>NC_084587.1:47436435-50091435 GCF_033807715.1 Cololabis saira
CCTTGCAGACTTTGTTGTCTTTGTTTAAGCTCTTATTCTGCCAAAGTCTGCATTTAATAATATGGAAAGCACTACCTCTGCAGGATGAATCCAAAGAGTGAAGCAAAGGTCTCTGGTTACCATGAATGACTGTGTGATATCTGTTTAGGTAGTTTAGATAGAGATGGTTTCCAACATTGGACTGAAATGCTTGTGTAGATAAATCCTTCTGGAACACATCTGGACTAGTAGTCATGTCAAATCCAGCTCCTTTAAGGGGTTCAAATCCTTTCGGATCACTCACTACTCAGACTCCGATCCGACGAGTCCTTCAGATCCTTAAAAATCCTGTCCGTGAAACATGGGCCCATTGTCTGTAAATACTTCTGAAGTGGATAGCAAATGTACATCTAGAGCAAAGACAGTGCACTAAGTGCTTCAAGGAGCATGTCAGCATGTGTCCATGGACCCGGGAACGTCTGTGAATGCTCAAGTTCTCGGATTCAGAGTTCTCATACCTCCAGATCAGCAACATTAACAACAATGCCAACAGTACAGCTAGCTTTGCCAACCGCTTGAGCAGGAAGCTAAAAGCTGGCAGACGGATTCGGGTCTGTCGTAATGAGCAGGATAGATGGAAACTTCTGAATAAGCCAGTAACTTATATAAAGAGTTAAGGATTCTGGAATCCTGGGTCTGCACACAGATCTGGGATGGGGTTAGTGTGGAAATGGTGAAAGTGGACTGGTTCTGTGGGGTTTACAGAACCCTGCAAATCTGGAAGTGTCACTGAATGACTTAAATTCAGACAAAGATGGCTCCAAAATGACAACCTTCATTCCCAGAACCTGTGTATTGGTGGTAAAGTTTGGTCACCTAGAAATATGCTTTCAGACACTTTAAGTACATTAAGTACATTATTTTATGCTCAGCTAGCTCAACTACACTGGAAAAAAAATAACCATCAAATGACGGAGTAGTGCTAACGCAACCTTTAAGCACTTGTGTAGCATGTTGGAAAAAGGAACTCTGCAAGGACAACAAACGTCTTGCTTTGCCTGTGTTTCAGTGTAACACTTATTTTAAGGCGTAGGAATTTCCACCTGCTTGCAAACAAGATCTACAGCTGATGTTAGCCCAATATTCAACCCTAAAAAGCAGCGGCATGCAATGCAGAAACAGAAACTCCTCATATGATCGGTGACATCAGCCGCCGTTCTCGCCAGCCAGCCCTCCCTTGAACTGCTGGGTCATGTTCCTGTTAGGTCCCGACACCGTATGCATGAATGCTCCATACTGCAGCCCCGGCTGCCTGTGAAGTCTTGTTTAGGTTACATTCCTCTCAGCTAAAGCCCCTGGCCCTCCCCAGCCACAGCAGATCTGTAAACTGTTTACGCTTCACTTCCCACACCTGGAAGGGAGCCAAGGCAAACCTGGAACGAGGCCCACAAGAAGGAACCAACAGATAGGCCCTTAGACTTCAGCGGGAAAGGAGTGAGTCTGTGTTGGGCTGGAGTGAAGTATTGACTCTTTTTCTCTCTTCCAAAGGTGGAGTGAAAAAGGAAGTTTGATGTGGAAACAGGTTCGTGCGTTCAACAGCCTGCTGAGCCACCAAACAGTGACACAGTATGTTCTCATATAATTATATCGCCTAAAATGACGTTTCTTTCCAAGCACAGTCACTTATTGCAGGACGCATTTGAACGCTGAACATATGTGTTTGGTATAAATGATTTCTTCTCTCTCTGAGTGTGATTGTGTCCTTGACATCACCATGGTAAATGCACCAGTGACACGCCGGTGCTCTGCTGTCCGTCACTGCATGCGCCCCGGAGAGGACTTCACAGCTAACCTGTCCTTGACATGCGCCACTTTGGCTATCAGAGCTTCCATGCGAACCCCGACGCATGTCAATGCAAGTCAGAGCCCTGACATATGCTGCAAGTGTGATGCAAGTCTCAGAGAGAAATCCTCTGTTCCCCCGATGCTGGTACGGCAGTCACCGGAATTAAAAACCCTTCCAACTGAAGGAACGAGGGGGGATATATACGTCATGTTTTTGACGTATATATCCCCCATTTAGAGTCCATAAAGAAAGATTTAAGTGAAACATAGTATAGGTAGCACACTGAGGTCTTTTATTTAATGTAGCAGTGACATCAAATACAAATCCTTGTAGTTCTATTGATGAACGTGAGGGTTTTTGGGATGTTTTTCTTTTGTTCTAAAGTACTTAGCCCTTTTAATGACCTAATGGACTGATTTTGCATAGTGGGTATGCCACATTTTTAATCAAATGAAAATGGGATATGGGAAAGTATGCCAAACACTTTTCCAGCAGAAGGCTGGATGAGATTAATAGTCGGCCTTGTGTACAATTTGCTATCTACTTTAGAAGTGACAGTTGCAACGAGAGACAATTTCAGTGGCAGGAAAAGGACAAAGTGAAAGAAATACAGTTAACCCGTAGCCCCAAACGATCATGTCCTGCGATCCAGTGTACGCTGAATACCAATAGGAGGCACAGCACTCATTTCCAATGCACACACTGTAACCCAGTCAGAAAGGCCCCGGCAGATAAAAAGGAATCGCTTGCCTGGCTCTGAATATTAGCTAATGCCACATTTGCAAGTCTTCAAGAGCAAAGAGGGACTGGGCGGGGCTGAGACGGGCAATAAGAGGCAGATGAGGGAGATATGAAGGGATGAAGGAAAAGACTGATGAGAGGCGAGGAAGCTGCAGATAGAAATAAAGCAGGAGAAGGAGAAGAGAAACATAAAAAAACATGCTCCGTTTGGGATTGCTGAAAAAAAAAAGGAGATTATTTCTCGTAATAAAATGCTGTGAATGGCTTTGTAGTGCGCAAGTGATGGAAGTGATGCCTGGATGGGGATTATGGTCTTTTCATCATAAAGCCCCATCTGGTCTACTAGCAAGACCACGTCTGTCCAGGCCTCTCGCCCTTTAAAGTGCTGGCTTGGGTTACACATCAATCCATCCCTGCTGCAGCTGTGCCGGGAAAACACGGCGGTCCAATTCTGCACGTACGGGCGGTGCACACGTTAACATGCACACACAAAGAAATGCTCATCAATTACAATATTGTGTACAAATGCAAATGGGCAGATGGGTGAAGGGAGAGGCAGGCAGATGCATGGACGCGCATGAACACGCACACGTGCCCCCGTGTGCAGAGCCCCTGCAGAAATCACCCTAAAACACTAAAAGGGCATCTCTGTTTGAAGCGTGCCTGTTTGAAACTTGAATCAGCCAGCCATAATGAAAACCAATGAGCAGCAAAGTGAAATAAATGAGCAGACCCCTCCTCGTCGTCAGTCGTACTGCTGGTCCGGTGTCTGGCAGATGTTGCTGCTCAGTTCATGCGCTCGTGCATTCCTATTTTTTTGTTTGTGCGCGCTTCTTCCAGTCTGGCAGCGCTAAATTGTTTGTCACGTCCCTCTACCGCATCTTTACAGACACAAAGCCGCCACGAGCCCAGACCCACCCTCGCCACAGTCACACGAACGCTCAAATATCTTGTAGAGCATCAGAAGAAATCCGTCGTGAAGAATATACAGTATGTTTTGAATTTACATATGTTTTGGGAATCTGTGAACAAAATGTATTAAATATTGACATTTTCAAAAGTATTTAGGAAGTTCCACAGCAGCTCAGAGCTGGAAAGTAAGTAAATCATTAAAAATGAGCGACAGCTTAATTCCAAACAATCAAAATTCATTATTATCTGCTTCAACACCAGACGCTTCTTTTAGCAGTTTCTTTAGAGGGGATGAGATTAAGCCGATAGCTCACATTTCTCCTGCAGATGTGCAATTACTCTCTTCAGAAGAGATGTATGCCTTATAGCCACAAATTATATTAGAAGTAACACATGACTTGGTAGGACGTGACTTGATTTCCACCTATGTCAGACTTTAATTCACCCGTCTAAATTGGCTGGGGACGACGCCTCTTCATCCCTGTACCGTGTCGTCCTCACATTTGGGTTCATCGCCGGAAGAAAGACCCACCGTCATTATCTCCTGATCTGCCTATTGCCGCTCATTCCTAAACCAATCAGACTCAAACGAAGATAAAATTACAGCTGGATATAGATAAATGAAGCTCAATTTCACTGGAATTAAAACAAGTATTTGAGTCACTGGACAAGAGGAACAATAATAGGAGATTCAGTTTAATTTGTTTGGCATTAAAGATAGTTTGGCTCCTTTGGCCATTCTGGATAAAGATGTTAATTTAGCTTCACTTTCATGGCTTCAAAATAATGAACAATGGAGAAAGGAAAACAGGGAGAAATTGAGATTGGGGAGGGGAGTGATGTTACAGCTCCACCGAAATATGTGCTATTAACAAATTGGTGGGCCTCAGCTGCTTTCCAGCATTTCAGCCTCCAGGTACGTCCGTCTGCCTGTTTGTCTGTCTGCTGGTTCACTGCGGAGCTTCTTTCAATGTCGGACTTTTAGTTATATCTGGACAGCCCGAATGACAACGCTGCTGGCAAGAGAGGAGAAGATGACGGACGGGGAGTGAATAAAAGGAGCCCGAATCAGCGCTCCCGTGCTTCCCCCTCCTCCCCTGTCAGCCGGTCTGGACAGCCCCGAGGAGATCAAACCTGTTTGTAATGCCGCTCTTCCTCTTCATGTCTGTGTGTTTACAGCCTGACCACATTTCTGCAGTAGACCTGTCTGTGGTCCACGTCTGTCTCTATTAAATCAAATGTGGGAAGGTGGGGATGAAGTGGGATGTATTCATTGTCCTTGGCTGACAGTTTCTCACAGAGACTTGCGCAGTGCCATCTGTTTCTACGCTGCACTGACAAATGATGGGCAATTAATTTGTGTAAACCGCTCCCCCATTTATGCACGGTCATAATAGACATTTCTAGCCTGGGGTTTGAATGAACAGTGAAGTGTCTGCTGTATGACTGTCATCAAATGTTTTGTTTCGTTTTTTTCGCCTGCTTCACTCATGGGAGGAAGGCAGGCTAACTGGCAGGAGTGACATTTTCCTCAGGAGAAAGTCTGGGGCCTTGTTTCTCTTTCGTCCACGCTTGGTTCTTTTCAAACGCAGTAATTTGCGGAAGGGGACCCCAGCCGTAGATCACAGGATCTGGATCTGTGGGGTTGGCGGGCAGGGAAAACGACCTTTGGGGTGCAACACGGGAACCTCTTCAATGGAAACCGCATGGCTTTCAATGAGCAACGTCTGGGTGGTCCAATCAAACCCAAAATGACATTTACTGACACATGTGTTTCTAGCAATTGATTTTAACATCTTGAAACATCAACTTCTTCTCCCTCTTTCTTGTTTCAAGTTGTGGTATTCGATTGCAAGATGCTATAAACAAATAGTAAGGAGGTTGCCTCAGGTTTCCCAAGAGCTTTTGTGGCGTCTTCAACATCTTAATCAAGGCCAGCTTTTGTGATACGTTATGTCTTTAGACAAAAGACAAATATATAAATCCAAAAAATATTAGACAACATTTGTGCAAAAGCATTTCATCGATAAAAATGTCTACTATTAATAGTCAACATGTTACCACTAGCGTCCCCCCCATTCCCATGGGTCAGAAGTAAACAAGGCGCATACAAGCTCACTGCATCTGACCCCAGTAACCAAAATGTTTCTAATCTAAATCATAAAAGCTGAAATCATCTCATTTCAATGGTTCCCAGCTTAAAACCCTCTCATCTTGCAACAGCTTTGCTTCGATGTCCGGAAACTCTCCAGAAGGCTTTTGGTGTGCAACTTCAGAGAAATGGGAAAATCCCTTCCCTTCAACACAGAAATGACCATGAATAAGCAACTCCTCGCTGGATTTGATGGTTTCACATGTAAATGAACATTTCTCAAGCAAAAACTAAATCCACACCCATATAGAAGCTACAGTGAATAACACTGGCAAACACGAAACATGAATATATGTGACCAAACACAGCAGTCCTTTAGAATAACAGTAAAAAGACACATTTGTTGAGTTCTTATCTGAGATAACGCTCAGCTTTAAATCGGTGGTTATTTCTAACTCAGAAACAATTAGTTGGATTTCCCTGTGCTGTAGGCAGCACTGATTGCCACCCTAATTGACATAATAGTCCAATAATCAGCTTGTAGAGTTTTCCATTACTCAGCTAAGACATGCAGAACCTGCTACAGCCAAATGGCTTCAATGTTTCACATAAAACTCGCAGACCAGGACTCATACAGATCTTTTGTTGAGCAAATAATTTTCACTGGATGGTACTATAGAGGAAATAGTGACAATCTCCACACATTAAGGCTGGAATAACACTGACAGCAGATCACTTTCAAAGTCCCAAATTCATTGCTTTGCCTCAGATATGATCAACATTTTTCAAGAGCAAACTTGCTATTAATATGCAATAGGGGCTCCTATCATTCTGTAAATACCTTAAAGGTGTCTCATCTGTTGCTTTGTCAAATTCAAACAGTCTTTGAGGCCCAGTTCACAAATATTTATTACTCTCCATTAAGTTAAACCAACAACCGGTAATCTGAATGAGACCTTAACAGAATGAGTAAGACAGGAATGTGAATATTTAGCAATCCTTCCAAAAATAAAAAACAGTTTTCAAGATTTTTAAAGCGAGTAGACCCATCAGTGGAAATACTCCCCCAAAAATGAATGTTTCAAAGAGACAAGCTAGCTGGTGATATCCAGCCAGGAGTTCATAAAGGCTGCTTTACCATGCTGACAACCTTGATTTGATTCCCAAATTTGAAGAGTCAAACACAGCCGCAACTGGGGGTCGGTCGGTCAATAGGTGTCCCACAGAGAGCCCTCGGTGGAGGGACTGGAGCTCAGGGAGGGAGCGTATAAAGAGAGAGCAGAAGGTTGGTTCTCCACTACTACTCGAAAGAAAAAACACTCACATAACCTTCTGATGGACAGGCCAATATGTAAAAGATAAATATAACGGTAATTGTGTTCAGTTACAATATGATATGTTGAAGTAAAACGTTTAAGCAGCTGATGTCCGTAATGGCTATCTGCAATGCTTACTTGAAGAAAGAAAAGAGCAGAGCGCGCCCCCCCCCCCCTATCAATCCCCCATCTTTCTTAGAGCTATAAACAAGCCCAGCTTCTCCTTTGGTCATCCAGCTACTAAATGAATAGAAAAATCTACCCTGCAGTTTGAAATAAAAGGCCCAAATCAAAATAACACCAGGAGAGTTTTTTGCTCACGTTGCTTCCTGCAGTTTCTCCATATTAGCCTTCTCTTCTCTTGGTCCACACCCCGCAGTGAAATTAATACAAAATAGACTTTAAGTTAATGCTACATGACATTTCCTTGCTTTTCAATAGATTTGCCTGCTTTTTCCTGCAGTTCTTGGACCTGTGGACATTTGTAAAAACCACCTGCTGGAGTTATTTGACAATTTACTATGTGCACCTGGAGCATCTGAAGGCTACGTCCATCCTCCAATACACTCGTATGGGAAATTTTAGCAACTGCATGCTAACACTCACAATAAACACTGCGTTAAAACTTTGTATTAAGAAACAATACAACAGTAAAGCGCTAACAGTATCAGACAGGGTAGAGACCCCCTACCTGGCAGCCCCAGTTTCCATGACCCCCGCTGTTTGTATTGTCGAACCATGGCGGCCCATTGACAGCCTCCCCCGGATTGCCAATTTCCCGTTGGTGGTCCAGGGCTTCGCCTATCCTCTCTCAGCATTGTGCAACTGGAATAGGTGCGTCCTCCCCTGTTCACGCTGCGGTTGTAGCTCCACGATCTGATTGGATAGCGCTGAGCGAGACTTCATCAGCAGAACATCCCTGTCGTCATGACAACTTGCCAATATCCCAACAGGGATGTGTATGTGGAAGGGTGGGGTGGTGGGTCATGTTTGCTTTCTTGCATCTGACCGGCAGGAGACGACAGTTGATTTTTACATCATCGTTACTTCATTGCTTGCTTCACCTCGCTTGTCAGACCTAGCGAGCTAAGCTAATCTGCACAGCCTGCGATTTCTGAGAATAGACGGGCCATTTTTTACCGAAACCTGAGAGCCTGCAGCCAGCTGCCCTGTCAGGATTTCTCAGCAGAGACTCTCACACTGCAGGATGCCAAATCAGCTTACAACGATAACCGTGTTCGCTCTTCCATCACATGATGTTCAGAAAGCCGATAGCATGTTCAAGATGGGGCTTATAACCGAATAAAAAGGGAGTTATTTTAACTCTCAAGCCGGCAGCATATTGACATATTTCTTCTCTTGTGTCTTCACAGTAAACTTCAGTTTGTCCGGGTTTTGTAGAAACCGCGGTAACTTCAGGGAGACGTTTTAGAAAGATCAGTTCTCAAATAGCCATTGTGACTGCATCCCAAATCTTTTCATCCAAATCCTTTCCATGAAAATTCAAGGATAGTTTTTTTCTAGAATAAAAAGACTATTGTACTAATTTATTATTCTGTTACCTCAGCACCATGTAGTTCAGAAAAAGGAAACTAAATCCCACTGAATGAGACTAAAGCACCGCAAAGAAACATCAAAAGATAAAAAAAAGCATGAAAGAAGAAAAAAGAGTGGGAAAGTGAGAGGAAAGCAAAAGCAAGGCATTATCCTGTTGTCAGCCATGCCATCCATAGCACAAACAGATGAATGTTTGGTGGATGAAACACCCGCTGTGCTGCTAGCCTGCTAGCCCGCGATTAGCACGGACCAGACGACTGGTTCCCAGGGTTTTCTGTCAGTTACCTCCTGCCGAGATGGAGATGATGACCTTGGCCGCTGCTGGAGCTCTCTCCCCCGCTAGGACTGAATGGTGGATCCAGAAGGGAGGATCCTAGTCTTTGATTGCTAATCCCCCAAACATTGCACACCACCCGGCACCCTACCTGGCCTTGTAGCCAGAGGAGGCTTGGCCCTGGCTATTGAAAGCAGGTGATGAATGCAGCATAGCTGCTGGAAGCCAGGCTCCCTGGGTAGCAGGGGAGTTTTGCGGGCTCACAAAGCTGTTTCTAACCGTCCAGTGAGGTTTTAAAGAGTTTTTGTAGATGTCAGAAGGAAAAAAAAAACAATGGCACCCCTCCTCTTACTCCTACATGAGTACACTTCATTTTCCAAATATAGCAAGATGGAGCAAGTATTGCATATGCAGAAAATGTAAGCAATACCTCTCACATCAGATACCAGTATAACATTGACATAACTTTTGACTCTCACAACACTATAACATGGCAGCAAGATTACAAAAAAAGCTGACGACCTGAAAGAAACAAAGAAACAAAACACCCGTCCAAACCAGAGGAGATGATGTATATTGATTGAGTGTGGTTTGAGAGTACCTTTCCAAGCCACCACCCAGCGTGAGTTAGAGATTGAATGTAAACCAAAGTCAGCGTAGTAATGGTGTGTCAGCTCTGACGCTTTCACTTTGCCCGTTCAGCCCCTGACAGAGCGTTGCGACAGTTTTGACGATTATTGCCTAATGACATCAATAAAAAAAGAAGAAAAAAAAAAACAAGACAGTGCAATCTTTTCAAAATGATTCCCCGGAATGAACTGGGAAAGCTTACTATTGTATGGAATTCACTATGACAGACCGAAGACGCCGGTACAATAACAGTTCTCACAGAGGGTAATGGCGGTACCACTCGATTCTGCCAATTCAGACTTTCGTTCCAGTGACATGGAATTCCAAATTGTTCCAAAATGCATTTCAAATACAGCTTCAAACAAAAAGGAAAAAAAAAAAAGAAAAGTACATCGGTCCTTGAGTGGAAAAAAAAAGAAAACACAAACCTTCCCATTGTAACGTCAGCAGCATGTTCAGCAAAGACTGCTGGATGCCAGACTCTTAAGGGGACCGGAGCCGAATTCAATGCCTCTTGTCAGGGGATGCTGATGTGATTATCGCCCCCTGCTAGGGCAGGGATAGTGAAGTTGTCTGTCGCTGGCACAGACTCCCAAAACAGCACCGCGGGATGCCCTTCTCCCTGTCCCCACTCCAGGAATATCGGACACAACAGGGGGTGGAAAGCATCCACCATGTTCACCAAAGGGCGTATATATGTGCCTGCATGTGTGCATCCGCGCATGTGTGAATGCTAGCTGTTTTCTGCAGTTTTACTTCACTGTTACCGGTGATGCTTAGCAGCAAATGGGAACTTTGAGACGAGCCCCCGTCACTGATGTGTAAAACTTGTGTTCAAGGTCGGGGTACCCCTGACTGGACACTACTGGGCTTTATTTTTTTAAATGTCTGCCTCAGTGCGTGAGCCAATTTTAGGATAGTCCCTAGCGTGTTTATTTATTTGTGTTTACCAGAGAGTGAATAAAAATCATTGTTTGGGCCGCCTGAGGATTACTACCCTCCCCCTTCTCTCCACCGAGGAGTCCGTTGCTCCTGGCTGATATCGACAGACCCACTGCTGCCTATTGATCTATGAATTTGTACAATATGGTAATAACAATATGTCTGTTTTAGTTGCGGGATTGCAACGTAGTATCTAGAGTTTTTCATGTCTTATTTGTCTTTTTGAACCAAACTCCAAAAGCAATTAAATGTCATAGAAAAAGGAATTTAAAGAGCAACACAGGTACAAAATGTTTTATTAGGATTCCTTTTTCAATGATCTCTTATATGAATGCACCATTTTTGGCTTAAAGCCATACAAAAACTTAAAACTGACTCAGAGGTGATGAGTGTAAACTGTAAACATGAATACAAGAATTAAAAAGCAGTGATGAAACTCTCATGAGGACATGTTTCTGCAGGCAGATAGGAAGACTGGTCCTACAGCTGGCATTTAAAGATGGAACCTCGCTGCACAGCCATGCTTATGTGGCACAGGGACACAGCATTTTTTTTAGGGGTGATGTGATTATGAATACTTCAACCACCAAACAGACATGATCGGAAGAGCACTGCCTTTTGACTCATCAAGGCATTTCAGTAGATTTCCCAACATTGTACCACCCAACACCCGTTTGCTTTTCTGTGCTGTCCCCCTGGAGGCAAAGTGGGTAAAATAAGACTTCAAAGCAACTCCAAAATAGTCTTGACACAAACTCATTTCCTCATGTTACATGATGGGGGCTGGCAGGCTCGCTAGATTGCTCGGAGTCTGGTACGTCTCAGCCTCCTGCTCTGTGCTACTTCATAACAAGCGGTGGTGATGGGATGGCATTTTGACAGAGCGATTATGGACAGTCTGACATAGACTTAAAAGGACCCAGATGGGGGAGAATTTACAAGGACCTAGCTATGGGTCATGCTGCGCTTAGATGAGATGAGGAAATGGGAGCTCATTTGGGGGACGCTATTAGCAGTGAAGGACCACAAATGACTGCAGGTTAAAACTAATTTATATCAAGATGAGCAATGGTTGGCGCTGTAACAGCATATTTAATTGCTGATTTTATAGTTGATTGTTCACTGATACTTATTTTCTGAGGCCTATATGTTATTGATTCACGACTCTTTATTTTTTAATAAAACGCAAATTTATGCCATTTTGTGATCTACTCAAATTTATTTATTTATATAGCGTCTAATACAACAGATGTTGTCTCTGACAACCCAAATTACCCAAATTAAAGGTTTTGTAACTATCCCCCATACAGATGTGCTGCTACCAGTGTTGGTGATGTTTCCAGTAACTGATCACTTACACAATTTAAGTGATGTTGTTAGTTTCTATGAAATGAAATATGCAAAATATTATTTTTATCTAGTTTGTGACACAATCCGTAATGACTTTTGTAATGTAATGACTTTTATTCCCTGACGTTATGACATACATTTTTTTGATTCATTCATTCATTTTTGGAGGAAAGGGGAAAGAAAATGCTTTAGTCAAATGTAAACTCCTCTTCCTAGACTCTTTCTAGGATTATGCTTCTACAACTGCTGATCTGGGCGGCCAACCGGAGCAGTTTTCTCAGGATGACAGCTCACTGGACCTACAGGTCGAATTTAAACCACAAGAAAGCTTCTGTAGAATGCAGACACATCTAGACCAACGCCAGTCATGATGTTGAAGGTGCATTTATCTGACAGATCACTTCATTTTATGAACTTTTAGCCACGCATTGGCCACTCTTACTGATAGTAGATCAGAAATGTAATCTTGAGGCCCACAAACTGGACCCCTTCCACCCCTTGTCCTCACCCTTCTGTCCATTAAAAGTTGTGAACAGATTCTGTGAAAATGCGCAGCCGTGACAGGATCCAACGCCCACCGGCAGTGATCCACTCGTATAGGGACTGGTTTTCCCGTACCTACAGAGCTGCTATCCCATACTCCCGAAGCAACGGTGGTTAAGTTAAATCAACTACAATTTACAAGTATTGTATGGTGCGTATTTTCGGAACCATAAGGCGCATCGTATTATAAGGTGCACTAAATATATGGTAAAATACCGTACTATAGTGGCTGGGGTTGAGTTACGTATCTACCTGATGGAGCTGCGCTACAGGAAATGCTACAAAATCCTACAGAAAATGCAAAAAAAAACAAGAAGAACAGTACCGTATGTCAAACTTTATTAACAACATAAAAACCAGCTTTGCTCCGTCTCGTCAAAGTCGTCATTATGCGAGTCAGCGTCGCTGCTTTTGTCTTGAACGTCTGTGGCGATTCCTGCCGTTTTTAGTGCCATTACTTCAGCGACACCAACTACATTACCCACAATCCCCCTGACTACAGTAACAGAAATTACCGTAATGATCATATATAAGGCGCACTGCATTATAAGGCGCACTGCCGGTTTTTGAGAAAATTAAAGGCTTTTAGGTGCGCCTTATAATGCGGAACATACGGTAGTCACAAGAAGTACTGCATGTGTGATTGTGATGAAAAGCAAACATCAGAACAACCTCTCTAATCAAACTGATCACAATAACAAACTGTTGTGTGTCTTATGCTGAGAAGCCTCAGGCCGCTGACTTTAAATCACACGCTGAACATTTTCCTACGGCGAACACTGATGTTCTGGTAAAGTGCTGAGCGTCTGTGGACGCAGCCAGAAACGCAGCATACACTTAAGGGGACCCTGTAGTTGACTTGGCTGAAGTTCAAGAATATGACACACATCATTTCTAGGAAAATATAAAGTGCCTTCAAATCTGACGTGTGATCCGGAAAGCGACTACCCTCTTTGGACCTCCTCCCATCAAAGGGACTTCTTTATGTGAACGTTTTTAGATGTTTTTCTTAATTTCAGCCAAGTCTGCGCCGCTGCGGTGATGTAATATAGTCCATCGGATATGCGGCACATAAAGGATGGGAACAAATCTGAAGCTTACGACAGATAGTAAGTAATACTATTTAAGCAGTGGGCCTCTATTGTTGCTTATGATTCCTGTTGGAGTGATGGAGTTCATACATTTAATTTAGCGTCTGTGGTGTTGAATCACAGACTTGTGATACCTCTCAGGCAGATTGGATTTTAACACAGTTCTTCCATAAGAAGAAACAATTAACTGTCTGCCATATACAATATGGACTCATCTGGATAACATATTTTAATCACAAAGCCAAATGAGGAGCGATTATTAATCAAGATTGTGTGATTAGATAAGTATGTAGTATAGCTAAAGTATGAAGAAACTGGGCAAGTTCATGTGTTTATAATTGGAACAAGCAGCTGATCTGGTCGAGGGACTCTCCCCCACACACACACACACACACACACACACACACACACACACACACACACACACACACACACACACACACACACACACACACACACACACACACGCGTCCATACGGGTGCGAAAGGAGTGCACGGCGCCAGACTGATCGAGAACGCTGCTTGAGAATGTGACGAGCGCCTGAGATGGAAAGTTACGAGCATGCTTTCGAAAACACTATCTTCCATTCTGGGGATAAATGCGATAGATCCAGTTTTAAACTCACCGACTTGTCATTGGACATGCTGCACAGCAGCTAAAGAAAGTGACCTGAACGCATTTCTGCGCTTGATATTCCCAGCCGCTACTGAGTTAGATCACTTTATTTGACAAGTGGCTATTTGTAATTAATAAAGCAAAACATAAATAAGTTAAAGGATAAAAAAAACTGTATCAGCTCCTGGCAAACCAGCTATCCGGCTATCTGAGGATCCGGGGCCAACCTTTTTTTTTTTTTTATTTATATTTTTAGCCCTGATTTTTTTCCATTTTTATCACCCAGTGCTCCTAGCTAAGTCAGTCCTAGGTATTGCTCCGTCTACCAACCCCAGGAGATCCATACTGAGCTCAAGTCTCCTCCTTTACTTGAGAAGTGAACCGGCCGCTTCACCAGACAGGGTGGGGCTTCTCTGGCCGGACGTAGCGCATGGAAGGATCACGTTATTCCAGCAAGATTCCTCCCCACCCCATCTGACGCCCCGGCTGGCCAGAGGGGGCAGTGTGTAGGATCCGGGGCCAACCTTAACAAAAACATCTGTATTAAAAAAAAGAAGAAAGAATTTACACAATTTTGAGTCACAAAGCATAAATTAAGAATGGTAAATAAACAGGAGAGCAAAAAAGGCCTTTACCTCTCACACTGCACCTGTGCAGAGCAAAGGTTAACCGCATCACGCAATACTAAATTTAGAGTCAATGGAAGCTATCAATTTTTTTTTCTTCCTCTTATTGCTTCAGGATACATTGATTTTTCTCTTTGATTGTGTTTTTCACAGATGCAGGAAGAGGAAAAGCTGCCTCACACTGATGCACGGACAGCACACGCACCTCCACAATGAAAGGATGCAAAAGCAGGTACCTGGCAGGTCAGCGCGCAAGCAAGGACGGCCAGTAAACGAGCCGCAGAGTTCGAAGAACGACATGAAATGAGACCTGTTGAGCGACTCTTCCTCCCTCCTGCACGGCTGCTGGGAGGAGGACACTTGTTTGTCACACAGAGGGTTTTGATCTTTTTGCGCTGGCATCCGCTTCCTCCATCTACAAAGGCCATGAAAGGGAATGCGTAATTCGCGTCTGTGTTCTTGTGAGTGTGCGTGTGCTTGACCTATTTCTGCAGCACTGACATGAGGTTGGCATTCCTGCCTCGCAAGTATAAATGCAGTTTTAGCTCATATGAAAAAATAAAATATGTGCTGAGCAGCAGATCTTTTTTAAACATTATTCATAATATTTCCTGCGAGCCGCTGTGGAAGCTGTCACACACAAACATTAGAGCGGTGTTTGTTGCTGTAGATGATATAAATTTGGAGTTGGATTTCACCGTTCCATTTAACAATTACATTTTATTATATATTCAGACGTATTTGGCAGCTCCAAAATACCGGTGCATTGCAACTAAACGAAATAAATCAGAGATAAGATAAGATATGAGCAAATGAAATATCCTCCTAACTCTTAAAAAAACACCCAAGTACGTAAATGTGTTGCACATGCAGAAAGAAACTGAAGAAAAGAGTAACTATCCTTATTTAGAAAAACTAAGGTTGTATGTAGCACTACATAATGGTAATGGAAGAAAACCCTCTGGTTCTTATCTAACCGCTTCAGATAGTCAATGACACGTGACATAGTACACTGAGCGATTATTTCATGAACAAAAACTGGGCCAAAAGGCTTGGGTGTTATGTGGAAAACTAAGACGGCCTCATAATGTAACGGCTTGTTTTGATGGTTTTCTGCCTCATCTTCACCACTTTGTTTCAGTTTATTCAGATTTATTCAGACATCGATCTACGCCGGGCTCTCTGAGCTGCGGACACCTTGGTTTTTTCACTTAGTGAATGGACTAGGACGCGATCGTGTTGCATGACCCAGTTCCAGCCAAGCTTCAATGGTGGGACAGATGTCTTCAAATCTGACTCCAGCATACACGTCCTGTGGCTACAAAACGGCCCCGATCACTACCCTTCCACCGCCATGCTCAACAGTAGTATTTGTTTGTATTTTGTGGGTAAATTATTTATGTTCAAATTAGCTTATTTTTTCGATGGCTCATTGTTGTTTTTGGTAACTTAAATTTTCATTGACCTAATTTTGAGACCTGGAAAGGACTAGATTACCTCGAAAAATAACAATATCCATGAAATCTGAGACTTTAAAGGTAAAAAAAAACAGTGTTTCACAGGAAGGTTAAATGATCTCTTCCTGGGATGGTTGTCAAACTTTTGTGTTTGGCATTCATGTTTTTAGCTACATATCAGTCCCCTCTGACTTCAAAATTGACTTTTTAAATCTGATAATATGCATGTTGAAATGTAATGACACTTCATTACATTTCAACATGCATATTATCAGATTTAAAAAGTCACTGTAATGATGTAAAATGTACTTTTTATGCAGCAGCATAAACGAAAAGCCATGAAAGAAATCAGAAAAAATAAGAAAATTGTGTTTCTGAAAATGCTGATTAAATTTTCATGTTTTTCAGAAACATTGTGCAGCAAAATTAGCAAATATTGATATAACATGGAATTGGTTGATCCTTTCCTGGGATTGGGCTTTTTTTTTTTCTTTTTTGTTGCTTGAAGGCTTAGATGTTGAAAAAACAACCGGTTCTATGTGAGGCGCTGACTCTGAATCGACCTTGGAATCCATCCATTTTCTATACCCACTTTATCCTTTGCAGGGTCACGGGGGTCTGCTGGAGCCTATCCCAGCTACTTTCAGGCGTGAGGTAGGTGTACAGCCTGGACAGGTCGCCAGTCCATCGCAGGGCCACATATAGAAACAGACAACCAGGCATACTCACTCACACCTACGGGCCATTTAGAATCACCAATTAACCAACTATGCATGTTTTTGGACTGTGGGAGGAAGCCGGAGTAACCGGAGGGAACCCACGCAAGCACAGGGGAGAACATGCAAACTCCACACAGACCCCCGCCGGGCCAGGGAGTCGAACCGGGAACCTTCTTGCTGTGAGGCAACAGTGCTAACCGCCAAGCCACCATGCTGCCCACCTCGTTACCACTCGGATGAAAAATACCCCAAAGAAACACGTTTCAGTTGATTCCCTCTATGTAGAGGGATCACCAGAGCAGTCTGCATGGTGATCTGGTGCAGGGTTTGCTCTGGATGCCATTCCTGACGCAAGTTCGACACAGACAGACCCCCACTGGGAGTCAAACCAGGAGCCTTCCCATTGTGAGGCAGCGGCACCGACCCCCTCGGCCAGCACGCCCAGAAGGAGCAACAACAAGCCATATCAGCAGGTAACACGGGGGAACTCTTTTACAGGTATTTTCCTGTTAGAGACTTCCCTGAACAGAACAATGGGTCAGAGAGACGTGAAGCCTAACCACTGACGTCATACAATTTGCAAGAAAGTCAGACAGAAAACACAATCATTGCCATCTCGACAAGGAAGGACGTAATCCATACCAATGGCCCCAAACGCACGGTTTGGCCATCAAAAAAGGAGCTTAAAAGCAGCCCTTAAGATGTAGCCAGAGCTTCACCTTGAGAGGAGGAAAGAGGAAGCCTCTATCAAAGCTTTGATGTGGGACTGGAGACTGAGGGAAGTTCAAAGGGCACGTCAAAGAAACAGAGGGAATGGGTGAGAGAAAGGGGGTAGGTGGGGGGACATGGGAGGACTCCCACCAGGCTTTTTCCGGGGTATAGCAAGGAGAGTCTTAATAAGGACACAAACTAATGAGGCACAGGGACAGTGGATGCACACAAACGCTCTCAGTGAAAGCAGATTCCCTCACACAACATAAACTACATATTTTTAATGGTCTCATGAAAAGAACAGTCTGGACCTGACGTGAAACCTCCTATGGAAGAAAACGGGGTCACGTGCAGCGCTCCTACCCTGCTGGTGCTCTGTTTTCTTTACAGCACAACGGCATTCAAAACAGGATGCATTTTGAAATAATTATGTAGGGATGCTAGCAATTTCATCTGGTCCTGAGAAAAACGGTCCCTCTTTGCAAGCAGATGGGAGAGACGATTTCAAAAAGCTTCACGTCACTGCCCCACTTTTTTGTTATTACTGCAAAATAAGTGTGGAAGATGTGGATACATGATGAAGAATTAATTTGTAGAAACTTGAGATGTCAGCAGGGATGTCTCTCTCTCTCTCTTTTTTATCCCAGAAATATCAGGCTGTGCGTTAGCACCCTCTTTAAGTCTAGTGGAAGAAAAAAAAGTCCAAATTGTTTATGATTTGCAGATGATTGAGGGGTATTTCTGTATGAATTTCCATTTTTGGCCACAAGGGATCGAAAAAAATTTTTTGGAAAAAAAAAAAGAACTTGCGGTCTCCTCCTTATCATTCTGAAATTGCCCACGGGGAATAAGATGTGGGGTGAGAACTAACTTTCCGACATGTAGCCCCTCATTAAGCCGGCTGCAGAGGGAATGGCTGGTTTAGATTCATGGTCATTCCTCACCTCAGCTCAGTTGGTGCATCTGAAAAGACCTTCTGATAGAAACAGCATGCTGCAGGAAATTGACAACAGCTGCGTGCCTGTTGTTTGTTTCAGCATTTGAGCTTTTTTTTTTCTTTCCCCCTTTCGAGAAATGAGGAAGAATTAAGACATTCACCACGTTTGAATTGGTTGAAGCAAATTGTTTCTGTGCATGCTGTAAATGCTGTGATGTGTGCAGGCATCTTGATCAGATCATCTGCCCTCCCCTCACTTGGAGATTTTGGCAGAACGTCTTCGTCAGCCATTGCAGTGAAAAAAGGATGAATTTTGCAATCACTAACCCTTTTCTTTGGAAGTGATGTCAGCTTCGCAGTCAATCAGTAATGCCACGGTTTGATCTCAGGAGCGGTGTGATGCCTCAGGGTGTGACTAATGCTGCTGACACGTTTCCTTGTTGTCCCCATTATATCGAAACCAAACCACTGGGAGAGACTTATTAATGTCAACTTTCAGAAGTGGAAGCGTTTCCATTTCTGCGTATTTTGTCACTTCTTCTTTCACTTGATTATATGAAGCAGATAATACTTTTGGAGAAGAACTACATTAAGACGCCATCTCCTCATGTACAGTAAATGTTTTGAAGCCATCTTGAACGGTTAACCACCCCCATCCCAGTGTGTCTTATTACACCATTTGGATGTTTGACTTTCACTTTGCAGAATGATGTAACTGGATTGTTTAACGCAGGCTTTACTTTTCACATTCTTCTGCTGAAGTCAGTGCGTTGAGTGGTCCCTCCACAGCCGGGCTTTTGTGCCGTTGCATTTAGTCCTGGTGAGACTTTGGTGGACTCAAAATTTACTTTTATTACATACATATTCAAATATAAAATACATTCATTACAAATATAACCGATCCTTAAATTTCCCCTTAAGTACAAATTGACTGGAGTTAAAATTCTGGTGTTGAGGTTTCAGTGTTGTTTAAGATAAGAGATAAGATAAGATTGTCCTTTATTAGCAGCAGTACACTTAACACACACATGCAAGGAAAGGGTAAGAAAAGTAAAAAATATATAATTACAAAATATAAACAGTATATAGATAGATATATGCTTTATTCCAGACTCGGTCCATACACAAATACAATCAAAAACACACAATACAAAAGACACTGGAATGAACATTGGAATGAAAAATAAAAAGTAGTGCAATACGGGAAAGAAAGAAAAACAGTGCAAAACAAAGCAAGTAGGATGTTTATAAGGTAGACAGATTGTTTTGAGTAAAATGAACTCCCCTCTGGTGAGCAACATGACCCACACATGGGTAAAATCCTGTGCCGTTGGTGTTATACGGTCCATCCGGGCATTTAACAAGTACAGTGGCAAGGAATTTATTTTCCTCCATCGTCTTTCTTTCACCTTAAGGATTCCCATGATGTGTCGGTAAGTACCGCTTGACTTTTGTTTGTTGTGTTGACGTTGTTTTAATTATATTCATGCCTTAATGGCGCAGCGTATCTGTGTTTATAGAGTCGCCGTCGAAATTATTGCGTTTTCCACACGAAAAAAGGCTGACGTTAAGCTCGCTCTAAATCTTGGCTTGAATAAAATTCAACTGTTGGACAACAATCTACATTTGTGGTTGTCCTAGTGGCTACATTACTGCATGTTTCATTGTTTAAGCTAGGAACCAACAAGACTTCATTATCACTTTAAATTACGCCCTTTTAATATTTTTAAACTCATTTAGTGTTCAGAATAGCGCTCGGGTCCGTTACACTAACACAACTCGCAAGAACACTTAAACATATCGTGACCTCAAAATATGAACAAATTCAGCGTGTTTGAGGTGCTGTTCTTACATTTTCTTTGAAATTGGTTCAATGAAGCACTTTTACTCAAATATACTTCATACGAGTGCACTTTTTAGTGTAGTTAGATAAAATGGTTCCATTAAAAATGCAGGTTAATTCTGGGGAACCAAAATTCTTTTGGAGTGGAATAAATAAATTTAATTTATCATAAAGTATTTTAAGTTATTTAAGTATGCAAACGTATGTGCTAATATATACAAACTATTAACTTGCTTACAGTTTTAAGACAACATCAATATAAACTTAAGTTTATCATTTATCGATAATTATTACAATACTTAAAATTCATAGCTCAGGTACCATTTCTGGCATAAAAACGCATGTTTATGACATTATAGAAACATTACAAGCCTATGGTTCATGTACCTTGTAATTAGGGATGGGCATTAATATCGATATGGCAATATATCGGCCAGTTCAATTAAAATATTTTAATTAGATTTCTTTGTCAAAAAATAAAATCATGTTTCACACAGGTTACAAATCCAGTATGGCTTTATTGTATACATGGGTTTGATTAATATTGTTAATGTTAATTTCATATTATGTAAATAATATGAAAAACATATGCAAATATGTTGTAACTTTAGTTTGCATAGTTACAATAAAATGGCGTGGACAATTCTGTGAGGTGGCACATACTTTTTCACAGCCCTGCACACTAAAAGATGCCCGGAAGGTGGAGTCAAGGAGCCTGGCCAGGCCGTCCAAGGTGTTATTAGCCATTCTGTTGTCACCTTGGTGGTTTTCAATAGTGGCTCTAGAACACGCATCGTCAGTCTCAACCCCAGTGCCATAAGTTTGGTATCTTATGTACCGGGGGAAATAGCTGTGAAACGGAGGGGTACCTGACCCAGTTCACGAGAGAAAATTGGGCCCCGTTTCCACCTAGCAAAAACGGTGGTGTTTTCATGCGTTTTGGCCGTTCGTTTACACGAAAACACGAAAACGAAGCTCAAAGTCACAAAAAACTATCATTTGTGAAAACTCCGGCCAAAGTGGAGATTTGCAAAAACTCTGTCTTCACGTTTGCTTGTAAAAAGAGGGAAACAGACATTTAGTCTTCAGAACGTCACATTATGCGAAACGTCACCAGCGTCATGTGTGCAACCTGTGTTTACAATTTGTTTGGCCACCGTCAATATTTTCTTGTATTTTACCTGTTTTATATTCTAAAGTCACACTTAAAAGTAACTCCACTTCTCTGTCACTCCAAACGAAAGACTCTCGCTCATCTTGGAAGTAACAGAGTTATTGGTGTCATTTGTTGATGTTTTTTTCCAGGATTCTGATTGTCTAGCAGGACTTCATGCTTCTCGTTACACTGCCCCCTGTAGGTTTGGCTGCTCATAGCACCTTAACAGTGTATTTATGCAGGTTCATGTGAATCATGGTATTTTTCAAAACGTAGAGGGGGAAATATCCGTTTTTGTAAATACGGTGAAGTTAAGGGCCGAAACTTCTTCTGCTCC
Source organism: Cololabis saira (assembly GCF_033807715.1). NCBI lineage: Eukaryota > Metazoa > Chordata > Actinopteri > Beloniformes > Belonidae > Cololabis > Cololabis saira. Next base: position 47,458,111 of record NC_084587.1, read on the forward strand.
ACTTGCTGCGGCTCATCTGCCCCCTCTCTGCCCGGGACACACACCTGTCCTTGAGCTTTTGCAGCAGGCCGGCCTGCTGAGTGAACAGCTGTCTACGAGGCCCACGTTCATCAGCACACGTTCACTAAGGGGCACTGGGAAGCATGTTTAAAGCAGTCCCTTCATCCTTCTGTTCCTGTAGTTATGCTGCACTGCAAAGTTGTCAATTTCGAAAACAGTCAAGATGTTCCCTTTTAAAGCTAAAAAAAACCCCTCTCTGTCTGTCAAAATGTCTGTTTCTCACCCAACTTGACAACTGTTCATCTGATCTAAACCTGCCAGGGACCCGGTAAGTGCAGTTCTGACTAATGAAGCCGTGTACCACCGCCGTCTCACAAACGTGCGCTGGTAACAAGCCAGATGCTTCCTCGTGTGTTTATACCCTGGAGGATGCAGCAGTGAGCAGATTTTAAGTTTGATTCATCAGACCAGAGGACCGAAGAACCCGGGGGCCATTAATACAGACTTCATCTACAAACAACTGTTGAGGAACGAATGTGTTGTTTATGCTTGTGTGTTTCTTGCACGTTTTAGATGTTGCCTTGCATCAGTACACCTGATTCTAATGAAAGGTCGTCATCAGCTCATTGTTCAGGTCTGCACAAGTCTGTATCATGCTGTGTTGAAGGAGGGAAACATGAAAACGTGCAGGACTGTGGCCCTCGAGGAGCGACTTTGGCCTCCCCTGGACTAATGCTTTGGCTCGGTCTCCTCTCTGGTCTGATCCTGCAACCTGCTCATCCACCTTTCTACAGTAGGTCTGGTAACGAAGACCCATAAATGATTAGCAATATCACCACCACATCACATCGATATTTGAATGATTTCACTCACAACAACACACTTGGCTCGTTTACACCGACGTTCAGAAGCGCATGTTTTTCAGACAGCTTCTGCATTTTAGCTGAGAAAGTCAAACTAAGTTTCATTGCTGCAGTTTTTCTGATTTGTTCACAACTTCCTCTGAGTTTTCTGACTTATTCTGCAACCACCGTGTCCATGACCAAAGCAGAGGTTTAGATAATTACCAAACAAACTGCTCTTTCGGCAGACGGGAAGTCTGTGAAACTCTGATGAAACTAGTTTTCCAATTTTGCCAGAAAATTGTGGTCACATTTATTGATATTCACTCAGTGATGTTACAGGAGGAACGCAGCGAGCGTCCGCTGTGACAGGCCCACACGTCCTTCATTACATAAGACCAAATAAGTATTGGTTCTGTAAAATACACGATGGAGGGGACTGTAAATTCTCATTTCAATGATCCTTGGCATTCTCAGTTACAGGGAGATTTGATAGTAAAGTTAAAGAAAGAGCACTCTCAACCTTTCAATTACAGCCCATAATCATAACTCAAGGCCGTGACAGCTCTGTCCTCTGTCCTATATTCGGCAGGGTTTCAAGTAAACCTAATCCTACACCGAGCAAATAACATGTAACTAATGTGCTGCAGCAGAAAACAGATGGACCAAATCCTAATCTGAACATTAAATATAGCTCCGAGTCTCCTTGGTGACATTGTTACAGAGAATATTTGCCATTGCACTTCTCAATGTGGCCCTGTGGGACTCACGCCTCACTCTTTTAAGTCTTGTTTAATGTTTTTAATGCACTACGAAGCAACAATAACAGGCGACGCTGCCAAGAGAGAAAGAAACCATCTTTCAAGACCTTTCTGTGTCATCTTTTTTTTCTTAGTAATTTTGGTTTCTCTCATGTTTGACATCAAAGATGTTGAAATTGTTTTCCCCGATGTTGTGTACTCTGTAATTATTAATCTTCCTTGCAAAAAAAAGGACTGCCTTCGGGGCAAAGTCAGACACAAAAGACCCTTCTTTAGATCTCTGATGTCGAGCAAAGGCAGAAGGGGAAGAAAAAAAAAAGTGTGAAGCTGCCACTAAGATGCCAAAAAACTAAAAGTGAGAACTTCCAGACAACACTTGTAAACTCTGAATGACAGGGGAAAAACAGCGCTGTAGACGGCTGAGGAGTAAAGTAAGAAAGTGCGAGGGTGAGGTAGGACTTAAAAAGTGCGGCGCTGTCGTGACAGTGCCAGCTGAGGGAAGTGTGACTGGATGCAGTAATGAGCCGCTCGTCTCTTCCCGTCTACCTCATCTGCCGCGCTTCCTTTAACACCTTGATGCGATTAGTCAACATTCACAAAATGTCAGCGACGTTCTGGATGTGACGGTGAAATTCTGAGTGACTGTGTCCGCTTCACTCTACGTGAATATTTTATATTTAATACAGCATCCCAACATCTCTGCTCGAATTCGTCTTGCGGCTGCTCGTTCGCAGATAGACGGTGGTCCAACTGAACGACAGCTCCGGTGTCATCGCTGTGACAGGCACTCGCCGGGGAAAAGTATTTTGGTTACAGCAGAGAAAAAAAAAATGTTTTATTAACCACCTTGATCAAAGTGAATTAAAACCACAATACCATGCGTGAAATCCAATAAAACAAAACATCACGATGCTGGAGGTAATCCTTCACCCTGCCGCGTTTACTTCAGGGCTTCGCCTGTGACTCACAGCCTCCTCTGCAGCACCTGTTTCACTATATCGTGCGCGGCGTCTCAGCCTCTCGCCGGCAGTCGTCAGGAATCCGAGCCAGGCAGTTTTACCTTGCTTGACTGCGTGTAAGGCTACGGAGGAGGGAGACCTGACACGGTGACTGCGCTGAGGCGCTGATAGTGAAATCCCATTAGCTGCCTTCCCAATGATGCCAAACTGACATCAATAGGAAGAGCCAGAACAGGTGGGTGGTCTGTCAGTCTCTCTGCACTCACTGGCATTAACAACCTGGCTGTGCGTGCACGTGTGCGCGTGTGCGCGTGTGCACGGGCTTGCACGTGCACACGCCGCTGAGAGAGAGCTGTAACATCGTTGCCGTTGTGCTTGTCTCCCATCGCGCCCTTGTGTGCAGGGAGACTTTAAACAGATATTTCAGGGTTTTTTCTCTTTGTGTGTGTGTTGAGGTAGTGGCTGTGTAAAGTACTTCTGAGTAGTTAGTATCTTACCAGCAGTCGACAGCAGTCACAGTGTTCTTACTTGGGAGAATGGGGGGTGAAATTGTCATGAGGACCGAGGCAACCAGCAGTTATAGCGAGGGACGGGGGACATTTTTACACCCTAAAGCAGCTAAAACCTCTTAAATCATGTAGCAGTTGGCGTGAACACCACGTCACATCGCTGTTTCAACACAAAGTTTTGACTTCGTCTATAAATCTTTTGATTCGGCATCTAGTAAGATGCATGCACTTATGACAAGATGGTGTCTTCTTGGACATAGCTTTCTTATTTAAAGAAAAAATAAAAAGATACACATATATATATATATATATATATATATATATATATATATATATATATATATATATATATATATATATATATATATATATATATATATATATATATTCTAGCACTGGCATGGCAGCACCTGATCCAGCTGGACCCTCCTATGTGATTTTGTGCTTGTGTTGTTCTCTCAGATGTAAGTCGCTTTGGATAAAGGCGTCTGCTAAATGACAGTAGGAATAGTAGTAGTAGTAGTAGATTTTTTTTAGTCTATTTGCTGAAGAACATCCACGCTGCAACATACTACGAGTGAAGAATAACAAATTCATAACAATAGGAGAAAATCAGGTATAACATTGTAAAAAATAAGTTGGTTGTTACAGGAACAAATTTGCAAATTTGTTATCGTTAAGATATAAAACAGAAAATCCAGAAACCTGTCTCTTAAACCTAAATAGATTCATGTTGTTTAAACACCTGTATGACACAGTCTCCTTGAAGAGAATTAAATCTGTTCTTGTTGATTAAAGATCCCATATTCTTATTCATGTTGAAGAAATGGCCAATAATCAGGTCACTTCCAATATTATCGCTGGATTTTCTTGTTGGATGTAAAAGATCCCGTATTATGTTATTCCTGACTTTCAAAGGTTTAAATTTGACTTACTGTAAACTGTAAAAACAAGAAAATTAAATCAAACTGTCTAGGCTGTCCAGATGTTATTTTGAGAGCTGCATGATTGATTAAGCAGCGAATAAGAGTTTCAAAAGAGTTTCAAAAACCAAGCGCTTCCACAAATGATTTTTTTCATTGTTGTTTATCAAAACAACTTCACTCAGGCTGAATTTACATATGCAGATTAGTGTGAGTGCAGATCAATCCGTGCATCTTTCCAGATGTGGGGTCAGCTCTACCCCCTCACGTACAATTCAGTTCAGAAACAATCAGTCTCCAATTCCCTCTGTTGACATGTGACTGGCAGTAACATGTCTGACTGGTTTGGGAAAGTAACCAATGACAGCAGAGTGAGCAGAGCAGGGGAGGGGGGGCCAACAGGCTGCTCACAGGAGCACATGGAAGATAAGAGCATCTATCCTGCATGGGCCAGTATCTGAGACAAGATCAAACTAAAAAGACGACTGTGGTCCTTGATCAAGACGAATAGGGATGCAAGTTCATGATACAGGACCTTCAATAAAGAAACTGAAGATAAATCCAGATGTTCAGTAAAACTATAATGAAACAACAAGACTAGGGTTACTAATAGAGGTCCAGTTTACAGTCGAGAAGCTCATTTTGGAAGTGCTCCTAGTGAGACCTAAACGAAGGAGCACAATCAATGCAAAAACAGGAAAACAGTCCTGCACCCCGTGGGACTCAAGTTTAGGCCATGTCAATTTGCACACAACAGCTGGAGCTGGCAGGAAGTCAGGGACGAGAATGGCAAAGAGAATCCAGTGAACTAAAACAAAAAGCACAAACATGGACACTACGTTCACCTGTGGAGGCTGAGGGGAAACCATTCAGAGGGCTTGAGAAGAGATTTGGACCATGAGGTGATGTTCAGTTTAGAAGTCGAGAAGCACATCTCATTTGATGCCACTTTTTACTTGTATAATTACAGAAAGGACAAGACACAGTGAAATATACATCTTTAAGGGTGCTTTCAGACCTGTGGCCCGTTTGTTTTGTTCCGATTCAGGGGCTAAATCGATACAGTTGTTCCGTTTTTCGTTTGTGTTCACAAGGCAACCGTCTGTAGTCGTTCAAAGCTGTTAACAAATGACATGCGCGAACCAACTGTTCTCTCATTGGTCAGAAATTAACGTGGAAGGAGTTTCCTCTTCCGTACCCCGGGAAAAACAACAACTATGGAGCATCGTAAGCGAGCGTGGCTAGTTTGTTTCTGTGTGTCGATTACGTTCTCACTGCAAACGAACCGCTCGCTTGTTTTGTCCTGCATAGGGTCGCCAACTGTCCCTTGAAAAACGGAATCGTCCCGTATTTAACTAAAATACGCGTCCCGTATTGAGCTGAAAAGGGATGCACTTTGTCCCGTATTACTGTGAGAGTCTGATTCAAAAAATAGTCAGAAAATGCCAAAGTTATTTTTTTCCATTTTACTACAACTGTAGCCTACCGTCATGGCCTTTGAGGCACAAATATGTTTACAAGTTTTCTACAGACTTTCTGTTTGCACTTTTGTTATTGCACTAAAAATGTGCACTATTACAGAATGGATGTTCTGCTTTCTTTCTATTGTTTTATATTCCATCCATCCATCCATTATCTATACCCGCTTTATCCCTTGCGGGGTCACGGGGGTCTGCTGGAGCCTATCCCAGCTCATTTCAGGTGAGAGGCAGGGGTTATTGTTTTATATTCATTTATACAATTTTAAGTTAAGCAGGACATGTTTCTGTTTAAGAAAGATACTTATTTTATTCAGTTCATTTTGTTAATTTGTATTAAAGTGAATTGCTGGATAATAATTTGTGCATGGCATTCAAAAATATGCATCTAATTCAATTCAGGTTCGAGTCAAATAGTTAAAAAATCGTTTCACTCACAAAAAAAGGGGCTAAAAAAATTCACCACGCCAGGAAAGGTGAAGGCAATTGAGTTGGCCGGCCCTGCAGATGAGGTGTCCCTTATTTATTTTTCAGGGAATTGGAAACCTTAGTCCCACAACCGAGCACGATTGCTGTGTTCACATATACCAAACAAACCGAACTTTAGGGGGAAACGCTCCCTGTTTTGGAACAACTGCTCCAAACGGGACAGGTGTGAAAGCACCACGTACAAAAGCCGTAAAATAATAAATAGGTTTTAATAGGATGATACAAAGTCATACATTTACAGAGGAAAAGTCATAACATGCAGGCATTAAACTGGGATGTGATTGGGTCAACACGCTTTGACATCATTTGACAAACTAAATAAAACAAAATGACATGTCATGGCTGAGGAATAAGGAAAAATGGAAATATCTTTTGTCTCTGGTGAATCCCATTACCACAGGTATCAGGACCCCCCCCCCTCCAACTGTCTTCCTGTACGTATTTTTTTAAAGAAAGGGTGTCCAAACTTTTATCAGTGGTGTTGGTTGGGTTTTGTGATTGCATGTAAGCCACATGATTCAACGTCGGAGGCAATAATTCAGAGTGGAAGGAGATTTTCTTCCTGGCGGCAGGCTCTGCAGAGGTGGAAGGAGACAGATAGAAATATAGGAGCCACAGAAATGAACAAACCATTAAAAAAGGGGAAAAGGGGAATGCCAGCTTCTACGTGGCTACCAATTTAAACTGGTTTCTGGTCAGGGGAAGTGGCAGGAGTGGATGCCCAAATTAGAGAGGTCCTGGTCGGATCTTAGGAAACCCTGTTATCCTCAGCGTGCCGGCATTCCAGCGAGCAAGGAGCATGGGAGCAGAAGCCACCCGGACAATGTTTGGTTCAGACGAGATGGGAGGGCCCTGCTTCGTGGCGGATTTTCCAAGCCTCCGAAACCACAAAGCAGTTGGGAAGACGGGGGCCCGGAGTCTATCGATCACAGCCGTTGCTGTTTTCTGGTTGCTTTCAAACCTGCTGCCAGGGAGGTCCCCATCAGCAGTCAGATGTAATCATCGCTCACAGAGCTGAATATACTCCTTGCCCTCATAAAGGTTTTGATCCGTCTTCAGATGAAATGCTGTGCAGCTTGGTTTGTTTTCTTTACAGAAGTGCATGACTCTGAGCGCTACACAATAGATTTAAGGCTTTTTCATTAAGCTCAGTAAAGACGGATTTACAAAAGTAGAAAAAAAAACATCACAACAAATTTAAAATTATTATTCATTCAAACAAAGCACACATGTTTTTGTTCATATTGTACAAGTTGCACAATCATTACAACCATGTAGTTTAAAACATCCAAGTCGCAGTTCTCTTTCACTTAAGACATGACATGCAAAAATATTTATCCAAGCTGTGTGACACGAAACCTCGGCCGCGTTCATGTGCATAACGTCAGACAGTCAGCCGCAGTCAGGGTGGAATAGTGAAATCTGGACTGACGTACCTGTCTTTCTCATTTTTATGTTCAATTGTGTTCATCCATTCATAAGAAACACTGCAGTTTGTTCTGACTACGGTTAGCTGCTACCAAGAGGCTGCATGGTGTGACGCTAACCAGGAAGTACTGTAGGTTTAGTTGCAGTTCTTCGGCTGACCACTGGGGGAAGATTAGTGTCAAGCATTGAGGAGATACGGTATTGTCAGTTTTAGATTTCCATATAGATACCAAAGGATTTAGTCTGAAATTTTACAGTTTCTCCTTCGCAGCTGCTCTTTATAGCAAGACTTTTTTCAGATGCAATCTTTATAAGAAGAGATGAAGGAAGGTGTAAGGATAGGTGCTCCAGGACACAGGACGTGATGCACATTGTGTAAATTCAGTAATCAGGACCACATGAACATATCTGTAACATCATTGAGGAAATGTAAATGCCACAAATTATTCTATTCAGCTGCAGTTGTAGCTCGGGTGGAGTTGCCATCTTTCCCGTTTCAATCCCTGCCTTTCCTAGTCCAGCTTCCCTTCCCTTTGTCAAGCTATTGGACCTCATATTATCTCTAATTTTTTTCTACAGAAGTAGTAGAAAAGTGTCATCTTTTTTGTAGATCTAAATAATGTTTCATAATAATAATGTTTACCATTTTTTTTTTTGACTATTCATTCTTTTCAATTTAATTGGTTTTGGTTCAGACAAGTTTTTACTTCCCTATGTTTGGTTAATACGAGGTAGAACCCCCAAAACAAGAAAAAAAAAAACCTTGTAAAAAGCTTGGCCAACGCATCGTTAGCTATGAGACAACAACAGAACCTTATTTGACACCCAACATACTTGCAGAATAGGTGGTACTGTCATCGCGGTAACTGAGCTGGCTCATCGAATACACGTACATGAAACAAGTATTTAGAAGAGCTCAGTTCGGGTATTTTTGCAAGATCAGATTTTTGACACCTTGTTCCCTGCCTGTTATAATTGTTTCATCACTGTAGGTCTCCTTCGCATTACATTTGTGCTTATATATTTGACGACTATGCTTACATGAAAGCACTGCAGTTGTTCTTTGTTAAAATGATACAGAGAATGAGAGTGAAAACTAATCAGAACAAAATAACGTCCACAAAAAATTGGAATACTAGGGAAATTGGCTTTATTTAAGTGCCTGTGGAGCAGCAATCTTGTATTGTGAATTCACGTTCATACTGTAGTATGACATTTAAATCTTAGTCGGATCAAAAGAAGCTGAAGAAAAGGGAAGGGAGAGGGCTAAGAAGGAGACAGCTCTTGCACAGTAAAAACAGAAAAAAAAAATTATATATTTGGTGGCATCCAAACAGACTTCTTTCTTCCACCCCATGAGACTGCAGACGAGCACCGTCAGCTCTGCAAGGCTTTTACTTCAAGGCCTATTTGTATCTATGCATGCATACATTAGCCAAATGACAATCACGACTATAAATAGGAAAACAGAACCAAAACATGTAACAGCCGCCTTGCATTGCATATCCATGTAAGTGAAGGTCACGGGAGTCAAGATGAAATATGACATGAGTGACGAGACAGCTCGCCACAGATGATATACAGCATATCAGATGAAGAGCTTGGGAGAGAAAACCACTCTGCTTGTAATGAACCAAGTCAAGCTGGTTTTGTTTACAGCTGAAGGACCTTGATTTACCAGTGGAAGGGGATAAGGGCTATAATGGCGAGAGCGGTGGTGAGGCTGGTGGGCGGGGGTGGGATGCAGCCGCGGAGGCTTATGTTATCTGTTAGGCTTTGCCTGTCCAGTGCATTACCAGTCCTGCATCGCTCATTTCATGGCAAGTGTACTGGAACAGCTTATCGCCGGCTGGAGAGAGTGAGAGAGAAAGGAGGGGAGATAGTGGTGCGGCGCAGCCCGGCCCCGTTTTGTAGTCAGAAGATGAGCAGCTTCCAAATTCCTGATTATGCACATCCCCACAATTGCTGCACATTATCCACTGATTTATTCACTTAAGTTATTTACACTGGCATTCAGCAGTTTCTACCCCCCCAAAGCAAGTTTACTCTGACCCACTAGGCAATCTCTCTTTTCTACATACGTCATCAAAATAGCTGAGATTGATTCACCTGCCTGAGTTGTGGACTGTGCACCATTTTATTCACAGTTGGACGGCAGAATGTGCTACATTTACCTCAGTACAGGGCCTTCGGTTTTTGTAACAACAGTCCACATCCAATACGTCTGGGAAATTCAGTGTTGACCCATTCATCTGATGAAGGACAGGCTGCCCAGCAGAGGTGTTCTTTGGTGCACCTTTGGTTTTGTGATACATTACACACTTACTTCTATTTCATTTCATTTCATTTCATTTTTATTTATTCCATATCATGGAAATAGTTCACATATGTTCCATTCCATGATGGAAAAGGGGCAAGAAGAAGAAAGCCTTATATACCAAGCCCCTTTCTCAAAAAAAATAAAACAATTCATATGAAGATGGTCTGTCCGTCTGTTCAACAATCACTACTTATATAATACCAAAAAAAAAGAAATAATGAAAAAACAAAACAAAAAAATAAGAAAGCATACAAAAATATACACACTAACTCACCAACAATATAAAAACAAAAACAACAAAATATAGTTTACCCGTTAAATTCATATTGTCTAATTGTGTGGTCTTTATACAATTTCTTGAACTGTATAAAGACCACACAATTAGACAATATGATTTTAACTATGAAGCCATGTTTTGTTGTTGTTTACTGTTGTCTTGCTGTCGAGATGGGAGCATACAGTATGTTGCCTCAAAAGTTCAGCATTGATGTGCAAGCTACCCATTATTAATACATAGCTATGCTATTGCTAAGAGCAGTTCCAGCCAAAAATGAGTGAATGGTTTCATAGATGGCACATGCCCAATGGGAGATAACGAATACAGTTATAATACATGATATTTTAACTATATTGTATATTGAATACAATTTTCTGGATTATTTACAGCATAATTTGACTATAAGTGGATTAAATCAAACTGCTTTAATTTGACTTTTACTGCCCTTTTATGCTTTCTCTTTAAATGCCATTGAACTGACTTGTGCTCCCTTGGCTCTATAAAACGGAGTCAGACTGGATTGAACTGAACTGAACTGAATTGAGAGCAGATGCAGCTGATTGCCACATCAGTGCACAGTCACACTATCACCATCCAATGCACCTGTCACTGTTTAGTTAAAAAAACATGTATTTAAAGCACAGCCTCAACACACCATGATACCATATTGTGTGTTGTCTCTTCTACTGAGGCTCAAAGCTTTACAATAGCAGGAGCCACATTGACAACTCAGGAGGAAGCCATTTTGTTCCCAATCCCCATTCCTGACCCGCTGATCCTTGTGGAAACTTTCTGCCTCCAATATTACATGAAAGTTGAGATGTCTGCAGACCACTAGGTGCTGATGAGACGCCTGTTTTCTAGGGGAGGCAAGAAGGAGTCATCTGGAGGTTGAAAGTTTAGTGCCCCTGTTCCCTAGACAACATGAAAGAAACACACAACAATAAAAGATAAGAACAGTATGGCTGGTCATTAATGTTTGGGTTAAACACTTCCTTGGTGGGGGATGGTCCAACGCTGTGAACTCATTTGCTCTTTTCGAACAATGTGACGCACGTGCTGGTTCTGGGCTGGTGCTCAAGCCAGTTGATAGCTGGTTAAAATGTGTTTTTCCATGTACACAGAGCCACTATGGAAACACATCATCATCTTTTTACCTTTCCTCCTACATCATTGTCCTGTCTATAAAATCCATCTCTTAATTTGTTTTTGCTTTACTCCTACTTTTTAGAGCATTAACAGCACTTGGTTATCACCAGGAAAGCATTACAGTTAGACACTAAAGGACTTAATATTTTGTTTCTGAAAGTACAACTGAAATTTGTAACATTATACAAGTCAACATGCCTTATGTCCCAGTTATCTGCTTGGAAAACTCTGCACATCCAGCACGGTGGTTCAAGGACTAAACTACATGCACGAGAGGGATCCCGCTCACCCCAGATCAAGCATTGTTATGTTTTCCACCACAGCATCCAAAGTGACGGTAATAATATGAAAATAAACCCCACCCTGGGCTGACATGGAAAAATATTGAAAAAGGACATGGGAGAAAGAGGCATAACACCAAGCCTTGGGCTAGTGGATCTGGATCTGCTACTGCTATCTCCTAGAACGCAAACCAGAGACCATCACAATTACAGGCATCCAAGTACCTCAAATTTAAAGAGTTGCAGGACACCTAGGGCCTCATGTACAAAGCGTGTGCGTATTTCAACATGAATCCGTGCGTGGAATTCTTGCGTACGCGAAATTCTGAATTTCAAAATTGTACGTACGCCCAAATGCACACGTTTCTCTGAACATCACAATCAACGTGGAATTGAGTCCACATGCCAGAGCGCAACACTCCGCCCTGTCTCCTCCCTCATGTAGATCCATTTGGATATGATAATGAGGATTATCCATTAAAAACCACTCATCCTTACAAGTAACTTGCAAAAACAAGTAAAACAAATAAAAAAAAAAAAACATCGGCTGTGAGCTGGAGGCACTCCTGTCAGAAGTTGAGGCTGGAAAAATAATTTATTTGGGGGCATTTCTTCTGATTTAAGCTGCATTGCATTATGGGTATTGTTGTTCTTTGCTTTGTGTTGCGTTCCGTGAAGAGTTGTGGATTTATTATGTTCGTACGGGTTTGTGAATGTTTATGGGCAGTGTTAGTGCATCATTACACTCTGCTTTTCTTGTTTGTATTTTAAGAACCGACACCAGAACTTAAGTTGGTGGGACGAAAAACGGCTCCTTGTTCAGCTTTACTGTCACGCGTATTATATACTAATATATATGAGTAGTACAAATGGACCACATCTACAGAATGGCTACAGGACTGGACTCACCAAAGTAACTACTGTCATTGAGCAGACGCTTTTATCCAAAGCGACATACATCTGAGAGAACAACACAAGCAAGAAATCACATAGGAGGGTCCAGGATGGACTGTGACTCCAGTTGGACACTTGCTAAAAAGGTTGAGCACTCGTCAGCGACCCCCTCAGCATAGACTGAGCAAGACTCACTGACTGACGTCACCAGGCCAGCACCCTAAGTACTACACTTGGGGCCCGATTTACTAAGATCCTAAATAAAGAGTACTAAATTGCGTGTGCACTGAAAAAGTTTGCGCGTGCAGTTGTTGCGTGGTTTGCGGGTCATCAACTAAGAATGCGTGCGCAATTGATAACAGGTGCAAACCGCAGTATTTAAATAAGGTGTTGCGCGTCTTACGTTTGCGCCATGGAGAGTCTGGATGGAAAGCACAGTCACAAGTCACAAGCGCAAAATGAAATTGAACGAGTTGGAGTTAGAGATATTAGTGGAAGAGGCAAATAAATACATTCATGAACTACAGCAAAGAAATTTAAACATTACCAAAAGAAACGCAATATCGGAGAAAACCTGCGATAGAATAAATGCAGTTGGTAACACAAAAAACAGAAAAACGTCTGGTTTTTCATATTTCAATTTTAGGCACAGATCAAAAATAAGAAATAGAAAAACGGGCCACAGGACCGAATTTGATTTTAATATTGAATTGGTCGGGTTTGCGTGAGCCGGCGGTGCTCGGCATGATCTGAGGAGAAAAAGACAATCAGACACAGAGCTGGAGAGCGCTTTGATTCATCTATTTATGAGTTAAGTTTTTATTCAGATGTCCACAGTATATTGCAAATATTATATATTATATAGCAAACACTGACAGTAAATGTGTGACAGACGGGACCATCATATGGCCGAAAGAAGAGAAGTGTTCAGAACAGCGCACAGCGCACACTAGAGGCTGATTTATGGTTCCGCGTCACACCAACGCAGAACCGACGGCGTAGGGTACGCGGCGACGCACACCGCACCGCGACCCTACGCGTCGGCTACGCCGCCGATTTAACGCGGAACCATAATTCAGGCGAAGCTGCAGCCTGTCTGCGCTGATCCTGACACAGCGGGACGGAGCAGATTTGGTCATGATGTTTAACCTGTGTTTTGTGATTAATAAGCACGGGTTTTAATTAAATGTAATTTACGAAGGATGATTTCACGTTCAATAAGATAAGTAATCAATAAAATACAAAGTTTTGGCACAAAGGCTTGGCCTGCTTGTGGGCGAGTGGAGGGGGGCACAATAAGAGAAGGTGGCAAGATATAAGGCGAAGAACTAAAGAAAAAGTGGCCTTTAATAAAACTTGTGCAACCATTTTTAAAATAGCATGCAGCAGAATAAAGACTCTCTCTCTGCGTATTCTTTGATTTTGGATGTCGCCTCCTTGCCACAATAACAGCAGCAGCAGATTAGCACCTTCCTTTCGAACGTATTAAATACAGACACAATCACAATACGCGCAATTACTTTCAGGCTTGGTAAATCTCATTGCGCGTGGTAAATGGAGCAATTTGCATCTTCCCCTCCCAGTATTTAGCGCGTTCTGGCGGGTACGCCCCATATTGATTATTCATCAGGGCAAAAGTACTAACTGAATTGCGTGTGCAATTTTGCGCATTTCAGAGACGCAGTCGTCTTTGCACGCTGTTAGTAGATCAGCTGGCACTTTGGTTTGCGGGTGCTGTCAAGTTTGCACACGTTTTAACACACGCAAACCTTTAGTAAATCGGGCCCTTGGTACTGTAGGTGAGATATTAGGAATTACTAAGTCTGCAAAAGCTGGTGTACAGCATAAAACCACGCGCCAAGGTACATTCAGAAGATGGACTCCAGAGATGAACTCTGAAGTCTCAAACACAATGAGGAAGAGAAGAAGTCATCATGGGAGAAGAAGCCGCCGCATGGTATGTATCACCAACAAATGGACAAGACGGTGACAAGACAAGGGTGCCCTGATAGACAGCATGAATCATGGTGGCACAAGAACGGGTCATGAGCACAAGAGCATCAGAGGCCAGGGTCTACTACATCAAACAAGACCCCACATGTTGACTGTGCAAAGATGCGCCTCAGACCATCCAGCACCTAACAGCTGTACTGTATGTAAGATGGAGACAGGTACAGCATGCACATAGAAATCCATAAACAAGGAGATATGAGTATGGGCTGTTAGTTCCACCGCCGGTGTGGGAAATACTTCCAAGGGTGGCAGAGAATTAAACAACATCAAGGCTGATAAACGTGTCTCTGGCTTTTCAATAGGAAATCAACATGGTTATCAAATTCAAGAAGAAGGCAGAAAAAAAACATCCTAAGCAACAGCAACATAAAAATGAAAGGACATGAGAGGCTGGAAACATGCCAATGGCTGAAAGAAGCAGAAAATATGTGCAAATTGAAAGAAACAGTGATGAAATATGAGGCAGAAGGAACTTCGACTGCAGGACCATCCTTGTTGGGATCGGCACCAGTGTGCAAGTGACCCTGAACCGGATGAAGCAGGTTATCCAAAATGCACCAGTTTAATCTTTACAAAGACCCCCTGCATGTGGAAAAGTGAACATAGTGTTTCTTTGAGTCTTACATACATTCTTGTTTCTTCTGCTATGTACAGTAACAAGGAAAAGGTTGATGATTAATCTGAGCTCCTTAAATGTTACAATGGTGGGTAAGTGCTCATCGCTTGAACAAAACTATCCATTGTGTAGTGGCGTACAAGGAGAAATTAGTACAAAATGGGTGGTTTACGAAGTCACATAACCTGGTTTAGTAGTTTGGTTTGATGGTCTTGTTCTTCACACTCGTCATTCTATGCAATAATCCACCACAGGGATGTGCCAGTAAGACAGCTCCCCTGTTTTTTCCTCAATTTGGCTGGAGGACAAAGCATTCAAAGAGGAGAAAACGTTCCTTTCAGAGGCAGGGCAAGGTTTCAACCCAAAAGCTGGAGGAAAGAAACGTAAGAGGCTGTCTTGCATTTGTATGCACTTCTGATGCCTTTAGTGTTCCTGAGGGAGCAAGCAGAGGTCTACATATTTGTGTTGTTGTGTGCCCACTATATGCTGCGCTTCCCTGCTGAGCAAGGCTACGCGGCAGCATGGATTGAGGGGCCATGCTGGAATGCCTGTAATGCAGTGTGGAAACTGTGACTGCGTTTGATTTAAATGGTTTCAGATGCGCTTTTTGGAGGTGCACAGGAAGGAACAGCTGGCTCCCGTGACTGCTGATATGCGCAGAAAGAGTTTTGTGGCTGTTAACGTAACCCCACAGGCAGGTTTCAATCAGGATCCTGCCAAAACATAGATCTTACTCTTATTTATGATAATCAGTGTTGGGCAAGTTACATCAAAAATATAATACATTATATATTACTAGTTACTGTCATTTGAAAGTAATTAGTTACATTACAATATTACTATATCTGAATTGTAATGCGTTACACTACTTGTGTATTACTTTTGAGTTACTTTCAACAAAATAGCCACAAAAATATATGACTAAGCATTTAAAAATGCTAAACTGCAGATTGTTATAGCTGATTATGTACATTCAGTGGAGGATGATGTAACATAATGACTGTGTAGGCCCCTAAAGCTACTAATAACTTAATATAATTAGGCACAGTAAAGGCTCATGGCACAATACAATAAGTAACAATGACAGTTAGAATCGTACAAGCAGACAAATGATCAAAGTCTGTAAGTTATGATGGAGATGCTGCAAATATTTAAAGTCCTGGCCTATTCATATGAAACAAAATAGAGTTAGAGCCCACTATAACATAGCCTATAGCCTTATAATATGAAAAACACACAATCTCTTTTTTATTACCGTTTTTATTTCAGGGGGGGAGGATTTGGACCGTTTTTATTTCAGGGGGGATGATTTGGACCGTTTTTATTTCACGGGGGGGAAGATTTGGACCGTTTTTATTTCAGGGGGGATGATTTGGACTGTTTTTATTTCAGGGGGGATGATTTGGACCGTTTTTATTTCAGGGGGGATGATTTGGACCGTTTTTATTTCAGGGGGGATGATTTGGACCGTTTTTATTTCAGGGGGGATGATTTGGACCGTTTTTATTTCAGGGGGGATGATTTGGACCGTTTTTATTTCAGGGGGGATGATTTGGACTGTTTTTATTTCTGGGGGGATGATTTGGACTGTTTTTATTTCAGGGGGGATGATTTGGACCGTTTTTATTTCAGGGGGGATGATTTGGACCGTTTTTATTTCAGGGGGGGGGGGTGATTTGGACCGTTTTAATTTCAGGGGGGTGCCATCACATCACCCCTCATCCCCCCTCAACTCGAATACTGCTCACACGGAACTCAGAACTTCTTCATAAATAACTCCCAGAGAGAAAAAAAACACCAGCAAGCTAACAAACAAACCAATAAAGCTCTCAGAGTTAACAAAATGAACCAGCAATCAACAACTCGCAGCTGTTTTAACCTCTCCTGATGGGCTGCAGGTGTGGTTTAAGGCTGATTTATGGTTCCGCGTTACACCAACGCAGGCCATACGCCGTGGGTTACGCGAACTACTGCGTACCCTACGGCGATAGCTCTGCGTCGATTTAACGCGGAACCATAAATCCGCTCTCACAGCGCGACTGACTGTGAGCCCCGTGTGCTCCTCGCCGCGCGCAGCTCCTCGCCGACTCCGCGCTCATATATATTTAATAAATGTATAAAGCCCATATATTAATAAAGCCTCACATGGCCGAGCCCTAACGCTGAGACCATGGTAGATTTAAGTTACACGCGGACACGCCGCACTGTTGACTTTTCCCTGCCGGCTCTGCTCCCTGAACAGTCCCCACACAAACAGTGTCCAGCGGCGCTACGTTCCGCCGCGCCGCGTTCCCAACGCTTTTTTCTGTTGTCGGGATGTCTCGCGGTCGCGGTGTTGGTGAATTCTTTAAAAAACAACAGCTAAACGGGTTAAAATGCGTTGTAACGCGCGTTACTTAGATTGTAACGAGTAAAATATTACCGAAAATGTATTAGTAATGCGTTATATTACTGCGTTACAGCAAATAGTAATACATTACTGTAATTGCGTTACTTTTGTAACGCGTTACCCCCAACACTGATGATAATATCATAGATATATTTTTGGTGGATTGTCATTTATCCTTCCACAAAACCTTTTTTTTAACCCAACTGATGTATTATATTGTCAAATAATTTTTTTGAAAACTAAGCTTTGAATGGCATCAATAACTGTATTTCAAGATGTGTCTTTGAAAAATCTTCTGAAAGAATGTAGATTGCTTTTGATTTATTTGGTTGTTAGTGGGTGTGCCAGAGGCAACAAAAATAAAATAAAATAAACACAACTGTGAAGTACAGATTGGAAAAGAAAAGTTTGTTTTAGAGTTTTGACTTTCTTGGTGAAAAAAATATAACAAGAATTAAGTGCTTTGATATTTTTTTTCTTAACTGCGCCCAAAATCCAGTGGAGTTCATTCTGTTTTTGGGGTCCTTTGACTTCAGACCCAGCTAGACTAATCCAACGTTACCATTCTGACTAATAGGCTGTGAAGAGATTTAGCATCAA
This sequence comes from Cololabis saira, assembly GCF_033807715.1. Classification (NCBI taxonomy): domain Eukaryota; kingdom Metazoa; phylum Chordata; class Actinopteri; order Beloniformes; family Belonidae; genus Cololabis; species Cololabis saira. The sequence continues at coordinate 47,476,039 of NC_084587.1, forward strand.
ATAGCACACTGCCCCAGAGTGAAGAGCCAACAAGGACAGCCTTACTGAATCAGCTTTGATGGCTCTCAGTCGCTTGCTGTTCAGCAAATAAGGATGCTTCTGTTTATTTCAAAGAGTTTCTGTATTTTTACATTTCAAGCCTGATGTGACATGAGCATCGCTTTGGCATTTTCAAAGCAATGCTTTTGTCTACAGACCAAGTTGTGTTCACTGAGATCTGTGTTTTGTCAGGGCGTTTTATTTGTCCCGTCAGTTCTTTAATTTTCTTTTTCTTTTTTTTTTTTAATGGTGTGAATTTTTATAGGCAGGAAGGGCCAGCCTGCAAGTTAATGGCAGAGGAAACACAAGGACCCACCTTACTGTGTAAAGCAGAATCCTTCCAGTTTCACATCCAGCTAAGAGCGTGTTGCTTTTTACAGCAAAGCAGAATTTGAAACAGAAGCACAGAGAGCTGAAAGCGAGGAGGGGACGGTCTGTAGGACTTTCTCAGCTAACATCCTGTCAGTCACACTGTGGCTGCATTTCTTCACAATTCTAAAGGCAATAAACAATAATTTTATAAATAAGTGCACCAGGGACATTTTCATTTTCATGAATTACTTTGACGTTAATTTTAAACCTCTTCAAGGTGAATCCTGCCTCTTGGTTCATGTCAGCTGGGATAGGATCCACACCAGCAGGTATAGAAGATGGATGGATGCATGGATGGATGGATGGATGGATGGATGGATGGATGGATGCATGGATGGATGGATGCATGGATGGATGGATGGATCATGGATGGATTGATTTAAACTGCATGAAATAGATTTTTAAAGAGGGGTGGTAAATAGTGGTCGCTAACTGAAAGAAATCCAATACCATATCATCAATTTGAATTGAAAAATACTTTTTCCATGTTAAAATATCAGTTTCATTTTAATTTGAAGGAGTATTGGCTCATTTTTAGGAAGTGCTGTCTAGCTGTTGTAGACTCGGTCTCTACTCTTAACAAAAAGCAGCTGAATTAATTCAGGACTTCTGTCCTGTTGCCTGTCCCGTTATGGCGTACTGTCACACATCAATCATTACCAAACTAGTGAATAGCAACAGTGGACGTCATGGCAGAGGGGATTAAGACACTGATGAAAGTCCTGGTGGAAGAGAAAACAAGAGTGAAAGAACAAAAGACAAACCAACCGTAAATCTGGACCGTGTCATAAAAGTGTATTAACCTGCATGTGCAGAGGAAGACCCTCTTAGCCGAAAATTGCAAAAGCTCCTTTGTGCTGCTTTAAGTGCTGCTAAATGTCAAGTGTGTCAGAAAAGACAAGTTTGCAGCCAAGAAGCAGAAAAGCTGATGATGCGTTGCTGGTGAGCTGAAGAGCACTGATAGCTACAGTAGAAACAGAGCATGGATTTTTTAGACTCTGCAACTATGGACACTGTACCCATGACGTTTGCACTAATTTGCATTCACATATCTGTTATGGGGCAGGACGGTGGCTTGGTGGTTAGCAATGTTGCTAACCACAAAGAAGCAAGAAGGTTCCCGGTTCGAATCCCTGGCCCGGCGGGGGTCTTTCTGTGTTTGCATGTTCTCCCTGTGCTTGTGTGGGTTCCCTCCGGGTACTCCGACTTCCTCCCAGAGTCCAAAAACATGCGTAGTAGGTTAGTTGATGATTCTAAATTGCCCGTAGGTGTGAGTGTAAGTATATCCGGTTGTTTGTATGTATGTAGCCCTGCGATGGACTGGCGACCTGTCCAGGGTGTAACCCCTGCCTCTCACCTGAAAATGAGCTGGGATAGGCTCCAGCAGACCCCGTGACCCTGCACAGGATATAGCGATTATAGATAATGGATGGATGGATATCTGTTATGTTAAGAACCACAGACCTAATAAAAACAACTGAACGTCAAATAAATTCTGATCACATCTGTCGACCCATCCTCATTTGATGTGTTGACAGATGGCCACTGAAGATGTTGACAGCCCAGGTAAAAAAGTAATATACTTTAATGTACTAAAAATGTACTTAATTTTCTGAAAGTACATTTCCAGCACATTTGGACTTAATGTGTTAAAATAAAGTAAACCAAAAATATATTATAAATGTATTAATTACAAATGTATTATTCCCTCAGTAGTACTTAAGTTTACTTAGATAAAGTACACTACTTTGTACTAATACTTAAATTCATATTAAGTATATTCATATAAAATATACTAACTTTTAAATATATATAAGTGTTTGATTAGTATATTCCTTTATTATGTACTTTGAATGCTTTAAATATAAGTTTAATTTTAGTATATTTGCATCTACTTTTATTAAGTGCACTTTTAGCAACCTTTTTATAAGTTTACTTTTATAACATTTTTTTTCATATCATTGTTAGCATAGCAGTGTTAAAGTGCACTTAAAATAAGTGTATTAATAATTGAAAACTACTTCAGCGGTAAATTAGTGTATTCTTCATAAGTACACTATAAACCAGAACAAATTCATCAGTATTTAGCCATTTCTTTTAGTGTGCTTAGATCAGTTTAAAAGCATGTACAATAACAGATAATTTCTTTAGCTCACCCTTTCTCTTCAACCTTTTAAAATATTGTATTTTACTAGCAAAATGCAACATTTCTGTTATGTAATTATACCTTTTCTAATTGAAAAAATATCCTTACATTTCTATTTCAATTTTAAAATGTCAGCAATTAGTGATACAAAGTACATTTGTATTACTTCAACACCACGTTGTTTTTTTGCAATACTTAAAAATCCATCCATCTATTCTTCAAATGTAATGGTGAATTATGAATAAACATGAACAGCAACAACATAGAGCACCTTTCAATTGACCATATGCTTTTATATAATGCAGTAGTCACCAGTATTTCTAATAAAAAAAAAACAGTACAACCTTGTGTATTTCTTATCATCACATGGAAAGTACATATTCCAAAGCTTGGATTGTTTCACTTACATTTTACAGCAATCAAAAAACACATAACATAACTGAAAAATTAAGTCTTTGATTTTGCATGAAAACAGTTTGTTAAAGTTCAACATTTTGAGGCCAGGTACAGTGCCTTGCAAAAGTATTCACCCCTATGATTTTGTTTGTATTTTGTTATACCACAACTGTTGGACTATTACTATTACCATTTTTGTTTTAAGGCACACCAAGAATACACACTGATATGTAATCTCTATTTCTTACAATTTGGCAGTGGTTTTAGCTATTTTTCTCAAACCTCCCCAGTAACAATTTAATCTCTCTCTACATTATTCGGTAGAGGAATAACATACTCTTTGTCTCTTGATTGGACCAAAACACATTTCCTGTGGAACAGGTCAGTGGGCACCGCATAAACATTCCTAGATTCTGACACCTCAGACATAAAAGTGGAAGCAATGTTCAGTTGACTATCCTTGCAGAGCTGTCCACCAGTCTTCAAAAGCTCCTTTACCAATATACAGTGCAATGATAAATCACCTGCTCTGAATACTGACATGCAAAGAATTCTACATAATCTTCCATCCTGTAACTCTACTGTTGAGTTGATCCTTTTTTTTAGACTTCTGTTACTGCTGGAATGATACAGTATGCCTTTTATGATGAAACGGTGATAACAAACACAGTGTTCGACTATAACACCTAGCAAGTCTTTGATAGCAAGTTTTTCTAATGCTGACAGTTTGCCATGACAGGGATTACCAAAAACCCTGACATTTTCATTCAGGCTAGATGAATTAGAACTTGATACATTGCTGTTTAGGAGATGTGAAAAAATGCATTTCACCCCTTCATTAGCACCTATCATGTACTTTTCGGCTTTTTGTGTTAGACTCCTCCAGCAAAGAAATCTTTTAACTATTTGCTCTGGAACATGTGTTGTCCCATTGAAGTACTGTAACAAAGTGCCATTAAATGATTCAAAGGAAAAGGTTGATGTGGCCCACAGAGGGCCCCAGTTCCTAACACTTGCCGCAAGGTGTGTCAGAAGATGGACATTAAATGTCATATTTGCTGCACCATATAACTTCTCAAACTGCAGTGAGAACTTCTTGAGAGCTCTTTCAGCTACTTCAATATCACAGCGTTTCACCTTTTCTCCCAAAAGAATGTGCATTGCAAACACAAACAGAAAAAGGTGGTTCCAGAACTTCTTCAGTAAAACCCCATTCAGTAAAGGCAGGGCATAGAATAACAGGAATGACCTCCACTCTGATGCTTTCCAATATTTTCTGTCTGCCACAGATCGTGGTACTCTTGTTATCTCAACTGGGGGTTGAATTGCAATGAGCTCTTTGTCAATGTGGTCTGATTTTGTTCCTATGTAACACTCTTTGTCATGATTTCTTGAGTCAAACCACAGTTTTGCTAGTTGTCTTGTCACACCAAGGCAGACACAATGCTGATACTCTGGAACAAATCCATTTATCATTTGAAACTTTGTGAGTTTCATTAATGGTGAAGGTCCTTTTACTCCCATTACAGGACTTTCTGGTGTTGCAGCCATTGCATGATCAAAATGCTTAGCTTCAGTTCTAAGATTTGGTTTTGGGCCTTTGTTTGTGTAAGGACCACCACCAACATGGTAACAAAAATCACATCCATAAAAGCCATTAAACTGTTTGGTGTTTCTTAGAAGTGGGCGAGCAACTGAATCTGAACTGCATATCAGAGCATACACTTTGGAAACATGTTGTACATTTGCAGAGTCCTTCCATTTAATGCCATTTTGTTCTAAAATTTGCAGTTCATCAACAAATGGCTTCAAAAATGTTAAGATGTTTGGCTTCTTCTCGCCAAACCATAGACAAGGAAGACAGATATTTGCCTTGCGTTCTTTAGGTTCAAGTTCTATAACCTGGCACTGAATGGGCCAAATTTGATACTTTGAACTTCTGAAAACTGGAATTCCATCACAGTTCCAAATTAAAGATACGTCATCCTCACCTAATTCACCTGATTCTTTAAGTTTCTGGTACTCTTCTCCACACTGTATATCTGAAATGACATCTGCACATTGCCAGTCTTTTTTCAAACTTTGGTTTCGTTCAAGCAATGTTTTGATCTGTGAAGCCAAACTAAGCACTAGAAAGAAACACCCACTTTTGAGACAGCTCTCTGAATCAGTTACTGCATTACAAGCACCACACTGTAGTTCACTGGTATTATTTACCCCTAAGTAGTTTTCACATGCTGGACAGTAAAAATGGGGGACATAATGTCCATATTGTCCATAAGCTTTGTGAAAAAGGTATGTGGTTACTGGTACCATTCCAGGGAAATGTTCATTGAAAATCTTCAGTAGATGTTCCAGTGACACACCTGTCACATTGTGCCTTAGTACATAAGACATCAGTAAGATTAAACTTTGTCCCTTTGTCAGTGGAGCACCAGGATACGCTGGATCATCTCCATCCAACAAAAATGTCTCTACCTGTGAAGACATAAAAAAAGAAAAGATAGAAAACTGTTACATTGATCAGCATTAAAAGAGATTGCTTAGAGATTTACAGAGAAACATACTGTACAATAATAAATGCTAATAACCTGTTGGTTTGGTGTCTCTTGCTGATCAGGTGGAGGAGCAGGCACATTGCATCCTGGTTGCTTCTCTAACATGTCCTGGCCAAATATAAATGGAAGCATAAACATTTTCATTTACTTTGTGGTTTTATAGTTTTGACATAAACAACAATGCTAGTGCTCCAAAAGGTAAGTGGTAACTACTACAAGTCATCTGGTAGTTTTTACATTTAGAGAATTTACCATGTTTCCTTCTGGGGCAGAGAGTTATGCAAATGGAATACACACTAGCTTCGTATAAAAATGCTGTGGGGAAAGGATGAATGTACTGCCTATATTCAGTAAATATACAAAATGTGTAACTCCTTGCCCAAACCTAGAAAACAAATGAACTCTATTAACAAATCAGAAACAAGAATAATGAAAAGCACTAATCCTTGGATGCAAGACAGGACATCTGTTTCTATCAAGACAGTGAGTTCAAACATTAAGCCAAAACTGCATAATAATGCTTAATAAAAAACAAAATTGTTGGATTGGCGGAATAAAACACCAGAGTTAAGTCAAATCAAGCAAGTTAAGCCACATCTTCATAATATGTGCAGTGAAAATCCAACAGATGGATAATATCCAGGAAAATGGTGACTACAGCTTCACAAACTGAAGAACTGTATTAATTAAGGGAAGGTATATGTCACAGCCATCAAGTGCCAATGTAGGTCAGTCACCTGTTAGAAACTTTGTTAGCCTCATGTAGAACTACTAATTTGCTTGAATTACAATGTAAATTAAACATGAATGAATAATGCAATCATACTTTGGAATAGTTATATGTAGTTATAATTCTGTAACCAAATGAGACCTTGCTGGTGTTCACTTTCAATACATGTTTATTATCGGTAGCCTATATTACTATTTTAACACGTCGGTTTAAAAAAATAAAAACTACTCTATTTACATTTTCTGTATTGATTAAAGGGGTTGTTTTTAGCATACAAATGAAACTAGTAACTTGTAACTATAGTACCTGTGCTTCTGGTCCGATTTGCATATCTTGTTGATCCCCACAAAATTGAGAAGTGCAGTGTGAGTAGGTGGAGGGTGGCAATTCCATCACTGGGTGGGTCTTTCTGGAGACTCCCTCTCCGGCAGGCTGCATAATAATGAAGATATAATTCATGGAAATTCTCAAGTGAAATATTAATGACAATAATACATGTTTGTGTCTCATTTTAAGAAAATACACTGTAGGGGCTAGGACAATCATTATTTTCATCACGTCTAATTTAATTGAAATGACAATTATGCAGAAACTATACATATAGTATAACACAGCAATTAATATCAACAATTTCAATTGTTGATATTTTAATACCTCTGATGAATCTCTGTTTGGTCTGTCCTGAAGCAGGTGCTCTCTTATTGGACTGACAAGATGCTTTCCTCTCAAACATTCTAAAGATGAGTGACCGCTTGATCCTTCTGCAACAAGGCCCTTATCGGGAACATTCTGATCATGAGAAAAACACATAGATTTATTTAACTATCACACTGTAAACATTTAGGGTATAATAAACATCACAAATACAATTCTGGATGAATGAAAGCTTTAGAGGAAAGTAAAATGTATTTTGCGAACCCTTTAATTTTATTTCAGAATGGAGGCATAAAACATAATGATCACTGTTTTTACCTGTTTGTTCGTTGTGGGAGTGTCTCCTGGATATTCCTCCAGAGAAGATGTTTGTTCACCGTTATTTGAAAGCGGAATCTGGGGAGTGCAGTTGCAACGTCAACTTGCATGTAACACTATCTGCAATTCATATTGTTGCGAACGAAAAAAAGGGTCTACCTTTTTCAAGACCTCTCTATTGTTAGTTGTACAGGATGCATGACTGAGGTATTTCTTGTAATTTCCTCTGCAGTTTAAAGTATTCTGCAATGAACAAGACAGTCCTTGCGTTTAAAATTAAGAATAATTATTCTTATTCTATAATCACTGCTGTTGTTGATAATAAAATAAAAGTGAAAGCTCAAATACCTCTTTCTCATTTGTTATCCGTCTGTATTTGGTTGCATTTGAAAGTTGGCTTGATTCATTCAGCAGATATTCTTTGTAATGTCTTTTGGGTGCCATGTCTGCGGGCGGTTTTACTGTTTTTCTCAAAGCCCGGTAAAGTGCAGAGTCGCGCGCAGGGTCCTGGATAAAACGTCATCGTAACATTACTTATCAGTTTAAAACTGATACAGAGCCTATTGCAATACAGTATGTGCGCATGCGTGCATGGACATTACGGTCTACGCAAATACTTTTTTTTATTTAATTACTCTTTTTTTTTTTTTTTGTAAGAACGTTGAGTCTGCGTCTGACAGACTTTTACAATTTTCAATTTCAAAATTGAAAATTTGCATGTGGTGGACATTTTTCACATTTTTCAAATTGACCCTGAAGTACTCGCGGCTGCGCAGCCGCTGATTGGTTTCCCCCGAATGCAGCTGCTTGAATGAAGCTGAAGGAAACGGACGTCGTCGTAGTTAATTTACAATGGCGCAATTCAAGTTCGGGATGTTTTATTTTAGGGACAAGACAATTCACGTCGAAAGTACTGACATTGTGACACCTCAGTACAGACAGCAGCTCGTTCAGGTATTAAAACGGCCGGACCTGTCGAGTGAAGACGGATGGATACAGGTGTGCTGGCCGACCAGGAAAGCACCTAAAAACAAGGTGGCCGCAAAACCGCTCCTACTCGGAGGTTTGTACTGCTCGTGCATGGTGTGAAGTATTTTATGAATGAATATTATTTCTACAATGTCTAAACAAGTTAATAGGCAAAGTTATCATTCACATGCTGCATTAGCTAATAACTAACTAGCTAGCTGTTGGCTGCAGCTAATGCGTCAATTAGTGTGAACATTTGTGAGCATGCTGTGTGGAGCATGTTTAGCAAAAGTTTTGTGTGGTGCTAACCATAAATGGACAATTGCCACAATATAAAGAAAAGAACAAGAACAAAATTGTTTGTACAAATTTGTTCTGCTAGCACTTGCCAGCCACCAAGTGTTAGTGATTATTTGATAAAGAATTTGCCAGTGGCTAATGATTGTTAATGTTAACCTTGTATGTCCTTTAAATTTTTATGTAACTGTGTTTATAAAAAGACTTAAAGTGACTTGTTGTGTATAATATTAGATTGACCGTGGTGCATTTCACGAGACATACAAAATATCTAAAATATTGAGCAAAAGAGGGAAAAAACCTGGTTCTGACAGTTTGTCTGATGTATGGTTGTGGTTACAGACAACTACAAGGAGTTGATGGAAAGAAAAGAAGCCTTCCTCAAGGATGAAGACATCTGGCACATGGCAGTTGCAAGGAGAAGGACCTCACCTTGTACCACAACATATGATGGAAGCAAACCAAAGGTTATTTTTGTTGCTTGTGTTGGTAGTTTATTTAGAAAATAAACTTAGATTAAAACACCTGTAGGTTCAAAATGCTGCTCCATTTCTTATCATACTTACCAAAGTCTTGATTCACTGAAATCCCTATTTGTAGGTTGGTTATGCTTTTAATATCTTGTCTCATCTTGTTTATGAAAAATGATATGAAGTGAATGTCACCCACTGAATTATTTTTGTCTGAAACTATAGAACCTTGAGTGATGAATTAATCTGTTTTGAATATACCAAAATGCACTACAGTAGCTAGTAAAACATTGTTTCTCCTGCTGGCTGCAAAGATGAAAGAGAAGAAGAGGGTCATGTCATACACATAAAATCCTTAATGAATTCATGACACTGTAATACTATGATGTTTTATAGTTGAAATGTTTTTCTAAAAAATCTCTTCACCAGAAAGCATCTGTGGTATAGTTCATATGTTGTCATATAATACATTCTTTCTCTTCGGTACAGAAAAAAAGAATTACTGCAACTTCCAGTCTCACTTCAGATGAAGATGAAACACAGATTGACCAATCACAAGTTCTTCAAACAAATGTAAGTATTTACAGGAATAAGGGAATATTGTGGGAGGATAAGACATATGTAGCAGGGCGAGTGCTACAGGGGCCCGACCGACAGGACAGGGAGGTTGATTGGGAACACCTGTGCCCTAATCAACCTGAGTGGCTGCACCTCCACCCTGCCACAACATATTTTTCATTATAAGTTGCTTTAGGTTTGACAGCAGTGCAGTTGCAGAAGTGGATGGTGGCACCCCAGCTGTGTTAGTTTTGAAATACTGACTGTTTACTAAGTACAAAAAATACTACAAAACATGACACATTGTATGATATGAAAAGATAAAATTAATTAAATTGAACTTAGGCGTATTGTAAAGGTACAAACTGTATGCGAGTGCTCGGGTTGGGCAATAATACGATCTTGATTCGGGATTGCGATAAAATGTTGTTTAAATATATATATATATATATATATATATATATATATATATATATATATATTTTTTTTTTTTTTTTTAAAGTAAAATATGATATTTGATGTTATTAAACTTTATTAAGTTTCAATGAATCGCTTGTTTTTTTTTTGTTTTTTTTTTTCAAGTTTCAATCAGGATGCTCCCTTAACTGGCTACGTCAACAAAAACTACATATCGTGATAAATACAGAGATCGATCAATATGGAAAAAATATATCGTGATTGAAGTTTTTGCCATATTTTTCAGCCCTAGTGAGTACTGTTCCTCTGGTGAAATATGGTCTGACAATACCTTAATAAGCTGTGCAGTAGGTTATAGATCCTAAAACTTCTACAAAGATGGATATTTACCCCTCTCTTGCCTTTGCTGTTTAACATTTGACTTTTTCTGCCCTTTGTTTAAGAAGCCGAAGATGACAAGGGCTGCAAGAGACAGAGTCCTTTCCCAACTGAAATCCTCACTGCTGAGAAGAAATCCAACAACCTCCACCCCCTTGACAAGTGAAGACGATACAGACATAGACACCAATGTGGACTTGTTTGACCCACCTCAGGCTTCACGATCAACTGTAAGTATTTACAAAACGCAAGAAATGAAACTAGAATTAGGGCCCTATGGTTTCCGCGATCACGGAATTGAGCAATAAAAACGGAATCTAATTTTTAACATGGAATATCGTGGAAAATGACATAATTTGACTGAAATGCTGCTATCATGGGGAAGAGGAACGTAAACCCAGGGGGAATTTTACCGGAGGGATGCTAATCTGCGTGACGCAGCCCTGAAATTCACCTGCGCCCCCTCCTGCTTTAAAACAATCTGTTAGGGCCCTATAGAATCTTCAATTACTCCTATGTGGTTGTTTGCCTCCACAAACCTGTCAGGTGTGAAATTGTTCCTTCAAAGTATTCACTACATATATGACTATTAACAAACATGGATGGAAACTGCACATTTACTGGTTCGGGGATGCAAACATCTCCATGATGGTAATTCCTGTTTTGCTTCCAGGTGAGTCATACTAACATAGCATTGTTGACATTTTGATTTCTGCAGGACCTCTGCCAAGAGGCAAGTGAAGAAGAGGAGAGTCTACTGATGGATCAATCCAGATCCAGTGTTAACATGCAACAGGAAGTGATGGATGCTCTGAAAGGTATTCATACAAAGAAGAATTGTTTATGTTGTTTATGTCAGTAATTGTATCGATAGGAGTCTTATCTCTCATATATCTGTGACTGTTGTGTTTTTTTTCCTTAATGCAGAAATACCAGCCTTAGTCAAGTGTGTCACAGATCTTATTACAACCATGAAGAGAATGCCACCTTTCATGGACACTGACAGTACAAGTTCTGGTTCTTCCAGTCCTGCTCCAGAAATGGTATGTTTTGCATATACACATTTTGTAAATACTTAATAATGCCTTTTATTACAGGAAACATTTCATCCAAAATTATTGTAAACTACTTGACTGTTAGCAGTTTTGTTTCCGTAGTCTCGAACCACATTTTGCACCTACTGTATTTGATAGAAACTGTATTTTCCATTTCAGCATGCAGTTCAGAAATTATACTTTAATTCATTGAAGACCACTTGCAGAAATTACAACTTAACTAACATTTGGCATTCTATAGTTCGACTTTGCCTTTTAAGAAATGCATTCCAGCAACGTATTCCTAATGCCATTTCTAATAATTGACTAACTTTATTTCTTTGACACAGATTTCCGTGGGCAACACGGGGGTGCAGGTCAGCAGAAGCTGTTTCCGAAGACTAAACCGAACAAGAATGTCCCTGTTCACACAGGAATTAGCTGTGCTCATCTTTGGGCGGGATGTGTTGGCATCCTCGACTCTAACAGGAAAATCAGGGCCTACTGGAACAGCAAAAGAGCAGCTACATCCGGAAAAGCTGAGTGCCCTTGTTGGTAAGTATTGGTTAAGTCTATTTTTCCTTATTATCATTTTGTTTTTCTGCCTCCACCCTTGCCTTGGCCATAGCCAGAAGCAACATGTTTCAGGTTTTCCTCGTGTATGTACGCCCCCTTCTTGCTAATGTGATAACTCTGGAAAAGCATGATTTGTAATACCATTTTATTTGTCCTTATCTATTTTACAGATACAGTTATTGCTGAATTTCCAGGAACAACTGTGTCTGATGTGAGAGCAGTGATTCGGAGAAAATGTAACAATGAGAATTTTGTGACCAAAAAGAAACAGTAAGCAGTAACTGATTGTAATAGTTTTTGTTTTGTTTATTTTTTGGTGGACATACATTTTGAGTTTAAACAAACTGTGTCAATGTTTCAAAAGTCAGTTTAATGTTCATTTCTGTCATTCTTACTAGCTTCTCTGCGGTGCACAGCTAGCACATCTAGTCTTTCTTCTGAAGATCAAGCTGTTCAGGTCTCTGTAAAATTTGTTGATAAACTTTTTTTTTTTTTTTTTTGTGAACTTAGTAATAATAAAAATAATTCTCTGGGGTCAAATGATCCAAATTTGAAAAAAAAATGTTACGATGAAGCTGTTTGAAAATGTTTAGATGTACCAAGACTTACATCTTTAAGTTGTACTTGATTTATGTACATTTTTCCTGCAATGCCGTGCATGTTGAAAATAAACTTTTTTTCTACTCCAAGTATGTTCTAATTATTTTTTATGTTTACTTAAAAGTCATTCCAAATTCAAATTAATTATGAAAAAATTGTACTTTCTGTGTACTATTGAAGTGTATTTTTAATGAAGTACATCTAGTATACTTCCTGCGCACATAATTAGTGTACTCACAGTGTACTATTTTCGATGTGCTAACAATGTACTTAGTATACTAATGATATATCATCAGTGCTACTTAAGACATACTAAAGTACAACTTAGTGTACTTATCTGTACTATTTTGAGACACCATTAAGATGAACTATAATATACTTAAGTACAACTTTGGAATTTTTATTAAATTTTGTAAATATATTTAAAATGCAATGGCAACACATTATAATTGAATTAGAAATACATTTCCAGTATATTCTAAATGTATTAATAGTAATCTGAAAAGTGGATTAAAGTATACTTTAAATCGAATTAAAGAACATTTTAAATAAGTACAGTATTAGTAGAGAAAATTGTACTTAAGTATGTTTAAGTTGATCTTAATGGTGTCTCAAAATAGTACAGTCAAGTACACTAAGTTGTATTTAAGTATGTCTTAAGTAGCACTAATGATATATCAGTAGTATACTAAGTACGTTTTTAGTACTCGAAAATAACACACTTTGAGTACAATAATTATGTGCTTATGAAGTATACTAAGTGTGCTTAAATTTATTATGCTAAAGTATACTTTTTTTTCGCCTGGGAGAGGTTGCCACCAAAAGACTATTTGTAATGACGGAGAGAAACGATGGAGCTCTGATCAAACCCTGAACAAGCCCACACTAATAATCTGCAGCCTTGTAGTCCCACAAGTCCTTCTGGGTATGTCCTTCTGAACACTGTGGTAGTGTCCACGTGGGAGGTGGAGGTTGCGTGGCGGACGTCCCATTTCAAATGTAATTCCGGTGGGGACATTAGAACACAGTCCTCGAGGCTTTGTCACACCTCCAGGGTCTTGGTGGACTGAACAAGGAGTCTGGGCAAGAGACAAGGGTGCAGGACAACCAGGAGATGTGCCTTGCTGGAGGAACCGGGACAGAAGTTTTAGGAGAGTACTGACTTTCATTTTTCATCTTTCTGCAAATCCAGCAGCACACATAGTCTTGTTAAGTATTGTGAACAATTAAATACATTAACTCTGGCTAACCTACGAAAGAAAACAAAAAAACAGCATCCACTGAGCTATTTTCATCTCTACTGTCCCTCAAAACCAAGGACAACTTCTTTGGAGATATCTTGCAAACAAAACTCAAATGTTTAGTGAGAAGTTCGAGGAAATCCACTTTGATGGAAAACTCCACTGAAGGCTTTTATTGTAAACACAAATTCCCCGGAAAATATGACTATGCACGGCTTTTCAACACTTTCTGATGTCATAGAGAGTCGATGTTAAAATTACAAAAAATCGTTTTTATGAGTATTTTGTACATAGAGATACCCCAATATATGTTTACTTGTTTTTATGGTGGTTTTTGTTTTTGAGCCTCACGCCAAAGATAATTCATCATGACACTGTAGATAAGTCTGAAAACAAGTAAAAGCAAATATCGCCACATAATGTGGCTTCTGGTGTGAATGGGAAACATTCTCAACGTGCAAACAAACTTTGAAAGAATTCTGGTTTGTTTTTGTTTTAGTTTGCTTGTTCTCATTTCATAGTCTTCCTTTGCTGTCTGGCACACAAAAGTAATTTACTTTATGAAGGGGGGTTGTTGTTCTCCATACTCTGGGAGACAGTTTGGGTGCATGTACACCCTCAGACACACACAAAACACACAATCACACCTCCCTCGCTTCTACCTGCAGACAGTGTGCAGAAGAGATAAGGCTGCATCAAATACACAACATAGTATTGATTTCCATGCCAACCAATCTCACCCAATCAAAAAAGGTCACGCTGTGTAGAAATCAAAAAGAGGCCTCTTTGTTTCAGAATTGCATGCCGGGTAGCCTTCAGGCAGACGGACTCAGTGAGTTAGACAGTTTGAAGCGTAACGTTTTTCATCTGCGGCTAGCCACCTCGTCCAACCACTGAAATTGGAAAACAATAGTTATATCTGACAAATGTAATGGCTCAGATACTAGTGTGTAAAAAAAAGTTTTTTTTCTGCTTTCTTTTCAGAAAAAAATAGTCTGGATTGTTCTCATGCATGGCGAACGTACTCTCATTACAATCGCCGCTGCTGGTGTGAATCTAATTTCATGATCCCCATGCCCTGCCTTCCACATTCAGTCTGCAGCCTTTGTTTCTGTGGCTCAGTGAGACATGATAAACAAGACGACAACTCAAACCTTTGGGGCTGGTGGGCGGATTGTATAGCCTTTTTATGGCTCTGCGTGATGACACTCAAGATCGGGGCTTTGGAGGGTGTTTTTGATGTGTTTACGTTGGCCCATGCTGGGTCGGGGTCACCCCTACATGCATTAATGAGCTGATGTTGTGTTTGAAGTTGGCCTTCGAATCTCCTTTGGCGCTCTGGTCGCAGTGTCCACCCTTCTCTCCGCCCTCTTTCACACGCACAAATCCACTCTTTACACACACCGACAACATCACAGATGCGGCAAATGCTCAGTCATGTACATCCCCAGCAGGAAATACGCCGCTTCCTCTCTTCCAGTGTTGTGTTGATGATGAGGTGAGGAAGAATGTTTCTTTTTTTTATGTCTGTATAAAATAAAAGGAGATGGAGCCAGAATGTGACTTTGTGAGTGTTGAGAGGATGACACTGATGTAAACAGTGAGAATAGAAAAAACAATCCTCTGCAGGTCCACACGATCCTTTGTGCTTTTCTGTGTGTTTTTCCCCACTCACTTGCCAAGTCCCCCCCACACCTCCAAGAAAATCCACCATTTTTGTTCAGGCAGCCAGCTCGGCCTTCCAAAAGCACAATTGCTTTCCTCTGTGAGCTCTCCTGTTTCCCGGTATGCTAATTTCCTGTGATGATCAGAGGGATACAGGGATAAAAGTGCTGTGCTTTAAGCACTTTGTAGTTATGTTGTTGCCATAGTAACATGAAACCGGGGGCTAAATCAATGTGGCTTCTCTCATTTGCATGGAGAAATAGAGATGTTAAAAAGAAACAGACGAAAAAAAGAGAAAGAGGGAAGAGGGAAATGAGTGGCAACCCATTCTGCAGAACAACGCGCTTTCTTCAGAATCTACAAGTTTAACTAGATAAACCGCTATTTATGTATTGCAAGCACTTCCTCTGAGAGAGGCTGATTGCTTATTATAGCGCTTACAAGGAAGAAACAGTAACAGCCAAACTCTTTGTGGTGTCTGAAAGCTTTTAGCCAATCTCCACAATACCCCCATGTAGCTCCCATTCTGCATCGTTCACTTGATATGCACCCAGCATGCTGCACACTCTTACTTTGAAGTAGTTCACGGGGCTATGAAGCTGTGATTATCATGCCCTGACAAACCTTCCGCTCCCGCTCTGAACTGCGTGCTGCCGACTGCAGGAGCTGCAGAGCTCCAGCCCCGTCCGAACTACTCCCACCAACCACGTATAAGTCCCATCCCCATTCAGCTTGTGAATGCCTAATTAGTGGTTAATGAACTCAGCTCCTGAATACACCACTTACCCCATCACGTCATATATCAGGTTCCCAGACTGGGAAACTGTTAATGAATGGTGTAATGTATTCAGCTCAATCTGTTTGTCTTCACAGTGCAGAGTTGTGTAAAGACTGAGTGTGCAGATGCATGAAATGACTGGAAAGCATGTCACCGCCATCCCAGAGCACTACAGTCGAAGTATGAGCAGGTAGCACAGGCCTGCCCTCTTTTTCAAACCCATCATACTGGCTGAGTGGAAGTGGCACCAAGTGCATACCTTCTGTCAAGAGCCTCCTCCCATTCATCTATCACTACATGCCAGGGGACATAAAGATGCGCCAGCATCAGCTAAACTATTCCTCATGCAAAACTTGAGGTTAGTGACAGAAGGAGGTTGACGTCGGATTGGCATTCGAGGCACTCCCACCCATGGAGGCAGAAGGACAGGGATGCTAGATATAAATACAGGAAATGAGAGCTGGGGAGGGGGTACTTGTGGAAGACATCTATCAGATCTTTACCCCTCTGCATGGTCAAGAAGTTTAACTGCCTCATTTGAAGGGAGAGGCGGAAACTACTACAAATTCACAATCCGCAAAATAATGTCACGATACTAAAAGAAAGAGTTCAACAGTCTGACATTCGAGGGATCTCATACTGCATTACCCCACCTCCTCTTGGGTTACAGCTTAGGGTCAAACCAGTTCAAACAGGAAAACTAAAGCAGATTTGGCAGCATCCCAAGGAAACGTGGTGTTTGTAAGGCTGGCATGTAATTACCTCCCAACAGCCCTCTGATTCCACTTAGTACTGAGATCAGTCTTTATAGGTCTCCATAATGCATGGCAACCATTAATCACCTCACTTACCGTTGGTTGTTTTGCATCTCGCGGCAGCATGGAACATTCAAGAAAAAAACAACAAAGATTTTTGAATACGGAGAGCCGACAAATTACTGAAATTCTCTGAATGTCATTATTCTCAAGAGTCAAAAGTCGGGGAATTTCGTAGAGTCAGAAAGTTGCTGTAAAGAGGGTCTGGGACTGGAATTCCAAGATGAAAGCCAGATCCCCTTGCCATACTTCACACAAGGGACCAAATTACAGATGACGTTGTCATTGTTTTCCACAGCCAAACAGATTATCCTTAAATGAGGTCATGGCTCTGTGACTATGGAATCCACTCATCAGGCCTGAGTCCACCCAGTAGCCTGGTGTGATATCTCTCAGGCAAGGGCAGAGTAAACACTCTGACATCATATGTTGGAGCTGATCAACAGTGATTAGTGGGAAATGTTCAATAGCATTGTTTGGTTTTAGGCTTTCACGTATGTGCTGTATTAATATCTTAAAGTTAGACACTCATGCTCATACTTACTGCTGATATGCATGGCAACCATCCATTCTCTGCTTTATGTTGTTCAGGCTCTTAGGGTAGTTGGAGCCAATCCCAGCAGCCACCCTGGACGGGTTGTTAGTTGCATGGAGAAAACTGACATGATCTCATTCATGCTCATGGCCACTTCTGAATCACAAGGAAGGAAGGAAAAAGGCAAAAAAAACTAGGACGGAGACTACAGACAAGCTGAGATATAAACAAGGAAACTAAAAGCATAAACAAACCCGCTATAGATGCTTTTATTTCTGTCAGTTAAACGTGAAGTTAGTGTGATATAGGTTGCAACAGCAACGTTCACCATTCAGCATTTGTGTATGTTTTATACACGTGATACATAAAGATAAGGCAACTATTTACTGTAACGTTTAAACTCCAGTAGAGCGGTGCAACAGATCAGAAAACTCACGGATCAGATCGCTTCCCAGATCAGCAAAAAAAAAAAAAGAGACAAATAAACATACGTTTTGTCTTTTCATTAACACGTTCATTAACACTTTTAAATTATTAAATTGAAATATATCAACTTAAAGTGCACAAGGCATAATATCTTCTTTTTAACATAATTAATGAAAACAACTTAAAGTGCAACTTAAGGAGGCAAGTCATCTTCCTTGAAACATGGATAGTGAAATAAAGCCAATGTCCACATCATCAAAGAAGAATAAAAAGAAAGAAAGCAAAGCATACCTGAGCTTATCATTTCAAAACTACAAGGATGTCTACATTGTCTGGGGAGAGTGTGGACCTCTTTGCAGTCACTATAGGTGCGTTTCCCCTGGCAGGAGTTCAAATCTGCTGGACAGGAACCTCTAACCGGGCCAAACGTCTCCTCTGCCCCGTCCGCCGATGTGTCTCCATAACACTGTAGCGCCACGCGAGAACCTGATTGAAAAAATAGTGCCACGAACACCCGGTGGCGGTAATGCACATTTTCGCCGAGCAGAAGAATTAAAAGAAGAAGAAACACATAAACGGATGCTACTTGTTTTTTTTTTTTTAAACATACTCGCCGTCATAGCGATTGAGATTAAAAGAACCCCCCCGCCGGACCTCTATATTGGTGTAACATGATAGCAAGACCTGAACCGACTCGTTGGTCCATCCATCGTTTTTTTCATGTATTCTCTAACCACACCAAAAGTACTTCTAGAAAAATGTCTCAAAATGCTTAAATGATTTTTGGTCACATCATTTGAGTTCATGTGACAGGGCTGAACATAATTTCCTGCTTTTAGAAATACCCAATCAGCAGAGATCTTCCACCAGGTAGCACCTCTAGGCTGAAAAACTCCTACTACAGGGCCGTTTTTTTTCCTTGTAAAGGTTCCTGAAGGCCATATTACAGGGCTGTTCCTTGTAATGGAAATGTGCAAACGGCCCCGAAAAATCCACCTGAACTACAAATAGTGGAAAAGCGCCTTATGTCCCCTGTCTGCACCTATAAACACACCGATAGCGTTTGTGATGGCTTTAGCCAAGTCGGATTGTGCACCAAGGGGCTGCATAAATGCTGCGGTAATGTGCGGTTGTTGAGCAGCCTTCGTTTTCGCTCCTGTCAGTGAAACACTGGAGTGATGTCACTTGAAATGCGTGGCCATGCTTGATTTGTGTTTCCACTGTCGTATGGCTTTCTTGTGCCACCGTGCCTACACACCGTCACGGTTTTATCCACCAACCTCTTTCCTTCATCATGATATTTGACAGGGAAGCCAAAATGCTCCCATATAGGGGAATTAAATGAAGCGGGCGTTCAAGCGCTGCCATTCCTCTGTTCACCATGACGTGTGTGGACTGAATATACGTGCAACCTTTTTCATGAATCTAACACTAGCATGGCAGCACCTGTGTCTAACTGGGCTCACAGCAGTCTGACCAGCACTTATCCATGCTGGACCCTCCAATGTGATTTCTTGCTTGTGTTGTTCTTTCAGATGTAAGTAGCAGTAGTAGTAGTAGTAGTAGTAGTAGTAGTAGTAGTAGTAGCAGTAGTAGCAGTAGTAGTCGTAGTAGCACTAGTAGTAGCAGTAGTAGTAGTAGTAGTAGCAGTAGTAGTAGTAGCAGTAGTAGTAGTAGTAGTAGTAGTAGTAGTAGTAGTAGTAGCAGTAGTAGTAGTAGTAGCAGCAGTAGCAGTAGCAGTAGTAGCAGTGGCAGTGGCAGTAGTAGTAGTAGTAGTAGCAGTGGCAGTGGCAGTAGTAGTAGTAGTAGCAGTAGCAGTGGCAGTAGTAGTAGTAGTAGCAGTGGCAGTGGCAGTAGTAGTAGTAGTAGCAGTAGCAGTGGCAGTAGTAGTAGTAGTAGCAGTGGCAGTGGCAGTAGTAGTAGTAGTAGCAGTAGTAGCAGTACTAGTAGTAGAAGTAGCAGTAGTAGTAGTAGTAGTAGTAGTAGCAGCACTAGTAGTAGAAGTAGCAGTAGTAGTAGTAGTAGCAGTAGTAGTAGTAGTAGCACTAGTAGTAGTAGTAGTAGTAGTAGTAGTAGTAGTAGCAGTAGTAGTAGTAGTAGCAGTAGTAGTAGTAGCAGTAGTAGCAGTAGTAGTAGTAGTAGCAGTAGTAGTAGTAGCAGTAGTAGTAGTAGTGGTAGCAGTAGTAGCAGTAGTAGCACCAGTAGTAGCAGTAGTAGTAGTAGTAGTAGTAGTAGCAGTAGTAGTAGTAGTAGCAGTAGTAGTAGTAGCAGTAGTAGTAGTAGTGGTAGCAGTAGTAGCAGTAGTAGTAGTAGTAGTAGTAGTAGTAGTAGTAGTAGTAGTAGCAGTAGTAGTAGCAGTAGTAGTAGTAGCAGTAGTAGTAGTAGTGGTAGCAGTAGTAGCAGTAGTAGCACCAGTAGTAGCAGTAGTAGTAGTAGTAGTAGCAGTAGTAGTAGCAGTTGTAGCAGTAGTAGCAGTAGTAGCAGTAGTAGTAGCAGTAGTAGCAGTAGTAGTAGCAGTAGTAGCAGTAGTAGTAGCAGTAGTAGTAGTAGTAGCAGTAGTAGCAGTAGTAGTAGCAGTAGTAGCAGTAGCAGTAGTAGCAGTAGTAGCAGTAGCAGTAGTAGCAGTAGCAGTTGTAGCAGTTGTAGCAGTGGCAGTAGTAGCAGTAGCAGTTGTAGTAGTAGTAGCAGTAGTAGTAGCAGTAGTAGCAGTAGTAGCAGTAGTAGTAGCAGTTGTAGTAGTAGTTAGAACCAGGACACACGGGGAGGCGGCATTCAGTTATTATGGTCCCCGATTGTGGAACAGCCTCCCGGAGAACCTCAGGGCCGCAGAGACTGTCAATGTTTTTAAAAAGAGGCTCAAGACCCATCTCTTTAATCAGGCTTTTAACTGACTAATTTAACTCTTTTACATTTTTTATGCTCACCCCTATTTTTATTGGATCTTACTACTCTGTTTTATATTAATCTTTAGTTTATCCTGTTTTATCATATTTTATTTTCATTGTTTTATCTCAATGTTATATTTAAATGTTTTAGTCGTTATTTACAGCCTATTTTATACATTCTACTGTCTTATTCTTTTTAGTTTTTAATGTCTTGCTTTCTGGACATACTTTTAGGATTTTATGTTATGTTATACTTTTTTTAAACTCTTTTAGTGTATTTTATCCTGCTCTCTTGTAGCTTTAAGCTCCAGTGTTTCCACATGGGGAGCCTCCATGCTGGGAGTGACTCTGGCCTGCAGGGGGTCGTCCTGGGGGTCGTTCTGGCCTGGATGGTGGTGGAGCTCTGCACCACGGCTTCACCGCTGTGGTGTGGACTCCTCTATCCGTCCGGGCCGTGATGGTCTCTGTGGGCCCCCCCCTTGTAGCTGCGGGTTATGAGACCTCCTGGTGTGGATGGCTCCCTGTTACCGTTTCCTCACCTGGATCCTCTGTGCTCAGCCATGTCTACACCGTGTGTCTGCGTGTGTGTCTGTATGTAACTTGGGTGAATTGTGGTGTGCTTGTGTTTGTCTGTGTGTGTGCGGGGAGGGGGGAGGGGGGAGGGGGGCAGGGCATTAAGTATTTGTTTTATGTAAAGCACTTTGTGTTGCATTTTATGTATGAAAGGTGCTTTATAAATAAAGTTTGATTTGATTTGATTTAGTAGTAGCAGTATTAGCAGTAATAGTAAATCAATCCGCGGATGTGTGCCGAACCAAAGACATTGATCCGAATGGATCGCGGATCGATGATGATCCGCTGCACAACTACTCCAGCACTATCTGAACTTGAACATAGTTTATAACGGGGTAACACCTCAAAGCAAATGTGTCTAGTGACACAAGTAAAAAAACAAGTAAAAAGTATACTAAAGTACAAGTATAAGCTTTAGTATTAAAGTATTATTGTAAGTTGTAGTATTAATGTACTTAATCTTGGACTTTTCTTTATACTTTTCAGTATAAGCCAAGTATACTTCACTATACTATTCTTAAGTATATGAAATATAGCAAATCGTAAACTTCAAATATACTGCCTCAGTTTTAAAGTTGCTTTCGTCAATGAAAATTATGACTAAATATCATCATCAACGATCCTTTATCACCTGAGGAAAACGAAACGCAACGAAAATGACGGTCATGTGACGATAACGATAATTAAATATATAATGCAATATGGTAGACGGAAAAAACGAGACTTAAATGTAGATTACAAAATAAAAACTATGCTACAATGTGTCTTCATTTTTGTTGACAAAAACGAGACGAGACTAAATATTATAACAAAGATCCTTAATATCCATGTTTTAAGTAGTTTCCTCTGGTTTAGTTCTGCTGCTGGGTGACGTCATGTCCTCAATCCCAGTCGCGGGGAATCAGATCCAGAAGATGCAGCTGCAGGTTAGAGGCTGATGCCGTTAACGCAGAGCTTTAGGTTCACGTCAATTGAAAACAAAGTTACATAGAGAAACACAGGGATCTGCTCTGGGGCTGTGAGAAGAAGAAGAGACCATCTTTGGATACACTTTCCTACATAGATGTGGAAAAGAAAACCGAATGTGTCGAAAAAGACAGGGAGAAATGTGGCCACAAAATCACAGGACAAAATAAATATTTTGCAAACTCAAATTACAGTGTTTTCTGTATCTGAAATGAAAGTATACTTGAGTCTATAAGGTAACAATAATATAATTAAAGCTGCAAGCAGCGATGAACGGGCCCTTGCACCCTTGTGCACGTTCAGGTGTGCTGCAGTGGATCGCTTGTATGACTTGCATGTAGAGTCGTCTGGACATTTAGTGGATGACACCAGCCACAACTCTCTATATCAAAACATTCAAAAGTTATGGCAGAAAGTAGGAACTATCAGATATCGGCCAATCAGAGGAAGGGGCGGGGCTAATTTGCAGCAATTATGTTCAAGGACTCAAAACCGAGTCCGATGACACCACCCACAAGTTTTTACGTCAAACCATTCAAAAGTTATTGCAGAAAATCGGAACTATCACATATCAACCAATCAGAAGAAGGGGCGGGGCTAATTTGC
The DNA here is from genome assembly GCF_033807715.1 of Cololabis saira. Lineage (NCBI taxonomy): Eukaryota > Metazoa > Chordata > Actinopteri > Beloniformes > Belonidae > Cololabis > Cololabis saira. The sequence goes on from NC_084587.1 coordinate 47,499,041, forward strand.
AACAATTATGTTCATAACTCCGGTGACACCACCCACGACTCTCTATGTGAAATCATTCAAAAGTTATGGCAGAAAGTAGGAACTATCAAATACGGACCAATCAGATGAAGGGAGGGTGCGCTTTTTGGCGTCTATCGTCGCCACGGTAACGCTTTTGACTGAGAAAAGTAATGTACGTTGTCGCAGGATCGAGACGCATATTTTGATGTATAACAGTTCGGGCCACATTAACTGCCGAAGGAATTACGTAAATGTCGCCAAAATTACACGATTAATTCAAAATTTCTGACTTCCTGATCAGTTTCGGCCATGGCGCCAAGAGACTTTTCTTTAAGTTGCGACATGATACAGGTGTGTACTGATTTTGGTGCATGTACATCAAACCGTATTGTGGGGCTTGAGGTACGAAGTTTTCTAGGGGGCGCTGTTGAGCCGTTAGGCCACGCCCATTAATGTAAACCATGAAATATCAAATTTATCACCAGGCCTGGCTCGCGTGCAAAATTTGGTAACTTTTGGGGCACGTTTAGGGGGGCAAAAAGGCCCTCCTTTCGTCGGAAAAATAAAAAAGAAAGAAAGAAAGAAAGAAAGAAAGAAAGAAAGAAAGAAAGAAAGAAAGAAAGAAAGAAAGAAAGAAAGAAAGAAAGAAAGAAAGAAAGAAAGAAAGAAAGAAAGAATTCCTACAGATACAATAGGGCCTTCGCACTGTAAGTGCTCGGACCCTAATAATAATATAACCTTGTTTTAATTGTAAAATGGGTTTGGCTAATAAATAAATAATAATAAATACAATCTTTGACTAAAACAAGACTAAAATGTCATCAATTTTCGTCGACTAAAACTAAATTCAAATGGTCCTGGACAATTCTGACTAAAATGAGACTAAAATGCTCAGACTTTTAGTCGACTGAAACGCGACTAAAAGGAGAATGAACGGGACTAAAACTAATAAAAACTAAAACGATAGCTTGACCCAAATACTAGACTAAAACTAAAATTGAAACAGGCTGACAAAAACAACACTATAATACACTTGAATAAATTACTTTTTGCTTAGGGGAGTGACATGGTGATGTGATGACGAACAATCCGATTCTTATAGCCGGCTCTTTGAGGTGACCGACGGGAGCCGGCTCCTGGCTGGGAGCAGGTCTGATTGGGAGCCCATTTGGGTTGTTGTGTCTGTGTTTTTTCTGTTAAAGCCACACGTGATTGGTCAAGATGCATGGCTGCGTCTTTGTGTCCACACTGAGCAAGTGGGGGGGGACGTTACAGACACACAGCACCATGAGCAGCACACCAACAGGAGTGAGGGAGAGACGAGAGAGCGTGAGCACATTGCTACAAAGTCAGAGATGAGTAAATGCAAGAAAGGTGGGAGAGATGAGCGGCAGAGAACGTAGCGACATCTGAACACATTTTAATGTAACCGATAATTTGAGGGCAGAGTGCAGATGTCATATCGGGCAGCTCTACAAACAACCTGCATAGGCATGTGCTACTGTTCCCCCATCAATTCAGTCAGAGGAGACAAGACAGGCAAGGGAACAAATACTGCTCCTTTGGTCTTTGTGTTTGTATTTGACTGTGTATTTTGTGTAGCATATTAGTAATTCATTACAATAATTTGGTAATAAATTAAGTGAAGAAAGAAATCATCTAAGGGCCACTTGGGTGCCGAAATAGCCGGCTACTTTTTAGGGAGCCGAACCAAAAGAACCGTCTCTCTTAGGGTTCTTTCACACCTGTCCCGTTTGGAGCAGTTGTTCCGAAACAGGGAGCGTTTCCCCCTAAAGATCGGTTAGTTTGGTTTATATGAACACAGCAATCGCGCTCGGATGCGGCACAAAACAAGTGAGCCGAGATTGCCTAGGAGAGGTGGTCTCGGCTCGCTTCCATTCGAGACATGGAGCGGTTTGTTTGCAGTGAGAACATAATCGACCCAGCACACAGAAACAAACTAGCGACACTCGCTTACGATGATCCATAGTTGTTGTTTTTCCCGGTACGGAAGAGGAAACTCCTTCCGCGTTCATTTCTGACCAATGAGAAAACAGTTGGTTCGCGCATGGCATTTGTTAACAGCTTTGAACCGCTACAGACGGTTGCCTTGTGAACACAAATGCCACAAATGAAAAACAAAACATCTGTATCAATTTAGCCCCTGAATCGGAACAAAACAAACGGGCCACAGGTCTGAAAGCACCCTTAAAAGAGCCGAAACTCCCATCACTGGTGTGAAGAGGCTGGAGCGCAGATGCCAACACTATAATAACATCACACCTACACAGTACATGACTGCAACTATTTATTATTAAAATAAAAATGAAACTTGCGTATGAACCTCTGAGAGAAAAATTCTCTTCAGTCTCTTCACTTCTTTCTTTCGTTTTTTAAAAAAAAAAAGGCTTCATCTTAATGAAAACCATCAAGGTACAAGTTGATTTAAGCCGACACTTACCAGGGTGCCAGTGCAGGTGTTCCTGTAAGAACGAGACAGCAGGTGTTCGGCCGGCGCAGACACACATTCGCACACACACTCCGCACTTACAGCTCAATTGACAGCGAACCTCTGGACACTGACCAGGTGTTGCCTTCGTGCTGTTCACATACCTGTCCCCTCTTAACCACCTGACTGCCCTGATTAATTTAGGCAGAGGCAGAAGCTTCCTCTCTTTGATCCATTTGATCTTTAGCGAGGCTGTTAACAGCGCCCCTGAATGAGACCGCCGGCCCCGGACAAAGTCTGTCCTAATTACCGTCCCCTCTATTTAACAAACGGCCCAGGGCCTAACCAGTCCACCTCCTTCAGCGGAAACAGCCACCTTCACAAGCCCGGCTTCACCGTTTACGCTGCACTGTGTGTTACATTAGTGAAAAGGTCCGATTACATTATATTTGGTTTCCTGATTGCCTAGATTTTATTGGTAAGAATATTCATTTTAAACAAATAACTGAAACATAACTTGCATATCTAATGACGCACAATTATTATGGCTTTTAAGCAGGTAAAATATTCTGGAACTATGTCGTGCTACTGCTCAGCTAAAATGTAAATTCCCTCTGGGATCCATAATTCAGGTGTTTAAGGATTTCGAAATGAAAATTCCTCTCATTTAACTCCGGGGTGTGATTTTACTTCTTTGTAGGTTGATGCACACAACACTTTGTAATCCAGCAGCACCTTTTGTAAGAAAACATGTCAGTAACTGTCATGTGAAATCAGCTTTATAATCCATTGGCCAGCAGTGCATAAACTCTCATAAAATCCAACAGCTTTCAGTTTTCCAACATATCTGATCTCCTTTCTCGGAAAGGCTGTGTTTTTGTGTTATAAAATCCTTTACAGAGTTTGACACAGTCGGTGCTTCAAACCAGCTGTAATGCACATTCATGACCCTTTAGCTGAACGCTACATGTGTGACTCATGAATCCTGCTCATGGATAACAACCATGCTGTCTAATCTACATCTAATCTGATTTTCTTCTTTAAACATGGCCTATGAGTACAAGCGTGCCAGCAAATTCCCATAAAACATCATGAGGGCAGTTGAAAAGGAGCTGCAAACTCCCTCTGTCAAGCCCACATTGACGGTTGAGCTGAAAAGAAAAAAAAAACACATTTCCTTGTTCCTCTCACAACCTGAAGACAAAGAGCGAGCATGAAAACAAACTGGGAAAATGGACTTTCCAGGAAACAGCTGCAAAGTGAACAGTCTTCATAAAAGTTGATGCCTTTTGTCATCACGTCTCTGTAAAAGGTTACTTTTCATTTGAAGTGGACCCTAGTGACACCTAAATACATAAAAAAAAGAAAGAAAACTGAGATCACGCAAGCTCATGAAGAGAAAAAGGATGTTCCTGTGGACAAGGACAGAATGAGAGAGCACTTTAGCCCGTGCACGTCCCCTTGAACAGCTCTGAAAGTTCATGATGTGATATACAGTTTTAGCACCTGCTAGTTTCTAGTTTATATGGTACAAATTTGGTCCTGAAACTGGCTTTTAAAAGAAGCATTATGACTATTTTGAGTGCAGCACCTGTGTCCAACTGCACTCACTGCAGTCTGACCAGCACTTATCCAGCTGGACCCTCCTATGGGATTTCTTACTTGTGTTGTTCTCTCAGATGTAAGTCGCTTCCGATAAAAGCGTCTGCTAATGGCAGTAGTAGAAGTAGTAACAATAGAGTGCATAGAGTGAAATGTCTGCAAATCTACCTGCCAATCAAGCCAAGTTTGTCAAGTGCCCTAGAATCCATCCACAGATGCCTAAAGGACATTAAACTCTGTCTCAAAACATCCTCTCTTTAAGTGAGAGTAAATCTGGATGTATTGTATTTGCTCCTTCCCTAGTTATCCCAGGTCTCAAAGCCCCTCATTTCAACCAGGTAGTCAGAAATATGGGTGTGGCTTTTGACAAACAGATCAATTCTGTCGTCTAGCGAGCTTCTGGCAACTTACACTCCTCGTAAAGACAAGCTGTGCTTGAGCCGTGGTGACCTTGAGAAAGCCGTATATGCAGAACTTTTGCCAACTTTTGTTAGATGTTCCACGGACGAGAGTGAAAAAGTGGGGTGATCGCGCTTTTGCAGTAGCTGGTCCTAAACTCTGGAACATGATGTCCCCTGTATTCAAATCCAAATTAAAGACATACCTACTCAGATTAGCATTTGGCTCATTTGCATTTGGCACAATTGATTGATTGATCGATTGGTGTGAAACAGCAACGACAATCGTACAGAGAATTACCGCCAACTGCACAGGTTAACAGTCGTTTAACATTTTTGAGCTAGAGCTAGGGTTAATGGTCTGAAACTTGATGGTTAGCCAAAGCTACAAGCTTCTTAATCCGTACCATGCCTTAGGAGCTGCGGAGCTGCCAGTGAGCGTTTTCACTAGAATATCCCGTTTCAGATGTCGCTTTGACAGCTAAAATGAGAATTGACAGTAGCGTTTAACCAAACGCTGGTGCAGCTACAAACGGCTGATTACTTCTCTAACCTTCATAGTACGACGATCACTGGTGAGGAAATGACACGACTGCTTATCAAAAGGCTATGCCCCACATTACAGATACTTACAGATACTTAACTTGGGAGTAAATGGAGATTAACTCACTTTTGGAATCAGTCCCCAGTGGTCAGTCAATGAACTGCAATTTTGTTACTTCAAAAATAATTTTAAGAAACTGTAAGAAGCTTGGCTAGAAGTCTGTATAGTGTATATAGTATTAAAACACTATATAAATGTAAGATCTACTTTAAAGCAGCACAATGTAACTTTCAGCTTTTGTTGAGTTTTGGCGGCTCCTTTGGACAAAAGCGGTAGTGCTTTACCAGTAGTGTGGCAGGGTTCCTACCATCAACTTCAAAGTTACATAGTGCCAGTGAAGGCGATACAGACCCCTCAGACCATGACAGAGGTTCATTAAACCTGTTGTAAGTTGATGTACCATCACAATGACTCTGGAAATATTATATTAAGGTGGAAAAGTTACATAGTGCTGCTTTAAGAGCAATTTGATCTCATCTCTGAGTCTATATTTTAATCTATTGAAATTAAAACACCATAATTAAATGCAAATGTACAGTAAACATACAGTATATCTGTTAACAACTTAGCTTCAAAGGGAACTGTGAGGAGGAAGTCCTGCAGGTAACAGGGTTGAAAAGAAAGAAGCAGGTTTGCACAAGTAAAGCTGATATCAGTTTTGAACAGCTGGGAGGTTGCAGCAGAACAGAAGCTAGCTGCAACTGAGGTATTTAGATTACTCATAATCAGCTACAAACTGCCTTAAGACACTTTAGTTCCAGGACAAATGTTGCTGAAATGATTTAGAATGTTCTCAGCAGGGCTGGACCCGAACATACGGACATGTGCATATTCTGTTAGCTGGACATCTGGTCTTCAAGTTTGATATTGCTGCTCTTCCTTATTTGTCTTTGCCAAACTGCAAAATACATCTGTCATCATATAATAAGTTTTACTGCCCTCTTGAAATGAGGGAATCATTTAATAATAAAATGAACTTTCTGCTTGGCTAGAAATGGATAGAAATGGGCTCGTTCACAGCCAAGAACATCACCTGCGTTAAAGCTTTGCTCAGCACAGCAACATGCTGAAGACACTTTAACATGTATATATTATAAATTAATAACACCCACAACAGCTCTGAATAATGATTGACGACAGTGTAATCTTCTACTGAAGCTCTGAGGCCCGTAAACTCCAGGCCGTGCTCATGTTCAGTGTCTCAGAAGTAGAAATAACGATCTTGCTAATGGAAAACTAAATCTTTCGTTCTTTGGGTTATGTTGTGGTTAAAGAAAGAGTGTAGAAGTTGAAAGAAGACAGCTTTAGATGAAGAAAAACCGAATTAAAAGAAATAAAGAAAGGCTCTGCTGGACATGAAATACAAGAACTGTGCAGATTCAATCCAAAAATCCAAATGGAAAAGAAATATATATCCAAAGCGAAAGAGGTAATCCAAACAGCAAACATGAGAGGACTGAGCATGGGAGGGAACAGGAACAACGCTGAGGATCTGGCAAATGACAACAGAAACCAGGGAATACACAGAGACATGGCAAGATCGAAGACAAATAGATGTCTCCAGCAGGAACAGAATAAAAGTGAGAAACATTTAACTGAACTCAAAACAGATGAGGAGAAAGCAAACATAGGAAGCAAAACTAAGGGAACTTCAGAAAGAAAAAAGAGTATGACAAATTAAAGCAGAACATCACAAAGAACACATTCATGAAAGAAACCAACCTAAAACCACTGGCCGCAAACCGCGACACTCTTTCATCACTGCTGAAGAATCTTTGATGCTGACATTTACGGCCTAATTGTACCTTAGTCTGTGAGACGTTAATGTGATTACTGAGCTCGTGTCTAGGTTTGGGATTTCTGCGCTGGTCAGCGGCACGCTGTAGCACAGGTATGTGGAGCAGAGTTACTGTTGCACCGTACACGCTGTCCCTGCTTGTGTTTTATGTTGTGGGAGTCTGCGCCGCCACTGACGAATGTAGGACGCATGGACATGTGGATAAAGTTGATGCATTGAAATAGTGCAAACAATGAGCACGTGCACAGGTGCAGCACGAATACACAAAAGCTCACACATCAGATGCACATTTGGGAATGCAGGTCATGACGCTTTCTTCACCAGGCGATGAAAGACCTGTTTGATTAAGGCTTCGCAGTTCAGAGCCAAGAATTGATGTTAATGGATGGTGGTGATGGAAAGCCAGTGCTCCTCTCTTTAAAGTCCAGATCATTGTTGTTCTTAGTTTTTTTCTAAGCTTTGGCTGCTACTCATATGATTCACTCTTACACTCACAAAAGAAAGGGCTGGTTTATTACCAATCAGACAATGACGTCCTTTTTTGTGGTTATTATCTGGGATTATCGTCGTTAGTCATCGATGCCTCATCATAAGACACAATGTGACTGCAGCTTTTTGAAGACAAGGAAAATATAAAGCTGGAAAACTAAAGGAAAAAAACTAAAGTGTCAAAATAAAAGTTAATAATTCACAGATTTTTTTTTTTTTTGCAATAGCATGTTTTTGGTTTGTGGGAGATAGCCGGAATACCGGGAGAAAACCCTCACAGCCACTGGGAGGACATGTAAACCCCACAGAGCCGATCTAGCTCTGAGAAACATCTTGTCACGGTTTTGGGAATAGATTCTTGAATCTCATGGAGTCCTCCTCAGTTCTGTCATTCACTTTCACGCCTTTTTTAAAACTGTGCGCTACGTTTTGTGCCTTTAATGTGGCTCACATTCTGTACTGCATGTGGTCATTGCTGCGAAGAACGCTGCCATGAAGCGATTACGCTACAGAACGACGAGAAGATGGTCATGTAACTGCTGTGACAGACTCCCACAGCGGTGACTGTATTGTTGAATAGGCTATTTGAGGTACGATAGGTCAGTTTAACATAATTTTTGCGTTTATAGTCCACCACAACAGGTTTGAAATAAAACAACTTGTCACCAAAGTGAGACTTTGAGGCTCTGGAAATGACTGCCATTTAAAGTAAAGCAACTTCACTTTCAGGGCTCAAGTGATTACATGATTGAATGAAAAAAAGGTTACTGGGCTTGGAGTTGTTAATTCTTTGTTACATCAAGACAAATGAGGACGATAAAATGTCTGGTGTTGATGTCGGGCCTTGAGCTGGCGTTTGGGAGCCGTACAACTGGAGTATAATATGAAGTGTGAGGAAATGGAGGCCATCATTAGGCTGCAGCATTCAAGACAATTGAAAACAAGATAAACTTGTGAAAATGATGGGAAGAGAAGAGCCTGGAGAAAGGAAGGAACAATCCACGATTCCAAGCAGACCACATATGTGTCAAACATGGTGGAGGCATTGTCATAGTATGGGCATGCGTGGCTGCCAGTTAAGCTGGCTCACCGAGGATGTGACTGCTGACGGAAACAGCAAGATGAATTCTGAGGTGAACGAGCCTCTGCCCAAGTTCAGCTCAATGCTAAAAAACTGACAGGATGACATCGCACACTGCAGATAAATAACAACCCTAAACACTCTCCTGAGATTTTTGTCGTTAAAATGACTTGATGGCCAAGTCAGTCACCTGATCACCTGGGGCCTCATGTACAAAGAGGTGCACAAAAAACGTGCGTATGCCACATTCTACGCCCACGTCGGATGTTCAAAAAGGGACTTGAACGTGGAAAGTTGTCTTTCACGCACACATCAAGTCTGGCGTACGCACTTTTCTGAGGTTTTGTCCGTTGGTGACACTCACTGGTGATGCAGTGAAGTGCAGAATATGAGGAAACGTGATGTCAACAATAAGTTCACGACCACACGTGGAAAACACAACAGTCCCCACATCACCAGGGGCCTCATCTATAAAGCTTGCTTGCGCAGAAAAAGCGCCTGAAAGTTGCGGAAGCCACCTTCTACGCAAAGCCTCGGATCTAAAAAGAAAAAACTAACCGAAAAATCTGCGTATCTTTACGGCAACCAGGACCCTCCCGTAAGAATTTACTTAAGACACGGGGAACTGGCGACGCAGGCTGTGAGGTGGTGAAATGAAGCCAGATTCATGTCATACTCTTAACAATGTCATCACATATCAGACTTATAATAAGATAGCGCTGATAACGGAGCGGGCGGCGGGGGGGGAGGGGGGGGCTGCCGCTCCGAGCCCACTACTTCACGCCGAAGAGGAAAAAAGAAAGTGTTCTGATTAAAATAAGGAAAGTTGGACTATATAACAATTGCGTTCATAAGGATAAAGTTAAAAAAATTAAAGAAATAGTCCCTTCTCCCCGTGTGTATCTGCCTGTCATGCACGGGTACGTGCGCACATGTTGTTACAGCAGGAATTATGGTTCTGCGTCACACCAACGCAGAGCCTACGCCGTAGGGTCCGGCGTAGGTGCGCGTCGCCGCGTACCTTACGCCGTAGGGTCTGCGTTGGTGTAACGCGGAACCATAAATCAGCCTAGAGCAGTTCTGAGGGGAGACGGGAGGGAGGAGGGGGAGCGGGGGCCGCCGGGCCGCCGTCCCGAGTGTCTTGATGATTTGCTGATCCTACCGTTAGTTTTTAAACTGTAAAAAGTGGGGGGGACAAATACATGATTTTGAAAAGACGGGGGGACGTGTCCCCCCTGTTGCGCCGGGGAACTCACGGCGTTTAGCGCAGCAACGGCGTGCTGCCACTCACTCGCTTTATTTTATTGTATAGCCTAATATACTTATTCTAACTTTTACTGTGACCACCAAATAATGTGGTTTTCCTGTCCTCCACATCATATCTAGGTCTCCGTGAAAGTCAGTGTCACGGTGGCTGCTACTTCTCATGCATTCTGACGCCAAACTATGGATCTGCGCCAAACAGGCTGCAGAAAGCCACTGCGCATGCTCAGCAGGCTCATCCATATGCATTTCTGGGCGTGATAGGAGGCGGATTCAGCTACGCAACCTTCCAGCTGGACTGCGTGGAAGTCTGCGTGCACATGGTTTTATTGATCCGGATTTTTTTTTGCGCCCAGCATTTTCGGCTTTTGAGAGTACGTGCACTTTTAGTATGAATTCTACGCACTCCATTTTAAATGAGGCCCCAGATAAGTTACACACAAGTGGAGCTGCAACAATGAACCAAATGGTCTGAACATACAACTAAAGATAGGAGCACAACGATTGAACCCACAAATCCCAACGGCAGCCTTGGCTCCGTTAGAGGAACCTGCTGATGGCTGAAGGATCAGGAGCGAGTCTTCAGTGACCAGACTGATCTGCTGGTGCAGGACTAAGACTGAATCATCAGCTGATTTAGGTACCAAGAGGATCTTCTAGATCTCTGCCCTGAACTGGACCAGCTGCTCCGGTTCAGACCAACATGATGCTTTCAGATCTGACATCTCTCAGTCACCATGACAACCGTGTGGGACTACTACTTGAGATAAAACCAGATGCTTAAAATATCCCATAACTGTGTCTGAACAGACAAACATTAAAATACATTTTGCAGCGAAAAACCAGTTCTGTAAAGTTGTCTTTTAGAATAAAACTAAGATGTCACGGAAAGGTTGGTTGGTACGAACTGATGTGATTCAGCAATGATGAGTGAAGTTTTTATTGAATGTTTAGGCGACTTTCAGAGTCTGATATGGAGTCAGCTGCAGGAGCTGCAGGATCCAGAAAGTGTTTCTCCGGTGATGGACCAGGAACCAGACCGATCTCTCCTCCTGCGGATGCAACACTCAGAGTTACAGCAACTTTGCTCTTTATTTCTCACATTTGCACCTCCATAATTCCGTCGGCACAAGTTGTCTTTATTTCTGCAGCAGAGGAATCAGATTGTGATGCTTCATGTTTTAAACATAAGTTTATGTTGTTCACATTGTTATACTTGAGAGTGGTGATCGCGGACATCCACAATGTGTAGGACTCAATACACGTGTATATTGGACTTAATCCGTTAGTATATAATACGCGTGACAATAAAGCGGAAAGTTCTGGTGTCGGTTCTTAAAATACAAACAAGAAAAAAGAGTGTAATGATGCACTAACGCTGCCCATAAACATTCACAAACCCTCACGAACATAATAAAACCACAACTCTTCACAGAACTAAAAAAAAAACAAAAAACGATGTTACCCAAATGCAATGTGGTCAGCACAACTACAGTGTTTTCTCAACTTTCTCAATTTACAGCTTAAATTGGCAGAAATTCCCCCAAATAAATTATTTTTCCAGCCTCAACTTCTGACAGGATTGTCTCCAGCTCACGGCCAAAGTTTTTTTTATTTGTTTCACTTGTTTTTGCAAGTTTCTTGTTAGGATGAGCGGTTTTTAATGGATATTTATCCTCATTATCATATTAAAATGAATCTGCTCCCGCATGTGCGCTCAAATCCATGCAGATTGTGATGTTCAAAGAAATGTGTGTGGATTTGGGCGTGCGCACAGTTTTGAACATCTGAATTTTTTTTTCATACGCAAGAATTCCACGCACGGATTCACGTTGAAATCCACGCACTCTTTGTACATGAGGTCCCTGATCTTTCAGTTACTGAAGACAAAACCGAGGGCAGAGAGGACTGTGAAGAAGGAAAATATCTCTTCAGCAATAAAACTCTGAATTTGGAGTTCAAGCATTCAGTGTCTCCAACGGAAACAGCCTCAGTAAAAGTTGGTGTGTCTAGCACAAAAATATTTACAAAAAAAGATTCATATACTTGCACATGGTAGCCCAGCACAGACAGGCAATGAGATCACAACTCTTCCTCTTATATAGCCTAACGCCACGAAACGTGTCGTGGAGGTGACAAAGTGTATCACGTTATTGGGTTATTAATAATCCATTGTGTTGACTAGAAACACGCATCCGACCGCGTCTCGACCCACGGACCAAAATCTTCCTCCGCTCAGAAGAAACTAGTACCTTTTTGCTGTCCCGATCACGGGACTCTAGCGGGGTTTTGAGCTCTGAACTTATGTAAGTCTGGTGTAGAGTTAAGCCTTACCTTATTAAATTAAACCTTTTTCGGGTCGTGAGTAGGATAAACACGGGAAAACTTCTTCCGAGTTGGAGTGTACTTTAATGTCCGCTCAACAGCGTAGGATTTTAGAACATCAACACAGCACCTAGTGCTGTATCACTCCGCGCAATCTAAAACATACTAATCACTACAGATAAACTGACTAGTGTCATTATAATCCCTGGTTTACATCAGAATATAAAGAATATATTTATAAAATAATGAACCCTGAATTACCAAAATAAACTTCTTAATAAAAATAAATCTCCTCTTACACTTATAAGGTGCGCATGAATCAATCTTTTTTATGATGTAAAATTGTATGTATTTATTAACTTTTATTTATTTATTTCATTTTAGTTGTTACATTTCTGGAAAAGAAAAAAGTCAAATCATATATGAGAGAAACTATTCAGTTTGTGGCAAAATATTTTTATTGTAACTGAACTGTAACTGAAGATGCATAATGCAAACCTGACATTTACTTTTAGTTCAGTTTGTGGAAAATGGTTGGCCTGGCTTTCTCTTTAAAACTTAAACAGTTATAAAAATACTGCTATAATATCGTATCGTATCGTTATCGTGACCTCAATATCGTGTATCGTACCGTATCATGACATTAGTGTATCGTTACACCCCTAATATATATATATATATATATATATATATATATATATATATATATATATATATATATATATATATATATATATATATATATACATACAGTATATATACAAATACACATACTTCACTTCCTGTTTTGCTTCCATTCCTACTCCCTGTGATCTGCCTTTGTTTCCCTTGATTTATATCTTGTTCGATTTCTTCTGGCCTTCCTGATAATCCCACTGTAGTAAGGTTTTGAGTTCAGGGTAAGGGCACCGTTTATTATTCCTGCCTCCTAATCTCCTGGATAACAGTCATCCACCCGACCCCACCCCCAACCACCACCCCACCCCACCCCACCCCCCCATGCTGACATGTCCACGTTAATGTACATCATTTTACAGTAATATAGCATTTGTAGTCTTACATTCACTCTTATTCTACCCTCCACCAACTCCTGAGGGAGATGTGTGTTTGAGCTGCTTAACGCTACACCGTTTCCACCGCCAGCCGGCAGCTTTTTCCCCCTGCACTACCGGTCCTGCGGTGGCAACGTGAAGAACATCTGAAGCTTTTTTTTCTTTTCACTGAACTTATCTGAACTGTTAATGAGAGCGGGGAGAATGACCAAGTACAAAATGTGTTGCAGAGTGCAGTAAACTGTCGGTCTTCTCTGTGGGGTCTTCTCATCACTTATATGATGGAGTCGACTATTAATTAGGCCATAGTTTAGCTCCTTTGTAAAACTGTAAAACTGACGTGTGTCATTTAGATAACTGGCAATACTCCTCAGATAATTGCACCTTGCACACAGGACAAATTGTTCTCTTTTGTGGTTTGATCAATGTTCAGCCTTTAGGAGTAAAGTTTCCTTCAGAAGTTTTCTTTGGGTTTCATATTCGACCGCCCACCTGGTCCTCTTTCATGACAAATATATTATATATGTCTTTTTGCTAAACGGCTTGTCTACATGCCCTTGAGGAGCTGTCCGCATATCTGCTTTGAAGTCATCATCATCTACATTTGACATCATTTCCACTCCTGCATTCCTCCTTGTTGCATGTTCTTTCCAGCTTTAATTCACAGCCACAAAAGATAAGAGGAACCCACGGCGAACCAGCCAGGAGTGGAGGAGGAAGACAGTGCAGAAGAAAGAAAGACGCTGAGGCACAATAAACAGATTTCAAAGCAGTTTTATATCAATACATCAAATATCCGGTGCAACATGCCACAGCTCGCTTTAATTGACACACTGACAGTTTTAAACTGATGAGGAGAAAAGAGGAAGCGGGATGGCTGGAAGGAAGGTGAGGTGGGGGAATGAAAGAGACATCAGCCTAAACTAACAACAATGGAATGATGGAATGTCTTAATGTGATAGACGGCGCTGTCATCAGCATTCGCCTTGAACTTCACCATGATTCATTATTAAGTGGGGTGGACGGTACCTCAGCTCAGGCCCTCATTTAATGGTCTTTTGAGTGGATTTTTGGTGACACTCGTGGTCCACTACAGGTCCTCGGCTACACCAGAACAGCAGACGGCTCCCAATGTTGGCTTTAAATGGGTAACGTGAGGTTTGACTGGATTATTTCTACCAGCGAATGGTTGTGACAGCACACTTTCAACCGACAGTGTGAAAATTAAGTTTGTAAACCCTGTGGAATTCATTTGTTTTTTAGTTTGCCATAAAATGTGATCCAGTCTTCATCTCAGTCACAGTAAGGGACAAACACAATACAGTAATCCCTCGCTATAACGCGGTTCACCTTTCACTGTCTCGCTGCTTCACGGATTTGCCTTGTGTTCTGCATTCTGATTGGCTAAACAATCTTCCCGCTTCTTCACTTCCTGTGTCAATAACATTGGTTGCTTAGCAACAGTGCTGAGAATGGCCAATGAGCTTCAGCAGCAGCTCAAGAACGGGAGCCTTTGATGAATCGGTCATTAGAGTCTCAAATATAATCCATGGTGGCATGTCGGTTTATAACAATCTTTTTGCCCAGAAGAAAAAAGAACGACTACAACTACCCATAACTATGTTCTTTGGAAAAAACACCCCTGCACCGCAGGCTTTAGAAGAAAAAGACGCTACAGAGCGAGTCAGGATGCAGCAGCTCGGGTCGCGGTGGGGAGGTGCTGATCTCTGCAATTTGAAGCATTGTATAATAATAATAAAAAAAATAAAGGTTACTACTTCAGGGATTTAACTTATCACAGGTTCTTTTTGGAACGTGACCCCTGCCAAAAATGATGGGATTTACTGATAACACAAAAACAATGTTAAGTTCATGTGTCTTTATTGAACATCCACAGAGATGGCGGGAGGAGGTAGGGAACCCTTTGGCCCAAAGCTTCAACAGTTGCTACCTGGGGACAGTGGGAATGGGTTGTCCAGCAGGGCTGTACCGGCTGTTATCTGCCACACGTCGCATAAGCCCTGGATCGATTTTGTAGCAAACAAAAAAGGTTTGGCAGCTCAGGTCCTCAAGTGTGTGGATTACGAGATCTTTAGATGATCTTTAGATGGCGAGCAACAGTGGCAATCGTGCAAAGCGGGGGGAACTCGAAAAGCCTCCTCCATCTTTTCTTTCACTTAACACTCATACACCGTAGATCAGTGGTCCTCAACCTTTTTTCAGTGATGTACCCCCTGTGAAAGATTTTTTCAGCCAAGTACCCCCTAACCAGCGCAAAGCACTTTTGGTTGTAAAAAAAGACCTAAAACAGAGCACTGTACCATCAGTAACTGATTTATTAAACATGAAAATATTGCTGCTATGCTTCAACCACGACTCCATCGTTGGTCCAAGTGATTGACACGTGAAGCCAGGTGATTGACAGGTTAGGTGGAACCATCCTGGTGTGGGGGGTAGGGATGGGCGGTATGGACTAAAAAATGTATCACGATAATTTCTGGCATTTATCCCGATAACGATAAAAATGACGATAAAAAAATACCAATTCAACTCCACCTTTTTAACTATAAATCTATCACCACATTCAGTCTTTGGAGCCCCCAAAACACTGCTCTAAAAGAATACTAAATACTACTAAACTACACCAATGGGAATTTATTTTTCTTTCTTTCTTTCTTTCTTTCTTTCGTTCTTTCTTTCTTTCTTTCTTTCTTTCTTTCTTTCTTTCTTTCTTTCTTTCTTTCTTTCTTTCTTTCTTTCTTTCTTTCTTTCTTTCAGGCTCATTTCTTTCTTTCTTTCTTTCTTTCTTTCTTTCTTTCTTTCTTTCTTTCTTTCTTTCTTTCTTTCTTTCTTTCTTTCTTTCTTTCTTTCTTTCTTTCTTTCTTTCAGGCTCATTTCTTTCTTTCTTTGTTTCAGGCTCATTTCTTTCTTTCTTTGTTTCAGGCTCATTTCCTTCCTTCCTTCCTTCTTTCCTTCCATAAATCAGTTTTACACAAAAACGTCATCAACAGGAATTTATCGTTTTTACCGTGAGATGACAAATTCTTACCGTGGGGAATTTTTTTGACGGTTTATCGTGAACGGTAAAATATCACCCATTCCTAGTGGGGGGTACTCTGCGGTTTTAGGATAATAAGTTGAATAGCCTACTCCTGAAGATAAAATTCATTTTATGAATTTAGACTTATATTTTCCTCAATTATTTATGAAATACTTATTTTTAAAGGATTTTTGCATGGATGCTACTTTTTAAATATATGTATATTTTAAAATCTCACGTACCCCCTGTAGTGCCTTCACGTACCCCCAGGGGTACGCGTACCCCCCATGTGAGAACCACTGCCGTAGAGAGTTCTGTGATGGCTGATCAGAGTTAGAACACCACTGCACCTCCGACTGTATTTACAAAAGTACACTGGCATTCATTTTGAATGCTGGTGGGTATCGCATAGTCAATAATCAGCAATAATCGGCTCTGTATCCGTTTCTGCACCCAGAAGTTGCTCCAGTGCAACAGCGTACTCAAAGGTTTACTGTGGAGCCTTCACACATCACATTTTAACACCGAGGTCCACTTAGCATATTTTTCCAACATTTTTTGTTAAACTGCCTCTACATATTGAGATTTAAATGTTCAGAGATAATCAGGGTGACTGCAGACCATAACTGGACTTTGAACTCCAGACTTCACACACAAGTTGACATTAGACAAGTACGTTACTTGAGTTTTATATTTTTCTCTGTCAATCACGGCTTGGTCGTGTCCAGGAAAAGATCATGGTTGAGTAAAATGCCTACATTCATAATATTACAGTAAACACAAGTAAAACGGCCTTTTTACTCTTTTTATGTTACCATGGTTACGCGCCCTGCAACTGTGACATCACCAACAGAGAACATCTGGCTACAATCTTGATCTCAAACCCTGAACCAGATTATTTTCACTGACGTTATGTTGTGGAGCCGTGTTTTGTGTGAAGGGCAAATACTGTCAAATGTACAAGTAAAATTATTCCAATTCAGTTTTCATCAACAACAGGAGCTTCAGTCTGTAAAACCTGCTGATGAATCGGTGAAGGAAAAGCAACACTGGATGGATGTTGGTGTTTTTATTAACCAAACAAAGAAGGAGATCATGTGGTGGATTTAAAAGAATAATGCCATCATGTTAATTAGCAGATCTTCCAGCTGGTTATTCCAAAACTGTCCACAAAACTCTTGGGATTTGTAAGCTTCAACTCTCATGAAGTGCATCCTCTAAATCGAAAAACATAGTTCACAGTCTGCAAGAATTTAAGCGGACTGAACTGCATTGAGGTGAGTAAATGAACCCTGTGGATTCATGTTGGTGTGTGTTGCTTGAGTGCTATATAAATAAACATTACTTTGTGCAAGAACTGCCCCTTTCCTTGTTTTTCTACAGTTAGATTCCTTCTCTTTCTTTTTTCACTCTAAGGGGAAGATTTGCTTAACCAGGTAAATCAGCGCATGGCTGCGAATCACAACCAGCACCAATGAGGGTTTCTGCAGACGGTATCTTACAACCGCACTGATATACAAACACAGGTCAATGCCAAACAGTGCAGAGCCTGCAAACAATAAGCAGCCTGGACTTTAAAAATAGGTGAGATGCAACTTGTTTCTTATGAAAATTAACCTAATTACCTGATTTATTTAAAAACAATAAATGTGCACTCTTTGGATCAGTTTAAACATTTTTTATAAGGGCTTTTAAATAAATAAGCCTCTTCACCAGGCTTCATTCTCCCATTAAAATCCATGTGCAGCCTACTGTCCAAGATTCAATATCAGTAAGAAGCTTTTATTCCAGAAAATGAAGAACATTGTCAACAAATGCATCTAACCATTTGGTAAGATTTTATATATATATATATATATATATATATATATATATATATATATATATATATATATATATATATATATATATATATATATATATATATATATATATATATATACATACCGTATATATTATATTCATCCTAGGACATGTGTTTGTTTTGTTAATATTTACCTGTATTTTGAAAGCCTGGGAATTGCTCATTTTTAAAAAGTAAGCCATTCAGATTTTACAGACAAAAGTGTAAAGTACTGCTGCTACAAATTTGAAGCTAACTTGCCAACTTTTTCAGGACCTAATTCACTGATGCGTTGATGCATAACAAAGGGATACTTTAAACACAAAATGCAGCTTTCAGCAAGAAAAAAATCGTTGTTAATCTTTTATCAGAAAGTGCTTTGTGAAGGTTTCTTTTGTTCCTACTGTACGTTAACCACCACACGAGGGTGGTAATCATAACGTATGCCGTATAAGGCTCTTCAGTTCCTTATTTGCAGCCATTAACATGTCCCTGCCATTTCAGACATCAGCAGCAGATGTTGACCTACATGAAGCAGACACAGCATGATTCTCAGTAAAGCCTTTTACCAACATGAGATACGTGACGTTGATGGCTTCATCAGTCTGTTGAAAGATCGCTATAGATGCGTTTCCATTAGCGGGAGTTCCAGGTAGATTTTTTGGGGCCGGATCATTGATGCGTCTCCATTATCAGGAACCTGCAAACCGCCCTGTAGTAGAAGGACGGAGGTTGGCCAATAGGAACTACGTTGTAGGGGCGTCTCTGATAATCGGGATTTCTACATTATGTTCAACACTGAACGCAACTCATTTGATCCATTTGGACCAGAAACATTTTGCTGCGAGTATATTTGATGAAGTCGGAGATTACAAGAAGAAATGTTAGGTGGGCGGACGAGGAGGTGCAGGCGTTGCTGGCGTATTACGCCAATGTAGAGGTCCGATGAGGTATTTTCTTTTGATCTCAATTGTTACCACCACGGTGTTTGTTAAAAAAACACACAAAAAATCAAGTAGCATCCAATGTTTCTCTGTTTCTTCTTCTCTTTCTTTTTTCGCTGCATTGTTCTTTTTTGTCCCTTTTATGCTGCTGGTCGTTTGTAAACAGAAAATAAGGTGCATTACTGCCACCTCGAGGTCAGTGCTGTTATTTGTTCAGTCAGTGGTTCTTGTGTGGCGCTATGCTGTGATGGACACGCGGACGCCGCCTGAAGGGGCTGTCGGCCCTGTCAGAGGTTCCTGTCTGCAGCGTTTACCCAGAAGTCCTACTAGTGGAAACATACTAACCTTTGTTAGTGATCCTGATGCTGAAAAATAAATGACAGCGCTGCTGAGCGTGGCCCGTCGGTTAAAGTGACTGCAGGAGACTTGCTAAATCAATTTCCGTTTGCAATCGCGCCCAAGCAATACAGTTAAAAATTATACACAGAATGCACATATCCCCCAACCGTAGGCATCACAATCCTACTCTCATCCATGTGCCTTAAATGCAAGATAGAAATTGGTACCTAACTCATTGTTTTTGGTCATGTTGTAAACTGCAAATGTATTGGTCTGATGTGCTATCTGAAATAGAAAAGATATTGGGTTTAGAACTGGAGATGAACCCCGTATCTCTCATATTGGATGTCCCAAGACAACACTTAAAATCAAAACATAATAGAAGGCTGTATTGTATTCTTACTTATGCAGGGAGGAAGAATATTTTATTGCAGTGGATTAATGAAAAAGTACCAACTTTTAAAGGCAAAGAGTGGTGTTTGATCTGGTGCCATTAGAGCACCTTACATGTATATTACATAAAAAAACAGACCAATTCTATAACGTTTGGGAGCCCTACTTGAACTATGTAGAGCCTGATGTCTCTAATATCATGTTGCAGGGATTTTCTTGACTGGTCATACCGGACATTTAACCCAGGGTATTATTTATATGGATCTGAGCTGTTTTTTTTTTTGTTTTTTTTTGTTCTGTTTGTTTGTTTGCCTGTTTTGCTTGTTATTTCTGTGGATCATATTATGTATCTGTTTCTTAATTGTAAAAGTGAAACATTAATAAAAATATTGTTTAAAAAGAAAGTGACTGCAGCAGTTCACACTTGTGCCGTGTAATAGGTTACGAGCTGTTCAGATTCAAGGACAGTCGTGCACGTCTGACTCGGCCTTGACGCCGGACGTTGTTGGAAACATGTGCCGCGGTGCACCACAGGTGCTCATGCAGGCCCATAAATAATATCAGACTGCCTGAAATTTGACCTGCGAATGAATCCTCCCTCCGCATTCAAACACTCACAGACAATAACCCGGCCCATCATTTCATGAATCAAGACGGTACGATTTTTCACGAAAAATGCTACTACCGATGTCATTTTAGCAGATGCTTTTATCCAAAGCGACTTACATCTGCTCACAGAATCCTTTAAGTGCTGAAGTCACTGGTCTGGGCCTTGATCCTGCCTGAGCTGGGAAGAATGAAGGCAGACTCTCCCTTCAGCCTGTGTTTCCTCTCTCCGTTCGTGGTTCTGAAGCCCTCGGTGTGGGGCCTGCCTATTTCCAGGCCCATGTATGGATTAGACATATCTGGAATAGCTGTGGTCTTGTAGATATGTCCCCCGACTCAGTACATCTGGAGAATGTCTCGCACTTCCTCAGTTGAGTCGACTTGTGTGGCATACACGTACAGCAGTCCCTTTAGGACATGTACAGTGTGACGCATGTTAACACTAAAATGAGGTGGATATTGTAAAAGTATTTCATTTCTTCGTAGGCTGATGCCATGCAAACAGTAAACAATAACACGTTGCAAAAGTCACACTGTGCAGCATCGGTTTATTCAATAATACTTTATTCATCTAGGGAAGTTATATAAAAATAATACATTACATAAACTCAATTATATTAAATAATTATGTTAAGATTTCTTATATGTCAAATGACCCAAAATTGAAAAACAACAAAAATTGAATTATTTATACTTTGAAGATAAGTGTAACTACAGTCTGTTATCTAATTAGAGGTATTTTTTTAAGCTTTATATGACCGCCTCAATCATTTCCCGCATGAATGATGTCAGCGCTGCACAGATTTGTTTTTTCAAGAGATGTTTTGCAACTCTTCCCGGACAATCTTTCTTCTATCTGGATTTATGCAGAGGTTGTGTTGCTTCACATTTCTTTTTAAAATATAAGTGCCAAAGGGTGTCAGAGTAGATTAGAGTCTTACTTGGCGCGGTCATAGTTGTCACGTTTTTGGTCTTCATACGTTCTTGTGTGTTTTTGACTCCGTGCTCCAGTTGGTTCTATTGGATTATTCCTCCTCTGCATAACTCGGGGAATAATATATATATATATATATATATATATATATATATATATATATATATATATATATATATATATATACACGTTGTGCCTTAATGTCACCCTCTAAGAGACAGGAACATGCCAACCAATGGTAAATGGTAAAGTTAGTTGTGAATACCGTCAGCTGATCCACGTCAGAAACAAAAATGTTACAATTACTTGACATCAGTTGTTTTATTGTGGGTCAAGGTTTGCCCTCCCTCGGCTTTCAGTTTATACACATACTGGTAAATATTACAACAACAATTATTTTTTTAGAGAAAGAATCATTTTCTGCTCTTCTTTTGGTGATATTGAAAATAGTTTTTTGAGGTAAACGGAGCATCAAAAAAATTATTTGCGCCATCAGTTGCAATTAATCATGGCTTAAATGTGTTATATACATATATATATATATATATATATATATATATATATATATATATATATATATATATATATATATATATATATATATATATATATATATATATATATATATACATATTGCATACATATATTATGCTGTATATATATATATATATATATATATATATATATATTATGCTGTATACCATGCATATATTATGCATGGTATACAGAACATGTAGCAAACACACACACAGACACAAACATTCTTTCTGCATAAAAAGCAGTTTGAATTCAGAAAAGGGTGTTTGGATGGTTCTTGGGTGCATTTCTCTTTTCTTCTGCTCCCTGGTGTATTTTAAGTAACTTTTGTAAAAATATTTATGCCTGATTCACAAGAAAAGGTATTTGTAACTTGAATGTAAGTTATGTATTAAGACTGTAATACTTCGGTGGTTACTTTCATTTTACTCACTTCCGCTGTATCCTGGACGTCTTCAGCTCCGATTCATCAGCTGTTGTCAGGTTCCTGGAAGCATCTGCTGCTCATAAACTCGGACCTCTACTCTGCCGTGTGACATAAGAGCGGAAATTAGCAGACATAAACAAGTCTTGAAATGAGAGGTAGTGGTATTCAGCGAAGCCTTTGATCCAGCCTTAACTGAATCACTATGACAAGCACAATTTATGGCTGCTTCTCCTCACAGTAGCTCATTGTGCAGAGAGCTAAAGATGAACTAATCACTGCTGCCCTGAGAAATCTGAGCGAGGAGATGAAGAGGAAACATAGTGGAAACATTGTCATCGTTCACTTTTGATGTGAAAACACATGATGCCATCACCTTATCTGATTATTTTTCCAAATTAGCTGGCTCCAATTAAATGAAGCAGATCAAACAAAATGAAGGAGCCATTTAATTGCATTACACACCCACACTCCACTTCCTGCAGTAAACCGTCTGCAGGAATGGACATTTTGATGAAGAGATAATGATGCTTGCTGTCAATACAACTACCTTCCCCTGGATACGTCAAATCAACCTGGCTCCCAAAAGGCAATCAACGAACCCCCAACATCATCATTCCTGCAAAATCAAACCCCCCCTCACTCCGGTGACAGTTCAGATGAAGTCTCAAGAACACAGCCAAGCAGATACTGACTCATGCCATCCCGTCTCTACCACTGAAAAAACCAAGGAAAGATCTTGAAATGCCACTTCGTGACTTTTTGGAGAAGCTAATCTATTCTATTTAATGTAGTTCAGAGGGACCCCTTCTCTGCGCTGAAAACACAAGGAAGGATTAGTCCTCATACAGCGGTGCCAAGATGAAAGGAGATAAACCACTTAGCCTCGTTCTTGGATGACTTTATATATTTATTTCCCTCAAGTCTCTTCCAAACGTTTGAAAAGGGATTTAGCACCAAAGACACTTAAGTCTCTGGAATTTAATCGTTTTTTTTTTTCCTCCTTTCAAATAATTTTTTCTGTGTGCAATGCAGAGTTTTATGAACTTCAGACACAAGTTCAGGGAGGCCTGAATGACAAAATTTGGAGCGCTAACTACGGCGTGCGTCATTAAAAAGAGTGAGTAAAGAAAGCCGGTTTGATAGAGATGTTTTTGAACTTGTTTTTAATATTCACCAGCTCACTTGCCATGATTCTTCCTGTGCATCACAATTATAAAATTAGGATTTTTCTGACTTGAAAATGTGTTACCGAGCCTTGGTGTCCGCCTGCGAGCGTGACCCGTCAGCGCTTCAGTATCTTCCCACTGCTCTATTGACTCTGTGTTGTGAGCTGAGCCTGCTGAGGGGTGCCGACCCCGAGCTCTGGCCCCGGCACATCAAAGGCTCCTCATGGAGGATGTTAATATTTGCTCAGGTGCATCTTGCGAGTCTCCCTCTCCGAACAGGACTGCTCCGAGCATATAAATATATCAGAGGCCAAAGGGACGTCTGGTCACGCTGTCCCTGTGTGTGTGTGTGTGTGTGTGTGTGTGTGTGTGTGTGTGTGTGTGTGTGTGTGTGTGTGTGTGTGTGTGTGTGTGTGTGTGCCAGAGAATAGGGGGTGGGAGTGGATGACAGAGTGCACTGTCGCAAAACACACACAGTCATGCACACAGACCCCACCCCTCCGTCAGACTCCTCCGGTCTGTAGCCCGCATTTGAACCCCCTCTTTTCTTTCTTCTTGGTGGCCTCCTGACCTGGGGCTGCCCTTTGGTCAGGGGGGGGGGGGGGGGCGTGGACAGGACAGCTGGGGACAACAGGAGCCCCGTCCCATGATCCGTGCATCGCCTTTGAACTTCTGCCGCCTAATGCCAAGACAAGTGATCCCTCTTGAGACGCTCATGGCTTACCCAACAATGCTGCAAACAAAGCCATCCCGGCAAGATTGAGGGGGCTGTCACACCTCCCTTTGTTTGCTGCGGTCCAGATAACTTCATCATTTTGTAAACACGTAGTTTCCAACTTGATTCGTTCCTTTTCACACGCAAAAGAATCCACGCGTACTAAAATGCATCATTTCAAGCAATGCAAGAATGTCCACATCTCTTATCTCTGTTTGTGATGTGTCTTGGTCGTGGCAGTGAACAACCAATCAAGCGTCTTCTCGCTTGGAACACAAGTAAGTTGGGTGCTTTGTCGCCATTGGATTGGCTGCTGCTTGGGTTTAAGTTTAGCGTTCCTCTTTTTCAGTAAGGAGCAACACTTTCACTTTTCCCATGACACAGTGATCCCACAATGCTTGACATCACCCTATTCAGAGTCAACAGACAGCAACGCTGCCGATGCCTCCAACACAGACGTGTGATGGGGGGCTTAATCAGATGTCTCTGCTGCGGGAACAGGGCCGGCTCTAGAAAATGATGACTAGGGCTGCATCTCAGATCAGAGGGGGTGCACATGCCTGGCACCTTATTCAACACTAAATTATGCATTTTCCCATAATTTCAAGCGGAATGATGCTAGCAAAACAAGAATATTTAAAGTGTATTTCAAATGCTTTATTGCAGCAATATTGCTGCAGAACAAAGAAAATGCTACATTTAGTCTGGGCTACCTCACCCATCAGACAATCTAGCAACAGAAAATAAAACATAGAAAGATAAATAACAAAAATAAATATAACCATAAATATAAACTTGCTTGCGTCGTTGTGCTTGAACCACTTCTGAATATCAATCGTTACTTTGTGTTAACGGAGCAGCAGAGTGCAGCGTCTTGCTGGTGCAGGAAACTGCTGGAAGCAGATGAGTGACGGACACTGGCTGATTTATGGTTCCACATTGCACCAACGCAGAGCTTACGGCGTAGGATACGCGGGAACCGAACGTACGTAGTGCGTCGCCGCGTAACCTACGCCGTAGGATGCGCCGTGGATTTAACGCAGAACCATAAATCAGGCTTGACGCGCGCGCATTTGTCAGTTTTCTTTTCGTCTTTTCAACTGAGCATGCAAACACATAAACTGAGGGTGCAATGCTTATGCACCCTCGTAGAACCGGGCCTGTGCGGGAACTGAAAATGTAAACACAGAAAGCAAAATCCTGCATTCTTGGATGAACTAGTGGTTGTACTAGTGTAGTACTGCTCCTTTATGACTGTATTTATCACTCGTACAAAATGCTGCAGTAACATTTTAAGGCATTCAAGTCCTCGTAGGTGAAGTAAGGAAAAAGTACTGAGAAAGTAAAGTTGGCGCTTAAGTGAGTGCGTTTCTAGGTTTTTGGTCCTGTTTTGGTCGGATACATGCGCTCACCAGGGGGACAACGCCAGAACTGCCATGTGATCTGAAAGGGGGCCACCTCTTCTTGGGGTCTCGGTGCAGTTGTTTTGGTCTGAACCTGAGTGAGATTACTGTTTTCACACCAAATGAAACAAACTGCACCGAGCAGACTTTAGCCTTTGAAAGCAGCTTAAAGGAGCTTGAGGCTCCTTTTCAGAAATGAGACTCTCTATCGCCACCCTTCACCGCGACGGCCGCCGGGGGTACTGCAGCCAACAGTGAAGCCGGCACGGGAGAACGGGGAGAACGTGCATGCAGCGTCATGTGACGTCACATCCGCAGCCCAGCGCGGGAAATTCGGGACCGAATTGCAGCACATTTTGCAGCACACAGCCTGTTCAAGGCAACGGAGAGATACACTAGAGGGCTCATTCTTTTGGGTTTGGAACGTTTCATCTGTCATTATTACTAGAAAACTTAAAATGTATACGGATTTTTTTCATAAATCCTGCCACAATCCGGCCTCAAGCTCCTTTAAATCTTCAGGACGCATCTCCGCCGAAACAGAGTCACTGATTATAACAACCTGCAGAAAGTCTGAGCTGCAGCTCCCAGTGATGCTTGAACAGTGATGTCACATTAACTTGTCCTGGCACGAGCGGCTTGTTTACGCTGAGCTCTGCCAATAAGAACCCTCAGCTGCCGCCATCGACAGCCAACACAGATAGACAGACGAGGAATCTATAAACTCCTGCGTCACATCAAAGGAGCTGGAAGGCTGTCAGCTCCACATCTGTGGAAGAATCTGAGAGTGAGACTGATCTGTTTTGTAACCGGCTCGGTGACCATACGCAGGCCGCTGGAGATCTGGAGACCTGCTGCTGCTGCTCAGCACATGTAATCAGGCGCCGGTCCACCCGTGCATGTGTGGAGTTTGGGACCCCAGGCAACAACGGAGGTATCAAACCCCTCATAATACAATGGTACGACAGAAACTGTTGAAAGATCAGATGAAAAAGCAAATAAAAGAATATTCAGACAGCAGACAGTATGAACCCAGGACATTTACATTTTTTAATTAACCTGATTTGTAAAAATGCAGCGTTTAATGCATTTTAGACCTGCAACACATTCCAGATGGATTTGGGGCAGGAAAGCGTTTCTCCTCAAACACTTTAAAAGCATTCTGGCATCGATGAGTGAAAATATGAAGAGTTTATTATTGTACAGTTTTGTCCTATTTTTCCTTCAAACAGATTTGAACCTCTTAATGCCTATTTGATACATAGCTTACGTAAACCTCTGCCATATAACCATCTCATGATCAAAACAATAAAGAAAAAAAGTTTTATACAATTAAAAAAAATCAAAAAAAAAAAAAAAATTGGCTAATGTCTTCATAGAGATAAAAACATTGACTAGAAAAATGTTAAAAACAAACTTGGAGTGCTTTTCATTTCAATATATAATAAAAAAAATATTTTTACAAAAAATATATAATTTTCTGTGTGCTCTTTAATACATTAGGCTTTAAGCGGTTAAAGATATGTGACGTAAAAATAAAAAGATTGATTGATTGAGAGCATTTATTCGGGTCTCCAGACCTTGTCCTGTTGATTAGGGGCTTCTTGGTTGGAAAAATCTATCATACAGCGAATCCTTCAGTTCTGTAGGATACAATAACGTCACAAACAGATCAGATCAGCGTTACCTCACTTTCCCATCTATAATGCCAACCATTTTGAAGCAATTCAGCGTTTTCTGTTCCTTGGAAATGAGTGGTGCAAAGCCGCAGTATATATCTAATAAGAGGGACATCCAGCGTAAAGTGGGGTGGAATTAAGATGAGGGTCTCAGTCTGTCTCTAAAAGCAGCAAACCGATATGAACAGATCTGTAAAGACATGTCAAAAAGGGAGCTTTTGTACAGGATCTCTTTGGTATTTTGACCAATGCACAAAACAAAGGAACTTGTGTAAATGTTTGTGAGTCCCCTTTTGGCATAGAAATAAGTTGCCAGAGATGACTCTTTGATTTTCTCTTCAACTATGACTTTCTGGAGTCTCTTGATCGCCTCTCTTGTGATGTTCACTGCATCTCTTTGCCTGGTTTTTGCTGATAGTAGGAAACCTATCTTCAT
Organism: Cololabis saira; assembly: GCF_033807715.1. Lineage (NCBI taxonomy): Eukaryota > Metazoa > Chordata > Actinopteri > Beloniformes > Belonidae > Cololabis > Cololabis saira. The sequence goes on from NC_084587.1 coordinate 47,526,564, forward strand.
TAAGGTGTGAAATAGCTATCAATTATCTATACCTACTTCTTCCCAATCAAGGTCATGGGAGTCTGCTGGGGTCTTTCATTGGTCTCTTCAAGAGAAAGGTAGGGGACATGTTTTTGGCACTGTAGAAGAAGAAATCCCACACAAGCACCACAACGAAAGGCCTCAGGTTCAAACCAGGTACCTTCCAATACCAATAGCTGCTATAAGGTTAACTCATCAAGATTCTCAGTTGAGAAGAAGCCAGGACTGCAAGGACGTCACTTTAGTACCTGAGTCCTCTTCGTTAGCCATACCTTTGTAATGGGAAGAAAATGTACTTTTCCTGTGTCATATTGAAAAATGTATGGACTTCCTGAAAAAGAGGTGATCTTGAAGGCAGCATGTGTACAGTAACTGTAAAATCTCATCATTGTATTCTGTGATAATGCTGCCATCACAGACGTGGTAATGTCCGCTGAAACAACCTCATACATTACAGAGCCTTTGGTCTTATTGCTGATAAGAGTCTGGTGGTCCCTTTCATCATCGGTCCAAAGCATTTCTTCCAAAAAGGTTACTGAATACTGATTTGTCTGACCACAATATACTTTTCCGCCGTGTGATGGTCCATCCCAGATGCGTTTGGGAATGTAACATAGTCACCTTGCTTTTGTGGCAGGTTGTTGATGAATAGCAGCTCTTGATGTAGGTCCATTCCATGGACGTGAGATCAGGGGTTTCCAGGTTATACTTTTGACCTTTATATACTGAAATTCCTCCATTCCTGTAATTCCCTTCCTTCTTTGAGAATGAAGAAGGATCCGTCCCAATTTTTTTGTGGCTCCGGCGCCTCAGTGGTTAGAACTGCTGCCTCACAGCTAGAAGGTTTATATGTTCCCCTCACGTCACTCAGACTAGATTGACAACTCTAAATAGGAGTGTCTATGGTTGTTTGCTCATATATGTGGCCCTGCGATGGATTGGCGAATCGTCCAGGGTGTATCCCTGTCCTTCGCCTGTAATGAGTTGGAATAAGCTCCAGCAGATCCCTTTGACCCTGTACCCTATAGGATTAAGAAAGAAAATGGATGAATCCCAATATATATATATTTTTTTTCTGATTGGAGGTTTGCACACATACAGAAATGGTCGCAGACGCAGACCAAGCACGTGAAAGCCTTCCTTGTTTTCTTGTCATTACAGAAATAAATAGGCCAGGAGAGACTGTTTTTCATGCATACATAAGTAAATGTATTAACGGATAGCCCCTTGAGATGAATCATCTCGTTTTCGAGGGGGTCCAACAAAAAACATACAACACAATACAAAACAGTTACATACAACATACATAATACATAATACATAAGGCTCTCACACACAAACCTGCCCACACACCAGTCCCCAAGACCTACCACACCTGAAGAACACAGGTAAACACTGCATATAATGCAGTAATAGCAACAAGAGCAACAATATTAATATGAATGGTAGTCATTGTCATCATCATTATGATACAATATATGAAGAAATATATACATTATATATGAAATTAAAAAAAAAATAAATAAATAAAATGAGAAGGCAATACCACTAGAGGCGACTACATGGTTTATTGAGGTTGGAATATAGTGAGTTTTTAAAGAGATGTAATGAATTAAGTTTTCTTATGTTAATGGGTAAGTTGTTCCAGTCTGATGGGGCTTTGAACTTAAAAGCACGTCTGCCAATTTCTTTAAAGGTTAAAGGAACGAAAAAGAAGGGTTGCTGAGTGTTTCTAAGAGAATATGAGGATGTATATGGAATCAGATATTGTTTTAAGTAAGAAGGATAACTAAAGTGGATACATTTGAATATGAGTTGGAGCCAGTGGTATTGTCTTCTTGAGCTGAGGGGTAACCAGTTTAATGAATGATACATAGGAGGATTTCTAACACAGTTTTGTACTTTTGCCTTGGAAAATGTTAAGAAAGTCATTCACAAAGACTTTGCCTCTATCAATCTAAACTGGGCTGGGGGAAGGGCGTGAAGAACGAAATGTCAATCTTTGATGGGATTTTCCTGTATAGCCTGTGAATGATGATAACATTACCAGCTAGAGACGAGCAAGATTGATAAATTACATAATATTGATCACCTGTTCTTATCAGTGAAAACCAGGACTCCATCGGCCCTTCTTGTTTTGTCCTTCTTGGTAAATATTTCAGGGTTAACACAGTGAAAGTAAATACTTTGTCTTGAGTTGGTTCTGCAAGTGGTACTCAGGATAATTTGATTAATTATTATAAAACCCAAATTTAAAATAAAAATTAGTTAAAAGGCAAACCTGTTTAAAAAGATGGAATTTTGAAAGCTTTTGACATTGTCCAGATGCAGAAAAAAAGAAAGGAAAAGGCAAAGTTGTGTTAAAGGAAAGTAATTAAAACAAATTATAGATTTATAGGTTAAGTTTACCTTATCGGTAATCTGTTATCTGTTATCGGTACGATGCGTCAACACGCAGGGACAAACGTGTGTTCAGTAGAATCGCCAGTCACCGCGAAGGAAATTACTAAATGGATGGGACCATCTGTTCTGCAATATGGGCATAATTAACTGCTCATAAATCAATCTGAAGAGCCTCTGCAGGGGAATCTGTGCATCGGAGATCTCTTACTGGCAAATAAAAGCAGCACTTTTCTGTATCTCCCAATATTATCTGACACTAATGAGTTATATTTCCTAAATATGCAGATATGTTAGTTTGGGTTTTGTTTTGTTTGGTGCGTGCACAGAAGTTCACATTGTATTAATATTAAAACATAAATGTTGTGTAACATTCATGAGTGTTCCCAAATTTTTATATCTATATTGATTTTTTTCTATTTCCCTGCTGATAATGTTCTTTTTCAGTCAATGGATACGCCAGACAGTTAAATGTAGAAAACACCAACCGCCTGCTGACACTGACAGCCCCCCCCCCCATGAGCCAAAACAGGATAAAAGAGATGTGGGAGACTAACTTATTCACCAACTGACTGACCTACTACTGACCAAAGTAAGAGTAAATAAATACTAGATAATTTCTGGAAATTTTGATATGAGCATGGCCTACTGCTCATTTGCCCCCTCTTTTGTTTGGGGTGGTACTGGATGTGTTCAGGGGGGTTCGGCGTGTACAGCTGCCATGGTTCATCCTTTATTAGTTAATGGTGGTCAAAGAACCACACCCCCTGTGAAGCAGGGGGTGTGGTTCTGGTTGTTTTCTGGGGGTTTCTGGTTCTGTCTGAGGTGGTTCTGGTTGTACTGCATCCATTCCTATGCTCCCCCATAGGAATGCATACGTTTTTTGTTGCCGCGGTAACAAGCACCATAGGATAGAATGGGGCCATTTGGCTTTAAATTTCTGAAAAATTGTAAACTACAGCTCACTATGTTGTTGTCCAAAGCTTCCCGAGTCTTTTAACGTTGAATTGATGTCTCTATGATAACGTGTTGCCGAGCAACAAGCGTCCAAAATTCCGTTAGCATCAAAATGAGCATAGTTCAATATCTCCAAAACTGTAATAGCCAGCATAATGAGACTAAAATATGTTGTAATCCAATGTGTCCCGGGTTTGGCAACCTTTAAATGTTGTCTCTACGATAACCGGTTGCCTAGCAACAAGCGACCGAAATAAAATATACATTTTTTTCAATTGAAAGTTCAGTATCTCAAAAACTGTAATAATTGGCATAATGAGGCTGTAGGATCTTTTAGTGCGGAGTGATCCGAGTCTTTGAAAATTGGGATAATGTCTCTACGATAGTTAGGCCAAGCAATGAGCGTCCGAATTTTTGTGATTTTCTCCGCTTTTTAGCATCTAGCATTGCCAGAGTAACACTTTTGACCGAGAAAAGTAATGAAAATCGAGGTACGATGGAGTGTAGATGTATGCCAAGCCTGGGTGCACGTTGCAGTTCGGACCGCATTAACGGACGGAAAAAAAGTGCAGAAGAAGAAGAAAAGAGAAACCTTTTCTGGATACTAATATATCGCTTGCAAAAACGGGTTTTTCCTCATTTTTTGGGTGATTTTTTTTTCTTCCATATCAGAGCGGGGACAAGCCATACACCAGCACCGTAGGCCTATGGCTTGTTTTGCCACTTTAGCTTGCTAGCGCTTTGCATTGTAAAATGGTTTTTTTCTCGTTTCTTCTGACGTTTTTTTTTTTTGCATTGTTTTTACGGAGGTTCTTGGCATACACCCCCTGCGAACCAGGGGGTCTTTCTTTTTTGTTAGCTACTGAAAGGCTTATGCTTTTGGTGGATCGCAATATGAGCTTGCCACTACCGGCATGCCCAAAATATCTAGTTAAATTAAAGTTTAAGTCACATATCCTGTTGATAGAAATGATGATCACATCCAAAATAGAGACACTAATTAAGGGAAAAACCTCCTTGAACAGTCGTGTTGGGATGATGTCTAAGGCCCCGTTTACACGAGGCAAAAACGGTGGTGTTTTCATGCGTTTTGGCCATTCGTTTACACGAAGTCACCAAAAACGATCATTTCTGAAAACTCCGGCCAAAGTGGAGATTTGCAAAAACTCTGTCTTCACGTTTGCTTGTAAACAGAGTGAAACAGACATTTAGGCTTCAGAACGTTACATTATGCGACAGAAACGTCACCAGCGTCATGTGTGCGACCTGTGTTTACAATTTGTTTGGCCGCCGTCAATATTTTCTTGGATTTTACCTGTTTTATATTCTAAAGTCACACTTAAAGGAGCTTGAGGCCGGATTGTGGCAGGATTTATGAAAAAAATCTGTATACATTTTAAGTTTTCTAGTAATAATGTCAGATGAAGCGTTCCAAACCCAGAAGAATGAGCCCTCTAGTGTATCTCTCCTTTGCCTTGAACAGGCTGTGTGCTGCAAATTGTGCTGCAATTCGGTCCCGAATTTCCCGCGCTGGGCTGCGGATGTGATGTCACATGACGCTGCATGTGCGTTCTCCCGTGCCGGCTTCACTGTTGGCTGCAGTACCCCCGACGGCCGTCGTGGTGAAGGGTGGCGCTAGAGAGTCTCATTTCTTAAAAGGAGCCTTAAGCTCCTTTAAAAGTAATTCCACTTCTCTCTCACTCCAAACGAAAAACTCTCATTCCATCTTGGAAGTAACTGGAAGTTACACGTGTCATTTGTTGACATTTTTTTCCAGGATTCTGATTGGCTAGCATGACTTTATGCTTCTCGTTACACTGCCCCCTGTAGGTTTGGCTGCCCATAGCACCTTAACAGCGTATTTATGCGGGTTCGTGTAAATGAAGAGATTTTTCAAAACGTAGAGGGGGAAATATTTGTTTTTGGAAATACCCGGCTATGTGTAAACGTGGCCTAAGAGACATGATGCGTGAGATGAATCTATTGTTACTGCCAGCTCAGAAAGCTCAAGAGGAGAGAAACAGTCCAGACACAAATTAGGATCAATAGTCGCCTCCTAAGTTGTTCCATTCGGTGACAGATCAGAGGCAAGTGTGAGAGATGAGCTACAAATTTTCTCTCTAACGAAAACAATTTCATTTGCGAAAAAGCTTACGATGTCATCACTTCTGAAAGTTAAAGGAACATGTGGCTCACCAGAACTGTGAAATCTAGCCAGTCTGACAATGGCATTGAAAGGAAATCAGCCATACAGACAAGGATAGACATAGACAATGAGTGACAGAAAGACGATGTAGTCCATAATAATACACACAGAAGGGGATGGGCTTAGCATTTATCGAGCTGGGACATCCAGTGGTAATGACTGCTGTTTCAGTTCATCTTGCTGTCTCATTTTGCATTTTGAAACTGATCCTGGCTCAAAACTGCTTGGAAGGATTTGAGGTGTTGAGGTCACATACAGGAAGCGCTGAAAACAGAACTGATAAGGTGTCATGTTGAAACTGTCCGACCAGCGTCAGGAGTTGTGTGAGTTCATGAACCACGAGCTGCGTTCAGGAATTCCACCCGTCAGAAAACGTGGAAGCCAAACCTGCCTGTTTTCTGGAAGAGCCTTTCCTTGTACCAGTGATTAAAATACGATGGCTGAAAATGAACATAGTGTTTTGGTTCTCTCATAAAAACACAACTTTATTAACTAAAAATGTGTTCATAAACAGCTACAGTAATGGTTTAAAGGTAGGGTAAGCAATTTTTGGATGAGGTCAGGTCTGTCAGAGATTAAGAACAAGGGCTAACCCTACCTTGAACTAAAAAGCGTCTCGTTTTCAAGTATATGCACAAAATCCACCTGGTAGCAGTGAAGGTTTTGGAATACTCCTCCGTTTCTGTACAGTGACTTAGGCCACGTTTACACGTAGCCGGGTATTTACAGAAACGGATATTTTCCCCTCTCCGTTTTCAAAAATATCCTCGTTTACACGGACTCGCATGAAAACGCTGTTAACGTCATGCCAGCCAATCAGAATCCTGGAAAAAACATCAACAAATGACACGTGTAACTTCCAGTTAAGGCTGATTTATGGTTATGGTTACCCTACGGCGTAGGGTACGCGGCGACGCACACCGTACGGCGCGCATCGCCGCGTACCCTACGCCGTAGGCTCTGCGTCGATTTAACGCGGGACCATAATTCAGGCTTTACTTCCAAGACGGAACGAGAGTCTGAGAGAATTTAAAAACAGGTAAAATAAAAGAAAATATTGACGGTGGCCAAACAAATTGTAAACACAGGTCGCACTCATGACACTGGTGACGTTTCTGTCGTATAATGTGACTTAAATCTCCGTTTTCCTCCGTTTTCTCTGTTTAGACGCAAACGTGAAAACAGAGTTTTTGAAAATCTCCACTTTGGCCGGAGTTTTCAGAAATGATCGTTTTTGGGGGCTTTGAGCTGCGTTTTCGTGTAAACGAACGGCCAAAACGCATGAAAACGCCTCCGTTTTTGCCCCGTGTAAACGGGGCCTTAAACACGCTGAACATGTCACCCCAGTGCTGTTTCACACGACAGCATGACTAAGGGCTTGTGTTGGGTTCCTGTGGCAGCACAGTTTCATACAAACCGTGGTTCTGATCCGTCGTGTTCGAAGAAAAACAGGACAACACAACACAACACTGAATGACAGCGATAAAGACATCCTACATTTCAAACACGATATATCAACTTGATGGATCCTTTGAAGTGACCACACACACACAAAAAAACGCCTATCCTTTATTTTTCCTTTTTTATGGGACATCACAGAGGAGCTTCTTCAGGAACACATGAATCAAGCAGAAATCAGCAGAATAAAACCGTAAAAAAAAAAAAAAACCTCTGATAAATGACACTTCACAAAGTCATCTTGTCAAATATTCATCACATCAGTTGTCCCTCCCCTTTTTTTTATCCCAGGTTCAGTTTTGATAAATACATTGGAGGATTAAAGAAAATCAAATTAACTCCCGGAGGAGGCGTGTGAAGCCTCACCATCTCCATGCTGCTTGTACTTGTGAAGATTCAATTAAAAATGTACAGCTGCCATGGATTTATTATTCATTTGCATGCCCTTCTCAGTGCATGACCGGGCCTGCTCGCGGGTTTGTCAGCCAGGTATCTTCATCAGCCGAGGGGGCGGGCTGGTGCAGGTTTGGAGCTTCCGCCATCTATCTAATCTAATCTAATCAAGAGCTCCTCTCATGTTTGAATTATAGCAACATTTTAGAGAGTAATAAGTGTTTGTCTCCTCCCTCACTTCCTGTTTGGTTTGCTTCTGTCTCCCTGAGTCTCAAACTGAACTTTGTTCAGGTGTTCGGTTGAAAACACAATATTGACCGGTGCATTTTTGAATTTTGACAGATTCTCATCTGATATTCCATCATTTCATCCATCTGCCTGCCAGTCAGGTTGTTGGTGCTATAGATCCCTTATGGCTCAGCCAAAGAATCCATTTGAAGCCTGGCGATGCAACCTCTCCCCCCACCGCGCTTTGCTTATAGGATCCACAAGCAGACGTACAAAGAAGTGATTGAAGTGAAAGAGTCAAGTCAATCTGAGCTCACTCAGTGGCACGCACGCACACACACAAACACATGTGGGTGTTTCGTCTTGTAACATCTGACATTCTTCAAATGCGCTTTTAAAAAAAGTTTCTCGCCAACCACATCAGTCGAGGCGAAACTTGTGCAAAGGGCTGCCAAGTAAGACACAAACACATGTGCTCACACACCTACCTCCAAGTAGAGTGTCCTCTCTCCATCCTCCTCTTCCTCCTCCTCCTCCTCCTCCACTTCTTTCTCAGAGCTGCATTTTTATTAAAAAACATCAATCTGTGTGATGCCTCTCTGACATCTCTTCACGGAGAAAGTTGTGCAGCCCTAACAGGGGATCAATAGAGAGAAGATTACTCATGCTCCGGTGGAGCTGTGACACGTTGAGTTTAGCAGATGTTCCATAGAAAGATAAGTGTGTGCATCGATATGAGCATGTGATTGAGCATGTGTGTGCTGCGGTATGTGTGAGATAACCGACACAGAGGATCCCTGAGGGAGCCCTCCTCTTGAGAGCCTCATCTTCCAGGCAGGAAAAGCTCTGAAGGAAGCAGTTCATGCCTTTAAAATCTACAAGCTCTGAGATGTGACTGGATGATAGACGGCAGTGTTCAGGCTCAACCAACTCCTTCATTTCGCCCACAATGCTTTTCCCTGTGTGGCGTTGGTGCCTCTCCGCCTTCGGAGAGAGCATCTTCGTCCATCTGCTGCATAAACATGGCTTTTATGTCTTGGAAGTGGTGCATCTACGATAAGATGACTTGACTAAAGTGAAAAGCATGACGTGAGCTGGTGAGACGGTGTGGGAGTGGTCGCCTCCTTCCTCGGTTATGCCCCGCTTACGCCTCTAGAGGGCGTCTCCTCAGCTGGAGAAGTCACTGAGTGGCGTTTTCTTTCAACGCAGGTCGGGAAAGTCAGGTGACCAGGCGCCTCATGTTGAAAAGTTGCCTGGATGTCATCGTAAATCCTTTTGCAGAAATCTTGCCAATGCAAAAAATAAATAAATAAAAAATCAGATGATCAAAACTGTCTGTACCCAAATCCGTGCAATATTTAACATGGATGCGTGAACGCGACGCTCCTCCCTGTCTCCTCCCTCAAGTACATCAATATGAATATGATAATGAGCATAAATATTCATTAAAAAAGAGAAAGGCATCAACTGTGAGCTCGAGACACTTCTGTGAGAAGTTTAGGCCAGGAAAAATAATTGATCTAGTGGTGTTTCCTCTGACTTTCAAAAGGAAACAGTGTAGCACACTGTGGTTGAATAAAAAACAGTAGCTGTAGAAAGAGTCAGACAAACACACTTTCTGGAATCCTGCAGCACCAAAGTTTGCATGAGATAAAAAACATATTGCTCATGTAAATTCGTACCAACCAAACTTTGAATGCAACATGTTAGATTCACTCTAAAAAGACTGCATTAGAACCGTTTTTTTGCTGCAAATAGTATTTTAATCTGTTCAGGCACAGTTATGGGATATTCTAAGGATCTTGTTTTTTATCACTAGGTCAATAGGTCAGCTGGTCCCTGAAGACTCGCTCCCTCCAAACTCCTCAAAGTCTTTGTGCCAAAGCCTTCACAGTTGCGTAATTATGAGCGACTTCATACAGTCTTTCATATGAAACGCATATAATCGTCTAATCTTGTCATTTAATAACTAAACTCATGTGACATGTTTTTAAATAAACACTCATCAACATGGTTTTCTTCTCAGTGAGAATGGCAGTTCAATTTCATTTCACGTAATTGACGTCTGTGCGTCTCTCAAAGTCTCTCAAAAATAACAGAAAAATCCGGGGAAGATTTACAGATTGTGGAGAAATCCCTGTGTGGATGGGACAAGGCAATAAATCAGGGTTGGTGGCCTGTGATCTTCAGATGGCTCTGCAATAAAACAAAACAAAAAGCATCATTCAAGATTCAAGATTCTTTATTTGCCATTGTTCATATTTCATAATAATGAAATTACAGGCGCTTCATCGCAGGTGCTTACGGAAGAGGATTAGGGCCATGCAGGAGAAAAAATATTTTAAAGGAGGAAGATTTTTTTTATTGTGCACTTCGAGAAAAAAGTCGAAATGTCGAGATAAATATTGAAATACAATTTCGAGAAAAAAGTTGAAATGTCGAGAAAAAGTTGAAATGTCGAGATTAATGTTGAAATACAATTTCAAGAATAAAGTCGAAATTTCGTGAATAAAGTCGAAATTTTGAGAATAAAGTTGAAATACAATTTAGTGAATAAAGTGGAAATGTCTCCTCTGGCCCATCAAATCCAGTTAGGAGAGCGACTGACAGCTCTGCAGCAGCAGCTGTAACTACAGTAACTAACTAACTAACTAACTAACTAACTTACATCCTTGGAGTGGAACGTTAAGGGTACGTTTCTGAAGTTATGCAACCGCATATGTGTGATATGTGTTTCAAATCAATATCGAAATTGTACTTCAACATTATTCTCGCTTTTCAACCTTTTTCTCAACATTTCGACTTTTTTCTCGAAGTGCATAATGAAAAAAAAATCTTCCTCCTCTAAAATATTATTTTTTATTTTTCTCCTGCCTGGCCCTAATACTCTTCCGTAGGTGCTGGTCCTGTACATTCTGTAAATTTTTTAATAGAAATGACTGCATGGATTCAGAAACAGCAGCAACTGTCTAAGACCATAGAAGAAGCCACATGTGGACACGATCCAGAGACGCTGTTGTCATCTGTGGTCAAAGCTAATATAAGACGGACCGAGGCCAAGGATACAAAAAAAGTGCTGTCATCGAGGAATGAACGTTTGATATTGTTTTTGGAAATCCTGGATCCGCTCTCTTATTTACTCCTTCAGTTTGGTTTGTCACGGGCAGCCGTTCAGAAGCCTGCGTGTGTGATGGTGTGCTGACGTGAGTGACGCGTGGAGTGGACAGCACATCTGCAAAGGAAACAATCAATGCCACATTTTGCCATTATCATTACAAAAGTATGGCTCTGGAGTAGAAGAAAGTGGTTGCTGAACGGTGCAGACCTTTCACCTCCTGGAAACATATGATGTGTGATGAAATATGAAACCCGACTGCGGTCCAGCAGCTTGAGTCCCATATCAGACAGGAATTCCTCTCCTGAAACGCTAGAAACCGGTCTCCACGGCGACCGGGCGTGTGCAGATCGTTGTCAGACGGAGAAGTGACGCTACACAGATGACACATGATCCAAATTCAAAATGAGCAAAATGAGCTCTGATTTTTTCCACAAAATACTAAAATGTCTTACTTTAAACTATGCATCTGTTTCCCATGTTTTTAAATTAATGAATATACGTAAAAATGAACATTTTATAAATTTATGAGCTTGGAAAATCGCTGTTTTCTGTTTTTATTTACATTTAACACAACGTCACAACCGTTTTTTGGAATTGGGTCACAGACAAAAATTATATTGGACCACAAATATAATGAAAAATAAAAAAAAAACAACAGATGTATCAAATAATAAGAGCTGTCTTTGTAATCTTCTCCAACAGTGGTTCTGATAAATTTTGAAGTTTAGCTGAGATATGCTCTCAGGGAGAGAACCTAATCCTACAGGTGATGAAGGTGTGGACGAGAGTGTGTGCACTGGCTTGAGAAAGAAAACGGTGCATTCTGGTGATGATATTCAGAAGTCATTATTTTCCATTGTGTCAAAACTAAAGATAAAGACATAAATATATTAATCTCCTGAGCGGGAATGCAAGGATCTTTGGCAACTGAGTAAGTAAGTAAGTAAGCCGAGGCAGTCGCTGTCTCATCATTCAGTCCCTCTCCTCAATGCTGGCTCGGAAAATGTATAAATAGCACATAAATCGTAAAATAATTGTGAGACAGACAAAAAGAAACAGTGACCTGCAGAAACAGTTTTCTGACTCGGATTCATCTGGCTCTGTGCCACGATTTCTTGGTGCTTCTCTGCACATCTAGCAGTGGAACATGAAGGGCTTTTTTGAAAGCTTGGAGATACTGAAGGTTACTGGATGTTTCTCCACCTGCAGGTTGCTTCAATCACACACACACACACACACACACACACACACACACACACACACACACACACACACACACACACACACCAGCTTTATCTGGTATGTTAAAAGCACACAGAGACACAGGAGGAGCAGTTTGGATGTTTCCAAAGGCGCTGCTTTAGAGAGTCTGCAGAAAAGGTGTGAGGAGGAAAAAATATGTGGCCTTTGACCTGAAAGGAAGTGATTTATACGGGACTATAAAGCGAGCCCCCAGGATCATTGCTGTGATTTTGGAGTTGCGGCCGCAGTCGAAAATTGCAGGCCAAGAAACGTCCACAGGTCCAAAAATACCTCCCCATTTACACATTACTGACTGTTATTTGAAGAGTTGAAGAAAATAGATCCAACAAAACTAGAAGTCTGGGGGAGATACAAAGCTATCTTGGTTTTTGTTTCCACTTGACATACAGCCCACAGGTTCAAAAGATTTGACACAGTGTGTAAAAATGTCAGTGAAAGCAGAATGCAATTAATTACAAACCAATAATTGTGCATGCTTGTGCATGAACCACTACTTTATATACAATACAGCACAGAGGAAAGTTCATTTTGAACTTGATAGCAGCAATGCAACCGTGACAGGATGGTGTTCACTAGTGTGTAGCATCCCTTCTTCGGTTAACAACAGTCTAAAGACGTCGGGGGACTGAGGGGAGCAGCTGCTGGCGTCCTAGTTGAGGAATATCGCCCCGTTCTTGACTGACACAGGACTTGAGCTGCTGAAGGTCCAACTCTCCTTTGTCTGAATTTTGTCACATGATGTGACAAATGTTTTCAGTTGGTGAAAGGTGGACCAGAGGGAGGCCGGTTCAGCACCCTGACTATCCTACTACAAGCCCACGATCCTGGGCCGAAAGCATTATGATGTTTAGCAATGTCTTGCTGAAAGATGAAAGACCTTCCCTTAAAAGGTACAGTAAACAATTTCTGGGTGACGTCTGTTGATAATTGACAAAAACATAAACCCTAACCCCCATTTCATGTGCACGAGGTTGTTGTGGTTCTCTGGGTCCGTCTGTTTCCAGGATACTGAGCTATAACTGTGTACAAAGAATAATCTGATTGTTTTAATTAATGTTTTTATGCATTTATTTTCTAACAGTGACGCTCAATGAATATGCCGAAAACTGATCTGAAAATCGCTTATCCTCTCTTTAAAAAGGCCTCGTCCGTATGGAAGCGCACGTTTCTCCACACCATGTTGTCTTTCAGCATCAATGTTTTCCTTCTAGATGTACAACTCGCCCATTCCAGAGGCACTAATCCAGCTCCGTAGCACCAGTTATGAACTTTTGAACTGAATACTGAATTAACAGGACGGGTAGACCATCTCCTCTTCAGTCTGAAGGATCAGGTATCCATGGTTTCAAAAAAAAAATTCAAATTTCAGTTCCTGTGACCACAGGACAGCTTTCAACAATACTATAGCCCTTTTTGAATGAGATTTGGCCGAGAGAAGACAGTGGGGCTTCTGGATTATGTTAACCTATGGCTTTCTCTCTGCAAGTTTAGAGGTCCCATACACAAAAAGCTAAACTGAGACAGCAATTTCTGGAAGTGTTTCAAAGCCCATGAGTAAGTTGCACTAAAGATCTGACTGTTCATACTGTCGCGCTGCCTGCGGGCCCGAAGACCACTGGTATCATATATTGATTTTGGATGATTGTGAGATTCCTCCAGATTCTGTTGATGATTTTATGAACTGAGGATGATAACACATGTAAAAGCCTTTAGAAGTGAGTCTGTTGGTAACAGTCATGTTCACCAGGGCACATTGAAGCAGGGAAACGTCTAAAACATGCAGGACAGCAGACCTTCAGGACTCGGCTTTGACACCCCTGTTTTAGATCATCAAACACATTTTTATATCAGACAAACATGACCCGAGTAGATATAACTTGCAGTTTTTAAATGATGATTTCGCTAAAGCTTCGAAACTAACCTGATCGTGTGTGGAAAAGTAATCCCCTTCCCCTGGTTAAATCAGGACGTTTTTGGAAGCTGAGATGAATTTTATTAGCCACGCCCAGACCTGATTATTAAGTTACAAAGTTATTGATGTGTAACAGTCTGGAAGGGGTCAGAGACCCGTTTCAAAGGCTTCATGACGTCAGTGAACCGCAGTTAGAGCCATTATGCCGAATTAATGTAAAGTGTAATTATGGACTATTGGAGAAGGGGGTAGGATTAAACAAGTTTGACTTCTTCCTCCCCCTTTTCATTCATGTTAGACAGGATTTATGTGTAATGTTTATTGTTGATGTATATATATACTGTATACAATATATATATATATATATATATATATATATATATATATATATATATATATATATATATATATATATATATACACATACACATGTGTTCAAAATGCATATGCATATATATATATATATATATATATATATATATATATATATATATATATATATATATATATATATATATATATATATATATATATAGATATATAGATATATAGATAGGTGTGTGCACATTGGGGTATAGATTTATTTATTTTGTCTACATTCATTGAAAACATTCACTCATTTATATAGATTTATTTACAAAGGGTTCTATGTAGTCCAAATTTATGTATCTATTTATATATACGGTACACATATAGATACATAGATTTAACGTTGTTTTGCTCTATACATGGTTTTGACATGTCTGTAATGAATCAATAAATGAGAGAATGAATGAAATATCCACATGGAGAGAACATGGGACAGTGGTGAACCTTCCCAGGAGTGGACGGCCCACCAACATTACTTCTACAGTGCATCGATGGCTCATCCACGAGGCCACAAAAGAAGCCAGAGCAACATATAAAGGACAGCAGGCATTACTTGCCTCCTTTAAGGTCAGCGTTCAAGATTCAACAACAAAAAAGCGATCAGCCAAAAAACTGGTATCCCTGGCAATGGTACCATGAAATCCACTGCTGACCAAAAAGAGTACAAAGACCTGTCCGACATTTGTCAGAAAACATCTTGGTGACCTCCTAGACTTGTAGAAAGTGTGAATCCTGTTTCATCGGGCATAAAACCAACAGCATTTCAGAAAAACATTGTAGAGACAGTCAAACATGGTGGCAGGAGGACAGGACCTGGACGGCTTGACGTACATGTAATTTAAGGAATCTGTTTGTGACTTTAAACTCAACACTTGGGATGTGCAACAGGGAAAAAGAACACCAGCGATTCCACCTACGAATGGCTAAAAAAAAATAAGACTAAATGAAGATTTTGGAGTGCCCTGGTCAAAGTCCACACTAAACCGGTACGTAGATACGACTGAGATGCTGCTTGACCTTTAAAGGACCTTCAGAAAACCCAACAATGTGGCTGAATAAAAACCATTGTACAAAGAAGAGCGGGACAGAAGTCCTCCATAGCGATGTTAAAGACTAGTTACCACTCTTCACAAATACTCAACTGCAGTCATTCCCACAGCCAGGTAATCAGTTTAGCAATTACTTTGTCACACAGGACCAGGTTGGTTTGAATAGATTTATTCCCTCAATAAAAAAAAAAAACCTTTAAAAACTGCATCATGTATTTACTCTGGTCATCTTTGTCTGATATTAAAATTAGTTTGATCATCTAAAACATGAAAGTGTGGCAAAGAAAAGCAAAAACAGATTAAGTCTTTATTTGTAAGGGGGCAAATACTTTTTCACAGCGGTGTGAAAACATTTCAGTTACGACCTATGCTATCTTCAAGTCAGCAACTGTGAGGACTAATCAGCACTTAGGAACCCTCTGTCCTCCTCTGCTGTCTTCTGTGGAGATGTGAAGGTCGGGGGAACGTATTCCCCTTGTTTTCCTTCAGCTCTATTTCTCTGCTCGTACCTGGTTTTCTTGCGACATTCATGCCATCTGTTTTTCCTTTAATGTTGTATAAATAATGTCGTCTTTGTCATTTCAGTTGCTCCTCTCACTCAACTACTCCGCAGTCACATTGCTCCCTCGTGAGGTCAAAGCTTATTTGAACACCAAATCCAGTTTATCAGTGTTTTAATTTTTCTTGACAGGAATCATCTAAGGAGGTTTCTTGATGATGGAGATGTTAGTTCAAATTTTACCAGTAAATATATATATAGAGCTACTGTACAAAAGCAGCTCTGTTTATAGAAGCTGGTTTTAAAGGGGTGGAGTCAGACTCTTGACCTCACCTCCCTTTTTGGACAGGGTGTCTCTCATACCTACATGACTGGAAACAAGTTCAAGTACCCCCAAAAACTGTGTGATTTCTTGCTGTCTATTGTACTGAGGCCGCTTTGTGGCTCGCTACCGCCACACAAGGCAGAAACTGGTATTACCCCACTGGACGGACCGAAGCTGGTTATTTAGCACGCTAACTGGGTAGATATCTCAGCATTCAAACATATTATTTTTGTGACATAACTGCACTTATTTGACCTTACCTTTTTGCTGTTTCTAGGTTATTTTGGGATATGATTTACTGTCTCTATTTCCTAAACCGAAAGAAAACAACTTGGATAAAGCTTCCAACTTAATGTCCAGAAGATCTACGAGGATATCTACATTTACAAGGTAAATCAAAGCAATATGCTTTTAACATTGCCTAAAGTTATATAATACAATAGCCTGCGCTAGTTAATCAATACAAATGTGGATTTCCTTCCAGTTATGGAGCTATTGAGCACCACATGGAAGCTAATAACTTTGAATATACTGCTGATGGTAAGCAGTAGATCTGAAGTCATGTGGTGCTATAATTTTCAGATCTGCTAGGAGTTATGTAGCACTACATCTGAAGGTATGACTCTCCAAACGAAACAAATTCAAAGTCATGTTACCCTGTGGTACATGGACAGTGTTGATCCTGGATGATATCGTCTGCTTTCTGGACGACCATACAGTGCACAGGGTTGCAAGAGCTTCATGGTCTCTTTAACAGACGGGGCTGCATGTGCATGTGCTTCACTGACGTGTAAGTGAGGCTCTTTGGTGTGAGGAAGTTGATTATGAAGTCTTGAACTCTGCACTGACTCATATCTATCTCTATCCCTAACCCTGGAGCAAAAGGATCTCCCCTTTGCTTATGGCTATGGTCGGCACACAGCAAGCAGAAATGGTTAATAACGGGGATCTACAAACCCCCACCTCCGATTTTACCTTATTAACAACTGTATCTAGCTTTTAGCATGTGTACATCCCTTCATGGCATATTTATGTCCTTTTAGAGGGCTCCGCAGTGAAAGGTGGTGGTTTTGCTTCATACATTTGTCAAAAATATTTTTGGACAAGGTTTTCACCAAATTGGATGAGCGAAGAGGACTTCACTTGTGAAAGAAAAATTATAAATATGACAGACTGCAATTTGTCTAAATGCATGTTGACAAACCACAAAGCTTCTATGAGAATCTCCTTTGGACCATTGTGATAAAGAGCTCTTTGACAGATCAAATCAGCTCTATGTTCACAGATATAAGCCTTCAAAGAAAAGAAGACTGTATCTACTGCGAAAGACGGAGGAGGCTTGGTTATGTTCTGGAGCGGCATTGCTCCGTCTGGTACAGGGGGTCTTCAATCTGTGCAGGTACGATGACATCTCAACACTATCAAGACATTCTGGAGACAAATGTCCCTTCCAGTGTCAGAAAGGGCTGAAAGCTGCAGTCTGAAGAGGGTGCAATTTACTTTAGTTAATGATCTGAAATTATCTTTATATATTCTTACTTTAGTCAGTTTCAAGTTATTTCTGTGACTGTTGTGGGTTTCTCTTTGTTCAATTGAAGGATATCAACAAATTGGTCCATGCATATACTGTATATCTCTTTACTCTCTTCTCTTGTTTGCTTCATCGATAACAACGTAACAATTATTCTCTATATCAAACACTTTGGTATGGTTCCAATTTTTTGTGTCTCATATATACGGTGGGTTGGTGCCAAGATGTTGCAGGAGATGTCCGTTTTCTTGTACATATGTGAGAGTGAGGGTGAACGTGTCCTTCACCTTTTGACAGACAATCTGACCAAATAAACTTTATTGGGACCTGAGACTAATTCTGTCAGAGACTAAATCAGAGCCAGTAAAGTGCAAAAAGACAAAGACAGAAGACAGTGATGGATGTGGTGCGTGTGTAGTGTGGTGTGGTGGATGTAAATGGTGGTGATGCTTGTGTTTGTGTGCACGTTGGATGTAACTTCACCCCCCTGATCCAACAAAGATACAGAAAGTAGTGATGTTGACCTCCAGCACTTGTTTAGCAACAACTCATGACAACTACAACTTCAGAATGAATCACAGTTGGCTCTGGAGTGTTGGGATGCAGCAGTGCTCCACCAGGATAAGATTGGATCCTGGTGGGTCAGTGAAATCCTGACCCACCTCAGCAACCGAAGTCTCCCTCCATCAGGCTTTCGCTCTGTCTAGATGTCAACAAGGTATTATGTGCATTAATCATTTCCATCTATTATAAGATAACAACCACTGAATTCCCCCAGAGTTAACACACCAGTCACAGATTTGTCAAAATTGGGAGTTTTTGCTTGATTAATTAAGAGGGATTTTCCTGTTTTTTAACTGGAGTCAACAGTGATGACAACTTACTTTCCTCTTGAAAATCAGTTTATCCGTGAGGTTTTTTGTTGATCGCGATATTACAGCAGTTTACAGCTCGGAGCATCTGAGTAGCAGAGAAAGTGCAGACTGGATTTTCATTAATACTGAGATTCTCTCATTGAAAAGCCCGAACAGAGTGATGTTGTCTCTCTATTTTTATAATCTTCTGAACTTGTTTTTAGATGCAGTCTGCAGAGTCTAACAGGCAGATATGTGAACATCTGCCTGTTTAGACTCTGCTTCTCCAAGATGCTCTTTTTATACACAATATTGTCCCTGACCTGTTGCCAATTATCCTAATTACTTGCAAGATGCGATTATCTTTTTTCAATCAAGATGGAACATTTCTTTAGTTTAAACATCTGGTATGTTTTCTGTATTCTAGTGTGGATAAATTATAGTCATATGAGGGTTGCTAATCATTACATTTTGTTGTCATTTGCATTTTTTCGGGGACTTATATAAAAATGTACCCCGTGTAAAGACACAGGAATGTAGAACTGCCACATTTATATTTCAGACTTATTCGGTTATTTAGCTTCTTCCTTCTTACAGAATCAAAGGCAGTAGACCAGAGAAAGGCTGCCATTCTGTGTTATTTTCCTGTCCCTGCAGCTCTCAGCATCCTGCCCTTGAAAGAGAAAAGGACAGGCTCAGGCAGCCTGGGAACGGCTAACTACAAGAGGATCCGAGCGGCGCTACATCAAAGGCCAGCCCATTTGCACAGCAGCTTACACACACCCACACATACACAAACATCGGCTTACATATTTGGGGGGTTGCTTTCTCTGAAGTTTATTAGGAATGGCAGAACTATTACCCTTCTTGACAGCATGTGAACTACGAGAGGGGGGAATTAAGCCCGAAAACAGTTCGGTTTGGCTAAAAAGTTGGGATGCTTTGGAACTCGTCCTGCTTTATCAGTCTTTTTTTTTTCATTTTTGGACTGGAAAGCAAGTATGCGAACATTTTTATCCACAGATGCAAACCAAAAATGTGTCGTGGAAAGTAAATAGCTCTCACAAGTTATTTTCCATGACTGCTGGTTTAAGTTAGTGGAACAAAATAGAAGGAATCATAAGTAGTTGGATTAGTGGACATCTCCTCCCACATCCTCTGATCTTTTACTGCAGCTTCATGAGAAGGAAGCCGCTTTCCACAGTCATCTAGTACACTTAATCTGAAGTGGCAATATTAGAACCTGGAGCTGGTGCCAAAACAAATGCAGCCAGTGCACACAAGTGACTTCTCTCAGTGGTTCCTGATGTACCGTGTCAGAAAAAGCAGAGGGCTGGAGGAGAGTGGAAGTGAGTGTGGGAGGAACAAGCAGATTAACGTGAGAACAGTGGAGGAGTGTATCATGTGTGGGAGGGACAGATGATGGATGCAAGATGTGTGAAGATGAAAGAGTTTGAGGAGTCGTTTTTGAGCTATTGGACTAAGACGTTGAGCAATGTGATAATAACAGCAGAGAGTGAGGGAGCAGGGGTCGCCATGACACCATTAAGAAGAGGATTAATGCGTGGTTTCACCTCAAAAGTTGTGGTGGAAATGGCTCGCTAATCTGCTTGTGGGCCGCTGGTTCTTAATTTATCTGTGAAAGTTATTTCAAAGCAAACATGGTGAGCCGAGGCTGGAGACTGGGAGGACGGAGAACCTGAGTTTGTTGTAGCGTTCAGCTACAGATTAAAGCATCCCCTGTTGGTTGGTTACAGCTCATCTCACCACATGTTGGAGCCATTACATGATGTCATGGTGGTACAATTTCCCACAAACGCCTTCATGTGAGGGAGGAAGTTATGTCACATGTTCAGGCTGCAGATGGCATCTTGTTAGACCAAAGAAAATACAAGTTAAATGTCCTGTATGTGTTTGTGTGTGTCAACAGACATGCAGACGAGATGGTTTAGTTCTTAACCAGTCTTTTTGTGTTTTCCCTCCTTTCTCGCCTAGAGCCATAATCAGGACTTACTTGCAAATTGTAGCTTTAAACCGCCTCTTATTGTTCATATGAAAACATTGGATCAAATAACTGTGTGAATAATGCACAATGTTTGACTCTAAACCCTCAAGAGAGTTACGGCACGAACCTGCAGGTGTGTATGGAGCCAGTCGGGAGATGCATTGTTTTATGCCCAAGGTTTATGGCATGACACGCCCAAAAAACTATTTACTTGAATGTTTTCTTTCCTTCTTTTTTGAACTAATTAGACGATGACCCAACACTTTCTTAGTGCTCTTCGATTCACAGACGGACACTCAGTCAGCACAAGGATATTGTGATAATGCAGAGGGATGAAATTAAAAGATTAAATAAAAGGACTTAGATAAATAATAAAAAGGATTTCAAGCATAATCAATGAAGATGACAACTGTGTTCCAAAAATCACATCATTAAATTAGATTAGATTAGATTATATTATCCTTTATTTCTCCCTCAAAGGGGAAACTCACTCATGATTAAGAAATAAGAGTTCACACATTGTCTTTAGAGGTACAAACTAATTTATATATCTTTTTATAATCACTGGTAAGAATACTACACATCTTGGAGTTGTGAGGAACTTTCCACGTACTGTATCACTCCCACCTCTCCAGGACTCTTTTGGTTTGCACATGACGAACAGAAATCCAAATATTGTCACCTGTAATAAAAATAAACTAAACCTGTATCTTTTTTTAAGTGAGTCAATGAAAACAAACCAAGACTAAAAATAATATTTTGGTTTTATTTTGAAGGAAACATATTGTCCAACATAAACTATATCAAATAGTGATGTATGTGTCTGTGTATATTATAATCTGGTAAACTTTCTACTGTATGTGCAGAGTCATGTATAGCATTCAGTTCATGATATTGTGGTTGTTATGACTAAAACAAATTACTACAAATTAAATTAATAAAATAATATTAATACAAATATTAATACAAATTGAATATATCATTATTATGAGGATGATTATTTAATAATTTTATGTTTCTGGGAGAGAGGACTATGCAGATGCCTTCCAGTCCATCACATTTCAAGGATATTCTCAGGAATTTGATGACAAAGTGGAAATGCTTGGCCAAGCTTTGCTCCTCGTAAATAACCTTTCATTGATACTGCTTTTATGACATCGTTACAACCACATTTTAACATCGCCTGTCTGGAATAACATCTTTTATTTGATAATTTAGTTATTCTTTAGTTGTTTTCTGTACCTCCTTATTAGCACTGCATTGCCCTTGTGGCAGCTCTTTTGGATGGTTTGCAGATGCAACGGGGATCAAGTAAGGTCCCACGTGAATTAAAGAAAAGTCGAAGCAAAACAGCCTTGCAAATTTTGTGGAATTGTAAGAAAAAACCTTAAAATCTGTAAACAGAAAATGTGAAATGTCCTTAAACAGTATTGTATATTGCTGGACCAATAAAAAAGATGGAGACGTCTGAGTGGGATCTCTAGATTGGGTACACTTTCCAACATACTTGTGAGGTCTGCAGTTACTGTGGCCTCGCAGTTATTTTCAAATATACCCCAACACCAATAGGAACCAGTCAATGGCAACCACTTTTTTCAAACTATCCCATTTCTGTCCTGGAAAAACACAGCAATTACCAAAAAAAAAGGAATGCACCATTGACTGTAAGATTACTGGACAAACCTTCCATGCGATGTCAGCCACAGGTTTTCTGAAGAGTGGTTTTGAAGTCTTTTTACCAATAATTCACCATGCAATGTTAAAAAGACCTGGAAGGAACAGGCAGAGCTGCGCCTGGAACTCGTGATTGGCTGTGGCTGGACCTGGACGTGACAAAACATAGCCAAGAACAGGCAGCGCGCGTCAACTGAGCGTCCGCTGAGCGTCTCCTCACTGCAGCTGATCCACGGTTGAACCGTCTGGAAACCAGAAGAACATGCAAAGCTGGAGTTAACGTCCAGGTCGTAGCTTCCATTGCAGCGGTTAGGAAAAGGGCAACCGCTGAATTAAAAGCTACAAATAGGGAAGCCGACTAGCTAGATTAGCAAGTTTGAGTACCTTGTCTCATTTCGTTAGGGATATAACACCCTTGTTTTAAAGTCAACCCTATTGGCTTTAAGCAACAAGAAAAGAAACATATTTATTTAAGACGCTGCTAGATCAAGCTAACCGTAGCTGCGGGCTTAAACGATGACAACTGTGCAACGGGGTTTAGGTGGTCACATGACTATCGTACATCTCACAGGGGTCAACGTCCGGTTATACTCTGACCCTGAGCTGAGGTAGCAACGGTGCTGTTTTCCCATCATCTTTAGGATAAATTGATCAATTGTGCAAACTTTGCTGGATTTTAAGATATAATATGGATTATTTAAAGTAGGCTAATTAATTAAAAGTAATCAACCATAATAGTCCGCAGAATAGGGTTTATTAAGTAAACCAAATCTCTTTTCAGGTGATTGCCAGTGTGTTGTTGGCTTAAGCACATATAATTAGCAAAAACCATGTGAAAACCCTAAACTGCATAGTTACAATGTTATAAAACATATCAGGTTCTTATTTATTCTGCAGATGAAAATGTCACTCTTTTTAGGTTTTCTGGACGCACACCAAACAAATTCACCCCACATTTCAGAGTGCATAATTAAACTCCTTAAAAAATCATTATATTGTTGGCTGAAATACAGCATTTACATGAATGCCCCCCCCCGCCCCCCGCCCCCAACTCACAAAACAATGTATACAACCTCAAATATCCCAGGTGTTTCTTTGAAATCCACATGCGTCTCACTTGTGTGTAAACTGGTTAAGCACTTAATCACTCCAATAGAAGTGAAAGATGAAACGGAGAGGGACGGAGAAAGTGGATTATTTTGCAAGACGGAGGAGAATTGAGGGGGGATGAAGAGGGAGGCTGAGCATCCATCGATGGTTTTCCCCCAGAGCTCCGCAGGGATTTGTGCTGAGTGATCTGAAGTGGCACCCTGCTGTGCGAACCTGAGCGCTTTGACTCCACATAAAACCGCTCAATCAGAGAGAGCCATGTTCTACTAAAAAGCCCCTTATGAGATCATTACCAAGGATGAACAAACAGCCACTAATGAAAAGAGCCAGAGAGCTGTCTGCGGGCGAAGGAGGCTGAAAACAAGGGAAGGAATAAATATCAACTATCTTCCAATTCAGGAGCTTGAATTGTGTGCTTTGGTTTTTGGCTCCAGACCACAGACTCTTAATCATTTATGACCTGCATGGAATCCACCCACCCATCCATCCATCATCTACACCCACTTCCTCCCGTTCAAGGGTGGGGGTGGACGGGATGCATCTGGACAGGTTGTAAGGCTATGAAGGGGAATCTTTTCACTACATTTTAAATTTGTGTTTTCCCTTAAAGGGTTTGTTTTTGGGGCAACATGAGAAGCACTTGAGTTCATGATGTTGTAATGCTTGTGTCTTCCTCTGCTTTGGCCTTGGAGAGGCTTTTTGTGGTGTAGGAGTATAACTTGAGCATGTCATAATGACATCATGAGTGATATTACAGTTTAGGCTTGAAGGACAACCCCATATCATTACAGAACATCTGGGCCGTGTACTCGCTGCTCAGCATAATCTCCCCATTGTTTTCTGTCTATTGTTATCCTGCTCATATAACAGAAGAGTGATCCTTTCATCAGCCAGATGTTCACAAGAAAGGGTGCTGATGCAACCGTTTGGTCTTTATTTTACAAAGAAAGTCCTAATTTTTTCTGGGTCCAGCTTCTACGGCCTCTTTTTCCCCGTGTGATAGTAATCTCCAGCAAGTCACACACACATTCTCCCTAGTCTTCAGGAAATGAGATGGCACTTCTTCTCACTTTCTCCTGACACCGGCTGACACCAATGAGCTCTGATTCCTCAGACAACACTGCATCCAAAACTGTTTGTCATCATGAAGCCATTATATCTGCACTTGGACAAGGTGTTACCGTGGAAAACCTTCGTCAAGCTTGACAATATGGAGCTGCGTTTCGATTGTCACTTAAAAGTACCTTCTCCAGAGGCATCGTTAACTTTTTGGGATGTTATCACACAGTTAAAAATGTGTATTTGGTCTTTGGATGCTGCAAGTGGTGTACTAAAGGCAAACAGGACCGTTATCAGCAACACGCCCAAAACCCAGGCTCCCTGATGGGATGAGGTTGTTTCAGGGCCTTTGGCGAAGTTGCATTATGCCTCTGTGGTGGCAGTATTAATGCAGGAAAGTACACTGACATTGTTAAAAGAAACATGTGCTGCCTTCAAATCATAACTTTTGAAGGGATGTCCTTTCATTTTTTTCAAAGGACAATGCAGAACCACATTCTGAACCCATTACAAAGGCATGAGGAAGAAGAGGATATGGTTACTGAACTGGCTGCTCACAGACCTGACGTGTCTCCAGTAAAGACTGTGGAAAGTTTTGAAATGAAAAACGCAACACCATGGATTCAGTCCATGTTTACAGGAAGAGTGGGACAAAATACCAACTGGAAGTGTTTACTGCTTGGTATCCTCGATACCAGAGCACCTTTTTGATGTTTGTGTGAAGGAATGGCAGCATTGCCAGTGTTAAAACCACAAAATACCTTCTTTCTAATTAGCATTTTTCCATATTGTTTAATCTTTTTCTAATTTGGCCTCATGACACATGCCTGCAGAAGTGGTTAATTTGCTGTTCGTTGCTTACCATTACTGTCAAAATCATCACCACTGGAGATGCAGGCGGAAACCTTGCCAACATCAAACAAACCTGAGGGGCCATTAAAGGAGCCTAAATAACTCTGTACCAAAACAAATTCCCTTTTTGTTGCTGCCGCACTTTGGGACCCTGGGAACATGAAATCTGAAACGTTCATATTGACAGTTCCTTCTGTTAGCAGGCAAAACAATGGTAGGATAATGATGCAATCCGTCAAGCAGAAACGGCAACAAGGGGCAGCCCCTATGCAAAGTGATACCGCTGTGTTTTAAGGCCCTCAGAGTGCACCTGCTTGTTTCCACAACACAAGATAAGTCACATTAGTGAGCCAACGGTTTACTCTCAAAGCTCACCTAGCGATTCCCAGCTCTGTCTTCACTGTGGTCAGTGGAAAGTACATTTTTCATTAAAGAGAAAATACTGGAAACTCCAGCCCACGAGAAGCAATCTGAACAACATGACTTCAGCTTTTATACTTGTGGAAATTGTTTCTGAGATCACATGGGCATCCATATAATCTCCTTTAATAATATTAGGCCTGTCCAAGAATAACATGAGAACAAACGGGGGCAACTAAGTTGTTATAATTCAGCCACCAGTTGTCATCGACAGGTGACAAATGATATCTAAATGCTTGAATGACGCGAGATGTCCAGAGCAATGGAAGTCGCGCACATGTCACTAGAGGATTAAGTAGCCATGGCATGCACAAAGTCCTTCAGACCACATGAAACAGGCAGCATCAGCAGCAGAAACCGTATCACAGCGCTGCCAGTAAAGAGTGCTCGGCCAGTGGACGGCGTGGCCCGGTTTAGAGCCACATGCGCAGATTAAAAGCCTAGCAACATTAAAGGGGTTGAGCACCTGTCTCAGTCCTCTCTCAGGCCTGAATTGGACCACAGGGAGATCCTCTTCTTCCAGCTCACCACCTGCTACTGCTGCTCCCCTTTAATGTTGGGCAACCCTTTAAAGATCCCACAATGGCACTTTGTAAGAGTGCCCAGTTTGACACGGAAGCTTCTTGCAACACCACTTCACATTGTGCGTAAAGCAATAGTTTTCACATTTTGGGTTTGCCTTGTTCCTAAAAAGAACATTAATGGGATCTTGTTCAGAGCGGAAATTGTAATATAGCAAGAAAAATATTTGTTGCACCGGCATTCAAGCTTCCTTTTTTCAAACAGTAGACCTGAAGACCAAATTGTGTCAAATCTAAAAGGTTGTCATACAAATGCAAATACAATTGATGTGCAATTTATGGTTCCACGTTGACTCGACGATGTGTCCGCTGCAACTGGAGACCCTGCATCTTACTGGATGCTGCCTGACATGCATCTCGGCAGGAACTACTCTTAGGTTTATAATAGGGATGTCCCGATCCGATCCTGATCGGAACTTGGGCCCGATCACGCTGTTTCAGACTTGATCGAAATTGTAATAATAATAATGATAATAATGACTTGGATTTATATAGCGCCCTTCAAGACACCCAGAGCGCTTTACAGAGATCATTATTCATTCATACACATCCTCACTGGTGGTGGTAGCTACGTTTGCAGCCACAGCTGCCCTGGGGCAGACTGACGGAAGCGTGCCTGCCATATCGCGCCAAATGGCCCCTCCGACCACCAACATTCATACACATTCAAACACATTCACACGGGGCAAGGTGGGTAAGGTGTCTTGCCCAAGGACACTACGACAGCAAACTGGGACAGAGCGGGATTCGAACGTATATCACTTATTCTCATTATTCTGATCAGCGCATCAAACAGACTTTGGAAAAAATGCGCAACAACTCATCAACAAGCAACGGGCCCATATAATTTTGCACGACAATGCTGCTAATATGAAAAAAGCTATGGGTGAGGTGGGGGTACGGAGTATGGGCTGTGTCATAAATTTAATTCAAATTTATGTTTATATTTTCACTATTTTTACTAGTTAATAGTTGCACTATTGTTGCTTGAATGTTCAAGCTACCTCAAAGAGAACTGCACTGTTTAATTGCAAAATGTTAAAATAAGGTAAATAAAATAAAAATGGGGGACAACCTGGATCTGTTTATTTTGCATTTGTTCATCTTTTTTAATGTGTAACAAAAGTATCGGGTCGGGATTCGGTATCGGTAGATACTTAAAGTTAGATGACTCGGAATCGGATCAGGGCCAAAAAAACCTGCCCCTAGTTTACAAGGACTGCAACACTTAAGCCTGGTCTGCCTGGAAGCATTAACAGCTTTCCCTCTAGTAGTTCTTTGTTGTTTTGAAAGTTGCTTTAGATAAAAGTGCAGCCGGTTAGACCGCTGCCTTTGTTCCAGTGTCAGTGAAAATGATGGATGCTCAACTTTTATCGGCTCCAACTGACATAAGACGTGTAATTTCGCTCTGTTGCAATTTACACATACATTCAGTTCAATTCAAAAACACTTTATTAATCCCTGAAGGGAAATTAATTTAAGGGAGGAAGTAAAGAAAAGGAAGCCCAACACTGCAAGTAACAGTGCTGTAGAAGAACCTGCACTGCAAAAACAGAGTTGGACATTTATAAATGCCAACTACAGCGTTAAGCTCTGGAGGCTCATTTGCAGCTATCATTTTTGCCAATTTTCTGCCTCCACCAGTTAATCAGAGCAATTTCATGCAGTTTTGTTATTAAATACTCAGGTTGAGGTAAAAAACTGGACTGCATCAAGGCACAGGACTTGAGATGATACAGGCTCAATCAAAGATGCTTATTGTAGATCTGATTGAGTGATAATTTAGCCAGGACCTGTTAACGGACACCTGACACTCCAGACGTTTGACAAAAGGTACATGAGGTACTGGTACTGGAGGTACTTTTCTCCAGTATAAACTATTAGCACCAGCTCATCATGCCATCTCCACAGCTGAACCCGGTACTGGTAGCAACGTTCTGTGGGGGATTTCTTTCTTGTGACGGGTTCTGCTGGGCTATGAAGGATTAATTCAGAAAAATATATATCAATCTTAAATAAAAACCTTATGAGAGCGTTGGCTAGAGTGAACGATCAGAAGTATGGACAGAAATGAAAATGACCGTGGACTGACGTCTCCTTCTCACACGTTTCTGCCGAGAAGAAGGAATGAACCTCTCAATGAGAACGTGTGCAGAGCTCGTTTTTTACACAATGATAATTCATCCGTCTGTAGTCGCGGGGGTCCACTGGAGCCTATCTATTTGGGTAACGGGGAGGTGCAGCTATGGACATCAACAAAAGAACAACGGGACATTAAACAAATAGAAAATACAAACATCCACATCCGTTTCTTGCTGTATGAGCAGAATGAAGATGCAGAGTCACCTGGGGGTCCGGGCTACAAAGTCATCCTCCATAATAGAAGTTGACTCTGTTTGTAGTCAACTGAAGTGCCTCACATTTAAAGTTTTTCTTTTCAATCCCGCATCGTCTGTGATTATATCTGTGTTGTGGAATTTCCTCTTGGAATTATACTCCTGCTCACACGTCACTGGATTAGCTCAGCAAGTTTCAGTTGAGTTCATTTTAGCAAACAAGGTTTATTTTGGTTTGTAAACTTGAATTTAAATGTGAAATTCTTAAAATCTAGCTTAATGCGTTGGTATTAAACACACACACACATTTGAGTCAAACAGATGCCAGTCGATACCACGCATGAGCCACTTGAACAGTGAGGTAAAGAGCATTTTTAGCTTTAGCATTGCACTTAGCATTGCTGTGGACTCATTAGCAATTAATAACATTTTTGGTCAAGTAACACTTTTCCGTTATACAACAACTCCTAACGTTCGCCTACCGTTTCTTAGCTCCTATCTCCGTGGACACTGACCCAACTCAGCGGTGGATCTAAACTCAGCAGTGGGTCCATTAAACTGATGGGTTTTAGCGCTAATTATAACAAGCCGGTTGTAATGGAGCCGTGCTGATGGCCCGGCTCCATCAGCACGAAAAAAAACAAGGCCAATCATGTCAGCCTGTCTACTCGATAGTAACATGTTATATCCGACTGAGCTTTTTTTCTTTTTTTTTCTGTTAGCAACTGTTAGGGAAGGTTTAGCAGTTGCTGTTTGTTGCTAGTGACACGTCCCACGCAGCACAACCTAACTTGGACCCTCTAAATAATCTCAGTTCCTCCTGGGCCTCCATGGATACTGCTTTTCTATCAAATCCTCTTTACAATCACCTGTTGACATCTCTGGTTTGAGATAGCATAATCTTGGTTTTTATCTTCCACTTTCACAATAACACCAGGGTGCACCCGTACCGCGGTTATAGGATTAGCTTACAGGCCTGGAAGATGAAAATAAAATAACGGTTGAAGCGGGGGGGGAAAAATAACTATCTTGGCTTCACAATGTTTGCAAATAAGACAAAGTCAAAGTCAATGTAAGAAACACAGCTTTATTTTTCCCAGTATTGTCCCAAGATGTTCAGCCACAGCTGTTGTACAAGATAAACAGCTGACCTCTATGTCCTATTCATTTCAACATGCTTATTCCTACAATATGCGAATGGTACTGTGTTTTGACTTGTATTTTCAGGCATGTCAGCATGGATAGTTATTTTTGATGGACATTACACTGATTCAAAATCCGTATCTGCACATGAAAGGTAGTTTCACTCTCAAAATGCTGTTTTGAAATGGAAAACAACAGCGTGAACGACATTGTGAAGAACGCGAGTGTTGGCTGCAAGCCTTTATAAGTTAGCTTTGTGGTGAAAGAAAGGAGAAATAAAAAGTCTCTTTTGTAGAAAGACCTGCCTTTCACTGCTCAAGGTGAACCTCTCATCTTTCCTAAACAACAACTCATGACACACAGGAGTCCGTTTAACAGCAATGGAATAATAATGACCACCAGCAGGAGCTTATATCTCGCAAAATTCGATTACATTAATGACCAGCAGTGTGAGTCACGTAACATTTGTGATGGATCAGCTTATGCACTGTGATGGAAGTTTATCAAACTAAGCACAGCACAGTGGAAGCGGGGGGAAAAGCGATAGAAAAACAAGGCTTATGCCAAGTTGCTTACAGTGTTGAATTTAATAGTACAAGTCAGAAAGCCTGGTTTACATCAAAGACCACTTTAAACAGCGGCCGCTTTTTTCAGCTCAAATAAAACACAAACTGTCATCGTCATTAAACTTGGCCATGAACTGTTTTTGTCTATTTTGGATTCAGACAAAAAGGTTTATTTATCTTTGTTCCCTCCCACTGCCATGTAGGTCAGCGTTAGTGAATCAGATGTAACTTACATTAGAGGGAAAAATGCAGAACTGCTGCCAAACCCAGACTGGCCATCTGGCAAAGTTGGCACTCTGCTGAACAGGCAGTCAGCCTTTGAACTATTACTTACAGAAATTGTTTAATGCTAGATATTTGTACTAGAACGAATATGTCAAAGTGTGGCAGAGAATACTTTCCCACAATTTCATTGTGAAAGCCAAACACTTAGCTCATGACAGCAGTTCGCTCTGACTAGGAACTTGTAAGGGGAAGATTTTCTTGTCATGGAAAGCCCCTGTGTAAGAATTCTATGCTATTAAAATGAGACATAACATTATAAAGCACCGCCCTTCTGTTGAATATTTATTAGCTGTGGACAAATTTGGATGGCCAAGTGGAGTAAAAGTAAGTACGATTGTATCCATCCAACAGTTTCAAGGCAGACATAATTAATAGTAACAGTTGCATATTTCTAAGATAATAGAAACTGAAAAACATCCATCAGTCATTTGTGGGTGTGTTTATCCAACTTGAAGTCAACTTGAAGAAAAATGTTCACTTATATATTAAAGTTATAGTGCCGATTTATATGAAAGCAAGATTGATTTCAGTTCTGACACTAATTAGTCATTCATGCATTTTTCCATACTCACTTTTTCCTGTTCAAGGTCATTGGTGGGAGGGGGGTTGCGGCGGGGTGGTAGCCAATCCCAGCTGTCGTCAGGTCAAAGATGGGGTATACCTGGCCTGGTCGGCCTAATTTACTTCATGAAAATGTCCTTTTATGAGATGGGTCAGGCACCCTTCCCATTCACAGGCATTTCCACCAGTACAGAATGCCAAACGGGCCTTATGCAACGACGTGTTCAAGAACCACTGTTCAAAACAGCCGAGATCAATGCAGAACCTCAGCTCAACTACTGTTTACAGTAAACCCTGAGCAGTCATTCACCGGTCGGATTCAACATGGGTGCAGGTCCGGAGTATGTTAAGCCCCAGAGTCCCAAAAAGCCTGCAGCTATGTGGGATTCTTCAACCTCAGCCTGAGAAAGGAGAAGGTTCCAGTGCTGTGGAAGACACCCTGCCTTGTTCCAGTACCAAAAATACCTAATCCATCTTCTCTTAATGAATATAGACCTGTAGTCCTAACATCCCACACCATGAAGTCCTGAAGAGTTTTATTGGTTCACCTGAATAAGTAAACAAGAACCTTCCAGGACCCCCAGCACTTTGTGTCATGGGGTTGGGGCTAAAGATTTCATCATACGAATCCACAGTCATCTGGACAAAGCAGCAGCCCTGTGAGGATCTTAGATTTTTCCAGCGCATTTAACACCAACCAGTCTGCATCACTACATGAGAAACTCCAGAAGACACATGCAGGTGGATGCTCCACAACCACCTGGATTACTGACTACCTGACAAACAGACCACGGGTTATGAGACCGAATGGTTGTGTGTCTGACCAGGTGGTGAGCAGCACCGGAGTACCACAGGGAACTGTACTCTCACCATTCCTCTTCACGCTGGTCACCTATGACTTCCGGTACAAGTCGGAGTCTTGTCACCAGAAATCCTCAGATGACTCTGCAGTTATTGGGTGTATCAGTGATGGACTAAAGGCTGAGTACAGAGAACTGGTGGGCCGTTTTGTGGCATGGTGTGGGGACAATCATCTCATCTTGAACATTAACAAGATAAAGGAGATGATTGTGGATATTCAGAGAGCCAGGAATAAGATGAATAGTTTTCTCATCATGGGAGACGAAGTGGAGGAGCATTAATACCTCGGTGTTCACCTGGACAGCAGACTGGGCAGGAGTTACAACACGAATGCTGTATATAAGAACAAGACAGAGCAGACTTTACTTCTTGAAGAAGCTTAGGTCCTTCAGCGTTTGCAGCGAGATGTTGATATCTTTAAGTCTGTTGCAGAGAGTACAGTCACATCTCCAGTCATCGTTTGGGGGAGCAGCATCAGAGCCAGTGACTTAAAGAAGGGAAACTGATAAAGGAGGCTGCCTGTATTCTGAGGACTGTTCTGGAGCCTCTGGAGCTGATTTAAAACAGGAGGAACGGAGTGTCTTCAGTCAGATGTTTCTTCAGATCCGCTGCATCACAGACTGCTACAGGAGATCCTCTACAATCTCTACAAAGAAGAGGCTGCAATCATGTCTACTGCAACATCCCTTTGGGGAATAACCAACTATTTTCAAATTGAATTAGAAATGAATTGAAAGCCATTTTTTGGATGTCTTTTGCTGACATTAGTCTGACCTATGTCACATGATTCGTTTCTCTGCTTGGTTGGATCCAAGGTGCCCCTTGGAAATCAGGCGAGGGTAAACCTGGGCCAGAGATATTATAGTTAATGAGAACTAAGACTAAAACTGAAACTAAGAGTGAAAAATAATCCTATTAACTGATATAAAAATTACCAATGCAATTAAGAATGATTACTAACTAAAACTAAATAGAATTGCAGGTAAACTTACCTTTGTTTTCATTCTTGTTCCGTGCCTTGTTTTTTTTTTTAATTTTATGTTTGAGGCTTTATTTTTCCAATTAATTCTTGTTTTCTTCTTCTAATTACTCAAAATGAGCAAGGGTTGTTGTACTGCAGGCCATTGTTGATAGGATTCTTCCATCCAAGCTTTTTTTGTTAATGTCTGTAGGTCACCACCTCAAAAAGTAAAAGTAAGACTAAAACTATTCTAACTGTGACCTGGAGAGGTCAAAGGTCACCAGTTCATCACAGAACCACGCCGAGACCCACTACAACCCAACATGCTTGTTTTCAGGGTTTCCAGGGACAGATTTGAAGGGACCTCATTTTGCATCAGTACAATCGGAGATGAGTTTGTCCTTTTGTGTTGCAGGGATCTGATCTATTTACACCGACTGCTCAAAGTTCTGTCTGGGCTGTATGATTTATGCTATAACGTCCTGAAGTTTCTTCTGCTGAAGGAGACCGGGAACTGAGTGCAGAGCATCAAAGGAGGTGCAGCCTGTTCCCATGCTTGTTCCCCGGGTCTTGCTATTAAATATAAGAAGATCAGGTTAAGTGATCAAAGACCCTTGGTTTCTGGGGCTTAAGCTTTTCTCCATTTCATCAAAGGCCATTAGTCTTTTTAACCTTCACTACCTCAAGGTAACATAAAACTAGCAGGTAATGGAGCTTTCCTGTAAATACAGTACGTGCCTTTTGCAGTGGGAACCAATATGAAAGAGGATATAATGACACAAAATAGCAGCTTCTTTCTCACATTCCTCCAGCCTCCAACAACAAAGGCACCTGTCTCTTTTATCTGTTAAAAAAAAAAAAAACAATACAAGCAGACTTCAAAAGCACATCCGGCTGACGCTTGGATTTTCCTCTGACCAAAGTGTTTATCAGACAGGCATATATCAGGCCACTCTGGGGCATTGTGCTGCCAGTAACCCGCTTCCTCCTGCCGCTGGTTAATTGTTACGACATGTGTCCTTCCACACCACGACTGGGGACCCATTAGTGTTGGCTTCCTGTTAATGACTAATGGGTTCACATGGTGGCGTGGCCCTCTTGGATGCAAAAAATTAGAAAAGAAAAATCCTGCAATGTCATTTTTTGATGAAATTGTTTTGCGTTTTGTTTCCTTACAGCTTTCCACAAACAACAAGGAGGTTATATTTCTTACCAATTCCACCTGTGGTGCATTTTTGGTCCCGTAGAACACTTAAATACACAGTTTCAAAACCTTTTGGGACGTTTTTAAAAATGCAATAAAAGAAAGAGGTGTAATTTTTTCTTCTTTTTTAAATCCCATAAATCCATACTGTATTCACCAAACTCTAAATATTGAATTTGATGCAGCCACGTTGCTTCTTCGTTGAACAGCAGTCCATCCGTCTGGGAAGTGAGGAGAGCAGTGGCTGGAGTTTTGGAGAAGGATGCTGGAGGACCGGAGCTGCTCAACTGTCCCGGGTCTACTTTGTTGACTTTTCCATTTTTCAAATGATGTTTTTTAGCTGGTGAAAGGTCTGGAGT
The DNA here is from genome assembly GCF_033807715.1 of Cololabis saira. Classification (NCBI taxonomy): domain Eukaryota; kingdom Metazoa; phylum Chordata; class Actinopteri; order Beloniformes; family Belonidae; genus Cololabis; species Cololabis saira. Next base: position 47,561,124 of record NC_084587.1, read on the forward strand.
GCAGACTGGCCAGTTCCTTAACCAGACCACAAAAGCCAGGATTTTCTAATGCAGATTAGTGTCTTAAAAGGAACCCTGGCTATTAAGACATGTAGGTCTTAAAAGATAAATGTTGGTATCAATTATAACAATGTGATATAAAAAACCTTGTTGATGTCTTCGTTTTTATAAAATTTGAAAATATAATTTAACATGTAGGTCGCCATTGTTGTTTACATTCTGGGTAGTGACGTCAGACGGTGGCTCCTGCTGGCCCCCGTAGACGGCGTAGCCTAATGCACTGGTAAGATGCGCACGACATTGATCATTTTTGCAGATCTCCCGTGCATCACAGAACATTGATCCAGTTTGCCTGAACCGAGACGTCTTATGGGCTCCCTCGTCAGCCTCCACGGCCGGGAGAGTGCTGCTCATCTATGTTTTAGATACCTGTCCCAGTTAAACTAACGCGGCTTATCTTCCCAGAGCCACCGGTCTACGTCATCGCCCCCAGAATCCATTGCGCAAGTAAAACATGGCGCCTCCCACAGGTCAAAATATGTGATAAACATTGTAGATTTTTAAAGCAATTAGATTATTTTATGTGTTTCTAACAACATATTTTAGTATAAGAGAACAATTGTGGCTAATTAGGGACTACAAGTCTTAATAACCAGGGTTCCTTTTAAGGCCTTCCCTAAAAACAGGGTTGTCTGGACGGAAAAATATGTTAACCTTAAACGTGTGTATACCTGTCTGCATCAATCTTTCCTTTCCAGGTGTGCAGTCTGCCCTTCTATAGGCACTATTACACCCCCAAATCATCACAGATACAGACATTTCAACCGAGCTCTGATAACAAGCCTAAAATGTTCATCTCCGCTTTGGGCCGGACATCCCTGGTTTTAAAAAGTAATTTCAAATTTCGATTCCTCTGACCACAGGCCATTTTTCCATTTTGCTTCTGAATGTGTTAAGTGAATTTTGACCCAGAGAAGATAAGCATGTGTTTGAGCCAGCTTCACGACTGACTTCCTGATTGCACGATGAACTGTGTTCTCAGACTGTGACAAGTGTTCCTGAGCCCACGCAGTGCTTTCCATATCAGAACCAAGCCTGTTTTTAATGCATTTAGGGCCTAAAGATCACATATGTTCAGGCCTGACTTTTGGCTGGTCCCACGTGCACAGAGATCTCTCCAGATCCTCTTAAACCTTTCATGAACTTATGCACTGTAGATAAGATATTCAAAGTTTTTGTAGTTTTATGCTGAGGGGAATTATTTTAAAACTATTTCAGCATTTGTCAAGGCTTTTCTTTTGCAGATTTCTGAACCTCTGCTCATCTTCTGCCTCTCTAAGATGCTCTTTTTTTAATACACGCAATAACGTATCTGACCTGTTGCAAATTAACCAAATTAGACCCAAGATGTTCCTTGAGGTGTTTCAATTCCTCACCTTTCGTGGCCCTAGACCAACTTTTTTTATGAAATGATCAAATATTTATGGTTTATGGTATTTGCAAATAATTGTATTATGTTTTTATTTACATTTTACCCCATTAAATGGGAACTGGGACTGTAAAATCTTTACAAAAGTCCTTCACAGTTACATATTGCAAATAGTTCAGAGGCCTGATGGAAAGACTGCAGGTAATATTCAGGTAATAATGTTGTGGATGTGCTTGTGTTTTGCTCCGCCTCCTTCCCTTTGGTTCTCTGCAGCCATTTGCATGCCAGCTAGATCTGGACCAGATGGGAGGGAAAAGAACATTTTTCTCTCTTTGTCTGCCTCTGCCTGTTTTCTTTGTGAGAGAGAAAAGGTCTACGAGTCTTGCATTGAAGACAGACATGGTCTCAACATAAGGCGAGCATGTGTTGGCGCGTTTCGCCCACAGACTGCTCTGGGCCCGAGTCAAGTCTCGCTTGCATGCACAACAGCCACATCATCGGTCTGATACCGCCACAAGCAGATCCTCTCCCGTAGTGTCCTGACTGGAGTTGGCTGCGTGTCTCGGTTTTGGTTCATACCCCAATAAGTGTCGCTTGCAGAAGCATCAAACACCTGTAAAACCGGCAGCTTAGATGCTGAGGATTACACGGGACTACACATGGAATCAATCAAATCCAAGATAAGAGGAAAACCCTCCTAGAAACTGAGCTGTCCTCCCTTCTTTCTGTTTTCTTCAGAGAAACTGGCACCACTACCGTGTTGGTGAGTATATTTGGGGTCCGAGTTCAGTTTAGTTGAACTCTGACTCTGACTACAAAAGCTAGGAGAAAATCAGAGCAGTGTTTAGTGTTATTGCTCAATGGAAGTTATCTTCAGCAGGCCAACATTCCATTGAAAAATAATGGGCTCGCTCTGAGAAATGCTGCACTTGTGCATTTGGTGCAAGAAAGCAGTTAAGGCATGCAATATGCTTCAAATAAACGGCCAGACTCCTGCCATCAAAAGCAGCTGGTAAACGGATTGCGTGAACTTGTTCATTTCTGTGGCTGAACGCTAAACTGGCAGCCCTGTTCCTGACTCCGTTCTCAGAAGTCTTGTGAAGGAAAACATTTTTGGGATTAAAACGCGTCAGATATTAATCCTGATAACAATTCGATGATGGGCTTAGCATTTCGCCACACTGACATCTGAAAAACATGAACTATAGCGGCTCTGCACGCTTCGCCTGCACTAATGAGCACCTTATTTCCCTCTGAACATTCATGTGCTTTAACTTAAAACATACCTTCTCTCCTTCTTTTAGCTGTATCATCGCTGCTGGCCTCTTTTATGCTTTTCTACATCTGCAGCCAGCTGGCTGGGAATCCATACAGCACTCTGTGTACCAGTAAATATTCCATACAACTCTCTGGCCCCGCTTTGTCCTGACTGTATCCAGTGACTTTACAGCATTAATCAGATATCCTTTGAAGTGCTGCTGATTTCACTTTGTAGCTGAAAACAAATAACATGTACTTTTTATTGCTTGCATGATGTTTTCTATTTTTCCCCATAATCCTTTAAAGTTTGTCCTCGGCGGCGCTGCATGTGCTCAGATCCCTCTCGCGCTCCCTCCCCGTCCCTCATCCCACTCCCTTTCCATCTAATTCCAAACAAAAGGGACTTGGACTCTCATTCCAAAAGTTGGATTTGTAAATGTTTCGAACCACTTCTGAGGGAGAGACAGAATTAGAACCAAAACACTGACTCAGAGCACAGAAATCACATACTGTCCAACATTAAATCCCAGAAATTATTAAGGCTATGCGGGACAGAGGGGCAGATTTTACCAGGGCTTTGTTCAAAATAAACCTTAGAGCCACAGTTTCTTTCCTCACTTAAGGTGAAACTTAGCCTGATCTCTGTTTATCTGCGGACTGTAATGGAGCTAATTAGATAAGCATTGGCGCCGCGAGTGAAATAATTGCTGTCCTGAACAATCACATTGACCGTTGCTGCGGCGCTGGAGTGACCGCGGCTGCACTTTCACACTCAGGACTGTGAAGTTTATGCCGGTGACGTGTCCTGCCGCTTGTCCGGGAGACGCCAGCAAGGCACCGAGGTACAATTAGGGAGCAAACAATACCAGGGCCCGGTGCCATCTCCAGCTGCTTCCTCTCCACACGGGCCCTCACTGAACTGGATTGGACTTATTTATTCCTCTTTTATAAAGCAGACATGAAAGACAGAGCTGTTTATGTGTGTTTATTATGACTCTGGTCCACAATAGGAACCTTGAGGAAGACTCCCCCAGAGAATCAAAGTGCCTGTTTTGCGTTTGAAGCTGGATGCAAGTGGTCACCAATTCTGGGATCAGATTCTTACAATGGGTTGATTAATTCTGCTGACATTAGAGCATGATATGGCAGAAACCTCAGTTCCCCTGCTCGCGTACGGCTTTTCCCAGCAGTCTCTACCTGTAAGTCTCCCCCATTGTTGCACCGAGAGCATCCGCGCTCACTCTGAGAACTTGGCCTCATCCCATGCGGAGCCCTGCAGGGAATGGCAAAGCCTCACGTCTGCAGCCGATTAGGGAGAGAGATTAAGGCCTGCCAGGAGAAACCGGGCCATGGTGGAGGTGTGGGCACTGGGCGAGATGGAATGAATAAAAGACGAGTTCAGACCAAATCAGGCCTGCTGGGCTTATCCTCCATCAAGTGCAGAGTGGTGGGAGCCTCCCAGATAAAGATACGAGGAACCGTGTTGAGGAAAGGAAGAAAAAACACTGAACCATTAGGTTTACGTAGACTCCAACCCCCGCCACCAACTCTTCTCATGCTCTCCAAAACGCATTCCCATTTTTCTCTTTACCTTCATCTCACCTCTCAGCCGATGTGATGGCCCCTTTGATTCAGGCTCATGTTTCTGGTTCTCACCCAGCCCAAAGAGATTTTTCTGTCTTCCTAATAATTTACAGCAGCATACTACACTGTCTTCCAGGCCCTCCGGTGAGAAAAAACCAGTTTCATCCCTTTAAGCATTCGCCACACCACTGGCACGTTCACTTTCAATGAGATCTTCATCTGCAACCTTTTCATCTTTATTAATAATGAAGATTTGCTGTCAAAAGTTTGTTGTTCGGTGTTGAACCTGCAGTGCAAAACTGCCACCGTTCAATTGTTTTGTGGTGTTGAATGAACGAGATGAATCGTTTCAGATGGAAGGACGGGAGCGCAGGGACGACTTCAGACGGCTTCGATAGAAGAAAATGAGTCGGGAGCCTGCCTGTTTTACAGCATGGCAAAACTTAAAACCAAAAAAGCAAACATTGTCACACCTGCCGTTGAGCTCTGCCTCACAAATAACTTTGCCACTTTTTTATTTAACCAGGTAGTAGCCCATTGAGATCAAGGATCTCTTTCACAAGGGTGACCTGGCCAGGAAGGCAGCAGTGCACGTCAAAATAAATAAAATCACAAGGTAAAAAGACAGAATACAAAACAATAACAGAGGAACAAAGTAGCAATAAAATGATAAAACCACGTCTTATAAAGTGCAGACGCAGAGGAGGTCACAGCCAGTTAATAGTACATAATCACATCAATCATATAAATCTCAGATGTTTAGGAAGACGTAACTACAAACAGGTACAGAGACACTGTCCAATGCTTTCACGCTCTACTGTAGGTCCTTCAGGATCGAACCAAAGTCATCGAAAGATATCAAGTCCGTCAGTTTTAAGTCTGTCTGAAAGGAGTTCCAAGCAAAGGGGGCAGCGAATTTAAAAGCTCTTTTTCCCAGCTCAGTGCGAACACACAGAACAATAAAGTGCAAAGCATCATGTGAGCGCAGGCCATAATGGCTTTGGCTTCTATGGAGATATGTACATAGGTAAGCAGGGACCAATCCCAGAAGGGTTTTATAAATAATGCACAACCAATGCATACGCCTGCATACATATAAAGATGGCCAAGCGGATTTGTCATACAAAGTACAGTGGTGGGTAAGATGTTTACAGCCAGTGACTAATCTCAAGGCACAAGGATACACAGTGTCAAGCGACCGATTGTAATGCACAGTTTATAAATGTCACACCGTGGTGGGGTTGTCTTGTCTTGGGTCTTTTTTTGTCTTGTCATTTCCTGTTTTATTTTGAAAGGAGTAAGTCTCCTCTCATTTCAGGTCACTTGCCCTTCCTCATGTGTCACCGGTCTGATTGTCTTCCCTGATTCCTGATTGTGTTCACCTGCTCCTCATTTCCCCCATGAGTTCAAATAGTCTGCGTCTCCCCTGGTCTTGTGCCAGTGTGTTCATCTTGGTTCATGTGCTTCACCCCAGCCGTCTTCACAGTTTTGGATCACAGTCATTGCCAGGGTTCTTGTCGGTTTCCTCCAAGGGAGAGATTTTTTTAAAGTTTTATAGCTTAGTTGAATTTTCTAATTAGTGTTTGCATAGCCTTTTGTTTCCTCCGTGTGGAGTGATTTGTATTTACTTACCCTTTTATATCATAGTACCTCTGGTTTTTAGGAGAGTTTTTTTTTTTTCTATTTTCTTTTTTGTTCCTTTTCCTCTGAAGCTAGAGTGATTTTCTGTTTATGTTCCATGTAGTCCTTTCCTCCCTTTATTGGAGTGATTTTTATTTTTGGTATTGACTAACCCTGCTTCTTCGCGAAGAAGCACATCATATATAATATTTCATAGCCTGCTTTTTTTTTTTACTCTGCCTTGGAATTAAACCTGAATTACTATTAAAGACTGATACCCTGCATCTGCGTCCTGTCTATAAGCCTGGTTGTGACAATAAATTGCTGACTGGCAGGTCCTAACAGCATGTGAGAGGACAGGTACAATCCCAAACTTCCTGAAAAAGTTGCAAAATATGAATAAAAACCGAATGCAATGATTTGCAGACCTTAATGATATATTATTTGCTCATTTTGAACATGTCTCAGCGTCATATCTCAGAACATATGGGACAGAGGCAATAAAAGGCCGAAAAAGTGAGTGGTAAGAGGAAACACCTGGAGGAACATTATGTCTCTAACCAGGTTCACTGGCAATGGTCCAGTGACATACTCGGGTATAAAAAGAGCATCTTAGAGAGGCAGAGACTATCAGTAGAGATGGGCAGAAGTTGGTGACATCATGGGAGTCAGAGACACTGGAGAAATCTCTGTGGGCACTAGACGCTCCTGCGGTGGTTGAGAATTCATACGGAGCTGCATTAAGATATCATTCTGTAATGGAACTCCCTGAAATCCTGCCGATCGCAGATGCAGGTTGAAGCTCTTAAATGCAAGAAACCATAAGGTGTCCACAGTGCTACATGCTCCCATGCACACGTCTGTTGCAGAAAAGATCTTGCATCTCTAAACAAGATGATGCTAAACAGCATTCTGCATTCACTACAGAAGTGACCGAAAATAACCCTTTCTTTTCTCTGTTTCCAGATGTTTATGGACGGCTGTTACTGCACAGAAGCAGGATACAGCTTTTTGAATTCAGTTTCAAAATGACCATTTAGTTTTTTCTGAATAGTTTAATATGGTTTATTTCCTCAGTTTAAGCATTTTCTATGTTTTTTTTATCCTCCAATTTGAATAAAATCTAGGTTTATAAAATCTCCAAGTCATTACTTTCACTTTATTAATCTGAATGGATTTAGTTTAACGGTTCTAAAAGCAGCTTGTAGCTTGATAATGTTTGTTAATACCAGGAGGAAATTGGCTGTCTTCATGTATTATACAGTTTAAAAGAGAAACCTCCCCACATCCCATATCTGCTTCAGTAACTCTGGTTGAGCCGCTTCCCTGGCGCAGAAACAGGAGTCGCTTCACCATCTAGTGGCTCTACTGGAAACAGGTCTGCTCTCAAAACAAACCCACTTCATCGGGAATACTGCACCCCCCAATCCCATACTTAAAATAGTATTCCAGTTGCTTCTTTGATAACACAAATAACTGCGAGCCAATCATTTGAAGTTCATCCATACTGCACTAATGATGCTAATAAGGCTAATGACAAAAAGGATGCTCAGCTTCTCTTTCATGTCAGCCGTGTAACAAGAACAACATCTCCCTTCCTTAGGACAGCACTGAATGGTTTTTGGCTTCAGAGGGTTGCTCCTTTCGCTTTGAAAATCCAGTTTTTTTTTTATCAAAAGGGAGGAGGCGACTGAAGCAATTGAGAGAAAGCAGGAAAAGGATTGTTTGGAGTCAGAAACACATTTCAAAGGCTTCCCCAAAACCAGCCTGTGAAATGTGAGATGAAACTAGCTAATAAAGCGCCACACAGCAATAAATAATGCAACAAGAGGAAACAACATGAAAGATCTTTTCATCTCCTTATAGAGAGAGACGGGAAAAGAAGACGAGAATGTGCATATGCTCAGTTCTGGTTTTGATACTATTGTTTGTTGGACTTTTCTTTGAAAGTTTGGAGCGTTCGGGCAAAAGAACAATTTTTTTTTTCTGTTTTACAGGTTTGAATGTGTGTTCAGTCAAAGTTGTGGTCATAACCGGCTACAAGAAAGCATGTTTTTAATGATCCTGAGTCATAAATAAGGACTTCTGACATTTCCTTTCTTATTTTCCTTAGCATTTACTGCTCTTTGTGAATCATCTGTTGTGGTTTTTATTCTTCATACAGGCAGCAAGATTAGAATTGAATTTGTTTTGTTTGCTTTTTCATTTTTGCCATCATTCCATGTGGATAAAATAAAGCATTTTCTCTCATTTTAGTCAAATACTGTATGCCGGTATCCCGACTACATCCCACAGTTGAAAAGCAGAGCTAGAATGACTCAGTGCATTTCAAAGGCCTAAAAATCCCCTCGGACCCACCCGAAATAGTTCTGTCCACCAGCTGACGGCCAAGGACGGAGATCAAACTGACCACAAAGCAAGGGTGGCTGAGACAAGAGCAACAAAAGGGTTTCCTCTCCTAATCGCCTCTGAACTGGAGCAGATGTGTGTGGCAGTGCGGGCTTCCTGGAGAGGATGATGGGGATGGAGCAGTGACGGGCACCGTGCGGTTGACATGTTATTAATAAAGACAGCACGGAGGGTGCATGAGTGCGAAAGCTCCACACCAGGGCTGTGCATGTGTGGGAGAAGGCAGCGGACTGAGAGGGGGAGCACGGAAAACTGTGCAACACCGACATCTTGGGGTGATTTGATAGAACTGACTGGAAACTGGTGTCATGATAAAAACAAGGGAATCTGTGTCGGAAAACTGAAACCTGACGTAGAGGTTCTCACAAACCTCTTTAGAACAGATTCTAGCAGAATTAAAAGCTGCTAAAACTGGTAAAAACCTTTGTATAACTGAGTCAGAAGAGACAAGGAGAAAAAGAAAGTCCTCCCTCACACTGACAATCCATATCCTTTCTAGGATCAAATGATCATGTACTTTATAACATAAAAGACTTAAGAAGACAGACTGTAAAGAATTATTTCAAAATATAACATTTATTAGTTTATTTTTATCTCTCATTTTACAAAATAGGAGAAAATAGAAGAAAGAAATGTAATCGATATCTCAGAACATGGTTAAATCCTCTCACTACACTTCCTCCCAGTTACTTGAGGGGATTCTGCAGGTGGGTCGCTCCGACTGTCTGGGGAATCTAACCACATGCTGACTAAAAGCAACATGTTGTTTACTTGCAGAATGCTATCCAAGGATACCCAATACATGATAGGCTCTCTTTGAACGTTATTATTACTGTATATCAGAATCAGAATCAGAAAAAGCTTTATTGCCAGGTCAGACATAAATCAGACGAGAGAACTTGACCCCGGTTTACACCGATGGCACCATTAATACGGACGCCATTTGCTCTCATTCAACACATTATCAATGTTTAAATTGGTCACGAGTAATAAAACTCCAGTTTTTTGTTAGAACAAGTTGTTTTTACTAATCCTATTCATGATCATAACACTAGAGGGTCCAGTAATGGTCTGCTTGTATTGCCTCGTTCAAAAACAAATGCTTTACAACGTTCTTTTATCTACAGGTCAATGTCTCTCTGGAATTATCTACCTCAGTATCTCCACTGTATTTACGGTAAATCAATTTCTAAGAGGAAACTTAAATTCTATTTAAGACGGTAATGTCATCTGTTTGGTGTGTTGTGGATACGATTTGATTTAGGTGACTGGTTTGTCTATTATCTATTGTAATTTATTGTTTTGGCTTTTATGTTTTGATTTCTGTTTTGTGTGCTTTTTAACTGTGATTGTACTGTATGTGTTGTGGATACCAGGAAGACTAGCTGGCTGCTATGGCACCAGCTAATGGGGATCCTTAATAAATAAATAAATACCGTACATAAATATTATGTGTTAACAGTACCAACAAAGTGTTAAAGCCTTGCAGAGTGCAGGTTCGAGGTTTTTCCCGCTTTTAATGGCTCTCAGATTTTACGTCTCGGTCAGCGATGCAGGCTGCCTCAAATCCTTCTGTTTTCCCAGGCAGACGTTCCCGTTAGGTCTCTGCGGGTGTCATGCCGTCACTTCCAGGGGTGCTTGTTCCTTCACGCTTTGAAGATAGTTCCTAATAACATTCAAGTCGTTTTAGTATTGCAGAATAAATTCGTCATCGATCAGATGCCTTCCTGGTGTTTTTGAACTGCTTGCACTCAGCACTGAACCAATAATCCTGACCCCCAACTCCACCTGCAGAAATGCAACTGGTCAGTGTTGAAAGGTTTTCCTGCGAGAGGCCGTAGTGATGCAAGAGAACTACCCACTGTCTTCTTGCTGTGCTCATTCTTGCAGCAGTTTATGACCTGGGACATGAACCTGCCTACACAACCTCACCAAGGGAACAATTTAGCTTTTCCTCCGTCAGTTTTATGATTCCACTCTTTATCTGAAACTGATGCTCATTTGTCATTGTAGGAAAATCGCACACCTAACCAAGATCCTTAAAACTCCATGAATTTCTGTAAATGAAACAAAAATCTATGTTTTTTACAGTTGGTTTTTCCTTTGAAGGCAAATGGTGGTCCAAATAAACATTGATCTGATTTATTGAACCCAAACTCAAAAGACCAGGGAGGCAGAGGTATAAGTAAAGCTACTTTATTCTAACAAAAACAGCAGGATACCAGAGGAAGAAACAAACGGATGCTGAAGTGAGATGAACAGAAACAAAACTGGAGAGAAGTAGAAGCACAGGGAGTGGCACACAACAGGAACCCTCAAAACAGAAAGATGACGAAGAAAGAAGAGATAAGATTATACACGTTTCAAAAATGCATGCGACACTTCTAGTGTGTACTCGGTGAAAATGTAGTGGGTCATATGCAAATAACTGTTCAATCTGCAGTCTGGAAGAAATACTTGGATGTTTTGATAGGAACATTTACTATGTGCAGCTTTACCAGGCTACCTCACATACAGCTGTCTCATGGCTGCTTCGTGCTGTTGCACGAGTCTTCACATCGTAACATCCGGTACTTAAAGCAGCACAACATAACTTTCAGCTTTTGTTGAGTTTGGCGGCATCTTTTGGACAAAAGCGGTAGTGCTTTACCAGAAAGAACACTACATTTCCCATGAGCACCAGCGCGTACTGCCGGAAAACTCCTGTCCCGTCGCGTGCATTTGTTTTGATAGCGAATGAAGACGGGACGGACTTTCAAAACTACTTTTCTGTTTCACCAAGTGAACAGACGGAACGCAAAAAAAAGATGTTAAACTGCTGGAAAGGAACTGGAATTTACCGGGATACCTTAAACAAGGAAGCCAGGGAGCGGTATATGGAGAAAATAATGATTATTAACGGTTTGGATCCATATGAAATCCCTACTGAAGAATGGAGCTCCTGGTCGGAGCTGCACTCTTTAGAAAGGATTTACTGCCGCAGTTCTGCAGAACCACCGTCTTAGGCTACCTTGTTTAGGAGTGTTTGGCAGCTGCTTTGGTAAATGTTTGACTCGCCATGTGTTTCAATAAATTTGTATAATAGTACAACATACAGTACATGTTTTGTATTACTCTTACTTCTCTTTTCTTTTTTTTTGACTGCTATATGATGCTGAAGAAGCTTCGAGGCGTGAGCAATATTTTTGTTTTCCTCGTGAGATAATATTTTTCCTCTGCAGCTACAAATAGAGTTAATAGTTTTTCCTCAACAAACTAGTTTTATCTGAAGATTGGGGTTAATCGCAGCGCAGAGAGCAACTCCAGCAACTGCGTTTAGCTGGAGAAGTGGGGAATAAAACCTGTGTTTTGATCCGACCCCCGTCTGTGTGCGTGTTTGTTTGTTTACTGAGGAACGTTATGTTTGGTCGTTACAGCCGCGATCCAACCAAGCCGACGACTCTTTTACTCTTTTAATTTGTTATCTCAGATAATTGGCCGGCCTCCGTGGTTCTGCCTCCGAGCAGGAAAGCGGTGAAAAGTTAAATCATTAGCGATCTTTTCCCCACGTCTGTTGTGTGGAGCTGCTGCAGCCACAACGCAGCAACGGGTTACCAGCTTCTGCGGAGCTCTGAGCTCCACGCCCCGCCCATTTTCGTCTCGACTACGAATCAGGAAGGAGGGGGAAGTGACGTATGCCGTAAAGCAGTCAAAGCCGTAAAGATTTGTAGTTTTTTAGTGTGGCAGGGTTCCTACCATGCTCCTCAAAGTTACATAGTGCCAGTGAAGGTGATACAGACCCCCCCAGACCATGACAGAGGTGTCATTAAACCTGTTGGAAGTTGATGTACCATCACAATGACTCTGGAAATATGATATTAAGGTGGAAAAGTTACATAGTGCTGCTTTAACAAAAGACCATTGCCAGACTAAGCTGTACATACTGTATAACTGCACTGTATCTCTAGAACAGAGTTAGTGGTTTTAAAAAACAGTCAACATTAAAGTGGACCTATTATGAGAAACAGGTTTTCTCTTGCTTTAACATATATAAAATAGTCTCTCCTCAGCCTGCCAACTCAGAGAAGGAGGAAAGCAACCAAATTCTGCAGTGTCTGTACAGCCGCCCGGATGAGCCAGTGTGATGTGACTTCTACGAGCCGTTCAGATTCTGCTCCTGTCGTTACGTAACGACTGGAGCGATTTACATTGTTTGGCCTCCGATGCGAGAAACCACGCCCACAACTAACTCTGGCTGGAACAAAAACAACTAACTCCGCCGGCCGGAGTTTCCACCATTTTTTCGTAGCGGTGTGTCGCGTCATTCAGGCAGCCAATCAGCACAGAGCCTCATTATCATAGCCCCGCCCACTCATAATCCTGCATAGATAATGAGGTTAGAGACTGAGATGATAAAGACATGACTCAGAGGCTGAATTTCTAATTTATTTAGCAAATAAAATCAAAAGCTTGTTTTTAAGACATTCAAGGCCTGTTTAAAATAGGTATTAGATGCCATAATAGGTCCCCTTTAACAAAGAAGTGCTGAGGACAAACAGGTCGTCCAATCAGCAGAGGACTAGACACAACTGGAAACAATAGGTGTGTTTGCATTAGCAGGGGTTCTGGGTAAACCCGCCGGACCAGAACCTCCTCAGCCCCCGTCAACCGGCATGTCTCCATCGTGCTGTAGCGCCACACAGAACTGGTGACCAAACAAATACCACAGCTGACCAGGAGGTGGCAGTAATGTGCATTTTAGGTTGTTCCCAAACCGCCAACAGCATAAACAGAGACAAAATAAAAAGAATGCAGCAGAAGGAGAAACAGGAGAAGAAACTCATAATCAAGAAAGGGACGTTTTTGTTTGCTTTTTATGAACATACACAACAGTGGTAGCGATGAAGATTAAAAAACTCCTGCTGGAGCTGTTCCTGGACGGCTACAAGGCCTGAACCAACTCATTTGTTCACCTCTTGTTTTCTTCTCGTGATCAGAGCGGACTAAGCAGCTGCTTAGGGCCCCCGTGACCACTAGGGGCCCCAAGAGTTAAAAAAAACAAAATAAAATATATATTTTTTTTTTTTAGATCTTCAATGGCACAAGAAAGACTGAGTTATTAGTATTAACAACAAAGTTGGCCTTCAGATTTCTTATAGTGATGTCATAAATGACTTTGCCTCCAGAAAAGCAAGGAAACAGCTTCTAAGGAGAGGGTGGAGTATTGAAGACAAATAAAAACATTCAAAGGTTTGTATTACAGTAGTTTATTTAGATTTTTTTCTCCCTAATTTTACCAAAGCTTTTACACATTTTTACATTGTTTTCAGAACTAATTATTTAACTTAATATTTGATTTTTAGACAATTTTTGTTGCCTTGTTTCTGGGACCTCTGTTCATTTACATCATTATTTAAGAACAGGTATTTGTTTGATTTTATTTGTTTATTCTATTAAATAATGTCTCTTTTTGTACATTTGAATTTATTCTTATATGGAGAATATATTGACGAGCTACTGTTTATCTAAGTTGAGTGATTTTAATTATAGTTCTAGTTTTTGTAGTACTTTGTTGTTGCACTTAATTGCTGTTGTTCCACTTCAAATTGTTGTTGCACATTGCTGTTGCAGTTTATCTAAAACCAAAAATAAAGTAGATAACGTGTTTACAGTAAATGGTTTATAAAATTTGATAACTTTGTTTCTTTTAGTAGGCCTACACTGTAGATGACACTCAGTATCAAACTTAGTACTATATCACTTTAAATATTCAGTGTAAATCAACCCCAGGCTGCTCTTGTAGCTGAATTTGCTCCCATTTCAGATTAAAAACCATAGATGGGTAAAAACATGCCGGGCGGACAATAGGATGATGGAAACAACACGGCTGCAACTGTGCAGCTCTTTAACATTTTATCTGTTGCTTCTCTGTGTGGCCACTTAGGGGCAGTTGCTGACTTTGTAAATATTAATTGAAAGATTTTTCTGCAGGTTTGTTAATCTGTTGTCTGTGGATTACAATCTAACTACAACAAAAAGTTCTTACATCTAGTTTTACAAGTGTATTTGTAATGACAGGGAAGAACAGGAAATAAAATTATAGTGGGTGTGTGAATGATCAATAATCAGCATTATTGGCAGTAATAGAAGGCTCCAAAATCAAATTTTGCTTAGGGCCCCATGGAGGCTTGGGCCGGCCCTGCTTGTAATCCCCATATTCAAATGTTCCCTAGAGCAAAATGTTTCTGGACCAAACAGTTCAAATGAGTTGTGTTCACATGATTTATATTCATGCTGAATGTAACTTGGAGACCCGATCAGCATAGACCCCCCGCCAGGTAGCCGGATGTATCTGAGTACCCAGAACCCTTCTAAATGGAAACGCACCTATTAAGGAAAGAGGAGACAAATATGGGAGGAGGACCAGACCCAAACAAGGGAAGTGCACTTTCATAAACTAAAACAGGAACTAAGTCAAAGGTAAACTAAAGAAAGACCTCACGGAGGCCACATGAGAACAAACAAGACCGGAAGACTGAAAAAAGAAAAAGTGGAACCCTTGACACGATAGTGAAGTAAAACAGAACAGAGGTTTGAAGGAACTGAAAACAGGAAAACCAGAAAGCATTCATATCAACAAGTGCAGTACTATCTGTTTAAAAACTCACATTTCCTATTTGCATTAAGAACAGTTGGTTAAATATGTTGCTGCCATAGAAATTAAATGATGCAACAGTAACTTTAAGCAGTGCACAAAATGCCACTTTACGTGTTGACTGACTGTAAAGTAAGTGCAAACCACTTTCATAATAAATACCTCCAAAAAAGGTTCAAATGACTAAAACGTTGTGTTTTGATTGTCTATTGTTTTTGTATGTTTGTTTTTCCTTTTCATTTATTCATTCACCCACTTGGGCTATTGATTTAATAAAATAATGATACTGTGGATGAGCTCTGAGTAGCTGTGACAAAATGTCTATCCTCTAAAATTAAGCACAAAAAAAAGTCAATAAATCACATTTATAATGACAATTAGTCAATAATTATTGGTTAGTTAATAATAGTTAATTTGAAATCAACTACACACAACAAAAACGGTGACTTTGTGACACACAGAAATCAGGTTGTTCAGGCTGGAAATAACATCTACATCTGACTGGACAACGGCTCTCCTGAGGGCTGCGTCCTCAGGCCGTTATTGATCACCACCATGACCCGTGACTGCTGTGCCAGATCAGCAGAACTTAGAGCTGAGGTATGCTGATGGCACAACCTAGCTGGTCCTCGTCTGGGTCACAGAGCAGTCACACAGCTCCTCGTCAGCGACACCGCAGTAGAGGGAACCAGCAGCACCAAGTTCTGACATGGTCCCTCAGACATGCCTGCATTTCCCTCAGTGGACGAGAAGAGCCACCTTCCCTGATCATATCCTCGTCTTTCTCTGCAGAGGTGATGGAGAACATGTACTAGCCAGCTGCATCTCTATTTGCCATGGGGTTGACAAAGCCTCACACTGGAAGACTCTACAGAGAGTTGAAACAGGTCATCTGTGCTTTACTGTCTTTGATCCAGGACATGATGCAAATGTGTTCCCTGACTAAGGCCCAAGTAAACATATACAGTTTAAATCCTGGCAGAGACATGGGGTCTTCTTGGATTTAAAAATTCTCCAAGTTTTCTATTATCTGTAAGGTCCAAAGTTATTTTTGCTCTTCAATCACAGCAGGCACTGTTAACCAGCGAACTGTGGGCAGTAGTAAATCACTCAGACCACCAGGGGGCGCCAGAGACCTAATGTTTAAGCGTGATAATATGTGACGCCTCACTCTTTTTTAAAAGTTTATTTACAACACCACAAACACAAGTAAAAAAAAAACTGTTAATCCTATATTATTTGAGTGTAATTCTTCGGGAGCTTCTTTAAAAATGAAAGCATTGATATTAGGAAATAGGTTAAAAAAAGATGGGGAAGCTTAATAGTGTATCTTTTTCTGTCAGTATTGTCAGAAACAGAAGAAATATATTGCTTGTTTGTTAGTTCAGTTAATTTTTTTTGTTTAATTATTTGCCAGAAAAGTTTGTTTTGGAATTTTGATTCTTATTAATATTATCATTAATTGTGACCAACTGCGATGGACAGGCAACTATATATATATATATATATATATATATATATATGTATATATATATATATATATATATATATATATATATATATATATATATATATATATATATATATATATATATATATATATATATATATATATATATATATATATATATATATTGGCTGCAGTTTCATTTGAAGAATTAATTGATTATTTTGATTACTGTGACGGCGCACACACTATCTCCTATCCCTACTGCTGGTAACAACCAACCATCCATAACTTTGGACTGGCATTCCAGATATCTCTGGAGACAGCAGTGTGGGCTATCTCTTTACACCACTACAGGTGGGTTTCCATTTACAGGAGTCTGTTAATGGAAACTTAAGAGGCTGGAACTGTAACAAGGCTGACTTCCTGCTCCATCCTTTTAGTCGTTAGATGTCCATACCTGGTAGAATCCACTGACTTTAGCAGACTAACATCCAACACCACTTCCTGCTGGAAGTGCTTCACTTTTCTGTTTTAGTATTGCTAACAAAATGTAAGAAGATGACAAAGTAGAAAAAAGAAAGGAGAAAAGTGAATGTGGTTTAAAAGTGGGGAGAAAATATGGATCCCCAGTGGGTTTATGCAGAAGTTCGGTTAATTTATATGAAGCTCATGTAGTCTGTGCAGGTCTGCATGGGTCTATGCGGAACACACACCGCTTTCTTAGCCCATGCCCATTTAGTCCACTTGTATCCCTTATGGGCCTGATATATTGGGCCCATTTGAAGCCCATAATTCTGACACCACATGGGAAAATTGGCTCCATACAGATGCAGATACACTGTATATCATGGCAGAGGTGGCTGAGGCACTCTAAAAAAGTAATGATGGAAGACAAATTGAGTAAGTAGCTGAAATCTTGGACTGTGCCAGCTTTGCTTTACTTTATCTATTTTCTAAAGAAGAGATTAGAAGATCAGAATGGTCAGGCAGTATTACAGAAAGAAAGACAGGGGGAAAAACCCAGCTATCATGCACTCAAAAAAATAATTATGGAAAGTATTTACACCTAATAATAATAGGCTCTTATAGCAAGAAATTGTTTTGTTGAGTGACATAAATATACAGTAAATATGCTGGGTCAACATGAGGTATTGGTGTTACTATTACTTAATTACAAAGGGTAAACCCAACATAATAATCATTTGTTGGATGAGCATAAATCTTTGAAAGTATTTCTACCCAATTATAATATGCTCATTCAGCAAGAAACAGTTTTGTTGAGTGAAATGAATGTACATATGCTGAATCAAGATAACGTGTTTTCATTACTTAATTACAAAGGGTAAATCCAACATAACTTATAGGTTATTTAAACATATTTACCCATGGTTGATTCAACCAATTATACTGATCAGTCCTTTTAGTCATATGAAAATCAATAGTAATGATTCAATAAAAGTCAAATCTGACATCAATATTTACTTTGAATAATTTAAATGTGTGTCATCCTAATATACAACAGTTGATAGCAAGGCAGGAAAAAAACACCTAAAAACAAACAGGATTTCTTGAGATCGAACTTTATTGCACATAAAGAGGCAAACAGAACATCTGGCTCTGAAAAAAATGGAAGTGTAATAATAAGAAATTCAAAATGCATTTGAATAAAAAATAAAAAAAAACAATTCTCAAAATGTATCTCGAACTTTATTGCACATAAAGAGGCAAACAAAACATCTGGCTCCAAAAAAAATAGAAGTGCAATAATAATAATAAGAAATTCAAAATGGCACGTTCCCACTAGCAGTTCAGGGTAAATGTGCCGGACAGGAACCTCTACTGGGCCAACCGTCTCCTCGGCGCCTTCAGCCGGCGTGTTTCCACTACACAAGAACCTCTGGCTGAAAAAATAACTTGTTTTTTTTAAAACAAACAAAACATACACTGCAGTCGTAGCGATTGATATTAAAAGAACCCCCCGCCGGACCACTATATTGGTGTAACATGACAGCAAGACCAGAACCGACTCGTCGGTGCATCCATGGTTTTATTCATGTACTCTAACTGCATCAAATGTACTTTGTCTCTGGTCAAAATACTTAAATGATTTGTGGTCACATGATTTAAGTTCACGTGAGAGAGCTAAACACAATTTCCTGCTTTTTGAATACCCAATCAGAGACTCCCCACCAGCTCTAGGCTGAAAAACGGTCCTTTCCTACTACAGGGCCGTTTTTGACCCCGTAAAGGTTCTTGAAGGCCACATTACACGTTCCTGGTAGTGGAAACATGTGCAAACAGCCTGTCCCGGAAAAAGCTACCCGTAACTCTACTACCCGCTAGTGGAAACGCACCTATGATGGTAAAGTCAGTGAGGCAGGGGAAGAACCTGAAGAGGGGTAGAAGGACTTTAATATACCATTCAGTAACCTCAGCAAAAAGATCAGCTGGGAAGACTGGTAGTAGCTTCTGGTTACCCTGGTTCTGGTTACTTACACCCTGAAATATCCAAGTGTAAGCTGGCTGAGTAACCAGCCAAGTCACTGGTATATTCTTTTGCGTAACACCAAAGGAAGTAAATAAATTTGGCAATGAACTTGCTGCTGTGATTTCCACTGAAATGCCTGCACAGATGCAGCAGGCTGGTCCTGACTGGTTCACGGTGTTCTTTACACAGCAGAACATCAGAAGCCACAGGCATAGCCTGAGCTACATGACATTTATCAGATGCTCTTATCCAGTGACCTACAACAGCCTTTAATAACAAATATGTTGGAGTCTTCTTTAAGAAAGTAGTCAGTGATGACACTGTCCAGGTTTCTTCCATTTGAAATATGGAACATGGATGGGACGGGTGTCATCATAGGCTGATGGCCAGGTGGGGGTGTAAAAAGGGCAGATCAGTGACTGATGACGACAAAATATGTACAGTACGTGTAAGAAGTAAAGCATCCTGCCCTATTTCATTTTATCAAGGATGCATTTTAGGGATCAATTCCTCCTCGGTGGACCAACAAGCTGCAAAAGAACAGCAAACAACCCATCAGGGTGGATGAAAGAGACACTTTTTATCTATTTCCTGAAGAATATTGTGAAAAATTGTAAATGCACTGAAGAGAAAACCATGTCCCCTCCCACTTGATGTTCAAACTCCTACTTTTTCATCATAGTGTTAGATTGTGTGAATTGTGTGAACGAAGTTGCATCATTTTCTGTCCTTTCCACGAGACTGTTTGGTGTATTGACTGCTAGAAAGAATAAAAAAACAGGTAAACACAGCCTGTGAGACCCAGGTAAAGCAATGTTTCATTTACAATGTGCCTGGAATCCCATTAGAATCAAAGGACCAACATCTGGTCTGGAATTGGTTTGAGGATAAGGATTTTTGCCCCATCAACAGTCACAGACCATCCATGCCCTACCAGCGCCTGGCCTGCCCATCAGCCTCCTCCCTCTGCAGCTCCTCTCACTGCTGCTACCTCTCCTAACAACCTGCATATCCAGGTCACTGCCTCTCCTATTCACCTCTGCCAATGCCACTGCCTGGAGACCCCTGACCTGGAGAAGAAGGCACCAAAGAAAGCTATAGTCACAAGTAGCTTGCACATATAAAAAGAGGTCCCCACCTCACACCTTACGAGTCTGAATCAGGTGGAGACGACCCCTGCCTTTTCAAATGGCCACCAAAAGGAGGTCTGAGTTCAGTGCATTTATTACAAAAGTGGGCACATGAATTATCCAAATACCCCTTGGCATCTATATCTTTGTGAAATTGGCCAGATATGATCCTTTTTTGCATTTGGCTATTCTTTTTGTAACTACAATTTTTTATAGGCGTTCCAACCAACAGTTGCGAACCAACCCAGTATCGTGGCACAAATACCCATTTTATCATAAAGTTTAAATCAAAAAAACAAATTATGTAAGGACATTAAATGTATTTGTTTTTAAATCCAAGATATCCGTCTTTGACAGTGACGAGCCATTTCCAACATATGGAGAGGCCGTTGGCGCGGATTGGCTGCCACGTTTCCGTCGGCCTGCCCCTGGGCAGCTGTGGCTACCGAGTAGTTCACCACCACCGAGTATGAATAAGGAGTGAAGGAATAATTGGAACATTGTGAGCGCTTTGAGTGCCCTAGAAAAGCACGATATGAATCAAATCCATTATTATTAATCTATTATTAACCAGCGGTTCTTGGAACGCAAGACCCAAAGATTTCTGCACTTTTTTGTGCATTCAATACGTGTGCCAAAGGCACTGCTACATCTTTAGATTCCATCCATCCATCCATCCATCCATCCATCCATCCATCCATCCATCCATCCATCCATCCATCCATCCATCCATCCATCCATCCATCCATCCATCCATCCATCCATCCATCCATCCATCCATCCATCCATCCATCCAATGACCATGTCTGACCTTGGGATGCGGGGGCAGCAGCCCAAACAAGGCGATCCAGACCTCTCTCTCGCCTTCGTCTGGTTGGATATGCCCAAAACAGCCCCCTTTGTCCAGGAAGAATCCTAAAACGATACTCCAGCCACCTCAACTGGCTCCATTTCAATGTGGAGGATCTCCTCTCAAATGGGGGAACCTCTCATCTATCTCTCAGAGATGTAGTTCTGAGCCACCTCAGGGAGTTTCCTCTGTGATGTCAGCCACCTTAGGGAGGAAAGTCATGTCTTCTGCTTGTATTCTTGTATTTTTTTCCTTGAGCTTTACTTAACTTAAATTCATTCGTCTAGTTCACAAGTGCATTTCAATTTTGTCTATAATAATGCTGAAGTGAGTTAAATAATTTGGGTTGTAGGGTGTAGCATATGAAGTCAGTGTTGTCACTTTCAATGTAAAAAAACTTCACATTTTTAACATTCAGTTTGAGAACAGAAACTTGGGTGTTGTCTTCCTGCTGGCTTTGTGCTTATTTAGAAATGATCATTTCCAGTCAAATGATCAGGTGACTACGGAACAGTATTAGGCCATGCAGGAGAACAAATATTTGAAAGGAGAAGTTTTTTTTTTTATTGTGCACTTCGAGAAAATAGTCGAAATGTCGAGAAAAAAGTCGACATGTCGAGATTAATACAATTTCGAGAAAAAAGTAGAAATGTCGAGAATAATGTTGAAATACAATTTCGAGAAAAACGTCGAAATCTCAAGATTTTGAAATGTCAAGAATGAATTTTAAGAATAAAGTCGAAAATTTCGCCTTTTTTTCTAAACATTTCAACTTTATTCACGAAATTTAGACTTTTTTCTCGACGTGCATAATGAAAAAAAAATCTTCCTCCTCTAAAATATTATTTTTATTTTTCTCCTGCCTGGCTCCAATACTCTTCCGTATTTGTGCTGACTTAGGGATATTAACAGCTACTCCTATTAAGAATCCGTAGCCACTTCACTCCCTTTAAAACCACTGCAAAGCTTCATATTTGAGAAGCATCTGAAAAGAAGTTCGTGTCGGACGCACGAGACGATACTGGCTTTAATTAGCGCACAGACGCAGGTGCGTAAACAATAGCGAGCTCGCGCTGCTGTTATCTGAATGCGCTGCTGTGCCAAGCGGAGTCCGTCTTTTAAAACTCCCAGAGTGTGTGTGTGCGTGTGTGTGTGTGTGTGAGAGAGAAAGAGAAGGAGGGAGAGAGGGAGGGAGACGGGATGGAGGGATGGAGGAGTGAGAAGATTATCCTCGCCTAAGCCTTGCGCGTCTCTCCGGTGCGCAGCCGCCGCTCACCTGCCCCGGGACCGCAGATCTGGGAATATCACACACACCTCTGTCGCTTTTACCCCCCTCCGTTTCCGTCGGGAATCAGGTGGAAACGGATTATCGGACTTGTTTCGGCATTTTAAGGAAGGAGTGGCTGTTTCTGCGGCGCTTTTTCCAAGTTGTTCCTCGAGCAGGACGGTGGAGACGGTCCGCCTGCTCGGGAGGGGATTACAGAAGGAAACCTGCCACTCGGTAAGGTCTTTACACCTTACTCTTACTGTCAACTACTGAACAACACCCAGGCGCAAAGTGGTCAAACATAGATTAACAGCTGACTAAATAATGTTTGGTTTCTTGTAGTGGGCTTGTCAAAGGCACGTCGAATCTAAAATGAATAAGAAAACGCCTGCTCTCGAGTCTATTTGTTCACTATGGGTCTCAATTAAAGGAAACTTGAAAGGTTTTCCTTTTGCAAGGTTTAATTCAAACAGGAAAACTTTCACTTTTTAAGCCTTTATAAAACATCAATAAACATTTCTTCCATAAGAAGCCAATAAAGGTAAAGGGGACAGGTGAGAGCTGCCACCCTTTCATGGCCACACCTGTGAAATCCACCTCCGTCCGGAGATGAAGGAGTGCTGACCAGGACGGGGAGGAGACAGGTTGCTCCGAGGGAATTTTAAGCTTAGAAACAACCTGAACCGTCCTTGACCATGTGGACAGCACTGGAAGGTGTGAGGAAAGTGGTCAAGTGACCCCCAGCATGTTTGACACCGGCCACTGGACGGGCTACGAGTAGATCCAGACATTCCCTGGACGCTCTCACACCGAGCCTCGGCCGTTTTCTGTGTTCAACTGCTGCTAAAGAATTGATGAACAGACTAATAGTACATAGTCTGTGTGAAATGTGTTTTACTAATGCATCACTGCAGCCGGGAACATGAACAACTGCACACAAACACTCCTGCACACTCCCTAACACACACACACACACACACCGTCACACACACACACACAAGCACACACACATTCCATGCATCCTACAGTGGGATGCCGCTTCAGATATTTTGCTGCATCATGCTTCAGCTGTCAGAAACACTCCTCTCACTGTGCTGTTTGTGTTGTGCCATGCTAATACACAACCCTACCTTCTGCTGCGTGTGTGGTTTGACTGGAACATCACAGGAGGAGCACTCTTTGTGCATCCAACTGGGCTTTGTGGAAGGAAGCTAATACAAAGTGAGGCCTGACAGTCAGAATTGAAACAGAAGAAGAAGAATGAGGCCGGCTGCGTTCTGAAAGCCCTCCCAGGCTTTACTAATTTATGATGTTATTTTTAGTCTTGGCTACATTTTTGATGCTTTCTTATTTGTTATGTTTAATCCTGAGAGAAAACTTGGGTGTTTCTCTCTCTCCCTCTCTCCCTCTCTCTTTCTCGCTCTCTCGCTCACACACACACACACACACACACACACACACACACTCACACACACACACACACACACACACACACACACACACACACACACACACGCGCACACACACACACACACACACACACACACACACACACACACTTAAAGGTAGAGGATATTTCCAAAGTCTTTTGGTAACAAACACTGTATACAGTATAAGATGGATGGCCGTGAAGAAGCTTTCAGACTAGACGATTCTACAGTGGATTGGTTTGGGGACAGACAATGATGTGGTAGAAGTCGGTTTCTCACAGAGCTCCCAAACGGACTGGCAGATGGTCGGCAGGCGACACGATCATGTGCCAACAACTAAAAAAAAAACGCTTTTGCACAGGTTGCGCAACAAAGACGTACTGGTGATCCCCTCTTCATTCGGCCTCCACTACTGGCGCTTTTACACTAGCACCTACTCGGCTCTACTCCACTCAGCTCGGCCAAGTTTGTTTTCCATAACAATTCAGCACCTGGAGCAGAAGTAGGAGGTTGGAGTGAAGCTGCTGTGACGTATTTGATTGTGTGATCTAAACGAAGAAGACAACAACACTAAAGATGTAGAACCTGGAGGAGATGATAGATGTGCTGCTGGGTCTGTGGCTTGTGTTCGATATCAAGTTAAAAAATGAGAGTGAGAGAAGCTTCAAGCGGCGACGCTTTTTGTTTGTTTGTCTCTGCGCTGCTGAAAAGTCAGCTGGGAGCCACGAGCAGCTATGAAGTGACAGAGCTCCTGGTAGATCTGGTCATTCCTTATCGCCCGTCTAGATCCCTTTTTAATTCTCTCCTCAGCACCAGGTTTATGAACATCTGCACCTCAGAGTTATGAAACAGACTTTTGCTGCCATTGCCTGTTGAATAAAATGAACCAGAATCTGTCAGAGTCTCTTTCTCTGATTTCCTCCTCTTGACTCAGACGTCTGACTCCAACCCCCCGACCAATCGGTGGCCTGTAGTGTGATGGTGTCAGATACAGCCGACTCAGCCGCTTAGAACCTCGGCAGAATAGCTACAGAAAAAGTATGTACTCAGCACGTTAGACCCCTGGTGGAAAAGCGCAAAACCGAGGTGAGGTGAGTCGAGTCGGGCTGAGTAGGTACTAGTGGAAAAGCGCCATACATGGCTGTGCATTCACAGTGTTCCCATGAAGGCAGAGTATTCCCTCTCAGTATGTGCTTTCACAAAGATGATAGTAACGCCTGCTCAAACGTTGTCTCAGGGCGAGATAAACACAGGTTTGTTGCAATCAAAAGTACGAGAGGGCGGCCTCGTGACCTAAAGACAGATGATTTGCTTACGATCCATGTCATAATGTTTATGTTTAAGGTAATTCCCAATGAAAATAGTGTAGCATGACGTTTTAGAAAGACTTTTAAATATGATGAAGTTGTACTATTTAGGGCTGAATAAGTAATTGCATTTGGGATAATATCGCAATATCATGAAGCAGGATATTATGATCACATCGTGAATGATAATGAGGTTGTCATGTGCCACGAGAGTGAGTGGAGCTCCCCGACTGCATCAACTTTAATGCTTTGCTTTAATCTGTTGTGCGATGGGTTCTAGTTCCAGGAAACAGTGAGAAGCTGGATCAGCTGAAACTTTAGTCTCGAAGAGGAACAGCACAGCCACAGCGGGGGATTATTTGGGTTTTTAAAACAGCATAGAGCCATGTACAGTTTGTAAGGTCACTTTACTGGCAGTTTTAAATGTTGAGCGCTATTTCACCGGACAAGCCAAAAAGCCAAAGACAGGGATCATTGCCCGAAATGTTTAAATTAATTCATACAAGCGGAATTTAAAACGGCATGGGGAAATCACTCGGGCAATAACCAAGTTCCTAGCTACAGATATGGTGCCAGCGCGGTGACGATGCAACACTGATAAACCCTGGGACATAAGCCGCTGCTGCATCATGAGACACGCATCTCAAGCAACAAATGTTTCTCATGATTTTCGGTTTTTAATAATTAAAATAATAATTTAAACAATTAAGCCAATGAAAAATTGATGGTTATTTTTTGGCGGTGGGATATTGGATACCAAGAAATATCTGCCTATCAGAGCTCTGATTAAAACTAGTAATACTCCAGACCACAATGCGGATTTAGGCTACTTTATTTTCCTTCTAGTGATTCAGAGAAGTTGTCACTCATCAGTCTCAGTCCACAGGTTAGAATTAAGTGATGGTCATTTATGTGACCTCGAAAAGAGGTGCTTCAACGACTTACAACTTCAGATGGGTATTATCAGGAATCATTGTGATTCATGTGATATCTCCTGAAAGTGAAGTTAGTTTCTGAATCACCACAAGACTAAAGGACCATTAGTCCACCTTCTAGAGCAACAGAGCCTCAGACCAGGACCAGTTCAAAAACCACCCTACTTAAACGGCTCAAACTAGGATTAAATTGACTCTGGGACATGTTCGGTTTCTATTTATCATTTGATTTGTAAAACTATTAAATACTTCAATTTGACTTCATTTTAATTGTAAAACCAGTCCAGAACTGTTATTAAAAATAACCAATTAACTATTTTAGTCAATAACTTTTAATTTAAGCTTCATGTCTTTGAGGTAATAGATCTGTTGGTTGGTGGTGTTGAACAAATCTGGTTAAAATTCACTTATACTATTATTAGTCGTATACTGTAGCAACTGACAAAATAAAATAAAAACACTTGAAACAAAGATTTATAGTCTATAGAAATAACATTTTATGTTAAATGTATATAATATTGTTTTAGTATAAAAATCATCAATTAGGTTTTATTGAAAAAGGAAAGAAAAGTGCATATTAAATTGCAATCACAATACTGGGGAAGAAAAACAGAATGAGATTATTTTCCAAACTCTTACAATGCTATTTACTTTAGTAAATGAGCTGTCAGTGATGCCTGTGATGGACTCAGCCAGGGCAGGACCTCGGCTTTGTAGACTGGTTACAAAAATGCTTCAGGTAGAGGTGAGTTGTCATGACTTCATTTTTGTACAATAAGAGAAAGCTGAAATCCTATACATACAGCTGATGGCTGGTATTCAGATAAGCTAAAGATGGGTGATATGTCCAAGTAACTTATAAACTTGAACGGTTGGATGACAAATTTTCAGACTGAGATGGCCCCAAACAAAGCAACACAGTTGTGTTCTGTCAGTTTTTAAGCTAGCAGCTTCAGATTCAGATTCCCAGATGCTTTCCAACAAGGACAAAACATACAATAAAAAGAAAGTATTTGAATCTGGAGAAATATCATAATCTTGACTCTGATATCACTAATAGCGCTGGTGTGTGTATATATATATATATATATATATATATATATATATATATATATATATATATATATATATATATATATATATATATATATATATATATATATATATATATATATATATATATATACATACATACATATATACATATATATATATATATATATATATATATATATATATATATATATATATGTATGTATGTATGTATGTATGTATGTATGTATGTATGTATATATATATATATATATATATATATATATATATATATATATATATATATATATATATATATATATATATATACATACATATATATATACATATACATATACATATATACATATACATACATATATATATATATATATATATATATATATATATATATATATATATATATATATATATATATATATATATAATGTGCTAAACTTCAGTCCCAGAATTCGGCATTCACAAAGTGGTAGTAAGTAAGTAAAAGTTTATTTATATAGCACCTTTTACAGATGTCGCAAAGTGTTTCGCAAAAGACCAATAAAATACACATACAACAGAAAATGATGTCCACAGGGTTTTAGGTCAAGCCTAATCTCTTTCACAAAATAGAAGAGTCAGTCTGAAACATCTAATTAACCCTTTTAAAGCCTGACATTGGTGGTGGCTGGTGTAGTTTTCTCCAGGGGGGGCTATACCAGACTCCAACATAGACAGAAAAGCAATCAAATAATGTAGTAAAGTATCACATCAGTGTATTTTGATAAATAAAATTAACAATAGCAACATTATAATGACATGCAGTGTTTTTTGTACATAAATGTTGCCCTTCTATCCTTGAGAGAAGCACATTTCTCAATAACTCTCTGAGTCAGGGATGTTTTTGACAAGTTTGTTCTCCATAGAGAGCATGAACAATGCATTCAGATGAGCCATCGTGTTCCTGAGGAAGGTCTGGATTCTCTACAGTGAGAAGCACCTATCAGATTCAGCTTAGATTCAGTTTATGGTGCAACTTTGAGATGTGTTGTTGCCATCAAGATTCAAATGGAGCTAAAATCTTTCATGAAAGGGTAAAATGTCTTCATGTTTTCTATGCTCTACTGTAAATACAATACAGGTTTACAAGTTTTGCAAGTCATTGCATTTTGTTTTTATTTACATTTTACACAATGTTCCAGCTTTTTGGGAACTGGGGTCATAACATGTAGCTTGTAATTCCCCATCACTTCATTAAAAATTACGATAAATGAAAATAAATGAGAAATTAAAAGCATCCTTCAGCAATTTTCTCTAAAATACAGTAAATTGTAGCTAAACATGTTGTTTAGCAAAAACACCTCAGTTTTATTCTAGTTTTGATACGAAATGTACAAACTTTCCTTTAACTCCATTTAAAGACTTATCAGGATTAGATCACTTTATCTATCCCCGTATCTTTCTGATCGTCTTGTTAACATGCATGATTAATGAAACGCACCCAAACATGCACTCAGATCCATAGCCTACACGACCTGCGACTGTCTATGTCGATTAAGTGTTAGGTCTTTTCCTTTAAAGGTCATCAGGTGACATGGATTATGAGTGTTTGTGTCCATTCGTTTTCACGTCTGTGTCTGGGCGGTGAACCGCTAAAGGGATTGCCTGCTCTCAGTTGCCCCTTTAAGAGAGAGGACAGACAAGGGTCAATCAGAAGCTTTAGAAAACGTGACCATCTGAAGTACAGCCCCAAATCAATAACTATTTTTTTTCCCAGAGAGTGGCTACCTAAAATACCTCAGGTTTTTCCTCTTCACATTAATTGAATTTGTTGATATATAACGTTCTTCCATTTCTGGCTTGCAATTCTTTCTAAAAAAAGGTCAAGCGTGTCAGGAGAACTCTACTTTGTTAACAAATGTATGACAAAAGCTGCTGGAATACTTAAAAATGGTGTTCCTCATATAAAGATGGAAAGGGATTTGCATATTCCCTCCTATTGAGTGTATAAAAATGATCAAACGTCCCTAGTAATCTTTTTTTTTTTTTAAATATCTTTTTATTTCACAATAATTTTCACAATTCACATTTTCACATGCATGATTTCTATTATACCCACATTCCTACCCTCCCCATAATTACCCTAGGGAGAAAAAAAAAAAAAAAAAAAAACATACATTAAGGGAGAACAAAATTAAATAAATATTAAAAATAAATAAATAAAAAAATATATAATGGCAGCAACAGCGATATCAAACGATATATATATCCCCATATATACATACAAACATATAAGGCACAAGTTCGAAAATAAAGATACTCATTGGTCCAGTTTTGAGAATAATGGAAACAAAAATTCTTGAAAAATATGACCACGGTTGTATTTTTCTAAAGTTAATTTTTCCAATGGTAAAAAAACTGAAATTTGATCCAAAAAAAACTTGAAAGTTGGAGGGGAATCATCTTTCCAAAGTAAAAGTATGCATTTCTTAGCGAAGTATGTGATCATGATTAATATCCTGCTTTTTTTCCGGTCTAACTGAAGATCCAGTGTGTCATTTAATAAATACAAATTGGAGCTTAACTCAAAATTAATTTCTAATACTGATTGTGTGAAGGAATTAATTGATTTCCAGAAACGTATTAAAAGATCACATTCCCAAAACATATGTACAAATGTTCCATCGATTCTTTTACATCTTGGACATTTTGAAGAGATATCCTTTGAAATGTTGTGCATTTTAATTGGAGTTAAATAAAATTTGTGAATAAATTTAAAATTAGCCTCTTTAATTTTATTACTAGTAAAAGGAAAATGTATATTTTCACATATATTTAACCAAGTATTTTCTTCAAAGACCATCCCCAACTCCTTCTCCCATATCTTCACTAAAGTTTGGAAAGATGACAAACCTCCTTGTGATAAAATATTATAAAACTCACTGATCTTTCCTTTAATTGTGTCTGAAGTTATAAATATGTCCTCTATTTCAGATAGTCCAAGTCGAATTTTATTTGCTTTGATAAGTGATTGAACAATGCTCCGTATTTGTAAATATTTAAAAAAGTGTTTGTCAGTGTTTGTCCCTAGTAATCTGGTGGAATTTCAGTGTGTAAAGGTCAAACACGAGAATATACAGCTACATTTACAAATGCCACTTAAAACTTATGCAAAAGCATCTGGTCCATACCAGACCACGAGTATTGTGGTCAGGAGAATCAATAATTTAGTTCTTATTTTGAAAGAAGTGGGCACCGTGTGGAATGAGCCAAAAATAAAAGTAAAGATCCAGACTATTGTCAGCAGCAAGTCCACAAACCAGGCTCTGTGAGGGTACGGCGTCGTATCAGTGCCCTTTGCTAAGGTCATTCACACTTCTGTGATGGCAGCGTCACTGCAGAAAAGTACACTGAGATTTGAGAGTTACTTATCTTTTCTTTTAGAAACAGATCTTTCTGAGGGCATTTTTCAACAAAACAATGCAAAACCATATTCTCGTCTTATTACAAAATGAAAGACAACTGATATCCATCCATCCATTCATTCATCCATTGTCAAGACCCAGCTTTTTTTTCTATTCCGCGTGTCGAGGATCAGCTGGAGATCATCCCGGCTCCCTGCAGGTGAAAGGCAGGGGTACAACCTAGACTGTTCATCAGCCCAGTACAGATTAAAATTGTAATTATTAGTTTAAATAAGGTTAACAAGAAAAACCTGTAGTAGTAGTAGTAACAATGATATTCTGTCTTCTCTTCAGCTGTTCCCTTTCAGCAGAGCTCCAGGTTTGTCTTTGTGTCAAAAGCGGATCCAAAATATTGTGAAATTAAAAGTTTAACCAATTCTGACAGAGAAAATGGTAGTCTACATTGTGCAAGGCACTATATCAGCTTTCTACGTTCTATCAATATTTTTCATGCAAATGTGTGTATTTCTTCTGTTACAGCACAGAGTTGCTGTTGCTCTCCCTCTGTAGTCCTTTTGGGACACATTGGCTAAAAAAAAAGGCATCTTTGACATGCTGTCACTTGGTGGCATCAGGAAGAATGCAAATGCATTTCTGTCTATCTATGACTTTTTCCCTATTTGGAGTCATGGGGTCAGTTGGCCTGGATGGGTGATGGGAGGGAGAGAGCTGCTTCCAGCTGCTGCCAGGGGAGATGCATGACACAAGGAGCAGGACGCAAACAAGACAACAATTTACTATATATATTCACACTTTTGTTCCTATTGCAATCACTGGTCAACTTAAAGGGGACCTATTATGGCATCTAATACCTATTTTAAACAGGCCTTGAATGTCCTAAAAACAAGCTTTTGATTGTTTTTTCTAGATAAATTAGAAATTCAGCCTCTGAGCCATGTCTTTATCTTCCCATTCTCTAACCTCATTATCTATGCAGGATTCTGAGTGGGCGGGGCTATGATAATGAGGCTCTGTGCTGATTGGCTGCCTGAATGACGCGATACACCGCTACGAAAAAATGGTGGAAGCTCCGGCCGGCGGAGTTGTTATTGTTGTTCCGGCCAGAGTTAGTTGTGGGTGTGGTTTCACACATCGGAGGCCAACCGATGCAAATTGCATTTTGGTTACGTAACGACGGGAGCAGAATCTGAACGGCTCGTAGAAGTCACATCACACTGGACTGCTCATCCGGGCGGCTGTACAGACACTTCAGAATTTGGTTGCTTTCCTCCTTCTCTGAGTTCATTTCATTTCATTTTCATTTTATTCTTTATTTTCATTCAAAAAACAAAACAATTCAATACAAACACAAATACAAATGTTCCTAACTTATGAATGAAAAGGGAGCAGAAAGAAGAAGAATCTTATCTGATCTGCCCCTTTCACAAATAACATCATTTAATAATAATTAAAAAAAAAACAAAAAACTAAGTGAATAAAAACAACTAAAATAAAATTAAAATAACATTAAATAAAATTACCACCACCTACGGGTATGTCAATCAAACTCAACATTTTTCGTTATATTTCCTTAACATACAGGTTTTAATTGTTCTTTTAAATGTAATTTTTGATTTGGATTCTTTGTTTTCTTTGTTCAGATTGTTCCATAAACTGATTCCTTTCACAGAAACACAACGTTCCATCAATTTTGTCCTGCATCTTGGTTTTATAAAAATCTCTGTTCCTTTTAAGTTATACTTGCTTTTTCTTTTTTCAAATCTTTTCTGAATGTTGATTGGTAAGGCTGGATT
The DNA here is from genome assembly GCF_033807715.1 of Cololabis saira. Taxonomy (NCBI): domain Eukaryota; kingdom Metazoa; phylum Chordata; class Actinopteri; order Beloniformes; family Belonidae; genus Cololabis; species Cololabis saira. The sequence continues at coordinate 47,593,167 of NC_084587.1, forward strand.
GGTAATTGAGTTGGCAGGCTGAGGGAGACCACTTTATATATGTTAAAGCAAGAAAAAACCTGTTTTTCATAATAGGTCCCCTTTAATATGCATGTTGGTAGGCAATTGTACTCTCTCTCTCTCTCTCTCACACACACACACACACACACACACACACACACACACACACACACACACACACACACACACACACACACACACACACACACACACACACACACACACACACACACACACACACACACACACACACACACACACACACAGAAACACAAAGACACACACATTCGAAAAAACCCACGCCAGTACAAGGAGAACATGCAAACTCCATGTCAGACCACTTTACTGCATACTCAGTATTATAGGTCTAGCCATCATTCCATCCATTTTCTACCCTCCATTCCTTCTACTCAGGGTCAACAGTTTCTGCTGGACCCTCTCCTATCCTGTAATGTCCTATCCTACCCTACCATATTCTATCCTATTCTTCCCTGCCCTGCCCTATTCTATTCTATTGTATTGTATTCTATTGTATTGTATTCTATTCTATTCTATTCTATTCTATACTATTTTGTCCTGCCCTGTCGTGCCTTATTGCCCACCTGGACGCCTCCTATAAGTGTCTATTAAACTTACTTAGATAGTGAAAATCATGGGAAATGCTGACATGTCGCCCCCGTTGATTCTTTCTGCTGTTTCCTTTTTGAGTTTGAACACAATGAGTTTGTCTTTCAGTTCTACTGTAGTGTCCTGAGCCATGTGCAAATATTAACGTGCTCTTATACATTCAATACCTGTTGTGGTCTTGGAAAGTGACATTTTAGATTTGGGGATAATGTCTTTCTTGCTGTGTTCCCCTGTTTTACCCAAGGTTTTATTGTGCTGTTTCTTTTGTACTCCTGTGTATATAGAGTTCCTGTTTTATTTTGAAACAGCTTTCCCAGGTGTCCAACTTCCTTTATTTGCTTGGTCTTTCCCAAGCTCCAACCATCTAAGGGGCTCATTCATAAAATTGTTTTACTTTAATCATTTGATTTCACGTCCATGACGACTCTGAGGGGTCAGTAGAGTTTATGTAAAGTAATAATCTTTTTTCTTATATGATCGTTAACGCTTCCTCATCTCAGGTCATAGGTCATGAGAACCTTAAAAACTGCATGTGACATTTCACGTCACTTTCACTGCGTTGTGGATCTCAGCATGGACGTTGGGTTTATTACATCACTCACGTTCCCCTGTCTCATGTTTCTGTGCTTTGCAACCTCATGTGTTTTCCCTCTTCCCCCCTCCATTCTCTGTCGTCCTCTGTGTTCATCCGTCCGCCTGTTAGTTGTTGGTAGACTGAAGCGACTGCATTATCTAGATGCATTATTGATGCCAGCAGCACTCTAACAGGCACACACACACACACACACACTCCACCCGTTCACTCACAGCATAAAAACATACTTCCACTCTTTAAATGAAACACATCGACAGATACACCATCACAAAAAAAAAGTGCCCCTATTTGTCTTTGACTGTGTACAAGAGACGAGCAAACGTGCATGGTGTGTGCTTATGGGTGAACAAAAACTAGTACTGCCTAACTCCATTTTTTTTTGAACAGGATGAATCAGTGGAGCTGTTTAAAAATGCACTGACTAAAATATTGCTGGCTTCACGCTCCGTCGAGAGCTGGCGGAGACAATTAATCTTTAAAAATAACCAAAAAGATATTAAAACAGAGAACCGGAAAAAAAAGGAGAAGCAGACACGAAGGAAACAACAAAATTAATAACGGTTTTTAGGAGGGAAGTTTTGAAAAGTGGTGGAGAGGCAGATCTTGGAGGGAGGAGGGACAGAAGAGTTCCCAGGATCTCTTTTCCCAGGGCTTTGTAAGGGTCTCATCAAATATGGATGGTGTTTGGAGCAGAGTAGGGGGAAGTGGGACTCCACAAACAGCACAGGCAGGCAGGCCCATCCGACTGCGATGGAGCTCTTCTGTCATTTTTCGCCTCATCTGTCTCTCCATCCACCTCCTCCCCTCCTCCCTCGACTTACTTCAGTGTTTTCCCCCGTTTTTGTTTAAAGCCTTAACTCTGCTGCCCGTTCAGCTTTTCTCTCTGCCATCCGTCAAGCTCTCTGATGGGAAAGTGTCTTTTTTTCTCTGTTTTGTTTCCTTCTGCCATCCTCTAAGTGTGTCCTCCTCTTGTACTTCACTACGCTCTTTTTCTTCCTCCCTGTGAACTAGGGATGGGCTTCCTTCCTTTCTTCCTTCTTTTTCCCCTTCCTTCTTTCCTCCTGCTCTCTCCTTCCTTCTTCCCTTCCTCTTTTCTCCCTTCCTTCCTTCTTTCCTTGTTTTCTTCCTTCCTTCCTTCCTTCCTTCCTTCCTTCCTTCCTTCCTTCCTTCCTTCCTTCCTTCCTTCCTTCCTTCCTTCCTTCCTCTTTTCTCCCTTCCTTCCTTCCTTCCTTCCTTCCTTCCTTCCTTCCTTCCTTCCTTCCTTCCTTCCTTCCTTCCTTCCTCTTTTCTCCCTTCCTTCCTTCCTTCCTTCCTTCCTTCCTTCCTTCCTTCCTTCCTTCCTTCCTTCCTTCCTTCCTTCCTTCCTTCCTTCCTTCCTCTTTTCTCCCTTCCTTCCTTCCTTCCTTCCTTCCTTCCTTCCTTCCTTCCTTCCTTCCTTCCTTCCTTCCTTCCTTCCTTCCTTCCTTCCTTCCTTCCTTCCTTCCTTCCTTCCTATCTTCCTTCCTTCCTTCCTTCCTTCCTTCCTTCCTTCCTTCCTTCCTTCCTCTTTTCTTCCTTCCTTCCTTCCTTCCTTCCTTCCTTCCTTCCTTCCTTCCTTCCTTCTTTTTCCCCTTCCTTCCTTCTTTCCTCCTGCTCTCTCCTTCCTTCTTCCCTTCCTCTTTTCTCCCTTCCTTCCTTCTTTCCTTGTTTCCTTCCTTCCTTCCTTCCTTCCTTCCTTCCTTCCTTCCTTCCTTCCTTCCTTCCTTCCTTCCTTCCTTCCTTCCTTCCTTCCTTCCTTCCTTCCTTCCTTCCTTCCTTCCTTCCTTCCTTCCTTCCTTCCTCTTTTCTCCCTTCCTTCCTGCTTTCCTTCCTTACTTCCTTCCTTCCAAAAATCAGCTTTACACAAAAACGTCATCAATGGGAATTTATCGTTTTTACCGCGATATGACAAAAGTCTTATCGTGAGGAATTTATTTTGACGGTATATCGTGAACGGTAAAATATCACCCATTCCTACTGTGAACACTCTATGTTGTTTGACAATGTCATGTGATGGGAGAGGGGAGTTTTCATCAGTGGCTCGTGGCCCCCGTCTCAGCTTTCCTTCCTTCTCAGGGGAAAACCACGTGTATCAGAAATGCACCACAACCCCCCCATACTTTATCATGACCTTGTTTATGTCCTCAGGAGATGAAGACACATCATCCGGACGCTCCTCAGCGGGACGATGGACGCACAGCGAGTGGAGCTGGACTGTAACCGGTGCCTTCATGGAGCCCTGAGACGCAGGGCAGAGAGCAGGTGGGTAAATAACATCAAACAGACCTGTTTGTCCTCACAAAACCAAATATGACATGTGAGGAGCACTGTGTGGAATCAGGTTGGAGTGAGACCGACGGTGAGAGGGAAGCGGATGACGCGCGGTATCTGTCTCATAGTCGCAGACTGGCTGTTACCCCGAACAGAGCTGTGAAGTTGAAGTGAAGCTCAGTCTAATCTGGCTCAGCAGGAGTGACGCACAAAGTCCCTGTCACAACCTGCAGACACTCTGTAATCTCATTTGCCTGCTCTGTGCTCGAATCTGCCCCTGTGTGTTCAACATTACGCAGAGGTTGTAGGTAATGTCAAAGGGGAACCGTCAATACATGCTGTACTGTCAGAGTTGGAGCTAAGATAATGAGTTTTGCATGGGAGTGGGAGAGGTGATGGAGGACCATTTAAATTTGATTCATCTTGGAAAATGCATGCACCATCAGGGAAGAAAAAAATCAATTGATGGAATAACCTGGCCATTCATCATCTTTAGGTAGTCAGCTGACTCATTTTTTTTTTTGATCAACTGTTTTTTATTATTTTGTTGATACATACAGTTAAATCGAACAATTATGCATGCAATTGTACAGAAAAAACCTTTAAATCCCCTGTCCCCCCACCCACCCTGTAGCCATCCAACAAGACAACAATAACACAACAACAGGACAAAACAAGCAAGACAAGAAAACCAAAAAAGTTCTTTCAGTTTTTCAATGGCTTGTGTCCATATTTTTAACGTCCTGGGTCCCGCACAATGAATTCTTGCCACTGAAAGTTCCATATGTAAAATGTCCATAAACAGATGAAACCAGTGACATGTTGTCAGCTGACGTCATAACGGTGCTGAACCTGGACCTGACCCCCTGCAGCAACCCCAGATCAGAGCTCTGCCCCCACAGGCTTGTACGGTAGGCGCTAAGCATGATGGGAGCATCGCTTCATCCGCTGCTCTTCTTGCCCTAATGCACCCATCCCTCTGGAACTCTGGGTAAATCTGGACTCATCAGACCACATGACCTTCGGCCACTGCTCCATGGTCCAACCTTTCTGCTCCCTAGCAAACTGAAGCCCTTTTTGTCTGGTTAGCCTCACTGATAAGTGCTTTTCTTAAGGCTGCACAGCTGTTCAGTCCTGATCCCTGGAGTTCCCTTAGCATTGTTCTCGTGGAAACGCGTATACTTTCACTATTAAACACAGCTGTGACTTCTACTGTTGTTTTTTATGATTTGATTTTACCAAACGTTTAAAGGGGACCTATTATGGCATCTAATACCTATTTTAAACAGGCCTTGAATGTCTTAAAAACAAGCTTTTGATTGTTTTTGCTAAATAAATTAGAAATTCAGCCTCTGAGCCATGTCTTTATCATCTCATTCTCTAACCTCATTATCTATGCAGGATTCTGAGTGGGCGGGGCTATGATAATGAGGCTTTGTGCTGATTGGCTGCCTGAATGACGCGTAGAAAATGCGGAAACCTCTGGCCGGCGGAGGTGTTGTTGTTGTTCCGGCCAGAGTTAGTTGTGGGCGTGGTTTCACGCATCGCTGCCGTCGTTACGTAACGAAAGGGAGCAGAATCTGAACGGCTCGTAGATCCACATCACACTGGACGGCTCATCCGGGCGGCTGTACAGACACTGCAGAATTTGGTTGCTTTCCTCCTTCTCTGTGTTGGCAGGCTGAGGGGAGACCACTTTATATATGTTAAAGCAAGTGTTTTTCATAATAGGTCTCCTTTAAGTGAGTGCCGATCATGATCATTCCAGATTAACATAACGCCTTGGCCAGTTGTTTAACCAGTTTCAGTAGTTTCATCAATCTCAAAATTTCAACAAATCTTTTGCACAACCACAGGATGATGGCTGTTTAAGAAATAAAAACAACTAACTGCATCAGTTAGAGTTAAATAACTATCAATCAATCTCAATCAATCAATCAATCAATCTTCACTTGTTACTGTTACTAAATTGCTAAAAGAAAAACTCGCTTCCAGTTGAAACATCATCATCCATGCTTTAATTGTCCAATGGGAGGCTCTTTTCTACTTGCTTACGTAGATCCAGATGATGACTTTTGTTTGGGACCCGCATTGTGTACAGCAAACTGTTGCATTGATAACGCTGCGATAGGTGTGACCCTGTGACTGCTGTTCACTGTCAATGGTTGGGACATTTTTGATTGTTGCGCAGCTGTGCGTATGCAGCTGTGCTTTGTTGGCTTTACAATTTCAGCGACTTTCAAGCTGTGCATTCACAGTGAACCCACAGACACACGTTACATCCCTCATGTATGCTTTCTCAAAGCGTTGTGGTGTTTGGCAGTCTGAAGACAGTCCTTTCCCCGACTTCACAGTCAGCAACAGATCTTTAATGTCTGTGGTTACTGGATGCTCTATTTAGTTGGCACTGAATGAAATATATCACTGAGTAAACACTGACTGAAAAAATAAAGTTCCTACCTGGTTGTTGCTGTGCGGGCCTCAGTTTTAAAACCACTGCGTGTGTTTGTGGCGTTAATTCAGCTGAAGGACGGAGCTTCAGCCGGTTGGACTCGGCTGGACTGGCAGAAAATTCTGCCAGGCATTCGGACAGCCGGTGTCTCTCACTTTTCCCGTGACGGACTGATTTCATCCTCAGCACGGAGTTTGCAGCCACAGCAGGATGGAGTGAAGGCGCTACAGAGTCAGAACTAGCCGACTGTGAACGGGGCTTCTGTTTTCAGTGTTAGGTGGAGGTTTCTGACATCATCCATGCTCCTTGTCCTGTTGTCATCTTATTCACTAAGCACACGCACGCACGCACGCACGCACGCACGCGTGCGTGCGTGCGTGCGTGGGGCTGAGCCTGGGGCTGGTAATGTCACCAATGCTGTAGGGAAACACACGCACGCACGCACGCACGCACGCACGCACGCACGCACGCACGCACACACACACACACACACAGGCGTACGGTATAGTGTGTGTGCACATGTGACCTTGTTCCAGAGGTCTTGTGATTTGTTCATATGCATCATTACCATGTTCTCTCCAGGGAGAGCTTTCTTCTGCCCAATTTTACAAACAAGCCTATACCCCTGCAGTCTTCTTCTAAATGCATTATTTTGAACTTTAACATCTATCTAAGTTAACTCTGCAGAGTCTGAGAACTAGTTCTTGTATTCCTTTTCACAATATTCTTCTTTTGCTCACTGAAATTCGGTTTAAAATTCCTGGGACGTCCAGTCCTGGGAAGAATGGCAGGTGATTGAATGTTTTCCTCTTGTGGATAATCGTTGTCACTGTAGAACCATGGACAAAATTGTTGGGAACTGACTTTAAAACTCTCCCTAGATTGGTGGGCAGCAAGAACGGCTTCTCTTAGGTCATTGTTTGCTGATGATCCATCAATAAGGTGCTTTTGAGCAGCAGCACCTGACTTTGTTCTTAGTGATTATTGTAGAACGAGTAAGACTTCACATAGGGATTCTGTCTTTTAGTTTATTTTTTATTAAATTTATAGTGGCAGTGTGTGACAGTTTGTTTCTTTGATACACATTTTCTTCTTAATGGAAATGAGAGAATACATTTAGCTTGGAAAATTTATAATGAAGGAGTTGAATTGTTTCCATGAGAGGGAAGGAAAAGGTTCAAGACTACTTGCTAATTTACGTTTGTTATGTAATGTTATTGCAAAGAATCGGTCTAATTGGTGTTCATTACCTAGTCACTGATGATGTTTACCAAGGCCCTGACAATGCTGAGAGACTTCAAACAACCTTGGCCTGCAGTTTATTTTAAACTTGAGCTTTCAAAAGTTGTTGTCAACAGTTAATTTAGGAAACAAGTTTGAGAAATACGTTTTCAGTTAATTCTGGTTACGCATTCTCATTTCTGATTTACCGCTTTATTCTGTGACTTGTGTATTATTCACACAGGACTACAATGACATCTGGATCAGATATTGTGTATTTAACCCCTACGTCGTGTTTTACAATGAATGATTACCAGAAGTGACGTTGATGACGACGTCTTGTGTTTTAACAAACAATTACCTTTGATGTAACTTAAATTGAACATTGAGTTAAGTGCCAAGTGCAAAAGATTCCCATCCGCAAATCACTGAATTACTGAAATGTGCATTTGCACAGGACTTAAATGATCTAATTACCTCGAAATAGAGAAGGCAATTAGGGGCAGAATTTCTTCTTCTTTGCCAAATCATGGACACATTTGCACTGGATTAAAATCACAGACATCCTCCGTAATTATTACAAACTACAGCAGGTCCCCAAATAGTTTTAATTTAGTGCAAATGAGGCATTACTCTGCACGCTCTGTACACCCTGTGAGACGATAAAATGCACGAGACATCTCTTTGTTTTACATTGTTTTATGATTATCTTTCTTTATAAACTTGCATGTTCTTCCAGACATGCTCTCGTGAACTTTCAAGATGTCCCTCCATGGATGGGGATACACTTTCTAAATATGAACAGAATCAGGAATGATCGTGTTTGGACAACCCAGTCTTTCTCATTTCAATCTGTCCTCCAGCTAAAAGTAACCTTAAAACAATAATCCTTTTGTAAAGAATAGATTTTTTAAATGTAAAGCTTCATATGACAAGATTTTCTGAATCAGCTGATCGTTAGCCTGATCAGATACAGGACTTGTTCTGTGATCAGTGGTTTTAAAGTCATTTCCCACATTATGTGATTGATTGCAGATGAAAAGTCTTGAATTGCAGAATCTGAGAGATGCCAAACTGGTCTGACATGCAGAAAATCCCCTATAACCACGTACAAAACACAACTGATTATTACTAAATGGTCTGAGGGAGGAAACAAACATTGTTTGTGATATGATTTGTTCAGAACAGGGACATAAAAAGAAAAGAAAAAGAACATGACTGAAGGAATGGATTGGTGTAGACAAGTGACAGGGTTTGTTTTTAATGTGAGTAAACAGATAGCGGCTTGTTTGGTATGATTGATATTTGCTGGCCGTCAGCAGCCGCTCTCATCTTTCACGAGGCTCTGACTTCTCTGTACATAACGGTATAGTGTTGCCAACATATCACCGATACCTCAGCAATCTCTGTCACTCAAATCAGACCTAAAATGTTCTGGTCTCAAAGAGCCTTAAGGCTTCTGAGGCAACGATCGTCTGTTTGTCGATCAACAAACAAGGAATTGATTGTTGACTTCTGACAAGAATGAAGCGGCGAGATCACATCACACCTGTACCGGCCTCCCACTTCGTTTTAAGGTTCAGTTTGAAATGACATTACTTGGGGAATTTTAACAGCATGACTCCATCAACTTTGTCGCCCTCACGCAGGCTAAGAAAGAGAGGTGACTGCTTTTTCTGGCGGTGGGCCACAAAAAGCAAGTAAGAAGCTACATGGCAGAGTTATTATCATTCACGAAAACTAACGAAAAAACGAAAGCTAAAATTGAAAAAACAATTTCGTTAACTGAACTAAATAAAAACGAAAATTAAAAGACAAAAACGATATTAACTGAAACTATATTGCGTGTTTAGAAAACTAAAACGAACTGAAATTATACATATAATTTCCTCGTTTTTCGTCCCTGTCAATATAAGCCTCTTGGTATGATCAATTTATTCAGCTCTGGCCGCTTATCTCCAACTGGCAGCTACGACACCTTAACGTCCCACGGTCCGTGACGTCAAAACTAAAACTAAAACTAAAACTAATAAAAACTAAACTAAAACTTAGCATTTTTGAAAATATAAAAACTAATAAAAACTAGCAAACCCACACTAAAAACGAATTAAAACTAACTGAATTGAAGGAGAAAAAGTCAAAACGGAGTAAAAATGAGAAGGACTGGACCAGACTATATTTGAGAAGCCTCAACCTCCACCATACAGTGTAAGAATATGCAGTAACTAGAGGGTAAGAATATGAGGGAAGAATATGAATAGAGAGCAGACGACAATGTGAATGAATAAATGTTTACAGGAGCACAAGTGTGAATGCTGGGGGAAAGGCTGTAAATGCGGTTGCAGTGCCATTAGTCAGCTTTCGTGTGCGTGCGTGCGTGCGTGCGTGCGTGCGTGCGTGCGTGCGTGCGTGCGTGCGTGCGTGCGTGCGTGCGTGCGTGCGTGCGTGCGTGCGTGCGTGCGTGCGTGCGTGCGTGCGTGCGTGCGTGCGTGTGTTTCCCTACAGCATTGGTGACATTACCAGCCCCAGGCTCAGCAATAAACAAGAAGCCAGCATTTGTAGCAGAGAGGACTCTTTCCTGCTGCAGTATTGTTATATACTGTATGTGCTGTAAATACTACTGTATATATTATCCTATATACTACTGTATATAATCAAATAGCTTGTGACTCCTGTGGAAGTTGCCGATATGAAAATATGTTTAAGTTTATAAAAGACAAATTAGTGATGAATCATTTCCCATGAGACTGTAACTGTTACTGTTACTGCAGTATTTTTGACCTTTTGGTTTCCTTCAGTGTTTTGCCTGTTACTGATTTTATACCATCAATGACAGGTTATCCCTAGCTGATAAAACTCAATCAACTGTCAGTTTCTATCAGTTTCAAGCTTAAAGGATCTGGAAATCTACCCGAATACCAAATTTGTCATTGACTTTAAGAAGAGGTAACACGCCCACCGATGTTCTTTGACGCATCAGGACACACTGTTTAAAACAATATAAACTAATTCATTTACTATCTTGAAATGACAATTAAATGTCTTTCACCAAAAACCTTATTCAGACCTGTTAGTACAGTTAACAGCACAAGTATATGTTATCTTAACAGTGAGAGTGACGGCTACATCAGCTCTTAATTCACAGCTAAGACGTCAAGTTCAGTGTTCAGAAGCTGCAGTGATGACAGATACCTATTTGACAGCCGCCACTCAGGAAAAACATCCTAATTCTGCTTATCCAGCCACCTCTAGAGTATCCAGCCACCTCTAGAGTCTTTGTGGATGTAAAATCTTGATATGGAGACGGAACAGTTCGTTCACAAGGCTGTCAGATGAAAAATTAATGTTGTAAATTCGGATGTTTAACACGGCGGTCAGTGGAGATCGACTCCTCTAACATTCTTTCGAAGTGCCTGGCCTTTTTTCTCTTTTCTCTTGCTTTTTTCTTATTCTAGATTTTTCTCTCTGATGAAAACCTGAATGATTCTGTGAACAAATAATTTTTGTAATAATTGAATCCATTGATCAGATTTATTCCCATGTAGAGGCTGGGGATCGACCCACAGAGCCTTCAGTTGGTGCACGGAGGGTCTTCCCCCCGAGTCCTGACCACTTCTTAGTCTGGAGGCTGTGAAGACACCAGCCAGTGACAGTTCATGTGTGTGAAGACTCCAGAAACATTCAGGCTCCATCACTAAAACAGAGACGTCCACATTTTATTATCTGATGATCCAGCATCTTTGCACAGGGTTGTGTAGATGTGTGCAAATTTGTGGAAATGTTCATCCGTGCTTCAGAACATAACCACTGTGGAACACTGCGTAAATGTTGTTTTATCTCCCTGATTTACTTGTTTATTATTTATTGCTTTATTCTCACTCGCAGCACAAAAGCGAAGAGGGGCACGTTTGATTGCTGTGCTTGCAAATATTATCTACCTTTATACTGTACTTTTAAACTGCTCGTTTTTCACTGCAGAAGCAGTAAAATAATTTAAATCACCGAACTAGTTTTAATCTTATTCATGTACTTGTGTTATTGACTAACACATGAATAATGTTAAATGGGTCAAACAAGGAAACTCTGGCTTCAAATATGATTGAGTTGATCTCACGTTTATCACTAACTCCACTCATTTCAGTTTTTCATTGCGAAATGAGCTGCAGTTCATGGTGTTTTATTAACACACGTGCACACACACGCAAAGCAGCGCAATCAGGTTTTGTCCAGCATTAATTTGCATTAGAAATGATTCATTATTCTGAGAGAGAGTGGACTTTTGTTTCTAGCTCCATATCTGCATCCACGAGGGCCAGAGAGCATGTGAGAAACCCGACTCCTTTCACACAAACAATAATCTAATAAAAGGGCAGCAGGAGGGGACACACACAAGAGTGATGATGTGGACCATAGTGGGCTGGCAGGAAAACATTTTGTGCAGAGAATAACGGGCCAAAGTCAGGCATTCACAAGCAAAACTGTTACCATGTCCATTTCATCCATGGCATGAGAAATAAACGTGGAGACGGCATTGAAAGACAGGCTTTTAGAAATGATTCACTCTGTTCTTACCTCTCCCACAGTGGGATCAGCGCACTGACCTTGTTCTGTATGTCTCCTCTGGACACACAGCGGTTCAACTGATTAAACATTTTCTTTCCAGCAGAAGTCTGGTGAAGGCAGCGAGGCTGAGGCGACTCGTCTCGTGCCTGATGCAAGAGGAAATTACAGTATAAGGTTTCCAGCAGCTTCTATTATTACACCTGTTCAAAAAAAAATAAGCTGACATTTCCTCTCTTGATCTCTTGTCGAAAATGCCGTGGCTGCAAAACAAGAATTGCTCTGCTGTCACCGTTTTTTTTTTTTTCATGCTGTATTCGTTCGGCTAGGCTTGCACTTGGTGTGTATCGTCAATCACTTCCACTTAGGAAGAAGACGTGATTATGGAATCAGAAGGGATTGGTTTTTCCACCGGTGTATTTGCAGTTTGAGAGGCACATACATTGGCTGTAATCCATCTCACGCTGTCTTCTTTAAAAAGGAGCCGTTTCTGTGGACATAGAAGCTTTCAGAGCTTCGGGGTCTTTACGTGTCTCCCTGCGTTTGTACGTATCAGTGTCACCACTGAGAACACCACACCGCTGTGTAACAGTAGTGGGATCACTCTGACCCATGCAAACACAAGGATACTACTGCATTGTGTCTCTGCAACCTGAGAGGAGATTCAAGCAAGATAGTGTGAGTGAAGCGAATATGAAAAGTGAGATGTGGTGCAAGAAGTATCAAGGGGCTGATGGGAGGAAAGGAAAGAAAGTGTGTGTGTGGGGGGAGGGGAGGGGGGGGTCTAAGCAGACAGATGGGTGGATAATGTGCTTATGACTCAGGATCCCTCAGGATATGCTGCTGTCTGGCTTTGTCACTCAACACTTTCATCACTAAGCCCTCAACTTCTCTCATGATTGCTGGGCTTCCTTATCTCATTCAATTTCCTGCATTTGTCACTTCGCCTCTCCTCTCCTTCTCCTTGCTTCCCTCTATGCCTGCCTTTTGTTTCCCTTAATGGAGGGGGCTAATGCCAATCCTCCATCTGGAGGAGACTCCTTCCTGCAGCTGCTCACTGAGGGACACGGCAGGCCTGCTGAGATCATTCACTCATTCATTTCATCCGTCCATCACCACAGCTGTGTTCATGGATTGATCCGTCCCCTTGCTCTTTCATAAGAATACACTACAACTGAGCTCATTCCTCCATTCATGTCTCTATCTCTGTCTACGTTCATCAATAATTTGTCTGTTTATTAATTTATTGCATCTTTATTTGGGCAGCTGAATGATTGATTGCTTAAGTAAATGAGTCACTTCCTCATTCTTTCTTTCTTTATTAAAGTAAGATGATGCATGAATACCATCAGAGTATCTGTTTCTGTCATTTGGTTAGAGTTACCCTTCGATGATATAAAGGAGGTCAAAGGTTTCAGTTAATCACAAAGTGTTTATCCGCCTGTTATGATCATCTGGAAGAACTCACATATCCATCCAGTTCCAGGACGCTAACAAGCGCCAACCGTCTAACTTCTGGGTTGAGGATCATGTGGGACTAAATTTCGTTGGTTGTCCCTCCACTGGCCGCTAGAGGCTGGCTCCAAAAGCCATCAATCTCCATCCACTCCCATTTTAAAATGTCTAATTTAAGGGTAGAAATATCAACTTTACATCAAGCAATACATTTATTTCTAATATGATTGATTGACAGTTGGCTCAGCCACTGGCCGGCCGTTATCAGGTCCTCATACGTAATCATCATGCTCTTAGCAAAGGAACCTGCTGTCTGTATTAAGCCAACGTCAGCTAAAGGCGACTGTCATTTTTGAAGTTGCTGTCGAGTCAACATGTCAAACAGTGTATCCCGCTGTACATGTCTGATCTCTGCAAGCTATTCTGGGACAGTTTGGCTGAAGGAGCCGGGAGCAAAGCTCACTTTGAGTGTTCCTGTCGGCAACATGGCTGCACCCTATACAAAGAAAAATGGGCTTCAAGACCAGTCTTCAGAAACCAATCGGTCTTGTGATCAAATGCTTCATCTGTTGTTTTCATAGTCTATGGAGGCTAAGAAGAGAAACACCTCACACTCTTCTGGAACACTATTGAGCTGATATAAACTCTCCAGCCTCTCCAGGGCCTACCGTGGACCTCCTCCCTGTTGGAGGAATCCAAAAGGCTTCATCAGGGGGGCATTGTGTCGTAGCTCTAGTCCTTATTGAAAGACTGAACTTCACATTCCCTCACTACTCCATATCCCTGCCCACAATTTGTAAAAATACACAAGGTAGGAGCGTAAATCAACCAGAGCGTCTCACCTTGTGGCCGATGTGTCTCTACACCACAACAGAACGGTGCATTGTTGCAGACATTGCACTGATCTACACCATGTATGTGTCAGTGTCCTGCACTATTCTTCCTCCACTCATGAACAAAACCGAAAAATATTTAAACACCTGTAGTTGAAGCAGGGATTCACCTCCAACCCGTAGAGCGCATCCTTCTCTGGGCCATGGACCATGGCCTGAGAACCAGAATAAGTGCTGTGAATTCACTTTTTCTAGTCAAGGAGAGGTTGTGAAGCGTTGCAGAAAAAAACGCTTGTTCTGCTTCGCTAATAATACACATCAGGTTTATTTTGACCCTGGACTGCGGTTAAGCCACCTCAATTTATACACAGCATATAGACAAGTTTACGCGCCAAAACACGGGCGCTGCCATTCGTCTGCATAGATGCGGGTCATTTCCGGCGGAAGGGGTTTCCGCAGCCTTTTACCTGTATAAACACAGCGGCGTGGACACGGCGTGGACACAAACCTAAACGAAATACTTGCTGTTCGTGTGTTTTTTCTCTCGACAACTATGTCTTTGCCATGGGAACACGGTTCTACGACTTTAACTGGAGGTGGCGTTACTCTCCCGACCCGAATTCAGTGCAGAACTGGGATGATAACGTGATGACAGCAGCAGAACTGACAGCTGATCTGCTCCCACTTCCTGCAATCCGCAATGGACAAACTGAAAGTTTCTGAGGTTTATCAATATCTGCACAGAGACAAAGTCGGTTTTGTCATGTCATACAAACATGGTCGTTTTGTTTATTTGAAAGCAAATGTCGAACCTGGCCAGTGTTTGAACAATGCGGGGCTTAAAGCTCGGCTGCTGTAACTGAAGCTGGAGAAGTCAGACCTGCGGGATGTTCGTGTTTCTGGACCTGGAGATCGTGTTCCCATTCAGCTGCGATCTTATGGAAGGTAACAAGATTATTTGACATATATGTCTTCATTTTTGCTATCCGAACTACATCATAGTCTACTTGGCTTTTTTTTTCTTTAGGTAGAAAATGCTGTGAGACGGGAAAACCGGGCTTGCCTGCACTGACAGAACAGCTGGGTCTGAAAGAAATGCTGGTCAGAAGAAGATGAAGTGCAGGACTGTCTCAGAAAATTAGAATATTGTGATTTTCTCTAATGCAATTATAAAAACAAAAATGTCATACATTCTGGATTCATTACAAATCAACTGAAATATTGCAAGCTTTTTATTATTTGAATATTGCTGATTATGGCTTACAGCTTAAGAAAACTCAAATATCCTATCTCAAAAAATTAGAATATTCTGCGAATCTTAATCTTAAACTGTAAACCATAATCAGCAATATTAAAATAATAAAAGGCTTGCAATATTTCAGTGGATTTGTAATGAATCCAGAATGTATGACTTTTTTTTTTTTTTTTTTTTAAATTGCATTACAGAAAATAAAGAACTTTATCACAATACACACACAGGAAGGATCTTTACCAGCCGTCACCAACAGCATCTTCTACCACTCCAGAACCGGCACAGGAGGTGAAACTCTGTAGGACTCATGAAGAGTGGAGGACCAGCCCTGGGAATATTCTCCTGCAGCTCTGCCTCCCGCCATCACCCAACCAACTTCACATACTCCCAAAAATTGATGATTTTGTTGAGGGAAGGTTACAGTTCTGCAGTAAATATCTCAGCATTTTAAAACTAAAATGAATTATTTAGGAACCAACAGATGTTTGTACTGTGAAAATAAAGTTTGATGAAACTTAATTTCATTTCATTATTGCACTGAACTACGATCAATGAATGATAGGCCTTATCTTCCTTAGTGTGTTACAATGTCTTTTAACAGTTCATCATTCATAGTAAGCTCATACTGTACATTAATAATGGATGAATTTTGAGTTTTGAGGAAACTAAACAAATGGCTTCAACAAGAAAATTCATATGTTTAATCTTAACAGGAATAAAAAAAGTAAAATATGGGGTAAGGGAACTGTCAATCGAATTTGTGCACATAAATCAAATGTGTGCATATTATTCTACAGTTATGCATGAATAAAAAATTTAAATATTTGTCAAATCATACATATAGTGTGTATTTTCTCTGTAATCCATGTTCATAATCTTCTAATCACAGAGAAAATACATTACATATTATATGTTTGATTTGACTTAAATGTTTACATTTCTATTTATTTATGCACAACTGTAGAATATGCACACATTTGATTTATGTGCACAAATTCAATTAACAGTTCCCTTACCTCCATAGTAAAATACAAAAGCATCCCACACAATTACATCACTATAAAAACTATTCATATATAATATTAAAAAATACAATGCACACAGTATTTGTTGTTTATCTTTATTTAATGAACAACATCACTTGTGTAGCAGGCTCGGCCTCAGGTGACAGGTTTCAGGACCATCTAAAAAAAGGGGAAGAGAAAAACATGGAGCAAAATTAATGCAGAAAATCTCATTACACTTAAAACAAGAGTATTTACCAAAAAAATAACTTATTTGACAATCTTCACCTGTTTCAAGTACATTTTCATTTGAAATAAGTAGAAAAATCTGCCAGTGGGACAAGATTTATCTTCTCATTACAAGCAAAAAAATCTTGTTCCACTGGCAGATTTTTTCACACGCAGACACACACACACACACACACACACACGCACACGCATCTCAAAACCATCAACTGCCTTATAAATATACCAGTAGCAATGTTAGTGTATGACAACTTTTTCAGTATTAACAGTAGCTACTGTCAGCTTCACAGCTAAAGTTGCTGAACTTACCTCAGGTCCGTGTTTGTTTCTCCGGGGGAGGCAGCGGATCCGCCGGCTGAGTTTACTCCTCTCTGGCTGGGGAGAGCGATTATAAACCAACCACAACTCAGGGAATGGATTATCCTTTGTTGTTTTTTGTCAACA
The DNA here is from genome assembly GCF_033807715.1 of Cololabis saira. Taxonomy (NCBI): domain Eukaryota; kingdom Metazoa; phylum Chordata; class Actinopteri; order Beloniformes; family Belonidae; genus Cololabis; species Cololabis saira. Next base: position 47,610,145 of record NC_084587.1, read on the forward strand.
AAGTGGTGTGAACAAACAAAAATGTTGCGCGGTGGTTTTTTAGATGTAATGCCTCCAGCCCGGTCCGTGGCTTCAGAAAAAAAATAAACAAAGCAGCGCATTGGACGTGTCTCTTTGAAGCTGGTTTGTGGTTGCAGCAGTCTCTATCCAACCATTCCTTCAGGTGCTTCCTAGAGTTACTACATCCAACTGCCGAGACATGTCGTTCCCGAACCACTTTTTTTCTTAGAAATATCCATTTTGTCCCTCTTTTTCGGAGCAATGTTGCCACTGTTTTCAATGGAAAAACCCAAAAACGGAAGTGAACTACTTACGGGGGAGGAGTTTAGGAAGTAGAGCGGAAACGGCCGGTAAACTTGTCTATAGAGCTGGCAGGAAGTCAGACATGACAATGGTACAAAGAATCCTATTAGTTTTCAAACTAAAACACGCGAGCGGGCTTCGAGCTATACGTTGATTGTGGGTAAATCTGGAAGCTGTCGGGGAGCAGTAAGGGTTAAGGGCCTTGCTCAGGGGCCCAAGGTGGTTGACTCCTGGATTGCAACCAAAAGTCAACCACCTTGGGCCCCTGAGCAAGGCCCTTAACCCTTACTGCTCCCCGGGCGCCGTGCCATTGCATGGCAGACCACTGCTGGGAGTTCAACTAGAAAATGGATTAAATGCAGAGAAAGAATTTCCCCATTGTGGGAGTACTAAGGGAATCTTTCTTTCTTTCTTTCTTTCTTTCTTAAACATTTCAGAGGGTTTCAGAAGAGGATTGAACCTTTATGAGGACAGGTTCAGTTTAGAAGCTGAAAAGCTCATTTTATTTGACACTCATTCTTTTTAATGTGTAACTCTAGAAAAAAGACGACACACTGGGATACGCACTGCTGCCCATTAAGCTGGAATACTTTTGTTTTCAGAAACATTCCCAGCTATACTCCAAAATGATTTTTTAATCGCGGGACCTGAGAATGAAGCACAGTCGCTGCAAAGCTGGACCAGGGCAGTTGTAGCGCTGTGGGGCCCAAACATAAAGAACTGTGGTTCCACAGTCAGGATGGAACCTGCATCGTTCTTCCAGAAACAGACGCTCAACCATCAATTGGGCTATCTTCTACTCACTATATTACACTGATGGGTTTGATAGTTTTGTGGCAAACACAAAGCTGGACCCCATTGTCATGACACTGTGGTTTCACATTTTTTTTGTTTTTCTGTTATTTTATTTTCTTGAACATGACATGAACATGACAGAGAACCTGAACTAAAAATTCACGCGCAATACCTCAAAAGCCAATTAAAGTCATATTCCTGAGGCGTTTCCTTCTTATCCCAGAAAGAGGAATACGACCGCATGATTTTTCTAAAATGTCAGTATCCTCACTCACTGGGTAACACTTTTCCATATGACAGTTTCTGCCATTATCTGTAATTACTATTTAAAGTCTCTGGAGACCGTGTCTCTCCATGTTCTGTTTTTAATACCGTAAAATTGTGTTTTGGGTTCTGTGGGCTGTACTTGCTGGTCTCCTGATAAACACAATACTTGGTGACACAAGGACCGTCAAGTTCACTCAACACCATCTTCCAGTAATTTTTCCAAGAAAGGATGTAGCCTACTGACATTTACAGCACAAATTGTTGGAATAGTACTCATCCTTCAGGGGTTTGATGGCCTAAAAGTTACATTAAAATGATCACAAACATCTTTTTCAGAGTTATACGTAATATTTAGTGAAATGTATCTGCCCTGTGCAAAAGGTCTCTCCCCGGGTTAGTCTCTGAAGTCTCCTTCTATGGATATGTTTTACCCTCTGCTGGCTTTAATGAGTGCACGTGTGCTTCCAAGCTGATATGACATCATCTAAAACATTGGAAGCTTCTAAAATGGCTCATTAACAAAACCCCAAAGGATCCGAAAATGACCGATGTCCATTACATCTGTCTCCAAAACATTTTAGATTGTCATTTGTGACAACCTTCTGTGTCTCTGTTGTACAACAGGGACCCATTTCAAGGAAACGGTGTTGTTCTGAAATGATGAACTATTGATATTGATTGTTGTTGAGGTTTGAGAGCTGGATCAGTCCGGTTGGCTCATAACTCTGTCTGAGAGCCTGTTAGGCAGCAGGCTGCCACCACTGACATCATTGTTAGCACGTAAGCAATAGACAGATGTCCCTCTGGGTCAACTCATGCCAACTCACCCAGCTATCTAAATCTTATCATGGATTTCTTTTTTTTTAATCGATTAAAAACAGTCTGTAAGATTCTGAAACAAAGAGTTATTTAGTTTTATGTTTTACCAAAATATTTTTGTCTCTCCTTGATATCTGTAGTAAATGATTTTTAAATGCTATTGGTTCCCAAACAGAGTGATTTGATAGTTAGAGTAGTTGCTGATGAAAATTTCTGTTCATAAGTTGAAAACTGTACCTCGCCGTGACAATTTCAAACCCCAGTTGCAACAGTTGTAACAAACTAACATGGTTGGTCTGAATTTTTCTTGTACGTTTATATATTTAACTTCTAAAAACTGGATAAATAAAAAAATAAAAACAGATTTGGGCTGGCGGTGCACAAAACCTCAACTTTTATTTTTATTAGTTCCGTTGCAGAAAAATTGTTCAGTTTCTCATAAAAACGTGTAATATCTCATGAGCCCTGCACAACAGAATATCCTCTCTGTTGTTGTCACAGTTGAAACATTTGCATATAGCCAAATGTAAACCTGACCCCATAAAATTGACTATTGCAAAACTGTTGATAAACGTTTGGGAACTTTCAATCTTTTAAACTTGCATCTGAAAACACATAGGGCCCGATTTAGTAAGATCCTAAATAAAGAGTACTAAATTGCGTGTGCACTGAAAAAGTTTGCGCGTGCTGTTGTTGTGTGTTTTGCGGGTGATCAACTAAGATTGCGTGCGCAATTGATAACAGGTGCAAACCGCAGTATTTAAATGAGGTGTTGCGTGTCTTAGGGTTTGCGCCATGGAGAGTCTGGATGGAAAGCAGGAGAAACAGGATAGTCGCAAGCGCAAAATGAAATTTTACGAGTTGGAGTTAGAGATTGTTGTGCCGTATTCAGCACCCCTGCCGTGAAAAGCACCGCCTCGTCGACATATATTACCCACAGATTTCTTATTCACGAGTAAATGTCAAAAAGGACTAAATGCTCATGTTTAATTTACTACAAATGACAACGTACACACAATGACAAAAATGATATTCTCATTCCGTGTCACGTTCTGTTTAGCGTCCAGTTTTGTGTTAATGATTCATGTTTAAATGCGCTCATGGATTCCACAATAGTCATACTTTCCCATAATCACAGTCACAGATGACAAAAATCGGGTAAATGGTTATTGAAGTCATTAATTAATAGCCTGCTTACTGTGTTGTCTTCCATAATATTTGTAAATATATATAATATAAACTCCTATGTATGTGTTTGTGTGAGTGTGTATGAGGGGGTGCTTTTCACGGCAGGGGTGCTGAATACGGCACAAAACCAAAAAAACAGCAGCCATCAGTGCGTAATGCTGGGCAGATTAGCACCTTCCTTTCGAACGTATTAAATACAGACGCAATCACAATCCCCGCAATTACTTTCGGGCTTGGTAAATCTCATTGCGTGTGGTAAATGAACATATTTGCATTTTCCCCTCCCAGTATTTAGCGCTTTCTGGCGAGTACGCCCCATATTGATTATTCATCATCAGGGCAAAAGTACTAAATGAATAGCGTGTGCTATTTTGCTCATTTGAGAGACGCAGTCCTCTTTGCACGCTGTTAGTAGATCAGCTTGCACATTGGTTTGCGGGTGATGTCAAGTTTGCACACGTTTTTACGCACGCAAACCTTTAGTAAATCAGGTCCTTAGTGTGTATAAATCTGAGCCGGGGAACTGGACCAGGGTCCAGCACATCGTATGGGTTTATAAACTGCCTTTAAAAATTGTGGAGCTTTCTCAAATATGAATTCGCATAAATAAGCATAAATAATTCGAATAAATAAGCAGTCGTATTTCGTAAATTTTTGAAACATGTAACAAAGTAGAGTTTAAACAGTTTAAAGAAAATTATTTTTTATGTTTTCACTGACTTTTCTGGAAGTGGGGTATGTATGCTGCAGCTGTTTAAGATTGATTTATTTTATTATTTGAATTTAAAGGGGACCTATTATGACATCTAATACCTATTTTAAACAGGCCTTGAATGTCTTAAAAACAAGCTTTTGATTTTGCTAAATAAATTAGAAATTCAGCCTCTGAGCCATGTCTTTATCTTCCCATTCTCTAACTTCATTATCTATGCGGGATTCTGAGTGGGCGGGGCTATGATAATGAGGCTCTGTGCTGATTGGCTGCCTGAATGACGTGATACACCGCTACGAAAAAATGGCCGAAGCTCCGGCCGGCAGAGTTAGTTGTGGGCGTGGTTTCACGCATCGCTCCCGTCGTTACGTAACGACAGGAGCAGAATCTTATTGGCTCGTAGAAGCCACATCACACTGGATGGATCATCCGGGCGGCTGTACAGACACTGCAGAATTTGGTTGCTTTCCTCCTTCTCTGAGTTGGCAGGCTGAGGGGAGACCACTTTATATATGTTAAAGCGAGAGAAAACGTGTTTATCATAATAGGTCCCCTTTAACATTTGCAATTTATGTCATGTTTCCCACCTGATTTAACTATGTCAACCTATTTTTTTTATTTATCAAATTAAACAAAAGTTCAGAAAAGAGCGATAGCAAGCGTCGGTCATGTGAGGCGTTCCCTACGGGATGGTGCTCCAACAAACATGCAGCACTTATGAAGTACCGGCACGCTCTCTTCCCTGTTTATAGTGAAACGCTCCAGAGAAAGCTGCTGTCATGATCACTGCTCTCAATCACCATTTCTATATTTAAATGTTGGAAATAAATACAGCTAAACCATTTGTGTATTTCTACTGTGTTCTAGGGAGCTAGCAGATAACGGCTATCTGCTGCCTGTAAAGATGCAAAAGTCATTTTTTAAGAGTCGAGGCTTAAGCTTGGTCCGTCTTAAGTCTCTGCAGAGAAACTTTGAGGATTTCTCTGTTGGGGCACACTGGGACAGTTACATTCTGCGTCAGGTTGATACTGATTGTTTAAGGATCATAGTCTCTATAAACAACCCTGGCCTCAGCTGCTCGTCCTCCGTATCACTGGGTTGAATTCCCAAGTGACTCTTATAGAATATCCCTAAAGTCTGCCACATGAATGATACATACATCAACATGTCATTTGCACAATTTATTTAAAGTAAAGATTTCTTTGGTTTTGACATCACTGACCTTCTGTTATAAAGAAACATCCATCTGCTCCAGTCTCATGTGGCTTACAGAGCCAATGAAAGCGAAAGTGCTTCAAAAGTAAGTACATAAAAAAAAGGTAATTTCATATTTGAACTTATAATAAAAACAATACACAGCCTAACAAGACAGTGGGTTGCTGTCTCATGGTCTGAGCTGTCTGAGTGGAGAGCTTTCACCTCCATAGGCTCCATCGTTGGAACAGAGGTGTTCCCAATCCTGGAAACCTGTGCTGCATGTTTTTGAGACACCTGCCAGGGGCGGTGTATCAGGTGTCTTTAATAGATGCCTTAACCACCTTTACTGTCCACAGTGAGTGTTGTGCATTAGTGGAAAGGCTCCAGCAGATCCCTGTGATCCTAAATAGGAGTAGGCAGGCATATGGAAGAGATGGATAGATGATCTTGCAGATCTTGAGAACGTGTCAATCGATTAATCCATCCATTCATCTTCTACATCTACTTAAGACAGAAAAGTCATTTTAATTTGAAGTGGGTGTCTGTTCTTCTCTGTTCAGTGCAGTAAGCACAGTGGTGCACACTTTCCAGACAGAGGAAATACTTCATATTTAGTGTTGTCATGGAAACACTCCAATTATATCGAGTAACCTCCTTCAACTTTTTACCGTGCACAAGAAAGATCACATTGTGAGTTTGTTTACCAGATCTATGTGGTGTTTGTATTACATACTTACATTTACCATTTCTGGAGGTCGATCAGGAAAAAACATACCTCCATGTCTCCGTGCAGGATGTGGAAAAAAGAGGTTTCAGGACTTTAGTGGATATTTCCTCCAGGCCGTCATCCTCCACGCTCAGTTACACTGAAGGTTCATTTTAACTTGAGAGATTTTGCATGATTCTCGTACTATATCCAAGACTATTTGCTGTGCTCTTTGTATAATATCACAGCACTCCACTCACCATGGGAACAAAACTGTGTATTATCTCACATGTTAAAAATCTGTCCAAAATAAAATGACTCTTTTGGTCTGGAGTGCCAGCTTTTACCTGGATCACATCATTCTTCTATACTGCCCTCCGTATATCACACATTTGTTACACAGTGTGAATGACTCCTTTTGCCTCTGATTCCTACCAGGTAAATGGAGTTGCCGGAGCGGAGCCGCTCGCCTTCCCGCAGGACCAGCCGGGTGGAGCAGGTGGTGGGACGATGGCTGAGACGCTCGCGGGACCTGGGCAGCAGGTCCCACTCTCTGGGCAGGTAAACGTCTGTCTCGTCTTCATACACATGTTTGAAATCCTCAGGTTCATCTCATCTGTAGGTCTTCTGATGTGGGAACAAGCTTCTGTAGGGATAATCCACCCACACTAGCGACCCACCAAGACTTTTGAATTATTTTTCATAGAGTTACTATGATTCAGTACTTTTTAATGAATTATAAATGTCTCCCTTATTTTGTAAAATACAGTAATATAAAATTACTGTTTTACAATAAATGGTTTTCAAAAAGTTGTGAAAGTTTATACAAATATTATTAGATGCACACAGCTTTCATTTACACCATATAGTATATGTGCAACACCAGCCATTAAAAGGGAAAAACATGTACTTGAAGTAAATTATTGTAAAAGTAATTTGAGTATAAAAAAGTTCTTCCAGACATATGGAAAAAATTGCCCCTCTGTGAGTTGTGGAAAAACCTATTAAATATGTTTCCAAGGTGGGTGAATATCCAGACTGAAACTGAGTGTATCTAAGTTACCAAGAATAAGACTTGAGAGATTATCCAGATTTCAGTAGATTTAATTAAGCAATTACATGCAAATGGGTCAGAACATACATCAGGCAATGAACAAAGGAAGTATAATCATTTTAAAGCATAAATGATCATTCATCCTTTCGACTCTGGTAGACAAATCATTAACGTCAATTCTAATCTTTTTGGGACAAAGGATCAGCACTTTTATTCAAGCCAAGGCTGAATTTTCCATCACACTGTGGAAACCAGATGTGCCAGAAAACTGTTGGATGGCGACGTTCTTCATAACCACGTCGTTACCACGATGATTCTTTGGTAGAACCAGCTGTATGATAGAAATGACAACTCTTCCATGCCATGAAAAAGGCTCACAGGCCAGAACAAGAACACAGGCTTCCACATGTGCTTTTTTCAGCAAGACTAAACCTAATATGACAACAGCAGACCACAAGTCTGACCTGGACATCAGGAACCGTGATCCATTAGTAGCTGTTATAACGACAGGAGTAGCTAAGCCAAGCCAACTTTATTTATAAAGCACTTTAAAAATGGCAAACACTGACCAAGGTGCTGAACATAAAATACACTTTACCACTACAAGACACAATCAAAAACATAAAATAAAAACCACAAAGATAAGATTAGATTATCAATTACAAAAGAATGTAGATTAGCTAAAGTTAAAGGCAACATCTCATACTGGCAGAAAAGGTGGATTTTAAAAGATGATTTAAAAATGGCAGAGGAAGAAGACTGTCTGATGTTTACTGGTAACGCATTCCACAATTTGGGGGCTACACCAGCAAACGCCCTGTTCCCCTCTGAGCCTCCGCCCAGTCCTCGGTACATCCAGGATCAGCTGGTCAGCTGATCTGAGTGAGCGGGAAGGAGAGCTCACAGAGGTAGGGTGGGGTAAGACCATTTACGAATTTAAAACCAAATAAAAAGATTTTAAAATGAACTCTAAAATGGACATGCAGCCAGTGCAGTGAGGATGAAACAGGAGTAATGTGCTCTCTGCAGGATTACTGTGAGAAATCTTTGTCAAGCACTGGAATACAGAGCTATATTCAGAAATTCTACTTTTACTTTATTGTTCGTAAGAGGAAAACTTTAGTTAACATTGTCAAGAAGTGGCATCAACATATTTGGTAATGCAGGAATCTGAGATGAACCATCCCAGGTTATCTGTTGTGGTCAGATTATGTTTTGGGATGAAATAGGTACCATGCGTTCCGGCACTCTAGAAGCCAGGCTCACTGCCTCTGCAATGCTACAGATGCTTGTATCAGTGTATCATTTACACTTCAGTGGAGGCAGCATTCATGCAGAAGTACACTGAGATTTAAGCACAACATATGGTGCCTTCAAACTGCATCTCATCCAGGGATATTTCAACATGAGGATGAAGACTCGGCAGAGGTAGAGGAAGGTATAAAACCAGACTGACCGGCCTGTATTCCTGATCTGACTCAGAGTGGACAGACTGTGTACAGATATGTGAAACAAAAAATGCAAGTGATGACTATGTGCTAGTGCACACCTTGATCAAATCAAATCAAAACAAATCAATTTTTCAACTTTATTTATATATGTAAGGCAAAGTGCTATACATAATAAAGTCAAGATTTAACATAAAAAACTCACACAACTCACACACATCTGGTCATTTTCACACACATCCTAACTTTAATACACACACAGCACACATATTCCAACATTTTTTCATCTTTTAACATTTTTAAAAGTAAAAACAACATAAAAAATAAACCTAAGAACAAAATAAAGAAGTAAATAAAAGTTAAATCACTGCAGTGAACATGTTGGTCCAGCTTGTTTGGAAACAGAGCTGTAAAACAGCTTGAACAAATAACTAAATATGATAATAATACTGATATTAAGATGTCCTCCTGTATTTTGCCCCTCCAGAGATCGTTTTTCAGCAGATGGGAGGCAAGCAGACTCCAGCAGCTGCGATCAGAGGAACTACCCGTTCCGCTTCAACGTTCAGATCCAAAGAGACCCAAACCTCAACTCTCACGGCCTCACACTTTCCTCTCAGACTCCCATCGTGGTGGAGGAGGTCGCCCAAGGTAGGGCAAGATTTATGAAATGTAATATAGATTTAAATAAAAAAGTAAAGGTCACAGCGTTGGTAACTCTCCACCAGTTCTCCGTATCCTACCTGTAATTTACTGCACCTGTCAGCAGCAGACTTCTATTGCCAGGTACTGCAGAGTTTCAGAGTAATTTGTTAAATCCCTACTGCACCCACAAACTGGGGACATCAATCACTTTGAGCCTGCATGGATCTGAACCAGTCCAGTCGAAGGAAGGAAGGAAGCTGCAGCTGTTGTTTTCTCATATGAGCTAAATGAACATCTGAGATGTTTCATGGGTTAGAGACTCTGAGCATGCAAGAGGCAAGACAAGATAACTGGCTGGTTCACAGTATTTGTTATGATCCATGTCACAACTGGTGTTACCCCTCCGGTTAGAACAGTTCATCTTCATGTTAAAATCATCCTACCCTCTCTGTTACGCAACGCTGTTTCAGGAAGAAAGCATTTGTAGGCCCCCCCTCAGTGTTTCCTTCAGAACAGCACACTTATTTTGCATAAAGTCTCCTCAGCAAATGAAGGAGTGGAGCTGCGCCAAACCGCTGCAGACCTTTGGCCAACCAACAGTAGAAACTGACAAAAGTGAAACCTCCAAGGGAGGCTGTTCCAGTATGCTGATGCTGCAGATAGTGTCACTAAATTGCATCAACAAAAGAAATGCACTATACAGTAGTACTGTGTGTGCATGTTTGTTTCAAGCATTCACAATGAAGCAAAAAAGACGAAACAAAATCAGTGGTTTCGTTCCAGGAAGTGCATGTGAGTGGTGATTTTAAAGGATCGTACAGGATATTGAAATCAGTGTTTTTGCTGCCCATTTCTGAAGACTAGTAAACGCAGAATGACGTGAAGTTGGAAGAAAACCGGTTAATTGTTCTCCTATCAGATACAGCCTGCTCTATGACGTCCACCATATCAGTAAAAGTATTCACTGACCCATCCCAATCATTGAAATCAGGTCCCAATCACTTTCATGGCCCCAGGTGTTGAATAGCAAGCCCCTATGGATGCTGACTGCTTCTACTAACATTTTTGAAAGAATGGGTCGCTCACAGGAGCCCGGTAAATTCCAGCGTGGTACTCAATAGGATGCCGACAGCAATAAGTCAAGTCGTGAAATTGCTTCACTACTAAATATTCCACCATCAACTGTTAATGGTTTTATAAGAAAGTAGATGTGATTGGGAAGGACAACTTGGACAGATTTTCTTGAACCAAGGCTGTTTTACTTTTTTAGCATTTTTTCGGTGTGGGCTGGGGTTGTTCTCTAGGAGCTGGGTTCGGACCCTTAGTTCCACTGAAATCAACTCCTAATGGTCCAGAATAGCAATTCATTTTAGACAATTTTATGTCCCCCGAATTTGTGGGAACAGTTTGGGGATGGCCCCTTCCTGTGCCAACACTACTGCGTTCCAGTACACAAAGCAAGACTCATAAAGACATGTATGGGCAGGTTTGGTGTTGAAGAAATGGACTGGACTGGGCTGCCCAGAGTCCTGACCTCAACCCAGTAGAGTCCTGACTTTAACCCAGTAGAGTCCTGACCTCAACCCAGTAGAGTCCTGACCTCAACCCAGTAGAGTCCTGACCTCAACCCAGTACAGTCCTGACCTCAACCCAGTACAGTCCTGACCTCAACCCAGTAGAGTCCTGACTTTAACCCAGTAGAGTCCTGACCTCAACCCAGTAGAGTCCTGACCTCAACCCAGTAGAGTCCTGACTTTAACCCAGTAGAGTCCTGACCTCAACCCAGTAGAGTCCTGACTTTAACCCAGTAGAGTCCTGACCTCAACCCAGTAGAGTCCTGACCTCAACCCAGTAGAGTCCTGACCTCAACCCAGTACAGTCCTGACCTCAACCCAGTACAGTCCTGATTTCAACCCAGTAGAGTCCTGACCTCAACCCAGTAGAGACCTGACCTTGACCCAGTAGAGTCCTGACCTCGACCCAGTAGAGTCCTGACCTCAAACAAGTAGAGACCTGACCTCAACCCAGTAGAGTCCTGACCTCGACCCAGTAGAGTCCTGACCTCAACCCAGTAGAGTCCTGACCTCAACCCAGTAGAGTCCTGACCTCAACCCAGTAGAGTCCTGACCTCAACCCAGTAGAGTCCTGACCTCAACCCAGTAGAGTCCTGACCTCAACCCAGTAGAGTCCTGACCTCAGCCCAGTAGAGTCCTGACCTCAACCCAGTAGAGTCCTGACCTCAAACAAGTAGAGTCCTGACCTCAACCCAGTAGAGTCCTGACCTCGACCCAGTAGAGTCCTGACCTCAAACAAGTAGAGACCTAACCTCGACCCAGTAGAGTCCTGACCTCAACCCAGTAGAGTCCTGACCTCAACCCAGTAGAGTCCTGACCTCAACCCAGTACAGTCCTGACCTCAACCCAGTACAGTCCTGACCTCAACCCAGTAGAGTCCTGACTTTAACCCAGTAGAGTCCTGACCTCAACCCAGTAGAGTCCTGACCTCAACCCAGTAGAGTCCTGACCTCAACCCAGTAGAGTCCTGACTTTAACCCAGTAGAGTCCTGACCTCAACCCAGTAGAGTCCTGACCTCAACCCAGTAGAGTCCTGACCTCAACCCAGTACAGTCCTGACCTCAACCCAGTACAGTCCTGATTTCAACCCAGTAGAGTCCTGACCTCAACCCAGTAGAGACCTGACCTTGACCCAGTAGAGTCCTGACCTCGACCCAGTAGAGTCCTGACCTCAAACAAGTAGAGACCTGACCTCAACCCAGTAGAGTCCTGACCTCGACCCAGTAGAGTCCTGACCTCAACCCAGTAGAGTCCTGACCTCAACCCAGTAGAGTCCTGACCTCGACCCAGTAGAGTCCTGACCTCAACCCAGTAGAGTCCTGACCTCAGCCCAGTAGAGTCCTGACCTCAACCCAGTAGAGTCCTGACCTCAAACAAGTAGAGTCCTGACCTCAACCCAGTAGAGTCCTGACCTCGACCCAGTAGAGTCCTGACCTCAAACAAGTAGAGACCTAACCTCGACCCAGTAGAGTCCTGACCTCAACCCAGTAGAGTCCTGACCTCAAACAAGTAGAGTCCTGACCTCAACCCAGTAGAGTCCTGACCTCGACCCAGTAGAGTCCTGACCTCAAACAAGTAGAGACCTAACCTCGACCCAGTAGAGTCCTGACCTCAACCCAGTAGAGTCCTGACCTCAACCCAGTAGAGTCCTGACCTCAACCCAGTAGAGTCCTGACCTCGACCCAGTAGAGTCCTGACCTCAAACAAGTAGAGACCTAACCTCGACCCAGTAGAGTCCTGACCTCAACCCAGTAGAGTCCTGACCTCGACCCAGTAGAGTCCTGACCTCAAACAAGTAGAGACCTAACCTCGACCCAGTAGAGTCCTGACCTCGACCCAGTAGAGTCCTGACCTCAAACAAGTAGAGACCTAACCTCGACCCAGTAGAGTCCTGACCTCAACCCAGTAGAGTCCTGACCTCAACCCAGTAGAGTCCTGACCTCAAACAAGTAGAGACCTAACCTTGACCCAGTAGAGTCCTGACCTCAACCCAGTAGAGTCCTGACCTCGACCCAGTAGAGTCCTGACCTCGACCCAGTAGAGTCCCAACTTTAACCCAGTAGAGTCCTGACCTCAACCCAGTAGAGTCCTGACCTCGACCCAGTAGAGTCCCGACTTTAACCCAGTAGAGTCCTGACCTCAACCCAGTAGAGTCCTGACCTCAACCCAGTAGAGTCCTGACCCCAACCCAGTAGAGTCCTGATTTCAACCCAGTAGAACACCTTTGGGATGAATTATAGTGGAGACTGTGAATACTTTTGGCAATATTGTGTATTTTCAGACTTGAGCTCCCCAGAACTAGGTGATACAGTTTGATTTGGTATCACTTTGTACAGTAAAATATGTTAATCACAAAATGATACATGATGATAAATGTCCACTTTAACCTTAATAGCTCTTCCTATTATAAATGAGAATAAAAACACAGGATTTTAAAATGCATTCACTTAAGATAATGTTTTATTGTCAAGGAGTACTCACGAGGATGAAGAACACTGCCAAAGTGAGTTAAATTACTCAGAGAAACGTTTATTAAACCAAAAAACAGGCGATCACTCAAGAAAAGGGTTCTCTCAAAACAAACTGAATAACGGACATCAAAAGGTCATGACAACACAATAAACAATGTCAATGTTACAAAGCATATAACGACATTAAGGCTGGCTGTGGATGATTTGTAAAATGAGGTGCCCCTACAAACTCCCCCCAGAATTCACAAAGACAGACAAGTTCATTCGATGGCCCCAATGCACGGCCAAAACGGTTTCTGTCATGCTGAGCCCCAGGAAGAGAAAGCTCAGGTGGCGCTGATGGTGGGGGTTGAGCAGATGGGGGGCGACCTCTACATGCAGGCTGTGCAACCGCCACTGGAACGCTCATGTCCAGGTGAGCAGGTTTAAGCCGGTCTATTGAAACCCGGGCAGGCTTTCCCCCAATGTCAACACTGAAGGACTCTTGGCTCCATCACTGGGAATGGCCCATTGTAAGGGGGCTGCAAGGGTCCACGGGGGGGATCGTGGCGAACAAAAACATATGCTGCCTCTTGCAACCTGGGCAAATCATTATAATAACAAATACTTTGAATTTAGCACCTGTCTCCGACCTTTTCGCCCCCAACAGATTCCACTTACACTGAGATACAGTATAAGGGCGTGATGAGTAACAGATGAAACTCCTGTCCTGATGATAAAACTAAGCCTGCAGGTGGATGTTCAGGTTTTGCTGAGGTGTTGGAGCAGCGATAAACTTTGGCAGCTGAGTGACATCAGCTAGTAAATGATAAATATGCGTATGTTTCCTCTGAATCAGGACATCATGGACCGTTCAGCTCAGAATCCAAGATGTCTTTGCCCTAGCTAAACCTGTCTAACAAGTCTGCTTTTATGTATTTTGATAATACCCATGTCTATTTCGCGGTTTGTTACACACCTCGACCCTGTTTTGACCTGGGATATGATGGTGTTTTTCCACCTCCTGTTTGTTCTTCACAGGCTTTGGGAATGTGGCAAAAGTCTGAACATCACCAGGTTTAGTGCCTGATCCATGTAGAGCCGTCAGCAACAAACCGGGTGATTAGCGGTTCCTTGTAAATCTAACTTGGACTGTTAAGTGCTCTGACTGGAAAAGCGGGAGTTAAATGCAGTCCATTTAGTTAAAAGAGGACGACGTGTTCTCAAAGGTTGTGATGCAGCTGCACCGAAGCAGCTCTGGAGGGGAGAGCGGGACCCCGGGGGTGTCTGAGCCAGGGAAGGTTTAGCTGTGAATAACTACAATAAAAAAAAAAAAAACACTAGTTTTTAGTAAACTACAATGTGCAAACTGAATGTGAAAAGACTATAAAGCCGTATCATATTAAATAACTTCCTCTGCATTCAACTATTAATAAAAGATATGAACTCATTACTATTGTCGAGGAGCAGCAAACACTTGGCAGACAAATCGGCCTTAAGTCCACAAAAAAATGCTGGCTCGTCTCCATTAATCAGAAACATGATTTTGTTTCCCCGTTTTGCTTTTCTTGGAGTTTTGTTTCAAAACTGTGACTTAACTGCTATTTTAGAAAATAATTCAATCTGAGATACTGCAATCCAGTGTATAGATGCCATCATGGTGCAGGTACTGAAGTCAGGATTGATTTGTGGGACATGTGATAACCGCCTCTAAAACTGTATAGAATGATGGGACGTACATAATTATATTTGCAAGTTTTAAATAGATGAGTTGCACTAAGTCCATGGGCCCATGGGCCTTGGTTTTGACTTCTGCGGCATTTTCTAAGAATAGACTGTAACCTCTGCAGTTACCGAAGTACACACTCCAAAAGGTGTAATCCACATCCAATAAAAGTAAGGTGTTCTCAGACGTTGTTGAACTCACGAGATTTAATTTGTCCAGCTTGCCTTCGTCTGGCTGCAGTTCGCTGCAGTGCTGCAGAGGTTCTCAATCCCCCGAGGTCCGGGGGCACATTTCAGAACTCTTGTTCAGCTCAGGTCTGCTCCAAACCCATCTGCTTCTGCCCGACACACACACACACACACACACACACACACACACACACACACACACACACACAGACACACACACACACACACACACACACACACACACACACACACACACACACACACACACACACACACACACACACACACACAGCTGTCTGTGGCGGGTGCTGCATAATCTCAACAGTGAAATGTGAAACCTTTATTCAAAAGCATTTTCAGACATATCAGTGTCACATGCATCTGTTCATGTCCTTCTTAAACAAAATACTGAGTAGTATTACGCAGCATGATGGCATAGCTCTGAGCTAGAGCTAGAGAGATTCCTGATGTTGCAGGATACAGAGAGGAGGATCATGGGTAGGCAGGCCTTTACAGGGGTGAAAAAATGTAAAAAAAAGGAAAAGGAAAAAATGTGATGTAATTTGCTGCCGGTCTGTCCATTTAACTGTAGTTTTACCACTATTTACTGTTTCAGAGAACAGGCTGTTGGCAGATTGCAATCTTGCCGTGTGTGTGCTTTCATCTGAGATGGTAAAATCTTATTTAGTTCCAGGTGCATTCATGAATGTGTTCAGTTCCACCTGCTACAGAGTCTCTTCACAGTTTAGTCAGAGGAGAGTAAAACGTGGGTACCAAGAGGGCAACTAAAATGGCATAAATGGTGAAACTACAGGGAGAAAACCATCTGATCAGTACTTTTGGATGCAGACCTTGAGATAACAAACAGGAAGAGACAATGGTGGTAAAGAAGGTAAACCAGAGAGAGAAATGATTTTGGTTACAGCACAAAAGTGGAACAATTAGACTGTTGGTGCTCCTTCATTGGGATGGTGAGCTTTATAGAGAGATCTATGAGAAGAAGAAAACAATCATCACTGGTGTCAGATAAAAGCAAATCATGAGATACGAGATGCTGGATGTCACTGCTGCCAGTTAGCAGTGGTGCAGGCCGATGGTACGCCCTCAGGCATGACAACACAAGGACGTTTTGTGTTTCCAGGTGGTCCTGCAGATGGTCGGCTCGCCCCTGGAGACCGGCTGGTGAAGATCAATAACGTTGCCGTCGATGACCTGACCCCAGAGCAAGCTGCTGAAATAATCAGGTCTACACTCGCAGCTGAATGCACAAACACATATGTACAGTATGGGTACAAAACGCCAGCCGACCCAGTATGACATTACGTTAAGCAGCTCGCTGTCTGTTTTTCAGGGAGTGCCAGGAGACGCTGAGTATGACCGTCCTCAGAATAATGTTGGTAAGTCTGCTACGTCTAACCAACAGCACACGCTTACAAGGAGCAATCATTCACGCAAAGGTTACACTCAAAGGTAAAGTTGCCTCATGGGTTCTTCAGCCCTGCTTCGTGTGTTTTGGTTTGTAATATGTGACAGAAGTGTGTGGAAAAACAGCCAGGTACTGCTAATCAAATGTAGATGATTGATTAATCATTAGGAAAGCTCCTCCATAGAATTTATTTATTTATTACGGATCCCCATTAGTCCTCACTGCAGTGAAGACTATTCTTCCTGGGGTCCAACATTGCACACATAAAACAATAAAATACAATCCTTACAATTAAAACATAACTAAATCTAAACAAAAATGATCTGAGATGTAATGGAATTCAACCCTTAAATTGTTGAAACCAGCCAGAACCAAACAACAAAAAATATTCCATTTTACACACTCAGAATTTCAGAATAAACCAAAGATTTCAGAATAAACCAACTAACTAAAACGGACTTACTTGCTAAGTACTGCTTTTCTTAATTTATTTTTGAATCCAGCTTTATTGTTTATCATGGTTAAATGTGGTGGAAGCTTGTTCCAATATGTTACTGCTCTATACATCGTAGCCTCTTTAGTGCACTGGTTCTTGGTAGAGGAAGAGGAAAGTGAACACCAGGAGCAGATCTGGTTGCAGAGCCATGTTGAGTATTGATGGGTTTTAGATGTGATAACAAATTGATAGGTTTACCGATATTCCAGATGTTGAACAAAAATGTTACCAGGCTACACGCTTTGGAAAGCAGACATTTTGGCAGTTTGTAGGACTAGTGCATTCAGGTGTGTGTTTACATAATGAAAAGGAGGACAGACATCAGCAGTGATCCTGGAGATATTAAAGAAAATCACTGCCAGCCATTGATTTGGAAATGAGTATAAAGCTATTTCAAAAACAACTTTGAGTCCATCAGTCTTCAGTGAGAAAGATTATTCACAAAAAGAAAAACATTAAAGACGGTGGCCAGTCTTCCTGGGGGTGGATGCTGCATCCGGCACCTCAGGGACAGACTGTGTGAAGATGACAGGAAAAAAAACCCCAAGCGCCACATTTCATACTCTAAAAGCCTCAGTCACGCCTCTGAAGTCAAAGTTCATGAAGATACGAGAAGACTGGACAAGCAAGGGTTGATTTCAAGAGTTTCCAGGAAAAAGCACTAACGTGTCTTTTAAATGTGACGTGGTTTACCTCTGATGTGCTCGTTGCACTGGACTTAAATGACCTCTGGACCTGCAGGAATCCTGAACTTACTCTCCAACATCGGTATTTAGTCACATGCTAAATATGTCCTGATAAATTACAGACCATGATCCCAGTAGTGACGCAGAGGCCTCGCATTTTATTAAACAATTACCTTTTATTTAACATTAAATTTCAATGACTTTTAAGTCTGATCAGATGCTTTTAAGCAGAGAGTTACTGTAGATTTCAGTGGCGACACGTCACATTTTTACAAGTTCTTGTTTCATAAGTCTCCGTGTGAAGCTCAATGTTGATTCATTTCTGTATCATCTAAAATGATCAGATTATTACGCTGAGTGGTGGATTTGACTAAAGTTGTAATACAACATCACACCATGTACCGCAACCACCAAATATACGCCGGGAAAGAGGCAGAAAAAGGCGACGAGAGGATTTAAACCTTTTTTATAGCTGAAATGATCACATGACCTCAGTGTTTGGTGAAATAAGGTGGGTTATTTTCGGTGGAGTTTTTATTTTGTGATTACAGGCATGGTCCATTCTGACGCAATTAAGATCAAACACAATATGTGTAAACTGGTAACAATTATCTTAAGGTTATATTGAACAGAGTCTGCAGACAGTGGTCATGGGAAAAGGACGTGGACCCACAGACTAGTACAACAAGGATCTCCAGTCAAACTAATAAAATGAGTTAATAAGTTTAAAGGTGTGCTTTACAGGTTCTATTATTGATAAGACGTTCAAGTATTTGTGTTCCATACGAATCTGAAGAAGTTTGCTTCTCATGAGAAGCTGCTCTAATCCTGTAGATTTCCAGATCAAGAGTAGTTTATCTGCATAAGCCTAAAAAATCCTCTCCAAAGTGCTTCAAGATCCATCAGTCCACAGTTACACAAACTGTTAAACGGAGTTGCGCTCCGTGGTTCCTCTTTACACAAGTCGACGGCCAGCTGGGAAGACTTCAGTGAAAATCATGATTTCTATTCAAGTCCTTGCCTCAGGACCTGGACTGATTGGTCCAGGTCCAGGGTGGCTGATTGGTAGTGGGGGTTGTGTGATGCAGCAGGATGATGATTAGAGATGTAAATCAACCACAGAAGGCTTCAGAAATGACGTCCCCTCAGAGCCCGGACCTCAACACCACAGAGATGCTGTGGAATGATCTCAAACGGGGCTTCTGAGCTGCAGCAGTCCTGGAAAGAGGAATGTTCAAAAACTCCTCCGCTGCTGAAAGCTCCTGCTGAAAGCCACTCCTGCCAACGGAGGTTTGACCAACCACAAGGGTTCACTTTTATTCTCCAGTTCTCTGAACGTGTAATACACAAATATTATCAGGTTGAGTTAAGTCATTTAATGCAATTCTTGCACTGTTACATGTGTGCACAACATACAACCCTGAATCAAAAAAGGCAAGTACCGTATTTTCTGGACTATAAGCCGCTACTTTTTTCATAGGTTTTCAACCGTGCGGCTTATACAAAGGTGCGGTTATTCTGTGGATTTTTCTTCCACCGCTCTGGGTGGTTTAACCGGAATTAGAATCAAAACTAAGACAAAATAAATGCAAAGAAGAATACGCTACTTCTTCTTTAGCAGATAGAAGTAGGTAGAAGCAGATTTCAAACAGATAAATAGATAAATAAATACTGGTTATTTTCTCTTAGTTCTGTCCCGTTTTAATCAACAAAGTTGCTGCCGTGTTAAAAGACACTGTTAGGAAAGATCTATTTAGGTACAAACATGTACATCATTTACAGTTCAAAATCCTTCTGCACATGTAGTAAATATCTAATTTAACAACAGAAATATCTGCGGCTTGCATATAGAGCGGATGCGGCTTATATACAGGTGCGGCTTGTATATCTTTTTTTAATTGTTTTTTTTTTTAAATAGAGCGGATGCGGCTTATATGCAGGTGCGGCTTATAGTCCAGAAAATACGGTAATATTTTTCTAGATTTGGAGTGCAGATAATCTATGAAATAAGGCTGATGAGCAACAAGAGCAGATATCTGGGTTTCATGCTCTCTGCAAAGAAGTGTATCACTGCAGTGTCTCTTCCCCCGAATGCTGTGGTCAGCCTGAATTAACATACTAGTGGACGGCACCGGTCCAGTCACCGCTACATCACTGTCAGCTGTGATGACACCTTACATGCTTAGGTATATCCCGAAAGGGCAGCAGCTCCTCTTCTTGGCACGTAATCGCTCATCCTGAATGCGTGCACCTGCAACATGCGTGTGAACCGCACCTCACTTTGTATCTGTGAAAAATCGACAAACGCATTTGCATGAAGGTGGAATAGATCTGAAACGAAGGCCTAACCCTCGGTGCAGCAGTGAGCTGATGGAAGCACCTTTAACAAGTGATTCATAGCTCCCAGCTCCCAGAAATCATTACTAGTATTTAAGGAATCAGTAGCTTTGCTCAGAAAACACATTCATCTCTGCCGCATATGTCAATGGTAATAAAACATCTGAAAAAACAAATCAAGAAATGCCTGTGTGTAAATGTTTGATTTATTTAAACTAGGCAATGATATAAGAGCAAGCGGCTGTTTGACAGTTTCCCCCGTGGTTCAGTCTTTATATGGAAACAAATACACACTAATCCTGACATCATTACTTATTCTTGCAGGCATGCACACCTGCTTTTACTTTGGTTATGACATCCAGCACTTCACTGTGATGAATTGCACTGTATTTCTATATAGAGTTGTTCCACACAAAATATATAGAGCAGTCAAATATGAGGTTAAACCCTCGTTCTTAAAATGAGACCATCTAATACACGGCTGTATGCAGGGTCCGGCTGCACCGTATTCAGCTCTGCAAGGAAAGAAGAAAATAGCATGACAAACTCTTCAACTCTGTTCTGTCCAGGGCCCAAAGTCTTCGTTCATAACACCAGAGAAGAGGGCGAAGCTCAGGTCCAACCCCGTCAAAGTCCACTTTGCGGAGGAGGTGGAGGTCAATGGACACTCTCAGGTGGGTCCTAGGATATACAGTGTAGGGTTGTTGTTTTCACCCTTTGAACCCCCCCTCCCTACAATCACTTATATTCCTCCAGTATTTATTTTCAGTTAGACACAGTGAATTTATGGAAAGTGCATTTGGAAAGAGAAAACAGGCGTTTCCAAATATTTGTTCAACTTCAAATTCAAAATTCCTTAGTTTCCTTGTCAATTAACCCTGATTAACACTGGTGACGTTGCACCCGTGCATTGCTGTTCAACATCTTCAGGGCCCAGTTGTTCAAAGGAATCCGATCGGATTTTAGATAATGGATTGGATTAAAATGGGTTGTTAAAAACCAAAAACAGATTTTGAGATCGGATTAGATCACGTAATCCAATCTTGGTTTTGATCTGGATAAAATCCTCAGTTTGGGTTGTTCAAACTTTTTAGTAGGATCGGGATAACTTTGATCCAAAAAAAAAACCAACAGTTCTGATCCCATCAGTTTGGTGGATTCAGGGGGGATTTCAGGAACAAAATGTGATTTTAATTCAATTCAAACTGGTCACATAAATAACATTCATCGTGTAGTAAATATACATTTATATACTAATATTTTTAACCTTGTTTTCAAACCATACAGTTGACATTGTATACTACTTTGTAACACAGACCATTAATGTAGAAATAAAATAATCCGGCTGTCAGAATCAAAACAAAAGGAGTATTCAATTCTTTTTGTGTCTTCAAATAAACCTTGAGTTTCCTCATGTTTGCTATTCTATTTGTTTTTAAACACCGACTGGCCTTCAGTGTGATATGGTGTCTAAATTAGATCACTCATTATTCGGATTTGATAATCTTGTAAATTTGGATTTGGAACAGACTGATCCAATCCTACTCTGCTTTAAACAACTGGGGTAAAACTGAGACACATTACTTGATCCTGGATTAAAAACAAAACAGATTTCAAAAACCGTTTTTACCCAGATTACACCTTTTGAACAACGGAGCCCAGGGATTATTAATAGCCATAACCCAACAAGCTGATCATTCTGATATTGATACTGAGCAAGTGTTTTCCAAGGATGAGTTTAAGAATTTGGTGGTGGTGGTCAACAAACCCAAAGCTGTTACTGCTGGTCTTCGTATTCCTGGGGATTCTGGTCTGTGACTCTTAAATGTTGGACAAACTTTCAGTTTCCAGTTGCAACCAGAACACTTAAAGTCACTTGTGATTCAGCAGAAGATTCCAGAGCAGCCTTGGGGTCCAGCAGGGGCAGACATGAGGTCGAGTAGACCTCTTTCTAGCATGATCTTAAAAATGATGGTCTTAGCTTGAACACGAAAAGGAAGATGATGATTGTGTGACTGTTGCCATCCTGGGAGAAGATGTGGAAGTGTTGGAGGAGGTGGGTGTTCACCTTAACAGAGTCAAGTAGAAATGGAGGTGCCAAGGAGAGCACAATAGACGCACGCTGAACTAAAAGTAACTTGAAAAAGAAAGTCATGGAGATGGGTTGTGATGACAGGAGCATGAGTTAAAGTCCTTAATATAAACAAGAGCCACTACTCGCACAGGATTTCAAACCCGCCACGACAAGAAAAACAAAGAAAAACCCAAAAGGAGCACGATAACAGACAAAGCAGCGGGAAGAGGGGAACGACGACACAGTATAAACTTATTGGGGTGTTGGGACACAAACAGTTAGGAGGGTAGTCCATCTACAACCAACAACCACACACATGCAACACGTACCTGATTCCTCCACTCTCCCAGGTGTGGAGAGGACCCGCTCATGGGAGATACAGGAACAGCAGGAGTACCAACAAAGACAGAGGCCTTTAATAGGGAAAAATGCTGCTTAGCAGGAATCCAGGAATAAACAAACCCCCTCCACGACTAGAAAACAAGAACAATCCAAAGGGGCACACAGGGGCCGGGAAGGAGCACACAGTAGCCAGGAAGGGGCACACAGGGGCCAGGAAGGGGCACACAGGGGCCAGGAAGGGGCACACAGGGGCCAGGAAGGGGCACAAGGGGGTCAGGAAGGGGCGCATAGGAGCCAGGAAGGAGCACACAGAGGCCAGGAAGGGGCACACAGAGGCCAGTAAGGGGCACACAGAGGCCAGGAAGGGGCACACAGGGGCCAGGAAGGGGCACACAGGAGCCAGGAAGGGGCACAAGGGGGTCAGGAAGGGGCGCAGAGAGGCCAGGAAGAGGCGCATAGGAGCCAGGAAGGAGCACACAGGAGCCAGGAAGGGGCACACAGGAGCCAGGAAGGGGCACACAGGAGCCAGGAAGGGGCACACAGGAGCCAGGAAGGGTCACACAGGGGCCAAGAAGGGGAACACAGAGGCCAGGAAGGGGCACACAGAGGCCAGGGAGGGGCACACAGGAGCCAGGAATGGGCACACAGGAGCCAGGAAGGGGCACACAGGAGCCAGGAAGGGGCACACAGGAGCCAGGAAGGGGCACACAGAGGCCAGGGAGGGGCACACAGGAGCCAGGAAGGGGCACACAGGGGCCAGGAAGGGGCACACAGGGGCCAGGAAGGGGCACACAGGGGCCAGGAAGGGGCACACAGAGGCCAGGAAGGGGCACACAGAGGCCAGGAAGAGGCGCATAGGGGCCAGGAAGGAGCACACAGGAGCCAGGAAGGGGCACACAGAGGCCAGGAAGGGGCACACAGAGGCCAGGAAGAGGCGCACAGGGGCCAGGAAGGAGCACACAGGAGCCAGGAAGGGGCACACAGGAGCCAGGAAGGGGCACACAGGGGCCAGGAAGGGTCACACAGGAGCCAGGAATGGGCACACAGGAGACAGGAAGGGGCACACAGAGGCCAGGAAGGGGCACACAGGAGCCAGGAAGGGGCACACAGTGGCCAGGAAGGGGCACACAGAGGCCAGGAAGGGGCACACAGGAGCCAGGAAGGGGCACACAGGAGCCAGGAAGGGGCACACAGGGGCCAGGAAGGGGCACACAGAGGCCAGGAAGGGGCACACAGAGGCCAGGAAGGGGCACACAGGGGCCAGGAAGGGGCACACAGAGGCCAGGAAGGGGCACACAGGAGCCAGGAAGGTGCACACAGAGGCCAGGAAGGGGCACACAGAGGCCAGGAAGGGGCACACAGAGGCCAGGGAGGGACACACATACCCCTTTTACACCAAGCTGGTTCCAGGGCTGGTTCTGGGCTAGAGCCAGACTTAGCACCAGTTCTTTGGCTTTACACAGCCTAAGCACTGGCTCCTGGCTCTCAAAACTGGTGCTAGACAAGAACCAACTCTTTGCTGGTCTAGGAAAAGAACCATGTTACGTCGGGAGCTACGTGCTTACGTCAAGGGCTGGGAGCGGGGCTGGGGGCGGTGTTACTGAACAACCAAAGCAGAGTAAACACGGAAGAGCGCCATAAAAAATATCACATATAAAAAAATATCACAGAATATCTGTACCGTTTCTGATTGGGTGGGCACTGCGCATCATTTTTAGACACAACAATGAACGGCGGAGGGACCCGGAGGGACCCGGAGGGACCCTACGTCGCAGCAAAATTACCACAATAGAGAAGTTCAGAACAGAACACACTGCAGACTGATTTATGGTTCCGCGTTTCACCAATGTAGAGCCTAAGGCATAGGGATCGCCGTAAGGCTGATTTATGGTTCCGCGTTACACCAACGCAGAATGGTGCGCGTCGCCGCGTACCCTACGGCGTAGGCTACGCCGTACCCTGCGGCTTAGCCGTGGCAACAGAGCCTGCAGGGCAGCTCCGCAGCACCGCAGCCACCGGCGCCACGGGCGCGCCACGGAAGAGCACAGCGTAGTCCTCCATCTTTGTTGTGGTGACTGAATTTGGCGCTAGTTGTACCGGGAAATGGTGACCTACACAGACGTATACAGTAACATGATGACGTGGCTCTCTGGCCAGCTGCTGGCCAGCACCAGCTTGTGTAAAAGCAAGGAAGGAAGGCAGGAAGGGGCACACAGGAGCCAGGAAAGGGCACACAGAGGCCAGGAAGGGGCACACAGAGGCCAGGAAGGGGCACAAGGGGGTCAGGAAGGGGCACAAGGGGGTCAGGAAGGGGCACACAGAGGCCAGGGAGGGGCACACAGAGGCCAGGAAGGGGCACAAGGGGGTCAGGAAGGGGCACACAGAGGCCAGGGAGGGGCACACAGAGGCCAGGAAGGGGCACACAGGAGCCAGGAAGGGGCACACAGAGGCCAGGAAGAGGCACACAGAGGCCAGGAAGGGGCACACAGGGGCCAAGAAGGGGCACACAGGGGCCAGGAAGGGGCACACAGAGGCCAGGAAGGGGCGCATAGGAGACAGGAAGGGTCACACAGGAGCCAGGAAGGGGCACACAGGGGCCAGGAAGGGGCACACAGGAGCCAGGAATGGGCACACAGGGGCCAGGAAGGGGCACACAGGAGCCAGGAATGGGCACACAGGAGCCAGGAAGGGGCACACAGGGGCCAGGAAGGGGCACACAGGAGCCAGGAAGGGGCACACAGAGGCCAGGAAGGGGCACACAGAGGCCAGGAAGGGGCACACAGAGGCCAGGAAGGGGCACACAGAGGCCAGGAAGGGGCACAAGGGGGTCAGGAAGGGGCACAAGGGGGTCAGGAAGGGGCACACAGAGGCCAGGGAGGGGCACACAGAGGCCAGGAAGGGGCACAAGGGGGTCAGGAAGGGGCACACAGAGGCCAGGGAGGGGCACACAGAGGCCAGGAAGGGGCACACAGGAGCCAGGAAGGGGCACACAGAGGCCAGGAAGGGGCACACAGAGGCCAGGAAGGGGCACACAGGGGCCAAGAAGGGGCACACAGGGGCCAGGAAGGGGCACACAGAGGCCAGGAAGGGGCGCATAGGAGACAGGAAGGGTCACACAGGAGCCAGGAAGGGGCACACAGGGGCCAGGAAGGGGCACACAGGAGCCAGGAATGGGCACACAGGGGCCAGGAAGGGGCACACAGGAGCCAGGAATGGGCACACAGGAGCCAGGAAGGGGCACACAGGGGCCAGGAAGGGGCACACAGGAGCCAGGAAGGGGCACACAGAGGCCAGGAAGGGGCACACAGAGGCCAGGAAGGGGCACACAGGGGCCAGGAAGGGGCAGACAGGAGCCAGGAAGGGGCACAATGGGGTCAGGAAGGGGCACACAGGAGCCAGGAAGAGGTGCATAGGGGCCAGGAAGGGGCACACAGGAGCCAGGAAGGGGCACACAGGGGCCAGGAAGGGGTACACAGGAGCCAGGGAGGGGCACACAGGGGCCAGGAAGGGGTACACAGGAGCCAGGAAGGGGCACACAGGAGCCAGGAAGGGGCACACAGGAGCCAGGAAGGGGCACACAGGGGCCAGGAAGGGGCACACAGAGGCCAGGAAGGGGCACACAGGAGCCAGGAAAGGGCACACAGAGGCCAGGAAGGGGCACACAGGGGCCAGGAAGGGGCACACAGGAGCCAGGAAAGGGCACACAGAGGCCAGGAAGGGGCACACAGAGGCCAGGAAGGGGCACAAGGGGGTCAGGAAGGGGCACACAGAGGCCAGGAAGG
Organism: Cololabis saira; assembly: GCF_033807715.1. Classification (NCBI taxonomy): domain Eukaryota; kingdom Metazoa; phylum Chordata; class Actinopteri; order Beloniformes; family Belonidae; genus Cololabis; species Cololabis saira. The sequence continues at coordinate 47,636,360 of NC_084587.1, forward strand.
GGCACACAGAGGCCAGGAAGGGGCACACAGAGGCCAGGAAGGGGCACAAGGGGGTCAGGAAGGGGCACACAGAGGCCAGGGAGGGGCACACAGAGGCCAGGAAGGGGCACACAGAGGCCAGGGAGGGGCACACAGAGGCCAGGAAGGGGCACACAGGAGCCAGGAAGGGGCACACAGGGGCCAGGAAGGGGCACACAGAGGCCAGGGAGGGGCACACAGAGGCCATGAAGGGGCACACAGGAGCCAGGAAGGGGCACACAGAGGCCAGGAAGGGGCACACAGAGGCCAGGAAGGGGCACACAGAGGCCAGGGAGGGGCACACAGAGGCCAGGAAGGGGCACACAGGGGCCAGGAAGGGGCACACAGGGGCCAGGAAGGGGCACACAGAGGCCAGGAAGGGGCGCATAGGAGACAGGAAGGGTCACACAGGAGCCAGGAAGGGACGTACGGGGGTCAGGAAGGGGCGCAGAGAGGCCAGGAAGGGGCACAAAGGAGCCAGCAAAAACCACAACTCCAAGAAGATCACAGGAAAAGAACGTAAAACAAGAGAGGAAAGGAAAACAAGACAGTGTATAGGACCAGGGCTCACGACGCAGCTGTCAACAATCAGGGCAGATTAGCCAAGTCTTTCCTTGAGTTTAACCCACGAGGAAGCAGATTTTCAAAATAAAAAAAGAGGTCAACCAAAGCCAAAACCATGACACCCACTATCACCGACACGTTTATCCATATCTGATCATGACAGGACTACAAAGTCTGGTGGTATACGATGGACTGATTGTACATGACACTCAGGTGTGAGCCTGGGATTGATGGATGGATGGATGGATGGATGGATGGATGGATGGATGGATGGATGGATGGATGGATGGATGGATGGATGGATGGATGGATGGATGCATTTAATTCAGCTCCAATCAATAATTAATACAGGCTTTAAATGCAAACGTATTTAATTAGAAGGTATCCACACCCACAACCCTTTTTCCAGATGTATTTGTACTATTTGACATGAGCCTTGACAACATGCTTTAATTTAAATTATAAAGTGTTGACCACCAGACCCATGAACATTTGGAGCTTTTTTGGGGCCTTTCAAAGAGCTTTTACATCAAGTTTTGTAATTACTATGTACAGTAAAATGTGTAAATCAAACAATAAGAGGTAACAGTAAAGTAATGTGAGGGATTTCTTCCTGAATAATTGATCTGCCAGCAGCCAAAGCTTCAGAGCTAAACTGAGCATTTAGTACGTGTACGTGTCCTTTGGTGTTCAAGAGGATGTCCAGTTAACTTCTGATGTACGTAATCCCACATTTAAAATACTTGGAAAAATTGGTGCAGGAGAGAATTTAAGAAATGTCATTCAGTTCACATTGTTCAGCCAAAGTGACACAAACAGTGAGTAAAACTGAGAACATAAGTTGTGAGTCATGACAAATAAAGCTGTGTTCACACTACCAGACCAAACCTGGTCGTCACCAAATCTGATCAGAATCCCATCTTTTATACAGCACACACCGTTGCCCGTGAAGGTGGGATAACATTTTAATTTTTTTTACCTCTTTTCATGAATTGGTTGTGAATTAAAAGAGTAATAAAGAAGAGAAATGTTTCCAAACAATATCATATATCTATAAATGTATGAATATAAGTTTGTGTTTTGGGTGATCACATGTCTCTGGTGGATGAAGGTGATATGTTGCTTTATTCATGACACAAAAGACTGTTTGTTTGAGTAACCAGGCGGTTCAGATTAGGACTCATCTGTGCAAATCTGATGGGAATCCAATCTCAGCATCTCTGTTTTAGTATTAATCCCTTTTAGGGGGAATGTGTTCCAACTGTCAACTGATCTATAAAAGCCTGATCTGGTTATGGGAAAGAACTTGTGATGGAGTCATGATGAGGAAAATGATGTAAATATCTTTGTTGGTCTCTTCACTTCTCTTCTTCTCTTTGACTCTTGTTCCTTATATTGATATCCGTTGAAAGCCTTTTCATCTTCTCCACGTCCAGAGTGGAACCGCTGACTGTTCCAAGCGGCAGTCAGGACTTCTGGTTGTTATTTATTATTGGAAGCCGTATGATTTACAGTAGATCGGGTCTGCTATTCCACGGTGTGTGCAGCTTTTCTTTCGTGGCCTCACTCTGGCTGGTCCTTTTCATGTTGCTAGCGGATGTGAAATTAGCTGGATGAGGAAAACCACTGAGGCCGGAGTGCCCATTACTAAACACAGGCAAAACGCAGATCAATATTGGCGCTTGTTCTCCAGTCCTAATGTCTGGACAGTGAGCATTAGATGAGAGGGATGGAGTGCACCAGAGCAAAAGGGGTGGCTAATGTTTTAATGAGCGAGAGAAGCAGAGATGGAAAACGGGAGGGGTTATCTAAAGCATCGCTGTCCTGCCGTTCATCTGGAAAACATACAGATCTAAATGGTTTGCTCCATCCTGGAGTCTGCACAGAAAAGAGAATTGTAACATCGTAGAAGAAGAGAAAGGAAGCGGTGAAGGATGACTCACCACAGGGAAGAGCGAGGTAGACAGAAACAGGCCAGATGTGATGCAAAGAAATCCTCTGTGTGGGGAGCTAAAAATAAAATGAAGTGACTCTTTCTATTTTCATGCTGTTGTAACGTGTAAAACATGATATTCTATAATGTTACTGTACAACCCTAACCGGATATAATCCGGGATGAACCAAAGGTGTTTCATGTTTTTTATTCTCGGCTTCATTTCATTTGTTATTGTGCCCTCACCGGCCACTTTTTTATTGTCAGGTATTCTTTTTATACATCCCTGTTTCTGTTTCTGTTCCACATTTTCCACTGGGACCAGCATCTTCACCTTCTTCTTCCTCATCCTTTCGTAATGTGTGCACAAAGCAGTTTTTCACGGCCTTGATAGAAAATGGCTGAGCATCCTCGAAAAAGCTTGCAGTCTTGAAGGCAGCCCGTGTTCCTCTAAAAGTGTACTTATCATGATTACCGCTGCCATCACACAAGTGGAAATGAAAGCCGAGCTCGCTGATACAACCGCTTACACCGCCACAGAACCTGCCGCTTTCATTTACTTCTCACAACTATCTCAGTGATGCTTTAGTTGTTGTTTTTTTTCTTCTCTGGAACCTACAGGACCAATTTCTACCTTAAAAGATCTGACATACAGAATTACTTAAACACATTTCCACTGTATGATGGCCAGAGAGGCCGGGGCCTTTGGTTTACAAAAGGCTTCTTTTGTCAGTTAAGTCTTCGAGTCGTACTTGTGAACGTAGCTCTGTGTTGTAGTGCTCAACAACGGTTTCTTTCGAATCCCTCGTCCTTGTGATTGTATCAGCTCTTGATAAGAGATGGATCTTGATGCAGTGCCAGTGAGCGATGTTTGCCAGTGAGTATTTAGACGTTTAAATGTTGTTATTGCACAAAGTGGAGGTCATGGATGCTGCTGTTGTACCAAACTATAGCTGATATCCTCTGTTGACATCCCCTTTTTTTGTTCTGTCCTTATTAGCACTAACTTGCTACCCATAATAACTTTCATTGACCTGTTTTGCAGAATTGACATGCAAAAATGAGTGTGTATTATAAAGGAATCATGGAGGTTTTTTATAACAAATTAAAACAGCAGGTTTTACTAGTGCTGATTTCCCTGATCCCTGATCTGGGGTTTTGTTTGCAGGGCAACTCGCTGCTCTTCCTGCCCAACGTCTTGAAGGTGTATCTGGAGAATGGGCAGACCAAGGCCTTTAAGTTTGAGCCCAACACCACAGTCAAGGTATTTTGACACACTTAAATGAACCTCTGCCTTACAGTTGTCTAAGATGCAATAGTTCAATTCAATTCAATTCAATTTTATTTATATAGCGTCTAATACAACAGAGTTGTCTCTAGACGCTTTACAGAGACCCATACCCAGAACATGACCCCCGAGCAGTTATTACATAAACAATGGCAGGTAAAAACTCCCCTAGTGGGAGAAAAACCTTAAGCCAAACAGTGGCAAGGAAAAACTCCCCTTTAGGAGGGAAGAAACCTTGAGCAGGACCAGGCTCATCAGGGGGGACCCTCCTGCCGAGGGCCAGACTGGTGGGTCAGGGACGGCAACAGCACAGCAGGCAGGTGGAAGCAGCAACGGGATGACCGGGGGTGGGGACCGCAGGCCAGCACACAGCTCCCGAAGCTCCGGCCCAATCAGCAAGTCCCAGGTTGGGGTGCAGGGTCAGGAAAAGACTTGTGCTCCGTAATGCAAGCTACAAGCCACCCACGGCCACCTGCAGGACAAAAGAGAGAAAAGGGAGGAGAAGGGGGGGCCAGCAACGGGATGACCAGGGGTGGGGACCGCAGGCCAGCACGCAGCTCCCGAAGCTCCGGCCCAATCATCAAGTCCCAGGTTGGGGTGCAGGGTCGGGGAAAGGTTGAGAAGGGGCAGGGCCAGGGAGAGGAGTCTTGAGGGACGAACATTCTCCCCCGCCCAAAAGGGGCCGTTACCCTGCCCCCCTCACTCCCACACTGCAGGTTCCGGTGTCCGGCAAAGGATGCTGCAACATGGACAAAAAAGAGAAAAGGGAGGAGAAGGGGGGGCCAGCACAAGAAACCACAGGAGCGACTCTGACACACTAAAGTTTACACTACCTAGAGATTTACCAACACCAGCTAGAGGTTTACTAAACACTAACTATAGGCTTTACTAAACAGAAATGTTTTAAGTTTAGTTTTAAAGGTGGAGGTGGTGTCAGCCCCCTTAACCCAGATTGGAAGTTGGTTCCATAGTAGTGGCGCCTGATAGCAGAACGCCCGCCCTCCAAATCTACATTTAGATACTCTAGGAACTACGAGTAAACCTGCACTCTGAGAACGGAGAGCTCTGACAGGAACATAAGGCACTATCAGGTCTTGCAAATAATGCGGAGCTAAGCCGTTTTGGGCTTTATACGCAAGTAATAAAATTTTAAATTGGATTCTGAATTTTACGGGTAACCAATGGAGCGACGCTAACACTGGAGAGACGTGGTCTCTCCTGCTAATTCCTGTCAGTACTCGTGCTGCTGCATTTTGGATCAGCTGGAGCCTATTCAGCAAATTACTTGGACATCCTGCTAACAACACATTACAGTAATCTAGTCTAGAAGATACAAACGCATGAACTAGTTTTTCTGCATCACTCTGTGAGAGGATTTTCCTAATCTTTGCAATATTACGGAGATGGAAAAAGGCTATTTTACAAACCTGATTGACATATGGTTTAAACGACAAATCCTGATCGAAAGTAACACCAAGATTTCTCACAGTTGCACTGGAAGCCATCGCAACACCATCTAATCCCTTCCTAAGATGCTCTGGACCAAGAATGATAACCTCTGTTTTATCTGAATTTAGAAGCAGGAAATTTCTGGACATCCAGTCCTTGATGTCCCTAAGACATGCCTGAAGTTTAACTAACGGTTCTGTTTCATCCGGCTTCATAGACAAATAGAGCTGCGTATCATCAGCATAACAATGAAATTGTATGCCGTGATTCTGGATTATACTTCCCAACGGCTGCATGTATAAACTGAACAAGATTGGCCCTAGCACTGAACCCTGCGGAACACCATAACAGACCCTTGACTGTTCTGAAGAAACCTCATGTACATGAACAAACTGGAACCTGTCAGATAGGTATGATTTAAACCAACATAGAGCTGTCCCTTTAATCCCAACAACATGCTCTAACCTGTGCAGTAAAATGCCATGATCTATAGTGTCAAAAGCAGCACTGAGGTCCAGTAGAACCAGTATGGACACTAATCCCTTATCTGAGGCCATAAGGAGGTCATTCGTGACTCGAACAAGTGCTGTCTCTGTGCTATGATGCATTCTGAACCCTGACTGAAAGACTTCAAACAGATCATTTCTATACAAATAGTCACATAACTGGCTTGAAACTGCCTTTTCCAGAATTTTAGACACAAATGGAAGGTTGGAAATTGGTCTATAATTAGCTAAGGTGTCTGGGTCAAGAGAAGGTTTTTTAAGTAAAGGTTTAATTACTGCGACTTTGAAAACCTGTGGTACATATCCTAAACTTAGGGATAAGTTAATTTGGTCCAGTATTGTCGTACCAATAAGAGAAAAAATATGTTTGAATAGTCGAGTCGGGATGGGGTCTAACATACATGTGGTTGAGCTCTATTAACGAGTGAAGTCAGCTCAGGGAGGTCTATAGGATCAAAACAGTCTAGAGACAAGTCAGAGCCTAGGGAAGTCGCTAAAGCTGAAGAAACACCTACAACCAGCTGGTTGATTTCTTCTCTAATTCTCGCGATTTTACTGTTGAAGAAGCCCATAAAGTCCTCACTACTGAGAGCTGCAGGAATGCACGGCTCAACAGAGTTGTGACTCTTTGTCAGCCTGGCTACAGTGCTGAACAGAAAACGTGGGTTACTTTTGTTATCCTCTATCAACGTTGAATAATAAGCTGTTCTGGCTTTGCGAATGGCTTTTTTATATACTATTAGAACAGGGGCGTCACTAGACTTAAGACTGTACTGGGGCACAGCTGGGGCACAGAGAATTCATGCGAGTGCGCGGAGCGCACGAGCAAAAATTTTTTTAGCACTTATTTATAATAAAAAAGCTGAAATGGTGCTTTAAATCAGTGTTTCCCAACCCTGGTCCTCGAGGCAACCCTGTCCTGCATGTTTTAGATGTTTCCCTGCTTAAGCACACCGTGATACAAGTAACTGTGTCATCAACAGAAGTGTCAAGACCTTGATGACGAGCTAATTAGGACCATTAATTAGAATCAGGTGTGATGATGCAGGAAACATGTAGAACATGCAGGACAGGGTTGGAGACCCCTGCTGAATACAATCATGTATTGTCCTAGTGGCGTTTCAACTTTATTCAGAGGCTGTAAATCTCCAACATTGTAGTGCATTATCAATTTGTCTACCTGTTACTGGGAAATCAGACCTCTTGGTCTTTCTGGGAACTTTTTTGATTGTCAAGGACTAGCAGATATTTTCTCCCACTGGACTGATGCTTTAATTCCACATGACGTTTCAAATGTGAAGTTGACGAGGCAGACGTTCAGACTTGTTTTCTCAGACATAATCTTCACAGAAAGGTTAGTTTCCTACCGTCAGACTCTTTGGGAGACGATGTGTAAAATTCCCGCAGATAATCAGTACTTGAGTTGTAAAAAAAAATCAGGGGGGATGGTGGATTTTATCATATGGGGACGGATAATTTTTGCTCATTACAAATAATATAATATATTACAAATAATAGCACTGACCAAAACACCTGCAGAAATACTGCAGGAATGACATAGCAGCAGTTCAATGCAGCCTTCTGTAAGCTTTAAATATCCACTGGGCTTACATCAAATACATCAAAACACAACAATAAAAACCTGTTTTCTGAACTTATCAATATGACTCTGTCCTTCACAGGATAAGTAACATGGATCACTGCAAAAACTCTAAATAAGAATATGATTTGTTCTATTTCTAGTTAAAATTTCTCATTTCAGTAAACAATCTTATTACACTTAAAACAGGACTCATCACTGGAAAAAAACAACAATTTTCACCTGTTTCAAGTAGATTTTCACTTGAAATAAGTAGAAAAATCTGCCAGGGGAACAATATTTTTTTTGCTTGTAATAAGAAGATAAATCTTGTCCCACTGGCAGATTTTTCTACTTATTTCAAGTGAAAATTTACTTGAAACAGGTGAAAATTGTCAAATAAGTTATTTTTATGGTGTTATTTTTCTGGTGATGACTCTAAATGTTGAAATAGCAGTAAAACCACATTCATTGATGAAATGAAATAAGGGATGGAAAGGGGGGATGGCAGTTTTACAGGGGGGATGATTTTTACTGTTTTTATTTCAGGGGGGATGCCATCCCCCCTCATCCCCCTTCAACTCGAGTACTGCAGATAATGACAAGCGGATCATCATCTGACGGCTCGCTGACGCTGCGTCTGCAACGTCTCTCTCTTCACTGGTCAAGGCTGATTTATGGTTCCGCGTTAAATCGACGGCGCGGACTACAGCGTAAGGTACGCGGCGACGCGACCCATACGGTCCGCACGCCGCGTATCCTACGCCGTAGGCTCCGCGTTGGTCTAACGCGGAACCATAAATCAGCCTTCATTCGTAAAGACTGCACCGGGCTCGTCGAGCATTTTAAATATGCGCGCCGCCCGCTGGTGAAATGAGAAGGATTATTCGTTCATTTGAATGCGTTCATGCACAACACTGGTGTATTCTATGTGGAGTTAAAACTCCGAAATTCATTTTTTACTGGTGAAATTTTTACTGGGGCACTGCAGATCAATACTGGGGCACGTGCCCCAGTAAAATCTGTCTGGCGACGCCGATGTATTAGAATATCTTTCCATTCACGATGAGAGTCTACAGACCTACAAGAGTACCACTTCCTTTCCATTTTACGCACGTTTTGTTTCAACATGCGGATATCTGAATTATACCAGGGAGTTAAGCTCCTGTGGCTAGAAACCCTCCTTTTCAAAGGAGCAACTTCATCTAAAGCTGAATGCAACAAATCAGCAGTGTTACTAGCAAGGAAATCAACATCTACAACATCAACATCAACATCAACATAGTTAACATCTGTGTTGGAGCCTCCGGGTTCAGATGTCAAGCTGAGGTTGAAAAAGAGCTTCTGCTTTACATTAAGTTCTTTTTAATATGTAATTCAATCATCCAGATATTACGTCACATCTCTTTGATAGAATGGAAACCATACCCAAAATGCTTCCCCTGAGGCTCCCAACTTCAGTTCAGCTCAGCAAACATGCCTCCTGATGTTATGAAATATTGACTCTCAAGATGTAATTTTCCTTTCACATCAGGACATTGTGATGACTCTGAAGGAAAAGCTTTCTCTGAGCCGTATTGAACACTTCTCCCTGGTGCTGGAGCAGCAGCACAGCAGCAACAAGCTACTGCTGCTGCATGATGAGGAGAGGATACTGCAGGTATCCATGCACACGTGCAATTAATCACTTCACACGTTGCTCACAAATGCGCTTTAAATTCACGAATGTGTACGTGTGTGTCTTCAGGTGGTGCAGAAGAAAGAGGTTCATGCCTACAGGTGTCTGTTCCGCGTTTGTTTCATGCCCAGAGACCTCCGGAAGATGCTGCAGGAGGATGCAACTGCCTTTGAGTACCTCTACCTGCAGGTAGACCGATGAGAACGCACATCACAGCTGCTTTTATGCATTTATTTATTTATTCGTCAGAAATTGTAGGTTTTCCATTTTTTTATATGTTCATAACTTATATCCCTTTGATCAGGGTGCGTGTGTGTGTGTTTATGCAAAGCAAACACACAACTGACTGCTCAGCTGAGGCCCAGAGCTATGTTTTAATTGGACAAATTACAATCCCAACAATGCAAAATGTAAATGAAATCAGTTTGATCTAAACTAAGAAGACACCAACAGTAAAGATGTAGAACGTGGAAGAGAGGATATATGTGCTGCTGGGTCTGTGACTTGTGTTCGATATTAAGTTAAAAGGTGAGAGTGAGAGAAACTTCAAGCGGAGACGCTTTTTAGTTTTTTTAGTTTGTCTCGGCACTGCTGAAAAGTCATCTGGAGCCGCGAGTAACTATGAAGAGACAGAGCTCCTGGTGGATCTGGTCGTTCCTTATCGCCCGTCTAGATCCCTTTTTAATTCTCTCCTCAGCACCAGGTTTATGAACATCTGCGCCTCAGAGTTGGATCATGAAACAGACTTTTGCTGCCATTGCTGGTGGAATAAAATGAACAAGAATCCGTCAGAGTCGCTCTTTCATTGATGTCACATCCTGACTCAGACGTCTGACTCCAACCCCCCGACCAATCAGTGGCCTGTAGTGTGATGACGTCAGATACAGCCGACTCAGCTGCTTAGAACCTCGGCAGAATAGATACAGAAAAGTATCTACTCGGCACGTTAGACCCCTAGTGGAAAAGGCGCCAAACTGAGGCGAGTGGAGTCGGGCTGAGTAGGTACTAGTGGAAAAGCGCCATTAGTAGGTAAGTAGTACAAACATGAAACACCTGGAGGAAAAACTTGTAACTAATGAGTTGACTTTAGAGGTAGTTCAGGCAGGCAACAGGACACATGCACAACTTCTACACTCCAATGTCCCCCAGTAGCCAAAACATGACTGCTTTTGTATTGTTTTTCTATTGGCTATATGTTATTATGCATTATTGGTTCTGGTTTTCCTGAACCATAATCAGCAGCTTGAAAGGGATCTTTTTGAAGTATTTTTCAGATTGCACTCTGTTAATTTGAACACGTCAAAGCTGTTCAGGACGTGGCTTATGTCTTTGTCTGCTGATACCGAGCTGTTTAATTTCCTTTTTTTATGAGATTTGCTGATTTGTTGTAATCGGTTGTTATTTACAGTTTACAGTATCACAACTTTGCTGGATTGATTGAGCTGGAATTGAAAATAACAAAATATCTGAAATGATGTATCTGAATTGTACAAGAATAGGAATTTAACATTCAAGCAGTCGCCTCACGAGAAAGTCTGTTGTTATATTTTTTTACAAATGTCTGTACTCAGATGTTATTACAGTCTGATTGATGTACAATATTTGAACAGTTTCCTCCAAAATGACATGTCAAAACTGAGTGGCATTTTCAAACTATTTTAGAGAGGAATAACGATAAATAAATCAACACTGAAAATCTACAAATCTACATATTTAACAATTATAATCTCACTTTGAGTCGATCTGGTCAAATGAAACAAAGGTCCATGACCATCAACAGGGAAATTCTTAGTATTTGGTTTGTTTAAGATGCAAAAACGTCATCATGCTGTCGGGGATATTGTACTGAGCTGTTTATGATGTATTTGTGTGTGTCTGTGTGTATCTGTGTGTGTGTGTTAGGGTGTGAATGATGTGCTGCAGGAGCGCTACGCAGTGGAGATGAGGTGTAACACTGCTCTGCGACTTGCTGCGCTGCACATTCAGGAGAGGCTGGTGAGCTGTGGACAGTCCCCCAAAGCCAACTTAAAGATGATCACGTGAGACACGCACACACACACACACACACACACAGACACACACACACACACACACACACACACACACACACACACACACACACACACACACACACACACACTCACTCACACACCCCACAAATTTACGCTATATTTGTCATCTACTTGCAGTTCTAGTAAAAAGAGTTCATAACAAAGTAGGTGTCCTCAATGTTTTTTCTAGTTTGAAGAGATATTAATTCATTTGAAGCTGCAACAGAATGTTGCAAAATTTGTTTCACAATCACATGGAAAAAGACATTACACCCTCTTTCACATATACTGAAATAAAAAAAATAAATCATCATCTGGTCCTTAACAGGTCTTAAAATTCAATCTTCTACAACCTTCTTCTACCTGCTGTGGTCTTGAAAGAAGAAGGTATTATTTTCAACTGAATTCATAAGTTATGAAGTAGACTTCATAATGTCCAAAGGTCTGAACATCTCCAAGGTTACGGTGACAGATGTTGCTCTATCTGGCCATTCTTGTGTTTTCTTTGAGAATTGCATTAATGTCAACAGAAGTTTCCAGGCAGAGATCATCAAGAAACTGTACATAGGTGAAAATACCAGAGAACTGTTAAGTCACATCTCCTCATCTCCTCACTCCTCCTCCACTCACCTTCAGTAAATGGGCTTGTGGATAAATTCAATGTTAGAATTATTAGTATTATTGATACCATTGCTCCCACCAAGGTGAAGGTGATCACTGCTAAAAAGAAACATCCATGGAGAAATGCTGCCCGGGTCAAAGCTGAGAAAAGAGTTGAAAAGCTGAGAGAAGGTGGGAGGAAACTAAATTACAGGTTCATGACATCTATAAAGAGAGACTGGGTATATATATACACCTATATACATGATATCGTTGCCACAAACAACAATAATGCACACACTATGTTCACTACTGTTGACAAGTTAAATCTCCATGAGTCAGTGGACCCTGGACTTCTATCCAACCGTTCCTGAGATGAGTTTGACTCTTTCTTTACAGACAAAATTCAGAAAATCAGTCAGTCAGTGCTCCTAGACGCAGGATATGTGCCACCTTTGTGTCCAATGAGAGAAACCTAAACCCAGTTTTGTCCAGTCATTCACAACAACCTGGATGACATCATACAGCACCTGAACTTTACCACTTGCAGCCTTGATACTCTGCCAACACATTGTATGTCCTCACATCTTCTAGACATTGTATATTATTCTCGCTTTCAGGCATCTTTCCTTAGTGCCTAAAACAGCCGTCATCAAGCCACTTTTAAACAAGAACAGTCTAGACAGGTCACTTATGAACAGCTATAGGCCCGTATCAAACCTCCCCTTTCTTAGTAAAATCATAGAAAAAGCTGTTTTTCAACAGCTGTATAACCTCCTGACACTAACTGACTGTTTTGGTGTCTTCCAGTGAGGTTTCTGGCCACACCACAGCACTGACACGGCTCTAGTAAAGGTCCTTAATTACATCCTCCAATACGGACAAAGGCGACATTGCAGTCTTGGTCTTACTGGATCTCAGTGCTCCATTCGACTCAGTCGACCAGAACATCTTGATAGACCGGTTGAAGAACTGGGTGGAACTTTCTGATACAGCACTGACTGTCACAGCTCAAAGACAGAGAACCCAAATGCACGACACCAAACACAATCAGAGTCCAAGAGGCTTTAATCAGGGTCAAAGGCAGGCAGGGGTCAAAACCGGGTAGTCAATCAGATCAGGCAAATAATCCAAAGGGGCAGGCAAAAATCCAAGAACCGGAATCAGGCAGGGTCACAGACAGGCAGGCAGGCAGGCAGAAAACTGATCAAAAATCGGGAACGCTGGAAAGTGAGGCACAAACACTCGACAATCTGGCAAACTAGAAGGTGGAAATGGGCCGGTATATAAGGGGAACTGATGATGAGGGAAACCAGGTGTGGAGCTGGCAGGGGAAGCACAGGTGAAGGGAATGAGTGGATTTCTGGCTGATGAGGGTGGCAGGATCTGGAATGACAGGAGAGTGAGTTAACAAGTAAAAAAAACATATCCAACTGAGAAACCATGACACTGACCTGTTTGGGATCCTGTCTAAAAGACAGGGACTATTTTGTGTCTTTAGAAAATTGGAGCTAACAAAAAAATAACGTGGGGTTCCTCATGGTTCAGTTCTGGGGCCTCTGTTGTTTAACATTTATATGCTCCCACTACCTCAAATTATGACGAAGAACAACATGTGTTACCATAACTACGCAGATGACACACAAATCTATATAACTATCTCACCAGGAGACTACAGTATAATACAATTCAAACACTGATCAAATGCATTGATCAAATTAAATAGTGGACGTGCCAGAATGTTCTTCAGTTAAATGATGAAGAAACAGGAACAATAGTCTTTAGAGTCAAGGAACAAAACCAGCACTCAAGCAGTAAATCTACAAACAAATAGCCAAGCCAGAAATCTGGGAGTGGTTCTGGACTGAGACCCGTATTTTAACAGCCCCATTAAGACAGTAGGGAAGTCATCCTGTTATCCCCTAAAGAACATATCGAGAATTAAACAACTGATAACTCCAGTTCTTAGATCAATACACTGGCTTCCTGTCTGTGACAGATGTTAAAATCCTCCTGTTAGTGGTTTATAAATCTCTGAATGGTCTCGGGCCAAAACACATCTCTGATCTCCTGGTCCATGATGAACCAACCAGAACCCTCAGGTCGTCAGGGTCACATGTACTTTCTGTACCCAGAGTTAGAACCAAACACGGTGAGGCAGCGTTGAGCTTTTATGGTACCCACCTATGTAAAAAACTCCCAGAATGCATCAGTGCTGCTGAAACTCATTTGCTTTAAGTGAAGGTTGAAAACCTTTTTATTTACTGCTGCATTTCAGTAATCTCCCACAATGCACTACAGCCTTTGTTTCTTGCATCTCATTTGTTTTATTCTTTTTAATTCATGCCTGTCTTTAATTGTGCTTTTAAACTCTTTTACTTTTTAATGCATTTTTTAAAAACGTTTTATGTAAAGCACTTTGAATTGTCTTGTTCATGACATGTGCTGTACAGATAAACTTGCCTTGCCTTGCCTTACCAGTTTATACTACCGTTGCAGTCCTGGAGCATTTTAATTAGATACATTGGAAAAAGAAGTGGTTTGAGTTGAGAGCTGTGTCACTCCCACATCTATCAACACATCCAGTAATCAGTTTCCTGCTTTTCTAATCTTGCACAGGAATATAAGTTGTATTTCTATTTCTTGTTCCAGGAAGACTTGGGGCATAGAGAACTTTGTGTCTTCCACATTGCTAAGAAACATGCGTGAGAAAGATCTGAGGAAGGCCATCGGCTACCACATGAAGAAATGCCAATCACAGCACGATGCCAAGCAGAAGGGCCTGTCAGTCGATCAAGCACGGATCAACTACCTGGAGGAGCTGAGTGAGCTCAAGTTCTTTGGAGGGAAATCCTTTGGTGCCACTTTGATGGTAAGGTTTTCTGGATACAGTATGTGTCGCTTCTTCCTACATGAGGGACCCAAATAGGAATAACAGTCAAAGTCAAGTGAAAGGAGCAACATTTTACGATTAATTGCATATTTAACATAGAAATAAGGAGGTAGAAAAACTGATGGAGGTGCAGAAAGTGAGGAATGCCAAGTTAAGCAACATGATAATCCAACAAATCTAGGAACAAGATTGAGTTTCACAAAACCATCTGGAATGTCCTCTGTTGAAGTTGATGGAAAAAAACCTGTTTTTACAAAAAAATATACTTGAGATGGATGGATCTGTCTGCTTTAAGTAATTAGTCGATAGTCAACCTGCACCTGCTGATGTTGAACCATGGTTGGTCCAAACTGTTGAGCTTTAGCCACAAATGGATTCGATTTTGTTGTGATCATAACTTGATTTAAAAATAAGTGAGATTCAAAGATCATGACAGAAGATCTAACCCCAAATCCCAAAATGTTTAAAAAAATATATGAAAGATGAAAATGTATGCATGAATGAATGAATGAACAGAGCAAATCTTGCGTTTCTTTTGACTTCTATTTCTTTATAGACAGCATGAATATGGCATGACTTTTCTTGTCAACTTCATTTTAGTTATACACACACATATACATTATTTTTGCATTTCATGTCTGCAACTTCTAAAAAAAAAAAAGGTTGGGAGCGGAAAGCTTTTATCACTCCGTAACACTCCTCATCTTCGCAGAAGGGTGTTCTGGCATTGAGGATACCAAACAATGAAGTGTTCCCGTTCTTCTTCTGCCTCATTCTTTTTGCAAACACATCTTATTGTGGTTCAACAGAATCAGGTCATTGTATATTTTGTTCCAAATGTATCCCCACATTCTTTATTGGGGACGGGTCAGAGCTGCAGATGGGCCAGCCAGGCACTTGTACCCTCTCCTTCCTCAGCCTCGTCTCCATG
Organism: Cololabis saira; assembly: GCF_033807715.1. Classification (NCBI taxonomy): domain Eukaryota; kingdom Metazoa; phylum Chordata; class Actinopteri; order Beloniformes; family Belonidae; genus Cololabis; species Cololabis saira. The sequence goes on from NC_084587.1 coordinate 47,651,850, forward strand.
GAGATCCCAGGAAAAAGATGTTTCTTTAAAATCCCAGAGGTGTACATATTCTTTTCCAAGGACATGGCTCCAGCACCAGACCATCACAGAGCCTGGCTATTGGACTTCTTACTGATAAAAGTCTACAAGGTTCTTTTCCACTTCTTCCAAAGAGGAGAATACTGATTCATCTGACGACACTACACATTTTCTCTGTGTAAACCGTAAAGTTTGAAGTGTGATGTCTGGCAACTTGACGAAGGTTTTCCTGAGTCAAGTTTTCCTGAGTTGTCCATGTGGTTATATCAGCTATTGATCAACTAATTGTGGATGCAGAGCTGTCTAAAGGAGACCAGGGGTGTTGAGCCTAGGCGGAAATATAGTTCTGCGTCAAAACGGCGCCGTGCCTACGGCGTGTGGTTTGGGTCGACGCAGACCACACGCCGTCACCTGCGCCGTCACTGACGCAAACCTCCCGAAAATTGTAACTACGCGTTGAGGCGACGCAGACCACACGCAGACGGAGAGAGCTGTGATTGGTTCGCTTGGTAGCAATGCATTTCCGGTTTCCGGTTTGAAGCAGTAGTGAACTTTCAGGGCTCTTTTCTTCGTTTATGTGTGATTTTTTTGGTTTTGGTTTTTTGCACAATAGTTGTCCTTATCTTTTTGATTCACTGTGACCGTAAAAAGTCGGATAAACCATTCAGAAAAAGATCGCTAACTAGCGGTCGCGGGGGGTGTGCACCGCGGAGAAATGGAGGTTCACGATGGCGTCACGGCGACGGCGTGTGCTCCGCGTTGGTTTGACGAAGCACCTTAATTCAGCCTTAAGCCTGCACTCTTGAACCCTCTTAAACTCCTGGTTTCTGGTTACATTTAATGAGATTATAAACTGCACAACAAGAATTATGCAAATGACCAGTTAGTAAGGCAAAACTGTAAAATATCTTGGGATCATACCGTCTGCTAAGAGATGAAAATGTAAATTTAAAAATGCCACTTTCCATGTTGCTCTGATTGGGCTTGTATAAGAGTTTGAAAATATAGTTTCAGTCCCCAATTCTTTCTCTACACCCCCCCTTGTTTGCCACCCATCCCCTCCACCCTTCAGCTCCAGGACAGGGAGTCTATGGTGACCCTGTTGGTAGGAGCGCGCTACGGGGTGAGCCAGGTGGTCAACCACAAGCTGAGCATCACGACCACCCTCACAGAGTTCACCAGCATCACACGCATCGAGCTGCTGCCTGAATCCGACAAGGTCAGCCTGGTCAAAGTGTACCTGCAGGACATCAAGGTAAGACCCAGGAGGACACAATGCACAGACTCAAGCACAAAAGGAAATACAACTACAAGCCAGCAGTGATGATTGTTCACTCCAGCCTCGTTTCACACCATCCTGTCCTCTTTTTTTCTTGCACAAAGCCCATCACTTTACTGCTGGAGGCAGCTGCAGCGAAGGATATGTCCTGCTTGATAGCAGGGTACTGCCGTGTGTTTATCGACCCCGATCTCAACGTCTTTCCCTGGATAGATGACAAGAGGCACAGAGTCTCTGCTGAGGAAGGTACAGAAACATTTCATAGAGCAGCAGGCAAAAGTTTGGACTCTCATTGAACTTTCTGTTTCTGTGATTAGAAAAGCAAGTGGGTGTTTTCTGAAATACATGAGGTTAAGGTTGATACACCGCTTCAATATTTGATACAATAATAGTTCCTTAAGTCAGTCTTTGAGAGCTTAATAATTAATGTACAAAAAACTGGCCAAAGAAAAAGTATCACAGCTTGTAATAGTCTTAGAAATTGCTTAAAGAATTAAAGCTCTGGTTTTGGGTATTTTTATCCATTTCCACTGCAAAACATTTCTAGTTCCTGCATAAAAAGCTATTTTCAGCTCTCTTTATAGATTTTCAATATGTTTAGGCAGACGGTTTTTGAGGGCCACGCTAAAAACTCCAGTTTACACCTTTTTAGTATGTCCATTATGGACTATCAAGTGTTTTATGGATTATTACTTCAGGACAAAGCTTAGTCAATCCCTGCTCACAACAGTGTTAGAGTGTGGTCTTCATGAGATCCAGTGGAGTCCTGTGGACTTCTTCTAGTTCTGTTGGAGAGATTTCTGCTGGTGAAGCTGCATGGAGATACTTAGTGTTGCCCATAGTATGTATTTCTTTTGGGCTTCATTGTTATTTTTAAAAAATGGTGAAAAATGTTATATAATGTTCAACGAACAAATCCACAAGGGTCTGTACATCAAAGAAAACATAAGATGTCAGTAGGAGGTATTAACTTTTGCACAACTGTATATTGTAAACAGCACATTCGTGGTGCCCTGTTTTCATCTGGATGTATCGTTACAGGTTACGTGTCTCGACGTGCGAGTGACACGGAAGACTCTTCAGACTTGGACATGGAGCCGCTGCTCGACCTGGCGCCTCGGGATGAGAAGCCCTGCCCTCGAGTCAGGTCTTCATCAGACCCAGATGGAAGGAAAAAAAAAGAAAGAAGGCGCATGAGAAGTACAGATGGTAAAGAAAAGGGAAGCAAACCCTGGGAGGATAAAAAGCTAAAAGGAGACAGAGAAAAGGAAATGTCTTCATTAGATAAAAATCAGGGAGGCGAGAATAAAGACACGGTGCACATGGAGGAAATTGACAGAAAGCAGGACGTGGGACAAATACAACCTGACATAACAGACATTGATTCACTGGTTGGACAAAAACAGATGTCTGGAGGTGGAGAAGAGTTGCGAGCAGCCGAGGAGCAGCCATCAGTTTCAGAGGCATCAGATTCGTATCAGACTGACTCTCGCGTCATCACCAGCCCCTCCAGTGACTCTCTTGATGCCCTGGAGGAAGATGACCTTATTTCGTGCTCCTCCCATCGGCTTCACCTACACTTGGACAGGCATGCTCAGCCTCACCTCCTCGCACCTCCTCCAGCTCACTCCCATCCATTCATCCACCTAACAACTGTCAACAAAGGGGGAGGAGGTTGCAGGAGGTCAGGTGATGGAGCTGATCCCCACTTCCTCACAACCGCCTCCACCCAAAAGTGTTCAAGTAGCCGCTCCTCAGAGGACAGCTCAATGTGTTTTGCTGAGCTCTCTTGCCTCGATGACCTGCCAAGTCCTCCTGAAGCCAGCGAGGAAGATGACGATGAAGAAGAAGAGCTAAATAGGAGAATTAAGCTTCAGGAAGAACTAAGTCTGAAACTGAGGAATGCAAGTGATGGAGGAAGTGCAGGAACACGGGTCAAACTGCGTTCACTATCTCCTTCCCCCTCATCCCCCTCCTCCCACATGGATACGGTGTTTAACTTTGACCAAAGAGACACTCGCTGCTACTACAACCTCTGCTCCAACATCACCCCCGACAGCGCTCGCAGCCTTGTACATCCCAGGGAAGCATGGGAGGAGGAGGGAGAGGAGGGGAAGGCTGAACACACGGAGTCCATCCCCATCCTGCAGCCGCCTCCCGGCTTTGGAGACAGCAGCTCCGACGAGGAGTTCTTTGATGCCAGAGACCGCCTGAACTCACCCGACGATCCGACCTCAGGCACAGTGCCAAGAGGTGATTTAGTTTTATTTAGCTTGAGAGCTCGATCACATGGCGTTTCTGTCATTTTCAAGTTTTTTATCTTTGCTGCCACCTGGTGGCTGAAACTGTTACTACATAAAACTGACACCTCACTAATCGTATGTTGAACAGCAAATCACCTCGGTCAGTAATATCCGATCCGAGTTGCACATGACGCCAGCGCTGGCTTGTGTTTTCAGTAGAAAGCAAAAGATGAAATTATGAACTTGAATACATGAAGAGCAATAAAGTATTTCTGATTCAATTCTGGTAAAAGAAGAAACAATATTACGTACCGAAGTAAGTTTTCAGACTAAAGCCTGCAATAAAATAAAATTAAGTTACACATTCTTTTTCTATCATCTGATAAGTCTTTAAAGTGGCACAAAGGAACTTTTGCCATATTTAGCTGGGCAGTTTGCCCTATAGGTGTAGAGGTTAAGCCATTTATAGGAAACTTGTCCAAGATTCACTTTTGTTTAGACTTCTCTTCGGTCGCTCTCTTGACTTCTCTACTGTCATTACTTTCCTGTCTCTGTCATGATGTCCACTGTAGCTTTGTGGACTTGTTTCATTGGGACTGGTGTGTGACCCAGTACCATCAAGAGAGAGGCAGTTGTCCCAAGAAATGACCAAACTTTTCACTTATTAACTCAGTTAGTTGTATCTGTACAGGGCCCAGTCACAACAGAAGCCAACTTTACGCAGGTAAAAAACAAGTTCAGTCCAATTATATCCTCGGTGCAATCCATCGTAATTTAATTGATCCGCTTTATTCTCATCGAATCCAGATTCAAAATTCATGTATGCCAAGTAAGTAATAAAAGTAATAAAACAGCAGCCCAGCTGAGGAAACCAATCTCCACCCTGAGGAAACACGAGGCGGCAGTTTATACATTTCTATCAGTTGAGGAAAAAATATCAAATTCCTAAAAATAATCCTGAGAGGCTGATGATTTTATCTTTCCTTGTAATCGGGCTCAGGAAAATAGATCATAATACAAATCTGGATATGAATTAATTAAGCATAATGGAACTGATATAAATACAAGAGTTGAAGAATCAAAAAGGCGACTGTCACTGCATAGCTACTGTGTTGTGACAGAGACTACAGAGAGGTGTGACTGCAGACGGACCCTATCCTCATACAAATACACAAACGCTGAAAAAGCACACACCTGAAAGAAAACAATAATAATTAAAGCTGCAAGCAGCGATGAACGGGCCCTCGCACGCACGGCCACCGCCCCCCATAAGCATATCAGAAATGACACCACCCACGACTTCCTATGTCAAACCATTCAAAAGTTATACCAGAAAAAAGGGACAACCAATCAGAAGAAGGGGCGGGGCTAATTCAGGCCAATGAAGGTCAAGGACTCCATACAGAATCTGATGACACCACCCACGACTCTCTATGTCAAACCATTCCAAAGTTATAGCAGAACATCGGGACAACCAATCAGAAGAAGGGGCGGGGCTAATTAAGGCCAACGAAGCTTAAGGACTCATTACAGAGTCCCATGACACCACCCACAACTTCCTATGTCAAACCATTCAAAAGTTATGGCAGAGAAAAGGGACAACCAATCAGAAGAAGGGGCGGGGCTAATTCAGGCCAATGAAGCTTAAGGACTCATTACAGAGTCCCATGACACCACCCACGACTCTCTATGTCGAACCATTCAAAAGTTATGGCAGATAAAAGTATTCTAGGGGGCGCTGTTGAGCCGTTAGGCCACGCCCATTAATGCAAACCATGAAATATCAAATTTATCGCCAAGTCTGGCTTGCATGCAAAATTTGGTGACTTTTGGAGAACTATCAAATATTGACCAATCAGATGAAGGGTGGGGCGCGCCTTTTGGTGTCTAGCGTCGCCACGGTAACACTTTTGAAAGAGAAAAGTAATGCGCGTAGTCGCAGGATGGAGACGCACATTTTGATGTATAACACACTTGGGGACACGTTACGGTTCGGGCTGAATTAACTGCCGAAGGAATGGCATAAATTTCGCCAAAATGACACGATAAATTCAAAATGGCCAACATCCTGTTCGGTTTGGGCCATGGCTCCAAGAGACTTTTGTTTAAGTTGCGCCATGATACAGGTGTGTACCGATTTTCGTGCATGTACGTCTAACCGTATCGTGGGGCTTGAGGCACAAAGTTTTCAAGGGGGCGCTGTTGAGCCATTTTGCCACGCCCATTAATGCAAACCATTAAATACCAAATTTTTTGCCAGGCCTGGCTTGGGTGCAAAATTTGGTGCCTTTTGGGGAACTATCAAATATGGACCAATCAGATGAAGGGGGGGTGCGCTTGTTGGCGTCTAGCATCGCCACGGTAACACTTTTGAAAGAGAAAAGTAATGCGTGTAGTCGCAGGGTGGAGACGCACATTTTGATGTATAACACATCTGGGTTCACGATACGGTTCGGGCTGAATTAATTCTCGAAGGAATGGCATATATTGCTCCAAAATTACGCGATTAATGCAGAATGTTCAAAATGGCCGACTTCCTGTTCGGTTTCGGCCATGGCGCCAAGAGACTTTTCTTTTAGTTGCGACATGATACAGGTGTGTACCGATTTTCGTTCATGTACGTCAAACCGTACTATGGGGCTTGAGGCGCAAAGTCTTTTCGGTCTGGACCAATCAGATGAAGGGTGGGCACGCTTTTTGGCGTCTAGCGTCGCCACGGTAACGCTTTTGAAAGAGAAAAGTAATGCGTGGGGTCGGAGGATGGAGACGCACATTTTGATGTATAACACACTTGGGGGAACGTTACGGTTCGGGCTGAATTAACTGCCGAAGGAAGGCATAAATTTCGCCAAAATGACACGATTAATTCAAAATGGCCGACTTCCTGTTCGGTTTCTCGACATGACGCCCAGAGACTTTTCTTTAAGTTGCGCCATGATACAGGTGTGTACCGATTTTCGTGCATGTACGTCAAACCGTATCGTGGGGCTTGAGGCACAAAGTTTTCGAGGGGGCGCTGTTGAGCCATTTTGCCACGCCCATTAATGCAAACCATTAAATATCAAATTTTTCGCCAGGCCTGACTTGGGTGCAAAATTTGGTGACTTTTTGGGCATGTTAAGGGGGGCAAAAAGGCCATCACTTTGTCAGAAGAAAAATAATAAGAAGAAGAAAAATTCCTGCAAATACAATAGGGCCTTCGCACTGAAGGTGCTCGGGCCCTAATAAGAGTGTTATCTCTCTTGTTTAGCTGTGCAAATTAAAGGAGGAATGCTTTTGGGCTGTGGGAACAGCAGAACATTCTATGGGCCTGATTTACTAAGATCCTAAATAAAGAGTACTAAATTGCGTGTGCACTGAAAAAGTTTGCACGTGCTGTTGTTGTGTGTTTTGCGGGTGATCAACTAAGAATGCTTGCGCAATTGATAACAGGTGCAAACCGCAGTATTTAAATGAGGTGTTGCGTGTCTTACGGTTTGCGCTTGGAGAGTCTGGATGGAAAGCAGGATAGTCGCAAGCGCAAAATGAAATTTGACGAGTTGGAGTTAGAGATATTAGTGGAAGAGGCAAAAAAAACACATTCATGAACTACAGCAAAGAAATTTAAACATTACCAAAAGAAACGCAATATGGGAGAAAATCTGCAATAGAATAAATGCAGTTGGTAACACAAAAAGAACGGCAGATGAGGTTAAAAGAAGGTGGCAAGATATAAGGCGAAGAACTAAAGAAAAAGTGGCCTTTAATAAAACTTTTGCAACCATTTTTAAAATAGCATGCAGCAGAATAAAGACTCTCTCTCTGCGTATTCTTTGATTTTGGCGATGTCGCCTCCTTGCCACAATAACAGCAGCCATCGGTGCGTAATGCTGGGCAGATTAGCACCTTCCTTTCGAACGTATTAAATACAGACGCAATCACAATCCCCGCAATTACTTTCAGGCTCATTGCGTGTGGTAAATGAACCTATTTGCATTTTCCCCTCCCAGTATTTAGCGATTTCTGGCGGGTACGCACCATATTGATTATTCATCAGGGCAAAAGTACTAAATGAACAGCGTGTGCTATTTTGCTCATTTGAGAGGCGCAGTCCTCTTTGCACGCTGTTAGTAGATCAGCTCGCACATTGGTTTGCGGGTGATGTCAAGTTTGCACACGTTTTTACGCACGCAAACCTTTAGTAAATCAGGCCCTATGAGTGTAAAAGGAAGTAACTAAATGATTCAGGACTGGAAAGTAGTATTACCCTAAAGTAAATATTGATCTTTTTAAATAACTTTTCCTCAGTTAGTCAGTGTTTTCAGTCCCAAGTAGTTTGTTTGTCCAGAAATGAGACATGATAGCCTCAATGAAGTCTAACAGACAAATCAGTCAATTCTGCTTGTATGCTTGGTTTCTGCAGCTTTTTAGCTGCAGGTTATCCAGACAAAATGTTTGGGTGGCATCAAGGAAACAATTCAACAGTAAGTCACTTCAGCCAGGTAGGAGGAACTTGGGCTCAAGTATGTTGGACACATGTGTGAAAATAATAAAAAGGTTACCAAAGAAATGAAAACTAGACTCTTGTTGGGCGTGCATGTGTTGCTGATGTCTCTTTCCAGCATCTGTGCAAGATGCTGGAAACAGGAAACACAAGTTGGCAGCTTAGCTGAGCTGATCTGTTTTGCTGTCTTTCAGATTTATGCACAGAAATGAAGCTGGACATCCTCAGCAGGCTCAGCCTCAGCGATATCAGAGTCGCTGTGATGGATGCGGAAGAAGAAGGGGAAGAAGGAAAGGATAGAAAACAGGGAGACAAGGCAGAAGGTGGCAGAGAGACATTGTTCCACCTCAGAAAAAGATCCCGAAAGCGACGTTCTTACATGGAAACAGATTACACCTCCAGGGTATCATATCCAGGATCTGATCAGGAATCAAAGCACAACTTGGCCTCCAATAGACTTCTTAAGAGCCTTTTGGCAGAAACTAGCAATGCCCAGCTGCTCAGTTCAGAACCTGAGCCCTCGGGGCAAACCCATAGTATCAGCCCCACTGTCTCCTCATTCACTCACTCTGAAGGAGAACCTGCTGAACTCGAGTCAAAACCCATCCTTTCAAAACCCCGCTCACATGGACCAGGCTCTCTTTCTGCCTTTGAGCACAACATAGAATCGAATGCCCACTCCAGGACCAGGAAACAGGAAATGGAGATGGAACCTGATGCAATGGAATCCAAGTCTGTGACAGATCTAGCAAGGGCCCCATCTCCTACAATCACTGTTGTCCGCTGCCGGGTTGATCCAGACGGGAAGGAGAGTGCAGATCGTAGGTGTGATGGGGAGGAGGAAGGGGAAGAACAGAAGGAGATGGGTAAGGGGAAAGAGGAGAAGAAAGAAGAGTCAAACAGCGTGACAGGAAGTGGGCCTTTCACCAGTCATATGTTTTTACCTGATTCGATTGAGAAGCGGAAGGAAGAGGAAGAAAAGACAGAAAGGATGGAAGGAGTAGCATCCAGCTTGAAGAGACCTCTAGTGGGAGTTCAAATGCCACAAGAAGAAAACACACCCCAAGTGAATAAAAATGATGTTCCAGAGTGTTCAGGTTCCAGTCTGACACAGATAAACACACATGTGGATGAAAGTTTCCCTCTGTCCTATTCACCTCCACCCCCTCCACCATCAAGTCCTCTGCCCCAGCTACCCACCGTGCACAAATCAGGAACGGGTTGTTTGGTGAAAGAGGGAGGAAACTCCAAAAATATGGAAACTTCGAACAAAAGGACTGTTATAAACGATGAGAAACAAAGTGCGGCCCTCAATCCAGAAAGGGCTAATCACACCAATGAAGCGGCGTCACCGGTCACCGTCACAGTGACGAACTGTGACGAAGTCCCTGTTGTCCTCGACTACTCGCTCACCATTAGCGACGAAGTTACAGACAGCACAAACTCAGACAATGTTTTTGATGATGATGATGACGATGACGATGGTGATGTGGCTAACTCCTTCAGTCATGGTTCAGGTGATAAAAACAAAGCCAGCAGTATAACCGCCAAGTGTAACATCAGCGAAGATTCAACCACAGCAGTTAAAGATGGAACACAAATCGCTGTTAAGCCTCTCCCACTTTCTGAAGATCAAACAAGAACTCAATCGGTTAAGGTTGATTACACTGCTATAAACTCTATCACGGCAAAGCTCGGGGCGGTGACTAGCGCCACATCCCCAACTTTTAATTCAGGCAGTTGTCTGAAAGGGGAAGTCTCACTTCCAAATGCCCCATGCTCCGTTACAAACACGGGTAAACCCAAAGCTGACCCCACCATCGCAGGTGCTGAACCTAAAGGGAGTTTCACTAGTCCTAGCTTCATGACGGCTAAAACCACTTCCATATATGACCTCTCCAAGGAGCCATCTCCTCCAGCTCACTTCCTCTTCCAGACCTGTTCTCCAACCTTCATGGGCCGTTTATCTGCTTCAACACTTAGGGGGAAGATTCAAAATTTGCCCCTTTATTTATCACGTTCTCAAGACAGTTTAAATCGAATTGGGGACGGGAGTTCAGCCCAGAGTTCTGCGCAGGTCAAGCCTAGAGATGACACAGATGTCACCATCAAAGTAACAGATGTTGATGATGTCACACAAACTCTTGTTTTCGAGGCTGAAACAGTCGGTGAATCAGCTGAGTCTGACGACTCAGACGCAACGCTCACGGGATCCGAACTGGATGCTGAGTTTTTTCTAGAAACAACCTCAGCTAGCAGTGTTCCTTCAGGGTCAGAGTTGAAAGAAGTAAGCTTTGGGATGCCTGTCCAGACTGAGCCCAAACCCCAGCATCCAAGTCAGTCTCTGTACTTCGGACCCGTTCAGAACACACCGGGACCAGTGACAGAACCTCCAGCCTCTATTATAAGCCTCCTCCAAAGAGATATGAACGGTTTACAGATAGATACTCCTGGACCTCTAAAAGATTCTCCAAAACCAAATATAAAGGTTAACAGTTCAGAGGAAGATATTCCAGGTTATAAAGCGGGCAGTCAATCATGTTCCATTCCATCTGCAATTGTGGTCACCACTCAGAATCTGAACGGGCCAGGACTTGCTTTTCATGGTCAGTCCCAAAGAGTAAAACGGACCAGTAGTGTCAGGCCTTTAATCGGTCTTTGTAGACCTTCAGAGGAAAACTCAGACTCATCAAAAGCACCTTCCGCAGGCTGCAAAATCTTTACAATCTGTGAGGAACCTTCCGAGACAAAGACCCCGGCCGAGGTGGAGTCTGCACCACCCTTGAAGTCTGAGTTTGCTTGCGACGCTGTGCTTGTATCTGGGTGTGAGACGGTTGCAGAGAGTGTGCAGGTGCCTCTGGATGCCTGCGGATGTCCAGCAGTTTATACAAACTGCTTCAGAGGGGAGGATAGCTTTGACGATGAGCTGACAGTCTACGAGTTCTCCTGTCGTGCGCAGGGCAGTGGCTTAGCGCAGGCTGCCGGAGTAAGTCTTCCTGTCATGACATCTCCCCCCGTTACCTCTTTTCTCTCCACTTCATCTGTCCACTCCCCCTCCTTTCCACACTCAATCCTTTACTCTTCCTCTACCTCTGAGCTCAGCCCTCTCCTCTCGCCTCTGTCAGAAACCTCCGACTCTGACTATGTGTCTCAGACGCACAAGGACACAATAAGCGATCTTGGTCAGCGCCGCTACCCTGAACCTCCTGCAGGTTTCCAAGTTCTCCGCAAGGATGTGGACAAGCTGCTTTCTATTTTGGAAAGTAGTGGTCTGGACCGATCTGCGAAAGTTCATGGAGGACGTCATCTGAGGGACACCTGCCCTGCACACTTTACAGAGAACAAGAGGGTGCTCCAGATGGAGGCCCGGAAACTGATGTCATGCTGCCAGAAGGTGGTGGGCACTGGACAGAGCCCAGAGGAAATGCTTCAGTTTTTGGCTGACAGTTTCCGGACCCTTGTGGAGCTGGCAGGTGTCTGCCTCTGGTTCTCTGGTTGCGACAGATGTGACCGGAGGAACGCAGAGGCAGTTACAGGCCTGGCAGATGTGGCCCGCTCATTCAGGGACTTCTGTCTGGCAGCGGAGCGAGCCAGCAGCAAACGCAGCTGCCAGGACCTGAGCACCAAGCTACTGGCCAAACAGTGCACAGCGCTCACCGCGTCCGTCTTCTGCCTCACTCAGCTGTTTCGCACCCTCACTGCACTATGAGTGGAGCACAACCTGCGAAGGCTCCATCCACACTGTGTCATCGGTGGGCCTACGGCTGCTGCAGATGTGGCTGAACCTTGAGCTGTGACACCCTTGATGCGTGTACACGTGGGAACCCAGTTTACAGCCTAAATAACCACAAGAACAAATCATAGAGCCGGTTATCAGGGATGAGATCAGACAGAGGTGCCTGTGCTGATTGACTTCATGCTGCACGAGAACTGTCGCCCACAAAGCTGACAGTCGGTCAGACTGTAGAAAGGCACAAGCTGCAACAGCAGAGTCCATAGTACCGAGGCAATGGTGTACTTGAATGTATTCTTTATCTATTAATTTATTTACTTATATAATCAATGACAGTGGGAAAACAAGGAATGTCAAGAGAGGAGGACATTTGGAAATGTTTACAGACAGCTTTATACAGACCCGCAGCAGTGTTCTCGAGTTCACAAACATGTTCACACAACAAATATGCAAAGTAAATGTTGGGCTCAGCTGACTGTTTTACAGTGACGTAACTCTCCGTTTTCCCTGATCTTCTGAGAAGAACTTTGCAGTTTACTAATGCTTAAATACTGTATTTTACCTTTGTCCAGGTTGCAGGTGAGGAGTTCTTTTTTTTTTCTTTTTTTTTTTTCGAATGTTACTGTTTACAAAACCAAAAAGCTAGCTTTGAGAAGTGATTTGATCCAATCAAGCCTAAAGCTGTTTGCCATTTTATAAACCTAGTAGTGGAATGCTGATGTATGTGCATTATGTGATTTTATGAAATAACTGGATGAGCAACATTCAGTTTGGTGCAGTTTTGCACACAGATTTGGTATCCATTCATTCACTGATGTGTGCTTATCTGGGACATGTTTGTTTTGATTTATGGAAATATCAGATATAGTTCTTCTCTCATTTTTCATCGCTCTCTTATTCCACCTGCAGTTAAAAAGACTGAACCCGCTTGTGCACGGTGATGTCAGTGATGGTGTTGTCCGTACACTTACTTTCTTAGCAGAACAAACAAAAGCTGTTGGGACAGAAATCTTTAGTTAATAGGAGATGACCAATATCCTGTGGGGAGGACAAGTATGTGAACCCATGAGAATTATCTGGGTTTCTGCATTAATTTACCATAAAATGTGATCTGATCTTTACCTAAATAACAATAATGGACAAACACACTGCTTATCACACAAACACATAAAACATACCCTATTAAAAAAAAAAACCCTTTACAACAAGAGAGTAGTTCACACCAGACATTCTACAAATATGTCTAATCTGAAGCAGGTATAGAGGAATGGTCAAAAACTCACCCTGAACGTTGTGCAGCTCTGTAAGCAGTTGGTTCCTGGATCAGACTTTTTAATAATAATAATTCATTTTATTTCGAGGCGCCTTTCATGTCACCCAAGGTCACCTTACAGGATAAAAACAAGAAATACAATTAAAAATACAATAAAACATCCGTAAAAGCAGCAATAGACAGTATACAAATAACACAACAATAGATAAACAGGGTTTATATTTATATTATATTATTAGGTTGCCGTGTTTGACGTAGGATTTACAGGATTGATGTAGGATTCAAGCAACTCTATCCACATTCTCTGCCATGTTCACACGGATGAATATACAGTAATAGAACTTTATCACCACTGTTGCAGGAAAAACAAAAAAAGTTGAGCAATTCTTCATTTTTCTTTAATTTTAGTATTAAGTTCAGCGCAATAGAGAGCTATATTTACAAAAAAAAAAATCTATTTAAAAAAAAAATGAAGACCTAAAGACAATGACATGGTGCATGCAGGAAGTGGTAATGTTATAAACCTTTCTTAAGCATTTCTTATTGCACAGTTGGTGGTGGGTGGGTCATCATTTATTCTCTGTGGAATAGTGGGACACATGTTTAACAGCCTGTGGGTCCTGGGGGTATAGGTCATGTGTGTAAGGATCTTTGATGATTCCCCTGACTTTCCACTGGAGTCTGTCGGTGTAAATGTCTCTGAGGGGACGTGTGTGTGTGCGTGTGTGTGTGTGTGTGTGTGTGTGTGTGTGTGTGTGTGTGTGTGTGTGTGTGTGTGTGTGTGTGTGTGTGTGTGTGTGTGTGTGTGTGTGTGTGTGTGTGTGTGTGTGTGTGTGGTCCCAATCACCTACTCTGCTGCTCTTAGCACCCGCTGCAGGTCCGTCCTGTAATGGACGGTGCAGCAGCTGAACCACATAGAGCAGTAGGTCAGGAGACTCTCAGTGGTGGAGCAGTAGAAGTGAATCAACAGGTGTTGGAAGAAAAAGACTGTACTTCCTGAAGAAGTGCATTCTTTGTTCGGCCTTCCCCACCAGGTGAGAGATGTTTCTGGACCCAATGAAGTCAGCCTTCATGTGGATTTCAAAGAAACTTGAAGCTCTCCATCCTCTCCGTCAATCTAGAGGGTGGAGTGCTTGGAGAGCATTATTATCCCCTTGGTCTTGGCTGTGGTCGGGTCCAGGTTGTTGTCTCAAAGTCAGATGCCAGACCTCCTCCCTGTAGACCGACATTCAGGGCCGGTTCTAGAAAATGATGACTAGGGGTGCATTTCAGATCAGAGGGGGTGCACATGCCCGGCACGTTATTCAACACTAAATTATGCATTTTTCCATAATTTCAAGCGGAATAAGAATAGCAAAACAAGAATATTTGAAGTGCATTTCAAGTGCATTTTTGCAGCAATATTGCTGCAGTACAAAGAAAATTCTACATTTAGTCTGGACTACCTCACCCATCAGACAATCTAGCAACAGAAAATAAAACATAGCAACAAAAATACATTTAACCATAAATATACAAGATTGTCTCAGAAAATTTGAATATTGTGACAAAGTTCTTTATTTTCTGTAATGCAAAAATGTCATACATTCTGGATTAATTACAAATCAACTGAAATATTGCAAGCCTTTTATTATTTTAATATTGCTGATCATGGCTTACAGCTTAAGAAAACTCAAATATCCTATCTCAAAAAATTAGAATATTCTGGGAATCTTAATCTTAAACTGTTGTGTTTGAACCACTTCTGAATATCCATGGTTACTTTGTGTTAATGGAGCAGCAGAGAGCAACGTCTTGCTGGTGCAGGAACGGCTGGAAGCAGATGAGTGACGGACACTGGCTGATTTATGGTTCCGCGTTGCACCAACGCGTAGGATACGTGGTGACGCGAACGTACGTTGCGCGTCGCTGCGTAGGCTACGCCGTCGATTTAACGCGGAACCATAAATCAGGCTGACGCGCGCATTTGTCAGTTTTCTTTTCGTCTTTTCAACTGAGCATGCAAACACATAAACTGAGGGTGCAATGCATGCTTTTGCACCCTCGTAGACCCGGGCCTGCCGACATTTAACGGGTGTGTTCAATAAAGACATGAGAAATTGTTTGTTATCCACTCAGGCATATTGTGTTTGTCTGTTATTGTGAATTAGATGAAAAGCAGATCACATTTAATGGGGAATTAATACAGAAAACCAGAAATTACAAATGGATCACAAGCTTTTTCTTCCCACTGCATTTATACTATAATACAATATTCATATTTCAGAGTATTAAGAGTCCAAAGTTTCAAAGCTTGTTTTCAAGATCACAATAACCTGCACACCTCTGGTTCAGTTCTGGGACGGTCAGAAGGGACTGACTTCTACTCCCCCAACCTGTACACTAAGTGCTTTATTACTACAGATGACAGAAACAATAGTAATCATGTGTCAAAACTTGGCTTCAACAGAGCATGGTTACAAGATGCAGTATAGTTTATTGACTGAGTGTTTTTAGTCTGTGGATGGGCCTCAGAGAACGTCAGACTGGTCTGCTCGGCCTCTCAGCAGAATTCTTTGAGCTGAACTCGTTTGTCACAAAATCATGTACAACACTGTTCAACACTGATTTGCTTATAGCTTCTTATTGTGGATGCGCTGTTGTACCGCAGCCTCTTCACCTGGAATGTTTCTTACAGTTAAAAGCCTTGAAGACCACTGGACCTGCATGTTCACAGGAGAAATATTTACCAGAAGCAGTTTCACCTGTTCAGAGCTGGGAACACGCTGGAGTTCAAACAGTGTTTCTGTTTCTGTTTGTAAAGGCAACGGAAAGACTTCATCACCAGTCACGTTTTGTTCAAATTAGTAGTATCAGAGTATATACATTCCTGCATTTTATTCAGAATTTACATCAGAGAAAATAAGCTTTACTTTTTACCATGACCTCCATATGGAAGCAACCCAAAATAAGAAGTTTTTACTTTTTAAATCTTCTGTGCTCACGAAGCATGCTGTTTAAGCTCTAGAACTGTTTTTCATCAGGGATTTAACCGTGAATGACTGACTGACAATATCTGCTCTTGCTTTGTAATTCTCAATTCCCACTATTAAAAACAATGTTAAAGTCTTCCTTTCTCAGTTCATTTATTTTTAAGGATTCACAGGTAGCTCTTATTTCTCAGTACAAAGAAGAAGTTATAATTCTGTAAAAAAAAACATATTTTACAACCCCGATTTAAAAAAAGTTAGGACGGCGTGTAAAAGGTTACATAAACCAAGATTTTATTCACAAAAGAAAATAGAAAACTGCAACCAAACGCTGAAACAGACAGTTTACCAATTAATGATGAGTATAGATGGGCAGATGATAAACAGTCTGTTAAAAATTTCATCCAAAATGTCTGAAGACTGTTATCATTATGTTATCATTCAAAGAACATAACGACATCAAAACAGAAATTCTGAAGAAATCACTTTAGGGGAAAGACTGAAAATGGTTCCTCAAGTGACACAGCATCAAAAATATGATATTGTAAAGAAAATCCCTGCATGGGCCCGGTAGCACTTCCAGAGCTCTCCTAAGAACACAGCTCACTGAGTTAGCCACAAATGCAGCTAAAGGCTCGTTAATGACCAAAATAAAGGTATGTTCAGATCTGATCTGAGAATGCGGGTATGTATCAAAAGTAAAAGATCTTTTTAGAAATGATGCGGTATCCTCTGGTCTAAATGATAAATAAATGGGGGCCTCTGACTGGTTTCCCGCACTCATTTCCAACACCTGCATCTCTGATGGTATTTTGGTGCACTGAAGCCTATGTATTTGGCAGCTAGAATATACACAGGTCATAGAGCATTTGCTTCCATCCATCAGGTAAAGTCCGGCATTTTTCAGCAGCCCACGTACTCCATCCACTCCAAAAGCAAATGGCCTCAGTGCAGTTTAAACCTTTCCAAACTGAAAATATTCTGTATCATAAAGTGAACCGTTAGGACGCTGAGCAGCTTGAATCCTGTTTCACACAAGAATCCGCTCCCAAAATCCACTCCAGAAATGTATCTGGACTGTTGGTAAAGATGGAGGTTCTGTAGATGAAAGAAATGTTTGAGCTTGCTTGATAATATTTTCTCCCCTTAGACTAAAGTCTTTCCAGTTACACCAACACTGTAAAAATAGTTTAACATCTCTATCTAGTGGCCACATTGTGATACTGCAAAACATTTGAACTCTTAATTTGAAACAGATCGATTAACTCCCAACTAATATTTTAAAGTTATAAGAAAATACGTGGTGCCTATTAAAAATCTGAGGTGTGTAACTTTTTAAGTGAATTAATGATTATATTTTGATATGAAAAGAAAAACCAAAATGTTGACATGCGAGTGACCAGCTGATCTGAAACAGAGCTCAGAGTTTGTTGAAGCTTATTCCTCGAATAGTGTGGAGCTGTATCGATAATCATTTTGTCTTTAAAGCATTAAATTAGCTTTTTGCTGATTCTCACTCAGTGCAGGTATTTTGGGCCTGTTCAACCTCCAGGAGGCTACGGCGTAGGCCAAGGACACGCCGCAGAAATATGTCTTGCCTGGCCTGGGAACGCCTGGGTGTCCTACCAGCACAGACGGAGCCGGTAAAGACTTTTACAGCGATGCCCAGACTGACATTGCTCACACATGGGAAGCTCCGAAACTGAAGTCCTCTTCTTTTCTTGCGTGGACTGCCTTGTAGAAGTTCTTCATGAGGACTTTAGAAGCTTTATATATTTTTTTTTGCATAATGCATAACAATTTTTTTTTTCATCAAACCTGTAAATCTGTATTCTCCTGTTGATTCTCAGATTTAGATATTTACAAATGTTATTTACCAACTAACTTGCAAATTCAATTTGCAAAGAACCCTGGCGAGATGCGGCAGTGCTGGACCCGGGAAGCTCCCAGAGGCGCTGGAGGGGCCGGCCGGAGAGAGAGAGGTCTGTGCTGGTCTGCTTAGGCTGCTCCATCACCTTAGCTCGGCTCATTTGAATAGATAACTGTTACCAGATCTGCAGTTGGTAAACGGATTACACTTATAGTTGATAGACCGATGGATAAAACGTCTCAAATGTGTCACTGATAGAAGAGTCTGAACTTGGTTGTTGGGTTGTTGTTCAGCTTTAGCAGGAGTCTGGACCTACAGCCCCGCTCCTGCTTCCTCTCCCTCTCCTCCACCTACAGCGTTTACCAGATTTAACAATCCATGGAACATCTGGCAGTCTCGCAAGTTCATCTTGCCATCACCCTTGACCACCATAGCCCCCCTGTACCAGGGGCTCATGTCATATGGGAGCATTGTTGTTTGCAATTCATATTTTTGTGAGTGTGTCTGATTGTTTTTTTTTATTAGCCTTTATTCATCCCACAGCTCTGTAATGCTAGACCTCAACTCTCTCAAGGGGCGAATATACTTGCTGTTTGAGCCTGCGCAGGATACGCGTGTCGGCCATGATGCGTACGCATTCTGAACAGTAAGTATATTCACCCCCTTAGTGTGTTATTGTACTGTACCACCAGCGTTTGTTACAGGCCGTAGGTTGAGGATAAAATGCCCTGTTTTCACAGGAAAAGAAGAGACAGAAGTCACTCCGTGCGTTGTCCATGACAGTCTGGTAGCTGTCTCATTATTTTTATTAAACAGAATTTTACTATTTTCCTTTACATGTTCAGGTTTTCACGAAATTGTTTCAGTCACTAAACATACTCCATAAGCTGCCCAACCTCAACGAACATCATCATACTCCCAGTACAGGATGAAAACATAAAACACACTTTAATCTTAATAACTTAATAACTTATTGTAATTCAAATATTCAGTCACTCAGAAAATAAAATAAAAATAAATGCACAGGAGCCCTACAAAACCGAGCAAAAACTTTGGCACACCGCCATTTTGTGTTATTTTTTAGGGCCAAGAGTGGAGCTATCTCTCGTTTAAGCTTCTCGCAGTTTACATCACGATTTCTAAATCGAAAAAATGTATTCACTCAACAGGTTTTTAATAGTCCTTATACCAGATTTGTGGTCGTTTAACAGACTTTACTAACCTGTTTTTACAGGAAAAGAAGAGACAGGAGTCATTCTGTGCATCCTCCATGGCAGGCTGGTAGCTATCTGAGCTGAGGAACGTCAGGATGACCCGGAGCGCCACAACAGGCGCACACGCGAGGAGATACTCCCTCTTGTGGTGGAATTAGAGATCTACACTCGCTACACACTTTAAAAAACACATTAAACTGGGTTGCCTTTTCATACCATACATAATAATTCAAAGTTTGTGACCACACATTTGTTGGTGTCATACTGTATGTGCAGGTTTTAATTGTGTTTTTATGGTAGGACCGCACAGGCATGAGGGTTTTAGCCATGCTGATGACCTTAGCCGTTGAATGGGAACTGTTTGGGATTCGACGCACAGGTACAGGTACAATTATTTTAAATGTTTTCAAATTACGTCTAATTAAAGTATTGTGTGATTTCTATTTTTTTTTGTTTTGTGTCCTGCTGTACTTGTAGTTTTTGTTCAGTTCTAGTTAGTCCGTCCTGCATTTGTAGCCTGTATGCTTGGGAGTGCAGTCTATTAGGGCGAACTAACTAGGTTTGTTTATATTTGTGTTCTTTTGTTTTGTCTCGGGTCACCTCCCTCAAAACTTGCATAAGGCATCAGACATGTTCAATTGATCCAGTCGTGTGTGGTGTTGTGTGTACACTATCACCGTGTTTTGTAGTGTTTCTGCTGTGCTGCTACAACATGCATGCTGTTGGGTTTGCAGGGCTGGCCGCCTTGCACTTGCTTAGTTATTTTGGATCATAAGCTATTTGCTCAGATGAAGTGAAATGGGCTTTAAATTGTTTAAATTTGTCAAATAAATTACATAAACCTTTCTTCTGACTCTCTTCTGAGTTTAAATCTGTGAATCAAGTTAAATACTGTAGTTTAGAAAATAAAAAAAATAAAAATGTTTAGAAAGGTTTCTTCTTCTTTCTTTTGTTTTTTTTCTTTTGTTTTGTTTTGTCAATGCTTGTCGGGGCTCCTATTATAAAATAATAAAAAGATATTTAAAAAAAAAAAAAAGAAAGGTTTCTTCATCTGACTAATCTTTTATATATTCCAGATGATAGAACTACCTAAGAGTGAAGTGTTGCTTTTTGGACATTTTGATATTTCTATCTCTGAAACTTCTGCTATTTACACCACAGAGGCAAGAAAATCTTTGAAATAAAAAGACTGAAAATCTTTGAAAATGAAATTGTTCAGAGGAAGTATCAGATCATTCCTAGTAAAGAGTCTGGTTAAAAAAAGATTTTTCATCTCCACCGATCCTAGGTTATCAAGGCATATAGGGGTTGAATTGGTTAAATTATGTACCCTTTTCTGATTGTGACTAATCTTTGTTTTTATGTACATGAACCTTGGTTCCCAACATAAATACTATCATATACATATACTGTACGGTGAAGGTAAGCTGAACAATTGTAAAATATATTTTTTGCAGAAAACAAGGAACTACAAATAGCGATTACTCACATCCAAATGAGGTAATTGATGTAACTATATATATATATATATATATATATATATATATATATATATATATACACACACACAGGAATCCCTCGCTATACCTTTCACCTTTCACGTCTCGCTGCTTCACGGATCTGCATTGTGCATTGTGTACTGCATTCTGATTGGCTAAACAGTCTCCCCGCTTCTTCAATTCCTTCATGTCAATAACGTTACGGTTTAATATGTACTGTACATGTACGTAAAACAGCTTGCCAAGTTTAAGTTTGCATATTTTCTCCAAAACCCATAATGTCAACAAAACGTTCTGCACCAACAAAGGCACTTGCAGTTGGGCACAAAAGAGGAAGGCGGAGTCAGGATGCAGCGGCACAGTCATAAAAGCAGTGAAATATGGTTTGTCCCACTGTACTTTCATAATCATAATCATTTTTCATTTTCTCCCATTCAAATCCAATTACTCGGGTCGCGGTGGGGCGGTGCTGATCTCCGCAATTTGAAGCCTTGTATAATAATTGTAAAAAAAATAAATAAAGGTTACTACCTCACAGATTTCACCAATCATGGGATCTTTTTGGAACAAATTAAGTTCTAGTCTGCGTCAGTGGCTGTAAGGAAACTCCATAGCTGCTCTCCTCACACTCAGCATCATCCTCTTTGAGGTTCTGTGTGACGGGATCCTGCGGTGAAACGGCAACAACAGGTTTCACTTTGAAGACGTCCCACCTCTCAGGGAGGAGGCCACGGTTGAAGAGGAAAAAAGCCAGCGAAGAAAACACCAAGATGGTTACCAAGGTAACCAGCATGGACACGGTCCTGACAGGAGACTTTTGGACCAAGACGCCATCCTCCAGAGTACAGCCTGGAAGCTGGAGAACAATAGGAATCCCCAAAACGTTTTCTCCCAACAGAATCCTCAGAGCCAGCCCAACCACGTAACCCACTGTGGCACCGTAACCGTTAGTTATTTTAAAGAAGAGCACTGAAACCAGGTGTGGGAACATGAGGGTGTAGGAGACGTCGGCTCCCAGAATCCAGAGGACCAGGGTGCTGCTGGTGAAGAACGTGATGGAAGTCCCAACCAGACCCACCGACACCACAGAGATTCGAATCACCCACTTCATTTCATAGTCCGATGCCTGGGAACATGGAGATTTATTGATTATTCATTCACGTATCTGTGCTTCCAAAAATGTTTAATGTGATCATATGGGTTTAGTTTAGTTTGAGTGGAAAGTTAAAGCCAGACCAGTCCTAGTCTCTTCTTAAATACCACTGAGGTGCTATCATCAGCTGGATGTCACACCATGGCATGGCTTCTTTTTTAAATACCATTATACATAGCACCACATTCATGACATCATCAGAGTCACAGCAGAGGAACGCTTAAGCTGGGAAAACTAAGTACTAGGATTTCTAGTCTCTCTGTTGAGAACACTCACGAAACGTCCACAGCGCTGCAGGAAAAAAGTAAGTAAACCCATAGACTAATTATTTCAATAAAAAACTGCCTGGAGTCCAATTCATGGGTTGGAGCTGTGCTTTAAATCTACTTTGATTAAAAAAAAGGATTTTAGCTTTGCTTTTTTTTCTTATGAATCTCATAGAGATACTGTGGAACAATCTCAAGAGGTCCATTCAGAATAGATGTAAGACACAGACACAAGACATTATATTACTGTTAAGCCTACTATCTGCATGCAAACTATAAAAATATACGTTTTCAATGTAACTGTATCATAGCAAAACAGCAGTCGATGCAGCGTCTACTCTTTATTAGGTCTACTGTGCTCAACATGTTTGAATTAAAAAAAACGATAACGTCCTCTTCCAATAGTTTCTTTATTGTATTTTCTCAACTGAGTCTAAACTCCGCCCCCAAGTGGTGGCCACTGGTGTCACATGTGCAGGCCACGTAGTACCGAACCAAAAAAACCTTCACAAGTAGCTGTTTGTGTACATAAATGGATGCAATGTTTAAACAAACTAATTTTATTCCACCCCTATACAGAAACATTTCTCTTAATGTGCACAAACAGTCCTCCTGAATGTTGCAGCGATCTGATCCAGTGTTTGACCACCTACTAAAGGCTGAATTATGCTTCTGCGTCAAACCAACGCAGAGCACACGCCGCAGCCGTGACGCCGTTGTGAACCCTTCATACTTCTCCGTCACTCCATTTGGTCGCGGTGCAGTTCCCCCCGCGACCGCTAGTTAGCGATCTTTTTCTGAATGGTTTATCCGACTTTTTCCGGTCCCAGTAAATCAAAGAAATAAGGACAACTATTGTGCAAAAAACCAAAACAAAAAAAATCACATATAAACGAAGAAAAGAGCCCTGGAAGTTCACTACTGATTCAAACCGGAAACCGGAAATGCTTCGCTTTCAAACGAACCAATCACAGCCCTCTCTGTCTGCGTGTGGTCGGCGTCTCCTCGACGCGTAGTTACAATTTTCGGGAGGTGCACGTCATTGACGGCGCAGGTGACGGCGTGTCCTCTGCGTCAATCCAAACCACACGCCGTAGGCACGGCGCCATTTTGACGCAGAAGCATAATTCAGCCTTAACTGCAAGGGTTCACCTATTTCCTGACCTGCAGCACCATGAATGCTGAATGAGCGTGTTCAATAAAGACTCAGTGAATTATAACTGTTTGTGTGTTATCAACCTGCTCAAGATCAGATCATGTCACCTTTGTTCGCAGGATGTTTTTGTAGATGTTTAAGGAGAACACAGACGTTGCCGACAGCAGGCTGGAGTCTGTGGATGACATGACGGCAGCGGCCACAGCGCCAATTCCAATGATTGAAATATAAGATGGAGTGAGGTACTGCAGGGTGAGAGGAAGGACCAAACTGTGTTCCCCGCGTACATATGGAGATGGAGAACCGTACAGAGTCAAGTTCCAGTCTGGAGGAAAGAAACAAAAAAGTTTAATTATTAAAAATGTCCACCTCTTTATCCTGGATTAATCTCATGTTTGACAATTTAATCCCAACTAATAGTAGTTAGTTGACATGCATAAAACAAGTGTGATTCAAATATACTAAAATTATTTAACAGCTGAGCATTCTGGCTACAATCAAAGGCCTAAATAAACATCCTCGGAGAGCGGTGGTCTGTGTTTATTGTCAGATTGTCATCTTTTGTCTACAAGTTAGCTTCCACCTGTGGAAGCGGCGACGGCCCCAACCAGGACGGGAGGGATTCCCAGTATGGCGATGACAACGGCAGCGGCGTAGCAGGTTAACTGGGCTGTCAGTGATGAGGAGGCGGACAGCGTCCTCTGGTGGAAGCTTTGAAATGAAACACTACCGAGAGCCTGGAGGGAAGAGCAGACGGGGAGAAAGAAGAGAAGAAAAGAGATGAGGGAAGAATGATAATATGAAGCTGTTTCAGCTGGCTGTCTGTGAATGGGACTCAATACTGCAGAGCAAATCTATCTGAACCTAAACCTGAACCTGCACCTTTACATTCACCTTCACCTGAACCTGCATCTGAACCTGAAGAACCTCTGACTGAGAGAGAAAAAAAGCCTGTTAATAATTGTTATTCTCATTTTTTCCACGCAATCATGTTAAAGAACTGCAGAAAAAAAAAATCAGCAGACCTCAAGATTTCACAATTCCTTCATTGATTATGTTTCATATTTGCAGCACTTGATCATCCAGGGGAAAACTACTGAGAAATACTTCAAGTAAACCTAGTTGTCTGGATGAAGCTTCCGCTCATTAAACCAGATAAACGATAGTTCCCAAAGTCTATCCTCAACCCAATATCCTCTGCCCACATCTGCCTTGGTGATGCAATCAAGTAATCAGATGTACACGTGCATGGAGGCCAGACAGGGATTAAATCTCTTTGATAAGAGTCTGACGGGCTTTGAGTCATTCTTGGCCACGTACTAGCTGAAAAAATCTCTTAGGGAATTTATAAAACACACAACTACTGAATCAGAAAACAGATATTATTAGGAGTATTATTATACATTATTGTATATTAATAAAAACAATATTAAAGCCACATGGAACCTAGCATTATCAGAAAAAGCCTCTAAATATAACAGTCACCCTTGGTATTGTATAGATAATGACCAGAATATTATTAATATAAAGGATGTGGTAAATAAATGTATTAGATATTTTGCAAACTTTCGACCAAACTTAGCAGAAAAAAATACCTTTGTCAGAAACAGCAATTCATTTAAATTACATTGAGAGTAATACTAGTTCAATGTATCTTAATCCCATACAAGAGAAACCAATCTTTGATATTGTGAATAAATGCAAAAAAAACATCCATTGACTGCGATTGTCTTGAAAACAATAAAAAAGGTAATTAAGAGTATTTTTTTTTTTTTTTTTTTTTTTCCTTGTCTGCACACATATTATTGATTGATACCATGACGGTAGAAACCAAAAGTGTATATATGTGCATTATTACTATATGTGATATATACATATATATATACGCACACATATGCGTACACATACATAAATATACACATACAAACTCTTTTTTTTGGGGGGGGGGGGGGGGGGGGTGGGTGACGACATCCACTGCCAATCCAGGAAGCAGGAACACACGGAGACACACGTCAAGCACTGGAAATCTGCAACAAAAAACCACAAACAAAGCACGAAACCGGCACGGAGCCATCCAAAACACGAACAGCAATCGACCTAAATCTTGAGATCTGATCGCAGTCTGAGCTAAGCTATCGCTACCGCTACCTAAACCCAAAAACTAGAGAGCCAGCATGCAGGTGAACAAGCCAGTGTGTATGTCTATGTGTGTGTGTGTGTATGTATATGATCATGCATGTGTGTGTGTGTGTGTGTGTGTGTGTGTGTGTGTGTGTGTGTGTGTGTGTGTGTGTGTGTGTGTGTGTGTATGCATGTGACTAAATTACTATATGTGTGTATGTGTGTGTGCGTGTGTGTGTGTGTGTGTGTGTGTGTGTGTGTGTGTGTGTGTGTGTGTGTGTGTGTGTGTGTGTGTGTGTGTGTGTGTGTGTGTGTGTGTAATAAACCAAACAAAGCTCCACCTGAAGTGTATCTATAGTGGGGGAGGGGGGGGAGCAACCCCGCCACCCGCGAGACCAGAGGCCGACAAGGAAGAGCCCGGAACCCAGGCCACCGGCAACCCCACAGAGGGGAGAAGTAGGAGGGAGGCAACCCACCGACCGCGACCCAGGCAATCCCCGGCCACCCGGTCCGGGCCGGACACGCGGCCAGGAGGCCCTCACCCTTCAGGCCAACGACCCCCACCCGGCAGGGGGCCAGCCTGCCCGGAGAGACAGAGCCGCCCCGGCCGCCGACGCGGGCAGGCGCACCCGTCCCCCACGAAAGTGGCCCTCCAAGACCAGAGGGGCGCCCCGCCGTAGAGGCAGCGGGGGGGACCGGAGACGGGCCCGGAGAGAGGGAACCCCCCAACAAGGCGACACCCGCGCAGGCCCGACAACGGAGGGCCCCAGACCCAGGCATCCCATTCATTCATCCATTCACCTATCCGATACCTATACTAATAATAATATAATATACTATACATAATAATAATAATAATAATAATACTAATAATAATACTAATAATAATACTACTAATAATAATAATAATAACCATCTTTGTATAATATAATATTGATAAATTATTAAGTTTTTGATGTCCTGCTAATGGAGGCTCAAATCCTCCATGGCAGGACCCTTCCATACCGCATTCTCACCGACACAGACATACAATCACGCACCGTTTCCCCCTCCCCGGGGGGTCCAGCACCGCCAGAAGGCACCCCAGGCTGCACGGCGGGCCCCGCCAGGCCCGGGTAACCCGACCCACCCGTCCCAGGCCCAGGCCGGCGAGGGAACGCGGGTGATGTGGGACCCCCTCCCGCCCCTTGTGTTGAGTGCATGTGATTAATGCCATAAAAACAGGGAGGAGGGAGGGCCAAGTATCGATTGACACCGACCCCCCCCCCTCCCGAACTACGTGTCCTTGTCAAGTGTATTTATAAAGTGTTGAATGTGCAGTGTCTATTTTGCTGTTAAAACCGTGAGGCGGGGAGTGCCAGGCCCCGCGGGACAGTGCCCCCCACGACCCGGACCCCCCGCCTTTCGCCTATGTGCGTATGAATCGTGTAGGGGGGGCAAGAGGGGGAGCGGAGGCCGAAGCCAGGAAGCAGGACCAGCAAAGCCGGCCCTGATAAGACACCCGCGTCCCCCCACCGGCCGTCCAGTAGACGGGGGCCGGCCCCCCGAGCCGGGCAAGGGCCCCACCGTACCTCCAAGGGCGCCCCCGGCGCCGCCGGAGCCCCCAGACGGAGGGGGAAACGGTCCAACATCCTCCCATTCATACTGACAACATAAGACATAGATACCTGGGAATGGTGCCACCCCGCCGCCGCGCCCGCCCGTGCACCCCCCGGTCAGGGGAGGCCCGCTCCCCGGACCCGGCCCCACCCCCCCCCCGAGGCCACCCCGGCGGACACCCCAAGGGTCCCGGAGTCCCCACATCCGCAGGGGCACTTGGCCCCCGCCCAGCGACGGAGGACCAAGGCAGCAATGCCCCCCCAGCGCAGACAGCCACCCCCCACCCAGGCAGGACCGGGCCCTCTGGGTGGGACCCCCACGTCCACGGCCCCGCCCCCCCCGGGAGGCCCGGAGACGCCCCAGCCACAGCCCCCCGCCCGAGCCCTCCCCAGCCACCCCCCCCCACCGCCATGAGGTAACCCCCCCCACAGGCCCCCAAGGCCCCCACCGGCTAGGGACAGGGCCCCGCGGCCCCCCCCACCGCCCCCCAGGGGCCACCAGAGGCCCGCGCCCCAGACCCCCCAAGCCGACCCCCAACCCCAAGGGCTACGAGATCACCACCCCCCCCGCCCCCACTAGGTAACGAAGCCAATAAACGGGGACCACAGAGAGTGCAATTCAGCCGAATGTTGTTCAGTGGAGGCAGACATTATCTCACTACTAATATGATCAGATAAAAGATTCCTAAAATGGTTGATACATAAACTGGATTTTTGTTTCCAATTTACTAGAATGGTTTTCTTTGCGATACATAAGGCAGTGAGAACCCGGTGTGTCCAATTAGGATCTATTTGAGTGTCTCCCAGGTGACCTAATATACATACCGTGGGGCACACTGGGATTCTGTGGTTGATCCATGTGGATAAATCCTCACAAATCTCCTTCCAGAACCTCTGTACCGGTGTACAGAACCATAAAGCATGCATATAATTATCTGGGGTGTTCTCTGTGCACTGTGAACAGATATTAGAGGTGACAAAGCCCATCTGGAACATCCTTTGTCCAGTATAATGTATTCTATGAAGAACTTTGTACTGTATAAGTTGTAGTAGGGCTGGGCGATTATACGATCTCGATTTGTGATCGCGATCAAATTAAGTTCGATCACGGTGATCAGCTGTGGGTCTACTTTCTCGATCACGTGCAAAACATGCTGCAGCAAAGTGCACGACAACCAATCACAACCCGCTTTCCTGGCACCGCGCTGTCTGCATTAATTGATCATGCATGACATGCCGCGGCAAGTTGCATGACCATAGGCAGTACACTAGTCACATCTGCCTCCCCTGCACTGGTGGGAGCAAGCGTGACCAGAGAGAATAAAACTACAAGACAACAACCGCAGGCTAGCGTTAGCTTAGCTTCGAGCCGACCGGAACTCACGGTTAGCGGTTATTTATTTATTTATTTCGCCGGACAACTTCTTCCGAGCGTACAGGAGGAGGGTGTGATGGATTCACAAAATGCCCTTCGTGATGGATGTATTGTGTATTCGAACCGCACTCATTAAAGTTGTGATTCGCTCTGCTTGTACCACAAATTACTCTGATCACCGCCGACTTCAGAAACTCCGCGGCCCCGACATGGGTGTGTGTGTGTGCGTGCGTGCGTGTGTGTGTGCGCGCTCAGCGGAGTGAATGTGTCGGAGCGCGGAGGCAACAAGCAGAGCTCACCAGATGACGCCGTAGGCTCTGCGTTGGTGTAACGCGGGACCATAAATCAGCCTTAAGTCCCTTTAGGCTAATACTGTGAGAAATAACCTCTCATAATAGCGGTACTACAGTTAATAAATGTAATAAAACTGCCGATTCTGCTGGCTACTGAGTCCCCTAAGTGGCGAGTGAGTTTTAACTCCTTAATTACCAACCAGCGTCAGAGTCACGCACAGTAAACAAACTGTGATGTTAGAGAGCCACCTGTTGGTCAATTTAAGCAACCGCATCGCCAGCTGCTTGACAGTGGCTCAACTCATATTAGTTTACTGTTTTTGTTTTTAATAATGTCATTGCAATTTTATCTATGCAATTGTGAAAAAAATGGCAAAATAAATGAAAAACTGTGAACAACCGCATTCCGTAGGCTATTCAGTACTCAGTATTCAGCCAAGTCTTTAAATTTTATTCCGCTTCAGTTTCGGCCTCAAATTTTCATTTTGGTGCATCCCTAGTTTTTTCGGTGGGTACCACTGGTAGCATTCTGGATTCTTGTTAAAACATGCTATTTGCTTTATTTGTTAATAAAAAAAAAACTAATCTCTGGTTTCTTTCTATTTTATTCCAGAAGGGAGGGGGGGATCTTCTGATTTAAAAAAATCGTGATTAAAAATCGAGATCGTTCAATATGGGAAAAAAAATCGTGATCACTTTTTTTGCCATATCGCCCAGCCCTAAGTTGTAGGTTTGGGTTTTTAGTCATAGTAAACGTATTTAAGCATATTTGTGACCAAGAAAACTGGTCGGTATTAAGAGAGAGATCCGCCTCCCACTTAGAGATCGGGAGAGAGACTGAATCGTCCAGTTTAGACATTAACCTGTAGAGTTTTGATAACAACTTTAAAGTGCTTAGATTCAATAAATCTATTATCTTAGCGGGAAGTTGTAAATCTAATTGGCTAATTTTGTATGTTTTATTTATTATTGCCTTAAATTGTTGATACTCTAAAAATGTATTCCTGCTAACTCCGTATTGAACAATAAGTGTATTGAAAGGTACAAACTGTCCTCCTACAATTACGTGCTGTAAGTACCGTATTCCTTGATCTCTCCATTGAACGAAGTTAACCATCTTTTTATCATTTTTCACGATGTCTGGGTTGTTCCATATGGGTGTACGGTCACATGGAAAAAGTGAAATTTTAGCTATTTTAAGAAATTTCCACCAAGCTGATAAAGTTGTGCTAATATTAATGCTTTTGAAACATTGTTAATGCTTTTGAAACATTGCTGCTTTTGAAACATTGAATTAAGAGTATTTTTAAGATCATACTAATGTACAAAACTGGCAACAATCACATCTTCACAAATTACAGGCCCCTTTCTCTTCTCCCACAAATCTCCAAAATCCTGGAAAAACTTTTCAACCAGAGACTAGGAAAACCATAGACATATGCGATATTGATTTAATTAATTTTTATTTTGTATTTATGTGATTTAATTCATATAATTATTATTTAGTTTTTTCAAAATGTATTCAAATAAGAATAGTGTTCATGGGTGTCCTCTAGAAAAAAGTGTGGAGTTTTGCTTGATTGTTTTGAGAAGTGACAGTCTGTCATCGATTTATCAAGTCTAACTCGTGCTCAACAAACGTCTGTGAATGTATATATTTTGAAAATTGAAAATACAATTTTTGCTCAGGCTGTTGGAGAAAAAGCATCGTGTCCGAGTCTTTTATTAAAACTTTCCCCTTTCCAGGTGTAACACTACGGTGGCCTGGAAGTGCAAAACACAACGGCAAATTGAAAAACCAGACAAATTAAAAAACATAACGGCAAATTGAAAAACACAACGATAAATTAAAAAACACAACGACAAAGGAGAAAACACAATGCTCCACCTTTAAAACTAAACTTAAAACCTTTCTGTTTAGTAAAGCCTATAGTTAATGTTTAGTAAACCTCTAGCTGGTGTTGGTAAATCTCTAGGTACGGTAAACTCTAGTGTGTTGGAGTCAGTAGTCATAGTTGCAGCTATAGAACAAGACTATAATAGTGAAAGATTTCTGTTCGTTTGTCTGGTGAACCAAAAGAAAAACTAGTGGAATAGAATCACAGGTTAATACAACTTTTAATGTTCAAGTACAAGGTTTTCCGGCCGGAGGTACATTTGTCTCAGACCACGGTGAGTAAGGGAGAAATGCACGCCTGGTCATCGATCCAGTTCCTTTTTATACTAAAAGGGGGGTGTTCTTTGCAAATTAATTTCATTGGTAGAGCCAGCTAAGGGGAAGACACCTTAAAGCTTGAGTTATGGTTCTGCGTCAAAACGACGCCGTGCCTACGGCGTGTGGTACGCGTCGACGCGTACCACACGCCGTCACTGACGCCGTCACTGACGCCGTCACTGACGCCGTCACTGACGCCGTCACTGACGCCGTCACTGACGTGCACCTCCCGAAAATTGTAACTATGCGTCGAGGCGACGCAGACCACACGCAGACGAGAGGGCTGTGATTGTTTCGCTTGGAAGCAACGCATTTCCGGTTTCCGGTTTGAAGCAGTCGTGAACTTTCAGCGCTCTTTTCTTCGTGTATGTGTGATTTTTTTTGTTTTGGTTTTTTGCACAATAGTTGTCCTTATCTCTTTGATTCATTGTGACCGGAAAAAGTCGGATAAACCATCCAGGAACAGATCGCTAACTAGCGGTCGCGGGGGGTACTGCACCGTGGCGAAATGGAGTGAAGTCCGAAGGGTTCACGACGGCGAGGTTCACGAGGTTACTTTGAATATGAAGAGAGCGCCCACCGGTGTTAAATTCTTTGAGCTTTAACAATTTCATGAAATCCTAACAATAGTTAGTCTCAAATATAGCTTTGCGGTAGATATGCTGCTATAGGCTTATGCTGCAGGGGGGCACCGACATGATCCACTGGGTGGTGCCCCTCACCCTTCTTCTCCTCTCCTCTTCCCTTCCTCTTTTCTCCATTTCCATTTTTATTTATTATAAGTATCTCATAGCCATCATTTTGTCTATCGTTCCTGTAGTTTCTTGTGCTGGCCCCCTTTTTTCTCTTTTGTGCATGTTTGTCGCCCCCCCCCCGGTCATCCTGCTGCTGCTTCCACATTCCTGCGTGCATGTCTGCTGTGTGCTGTTGACGTCCCCGACCCCCCAGTCTGGCCTTCGGCAGGAGGGTCCCCCCTTATGAGCCTGGTCCTTCTCAAGGTTTCTTCCTCCTAAAGTTTTTACTTGCCATTGTTTGGCTTAAGGCTTTTCTCCCACTATGGGAGTTTTTACCTGCCATTGTTTATGTAATAATTGCTCAGGGGTTTATGTTTAAATGGTCATGTTCTGGGTCTCTGGAAAGCGTCTAGAGACAACATCTGTTGTATTAGACGCTATACAAATAAAATTTAATTGAATTGAACAACGGCAAAAGCGAAAACACAACGGCAAAAGAGAAAAAAACACAACACATTTACCAAAACGGAAAGGGTAGGACCCTTCGACAGACATGATTGGACGAAGGAACGTTTGACCCGGAAGTACATAACTTAATTCTTCCTACTCCTTTTCGAACATGTCAAGACTTCTGCTGCCACCAAAATATAAGCATCTCCCTGCAGTCCTGGTTACAGTATGTCCAAGCATGTCTGTTACTTTACACTGCCATCATGTTTGAAATAAAGACTTTTTCCAGATGATGTACACTTTAGACTGACGCAGTTTCTGCTCTGCTGTCACGTCTCTTAGTCACGGACAGAAACCTCAGGTTCTGGACACACAAAGTGTTCCTTCACAATCAGAAACACACCAACGACTGGAAGAAGATGTGATCTGTGATCAAACATACTCAAGACAGAAAGGTGTCCATCCTAAATTCAGCCCCCAGTGGTTCCTCATAACAGTGTTTTTTACTGCCAGTGAGGATTTCATGAGTACAGACACTGATATTTTCAACCAGTCACCCTCTCTTGATTTTTTTATGTTTATAAACCTAAGTGATTTTGTAAGTATGCTATGACAAGATTGCAACCAAACACTAGAGAGCAAACAGGAGGCTGAGCTTGTAAATGGTAAGGTCAATCCAGCATCACAAAAAAAAAACGGTTTTAGCATCTGCAAGTATTTACAGCCATGCACCAGTTGATACCATTAAGTTTTATAAACAGACTTCCAATTGATCTTTAAAATGTTAAAAGCCAGCACAGGAAGTTACACAATACTGCCTTAAAACTTCCTGTTTTGAGTCTGCAGGTGGAGATGTGACGTGTTGGTAGGCTTGCCACCCGTCCCTTGAAATACAGAATTGTTCCGTAATTGGGAATTAAAAGTTGCGTTCCGTATTAAACCAATACAGACACATATTATTCTCTTGTTTATTTATGTCATAATATACAGGTGAAGGTTGAAAAATTTGAATATATTGCAAAACTTCATTCGTAGTAAATTCAACTTAAGGTGAAACAAATATATTATTTCCCACTACATTCAAAGTGAGATATTTCAAGCCTTTATTTGTTATAATTTTGGTGATTATGGCCCACAGTTTATGAAAACCCCAAATAAAAAATCTCAAAAAATTAGAATATATTATGAAATCAATAAACAATTCAATCATCAAAATTATAACAAATAAAGGCTTAACATATCTTGCTTTGCCTGTAATGAGACTATGTAATATACATGTTTTAAGTTGAATTATTGAAATAAATTAACTTTTACACCA
This sequence comes from Cololabis saira, assembly GCF_033807715.1. Taxonomy (NCBI): domain Eukaryota; kingdom Metazoa; phylum Chordata; class Actinopteri; order Beloniformes; family Belonidae; genus Cololabis; species Cololabis saira. Next base: position 47,685,110 of record NC_084587.1, read on the forward strand.
TATTCTTTGCCTGTAGCTATATTATACATTTGGGCTGATGTGGACATATGTAGCATAGGAGGCTATTTCAGTTACTAGTATGGTTGGCTGTCTGTACAGTCATGCAAGTTCAATGCTATTAAAGCACTTTAAACTTTAAATCAAAGCGTTTTGTTTTTTCATATAAAATAAATACATTTCTATGCATTTTAGAAGTTTTGGGGATGTCCCTTTTTTTGGCGCCTGCGCTGCTAAAATCGGGGAATCCCTTATTTCTATTTCTTAAAGGTGGCAACCCTACGTGTTGGATTGAGCTAGCATTAGCATCATATCAGCAACATAACGTTTTCTTTCACTAGAATCCAGTAAAGCATTTAAGGAGCCATCATGTGAAAAGGTACCAAGACTAACAGCTGTTCATGTGTAGGAGAAAATATTTTTTTCTTTAAACTGCTAATACCTCACAAACACACACAGCTCGTACCTGGCAAACACGTTTTCAACACACTGACAGGTTACCAACACTACATTTTTAACATTCCCTGTAAATTACCTTAAAACCTTAAATCAAACCCCTGTGTTTTTGAGCCAGGATGAAACTAGTGATGACAAGTAAGTGATGATAAGTAATATGCTCTGCTATTGTGGGAAGCAATCCTGATCTGTAACTGAACTGCAGGAACCGAAGGAGCCGTCGCTAGGCAGGTGGTCCCAGCGTTGCGGCTAAGTCTTCTTCTTCAAGTATTTTATTACAGGTCACATTTGATCCAGCTAACAGCAGCATTTGTAGGTTTAAATAACTGAACACGATCTTATAGCAGTCAGCGTATTATAGGGTCAAACAAAATGCATGTTCATTTTCCGGTTGTCAGTCGACTATGTGTGAAACGTTGATCATCTTACCAGCATGAGGAAGTCATCGATCCACTTCCAGACACTATCTTTATCCAGAGTTCCAACCCAGGGCTCTTGAAAAGTGTGATTGAAGGCCGTCTTGGTAATGCTCATCGCTGTGTTATTGACCAGAAGGAAGGGAACACAAAGCCACTGAAAACAAATGATTTAATTTTCAGAACAAGATCCAATCGGTCCAATCTGCTGAGTTTCCCACCTAGACTGTCAGGATTCCAGCAGCCTTTTTAGCATGAATACTAACTTCAATGATTACCAGAGCTGAAACGAGGAGTATAAGAGCGCCACTGAGACGGCTCCGTACTTAACTGGTATGAATGGATGAGTAAAAATAGACTAGCAGAATAAACCATTCCCCTGGATCAGGGGTCGGCAACCCAAAATGTTGAAAGAGCCATATTGGACCAAAAACACAAAAAACAAATGTCTGGAGCCACAAAAAATGAAAAGTCTAGTATAAGAATGAAGGCAAATGGCGGAGGCGAAATGTCGAGAAAAAAGTCGAAATGTTGAGAAAAAAAATCGAAATGTCGAGAAAAAAGTCAAAATGTCGAGGAAATAGTAAGAATTTTAAGAAAAAAGTCGAAATGTCAAGAGGAAAAAAAGGTCAAACATTTTTGAAAAAGCTCCAAGGAGCCACTAGGGCGGCGCTAAAGAGCCGCATGCGGCTCTAGAGCCGCGGGTTGCCGACCCCTGCCCTGGATAAAACCCTTGTAGTACTGCGTCTGCGTTCTCGTCTTGAGGGTCTCGTACTTACCAGACTGAGGAATGTGAGAGTCAGCTGGATGACGTCAGTGTAGGCCACTGAGTAGAGGCCTCCCAACAAGGTGTAGACGATGGCCACAGCGGCTGAGATCCACACAGAGTAGCTGAAGGGTAAGTCCAGTATCACACTCATGGTGGATCCTGTCAGAAAAACACATACATTATAAGGATTTTAAAGGTTTTTAAAAGGATCCAGTCCAGGAAAACACTGTAATGATGGAAGGATGTACATCTACCTAACCCAAGCAGCGTGCAGGACACCCACAGCACCTCCACCACCAGACACGGCAGCACCAGAGCACCACTCAGGATACTCCCATACTTTTCCTGGAACGGGTCCATCATGGTGATGTATTTCTTTTCTCTCATCGGTTTTGCAAAGAAAAGACCACCTAGTGCAGTGGACGAGATATTAACCATTACCAAGTCTTCATCCCATAAACTGTGTTTTATATCGCAGTACCTGCTAAACCACTGAACAGCAGATGTTTCAGAAAAGGTCTCACACGTTGATCTTCAGATCAGAACATCCTCCTGCTTCCATGCTCTTACCAAAGATAAAGGACACTGAGTATTGTAGAGGCATAAGAGCCCAGATTAAGCCCATTTTGGGGGTGTAGACGGCCTCAGCCAGCCCCAGGATGAAACCTCCTCCAACCCATGTAGCTGCAGAAGAAACACACACAAACACACACACTAGCCTGTCACACAAACAGTAAAAAAAGTGTGAATATGCAAAAGATGCTCCCTCTCACTTTTGAAAGTTCAAGATGCTATACTCCCCACACAGAATTCTCACCTACATTATGAATCATTTCACACAGTGGCGGAGCGCGGGTCTCAGTACAGAGGGGGCGGAGCATTCTTGATGGGCCCTTATGATAGTCATTTTAACGTTCAACAACACCTCATCCTATCCATCAAACAACATTTATTCTCAATTGTCTTGAGCCAAGCAAGCCTATAGGCCTATGCTGCAGAAAGCAGAGTAAAGTCACAAACTTGTTCAGAAGAACACACACACACACAGCTGTCAATCACACGGTGCTGAAAACTCAGATAGTCACCGACTGACTCAGTTCCATCTTTGATACAGCTTAAATACAAGAAAAACATAACTGGTCTAAAATTACATCTATTTAGACAGCAGTCTATAACATCATTTCTGAGCTCTATAACAGAGAATAGACTCTAGTCTAGTTGACAACAACACAAAGAACATTCAAATAGGCAGGTGGCCAAGGCTATTATTTATGAAGGTTACACTGACTCACCAATGGCAGTTGACTCTTCCATAACCCTTGGCCCGAACAAAATAATCCAGGTGACGTGGAAAACAGGGTAACATTCAAAACTTTGTACATGCTTAGTCCTCTTTTAAAGTTTAGCGCTCATCCCCTTCATGGCAGCAAATTTGCAGAGTCAGCAAATTGGCTGTAACTGCTGATTTATGGTTCCGCGTTACACCAACTCAGAGCCTATGGCGTACCCTACGGCGTACCCTACGGCGTAGCCTACGGCGTACCCTACGGCGTACCCTACGGCGTACCCTGCGACGTACCCTACGGCGTACCCTGCGACGTACCCTACGGCGTACCCTACGGCATACCCTACGGCGTACCCTACGGCGTACCCTACGGCGTAGCCTACAGCGTACCCTACGACGTACCCTACGGCGTACCCTACGGCGTACCCTACGGCGTAGCCTACGGCGTACCCTACGGCGTAGCCTACGGCGTACCCTACGGCGTACCCTACGGCGTAGCCTACGTCGTACCCTACGACGTACCCTACAGCGTACCCTACGGCGTAGCCTACGGCGTAAACTCTGCGTTGATTTAACGCAGAACCATAAATCAGGCTTTACAACCAATCAGCGTCGGGTCACAGCCCTGATGCGTTCAGGACAGTTGTAAAATAAGAATTCATCTACACTGGCCGCACAATGTACATTTTATCATAATTATAGCCTACAATTTACGATTATATATGAACGTATCACACAAAACGGGGCCCTATCATTGTGCCCTATGAGCTTGTGGGCCCCATGGCGACTGCCCCCTTGCCCCCCCTCTGGCTCCGCTACAGATTTCACATCATAAATAATTCTACATTATAAATGATTTTACGGCGTACAGCCGGACCCACCTGTCGTGGTGAAGATGCCCACCACCAGGTTGATGTTCCGGTCTCCGAGGAGCACCACTGCAGTCTGGTCCCCGGTGCATTTCCTCTCAGCTCTTCTGGACTTCTGGGCGGCCCACACGCCCGTCCCCAGGATCAGTAAGTAGAACAGCACCACCGCAACAACACCCGGGACATTGAGAGCCATGTTCAGCAGCCGTTGACAGGAAGACGGGCTGAGCGGGGCGGGAAATAGAGGTGAAGCACACGTGTGTCACAGAGGGAGAGGGTGTCAGGTCACGTTCTGAACCTTACAGTAGATACTTCCTGTCAAGTTTCCCGCCAGCATGATTGCTTTCCCGGCCCTGATTAGTTTCACCTGTGTCTCATTTAGAGCATTTGAGCTGTGTAGTTTCTGTTTCTCATTGCCAGTTTGTCTTGGTACCTACAGTATGTTTCTAGCGTTCCAGCATTCTTTCCTTTTGTTTTTGATTCCTGGTTTTTTTTAGCCCTGCCTGTTTTCTGGACTTCCCTTACACCTGCTCACTATTAGATTTGTTTGCTTTGTGGACTGACTTCTGTGTACCGAACTTTGGCCTGAATTAATACTTCCTTATTGCGAGTCGATCTTTTGAGTCCTGTCTGTTATTCCAGTCGTTACAGAGGGGAGAGTTAAAAGCAATGTTTGGGATAAATCCTGAGTTCACAATCACAGGCACCATTTCTGGCCCGCTCTGAAAGTTCAAATTAACTAGTGAAAGGCAAAGTTAATCCCTGAAATTCTAAAAAAAAAAAAAACCTATTCCCAGAAGTCTGGAAAAAGCCCAGTGCCAACAACAGTTATTTTTAGATATTTAAGAAAAAGGACATTAAAGAAAAAGAATAGTTGTTCCTAATTAATTTACCTTATTTCCTCTACTGGTTTCCCATTTATCTTCTGAAAGCTTCTTTGCGCAGACTCTTGAAAGAAGATTCCTGATTACACTGCCCTATCACTTACAAAATCTGCGAAACTGCGCAAATAAAACATTGAGGAGATAATTTATTAGTTCCAAAATAATACCAAAGGACCAAATGATACTCAGCAGCAGAAGGCCACAACCTGCACTCATGCAGAAGGCAACAAAGGTTTGACCTCCAGGTGGGTAAGTCCTGCAGCAGTCCAGGGGGGTGTCAACCAAATTCAAGAAGGAGGAGCCTGTTTGCATCACTCACTGTTAATCTAAGAACGATAAGAGAAGCAGAGCACAAAGCAACATTGTGACAATGGTAATAAATTCCAGAAAACATCTGCAACCTTCAACCTGCATCCACTTCTCACCTCAAAGTGATCCCCTTCATTCATGAAACATCTCTAACTGATTTGAATGGTCTAACAGTCCTTCTCCTCCCTGAACAAACAATTCGAGCTTTAATGAAAGAGAGAGGGGAAATCCCTGTGTTGAAGACCCGCCCTCCAAATCTACATGTGGATACTCTAGGACAGGGGTAGGCAATTCCGGTCCTTGAGGGCCGGTGTCCTGCATGTTTTAGATGTTACCCTGCTTCAGCACACCGTGATAAAAGTACCTGTGTCATTAACAGAATTGTGCAGCCCTGGATGACAAGCTGATGACGATGATTAATTTGAATCAGGTGTGTTAAAGCAGGGAAACATCTAAAACATGCAGGACACCGGCCCTCGAGGACCGGAATTGCCTACCCCTGCTCTAGGAACTACGAGTAAACCTGCACTCTGAGATCGGAGAGATCTGTTAGGAACATACCGTAAGGTATAACATAAGATGAGCCCAAAGGGACTCCTCAACAGGGCAACAACCAAACACGTTTCAGCGGAAACAATGGACACTTAGTGTCAAGTGCAACTGTTATGGGGTGATGATTTGGGGTTATTTTGCAGCCACCGGACCTGGGCACCATGCAGTCATGGAGTGGACCATGTGTACCAGATATATCTGGAGATAAAGATGAGGAAGCTGGTCTGGAGCACACCAACAACTCTACATCAGAATGGATTTGGAATGGACAAGTCAAGGTCCAAACCTCAACCAGCTTGAAACACAGTTGGGAGAACCGGTAAGAGTTGTACGTAAACAAATGTTTCAAAAACATCAGTGAATTGAAGACATATTATAAAGAATTATGGGCCAAAATTCCTCCACGCCAGTGACCGATAGGAGAACTGCTAAAGTTATGCAGCACAAGGCTGCTGCAAGATACTGCTGCTGATCTACAACCTTCTGAATCATGAGGGTACTTAGTACTGTCCACAGGAGTTGACCATGGGATTCTTCTGCTTACCTTATTTTTGTTAACTTAAATAATAACATGGTAAAAGTCGGAGTCGTTATCATCCATGTCGGAGCTAACGACTCCCATCTTCGCCAGTCGGAAGTAACCAGAATTAATATTGTCTCGGTGTGTAATTACGCCAAAACCATGTCGGACTCCGTAGGTTTCTCTGGCCCCCTCCCCAATCTGACCAGCGATGACATGTTTAGTCGCATGCTCTCGCTCCGTCGCTGGTTGTATCGGTGGTGTTCAGAAAACGACGTGGCCTTTATTGACAATTGGGAAACGTTCTGGGGAAAGCCCGGTCTGATTAGAAGAGACGGCATTCATCCAACCCGGGATGGTGCTGCTCTTGTCTCTAGTAATTTGGCCTGTTTCATTAGACCAGGGGTCCTCAACCCTGGTCCTCGAGGGCCGGTGTCCCTGCAGGTTTTAGATGTTTCCCTGCTTCATTGCACCGTGATACAAGTGACTGTGTCATCAACAGAATTGTGCAGCCCTGGATGAAAAGCTGATGACGATGATTAATTAGAATCAGGTGTGTTAAAGCAGGGAAACATCTAAAACATGCAGGACACCGGCCCTCGAGGACCAGGGTTGAGGACCCCTGCATTAGACCCTCTCCCTGACATCGCAGGGTCCAGGCCAGGATGCAGAGCTGTAGTTTAACACACTTCTCTGCTGCTTCTCGAGGACCAACGCCTGCCAACAAAACTATAAGATTACATGATGTAACTGGTAACTCTAACCAGGTGCCTAGCAAAATAGAAGTAGTTGCAGTTCCCCGCCCTCCACTAGTTCACCAGGTGCGGCGTTTTAGAGGCGTTAACCAAAATAATCTTGTAAAAATTAAAACCAATGCACATTTGGTACCAATAAGAGACCGAAAAATTAGATGCGGACTACTAAATATACGATCGTTAAGCTCCAAGTCTCTGTTAGTAAATAATTACAGAGAGCAGGAGTGATGTTTTCTGCTTAACAGAAACATGGTTACAGGAGGAAGAGTATGTTAGTTTGAATGAATCAACTCCGCCCGGCTACTTTAATCATCACATTCCTAGAAACACGGGCCGAGGCGGAGGAGTCGCAGCAATTTATAACTCCAGTCTCCAAACGAAAATTGAACCTAAGTGCAATTATAATACGAAATCAGAGAAGCCTGTTGTGTTAGTGGTAGTGTATCGGCCCCCTGCTGGCGCCTATCTAGAGTTTTTGTCTGAATTTTCAGATTTTCTTTCTGGATTATTGATCAGTACAGATAAAATCATCATAGTGGGTGATTTTAATATTCATATGGATGTTGAAAGCGATAATCTTAAATTAGCTTTCAATTCTCTTCTAGAATCAATGGGTATCTCACAAAAAGTGGACGGGCCGACGCATTGTTTTGATCATACTCTCGATCTCGTTCTCACCTACGGTGTTGAAACTGATGATCTGTTGGTGTCACCTGTTAACTCCCTTTTATCCGACCATTATTTAATAACGTTTGAATTGAATGTTGTTGATGTTGAAGTGCAGGGCAGGAGGTATTATTTTAGCAGATGTTTGTCTGATGAAGCTATTGCTAAATTTAAGGAGACCATTGCTCATCTTGCGACAGTGGAAAATAGTGAAGCCTCTACTGAAGCAATAGAGGCCAGTGACCTGGGTTCTACCTCTGATGTTGATGTTGATTTTCTTGTTAGTAACACTGCTGATCTGTTGCACTCAGCTTTAGATGAAGTTGCTCCTTTGAAAAGGAGGGTTTCTAGCCACAGGAGCTTAACTCCCTGGTACAATTCAGATATTCGCATGTTGAAACAAAGTGTGCGTAAAATGGAAAGGAAGTGGCACTCTTGTAAGTCTGTAGACTCTTATCGTGAATGGAAAGATATTCTAATAGTATATAAAAAAGCCATTCGAAAAGCAAGAACAGCTTATTATTCAACGTTGATAGAGGATAACAAAAGTAACCCACGTTTTCTGTTCAGCACTGTAGCCAGGCTGACAAAGAGTCACAGCTCTGTGGAGCCGTGTATTCCTGCAGCTCTCAGTAGTGAGGACTTTATGAGCTTCTTTAACAGTAAAATCACGAGAATTAGAGAAGAAATCAACCAGCCGGTTGTAGGTGTTTCTTCAGCTTTAGCGACTTCCCTAGGCTCTGACTTGACTCTAGACTGTTTTGATCCTATAGACCTCCCTGAGCTGACCTCACTCGTTAATAGAGCTAAGTCTACCACATGTATGTTAGACCCCATCCCGACTCGACTATTCAAAAACGTTTTTTCTCTTATTGGTGTGACAATACTGGACCAAATCAACCTATCCCTAAGCTTAGGATATGTACCACAGGTTTTCAAAGTGGCAGTAATTAAACCTTTACTTAAAAAACCTTCCCTTGACCCAGACACCTTAGCTAATTATAGGCCAATTTCTAACCTTCCATTTGTATCTAAAATTCTGGAAAAGGCAGTTTCAAGCCAGTTATGTGACTATTTGTATAGAAATGATCTGTTTGAAGTCTTTCAGTCAGGGTTCAGAATGCATCATAGCACAGAGACAGCACTGGTTCGAGTCACGAATGACCTTCTTATGGCCTCAGATAAGGGATTAGTGTCCATATTGGTTCTACTGGACCTCAGTGCTGCTTTTGACACTGTTGATCATGGCATTTTACTGCACAGGTTAGAGCATGTTGTTGGGATTAAAGGGACAGGTCTACGTTGGTTTAAATCATATCTATCTGACAGATTCCAGTTTGTTCATGTACATGAGCTTTCTTCAGAACAGTCAAGGGTCTGTTATGGTGTTCCGCAGGGTTCAGTGCTAGGGCCAATCTTGTTTAGTTTATACATGCAGCCGTTGGGAAGTATAATCCAGAATCACGGCATACACTTTCATTGCTATGCTGATGATACGCAGCTCTATTTGTCTATGAAGCAGAACCGTTGGTTAAACTTCAGGCATGTCTTAGGGACATCAAGGACTGGATGTCCAGAAATTTCCTGCTTCTAAATTCAGATAAAACAGAGGTTATCATTCTTGGTCCAGAGCATCTTAGGAAGGGATTAGATGGTGTTGCGATGACCTCCAGTGCAACTGTGAGAAACCTTGGTGTTGTTTTCGATCAGGATTTGTCGTTTAAACCATATGTTAATCAGGTTTGTAAAATAGCGTTTTTCCATCTCCGTAATATTGCAAAAATTAGGAAAATCCTCTCGCAGAGGGATGCAGAAAAACTAGTTCATGCGTTTGTATCTTCTAGACTGGATTACTGTAATGTGTTGTTAGCAGGATGTCCAAGTAATTTGCTGAATAGGCTCCAGCTGATCCAGAATGCAGCAGCACGAGTGCTGACAGGAATTAGCAGGAGAGACCAAGTCTCTCCAGTGTTAGCGTCGCTCCATTGGCTACCTGTAAAATTCAGAATTCAATTTAAAATTTTATTACTTGCATATAAAGCCCAAAACGGCTTAGCTCCGCAGTATTTACAAGATTTGATAGTGCCTTATGTTCCTGGCAGAGCTCTCCGCTCCCAGGGTGCAGGTTTACTCGTAGTTCCTAGAGTATCTAAATGTAGATTTGGAGGGCGGGCGTTCTGCTATCAGGCACCATTACTTTGGAACCAACTTCCAATCTGGGTTAAGGAGGCTGACACCACCTCCACCTTTAAAACTAAACTTAAAACCTTTCTGTTTAGTAAAGCCTATAGTTAGTGTTTAGTAAACCTCTAGCTGGTGTTGGTAAATCTCTAGGTAGTGTAAACTCTAGTGTGTTAGAGTCAGTAGTCATAGTTGCAGCTATAGAACAAAGCTATAATAGTCTCAAATATAGCTTCGCGGTAGATATGCTGCTATAGGCTTATGCTGCAGGGGGGCACCGACATGATCCGCTGGGCGGTGCCTCTCACCCTTCTTCTCCTCTCCTTTTCCCTGCCTCTCTTCTCCATTACCATTTTTATTTATTATAAATATCTCATAGCTATCATTTTTGCTCCCCCCTTTTTCCTCTTTTGTGCATGTTTGCAGGCTGGAGCCTCGGGAGCTGCGTTCTGGCCTGTGTTTCGGCCCCCCCCCCCCCCCATCCCCGGTCATCCCGTTGCTGCTTCCACCTGCCTACGTGGATGTCTGCTGTTGCTGCTTCCGCCTGCCTGCACCCCCCCCCCCCCCTCTCTGGTCATCCCGCTGCTGCTTCCACCTGCCTGCTGTGTGCTGCTGACGTTCCTGACTCCCCCAGTCTGGCCTTCGGCAGGAGGGTCCCCCCTTATGAGCCTGGTCCTGCTCAAGGTTTCTTCCCTCCTAAAGGGGAGTTTTTCCTTGCCACTGTTTGGCTTAAGGCTTTTCTCTCACTAGGGGAGTTTTTACCTGCCATTGTTTATATAATAATTGCTCGGGGGTTTATGTTTGTTTATGTTTATGTTTATGTTTATGTTTATGTTTATGTTTATGTTTATGTTCATGTTCATGTTCTGGATCTCTGGAAAGCGTCTAGAGACAACATCTGTTGTATTAGACGCTATATAAATAAAATTGAATTGAATTGAATTAAAAAAAAGTTAGATATTGTTGTTCATTTCAGATTGAGCTGGCTTAATAAAAAAAATAAATGTACAAAGTTGGTAGTAACTTTTAACCATGACTGTTCATATCTGTGCACTACAACGCATTTCTGATCTTATTCTGCAGATCAATGCTATAGAGTTGGTTTATTATTTAGAAATTTTCCACAATTTCCATGGAAAGTTACTGGAAAGGGTTTTGGAAATTTACAGGAAACCTTCAGACCCTTTGCAACTCTTGTAACGACCAGGTTTTTATCATGTCCATATCAGTTCAGCCTTGGACTGGCTAATAATAATATTTGCCAAACACCTGACCTGTTACGTCACCAGCCTCCAGACGTGCTGCTTTCATTCATGCCGGCTGTGTAATGTTTATTACTCTCTCAGTTGTTAAACAACTAACTTATCGTTATTGTTTCAGTGAAACATTGTGTCTCTGCATCGAGATGCTTATGCGACCTTACTGCTTGTCAAATGTCCATCTCTTCAAAAACACATTAGCAGATTTCTTAAACACAGAATACTACAGGAGGGTGGAGCGGAAAAAGCCCAAAAGCCTAATCAAGGTCACTGTTCGGTTAATCATTTCTTTACGGAAGCTCTTCGTGTCAGTATTGTATGTTATTGACTCAACAGAGTAGTTAAACAAAACATAGTTGCTGTGTTGTTATTTTTGACTTCAGAGTCCTGGTTTCAACCAGATAATGAGATTTTGTCCAAAGTACAATATTGGTGTTGAAATTAAATGTTAGCATATTAACGTGTGCATGTGTGTGCATGTTTAAAAACATTATAGTGTTGGATTGTAGGCAGAAAATTAGAATTTCTTCATTTCTCTCCATTACTGCCTATAAAGTATTATATTTAGGACATTAAATGACTGATAATCTTCCGTATACTTGAGGTATTTAAAGACGAGTTGTTAGTTTTATGTTAGAGCAGGATGTTTAAAACATCTGTATCTGCGACTGAAAGACGTTGCTGTCCACTCCAGATGTCTGTGAATGTGAACCTGCCAGCCTGCTCTGCTTTAACATTTCTAAATATGGATTTATAATTGTATCAATTGGCAAACAACTATGTTGTGAACTGAGTTCAAGTCCAGGTCCACAACGTGAACTTGAGCTGTTCTTGTCTGTGTTCAGTGTCTGTGTTTCATCGTGAAATTGTTCTTGACTTCTACCTTCAAATCCATCTCATTTGATATTTTTGTTTTCCATCAACTGTCTGGATGTGTGTCCTTAATAAAAACTGAACGAATCTAATGGGAGTGTTATGTCACATCTGTTACGAAGAGCGTGTTATATGTTAAGTGGGGTGTCGATGGACAGGGACTCGATGTTCTCGCGCTTGGCTCGGCAGTTTTTTACATTTTAATAGTAAATCTAGACGTCACATCACAAACATCCTCTGGAACCACATTTGTGCTTTGACAACGTGCAAAAGTTGAAATCTTAAATCTCAAAATAAGTTTCTGTTGACTGGGTGTAAAAACATCAAAACCATCTGATCATCACTGTGATGAATGTTAATTCTGTTGCATTTCTGACTGATTTTACACTGTTTTACAGTCTAAGTTGTGCTTTTGTTTAATTTTTTCTCAATTACATCAAGTTTTTGAACAAGATGTGACTGGTGACATGTGTATCTACACTTTGGCTAAAATGAATGAATTCATAAATATTCTGTGGCCAGTGCTGGCTCTGTTGCCCTTCCCACACCACAGTCCCAGTCCACATTCGTCTGGTCCAACAGGCGCCGGGGTTCCTCTGCGGCCTTCAGCATCACAAGCCAGGTCTCTGGACCCATCATGACCCATAAATGACTTACATCATAAAACAGAACATCTTTAACTGGTTTAAATAACCATAAATTATTCCTCGCTGAAGACAATAACTGACTGACAAGCAGCAGTTTCACAAGGGCTTCATAACTCTACTCCAACCAGAATGCAGTTATAATCAAATCAATAAAATAACTTTTCTATTCTCATTGCTGAAACCAAAGTCTACAACGTACCAATAAAAATATACGGAGCTGTTTAAACCCAAACATCACCTTGGTTCTTTGTTAGACGAGTTCAGTGTTTTCTGTCATGGTTGGTCCTCCGGCCTTCAGTACTTTTCCACTCACCTCTCTCCTGCTCACCCCATCTGCCAGCCACACCCACCTCGTCAGTCACTCCTGTTGTGCCACACAGTGGGTGTGCTGGTTCAGTTATCAAAGAGTTATTAATGATTGTTGGAAAACAATCCCTAATTAAAGCTGCAAGCAGTGATGAACGGGCCCTTGCACCCTTGTGCACGTTCAGGCGTGCTGCAGTGGAAGCGCTTGTATGACTTGCATGTAGATTCTTCAGGCCTGGACATTTAGCAGATGACACCAGCCACGACTCTCTATATCAAACCATTCAAAAGTTATGGCAGAAAATAGGGATTATAAAATATCGACCAATCAGAAGAAAGGGCGGGGCTAATTTGTGCCAATGGAGGTCAAGTACTCAATACCGAGTCCGATGACACCACCCACGAGTCTTTATGTCAAACCATTCAAAAGTTATGGCAGAAAGTAGAAACTATCAAATATGGACCGACCAAATGAAGGGGGGCCGCGCTTTTTGGCATCTATCATCATCACGGTAACATTTTTGATTGAGAAAAGTAATGCCCATCGTCGCAGGATGGAGCCGCACATTTTGATGTATAACACACCTGGGTGCATGTTACGGTTCGGGCCGTATTAATTGCCGAAGGAGTGGCATAAATCGCGCCAAAATTACACGATTAATTAAAAATGGCCGACTTCCTGTTCGGGTTCGGCCATGGCGCCAAGAGACTTTTCTTTAAGTTGCGCCATGATACAGGTGTGTAACGATTTTCGTGCATGTACGTCAAACCGTATTGTGGGCCTTAGGCACAAAGTTTTCTAGGGGGCGCTGTTGAGCCATTTTGCCACGCCCATTAATGCAAACCATTAAATATCAAATTTTTCGCCAGGCCTGGCTTGCGTGCAAAATCATTTTTAATTCAAAATGGCTGTCTTCCTGTTCGGTTTCGGCCATGGCGCCAAGAGAGTTCGCCATTTTGTACTTCAGTCGCTGTTTCCAACCTTAGCAGCCATTGAATGAGCCAGGTTCTTTCAAACATGGGTGCTTTTTGATTAGGGCCTCTGCAGCTGCGCAGAAATGTATTTCCTCTGGGTAGGCCTTGTATCTGTACATTTCTTCTGCTACTCTTTTCTTTTTTGGCTCACACGGTACTCTGCATTCCCCTTCTCTAGCTGTAGCTCTGTGTCATATGAAAATTGAGGAATTACAAAGTCCTCTGACCACTTCTTCTTGTGTCATTTGATGCCAACGAAGCACCTTCATCAGAATCAAATGAAAGAGACTGAGTTGAAGTGGACTGAATGGCACTGATCAAAGGTGGATTTGTTTGCTGGTGGATCACCTTGATTGTCCCCAATTCCTGAAGTTCAGTGGTAGAATTCAGATTGAAGAAGTCGTTGCCAAAATCTGGGTCCATGTATTGCAGTCTGAGATTACCCTTTAACCCAAAGGTAGTCTTTATCTTGCTGAGAAGGTCATTTAGTGACTCTGGGATGCCATTTGGAAGAGTCAGTTTTTCAATGTTCTTTCCTAAGATCACCTTCAGTCTTGCAGGTGTTGAACCAGCCATGGTGGTCTGAGAAGACAGCACAAGCACCGTAAGTAAGGATCAACATGTAAAGCAAATTTAGCTAAGTGGACTTAAGTGGTAACTGAGCGTAGATATATTATAAAAATGGGTTTAGCAAATGTAGGAAAGGAGGGGAGGAAAGAAGAGGAGCAGAAGACGAGAGGTAAGGAACAGGGGGAGAAGAGAGAAGGCAGAGGAGATGGAGAGGGGACAAGGAGAAGAAGAGGAGACCAGGAAGAGGAGAGAGAATGCAAAGAGAGGATGAGGGGACCAGGAGGAGGAGGAGACAGAAGGCAAAGAGGAGAAGGGGAGGGGAGGAGAGCAGAGGATTAGCATTAACTGACTGGAATCCAGTGAACTACATTTAAGTAATGACATAATGCCTACCATAGAGTTGCAACTATTTGTCGATTAACCGATTAGTTGCCAATCACATTGTCACACCATTTTGGCTTACAGTTTGAAACATATTTTGAGAACTCAATAGTATTGTATGAGTCTGCCTTTTGTTTTCCCGCGTAATAAAGTAACTTATCACATTCAGAGTCCTCACCCTGTAAACATGGACATATCTTTTCAAAGTGACAAGACGCATCTCTTTAATTTTGTAGTCTACCAGTGGGTAGGTATCATGTAGTTCTTGTGGCTCAACACGTTCCAATTCCTTGCTTGGTGATGTTTTGAGATCATACGCTCTGTAGTGTTCCCTATACCATCCACTAAGCTTCTTTGTAATGAAGATTAGTTGGTCCTGCAGTATCACCATGTGGATGATTTCACTAAACTCGGGCAGTCCTCCCAGTGAGCCGTGGATCAAGATCATCCCACACTTGTAGTGTGTGTGTCCATTATATGCTACACTTTTAGCCAAGCACACATTGTCCATATCTGGAGACTTCTGTCTCAGTACATTTTGAGATGTCCTTGTGAAGCACGTCAATATGAACAGTGGAACATCTGTTACTTCTAATGAGGGTTTGGTAAATCTACTTGCATGCAAGTGATGTGCAATCTGATACTGATGTGAAGGTGAAAGGGAAAGAAGCAAATTTTTGAAGCATCTGATATTCCTTGCAACTCTTTTAAAAAAGCTATGCTTTGCTTCAAAACGCATAGTCCATAGGGCAACTAGTGGCCTAAACTTACAAATCAAGTATTGATAATGTTCCAAGAAATTGTGCTTTGGTTTAAGCTGACAGTCTGGGAAAACCTCTTGAAATCTACTTCTGTGCTCAGAGATCTTAAAACCAAGATATGCGATGGAGTCCTCTGTATGAACAGGACTGACGACAAGCTCAACAATGTCCTTCAGGTCTGTTAAGATCTCCCAAGCAGGCTCCTCACAGGAAACACTCTGCCCTATCAACAAAGGCAAAAATCTGATCAGACTCCAGTTCTCATGTGCATTTCCCCCAACAGTTTTTTTGGATGCAAAATTGAGAGCCACAGGAGGAGGTCGATTTGTTTTGTCAGCCCACTTAAAGTTGAAAGAGGATATTCCTTCATTCAATGTACATAATGTGAAATACTTTTTTGGGATTAACAAACTGAGGCAAAGTGCAAGTTCAAAAGGAACAATTCCTTCAAAAAGATCATGTGCAATATCTGGCCGATACCCAGTGGTGACGTCAAAATATGAGAGGTGCTTCGACAAAATACACTTTTATTTCACACCATAATAATTGGGCAATTTGTTTTCGTCAAGGATTCTTAAATGATCTGCATGAATGTCTTTTGCTCTCAAAGTAAAGACTTCACTTCTGACTTCTTTAGCCTGAAACATTTTCTACAAATCCAGCAATACTGTGTGAACCAAGGTTGGGAAAACCACAAGTATTGTCTGCTGAATTACTGGGTCTGGTTTGGTTTGATTTTAAACCTGCATGTCTGAGCATCATAAATATTTACTGTAAATAGCAGTGAAAGATATGATCAGTATTTCAGCATAAAACTCTGATCGATGTCATCAATCACTAAATAAAGCGAAAAGAAATCCAGTTTCCCCATCAAACTAATGTGAATATCAAACATTCCTCCCAGTTCAGAGAGAATATCCGTGTGTGTGAAGTGAATGCTCCGTTATAATGACATGTTTATGAACCTCAAGTCTGCATGTGAAAGATTAATATCTTTAAAATCTATAAAGATTCAAATCACATTTATTAACATAGTAGAATTATTTATCTTCATTTCATGTATTAATGTTAAGAGCTAACTTATGTTTGTTCAGTGGTGGGTGGGGCCACGTTGATAAGGAGGTTCATAAGGAGGTTCAGCGGTCACCAAACACATCATGTGACATTGCCCTATAGAAACCAGTGTGGAACTCTGCACTGATCTGTAGTATCTTGTACCTTCAAGACGCTGCCTGTCACTAGCTTCTCTGGTGAAAACGACATCTAAGACTCAGAAAACGCTTCAGAACTTCTCACGAACATTTGATCCACTTCCTTCTGTGCTCGTTGTGGAAATGGCTTTTAGAGGACGTCCAGCAACGAGACCAGGATTTGTGAGCTCTCCCAGCAATGGTGCTCAATCCCAGGTCTCTGAAGATCTCGGCCAACTCCAAATGAAGGATGAAGACTGCAAAGCAGAAAATGATTTCCTGTCCGACTACAACAACAGGCTCCGCCTTAAAGTTGTTGAACTTGAGGAGGAATTGGGCAGACTGAGGTTGATCAACCAGAACATGTACTCACACAGAGTTGAAGTGAAGGAGCAGGTCCAGCAGCTGCAGGAGGAGAACAAAGCCCTCCGTGAGACAAATAAAAAAACTGTCCAAAATGGAGATTAACCATGATGAAAAGAAGGAACAGGCAAGATTATGGTTAAAGCTGAAGGAGGCTGTAACCCAATTGAAAACTGAAAGACAGCTGTTGAAAGAAAAAGTGGAAGATGTTGCAAATGAGAAAAGGATACTGGAAGAAAGTAAGAAGCAGTATCGGGGGATTACATGGCATGGAGTGAAAGACATGATGTCCAAAGTAAAGAATGATGAGAACATCCTCAAAGAGAAGCAGCAAGGTTTGGAGGAAGAGATGAGGGAAGTTGCTGAGAAGAACAGAGACCTCCAAAATCAGAATGATGAACTGGAAAATGAGAAAAAGAAAGTGGAAGAGGTCAAAAGACAGGCTGAAGAAATGAAACAAGTAATCGAGAGGGAGATGGAGTATGTGAAAGATAAGAAAAATTACTTGCTAAAAAAAGAATGGCAAATGTGTGAGGACAAGAAAACACATAAGATGGAAATGGAAGCTTTGCAAGCAGCAAAAGCTGATCTGCAGGAGAAAAGTAAAGACCTGCAACTGCTATGGCGAACAATGAACGAGGAAAACGCCCAGATAAGACAGATGAAGGTACAAGAAAAGGAAAATTCTCTAAAACTACAGAAAGAGAAGAAGAGAGAACGTTCTCAAGAGACTATAGGAAAGAGCTGGAAATGAGATGGAAGGAACTGGAGATGGAAAAGACACAAATCTGTGGTAGCACAAAAGACACAGACCAAGAGTGTGCAGAACTCAAGAGAGAGGTGGAAAATGTGAAGGAAAAGGAAGCAGCACAGAAAAAAGACCTGCAAGAGGAGACGAATCAATGAGACTCCAAAACGAAAGAATTGGAGAAAGAAAGAGACATCAAGAGTCAAGGAGACAATGAGAAGAAAGAAAAAGATGAAGAACATCTTTTGAGGGGCACGGTGGCGCAAAAAGGTCCTGGGTTCAATTCCCACCGGGGACGCTGAACCCTGGGTGGGGTTGTTCGCATGTTCTCCCCGTGTTCCCTTGGGTAGCTAATGTGAAACATAAAAACATGCAGCCGTCCTGGGCTCTACTGCCCCCTCTGGCCAACCGGAGCACCAGATGGGGTGGGGAGGATCTGGCTGGAATAACGTGATCCTTCCACGCGTTACGTCCGGCCAGAGAAGCCCCACCCTGTCTGGTGAATAGAAGCGGTCTGCTCACTCCTCAAGTTAAGGAGGAGAGGGGCCTCCCAGGTTTGGTAGAGGGAGTAATGCCCAGGGGCCTCATCTATAAAGCTTGCTTGCGTACAAAAAGGGCCTGAAAGATGCGCAAGCCACCTTCTACGCAAAGGCTGGTATCTAAAAAGAAAAAACTAACCGAAAAATCTGCGTATCCCTACAGCAACCCCGACCCTCCTGTAGGAACTTACTTAAGACATGGGGAACTGGCGACGCAGGCTGTGAGGTGGGGAAATGAAGCCACATTCATGTCATACTCTTAATAATGTCATCACATATCACAACATATATCAGACTTATAATATAATAGCGCTGATCGTGTCCCTGTGAAGCTCAGTGTCAGTCAGGACTCTGGTGCTGCTGCTGCAGCCGCGGTGAGTGGGCTTGCCACCCGTCCCTTGAAATACGGAATTGTTACGTAATTGGGAATTAAAATTTATATAAAAACATTTTATTCCGTATTTCACAATCGTCCCATGCACGTCTGTCACACACGCACACACTAGTTAAGCCTAATTATGCCTAAATAATGGTTCTGCGTTAAATCGACGCAGAGCCTACGCCGTAGGGTTACGCGGCGACGCTCCCTGTACGGTGCGCGGGCCGCGTAACCTACGCCGTATGCTCTGCAGCCTTGAGCAGCACTGAGGAGAGGAGGGGGAGCGGGACCTTGCCGGAGGAGGTTGAGTTAAAGAATCTAAGAAACATGGTTTCATACATGCAGCAGCTCATTGAGCTCCCTAGAAGAGGCCAGAGTGTGAGGACTTGGAGGGCGATCCAGGAGCTGCAGTGAGAAGAGCTGGACCATATGGAAGTGTGGGCTGATGAAGAGGAGGTTACCTGAGAGGGAGAAGAGGGCGACGATCTGGCTAGACCCGGTTCAGCTGCCGCAGGTTCGACAACAGACATCATTATTGATAAAAAGGAAGTCCAAAGGTGTCATAATAACTCCGCTCCAATAATTGATAAAACCAAAAAAGATTGCATCAGTGGCTTTCACGTGATTTATTTCTAAGAGGTCGAATACTCCTTTTAAAGGCCAAAGGCATTTCAAGCCTAACATACACTTTCTTAGCTTTAGGAGTTGAGAATCGTGTAGACGAGACTTTATTTGATTTTATTTGGAAAAATCGGACTTGTTATCTTAAAAAAAATCTGTTTTAATCTTAATTTTTGGGATCTCATCTCACTAAATTACACCCTCAAAATTAATTAGATTAAATGCTCCCTCAAGCATCCAACCTTCTTAGGGAACTTTATTCCCCATTATGTCTTGTCTTTAGTCGATGGGCTCCAGTTTTTGTTGCTTTGTACGTATAATGCCGACAAACTTCCTCTCCAACTTTCCTCATTCCATAAGCAGATGCTGTTAGCTTGGTGTTTAATTTGCAAACACAATTTACCCTCCATAGGTTTTATAACAATATATCTCCTCCGTCTGTGATTATGAGAATAAAAAAAACAGTTAAAACTTATGACCTATGTAGGCTTTACACTGTTTTTACTGAGTATGCTTTTATTCCGTTTATTTTATTTTTTGTCCTGCTGTCAACCCCTGGCGTGTTTGATTGTTAATGATTGTTTGTTTGTGTATTATTGTTGTATACGACATCTCATCATTATTGTTCTCAGTGAAATGTGATTCTGAGTTTTGGGGTTAGTTCGCTCCCTCTAGTGGTCAGATGTTGGTAACTGCAGCTTCAAATGTGTCATGTACATCTATGTTTAACACAAAAATCATGTTCAATCAATCTTTATTTGTATAGCACTTTTAAAACAACCTCTGTAGACGAAGTGCTTTACACTTAAAATCAAATAAAACATGGAATACAAAAATAATCATAGAAATATAGAGACTTAGAATGATTAAAAAATTAAAGTAAAATATGCAATGAAAAAAGGAAATAAAAGTATGAACTCAATCAATAAATAAATAACTAAATAAAAAATGGCATTATGAGCCAAATGCCAATCGGAGTAGGTACGTCTAGTTTGGATTTGAATTGAGGCCAGTCAGTGAGGGGCCGTAACTCAAGGGGCAGCATGTATAATGAAAACATCACAGGGCTCAAAATGGATCCCTGTGGCACACCAGAAGTCAAAGGGGCTGAGGATGAGGAGTTTATTTTTGAAGTAGATCAGACAGTGAGTCTCACAGTCAACGCGTGAGACTTGAGAGTCCTTTACGAAGCACTTGATTTAGTACTCTGTATAAAATATAATTTACAAAAAAAAAAAAACTGACCTTGCCTTGCAAACATTGCATGTGGCTACACATATCCTGATCCATACTAATGGCTTTCTATCTCTGCATAACAGTCATGAATAATATGATAAAGTAAACAGCCTAATGGTAAATAAAGAGGCCTGTGACTTCAGTTTTACCTCTGCAGATGTTGATTTTCAGTAACACTGAAGATTTGCTGCACTCAGCTTTAGATGCAGTTGCTCCTTTTAGAATAAGGGTCTTTAACCATAGGAGCTTAACTCCCTGGTGTAATTCCGATATCCGCATGCTGAAACAAAAAGTGTGTAAAATGGAAAGGAAGTGATACTCATGGAAATCCATAGACACCTGCTCAACCATCTACTGGGTTGTCGGCAGAAAAGTTTGCGTCCTACTTTATTGAAAAGGTTGCTACATTCAGTAACCAATTCTCTGAGCCTGTCCATCTTCAGCCGGCTACTGGCGCCTCTCTCTGCTCCTTCCGGTCTCTAAACGAGGATGAAGTCTCTAAACTTCTAGTGGGCTCAAAACCAATGACTGGTCCTCTTGATCTTGTCCCTACTGACATCCTGCTGAGCATTTAACCTACAGTCAAACCTGCAATAACCCACATTATCAACTCCTCTCTTAAATCTAGCATCTTTCCCTCTGCCTTCAAACAAGCTCGGGTCACCCCACTGCTGAAAAACCCCACACTCAACTCTGCCCAGGTTGAAACTACTGAAGTATTTCATAAACATAATTGTCCTCCATTGTACTTGTAGTTTGTTTTGCTGGTCTGCCCCCTCTTTTTTTCTCTTCTGTACATGTTTGCAGGCCAGAGCTTCAGGAGCTGCATGCTGACCTGCAGTCCCCCCCTCTGACCACCTCAGTGTTTGCTGTCTACATCTGCTTACATCGATAGTCATCCCTGTAGTTCACCAGTTAGCCACTGTGTCTGTCTCTCCTCTCTCTGTTTTTCATTATTTCTGTCTGAACTCTTTTCCTGCTCTGCCCAGTCTGGGCAGAGCAGGAGGGTCCCCCCTTATGATCCAGGTCCTGCTCAAGGTTTCTTCCCTCCTAAAGGGGAGTTTTTCCTTCCCACAGTTTGGAATAACGTTTTTCTCCCAGTAGGGGAGTTTTTACCGGCTTAATGGCTGTTGTAATAGATTCTATATGGTTAAAATTGAATTGCAGGGGGCAGTGCATGATGATGCTGATAATCCTCATGAAATGAGCCTGAACATGTCCAGTCTTCCATCTCCTGATGAGTTCCCTCTCCTGCAACGAGCACTTTGTCTCTCTGAATGGCCTCCTGTCTCCTTTCCAATGATCTTCCAAGAAAAGATCATTAATGATCTCTTGGAGGAACACCTCATTTTTCTGTTCTCCTGCACAACTGAATATTGTATAAAACACAGAACATTTAGGCGAGGCAAGTTTATTTGAAGAGCACAATTCATACACAAGGCAATTCAAAGTGCTTTACAGCTACATAACATCAGAAGAAGGCAAGTAAAATAATTCTATAAAACATAAAAATAATAATGTATTTAATTAAAAACGAAGAGTGCCGATAAAATACTTTCAGTTTGTCATATATGCAGCTAAATAAAACTAAAAGTGTTCAGCCTGGATTTGACTGTTCCAACTTCAGCGTGTTTAGTCCTGACTCTGGGCACCAGCAGGAGACCAGTCCCTGAGGTTCCCAAGAGTCCCAGTTGCTTCATATGAACCCATGAAGAGCCGTACAGTCTAGTCTCTGAGTGCCAGGAAGCCAGTGCAGAGACCTGAGAACTACTACCGTCATTTTAGCAGACACTTTTATCCGAAGCGACTTACATCTCAGACATACACACACACACACACTGGTCATATTTACTGACTAGAACCAGGTCATATTTCCTGGTTCCAGTCAGGACTCGAGCAGCAGCCTTCTGGATGTCCTGCAGCATCTTACAGCTTGTTTAGAGCTCAGTGAGCAGGCTAACCTGCTGGAGACAAACGCATGAATTAGTCTTTCTAATTCTGGTTTCGACACTATTCCTTCTGGCAATGTTTTATAGATGGTTAAAAGCTGATGATGTTATTGATTTAATGTGGATGTTAGAGTTCAGATCTGAGTCCAGTATTACCCCTAGGGGTTCTAGAGAGGCAGTCGCAAGGTGACTAATAACACTTTCTCTTTGTTTCTGTGGACAAGAAGACAATGATTTCAGTTTTTTCTGACGTCAACTGGAGAAAATTGTTTTGCATCCACACACTGACGTGCTGACAGAAATTAATCTACAGACCCATGTTCTCCTGCCGTCAGTGACACGTAGACCAGTGTGTCATCTGCATAGCTGTGAGAGGACACATTATAGCTGTGCATTAGCTGGCCTAATCAAAGCATGTGAGAGATCAATCTAACAAAATTGAAACAGTCAGCATCAAGATGGCGTGTAGCAGGGATGAAGGTGGAAGTAAGAACATTATTATTTGAACACTTATTAAGTCGACCAGTCTGCACACAATCCTCGTGTTACAAACGTGGAGTTTTTCATGCATACACCCGCAACATGTTGAGATCAATCTGAAGAGTTTATTTATATGTTGACAAAACTTCTTTGGTATTCTGTAGGAGTTCCTTTGACTGGGATTTTGTTCATAAAAATACAGGTTACATACATTGCAAAATACACACACTTCTCTGCTGCACTTTCATCTGATCCAAATGTCTAATGTTTGGTCAAGAGCATTACTATCAACGACAACAACAACAAAATCCTCCTTTTCCCAGCCACAGTTTGTCAACACTTAAAGAAGCAGCTTTAAATGTGTGCAAAATAAAAAACACATGTACTTCAGACTTAATTCAATTTAGGTGACATATTTCAAGCAATAATGTTCAACTTTTACACCTTTAACTTATAATTTCAAACTTCAATAGATGTTTCATCCACTTGAATTGGGGTGAATGAGACCTCCCAACTGGAGTTATACAACATCATTTCTGTGCTCCGGTCCGGATCAGTCTCGCCAGAACATGTGTGGTATCATGAATAAAGACACAGCAGCATATAATCTCTTATTTTACAGATGTATGTTGTGATTGATGAAGTCATACAGGAAACATCTACCTCAAGTTATTGCTGATGAAAGTGCAAAGGATTAAATCATGCCTTTTCTTTTTCACTTCATTTACGTTAAATACATTAGGGTAGAGCAAAAACTGTACTATGTTGTTCGTCTGAGGGTGTACTGTATTTGCCAAATACTAAAACTACAATCAGAAGACTCAAAAATGATTTGCAAACCACCGTGTTTTGTTTTTAACATCTATACAATCCAGTTGATGTGCTGGTGAGTGGTTGTATCACTGGGGGCGACTCCTTGACGGGTCTGCATCTGCATAGTTATGTCCAGTGGAGAGTCTGTTGTTTTAAAATGATTTTCAGAAGCTCAGTCGAGTTACTTTCGATTTCTTTTGCTCGACACGTAAGATTTCTTTTTCTAAAAGCGGTGTAAATCCAACTGGCACCTGGAACAAATCCAACCTCACCAGTAGGAAGTCGGGTTGGCGCCTATTCTGTGCACACGATGTGGACTGGTTAGTATCGCCGAGTGGGGATCTTTGGAGATGCATGGTTCTGGGATGGAAGGAAAAGGCCGGAGTGCCCTCTCCGGCTTGGAGGTGGAGCACTCCCTCAGGTGGAGGAGTTCAAGTATTACCTTAAGACTGTCTACAGCAGTGCAGACTCTGCTTTGGTCTATTGTAGTGGAGAGAGTTGAGCTGTTTCCCGTTTTACCAGCAGACCTATGTTCCTACCCTCACAAACTGTGGAAAGGAAACACGAAACTGCAAATATAGGTGGCCGAAATAAGTTTCTTCTGCTGTGCTGCGGGACTCTTCCTGGTTGGGGTGAGAACTTCCGTCATCCAGGAGGGTCTCAGAGTAGATCCACTGCTTCTCCACAGTGAAAGGAGCAAACAGAGGTGGTTCAGGCATCTAGTGGGGATGCCCCCCGGAAGGCCCTGAGGCAGAATCGGGACAAGCTGGAGAGATTCTCTCTCTCTGATGTCCTGGGAACGCTTTGACATTCTCCCGGAGGAGCCAGAGGAGTTGGCCGGGGAGAAAAAGGTCCAGGCTTATCTATTGCCTCTGCAAACCCGGACAAGCGGAATAGAAGTTGATAGATGGACATTCACAGCAGGGTTTTCTTTGGCTGCATTTCTGCGCCGTTGCTGTGTTCCAAGCACAGCAAAGATACACTATAAACTCTAATCACAAGTCTCCAATTTACGATCTGATGGAGTCCAGGTGGGATCTGGTGTGATTCAACAAAGAATCCCATGGACTTGAAGGGTAGCAGACTGCTTTTGCTGCTGTGCAGCCCGAGCTGCAGCTGCTATGAGATAGCTCCTACCACAAACTAAAAAAAAAACAAGAGAAAGTTGCTGCATTTTTCACAAAAGTAGCATTAAGCAGTTTTGCAGCCTGACTTTCATTGAAATTATTGTGGATTTTATAACCCAGAAGGCCTATGTAAGGTTCATGTAACGGAACCAGAACATCTAGTTAAAGCCCTCAACAATATTTCTGGATTTCTTTGGCTTTACCAGCCTTATCATCTGATCTGATACAGCTCTTGTTGTATAAAGACTGTGCAAAAGCTGCCAGCTGTTGGTTCTCAGCAGGACAGGTGAGCCTTTCTCATGGAGAAGTGATCCAACGTTAAGAGAAACATCATTCGGTGAAGCTTTGAGCCATCAGACCTGACGATCATCCCTCTGACCAGCAGCTTCACATCAACGGAGGAGTCACTGCAGCAGACGGGTGAGGAATATAGATGCAACGATCCCGACAGCCAGGATGAGGACCATGAGCAGCAAAGTCAGGCCTCGCCGAACAACCAGCTGCCTCACTGACAAAACATCCCCCACTGTCGTGGGGGTGCTGGTTTTATTCTGGTCCGGACCAGGAACCTCCTCGTCGTCCGCGTGGTTCTCCTCATCACACCCGGCCGGTGTTACGTTGACCTGGCTCTGGCTGCGATTGCTGTCTGCAGTTTGGAAGGAAAATCTTTAATATCCAGACCCTGCTGTGTAAGTGATCGTTCGTAAAGGACTTTCTCACTTACCTCCGTTTTCTATTCGCACCATCTCCTTCTCTTCTTTGACCAGGACTCCTGCCCTCACTTGAGCCTTTCCAAACACATAAATCCATCGTTATGATCGAGTTTAATATCAACTAAGGAGTAGTGAAACCCCAGTTCCAGAGTTCCCGAAGTGTCAAATGTAAGTAAAAACTAAATGCAATGATTTACTGTCTGAAAGCCAAATCTTATTCCCAATGCAATAGAAAATATATTGGTTATTGAAAGTAGTTCTGCAAGTAACGACCAGTCTATTAGTCATCCACTATTGAAACGATTTGTCGACTAATCGTTGATGATTATGAATCGCATAATCATTAAATGTCTCTTACTTAGCTCTCAGTTTTAAAATTTCCCGGAGGTTGTTTAAATGATGTGCTAATTATAAAGTAAAGACATGAAAGATGGATCTTTTAATGAACTTTACAGCCAGTCACTGCGGTGTTGCATTGGCCGCTGCCATATTGTTCACCTGGCGCTGTTCTCTGTTGCGCATATGAAACTCTCAGCAGAGATAGGAAAGGAGGAAGATGCCTCTGTCTGTTAAAGGAGCTGTATGTAAGAGCAATAATAAAACAAATCATAAAATGACCCCGATATGTCAACAGACATTTCAAAATCATGTTCATTTCAAATACTTATGTCACTGACAACAGCACTCAAGCCAGGATATTCCCGTTTAAAAAGAGGAGTTGCAGCCCTCAACTGATGTTTATGTTGTCATTTTTTGTTTTGGTCTGAAGCTGCACCCTCCACCTATCTCCCAATCACCAAGTCAGTATTGTTTCTGAAGCTCCACCCTCCACCTATCTCCCAATCACCAAGTCAGTATTGTTTCTGAAGCTCCACCCTCCACCTATCTCCCAATCACCAAGTCAGTATTGTTTCTGAAGCTCCACCCTCCACCTATCTCCCAATCACCAAGTCAGTATTGTTTCTGAAGCTCCACCCTCCATCTATCTCCCAATCACCAAGTCAGTATTGTTTCTGAAGCTCCACCCTCCATCTATCTCCCAATCACCAAGTCAGTATTGTTTCTGAAGCTCCACCCTCCATCTATCTCCCAATCACCAAGTCAGTATTGTTTCTGAAGCTCCACCCTCCACCTATCTCCCAATCACCAAGTCAGTATTGTTTCTGAAGCTCCACCCTCCACCTATCTCCCAATCACCAAGTCAGTATTGTTTCTGAAGCTCCACCCTCCACCTATCTCCCAATCACCAAGTCAGTATTGTTTCTGAAGCTCCACCCTCCACCTATCTCCCAATCACCAAGTCAGTATTGTTTCTGAAGCTCCACCCTCCACCTATCTCCCAATCACCAAGTCAGTATTGTTTCTGAAGCTCCACCCTCCACCTATCTCCCAATCACCAAGTCAGTATTGTTTCTGAAGCTCCACCCTTCACCTATCTCCCAATCACCAAGTCAGTATTGTTTCGGCATCCGGGTTGCCAGCTCGGCTCTAATTATGGCAACCTCTGGTCGGGGGGAGGAGGGGGAGGGTACACGCCGCTCAACAATATTTTTAAAGTGACTGCAGTACCAGTTTTGGCCATTTCTTACAGACGGCTCCTTTAAGTAAAGGAGCTGAACCGGTCTGCCCGAGTCTCAAAACATTTGGAACATAATGAAACAAAAAGACTGTTTAGCCCTTCAAACATCATAATTACACAAGAATAAGACAACGTTCCTCCCCAAAACAGCCTTAACTGGTCTCTTCAGTTCCCAGATGTTTGCAGACTGTTGTTAAAAGCTGAGGGCATGTTACAGTTTTCTGAAATAGGTTCCTGCCATCAGATGCACAATTACATTTTTTTTCTCTTTGGTACAATTTGAAGATTTGGCACATTTACTCAGCTAGAATAAAAATGCGTTCATGAGATTTCCAAACCATTGCATTCTGTTTTTATTTACATTTTACAGTGGTCACAATGTTTTGGGGGTTGAGGACTGTAAAGCGGTTTTGTGACATGTGCACACACCTCCTCTGAAACCTTTTTCCAATCAAGTTTGGACAGATATATGACGAAGAAAGTCGACTGCATTACCACACAAATTGTAAATCCTGTCCAGAGTCCTATTGATAAGACAAGAAAGTTAAGAACTTCCTGACAAGCAGCAGGTCAAAGACACACAGACAGTACTCCACTTTTACCCATAATGCCCATGCCGGCGGCAAACATCAGGGACACTCCAATGGGGAAGCCAATGAGGTAGTAGCCCACCAGATTACACAGAGCTCCAACCAGTGGTTTCCCTGCTCCTCTGAGGACGCCCCCGGTGACACCCTTTATCAAGCAAACGCAGTCAAATCTCATATTTTGTGAATCGGTATTATTTTACAGATTTTGTAATGTCGTGTGATTCTGTGATTGTGTTTCTTACCGCAACTGCGTCAGCAAGATGCATGAAGAAAAATATGATTATGACCTCAGAAACTCTCGGTAAAATCTCCCTGAGAAAGAGACAAACTGAGACTGAAACAGACCAACTCGGACCGAAACAGACGTACCGAGAATAAAACAGACGAACTGAGACCAAAGAGACAAACTGAGACTGAAACAGACGAACTGAATCTAATTTCTGTCCGTCTGAAAAAATCTACCGACATAAAGTAACTATGACAATATGATTCACACACGTGGAGGATAAAAAAGGAAATAATTTAAACAACTAAAAACGGCCGTAAAATTAATCTGGAACCATGTTTTGAACTTTGGTCAATGATCTTTGTTTTTGTTCACTAAACTGGATGACGTTCAGAGTCTGGGACGACGGATGAATGTCTGTCTCAGCCGTGCTGTATTAATCATCAACGATTGCTACCCTCCGTTGATGATTCACAATCTAAAACAGAAACACAGGAGGAGTGAGGAGAAGTTTTAGCATTTTACTCACGGATCCGAGGTAAAAATGTATCCGATGACATTTCTCGAGCTGACAACGATCACTCCAACGACACATGCATTAATGACTGCAAGGAGAAAACACAGAAAGAATAATCAACTGATCTGAAATTTCAAGTAAAAGGGTTAAAACAAGTCTAAACTAATCTACCATCAGGTATTATTCTTTGACAGTGTCGCTGTCAAAGAATAGAAAGTGGTTAGTCAGAGGAGATTGGCCCCTTGGTTTAATTCACAATTGTGGGTTTCAAAGCAAACCTCAAGAAAGTGTCGTTCTAATCATTTGAAAGAACCTCCCTTAGTCCGGAAAGACAGTCTGATAGTATACAAGACACAGTCCTTCACCAAGCCACAACTGCTTATTATAAATCTTTAACAGAAGAACAACCCCAGACTTCTGTTCAGAACGTCCTCGCTCTGTTGAGCCATGTATTCCTTCAAGTCTCAGCAGTGATTGCACCTTCATCTGAGCAACAGTGGTTGAGGCAATAATAATATCAATATCGTGGTTGAACGAATGAAGGGCAGGGATGAGCAGGACCTCAGTCTTTGATGAGTTTAGTTGGAGCTGGGGATCCTTCATCCATGCAAACGGGTCAGAGACAAGCTGAGATTCATGCAGAGATTCTGGGGTTGTCCAGGAAATGACAAGAGTTGTTTGTCATCTGCATAGCAGTGGTATGAAAAGCAGTGTTAATGAATAATTATTCATTCACAGATTCTGCAGGTGCCAGATTCTTGCACATAGGACAAAAAGAATAGGCCCAAAGAACAGGGCGACGGGGCGGCCCCTTTGGAGAGGTAATGTAATGAAGATGTTTCCCCCGGCCATGACACTGTAAGGGAATGCCTGGTAAGAATAGAAGCCAGAATGCTCTGATCCTAAGATGCCCAAATTTGAGAGTATGTGGTACAGCTGATCTTGTCATTGTCATAAGCTATTTCTGCTTTAATGATGGGAGTAGAGAATGAGAAGAGGGGAGACCGATTGGGGGCAGTAAGCAGAGCCAGAGTTGGAATTTTTTTTTATCCCAGATTTTTTCCCCATTTTTCATCACCCAGCGCTCCTACAGTAAGTGACAGTCCTAGGCATTGCTCCCCTCTGCCAACGAAAAGTAATAAAATATTCGGTAGTAGTTTAATAAACCAGCTGGTGGAATAAAAATAAATAAACAAGAGAGCAACACGGGATGAAGAGATCACTGCACTGCTTTTCTTGTGATCTCGGTAAAGAAAACACGATCAGAGATGGTTTGTCGGGCCGTTCAACCAGAGCCGTCCGGAGACTGGAGAGCTCTTAGGCCGCGTTCAGACTGCCAGCCAATATCCGATTTTTAGCCCATTCAGATTGAAACTGGATGACTCTTTTGAAGTCTGAACAGTCCCAAACCGCATGAGAACCAATTTTTGCAAACTAGATCGAAACCACCTCCGGGAGGTAGTTTCATATCCGATCCATATCTCATTTGGGCAGATGCGTGTCAGTCTGAACAGCTCCAAACACTCAGATCGGATATGACTGTCCCAGACGCTCCAAACCACCCGCCCATTTCCAGTTGTGGAGCTACTCATCCTTTCACAGAGAGCATGTACAATCTCTGATGTCACGTCAAAAACTATTATTTGTAGTTTAAGTGTTGCAAATTCACATTACAAATCATGGTTTAATAGCAGAAAAAAAGACCGCATTTCCACGTAGGTGCGGGTCGCCGCGTAGCCAACGCCGTAGGTCTGCGTTGGTGTAACGCGGAACCATAAATCAGCCTTCAGTCGCGCTGTGAGCCTGAACCTGCAGCCCGTCAGCTCATCAGGAGGAAAGGTTAATGAGCGGGGCTGCCAGTTGTTCATTGCTGGTTCGTTTTGTTAACTCTGAGCTTTGTTGGTTGGTTTGTTAGTTTGCTGGTGGTTTTGTTCTGAACACTTTTCTCTGTTTCTCATTTTGCTGGGACGTCGGGTCCCTCCGCCGAGACACAACTTTTGCGGTATGCGTTCATTGTTGTGTCTAAAAATGATGCGCAGTGATTGTACCAATCAGAAACGGTACAGATATTTTGGGATTTTTTTATTTATTTTTTATTTATATATATATATATATATATATATATATATATATATATATATATATATATATATATATATATATATATATATATATATATATATATATATATATATATACATATATATAAAAATAAAATGCCCAGCTTTACAGGTATGGAACAGCATGTGAGCTGGCTCCATATTGTTATTGTTTTTGATGTCGCAATTACATGCTTTCACATAATACACGCGCTGGGTGATGCCTCCGCTCCGACGTCGTTGCTACGGCAACCCGTCAGATCAGTCAATGATGTGGCCCAGTCTGAACAGAGCCAGATCTGATTTGGACACTTGCTAAAAACAGTGTGGACAGTCAGCCCTAAAAATCGGATATGAGAAGGAATCAGATATTAATCAGATTTGCCTGCAGTCTGAACGCGGCCTTAGTCCTGCCGATGCAACAACTGATGATGAGAAACAGCGGCAATATTTCTGCATTTCCTCCATTTCATTTGACGACTTGTTACATAGGATTGATTCAGCTCAAAACCAGACACGGCGAGTCAGAGACAGCAGCAGAGAGCTGGCCGTCATCCTGCGCTACCTGATGGGGACGAGTTGACGAGCTGCAGCGGCCATGTGGAGCGTGCACAAGCATGTCGTCAGGGGATTAATTTACCGAAATATCTGGAGCAAAGTCGGTGTCGGTCGAGCGATGACTGAAGAACCTCTGTATCCAGCTCAGACGTTTGATCGGTGGACAAAACAGCCTACCAGCACCATCACCGCTGCATCTTCCCACGAGCACGGACATAACCAGCACGACTCTATCTGCACAGTCACATGTGGTCCGATTGTATCGGACCGGGACCAGCGACGCTCGTGGCCAAAGCGAGAACTGCAGGTCGCGTACGCGTTCCGTGTCTTTTGGACAACGTGCACGTCGACGTGTCAAATGAACACAGGATACGCGTGGCGGCCATGATCCGTACGCTTACGCGTTCTGAACAGCAAGTATATTCGTAAAGTATAAAACTAAAAACACTAGTTAATACCTGCCATCTACATCCTGTAAAGCTTTTTGATAGCTTAGAAACTGGTGGCCTACACGGACAAGATTTGCACGTTCGTTTCTCCTTTAGGGATGGGAAATCAGCAACATGCTGTGAAAGAACCCTGCCCCGTGTATGTCTTCATTGGCTAGAGCAGGGGTCGGCAACCCAAAATGTTGAAAGACCCATATTGGACCAAAAACTCAAAAAACAAATATGTCTGCAGCCGCAAAAAATGAAAAGTCTTGTATAAGCCTTGAATGAAGGCAAATGGTGAAAGGTGAAATGTTGAGAAAAAAGTGGAATGGTTGAGAAAAAAGTGGAAATGTCGAGAAAAAAGTTGAAATGTCGATATTAAAAAGGAAAGGAAAAAGGAAGAAAAAAAGAGAAAAAAAAGGAAAAAGAGAAGAAAAAAGGGAAAAAAAGAGAAAATAAAGAGGAAAAAAAAGAAGAAAAAAAGAAAAAAAAGGTCAAACATTTTTGAAAAAGCTCCAGACGTGTGAGCTCATGGTTCATAAATGTTCTTCCATGTGTAAAATATGGGTTTATGACATTTGCAAATCAGTACATTTATTTTCATTTACATTTTTCAGTGCCCTGGCCCTTTCAGAAACGGTTTTATACATCTGTGTGTGTGTGTGTGTGTGTGTGTGTGTGCGTGTGTGTGTGCTCGCGTAACCTTACATCCAACGATGACGGGGACTTTGCATGATAGCTTCGCCTGTTCGACTTTTCCTGCACCGAGAGCGGTCCCAACCCGGACACTGGCGGCTCCAGAGAATCCTAAAGGTAACTATGTGAGGAATCAACATTTACTGGGACTCCCATCAGTGGGATTTCCAGATAACTATCATTTCAGCAGCGGAGAAACTTCATCACTTGAAGGAAGTGAAGAACAAATGTGAAACTGTTACCATGAAAGTGATGGTAGCCAGCATATAGACAATGGACTGCGCTCCAAGCTCGACCTCACTGATCAAACCTGCCAGGAATCCTCCCATTTCAAACATCCACCACTCCAGACAAAGCATGAGCATGCTGGGGATGGCCAGCTGGACGAATGGTCCCCACTCCTGCAGAGAGTCCATTGACCAACCTGTGGGTTCACAGGACGACTTTCAGTACCTTCATTTCACACATCCTTTCATCCTTTCTTTCATGTTAAATATGTGATTGACATATGTAAATAGAAATCAGTGATTCATCAATTATGGCCAGGTGCTTTAAAACTTAAGTGCATTTGAGAAGTCATGCAGAGTCACAGCTCCAACCTTTCATCTACATTACTTTACACAGTTACAGAGAATGACAAAGTCTGTCATCCATTACACACTGGAATGTTTTTAAAGGACAACTATTAGTGTCACAGGCCACAGAGCTGAAAGGTGAGTGATTAAAGGTGAGGCTGCACACTGAAGATGTTCCAGTACCATATTTTTCTGTCCAGCACCTGAACCTCGGATAGCGGCCCATACCAACTATTGCTCTCATACCAGCATTGTTTTAATTAACAAATTAAACTATTTTATATATATTTTAATTGAAATTGGATAAGGAACGTCTATTAAATTAAGAAATTCAGTTATTAAAGTGTATCAACGAATATGTGATATGAAAAGACATTTATATTTCTACATTTAAAACACATCTGAGGTGCAGATGTCCAAACGTAAAGTTGTTTATCTACACTTCTTGTAGCAGAAATTAAATATATTCAGTCACTTTCATGTTTGGAGATACAGTTAAATATTCATTCCTGACCTGGGAGGTTCAACGATAAAGCAAAATCCAACATTTTGGGAAAACTACTTTGTCATAGCTCTGGTTTCTGGCTGTTTGGGGAATTCCCTTATGTTTGAAGAACTAGCTCCAGAGTTTAATGCTGCAGCACATTCCTCTTTGTCTACGACTTGATACATTTGTGCTTTTTTCATATAATGACTCCTAAAATTAATGAGTCTGGAAACTACAGCTGTGCATACAGTAACAAGCAAGTCACAGTTATCCTGGTGGAACAACATACTGCCAATATTATGTTAATGCACGATAGCTATCTGTATAAAACAACTTTCGGGCCTCTATATCGCCACCTGGTGACTCAAACAGGAAGTTGCAATGCAGTATTACATAACTTCTTGTGCTAGTTTTAGAGTTACAAAGAATGCATTGGATGGTGCGCAGAGGTAAATATTTACAGATGCAGATTTTATTTTCAGCATCACCAGTGAGAATTCCCAACACTGATTTTGGGTATCTGAACAACTCTACTTGATAAAATTATTTGGTTCAAAATCTCCAGAAGAAAAATGGTATAACTGACCTCCCCATGTGGATTTGTGCAGACCCCTCAGGCAAATGTAAACAAATAAGAGCACGGCCAGTATGAACTGAGAGATGGCATTGGCTGCTGCAGAACCACTTAAAGACAAAGACATATGATTTCAGAGCAAAAGAAATGAAGAAATTGCTAAAACTGCTTACTTATCACTAGTATTATTTATCATTTATTAATCTATTATATCCCAGACAAATGGTATGGAGTGGAAACTTTGATTAGGGATCAAAATAATATGCATCAAAGCAGTTTTCGGTAAGAATGGAATATGTTTTTTGCAGCAACGTGGTAATTAATGTTGGCACAGGTCGAAATAGAGCTAGGTCAAAATAAACAGCTAATTTTAAGCCTCTGAGAAGACTCAAAGAAGTAATTCCACTGAAGTGATAGTATGGATATGGTCTCCAGAGCATAAAATGTTATTTGTGGCGAGTTGCGTTTGAGGTTGTGAGATACCAGCTAAATACAGTCGTAGTTTGTAGTTCGATTATCGATTATCGATTTTTAAAAAAATGTTATCATGTGATTTGTGACCAAATGATGGCCAAATGCCGGTAGGAAGTTGTATTCATTCCAGGTGGGGGTTGGACTCCGCCAGGGTCGCTGAGTCTCTTCCTAACTTTAATGGACAGACCTTCTAAATGCGGCCAAGAGAAGAGGGGGTCTGGATTGGGGGCCAAAGGATTTGATCTCAGCTCTTTGCGCACGATGTGGGTCCTGTTTGCGTCATCAAGCTGCGATTTTCAGTTCGCGATCAACTGTGAAGCGGAGGAGATGAGAATAAACACCTCCAAATCTGAGACTGTGGTTCTCGGTCAGAAAAGGGTATTTGGCCTCTCCGGGTAGGGAGGGAAGTGCTGTTGAGGAATTTAAGTGTCTTGTTCACGAGTGAGGGAGGAATGGAGCAGGAGAGTGACAGGCAGATCAGTGTGGTGTCTGCGGCAATGCAAACTCTGTACCAGTCTGTTGTGGTGAGGACGGGGCAAAAAGGCAACGCTTTCGGTTTACCGATAGATTTACGTTCCTACCCTCACCTACGGTCGCAAAGTTTGCGTAGCGGCCAAAAGAATAAGATCGCAGAAACTAGGGGCTGAACTTAATTTCCTCCACAGGGAGACTGGAGGGGCTCGACAGACTCTCCAGTTATCCGGGAGGAGCTCAGAGTAGAGTCCCTGCTCCCCGACATAGTGAGGAGCCAGCTGAGGTGGCCTCTGGTGAGGATGCCTTCTGAACACCTCCCTCGGGAGGTGTTTCAGGCATGTCCAACTGGCAGCAGGTCCCAAGACAGACCTAGGCCATGCACAGATTATCTCTCAGCTGCCCTGGAAACAGCTAATGGAGGAGGTGGGCAGTGACAGGGAGGTCTGGGCTTCTCTGCTTTGTCTGCGAACTGATTTCAGGTAAACAGAAGTCAACGAATGGATGGATGTAATCTCAGGGTGTGATGACAAAGGCTACATTATTGTGAGAAAAGACGATACTGTAGTGAATGTTACGGACATAATTCACCTTGTTTATTAAGTGTGGTTCTAAACACCGTTCATTATAAAATGCAGTATGTTCTCCTTTATGCAACTATGACGGTTCAGGGATGTGGCCCCTTTAAATGTGGTCACGACGTTGAGCTCCATGCGGTTTTAGCTGCTGGACAGCTCCATTTTATAGTTTCAGTGTTCTGAGGTTGTTCAATAAACAACACACGTTCTTCGAATGGGAAATTGTCTCCGCGTTTTTCTGCAATTCCCACAATACCATATTTACTGCTCTGATGCCCTGACCAAAACACTGCATGGAGCACTGTTACCGTACCTAAATTTAGTTAAATTCAGTGTTATTAAAAGACAATAGACAGAAATAACATAAAAATACAACTGTTTCTGCAAACACAGATAAAAGGTCAAGTACACAGATGATTAATGTTGTAGAAAAACTTACGCAACACCCAAATCCAGAAAATACAGGAAGACATAGTTGATTATTGCATTGAGGATATTTCCAGTTGCTCCTGTAATAACCTGAGGCCATATTATTCCCTGTAAAGCATCAAAACCTGGTGTCAGTCTACATTTTCATAAATAAGCTGACTCTTAGGAGCTCGATCAGGCAGACATCTCAAGCTGCATTTCATGCTCTCTTTTATCACTTTGTTTGGTTTATTCAAATGACGTTACCTCAATGAAAGGTACTAATCTGTCAAATGCCTTCTGATGTCTCACATCAGCCGAGCTGGCTGCTACTTTCATAAATACACTTTCCCCCCTGCTCCACCTGTAGGCTCTGGTTCTCTGCAGGGGGGCTGAGTTATGGTCCTTACCCCCACTATCTCTGTGTATGCCTTAAAACAGGGTTTATTCAATCAGATCCAAGAGGCCAATTCTCATGTGTTATTCATGAAGAAAGATCTGAAATCTTAAGAGCAAGAGTTGTCTGTCCGAACTGTGCTCAACCCTTGATTAACTGTTGTGATGTAATATTAGCATCGTGTGAATCGAGAAACTGAACCTGATTCTGGAGATATCGTCCCTGCAGCTGGTACATAAAAGCAGCCTGAGGGAGAAAAATAATACAGTTTCACTTTAAAAAAAAAAAAACATACTTTAAACATGAGATTACTGATTGAACAAGTAAAATCACAGCTTTATTACACATGCATTATCTATACCAAATACAAGGCATTAAAATAATCAAAACAAGACATTATTCAAGTCCGCCCAGGTCTTGAAAAGGAAGGTAGGCTTTAGCTTTAGATGTTAAACTCAGCTGAAATAAAAAAACTAGACTTGACAGATGAAACAAGACTGCTATAGAACAATAAATTAAGAATCAGTACTTTGAGTTTATTGCTAGATCAGCGTTAAAAAACACATTTCTTCAAGGTCATTACCACTTGTGATACTGCAAGTGCGGAGACGTATCACTCAAATCAAACTCTTGTCTTTTGGACACATTGTGGTAACAGCTGTGGGGTTATTTCAGAGCATCTCTGAGAAAGTTAATTGATTTCCCTTCAGGAACTAATAAAGTGTTTTGAACTGAATTAAATTGGGAGATCATCAGGAATTCAAACATTTTAAAAAGAATAGCGACACTCACCGGCAGGGAAGGCATGAAGATGTTCACATACATCTGGGAAAGTCTTCAAGGATAAGAAAAAAAAAACGTGGTAAGAACACACAAATATGGATTTGATGCAGAAAACACATTTGGAATTTGTTGTGTTTTCAATAATGATAGTACGTGACCTAGCAAACACAAAAAAGACTGAGAGACAGAGTCAGATGGAAAAGCATCACAGTAATGTTTTATCATTTGGGCCCACAGACAATTAAACCTACCCAAACCCTCACCTATCCTCTTAAATGTCAATTAAATGATGGTAGCAACCTTCAACTTACTCATAACATCAATTCTTGGGGGACTTCTTAGGGGGCAACCTCAGACTGAACAGACTCTTATCACATGGTACCACAAGACTCCACACACAGAGGGCTTGGATTCATTGCAGGACCAAAACGGGTTGACCACATCATCTGTTACAAGTATTCCAGCGGCAGAGTAGCCCAAACTGACCTCAGCATCCCAACAAGAAACGGCTGCAGAACAAATGTTCATATGACTGCTTATGGACCCACCTCTGACCAATCTATTTTCCCATTATAAATCGATTCTCATATTAATTCGTAAAAATCAATTCATATGTCTAAAGATAGTTGTTTTTAATATTATATTTTCGCCCGGTGAACTTTAATCCCAGTAGTCACATCATTAAATTCACACATGCGCGTGGTGGGAAACTGGCTTTGAACATGGCGTCGAAGGGTAGGGGTAGCGATAAGAAAGTGCCAGTTTTGAAAACTCCTGGAAGCCTTAAATCACCTATCTGGTGCCATTTTGGTTTCAGAAACAACGGCGAGAAAGGTAAGCTGAACAAAAGCAAAGCGATTTGCAAGGCATGCGTAATGGAAATTAAGTATTGCGGTAATACGAGAAATCTCAGGAACCATTTGTCGCGGCATCACCGACATCTCCTGGCCGAGCCGAAACTCACACAAACGGTACATCTACCAGCCAATTCTACATGTTCTGTCAAAAGAACCGAGGACATTGCTGGGTTCATTTCTAAAGATATGCACCCGTATTCTGTGGTTGAGAACGAGGGCTTCAGGCAGCTGATGAAAGTAACAGAACCAAACTATGTCATGATGTCTCGAAAACGTCTGTCTGAAGAAGTAATTCTGACCAAGTACCAATCGGTCAAAGACAATGTGAAAAATAAGCTTCAGTCAGCTGAAAGAGTGGGCCTTACAGGTGACACCTGGACATCCGTGGCTACAGAATCTTACATGATTGTGACAACACACTACATAGACGAGGAGTGGAACCTCATCTCGTACGAACTTCAGACTACAGAAGTTGATACTGACCATCCTTCTGCTAGTCTAGCAGAAATGTTGACGGTGGCAATAACAGAATAGGGGGCTGGTGAACAAAAACCCAGTCAGCAAATATGGTCCCTGAGATTATGGGGTTAAACCACATTGTCTGCTTTGCACACATAATCAACCTCACCTCGCAAGCCGGTCTCAAACTCCCTAAAATTAACCGCCTGCTTGGGAGAGTTAGGCACATAGCAAAGTTCTTTCATCGCAGTACGACAGCCACCCCCATCTTCAAAGAAAAGCAAAATCTACTACACTTGAAAGCTTACAAGCTCACAATTGATGTTGTGACCCGGTGGAACAGTGCACTGGAAATGCTAGGACGCTTTCTGGAGCAGCTACTGGAATATCTGCTGCTCTCTAGGGGACATCGCCATACCGATGTTTGACATGATACTGACATTTTCTGTTTGAATTTATATTTTCTGATTGGTTCTTAGGAAACAAGGAAATGCATTTTGTTGTCATTAAAACATGGATAGAACAAACATTTTAGGTATGCTAAAGGCTTTCCTAGTCTGGTTGACCGTCCAGTATTAGTGATTTATAACTGATAATATTGAATATTTTCTTTGACTTAATTTTCTTTTAACCTGGACAATGTTAACATTAACCACGTCCTCTGATTCAGTTCGGGATCCCGCTGTTAAAAATGGCTTCCTGTCGGGGGTAACCTGAAACTGTACCTCTATAAGCTGAACCCACAGGTAGATTCCAACAAATACAAATATAGTATCGGTAATGTTTTAAGTTGCTGCGAATCATTAACAGTACCGCAGCTGTTTAAGTGCAACAACCGTGCTCCCACATCTACAGTCGCTCCAGTCATTTACTTGAGACATCAGCAGTTAGCAAAGACTAAATTATTCACCAATTACTTGAGAGCAGACTCCAAATGTAGTGGAAATTTGAAATTGTTAAAAAGAAACGGCATGTGTCTCTGCGTGATCTGATCTGACGTTGCAGTGTTAAACGTGTAACGGCCACAAGCAACGCCAACGTGAAGCTTGTCGTTTTCATAAACGTTTTCTAGAACTTGAACGATACAAATACCAAACAGCACACCATTGAAAAACTGATTTCTATTTATTCAGATTATAGCGCCTTCCATGTATCATTCATTTTTCAAAATAAAACCAAAAGTAAGAAAAAGAAAAAACAATTTATTTTCTCAGTATTTGTTTCCTAACTAAAATGAAAAAATGGATAAATGAATATTGGAAAAAAAAAGATAATCACCGTTTCCCGTTTTATCCATTTTTGATGTGAAGTAAGTTCAATGAACCCAAAGTTGGCAAGCGTAAAAGCTAACTTTACCAGAAGATTATTTAGCAAAGGTGGAAAATGGATATTCATGTGCTCTTCCGCTCCGATATGAGGGTCACTGAGGACAGGTGACTTGACAACGGAGATAATAAGTGTCATTTTCCAGGTAACGTTTCCACATAACGTTACGTTCACTCAGCAAAAAAAAAAAAGTTTTTTAATCAATCTTGTTACAAGTTTTATAAATTAATAAAATACATTTCCTCAATTGGATGGTGTCTCCAGCTTCTTGGACCTCGTAACCAAAATCTGTCCAATCTTATCTAAATTATCCTCAAGTCCAGACATTATGTTTGTTTTCCGGGCCGTCGCAGTAAAGGCACACGGTCACTTCCGGCTAACTGAACTTGCTTCAGATCAAAAATGAATAAGACGAGAAACGGTCTTTATCCGTTTTTGCCCTTATTCATTTGAGCATAAAATCGAAAACTGAAAAAACACCAAATGTCCTTATCCATTTCATCATATCATATCTAGTTAGGAAACAAATACTGGGACTTTATGGTTTTTCTTCGTACCTTGCCAAGTTATGTTGCTCAGGATCCGACGAAAATACACCACCTTATGGCAATTAAGGTTAGCTGTGGCTGCCTGCTCCTGAAGCAGATCCCAGCCGGGATAGATGAAGAGCTGCCGATGGACGTCCACAGCAAAATATCCAGTTCACAGTTTAAAAGCGAAATCAAAAATTTGTGCTGCGTTAAGCTGACACTGGGTCAGAACCAGCTGCTCCGGTTAGCGAGACAATTACTGATGAGGAAATTATAGTGGTTAGCCACTGGCCGAGCCAATCGATTGAGACCAAAACTGTTTTTTTAACCAGGCTGTAAATGTTTATATATCTATACTAAATTAAACATTTTAACATGGGAGTCAATGGAGATTGACTCGCTTTTGGAGCCAGCCTCTAGCGGCCAGCTATGGAACTGCAACAAATCTTAGTTCTGCATACGGTTCAACGTGGAAGTTAGATGGCTGGCGTTTGCTAACGGTTCCTAGGAAACACAGCTTATCTTCAGCCATGTACAAGAGAGATGTAAATCTCCTGTTAAGTGTTATAAGGACCTAGAAGCACTCTTTGTGGACCAGTTCACTGACTCATTCAGTTCTAATGATAGAAGGCTACAGTCCAACAGATTTCATAATGATACGGTGTGGACTTAAACCGCCCTGCAGTGAAGAAGCTGACATCCCTCCTTCAACAGAGGCCACTGATGAAGCTGCTGAAGCAGTCACTTGCAGGGGAGAACGACAGGAAAAAGTGATGACCTTTACTGTTCTTTCTCCCACAATTTTTTCCCACAGTTTTCTGACGTGCTGCCAGACAATCCAGAGAGGTCTGTCCCTGAGGAGCATGGGCCAACAGCAACAGCTGAGAAAGAACCTGTATCCCCATCGACTGCACTCAAACAAGGTGCTGTAGATGAGGAGGATTCAGATTTCACTGTTGATCAGACAATAAAGGGAATAACATCATCAGAGATTGTGGGCATCTCATCTCAGACGAAGTCAGACCGAGGTTCCTCAGCTTCTTGAACACAGTTATCACACACAACTGTCCATGGTTGGTCCCCAATAACCATGATGATCGTGGCAAAAACATGCTGGAAAAGCTTAAATGGGACCTGACAGTTCACATAATAGCTGCAGTTTTGGAAAAATGTTCCATTAGATTAGTCTTATCAAAGATTAGTCTGATCAAAGGAGAGGATCAAAGCCATTACAGAGCTCCGGCCAGAGATCTCATGATCAAGACGTTAATCAAACATGTGGAGGAGAGAGGTACATTCTCCCTTCAGTCGTCAGAATCCTGCTGCACGTTTGGTCGACCAGATCACCAACCCCAGTTCTGATGATGCAGTTGATATAATACAATTCATACAGATGATATGCAAACTTCAGCTACAGTCCCGTAACGCAGCTGTGGACACCAACAGAACTGCTGGAGTAGTTTAAGAGAAAGCAGAAGAACTGATGAAAAGGATTGAGAACGTCTTCACTCATCCTATTTCCACAGTGTTTTCTAAAACGCCGACAGTCGTCATAGAGACGTCTGCAGCTGATGTACGACTGACATCTGTGGAAGATTCAGTACTCGTGAATCTAGATCACCAACTACACTTAAGACACATTTTCCAGCTTGTGAGAGTCACCATTAATCACACCTCAGGAAGACTTTGACTTTGAAGAGACGTCCTCATGTCAACCACTCAGATGATTCCTCAGACACCTTCACATGGGAGGAAGAAGAGGAACTGGACGGTCGCAAAGTTGCTGCAAGCTCAGTTTTCGAGGCCCTGATAGAGCGAGCCGTTAAAAAATGCCATGCAGTCCAGAAGATTTTCAAGCCATCCATAACTGGCTTTTAGAAAAAATATGGACTCAAGTTAAAGGAGAAGATTTTCATATCAACCAAGGATGAAGAAAATCCTCAAGACAACCTTCAAATATTCAAATATGGCTGTCCAAAAAAGCAGGTGGTGGATCTACTTTCAGTAGAAGACTTCAGGATGCTCAACATATCCCCTCCCTCTTTCAAAGAAATCATTATCTCCAGAGACGTAACTCATTTAAAGTGTTGTTCTCATCTACATTCTCCAGGCTCTTCAACATCCCAAGAAAGATGATGAGGAAACTGACTCAATGTGTGAACCCAAACATTGCAGACCGAGCTGGAGAGTTAGTGAAACACT
The DNA here is from genome assembly GCF_033807715.1 of Cololabis saira. Taxonomy (NCBI): domain Eukaryota; kingdom Metazoa; phylum Chordata; class Actinopteri; order Beloniformes; family Belonidae; genus Cololabis; species Cololabis saira. The sequence goes on from NC_084587.1 coordinate 47,727,516, forward strand.
CGTCTGCATCAGATGGTGCAGGGAACAATAGGACCCATGACTTTATTTTCTAATTGCAAATATAAGAAAAAAGATGAAATGGTTTTCTCTGGGTTCCTAAACTTGTTTCTTGTTGAAACTTTTGGACTGTTATGCCGTGAAGGAAACATGGTTAAACAGCAGCGTACGGGACAACGCTATCTAGCTAGCCGGTCGTCATGACTACCCCCCACTCATCCAGTGTGTGAAGCCCACAGTGATGACAATCTAATGGTGGCCAGCAGAGACAGACTCTATCCTCCAGGACAATGTCCAACAAGAGTACTTTTGCTCCTAAGGCTACCTGTGGATCTCACATGGACATTGGTCAAAGCCTACAAGCTCAACTCCATCCCCGACGCATGTGGGAGGGCCTCCAGACTATAGGCGTGTTTCCATTACCCCTGGATTTGCACAAAACCAAATACATATATGTAATGGAAACAGTACTGATGCGTTAACATTTTTATGCTTCCAGGAGGTGGTTTTTCAGGATATTTGATCATTAGGATTTTCTCCCATCAACAACACAGGGGGATGATGTTCATTCATTTGTGTCTATATGTGACTGTCATGTTTGATTTGACCATCATCCTTTAAATTAAAAACATTGAAGAAATATAACATAATTCGTACCTCGCAAGAGATGTAACAATGTGTTGATTTGATCCAAACCATCATCGACAGGGAAGATGAAGTGCTCCCATACTGACAACCTAAAAGATGGAGAGGTTTTTCAAGTCCCTTCTGCATTACACGTTTACCACTACAGCTGTCCATGTGTTGTTGGGTTTTTTTCTGATATTTTGGGATGATTAGTTTCCAATGCTGACTGGTCTATGGCCTGACTGGTTAACGGAAACTTGCTAATCTACAGAAGACATGCCAAAAAAAAAAAGTTATGATTGTTTTACTAAGAAGCATTACTCATAAGGTTCTTGTACTTGTGTGCACCATGTTCAAACATAAAGGTGTCCACATGTACACTTGGCACCATGACAAGTCGCTGATCGATAATCGACTATGTTGTTGTGTCATTGGACTTGCGCCTTCATGTCTTATACAATTTTCTTACAGCTTTGAGATTTTGATCCGCCATTTGGCGGCTCTGGAGCAGAAAGCAGGGCAACACCAATACTGAATAGTGGGGATGGGGCGCTGCTGATCTGGACATGGGACATTGTCAGTCGGTGGAATACTTTGAACACCTCCTCAATCACACGACCCAATCTTCTACGGGGAGACAGAGCCAAGGTGGACCCTTCTATCTGTGGGAATTTAGGTCAGCAAAGTGGTTAATAAGCTCCTTGGGGGCACGACACTGGGGGTGGATGAGATGTGCCCTGTGTTCCTTAGGGCTCTGGATGTTTTGGGGCTGGCTTGGTTCATGCGCCTGAACATCATCAACCGGACATCCGGGGTAGTGCCTCTTGATTGCCAAACTGGGGTGGTCCCCGAGGGCATGCTAGTGGGACTTTGTCTCTTGGCTGACCGCGAAACGCCGTCTTTTTTTCCTTTCTAGCAATAAATAACCCCCCATTACCAGTTGGAACGTGTTGCACACCTGAAATGCAAAAATGAATGTACACTGACAAATGAAATACCTAACAGGCGATAGAGCTACAACAGATCAAGGCTGATCCCCTAGCTGCGGAAGGTCACACGCGTACCGTTGAACGCACGGAGCGGAAAGAACCTGAAAAAGCTCTTCCAACTTTTACATATATGCCACAATGAGAGCACTTTCAGGGATTAAAGCAAAAAAAAATCCCAGGACGGAAAGTTTTCAGCCTGGTATTAGGTGTCAGGTTACGTGCATCTAAACCAGAGGAGAACTTTACTGTGTGTGCACAGCCAACAGCTGATTGACTGCAGTGGGCGCCGTTCAACAAGTCACCGCGGCGCTACAGACACCCCGGTGTTCATATTTTTTGTCGGATTTGCGCTGATCTCATAAAAAAATATCCCAAAAAAATCCCCAGGACGGAAATCCGTACCCAGTACGGAGAACTTTAATCCCTGCACTTTGGCTTCCCTGTTGAGACAGTCCACATTGAATCAAGTGCGATGTTACATTTCTGCTTAGGTTGGAGTCCGGCGGCAACTGCAACGCTTCTGTGTGAGTGCAGTGGACCTGCATCATCGGTTCAGCATGTTGATTTTGCTTTATTTAGGGTTGGTGGACTAAACGGTCACGGTGTAGTGTCGGCAAGGCCACACAAGGGAACCGTACGAACATGTCAACACATGCGAAACTACACCGTCCTACCGTATCATCGACGGGACAAAAACCAAAGGAACTTACTTCGATTTATTGCAGGTAAAAAACTAAAAATCACGTCTCATTTCATTCAGGAAAAGCCTTAAGATTCATTAAGTAAAAGTAATGATAAGCATGATGTCTGCAAAACGTGCAAGAACTAGATGAAGTTTGAAAGTACACAACCAAACTGATCCGTCTCACGCCTCCAGGATACATGCAGTAGCAAGTAGAGATGGGAATCGAAAAACCGGTTCTTGTTGAGAACCGGTTCCCAGTCTTTCAATTCCTTGGAATGGTTTGCCTTTTTTGCAAACGATTCCCTTATCAATTCCAGTGGGAGCGAATGACGTCACCACGCACGTTGCGTATCTACGCAACACCAGGAAAACATGGCGACAAAGCGGCATAAACGCTCGAAAGTTTGGTTACATTTTACCAAAAAGGATGACAACAGGGCGACTTGCAATACTTGCAATGTTGCGTAGTTTTATTTTTGAGTGCTCAGCTCAGATATCCTTTTAAAAAGGAGAATTTTCATTTATTTAATTTCTATTAGAAAAATGTTGAGCATGTTACTGGACATTCTTGTGTAATTGCCAAAGAATAATTTGTTGTATTTAGTTAATTTCTACAGAAGAATATTTATTTTATTATTATATATATTATATATCCAAATGAGAATCTATAAGAGAATCGATAAAGAATCGAATTGTTAAACAGAATCAAAAATGGAATCGGAATTAGAAAAATCTTATCAATTCCCATCCCTACATGCAAGTATCTCAAGATCTGGAGACCAAGGACCCTGAGATCGTTTCGGTCCTTTTGTAATAAAGCATGATACAATATTCACACGCAGCACTCCAAACAAAGGGAAAACAGATGAACTTAAAACCTAGAAAAGGCCATTTCATACCAAGCGGGGGAAGTGAATACACTGTGAAAAGACCGGTCCCAGAAAACTGGAACCAGCAGCCAGCTGCTATGAACAACAAGTCTCAAGAGGTAACAGCACAAGGATCAGCACTGGGACAAAAATCTGCTGAGCCAGCAGTCGAAGAATTAAAACAAATAAATACAACTTCACTTTCTGCAGCATACTTCTGAATTCAGTCTTGAGGTTGATGTTTCATCGTCATAAATCCTTTTTCAGAGCAAAACTCCGCCCTAAATCATAGACGAGCTTCCCTCGGCCTCCGGGTTCACCCCACCGACAATCACGGATCGTAACAACAACAATGGTCCCAGGGAGTGGGGACGCGCTGAGACGAGTGGACACAACCAGCGTGGGAAAGAAAACGCAGAAAAGCTCAGTGGGTCGGCAGAAACGATGACCAGTCACTTCCCCCGACTGGAGTAAAACAACTGCTCCGGATTTTTACCTTGCACAAGCCCCCATGTATGACTGACGCTTTTCATATCAATCTCACAACAATTACTGAATTATTTCTATCAAAGTGGAATGACTAGTTTAACCTATAATATTAAAAGCTCCACTTGAAAACAAAATTGACAAAAAATAAAACAACATAAAGTGTCTTCAGTTCAATATCCATCCATCCATTTTCTAAACCTGCTTTATCCTGTACAGGGTCACGGGGGTCTGCTGGAGCCTATCCCAGCCAATATCAGGTAAAAGGCAGGGGTCCACCCTGGACAGGTCGCCAGTCCATCACAGGACCACATATATAAACAGACACACTAACACTCACACCTACGGGCAATTTATAATCCTCAGTTAACCTACTAGGCATGTTTTTGGACTGTGGGAGGAAGCCGGAGTACCCGGAGGAAACGCACGCAAGCACGGGGAGAACATGCAAACTCCACACAGAAAGACCCCTGCATTATATTAAAGGAAAAGTAAATGTAAGAATCACTGATTTTCCTTTCCGTCCATATATTTCCCCACTTGTTCTATTTCAGGATTGTCCCTGTTAAAATGTTCCTGTTCTGAAATGACAGCAGCGGCGTTGCAGCAGCGTGGCGGTTAACTTTGCCTCCTCCCAGCGAGACAGCTCCCTGCTTGAGATTTTCTTATTTCAGACTGATGATTCACGGACCAAATGACCCGTGAGCTCGGGGATCACATTTTAATTCAATTTGTTCAAAGTGTTGCAAGTCACGTAAGATCAGATGGGACATCCAGCGGTGTGAGTGAAAGGGGGTTGGCTGACCTGGCGACCTCTGGGTTTTGTCTGAAAGCGAGCAGGAGAGGCTCGGTGTTGATGAGGACGGCCCAGCAGGGGAAGCAGGCCAGCAGCAGAATCAGAATGCCCCTCTGGAGAATCACACCCACGCGCTTCAAGTTACCGCCCCCATACGTCTGCGTGAGACAGGTACACGAACAACAGTCACGGGTGGGATGGATCAAAGAAAACTAACCTGATACAAGCGCTCCCTTTAAGTTGTTTATGAGCTGGCCCCAGGATAACCTGGGAACCCAGCTGCAACGGTCGCGCCTCTCTTTGCTAGATAAATACGGTAAAAGAAGAACCTGCGGTGAGGACTGTACCTGCGATATGAGGGTATCACAGGTCAACGACAGACCGCAGCCAATGGAAATACCGGTGACGTTGATAACCTGCATATCAAACCAGGGCACATCATTCAGGGTCAAAACACACACGTTAACAATCTCGTTATACCAGAGCAACAAAGGATGGCACTCGGGCGAGTTTCCTCACCGAAATTGCCAACGCCACCCCTGCTAGCTCGATCTTTCCCAGATGGCCGCAGAACACCATGCTGACGAAACTGATCAGGAAGATCATCAGCTGGGAGAATACCTGCAGCACAAGAGACAAAAACATCAACAGCATGTGTGACATAACTTTCGGCATATGAACTTTCAAATCCCAACAAATTGTATTAAAAACAACAAATGTCAGAGGAAATGTTGCTGGGATGGCTCCTTTAGTGATTTTGAAGTAACTTTGCATGGCAACACCACTTCTGACCAAATGGTGGCAGATAGATCGGCTGTGTTGACTGACCCGTTCCCGAATTATTGCCACGTTTTTTTTTTGTTTTTTTTTTCCTTAAAGGAGCTTGAGGCACGATTGAGGCAGGATTTATGAAAAAAATTCATATACGTTTTAAGTTTTCTAGTAATAATGTCAGATGAAGCGTTCCAAACCAAAAAGAATGACCCCTCTAGCGTATCTCTCCGTTGCCTGGAACACCTCCCTAGGGAGGCGTCCAGGAGGCATCCGGTACAGATGCCCAAGCCACCTCAGCTGACTCCTCTCAATGTGAAGAGCAGCGGCTCGACTCCGAGCTCCTCCCGGGTGACCGAACTCCTCACCCTATGTCTAAGGGAGCGTCCAGCCACCCTGCAGAGGAAACTCATCTCGGCCGCTTGTATCCGCGATCTTGTCCTTTCGGTCACTACCCAAAGTTCATGACCATAGGTGAGGGTAGGGGCGTAGATTGACCGGTAAATCGAGAGCTTCGCCTTTCGACTCAGCTCCTTCTTCACCACGACGGTCCGGTACATCGACCGCATTACTGCGGACGCTGCACTGATCCGTCTGTCAATCTCACGCTCCATCATTCCCTCACTCGTGAACAAGATCCCGAGATACTCCTCCACCTGAGGCAGGACTTCTCCGCCCACCCGGAGAAGGCACGCCACCCTTTTCCGATGGAGAACCATGGCCTCGGTCTTGGAGGTGCTGATTCTCATCCCTGCCGCGTCGCACTCGGCCTCAAACCGCCCCAGCACATGCTGAAGGTCCCGGTCCGAAGAAGCCAACAAGACAACGTCATCAGCAAAAAGCAGAGATGAAATCCTGAGGTTCCCAAACCGGATCCCCTCCGGCCCCTGGCTGCGCCTAGAAATCCTGTCCATAAAAATTATGAACAGGACCGGTGACAAAGGCCAGCCCTGCTGGATTCCAACATGCACCGGGAACAAGTCTGATCTACTGCCGGCAATGCGAACCAGACTCCTGCTCCGATCATATAGAGACCAGACAGCCCTTAATAGAGGGCCCCGGACTCCATACTCACTCAGCACCCCCCACAGAATTGTGAACTAGTATTAATTGTTTTTTATTTTGCCAGTCAGGTGTTAGAATGTCAGTCACAAGTATTTATATTCCTTCAGTTAAATTTACAATGTGACTTAATGGTGGTTCCAGTTTTTAAACTGAACAGCTAAACTGGACTTGTATATTTGTAAATCAGTACTTTTTTTCTGCTAACCTCAGTTACATTTTTCTAACTACTTTGATCTTTGTAAGTGTGCATAATATCATTTTTCCTAAATCAAATGTCATTGTATAATATAAATAATAATAAATAAAGCAGTCAACATTTGAAGTGGATCAAAACTACACTTATGCCATGCACGTTTTTAATACAATTTATAACTTTAATTTTGATGAAACGCTATATATATAATGTGTGTGTATTTTAGAAAATTTGAATATCATGGAAAAGTTTAATTTCCATAATTCCATTCAAAAAGCTAGACTTTCATAGATCATAAATTCATTAGATATATATATCACAAGACATTTCACTTTAAAATCCACACAACCGTTGTCGCAAAGGATTGTGGGTTATCTCTAATAGAATAACAAAATTTAATGCATATGTTTCGGTACCGTTCAGACCGAAAGAACATTGTTAGTTTGTTTTACATTTTTTAGTGTGTATTACCTTGCCGTTTTGGGCCTGCTCGTCAACAGAATTGCACCATTACTGAGAAGGATGTTTCCGTGAATGACTTTCTGTTGCTGGCGCTGAGGAAGTTAAGACTATACTTTCAGGGATCATTTCTATAGTTCTTGACTTGAGAAATGTGTTTCTAAAGTGTTTGGTCTCGCTATCTACGATGATGAGTTGTGATACCCCCTTTTGAGCGTGAGGCGGGTGAGAAATAATGATTTATATCATACGTTTCTTGTCTTGATGAGCGTTCTGTACTCCTCTTTGGAGTATTGAGGAAGGGGGTATGATCAGAGTGGTAGCTTATTACTGTTCAAAGAAATTAATATATGGTTATATTGAATCACATGTGACAACTGATAATGTCAGAAGTTTTGTTTTCATAGGGAACTAAAGGAAGTAGTGTCATAATTTCATGAACCATTATCATGTATTCTAAGCATTGGTGCACACAAGCCGGGACTCCAGGGATGGTCTACTGCAGTGTTTCCCAACCCTGGTCCTCGAGGCACCCCTATCCTGCATGTTTTAGATGTTTCCCTGCTTCAGCACACCGTGATAAAAGTATGTGTGTCATCAACAGAGTTGTGCAGACCTTGGTGACAAGCTAATTAGGACCATTAATTAGAATCAGGTGTGTTGGTGCAGGAAAACATCTAAAACAGTGTTTCTCAATCCTGGTCCTCGAGTACCACTGTCCTGCATGTTTTAGATGCTACCCTGCTTCAGCACACCGTGATACAAGTACCTGTGTCATCAACAGAGTTGTGCAGACCTTGGTGACAAGCTAATTAGGACCATTAATTAGAATCAGCTGTGTTGGTGCAGGGAAACATCTAAAACATGCAGGACAGTGGTACTCCAGGACCAGGATTGAGAAGCACTGATCTAAAACATGGTGGACAGGGGTGCCTCGAGGACCAGGGTTGAGAAACACTGGTCTACTGCACGTTTTAGATGTTTCCCTGCCTCAACACAACCCTGATAGACAAGGCTGTGTCACCAACAGAGTTGTGTAAACCTTGATGACATGTTGATGACGACCAATGATTAGAATCAGGTGTGTTGAAGACAGGGAAACATCTAAAACATGCAGTAGACTAGCCCTGGAGTCCCGGCTTGTGTGCACCCCTGTTTAAGTGATGTATATATAAAAATAAGAGTCTCTGGAAGACGTGTATGCTTCCATGTGTCATTGTGAACTAGTATTAATTGTTTTTTATTTTGCCAGTCGGGCGTTAAAATGTCTGTCACAAGTATTTATATTCCTTCAGTTCAATTTACAATGTGACTTAATGGTGGTTCCAGTTTTTAAACTGAACAGCTAAACTGGACTTGTATATTTGTGAATCTGTACTTTTTTTCTGCTAAGCTCAGTTACATTTTTCTAACTACTTTGATGTTTTTAGGTGTGCATAATATCATTATTCCTAGATCAAATGTCATTATTTAATATTAATACAGCAGTCAACATTTGAAGTGGATCAAAACTACACTTATGCCATGCATGTTTTTAATACAATTTATAACTTTAACTTTGAAGAAACGTTATATGTATATATATATATATATATATATATATATATATATATATATATATATATATATATATATATATATATATATATATAAAATGTGTGTGTGTTTTAGAAAATTTGAATATAATGGAAAAGTAAATATCATAGACCAGTGTTTCTCAATCCTGGTCCTCGAGTACCACTGTCCTGCATGTTTTAGATGCTATCCTGCTTCAGCACACCGTGATACAAGTACCTGTGTCATCAACAGAGTTGTGCAGACCTTGGTGACAAGCTAATGAGGACCTTTAATTAGAATCAGGTGTGTTGGTGCAGGGAAACATCTAAAACATGCAGGACAGTGGTACTCGAGGACCAGGATTGAGAAGCACTGTCATAGACATTTCACTTTAAAATCCACACAACCGCTGTCGCAAAGGATTGTGGGTTATCTCTAATAGAATAACAAAATTTAATTTATATGTTTCGGTACCGTTCAGACCGAAAGAACATTGGCCGGGTTTCCCAGATCAGTTAAGTAGTTCTTAACAGCGAAAGACTTCTTTCAAACCTTCTTAAGGAGCCTGTGAAAGAAAATCGCGTTTCCCAGAGTTGCTCTTAGCTTAAGTATCTCTTTCATTAAGAAGGAAATGAAAGATGCTGCTGACCCAGTCTTTCCAACCATCTTAGTGAACAAAGACTCACAGATCCAGCCGCGTCAGGCAAATCAATATCACACCAAGCAATGAGATATTAAAACAATGCACCCCGCACAAATTTTGATTTATTTTATACTTTAGATTTATATTGTTTAGCATTTATTGGTGACAGCAAAGGGGGAAAAAAAGAAAAATAAGGAATAACAAGTGTGTTCCTGTATATGCTTTATGCGCACAAATAAAACGATCATCATGAATATCATTTATTTGATAATTTGGCTGCTATACAGCAATTTCTCGCTGCAAATCAACCGCGTCGCCGCGCGAAGCAGAACTGTTTATATGAACGCATTCGTGCGTCAGCACTTCAGTCCCCTGGACGTGCTGTCGGACCGGGCTGTCAGGCAGCCGGGACACCTGCGCCGTGCCCGAGCCCGAGCCCCTATGTGATGACAGGGAAGCAGCAGCTGAAGAACGAGATCCTTTGATGAATCGTTCATTACAGTCTCAAATATAATCAATGGTGTCGGTTTATATTAAAGAATCTTTTTGCCCAGAAGAAAAAAGAGCGAAGACAACGACCCATAACTATTTTCTTCTCTTGAAAAAACCCACCTGCCGACTCGCGCTGTATACAGCGCGAGTCGGGATGCAGCATCATTCAGAAGAGGAGGAATACGTGCGAGGCGGGGATGATCTCTGCAATCTGAAGCCCTCTATAATTGTAAAAAGAATTTCACTTATCACGGGTTCTTTTTGGAACATAACCCCTGCGAAAAACCAGGGTTTGCTGTAATTCCACGTTGCGATTTGCGAAACTCGCCTTCTCTTGGCTCATGTTTTTGAACGCACACACACGCCCACCCCGTTTACTCCCGGTCTCCGTGTGTGGGGAAAAAAAGCCTCACTGTAGCCAGAAATAACGGAGTAACGCACCGTTTGGATGAAAAAGGGTCATTGAATTATATTTATCATCTTAATTTTTTATTATAACGCACAGGCAGCAGTGAATTAGTGCGTTAGGCAGCAGTGCTGCGTGTGAAAATGCGCTGATAGTGATCGGTGATCGATTTGCCTGGCATCGATTCATTTGGTTTCAGAACCGTACAGCTGCTCCAAAGAGCGTCTGAAAGAGCGAAACTAAAGGACGGTGTTAAGAAGTCATCTGGGAAACACCCGTATCTTAGGATTCTCTCTTAGTTCAAACCTTCTTTGAACCTCTCTTAAATCCTTAAGAGAGGTTGGATCTGGGAAACCCGGCCATTGTTAGTTTGTTTTTAATTTTTTAGTGCGTATTACCTTGGCGTTTTGGGCCTGCTCATCAACAGAATTGCACCATTACTGAGAAGGATGTGTCCGTGAATGACCTTCTGTTGCCGGCGCTGAGGAAGTTAAGACTATACTTTCAGGGATCATTTCTATAGTTCTTGACTTGAGAAATGTGTTTCTAAAGTGTTTGGTCTCGCTATCCACGATGATGAGTTGTGATACCCCCTTTTGAGCGTGAAGCGGGCGAGAAACAATGATTTATTTCATACGTTTCTTGTCTTGATGAGCGTTCTGTACTCCTCTTTGGAGTATTGAGGAAGGGGGTATGATCAGAGTGGTAGCTTATTACTGTTCAAAGAAATGAATATATGGTTATGTTGAATCACATGCGGTCATTGGTATCCCGAGATATACTTAAAGGCCCTGACACACCAAGCCGACTGTCGGCTGTCGGGCAGTCGATGAGCATCGGTGCGCGTCTGTCGGCCTAGTTTTCTCAGTGTGTCCCGCACGTCGCCACAGGTCGGCCGACCGTCGGCAGCTTTTCAGCCGATTCGACATGTCGAATCGGCGTCGGCCGTCGGTCAAACAGCTCACTCTGTGATTGGCTGTTCAGATCTGCGTCGATTTAACGCGGAACCATAAATCAGCTACTGAGCCGGCGGGCAGACAGAAATCCCGAAATTTTCGGAGCAAATTTCTTAACAGGCGTAGCTCCAACTGTTAGATTCCATCTATTAAACCAACATTTATCTTCCTAAATGATTTATTTCAGCCAGCGGTAATTCTCCACAGAGCTGCAGATTTCTCCCCGGGACGACGGCAGGTTGACCTGGCGATCACGTCTGTACGTGAGCTGCTGCTGCGCCCCGGACCGGCGGCTCTTCTCCGAAAACATCGCAGCAAATTCGCAAAACACAGACTGCGCAGAACGTACGTGCTAGTTGGCCATTGGGTGTCGTCTTTGCGTGTGTCCAAATGCTTCTTTTTGAGCCCGACCCAGCCCGACACAGGCGACGCGAGGCGACACAGCAGTCGGCCGACAGCGGGCAACGTCGGGGTTGGTGTGTCCTCGGCTTAAGATGTGCCTTTAAAGACTCCATGTGTTTGACAGCTGCGGCATCTAGATTGGACCCAACTTTTCTTTAATTACTTGAACTGAACTAGAAACTTTGGTGACTCAGCTACAAAGTTGCTACATACAGTGCCTTTAAAAGAGAAACATGATTGTGCCCTCCCTCCTGTAGTTACAGTTCAGGTAGAGCATTGTTTTGTTTTTATACACACACACACAGTTACACAAACATACACAGCTCCTCACTCCGCAGTTTTGGGGGACAGATAATCGCAGTAGCCTAGCTTTGATTCAGTCTCAGGGACCTGAAATGGTTGCTGCTTGTGTCTCAGCCTATTCTCGTGTCTGTTTGTTTTTTCTCTTACAGATTTCAAAGGCTTGTGTGCTCGTTGTGCGTTTCCCTGTGTTTTTCTAGTTTCAGACTAGCAGCAGATCAGCGGATGTCAGTCCTCACCCCGACCCCCCCTCCCCTTCACATAAATATATATATATATATATATATATATATATATATATATATATATATATATATATATATATATATATATATATATATATATATAAATATATATATATATATATATATGTATGTATGTATGTATGTATGTATGTATGTATGTATGTATATATATATATATATATATATTTTATTGTTGCTGTTGGTTTCAGGTAATATACAGCCAAATCCTGGTCCTGCACAAAGTATTCTTACACCAGAAGATTTCAAAAGTAGATCAGGTCTAGGCTTCATGCACCTCAATGTTAGAAGTCTTTTACCTAAATTAGACATGATAAAGCTATGGACTCTTACAACTGATGTTGATATCTTGGTTCTTTCAGAAACTTGGTTAAAAAGGTCAATATCCGATGATCTAATTGCTATTGATGGCTACAATATTTATAGATCCGACCGAGTAGGTAAAGGAGGCGGGGTTGCAATCTATGTAAAATCAAAATTCTCTGGCTCTGTGTCACTTTCAATCTCCAAAGCTAGACAATTTGAGCTGCTTGCAATTAAAGTCAATTTGAATAAAAATCATCACTTGACTGTAGTTGGATGTTACAGACCCCCATCAGCCACTAAAGAAGCAGTATCCTCACTGTTTGAGGCCCTACAAAATCTCTGTGACACTGAGGTTCTTCTCATGGGCGATCTTAACTGGGACTGGCTTTCCTCTGCATCTGATGGTATCAAAGACTTATGCAATTCATTGAACCTCACACAAATGATAAGTGCTCCTACTAGGCTAAACCCAAAAGATCAGAATAAAGCCACCCTACTAGATCTAATACTTACAAACATGCCCTATAAATATCCATCAACTGCAGTATTCTGCAACGATGTAAGCGATCACTGTACAATTTCCACAATAAGAGATTCCAAACTAAGTAAATCCAAACCTCGCTATATTTTTAAAAGATACTTCAAACATTTTCAAAAACAAACCTTCCTTGGTGATTTGTATGAAAGTGATATGGGCAGAGTCAGTCTAATAAATGATGTGGAGTGTGCTTGGGAACATTTTTACAAGTCATTTAAAATGATTTGTGACAAACATGCCCCTATAAAGAAATTTAGAATATCTGGAAAAGATAACCCTTGGTTTACAGAAGAACTTGCCAAACTAATCAGGGAAAGAAATGTATCCTGGACTAAAGCGCGCTCCACTAATGCACCTGCTGATTGGACAACCTTTAAGGCCTTAAGAAACAAATGCACAGCCTTGACTAAGAAAACAAAATCAGAATACTATTTAAATTCTATTTCAGAAAACCTAAACAACCCAACAAAGTTTTGGAAACAAATAAAATCCTTATCCAATACCAAAATCAAATCAAGCTTACCAGAAAAAATTAAGGTTAATGCAGTTGAAACTACTTCCAAAGAAGGCATTATAAAATGTTTTAATGAGCACTTTAAGTCAGCTGGTTCTGTCTCCAACATATGTGCAGCTGAAAAAACCCCAAGCTCAGCTGGTGAGACACATTCATATGACACTGACAAAAGTCAAAACTGCTTCTCTTTTCAACCTATTCCATGTGTGGAAATAAGGAAAGCTCTTAAAGCTATTAATCCAAGAAAATCTCCTGGACCAGATAATTTGGACCCTTATCTCCTGAAAACTGCAGCTGATTTTATTGCTGAACCCATTTCTCATATTTTTAATTTGAGCCTCCAAATGAATATCATTCCCACAATATGGAAATCAGCTTTTGTTGTGCCACTTTTTAAAGGTGGGGACCCAACTGATCTCAACAACTATCGCCCTATCTCAAAATTGCCAATTCTAGCTAAAATATTAGAATCTCAAGTAAATTTTCAGATAAAACAGTACTTGGTATGGTAAACAATAATATTCTGTGTGAAACGCAGTCTGGTTTTAGGGCAGGACATAGCACCATAACTGCAACGATGTCTGTGCTTAATGACATCTGTAATGCTTTAGACCAGAAGAAACACTGTGCTGTACTGTTTATTGATTTAACCAAGGCTTTTGATTCTGTTAACCATGGATTACTGCTTAAAAAACTCAAAGATATTGGCTTTTCTGACCCAGCGGTTCACTGGTTCAGGAATTATCTTACAGACAGGACCCAATGTGTAGCTACAGATGGGCACCAGTCAGACTTTATCACAATTTCCAATGGGGTCCCTCAAGGTTCTGTTTTGGCTCCTGTCCTATTTACAGTTTTTATTAATGACATTGGGAGGAATCTGAACAGTGCAAAAATCCATCTTTACGCAGATGACACAGTTATTCATTCGATCGCCCCCTCTCTTTCCCAAGCCATCAATGATCTCCAGTCTGCTTTTGAACAGCTCCAGACATCACTGACTGAACTAAAGTTGGTCCTCAATGCCAAAAAGACCAAATTTATGACTTTTACCAGAACCCGTTCAACCAACACCATCCATCCTGGTATACAAACTACAGGAGGAGAAACTATTGAAAGAGTAGCATCATATAAATACCTGGGTATCTGGTTGGATGACAAACTGTCATTTTCAGAACATGTGTCTCATCTGGTAAAGAAACTGAGGGCTTTGCTGGGGTTTTATTATAGAAACAAAACCTGTTTTAACATTGTTGCCAAGAAAAAGCTGGTACAGGCAACTTTTTTAAGCACTCTGGACTACGGGGACATTATTTATATGCATGCTGCCTCCTCAAAACTTCATTACCTTGATACAGTATATCACAGTGCTTTGCGTTTCATTACCAACTCAGCGTTTAGGACACATCACTGTGTTCTCTATTCTCTGGTTTCCTGGCCCTCACTGACCCTTAGGAGACAACAACATTGGATTATTTTTATTTACAAAGCCATTCTGAATAAACTCCCCACATATCTGTCCAACTTGTTGTCTCCAGTTCATAGTGTGTACAGCTCCCGCTCTTCCACACGGAAGCTGTATAAAGTCCCCAGGATTCACACAGAACTTGGCAAAGCAGCTTTCTCCTACGCTGCTCCCTGGTCCTGGAACAACATTCAGAACTGTCTTAAACTTTCTGGACTCATCTCCTTGGGTGAATTCAAGGTTCTTCTCAAACAGAATCTAACAGAAATGTGCACCTGCTATTTTTAATGTAAGGTATTGTAATGTTGTTTGCACTGTTTGTTGTTGTTGTTGTTGTTAAATTGATTTTATTGTTGTTGCACCAGTTAAGCCTCTTGGCCAGGTCTCCCTCGTAAAAGAGATTCAGTCTCAAGGGATTTTCCTGGTAAAATAAAGGTTAAATAAAAATAAAATCACCAAAAAAAAATAAAAATAAAATATATATATATATATATATATATATATATATATGTATATGTAAGGGATAATGCCCGACGAGGTGTACATTATCATAAATATATGAAGGGCATTATCCCGCTTATACCACAGGGCCAGTGCTTTAAGTGGACAAAAATAAGTGCCGGTACTCCCCTTATTCAACTGATGTCAGGTAAATTAGGCGGTGGGTGATTAAGTGATATATTTAAATACTAGGACATGAGCTAGAAAGAAAGAAAATTGTTTTATTGAATTTTCCAAACAAATTATGTGTACACAAGGGAGGTCTTCAGGGGGGCGGCCCTCAGGTAGCAGAGAGGCTGATGCACAACCGAACTAACTGGACCTAGAGTTTCCTGTGGACAGACACATGAGAGCCACACAGAGATAAAATATGGAGAAAATTGGAGAAGTGAGCTATGCAGTTGACAAGTAAATCAATTAAATAACATACTCCTGTGTTTGTTTCTATCATAAAAAAGGTTGACAATGACTGTAGTGAAACTTAAAAGGGCAAATTCACATATTTAGGAGGACCAACAACATGATATTATTGATGAATAAGATCTTCATATACTTACAAAAATGCAACCACATCTTGAGCAGGAGGTTGACAAACAAGGCACTGGTACTGAACATACCTGTGGACAGACACATGAGAGACACACATAGATCAAATATGGAGACAAGGCATGGAGAAAATAACACACAGACCCATAATAAACATAAAGAAGAATCATAATTTTTCAGACAACAAATGTTAAAAACTATGAAGCTTTTTTAAGTAGAATTCATAGCAGTGTTGCTGTTCTGGTTTGCATTATATTGTACAAATGTGTCAAAAGAAGTGGACTGTGAATATATAAGACAATTGTGATTATATTTCAACCTACTTAGAAAAGGCTCCAGCAGGTCTCGGGGTCATCTTTGCTCCAACGGCTTGGAGCTTCACATTCCCTGTCTCCTGCGCTTCGTCTCCCCTTCGCCAGCCATGACATCACATAGCTTTGTGGTCTGAACTGTTGTAATGGTGGCCCATTACATTTCAGAAAGATCAGGTTTGAGGTCAGGTAAGTTCTGCATCAATTTTAGCGCGGAACCATAAATTCAAACTTTAAGAGTGAACGTCTCACGAGGGGCAGTCGCGTTGTCATGGTGACACCACTGTATAGCCAAATCGCAAGGAGAGAACAGAGTACAATGAGCTCATGAGAAGTCCCGGTACGCCGTAAAAAGTCCCGGTACGCCAGAGGCTAATATTGAGAAGTGGGGGTACTCCGTACCGGCCCACTTAAAGCACTGCACAGGGCATTATCCCGCTTATAACAAGGCCACTTACCAAAAAACATAAAAATAAATCAGTTATTCATGCTTTAATTTGTTTTCAGTTTAAATCATTAGTTTTATAACAAGCCACAGCTGAGCGGATAATCTGACTATTTAATCTCTCATCTGCAGCCGCTTGTTCGTTTAAAGTTTGTGGCTCGCGATCCTCGCCACTGCTTGCCGGAGCATTGGGAGATGATAAAATGTTGCTCCATTTTCGTCTCTCCTGTACTGATGGATCCCAGTAAACCTGCAAGCTGCTCTCACACCGATGACCCGTCACCGACATGATCTGGTGAGTTTCCAGCCAAGCATCAGAGAGACGGCCGATAGCTGCGCTCCAGAGGCCATGTCACCTCCTTGTGCAGTTTCTCCAGTTTCTTTTCATTTTCTTTTCTCTCCTCTTCTGCATCCCAGTCATCAAAATTGTTAAATTCACCAAATACATTAAAAGAAATTACAAAATCACTCATGTCACTGTCCCGCGGTAGCCGGCTCTTCTTCTCTGAATCTCTGTTGCCGTGGTTACTACCTGGCAGTTGATTCAGCGCAATGATATTAAAGTTATCAGGCAATTTGACCGAACTTGTTTTTCTAGGTGTAGGTTATCACTTATAACCTACGCCTGCCAGCCAATCAGCATCGAGTATTCACACAGACCGTGGTAAAAATATTAATAAAATAAATATATTTTATGTATATATTATGTATTAAAAATGCATATATGCCTTAGGGTTTTAAAAAATTGGTATTAACCATTAATATATATGCAGACAAAGAGGGAAAAAAAAAAGAAACATGAAATCTCTGCGTATTAAACAAAACACACAGCATTCACATCCCAAGTCCTGCTAATTATCATTTATGACGTTTACAGGTTTCTTTAGGTTTTTTTTTCTTTAGGTTTTTCTTCAGTTTTAGGGCACGTGTGTTGAGCCGCATTTTTTAATAACGGTGCATTTTGTAATATCCATCCATCCATCCATTATCTTACCCGCTTTATCCCTTGCGGGGTCACGGGGGTCTGCTGGAGCCTATCCCAGCTCATTTTAGGTGAGAGGCAGGGGTTACACCCTGGACAGGTCACCAGTCCATCACAGGGCCACAGGGGGTTTGTAATAAACGTCCAAAATGTAATAACCTGTCATTTCATTTTGTAATAAAGCTGCATTTTGTAATAAACTACCCCAACGCATTTTGTAATAAATTTTGCCGCATTATGTTATAAGTTATTAAATTTTGAGAAGATTATTGCAAAATGCACTTGCAACTTTTTTATTCTCTACAAAATGTAATAACATGGTGCATTATGTAATAACAATTCTAAAGCATAGTTTATTTGTTTGTTACTGGCCTATATAATTCCAAACTTCAAAAAGGCAACTAAAGTTATATTTGGAGTATTATACATAGATTTATTGGGCTACATAGCTCTAAGGGAAATTGCATAAAAAAACAACAAAAGTCACTCTTGTATAAATTAATTGTTAAACAAACAACAATAATAGGTATTATTAGATAATGCACCATGTTATTACATTTCCTAGAAAATAAAAAAGTTGCAAGTGCATTTTATAATAATCTTCTCAAAATGCAATAACAATATTTATTAAAAAAAGGGGCAGTTTATTACAAAATTCGGCTTTATTACAAAATTAAATAAAAAAGTTATTACATTTTGGACGTTTATTACAAAATGCACCGTTATTACAAAATGCGGCTCAACACACGTGCCACCAAAACTAAAACCAGTGACATGAGGTGAAACTCTGAGGTAAAAGCCAGTGCAGTTCCATCCCAGTGGTCTTACCACCGGCCCCGCCAGTTTGCAGAGCTGGACCAGCTCCGTGCGGGTCTCCTGCGGGATGTAGTTCCCCAGTCTCCTCCTCCAGGAGCCGCAGCCTCCGCCAGAACCCGCCTCATCCTTCAGATCCGCCTCTGCAGCAGCCGAACCGTCCATATCTGAGCCCGGCCTGGTTCCTGCCCCGGTGACCGGTCCCGCCGGCAGCCTGCGCGGACAGAGACAAGGTAAGTACCGGCTTAAACTTTGGTTAAAGGTTGGTGTTGAGTTAGAGGAGGAGAGGAGGAGAGGAGGAGAGGAGGAGGAGCTGCAACACGTGCTGTAAGCCGAGGAGGAGGCTCCCGCAGCCGGACAGCTGCGCTCCCTGACGCTGCCGTCACCGGCCAGACCGCATGATGCATTCCAGCGATCAAGTTCACAAACTAAACACAACACGAAGCGCACGGAGGTAATACTGGTGGGAAAAGCCAGCCTGTCCCGGAACCGTCTGAAAGTCCTTCTCAGCACAAGTGCTTCATCATCCGCAGCGTCATTCAGAAGTTGGCTCGCCATCGTGAAGCAGGCCACGTGGCTGGACCTGCTTTTATGGCTGGACTTGTTTACAACTCTTCTGCTTCTTCAGCAGTCATTTGTCTAATCACATGCAGTAGTCTACACTGATACAACTATTGTGTTTGATCTACTTAAAAAAAATAAGTCAACTTTTTGCATGAGATTATTATGTAGATCAAGAAAGACTAGTCTTTGTATAAACGAATTTTATGTAATGTGACCTCTTATTATATACTGATAATTTATAGATGTTCCTATAAATTCTATAACATTAGAATTTATAGAAACATCTGCAGTAGAAAATATTTTGTAATTTATACAATAAACAATGATTTGTTTCAAATAGACTGATGTTTCATTTTCATATTTTGCCATGCTTTGTGTGTTCTGCTTTATGTGTCCACTCCGTCATGTGCTGGTCCACCCTGTCATCTTGATATTTTTGAATAATAATTCAATTATACTGTGAAATATCTGTATAATTTAGTGTGTTCAATAGCTAAGTGGGGGGGCAATAATATGCAAATAAAAAATTGCATCCAAATATCACAGTTTTCTCCAAATTAAATAAAATATATGTGCAAATTGTATGTATTTCTTTAAAAACAGATGGTTTGCATAAAATATTTTATTTATTTATAACTTGAAAGCAAACAAATAACCCTGTCTAGGAAAGGGACATCATACCTTCCAGAAAATGTAATTTTTAGGGCCCGAGCACCTTCAGTGCGAAGGCCCTATTGTATCTGTAGGAATTTTTCTTTCTTTCTTTCTTTTTTCTTTCTTTTTTCTTCTGACGAAAGGAGGGCCTTTTTGCCCCCCTAAACGTGCCCAAAAAGTCACCAAATTTTGCATGCAAGTCAGGCCTGGCGAAAAATTTGATATTTAATGGTTTACATTAATGGGCGTGGCAAAATGGCTCAACAGCGCCCCCTGGAAAACTTTGTGCCTCAAGCCCCACAATACGGTTTGACGTACATGCACGAAAATCGGTACACACCTGTATCATGTCGCAACTTAAAGAAAAGTCTCTTGGCGCCATGGCCAAAACCGAACAGGAAGTCGGCCATTTTGAATTAATTGTGTAATTTTGGTGCAATTTATGCCATTCTTTCGGCAATTAATACGGCCCGAACCGTAACGTGCACCCAGGTGTGTTATACATCAAAATGTGCGTCTTCATCTTGCGACTATGCGCATTACTTTTCTCTTTCAAAAGTGTTACCGTGGCGACGCTAGACGCCAAAAAGCGTGCCCCCCTTCATCTGATTGGTCCATATTTGATAGTTCTCCAAAAGTCACCAAATTTTGCACGCAAGCCAGGCCTGGCGATAAATTTGATATTTCATGGTTTGCATTAATGGGCGTGGCCTAACGGCTCAACAGCGCCCCCTAGAATAATTTTCTCTGCCATAACTTTTGAAAGGTTTGACATAAAGAGTCGTGGGTGGTGTCATGGGACTCGGTATTGAGTCCTTGACCATAATTGGTGAAAATTAGCCCCGCCCCTTCTTCGGATTGGTTGTCCCGATTTTCTGCTATAACTTTTGAATGGTTTGACATAGAGAGTCGTGGGTGGTGTCATCAGATTCTGTATGGAGTCCTTGACCTTCATTGGCCTGAATTAGCCCCGCCCCTTCTTCTGATTGGTTGTCCCTTTTTTCTGCTATAACTTTTGAATGGTTTGACATAGGAAGTCGTGGGTGGTGTCATTTCTGATATGCTTATGGGGGCGGTGGCCGTGAGTGCGAGGGCCCGTTCATCGCTGCTTGCAGCTTTAATTATATTTAATATTGCAATGAAAACATATTTAACAGTAATGTATTTGTCCATGACAGGGTGGACATGTCTTATGGTTTATTCTCCCAATATTGCCCCATAATTATCTGAAAATATGTGTGGGAGCTCAGCTAATATTTTTACAACTTGGGTGTCTACTATTCATGATAGGACATAAAGGGAATTCGAAATTAAGACCAAAATGTGTGAGTATTGTGAGGGCTGAAAGGCACTCTACGGTGATATTGACCCGTATGTAAATAATACATTTTGCAAGTACAGTCAACTTAATTGTGTTAAGTTTACTTTATTTATCAAAATTAAGTTGACTTTAATTTCAAAAATTAAAAGGTTATGGAAAGGTAAATACAACAAGATCATTGCTTGTTGTTTGTGTGTAAATGAAAAGATTGCCTGGGATTACATACTGGAAAAAATGCACAATCTCTTGTTTTTTTAACAAATGCAGATTAAGTTCAAAACTAGATTTATTCATGTAAAGCAACTAACTTCATTTTTTATTGTTAATATCACAGATTTAAATATGTTATATTTACATGCGCTTAGATTTATTTTTTTTCAGTGTATTAAAGAGCTTTCTGACAACATGATGGAACAGTAACAATGCCCACATAATTATAAAATTGAACATGATTACCACCATCAGGGGTGGCCCAAGCCTCCATGGGGCCCTAAGCAAAATTTGATTTTGGGGCCCTCTATTACTGCCAATAATCCTGATTATTGATCATTGACACTGCCACTACTTAGTTCATGTTCTTCCCTGTCATTACAAATACACTTGTAAAGCTAGATGTAAGAACTTTTTGTTGTAGTTAGATTGTAATCCACAGTGATTTAGACCATGGAAGCAGACAACAGATTAACAAACTTGCAGAAAAATCTTTCAAAATATTTTTCAAAGTCAGCAACTGCCCCTACTGGCCACACAGAGAAGCAACAGATAAAAGGTCAAAGAGCTGCACAGTTGCAGCAGTGTTGTTTCCATCATCCTATTATCATCCTGGCATGTTTATACCCATCTATGGTTTTTAATCTGAAATGAGAGTAAATCCAGCTACTGGGGTTGATTTACCCTTAATATTTAAAGTGAGTACTAACTGTGATACTGAGTGTCATCTACAGTGTAGGCCTACTAAAAGAAGCAAAATAATCAAATAGATAATTTATAAACCATTTACTGTAAACACGTTAACTACTTTATTTTTGGTTTTAAATAAACTGCAACGGCAATGTGCAACAACAATTAGAAGTGGGACAACAACAATTAAGTGCAACAACAAAGTACTAAAAAAACTAGAACTATAATTAAACTCACTCAACTTAGATAAACAGTACCTTGTCAATATGTGTATTTATGTAAAAATAATTTTATTTTACTTTATTTTTTAACTCTTGGGGGCCCCCTAGTGGTCCTAAGCAGCCGCTTAGTTCGCCTATGCCTTGGGCCGGCTCTGACCACCATAATATCAAGATAATAATAGTGCTTGAGTGAATGTCAAAATTAATCAGTGGTTTATTATTGCAGGCTGTTCTTTTTCTTCTTCTTTTTTTTAAAGTCCAAAACGGGCAGATAAGAAAACAAACTCAAGGCGTAAACACAAATGTTTATATTTAATGGTTTGCATTAATGGCCGTGACCAAATGGCTCAACAGAGTCCCCTAGAAAACTTTGTGCCTCAAGCCCCACAATACGGTTTGACGTACATGCACGAAAATCGGTACTCACCTGTATCATGTCGCAACTTAAAGAAAAGTCTCTTGGCGCCATGGCCGAAACCGAACAGGAAGTCGGCCATTTTGAATTAATCGTGTAATATTGGCACAATTTATGCCACTTTCTTCGGCCGTTAATACGGCCCGAACCATAATGGGCACCCAGGTGTGTTATACATCAAAATGTGCGTCTAGATCCTGCGACGATGGGCATTACTTTTCTCAGTCAAAGGCGTGACGGTGGCGACGATAGATGCCAAAAAGCGCGACCTCCCTTAATCTGATTGGTCCATATCTGATAGTTCCTACTTTCTGCCATAACTTTTGAATGGGTTGTGATAAAGACATGTGGGTGGTGTCATCGGACTCGGTATTGAGTACGTGACCTTCATTGGCCTGAATTAGCCCCGCCCCTTCTTCTGATTGGTCAATATTTGATACACGCACACACACACACACATAAACATATACACTGGCTTGTTCACCTGCATGCTTGCTCTGTAGTTTTTGGGGTTAGTTAATCGCGGTAGTTTAGCTTAGACTGTGATCGGATCTCGAGATTTGGGTCGATTGATGCTCGTGTTTTGGTTGGCTCTGTGTCGGTTTTGTGTTTCGTTTGTGGTTTTTGTTGCAGATTTCCAGTGCTTGACGTGTGCCTCCGTGTGTTCTTGCTTCCTGGATTGGCAGTGGATGTAACCCCCCCCCCTCAAAAAACAAAAAAATCACTGGGTTTGTATGTGTATATATATATGTATGTGTATGCGTGTGTATGCGTGTGTATGCGTGTGTATGCGTATGTATGCGTATATATATGTATATTTAAATATAGTAATAATGCACATATATATGCCTTAGGTTTTTATCGGCATGGTATCAACCATTAATATATGTGCAGACAAGGTAAAAAAAAAAATATATATATGATAGTCCCTATTTTCTGCTATAACTTTTTAATGGTTTCCCATAGAGAGTCGTTGGTGGTGTCATCTGACTCGGTTTTGACTCTTTCACCTTAATTGGTGCAAATTAGCCCCGCCCCTTCTTCTGATTAGTCGATATGTGATAGTTCCGATTTTCTTCAATAACTTTTGAATGCTTTGACATAAAGACTCGTGGGTGGTGTCATCGGACATGGTTTTGAGTCCTTGAATATAATTGGTGCAAATTAGCCCCGCCCCTTCATCTGATTGGTCGATATCTGATAGTTCCTACTTTCTGCCATAACTTTTGAATGGTTTGATATAGAGAGTCGTGGCTGGTGTCATCCACTAAATGTCCAGGCCTGAAGATATCTACATGCAAATCACACAAGCGCTTCCACTGCAGCACGCCTGAACGTGCACAAGGGTGCGAGGGCCCGTTCATCACTGCTTGCAGCTTTAATTGTAGTTGTAGTTGTAGCATTTGTACGGAGATCATTCTTTTATGCTTTAAAAACCAGCTGCTGTGAACAGAGCTGTAAGGACATGGTGGTGAAGGGAGGGAGCTCTTGTGCGGTATCTCTGTGGCATTTCGCATGGTCAAGCTCCACCTTACATCAGCGATCTGATCCAGCCCTACACCCCAGCTCGGGCTCTGAGGTCTGTGGATCAGAATCTGCTGATGGTTCCTCGTACTCGCTTCCGGACCAGAGGAGACCAATCCTTCCAGGCCGTTGCTCCCAGGCTTTGGAACGATCTTCCGCTCTCTCTGCGTTCCATGGAGTCTGTTGACTCCTTCAAAAGGCAACTAAAGACCTTTTTATTTGTGCAGGCTTTTGCCTAATTGTCTTGTGGCTGTTATGATCGTAAATGTGTTGTCTTGGCCTTTTAATCTTAAATTTGTATGTTTATGTGTTTATATTTAAATTGTGAAGCGCTCTGTGACCATGGTCTGTGAAGGGCGCTGTATAAATAAAGTTTACTTACTTACTTACTTACTTTGAGGAAGAATTTTGGCTTCTGACCGAGGACAGTTTGTCCTTTTATCCCCTCTCAGAGCTGCGATGTGTAACAGTAATTCCAGCCAGGCAGACTAATACTGGTATATATTAACCAGGCTTACTACTGGGCAGTCCCACATTCTCAGTAAGGCCTTTTCAGGCTTTTTGTGGTTTCTTTCCAAGCATGTGATTTTTTAAAATGTGCTTAACTGATGTTTACTTTGAAAACAAAGGCTCAGCCACCCGGGTACTAAAATAGAAACATGTACGTCTAAATACCGTGAAATATTTTCACTTATTGAATGCTCTGAAATATGTATTAAAAATTAAAAATGATATGATGGCGTTGAAACTGTAACAGGCATCCAGAAATAATTTGATTAACTTTAGAGAACAAAAGACAGGCAGAGTATAAACAATACAAACACTAGATAGATGCTTACAGTATGCACAAAGTGAGTCCAGCAAACTAAAATGTTTAATTATTCAATTCCAGTTTGAGAAAAGGCATAATACACTCTTTATCTTAAAAAGTATAGTAAAGCAATGTAAAATACATGTAAATACACTTAAATATTGCTGATATACTAGACTTAAAATGGTACAAGTAGAGGCTGAAAATAGCTTTGAAATCAGACGTTACTTTATAATAATTCTTTTTTTCCCCCATAAAGGTTCACAAGCAGGCCATAGTTTCTTTAAATTATATTTAAAAAATACCAAAAACTTAGAAGGTCTACACTCTACACAGTATAGAGTATATAGAAGCTCACTGCAACACAATGAACGAGTGATCACTGGCACACATAACTTGAATCCAGTATCTCACCTCCAGAGCCTTTTCGAGACAAAAGGACATCACAAGCCACTCCAGCAGGGAGCAGAAGAACATACCGGCAGAACATCTGCAGAAATTCAAGCAATACAGGGAATGCGCATGACGTCACAGATGCGACTTCACAGCGAGATACGCCCACTGAGTGGCAGAAAGACTGAGTGGCAGAAAGACTGATGCCAAGATCGACAGGGAGGTTGACAACAGACTGGTCAAGGCAAACAGCGCTTTTGGCAGACTGTATGACAGAGTCTGGAAAAACAAACACTTGAAGAAGGGCACAAAGATCAGTGTGTACAGAGCCGTCGTACTCACCACCCTCCTGTACGGCTCTGAGTCGTGGGTAACCTACCGCCACCAACTACGACTCCTCGAACGTTTCCATCAGCGCGGCCTCCGCACCATCCTCAACATCCACTGGAGCGACTTCGTCACCAATGTTGAGGTCCTCGAACAGGCGGAGATCACCAGCATCGAGGCCATGCTGCTGAAATCTCAGCTACGCTGGGCAGGGCATGTCTCCAGAATGGAGGATCATCGCCTACCCAAGATGGCCTTGTATGGCGAACTCTCTACCGGCCATCGTGACAGAGGGGCACCGAAGAAACGCTACAAAGACTCTCTTAAGAAGTCCCTCGGTGCCTGCCACATTGACCACCACCAGTGGTCCACTCTCGCTGCTGACTGTGACGCCTGGCGCCGCACCGTCCACCAGGCTGTCACCGCTTTTGAGGACTCCTGCACAGAGAACCTGAAGGAGAAACGCCGCAGGAGGAAGAACCTGGAAGCCTCAGCAGCTGTACCTGACGTGACCTTTGACTGCAGCCGCTGCGGCCGGACCTTTCTGTCCCGCATCGGGCTTGTCAGCCACGAGCGTGCCTGCAGTCGACGTGGACAGCCCCCTTCATAAAATCTTCGTTTGCGAAGCCAAGCCAAGAGTGTACATAAGCATTCATAACACCTACATCCACAAAACATGTCACCTGAAATAAACATAGGCCTACATATCCACTCATAAATGGTTATTATATCACTTTCAATGTCAAATTGACATCTTACTCTATGTCAAGTGGTCAGTTGACATACTGTCATACTGATAGTATATTATTAGATTTACCTGTATAAATAAAGATTAAATAAAAATGAAAATGACAGACCTTCATGACAATTGACATGTTCCTCATCTATGTATAAAAGCAGGAATTTCTGTCTGTCTGTATGTAGCTCAATTATCTTGAGAACCGGCCACTGCTGTGTGAAGTTGAAATTCAGCAGGTGATTGTACCGGAAAAACTATTCTAGAAATAGTCTGGTCACATAGTAAGGTGATCAGATTTCTTAAGCACTGTGTTCATGGCCCCATAGAAAAAAATTGGAAGTCCAGACCAGGATGTTTTTGGAGGCAACCTCCATTTATTGGCAAAAACATGATACAAGTGAATGACTTGTATAAAAAAATGTTTTAAACAGTATTCAGTAACATTAAACAGAAATATAAGTGAAAAACATCAAAGAGAAAAGTACAAAATTGAAAAATAACTAAATAGCATGACATAACGTAACATATGCGAGGTGCTGATTAATTCAAACAATATAACTCAAGATTTAGAAACCCAGCTTTGAAGTGTGAGCTTTTGGGAATTATAGTTAGAGTTCCCATCACATCGCTTACACTTGCAATGCAGAAACAGTCATTTAACATTATCCACTTTCATCAACAATCTATTTCCAGTATATATCTTTCACTTGATATCTACCAAAACTAAGATTTTTAAGCACAAGCCATGCTTTCATCCAATCTGCGCGTGTAGAGAAGAGCTGTTTCAGTTTAAGTGACAAGCCGCTAAAGCGACCAGATGATTTATACAGTTTCATCACACTGATGGTCAGTTCATTTTCCTGGTCCAATTTCAGACTGGCAGCCAATGCATTCGCACAAAGATCTCAGGTAGAAAAGATTTGCACTGATCTCTGAACAGATGAGAAACCCTATTGAGTGTTCCTAACATGCTCATATCCTTCTCAAGAGTGAACTTGATGATTAGCTCCCACATTTCCAAGGGCAGGGTGACAGGGGATACAATGTCAGAATTTGATACGTTGAAGATTCAGGGGAACTAACCAGAGGAATGTCAAGAATAGAACAACCATTAACTTCCACTTCACATGCCAGCCTTGGTGTGGTGTGTCTACTTGCTGGGATCCTTAGCATTTCCTCTTCCTGAATATGTAGGAGCTGACAGGACCACTAACGCTGACATAGTGATCCCCAGGCCCTTCTGCAATGTGACCAAGAACCAATCTGGGCATTTCCTCATCGTATCCTTCAGTTGGTGTAATAATTGAGGTAGCATCCATGCCAAGAGTTGAAACAATTAAAAACTGAGTGTGAAACATTTGAGCAGCTCGTTGGAGAGTGATGTGATCTCCAAAAGTCCCAGCCTCACCCATATTTTGTATGTAGTCATCCCAATTACCATCTACAAAACAAGACAATGGTGTACCATCAACAGCAAAAGGATTTGCAGCCAAATCTGATACAATCTCTTCTCTTAAAGTTGCGGGTGACCGAAAGATTACCAGGTTTGCTAACTGATCAGCCATAGCTGCAAACTGGCAGTTTCCATCTGGGAGATAATCAAGATTCATTGTCATTCCAGAAGAAATGAAGGATTCAACATGGTCTGTGTGGGTATAGGAAATGAGAAGGTTTTTTTCTTGTCTTCTTCTCATGACTGTTGAACTGAAACGATTTCTTTCTACGTTTTTCCTCACGACGTGTGATACTGGTGATGTCAGCCACTGAAAACCATCTTTCTTGGGAACCATCTCATGTTTGATATTGAATCTTGTACTTGGACAACCCCAAATTTCTTTTGACAATCTTGCCAGGCTTAACAGTATGCTTCTTGTTGACACGATGATTAGTGTCCTTTATTTTTACCAAAATCTCTTCATTGACACGGTATATTGAGACTGGTGTGGATCCTGAGGCTTTGAAGTTTAGTCTATCCATGCATTTCTTGTTTGCTTGACGTGCTCTTTACATAATCATTGATCGTCTCTGGTCAACTGATTATCCTTGTCTCCTGGTAGGTAAAGTGCTACTGAAATCACCTGGATGGGTCTCTCTTTCCACCGCTGAAAGATCACAGTCCAGAGGTTGCATGACATTATTGCTTTTTCTGCCATAGTAGACCTGAAAAGGTGAAGCCCAGTGCAGTGTCTTCTTTGGGTCTTCATTCAGTACTCTGGCATAGACTGGTAAATGGCTTACCCAGTTCACTCTTTCATGCTCTAGGTTTAGCAGGTCGTACATCTTTTTACGCAATGATTGATGCATGCGCTCTACTTTTCCTTGACTCTGTGGATGATAAGGGGCGCTTTGAATGATCTTCACTTTAAGGGACTGCATGAGTTTTCTCACAGCACCATGGAACTCTTTACCTTGGTCATGTTGTATTATTTTCGGAGGCCCATGTTCAGTGTAGATGGAATTCAAGTAGTTAGCTATTTCACTGCTACTTTTCCCTTTCAGTGGCTTAAGCCAGACATATCTACTGAAGACGTCTTGAACTGTTAGAATGTATCTGTATGTGGCTTTGCCATACCATACTTTCCATTTATTCATATCCACAAGATCAATCTGATGTCTGGTCTGTACTTCTTTGGCCTTGATTGGCTTCAGGATGGGCTTGTTCAAAAATCTGGCCTGAAGGTGTTGGTAATGTTTGGATGTATCTAGAACACCCCGAATCCTGTCCTCACTAATTCCTGTGTAGTGTTCCTTAAGCTGCACCTTGAGTTTTCTTGCCCCAGAGCCTTTTGTTTCCTCTAAGCCTTTCATCACCAGTGTTGGGATAAAGCCTTTCTGAACGATAGTCTTCCCATTGAAAAGGACAGTCAGGCCATCATCATCCAAGGAAAACTTGTCTTTTTTCCTCCAAAACCTGATTATAGCATTGCGTTGTACTGTTGTTCGACTTGCAACTGGGACATGGAACTCGCCTTTCAACAGTTTGAGAATGACATCATAGCTCTCCTCATCCATTGGTTGTTGACCATAGCCCCTGTACATGGGCAAGAGTGCCAGGAGCAAAATCAGCCCAAGCCTCATTGTAATGATTCTGTAAAATAAATATATAATGTCAATATCTTTCATCTCTTCCTTGTGTCTTAATGCAAACTTTTCAAAAATGTTTTAGAACCATACAAGACATAAACAATTACAATACAATTAATGGTAAAACTAATGCTGAACTTAATTAACTTCTAATTAGCCTGTAACATGTGGTCAATAACAAAAACCTACGCTGTAGCCTACCACTTTATCATCATATTCTATCAAAATATTTTCAGATGGACATCTTAAGCTATTGAAAGAAGTAGCCAGCAAGTCAGCAAGAACTAGCATGTAGCCACATGGTCAATAAAAACTAGTCAAAAGCCTACCACTGTCCTGTCATTATCAAACTTTTTCTGTTACCCTACAGAAATCGGAAGGTATTGATGATGAGACATTGCATACTCACTTACCAAGTGATCACATAAACAGAGAAAGCTTCAAAGCTGCTTTGTTCCACCACAATCTCTGCTTGGGGCAACAAATTAATAGCTTAATGAATAACCATCCACCAGGAGCGCCCTCTATTGGCCAGCCACCACTGAAAGAGACTCTGATCATGGTCTCCCTTGCAGCCCAGTGGCCGGGATATTAATTAACATATCAAAAGCATAATTTTTTATAACGAAACTAGTGACTGTATAATGGAAAATCCGATATAAACATGTTACTGACATTACCAGCAGATAGCGTTGCAGAAATGACGTCACGTCAATAAAAGACAATTACTTTCATCACTAAAAAATGGTATAGAAACAACATACAACTTCAGAAACCCTGTATAAAACCCAAAAAGGAGTTTGAAAAGTGATCATGTCAGTTGTCATCAAGTTCTGTCATTTTGATGCTTAACCTTTATTTATACAGGTAAATCTAATAATATACTATCAGTATGACAGTATGTCAACTGACCACTTGACATAGAATAAGATGTCAATTTGACACTGTCAAGTCCAACTGCCTTTAATTTAAGCCGATAACCGGCTGTTTTCCCTTCTTTACCACAGTTTCCCTTACTAGTTGCAGCTGTTTTTGCCACTCAGTGAAAGTAAGGGGGCGTGGTCCAGTGGGGAAGTGACGTCAATGCATACCCTCTATTCCTAAATCCTCCGAATTCATTTGGTCATCAGAAACTTCTGAAGACTGTTTGGTCATATTACCTAAAGGAGTCCATCATTTGACATGAACGTGGATGAGGTTGTACGTCTTTTGTGTATCGTTTCCAGCAGGAACTGGAAATTGTACCACTTGACCACATTTATTCAGCACCTTTCTAGTCTTGGTGACCACTAAAAGCCCTTTACACCATGAGCACATTCTCACACACACATTCATGCACTTTCCCGGTTTCTGCACACACAGTGCTGAACGGACAGGACAGGGTTCAGTGTCTCCTTCAAAAACACCTACACGTGCAGACGGCTGGTATCAAAACCACTCCCCCTCTGGTTAACGGACCACTGAGCCTCCTGAGCATCCGCCACCAGCTATCATGCCTTGTTTGGCTTTAGGGTTAATTTTCAACAGTCAGGATGAATGAGTCCTGCTGACATTAGAAGACAAACACAAATGACCTGAGAAGAAAACTCATTAAACAAAAAAGTGAGCAAACGGGGGAAAACTTGAAAAACAAGCTGTTTTCTTCGCCGTGGAAGCCTTGATTTCCTCTAAAGACTTGTAACTTTAAATTGTTTGGACTTTTTCTGTAACAAGTGGTACCCCTGGAGGATGTCTTCAACACACACATCTCTGTGCGGTTGGTCTCCAGGAGAGGAGCTACTTTCCTCAGACCACAGAGACGTTGGCGTGTGAAAACAGCACAGGATAACCACAAATGAGGCATTTCCTGAATGCTTAAAGAGCTTTCTCTGTGACACACTCGTCAAGCTCCTTTTTATTGATTTATTGTTGCGTTTGTTTGTTTTTAATCAAAGTAAATCAAGGTCATCAGAAGTTAACTGACAGAATAATAAAAAACATGGGATTTAATTGAGCAAAAGCGGAACTACGATCCCTCTCTTTGGTCTCTAATCTCACGAGCTGCTGGTCTCCTTTGAGCCTCAGATGAGCTCTGACAGTGCGGTATTCAAACGGGGCTCGCTGCCAGACCTCAGTTTCAAGGAAAAGATCAGCGTTTCAAATGCATTGGCTTCTAAAACATAGTACTCTTGTACTGTATTCTGTATATCTTGCAGAAAACATTCTTGAACGAGCCCCACCTCTTAGGTTCTACGGTCATGCTCACGCTGACTGAAGTGACACTTTGGTTGCTGTCGACAGTGCAACTCCGAAAAGCAAGAGATTTACAGACAGACTTAAATGTAAACCTTTTCCAGAAGGTTGTTGATGTTGAAGACGTGTAATACACCGGCCTTGGCAGAATGAGGCCATGCACCAAAGGCTATTGATGATGATTATGATGGTGAACTTTCTTCTTCAGCTGCTTCGCCCAAGTTACAGCCGTGCTCTGATCTGATACGATTTCTGACAAGATCTGACAATTTTTCCTCCTTATGAGTAAAATCTTTTTAATTGAAAACACTGAGTGGGGGATCTGTACAGCATTCCACGCTCCGTTTTTTGATTGTCAAGGTGCCCCACCATGACAGACAATTGCTCACTGTGGACTGTGAAGTAGAGGGAAGGGATGCTGACTCAAAGGGAAAACTGGGGAAGGAATATTGTGCTTTCGTGGGATCACTGTGAACGCACAGCTGGAGCGTGAAGGCAGAACAAAGGGGCTCTCCAGTGCATCTGTGTGTGGAAACATGCTCATATGTCCAAAAGTTCACATTTTAGAAACACAAGAAGAGTCGAGGAGGATTTTCTGTTTAATTCTTTTTCTGTGAAAGTCATTCTTTACTGTTTGTTTATTAAGTCATGCCACTTATAGCTGCTGTAACTACACTGCTGATGTTCTGGCATCACCAGAGAACCCCACGTGAGACACCACCAGACACCGCAGGATTAGTGAGATGGACCACGCTCTGGCCAAAGGTGACTTTTATCTCATCAGGGACTTTATCTGGGTATAATAAACTTGAAATGACAAATTCGGCCTAATGAGGCTCAATTTGTGCTTTGAAGGGAGGGTCAGAGATTCAGAGTCCAGCAAGTCATTATATAAAGCTAACGGGCTCCACTGGGAATGGTTAGTGGATTCTCTGTGGGTTCATCCTTTTTTTAAATGACTTGTGTAAAAACCTATTAAACGCTTTTTAGTACAGTATGTTCTTTCCAATGAGGTGAATAACTGAACTGAGTGCCAAAGTTACCAAGAATAAGACTTGAGAGATTAACCAGCTTTCAGTACATTTTATTAAGCTGTTGCATGCAATAGGGTCAGAACATACATCAGGCGTCTCGATGCAGAATAACAATGAAACAAAGGAAGCATAATGACTTTAAAGCATAAATGAAGATTAATCCTTACAGTTCAGAACAACAGAGTTAATCTTTTCGGGACAAAGTACCAGTCTGCAGTCTCTGTTCTCTGTTCAAGGTTAAATTTCCTTCTCACAGTATTTTTGGTTTAATCAAGTGGCCAAGGCTAAATTTTCCATCACTTTAGTCACTTTAATTTGCTGACGAGCCAGTCGCTGAGGACAACTCCCACCACAAGGATGATGATCATGATCACAAGTGCCAGGCCTCGCCGTACGAACAGTTGTTTTCCTGACAGAACATCTCCCACTGTGACCGTGATGAATGTTCTCTGGTGTGGACCGGAAACACCTGGATCCACGTCCCCCTCCTCCGCAGGCTTTGACCACATGGTACTGACCCGGCTCCCGTCACGATTTGTTCCTACAGGTTTGAGATCATTTCACAGGAGCTGGTTAGCACTGGCCAAAATCTCTCAAGACTGTTTAAGAGCTGAAGGATGGCGCTTTTCCACTAGTACCTACTCAGCCCGACTCGACTCGACTCGCCACGCCTCGGTTTGGCGCTTTCCCACTAGGGTTCGAGCCGTGTTGAGTAGATACTTTTTCTGTAACTATTCTGCCGAGGTTCTAAGCGGCTGATTAAGGCTGTATCTGACGTCATCACTCTACAGGCCACCGATTGGTCGGGGGTTGGAGTCAGACGTCTGAGTCAGGAGGAGGAAATCAGCAAAAGAGCAACTCTGTAGGCTTCTTGTTCATTTTATTCGACCAGCAGAAAAGTCTGTTTCATGATCCAACTCTGAGATGTTCATAAACCTGGTGGCTGAGTTAAAAAGGGATCTAGACGGGCGATAAGGAACGATGAGATCTACCAGGAGCTCTGTCACTTCATAGCTGCTCACGGCTACCAACGGACTTTTCAGCAGCGCCGAGACAAACAAAGAGAAACGAAAGCGTCGCCGCTTGAAGCTTCTCTCACTCTGACTTTTTAACTTGATATTGAACACAAGCCACAGACCAGCAGCACATATATCATCTACTCCATGTTCTACATCTTTAGTGTTCGTTTAGATCACACAATCAAATACATCACAGCAGCTCCACTCTAATCTCCTACTTCTGCTCCAGGTGCTGAATTGTTATGGAAAAGAAACTAGGCTGAGTCGAGTCGAGCTGAGATGAGTAGAGCTGAGTAGGTACTAGTGGAAAAGCGCCAAGAGTCGAGAGTTGCTGTGGTTCCTGTTCTCACCAGAACGTTCCAAATCCAGCGCGTCTTCGTCTTCTATGACGAGGACTCCTGCTCTCACGCAAGCCTGACCGCAAACATTCAGAGACAGACCTTCAGAGTGTGTTACAACGGAAACACTTTCACAGCTGTCACCTAGCTACCAACCTCTTCTGAAGCTTTTTTCCAGTCAAGTTT
The DNA here is from genome assembly GCF_033807715.1 of Cololabis saira. Classification (NCBI taxonomy): domain Eukaryota; kingdom Metazoa; phylum Chordata; class Actinopteri; order Beloniformes; family Belonidae; genus Cololabis; species Cololabis saira. The sequence goes on from NC_084587.1 coordinate 47,761,655, forward strand.
GCACAAAAATGTGATAAAGCAAGCGGCCTGCAGGACCACGCAAATGGTAAGTCCCAGCCAGAATCCTATTACAAATATAAGAAAAGACTTTTAGTAAGCACAAATGCGGAGTAAAACACAACTGAAATCTGTGCACAAAGATGTAAACTTATTATTGGATGCTGGTGATCTTAAGGCCTTCAGGTAACCCTGCATCAAAAGCAGCTACGTGACGTAAATCACAGGCGTCTGCGATGCCAATCCATGCTCTGTTGTGAACCAAAACAGATGTCTGCGATCCGAAAACCACTGCATTCTGTTTGTATGCATATTATACTCAGTGTAGTTACCTTCAATCCCCATGTTTGCAGCAAACATGAGGGACACGCCAATTGGGAACCCAATGATATAGAACCCAACGAAATTACATGCAGCACCAAAGAGCTGCTTCCCTGCTCCTCTGAGACCTCCTGCAGCCACAGCCTGCAACACCCAGACACAGGAGAGGGACAATAACATGTGTCATATGTAAACATATCCGTACAGATTGGTTGGAAGGCATGATAAAGTTTGGTTCTCACCGCGGTGGCATCGCCGACATGCATAAACCCAGATATATATATGACATCTGCAACTCTCTCAACAATTTCTCTGAAAGGATACAGAAACAGATTGTTCAAATGAGAATGACTGTAAATCATTGCTAAAATTGAGCATTAACAACAAAAGGGTTCTTCCATTCTCCAGTGATGCAAGAGTATCATAAATGATTTATAGCTAAAGACACAACGACCGGGACTTTTTGACACCCATTTGAGTTTGTCATGTCATTTGTCAATGATCAAAGCGTAAATATCTTACATTTGGGCAAGGTAATAAAATCAAGCACACGCTGCACACTTGTTACAGTTTTCTTTAACATAACTGAGGCTCATTGAACACAGTTTCATGTCAGCAAGTCAGCATCTAGTTAATTTATTACCCTCTATAAGGGCTCGGGGCGCCAGACTGGTTATATCACCTGTTGCATGTGATATAACCGGGCTGCCGTCCCGAGACGGTAACCGAAATCTCACCAAGTAGGTTTTTGTTTTTCCTTCAAAGACGTGTCTGAACAGTGCACTTACTGATCCGAGGTGAAAACGTATCCAATGACATTTCTGCCGATGGCGAAGCAAAGTCCAACAAAGCAAGCAATTGCAACTGCGTTCCACGAAAAAACACAAATACGGTTGTCAATTAAGTTGAACGTGGTGAGACAGGAGAAAAGATTACATGTTAAACGTACAGAGAAAATACTAACACAGGCTGACTGTTGTTCTGCAAACACTTGTTTTTCTGGTTTTGTGTAATACGTAACAACATTAAAAACATTGCTCGCATCAGAAGTTGATTAAAGTTGGAACTATTCCGGCACCAACTCAAGCATATGTCAACCAAACTGGGGCTAAAGAGCCGAGGTGGTACCCTGTAAAATCGTACATACTGTAGGTGCCGGGCAAATGGCGAGAAAACTGGTTATTACCATGTGCAGTCGGCCCCTCTTACATGACCAGACGTGGTCATTTCAGGACACAAACCTCTGAAATAAAGCCTGAAGAGATGCAGCAGAGACAGTGGGGGAATGCACCCAAAAGAAATGGATTGCACATCACCTTTGAAATGTGACTCACTGGTTTCTGGTGAGACGAAGGCGTCCGCAAGAGACGAACCAACGCATCAGACTGACACGTGTGACACTTGTTTGCATGCTCAGTTAGTTGACAGCTTATCAGAAGACAAAAAAATTCAATCCCTATTCTGCAAGGAAACGACATGATCTCAGACTGCAGGGGCTGTCTGTAATTTGAATGAAAATAGCATGTATTAGCGTGCCTTGTGCACACCGGCTCTTACATGCACAGACGATGGGGACCTTGCAGGATAGCTTGGCCTGCCTTGTGTTTCCTGCACCGAGAGCATTTCCGACACGCACGCTGGCAGCGACAGAGAACCCCAGAGGGCACTGTGGAAGAACAACATGCACCCACAGACATAATTACTTCATTACCTTAGGATACAGGTGCATTACATGGGTTATTTTTATTTCTTGCCCACAATATATGTAGAATCATAAGAGTAATTTTGAAACAGTGAAATGTGGAGACGGCAGGTTGTTATCTTAGCATAAAGGGGAGAAAAGCTGCCCAGGCTCTTCTTATGGACTTCACAGCAAACCTCCTGCTACAACAACATTGGCTTGGGTTTTTCATCCATGGCAGGTTGATGCTTTTGAAAAAAATAGATTTCTTTTTCTTTCTTTTTTTTGGTCCCAGCTATACTGTAGCCTTCACTTCAGTTCATTAAGACTATTGATAACTGTAAGGAAACTACATCAAAATAAATGCAGAGGACCAAACTTTTGAGTGGAGTTCACAAACGTTAACCATTTACAATAAAACACCTTTAAAGAAATGACATGCTGCCATTACTGTTTTATGAGAATTGTAAGAACAAGATGGATACTGAGTTACCATGTACGCCATAATGCAGAGCTGGTACGCAACGGACTGAACGCCCAGCTCCACCTCACTGATCATTCCTGCCAAGATTCCTCCGATTTCAAATATCCACCACGACAGACAGACCATGAGCATGCTGGGAATGGCCAACTTGATGAAGAGGTCCCACTCCTGCAGACAGTCAAGGGACCAGCCTGTTGGTTGGAGGTACCCAGCGTCGATAAAAGAGATGTGTGAATTAATGCGATGTAACCGGAGTGGGCGATGAAACAGGGTTACATTTTTACAGTAAGAAAAAAATCAACGATACAGTCCAGACTGGGGTTTTTTCCTCCACATTTTTAAACGTCAGACTCGTGTCGTGCTCTGGGACGTGGACTGACCTCCCCATGTGGCTTTGTGAAGACCCCTCCAGCAGATGTAAACGTAGAGAATTAAAGCCAGCATGTACTGGGAGATGGCATTGGCTGCTGCTGATCCACTTCAAGAGTTCAAGAGTATTGGGATTTAGAGGACAGAAAAAAAACACAGTTAGAACAACTTAATGCTGAGATATATTTGTACTTCTTCACCACGGTACTAGTCTGTGAGTTAATAAAACAAGCTTCAAACTGCACAATAGCCTTGGTCTCACACTTGATGTCTTCATTTTGTCCCATCAGCCTCTCTATATTCTGTTTCGTTTTGGTTCATTTTGATGTTCACATTGTTTACATGGACTTGTAGTGTTTTTGATTGTAGCAGGCATTTCGGGCCAGTTCCACTGTTGCAAGAGGAGCTGAAGGTTAGTTTCTTGGCCTCTTAAACACATTGCATCACCGTGGATGTTGGTGCCGGTGGTTTAACCTGCAGATGAGAGCTCGCCTGCTCTCAGTTGGCGTGTCCTTAAAATTACATCACATCAACCACTAGACGCCTCTTTTCCTCAATGTTTACTTAAACGTGAAGCAGGTGAGTGTTTTCATCAACAAAAGCAGACATGTATCTCACCCTTAGCGCTAATTTGATTAATAGTTATTTCAGCCCATTCAGGGCGAATCCACCAAATTAAACAGTGAACGGTGAAAACATATTTATGGTGTTTTGCTTATTCACCAGAATCTTTACATGGAAACATGAACACACACATCATGTGTAGCGTGTGAGCTTGTGGTGATGGTCATTTTAATGATTCTAAGTTCCTTCTCCTGGTTGGACATCATTTTCAGAATAAAGATGATTCTTTCATCATTTTATTTTAAAGCTTATCAGTCTCTTGAACCTAACGTAACCGTTAAAGTGTCTGTAAATGATTTCAGTACTAGCCAGACTAAGTGGTTTGGTGGTTAAGATACAAATCATCTTGTTGGCTACATTTCAATGAGGTGGTATTGCAATTTTGCTCAACTTGGAGCTCTTGGTACGGGTTAAATTAGGTTTATGTAGTATGATGTTGAAGAGCACAGCGCACATGGCCCGAGGCTTAAACCTTATAAACACGTTCATGTGGTGTTTATATTTAAGAATACATTCAATATGTGATGCAAGCAGCCAATGCCAAGGCTGCGTATCTCCACCTTCAAACTGCATTATCCTTCTGACGGTCTGAAACTGTGGACTCAAACAGCTAGTTTTGTAACTGTACAATATACGATGTTAAGTTTACTCTGAAATCTTGTTTCAACTTGCTTGTCTAAATTCATCCAATATGTCAGGAAGGCCATTCATCCCTTTGGGAACGTCTATAATCGTTGTTGTACCTATGAAACCCCTCCTTGGGAGGTTTTTGGGCGTTATTTGAGAATATCTACACGTACATATTCTATTAGCATCCAACACAAAGTAAAACAGTTCAAATAATTCTTCAAATCAGCCTTCAAAAAAACACAAAAAAAAAAACAAGAACCTTCTTTCAGTTCACCGTTTAGTTCAACTGTACAGGGTACAAGAGGGTTTTTGTCCCATGGCACCACCGAGTTAACATTGGCATTTTTTACATCAGCATTAAGCTGACCTCCAAAAAGCGCTGTCTGAACCCAAGGCCAAGACCAGCAGGCTGAAAAACTCCTGCATACCGCAGTTAGACTGTTTAATGACACTATTTAGATGCCAAAGACACAGCATGACTGCTAATGAACATTGCATGGTTGACCTTCAATTAGATATTTTTAACTTTGAAATGTAATGTTTTAAAATTGTATGTAATTTATGTTTTTTTTATCGATTGCTGTAAAATTCTGCTTTTTTTCAGTGGAGCCCTGGCTTTCACTGCAAGCTGAATTGAATCAAATCAAATCAAAATCAAATCATTCAACACCGGGGGGCATATTTCATATTTCACAAGGATTGACAGAAGGTATCTTATTTTGCGTGCCATTCGGCGCACTGCATTATAATAATAATATCAATGAACGCGTCTATTTTCATACATCAGGCGCACCGGGTTATAAGGTGCATGATAAAACATATAAAACGAAACAAAACAGTTTGGAAAGTCGAACTTTATTCAACTCATTCACAACAACTCAAAATATCGTTGTTGTACAGTTGTAACTAAAACAGAAAAATATGCACATTTTAAATCATTCGTCTTCCACGAATCAACAAAAAACAACAATAAAAAGTGGAGGAGGTAAGCGTCGTACTACATCCTGTTCTCTGATTGGTTCATCATTGCCAGCGACAGTGGACACTTGAAGTTAGTGTGAGGTTGGAACAACGTTGTATTCCAACATTTGATTATAATTTAATTATGATACAGATTTGAAAATCGGGTTTACAATAAAAACCTAACGTTGGCTTGACATCTAATTATAGTAAGGTAACTAGATGTTGGATGATGGTTGTTTGCCAGCACTACATAATTAGTTATCTAACGTTGCAACCCGTATTCAACCAAGGACAGACTTTAATGTGTCAGCTGAACGGTCCCCAATCAAGCGGACCAAAGTCACTAAAACACTTTGACAGATTTTGAGTGCAGTGTAACACATAAAACTGGTTCCAGGTCAGTAAGCACAACCAAATTCATACATAAGGTGCACTGCTGATTTTTGAGAAAATTTAAGGATTCCAAGTGCGCCATAGTGCGTAAAATACGGTAAGTGGCAACACGGCGTCATAGAGAAGTGTCGTTGTTTTGTTGTGAGGATTCTGGTCACCTACGTTGTGATCTCAAGTATCGTGTTTTTTTTCTTTTTTAATGCCTTTTCAACCAGATCCTGACCTTGGCCGGGTTTCCCAGATCCAACCTCTCTTAAGGATTTAAGAGAGGTTCAAAGAAGGTTTGAACTAAGAGAGAATCCTAAGATACGGGTGTTTCCCAGATGACTTCTTAACACCGTCCTTTAGTTTCGCTCTTTCAGACGCTCTTTGGAGCAGCTGTACGGTTCTGAAACCAAATGAATCGATGCCAGGCAAATCGATCACCGATCACTATCAGCGCATTTTCACACGCAGCACTGCTGCCTAACGCACTAATTCACTGCTGCCTGTGCGTTATAATAAAACATTAAGATGATAAATATAATTCAATGACCCTTTTTCATCCAAACGGTGTGTTACTCCGTTATTTCTGGCTACAGTGAGGCTTTTTTTCCCCACACACGGAGACCGGGAGTAAACGGGGTGGGCGTGTGTGTGCGTTCAAAAACATGAGCCAAGAGAAGGCAAGTTTCGCAAATCGCAACGTGGAATTACAGCAAACCCTGGTTTTTCGCAGGGGTTATGTTCCAAAAAGAACCCGTGATAAGTGAAATTCTTTTTACAATTATAGAGGGCTTCAGATTGCAGAGATCATCCCCGCCTCGCACGTATTCCTCCTCTTCTGAATGATGCTGCATCCCGACTCGCGCTGTATACAGCGCGAGTCGGCAGGTGGGTTTTTTCAAGAGAAGAAAATAGTTATGGGTCGTTGTCTTCGCTCTTTTTTCTTCTGGGCAAAAAGATTCTTTAATATAAACCGACACCATTGATTATATTTGAGACTGTATGAACGATTCATCAAAGGATCTCGTTCTTCAGCTGCTGCTTCCCTGTCATCACATAGGGGCTCGGGCTCGGGCACGGCGCAGGTGTCCCGGCTGCCTGGACAGCCCGGTCCGACAGCACGTCCAGGGGACTGAAGTGCTGACGCACGAATGCGTTCATATAAACAGTTCTGCTTCGCGCACGGTGACGCGGTTGATTTGCAGCGAGAACATGCTGTATAGCAGCCAAATTATCAAATAAATGATATTCATGATGATCGTTTTATTTGTGCGCATAAAGCATATACAGGAACACACTTGTTATTCCTTATTTTTCTTTTTTTCCCCCTTTGCTGTCACCAATAAATGCTAAACAATATAAATCTAAAGTATAAAATAAATCAAAATTTGTGCGGGTGCATTGTTTTAATATCTCATTGCTTGGTGTGATATTGATTTGCCTGACGCGCTGGATCTGTGAGTCTTTGTTCACTAAGATGGTTGGAAAGACTGGGTCAGCAGCATCTTTCATTTCCTTCTTAATGAAAGAGATACTTAAGCTAAGAGCAACTCTGGGAAACGCGATTTTCTTTCACAGGCTCCTTAAGAAGGTTTGAAAGAAGTCTTTCGCTGTTAAGAACTACTTAACTGATCTGGGAAACCCGGCCCTTATCTGCTAAAATGATGGTAAAGCCTTTAGTGAGACCATTAAGGGCCCGATTTACTAAGATCCTAAATAAAGAGTACTAAATTGCGTGTGCACTGAAAAAGTTTGTGGGTGCTGTCAAGTTTGCACAGGTTTTTACGCACGCAAACCTTTAGTAAATCGGGCCCTAAGTGTTCAAGTGTCAAGATAATACTAATAGGAATTTGCCGTTCAACATTAGCATTTTAATTGTGGAATGGACGTGAGTGGCGTGAGATGGACTGGTGTACGCTGCTCCTCACCAACTACTCTGAGCAATATCTTGACAAACAAGATAATGGGGATGTAGGAAATGGATAAATGAAGTATAGCAGTTGAATTTTTTACATTTTGGCAATGATGAAAAGCCGGAGGTTCAAAAAATTAGGATCATCTCTGATTTATTTATTGGGTTCCAAACGTCCCCAAACTGCCCAAACATTTCTCTCAAATGCTGGACAGCTACATGATTCTAGATTAGTGAAAGTACACGTTTTTGCACGAGAGCTGAAACCTACCGATTCTCTCTTGTCAATACACCCGTGATTGATTGTTCCTCTTCATTAATGATCCTAAGACTTTTAAATGTTGATTACAAAGAAACTCACGCCACACCCAGCTCCAGAGGATACAGGAAGATGTAGTTGAAGATTGCATTGAGGACGTTTCCCGCTATTCCAGTTATGACCTGAGGCCACATAATTCCCTGTAATGAACAACACAGTTTAATGTCTCTCAACAGTAACTTCAGTTACTCACCTACAGTACGTTTTTATATCGTGTGCAAACAAGCAATTTTATGTTAAGAGACCGCACCTGATTCTGTAGATACTTCCCTTCCAGCATGTACATAAAAGCAGCCTGAAAATAGAAATAATGAATGCTTTTAACCTACACTTATCATCCTTAACTCCCTGCCTAATCTGTCCTGATTATACAGGATTGCCAGAAAAAGTATGTGAACCCTTTCAAAGGGCAGTTTTCTGCATCAATTTGCCATAAAATGTGATCTGATCCTCATTCAAGTCACAGTAAGAGACACAGGGTACTTCAGTTAATTTTTCAGGTGTTTACTGAACATCTCAAAAACACTCATGAAGCTGGGGGGGAAACTAATGTAAATGAACCCTTGGAGCTCACAGCTAGTTGAACCTCCTTTGGCAGTAGTGACCTCAGCCGAGTCTATCAGTAACTTTGAAACAGACAAGAAAAAACGTTCAGAAAGATTTTTTTGAGAATTCCCGTTACAGAAGCGCTTCATCTTTCTTTGTAGGATGTCTGGTCTGACCGACTCTTCAGGGTCTATCTAAGGCAGGGGTCAGCAACCGAAAATGTTGAAAGAGCCACATTGGACCAAAAACACAAAAAACAAATATGTCTGGAGCCGCAAAAAATGAAAGGTCTCGTATAAGCCTTAGAATGAAGGCAAACACATGCTGCATGTATCTATATTAGTTATAACTGGGGGAACATTTTTTTTTCATTATGCAATTCGAGAAAAAAGTTGAAATGTTGAGAAAAAAGTCAAAATTTCGAAAAAAAAAAAAAAAGTCAAAATGTTGAGATTAATGTTGAAGTACAATCTCGAGAAAAAAGTTGAAATGTCGAGAAAAAAGTCAAAATTTTGTGAAAAAAGTCAAAATATTGAGAAAGAAGTTGAAATGTTGAGAAAAAAGTCAAAATCTTGAGAAAAAAATCGAAATGTCGAGATTAAAAATGAAAGGCAAAAGGATGAAAAAAAGAGAGAAAAAAGGGAAAAAAGAAGAAAAAAAGGAAAAAAGAGAAAAAAGTGAAAAAAGGAAAAAAAAAGAGAAAAAAAAAAAAAAGGAAAAGAAAAAAAGGTCAAACATTTTTGAAAAAGGTCCAGGAGCCACTAGGGCAGCGCTAAAGAGCCGCATGCGACTCTAGAGCCGCAGGTTGCCGACCACTGATCTAAGGGATGATCTGGGCTCTAACTGGGCCGCGGTAAAAGGCTGATTCTTATTTTCTGAAGCAATTCTTTGGTGAATATACTTCAACATTTAAGGTTATTGTCCTGATCAATAGAAGTTGAGTCATTTCCCAACTTTTACTAAGCTAAACATGCAGGACGGCGGCCTTCAAGGATCAGAATTGGGAAAACTGGCCTATATATTCAATTACAAAAAAAAACATGCACACAAGAATTAATTGTTTGTGTTATCAGTTGAGGACACAGTGTGTTGTTGTGAGTTAAATGTAAATCAGATCGCAACCCATGGGACATTAATGAGGAAAAGCGGTCCATTCCAAGGGGTCCGGATACATTTTCTCCCTACTGTAAGTCAAGTTTTTCACACAAAACCTTACTGATAACATCCAGATGAAGTGTCTTATTGAAGTAATAGTCAGACTCATGAGGGTAAGCATAAATCAGGAAACTCACTGGAAGGGCCGGCATGAAGATCTTCACATACAGCTGAGCAAGACTTCATGACAGAGAGACAGACAGACGTGACACATGAGGACAACCTTTGTATTGGCAGGGCTACAGCTGGAGTCATTAAGTAGCTGGACAGCAGGCCGGCATGAGCCCACAAACAAAGACAACATTATTTCAGACTTTTCTAGGATAACGGTTAAATAGACCTGGCGACTTCTGGGCTCTGCTTGGCAGCGAGTAAGAGAGGCTCAGTGTTGATGAGGACGGCCCAGCAGGGGAAACAGGCCAGCAGCAGAATCAGAACGCCCCTCTGGAGAATCACACCCACGCGCTTCAAGTTACCACTGCCGTAGGTCTGCAGGAGACAGGTAAAACAAATGGAGAAGCGAGGGCGAAAAATATTTGATACATAAACCATCGTTGAACTTCTGAGGTTGAAGACTTTTTTTTTTTTTTTATTCTTTATTTCATTCAAAAAACAAAACAATTTAATACAAACACAAATACAAATGTTCCTACTTATGAATGAAAAGGGAACAGAAAGAAGAAGAATCTTATCTGATCTGCCCCTTTCACAAATAACATAAATTAAAAATAATAATAAAAAAAAAACAACTAAGTGAATAAAAACAACTAAAATAAAATTAAAATAACATTAAATAAAATTACCACCGCCTACGGGTATGTCAATCAAACTCAACATTTTTCGTTATATTTCCTTAACAAACAGGCTTTAATTGTTCTTTTGAATGTAATGTTTGATTTGGATTCTTTGTTTTCTTTGTTCAGATTGTTCCATAAATTGATTCCTTTCACAGAAACACAACGTTCCATCAATTTTGTCCTGCATCTTGGTTTTATAAAAATCTCTGTTCCTTTTAAGTTTTACTTGCTTTTTCTTTTTTCAAATCTTTTCTGAATGTTGATTGGTAAAGTTTTTTTATGAGCTTTAAACATAATTTGCAGAATACTATGGTCTACTAGTTCATGAAATTTCAACAAAGACTCTACCTGAGATATGAGGGTATCGCAGGTGGCGGACAAACCAGTGCCAATAGAAATTCCAGTGCAGTTGACCACCTGCAGGTGACAAAGCAAAGGCCTGAAATAATATTCATATGAATCCATAAAACAAAGAGAACGGTTGTTGAAAGACATGGGTTTGTTGAAGCTCATCTCCTCACCGCAGAAGCCAGTGAAACTCCCGCCAGCTCTGTTTTTCCTAGATGACCACAGAACACCACACTGATGATACTGATCATGAACACCATCAGCTGAGAAAGAACCTGTAAAAACGATATCAAACACAGGAGCCTTCAGAGAGGAACAGTAAAATAAACAAGCCTGTGTTGAAACAGGATTTGAAACAAAATATAGAAAGCCCGTTGGTGAAACCTTGTCGGCCTGCATGCTCCTTATCCTCTCTTTGCTTCAAACGGCCAAAAATGTGGTCCTTAGTATTGTGCTGAACTGATAATGTGAGACTAATTAAACAAAGAATTTAAAAACAGAGTTCATCTGGTTATCCCAGAAAGACAGAAGCGTCAAGATTTACAACGGAGTGAGGAAAGAGTTAAGGTATATTATGACTTACGAGAGCCACTGGAGCATCGTTCAACATGTTTTTACCAGCCACAACTGAACAGTCATCAACCACAGTTCCTTCCTGCACAACAGGAATTGGATTTATCACATGCCAACATTCAAATTTTCGAGTAAAAGCTAATGCAGTAATTCCAAAAGTTGTAGTTATGCAACGGACCACTGGAGACTGGGTCCAAAAGCCAGTGAGTCCCCACTGACCACTGTATTGACATGTCCAACTATACAATAGTAAATAAACACATTTACAGCCTGGTTAAAAAAAGCTGTTCTGGTCTCAATCGTTGGATTTTCCATGACAAATCTGAGGGGGGTGAAGTATTTTGTACCACACCAGGAGAGTTTTTATAACGCATAAAAATTCCTGACTGATTTACAGTCGCCTCAGCCATTTTAGTTTAGTTTAGTTTATTTATTTAGCAATATAAGACAAATTGAACAAAAAAATGAAAAAACATTGAAATAATATGCAAGGAAAGGAAGAAGCCTGGTGGCTTATATAGAATCCTTTCCATATATGAATAAAAAACAAAACAAAAGCTACACCACTAAGCCATTGGCTAGCCATTATCTCTTCCTGATCCGCAATGGTTATGCGGCTGTACTTAGCGGAGCAAAGAGCATTTTCTTCTCACGCAATGACGGCTATATATATATATATATATATATATATACTGTGTACAGTGGGGCAAAAAAGTATTGAGTCAGCCACCAATTGTGCAAGTTCTCCCACAGAGATTAGAGAGGCCTGTAATTTTCATCACAGCTTCACTTCAACTATGAGAGACAGAATGGGGGGAAAGAATCCAGAAAATCACATTGTAGGATTTTCGCTGAATGAATTGGTAAATTCCTCTGTAAAATAAGTATTTATTCAACTACAAACAAGCAAGATTTCTGACTTTCACAGACCTGTAACTTCTTCTTTAAGAGGCTCCTCTGTCTGGCTCACTCGTTACCTGTATTAATGGCGCCGGTTTTAACTGGTTATCAGTATAAAATACACCTGTCCACAACCTCAGTCACACTCCAAACTCCACTATGGCCAAGACCAAAGAGCTGTCAAAGGACGTGAGAAACAGAATTGTAGACCTGCACCAGGCTGGGAAGACTGAATCTGCAACAGGTAAACAGCTCGGTGTGAAGAAATCAACTGTGGGAGCAATTATTAGAAAATGGAAGACATACAAGACACTGATAATCTCTCTCGATCATTCTTTAAAAATCAGACAATGTGATTTTTTTGTCTATCATAGTTGAGAAATACCTGTGATGAAAATTACAGGTATATCTCATCTTTTTAAGTGGGAGAACTTGTGCAATTAGTGGCTGACTAAATACTTTTTTTTGCCCGACTGTATTTACATATATATGCATGTTAGTCTTGCAACAGCGGGTTTTCCTTGTGTGTGCATGGGTGTGTGTGAGTGTTTCCTTCACCAGAGCCCTTGTCTATCCATATATTATTGATCCCGAGAGAGAGAGAGAGAGAGAGAGAGAGAGAGAGAGAGAGAGAGAGAGAGAGAGAGAGAGAGAGAGAGAGAGAGAATTCTGTAAGGAGAGGACTAAGAGGGACAAAGGGATGGGTGGGGTGTGACAGACCAGGAAAGAAAAGACAGGACAGTGATGGGTACAGTTTGGTGACTGTGTGATGTGTTGTAGTGCATGTGAATGAGTGTGTAACCTGTGTTGGAATAAATAGACATCGAAACACAGGACAACCAGTTATTTAGAAACAAAGGAGGATAGAGAGAAGGGGAGGACTGTTCCCTTTTCATTTGTTTAATTTTGGTGTGTAACCTGTGTATGCTGTGCTGTAGTGTGTGGTGTGTGCTTGGGACACTTGTCGACCTGTGAGTATATTTAAGTGTCTGTGTCAAAGCTGGGGGGTGGGAGTGTTGATACATATCAATTGCAATTGTGCAGTTCTCAATAAAGACCAGTGTGTAAACTTCTATTTGAGAGTACATAATCATCCCACATTTATCATCTATTACATATTGTGTGTTGTGTACTATATCACAACTCATGGTTGGCACACTAGTATACACTACGACAGGTATAGCCACTTGTCGTAGTGTATATTTACGCAACAGGAATTCTTGATTTCACCGCCGAGAACACATTAAATGGTACATCCTGCTCTGCAGATATTACGACAGGGATGCGTTGAAGGAGCTGGTCGGTTTCCAGGGCAACATGGCTGCACCCTATACAAAGAAAAATGGGCTTCAAAACCCCTCTACAGAAACCAATGGGTCACGTGACTAACACTTCGTCCCTTCTTTTTTAGGATCTATGATGTGAACCCAACAACATAGGCTACAGCCTAGCCCAACATGCACCTCCTTTTAATTTGAACAATCCATCATGTATCAGCTCTAGTAAAATATACTTTATTTGCCCCATTGCCATGTCTGAGCCACATACAGGAAGTAAACATAAAGAAACTCAGGCCTGTGAGTCAGCCAACAGCCAACTTTTAATGCAGCCAACAGTGCTGCATTAAAAGAAAGTACACTGCCGCCTGGTGGTTGGCAGTGTAATTACAAAGGAACACAAAAAATAATGAAGCGTAAACCCCGGAGACAGCGTAGGCGCTATGTGTAGGCTATGTGCATATAATTGGGCTTCACGCCGACGGGGAGCAATCCTGAAGAGTTTGTTCCTGACACAAAGGGATGGGCATGTTCCAGCCCGTTCCACCCATTTGCAACATAAAGCCATACAGTTAAAAGGGGAAAGACGTTTCAAAAACACTCTTTAGAAAAGTGGGGGATGTCCCGGGGCCTTTATCAAGTTCTTATTACAGTCTAGGCTGCTGCTCAGCCTATGGCACAGAAATACACACGTGTATACTTCCATGAGCCTACAGCACAAGCTTCATTTCTGATTGGTCCCATGACTATCCAATGGTGTCCAGGGGCAGGTTCTCCTGCATCATAAAAAACTGTTTGGCCAATCCCTCCCATCCACTGTACATCAAGCAGACAGGGATGAGGAGCAAATTCAGCGACAGGTTCAGAGACAGTCATTTATTCCAGCCGCACTCTGACTCTACAACCAGGCCCTGCAGGCACAGCGAGACCTGGAGCTGGAGTTGTTAGGCTAACTGACTTGGAACTTTTATCTGCACATGATGCACTTTAACAAACTTCCAGCAACTACCAGCACTTCATATTTATTGGACCAGCAGTGTGTTTATATTTCATTTATTGCATTGTCATCTCTATTTTTCTGTTTGTCTTCCTCTTTTTAAATGTCATGAGCTGTTTGACAACTGATTTTCCCCAAAGGGGACAATAAAGGTTTCAATCAATCAATCTATCAATCATTGGCCCTGCTCTGATTCCCCAGCAGCGAGACCAATTCTTATACTTAAGGGGGAATAATCAGGATGGCTCCACAATCCTCTGATTTGGTTCTGTGATGTCAAAGTACCCTGGAAGACTTACCCAACACAAAGTGACACAGTTGTGTTGATTTAATGCTCTAAAAAAGAAAATGTCTATTTTAAATAGCACGTTTTCTTTAAAGTCAATTAGGTCAACATAATTCAATGTCGTCGTGAGTTCACTTCACGGTACAGTTCAATACCTTCAGTTCGGCCACAGAGCAAAAGGGTAAAGAGATCCCTTGTTTGAGAATTATTATAAAGATGGTCGATGCCCACTTTATCCCCGTCTCTGATCTCAGTAACTTAAAATACATTTTTTTTAAAACAGAAAGAAAAAAGCCTGCTTAGCCGTGAGAAGGAGGGGTGTTGAGCCACATTTTGTAATAACGGTGCATTTAGTAATAAACGTCCAAAATGTAATAACTTTGTCATTTCATTTTGTAATAAAGCCGCATTTTGTAATAAACTACCCCAACGCATTTTGTAATAAATTTTGCCGCATTATGCAATAAGTTATTACATTTGGAGAAGATTATTACAAAATGCACTTGCAACTTTTTTTATTCTCTAGAAAATGTAATAACATGGTGCATTATGTAATAACAATTCTAAAGCATAGTTTATTTGTTTGTCATTGGCCTATATAATTCCAAACTTCAAATAGGCAACTAAAGAGCGTGAAAGCATTGGACAGTGTCTCTGTACCTGATTGTAGTTATGTCTTCCTCAACATCTGCACTTTATATGATTGATGTGATTATGTACTGTTAACTGGCTGTGACCTCCTATGCATCTGCACTTTATAAGACGTGGTTTTATCATTTTTTGCTACTTTGTTCCTCTGTTATTGTTTTGTATTCTGTCTTTTAACCTTGTGTTTTTATTTGTTTTGACGTGCGCTGCTGCCTTCCTGGCCACGTCACCCTTGTGAAAGAGATCCTTGATCTCAATGGGCTACTACCTGGTTAAATAAAAGTTAAATACATTTTTTTTTTTAAGTTATATTTGGACTATTATACATAGATTTATTGGGCTACATAGCTCTAAGGGAAATTGGATAAAAAAACAACAAAAGTCACTCTTGTATAAATTAATTGTTAAACAAACAACAATAAACATAATGCACCATGTTATAACATTTCCTAGAAAATAAAAAAAGTTGCAACTGCATTTTATAACAATCTTCTCAAATCTGCAATAACAAAATGTATTATAAAATGGGGCAGTTTATTACAAAATGCGGCTTTATTACAAAATGAAATGAAAAAGTTATTACATTTTGTACGTTTATTACAAAATGCACCGTTATTACAAAATGCGGCTCAACAAGGGTTTCATTCTCACCACCGGTCCCCTGCCAGTTTCAGGAGCTGCACCAGCTCGCTCCGGTAGTCCGGCGGGATGAAGCCGCAGACGCGTCCCGGTCCGGCGCGTCGTTCCCCGGGGAGCTGAGCCGCAGAGGGTCCGCTCACAGCTCCGCTACCTCCACCCGAACTACGATCCATCACTGGAGGGATATGTGCATTAAAGCAGGGCTAAATACATGCATTAGGGCCGATTATAAATAAATGAAAATCCCCAAGGAAATCTGCTGACGCTGAGTTTGAGTCGTCCTCCAACTAAAAACAGGATGTGATGACTGTTACGACACCAGAATATCAGATATCAGGTTTTTTTTTTGCAGAAACGTGGTGGACGTACATATGTTACATGATATTACGACGGTGAATTTTTGTGTAAGCAGCAGGTTTAACTGATGCACACGCTCCGTGTTTTATAACGTAACAACTTTTTGGGTAACTCCAATTACATGACACCCCCACCCTTTTGTTAGAGAGAGAAAGAAAGAAAGAAAGAAAGAAAGAAAGAAAGAAAGAAAGAAAGAAAGAAAGAAAGAAAGAAAGAAAGAAAGAAAAGAAAGAAAGAAAGAAAGAAAGAAAGAAAGAAAGAAAGAAAGAAAGAAAGAAAGAAAGAAAGAAAGAAAGAAGGAAGGAAGGAAGGAAGGAAGGAAGGAAGGAAGGAAGGAAGGAAGGAAGGAAGGAAGGAAGGAAGGAAGGAAGGAAGGAAGGAAGGAAAGGAAAGAAAGAAAGAAAGAAAGAAAGAAAGAAAGAAAGAAAGAAAGAAAGAAAGAAAGAAAGAAAGAAAGAAAGAAAGAAAGAAAGAAAGAAAGAAAGAAAGAAAGAAAGAAAGAAAGAAAGAAAGAAACTTAATCAGGGCTCTCGAGTCTCGCATTTCAACAAGTTCACACGCTCCCAGGCCACACGTGGCATTTCTCACTGAGAAATTAACTTCCCCGCACAGTAACTCCAACAGTCCATCGTAAAAACGTGTCAAAGGTAAACGCTGTGCAACGACTGGGAGCGGAGCGCTCAGCTCAGAGCGGCTGTCTGGAGTCGCCCTGTCAGCCAATCAGATAACAGAATGTTTGGTTGCCAGGTAAAGTCTGAGTTTCAGCTTCAAGGGTTCAGCGAATGAATCAAAGGGCTAGATGTGTTTTTCTTTATTAAATGTTTTTGTTTATTTGTTTAGAGAAGAATGAGACCACTGCTTTTATTTTTTGTTGTTTTCATTGTTTAACTTTTTTATTGAGGAATCAGTCATGGAAGAAAATGTACAATATCACAGTGTTGTCCTCATTTTTAAAAATAAAAGATATACAAAACAAACACAAGGTACATAAGAAAACCTGCTTAAAACAATCCCCATTTCCCACCCCCCTCCCCTCTGCTTGTCACAACAGAGGTGGCTATCAAATCGTACCGCTATTCAGCTTGAGTCATCAATATATTGTAGAAGGGGTTCCCAAGTTTTATTGAACCGTCTCAGTTTGTTTATTCTCTCCAGATGAGAGAGCTTCACCATTTTTTCCAGCCATAATTTAACAGAAGGGATTTCTGTTTTTTTCCAAAACATCAAAACAAGTTTCTTTGCTATAATAAAAGCACAAGATAACAGTTGTTGTTGACATTTATTAAGTTGAAGACCACTGCTGTTAAAGGGGCCCGTTTGGTTTTATTATTTTTATTTTTGAATGTTATACATCACTAAGACAAATTATTTAATATATTGTGAAGAGACAATGGCCACCGTGTTTTCCTTTGTTATAGAATAAATAAGACAGTGTATTTGATCAGTGTAACTTGTACTTTCTGACGAAGCCGGGTCCATGGGACACTGGGATGGAGACATTCCTCCGCGTGTGCACTTGGTAAGACATCAGTAATATGATGAAAGTGACATTTGGCAATTAGTCATTGTATGTAATGTACCTGAATCGTAGCTTCACAAGGATGGAGGACTGTTCAGATGAACTCGTTTTGTGTTTAGGTTTCCAACAGGTGGATGGAGGAGGCAGGTGGGTGGCAGCACTCAGGAGGAGAGACTTTTTATCACAGGACTGTTCAGTCTTGTGCAGCCGTTGTTTCACACCAGAGGACTTTGACAGGACTGCACAGTTGACTCGTTTAAAGTCAGGACTGAAACCATCAGTTTTTAATTTTCCTAACCATCTTTGTAAAGTTAGTGTCATTGCAATTTCTCACGTAACCACAATATTTCCCACATTATATATAATATATATTTATATATATATATATATATATATATATATATATATATATATAT
This sequence comes from Cololabis saira, assembly GCF_033807715.1. Taxonomy (NCBI): domain Eukaryota; kingdom Metazoa; phylum Chordata; class Actinopteri; order Beloniformes; family Belonidae; genus Cololabis; species Cololabis saira. The sequence goes on from NC_084587.1 coordinate 47,779,791, forward strand.
ATATATATATATATATATATATATATACTCACTCACTCACTCATCATCTCACTCATCTTCTTCCGCTTTATCCGTTCCCGGGTCGCGGGGGCAGCAGCCTCAGCAGGGATGCCCAGACTTCCTTCACCCCAGACACTTCCTCCAGCTCTTCTGAGGGGACTCCGAAGCGTTGCCAGGCCAGCCGAGAGACATAGTCTCTCCAGCGTGTCCTGGGTCTTCCCCGGGGTCTCCTCCCGGAGGGACATGCCTGGAACACCTCCCTAGGGAGGCGTCCAGGAGGCATCCGATACAGATGCCCAAGCCACCTCAGCTGACTCCTCTCAATGTGAAGGAGCAGCGGCTCGACTCCGAGCTCCTCCCAGGTGACCGAACTCCTCACCCTATCTCTAAGGCGTCCAGCCACCCTGCGGAGGAAACTCATCTCGGCCGCTTGTATCCGCGATCTTGTCCTTTCGGTTACTACCCAAAGTTCATGACCATAGGTGAGGGTAGGTGCGTAGATTGACCGGTAAATCGAGAGCTTCGCCTTTCGACTCAGCTCCCTCTTCACCACGACGGTCCAGTACATCGACCGCATAACTGCGGACGCTGCACCGATCCGTCTGTCAATCTCACGCTCCATCGTTCCCTCACTCGTAAACAAGATCCCGAGATACTTGAACTCCTCCACCTGAGGCAGGACTTCTCCACCCACCCGGAGAAGGCATGCCACCCTTTCCCGATGGAGAACCATGGCCTCGGTTTTGGAGGTGCTGATTCTCATCCCTGCCGCGTCGCACTCTGCCTCAAACCGCCCCAGCACATGCTGAAGGTCCCGGTCCGATGAAGCCAACAGGACAACATCATCTGCAAAAAGCAGAGATGAAATCCTGAGGTCCATAAAAATTATGAACAGGACCGGTGACAAAGGGCAGCCCTGCCGGAGTCCAACATGCACCAGGAACAAGTCTGATCTACTGCCGGCAATGCGAACCAGACTCCTGCTCCGATCATACAGAGAGCGGACAGCCCTTAATAAAGGGCCCCGGACTCCATACTCACTGAGCACCAGCCATAGAATGGCATGAGGGACACGGTCAAATGCCTTCTCCAGATCCACAAAACACATGTAGACTGGTTGGGCAAATTCCCATGAACCCTCGAGCACCCTGCGGAGGGTGTAGAGCTGGTCCAGTGTTCCACGACCGGGACGAAAAACGCATTGTTCCTCCTGAATCCGAGGTTCAACTATCGGCCGTATTCTCCTCTCCAGTACCCTGGCGTAGACTTTCCCGGGGAGGCTGAGAAGTGTGATCCCCCTATAGTTGGAACACACTCTCCGCCGGTCCCCCTTTTTAAAAAGATGGACCACCACCCCGGTTTGCCACTCCAGCGGTACTGTCCCCTTCCTCCATGCAATGTCGCAGAGGCGTGTCAACCAAGACAGCCCTACGAAATCCAGAGACTTGAGGTACTCAGGGCGAATCTCATCCACCCCCAGTGCCCTGCCACCGAGGAGCTTACAAACCACCTCTGTGACCTTGGCTTGGGTGATGGATGAGCACGTCTCCGAGTCCCCACTCTCTGCTTCCTCAGTGGAAGGCATGTCGGTCGGGTTGAGGAGATCCTCAAAGTATTCCTTCCACCATCCAACAATGTCCCCAGTCGAGGTCAATAGTTCCCCACCCACACCGTAAACGGTGCCGGCAGAGTACTGCTTCCCCCTTCTGAGGCGCTGAACGGTCCTCCAGAATTTCCTCGAGGCCGACCGAAAGTCCTCCTCCATGGCCTCCCGGAACTCCTCCCAGACCCGAGTTTTTGCCTCCAGGACTGCCCGAGCCGCGGCTTGCTTGGCTTGCCGGTACCTATCTACTGCGTCAGGAGTCCCACAGGCCAACATAGCCCGGAAGAACTTCTTCTTCAGTCTGATGGCATCCTGTACTTCCGGTGTCCACCACCGGGGTCTAGGATTGCCCCCACGACAGGCACGGGAGACCTTGCGTCCACAACTTCGAGCCGCCGCGTCGACAATGGAGGCAGAGAACATGGTCCACTCGGACTCGATGCCCCCCGCCTCCCCCGGGATCTGAGAGAAGCTCTCTCGGAGATGGGAGTTGAAGATGTCCCTGACAGAGGGCTCAGCCAGACGTTCCCAACAGACCCTCACAATCCGTTTGGGTCTGCCCGGTCTGTGCAACCTCCTCCTCCGCCAGCGCATCCCACTCACCACCAGGTGGTGGTCAGTTGACAGCTCAGCCCCTCTCTTCACCCGAGTGTCCAAGACATACGGCCGAAGGTCAGATGAAACAACAACAAAGTCGATCATTGACCTCCGGCCTAGGGTGTCCTGGTGCCACGTGCACTGATGGACACCCTTATGTTTGAACATGGTGTTCGTTATGGACAAACTGTGACTAGCACAGAAGTCCAACAACAAAACACCGCTCGGGTTCAGATCGGGGAGGCCGTTCCTCCCAATCACGCCTCTCCAGCTATCACTGTCATTGCCCACGTGAGCGTTCAAGTCCCCCAGTAGAACAAGCACTATCCAGTACTCCTCCCAGGGACTCCAAGAAGGCCGGGTACTCCGCACTGCTGTTCGGCTCGGAGGCACAAACAACAGTGAGAGACCTTTTCCCGCCCCGAAGGCGCAGGGAAGCGACCCTCTCGTTCACCGGGCTGAGCTGGGGGGCTATAAACAAGCCCACACCAGCTCGCCGCCTCTCACCCTGAGCAACTCCAGAGTAGTGGAGGGTCCAGCCCCTTTCAAGGAGCTGGGTTCCAGAGCCCAAGCTATGTGTGGAGGTGAGCCCGACTATCTCTAGCCGGTATCTCTCAACCTCACGCACAAGCTCCGGCTCCTTCCCCCCAGCGAGGTGACATTCCATGTCCCCGCTGTGAGGGTTTTGGTCCAGGGATTGGGTCGTCGAGGCACCCCGCCACGACTTCTACCCAGTCCACAATGCACCGGCCTCTCATGGACCTTCCTGCGGGTAGTGGGCCTACAGGAAGGCGGGCCCACGTCGTCGTTTCGGGCTGAGCCCGGCCGGGTCCCACGGGCAAAGACCCGGCCACCAGGCACTCGCCAGCGAGCCCCAACCCCAGGCCTGGCTCCAGGGCGGGGCCCCGGTGATGCCGATCCGGGCGACGTAGCGGTCCTCGATGTCTTGTTCCTCATGATTGGCGTTGTGAACCGCTCTTAGTCTGGCCCGTCACCCAGGACCTGTTTGCCATGGGAGACCCTTGTCGGGGGCGTAAGTGCCCCCGACAACATAGCTCCTAGGATCACTCGGGCACACAAACCCCTCCACCACAGTAAGGTGGAGGTTCAAGGAGGGGTATAAAAAGAAGAAAAAAAAAAGATATATTTATATGTTCAACTGTCCTGTGTTAATGTGTGTTTTACCCAGCCATCAATGTTTACAGATTTTTTATGACAAGAATAAGTTATCTTAAGGGAGAGAAGATGAAGTGTTGTAGATAATCATTTTGTGGTGGTATAATATATGTATATATATATATATATATATATATATATATATATATATATATATATATATATATATATATATATATATGCGTGAGGTGTGTGTATATATAAATATATACACATATATATATATATATATAAATATATGCGTGAGGTGTGTGTGTGTGTGTATAAATATATACAGTATATATATATATATATATATATATATATATATATATATATATATATATATATATATATATATATATATAATATGCGGTCTCCGTGTCTCTTTTGTTCACCTCATGTTGGGTACACGCTGAAGATGTTGCGACCTGTCTGCTAACAGGTTATGGGCCCAGTGTTCCAGAACTTTGAGGTGAATTTTTGTTGGCGTTTGAGCATGCTAGGCTAACCAGCAAGCAGCATGGCAACGCGCAGTGACACACAAAGCCGGTGGTCGCGGCTGTGTTTCGATGGAGACGAACGGAGATATGAACTTTGGGAAACTAAGTTTTTGGCCCACCTTAGGCTCCAAGGATTGAAGGAGACCATCTTAAATGAGCCCGAGCCCCCTGGTGAAGACGAGACAAGCGACGAAGACAAAAATGCTCTAGCATATGCCGAGTTGATCCAAGTTTTAGACGACAAGAGCTTGTCGCTTGTTATGCGTGAAGCAGCCGACGATGGACGCAAGGCGCTCCGAATCCTCCGAGACTACTACGCGGGCAAAGGTAAGCCGCGGATCATCAGTTTATACACCGAACTGACTTCCCTGCAAAAGACCAGCGATGAAAGTGTGACTGACTATGTGATCCGCGCTGAAACGTACATCACTGCTTTGAGAAATTTTTGAGTGATGGACTATTGGTGGCAATGGTTCTGAAAGGGCTTCCAGATGAATTCAAGCCATTTGCAATTTACATATCTCAAAGTGAAGACACCGTGTTTTTTTCAGAGTTTAAAACTAAGCTCAGGAGTTTCGAGGACACGGAGAGGATGTGTGGAGCAGCAGCGTCCAGTGATAATGTCATGAAGAGCCGGGGGGTCCAGCCGACTGTGCAGCGGGCGAATGTAAGTGACCGACGGGAGCCGTTTGGGCCGCGGGCGAGTGCAGGTGACCGGCGAGGAGCAGGGAGCACCGACGCGGTATGCTACAGATGCGGCGTGAGGGGGCACATCGCTAGAGAATGCCGCGAGCAGCAGTGGTGCAACTTCTGCCAGAGTTCAACTCACCGGTACTCAGCCTGCAGAAGACGACAGCAGCGGCGAGATGACGTGCAGAGAGTGTCGGAGGACGACGGCGGTGGCGCAACCAGCGGTGAGTTCTCGTTCAAAGTGAGTGACTGTGATGCCGAAATTCAACGAGGACGTCGTGTGACGCAGACCGGTCTAATGGTCGACACGGGAGCGACATCCCACATCGTCACAGACATTAAAAAGTTCAAGAGTTTCGACAACAGGTTCCAGTCAAAGACTCACTGCATGGAGTTGGCTGATGGCACGAGATGCAGTGGAGTGGCAGAGCGCAGAGGAGATGCTGAGGTGATCCTGGTAGACAGCAGGGGGCAGCACCACACAGCCACCCTGACCCAGGCGCTATACATCCCTACCTATCCTCAGGACATCTTCTCTGTTCAAGCAGCAACCACCAGAGGCGCCACTGTCATCTTTACAAAAGGTAACAATGTTCTGAAGTACAAAGATGGTACAAGATTCAACATCCATGTGTACAACAGACTGTACTATTTGAAGACTGTGAATGACTGTGATAATGATCGGTGTAATGCTTGCTACAGTATGCAGACATGGCATGAAATCCTAGGCCATTGCAATTATGGTGATATTCAGAAATTACCCAGTGTTGTTGAAGGGATGACAATCTCTGACAAAAATAGCGAATCTGCCTTGCAATGTGATGTATGTATTGAAGGGAAGTTTGTTCAAACCAGAAACAGAGAATCAGATGTCAGAGCCAAGGCAGCTCTTGATTTGGTGCACACTGATTTGGCTGGGCCACTAGATCCCACTTCTAAAGATGGCCACAAATATGCAATGTCATTTACAGATGATTATTCTAGTGCAGTATTTGTCTATTTCTTGAAGAATAAAAGTGATGTTGTACAAGCCACAGAGAAATTCTTTGCAGATACAGCTCCTTTTGGAAAAGTTAAACGCATAAGATCTGATAATGCATTAGAATTCATGGGCAAAGATTACCAATCATTACTTAGCAGAAATGGTATTCGACATGAGACATCTGCTCCATACTCGCCACACCAGAATGGCACAGCAGAGCGAAACTGGCGTACCTTATTTGAAATGGCAAAATGTATGTTGGTCGAAAGCAATTTACCTAAAGAGTTATGGGTTTATGCAGTTCAGACTGCTGCCACTGTGAGAAACAGATGTTTTAACAATCGTACTAAACAGACACCATATTTTATGTTAACTGGGAAACAACCAAACCTTTCTAGGATGCAGAAGTTTGGGTCCATGTGTTATGCTTGTATGCAAGATAAGAAGAAACTTGACTCCCGGTGTGACAAGGGAATTTTCGTTGGGTATGACAAAAACAGTCCAGCCTATTTGGTTTATTTTCCCGACAGTGGTAAAGTGCTGAAGCACAGGCTGATAAAGTGTGTGACCCCATCCATTGCAGAGAGACAGACCCAAACAGACCAGCCTGGTTGTGATGATCTTGATGTGCAGAGACAACCCAACAGATCTAAGCCAAATCATTCACACTTACCAAAAGTACAGGCTCAGGAACAGACTCTCGAGCCTGCAGTGGCTACATCACAGAGCCAGGTGCAGTCAGATGAGTCTGAACCTCAGTCTACACGTTACCCTCCTAGAGTGAGGATGAGACCATCTTATTTGAATGATTATGTGACTGATGAAAGTGAAGACCAGGTTCAGGTGAATGTAGACTGTTGCTACAGGTTGTTTAATGCACTGCTTACATTCAGGGAAGCTATGACATCCCCTAACTCAAAAGAATGGTCTCATGCAATGGATGAGGAAATGGAGTCTCTGAATGAAAACAATACATTTACCCTAACTAAACTGCCAGAAGGCAAGAAAGCAGTGGGGGGTAGATGGGTGTATGCTTTAAAAACCAATGCTGATGGGTCTGACAAGTTCAAGGCACGTCATGTTGCCAAAGGTTATAGCCAAAAGTTTGGTGTAGATTATGATGAAACCTTTTCACCTACTGCTAATCTTACCAGTGTAAGAGTGTTAATGCAGAAAGCTGCACAAGAGAATATGGTTCTACATCAGATGGATGTTAAAACAGCCTATCTTCATGCTCCAATAGATTTTGAGATTTACATGACACAACCAGAGGGTTATGAAGTTACGTCTGAAAATGGTGACATGTTGGTGTGTAAATTGAAGAAATCTCTATATGGTTTAAAACAATCGGGTCGCAATTGGAACAAGGTGTTGCATGATTGTTTGATTGAAAATCAGTTTATTCAAAACCAAGCTGATCAATGTGTTTACACAAGAGAAACTGACAGCCAAAAAGTGTTCATGTTGATTTGGGTTGATGACATAATTATCGCAGCCAGTAATGAGAATATTATGACTGATGTCAAAGAGATGTTTGCACAGAAGTTCAAAATGAAAGACTTGGGTAAATTGAAACACTTTCTTGGTGTTGACTTTGTACAAAGTGATCACTGTGTTAAGATGTCACAGAAAAGGTATGTTGAAAAAATACTTGACAAATTTGATATGGTGGATTGCAAACCAAGAGCGACACCTTGTGAGGCCAAACTTAATTACACTGACAACATTGAGATAATGAGTGATGTAAGAAAGTATAGAGAGGCAGTAGGCAGTCTACCCTACTTATCCACATGTACCCGGCCAGATTTGAATTTTGTTGTTAGTAAACTTAATAAAAGTAAAAAATATTTTTCTGAGCCAACAGAAGAACAGTGGTCCACAGTAAAACACGTCCTTAGATACCTGAAAGGCACAAGTGATAAACAGTTATGTTACAGAAAGAGTTACAAGCCATTAGGTTTGCTAGCATTCAGTGATGCAGACTGGGCAGAAGATATGAGTGACAGGCGCAGCACTAGTGGTTACTGTGTCAGCTTAAGCCAAGATGGTCCTCTGATTTCATGGAAAACTAAAAAGCAGCCTACAGTAGCACTCTCTACTTGCGAAGCAGAGTACATGGCTTTGGCAGCAACTGTACAAGAGTGTTTTTATTTGGTTCAACTGTTACAAGGTATTGATGATTTTGAATACATGCAGCCAAAGATTTATGAGGACAATCAAGGTACAATAGCTTTAGCTAAAAACCCTGTTAAAAGACAGCGGTCAAAACACGTTGACATAAAGTATCATTTTGTAAGGTCAACTATTAATGATGGTAAAATGATTCTTGAATATTGTCCTACAGAACACATGGTGGCTGATGTTCTGACCAAACCAGCAACAAAGTTTAAGTTAAACAGCTTTGAAAAACCCATCTTTTGTTCACCTCATGTTGGGTACACGCTGAAGATGTTGCGACCTGTCTGCTAACAATATTATTATATATTATTATATATAAATCTATTATTCTTTTAAACCCATTTTGCATAATCAGAATTCTCCTCCTCTCTCTTTTTAATGACTCACGTGCAGCCGCTGAGGCCTCTTCTGCTGTATCACGCAGAGCTCGCAACTTAACAAATCTCCGTCTGCCCTCTACTGGACTGTATAAGTACTGAAACGTAACACTCCAGGAATATTATTGATCATTCACTGTAACATCAATAGAGAAGTATACCACCACAAAATGATTATCTACAACACTTCATCTTCTCTCCCTTAAGATAACTTATTCTTGTCATAAAAAATCTGTAAACATTGATGGCTGGGTAATACACACTTTAACACAGGACAGTTGAACATATAAATATATCTTTCTTTTTTTAAAAACCTAACTAAGAAGGGTTATCCTTCCCGTGAGATCCAGAGTACATTGTTGCTCTATTTCTGGGAGACTCTCACTCCATCTAACAAAATCCTTGAGACCCACAGGTGAACGTCTTTCTCTGTCGGGACATTACACCACAGGTGCAACTGATGGTTCTGTTGAGGCTGGAGTGTGTGCAGCCGGCTCCTGCGTCCGGCAGCAGGCCGCGTTCAGACTGCAGGCAAATCTGATTCATATCTGATTCCTTCTCATATCCGATTTGTCTGTCCACACTGTTTTTAGCAAGTGTCCAAATCGCATCTGGCTCTGTTCAGACTGGGCCACATCATTGACTGATCTGACAGGTTGCTGTAGCAACGACGTCGGAGCGGAGGCGTCACCCAGCGCGTGTATTGTGTGACGTCATGTAATTGCGACAACAAAAACAATAACAAGATGGAGCCAGCTCACATCAGCATAGTGAGTAGTAATGAGGCATTTCGTTTCTTCCTCTGTCCAAGGACTGCTGTTTTCGGCATCTTCCGACTCCTCCATACCTGTAACGTAGCTCCACAACTCGAAATGGGCAGGTGGTTTGGCGCATGGGTCTGGTCTGGCGTCGCGTAGAGTGATGTCACAGACAGTCAAAACCGATCTGAGTGTTTGGAGCTGTTCAGACTGAGATGCATCTGCCCAAATGCGATATGAAACTACCTCCCGGAGGTGGTTTCGATCTGGTTTGCAAAAATCGGATCGCATGCGGTTTGGGACTGTTCACACTTCAAAAGAGTCATCCAGTTTCAATCTGGATGGGCTAAAAATCGGATATTGACATGTCTGGTTGACTGGCTCTAACCTGATCCTCATGCCACTTCATGGTTTGACCACTTCCAGTGGTGACGTGTACGGTTCTGGACCTGATGACCACATGGGTACTTTCAGATGAACACCTTGTTCCACAGTACAAAACTTTTTCTTGTGTCCTTATCCTCTTCTTGTTTCAATTTTTTCTGCTGAACTCTTGTTTTCACATCTGACATGAGCTGGTCTAAAGTTGATCGACGTCTCCAGGACATCACCGGTCTTGCAGGTGACAAGCCTGTTGTTGCATGTGGTGTGATTCAATAAATGAACAGTAGTCTGGGCAGTCTGGTTTGCAGTGTGTCCCCTGATACCTTCTTCTAGAACTCTGGCCAGGGGTGTGATGGTGCAGCGGGTGGGGATTTGTGGTGTTTTTGGCATTCTTCAATTCAATGTTATTTAATTCCATTTGATTTATATAGCTATTACAATAAAAGTTGTCTCCAGGTGCTTTCCAGAGACCCAGAGCATGACCCCTGAACAGGGGCGGAGCAGGGGTCCCAGCCCAAGCATTCTAGATGGGGCCTTGTGGCCTAAACATCCCTGTTAAAACATAATTGCTAAAAAAAAAAGCCTAATGCAGACTTTAAGATATAGGTATCAACCTGGAGATAAAAATCAAATGACATCCAGTGATGTCGGATTCAAAACAGCCGAGTAGCACAATTCAGACACACGTGTTCAACCTACACGACAACAGACTACAATGTGTGATGACATTAACACAATGACCGAGCGACACAGCGGTCAAAGCAACAAACAATATAGGAAAGGCCATATATCCAGCATTGTGACAATGTTATCAGAAATAATTAATATTATGACAGCTTACCAATGATGGTTTCATCCAGCGGTGGGCAGAAAACCACAACAAAAAATATTTCCATCCAGGGGGCGAGTAGCACATTGAACGATCCAAAATGCAAAAACTTTAATTTTAAAACTTTTTCAAATCCAAACTATTTCCGAACCATCAGCCGGTTCTTCATCGCCGCAAACCTTTCAAGTTCCTCTCGATTGGGAGCAAAGTTGAGGTTTGATAGTCTGGCCTCATCCATGCAGCCTCCTCCTTAAAAAGTCTCAAATTCCATTCGTGCTAAAATAAGGCATTTAAATTTCTTAATTTGTCTTAAATCTCAATCGAAGGGTCTTCATTTTATTTATTAAAGAGTTTATTTCATCGTTTTGAGGAGAATCTCCTGCGGATTTTCTAAATCTGTGTTGCCAGGTTCGGCAGGTTTCAGCCCAATTGGGCTGAAAAATATATATTTGGGCTGCTTTTCCTGGTTTTTACTAAATATATAGGAGAAATTATTAACAAAAGAGTTTCCATTATGGCAGAGAAAAGTAGAAACTTACACAATAAACTCATTGATAATATATTTGCTTTAATCTACTCAATTTTATTGTAGCTTTTGTTGGGAGCCTGAACTTTTTTTGGGCTATTTAGTAATGTGAAGATGAAATGTATTACGCATTTAATAATTTATGGTTTTAACAGAGAATGTAAGATTCGGGCTGGTTTTTCATCATTCGGTGGGTTTTACGTTGCATTTGTGCTGGAACCTGTCAAATCTGGCAACCTCGACCTCAGCACTGGATTTCTTAATGACTCATCTTTTTGGTCACAATCACTTTGCTCTCATCAATGGCGATGTCCCTCTCGATTGAGAGCAAGGTGAGGTTTGATAATCTGGGCTCATCCATGCTGCCCAGAGAGAGTTTTTAATCAACTTCAGCTGCTGAAACTCAGCATGAGTTTCCTGCTTTAAGGCTCTGATGCGAAAACTGGCTAACAGCAAACAGACAACATGCGCGCGCACGCACCCGTGCATGATAGTCAGACACACACGGGGAGAAGGGACTATTTCTTTTATTTTTTTAAACAACTTTATCCTTATGAACGCAAGTGTTATACAGTCCAACTTTCCTGATTTTATTCAGCACACTTTTATTTCCTCTTCGGCGTGGGCCCCCACGCATCAGTGGTCCCGGGGCGGCCGCCCCCTCTGCCCCCCCGCCTGCTCCGCTAGTGCCCCTGAACAATTATTGCACCACAAGTGAGCAGCATAAAAGCTGAACGCTGCCTCACCGTGTTTGGGTCTAACTCTGGATACAGAAAGTAGGCATGACCCTGATGACCTGAGGGTTCTGGTTGGTTCATAATGGATCAGGAGATCAGAGATGTATTTTGGTCCTAAACAATTCAGAGGATTGAACCGGCCACCTTATTAGGTACTGTCCAACTGCTTGTTAACGCAAATTTCTAATCAACCAATCACATGGCAGCAATTCAATCCATTTGGGTATGTTGACATGGTGAAGATGATCTGCTGCAGTTCAAACTTCACACAGGCTCACCAGAATTAATAATAATAATAATAATTCATTTTATTTAACGGCGCCTTTCATGTCACCCAAGGTCACCTTACAGAATAAAAACAAAACAATACAATAAAGGAAATACAATAATAATACAGTAGAAATTATAATACATACACACATACACAATACATACAATTAGACAATCAAGGAGCAACAGTACAGATAACAGAACAGTATGGTGGGAGGTAGTGTGTGGTGACCGGTCAAAGTGAATGGGCAAGTTTAAACAGGTGAGTCTTGAGTTGCGTTTTGAAGGTGGTGATGGAGTCTATTTGTCTTATGTGTGGGGGGAGGGAGTTCCAGAGTCTGGGTGCCGTACAACTGAAAGCTCGGGCACCCATGCTGCTAAGGTGTGAGGTGGGAGTGAAAAGAAGTCCAGCAGAGGTTGAGCGGAGGGTACGGGAGGGGGTGTATTCTTTCAGTAGGTCACAGAGGTAGGTGGGGGCTAGGTTGTGAAGGGCTTTGTGGGTGAGGAGGAGGTTTTTATAAATGATACGGTATTGGACTGGGAGCCAGTGGAGTTGGATAAGAACGGGGGTGATGTGGTCAGATGACTTGATGCGGGTGATGATCCGGGCGGCCGAGTTCTGAATGAGTTGTAGTTTGTTGGTGAGTTTGGTTGGGAGGCCAGTGAGGAGAGCATTACAGTAATCGATACGGGATGTGATGAATGAGTGGACCAGAATTTCGGTGCTGGATTGGGACAGTGCTGGACGAAGTCTGGAGATGTTGCGGAGGTGGAAGAATGCAGTCCGGGTGATGTTGTGGATGTGAGGTGCAAATGAGAGTGTATTGTCCAGAATGACGCCGAGGCTCTTGACGTGGGGGGAAAAGGGTACCGGGAAGCCGTCAATGATGATGGGAGGGGCGGGAGAGGGTTGTGACTTGGTGAGGGTGGATTTGGAGCCGATGAGAAGAGCCTCAGTTTTATTGCCGTTGAGTTTTAGGAAGTTATTGCTCATCCAGGTATTGATGTCGTGTAGGCAGGTGGTGAGGGAAGTGGGAGGAATGGCAGCGGTGGGGTTGGAGGAGATATATATCTGAGTGTCATCGGCGTAAGTGTGAAAATGGACCCCATGGTGACGGAGAATTGAACCTAGTGGTAGGAGGTAGATGGTGAAGAGAAGTGGACCCAGTACTGACCCCTGGGGGACACCCATTGTGACACCCGTGCATCCGGATTTATCGTTCTGTAGTTGGACAAACTGTTGACGGTCAGTGAGGTAAGATGAAAGCCAGGAGAGTGCAACACCAGTGATCCCAATGCCAGCCAGGCGGTCCAGGAGTATTGGGTGAGAAATGGTGTCGAAAGCTGCGCTGAGGTCCAGGAGGATGAGGATGGTGAGTAGGCCAGAGTCAGCTGCATGGAGGAGGTCGTTAGTGATTTTAACCAGGGCTGTTTCAGTGCTGTGATTGGGGCGGAAACCGGATTGGAAGGGTTCGTGGAGTTTATTTGAATTTAGGTGGGACTGTAATTGTGCTGCTACCACCTTTTCCAGAGTATTGGAGATGAAGGGAAGGTTGGAGATGGGCCTGTAGTGATTGAGGTCAGATGGGACAACAGAATTGGACAACAGAAGATTGGAAAAACGTTGCCTGGTCTTGATGAGTCTCAATTTCTGCTGCCTCATTCGGATGGCAGGGTCAGAATTTGGCATCAACATGAAAGCATGGATCCATCCTGCCTTGTACCAACGGTTCAGGCTGGTGGTGGTGGTGTGATGGTGTGGGGGATATTTTCCTCAGACACTTTGGGCCCATTAGTACCAACTGAGCATCGTCTCAACGCCACAGCCTACCTGAGTATTGTTGCTAACCATGTCCATCTATTTAATTCAATTCAATTCAATTCAATTTTATTTATATAGCGTCTAATACAACAGATGTTGTCTCTAGACGCTTTCCAGAGATCCAGAACATGAACATAAACATAAACATAAACATAAACATAAACATAAACATAAACATAAACATAAACATAAACCCCCGAGCAATTATTATATAAACAATGGCAGGTAAAAACTCCCTTAGTGGGAGAAAAGCCTTAAGCCAAACAGTGGCAAGGAAAAACTCCCCTTTAGGAGGGAAGAAACCTTGAGCAGGACCAGGCTCGTAAGGGGGGACCCTCCTGCCGAAGGCCAGACTGGGGGAGTCAGGGACGTCGACAGCACACAGCAGGCAGGTGGAAGCAGCAGCGGGATGACCAGAGGTGGGGGGGGGGGGGGCGTCAGCAGCACACAACAGTCATGTGGAAGCAGCAGCGGGATGACCAGAGGGGGGGGGGGGCATCAGCAGCACACAACAGTCATGTGGAAGCAGCAGCGGGATGACCAGAGGGGGGGGGGGTGCAGGCAGGCGGAAGCAGCAACAGCAGACATCCACGTAGGCAGGTGGAAGAAGCAATGGGATGACCAGAGGGGGGGGAGGGCCGGGAACACAGGCCAGAACGCAGCTCCTGAGGCTCCGGCCTGCAAACATACACAAAAGAGAAAAAAGGGGGGCCGGCACAAGAAACTACAGGAACAATGGACAAAAATGATAGCTATGAGATATTTATAATAAATAAAAATGGTAATGGAGAAGAGAGGCAGGGAAAAGGAGAGGAGAAGAAGGGTGAGAGGCACCGCCCAGCGGATCATGTCGGTGCCCCCCTGCAGCATAAGCCTATAGCAGCATATCTACCGCGAAGCTATATTTGAGACTAACTATTATAGTTTTGTTCTATAGCTGCGACAATGACTACTGACTCTAACACACTAAAGTTTACACTACCTAGAGATTTACCAACACCAGCTAGAGGTTTACTTAACACTAACTATAAGCTTTACTAAACAGAAAGGTTTTAAGTTTAGTTTTAAAGGTGGAGGTGGTGTCAGCCTCCTTAACCCAGATTGGAAGTTGGTTCCAAAGTAATGGTGCCTGATAGCAGAACGCCCGCCCTCCAAATCTACATTTAGATACTCTAGGAACTACGAGTAAACCTGCACCCTGGGAGCGGAGAGCTCGGCCAGGAACATAAGGTACTATCAAATCTTGTAAATACTGCGGAGCTAAGCCGTTTTGGGCTTTATATGCAAGTAATAAAATTTTAAATTGAATTCTGAATTTTACAGGTAGCCAATGGAGCGACGCTAACACTGGAGAGACGTGGTCTCTCCTGCGAATTCCTGTCAGTACTCGTGCTGCTGCATTTTGGATCAGCTGGAGCCTATTCAGCAAATTACTTGGACATCCTGCTAACAACACATTACAGTAATCCAGTCTAGAAGATACAAACGCATGAACTAGTTTCTCTGCATCCCTCTGCGAGAGGATTTTCCTAATTTTTGCAATATTACGGAGATGGAAAAACGCTATTTTACAAACCTGATTAACATATGGTTTAAACAACAAATCCTGATCGAAAACAACACCAAGGTTTCTCACAGTTGCACTGGAAGCCATCGCAACACCATCTAATCCCTTCCTAAGATGCTCTGGACCAAGAATGATAACCTCTGTTTTATCTGAATTTAGAAGCAAGAAATTTCTGGACATCCAGTCCTTGATGTCCCTAAGACATGCCTGAAGTTTAACTAACGGTTCTGTTTCATCCGGCTTCATAGACAAGTAGAGCTGCGTATCATCAGCATAACAATGAAAGTGTATGCCGTGATTCTGGATTATACTTCCCAACGGCTGCATGTATAAACTGAACAAGACTGGCCCTAGCACTGAACCCTGCGGAACACCATAACAGACCCTTGACTGTTCTGAAGAAACCTCATGTACATGAACAAACTGGAACCTGTCAGATAGATATGATTTAAACCAACGTAGAGCTGTCCCTTTAATCCCAACAACATGCTCTAACCTGTGCAGTAAAATGCCATGGTCAACAGTGTCAAAAGCAGCACTGAGGTCCAGTAAAACCAATATGGACACTAATCCCTTATCTGAGGCCATAAGAAGGTCATTCGTAACTCGAACCAGTGCTGTCTCTGTGCTATGATGCATTCTGAACCCTGACTGAAAGACTTCAAACAGATCATTTCTATACAAATAGTCACATAACTGGCTTGAAACTGCCTTTTCCAGAATTTTAGATACAAATGGAAGGTTAGAAATTGGCCTATAATTAGCTAAGGTGTCTGGGTCAAGGGAAGGTTTTTTAAGTAAAGGTTTAATTACTGCCACTTTGAAAACCTGTGGTACATATCCTAAGCTTAGGGATAGGTTGATTTGGTCCAGTATTGTCACACCAATAAGAGAAAAAACATTTTTGAATAGTCGAGTCGGGATGGGGTCTAACATACATGTGGTAGACTTAGCTCTATTAACGAGTGAGGTCAGCTCAGGGAGGTCTATAGGATCAAAACAGTCTAGAGACAAGTCAGAGCCTAGGGAAGTCGCTAAAGCTGAAGAAACGCCCACAACCGGCTGGTTGATTTCTTCTCTAATTCTCGTGATTTTACTGTTAAAGAAGCTCATAAAGTCTTCACTACTGAGAGCTGCAGGAATACACGGCTCCACAGAGCTGTGACTCTTTGTCAGCCTGGCTACAGTGCTGAACAGAAAACGTGGGTTACTTTTGTTATCCTCTATCAACGTTGAATAATAAGCTGTTCTTGCTTTGCGAATGGCTTTTTTATATACTATTAGAATATCTTTCCATTCACGATAAGAGTCTACAGACCTACAAGAGTACCACTTCCTTTCCATTTTACGCACGCTTTGTTTCAACATGCGAATATCTGAATTGTACCAGGGAGTTAAGCTCCTGTGGCTAGAAACCCTCCTTTTCAAAGGAGCAACTTCATCTAAAGCTGAGTGCAACAGATCAGCAGTGTTACTAACAAGAGAATCAACATCAGAGGTAGAACCCAGGTCACTGGCCTCTATTGCTTCAGTAGAGGCTTCACTATTTTCCACTGTCGCAAGACGAGCAACGGTCTCCTTAAATTTAGCAATAGCTTCATCAGACAAACATCTGCTAAAATAATACCTCCTGCCCTGCACTTCAACATCAACAACATTCAATTCCAACGTTATTAAATAATGGTCGGATAAAAGGGAGTTAACAGGTGACACCAACAGACCATCAGTTTCAACACCGTAGGTGAGAACGAGATCGAGAGTATGACCAAAACAATGCGTCGGCCCGTCCACTTTTTGTGAGATACCCATTGATTCTAGAAGAGAATTGAAAGCTAATTTAAGATTATCGCTTTCAACATCCATATGAATATTAAAATCACCCACTATGATGAATTTATCTGTACTGATCAATAATCCAGAAAGGAAATCTGAAAATTCAGACAAAAACTCTAGATAAGCGCCAGCAGGGGGCCGATACACTACCACTAACACAACTGGCTTCTCTGATTTCCAGCTCGGAAATTTCAGACTAAGCGTGAGGCTTTCAAACGTATTATGATTGCACTTAGGTTCAATTTTTGTTTGGAGACTGGAGTTATAAATTACTGCGACTCCTCCGCCCCGGCCCGTGTTTCTAGGAATGTGATGATTAAAGTAGCCGGGCGGAGTTGATTCATTCAAACTAACATACTCTTCATCCTGTAACCATGTTTCTGTTAAGCAGAAAACATCAGTCCTGCTCTCTGTGATTATATCGTTTACTAACAGAGACTTGGAGCTTAATGATCGTATATTTAGTAGTCCGCATCTAATTTTTCGGTCTCTTATTGGTACCAAATGTGCATTGGTTTTAATTTTTACAAGATTATTTTGGTTAACGCCTCTATAACGCCGCACCTGGTGAACTAGTGGAGGGCGGGGAACTGCAACTACTTCTATTTTGCTAGGCACCTGGTTAGAGTTACCAGTTACATCATGTAATCTTATAGTTTTGTTGGCAGGCGTTGGTCCTCGAGAAGCAGCAGAGAAGTGTGTTAAACTACAGCTCTGCATCCTGGCCTGGACCCTGCGATGTCAGGGAGAGGGTCTAATGAAACAGGCCAAATTACTAGAGACAAGAGCAGCACCATCCCGGGTGGGATGAATGCCGTCTCTTCTAATCAGACCGGGCTTTCCCCAGAACGTTTCCCAGTTGTCAATAAAGGCCACGTCGTTTTCTGAACATTTAAGACCACTGTGTACCATCGTCTGATGGCTACTTCCAACAGGGTAACGCACCATGTCATAAATCTTGAATTATCTCAGACTGGTTTCTTGAACATGACAATGAGTTCACTTGACACAAATGCAGATTAGCATGCAGCTCTGGAGGCTCTCAACCCCAATATTACTATGGTGAGCACCAGTAAATTTGCTGCACTGGCCACCACATGAAGCAAAATTAATCAAGCGGTAATGTTTTTGTTTATCCACCAGAGGGAGCCACAGTTAAATTGTAAACTTAATGATATTATATTTCCACTAGAAAGAGGCAAAAACTGAAACAGTTAATTTTTCCTGCAGTTAATTTTCTGACCCACTAGATGAAGCCAAATTACCATTATTTTTTTCCCTGTTCTCAAAGTTATTTCAAATATACATTCAGTTTTCAGTTCTTAGCACAGAAATCCTCACAGATTGTATATGGGCAGTTAGATGATTTTTAACCTGCGATTTTCCTCTGGGACCCTAACCCAAAGTCCCTGGGAATCTAATTCAAGGACCATCTAACTTCCGCATTGAGGCTGATGTGGAGCTAAGATTCATTGTAGTTCTTCGACTGGCCGCTAAAGGCTGGCTGCAAAAGTGAGTCGATCTCCTTTGATTTCCATGTTAAAATGTCCAACTGCCACAAAAGTAGGTGAAGACAATAATTTAATTTCTGCTCTTCTCTGGTAAATTATAGTGCAAACAAAATGACAAAGAAGATTTAAAGTTTCCATTGTATTTTAGAAAGCTCAACACTATTATCATTAGTTTTGTAAACCTGTAGACTTAGCTGAATAAATTGCAAATTATGTTTTTGGACTTCGAAGCCCTTTGAGTGCGATTAAAGTTAAAAATCCCCAGTTTTGCATCAACTGCAGGAAAGGTCTGTGCCAAAGATTCATACCATGAAAACAATTGCCTTTTTTGTGCCCATTTGTTTAAGTATAGCAGCTGTCATCCTCCAAAATAATTAGATGTTTTTCCATGTTCAGTTTCCTTGACTCCATCTGAGCAAAACAGCAGTCCAGTTTTTCAGAGAAAGAGAAATTTTTACAATGAATATTTAATAATAAAACAACAACCTCCTCCCCCAGGAAAACCTAGCATACATTTCAACTTGCTACTATGTGATTTCATGTTACAGAGTACAGATCAATGTCAGAGGAACAGCTGATCTCAGGTCTGCTCAGAGTTCAGGAAACACGGGCAGAATTTAAAGTCTGTTTTTACTAACAAGAACACCAGGCATTGTTATTGATATTAAAAATAGCATCTTTTAGCAATTCTCAATCTTTGATTCTGAAGATGTCAATTTCCCAGAGCGATTTAAAGCAAACAACATCAATCTGCTTTATATCTCTGACAGAAAAATGTATTCAGTTCACGACAGTTCAACTTTATTATTCCCGGACGGGATATTCCTTAAAACGCACCCCAAAGACTGCATTTGCAGTGTAGTTGTGATTACTGTGAAGAGATGTTTTTCCCCCCTCTCTCTATACTTTAGATATGCCTATACTTCTAGATGTGTACAGTTAGTGTGCATATCCTCCCATACACGGCAACTCTACATGTGTCCAAGGAGGTATTCACTTATTTCCTTCTAAACCCTCCAAAGTGAGCTTACTCCGGGCTTTTGTGTCTGTACAACACCAAAGTAATGTCCCTCATAAGAGGTAAGACTAAAGATAGAAAAAGACGTGCCAATCTTGTGGAGTTACACTGGGGAACAGTTTGGAGCAGGAAATGAAACAAAGTACTAACATAAATCTGTTTAAAAAGAGATACAAAAAATGATTCATAAACGGGTATATGGAAGAGGAAATGGGTTAATAAGGATTGTGTTAAACAAATAAAATAGGGAAAAATTGTATTTTATACTTGGTTAAGATGTGTTTAGATATCTATGTGGATATTTATGTAGTATATATTATATGTTGAGAGGGATAGTTATAATTATGTAATATATGTTATATATTTATTATGTATGTAGCATATATATATATTTATAGGTATATTTATGTAGTTTATATAGTGTATATTTATATAGATACCTATATATAATATTTGTATTTTCTATATATTGATATAAAATGTATGTAATATTTATATTTTCTATATACTTATATGGATAATTATGTAGTAATAGGCATGTTTACATAGTATTTATATAGACTATATTTATATGGATATTGTGTCGATATAATAATAGCAATAATGTAAATTCATAGAGTTATAAAGGGGTAGGAACTAGGAAAAAGTGTATACATGTTTGAAATACATTCATTCATTCATTCATTCATTCATTCATTCATTCATTCATTCATTCATTCATTCATTCATTCATTCATCCATCCATTCATTCATTCATTCATTCATCCATTCATTCATTCATTCATTCATTCATTCATTCATTCAGTCTTAACAAAATCCAACATAACAGCACAAGTCCGTGCGGAGATCTCTTTTAAGTGGCTACATTGATATCATCTGGCTCGATCATCGAGTTGATACGTAAAAGAGCCTTGACACGAGAACACTGACAGTACTGCAACATAATAATTATTTTTAAACAATTTAACAAAAGTTTACTGATTATAGAACCGAACGGCTCATCATAAAATGTTCAAGGCTCTCTACTCTGTAGCTTGATGATGCTTCACCCTCTAATTCAAGCCAGGAAGCTTTGTTGAAGGTCCATCCTTCATGTGCCCTCAAGTTTGTAGTTTTACTCCATGAAGTAGCCACGTTAGCATGGTCTGGACACAAGATGTTTCACAGCATCTTCTTTTCTTAAAAGCCCAAATAATCCCACGTTTTTGACGTGCTGTTTGTCTTCAAGACGAAAGTTTCAGCTGATCCAGCTTCGAGAGTTCTGTTGAGCCCCAGGCCATTGCGCAACAGATTAAAATGCAACATGAAAAGTTCATGCAGTCACGCTCCGCTCACTCTCGGGCCATCTGACAAATTTGTGTTGCTCCCATAGCCATTTACAAAATTGTGTGCAATATTAATGCAGTTAATCGTACAGGCTATAACTCCAAACCCAAGTTAATCAATCTCCACTGGCCTCCGTGTTAAAATGTCAAAATACGCAATAAACACATTTACAGCCAGTTCAAAAATGTCACACCACATTTCACAACCAAGACTACCATATGGGAGTGAATGTTTATGTGGCTCATGAATGGTAAGATTATACAGAGCCACAAAGTGTGCAAACTTGAGTCTTTGGATTTCAGCTACCACTTGTCATCTTCAACTCGACATCTGAGCTGTGAATAAATTATGATTGTAAATGTATTATGGTTTGTTATGCTGTTAACTGTACAGAGCGCCATGATGGGTCCTGGGTTGGCGCTGAAAGGTCCAGGGGGAGTTGATGTCTGTCAGGACTGCATCCATGCTCTGGATTGTTGGTAGCTGTATTGCTGTTTTCCTCTTGCTGGCTGTTTACGTGTTGATCCAGGGCCTGCTGCCTGCAGCCCGATGAACCGCCGGGCCAGCTGTCAGCTCTGCGGGGGTCTGGGATGTTTTCAAAGGGACACACGTTACTGTGGCTTTTCATTCGTACTTGGATTTCACTGGAATTTTACTTTACTTATTTACAAATTATAGCTCTCTTTATTTCAGTCAAATACTACAAATAAGTTGCTAAATTTTGCTCTCTTGTTGTCCCTTTAAAATGTTTCTATTTACAGTATATATATATATATATATATATATATATATATATATATATATATATATATATATATATATATATATATATATATATATATATATATATATATATATATATATATATATATAAATCAGAGTAAGACAGTTTGAGTTGTTCAACCCATAACTGTCTGCATTATCCAGGATGACATGACCTATTTTTGTTTGCTTTGTTTTGGTTTCAAGATCTTGAATTCAGATATTTCCCCCACAAATACAATGGTAAGGAAAGGTTCTCCAGCAGCAAAGTTGCAGTATTTTTCCAGCACCTGTCTCTCTTAACAGTACGTAATCTAATAGCTGATCTAAACATTTCCATTTTAATCAAGATCTTTTTTGAATCTTTTTAAAAAAGGAAAAAGAAAGATTGTTTTTTTTTTTATGGGCATTTTCGGCGATTTTTGTACCCAAAAACACTTTAAGACAGGCCTATCGGCTGTCTTAAACAAGTCATGATGATGAAGAGACTTTTTTCAATGTATTTTTCTATTTTCACCTGATAAAAGCAATCTTATTCTATCTTTTCTGGACTGCACTTTTTATCATAATTAATGATTACATTGTGCTTACTTGTAGACTCATGGAAAATCCCTACAACAGTACCACATTATGTTTTGATACTTTTAGAGAACATATTAAGAACAGCTTTCCTCTGCTTGAGAGTTTGTATTGATCACAAGTCAAAAACTCCGTCTGGAGATATGCCATCCACTCCGCTGATCTCAACCCCAGATTTATAACACGGCACATCCCATAGTTGAAGGGGATGCTGTTGTGTGGGGCGTCTGACTCCACCTTCTAAAACCAGCTGCTATGAACGGAGCTGTAAAGACATTGTTGAAAATAACCTTTTTTGAACTGCATTTCAACTCATTGATATATAGATTCTATGAAGGTTTGTGATGATTCCAGCACAAATTTGCAAATGTGCGTAACACGAGTCTTGACAGGCAGAAAAACTTGAACAGGTGTTCTTGTTCTACTCTTCCTCCTGGGACTCTTAAAAGTGCCTAAAGGCTCTCAGAATTAATCTTAGGTGCAGATGATGTGCCTTTGAGCCTCTGGGAATAAAGCATCCTCCACCAATTTATTAAAGGAATATTCTGTCAAAGCAGAGACTGGTTTCAAGATCATGTCTAGAGCTGTCAGCAAACGCTTGTGACACGGATAGCAGAGGTTGTATGAAGCCTAAAAAGGGCCTCGGGTAAAATATAGGTCAATGTATTTTAGAACAGGAAGATTCCTCAGGCCAAGACCATAACTTAAAGTATCGCTTACACATTTATTTCTTCATGTTATGTCATAACATTGTCATGACCTGTATTTGAGAGCAAAGGCAGTTCAACCGTTTATTTGATAGATTAAAATATATTGTCTTTTAAAGCCGCTGAAGACAGTTAGGGGAAAGGTTAAGTGTTGCCGGAAGCCGTCGGCATGTTCACAACAGAACACCAATCAGTCACAATCACCAATGTATGTTAAAGAAAACACTGTTCATAAATATTTTTCCATGTCATTGTTAGCCTGCAGGGGTTAAACCAGGGGGAACGGTGCAATAAAATATGCTTTAATGGTCCTCATCTGTCTTCCAACAGATACAGTTTATTGAATTCAATATTCTCTTGAATAAGGAAAAGAAATGTATCCCACAATGAGTAAAAAAACACTAAGGGTGCAAATAAAAAAACAACACAGGTGAGTCGATGTTGTGGTTGTGCGTCTCTGTCAGTTGTTCTGGCTCCCGCTTCATGATTTAATGTTACCTTCATACAAGACATTAGTTATGTAGGTGGTCCTTAAATGTGCAATACACTGCTATAAGACCAGGCCACATCTGAATGTTGTTTGAGTGATTGGATCTCTATGATTCCTCTGCTGCGTCCTGAGTGCGTCTCCACCTGTTCTGGAAGCTTTCCACTTGTGATCAGATCGCTCAAAATGGACCTTATTACCACATTTAAACAATATGACTTTTTTGCATTAAGAAAATGTCTATCTTACAATCTCTTGTAACCCAGCAGCTTTACTTTTGTTTTTCAGGAAATTCAAACTTTAAGTTTGCTCACAACATTTCACTTTTTCCATAGCAAACACCAAATAGCAGTTCAAAACTATACCAGCTGTCTGGTAAAGTGGTTCAAAGCCGGACGTTTGGCAAACGTCAAACAAATGAACAAATAACTGAAATGAAAAAAAATGGAAAAACTGAAGAAAAAAAAATGACAAACTACGGCTAACGTCTCCAGAGATCTTCTTCAATGCAAACAAGAATTGAACTTTTGTGTCACCTACTGACACGTATGTGAGCATGTATCACAAGTGAGCAACAACCAGGACGACGGTGAGAAGAGGCTCCTTCACACACATCCAGTATAACACTAATTTGTTAACAAACACTACAATCCCTCCTCCATTTCTCTTCCCATTCTGTCTGCAGTCACTGTCTGTGGAATAACCCTGCAGACACTCTGGAATGATGATATTCCCGTTAAATCCTTATCAGCATTCCTAGCTCATCTATTTTATTTTCCCAGAGATGTAAATATCGAGAACAAGGTTTGGTTTAAGCCTTCTCCTCCCTTATCTCTGGTTTGCTTCTCTTCAACTTCTCTTAATCCTGGTGTCATTAAGCCCATTTAGTTCCAGGTTAAGAAACAGGTTTCTACCAGAACCAACCTGAGCAGATGGAAACGGCAGCGATAGAGAGTATTTGATGGCAATGAAGCAGCGTCACTTGTATGCAGAATGCCCCTGTTATCAGAGGCAATTATTGGCTAAAATATCAATGCTGGTTAGACTATGAACTCTAAATGTCATACAGGATGAATAATGTGCAAATGTGTTAATCACAACGAAAGCAGTAGAGAAATATTTGTTCGAACAACAAAGGTACTACAGAGGGATTTGATCCATGGATTAGTCTGCGGCAGCTCTGCTCCCCTCTGGGACAGTCAGCAATGGTATTTAGAAGACGTGTGAGGGACTCTTCCGTCACGATAATGTTGCAGCACAAAGTCATTAAAAGACAACAAAGCATTTCTCGACTCGAGAAGTAAAAACTGCTCAACTTGGGACAAAATCTGGAGCGTTTTCCGTCGTTCAAATACCCAGAAGGCCATTTCCATTCAGCAGGACCACAGGCAATGACCTGGAAATGTCTTTCTGCAGGAAGTTTTTTTTATTTCCAGCACACACGTGTTTCCATTAAATTTTTTATGACATGTTCTTTAAAAAAAGAGACTGGTTCTGTTTTCCTGCCGTGTCCGTGTCCTCTGTCGTCCTCCAGAGGCCGCTCTGTCTTTGTGACGACCTGGATTGCCTTACAGCACCTTCCTGTTCTTCTTTTTGTTTTTTTGTACCTTAGCTTGCCCAGGCAACTGTCATCTCCCCACTCCTCTCTTGCCCCAGTTGCATAACCTTGCAGCTATCAATCTTCCGATCCTCTTCTTAGCCTCTGTGCTGGATCTTATCTGCCCTGACAGCTGCAAAAGACCTCGCCCTTGCATACACATACAACTTCATACCTGGTTCATGACAAGTTTAATGACTTGTGGTAACTTTGATCCCTCCCTGGAATTCAGCCAGCTTGTTTACTTGAATTATTTACATGGTTAAAATTGTCTCTTCATAGGTTTAGTCTAATTACCACCATTAAAAAGAGTTTAATTCTAATATCACTAAGTAAATATGTCATAGTTTTGGCTGCATGAAGTTACATGCCAAATATTTACTGATGATACACTATGTGCCTGTGTTGCACACACATCGTGAGTCAATGACTGCACTGATTTGCATACATACGTTTGCAATGACACAATGTGGATTAGGCATGTGTATTTTAGAGGTGACTAACAATTTCCGATTAATGTGTTCTGACACTTCATTGACAAAGAATAGTTGCGAAAGACTTCACTCGCAGGCTTGCACAGAAGACTGACATCAGGCTTTTGTCTGAAAATGAGTCGCTGATTACTGTCATTGTCATGCAATGCTGACCTCAACTACATCCGTGTCTAGACCAGCCACGATGGCACAACAGCTATCGAAAATCACCCGGATGCTGGAGGTGTTACTTCCACACAATCTCTAGTAATCAGGAAGAATTTATGAACATATCCATTCCGAGAATGTTTCCATAAGATGCAACTTAATGTTTGCTACCTAGAGAGTTTTGAAGTCCCCGTCTTCACTTTAGCAGGAAACAACGGTAACATTACACATGACCCACGGTACCAGTCCTGAAACACCCGTAGGAGATGGGTAAAGGTAATGGGTAAGTCATTTCCACTGCTTGTATTCATGTTCTCACTCTTTTGGTCACTAGCAACTTTCCACGACCAAAGGTAAGGATAGGAATATAAATCGAGTGGTAACCAGACGTTTACCTTTAAAACTCAACGCTCTCTTCACCACAATTGACACTAAATCAGCACCACTCCAGACGCTGCACCGATCCACCTGTCGATCTCCCTCCTCATCTTTCTCTCACTTATGAACAAAACTGAAGTGAATTGAATTCAATTGTCTTTATTGTCATTGTACCAGTACAATGAAATTGGCAGTACAATCCCTTAAAGTGAAGAAATAATTTAATATTAAAAGCATAAAAAAGATAGGCTAGACCTTTAAAAGACACATTTAAAACGACAAGATTACACACACACAGGCCACACGCACACAGACACATGCACACACACACACACACACCATAGCAGCTTAAGCAGACAAAACAAAAAAACGTAGATTGCAGAGACCCTGAGCAAAGATAGGCACATACCTGTATGCAGACATTGAAATTAAAAAACAATAGAGTGCAGCACATTTGGTGATTGTAAGAAAAAGGTGGTGTTGAGTGCATGTACCTTGCATGTCATTACTATAACACAGATAGAGATTTATAGGGAAAGGTATTTGCAGTGTTAAGCACTGTTATAGCCTTTGGATAAAAACTGTTTTTAAGTCAGAGACCTGAAACGTCTGCGAGGGCAATAATTCAAAGTGCTGGTGACCTGGGGGGACGAATCCCTTAGAAGAGCTGTACAGTTCTTCCAGGGTGGGTAGTGAGCAACCAATGATCTTTTGGCCTGTGTTAACAACCCTTTGGAGGGATTTCCGGTCAGCCACTGTGCAGCTGGCAAACCACACACACATGCAGTAAGTCAGGATGCTTTCTATGGAGCAATGATAGATTAACACCAAAGGTTTCTGAGTCAGATTGTTATTCCTGAGAACTCTCAGAAAGTACAGTCTGGTGGTGGTTGTGGTGTTAATGTTCCAAGTTAAGTCCTCCTGTATGTACACAACGATAAACCAGAAATGCAGTACCGTTTCCACCTGTTTTCCCCCGAGGAATAGGGGGTTGAGTGTCTGTTTTGGCTTTCCTCCTGAAGTCTATGGCCAGCTCCTGGGTTTTGGAGGTGTTAAGAACAAGGTTATTGTCTGAGCATTTTGACAGCTCATTGACAGCTGCTCCACTTCGTCCCGGTAAGCCGACTCATCTCCCCCAGAGATGGGCACCACATCTGTGGTATCATCAGCAAACGGGATGAAGGCGTTGCAGGAGTGTGCAGGGATTCAGTCATGCGTGTAGAGGGTGTAAAGTAGGGGCTCAGCACACAGCCCCCAAGCGAGCCGATGTTTAGGCTAAGGGCTAAAACAATGATGTACTTAAACTATTCCATGTGAGATGAATCGCTACCTTATCCTGGTGGGGTTTGGGTGCCTGTATAATCTTAGTAACAATGTTACGTCCAGGACCATTGACTCTCACAGGCTCTCCCAAACCACGGCCGTCCTGTGGGATAGGTCAGACCTAAAACCATTCAGTAGATTTATATGAAGAAAAACATACTTGTTATCCCTCTCCCAGAAAAGAGTTATTGTCCATCCTGGAGCCAGACCTGAGGAAGAGGGCCATTGATGAGCACTTGGTTGCTGACTTTTCACCCATGGGGTCTTCAGCCGTGACATGCCACATGGGCTTGGCCTCCTGTGGGCTCATCATCTGCAGGACGACCCTTAAAGGTCAGGTGTCGTTGGCGTTGGGTATACTAGCCGAGGCATGGGCTTTCCTGTACTAATACTCAGCTCCCAAAACTTTGTGGTCAACTCATTTGGGTTTTTCTAGGGCCAATGCCAAATAATAAACCATGGCCAATCTCTCTACTGCCAATATCAGCACAGTTTTTTCTGTTTCTGACTTAATAATTATATTTAAAGTAATACACGTGGATGATCATTTAAACATTTGGTAAAACAACAAGATAAGGGATACGTAAAACTATTCAGAGCATCTCTAATAGTGAGTTTCTCTGACTATAATGTTTTTTAATGGATTACAAACACACGCATAACACACTGTGATGCATTCGTGAGAGTTAGTAACAATTTGTGCTGTGTAAATTAAAAATAAAAAAAATTGATTACTTCTTAATTATTCTCCAAAGTCTATTTTACAGTCTTGGTAACAACATGAGAGCAGAGACACCCCGGCAACTTCCTCCACCACCTCCTTTGGGATTTCTGGCTGCTCACAGGCCAACTGGGAGAGAAAATCCCTTCAGCAGATACTGGGCTGGCCATGGTTGCTAAGCAACTCCTGAAAAGCTTATTAAGTATTGTAAGATTTGAATTATTTTGAGTTAAATATTCATAATTCCCGATAAGGTAAAGGTTTCATATCTTTATTTTTTATCATTGGTTCTGATGCATGATTATAAAAAGTTACATGAACCTTTAAAAGTGCATTTAAGGACATTTGGGTGTTTTTGCAAGGCTTAACTCAGCCACGACCTAAAGACTGTTTTTATGTCAAAGACTTAATCAGAATGAGCACTATGTGATTCCAGCTATATAAAATCATCATTTATGTTTCAGGCTTTAATGGAATAATATGTAATGTGCTTGATTTTTACTGGAAGACTTCTTCTCTCTGACTTTTCAATGGAAATTTTGAGACCAAACATGTAGAAAGAAACACCTTGCCACATGGCATATAGCTGACAGTTGAGCGCTTCCTCTTTATCACAGCTCCTTACATGCGCATGTTCAGTCGGGACGTCGCACCCTTACCCCCTACTGCCACACCGTCACCACCAGCTCTTCTTTTTTTTTTTGGACAAAATACAGTGATGTAATAGAGGAAGTAGACCGCACTCGCACAGCTGAGACGTCATGGAAAAACACTGAGAGAACTCTCTTCTGCGGTGGGGCGAGCCAGCTCATACGGTGAGCTCGCTGCTGTCCAAGCTGCAAGAGGGGGCAGCTTGTTGTCTCAGCTCAGGAGGAAGCATTCGGTGGGGCTTGTATCTTTGTGCAGAATATTCACAAGAAGGCTGAGGACCCTCAGAAGAACATGGCCTGTCCATACCATCGAGCATGTGGTCCACCCTAGTCACCACTTTTAACAAGCCTCCAATGTGCAACCATTTCCCTGCCTTATAAACTCAACCCCCCCCCCCCCACACACACACACACACACACACACCTTTTGTTTTGCATTTTGGACAGTTTACTTCCTATTTTATTTAGTATTGCTTCCTGTCTATGTCTCACACCTGGGTTCTGGTACTGATTTCCTCATCTGCATCACATGATTCATTACTTCCCTCAGTATTTATACTCCAAAGTTTCCTTTGTTTAGTGCCAGATCCTTGTCTTTGTTTGAATGGCAGTTGCTTGGTCTGTGCAGGTTTCCTGCAGCATTTTGCATTGTTTAACTGATAATAAAGTTGTTTTTTTCCATTTTTTTATATTCCAACTTCAACCTGCTTCTCCGTGTGAGTCTGGATCTGAGGCAGGCTTCACAACTACACTCACAGACCACCATCGACACAGATTTGTCTTTTTAAAGTCTGCTTGATCCTTACACCAAGTGAGAGCAAGAATTTGTTTTTCATAGAGCCTTGCTTGCATAACACCAGAAGTGTCACATATTTAAGCCCTCAGTTCTCTTCTACCGTTCATTTCCCTTGCAAATCAAGGTTTGCTTTTCACATTCTGGCTCATTCCTTTACAATAGGTGATTCATAATTCAATAGCAAATAAAAAATATGTTATCTTTGCCTTGAATTCATATATGATAGAAGGGATATGCTAGCTCCTTTGCTCTCTAAAAGTAGAATCAGGCTCATCTCTTGTGGAACCTGCTCCCAGTTAGTGTTTGAGTCAAGGACACCCTCTCTACCTTAAGTTTGGGCCTAAAAGTTTACTTTTTGATACAAGATGGTTCAGATACTCTGAACAACCTGATCTCACAAAAATCCGTGAAATGCCCACGACCTCTCACCACTATTTTCCGTGGTACCAACACGGAAACTGGTAAAATTACGTGTGGGCACCACGGATATTGTACCATGCAAAGTCAATGGGATCCGTGGTCGTGATATATACACGAATTATGACATTATTATTATTTATATATTATTCTTATTTATAGTGGCTAAATTATGCGTTTTTGTCGCGCAAGGTACTGATTTTTAATGTCAGTTTGTAAAAGCCCGTTTTTAACGCTGTTTTAGCAGTGTTTTAATGAGGTTTTAATCTGACCACCACGGATATAGTACTATGCAAAGTCAATGGGGTCCGTGGTCGTGATATATACACGAATTATGACATTATTATTATTTATATATTATTCTTTGTTATAGTGGCTAAATTATGCGTTTTTGGCGCGCAAGGTACTGATTTTTAATGTCAGTTTGTAAAAGCCCGTTTTTAACGCTGTTTTAGCAGTGTTTTAATGAGGTTTTAATCTGAGCACCACGGATATAGTACTATGCAAAGTCAATGGGGGCGTGGTCGTGATATATACACGAATTATGACATTATTATTATTTATATATTATTCTTTGTTATAGTGGCTAAATTATGCGTTTTTGTCGCGCAACGTACTGTTTTTTAATGTCAGTTTGTAAAAGCCCGTTTTTAATGCTGTTTTAGCAGTGTTTTAATGAGGTTTTAATCTGAGCACCACGGATATAGTACTATGCAAAGTCAATGGGGGCGTGGTCGTGATATATACACGAATTATGACATTATTATTATTTATATATTATTCTTTGTTATAGTGGCTAAATTATGCGTTTTTGTCGCGCAACGTACTGTTTTTTAATGTCAGTTTGTAAAAGCCCGTTTTTAAC
The DNA here is from genome assembly GCF_033807715.1 of Cololabis saira. Lineage (NCBI taxonomy): Eukaryota > Metazoa > Chordata > Actinopteri > Beloniformes > Belonidae > Cololabis > Cololabis saira. The sequence continues at coordinate 47,810,380 of NC_084587.1, forward strand.
GCTGTTTTAGCAGTGTTTTAATGAGGTTTTAATCTGAGCACCACGGATATAGTACTATGCAAAGTCAATGGGGGCGTGGTCGTGATATATACACGAATTATGACATTATTATTATTTATATATTATTCTTTTTTATAGTGGCTAAATTATGCGTTTTTGTCGCGAAACGTACTGTTTTTTAATGTCAGTTTGTAAAAGCCCGTTTTTAACGCTGTTTTAGCAGTGTTTTAATGAGGTTTTAATCTGAGCACCACGGATATAGTACTATGCAAAGTCAATGGGGGCGTGGTCGTGATATATACACGAATTATGAAATTATTATTATTTATATATTATTCTTTGTTATAGTGGCTAAATTATGCGTTTTTGTCGCGCAACGTACTGTTTTTTAATGTCAGTTTGTAAAAGCCCGTTTTTAATGCTGTTTTAGCAGTGTTTTAATGAGGTTTTAATCTGAGCACCACGGATATAGTACTATGCAAAGTCAATGGGGGCGTGGTCGTGATATATACACGAATTATGACATTATTATTATTTATATATTATTCTTTGTTATAGTGGCTAAATTATGCGTTTTTGTCGCGCAACGTACTGTTTTTTAATGTCAGTTTGTAAAAGCCCGTTTTTAACGCTGTTTTAGCAGTGTTTTAATGAGGTTTTAATCTGAGCACCACGGATATAGTACTATGCAAAGTCAATGGGGGCGTGGTCGTGATATATACACGAATTATGACATTATTATTATTTATATATTATTCTTTTTTATAGTGGCTAAATTATGCGTTTTTGTCGCGCAACGTACTGTTTTTTAATGTCAGTTTGTAAAAGCCCGTTTTTAACGCTGTTTTAGCAGTGTTTTAATGAGGTTTTAATCTGAGCACCACGGATATAGTACTATGCAAAGTCAATGGGGGCGTGGTCGTGATATATACACGAATTATGAAATTATTATTATTTATATATTATTCTTTGTTATAGTGGCTAAATTATGCGTTTTTGTCGCGCAAGGACCTGATTTTTAATGTCAGTTTGTAAAAGCCCGTTCTTAACGCTGTTTTAAGAAGAGACAGGCGATATTTAAAGTTTCTCCCATTTCGTCAACCACAGGGGATTCCCTGGGCGTCCCCTCTACGTCATAGAGTGACGAGGGGGGATCCTGATCACGTGACGGATGCCCCCGAATAATAATGATAATGCTAATGATAATAGTAATATTAATAATAATAATAAGAAGAAGAAGAAGAAGAAGAAGAAGAAGAAGAAGAAGAAGAAGAAGAAGAAGAAGAAGAAGAAGAATAACAATGATGATAATAATAATAATAATAATAATAATAATAATAATAATAATAATAATAATAATAATAATAATAATAATAATAATAATGCTGAAATAAATTAATTATTTACATTAATCATAATATTAATATTTAGTATAATAATAAATACACCTGTAGCACAAACCAGTGTTTATAGCAAACATTCAGAGACATTATCAGACAATGATTAATGACGCAACACAGTCTCACTCCGGAGGCGCAAATAGGCTCCTATTGGCTGCAATGTAATCCCGTCTGCGGCTAGATTTGACGCTCGGAGCAGGTGATCACCGCGAGCGGCTTCCCCATTCCTCTTTTTTTTTTAAGTGCATATACTTCAATTTAAAAGATGGTTTGATGACATTTCTAGCGATAAATTTTCAGACACAAATAGAATACACCAAATTGTATGACACTTCCAATGTAATCCCGTCTATATGTGACGATCAGAGCAGTACTTCAATTTAAAAGTGTGGTTTGATGACACTCCTAAATTAAATACTTACCTGCTGTATTCTACTGCCCTTATTTTTAACAGCTTGTGCTCTTACAACGCCATATTAAAACAAATTATAAACCACATATAGGGATGAGGTCTGAAAGATCTGTTTTGAAACGTGGCTTAATACGTTACGGCATTGAACGCAACCCTTTCTGTCGCCGAGATAGGCAGCAGGACAAAACGTTAAAATAGCACTAATAAATGCATAGATTGATCTTTTCCATCACATACATCTACTCACGATATAAATATACATTTTATGGTCACACTTTGTCTGTTGAAAAATGAGCGGATATATTATTTCGGAACCCTAATGTCAACATCTGTTATGAGATTCTGTTATAGTGGGAGGCCCCGCCCCCTCCGGTGTTGTCATGGTAACGTTTTGCCCCGACTGTTAAACAGGAAGTGCTGTACAGCTGATGTCTCGAACGTTAACCGTTGAACGTTAATTAAAGCAGAGACGTTCAATAAACTTTATAGAGTATCTTTGATTAAAGTACTGCTGAAGTGATAGACACGCTCCATGTCTCCTCTCCATTTATTGAACACAAACAACATCTTAACCCTAAACCGGAAGGAGGTTACCAGAACTTTTGAACTTTTTTTAAAAACATTTTTTAAGATGTGTTTGCATAACTTAAACACACAGAAATGTATTAGCACTATGATATATTATAAATGTGATCATCCTTGATCATCCAGGATCATCCTGTCAGCCTGGGGAAGCGGTTAAAGGGTCTCTAAATAGCCATGTTAAGTTAATGGGAAAATTTCAAAAGGTGAAACAATCAGTATTTAAAGGGGAAAATAAACTCAGAACTGGTCCAAATTGAATAGTATGACTGTGTATAATACTATCATCGATATCTTAAAGAAATCTGGCCACAAAATACTCGTTAAAAGATTTTGACTGATTGTTTCCAGCTCAGCCCCTTAAAGAGTTCTATGAATCTACAAGTCAAACCTCTAGGATCTGTACCAACAAGAAAATCAAACTTTGTCGTAGGACAACAGTGAAGACATCGTTGGAAAGGTCTTGACCTCAGGAGCAACATATGTCAATATGAGATTTGTGGGCAATTCCTGCTCCCCAGGTGTGCCCTTTGAACCTTGTACCTGTGACACTTTTGAAGGCCTATAATTCAACAACAAAATATGCTAGAGACATGGGGTCAACAGTTTTGGAAAGCTCTGCACCTCTACTATCATGCCCGACAGTAGTCCAATAGGGGGCGCCACTGAATAGGGTCAAAACCTATAAAAAACATGATTTCACCCTCTTACCAATACAAAAGTCAAAATCAGACCGAACAGGCGTGCTTCCCACCCTTAAAAACATATGATAAGCTTGCAAAGTTCGTGATCACAGTTTTATATAAGCGCTAATTCATTGGAACTACAAAAGCTATGACGTAGCACAATGCTGTGTATTGTAACTTGGCGCAAATTGTAGTTCTGTAACCTCTTCCGGTTTAGGGTTAAGATGTTGACATTAGGGTTCCGAAATAATATATCCGCTCATTTTTCAACAGACAAAGTGTGACCATAAAATGTATATTTATATCGTGAGTAGATGTATGTGATGGAAAAGATCAATCTATGCATTTATTAGTGCTATTTTAACGTTTTGTCCTGCTGCCTATCTCGGCGACAGAAAGGGTTGCGTTCAATGCCGTAACGTATTAAGCCACGTTTCAAAACAGATCTTTCAGACCTCATCCCTATATGTGGTTTATAATTTGTTTTAATATGGCGTTGTAAGAGCACAAGCTGTTAAAAATAAGGGCAGTAGAATACAGCAGGTAAGTATTTAATTTAGGAGTGTCATCAAACCACACTTTTAAATTGAAGTACTGCTCTGATCGTCACATATAGACGGGATTACATTGGAAGTGTCATACAATTTGGTGTATTCTATTTGTGTCTGAAAATTTATCGCTAGAAATGTCATCAAACCATCTTTTAAATTGAAGTATATGCACTTAAAAAAAAAAGAGGAATGGGGAAGCCGCTCGCGGTGATCACCTGCTCCGAGCGTCAAATCTAGCCGCAGACGGGATTACATTGCAGCCAATAGGAGCTTATTTGCGCCTCCGGAATGAGACTGTGTTGCGTCATTAATCATTGTCTGATAATGTCTCTGAATGTTTGCTATAAACACTGGTTTGTGCTACAGGTGTATTTATTATTATACTAAATATTAATATTATGATTAATGTAAATAATTAATTTATTTCAGCATTATTATTATTATTATTATTATTATTATTATTATTATTATTATTATTATTATTATCATCATTGTTATTCTTCTTCTTCTTCTTCTTCTTCTTCTTCTTCTTCTTCTTCTTCTTCTTCTTCTTCTTCTTCTTCTTCTTCTTCTTCTTATTATTATTATTATTATTAATATTACTATTATCATTAGCATTATCATTATTATTCGGGGGCATCCGTCATGTGATCAGGATCCCCCCTCGTCACTCTATGACGTAGAGGGGACGCCCAGGGAATCCCCTGTGGTTGACGAAATGGGAGAAACTTTAAATATCGCCTGTCTCTTCTTAAAACAGCGTTAAGAACGGGCTTTTACAAACTGACATTAAAAATCAGGTCCTTGCGCGACAAAAACGCATAATTTAGCCACTATAACAAAGAATAATATATAAATAATAATAATTTCATAATTCGTGTATATATCACGACCACGCCCCCATTGACTTTGCATAGTACTATATCCGTGGTGCTCAGATTAAAACCTCATTAAAACACTGCTAAAACAGCGTTAAAAACGGGCTTTTACAAACTGACATTAAAAAACAGTACGTTGCGCGACAAAAACGCATAATTTAGCCACTATAAAAAAGAATAATATATAAATAATAATAATGTCATAATTCGTGTATATATCACGACCACGCCCCCATTGACTTTGCATAGTACTATATCCGTGGTGCTCAGATTAAAACCTCATTAAAACACTGCTAAAACAGCGTTAAAAACGGGCTTTTACAAACTGACATTAAAAAACAGTACGTTGCGCGACAAAAACGCATAATTTAGCCACTATAACAAAGAATAATATATAAATAATAATAATGTCATAATTCGTGTATATATCACGACCACGCCCCCATTGACTTTGCATAGTACTATATCCGTGGTGCTCAGATTAAAACCTCATTAAAACACTGCTAAAACAGCATTAAAAACGGGCTTTTACAAACTGACATTAAAAAACAGTACGTTGCGCGACAAAAACGCATAATTTAGCCACTATAACAAAGAATAATATATAAATAATAATAATGTCATAATTCGTGTATATATCACGACCACGCCCCCATTGACTTTGCATAGTACTATATCCGTGGTGCTCAGATTAAAACCTCATTAAAACACTGCTAAAACAGCGTTAAAAACGGGCTTTTACAAACTGACATTAAAAATAAGTACCTTGCGCGCCAAAAACGCATAATTTAGCCACTATAACAAAGAATAATATATAAATAATAATAATGTCATAATTCATGTATATATCACGACCACGGACCCCATTGACTTTGCATAGTACTATATCCGTGGTGGTCAGATTAAAACCTTGTTAAAACACTGCTAAAACAGCGTTAAAAACATGTTTTTACAAACTGACATCAAAAATCAGTACCTTGCGCGACAAAAACGCATAATTTAGCCACTATAAATAAGAATAATATATAAATAATAATGTCATAATTCGTGTATATATCACGACCCCGGATCCCATTGACTTTGCATGGTACAATATCCGTGGTGCCCACACGTAATTTTACCAGTTTCCGTGTTGGTACCACGGAAAATAGTGGTGAGAGGTCGTGGGCATTTCACGGATTTTTGTGAGATCAGGTTGCTCTGAACCATCTCTTAATATATGCTGCTTTGGGTTTAGACTGCTGGGGGACATCCTGTGATACATTGAGCTCTTCTTATATGCAAATGTCATAATTATCTCCATTAACATTGTTCTCTCTTGTGTGTCATAGCCTGATATTCCTGATATTCCTTCTCTCACTCTCCTGAATGGGTATTATATAAACACTGAATCTGGACTATGTAGAAACATATGAATAGGAATATAACCAAACTGTCTTTGCACCGTATTGGACTTGCCTTCTGTGTAAAGTACCTTGACTACACTTTTGCTGTGAAGTGGCAAACATAGATTAAAGCTGCAAGCAGCGATGAACGGGCCCTCGCACCCTTGTGCACATTCAGGCTGCAGTGGAAGCGCTTGTATGACTTGCATGTAGATTCTTCAGGCCTGGACATTTAGTGGATGACACCAGCCACCACTCTCTACTGTATTACTGTATATCAAACCATTCAAAAGTTATGGCAGAAAGTAGGATCTATCAAATATAGACCAATCAGAAAAAGGGGCGGGGCTAATTTGCGCCAATTATGTTCAAAGACTCAAAACTGAGTCCGGTGACACCACCCACGAGTCTTTATGTCAAACCATTCAAAAGCTATTGCAGAAAATCGGAACTATCACATATCGACCAATCAGAAAGAGGGGCGGGGCTAATTTGCACCAATTAAGGTGAAGGAGTCAAAACCGAGCCCGATGACACCACCCACGACTCTGTATGTCAAACCATTCAAAAGTTATGGCAGAAAATAGGGACTATCAAATATTGACCAATCAGAAGAAGGGGCGGGGCTAAATAAGGCCAATGAATCGCAAGTCCTCAATACTGAGTCTGATGACACCACCCACGAGTCTTTATGTCAAACCATTCAAAAGTTATGGCAGAGAATAGGAACTATCAAATATGTGGTGCATTATGCAAACAACCTTAATGTCAAGTTTAAAATAGACAATGGAAAGATCTTCCATTGAAAGATAAAATACTGACACTATCTGTTTCCACTAAAATGTACAGGGAAAATGCATCCTTTTAAGGTTAAATAAAATTCTTGAAAAGTCAAATCAGCAATGTATTGTGTGGCAGTGTTTCAGTGAACAGTACCATGAGGGACTAATTATCACAGCTGCACCAGATGACTAATTTGTTTTTTTTAAATACTATTTATACAATAGTGTGCAGGGAACCAGGGACCTGCACCTGCCAACGTAACTTACAGTAAGGTATTATCTTGAAAAAGGGCAATAAACTGTCTCGTCTTTTACTGCTGTGTTTGTGCTGTCCAAGAGAATGAACTCCGGCTACATTCATGTTTTTATCTTTGCCTAATCAAAACTGTTGAGACTAAATGACATCCTCAAATCGCTGAATCAGCAGCTAAACTGGTTCTTACGAGCACAGTCTTAAGCACAGTTAGTGCAAAAGAAAACTTAGACAAATAGGATAAAAACTCAAACCTGCTGACTTTAAAGAGAAAACACAACACCTTATCACATCCATCATCTTCAATCAAGATATGCCAGCCTGCCAAAAATGTTCAAACATAATGAAGATTACAGCATGTTATGTGGCCTGCAGCGTAAAGTTGGAACACACTTCAGACAAATCCAAGAGCTCTTTTTAGAGCTATTGCAAAACACTGAAACCACATTTACTTCATTTCCATTACCGTTTATTTAGAGGCATATTGATGGACTCCACAAACTAATTTAAGTGTTTTATGATAAGTAATGCTTTGAGTATCTTGTTAATTAACATTCATATTCTGTTAAGGACAACCTGTTTTTTAACCATCTCCTGACCAAGAATGAGGTAGCTGAGGTCAACCACATCGGAGCAATAAACAATCATTCATCTTGTATTAAAAAAAAAATTGGTACTTGTGAGGGAGTGGGAAATCATCCCCCTCACTGAGGTGATAAACACACTCTCAAACACATTACATGTGTAAAGTTGGACAAACTGATTAATATAGGAAGTTCTTTTTTGTTGTTGTTGTTTTTGTACTTTTATTTTGGTGACCCTACTAACCTCTGTCTCTTTGTGGTTGACTTCCGGGTGGGCGTGTTCTCATGGGTGCATACATGAGCATGCAGCCACAGAACTCCAATTGATGGGATCCAGCTGTGTCAATTAACTACCTGGTTAGGCTGTACCAAGTGTAACAATAGGAACTATTGTAAGGAAGCATTGTTTAGTCCCAGGTTGAACATGGACTGTTTTGTGTGACGGAACACCTTGGGAATGTTCAGACCGAGATGAATGTACCTTACATGCAAGTTTTAATAAAGTTCGCAACCCAATAGGGTGAAGCAGAACGAACAGTGTGCCGTTCTTATGAGAAAGTAGCAGACTTTAACATGGTGGCAGTGGAAGAGGACTCGGTCTGAGCACGTGAAAGTTTTCTCCGATCGGAAGAGAGTTAGCCGATGCTAGCGTTAGCCGGGAGCGTGAGACTGCCGTGTGACGCCATGGAGGGACTAAAGCCGCCACAAACGCTGTGTTTGGACACCAGCAACCTTTCTAAAACTTGGAAAAATTGGAGGGATGAGTTTTCTCTCTACATGGATCTGGCGATGGCGGAAGCTGATGAAAAACAGAAGGTAAAACTGTTCAGCTATCTTGTCGGCGAGAGCGGCAGAGAACTGTTGGATACCCTGATGGGCGACACAGCTAAGGTTGCTTGGAAGATAGAGCACATCATTCCAAAGTTTGATGATCACTGCAACCCCAGCGTGAACGAGATTGTTGAACGCTATCGTTTCTTCACGAGAAACCAGGGCGCCGGTGAAAATATAGACTGTTACGTCACTGAACTGAGACTGCTGGCAAAGACATGCAACTTTGAGACTTTGAGAGATTTGCTCATTCGCGACAGGATTGTGTGTGGAGGCAACAACACAAGCATGAGAGAAAGACTGCTGCGGGAGAAAAACTTGACACTGGACACATGTTTGCAACTGTGCAGAGCCGCAGAGCTCTCCAAGGAGAACGTGAAAACCATCACTGGGTCGGTGGTAGAAGAGGTGCATGCGGTTCAAGGAGCACAATACCAGAGGAAAGGTAACAACACAGTGGACTGTAAGTTCTGTGGGAAATGTCATGAGAAAAACAAACAGAAATGTCCAGCATTTTGAAAGAAGTGCGCAAAGTGTGGCAGAGAGAACCACTTTGCAGTCAAATGTAAAGCTAAACCGGACCAAAGGTGGAAGAAAAGTGTGAACACTATAATAACCAATCAGGGCAGGGATGATTATGAAGATATAACATGTATCACTATTACAGACACTGAGATAGTGGATACAGTGGAGACCGACTCAGGCAAAGATACAGACCCAGAGAGAGTAAAGACCGGAAAAGAGGACACTCAACTTCTCTATGCTGGCATGCTACTAGGCAGAGGTCAGATTTCAAATAGACTGTGGTGCTATTTGCAACATAATCCCTGTTAACCTCCTGAATCCAGACACTAAGCTAGAACAAACTAAAAGTGTACTAGTGATGTACAACAAGAGCAAGCTGAGACCGTTGGGGAAATGCAACATTAAAATAAGAAATCCAAGAAATCACAAGCAATACTGCTTAGAGTTCCAAGTGGTAAATGAAGATGGTGCAGTACCTTTGCTGGGCAGGAGAGCCAGTGAGGCAATGAAACTGATCCAAGTGCACCATGAGAATATCATGACAATAGACAGTATAGTAACAACAGGAAAACCTGCAACAGAACAGTGGACAGTGGAGCCGAGAGTCTGTATTGACCCAAAACCCTTGAACACAGCACTGAAGCGCAGTCACTTCCCACTTCCAACCATCGAGTACATCTTACCAGACCTGTCAAAAGCTGAAGTATTCACAGTGTGTGACGTCAAGAGTGGATTCTGCCACGTACAGCTGGAGGAGGAGTCCAGCTATCTGACAACATTTGCCACTCCTTTCGGTCGGTACAGATGGCTGAGGATGCCGATGGGGATAAGTCCGGCTCCTGAAATATTCCAGAGCAAGCTGACACAAGCGTTGGATAATGTACCAGGGGCCGCATCTATAAAGGAGTGCGTAGGAGTGCATACTAAAAGCCGAAAATGGCGGGCGCAAAAAAAAAATCTGGATCTATAAAACCATGTGCACGCACACCTGCACACAATGTTCGCTTTCTAAATACAGGCAGCACGGTGGCTTAGTGGTTAGCACTGTTGCCTCACAGCAAGAAGGTTCCCGGATCGACTCCAGGCCTGGCAGGGGCCTTTCTGTGTGGAGTTTGCATGTTCTCCCCGTGCTTGCGTGGGTTTCCTACGGGTACTTCGGTTTCCTCCCACAGTCCAAAAACATGCATGCTAGGTTAATTGATCATTCTTAATTGCCCGTAGGTGTGAGTGTGAGTGTGTCTGGTTGTTTTTGGGGCTGCGGGTGGAAACTAGCATTTCTGCTAAACCCGGTGTATTTACACTGCTTAATGTAGTGTTCATGAATATGCATTGCATCTAAATAAACTTTGAAACTAAACCAAATCACATACCAGCTGGAAGGTTGCGCATATCCCACCCTCTACACGCCCATTTTTCACCAAGAATGGTGAATGTGTCGACTATATTTGCATATAAATGAACCTGCGGTTCGGTGTTTTACACTCAAAAACCATGGCAGGGAAGACCAGAAAGCGGAATTTCGCGGAGACTGAGATCGAGGTGCTCGTGGATGAGGTGGAGGCCAGGAAAACAACATTATTTGGTGGTCACAGTAGCGGCATCACAAATAAAAAAAAAGCAAGTGAGTGGCAACCAGCCCCCGGGTCTCGCACTCAGAAGGCACGCCGATTTTTTCCAGTGGCCAGTCGCGGTACTGCACCAAAAAATCCCATGTGGCCCAGAAAGCTTTTTTCCCATAGACCGCAATAGTAAAAGAGAAACCTCTAAAACTGTTCACGGGACACCTCCAGCTGTAATCACCGGCAATTACTAATCTTTGTATTCTATATTTTTAAGTCATGTCAAAAAAATTTTATAACGGCCAGAAAAGTCAAAGAAAAGTCTCTTTCTGGGCGTGACGTCACGGCTGACGTCACAGCCGTGTCCATGCATTCCACGGATGTATTATATTAATATATATTATGTAATTATATTATATTAATGCATTAATAATATATGTAATACTATACATGTAATAATATACATTAATTAATATATTATATTAATACATATTATATTAATATTCACGTCATTGCCCCGGGGCATGATGGGAGGCCCCAGAGCATCATGGGAGAAGTATGATATATGAACGTAGTACCTGCAAATACCTGCGTAATGGCTTACTTATGGAACACATGGATCTATGATGGTGCCGGCTTGGGTGTACATGGATCTGTAAGTCTGATAGGTGATGACATTGACTACGTTTACATGCAGTCAAAATTCAGGTTATTGCCAATATTCGGGTTTTAAACTGGTTGTTGAGTGCATGTAGACGCAGTCACTGAGAGTATGACATGAATCTGGCTGCATTTCACCACCTCACCGCATGCGTCGCCAGTTCCTCATGTCTTAAGCATGTTCCTACGGGAGGGTCAGGGTTGCCGTAGGGATACGCAGATTTTTCGGTTAGTTTTTTCTTTTTAAGTCCCAAACTTTGCGTAGAAGGTGGCTTGCGCATCTTTCAGCCCTGTTTTGTGCGCAAGCAAGCTTTATAAGTGAGGCCCCTGGTCTGTACATTATCGCTGATGACATCCTGATCACAGGACAAGGGGAGACACAAGAGGAAGCAGAACGGGATCACCATGAAAAACTGAAACAGTTTCTGGACAGATGCAGGGAAAAGAACATTAAACTAAATGCAGAAAAATTCAGACTGAGACAAAAGGAGACCACATACATTGGACACCTTTTAACAGCAGAGGGACTCAAAGCAGATCCTGATAAAGTGCGTGCAGTGGAGCAGATGCCAGCACCGTCAGATGTGAAAGCAGTGCAGAGGCTCATAGGTATGGTTAATTACCTCACCAAGTTTTGCCCTCACCTCTCAGACCAGTGCAAGGTGTTGAGAGACCTGACACACAAAGACTGTGAGTGGAAATGGACAACTGAACACGAGGAGGCATTCCTTCAACTGAAAGAAACAATAGCGAATGCTCCAGTATTGAAATATCATAACCCTGACGAGGAGCTGACAGTCCAGTGCGACGCTTCAGACACAGGTTTGAGCGCAGCGCTCATGCAAATGGGGAAGCCAGTCGCTTTTGCAAGCAATGCAATGGTCTTCAGCATGGAAAAATTCCACCAATACACATATGGCCGCAAAGTCACGGTCCAGACCGATCACAAGCCATTGGAAACCATAGTGCGAAAACCCCTATTGAGTGCACCTAAAAGGCTGCAGGGCATGATGCTGCGCATACAGAAATATGACTTAGATGTAATTTATGTGCCTGGAAGAGACATGTTACAGGCGGACACCCTCAGCAGAGCCTATCTTCCTGAGAGTACACCTGAGGAAGCTGAAGGAGAGACTGTCAACATGGTGCAACACTTACCGATCTCATCAGACAGACTACATGACATAAGGTCTGCCACAGAAAAAGACAACACATTGCAACTTTTCATCAGAACAATGAGCCAGAGATGGCCCAAGGACAAGTCACAAGTACCGAGTGAAATCAGGCCTTACTTCTCATTACAAGAAGAATTAAGCCACCAAGACGGAATAGTCTTCAGGGGCTAGCGTGCCGTCATTCCTGATACACTGGGATCAGACATCACTACCCGATTACACTCATCACATCTGGGTGTTGAAGGATGCCTACGCAGAGCTAGAGAGTGTGTCTACTGGCTGGGCATGAACGACCAGATCAAAAAGTATATAGCCAAGTGTGACATCTGTAGATCGATGGACAACAAACAACAAAAGGAAACACTAATTTCACATGAAGTGCCAAGCAGGCCGTGGGCAAAGGTGGGCACAGATCTGTTTGTGTTTGATAATAAGGACTATCTCATCACTGTGGATTATTTTTCAAACTTCTGGGAAATAGACTACCTGGCAGATACTAAATCCGCCACAGTGATAAAGAAACTGAAAGCTCATTAGTAATCTCAGTAAGCTCAGTAATCTCAGACAACGGCCCACAATACGCATTCCAGGACTTCCAAAAATTCAGTTAACAGTGGGGATTTCAACATGTGACCTCATCGCCAGGCTACCCACCGAGCAATGGCAAAGCCGAATCAGCTGTCAAGACAGCAAAAAGACTCCTTGTTAAAGCCAAGGCAGCGGGGCAGGATCCCTATCTTGCACTGCTTGACCACCGCAACACACCATCACAGGGGCTGGAGAGCAGTCCAGCACAGCGACTACTCAGTCGCTGTACCAAAACACTGCTGCCAACGAAAGCAAGCCTGCTAAGACCAAAAGTGGTTCGGGTCAGCCAGAATCTGAAGAACAAGCAGCAATGCCAGGGTGCATACTACAACAGATCCGCTAAAGACTTGGACATACTAACCCCGGGTGACTGTGTGAGAGTACAGCCACTCCCACCCCACACTGTCTGGAGATTAGGCAGGGTGCTGAAGCCAGTCGATGGGAGGTCCTATGAGGTTCAGTTGAAGTCTGGAAGTGTCATTAGGAGGAATCACAGACACCTCAGGCGCGCACCAGGAGTGACCTTCAGTGACCCTATTGACATTGAGCTCTCCAGTCAGCCACAGGCTGTGGGATGCGAACTGTCAGATACTGTTCCTATTCCTCACAGTGTCACAGCAGGACATGCACCCAGAGAAGCTGGTAACACAGACACTCCTGTCACGACCAGAGCTGGTCGCACAGTGCTGCAGCCACAGCGATATAAGGACTGTGTGTTATGCAAATAGTTAAGGTGATGTTACAGTATGTTGTTTACATGCACTTTACACTCTGGGAAAAGAAAAAAAAGAAAAAGCACAAAGCTATGGTTTACATATGATATTCACAAAGCTATGGTTTACATATGATATTGTGGTTCTTTACACATTTCAAGTTTTTGGCTAATGTTTAAGACAAACCGTAAAATTATATATATATACAGTGTTTTCGGTTTTGTTGCTATTGTCATCAGTTGCTGAAAGAAGATTTTGACTGATGATCATATGGAACTGTTTACGTTTTAATAATAAGAAAGGTTGGTATTTGAGTCTTGTTGTTGAGTTAACTGAAATTCAGAAGGTAACAGCCCTAACTCTCAAAAGAGAAAGGATGTAACAATAGGAACTATTGTTAGGAACCATTGTTTAGTCCCAGGTTGAACACGGACTGTTTTGTGTGATGGAACACCTTGGGAATGTTCAGACCGAGATGAATGTACCTTACACGCAAGTTTTAATAAAGTTTGCAACCCAATAGGGTGAAGCAGAAAGAACAGTGTGCCGTTCTTATGAGAAAGTAGCAGACTTTAACACCAAGTAGACCAGGACCAGAGAGGGGAGGAAGTAGAGGGTTTTGTTGAATTTAGCTTCGTTTTGACATTCATCCAGTTTATTATGTATTTTGTTTAATCTGTGTTATGCAGTATGCATTTGTAGATTGTTTGTGTAAATATTATTTGCAGGATTCATTTGTAAATATATTTTCTAAACTTATTTGGGTGTGCGGGAAATGGTAGAGGCCGTCAGTAGATAGTCCAGGTGTCAGAGCAGGTGGGGGGTCAGAGAGAGGGGCGTCAGGTTGGGCGTCACCTTTGCTGCCAGGATCTGCTGCACCTGTAAGCATGTGCTTTGTTTGCCATGCTCCATGTATGTAAGAAGTGTGACTTCATGCAACTTAACCGAAAAAAGTAAAGAAAAACAGAGCTCTGGAAATTTCCTGCTTGTCTCATGTTTTGTCATTGCTCGCTCTACACCTGAATCCCGCAAGGTTTTATCCTGCATGTAAGGGTTACCATCTCCAAAACCTTACAGTACTACAATTGTAACTGAATATATGCATGCAAGTCTGTTTAAGGCTTGTATCGTGCACCAGAGGTCTTTGCCTGATTGGAACTTACATGTGTGACTTCATCAGGGTGCCATCAGCTATGCCTGTGAAAAAAGTGTAAAATCATTTTTTTATTTATTTTTTTTTTATTTTGTTTTTAAGTATTCCCCCGCAGTTATGTTTAGTTGGGGACTGTGATTTTTATATGTAAGGAAGCAACAAGAAGAGACATTTCTTATGGAAAGGTGAGGTGTTTCTTGTACAGAACCCCCCCCTTTTTTTTTCTTGACGTATAAACGCCTGAGCGCCAGCTGCTTCTTGAATCAGGGCTTGTCTGACTTGAGCTGGGCACAGTAGTCCAGTAAATGTTCTTTCACACATCAGCGACATCTGACACACGGATCTGAGACTTACCAACAGATTCCACAAAACTCTGGTTTCCATTCATGCGTAATGTGGGTCAAATATAGACTAATGTTGAGTCGTCCTTTAACACTATCATTCAAAACCTTCCTCTGTATACTTGATTAGCAGCTGGGAATCCTATTTGGCATATAAGTGTCACTAACTGTGTTGGCATGCAATCCAGCTCTTATCTGAAAGTTGTTTTTGGACAAAGGACACACGAGTGGAGGGAGAGGGCCACTCAAGGAGGTCTTAATACCCCTGTGGCCCGGCCTCCAGAACTGCCCGTGGTTGGTGGAATGTTCAGCGTTTATGTATGTGAGTTGTTTTCATGATGAATTATCAAAATTTGGCAGGTCAGCAAGGGCATAGGGCTAAAATGCACAATCTTTGCATGTGTTTAGTGTTAAATGTTACAAATTTGTCTATTTTAGATATTTTGCATCTGTTATTTTTAGCCAATTAAATCCATAGAGAGTTGTTTAGATTATGATTGGAAATGACAATCACAATCAGCCAATGTCTGACTTTTCTAGGTCTGACAGATGGTTCCTTGTGGGTTTTTTCCTGCCTTAGACTGATACTGTAAATGTGTGCACAAAATTTCATATATTTTTATGAAACACATTTTTGGGGCTGCATCTTACGATGGAACTATCAAGTAATTTTATTTCCTACAGACACATTTACGTTTTATGCACTCTTGGTAGCCCAGGCTGTAAGTGTGACAGTGAAATGAACTTCGGACCAGTCTGAAATGTCAATAATCATGAAATATTGGTTCAGCTTTTGACTTTTATCTGTGTTTACGTCAGTTTACAGTGCAGCCCTTTCGGAGACAGGATTTCAAACAGACACTACTTTCTTGTACTGATCTACCACCGTCGCTGTATATCTATAGGCGGTAAATCTTAAATACCATCAAAGTGAGAGCAAATCCGCTTTTATGACAATGCTGAGGCTCAAGATCCAATAAACTAGACTTTTCAGGATGTTTTCGTCTGTTTGCACATCAAAGTTTGAACATCATAGTTGGGTTTCAGGAAGAATAAGCCGACTGGTTTCCTGTTCCTGTTTATCTTACTGCTCCGGCACTTTCATTATCAGTACTCCAGATGTTTGGCTTATTGTTGTGTGTGGTCACTATAAGTGCCTGTGCCACGCATATGTAGAAAATTATATGTAATCGCATGGCTTACCATTAGGCTGCTGGTACTGGTTGTTCTTCTTTGGACATCTGTGAGGAAAATATCAAATTCACCACTGTTACGTGTGCACATTCACATGTGATCTTAATAAGGAGTGCACGTAAATGGTAAAAATGCATACAGTGTTGGCTGTAAGTTGCTGGAAGGTTGATTCGGTCTGTGTGGACGAGACAGCGGAGGGTATGGCATGTAGTGTGGCGCTGGTAAGTAAACTCTTATGAGTTAATAGGGATACTCGTATACTGTAGACAGTTGTTTAGGTTTAGTGGACGAGCTAGGAATCTGTCAAGGCCAGGGAAAAAACGGTGAGCACTGATGCACGTCAAACACAAACAGACACCTTATCACCACAGCGACAAGAGGAGTCTGGCCTGTTTATGCTCACACGTTAGCAGAGTTATGTTAGTTGTGGTTTCATCTGTGGAGGGCCGGCTGAGTCACCTGCAGGAATCAATGTGATGGTGATAACCCACTGTCTCTTCCAACAAATACCCTCATACCGAAGCCTCTTCTTATTTTCCTTAACCTAACAGATGGTCTTTGTTGTATTAGTCTCAGTATAAGCTATCTGAGTCTCCCATTTTGACTCACAACTCAAGTGACTGAAGGTGCGGCAAATGTGGGTGGGGCCAGGAGAGGAGCCAGAGCACGGGATTTAAACTTTCAACCTTCATTGTTGAGTCTTGAGCTCTGTGGGAACTGGCGTATTTTAAAATTTAAATATTATGGCCTTTTTCAAAAGTTGACACAATTACTTGAGGTCTTGAGTTTGATCAAGAGAATTTGATTGCTGTCTGTGGTACAATTTGATCAAAATACCAGACATACAATACAAAAGTAGCTTTTTCACCCATGTCTTAACAGCTCTGTTCAGAGCAGCTGGCTTCAGATGGCGGAGTCAGGAACATTGTGGCATGTCTCTTTATCTTTTAAAATTGACATCATAATTTTAAACTACTCCCTTCTGAAATACAGCAAATACCGAATGATGTGATGTTGTGGGTTTGTGATGTCACAGAACTCTTAAAATCTGAATGTCTTTGTTAAAGAACTTTGAATCACCTTGTTGTTGAATTGTGCTATAGAAATAAAGTTACGTTGCCTAAAAGAAAAAAAAACAACAAAAAATGTGGAGAAAAAGTATTCACTGGTCTTGAACTATAATTTTATGTTTCTAATATGGATGATTTTTCTGCCAGCTACACGCCAACACCCCGGAATTAAATCATCAAGGCATCAATGCCAAACAACACCTTATGTAAAGCTCAGAGACACCACGGGACTGACTAAATGCCCATACTTGCCCTGAGAATGAAACAGAGACAGTTTGGAGTTGTTGTACCTTTAAGATAGTGTGACCGCTGCCGACTCGAGTCTAATGTGGAAAAATACAACCTCACACCTCTAACTGCAGTTGGGATGTGACTCTGATGCTTTGTTAGGAATACTTTGGATTAAAGTCAGTTGATGCTTTTTATGTTGAAATCCCCTACAAAAAAAGGAGACTAAAATGTTTATAATTAAGACAGGCAATACGGAAGCAGAGAAGTGAATTAATCTCAAGCGAAGAGCTTGTCTCTTCGAATGAAAGAATTTGATCGCTGTGCCTTTGTTTTGACACAATGTAGCTGGACTGTTTTATCCTTCCGGGAAGAGGTTTCTGAACCTGTGCGCGCTTTCACTTAATGCTCCCCTGACCTCACTCAGAGCGCGAGCCGTCACTCAGCTATGTCTGCTTCTTGTAAAACTCATCAGTTTGACTCATCAAGTCTGGTTTTGTTCTTATTATACCTCCCACGCGCCAATGTCTAAGTCCTCCAATCCATAAAACTGTTTAAACTATTTAATTTCTTAAACATTTGGACTGTTTAGCGTGTGGCCATGGCTTTGCTTGCAAGAGGGTCTGTTCATTCAAACAAGTGACAAGCCGCTGTTTTTTTTTACTTTGATGGAAGAAATGTCAGGAAAAACAACAGGAAATTGAGTCAAGTAACATGTTAAAATGGCAAAACATGCAGAACTATGTATTAGATGTATTAACCTCATAGATCAGATCACGTGCAAGACTTTCATTCCATTGTGGAGACTTCCCGAGACAACAGACTTCACAAAGGCACAAGAGGAAAATGACATATAAATGGAAGGACACAAACACCACAGAGGACGAAAACGTGGGGAGAAAAACTTGCACATGTCAGCAGAGTTTTAATCTCCCAAAGGATGAAAACTGATGTTGAAAACTGAGGATAACCTGCAGTTCTGCACTTAGAAGAAGACAATAACACCTGATCGTATAAATGAAAAGTGTCTTACTTAAACCTTCCGCTGTGAAAATGTTGAGGTTCACTGAGGTATCATTCCACATAAAAACAAAGAAGTCCTTCACTTGAGGCCCACACACACAAATACCTTTTTTGTGGTGTAGAAATCAGTTCCACATGACTGGAAGTCCAGGTTACCAAGACTTCAAAGGCGATGCATCGGTTGGACTAAAACTGTGGTAACAGGTTTTAGATGAGGAGTTGGATCTCAATTATAGGATCAATGTAATGTGACTGTGCTCATGGACAACATAAATGTAAATTTAAAAACACATGATCTTACTTACAGCAACCGATGTTGTTGAGAGCAGGAATGGGATAATTTTTTTAAACAAAGTTTTTATTCTTACAGTTAAGTTTGTTTTATGGTTCCACCACAAGTCTTTCATCCTTTTGTTAAATCATTCAAAAGAATTAGCTTTCTGTCCGTTAAGAAATCAACCTAGATCAGAGCAATCTGTAACAAAAAGAGAGAGAAAGAGTATTTACGTCTGGTATTGCAGTGTAAGCCTTTCTGAAATTTGTGCACATGAACAAGGTTAAGCCACACGAACATGTTTTTTCATGTTAAAATGTCACTTTAATGTCTGCTGTAGCAATGAACCTTACGCAATATGATAGCCATTTACCTAGATGTGCACCTCTCAAGACATATAACCATCTGTTGGTTTCTGCCATCGTTGGTTATGTTTGCAAGGTATTTCCTTCTACATATTTCTTGCTACAGAGTTTTCAAAAGCTTAAAAGGGACAATTTTTCAATTCAATTCAATTCAATTTTATTTTTTATAGCGTATATTACAAAAGAAGTTGTCTCCAGGCGCTGGCCAGGATGTCAGCAAGCATAGACATCCACACAGACAGGTGCAAGCAAGCAGTGGAATGATCAGAGGGGGGGGGCTGCAGGTCAGCATGCAGCTCCCAAAGCCCTTGCCTGCAAACATACACGAAAGAGAAAAGGAGGGCTGGACCAACAACACAAACTACAAGAACGATGGACAACAATGATTGCTATGAGATACTTATAATTAATGAAAAATGGAAGCGGAGAAGAGAAGAAGGGTGAGGGGCACCGCTCAGTGGATCATGTCGGTGCCCCCCTGCAGCAGAGGCCTATAGCAGCATATCTACCATGAAGCTGTTTGAGACTAACTATTATAGTCTTGTTCTATAGCTGCAGCTATGACTACTGACTATAACATACTAGAGTTTATAGAAACTACAGGTTTACTAACACTAACTAGAGGTTTACTAACACTAACTAGAGGTTTACTGAAGACTAACTAGAGGTTTACTAAACCCCAACTATAGGCTTTACTAAACAGAAACTTTTTAAGTTTGGTTTTAAAGGTGGAGGTGGTGTCAACCTCCTAAATCCAGATTGGAAGTTGGTTCCATAGTAATGGTGCCTGATAGCAGAAGACTCGCTCTCCAAATCTACATTTGGATACGCTAGGAACTACGAGTAAACCTGCACTTTGAGAACGGAGAGCTCTGTTAGGAACATAAGGTACTATCAGATCTTGCAAATAATGTGGAGCAAAGCCATTTTGGGCTTTATACGCAAGTGATAACATTTTGAATTGGATTCTGAATTTTACAGGTAACCAATGGAGCGACGCTAACACTGGAGAGACGTGGTCTCTCCTGCTAATTCCTGTCAGCACTCGTACTGCTGCTTTTTGGATCAGCTGGAGCCTATTCAGCAAATTACTTGGACATCCTTTTAATAACACATTACAGTAATCTAGTCTAGAAGATACAAACGCATGAACTAGTTTTTCTGCATCACTCTGCGAGAGGATTTTCCTAATCTTTGCAATATTACGGAGATGGAAAAATGCTATTTTAGAAACCGGATTAATATATGGTTTAAACAACAAATCCTGATTGAAAACAACACCAAGGCTTCTCACAGTTGCACTGGAAACCATCGCAACACCATCTAATCCCTTCCTAAAATGCTTTGGACAAAAAATAATAACCTCTGTTTTATCTGAATTTAGAAGCAAAACATTTCCGGACATCCAGTTGTCCCTAAGACATGCCTGAAGTTTAGCTCACGGTTCTGTTTCATCTGGCTTCATAGACAAATAGAGCTGTGTATCATCAGCATAGCAATGAAAATGTATGCCGTGATTCTGGATTATACTTCCCAAGTACTGCATGTATCAGTCAGATTGATATGATTTAAACCAACATAGAGCTCATAGTGCTCAACATCTATAGGCTCTAACTCACAGAAGATCTCTCTATTGCTACGTCTGCGCTAAATAAAGACATAAAAAAAGGGAAGCCGAGCACTGCTAACACACATCGCCACCTACCACTTGGTGGTGTACTCACAGAGTGGCACAAATGATAACAACACAGGCCCCATTCCTAGGCTACATGTATAGTGGGGCATAAACGTTTTTAGTCAGACACCAGTTGAAAAAGTTCTCTCACTTAAAAAAAGATAAGAGAGGCATGTAATTTTCATCATAGGTACACTTCAACTATGAGAGACAAAATGAAATAAAAAATCCAGAAAATCCCATTGTCTGATTTTTAAAGAATCACTCCTTCGTTGCCCGGGTGGTGTGTTTGGGATCATTGTCATGCTGAAAGACCCAGCCACGTTTCATCTTCAATGCCTTGCTGATGGAAGGGGGTTTTCACTCAAAATCTCATGATAAATGGCCCTGTTCATTCTTTCGCTTACACAGATCAGTCATCCTGATTCCTTTGCAGAAAAACATCCCCAAAGCATGATGTTTCCACCCCCATGCTTCACAGTAGGTATGGTGTTCTTTGGATGCAACTCAGCTTTCTTTCTCCTCCAAACATGACAAGTTGTGTTTTTAACAAAAAGTTCTATTTTGGTTTCATCCGACCATATAACATTCTCCCAATTCTCTTCTGCATCATCAAAATGCTCTCTTGTGAACTTCAGACGGGCCTGGACATGTACTGGCTTCAGCAAGGGGACACGTCTGGCACTGCAGGATCTGAGTCCCTGGCGGCGTAGTGTGTTACTGATGGTACCTTTATTACTTTGGTCCCAGCTCTCTGCAGGTCATTCACTAGTTCCCCCCCGTGTGGTTCTGGGATTTTTACCCACCGTTCTTGTGTTCATTTTTACCCCATGGGGTGAGATTTTGCGTGGAGCCCCAGATGGAGAGAGATTATCAGTGGTCTTGTATGTCTTCCATTTTCTAATAATTGCTCCCACAGTTGATTTCTTCACACCGAGCTGTTTACCTGTTGCAGATTCAGTCTTCCCAGCCTGGTGCAGGTCTGCAATTTTGTTCCTCACATCCTTTGATGCTCTTAGGTCTTGGCCATTGTGGAGTTTGGAGTGTGACTGTTTGAGATTGTGGACAGGTGTCTTTTATACTGATAACCAGTTAAAACAGGTGTCTTTTATACTGATAAACAGTTAAAACAGGTGTCTTTTATACTGATAACCAGTTAAAACAGGTGCCATTAATACAGGTAATAAGTGGAGGACAGAGGAACCTCTTAAAGAAGAAGTTACAGGTCTGTGAAAGCCAGAAATCTTGCTTGTTTGTAGGTGACCAAATACTGATTTTACAGAGGAATTTACCAATTGAATCAGTAAAAATCCTACAATGTGGTTTCCTGGATTATTTCCCCGCATTCTGTCTCTCATAGTTGAAGTGTACCTATGAGGAAAATGACAGGCCTCTCTCATCTTTTTAAGTGAGGGAACTTGCACAATTGGTGGCTGACTAAATACTTTTTTACCCCACTGTATAGCTGCTACATAGACCATAAATCCCGATTCATGAAGTGTTGTATCACTCATGCAGTTTCCTGTCCTTACATGGGTAAAAACTAGCCAAAGACACTTTGAATTGTTGTCAAGGTTGACTCATGTGTATCACTTAACTGCAATTACTTCACACATCAGCAATGATGAAAGCACAATGGAAGGCTGTACCATGGCCAAGCATGATTGACCCCTAAAGCCTGGTTAACTTGACCAATGTGAGTCCTCTCTTTGTACAATTTTTGATCTCTGACACAGTTGGAAGAGGTGTCCTGTGCTTAAGCGCAGTACATTTGCACATGCACACTCACTGGCTAGGTACACCTGGTGCACCTAATAAAGAGGTGGGTGAGTATGTGGATGTCATGTACACCAGTGTTTCCCAACCCTGTGCCTCAGGGGAACGAGGTCCTGGATGTTTTAGATATTATTGCTCTAACCCGTCTCAAATTACTGGGCTATTGACAGACATGTGTAGACCTTGATGACAAGCTGACAATGATCCAATCAGGTGTTTTTGGAAACACTCTACAGGACAGTGTCCCCCAGAGGAACAGGGTTGGGGAACATCAATGTACATATCGTGGAGCTGACATGTGGATACGGTTGGGGATTTGGGCATGTGAGATTCATGAATGTGATGACACAAATGTAATGGCAGCTTGCACTAACCCAGCATTGGCTATAGGCAGCGGTAATTTTTGAATTGACAATTGAATCAACATGTAAAATTAGATATTTTAAGGTGTATTGATTTTATTCTAACAGCTACTTCGTTGATGGGAAAGATCAAAATACTCAAAGAACCTACGAATGTAGGACTTTCACAACCTGATCTCACAAAAATCCGTGAAATGCCCACGACCTCTTACCACTATTTTCCGTGGTACCAACAGGAAAGTGGTATAATTCCGTGTGAGCACCACGGATATTGTACCATGCAAAGTCAATGGGATCCGTGGTCGTGATATATACACGGATTATGACATTATTATTATTTATATATTATTCTTTGTTATAGTGGCTAAATTATGCATTTTTGTCGCGCAAGGTACTGTTTGTTACTGTCAGTTTGTAAAAACACGTTTTTAACGCTGTTTTTGCAGTGTTTTATTGAGGTTTTAATGGGAGCACCACGGATATTGTACCATGCAAAGTCAATGGGATCCGTGGTCGTGATATATACACGGATTATGACATTATTATTATTTATATATTATTCTTTGTTATAGTGGCTAAATTATGCGTTTTTGTCGCGCAAGGTACTGTTTGTTACTGTCAGTTTGTAAAAACATGTTTTTAACGCTGTTTTAGCAGTGTTTTATTCAGGTTTTAATGGGAACACCACGGATATTGTACCATGCAAAGTCAATGGGATGCGTGGTCGTGATATATACACGGATTATGACATTATTATTATTTATATATTATTCTTTGTTATAGTGGCTAAATTATGCGTTTTTGTCGCGCAAGGTACTGTTTTTTACTGTCCGTTTTTAAAAACACGTTTTTAACGCTGTTTTAGCAGTGTTTTATTGAGGTTTTAACGGGAGCACCGCAAAGGCAATGGGTTCCGTGGTCGTGATATACACGGATTATGACATTATTATTATTTATATATTATTCTTTGTTATAGTGGCTAAATTATGCGTTTTTGTCACGCAAGGTACTGTTTTTTACTGTCAGTTTGTAAAAGCACGTTTTTAACGCTGTTTTAAGAAGAAACAGGCAATATTTAAAGTTTCTCCCATTTCGTCAACCACAGGGGATTCCCTGGGCGTCCCCTCTACGTCATAGAATGACGAGGGGGGATCCTGATCACGTGACAGATGCCCCCGAATTAATTTGTATTGCTAATAATTCAATAATGTTGGTACACATCATGGATGTTTGACTTGTATATTCAGAGACCTCTTTAGGGGCCAAGCTGGAAACAATCAGTCAAAATCTTTTAACGAGTATTTTGTGGCCAGATTTCTTTAAGATATTGATGATAGTATTATACACAGTCATACTATTCAATTTGGACCAGTTCTGAGTTTATTTTCCCCTTTAAATACTGATTGTTTCACCTTTTGAAAATTTCCCATTAACTTAACATGGCTATTTATAGACCCTTTAACCCCTTCCCCAGTCTGACAGGATGATCCTGGATGATCAAATTTATAATATATCAATATCAATAAAACACTGCTAAAGCAGCGTTAAAAACGTGTTTTTACAAACTGACAGTTAAAATGGATGATCATCTTCTTCTTCTTCTTCTTCTTCTTCTTCTTACTATTATCATTATTATCATTATTATTATTATTATTATCATTATTATTATTACTATTATCATTATTATTATTATTAGTTGTAGTAGTAGTAGTATAATTATTATGCTCGGGCAACCAAAAATATCCATTTAAAACAGATGACGTTGGAGCACTAGTATTCAGACTGAATTATTAGCAATACAAATTAATTCGGGGGCATTTGTCACGTGACCAGGATCCCCCCTCGTCACTCTATGACGTAGAGGGGACGCCCAGGGAATCCCCTGTGGTTGACGAAATGGGAGAAACTTTAAATATCGCCTGTTTCTTCGTAAAACAGCGTTAAAAACGTGCTTTTACAAACTGACAGTAAAAAACAGTACCTTGCGCGACAAAAACGCATAATTTAGCCACTATAACAAAGAATAATATATAAATAATAATAATGTCATAATCCGTGTATATATCACGACCACGCATCCCATTGACTTTGCATGGTACAATATCCGTGGTGCTCCCATTAAAACCTCAATAAAACACTGCAAAAACAGCGTTAAAAACGTGTTTTTACAAACTGACAGTAACAAACAGTACCTTGCGCGACAAAAATGCATAATTTAGCCACTATAACAAAGAATAATATATAAATAATAATAATGTCATAATCCGTGTATATATCACGACCACGGATCCCATTGACTTTGCATGGTACAATATCCGTGGTGCTCACACGGAATTATACCACTTTCCGTGTTGGTACCACGGAAAATAGTGGTAAGAGGTCGTGGGCATTTCACGGATTTTTGTGAGATCAGGTTGGACTTTCATCAGTTTCTGCCGTCATTTTAAACATTGATACTGTTAATCAACGTGTGTAGATAGTGTAAGAACTCATACTTTATGGATGGACCCCAAGATGATCTACATGTATTGAGTATACTCAGAGTACAGTCAATCTCCATTGACTTCCATGATAAAATGTCCAACTTTGGAACAGAAATAAACATATTTGCAGCCAGAAAACTGCGCTATATGCATGTGAATTTAACATGTTTGGCTACTTAATGCCGTTTTTAAGCTATTAATCTTAATCGCTTTAATTGTTCAACCAATACAAGCCAAACAGCTAAGAGAGTGAGCTAAACTGGTGTTTCCATGAAGTATAATTTCTTGTGAATGAAGTCACTGTTTGACAGGGTCTGTCACCCCGAGCAAGGTAGCAGTGCCGTTGTAGACTATAATTTTTCCTTCGTAATTCACGTTTTTATGCAAATGATAGTCATTTTATATTGTTATGAATCATTCTGAATCCCTGTGTCCTTAAAAATTAGTTGAGTAATATATACATTTATATAAAATGCCATTTTCACACGTAAACAGTTCAATTAAATTCAATAATATTTAAATAGAAAAATATATATATATATATTTAAATGATAATGTTACACCAACAAAATGTGGCTCGAGTGGACTCAGACAACTTTATTATAAATCTGAAAGCTTGACTTTAATAGCAAGTCAAGTATGAACAAGTCATCATACAACACAGAGAGGTATCATTAGCTGCTACACCCATCTCACGCGTGGTGCACCAGCAACCAGAACATCAGCTTTGGAAACTGTCGCAACTGGGAGACCAAACAACAATAAAAAAATAAAACGGCAAAACCACACATATAAAGCACACGTATAACCATAGTTAGTGAAGGAAATGTCCAAGGGAATATGGCATCCCATGGATCCATGCACCATCCCGGCTGACAGCGTCATTCTGTGTTTGAAAAAAAACACTTGTGGGTTGAGCCAAGTCAGGGGAGTCTCAAAAATTCATGCACAAATGCACCGAAGTCCACAAACCACAAGCCAGGCCCGGACTGGCCATTGGGAGCAGCGGGACGATTCCCGGTGGCCTGGACTCTTGCGTGGCCTGAATGGGCCACTTGTAAAAAAAATTAAATAAAAAACACAGCAAAATACATTGGTGCAGCTGATTGGATAACAGAAACTGGCACCCCTCACAAATAAAGTGATTTGTTCTTGTTTGTCATTAACTAATAGTGGCGATTGGTCAAAATTACAAAGTCAAGTTTTATTAGAAAAAAGAAGGCACTAGCAGAAGATTTCAGATATTTTTAAAGCCCCCCACCCCACGTAAGTTAATGTTTAATAAATGTCAGTCACAGGGAAGACAGGTGTGTTACAAGCTGCAAACTTTTATCTGAAGATTCTCCATGAGCTGTATTAATGACCTTGGTACTAACTCCTGTCAAAACCTAATTCAATTTTAAATGTTGCGGTGCTTGCTATATTCTTAAACCTCACATCAGCCCAAACACAACACTATAAATGGATATTCCAACCATTGATATACAGTAGGTCATATTCGGGGCTTCCTGGTACAATCTGGATGAAATTTAACATTTAGTTAATAATATGTTGTCTTACACGGACAGGTTGATATTTTAATACTCGGGTTGCTTTACTATACCAGTCTGTCCACATCTGTCCCCGTCCAATACAGAAATCATTGCAAAACTGTGCCAGTGAAGAGCATTTTATTAATCCATGTTAAAGGCTGATGAGAGAACTTTTGGTTTTATCAGTATGTTTGTCTGGTCTTGCTGTAAATGTAAATGCTGTAAATAATGTGATTGTAATTTTTTTATCTTTGCTGGTTAACGTCTGAGGTTTTCGTTCACAAATTCATACGGGATATGTAGTATTTCCAAAGATGAACTAGTAGACAATCCAGTAGTTATAAATATGAACTGGTGTACAGGCCAGTAGTTATAAATATGAACTGGTGTACAGGCCAGTAGTTATAAATATGAACTGGTGTACAGGCCAGTAGTTATAAATATGAACTGGAGGACAGGCCGTAGTTCTAAATGTGAACTGGAAGCAGGTACAGAATGAGTAATGGCTTCACGAATAAGTAATGAATGTGCAACATTTACAGGAGCCTATGAAACCTAAAGTGTTAAACATTATAATAATACAAATATTTGGCAACAGTCCTATTGATTAGCTTTTCTTGATGTAATGATTACACTCTTTCTCCTTATATCAGGGTCATATCAGGGTCATCTCAGTCTGGTTGTAGCTCAGAAGAGTGTACAGGTGCAAGGGAATCTATAGTATGTTGTGCCAAAAAGGGGGTGCTGGTTCAGTTATTAAAGAGTTATTAATAATTGTCCTTCGACAATTAATAATAATTAATAAAGAAGATTCATCAAAATGAATTAATCAAAACGGGGCACCACCTGACTTATCAGGAAAATGATAACTAAACAGCAAAATCAGTCTCAAGATAACTGTTATTCCACAGAGTAACAGTGAAGGAAGGAATCCGAGCACAGACCTTTGCAACCAGCAGCTGTGACAAATATGTATAAAAATAAACACAAACAACTTCTTTCATTCAAATTATTCAGAATGTATTTACACAGTGTTATAAGAGGATAAAACAACACTTAGGATAAATGCTGATGCCTAAACTACACATAAACAACAACTAACTAAACATTAACACGAACTTCAGATTATATATGTGTGTGAATGTATGTGTGTGTGCGTGCGTGCGTGCGTGCGTGCGTGCGTGCGTGCGTGCGTGCGTGCACAAACACACTTAAATTAATAAACACAGTTGTGACGGGATCAACGGTCCGGCTCACAACACAACGAAACTTGTTAAATGTGTTAACTATGTTTCTCTGCCCAGACACAAAACCGCCTCTTATGTGGATATTTGTAGTTGAGGAAAAAGGTGGTTTGGTCTGGCTGGTCAGTGTTCCTTGGTGAACAGCTGGATGGTTACGCTCCGCAGGTGATCCTGATAAAGAGTGTCTCTCTCTCACTCCTGCTCTCTGCATCTCAGTGTGGATGAGGGGAATGCATGGGCTCCTTCATCTCCAGGTCGGCCCAAAGGCGTTCACGTCAGCACCTGCTCAACTGTAAGCATATGTGTGCAGTGTATGAGCAGGGCTGGCCTGAGTGAGTGTATGACTCCCAGCCGTACTTTTTGTCCCAGTCAGGCCCTGCCACAAACCATTTGTAAATTGTATGTGCATCAGAAATACATTAGGGAATCTTGTCCTATGCACCTGTGAAACATCTTGTCCATTTCTGAATCACCCTGTGCATTTGTAAATTACCCTGTGCATTTGTGAATCATTGTGTGCATTTGTGAATATTGAGACTGTTTTAGCTCCATACAAACTTCAGAAACCAAAGGGTCACATGACCGACTGCTTTATCCATCGTTTTAAACAGTCTATGGCTACGACAGGGAGGGATGGTGGCCACTTTAATGTTGGGTTTTTCACATTTGATCCATTGTGCGACAAGACAACGGACAAATCTTTTGTTTAGCTGGTGGCAACTTGGAAAAAATGACAAACAGCGAGCTGGAGAGACTGCATCATCCATATTGGCTTTTTTCTCTACGTCCAGCTTAAAACCAGGGCCAAGAACTGTGGACCATGTGCAGTGGCTCGACCAGTTCCAGTACCACAGGAAAGTTAACATGTAGGGATTAGTTTGACTTCAGTTGCAATGTCTGCGTGTTTTAGTATGACTAAGTGAGTTTTCAGGAGGAAAAAAAGATTCAGTTGAAATGTTGTAAAACACATTCTCCTGGTAAAACTGTCACATGATGAAAATACTAATGTGTGTCCTGAAACGTGTATTTCTAACTTGGCTGTGCTTGTAAATGTGAAAACGAGTGAAGGAAGACTTGTGGCGAAACTATCACAAGTTCCACAAAACGAGTTAGCAAATGGAAATTACTTTCAAAACCAGCTGTGTCTTTTGTCTTCTCTATTTTCAGTCATCGATATCTTGGCTTTTAAGTCTCCAAAATAACTGGTTATGGTTAGGCAATAAATAATAGTTAGGGACAGGAGAGCATCTCAGCTTGCAGTCAAACATAGACTCTAAAAATGACCTTTTTCTGGCCTTTAAAAGGTGTCCAGTCTCTTCTGGAAAATACAGAAACCATGCAGGAGACACAAACAATTCCCCCCTCTGAAATACAAGAACATTTAAAAATGTGCTGTGCAGATTAGAAAGAAATGCAGCCCGCAGAAATACAAAGATGCCATGAGGCCAGAAATATTGACCTTTTCATTAAGATTTGAGAAGAAAAATAAAAAGGGGGGGGGGTTCTTTCTTCTCTTATTTAGCTGGAAGGTCCACTGGCGGCTCCTTCCTGCTTCTGTCTTTATGATGTGAAGAAGAAGTCACAGATGGCGGAGAGATGGGGTCATTGATGGTATTTTTGCAGCCAAAAGGATAGTTTAATGGCCCTCAAATTTTCTGTGTAGCTGCAGAATGTATTGCTGCAGAGTATTTCTATAAAACTTGGTTTTGTGAAACAGCTGTTTTTATCCACTCCAAAGAATTTCACAGACACACATAAACTTCAACAGAGCTGCCAGTACTTGACTTAAAAAAAAAGTTTTTACTATATGAATACTACGGAAGAGTATTCAAGGCAGCACGGTGGCTTAGTGGTTAGCACTGTTCCCGGTTCGACTCCCAGGCCCAGCAGGGCCTTCTGTGTGGAGCTTGCATGTTCTCTCCGTGCTTGCGTGGGTTCCCTCCGGGTACTCCGGCTTCCTCCCACAGTCCAAAAACATGCATAGTAGGTAAATTGATGATTCTAAATTGCCTGTAGGTGTGAGTGTGTCTGGTTGTCTGTTTATATGTGTCCCTGCAATGGACTGGTGACCTGTCCAAGGTGTAACCCCTGCCTCTCGCCTGAAAATGGGCTGGAATAGGCTCCAGCAGACCCCCGTGATCCTGCAAAGGATAAAGCCGGTATAGATGATGGATGGATGGAAGAGTATTCAGAACAAATCTGATCTAATCTTCATCTATGTCACAATCTCTATCTCTGGGTCAAACCTGCACAATGTTCAGGAGGATTTTTGAAGATTCCTCTTTAAATAGCTCCTGCAGACTCGTCGTCTGGTCTGAACGACTCACTCAAGATACTTTCACAGCGTCTCTGTGTGGTTAAGCTATGGGTTGTGACTGGGTCGCTCCAAACGGCAGATTTTCATTTCTATTGCATCACCCAATTTCTCGTAATTTTCACCGGAAAGTCACTTAAGATCGTGTCCGTTGTAATATAATTAATTTAATAATTACATATAATAATTACAATTTTGATAATACATTTTGAGTCTTTCAAAACCATCTTGCAAACTAGAGGAACCTCCCGAGGGGGTCCCGGAAGCCCCCCAGCCTGTCTCCGTTACCCTGCCTGCCCCTCAGCCAGCACCCATGTTCCTGCCAAGGAACCTGCTCACACTTCAGCCAGTGCCAAGGTCTTGGGGGTGCCCTAATCTTTCTGCCCGGTCCTGAGGGCGGCCCCCTCATCTGTCTGCCCGGTCCCGAGGGCGGCCCCCTGATCTGCCTGCCCGGTCCTGAGGGTGGCCCCCTGATCTGTCTGCCCGGTACTGAGGGCGGCCCCCTGATCTGCCTGCCCGGTCCCGAGGGCGGCCCCCTGATCTGTCTGCCCGGTCCTGAGGGCGGCCCCCTGATCTGTCTGGCCGGTCCCGAGGGCGGCCCCCTGATCTGTCTGACCGGTCTGCCCGACCCCGAGGGCTTCCCCCGGGAACTGTCTCACTGGAGTACCCAGGCCCCCTGAACTCTGACTGTGTGTTGGACTGTGTTTTGTAAAAAAAAAAATCTAATTTTTTGCAACTTCGGCCTCATGGTCTCTCCTGCGTTTGGGTTCTAATCTACCAATTTGTGACACCATGTGAATACCTGCATTGTCAGAATGTTACAATTCCTAAACTACTAAGAGCATGCAAGTAGATGTCTCAACCATAAAATGAGGATTCGGCTGTAGGGTTAATTTGTTGGTACAGCAGGTTTTTCATCTGTCAGGAGACTGAATGTAAAGAGTCCAGTCTCTGTGTTGCCCCATTGCTTTTCCTGAAGCAGTTGCTCTTCAGCTTGCTGAATGTCTTGGAAAAAAACAAGGTTATGATACACCACAAAGATTACAGGGAACTAGGATGTTGTCTTCTAGATATCACTGTATCAGATTTGCCAAGAGTAATCATGGTAATTAGATAAGACTGTTGACTGTTGACTGAACCTTTTGCAAAGGAGTAGAATGAGAGCACACTGCCTCTGCCAGCTCTGGCTCGGACACAGGTTCTTGCAGCATCCCAATCATCCACAGCTGATTTGGTGTAAGATTTCCTCCAGTGATGAAGGAGTGACAATCCCAGCAGGTCTGATCATAGTCGTGGTGTGAAGACATATCCTACGCACACAAATCCTTCCTCTTCCAGACTGTGGAGTGTGTTGCAGCACTGGCTATTTACTCTCCAAACATCTCTAGACATGTTAAGATGTCGATGTCATTACATCAAAGGTATATTTCAGGTGCTACAGTTTAAGTTTTCTTCCCTTATCAAGTGTCTATTGTTTTTGTGTTTTTAGTTGACAGCAAACAACTTCTAGTGTGAAAGATTTTGCTTGGGGGGGGAAAGGGATTCGATAAAGATGTGTCCTTCTTACCAATAAGTTATAAGCAGTTATCAATTAGTAGCACTGTCATATAGTCTTAAGCTATGGTATTAATTTAGGGACACTTTTTCCAGCAGCGTGGCTTGAAAGATTAAAACGACAGAGGCAATAACTAGCTGCCCACATTGGGATTGTGTCTTGTGTTTTGATCTGAATATTATGATGCTGAGAATGAGGCCACTTGACCTCTAACAACGGCATGGTGCACATGGAAACAGAGATAGTGTTAGTTTGAAGTGTGTAATAAATGTTACTCACAACAGGGCACACAATAGCAACCCCTTAAACTTTGACTTCATGCTTTTACGAAAATACCACGTTTCCTTGAAACACATGTTTCTCAACTCCGTTCATGAAGAGATGAAAAAAAGCTGTCTCTGCTTTGTTGTTCCCAGCTGTGTCCAGGTAGAAGGTCTGTGACCAAGTGAGACAGTTTATCATGTCAAATAGTGAAAAGAAAAAAGATCTGGGAAAGATCTGATCCAATATCTGTATCCAGGCTGATACTGGGGGGATTCACTTAACAGTTATGTTATTAGGGCCCGAGCACCTTCAGTGCGAAGGCCCTATTGTATCTGTAGGAATTTTTTTCTTTTTTCTTTTTTCTTTCTTCTGACGAAAGGAGGGCCTTTTTGCCCCTCTAAACGTGCCCAAAAAGTCAAATTTTGCATGCAAGTCAGGCCTGGTTTGACGTACATGCAAGAAAATCGCTACACACCTGTATCAGTACACAACTTAAAGAAAAGTCTCTTGGCGACATGGCCGAAACCGAACAGGAAGTCAGCCATTTTGAATTAATCGTGTCACTTTGGCGCAATTTATGCCATTCCTTCGGCAGTTATTACGGCCCGAACCGTAACGTGCACACAGGTTTGTTATACATCAAAATGTGCGTCTCCATCCTGCGACAACACGCATTACTTTTCTCTTTCAAAAGCGTTACCGTGGCGACACTAGACGCCAAAAAGCGCGCCCACCCTTCATCTGGTTGGTTCAGACAGAAAAAACTTTGCGCCTCAAGCCCCACAATACGGTTTGACGTACATGAACGAAAATCGGTACACACCTGTATCATGTCGCAACTTAAAGAAAAGTCTCTTGGCGCCATGGCCGAAACCGAACAGGAAGTTGGCTATTTTGAATTAATTGTGTAATTTTGGCGCAATTTATGCCATTCCTTCGGTAATTAATATGGCCCGAACCGTAACGTGCACCCAGGTGTGTTATACATCAAAATGTGCGTCTCTATCCTGCGACTACGCGCATTACTTTTCTCTTTCAAAAGTGTTACCGTGGCGACGCTAGACGCCAAAAAGTGCGCCCCCCTTCATCTGATTGGTCCATATTTGATAGTTCCCCAAAAGTCACCATATTTTGCATGCAAGGGAGGCCTGGCGATAAATTTGATATTTCATGGTTTGTATTAATGGGCGTGGCAAAATGGCTCAACAGCGCCCCCCGGAAAACGTTGTGCCTCAAGCCCCACAATACGGTTTGACGTACATGCACAAAAATCGGTACACACCTGTATCATGTCGCAACTTAAAGAAAAGTCTCTTGACGCCATGGCCGAAACCGAACAGGAAGTCTGCCATTTTGAATTAATTGTGTAATTTTGGCGCAATTTATGCCATTCCTTCGGCAATTAATACGGCCCGAACCGTAACGTGAACCCAGGTGTGTTATACATCAAAATGTGCGTCTTCATCTTGCGACTACGCGCATTACTTTTCTCTTTCAAAAGTGTTACCGTGGCGAGGCTAGACGCCAAAAAGCGTGCCCCCCTTCATCTGATTGGTCCATATTTGATAGTTCCCCAAAAGTCACCAAATTTTGCATGCAAGCCAGGCCTGGTGATACATTTGATATTTCATGGTTTGCATTAATGGGCGTTGCCTAACGGCTCAACAGCGCCCCCTAGAATACTTTTCTCTGCCATAACTTTTGAAAAGGTTTGACATAAAGAGTCGTGGGTGGTGTCATGGGACTCGGTATTGAGTCCTTGACCATAATTGGTGAAAATTAGCCCCGCCCCTTCTTCTGATTGGTTTTCCCGATTTTCTGCTATAACTTTTGAATGGTTTGACATAGAGAATCGTGGGTGGTGTCATTTCTGATATGCTTATGGGGGGCGGTGGCCGTGAGTGCGAGGGCCCGTTCATCGCTGCTTGCAGCTTTAATTGTTCTTTTCTTTTAAAGGATTTTTAGTATTCTTTAATTTTAATTTAGTTTAATTTAAAAACCTCCCAGTTTCTGCTTAATTAAAATAGATGTCCCTGATATGTCATTTCTGTTTTGTAGAATAATCAAGAAAAATGTATAAATATTACCTATAATTAACATTATAGGGTTTGATTTTCAATTTTTAGTCTGGGTATCCCAGCATTGCCATTCAACTTCAGCAACATTATTAAACTGTAGAATGACAATATTCTGTAAAAGGTCAACCACAAACTCTGGGCACAAATATAAGCTGACCCAGCTCTAAGAAACTAACTCTCGAGAGCAAACAAAGTGCAGATATTCAAAGTCGATGGGTTGCCTTTGGATTATGGAAACAGGTCTATTCCTGGCTCTCAGCAGCAGCTGTCGTTGCATGGCTTCCTGGAAAATTAATGTAAAAAAAACAACTGTGGTGTCACAATAATGAATACATATAAAAACTCATAAAATATGAAAATGAAGGAGTTTCGCTTGTAACAGAATTTTGAAGATAAAGTTGACTAAAGGACCTCAATGATTCAAAGAAATGAAACTATCAAAATAAAGTAATAACCAGAATCTGAGTATACTGAAGATGAATGGATGCATCCGCTCTTGTTACGGTGTGATCAACATGATCAGTGTAAAAAAAACTTCAGACAAGCCAGTAGCCTACCTGGGCCTGTGACCCGCCGCCCCGGTTGTCCATTCTGCACAAAGACAAAAGAAAAACTCAATCTGTGCATTTAAGCCCGATACATTTTTACCACTACTGCATGTGGAAAATTAAACATAGTTGTAACATTTGTGTCACATGTGCCCTGAGGAAGTTTTACAACCTGGTCATCGCTCCACACAGATTAGATTACTTTAAAACCAACCACAATCAAAATGAAATACACCAAGATGTAGTACAAAGTCAGACGTTAATTAGGGCTCCATCATTAAGTTTGTAAAAACACACAACTTGCACGATCTTATGTCGCTACATACTACAGTATTTTAAGTAGGCCACTTCAGCAAGTGAACTTAGGCCTCCGTCACGCTGGTCGTGACACTGTCTACTTTACAACCTAAATCGCAAGCTTCCCGATCTGTAGTCAGTGAAGAAGACGCTGCCTAGCTGAGCAAAGCTAACGATGACAGCTTCCTGTTTTGGGGCACCATCGTATCGTCTTAAGTAAAGGCAAAGGTCCTCCTGATTCACCAGTAAAACCAGGACAGTCCTGTTGGTAGTAAGACAGAAAGTTATACTTATATATGAGAAAGTATACTTTTCATACTCACTCTGTGTTTCCCGCTCACATCGTTGATGAACTCGTGACTTTTGTCGAGCTCTCGCTTTATTTGGAACTGGCCAATAAACACTCGTCTTATATGTTTCCAGTTTAGGTCCAGGCCAGGAAATCCAGCACAGGATCCTGGGAGGGAGAGGTACACCTGTCTGTGAATACATTTAATAATGGTGACAATAAACACATCCAATGCCATAAGGCCCATCGTAATATTCATAGCATTGGTGTTTGCTGTGTTATAATAACTATTATTAGTAGTATTACTAACAATAACAAGTGTAGTTTTGATCATGATCAGTGCCAACATCTGCCTTAGGTCCCTCATGGACATGCAAACGCCGGCCGTCACTGAACAGTTGTTTCACTGTGGTTAAAGCTCTTTTTCCTTTTTGGAGTCTTGTTTGTTTTCCAATTTCAACATCTTTCCAGACATCTGTTTACTTTAACAAACCCGCTCCAAGTGCCCTCTTTTTCCACAGCTCCTACAGCCCATGTCCAAGTGCCCCAATGCGACCACAACGGTAGCAGGCGCCCGTTCATTCTGTCTATCAGCACTCAATGTGTGCACCATGGAGCTGTTGAGCTTCCTTTTCCTTATGCCATCTCCACAGAAAATCAATGGCTTTCTCAATGCAGCAATGAACATTATAACCGTCCTCTTGGTCACGTTTGTGGATTAGGAATCTTTCAGCAATTACCAGTTAATGATCCAACAATACTTTCACTATTTCCGTATAAAAAATAACCCATGGCTTCTGGGGTTGCAACAGGCTGCGTAAAAGATTTAAAGTTTTTGGCCCCATCACTCCTCGGAAAGTCGTAAATATTTTTGCATATTTCTGAAATGTCATTTGCCGAGTACGAGCTCCACTGTTCCACATGTTCAGATGAGCCAATATTTACAATAATTCCAGCCATTTTTGTGCAGTTCTCGCACCCACC
Organism: Cololabis saira; assembly: GCF_033807715.1. Classification (NCBI taxonomy): domain Eukaryota; kingdom Metazoa; phylum Chordata; class Actinopteri; order Beloniformes; family Belonidae; genus Cololabis; species Cololabis saira. Next base: position 47,846,993 of record NC_084587.1, read on the forward strand.
ACTTCCTCCTCTTCACCCACAGACACTTACAGTCGATATTATTCCACTCTGCCTGCAACTTGTAACGTTTCCTTCACGTCTTCATGTCGTTTTTAATTTCCACAGAAGTGACCGTTTCCCCCTGGGACACTCCGTGAAGGATCAAATATCCCATTCTCGTCGCCTCTTCTTATGTATAAGGTAACTTTCTCATGAATCTACTCGACGCAGAGTTAAACTTCACATTTTCTTTACTGGTGAGTCACTTTCACAGAATAAACATCAAGAGGATAAACATAACAGATCTGGTGTTGATCATGTTGAAGAAAATGACTGTGGTGTCTTTTATTCCGATTTGAGACCAGTGGAAAAAACTGATGTTGCTGCAGGGACCACAGTGAGCTGACCTCAGTGAAGGTTCTTCAAGCGTGAGATGAGATAGCATAGTTGCAATAACCCCACTCCCCACCTTGTGAGCCTCACCAAAATCATCTCTTCCTTTAACAGAAACAGACACCTCTTGGTTGTATCTGGATGGTTGTCTTCCTCTGATCTCTTTCATCACTGTTGCTCAACTTCCCCAAGCCTGTCTCATAATTTTTGCTTCTCCCTCTGTTAGGATGGCCGGGTAACGGCTGGACTGAAGACAAGAGGAGGCTTGAGGCAGAGGTCAGGTGTATACCAACTCGGTGTTTATTTCACCAAAAAGACACATCTCCAAAAACACATTCTCTCAAAAATGGCTGCTGACCCACAGCAGCACGTGGTCCTGGCAGAAACCGGGATTGATGGAAACTGGCAGCCTTATATACACCCTGCCACTGACAATGACCACAACAAAAGGGAGAACTCACCCTCACCATACATTTAAATATATACCCCAAAACACAAATACATGAAAATATATTTACAACTAAACCTCAAATACTCTAACTAAGGTTAATGATAAACTACACAAATCAATTAGCAATCAAACAAAAGCTGAAGAGTCAATCAAAGAGCCTAACACCCCTCCACTAATTGCTGACTTGGTTTCTCCTGAGCCTTTAAATTGGTGCTCAGCCCTTGCAGACACTTTTAGCCTGAATACCCTGCAGAGGAGAAACAGAGGTGAGTAAACTACACAGCATGGCACAGGTAAACCAATCACATAAGCAAATGTGTTGAGCTATCCAAACCAAACGTTTGTCTCTGTTTTACAGGCTGGCCTTCAATTCCTCCCAGCAACAAAAATCTACAAAAACACAACAAAATTAACAAACAACTTCAATAAAAATATTAAATGTTTTGTGTTTGTGTCTTAATTTACTGATGACCACCATAAATACTATAAAATACAGATATCAACAAGTAATGAAGAGGGCCTTCATTACATTTCCTCCCCCCTCTTCTGGAAGAGTACAGTACCTCAGACTTCATGGACCCGAGACAGACAGTCAGCCACCATGTTGGTTTTCCCAGATCTGTAGCGGACTGTAAAGCTGTATGGTTGCAGGGCCAGGTACCACCCAGCCACACGCATGTTGGCGTCTTTCATCCGGTGCAACCACTGAAGGGCCCGATGGTCTGTCTCCAGATAGAAGTGTCTTCCTAGAAGGTAGTACCTGAGTGAATCAATGGCCCACTTCATCGCCAGACACTCCTTCTCCTCTCTGCTTTAGACTTCGAAAGTCTAACTTGACCAGTTTCCAACTCCACCCCAAAAAATGGCAACACCCTGAGTATTTGTCCTGAACTCTGAGCCCTGGTGGTCACCATAATACAAGGTTTAAGTGTCCCTGCACCTGGGCTCTGAACTGTCTTAGTTACTGAGTTGAGTGTGATAGGTTTGATGTCTGTCTGCTGCACCAGATCAAGTAGGGTGGGGACATCATTGCCAAGAATGACAGCATAGGGTAACTTTGGAGCTAAAGCTACTGGCAAAAGAAAAGTCTGCCCTCCTACTGTTAGATAAACCTCAGCCATTGGATAATCATGCTCATCCCCATGAACACAATTTATGCAGATTTTATCCCCACTCCACTTGTCCCTAGGCACCAAACTGGACATTACCACTGACTGAAATCCTCCAGTATCTAGAAGGGCTGTTTCTTTGTGGCCATTCACCAAGACTGGTGCTGTACGGGCTCCTGCTCCAACTATTTGACTTGTAGTGGGCCTAGGAACTGAACAAAAGAGAGATGGTTTAGTCTGATTTGTAAGTGGACAAGAGCACTGAGTATGGCCCACCCCATTACACAGGTAACATCGTACATCCTGCTTGGGATATCTAAATGTAGTGTCTTTAACAGGGTTTGAATTGTTGGTGTTACTTGCTGTAAACTGTCTACCACTGGAAAAACCTCTACCCTGAGCCTGACCTGAGTGACCATAGCCCCGCTCACCCCCGCTGGACTTACTTCTTTGGGCAAAGTTGTTGTCTCGGCCAAAGGTTGTGTGTCTGGTCCCTCTCCTGGCTGCTGTGAAGACTTCAGCCAGCTCAGCTGCTTTCTCTGCAGTACGAGGGTCATGTTCACGGATCCAAACCTCAAGTTCAGGATGCACCATCCTCAGGAACTGTTCAAGAATCATCGCCTCAGATATCTCCTTCACTGTGGAAGTTTCAGGTTTGACCCACTTGGAAAACAAGTCTTTTAGGCGAACATACAGCTCACGTGGGGTCTCTTCTTGCAGAATATTCATGGCCTGAAATCGCTGCCTGTAGGTCTCTGCTGTGATTTCATATTTTGCCAATATTGCTGCTTTCACTTTACCATAATCTTCAGAGTCTGCAATGTCCATAAGCACATAGGCACTACGTGCTTTGCCTGTTAGTAAAGGGACCAGGCGAACAGCCCACTCATCTCTTGGCCATTGACAGACTTGGGCCATTCTCTCAAATGTCGTCAAAAAATGTTCAACATCATCATCTGGAGCCAGTGGGAGTAGCTTTGGTTCTCTGAGGACTGATGGCTCTCTGAGGACTGGTAGCTCCCTCTGGAGTCTGAGGATATTTATTTGACTTGTCCCCTCACCTGGGTCATCAACTTCCTCTTCATACTCCTCCTGCTGCTCATGCTCACGTCTGTGGTCTTCTTTCATTAAATTCACCTGTGTCTGTATCTGCTGAAATTGATGCTGCATACTCTTCCATCTTTGGTCTTGATGGGAGAGGTCTTTGTCCATCTGCTGGTCTCTGGCTGCTTGAGACTGAATGAGATTTTTGACCAGCCCTGCCAGCTCTTCCAGCTTTCCTTCTTGGGTGCTGGCTGCCGTGGCCCCCTGGTCAACTGATGCACTTGCGCCTTCATCTGGTTCTTCTTGTTGGTCATTTTTCCTGTTACCTCTCTTCATTCTCAACTCCTCACTGCGATTTTATCCCACTCCTGACACCACTTGTTAGGATGGCCGGGTAACGGCTGGACTGAAGACAAGAGGAGGCTTGAGGCAGAGGTCAGGTGTATACCAACTCAGTGTTTATTTAACCAAAAAGACACATCTCCAAAAACACATTCTCTCAAAAATGGCTGCTGACCCACAGCAGCACGTGGTCCTGGCAGCAACCGGGATTGATGGAAACTGGCAGCCTTATATACACCCTGCCACTGACAATGACCACAACAAAAGGGAGAACTCACCCTCACCATACATTTAAATATATACCCCAAAACACAAATACATGAAAATATATTTACAACTAAACCTCAAATACTCTAACTAAGGTTAATGATAAACTACACAAATCAATTAGCAATCAAACAAAAGCTGAAGAGTCAATCAAAGAGCCTAACACCCCTCCACTAATTGCTGACTTGGTTTCTCCTGAGCCTTTAAATTGGTGCTCAGCCCTTGCAGACACTTTTAGCCTGAATACCCTGCAGAGGAGAAACAGAGGTGAGTAAACTACACAGCATGGCACAGGTAAACCAATCACATAAGCAAATGTGTTGAGCTATCCAAACCAAACGTTTGTCTCTGTTTTACAGGCTGGCCTTCAATTCCTCCCAGCAACAAAAATCTACAAAAACACAACAAAATTAACAAACAACTTCAATAAAAATATTAAATGTTTGTGTTTGTGTCTTAATTTACTGATGACCACCATAAATACTATAGTATACAGATATCAACAAGTAATGAAGAGGGCCTTCATTACACCCTCTTACAAAAGTGGATTATTATTTGTGGCCTTGAATGCGATTCAGCTATTCTTAAAAGGAAATTGTATAAGACTAAGTTGATTAACCAGTAATTAACAGCTCCATATTCAGAAGTGAAGGCCACTTGTCTATGTTGAACACAGCTGCCTATTCTGTGGGTGTTTCGGGACCCCAGCACCAGTAGCGGAACATATCAGAGCCGGGCCCTTTGCAGCCTGGAGCCTCTCATCTCATCACCTCCCATCTGGCTCTAGGCTGCAAAAATACCTGTCGCATTATCATAGCCTACACACAAGCATTACCAGATGTAAGAGCAGAAGATAGCCTATTAGAGATTGTGAAAGATAATTCTCAAATTTGTTCAAATAATACAATCTTTCGGAATAATTATGTTTACTTGCAGCAGGGTAACATATAATTTAATGTCTGTCTCTATGATTCGCGTTTGATTGTATTTATCAGCACCACAGATAGCGGAAAACCACTTCATATAATGATATAACATGACAAAGTCCAACAAACCACAAGAACAACAAAAACATAGCCTAATAAAACAAATACATTTCAGACATTGTAGGAGTTCAGCACCATGAATAGCCACCATATCACTCTGAAATCACCATCTGACATCCACTTCAACTAATGACAGTAGTGTAGTAAAATTGGCAAGGCGGCCCATAAATTTACAAAAAAGTTCAAATTCAATCTGAAGTATTGTGGCCTACTCACCACTACTTGAAGGAACTCGGCGAGCCTTGCGCTCCTCGAACTCGCCCAGGGGCCCGGTGATGAAACGCTGCTAACAACGTGGTTCATCTCCCACAGGAGAAGGATTAGGGCCAACAAAATATGCATCTAGCTTGGGCAATTTGGCTATTTCTTGCTCCCTTTTTTCTTTTTCTTTGCGTTTTATTGCTCCACTTTTGTGTTTATAACTCCCGCTCATGTTTAGGCTGTAGGATTACTGTGCTCTGTTGACAAGTGATCGATGATGACGAATGACGTTGACAGACGGCTGTTGATGACGAACCATTTTACCCAATATACATTTGGAGATTATACTTGCAATTTTTGTTTTAATGTTAACTGTGAGTGTGAAAATCTCAGCACAACATATTATACAATGCTTTATACCTAATATGAACCAAGTGGTGCCACAAAAATAAAAAAAAAATAAAAAAATCTTGCCGGGCGGCGGCCATTGGGCGCCCCCAGACCCCCCTGAAGCCCCCATGTGCCCAGCACCCATGGAAAAGTTCAAGCTACCACGTACATGTTTAGAAAATTGATTCCACCCCCAAATGCATACCACCTCAAGAACTACAGAGACCTACATTGTATTTACACATTTATTAACATTCCCCAAAAACATGTATAACGTTGCAGATTTCACCAACGTGGTTGGCTGCCTCCAACTGGCCAACTGCTCCATGTCTGGAAAACTGCAGAGGTTGCAAGGAGGATGGACAAAAGAAGATCCGGCAGACTTTTCAAGATATCTGGAAAATCACATTCTCATGCACGACATACAATGCTAATAAAAACACAATCATTTGCACAATAGTTTCTCATCTACAACACATGATCCAGAGTCATTGAAACTTTTGTTCAAGATAACGTCTCCAACTGGACCAGGGCAATTGGGAGATTTTGATCCCATGGAAAGTTGCTCTAGGCATTGCTTCTGCAGTGGATCTATGGCTGACAAACTGTAAATGCTTTGTTTACTTCACTGATATCGTTTGGCATTGGGTTTTTTTCTACTGGAGTGTGTTAATAGACGCAGTGACAGTCCATACCTCTTACCATCGTTTCATCACTGCCATGAAATTTTACCTAGTGTGCCAAGGAAGCTGATATGTCACAGATGGAGCCAAAAAAGTTATTTCCACCGTGGCTGTCCAGCCCAAACACCAACCAGAGACGTTCTAGGTAGGCTGCATCTGAGAACCAACCCTCTGCCACATTCTGCCCCCACTTTCTCCAATGATTTCACAGTAAGACGTCCAGACGATCAGTGAGTTCAGCCCTGTGTGACAGCAACAGCAAATCCTCCAGGGTATCTGCTGCAGGTGACTGTGGGTACGGATGTTTCTTTTATGCTGATTTCCACTCACTTATCAATATAACAGTTATGTCAAACTATGTAACATCCGCAGGGGCATCAGGGAACACCATCCACCATTTTTTGGAAGCTGCAAACAAAAACAAATCATGTCACATCATTTACATCAGGTCCTGAATCTACAGGTTTTGCTCCATCATCAGCTCAAGTTTCCTTGGGACCATTTCAGAAGTAGGGTGCTGCTGAGCAGGACCGCTCAGCTAGTTGATCAGATTAGGAGTCTCCCCTTTATTTACCCATAGCCTCCACAGTTAGATGTAACACCCATGCATGAATTGGAGTCTGCTTGTGGTGTTTTATTTGAAAATTGACAGGATTCTCGATGTCATTCTTATGTCTGATTACTTGCCGGGTCGACCCACTTCGCTGTCGTTGAGAGCCTTAATAAACGAGGTGCATATCTTTAGCAGAGCATATGACTGCTTCTTGGAAACCTCTAAACGACCCTACTGCAACAATTCTGATGAGACCTCTCTCATTTACTAGACTGGCCATGCCTGGTGCAGCACAGCCAGTTTTTCTTGCCCTTATGCACCCTGTGGGACCCATGGGGTCAGCACCAGCAGACTACTGAGCTGACCACACAACTTTCTGTCCTGCAACCTTGAGTCTTGAAGTCTTTCTACTATTCACACTACATGACTCGTTGGCAACAATCTGACAGCAACTCAGTCACTCATCAACTGGTCTCTAACTCACATTTTGTACCACGCACAAAAGAGGAACTGATTTGAAAAAATAAAGAGCGGTGAAGCTATCTGGGCTATGATTTGATCAGGAAAAAAAGATTGGGAATATTTGTAATGGAATACATTAGCTCAGACGGGTAGCAGGGATTACCTGCGTCAGAAAGAGCGGAACGTGAGTGAAAGTTTACAGCGTTTCCCTCTTGCTTCATGGGTTTCTCTTTCAGGATTCCCTTCTTTACAGTGCCATTGCCCTATTGATTTTAGCCAAATGGGGAGTCGCCAGATTGCTCCTGATGATATCCATCAGGCTAGATATCCAGTTCCCATTGGTGAAGGGTCACCTACTGTTTGAGTTGTTCACACATAAAGATTAGTGCCAATTGCTCTCCAGTTTCCCATGACTCATTCAGCATTTCCATTACCTCTAGCTCTGCACAAAACCAAAAAATCTTGTAATGGAAATGGGACTAATTAAAAAAAACTCCCAAATATCGAATAAACCTTTTATGCCGCAACTAAATCATATTAATGAAAACAAAATAGCTGGAAATTAGATATAGATTACTTAAGATTGACTGGCTACGTCACATCCAGCGCTGCCAGATAGATTTACAAAAAGCGTTGCCATTACACTTTTGGGAATGAATGGATTATCGACACAGTTTATTATATATTTGGAAGTTTTTTTTTAATTTAGTGCCATTTCCATTACAGGACTTCTTTTTGATATTTGGTTTTGCATAATATTATAGGTAATTGAAACGCAACTAGTATGAAGACCTAGAAGACTGCAGGAAGCTAAGCCTAGTTATTATCAGAGTGGTCCAAAGCTGCACAGGGACCAGAAAGGTACGAGCAATAGTTCTTTAGAGTTGTGTTGAAGCGATCCATAATGGTACTAGCTCTGGTGCAAGTGTCGTGCAAGTCACTTCTTTCAAATTCCCTCAGACTTATGAAAAGTCTTTCTGTGTGTTTCTGTTCAAAGCTGATCGACTGATTGGTGAGGGTTTGCAGAGCTCCACTCAAAATGGCTTGTGATTGCATGTAAACATCGACCAGGATTAAAAGGCCAAAAGTCTTGCAGCGAAATAAATGGCTTACATTTTTGGAAAATAGACCCCAGACTTGGACTGCAGTATTTACTTAACACTGGGACATCCGCACACCAACCTTTGTTTGTGCAGAAGCTATTTGTTTTCTCTGATTGTTCAGTTACGCAATCTTTGTGGTGTCAATGGAAGCCTGTGAGATGTACTCCATTGTTGGGGATAATTTCACAGAGCCTGGTTTCCATGAAACAATGAGCATTTTCCTTGGACAAAAAGCTAAGTTTTCTAGGGGAATCGATGGAACAGGAGTTTGAAAACACCACCATTGGGGTTTGCTGGTGAACCATTTGTTTTGGTTGTGCACAGACATGCCAAATGCCAATCTCTACCTCCATCATTCAATAGTTTGTAAATACATCAACAGTTTTTAGATCTACAAAAAAAAAAAAAACTCATATTCTGGTATATGATGGAAATCAGAGGCAAATCAGATGTCTTTATGACATCTCAGCTGTTACAAATTTAGTTGTCGGACCCAAATGCAAAACATGGAGATGGCAGGAGTACAAGCAAAAGTCATTTTTTAAAAACTCAACTTCCAAAACTTGAGAAAAAAAACAAAATAACCAGGATACCGTAGAGATGAGGAGGACCGCTGCCAGGGACGCAAACAGCAAAAGACAAACGGACCAGCAGGAAGGAAGGGAAAGACAAGATAATATATACTCACAGGGGCTGACGAGACACAAGTGCAAACAATCAGAATCTCGGCATCACAGGAAGTCAAAACATAACTAAACACATAAGAACACTGACTTCCAAGATAAAACAGGAACTATGTCACAAATTCCATACCAAAACCAAAGAACCGAGTAAAACTCAAGAAATTAAACCCAAAACCCTACAAAAACCCCAAATCGTGACCTTACGACAAAATCAAACAACTTTGACATTATCACAAGTCCTTAGTCTTTTAGTCATTCAAATGGTGTCTTTCCGTGACAGAGTTGGTTATATTTGTGTGAATAGTGAACTCAAGATCCCAATCTTGCTGAACTCAATAGTCAGAGAGAGATGTGAGAGGGTGTCATAAGTTAATCTTAAAAATCTTTTAGTTTTTGCAAGGTCACTTAGTTTGTGGCGAGCATTAGCTTGAAGTAGTCATTTCCCGGGAGATTTTATCAATCTATCAGATAACTGTAGAGGAATTTCAACCCATTTTGTCATTTTGGGCAGTTCAGTTGGGTTGATGTCTGGACGTCCTCTCGGGCATCCCACAACTTTGATCCTCTTACTTATCAGCTACTCTAATGCAGATCTGCTGGTATGATTCTGATCATTGTTTTGTTTCATGAGCATTTATTATAACCATCCTTTAGCTCTTCATATATGTGCCTCTAAAAGACTGGTTTGCAGAATCAGACATGACGCACTGCAGTCAGTGAGTCACAGCTTACTCATTGACCACAAGATGCTTAGATCTCATTGATGCAAGAAAGAAAAAGACAAACAACAAATCACTATCTCTCTACCACTGTGCTTGACAATGAGGTATTTTCTGCTGAAATCCTTCTCTTGATCTTATAAATGCCTGGCAACCTGCCACAGTGCTTTTCTACATAACTGAGAGTATTCATTAGATCTCTACAGAAAAACTGAGGCTATTTTAACTTTGTATGCAGACAAAAAGTGTGTAAAAATGTATAAAGTCGACTACTAATGTTGCTCAAAATGCTGTAAATGACACAAAAGAAGGAGCATTCATGGCTTCTGATACCATAAAACTGGATGTGTACTTATATATTCATGACAAAATTGACAAGTTTATAGAAAGGGGAGTTGTTGAAACAGTGTCTGACCTGTCTGACCGAGAACAGGACTCACACGTGTGTGAGTCAGTCATCAGGCTCAGGATTTCCTTGGCTCGTCTCCAGGAATCCAGAAAACACAAAAAAAAAACACAAATCTACCAATTTCTCTGCTTTTTATTGTGGTTACTTGCTCTTCAGAAATATTTACAGGCTTTTTGATGTAAACTGGGTGAGAAGCTACACCAGAGGTATCAAAATGTGATGGCTCAATACGAGCATGATTCGGCCACATTAAACTCAAAGCCCATCACTGGTTCTGTGAGGAATTTCCGCCAGTCGCCACTCAGTGCAGTGTGGTACGTGCAGAAATAAAATGCGACCAAACACAATATCATTTATAGGGCTTTGCTGCTTCAAAATATGTTTTCAAGGACACCCAACATCCAGGAAGCGGCCTTGTTTTGTTCCCGAGGAGCTGAGGAAAAACAAGAGAAGGTAACAAACAGAGCCGGACTGAACTTGTTTTCCCTTCACAAACTTCACAAACACTCTTTCAGAACCTGAGCCGGCTGGAGCTGTAATGGCTTACAGGCACTGACAGATGGACTCCAGCCATCATTCCTGGGTTTTCGCCATGTTCTCACCCTCAGGGTTTTAATGGCCATCTGAAGAAATACTGTTTACTTTCCCTGGTGCAATCATGTCATGTGATATAAATATACATTTATTTCAGTGCCCAAATAAAAATGTCAAACCTTCATATAATGATACGAGCCCCCACCACCACCACCACAACACTCAAAGATTCAGTCCAGTAGGTGTTTTTAGTTATATAGTTCAAATACAGTAGACCTTCAGGGGTACTGTCACAGCCTTACTCTTGTCTTCCTTTATCATTTAATACAATAATATTGTATTCATGGTGCTCTGAGCACATGATATACAGGTGTCTCCTGATTATAGGGGGGTCATCTGCATACAGGGGGACCTCAGTTTCGTGCGATGTCTAAATGATCACACTTGGTGGTCACATAGTTGCTGCAAGCATTGCATCACTTAACTTTTTGATAAAGTCAAAGCTTATCTTGAATCTCTTGAGCTCTGCGAGCTAGACCACAACCTCTCATGCACGCTCAACAGGGGCCCTTTTGAGTCCACGTGTGTACAGGGGTTTCAGAACCTGCGCTTGCATCACAGACCCTTGTGGTTTTTCCAGCACAGTTTCAGAGTGCAGGCAGTTCAAGAGGAAAACAAAGAAATAGGAGGTATAAATGACAATCAAGGACACAAATTAACCAAAGAGCACTGCAGCTGAAGGCCATGCAAGCGTAAACAAGTTGTAAAAAGATGATTAACACATTTTGCTCCAACTATCTCTAAAACTATATTTATGTTAGTTTGTTTGAGGTGCTAATTTTCATGTTTCTTCTTTTCATGCACCTCCAATAAATTCTCTTTATCCCATGTAGGATAAGTAGGTGTCATTTTATTTTCATTGTAATATATCCTATATTTTCTGATGTTTTGTTCCCATGATTAAAATATAACACTAGTTTCTAACCTGAAAATAGGAAGGTTGTCGTATACCGGCATTTGTAAAGTGACTACAGACTACAGACAGCAGACAATCTGCAGTCACATTCATTTCAGTTCTGTTTTTTCTTCATCCTTTTCATTTGCAATAAAACTTGAGCAGACAGTGTATTAGAAATGGTGGTTTTAATAAATGCTGATCAGAATAAACAGATCCTCTCTCTCCAAGAGACCATGGCAAGCCATGGCAACTTCACAGCCAGCAGCTGGTATGCACGACGCTGTGCAGCTACAGGACTTACTCTCAAGTGTATATCGGTCTGCAGTCACAGGCTCCCAGTGCAAGGACACTGAGCAACAGGAAGAGGACTTTTAAAGAGAGAGTGCTGCTCTGCCGGCTTCTCTGTTGATGCCTGCTGGGGAAGAGAAAGCTAAAGTTTGGATAAACAGGACATGAAGTTAATATATGGACCTGAAATGCCCTGCAGTGCTTTTTTATTACCCCACATTAAGGATAAGGCAGCGGTTTTCTGTTTGTTTTTTATATTTCACTACCCTTTTTTTCCTCTTGAAAAACTGAAAAAACAGGAAGTTAGGAACGATACAGCGCCACACTACAGGTCTGCGTCTACATCAGCAGCTGAGTTATGTGAGAAATGCTGCTTGCAAGAATTTACTCACTTTCATGTTTGTTGGGTTTAAAGGGTTTTTTATTTTGTTTTGCACAAACCAAAAACAGTTTTTTTTTTTGCCAAAAATGTCAGCACATGTGCCGCCTTTCTTTTACTCGTGTCTTTGGCTCCATCATCCATGCCTGGCTCTTACCGTGTGATTCACTAAACTCCCGATACACTAAACCATATGGACAGAACAAGAAAACCTTTGTCTAAGTCAGAAGTGAGAAGACGGAGAAAAAAACACCAACAGTGTGGAGAAGGAAATGTTTTTCTCTTCTGTGCTGTGGGAGTGGGAGGTTCCTGCTGCATCTGTGACGCCGACTGTACAGTTGCTGTGAAAAGCAGCAAGTAGGTGGCATGAAGAGGTGCACTGAACCGTCCCTGATAACATTTTTGAGTAAACACCGAGAGACCGAGTCTAATTACAGGAAAGACGGATAGAAAGAAGGGGGCAATGAATGAGTGGGGGACAAGGCGAATGTGCCTGAGCGGAGAGGCTGAGTGGGACAGAGATAAGAGGGACATGGAAATGACCATGTGCAGCTGGAGGTACCTACTTTTAAAGCCCAAGTGCCAAAGCAGGGTTCCCCCTACGCTCTGCAGGCAGCTGATTGGCTGCAGAGGCGAGCGCAGATGCACCAATGAGGGGAAAGTAGTGACAGCTTGTGTTTCTTCCGTACTTGCCTGTCTCCTCCCAACATGCAGGCTTTAAAACCAGGGGAAGGCTGAGTGTTGCTCGTACAGTCTTCCATCCTCCCTCACTGAAGTCGCCTCGAGCTCTGAACATCATCTCAGAGTCCTCTTCGTGGTCACCGCAGAGCGCTATATTTGAAACACTTTTTTCTGCTTTTTTTATAACACTCAAGTCAGAGTTGATTTCTTGCATTTTTTTTTTTTTTTTGGTTTTCCTCCGAGTTTCCTCGACACTGTGGATGAGAGTTGATTGACTGGACTTAAATTTATCACCTGTGAGACAAACCTCTGTCCCTCTTCACATCACCACTAAGAACTGACTCTTACTTTCACGCTAGGTATGTATTCACTGAATATGAACTCAGGTCTCTCCTTTCCATGCTTTTTTTTCTGCATATACAATGTTTTTTTTATCCCCCTGGTAAATATCCAGAGGCTGTGTGTGCCGAGTTGTTTGTAAAGCTTTTAAAAGTCGGTCAACTTGGGACACACTAAGTGAGAGCGCATGCTGGTCCTAGAAATAGCTCTGATGAGCAGTGGAGCCTAAATTCCTCTTGTGGTTTGTTTGACCTCAGCCATCAATCTTTGGTGTTGCTCTGCGGATAAATTGTTCATTTGTTCTGGCTTATGTCATAAAAAGTAACAATCTGTGTCTAAGTAACTCTCAATCCTGTCAAACTGCTGATGTGTACTAAGAAAGTCAGCTTCTGCTGAGGTTTGGGGTCCACACTCACTGACTTTTGACTGTATTGGTTGCAAAGATTGTATCTGTATGTGTATGTAGATTCCCCATGAGGTTTTTTTTTTTACTTTCTGTTACTTCTGTGCAGTCCAAACCACGTGTGCAATTCTGCTTTCCATTCATCATTCAGAATATTTCAGTATATCCAGTTGAGGCTCACCCTCAATGCTGTGTCTTCACTAAACTTTCAAGGGGACGTTTCCCTTAAATCTGGAGCTTTGTGCGTCTTTCATGTTCATAGTGAATACTTTTAACAAATCCTTCCATCTTTGAGTCACGCGCCTGCCCTTCCTGTGATACCATCCATGAGCGCTGGTCTGCATGACGAGGCTGCTGGGGGTGGAGGTGTGGAGGAAACAGAAGATGAAGTCTGAGCGGAAAAGTACTGAGAGGCAGCAGGGGAAGAGGTGTGCGCGCCGGCGGCCGGTGACTGGCAGCTTCCCTCTGTCGTCCCCCGTCGCCAAGACGCGCTCCTGCACTCCTCTACAACTGGATGAAATAAAAAACGCAGCCGAACTGAGAGAGAGCTCTGAAGGCGAGAGCCAAGATCCCGTATCAGTTTTCGCAGTCAACTCAAAAGGCTCCATTCAGACGTCGCAGGTGCTGAGAGTTGTGCAGCGCAGAGTCCTGAACGCGCCGCTCCCGCCGCATCCTCAGCCAAAACGCACCTGGAACCGGTGCCAAAGTCATCCAAAATGCAAACACAAAGGCACTTTGAATGTATATTTCTTTTAATTACCATTTTTAACAGAGAATGTAGTCATTTAGAACAGGATCTTCAACATTTTGGCTGAATGATGACGTGTGGAATGGGGAATGTAAGGTATGGAAAATCCCCGATAAAGCGACGTTTGGATTTAAGGCGCACCGAGGCTTTTTTTATTTTGTGCGTAGCAGGTGTTCCAGGTCCGCCTGCTTCTGTCCGGTTGCTGGAAAATTACTGCCCGGCATGTGATACGTGTTAATTGGCAGCTGAATGTCTGGGATAACTTGAATATATTACAGGGGCTTCTTCTTTTGAAAAAAGGTTTAAACGGAACAATATGCCCGCAGCTACGGTACTTTCTGGCGTCACTTATGCCTGCCAATGCTTAGGTTTTTACATTCTGAAACTCAGATGGTGCATTTAGAGGAATGTTTTTCTTTGTATTTTTTCCCCATCAGCACACAGGCAAATTTAGGGTTTTTTTATTTGAGAAGGGACAATTTTTATAACCTTCAAAGGTAAAATAAGTTATTTCTTATAGCTGATAGGAAGTTGTTTTCAAACATAATGATGACCTCTTTTTATTGGGGTGAGATATTCTAAATTGTGAAGTAATATTTATCTCACAGGTGAGGCTGTAAATGAATTTGAATTGTGATGAATGTCAGTCCACTGTTACTCTACTTTGCCTGCTCTGTATTCATGCCTGCCTGTGTGTAGGAAGGGCAGTGGAAAGTTACCAGGTGCTGGGGCGTTGAACTGCAGAAGGGATATCAAGAAGGGCAATGGCTTAATGCAAATAAAAAGAGCACTTCTAAGTATGAAAGGAGTGGTTTTTGTGTTTGTGCTCGAGCTTGATGGGAATCTTAAAACCACTGCTGCTGGGTAGTTTATCTCTATTTGAGTCAGAGATAAACACGTGCTCAAACCAACTGCTAACACCGGCAGGATGCATGAGACCAGCGTGGGCTCAAGAGACCATATTTCACAACACACACGTATGCACACACACACACGCGCACACACACATGCACGCACGTCACATGGACCTCAAGAATAAATGACATTTGTTGGTTTATTTATACTGATGACCTTTGGAAGCCATTGTCTCTGCATTTGCATCATTATCAGTTGATTAATAACGAGAGTTACTAACAGACACTTCAAAACCGAGGGCTTATTTCACCCCCAGATGTATTCGTCATTGATTCTGCTTTCTTGATTCTGCTAAAGCATTTGATACAGATTTGCAGAAAGGGACATCCAGCTGCTTGTGCTCAGGTGACCTGGGATGAGGTAGAAAGTTAAATTTAACTCATAACTGTCTGCAACAGCTCTGAAATCAAACACTCACTTGTAACTCATTATGTTGGAGCCTTATTCACAGGCAAGACAGACTACAGAGTTTCAGACACTTTTACATGAACTTGAGCTTTTGTATTTATAATAATAATAACGCTTGTGATTGCACTTGCAAAAATATTGCAAAAAACCTCATACAAGTATTAAAACATCTCCTGCAGTCAGTCAGATCTCCTGTCATGATTGTGGAGTTGGAACGGAAGCCAGCTAGAGCTGACTGGTTTACTGCATCAATAGGCCATAAAGTGTGATATGATCATCTAAGTCACAGTAACAGACAAACTGCCCAGTTCTATAGGAGAGGAGCTACACTACTAAACTATTCCCTTTTATAGAAAGTTTGTGTAACTGAGGAATGCCACTTTGAGAGGAATTTGCATTGCTTTCCAGCCTCATGCAGATCAACTATTGATCATGGATCTCCTTATTGCCAGGGATGGTTCACGTCACCAGATGAATATATAGGAATATCAGAGCAGTTTCAAACCACACCTCCAAACTGTCTGAATCGGCCCAAGATTATTCCGGCTGCGCGTCGTGTCTCCTGTGGATTTTGTCTCTGCTTTTGTTATTGTTTTGTTTGGACCGTTTACAGTAAAGTCCTCATTTACGATGGCCTAAAATTATTACTTGAAATCAAAACCGCAGTGGTATGTTCCCGTCGTGCGGAATCTTGGGCGTTTTGCCCCAACCTCCGTCTCCAGCTCTCTCCTCGCGGAGAGCTGCGCGCAAAGCGGATCCGGGAGACGAGCGAGGCGCGCCGGAGTCGGAGGAGGCTTCTTCGTCTTCGGAACTGCTGTTCTTCTGCATCCCCCGCTTCTCTGGGTGACCTGATGCCTCCGTCTCCTCGGTTGTCTGCAGCTCCCGGCGCCAGGCTGTCATGTCTCAGGCCTGTCTTTGCTGGAGCGGCACATCAGCTGCTCCTGCGGGGCGCGCCGGAGCTGCGCCCGCTCCGGAGGCTTGTGCGCGCTCCCCCACTTCCCTCGGCTACGGGAGGGGGACTGGCTGTGACAGTGACAGTTGCGGAAATGTGCGTTGTGACACTTTTATTTCATTTGGACTTTTGGTGATGAAAATTGGGTGTTCAAATCTATTTTTATTGTGTTTTAATCTAGTGCTCTCGGTGTCATAGGTCAGTGTTTGTCAGAATTCAGTGACCTTCTAGCCTCTATCATTAAATCCTCCTCCTCTGTGATTTGAACATGGCTATAAATGACATTGCTGGTCATTCTTTCTGGGAGGTGACTGAATCTTTAAATTTTTGTCAATATGTAAAAAGAAATACTTGTTTTTTCCACTTGGTGAGTTCTGAGGGTCTGCTGGTCACTGACCACGACTGTTTTCTTTTTGATGTGTGTCCATTCTGACTGTCCAGCCAGCAAGGGTGTCATGTTAAATGACCTCTCCAGTGGAGAATGTTCTTCTCGTTTTAACAACCGAGCAATGCAGCTGTCTTGATGAATCTGATGTTAATCCATTAGATGACACTTTTAACCTGCACTGTTAATCTGTTTGAAATAATATTGCTCGTGTGAACTGTTGCTCTGTCGCCACTGTAAACCTGAATCCTTGGATGAATATGGACATCCGTAGCTTGAGACGTAGTTGTCGGTGCCAGTGGAAATCTAAGGATCTCCAAGTCCACAAAATTTACTTTAAAGAACTTTTAATTGATTTCAACTGTAGGGTAACGGCTGCGAGCTCTTCTTATTTTAGATGCCTTATTTCCTCCAATAAGAGGAATCCTAAAGTAGTTTTTGACACTATCCACAACCTTGTTACCTCCCAGTTGCCCGTTGCTCCTGTCTTCACTGATGGGAAGTATCAGCCCTTCTTCTGCCCCTTCTCCCCACCTCTCTAAGCGGCAGCCAATACTGGATTTTCATGTGCTCATCTCCCTGCTACAGTTAACTGAGCTAGTGGGTGGTATGAAGACCTCCTCTAGCCCATTAGAAGTATTCCCCACATAATTATTAAAAAAAGTTATAGCGTCCATTGGTCCCACTCAGCTCTATACTGTTAACTGTTCACTGGTCTCTGGTTGCTTCCCCTCTTATTTTAAACAGGATGCTGTCCAACCACTTCTTAAAAAGCCTAATCTGGATCCATCTTCTCCACAAAATTTAGGCCCATTTCTAAGTTGCCTTTTGTCTCATAGATCTTTGAGAAAGCTGTAGCTAACCAGCTCATCCCTGCTAAGAAAGAGAACAAGAGACTTTCAATTGAAACAGCTCTCCTGAGAGTATCTAATAATGTCCTGATGGCGCCTGACTCTGGTAAATGTAATGTTCTGGTGCTGCTGGACTTCAGTGCAGAATTCGACACTGTGGATCATGGCGTCCTTATTGACAGCTGAGGGACCAAGTAGGTGTCTCAGGCAGGGCCCTTAATTGGTTTGCATCGTACTCTCCGGCAGAATGTTTTTGGTAGCTGTTGGCCTGTTTAACTCTTTGTCTGTCCTCTACAGCGGAGTGCCTCAGGGCTCGATTTTGGGTCCAATTTTATTTGTTTTCTATATGTTGGTGAAATTATAAATCAGTTCCGGGGGATCGCTTATAACACGTACGCTGATGATGTTCAGCTACAGTATTCTTTTAACCCCAACAGAATCGATGGTCTTAATGTGCTGGATGATTGGTTGTTTATTAAGGCCTGGCTGTCCAACAGTTTCCGTCAGTTAAATACTAAAAAATCTGAGGTTCTCATTACAGGCCCCGACAGCTGTGTTTCTGTTATGAAGGGCTGCATTCTGTAAATGCCCCCCCCCCATCATTTTTGATCAGCCTATCAACCATTGTGTCGCAGGCCGAGCTAGAATTGATTACACATGCGTCCGTGTCTCGGCTCGACTGCAACTCCTTATCCCCGTGTCTCAGTAAGGCCGCCATCAATTGCCTGCAGCTGGTTCAGAATGCTGCGGCCAACTCTTCCTGGTCAGGCACCAGAGGGTCTGAACTCCTTTGCCCCCACGTCCCCAGCAGGTCTTTTGGGTCTGCCGACCAGGGTCTTCTGGTTCTGCGGACCAGGGTCTTCTGGTTGTGCCTCCAAGCAGTATATAACCAGTGTATAGTGTATAACCAGAGGTGACACAGCCGTCCAGTCTATTGTGCCCAGGCTTTGGAGTTCTCATCCTCAGGACCTGAGAGACTCAGCTGTGGACATTTAAAAAAAAAACATCTTAAAACATACCCGTAGGTTTAGTAAGGGGTCGTAGTGATTTTCTGACTGTTTCTGTCTGTTGGTATTGTCTTGGTTTTGGGCTACTATCGATTATAGTTTCCTTGTGCATCTGTTTTATGGTTTTTATGGTTTTGTTACCTTTCTGTTGTTATGAGAAACACTTTGAGTGAGTGCTTTTTTGTGAAAAGTGCCATATAAATAAATTTTACTTACTTACGTTATCAAGCCTCAGTTTGTGAGCACATTACTGTGACTTCGATGACGATCAGATCGGATTGTAAAGAAAACAAATGCAGAAAACCAGTTACCTTTAAAGGGGATCACATGCTTTTCTCACTACTGGATGTGAGTTTTATCTTACAGTTGAAGGTATCATCTGCTGTTTAGAGATCAATTCTTGTGTGTTCTGATTCTGTGCATATATACGGTAATAAGAAAATCTAAAACACCCACTGCGGCTCAACATTTGTGCCAGCCTGTGTGGAGAGCTTTCAAAGCAGAGCCCATCATATTTAACTGACCCATTCTGTAAGTCCGCCGATGTCAGTTTTCCTGCCTACGGCACACATGAGTTAAATATTAACTTGGCCACCTCACAGACAAGCATGTCACTGAGCTGGCACTGGATGCAAATACAGAAGAAATTCCGCCTGTATTGAATCCAGACGTTCAACATTAACGCGACACACGTGTAGCATTAAAAATGGAACAAAGCTAATTAAATTACCTTTTGTTTTGTTTTTTAGAATAGCCTGGACCATTATTAGGGACAGAAAAAGGACTGTGGAATCTAAAAAATACAAACGTACGTCCTTTTACTTCAAATGGTAAAAATCAGAACAGCAGCAGTCAGATTACAGGTGTACAATCTGTAGCTTTGATAAATGATATGAAGGTTAAACTACATTTCTACATACTTTATTAGCTTGAATGTCTTCAAGGTCTGTTTGTAATTCTTGGTGTCCTTTTAAACAAAACACTGAGGGGAGAATATCTAAACACTTCACTTCAACAGGAGGCTGTTTGAACCTCTAATATGTGGAATGTACAATCTTTAACCGTGCATGCACACATTTCAACAACACAGTAAAATTCCCTCATAAGTGAGCTTTTCAGGTTTTTCTTGACTTTGGCATTGAGCCAGTCCCTCCTCTCCTCCTCCTCCCTTCACCCATTCCCTCGATGCATCCATGTCCACGTAGACACACAAATGCACCTTCTATGAATATTTTTTTACTCATTCCTCTCGCAAACATTTCCTTTTCTTCTTCCTTATTACAAAGTGGTCACATACACATTTTTTTCTCCCTCAACTTTTATGATTTGAGCCATCACTTTGCTGCAGAGCAAATATGTTTTCAGTGTTTGGTACAAACTGTTAGTAATGATAATAAAAAAAAGAAGAAGTTCAGTTTATGATTCAATATTTTTATTGAGAATTTGAAAGTCAGATTAGGAGACCCACATGCACAACAAAAGTAGAGAGAGGGAATCTGCAGATCTACAGGCAAAAGTCCAACAACAGTTTTCAATCAAAGCAAAGAATGACAAGCTGGCTTTGGGAAAGTGGCAGGCTTGGGGGTGTTGGGGTGGGAGGTGGGTGTATTCAAGCAGGGTGTGGGAGGAGTGGAAATCAAGAATGCGTCAACCAGATATTTATGAATGAGGGAAAAAAAGTGGGATACTGTGATATTTCAGTTATAGGGCATGTGTGGCTGCAAAGCAAGATTAAAATGGGTATAGGCTTTTTAAAAATCTTTTAGTCTTTTCTCTGAGAAATCATGAGTCAAAGTGACTACACACACACACACACACACACAAACATATATGTACATACTAATGTGGCTTTGAGATGTGTTCACTTCCCGATCTTTGGGGTCCAAACTAGGGCCGCCCAACCACTGAAGACGGGGGACAACATCTGTCCGCCATCTTTGTCAGTGCTGCCAAGTAATATGGTGAGACCCCTTTCGACACTTCATCCATCATCCCTCTTTGTTTTGTTTTTTTTCTCCCCCCCAGCCCAATTTATCCTCTTTTTCTGAACCTGTGTCCCCACCTGCCAAGCAAGCAAGGCCAGGACACCTGAGATGCTACTGCTGCTCTGTCCTTTTATTTTCTGCTGTAGCCTTTAATTCACTGTTTTTCTGTAAGAAGACATTCAGCTTCTGTCCCACCTCACTTTGCCTTCTCTATTTTAATTTCCCATTTTTGTTTACCATCTGCTCTTGGTAGATTTTTTTGCACATTGTGAATGCACCTTTTGTCAGAATGGTCTTATACGACTGTTGGATTTGTGCACATTAGCCTGCCCTGCTCCCCTCTGCCCTGCAGTCCTATACGTAGTCTACACAAAGCAAAAAAAAGTGAATGTTATGTAATCTTACCTGGATTTCACTGTTTATTTGTAAATCATTTCAACCAGCATGTGCATATGTATTCTTATAGCTCCAACCAACTTGGATCACAATGCCTTTTCCATTCTGTCTCTCAACAGGAAACTCACCAAAAAGTAATCCAGGATGACCGTCAATGTGCTGGGTCTGGTGGTGATGGCGGGCTTCTACGTGGTGATCTTGGGCACGGGCATCTGGGCGTCGATGCGCTCCAGGAAAGAGGAGAAAAAATGGACAGGAGATGGTATGGAGATAACACTACTGGCTGGGCGAAACATCAATTTACTTGTTGGAATCTTCACTCTTACAGGTGAGGCGGTTATTCTGATGAAACAACCAGAAACACCACATGGTGTTTGTATGTAAGATGACCATGGACTGTTCTCATGAATGAGGCATGCCGCTCTTGTTTCCCTGCAGCTACATGGGTAGGCGGAGGGTTCATCCTTGGTATAGCTGAAGCTACGTACAACCCAACACTGGGTGCAGTGTGGGCACTCATGCCAGTGCCTTACGTGTTGACTTTCTTCCTAGGTGAGTAGCACTGTTGACATCCAAGCAGGAAATACTGCACGTGAACAACATAATTGCTGGAGCTATGTACTATTAAGACAATGTCCAAAATGATTTTTAATCTTTGGACTGATCTTTGGGACTTGTTATAGGTTTTGAGTTTGTCACAAAATGTGTTTTTTACAAGTGAAAAAGTCAGTTTTCATAAGTTTCCAACACATCAATTAGGCCCTGACCCACCCAACCCAATGAACCCATCACTTTTGATGCTTGTTTAGTTGTAGGCATTAAAACCTACTTGGTTAGGGTTAGGGAAGACTTTAGGCTAGAGATCCTCTTCTGTGGCTTCCCTGAAAAGAACAACAAACATGGCACACCTTCCCCAGCCAAACATTACAGCAAGGAAATTACAAATCTTTGTAATTTCCATTTCATTTTATCATAGGGGCGAGTTTGTGTCGAATGAATTGATACAGAAGCATATTTGCAGGCACACATTATCTTAAGATGTTTTGAGTCTCAGCCATATCAAAACAGAAGCTGATAGCGGTGCGTGATATCGCTCCATGTCAGAATCAAGAATGGAAATCGACCCAAAAGAGGATGTGAACTTTATAGAGCCAAACAATACATTTCCTCTGGTTTTGTGAGGCTAGAGAACATTGTGGGGAAGAGGAAAGATTCAATTTGTCAATGTTTGACGTTCACCGTGTGCCATCAGTTAATCAAAGTGAAACGCCACACATGGGTACTAGCTGAGCACCAGTTTTTTAACAAACAGGAGCATCTTTAAGCTATATTGAACTCCAGTTAAAAGTGAATTAGAACTGTGAAACTTTTCCAGCCAGTTAATAAACAAGACAGTATGAAAATGAATGTACTCTGTTTTCCCTATGACCGAGGCTGCCCACCAGAACAGCGCTCCCTCCTCCAAAACCCTCTAACTCCTAACTCCTAAGACCAATAAAAGTGTCACGTTAAAAATAGTTACACAAGAAATCAGCCTTGGATTGTAACTCAAGGCAACAGGTGCGGAGAGATGAGTTAACCCGGAAAGCTTAGATAACCTGTCCCAAATCTGCCAAACTGACATAATGGGCAGTTTATCCATATACATTTTGGACAGGTGAAATCATCAGCACTCAGGCCCCTAGGTCACAGTAGTGTGCATGGTGCTAGAGTAATGGGAAATGGAAGCTCTAGTCCCTGATCAGGAAATATAACATTCCCCGTTCTGCTCTTGTCTATTGTTGACCAAGTGGACCCATGAGGTTAGCTCGAGGTGTTTATTGTGTTATCTAAAGGCAACACTTGCTCTTGCGATTGTTCAAACGCTCTTGTCCTTTCACTCTCCCACTCACCCTCTTCCTTTGATTCTCATCTTGGTGTTTAAATGATAGAAATATAGCCATGTCTTAAACCTAATGACTTCACTGTTTCCAGAAGGAATATCACATCTTGTACGAATACCTTCCTTCTGCAGGTGGCTTTTTCTTTGCCAAGCCCATGAGAGAGAACAACTATGTCACAATGATGGACCCTTTCCAAAAGAAGTATGGGAATTTCATGAGCAGTGCCTTGATCTTTCCAGCACTGGTGGCCGACGTGTTGTGGGTGGCACGCACACTCGTCAGCTTGGGTAAGTTACCTTGTGCTCTAAAAGGAACTATAACGTCTGCTCAGACATACTTGCGCAATCACGTAGCCACCCATAGATCAGAGTACATGATGTGCACAAAAACGAGAGTAGAAAAACAGCTGGGCACTGACACGTGGTGTTTTTGACATATCAGAGTTGGAAATTGTTCAAAAGTATCAGGTCAAAGAAATATAGGCTACATCTAAATTACATATGTATATGGTTTTTTAAATCTAATTTTGATAGATGCTTCAAGATATTTATTTTGTTTTCAGATTATATTTAGGAGATATTCATGGACATAAAACACTCACAGTAAAACAGTGACTCCTAATAATAATTATTATTATTAGCACCAGTGTTTTTCACGCTCGTGATTTGTGTCACCTCCACCATCATAAAAAAAGAAGCTAAAGAAGCAAATGTATAATGAATATTGCCTCCCTAGTTATGCCACATCTATTACTTTTAGGGTCAAGTAGAGTAAAGAAATGTTTTTAGCAAACTTTTGGAGCTGAGATAGCTTAATTTAGCTAGCTACAACTGTCTGAATCCGGGTTTAAACTAAAACAACTGGTTCTTTAAATTGGTACTTAGTTAGAATTTCAAATTCTACTCTTACTGGATAAAAAAAGTAGCTAATGAACTTGTAAAAGTTAATGCTAAAAACGTTGTCCTGTTTTCGTTCACCACAGCAAAGCTGCCTCATAATTTCATAATTTGGCTGCATTATATCATATTATTGTGTGTATTTTTCAGACTGCAATTGTCTCTCCCTCCATACTTAACTCCCAGAAGTTAACATCCTTTGACACTTCGTGGAGCTGGCTTAATCAGCTAGCTAGCTACGGTTTGCCGCTCTTATTTCAGAATCAGATCTTTAGATTGTTGGAAATAAAGTGGATTAAAATGACCTGATTTTTAAGTTGGGTAAAAGTAATAATTTCAAGCCATGCTAGTCTAGTAGAATTATAGTAGAATTAGCTACTCGTGTCGCTAATATATTTAACTATAACAGTAAAATACCGAAGTAGCTCATTTTAATGCAGTATGTTTGCTAATGCTAAAAGCTTTGTCCCGCTTTCATACCACAGAAAAGTCATCTGATTTAGGTTCATAGTTTGACTATATAAGGGGAACTTCTGTGTATTTTTTTGACTGCAGTTGTCTTTCTTTTCATGCTTAATGTCAAACATTTACAGCCGTTATAACACGCTGTTGTTGGAGTGTTTTCGTCTCGAGTGAGACGGTATAGCTCAACGAGCTAGATTGTTGCAGCTGTTCCTTCAGAATAAGAGTATAAGGGTTTGTTTTTTCTAGCAAGCTGGGATTTAATTTCCTTAAAATGACCAGCAGTTTAAAATGGTTCATTTATTTTAGAAATGTATCCACTTTAACCCTTAACATTAAAAGATTAAAAGTGAATCCCTAAAAATTATGAACCGCTGTTTTTGATAAGCAGTGCTGTCTTAATTTATCATGTTTGTGGAATTTTATTTTGAAGTGTGAAAATTGCTCAGATGACCAGATTCTTTATTTAAAGCATAAAGTGGCTCCTTTTTACATTTATTATACTGTTGTTTCTTTATAAACTACCACATATAGTAACATTGTTGATTTTATTGCTTCACTACTCTTTTTGTGGCTGTTTAATGTCTTTGTGTGAGCGTGTGGTGCTCTTCGCGAATATGTGTGTGTGTGTGTGTGTGTATGTGTGTGTGTGTGGGTGAAAAGTGTGTGTCCATGATGTCTTCCTGTGTGCTGTTTTTAACGCCGTTTTCTTTTCCAGTGTTACTTAAAAAAAGAAGTTAGAAACCGCGAAGGTGATATATCTTACTGTAACTACGTATATTTTTCTTTAGTTTATTCCAAAACAACGGTTAATTGAATGGGATAAATATAACATGGTAGTTTATGATTATGTTTCTCTAAGAACATGTTTAAAAACTGTCTAAACTGACAGTATCTGATTGACTTTAAGCTGTGCTGCTGCTCCACAAAACGACTAAGAGGGAAACTTTAAGCCTTTGTACAAACCTGTTAAGTAGATATACAATCAGGGGACCCCTCACTTCTTAGAAAAACATTCCGTCGATGTTTTTAGGACAGATATGTCGGCATCTCTGACATGCGCTGGGCATCACATACACACACGCACAGAAACACTTGACACTGACGAGTGTGCTGAGCGTTTGACCCACCACAGTGTTGCCGGGAGACTGTTTATGTATGGATAGTAACTGAGCTTATGCGCTGCCTGAGGGAGTGCTTGCGTGTGTGTTTGTGTGAGCGCGTGCTATTCTGTTGGCTCATCGCCCGAGAGGATTCAGCTTTGAAAAGCCCACTTCCATATACTTGCACTCAGCAGTGTGGTACCAGCTCACAGTCAAATTACCACTGGGAAGAAATCAGTGACGGGACTAAATATTACGAGTGTGTGTTTGTGTGAGTGTGTGTCTGTGCATATGCACAAATGCATGATGTTTGCAAGTGAGCCAAGGATCAAAAAAGCAACACATGAAATATACAGGTTCATCCCTGGTGCTGCCCATTAAGCCCTAGCAGCCCCTCAATTTCACCACCTTTTCCACCTTTCATATTCCTAAATTTAGCAAAAGGGGACCAGCACAGCTCAGCACAAAACCTAAGAGATGGAGTAATATATCTGGAAATTAAGACACCCAGAAATTATTTACGATGCAGTAACTATGCGTCACCATGCCGCCTTCGTACTAGAAGTCACAGCACAAACACGAAAGCCTTATTGGATCGCGATGTGCATCCAGGGTTTCAGAGTGAAGTCCAGATTTGGTTGATATGGATAGCTGTTCGTACAAAATGCACCTTGTTTTACAACTTGTGGTTAGGGTGCTGTTCTGGGAACACTTCAATTAAAGTAAACGACACAGCTTGAAAGGAAGGCAGAATACAAAAAAAGAAAACGTCGTTGAAATTTAGTCACTATAATCCTAAATTAGAAACAAAAATGCAAATTAAAAAGAATTTGCCAGTCTGCAGAATGTGTGAGGAACATTGGAACGAAAATGCAACAATGACCCTCGAACAATTTCACGCTTTATTTTGAACAAAGAGTGGAGCGAAAATTTTTCACACTCGCTATCAAATCTTTGCTGTAGCGAATCATTTTTAAATGAGTTGCAAAAATGGATATATGTTAACAAAAGTAAGTTGATGAGGAAAAAGTACCAAATATCCTACGTTGACACGGTCAGAGAAATGTCAGGATAAACTTCAGGATTTAGGTGTTGTTGCTTTTTTATACTACAACATTATCCCAGCATTTTCTGATTTAGTGCAGACTAGTGAGGAAAAACAGCAACCTTTACATAAATGGTGACATCATAAACCTCTCTAAGTACCGGCTAAGGAAATCCCACAACGAGTACAAACAAAGCGCTGAAAACAAAATAAACAAAGTCTAAATAAGTCTACTATAATTTATTATGTTTAGGTAATTTGACAAGAATTTCTCTACAGGAGGAATACCTGAAAACTTTTGAGGAAGTGGAGGAAGCAGAAGGGAGTTAAGGCAGCATCATAAAGTTACCAGAGCAATTTGCTCAGATTTCAAAGTTTACATACATGGTGTGAAGCATCAAGCTCTGAGGGTCAGGTCTCAGCATGATGATGGGACATTAGTGGGGAAGACAGGGAGATGACACAGGGTGGTGGGGGGGGTATGGGGCAGAGGGATGGGGTTGAGAGGTCAGAAGGGTGGTGAGTAGCGATCGATGGTGCCGATCTGACACTTTTCTGTTTAAGGGC
This sequence comes from Cololabis saira, assembly GCF_033807715.1. NCBI lineage: Eukaryota > Metazoa > Chordata > Actinopteri > Beloniformes > Belonidae > Cololabis > Cololabis saira. The sequence goes on from NC_084587.1 coordinate 47,874,012, forward strand.
TTTGTTGTGGTGTGGCTGCAGGCCGCGGCAGGGGGGACCCTGGCAATGTGGGAGAAGAGACGGTGAAGGTAGTGATGTTTTGCTTGCCTTGTTTGAGTAACAAGATGTCTTTTTTTTTTATTCACTTGTTCATTTATTTTTATTTGTTCATTTATTTTTACTTTTTTTTTTTTACACTTGTTTCAGCACTTCCAGAAACTTTACCACCTTCTTATTTTTTTTTAAATGAGAAATTAGCAGAAGTAAAACAGATATAATTCACCCAAGAGGGTCAAAGAGGAACGTTTCTGAGTTGCAATCAACATCTCTGCTATGTATTTTATTCATGGTTCTGTTATAATTTGTCATTATAACTTATGATGGACTCTTGCTTCACATTTTTTTTTTTAAATCTATATTTCTTTATGCTTGACGTCATAGTCACCAATTCTTAAATGTAACTTAATTCTTGGCTTAAAATACACAAATGTTATCTGCATTTTTGAGTTTGAAAAGTATGTGAGTGTTAGTGCTGCATTTCAGTACATGAACAGTGTAATGATGCCAGTTTCTTATTAAATCTTAAGAACATGCAGTGAGAGTGGATGCATGTATTTGTATGTCTGTGTGCGAGACTGAAACCTTAATAAAATCATTTGACTAAACAATGACAGCAAACGTTTGCATGTAACTGTAGCAGTGAACACTTGTACATGAGCCGAATTGTTAGACATGTCGTCTCCATCAGTCCTCAAGTGCTGATTGCTCTGTTGTGTTGTTCCAGGTGGAACTATGAGCGTGATCCTGGATCTGCCCTACATCTACTCCATTATCATCTCCTCAGTGGTGGCCATAATCTACACACTGCTGGGGGGGCTCTACTCTGTGGCCTACACAGATGTCATCCAGCTAATTCTCATCTTTATCAGCCTGGTGAGTCAAACATCTACTGGACTTTCTGTGACCTAAAACGCCCCTCTCGTGTGCATCCTGTTAGATTTGAGAGAAAGTCAATGATAACGCGTTGTAATCCAAAGAACGTGAACACAAGGCAATAAATGTCTTTTTTTAGCCCAAAAAAGGTCTGTTAGTAACATCGCTGCTCCAGTCGGATCGAGTCAAACTTCATTTCTGATGCTTGGTCTTATTTGAATGGCAACATCTATCAGAAAAATGTATGTAGGTGTGAGTCAGTTTTCAAAATACGTCAAAACCAGTTGTATTTGGTGGAATTAATAACTACACCTTTAAACTTGCTCAGTTTCACTTTTTGACCATTTGCATTTGCAAAATTACTAATCAGATATTACTTTACTAATTCATAAATTAAATTTGCTCCTATCATATGATTCAAAGTGTATTTTTGCTCAAAGTAATGGGTTTTTTAAGTAATGTGACCTGAAAAATTTAAGTTTTCTACTGAGTTCCAAATGAATTTACTGACACTGCATGCCTTAGTTTTCTTTTGAGACCAAGATTATACATACAACCTACTGTATATACTGGTAGGGATGTACTCTAATCTATTTGGGGTAAGTCATTGTAAATGTGAGGCAGAAAAAAAATAGGCAAACAAAACTGAATATTAGTAACAATGCTAGCTGGTTAAATCTAGAGCTAAATTAAAGTGAGATCTGAAATAGGTCCATGGATCAAAATTAATTCGTTTTTCCCTATTCAGGAGCAGTATAACTAGGAAATACTGTATGCAGTAAGTTGTAATCATTGCGGAGAATGTTTGCGATATTGTAAATCATTTATATAATTTGTAAACTATAAATTCAATCACAGATTACATCCCTTATTTAAGCAAACACGGGAGTCATGAAATAATTGACAAACAGACAAACACTCATCTGCCGTTCATGTTTATCCTGTTTAAATATACAGCAACATAAATGTCAAGGTGTTATTTTTGAATTACCAGGTTCCCTAGAAACGTAGGCTGTGTTTTCATCAGAAGTTGGAAGTGATAACATCACATCCGAGCTGACGACATTCCAGTCGTACCTCTAGAAAAGCAAATATATAAAAATATACTTTGTGAACTTTCCCAAACATCAGACAAACTGTTGCCACTGCTAACGCCGTTAGCAGTAGCCTACTAATTCACAAAAACGCTGTATGCAGTATTTAGATAACACAAACAGCACAGACATACGTCCACTGACAAATACTAAAGAATACTGTGTGTATGTTGGATACGATGTGAGAACTGTGACAAACAGTAAACGTAGCTGTGTGTTTACCTTGGTATAGCAGCCATGTTGGAATCTGAATTTTGGGTAAGTGAGGTTTCTTTTTAAGTTATGAAATTAACCACTACCCTGTCCGTGTGACGAAAGTAAACAAGAGAGTTGATATACATCTTTAAAATGGCAACAAGACCAGCTCGAAAACCTTGTCATACCACATTCTTGTGTCCGTGAAGTACGTTGTCTTTAAATGTTGGAAAGGGTTGAGTTGGATGAACTGGTAATAATTTACTGCTAATAGCGCGGCGGCCAGAACTCAACAGCTGTACTCCATGACGGGACAGGGTTCACGTTTCTTGCCCAAAGCAGACACATTTCTATGATTGGATCACACCTGACAGCCATTATTTTTTGTGAAGTGCACTGTTTGCACTCTGCCCAATGATAAAATGTGTATTAATGCTGTTCAGCTAAGCTACTATAGTCACTTTCATTTACTGTCTGATTTCCTGTTTGCCAGTTTTTCAAATGAGACTGATCTTTTGTGATCTTATTTGTCAGATTCAAGAAATAGTCAATGTCTTATACTACAATAAAACAAAATAATATAAATAAAAATGTTCTAAATGAAAGCTTGATTGCTTGATTATCATTTTTAGCATTATTGCTAAGTGCACGCACTAAAGCTAACTTTTAAACTGGGAAACCATTGAAACTTATGGTTTCTCCATACAGGAAGGCTTTTTTGTTTTTTTGATAATATCTCATGACCTTCATTACCAGATGAAATTCTCCCAGGTGAATTTTTACTTTTGAAGTTTATGAAAACAGCATTAGCTGACAGAGAAGATTTGATTCAACTCCAGATCTTTGCTTGAAACTTTCCCCATTGGGCCCCTAATCAGATTATCTTTGTTCTTGTGTTTGTGTGTACAGTGGGTGTGTGTCCCTTTCATGATGACCAACCCTCACTCCTTGGACATCTCACTGACGGCATACAATGAGACCTTCCAGGCCCCCTGGGTGGGAACGGTGGAACTCGATGAGGCCGGCAAATGGTTCGATGACTTCATGCTGCTGGTGAGTGAAGCTAAATGTCAACTCTTCCTACCATGACAGTATAGATCAAATTTGATACAGCTGTTGAATTAAATAAGCTCATATCATCAGTTGAGAAAACAGCCAAGCATAACAACATCAGAGTCACGGAAGGATTGCTCTTCTTGTCATGTATTTCTGTGCAAACTCTCCTGTCATCATGTCTGAACTGTGTGTTTGTGCCAGGCTCTGGGCGGGTTAGCCTACCAGGCATTCTACCAACGAATCCTGTCCGCCTCATCTTACACCCAAGCTCAAGTGACCTGTTTCGCTTCTTCAGCCTTCTGCCTGGTGCTGGGTATCCCATCTGTGCTGATTGGTGCTGTGGCTGCGTCTACAGGTACACCCTCTTAACCTACACCATGAGGAAACTTGGGCATACGTTTCTCAGACCCGAAGTTTCTGCATTCAAAACCAACATATACTCATGAACTTCAACCTTGTCTTGTTTATTCATGCCCTTTAATGTTCACAAATCACCCCTGATTGTTCCTAGACTGGAACTCAACTGCATACGGACTGCCTACTCCATATGATCGTAAAGAGGCAGGATCCATCCTCCCCATCGCTCTGCAGTACCTCACACCCACCTACATCTCTGTCGTTGGCATTGGAGCTGTTGCTGCTGCTGTCATGTCCTCCATGGACTCAGCTCTGCTGTCCTCTGCCTCACTGTTCTCCTCTAATATCTACAAGAATATCCTCAGGAAGCAGGTAAGAATTTTGGATGAGGATGCCAGCATATGTATGTCCTTAATGCAATGTATCAGTGTTTTTGTCATCTTCAAACACGCGAAAAAATAAATAAAGGGCGTCATCAGTTTACACATGGGAATTTGCCCAACCAGTCTACATGTGTTTTGTGGATCTGGAGAAGGCATTTGACCGTGTCCCTCATGCCATCCTGTGGGGGGTGCTCAGTGAGTATGGAGTCCGGGGCCCTCTATTAAGGGCTGTCCGGTCTCTGTATGATCGGAGTAGGAGTCTGGTTCTCATTGCCAGTAGTAGGTCAGACTTGTTCCCGGTGCATGTTGGACTCCGGCAGGGCTGCCCTTTGTCACCGGTCCTGTTCATAATTTTTATGGACAGGATTTCTAGGCGCAGCCAGGGGCCGGAGGGGATCCGGTTTGGGAACCACAGGATTTCGTCTCTGCTTTTTGCAGATGATGTTGTCCTGTTGGCTTCATCGGACCAGGACCTTCAGCATGTGCTGGGGCGGTTTGCGGCCGAGTGCGACGCGGCAGGGATGAGAATCAGCACCTCCAAGACCGAGGCCATGGTTCTCCACCGGGAAAGGGTGGCGTGCTTTCTCCGGGTGGGTGGAGAAGTCCTGCCTCAGGTGGAGGAGTTCAAGTATCTCGGGATCTTGTTCACGAGTGAGGGAACGATGGAGCGGGAGATTGACAGACGGATCGGTGCAGCATCCGCAGTTATGCGGTCGATGTACCGGACCGTCGTGGTGAAGAGGGAGCTGAGTCGAAAGGCGAAGCTCTCGATTTACCGGTCAATCTACGCACCTACCCTCACCTATGGTCATGAACTTTGGGTAGTGACCGAAAGGACAAGATCGCGGATACAAGCGGCCGAGATGAGTTTCTTCCGCAGGGTGGCTGGACGCTCCCTTAGAGATAGGGTGAGGAGTTCGGTTACCCGGGAGGAGCTCGGAGTCGAGCCGCTGCTCCTTCACATTGAGAAGAGTCAGCTGAGTTGGCTTGGGCATCTGTACCGGATGCCTCTTGGACGCCTCCCTAGGGAGGTGTTCCAGGCTTGTCCCACCGGGAGGAGACCCCGGGGCGGACCCAGGACACGCTGGAGAGACTATGTCTCTCGGCTGGCCTGGGAACGCCTCGGACTCCCCCCGGAGGAGCTGGAAGAAGTGTCTGGGGTGAAGGAAGTCTGGGCATCTCTGCTGAGGCTGCTGCCCCCGCGACCCGGAAACGGATAAAGCGGCGGACGATGGATGGATCAGTTTACACGAAGATCAGTTGATTTGTAACTTGAATTCGGAAGTACGGCTCAAGGGGAAGAGCAATGCTGAAGCAGCATTACTACGTGTAACAGACAAAAAAAATGTTTTTGCACTGACACTTTAAGGCACGTGAGCTAGTTTGGTGGCTAAGAGCTGACACAAAAAGATGAAAAAGTCAAGGTCCTGAGATGATGGATCCCTTGGCTATAAGCTCAGCATTCTTCAACCCTGGTTCTCAGGCCACACTGCCCGTCATGTTTTAAATGTTGCTCTGCTCCAACTCTCCTGACTCAAATGAGTGGGCCACTGATGGGCCTGTGTAGACCTTGATGATGAGTTGATGGTGACCCAATCATTTGAGTCAGGGGTGTGTTGGAGCCCCATCTAAAACAAGGGCAGTGGACCCTGAGGGTCAGACTAGGAGAACACAGGTGTAGCTGACCCTCTGGTGTCATAGCTAACTGATTGCTGCACATCTTTTACAACTTAAAACTTGCGTGGTCAATAAAACCTAATCACTTTGTAGGGTTGGAAAGTTTCAGAGAACATTTTTAACTATGGTTTCAGGTAATGTGGAAATACCCATTTGATGGGACAATGTAAAGTCCAAACTATAATTTTACTGTACACTCAAACCATCACCTGAAGGCACCTCCTGGGTGTCCTCTTTGCTGTACTCTACATACGGTACAGAAAGCCCACAGTTTCAAATGGACCCTAGTTTATGTTTTCATTAACAATTAGCTTTTTCCTTGTTTCGGGCACAGGAGAAATGTTCCCCGTAATGATCCGCTTTACTGCTGGATTTTTACGCTTACGATGGGTTTCTACAGTAAAGGGGATCTCTTGGCCCTTGGGGCTGTGATCAAGACAATCATCAGATTCAGAAACTGTTTAAAGTGGTGTAATGTGAAACTTGACTTAATTTTTCTGTGTTGTTGTCTTTACCTCCTTTTCCCTCAGGCTTCAGACCGTGAGATGCAGTGGGTGATCCGGATCTCAGTGGTGGTGGTGGGTCTGGCCGGCACTGCTCTCACGTTCTTGGACAACAGTGTGCTGGTCTTCTGGATTGTGGGCGTTGATATGTCCTACACCATCATGTTTCCTCAGCTAGTCTGCGTCCTCTTTTTCAAGGTGTCTAACGGTTATGGAGCCATTATTGGCTACACCATTGGGCTGGTCACGAGAATCCTTAGTGGCGAGCCCCTTCTTGGCCTCCCGCCAATCATCAAGTTCCCCGGCTGCCGGCTAGATGACGAAGGAAAGCTGACCCAGTTCTTCCCTTTCCGTACCGTCATCATGCTCATGTCGCTCCTATCCATTCTGCTTTTTTCATGGCTAGCATCCATCATTTTCAACAAAGGCCTGGTGTCTGACAAATGGGATGTGTTTGATGCCAAACGCAAGTACAAACCCGCAGCTACAGCTGAAAACATCAAAGTCTCCCCCACCAGTGAAGGAGCCCCTGCATCCAAGCAGCTGCTGGACACCACTAGCTGCTGAAAAGGCTCATGAACTGGGAGAGAAGATGAGCGGTGGCTAGGGGCAGATGTGTCTGCGAGCCAAGACGGCAATGAGGGTGAACATCTCTACAGTATCTCCACCGTATCAGTGAAATAATGGTGATCATGTGTACATATATTGTCATCCATCACTGAAAGCAGTCACGAAAAAAATCTAACCATGAAGCCGATCAATTACGTTTTCTTTGGAAAAGTAAGCAATATCTTTGGTTCAATTTTCAAAGTAAACCAAATATATCTAATGATATTTAGAAACATCTAACAGCACAGACTTGTAAATTTGTACAGATATATCTCTATAAAAATATATTTATGCAACCACAAATTGAGATACTGCCGAATCAGAGAGGTGAGCTTCATGTTCTCAGCCGGGTGGTCAGTTCCTACAGACAGCGAGGCTGTGGCAACACTTTATAGAACAACACTTGCACAAGAAACCGATCCCAAAGGGATCACAACATAATCATTCAGACAGATGAAATCTGTTTGTATTTGCTGGACCTTGTATTCATACCCCCTCATGCAAACAGGAACGCAGAAAATCGTCTGCATTGACGTTCTTACTCCATAATCACACATTTTGGTGTCGATGTGGCCAATGAAAAACACGGCACTGCGAAGCACCTTTGCTTCTCTCTCATCGTGAACCTGTGCAAATGATTTGCAGCAAGACAGAGCTCTCTTTTGCACCAGAACAAAGAAATGCAACCCAAAGAACAAAGAATAAGTGCACATCTTGTGCTCTTGTGGGTTTTAGTTAAAGATTTTTTTTTTTTATGCGATCTGATCTTTCCTTTAGTACATCAGTGAGCTGCTGTATACAGCCACTGTATTCTTCCTGCCTTACTAGTTAACAATAGATAGGTTTTTTGTATTCTTCTTAAATGTTGCATTTAAAGAATCAAAGCTAATATACCAAATATGCACAAATGTGCAAATCCCAAACGCTTGTTTCTTGATTTCGGGGCAAACAGGAATTTTAAATTTTGTTTTTTCATTTGTAAAAACGTGTAAATATGTGTTACTATCTAGAAGATTAGAGCTAATTTGAAACCAGGCAGGCACCGATGGAAAACAAAACAACCTGTTCAAGGGCAATCAAAGAGACTTACAGTAGGCAAGAAGTGACCTAAACACTATACAGCCTCCTAAATGTCCTTTTTGTTCAATTAATTAACTGTTAATGTGACCCATTATGTCGTAAACACCGCGAGGGAGACGCTCAGCCAAGTCCCTTTGAGTAGAGATTGTCCATGTTTTCCTCCTCGTTTTTTCCTCTCCTTACAGTTTGGCACTTATTTTTGTACTGTATAGTTCTGATGCATGCAACACTCCAGTTTACACCTACGTTTCTGAGAATTTGCATCTGTTTCACCACAGCACCAATTCTCGCTTTTAGACTTTTAGTTGATTTTTAATTGATTTATATTTTGTATCGATCCTGCATGTTGCTCAGAGAGGTTTCTGTCCGCGAGTGAAAGTCAGAAAGCCGATAAAACCTTCCTCTTCCACACTGTTGCCTTTAATGTCCCTGGAAACTGGTCTCACTCCAATGTCGCCGGTTCATTGTTGGTCATTGTAACGTGGGGATAAACTCACTGTTCAGGCCTCTTTAGATGCCGCTACTATCGCTGGATGATGAATGCTTGTTTAACGCGCAGGAGGCGTTATCTGCGTAACATAACGTGTAGATTGAGGTATTTTCCCCACATATGCAGGATGAAATACGGCGTCAGACAGGCGTAATTTTCAAAATGAGGATGGATAAACATCGAGATGAGTGTTTTTTAAGCGGGATTTGCTTCTTGCAAAGTCCTGGTTTGTCATTTTGGGGCCAGTTGTTCAAACAGTGGACCATCCTTTCCGGACATAGGCCAGTTTATGGCGTCCGAGGCTGAGTAGCTTGCAGATCTCCTCGTCTCCCTGGTTACTCATCTTGCAAATATAGATCCTACCTGTGAAGTCCTGCTGCTGTTTTTACTGTTATCAGGTGTTTCTTTATTTTATTTATCTACCCCACATCAGTCAATAAAAAGGACAGGAAACACGTTAGATTCACGTGTTAAACGCGGGGTATCCGCCGATGTAAAAGAGACTTTCAAGTACGTCACTGAGTGGTATTTTTGATTTCAAAGATTGTATCGGAAGCACAGTGAGAGAAGGTCAACAAGCTTTATCCCCAAAGAGGCGCATGCAGGACTTTTACATGTGTGACTGTGATTTTTACCTGTATTATACTCTTGTACTGTACATTTACACTTTTAGTTTTTTATCAAATTTATCTAGTAGACGTTTTTATCTCAAATAAATTTGAAATAATAAAAAAAGGCCTTCAGTTTTGCAGAACGTGAATATAAATGTTGAATTTCCCCTCCAGTGGGAGTTTACGTGTGCAGGAGAACATGTTAGCGTAACATCCCTGACCCGTCAGATAACAATCTCCCTGCAGGATTTTATGGCAGAGATCTCGCCAGGAACCTGTGTGTTGGTTTCCCCATGCTGGATTTCCCCATGCTGGATTAGTCAAACATCAGCTGTGATTTGTGGACAGTTGTCCTACCTTAAATGATATGGTGAAAGTGAATTCTGTGTTCTGTTTGCCCCTTATGTATTTGGTTTTGTACTATTATGCATGTTGATTGTCGTTAACAGCGTTGTTTGTATACTGAACCTTTGTGAAGGCTTTTCTCTCTTGCCACTTGGCAAGGTCCTACTTTGTAATCGATAAATGTAAATCCCCATGGGGTGATGTTCTGTCAGAATAAAGGCTAACAAATAAACTATTGCCTGTTTAATGTCCAAGTCATCACAGAAAAAAAAAAAAAGCTCACAAGTGTGCCAGGAATCTATATAAAGAACTGCTCAGTTTTCCAAGCTGTAAATATAAATGAGACTTTCCAAACATTTAGACAACTTTATAATTTACTGACAAGGGACCTCCTGGCCAAATGCAGGCAGTAAAACTCAAAATAATGAGAGAGATTTAAAGATATACAACTGCATTTCCAGACTTGACTTCGTACCTTGTTTCAAAGAAGTGGTTCTTTGTTTTGTCAGTTTTCAACCTGGCGTGTATTCTGTGGTTCTTGTCCAACGCCTCAAGCCATTAAAGTTAAAACATGTACGATGTTTTCTGGTGTGTGCAATTACAGAGACTCGAGAGAACAACTTGTAGCACACACACACACACTCACATACACACACTGTTAGTGTAAAGCTGATCGTCATCCGTGTTCTGAAGCAGCTTCTCCCAGCAGGGTCTAACGAGATCTGCTCAGCAACCGAGGAATCAAACGCACCTCACGCCCCGGACAGACAGGATGTAGTCTTTAAATAAATAAATGTAATATTTATGCTCACTTTATTCTATCTGGCTCTACATTTTATACAGCAGATATTCTTAATTCAAGTTCAAATGTGGTTCCACGTGTCAGAAATCTGACGTTTAAAGGGGGGGAGTAGGCTCGGCCGGACGGACCCCGGCGCGAGTTTGGCGTTGGGGTTGTGTGGCAGGGTGGAGGAGCTGCAGCCACTCAGGCTGATGGGACACAGGTGTGTCCCATCAGCCTCTCCACCCTGCCAGCCTTGATAAGGGAGAGACTGAGAAGCTGTGTGGAAGGAGCTGCTGGAGCTGTGCTTGTGCACATGTGGCGGTGTTTGGGAAGTGTTTGACGAATAAAGGGTTCTGCACAAAACTCTGTGTCCTCTCTATCCTGTCGGTCGGGCCCCGTAGCACTCGCATTGCTACAATGACCATCATGGGTTTTTCAATGGTTGACACCATTTATTAAAAAATGATTAATATCTACCTCCAACAACAACACTCACTTTTTCATTACACTGACTGAAAGACAGTTTGGCACTACATGTACCAGGGCAAGTGAAAACTCTACCTTGCGTTGTGAAAGCCATTTATCAACAACCTGGTCGCTGGTCGCTCTTTACTCAAGCTCATCTGAGACGGACTGTTACGAGGTGAAAACATTTAAGCAAGACAATGCAGAGTCACATTCTGCACATAACAGGAGTGTTGATTCATAGTAAAAGAGTGCAGGTACTAGACTGGCCTGCATGAAGCCCAGACCTGTGGCAATTGTCGCTATACTGCCTCGATGTAAGCCAATCAAATCGTAGTACATGTGGATGGAACAGTAGTATGCAAAAAAAGACATGATAACCTGATTACTGGTGTGAGCAACTGAGCTATCTTATGTTTGCCAGGTTTTGGAGTCATTTCATGAAACAAACCTCAGATAATAAAGTACGTCTGTGGTCTCATGATCAAATGTCCGAGTGGAGGTCTGTCACAATCCCATAATATTCCTGCAGCTGCCTGCATTTCTGATGAATAGAAACACTCCCAAAAGTGAGAGGTAGCACGCCACTTACAAAGAACATTGATAATCGTTGCCTGTAAAACCTGACAAGCATCTTCTTGTGAACTTAAGAAATCTGATTCCTTTACTGGTGAGATGAAAGGCATCAGCAGCCCAACGCTGTAAACATAACAACCTTCAAATGTTGCGTCACGACTCGTATCTCAGGACGCTAGAACAGCAGAATTCAAACACACTTGTTTTACACTTCACACACGCACACTCACACGCACACACACACGCACGCACACAGACAAACACACACAGGCTGTTGCACAATAGGCAAGAGCAGCATCCATGAACCAAAACGTGACAAAAACAGCAGCCACATTATGGACAACATGTAATAAAGTAGAATAAAGACCAACAGAGTCTACATGTCACTGAAGTGTCGTCGTAGCAAAAGCAGTGCCAACGGTTCCTGTTCCTGTGTCGGGCGTTAACCATGGCAGCAGCTGCACTTCACCATCATGCCAACAAATGATTGCAGTCGAAAAAAAGGGAACAATGAGTCACCGATCGAACATCGAGATGCAGATAAACAAAGTAGAAGTTTACGGCTTACAGGTTTGGCCTCAGCTCTCACGTCACAGGCTCAACCGGTAACCGCCATCTTTAAAGCATTCAACTATCTATGTAGCCATACTACAAATCACAGTGCTTCACCAACACGAGCACATAAAAACTACAAAAATAAATATTTTCCAATGAAAAAAAGAGTAAAAATTGCTTTTATGAGCCACATGTCATTCTGGATGGGGGGGGGGGTCTTTAGTTCAGGTCAGTGAGGGTCCATAACTGCCTTGTTTTATTCTGCTTTTAAACTCATACTTTTTAAATACTCTTTGAACTGTCTTGCATGAAACGTGCAACACAAATACACCTGCGTTGGTGCAGGCTATAGATCGGCTCTTTCACCCAGTTCTGCTCTGACACGACACCAAAGGAAATGTAGTTAGGACAAAATGAAATGGTTGCATTTCCACTTTTCTTTTCATGTGTACTGTAAATATTTTTTAGACGTGCGCTATTTCCTGATGTGTTTCGCTTATTGGTCCTCATTTCCCCGCTACATGTATGTCCTGTGTTGTTGTTGCTGTAATGATGTGAATTTTATCACTGTGAGAAAATTAAAAGCTGCTTAGCTAAACTTTTATGTTTTTTTATTGTCACCGTTCCAGTCACAGCGGTCTGATAGTCAAATGAACAACGCAACAAAATGTAGTATTTTTAACATATGAATGATTTTGAAGCAGTTGGAAGGTGTTATTGTGTATCATCTACATCTAAAGAAAACATCAGAAATGTCTAACAGGCTGTTAAAGATTATCTTAAGAAATAATACAAATAATAATAATCAAATCTTTTGTTTTTTTATGGGTTCTGAGATTAAATTCTGGGAATGCTAAGCATCATAAAAGAGGATCCCACCGCTGACGGTCAGGTGGAGGCCTGTGATCCTCAACGTGGCTCCGCCATCGTACCTGGACGATTTCGCTTTAAGCCTGAACGGAGAAACACAGGCAAAGAAGTCGTTGTTTTAACTTGTTTCTCTGCTTGAAGAAGTAGGTCAGCAGTTTATCTCTTTAATGGTTTATGACGCTGTCACGAAGATAATCAGGGAAAGAAGTTACTTTGGAACAAACCAGCTTCCAGCTTAATCACTGCTCTGTTGTGACAGTTATGGTGAGCAGAGAAAAGGGAGTGGTGAGAGATTTTTACCTTTTTTTGTCAACATTTTGATAGTTATACACAAATTTCACATTAAATTGTTACAGATCGGCTTGAGATCATCAACATTGTGACATCCACTGGGGACAGGGGGGGACAACCTCCTCTGTCGCTGAATACTGATGTCTGTTAGTGACGTTAGTTTTAGGTTGACAGTCATTCACTGCGCATCGGTCTCTCTTAGCGACGTCACTAAACTACAAACCAAAGGAAATGATGCACATATTTCTTTTCAGCAGCCTCCGTACCACCTGACCAAGTCACTCTAACCCCAAGTTGAGTTGCTGTACTAAAACAGTCAAATAAAAAAAAGTTTTATTTTGTGTTTGAAGACTTTTTATATTACCTATTAAATTTTATATTGAACAAATAAGTGCTGACGGTGTTTTTCTTGGGCTGTTTTCAATGTTCTGTATGAATTCTGTGTCGTAAATAAAACAAAGGGGAGACAGCAGCAGAAGCTCTGATCTGCAGTCAGAGCCGTCTGGGAGATTTGCGAGGCCTGTGCGGGGGGGGGCCCTCGCAACATTTTTGGGTTTTTCGGGTCGGATCGGGTGTCTATATGCGCAATTTTAACTCTCCAATTATCAAAATACTGGATCCCTTCCCCTGCCTCATCATCATCTGGGCTTACCTCGACGCGGGGCCCCACGGCTGCTTGAGACCCGGGCGGATCGGTGATTTTTCTAACAAATTTATCAAACGAGCCTTTCAGAGAGGCATTAAACTCTTCCATTTTCTTTAGTTTTTTTCTTTTTTCATCCCCTGATGGAAATTTCCTGAATCTGTCTCGTTCTCTCGACATTGTGTGACAGTTTGTTCCAACTCCACCGTCTGGATCAGAGCAGCTTGTGTCCGCGCTTGGTCTGATCAGTTGTATTGAACAACAGACACGCGCATCATTGCACATATATTTATTGATATGCACAGACTAGTACACATTTAGGTCTGTAATGGAACGTGACTGTTAAAATGTATAAGGGAAAGAAGGAAAAAAAAAAAATCAATGTTTTTTTTTTTTTTCAAAAACGGCCCATAGCGCGAGGCCCCTTGGGGCGCGAGGCCCCGTGCGGTTGCACGGTTCACACACCCCTTGCGGCGGCCCTGTCTGCAGTAATGATGTGTTGATGTCAAAATAAGACATTTACACAGAATTGATAAAAATGTAAATTTGAACCAAAGAAAAAACAGGCCTGCACTAACAAAGTCCTAACAAACTCCTGTTTTCCTTCAACATTGTTGTTTTTTAATGTCAGAAAACAGATGAGGGGGAGCTGCATCAAAACCCAGAGTCTGAGACAAGAAGCAGAAGCAAAAAGTTACATTAATTCCGTCATGCACAAAGTTATAGAAATAAATGAGAAAAAAACAATGGAACTGACTCAAACTATTTTGAACTGAGCAAACAGAAAATGCAAATAAATGGTGAAGATTTCTAATTTCATAAATGATTCCCTCGAGTCTTGGTCGACTGTCTTCCATTTAATAACACAGAAGCTTTTTTCTCATAAATATTTCAGAACCATGCTCTCTGGCAGAATATATGAATGCGTCCAGCTTCATTATTGGGTTGATTTTGTGTCCGGATGTAAAAATGCAGGAAATTAAGTCACTTTTTTCTCTGCCGGAAGACCCCAACTATCCGTTCTACTCCTCCGTCCTCACGTGGTCTCCTCCATTCGTACAGAATGGCCAACAATGGACCCAGCAAAGACAGTACACAAGTTATGAGTTTTTAAGAGATTGGATCCTGAAACATATGCCGTGGAACTCACGCTGGCTGAGGAGGACTCGCCTTATTAGGGCACATGCTTGGGATTGGTCCCAAAAGCCTGGACCATCCCATCTTCTAAAAGAGGATCCATCCCTGGAGCCTGCATGGAGTTACCAAGTCCAGCCCTCCAGCGCAGGGGCGTGTCTAGACTTTTTTGACAGGGGTGGCACCAGTGGGGCACTGACTTATACAGGGGTGGCATGAAGTGTGTGCACACACACATGCAGGCGCGCACATGCACAAGCACAAGCAAACACACACCCACACACATTTGCAATTACTTACACTCCAAGGAAAACCTACTAGTCACAACGACTACTAGTCCGCGACACCCCAGTCTGGCCCTCGGCAGGAGGGTCCCCCCTTATGATCCTGGTCCTGGTCCGGTTTCTTCCTCCTAAAGGGGAGTTTTTCCTGCCACTGTTTGGCTTAAGGTTTTTCTCCCACTAGGGGAGTTTTTACCTGCCATTGTTTATGTAATAATTGCTCGGGGGTTTATGTTTATGTTTATATTTATGTTCATGTTCATGTTCTGGGGGGTATTCCAAGAAGGAGGTTTAACAAACACTGAGTTAAAGTCTCATCTTGAGGTTACTTGAACCCATGACGACTAAACCCGCTCAGTTGGTTCCAACACACCAGTTATGAATTAACTCAACTAACCCAGAGTTGTGCGAGTTCCCGGTGAATCCATAAAGACATCATCTACCGAAGGTTGAAAAATGGAGCAAGTCCTCCTGATCAAACCGTGATACAAGGAGCTTGGTCATCAACAGAACTATCCAGATTTTGATGACAAGGTGGTGACGAACGTTAGTGTGTTGATGCAGGGAGACAACTAAAACATGCAGGACTGCGGCCCCTCGAGGACCAACTTTGGACACCCCTGTATTAAATGAATGAAGAAAACAATGGGAAAATGAATTGAAAAAATAAAAATAAAAACAGTGAAAACTCTGTCAAGTGTATTTCTTTAATTGAAATGTTTTGAGACAGATTTGATCACGCACTCTGTGACTATCATTTTGACCCGGGTTCTGCTGTGAGTCACGTTGAAGCGTGCTTGCGCTCCAATGTATACATTGCAAACGTTAAACGTTAAAAATGGTTGAATTGTAACAGTGGTGTCGCTTTCATTTTTTCTACCATTATTAGCTGATTATATGTGTAGTGGGCTGGCATCAGTATTTGATTTTAGAATTAATTTTGAGTGTATTTCCCACAGACTATGAGCTGAGGAATATTGAACATTTTGAGTGTATTTCTCCCAAACTATAAGTTGTGGAATATTACTTTTTTAAAGATGATATTAAGATAATTTAAGGCAACTGTAATTTTCATTTTATATAAACTTAAAACATTTAAGAATATCACAAAAATATTTTTGGGAAATCAGTTACAAAAACATTTTGAGTTCTGTGAACTTATTAGGGTTTACAGTGTATGGATGGAAAAGGTTACTCAAATAAATCAGGGATTCTGCTGAAAAACGCTAGCGTTCTCGCAAATACTCATCGGGGAAAGATAAAATGTCATATCGTGGTCTTATCACCCTCTCACGGTGAATTGCACGGAAGATTTGGGCCTCTATGTGTAACAAGCAGCAGCCCTCCTGAACTTGCGCTTAGATACCCGAACATAACTGGGTTATCTGAACAAAACCGGCATAAAACCTCCCCCCTACCAGGTTAGGTTCAGAGCCTATGTTACCATGGTAACTTACTTAACCTGACCATTTTGGAACGGAAAACCCAGGTTTACCATTTACATGTTAACATACCCAGTTTAGCCAGTAAACCTCCTTCTTGGAATAAACCCCTGGTTCTCTGGAAAGCGTCTAGAGACAACATCTGTTGTATTAGACGCTATATAAATAAAATTGAATTGAATTCACAACACAGAAAACACAGGAAAGGAAACATACAATTGTGATTGAAAATGTTCATACTTTAATCTTGTAAAAAAAAAAAAAAAAAAACCTTCCAAAACAGTCACAGTATAAAGTGCCAAAATAGTTTAATCCTCTTTGGACAAAATATTTACTTAACAAAACTGTGCAAAATTGAACATGTGCAACAATGGTTGGAGGTACTGACAATGTAAAATATTTTATATCAGAGAAAGCGGACCTCTCCAGAGCTTATGTGTACATACATTACATTACTTTTAACAAATTTTGTTCCAACACTGACTTTTTAATAATGCATACAATAACCTGTGACTCCAAAAGCCAACGTAAGAAAACAATGCACATTAAAGAATACAGTCACCGTCTATAAAGTGCAAACATATTTGAAATAGGTACAGTGATATGGGGTCAAATTAATGCCATAAGTATTTTGTATCTGTAAATAAACTTTGTACTTGTAGAAATATTTTGTGCGTGTGCAAAAAATATTTGTACTTGCAAAAAATATTTTGAGCGTGTGAAAAAAATATTTGTACTTGTAGAAATATTTTGTGCGTGTGCAAGAAATATTTGTACTTGCAAAAAATATTTGTACTTGTAGAAATATTTTGTGCGTGTGAAAAAAATATTTGCTCTTGCAAAACATATTTGTCCTTCTAGATACAAAGCTACAAACTTTTTTTACAAAGCTACAAACTTTTTTTTACAATACAACATATAATATATTTAATTTTTCTCAGATGGTAAAAATAAGAACTTTATTGATCCCACATAGGAGTAATTCATATTATATCAGCTATAGAGAACAAGGTAATGCCGAAAAATATATATCCCCCTCACAAAAATAGACGTATTTTTTTATCAACAAATCAAATACAAAAAATTCAAATAACCAAATAACATATTTGAACCATTTTTCAGACAATAAAATAACAATAAAATGTGATGTAATGTGTATAAATGTAAAATATGCTTTGTAAATGAGAGAATATGTTTCTCTCTTATTTTTGTGAGGGGGGATATATATTGTTTTTCAGCACTACCTTGTTCTCACCTTGTTTATAGCTTTTGAAAAAAGTCTGTAGCTTTTGTAAAAAAAAGTTTGTACCTTTGTAAAAATATTTTTTTCACACGCTCAAAATATTTTTTGCAAGTACAAATATTTTTTGCAAGTAAATATTTTTTGCACACGCACAAAATATTTCTACAAGTACAAAGTTTATTTACAGATACAAAATACTTATGGCATTGATTTGTCTTGATATGTGCTTTGTTTGAACCATGAGCGCTGCCTCTTGCAGCCCTGGGTCATTTAAAACAGTGTAATTCGCCTGTTCTTGTGTTGGCTTGCAAACACCTTGATAAAATCATCCATGTTGAGTGCCCTCGTTCTCCTTGACTCAATACTTAGCAAACCTAAATGGCTTAGCCTGCTATCTAGCATGGTTGTCCGCAAATGATTTTTAATGAGCTTTAGAGCGGAAAAACTCCGCTCGCATGCAGCACTGCTAACTGGGAGGGCAAGAGATATTTTGCATAGCCTGAAGAGCTCAACAAACACCTCTTTGTATGGTTCTAAAAACACTGTTAAATCTAGGATGTTTCCCAACTGCGCCGTCCCACTCTCAGCTTTCCTTGACAAAGTTCTTCTAGCCTGGTGAAGCTCATGAGTAAGATCCTCCTTATCACATCCATATATTTCTCCCAAGCCAAACACCTGCTCATCTTGAAGGAACGTACTGCTTTTAGGGTTTAAGGCCTGTATACCTCTCATTACTGAACAGTTTGTTTTTGAGAACCTTCTTTCCATTTCAGCAACTAAGGTGTCAAGGATGGGGTAGAGTAGTCCCTGCCTGAATGTATCTTTGTCTTCATTACCCTTGCGCAGGCCTATAGTACATGTCACATACGACCCACCAAGTTTGGTGCTGACTTTGTGTGCTCTTTTCTTCTCACTATTCTCAACAGCTATGTTGCATTGTTTGGCTGCTTCTACTATGTCATGCCACAGTTTATCACTAAATGTCTCAGTCCTATACTCTTGAAAAGTTTCAAGAAGTGACTCAACCATGTCTGCGGCCATAGCTAAATCAACTGAGGGAGATTGTAGTAGGTCAGAAAGCAGCTTTGTGTCACCAAAAAGTTTTCGGAAGGTTGCAAGGAGGCCTATGAATGTGAGGTCAATCTGTGCTAGCAGACCTCTAGCATCAATGGATCTTTCTCTGTGATTTTCTTCACTTATATTTTGAAGAACGCACAACACAGCTGATAATCTATCCATCAAATTCCTGCAAGCCATTGCTCTACATGCCCATCTTGTGTCACTTAACTTCTGTAACTCCCTAGGTGGGCCACCATACATCTCTTTCTGGACATCAAGCCATTTCTGGTGCACATAAGAGCCCGACATGTACACATATAGCCTTTCAAGTAGCGTAAAGAAGCAACCCGCCTCTGGAACAGACTTCACAGTATCAACCAAGACCAGGTTTAGACAGTGCGCATTACAGTGGACATAAAAAGCTTTTTTAGCCTCTTTCTTAATTCTGGCTGCCACACCCGAGTGTTTACCACTCATTACCGAAGCGCCATCATAACCTTGTCCAACAAGGTTTGATTTATACTGAAGGCCACAGCTTTCTAAACACTTGATGATCATGTCACTAACTCCCTTAGCATCTAGATGTTGGGCATGCTGGAATTCAAGGAAACTTTCATGCACAGCTCCATTGTAATAATATCGAAGTACTAATGACAGCTGCTCCTTTTTTTGCAGATCTTTGCTTTCATCGGCAATGATTGCGAATACCTCACTCTCTTTCACTTCCTTCACAATGGAATCCTTCACCATACTAGCTAAGCACTGCAGAATTTCATTTTGTATGGTATTGCTCGTGTATTTTGCATTGCCTTTTGCCTTCATTTTTTGGGCTACCACAGGATTGTGTTTAGCAATCATTTCTAGAATTTCTAAGAAATTCCCTTTATTGTCAGATTGCTCAGACTCACAGTGACCTCTTTGAGCAATATTCTGTGTGGCTGTCAAACGCAGTACATCTGCAACTGTTTTAATGTAATTGCGATTTTCCTCAACCTTCTTTTTGTACTCTTTGTTGAGCATTTCTAATACAGAAGCATCTGTAAGTGCAGCCCTCTTTTGTTCACTCCAAGCTAACATGGCAGTAATGTGAGAATCGGATTTATCATGCAACTTAAAGCCAGCATCTTTGTACATTGCCTTTTTCCAGTTTGAAAAGCCAGATTCTGAGGTGAAAACTGATTCTGATGTGCTAGGCAAAGAGAAGTGTCTGCATGCATAGCAGTAAGTTGAGTCTTTCACTTGGGAGTATTCAAGCCAAGAAAACATGTTGTACCATGATGGATTGAATGACCTCCTCTTATCCCCTTGCATGGATTTTGGATACATCTTTAACCGGGGTTGAGTGGGTCCTGATGCTCTTGACTGTGAAATATCTGCAAGTGTCAAAAGTATGGGAATCAGAACCTTTACATATCATTTAAATCACTGATTTGACTTAAATGAATTCTTTAGGCATACCAATTGGTCCAGGCTGGCCAAAAGGGGCTGCCACACCACTATCCCCCTGTGCATGGCCTGCAGAAACTTTTGCATTGTCAGGACTGGACACACCTAAAGCCACACAGGGATTGTATCAGTTTATTTATATATGTCAAATTGTCACATTTAGCTTTTAAACACCAGTATTATTAACATATTCACTGCCATTGACGCCAATTGGCGTCAATCTATTTACAACCGTTCACTGCCATTGTCAGTAAATATCAGGCCAGTAGATGGCAGCAAAGTGCCTATTTGGATGAATGAACTCTGGCAGTATGGAGCTCTCTGCTCTGAAAATGGCTGGTAGTCAATGAGTTAAAAATGGGGATTTACCCTTAATTCCAGTGTAAGCCACTGTAGTATATGTGAAATATTTTGATCCAAATAAAAGCATGATACTATAATGTTTACAAAAAAGTAAAGCATAATTACCCTGATTTGTATAAAATGAGGGGCCTTCGTCACATGAATCCTCTTCTGACTCTACAATAACACATAGGTTTCATTAGAATGATAATCAAATTTAAGTACATTAAACATCATAAGAAAAATGAATTGTTAAGACATACCCATAGGTACTGGTGGGGCAATAAGGGCTGCCACACCACTATCCCCCTCCCCCTGTGCAGGGCCTGTAGTCCCCTCCTCATCACTGGACACACCTGAAGCAATACAGGGATTGTTTCAGTTTTGCTGCACCTTTAAAATGTTTATACTGTAGATAGAAATACCACATAGAAATACCACATTTGTTTATTGTCTATTTGTTTATTGTTTATTTTTACTACCAAAGAGCGAAATTACCGGAATCATATTCCTTGTTGGACAATGTTCGAACCTGGCCAATAAAGCTGATTCTGATTGCTATGTCAAATTGTCACATTTAAAGTCCAAATATACTCGCCGTTCAGAACGCATACTTAAAATTAACTGGATTTATTGTTTCGTCATTCTTGTTGAGATGGGTTAGGAGAATGCCGGATAAATTAGTCTGGGCAGACTATCCATTTTTGATAATAATCAATAATAATAAGATAAGATAAAATAGTCCTTTATTACTCCCTCAATGGGGAAACTCACGTAGCAGCAGTACACACACACACACACACACACACACACACACACACACACACACACACACACACACACACACACACGGGGGTAAAAAAAGTAATATAAATAAGTAATAAAAATTAATAAAGAGTAGTAATAATAATATAATAATGCAGTGGTTTTATATAGCTTCCTTCTAGGCACCCAGAGCTTTACAGAGATCATTATTCATTCATACACATTCTCCCGGTGGTAGCTCCGTCTGTAGCCGCAGCTGCCCTGCAGACTGACGGGAGCGTGGCTGCCATATCGCGCCAAACGGCCCTTCCGACCACCACCAAACATTCATACACACTCAAACACATTCACACGATGTTATAATCTCCTACATCATCCAATATTGTCCTGTAAAAGTGTTCGTTTTTCTAATCTGCTACCGCTGCTGCTGCTACTACTTCTGCTACTTAATATAAGTAGCTTTTCCAACTGTTGCTCTGCTTACTGCCCCCTATTGGTCACTACCGGTATGGCGCGTTCTCGTCGAGTGGTACGCTGGGAGCTGAACAGACACGTACGCAGGGTACGCAGGCACCAACGTAAACCATATTCCCGCCTTTAGAAAAAAAAAAAAAATAAAAAATTCCCGCCTTTAGGCTGTTCACACTAGTATTGTTAACAAATGTACATACCCATGTGTATAGCTGAAGCTGAAGGCTCCTGCTCATCCTCTGATTGACTGTTGCTCTGGCCTTGCTCTGGTTCAGCTAGTTTTGATTTCTTGTTTTGGAAGAAATGCTGAATGTTCTTCTGATTTCGTTTCATACTGTAACATTTAATGCCATAATGCACGTCACTCTATGTAATTGTACAATAGATAATTATGCATATATGAATTTAAACCAAATAGAACTGATGTTACTCAGGGCTAACATAACAATGTTATGCAGTAAGTTACAGATTTACAAAGATAACTTAGCTTTAGCATCAATGACAGTCAAAAATTTTATCTTATTACTGTTACAGCTTTTAAGCACAGGCACGGTAAATATAGTTGCCAATAAATGTAGGCTACTCACATCTTTCATGAACGACAACCAATATATGGACGTAACGCTGAGATGCTCCAACTCGCTCTTCACGTGCTCTTTCCTTCTCTTTGTTTGCCCGTTTGGCGCTTCGCCGGTGCTTCTTCTTCTTTCCGTCCCGTTCTTCTATTTTTGCAGGCTAGATACTACTTTAGTGCATTACTGCCACACTAAGGTTTAAGGTGGAACTGCAGCTCAAAATAAGAGCGCGGCTCCAGCTCCGGCCATATTGGGGTGGCACCAGGGGTGGCCAATCAGATTTTAGGGGTGGCCCGTGCCACCCCAGGCCACTCCCTGAACACGCCTATGCTCCAGCGTCAAAGCATCCTGGCCCCCCAGAGTCCAATTCAGGGGTGGTCCCACACCTCATCCCAAACTCTCACTTATTTCCAGATGTTTGCGAAACAAGGCACTGGGACAGACAACTGCACTTTGGCTAATGTTACAGAGGTCTGGACACCTGCTGGTGAATAATTCATAGAGGGCTGATGATGAGCAGCACCTGCTACAACTTGTTTTCTCTTGAATCCTGTGGAAGCAGGATGGGGGTACTTAAGTACCCCCACTCAAGTTGGATTTTTTTTTTTTTTTTTATAAAAAAAAGTTGTTTTGTTTTACTGAATTTCTTTCTTACAGTAAATAATGCAGTGGTGAAAAAAACAATTATTTTGATTTTTTTTCCCGCTCTCATACTGTGTTGGCCTAAAACTAATCTACACAGTGATCAGAAGATTTGATTCAAAGAGGGAGTACTAATGTTTGTACGACTGCATTCATTGCATACCAGCCAGCATCAAAGTCAGTAATTCTCACCTTTTTTAATGGGTTTTTTTAATGATGGGTTGATAAAGAGCTTATCTAGTCTAGTTGCATTTGTTAAACGCCAGTAAACACCCTGCAGGAAGAACAGCTGCTCTTATTGAAAGCAGAGCACTTTGAACCCGATCATGTTTAACCAAACACAATTGTGCTTGTGTAACCAGAAACCAGCTGCATGGAAGTTCCTGTAGGAACTCCACTGACATAAAGGCCAAAACTTTGACTGTTGGCCATCAACATCTCAAACAGCACTATTAATACAGTCAGCTTATGTGCAAATGCTCCCATGTGACCCAGTTTGGTTTGAACTCTTCTGCAGCTTGTCTTTGAAAGACATGTGAGCTTGGAGCTGAGTAACCAAACTATGTGAAGTGGCTTCGGCTTCAATCCTCTTGATAACTTTGCGAAGGGCTGGAAGGTTGGAGGAGATTATTTTGGTGTTTTGGTTCATTTCAAAGATGTGCATGTTCACCGGTTGATAATACCCAGCTTTTTACTTCCCTCTCGCCATGTTTGTAACAGGTGGATGCAATCAACAAGCTCCTCTAATTAGGACTAAGGTTTCAAAGCAAAGGATACCTTGGCTCTCACTAATAGCTACTGCAGACACTGCCAACGGTTTCCATTATAAACAAATGTCACAACACTTTCAGACACTTGAGGTACAGCTGACATAATGGTGTAGGGAGCACTTTAAACATCACATCTCAAAATGTATAAATAAAGGTGAGGGACTTTAAAAAATACATATATATTAGCCTATAGGCTATCACTGTTTTTGAAGGTCGACTCCAATCACGTGTGGGTAAAACATAAGATGTCAATGCTTTTTAGTTAACTAGTTTAGTTTAGTTAACTGTCATAATACAATTACAGATATAGTTGCTGCAAGTTCATGCTGTTGTAGCCACTTCTTAACTGCAATGTTATTTAACAGCTGGAAAATCAGGTAACATCCTCAGGCAGCTCTGAGGAAATGCAAATTATCAGTCAACAAGTCAGCTTCTCTCCTCAAGCTGCTTTCATCTGAACATTGTTTTTTTTGGATGCTGTCCAGATGATGCCTCTGTATTTCTGACTGCTGCTTGTTGGCAGCTGGTCTGAAATGTCACCCACTCAGGTCATTTGAGAACTGACATCCTGGGCTTCAGGCCAGGTTCTGGACTTCCTCGTGGATAGGAGGGAAACAAGCCGACTTCATCTCCCCTTTAGGGCGTAAATCCTTCTTGAACCAGCCTCAAACCAGCCATTCCTATTATAGATTCAGGTGGTAGATTGTGCCACTGCTACTCATAGTCATAGATTGTTGCCAGGAGAGACTTTGAGACTGGAGACAATGGTAGTGGGACAAAGGAGGGATGAAATATAGACAAATAAAAGGTTGGTACAGAGGCAATTTATCGCTGACGAGGAGGTAAAAGGAAAAAAAAGATGAATTTATTTCAAACTGGTGATGTCAATAGATTCTAAATATTTTTTAGTTAAAAAAACAAACAAAAAATTAAAATGAAAGGCTTTGAAGAGCAAATATGGACAAAAGCAAGGCTGTGCGGGGCTATTGAGGAGCAGTCACTCAGGAGATTGGGTACAGGTGTATCCAATCAACCTCTCCACCCTGCCTCCCTTCATAAGGAGCAGCTGCACTCCGGAGAGGGGGCTGCTGCTGCTGGGAGAAGGTTCTGCTGCGCACGTGTGTCTTGGGTGTGTCTGGTGAAATAAAGAGTTCCTGCACTGAAACCTGTGTCCTCTGTCCTGTCGGTCGGGCCCCGTAGCACTAGCCTTGCTACACTGGCGCCCAACGTGGGGCCCGACAGGATGGAGGCACTGGCACAGGAGCTGGCAGACCTGGCGGCCCTGATCCGGAGCCAGGCGGAGCGGCAGACTGCAGCCCTGGAGACGCTGGCAGCGCAGCAGCCGGCAGGGTGGGGTCGCCCGCCTACTCTGCTCGCAGAGGACCGCCCCTTCACCTTCAGCTACCCGGACATGCGGTGAGGGGTGCTGGACTGTCCAGGGCGGTCCTTGGAGGACGACCCCTTCTCCTTCACGTGCCCGTACGTGAGGCGAGCGGCGCGGGACCGTCTGGGGAGGCCCTCGGCGGTCCTGGAGGCACCGGTCCAGGAGGCGGTCCAGGAGTCGGTCCAGGAGGCGGTCCAGGAGGCGGTCCAGGAGGCGGTCCAGGAGGCGGTCCAGGAGGCGGTCCAGGAGGCGCCCGCCCAGGAGGCGCCCGCCCAGGAGGCGGTCCTGGAGGCGGCGGTCCTGGAGGCGCCCGCCCAGGAGGCGGTCCTGGAGGCGCCGGCCCAGGAGGCAGTCCAGGAGGCAGTCCAGGAGGCGGTCCAGGAGGCAGTCCTGAAGGAGCCGGTCCTGGAGGAGCCGGTCCTGGAGGAGCCGGTCCTGGAGGAGCTGGCTTAAATTAACAATTTTATCTTGTATGATCAAGTAGGGCAGACACTGACGACTTAGCTCCACTTGTTGGTGACCATGACCTTGACAAGCAAGTTTTTGACGCTCTAATGTCGACATCGATGGCTGAGTCATTCAGTAGCCAATGAGCTACTAGATCTCAGCCATGTCCCGCCTTCTCCCTGCTGTAGATTGACGTGGCACTGATGGTTGGAAAAAGGAGATTGTTTTAGAACTTATGGTGAGAAAAGAAAAGTGTAACCGAGAATTGTAATGTCTTGGTTACAGAATATGAGTTTCGGTTCTCAGATTTTGGGTTTTGATTCACAATCCATTTGGTGTTGTATTGACACCATAGCATTGGAATTTTTAGAGCAATGTGCAGAGCAAAGTGTTTTTCAGGGAAGTCGATGCATTTGTTTTACCAAAACTAAAACTACGTTCTTCACACATTGCTGAAGACGAAGAGGGTCGCTGCACTTCTCAGTGGGACCTGCCTGCTGAGAACAGAGAATGTGCGGAGAAAAAAAATGTGACAATGACAACTTCCTACTCTTACATGCTTGTAAATTTAGAGTAAGTGAATGAATGCCCTCTTGAACCTAGACCTCTTTGTGTTGCATTCTCCTCTTCGTTCATTAGCCTAGGAGGAAGCCTGGGGTGGCAGCTTGGGAGAGTTCACGACAGGCGTGTTTTCTCAGGGAATGCTGGTGGGAGGGGATAGTGCTCCTCGTTTTGTTTCAAATATCGTTAGATGTGACGTTTTCCGTACAGCATGTACTCTGCCTTTCAGATGTGTTTTCAGGACAAATTGATCAAAAAATATCACATTGTAGCCTCTATGCCAGTGTTTCTCGGTTCCGGTCCTCATCTGTCCTGCATGTTTCAGATACTACCTCGCTTTAGCAGACTGTGATACAAGTAGCTGTGTCATCAATGGACTTGTGCAGACCTTGATAATGAGCTAATAAGGACTGTAAATAAGAATCAGGTGTGTTGATGCTAGGCCATATCTTTTCTTTTTTAATACTCAGTGGTACCAACAACAATAGGCCAGAGCCAATAGAGCCAGTTTTCTCATCATTGTATGAAGTTCCTTTTTTTTTTCCCAAATACATATTAGCGGTGGGGAGGGCATCTTCTGCATATCTGAAACACAAGAAAAACACACAACGGGCACACAAACCTTTGGAATCTGAAAGGGAGACGATGAGCAAAATAAACAGGCAGAAACAAAAACAGCAACCATTCCAGGTTTCTAAAACTGAATCAGGACTACTGCAATCAGAGCCGTCTGGGAGATTGACGAGGCCCTGTGCGAAATGGCTGGGGGGAGGGGGGTCAGATCAGGTGCCTATATGCGCAATTTTAACTCTCCAATTAGCAAAATACTGGATACCTTCCCCTGCCTCCAGTGGCGGCGAGTGGGTCTCAGTACAGAGGGGGTGGAGCATTCTCCATGGGCCCTTATGATAGTCATTTTAATGTTCAACAACACCTCATCCTGCCCATCAAACAACATTTATTCTCACTTTTATTGAGCCAAGCAAACCTATAGGCCTATGATGCAGAAAGCAGAGAAAAGTCACAAACTGTTCAGAAGAACACACACACACACACACACACACACACACACACACACACACACACACACACACACACACACACACACACACACACAGAGGCCTGACAGCTGTCAATCACATGGCGCTGAAAACTCAGATAGTCACGGACTGACTCAGTTCCATCTTTGATTCAGCTTAAATACAAAAAAAAACACATAACTGGTCTAAAATTCTATCTAGATAGATATAGACACAGCAGTCTATAACATCATTTCTGAGCTCTATAACAGAGAATAGACTCTAGTCTAGTTGACAACAGCACAAAGCACATTAAAATAGGCAGGTGGTCAAAGCTACCACAACATTCTGATAAAGAAATTATTTAAGAAGTTTACACTGACTCACCAACGGTAGTTGACTCTTCCATAACCCAAAATAATCCAGGTAACATGGAAAACGGGGTAACATTCAAAACTTTGTACATGCTTAGTCCTGTTTTAAAGTTTAGCGCTCATCTCCTTTATGGCCGCAAATTTACCGAGTCGGCAAATTGGCTGTAACTGTTAAGGCTGATTTATGGTTCTGCATTACACCAACGCAGAGCCTACGGCGTAGGGTACGCGGCGATGCGCACGTACGATGTGCGTCGCGCGTACCCTACGCCGTAGGCTAGGGCTACCCTACGGTGTATGCTCTGCGTCGATTTAACGCAGAACCATAAATCAGGCTTTACAGCCAATCAGCGTTGGCTCACAGCCCTGATGCGTTCAGGACAGTTGTAAAGTAAGAATTAGCCTACACTGGCCACACAATGCACATTTTATCGTTATTATAGCCTATCGTATCGTATCACACAAAAGCACATCATTGCACATATATTTATTGATATGCACAGACTATTACACATTTAGGTCTGTAATAGAACGTGACTATTGATATTTATAAGGGGAAAAGAAAAAAGAAAAAAAAAAAAAAACGCGCGAGGCCCCTTGGGGCGCGAGGCCCCGTGCGGTCGCACGGTTCGCACACCCCTTGCAGCAACCCTGACTGCAATTATCTGTCCCCGAAACTGTGGGTTGGGCATGTGAGTGATTGAGTGAGCAGGTATGTATGTCTGTGTAAATGGTTGTGTGCAAGGTGGAAACAAAGCTTTACCTGAACTGCATCAGAATGGAGGAGGGAGGGCACAAACACACTACCCAAGAGATCAGAAGACGACAAGGAAGAGACCAGAACCCAGGCCACCAGCAGCCACACGGAGGACCAGAAGACAGATAGGAGGACAAGGACTCAGCCGAGCAACAGCCACCCAGCTTAGGCTGACCGGGGGGTCAAGAGGTCCACGCCCTCCAGGGCCACACCCCCCAACCGGAGCCAAAGGCGTGCCCAGCTGTGAGGGCAGTGGGGGGAAGTGGAAACGGGCATGGAGGGCGAGAACCCCCCAACTAGGATCCACCCAGGCAAGCCCGGCAGCAAAGAGTCCTAAACCAAGGCTAGACAACGGACACCCTAACATACACTCACTGACAAAGACATGGACAATCATCCTCTCACCATTCCCATCTCCCCCTAGAGGCCTGGCACACCCAGCAGCCTCCCCCCAGGTACCACGGCGGGCCCATACCTGGGCCCGGCTATCAGTCACTCCCCTGGTCCCCCCAACCAAGGCGGAACACGGGAAACATGAGTGTAGGAAGACCTCACTCCTGGCCCCTGTTGATGAGTGTGTGTGACTACTGTAGTAAAAACGGGGAGGGGGAGGTCAGGCCAGTGTGTAGCTATCCCAGTGGTCACACCTGACAGTGTGCCACCCACCACCCCTTCCGAAGACCCTATTGGCGCTTTTCCACTAGTACCTACTCAGTCCGACTCGACTCGCAGTTTGACGCTTTTCCACTAGGGGTCTACCTGTGCGGAGTAGATACTTTTCCTGTAACTACTCTGCCGAGGTTCTAAGCGGCTGAGTCGGGCCGTATCTGACGTCATCACACTACAGGCCACCGATTGGTCGGGGGTTGGAGTCAGACGTCTGAGTCAGGATGTGACATCAGCGAAAGAGCGACTCTGACGGCTTCTTGTTGATTTTATTCAACAGGCAATGGCAGCGCAAAAGTCTGTTTCTGATCCAACTCTGAGGTGCAGATGTTCATAAACCTGGTGGCTGAGGAGAGAATTAAAAAGGGATCTAGACGGGCGATAAGGAACGACCAGATCTAGCAGGAGCTCTGTCACTTCATAGCTGCTCAAGGCTCCCAACGGACTTTTCAGCAGCGCCGAGACAGAAAATTAATTAATTAATTATAATTAATTAATAATTAAAAAGCGCTGCTGCTTGAAGCTTCTTTCACTCTAATTTTTTAACTTGATATCGAACACAAGTCACAGACCCAGCAGCACATCTGTCATCTCCTCCATGTTCTACATCTTAAGTGTTGTTGTATTTTTTGTTTAGATCACACAATCAAATACGTCACAGCAGCTTCGCTCCAACGCGCCTACTTCTGCTCCAAGGTGCTGAATTGTAAGGGAAAAGAAACTTGGCAGCTGCCACGCCCATCCCCCACGCACAGGGAGGTACCCACCCTGGCAACCCGGCGCCGCTCCACCCTGTCCCCACACAGTGGACACCCCAGAAGCTCCAGGGTCCCCACAGACACCGGGGCACGTGCCCCCCCCCCCCCCCCCCCCCCCCAACGACGACCGCGTGAGGCAGCGATGCCCCCCCACCCAGGCAGAGGGCGGCCCCCAGAAAAATAAACGGGGACCAGAGAGAATATAGTTTTGCCGAATGATGTTTAGTGGAAACAGACTGATCTGACAAAAGATTCCTAAATTGATTCATGCATAGATTAGATTTTTGTTTCCAGTTCATTAGGTTTTCTTTGCGATACATAAGGCAGTGAGAACCAAGTGAGCCAAGTTAGGTTCCTTGTCGATGTCACCCAGGTGACCTAGTATGCATAGTGTGGGGCATGTGGGAATTATGCAATTGAGCCATGTGGATAAGTCTTCACATGCAAGGCCATATATAAAACATGCAGGGCAGGGGGGAATGAGGACTGGAATTGAGAAACACTGCTCTATGCCAAGATCGCCTTTCATGTGTTCTTAGAAGAAATGGTGACTTTAAAGAGTGGTGAAAGCTTTTTTTGTCCCAGCTTTTCATGGAATGCGTTGCTGGCCTGCAATGTAAAAATCGATGTATCGTATATTAACAAATAAAAGGAAATTGACAAGAACAATAATTGGTTTACTTTGTTACATGACTTCATGTTTGCTTTTTCTCTGCCTTGTATTTGCTTTGGCAGCAGTGGTACCCAAGCTTCTTCCACTCCAGCAGTTTGTTCAACCCTCTTATTATCTCAGCATTACCTGAGAGTGCTTAGCAAGCTATTTCACCTGTCAGGAATGTTTGTTTATTTTCATGAACCCACATAACTAATCTGTGAGATTTAATTTTGTTAACCTTTGAAGAAAAGCTGTTGCAGTCGCCACTCTGTTATTGATTTCTTTCATTTACATTTTTGAGTTAGGTTTAGGGCTTATAAACTAGATGCAATTTGAATCCTCTGTTTGCCAGTGGGTGGAGGTCTTTGAGGAATGATTTTCTTCTTGGTCACGGTAGAGTCAATTCACTGGTTTGATCCTCTGCAGTATCAAAACTCAAATTCAATTCAAAAATACTTTATTAATCCATGAAGGGTAACTAATTAATGAGTTGGCTCAATGCTTTTGCTAAATGCTCATGCTAAATGTCACCATCCAACTTGATCCCATCAAGGAAAATAAACTTATTCTGTAGTTTCTAACACCCTTCATTTACGTGTGTTTTATAACAAATGTTGTGCTAGCTAGCACTGGATGCTACATCTTTTTCAATGCACGTAAAGCAAATCATGCTGTAAGGAAGAGCTTTGAAATGATGTCAGAGATTATGAAGGTTCCCATAGTACCATAGACTAAAGGACACATCGTAAGTGCATGGAAGGAAGTGGAAATGATTAAAATTGATTTAAATTATATGTTCGGAGTGCAATCATGAACAGGGTGATACTAAAATACCCAATAATGTTGATAAATGAAGGTGAAAATATTATTTTTAAATTAAGTTTGGAACAATCATTGCAAATGTCACTTCATGCTTTGCACCAACAGACAATGTTCTCAAACACTGACTGCTGATTTTAAAACACTTACATTTCTTTTTCCAAAACGTTTGAGCCAGACCTGTTGGTGTCTCATCACGCTGTTAAATTTTGCACTTTCATCAATGACCACAGTACAAGGAGACAAGCTTGTCCATATGGACCACTGCTGATTAATTTGAGTCTTTGTTACAAGTTTTACACAGACTTGATGTAAATATAATGATGCTAATTGCTCTGGATGTAAATAGTTCTTGTTCTATGTTAGATGCTAGTTCTGAACTTGTCCTATGTTAGACACGAGTTTTGTACTTGTTCTATGTTAGACAGCATTTCTAAACTTGCACTAGAACCATGTTGCTGGTAAAGGCCCATAGCTGTGTATCAGCAGTAAACAGGGCATTTTTCATCATCCACTGGGAAATGCTGGTATGTGTTTACTCAAGAGTGTTTTTCTCCTTCTGAAAAGTGGATTAGACACTTTTCTTCCATGGAGACCCTACTACACAGCCTTCTTTTTAACAGCTGATTGGAATCTTGTGTTCTTTATTTAGTAATTTCTGGATCTATGACATTACTCAGTTTCCATCTGTCAGTGGGATTCCGTTCATTCGTAGCCCTCACCATGACTGTTCTAATATTGTTATATCTCTACGTCAAGTACATACATTACCATTTCGATGCTTGCACCATAACTGAGTTTCTGCTTCTTCTAAATTGCTGTCTGGTTATTTACATCTGAATTGCTCTTGATTTGAAATGGATAACTCAGCAAAAAGCAGAGCAGGAGGGGATAAGACAGAACTGTGTCTTCTGTTGGTAGGAGATATGGATGGGGCCAAAGTAGCATAATCTGAACGAAGAACTGAATTAAGAATCTCAAGTGATTTTCAATCTACAAGTTTTTTTTTTTTTTTTTTTTTTTAATATTGAAAACTGATGAAGTGGAACTTCAAAACCAGGGCTGATGGTGAGTCTTGATACTCTAGTGTACGTCACAGCCCTGAAGTTAGCTTCACTGCCAACACCAAAGCTATGAATCATAACTTCAGTTTCATTCGTCTTCCTGGTATCTAGACAGTGTAGCTGTGAAAGAAGCTTGAACAGTCAGCTGTGTTTATTTGCAGTTATTTTAGTCACATGCTAACTGACGGTGTGACTGACCCTTTACATCAACCAGTTTATTTGTCTTCCATTGTTCATAAAATCAACAACAACCTGCAGCAAAATCACCAATGTCGAATCTGTCGGTAATTATGGAGATATGATTTTTTTCAAAGTTGAAATAGCCATCGTCATTCTGAAAATTAGGCCATATTCTTCTGTATATTACTCCAGCTTTGTTATTGGCCTCCTTAGCCCCTTACAGCAGTGTAATAATGCAGCAGCTGCTAAATTATGAATTGTGGTGGCTGATGTGCCTGTGATAGTGACACCTATTGTGCAACGAGTAGTCACATAGCAAGTTGGATCTCACACAACGTCTCCATGTGTCATTTGATACACTGGGTAGGTTCACAGTTAGGTTGTGTGTTGGGACATTGGTGGCAGCAATGAGGGCTGGTGAGCAGCCGAAGCCGCTGCTTGGTCTGGTACTTTTCCACTCGAGGAGCAGCAACATGGTATGTGTGTGCATGCCTTTGTGAAAAAAAAAGGACAAGCCAAAACAGTAGAGAGTACAGGTCGCACTGTACCAATCAGCCACCCAGAAGACAAAACACAAGGTAACCCTTTCGTAAAACCATGAACTCTTGAAGGGGGTTTAGAGGTAAGATTAGGAAATCACACAGAAATCTGGATGCACGGATGAGATGAGCATTACAAAGTGCTACGTCATCTGTAATGAAGGGGTTCATCTGCCAGCACAAGCACCTCATTGTGTGGTGGATGTGACTCCTGCAGAACCTGAAGGAAACGGTGGAGAGGTGTGGGAAAGTGAGGGCGTAGCAACGATGCAGCCCCACACTTTTTGTCTTAAAATGTATCCTGTATTCAACCAGAGACTACTTAAACTTCATAACCAGCTTTTTTGCTGCCTTTATTTGCTGACCGAATATCTCAAATGATATTTCTTGTAATAGTACTTTATTTTTAAGGAATCTCTGTTCTACATTGTTCCTTTTGTGGATAATTACCAGAACGCTCTGAACTTAGAGGTGTGTTCACACGGTTTTTCATAGGTGAAAGGCAGTTGCACAACTTGCACGAAAGCAAATATCCTCCTCTATCCAACTTTATCCACTCAGATTAAAAGCAAATAACCATTACATGCATTCTCTATTCGTCTCGCTCACAGCGTCTTCACTCAAATAACCACTCAATTCTTTCAAAGCAATACTACTCCGCATTCAAATTTACATTTTTGTTATATTGAGGACCACTACACTAGATTATGTCTCTAAAATGAACAGCTGTCTGAGATGCATCAAACTCAGTGAAGTTTCCCAATTAAAACTGTATGATTTATGTAGTCATGCCTACAAACACTCCTCTTTTCTATATCTCAGTCATCACGGAGTTTTATGCAGGTCGCATCTTTTGCCAAGTATAGATGCGGAAATTCCTCCTCAGTTAAGTAATTTGCACAATTTTCATGACGAGTAAACAGAAATGAAACTGTAAGCAACAGCAAAGAAGCGGCTGAGTTTTACTGGGCATGAAACTGAGAAACTCTGTGAAGTAAAGAAAAAGGAAATCGAGAGAAAGCTGTGGAGGTTTTAAAAAAAACTAAACAGAAATCGCTGTTTTCCTTAATGTAGGGAGCATTCATGCTTGACATTGTTGCCTCGACTGCCCCGGGGCACTCATGTTAGCGGAACTGTTCCCTAAGGTCCCCCCTGTGTTTGGCTGTTGGTCTAAATGTGACCGTTCGATGGACTGTCTGACCTGTCCAGGGTCGAGTCATGTCTTTTACCAAAAAAGAGCTGTCTGATTTTGTAAAGGTAAATGCCACTGCAAATGGCCTACCATGTTTCAGCAAACACTGAGGTCACAAGATAATTATAATCCAGTGTGATCGTCCATATGAGTAAGTCTTTACTTTTCCAGCAAATGTGCTAAAGTGAATACAGATGTCAGGGACTACTTCTAAAATTACTGTCGTTCTGAGAGGATTCAAGCAATGGGATTTGTGATAAACTTGTGTTAATCTCCCAAACTGACCAATAGGGTCACAGGATGTTGCTCGGTAATCCAGAGTATTCCTTTAAGAATTTACTCAGAATGGTTTTATGCATTGTTCATGTTTAAAGTTTATGAGGCTTGGTGTGCCATGCTTAGCTACTAAGAAAATACTACATTGATGTCACTCAGATTACCTTTAGACAGCCGCTCCCTTTGTTCCAGTTTGTTTTGAAAAATGAGAGGCCGAAAAGTGGATCAGCAAGAGTAGGAGGAGGAGGTTCTTCTTTATCTGCAGCAGATGCAAGTACAGTCTGAGTTATACAACCCGAAGTGAAGATAATCGGGAGGGGTATGAAAGAACGGAGCATAATACACTGAGACAATTGCTTCAAGACTTTCATGATTTTGATCCAAATGATGATTCCAGTTAGGTCTGAGATAACATAACGTTCCCCCCGTTAACACCATGGCAGACCCTGAAAATGCTCCTGTATCAACATTGTTTTGGAAAGTGTTCAGACCTTGAATAAAAAGGCAGCAGTCTATTTTTCCTGGCATGTTGTGCCAGAAAATGGCAATCTGCCACAACCTGCAATCCCAGGTCAGGAAAAGATGGGGATGACACATTCCACACTCTCCAGCGGGGCCAACCCGGGTCGCAGGCGGCGCAGTCCAGTACCTTCACCGTCGTGTTTTCCAGCCAAACCTTTGGTACGTGTGCAGAATGTGGTTTCATATGGTTTTGTTGGGGGGGGGGCAATACCACCGATACCATCACAGCTTGCTAAGCAGGGTCAAATACGGCTTTGGTTTTCTTTTTCTCCGTGTGTGTAAATCGTCTTTCAGACACTGCAAAACAGTGCTTGGTCAAAATACTCCCCATTCTGTAATATGGTGATGTGATCGCAAACACTCTTCTTCACAAACTCGATGTCATTTAGCACGCTCACGTGGGACTGGAGCCCCGTTTGACACAAGCTCACTGACTGGAGTATATTTGAGCACCATGACCTGTCGGTGTACACAGAGGCTGTGCTGAAGTACATCACATTCTGCATGGAGACTGTCACTGTCGTCAGACACATCCGGGTGTTTCCTAATCAGAAACCCTGAATGACCAGCAAGGTCAGGTCCCTCCTCAGAAGCCAGAACAGTGCTTTCAGGTCTGGTGACAAAGATCGATACCGTGCGGCAAGAGCAGAACTGAAAAGGGGCATCAGGAAGGCCAAGATGGACTATAATGGCACTTTTCCACTAGTACCTCCTCAGCCCGACTCGGCTCGTCCCGCCTCCACCCGTTTTGTCCCCGTTTGTTTTTCCACAGCCAGGTGAGAAATGGGCGGGTTGGGGTGAAGCTGCTGTGACGTACTCGATTGCGCAACCCCTTTGTTTGTGTCGGCGCAGATGAGAAAATCAGCTGGAGCCGCGAGCGGCTGAGAGTAAAACACAGCTCCTGGTGGATCTGATCGTTCCTTATTGCCCGTTTACATCCCTTTTTTAATTCTCTCGTCAGTCATCAGGTTTATGAACATCTGCACCTCAGAGTTGGATCACCAGACGTTTGCGCTGTATAATAAAATCGCTGCGAGCCGCTCTCGCGCTGACTTCCTGATTCAAACGTCTGACGGCCCCGCCCCCCGACCAATAAGTGCCGTGGAGGGTGGTGACGTCAGATATAGTGCCGGCTCAGCCCGGTTAGAACCTCGGCAGAATGGTTACAGAAAAAGTATCTGCTTGGCACGGCTCCACCCGCCTCAGCCCCTAGTGGAAAAGCGCAAGACGGGGGCGTGGCGGGTAGAAGCGAGCTGAGTAGATACTAGTGGAAAAGGGCCATAAGAGAGTTCTGGAAGACCACCTCTCAAACAACAACACCAGACAGGTGTGGCAGGGAATACAGCAGCTGACCAACTTCAGGGGACAGACCAGCTCAGCCGTGGACTCGAGCACCGCACTGGTAGAGGAACTGAACACTTTCTTTGCACGGTTTGAGTCCACAGCCCTGCAGCCCCCAGCTGCACCCCCCTTGACCCAGTCAACCCTGAGCTATGATCCACTGACTGTGCAGCCACAGGAGGTGGCACGGATGCTCGCCAGAGTGAACCCCAGGAAAGCAGCTGGACCGGACGGTATTCCTGGAAAAGTTCTCAGGGTCTGTGCAAACCAGCTCTACCAGGTCTTCACCAACATCTTCAACCTCTCCCTGTCTTGAGCCACCATCCCTGCCTGTCTCAAGTCCACCACCATCATCCCGGTGCCCAAGAAACCCCATGTCACTGGTCTAAACGACTACCGTCCAGTGGCTCTTACACCGGGCATCACTAAGTGTCTGGAACGGCTGGTCCTCTCACACATCAGAGACTGTCTCCCCCCCTCTTTCGATCGCCACCAGTTTGCTTATAAAGCAAACAGATCGACTGAGGATATCATATCCCTCATCCTCCACTCCGTGCTGAGCCATCTAGATCTACACAGAGACACCTACGCCAGGGTGCTCTTTGTGGAATTCAGCTCAGCCTTCAACACGATCATCCCTGACATCCTGGTCAGTAAACTCACTGTCCTGGGACTTCATCCTGTCACCTGTTTGTGGATCAAGGATTTCCTCACGAACAGACCACAGGGAGTCAGACTGGGAACCCACCTGTCCTCCACCCGTACACTGAGCACGGGCTCCCCACAAGCTTGTGTGCTGAGCCCACTGCTCTTCACCCTGTACACCGCCGACTGCAAACCTCTGCACGCCACCAACACCATACAAAAGTTTGCAGACGACACCAAGGTGGTGGGGCTGATCACAGGCGGAGACGAGTCTGCCTACAGGGATGAAGTCCACAATCTGTCTGCTTGGTGTCAGGCTCACAACCTGATTCTAAACACCACAAAGACAAAAGAGATCATTGTGGACTTCAGGAGGCACAGATCTGAGCTGCCCGCCCTCTACATCAATGGCGACCGGGTAGAGAGGGTACACAGCTCCAAGCTCCTGGGCACCATCATCTCAGCTGACCTCTCTTGGACTGAGAACACCAGAGCTGTCATCAAGAAGGCCCAGCAGCGCCTGTACTTGCTGAGAGTGCTCAGGAAGAACAATGTTGGAGAGGAGCTACTGAGAGCCTTCTACACATCCACCATCCAGAGCGTCCTGCTGTACAGCAACACAGTGTGGTTCTCCCACCGCACTGAGGCAGAGTGGCAGAGGCTCCAGAGGTTAGTGAGGACAGCAGAGAGGATCATCGGCTGCCCTCTCCCCTCCCTGAGGGACAGCCACACCTCCTGTTGTTTGAGCAGAGCTCAGGCGATCATCACAGACTGCACCCACCCTGCCTTTCATCTGTTTGACCTGCTGCCCTCAGGCAGACGCTTCAGGTCAATCAGAACAAGAACAAATAGACTCAGAAATAGCTTCTTCCCTCAGACTGTCACCACACTGAACACACGCACCTCCTCCCCTCCCTGCTCTCCAAATTGATCACACACACAAACCCCCTCACCCCCCACACAGTCGCAATGCTGCTATTTGAGGTCAAGTGTTTACACACTGTTGCACATTTTTGTACCTGTTGCACATTTTTGTACATATACCGTTCTTTTTACAGTCTATTTTATGTTGTACTATCCTATTTTATTTATACTTATTCTACTTTTTTACTTTATTTCTAATTTTTTTGAAGGAAAACACCACTCCGTACGGCCTTTAATTTCATTGTGCCCTGCATAATGACAATAAAATTCTGAATCTGAATCTGACACGCACCACCTGTACTGCAGTTAACCTGGCCCTCACTCCAGTCTCGCACACAAGCTCGCTGGTTACGGTTCATCTACCAAACTCTGACTGGGGAAGCCCATCGTACTGACAGTCTGCTCTACTGTACATATCCTCGACATAAATCATAGCCTGCAGTACGTTCTAGCAGTTAAAGCAGTCTCTTCACACGCAAAGCTCGCACCTCCTTTGGTCATTCCTCTTTACAGTTTTCTGTTACAGTCATTAGTACAAGATCATTGCACTTGCTTTTTGCTACACAAATATCAGCTTGAGTGCGGGAAAAGGCCGCTCAGATCGTTGTGTCATCCATGCACACGCTTGCTATTTTGTTGCATTTATCAGTTTGGAGACAACCTTGTAAGTACTGTAAACAGCAACTTTTAGATTTACATTTTACAAAGTGTAACTGGTTGCTGTTATCCAAATCACACTGTGACTTGTTACCAAGTTATTTCATTCGTACAAACTGATTTTCTGAGTTCGACGGACAGTTGTAGCATCTTGCAGCACAATTATGTTTGGCTACATATTGTTTGAATAAAATATAACTTCTGTTCAGTAATTTTAGGACATTTATTTGATTATCTATCCATGCTCTGGTCTTCTTGATACATTTTTAGTTTCCATCCTCAGTCTGACCAGGACTAATGTGGGTGATTTCTACACTCATAAGTCAGATGGTATAAAAGTGCAGGAATTTGTTTTAAAACACTTTATCTCTTTTCTCTGTGGCTGGACTTCACAGACCCCCACTACTGAGGGGACTTCCTGCGTTTAACCCTCCATTTTACAATATAATCCAGCCCCCAGAGCCAGGATACTGATTTTGCAGCAAATCAGAAAATAAATTGTACGTAAAATTATGAATGCATTGTATTGTATGAAGCCCTCTCCTTTAGAGACAAATATTTACACATTCAAATAAAAAATAAACAGTAATATTTGAAAAATTAAATTTATATAAGCAGCACAAACTATGAAAACATAGAAAAGAGGATATGAAAACAATATCACATAATATCAGTCATAAAGTCATTATAATCATCATCCAAAAAGAAAGTTTTAAGTTTGCTCTTAACAGCAGAGGAGGTGTCAGCATCTGGTATCCAGCTGGTTCCACAGCTGGTTCCACAGCATTCAAGCTCAAAGCTCTGCCTCCTATTCTTAATTGGATACTCGGGGTGGGTTAAGCAAGCCTACGTTCTGAGAGTGACGTGTTCTTGAGTGTTGGATCTTTAAGATAACATAAAGACAGGTCATTCAGGTCTTTATGAACTCTTTATGAACTCCATATCTCCAACAAACTTTATTTACTTAAAAAAAGATTTGTTAGAACAGTCACGAGGACAGATTTCCAGGCCCCATCTGTTCCCCTTTTTTCTAAACTCAAGATTGTAAATATTTTTGATATCAATAAAATGCAAATCTCTATTTTTATTTACAAAATTCTGTATTTAACCAGTTACTACCACGCCACTTCCAACAATACTTTTGTATAAAATTCAATATTCACAGTTATCCAACTAGATTAGCATCTCATCTCCATCCACCTCGATGTCGCACCATTAGAGGGCAATGTAATATTAAATACAGAGGGGTCGGCCCGGGGGAATAACATCTCTAACCTAGTACCTAGCACTCCGTCCCTCCTTGTTTTCAAAAAAAGATTAAAAAACAAACTCATAGCTGAGATGTAAAGAGCTGCTGACCCAGTACCATCAACGTCTGCTGTAGCTTGTGTGTCTCTACATGTACAAGTACACTGTACACTGTATATACTATATATCCAGATGCTCTTTGTTTTGGTCTATGCTACATTCTGCTCCTTTTATCATATTTTTTTATGATGTCTGTTTTAACTATTATTTAATCATCTTGTGTTTTTTTTTCTAAAGTATTTTTTGTTTTCCTGTCTGAAGTGTATCATAGAGGGGAGGCCACTCCATAAGCCCTCAGGTTTCTGACCTCTCCAGCACAATTTCTTTCACGTTGTTGTTTTTTTTTGTTTTTTTCTCTCTAAACGCATTCCATTGTATATTTTTCTTTTCTTCTTTCAAAAATGTGCAAATAAATAAATCTAAAAAAAAAAATTGAAGAGGCAAATACAAGAAAGATGTGTTCACCTCCTCCAGCTCTTCTAGGGGATGCTGAGGCGTCACCCGGCCAGCCAGGAGATATAATCCCCCTGGTTGGAGACGCTTGAAACACCCTCCCAAAGAAGCATCCAGAGAGTATCTTTACAAGGTGTCTGCACAAAGTCAGCTGGCTGTTCTGGGTTTGGAGGAGCAGCAACTCTACTCCCAGTTCTTCCCTGATGACTGAACCTCTCACCCGGTAGCTAAGAAGGAGTCCCTGCTGCTGCTTTTATCCTTTATATTTTGGTCACTGTTGACTGTTTGTGACCATAGTTAAGGGTAGGAACAAAGATCAGCCGTTAAACTGAAAACCTAGAGAGCTTCAGCTCTCTCCTCACCACAACAGAACAGTACAGTCTTCTAACTGCAGATGTTGCATCGGTCTTCCTGTCCATCTCATGCTCCATTCTTCCTTCACTCATGCTCCCCTTGACGCAGGACCAGACCCAGAACCTGGTGAAGGCATTCCACCCTTTTCCAAACATTTGTGTTCAATTCTTATGATTATATGCTTTCCTAAAATGTGAGCAATAGAGATAGGATGTTATTTCCCAAAAAGAACTTATTCCCACACAGTTCCCTCTCCTTCATCTCACAGCAACTGAACAATCAGGAAATGGGCACAGCTCTTTCTCATCTACTGCACTGCAATAAGTGCCTTTTTCCATATGAGTTATGGTAAGAATAAAACCAAAACAGTAGCCTGGTAAATCTAACTGATGCTGAACTTTGCTGTTTGGCATTAAAGCACAAGTATACCTGAGGTGATGAGGGATGGGATTAGGTTAAACCATCAACCTCAAAGGGACATTAGAGGAAAACAGAGTTATGAAGTGCGGCCCACTAAGAAGCTTAAATCCTGGACAAATTTTCACTCAATACTTTTTCTCTCTTTTTATGCTGGGTGTATTTTTCCACTCACCACAGACTAGTGTGGTTTGAATTGTAAACATTGTTGAAGCTCATAAATCTGTCTTAATTGTCACCAGCACAAGCTTAAGCACATAGCTGGGGAAAATGGCAAATTGCCACATGTTGTTCCGATTAGTCATTTTGTGCTTGAAACCAAGTATTTACGGTCACAGAAGAACATTCATAGCTTAGGGTGACATGTGACCAATAAATCAGTCAATTGCAGCGCCCATCAAGTTCAAAGCTCTGCTTCGGGCTCCTCCAACAATCACCCAAACAGCTCCTCCCTACCTTTACTCCTTCATCCAATATGTTGTGTTTTTGCTCGGGGGTCATGTTCTGGTTCTCTGCAAAGCGCCTAGAGACAACTTCTGTTGAAATAGACGCTATAGAAATAAAATTGAATTGAATTGAAAAAAATCCAGAGATACACTCCCTCTCAACAGCTACGCCCAATCAGTGAAAGACGCCTGGTCCTTCCAGCGCGACGTGGCATGAAATCAGTAGCTAGACTCTTCTCCTCCGTTGTTCCCCGATGGTGGAACGACCTACCAAACTCTGTCCGATCTGCAGGGACTGTACCTACTTTTAGGAGCAGGCTAAAGACTCATTTCTGCATCTAGTAAACTTTTCTGCTCATCAGAATTAGTCAGAAGAGTTGTCCAGATCTTTGCACGACTCAGCACTGAGAAAGCTGCATGCACTTATGTCAAAATGGTGTCTTTTAAGATTTAGTTTTCTTGTATGAAGGGACTGTTGTGTTGGCAGGAAGGGGACACAAAAAATAAATCCTGTAGCACTGGCATGACAGCACTTGTGTCCAACTGGACTCTCAGCAGTCTGACCAGCATTTATCCAGCTGGATCTTCCTATGGTATTTCCTGCTTGTGTTGTTCTCTCTATAAGTTGCTTTGGATAAAAGTGTCAGTGTTAAATGACAGTAGTAGTCTCCTTGATTTACATGTTTCATCTGTATCAACCAGGTGTGGTTTCAGATTCAGGCAATTCAGACATTTTTCTATCTTCTGATCTCACATGTTGGAGCATGAAAGTTTTTTTTATCAAAAAGTGATGGGATGCCATATGTGTGTATGTTGGGATCCATGTATTATGTAATCACACTGTTCTGTTTTTCTGCATAATAAATGAAATTAGCTTTAGGTTTTTCTTAATGCCTTTGAAGTCAGTAGTCATTACTTCTCAAACAGGTTGTATAACTCACGGCTCTGAAATGTTCTTGGCTCGAAGGATGTGAGAGACAAAAGACAATGAGTACATTTCCTTGCCACAGCAAGGTTAAGTCTGTCTTGCTTTTGGCCTTAGGAGCGTTGCCTTCAAAACTGTGCCCATTAACCGCTATTAAGCACTTATGATCATAAAATTATGGTTTCTCAACAGGAAAAATAAATTAAACCCCTTCTAAATGTGCTCGAATGGTTTATGATGTACACTCAGCTACCCGCCAATATTACAGTATGAAAGCCCCTTTACAATTGCATGTGAAGATATATTTAGGGTAACATGGCGCTCATAGCAACTCTGCGAGCTATTAAATTATTTTATGGGTTCTAATGTTGAGTGATCTTTCCTTTTACATAACACATGTCAGTAAGGATGGGCATCGTTCCATGTTAACTTGACATGATGTTGGTTCAAAGCCAGAAAAAGTCAGTTCGTTACTGATCCATAGGCACTTGAACACAACCCCTAGGGGAGAAAGATGCATCATTTGAGTCCAAGTCCAACAACATGCTGGAGCACGTAAATTCAAGCTATATTTAAGTTTGTTAACTATGTTTATTTATTTCTGAGACTTTTTACGAGGCCAAAACGGCAAAGTGGGCGTGGGTATTGATTTGATTTTGCATGATATCAGTGGAGATGACGTTCAGCCATCTCTGTCCCCTTTGAGTCAGAGTCTTTTCTTCTCGTTTATTCCCACTGTCTGCATATACAACAAATCTTCAAGCATTCGTGCAAGTGTCGGCCAATCAAATCGTAGCTCCATGGCCTGGCGCTGGCCACTGAGGGGTGTGAGGCTGTGCAAACCAGGAAGGGTTTTGTTTGGTTG
This sequence comes from Cololabis saira, assembly GCF_033807715.1. Lineage (NCBI taxonomy): Eukaryota > Metazoa > Chordata > Actinopteri > Beloniformes > Belonidae > Cololabis > Cololabis saira. Next base: position 47,917,226 of record NC_084587.1, read on the forward strand.
TTTTTTTGGTGTGACAAAGGAATTTCAACCACATGCACAGCGTAGGGTTGCTACAACAGTCCTGTGTGAGTGTGACAGCAATGGAAACACAAAATCTAAAATATCTGAATCATATAATCTGTTTGAAATCCCAAGTGAAAACACAGTGAAAACTTGGATCATTTGACCACGTTGACCTTGGATTATTTCATGAATGCCACTAATGTGAAAATTCTCCTTTGCTAAACATCATATCTGGTTATACCGTAAGATGTAAACCTTGAATTAACGGCATGGCTGCAAAATTAATGTCACCCTGCTTATTTCTGTGGCTTTCTTTGCATTTGTAATTGTCTCTTTGCTTTGTTCTGCTCTTTTACTTATTTCTTCTATAATCATTTTTATGTAGTATTCCATCAACCCGCCCAGGGACTACAGGTGGAAAATAGACAGCTGATACAACCTGGCACAATGCATATTCTCTTGTACAAGATTAATGTCTTTTTTGTGCACTGTCCCTGTTTTGGAATACTGTAAATAAATTACAAATGACCCTACTTATTTCTGTGGCTTTCTTTGCATGAACATGAAGTCAGTTACACAACTCCTGGTTGAGGTGCTGCAGGGCTGAAACCACACACCGGGGTAGGCCTATTTTTGAATGCAAAAATCACTTCCAATGAAATGAGTAATAGAGCATGTGAAAATGGACTAAAGGAATTTGTTTTGCTTCTGCTCCGCATTTCAAGGATTCCGCCACAGCAGCTCTTTAGTGTGCAGCCATCCTTGGCCGTCTGGAGTTCGTATCATTTCGTCTCATAGAAGGTCTCTGAATATTCTAATAAAGAAAAAAAAAATAGTTTGCGTTGAACCGTGCAACGCAAACTATTTTTGGGGTTGCCACCTTTCAGAAATAGAAATAAGGGACGCCTGCCAGCGCCAAAAAAGGGACATCCCCAAAATGTCTAAAATGCATAGAAATGTATATATTTTTATTTGAAAAAACATAATGCTTTGATTTAAAGTTTAAAGTGCTTTAATAGCATTGAATGTGCATGCCTGAACCTGAGCATGGCCATAGTAATTTTGATGAATGATTTTTTTGATTTCCTAAAATATTCTAATTTTTTGAGATTTTTTATTTGGGGTTTTCATAAACTGTGAGCCATAGTCATTAAAATAACAAATAAATATCTCACTTTGCATGTAGTGGTAAGTAATATATTTGTTTCACCTTTAGTTCAATTTACTGAAATGAATGAAGTTTTGCAATATATTCAAATTTTCCGACCTTCACCTGTAGATTACGACATCAACAACTTTTAATAACCGATTACGTAACAATTCCGTATTTCAAGCAACTTGCACGATTACTTGGCTCCCGTTTTTTAGTCTCTCCTCTTCTTAATGCGATATGACCTCTTCAAACAACATTTTGGCCAAACTAAACCAAAACTAAACAAAAACATTGACATGCCAGCAATGTACGTGTTGAAAACTAAAAATCACGTACTCTGAGGTTTTAATTTCAAACTTACCGACATGCGACACAGAGAAGTTGTGGGCTAATTAAGATAGCACGTGGCCGAGCGTCAGCGCAGCCGGTTCTATGGTGTAATGGTTAGCACTCTGGACTCTGAATCCAGCGATCCGAGTTCAAATCTCGGTAGAACCTGTCTTTTTCTGATAATTACCTACAGCTTGTTGATCAAATGATTAACCTCACGTGTCCATGCAGCTCAAATGAGCCGCTTATTATTCTTGTATATTGAAGAAAACTAATGCCATAACTATTTTCACGTTGTTGAACAGTTAGACAAGATGAAATGTACACTATGATTCATGCATTCAAAACTTTGCATGTAAAAATGTCTTTATTGGGTTGTTTTTACATATTTTTGGTAAAAAAAACAAACAAAACTTTTTTTTTCCATTTTACAAAGCAACAGTCAGCTGTCAAGTCGGCTGGCTTCCACACTTTTCCTCATTTTTTCTGCCTTTTCTTGGACGTTGCTGCCCCCTTCTGGTTGGAACTGAGCCCTGTATTTCTAAATAAAAAAGGGAAAAAGAAGAAAAAAAAAAGACTTGTTTCAATTCCAAGGCTTCACACATACGGATAAATACATACATACGCATATACATACACAGATATATATATATATATATAAAAAACCACACAGATATATATAAACACATACATAAAATCATCTGTTCATCACTAGTTATTAAAATGAAGAAAATTCATTGCCGGATGATACACATTAGACATGTTTTCATCATTCATCGAACAAAAATTAAGCCAAATGCAGAACAATGTTTGAAAAGCCAAGTACTACCCCTGATTTTGTAACATTAAGAACTACTTTTACATGTATAAACTTCAAATACTTACTTTCTGTTTGACATTATGACTTAACATCATTGTGAAGGAATCTCAGTGCAGTGAAGTTCTGTGGCATTTGTTTAATTCAATTACATTTTATTAATATAGCATCTATTACAACAGAAGTTGTCTCCAGGCGCTTTCCAGAGAACCAGAACATGTTTATGAAACACATTTATGTTTTTCTTCCTCAACATGGGATCACATTATTATATTCATATCCTACTTTTCTTTCTTCGCCGTCTCTGGTTGCAGTATCACCACCTCCTCCTCCTCGCTGTCCGATATCTCCACCACATCCCCTGTAAGACAATCAAATTCACTCTCATGTATAGATAACTCTGTTCCTCTTCAATCTAAATTAAGATGAATACTAAAGTAAAAACCTTCTCTGGTGTCATCCTTTGTCTGTTGTTCGTCATCCATCGCTATCACGTCTTCACTGTCGTCTTCTTCCTCCTCCTCCTCCTCCTCCTCCTCCTCCTCTTCCTCGTCGTCCTCCAGTCCCCAGGTGTTCTGCACACTCTGCCCCACCTGGCCGACCCCTGGGACCGGGAGCAGCGGTGAAGTTACCCTGGTGGGAGACGGGTCAAGGAGACCAACCAACAGAAATGGAAACATTTTCATCCGTCTGTGGAGCTCAGACCAGGATACGCTGGAGGAGAAGTGTCCGCCCTCTGCACGATGCCATCGGCTCTTTCGGTCGCGTCTGTCATCTCCACCGCCGTATCGTCCGTTTTGAGGGCTGTGATTCGCTCCTGAGGCATGGACTCTGCAAAACCGCACCTCCCGCCTGCTTTCCTGGAAAATTCAAAATGTATTATTTCACCTGAAAAAAAATAAATAAATAAAAAGAGCCGTGGGCCATGGGCTCCGCCACTCACCTGGCAGTCTTGTCGTTCAAAAGCGCTTTGCTGATGAGCTCTGTGATTTCAGACACCTTGACGCTGGCTACTTTACTGCACCTCATCACCTTTAATGACAAAGATTTAAAAGAAAAAATAATAATTATGGTTTCTGTTCAGGGGTGGGATGATTGCTCCACTAACAATGTTTAGGTTGAATGTTTCTTGGAGATACTACACTTGTGCCCAAACGTTTGCATATGCAAATCCAACTAGGGGTGGGCAAAAATATTGATACGGCAATATATCGCGATACATAGTCTCCCGATACGATATCGATATTCAATGTATGTATCGCGATATATTGCCGTATCAATATTTTTGCCCACCCCTAGCTGCACTTTTTGTGATTTCAGTGTGGGTGAGACACTGCATTTTATTTTGAGTATTTTGTATCTAAGAATAATGCAAACACTGCACTTTTCATTGTGTTTCAGTGTGTTTTTTCATGCAAATATGTTGCATAATTAAAATGGAAAGTTTGAATTACATTGTTTTGACTCAGTCTGTCCAATGCATTATCACTATCATCAGATGTACATATATACAACTTGGATTTTAAGATGTGTAATGCATTTTTAAATTTTTCGGTGAACTATGTAGAATATTGCGATATATCGGGATATATCGCATAATCGGGATATCGCAATTTGTATCGTATCGTGGCTCAAGTATCGTGATGCGTATCGTATCGTGAGGTCCTTCCCAATACCCACCCCTAAATCCAACTGTAGAGCACGACTGAAGACATGATCGTCAAAACAAGTCAAGAAAGGCAAGAGAAGAAACAACTCCTGTTCAAGTGTGCACACACTTAGTTCTTAACAGTGAATTCCCTCCTTTAGCATCAGCATCGTCAGCAACGACCCTAATTCTCTCTGCTGGCACACGTGCCCAGTCCTCTTGGCAAAGTCCCTCCAGGTTCTGAGCCTTATCTGACCATTTTGCATTAACCGCATGAATCTTGCATGATCTCCCCAAAGGGGCTGGCGAACAAGGACATCCGGAGACTCTGGCGGTCGCTGCAGGACCTTCACCTTTGTCCTTCGGTAACAACTGTAACGGCTCAACTTGGACTTGTGGGGTCTCCCATAGCGGTCTGAGGGATCAACTCTCACAATCGGTCATCTCTATCATGCGTTTCCGTGCTGGAGCGGGTTCTGTCAGAACTTCCAGGGTTTCGTCAAGTATGAAATATCTGGGCCAGCAGCGCTCAGCTGCTGCTCAGGTGGAAACGCTCTCTGAATGATGAAAGCAGAGCCTCTTCCTGTTCGTTTGATGTGCTATGTATTTGTTAAAAATAGTGTTAAATTGCTTTTGCTGCACGGTCAGTTATATTTTAAAAATAAACACTAACATTTTACAAAAACACAGACTTGGGAGCACAAATAGTGATGCACCGAAATGAAAATTTGTGGCCGAAACCGAAACTAATAATAAACACTTGGCCGAATACCGAACAATACCGAACATAGTTCTTCAGCAGTTTTTCATTTATTTTGCCAATTTTTTCACCATTGCATAAATCAAATACATTTGATTTAGGCATGTTTTTCAAAGAAAAAAATCTTTTAAAAAATTACAAGTTAGAACATATTTATTGAACATAAAAAACTGAACATTTTTTAATTTCCCAGCATTATGTTGTTTTGGTTCCACCTCCTGGTGAATGTTAAATGGTAAATGGTTAATGGTAAAATTCTTATGGGGTTAGTTTTTGGTTGGCCAACGATTTATGTAGTGCGCAACGCTACGGGACGGAGCGGCCAGTCTATTTCCTTATTTTACAACGCCGTTATTAATTGTTCGGTTTTTTCCCCACTTATTCCACCGAACACCGAAAGTGTTTTTTTGCTATTTTCGGCCGAACAATTTCGGTTACCGAACAATCGGTGCATCACTAAGCACAACCGCCAGTAAAGCGATCGGACGTTAACGCGTGGCGTCTCCCCACCTGCTCTTTAAGCAGCATGATGCCTCCGCTGGACTGGATGGAGCAGATCTCTCTGTGCTTGTTCATGGCGATCATCAACAAGCCGTCCATCACTCGCTCCTCGCGCTCCGACGGGTCCACCAGCAGGTACGTCCTGCAGACAGTACGAAGTCACATGACACAACTGACCCCCCAAATCAGAGCAGAATATCACTTGACTCGACCCCTGAAGGGAAGCTCTACCGCTGCCCCACAGGTGGGATATGGGTGTGCAGGACTGTGTTTGGGTCCATTGCAGCGTACCCTTGTTGGAAGAAGGCGAAGCTGACGCTGATGGGCATGTGGTAGATGCTCAGAGGAATGGGATCTCTCTCCTCCGAGCTGTACTGATGACAGAAACACAAGCCACGGGCTGGGTGAGTCAACGCCGACGTGAAAACACGGCGTTGAGACGGCGCCCACTCACCACTGTGACCTCGTCTCCCTGGACGCCGACGTCGGGCCGCCTGAAGTGGCACAGAGCCGTGATGGCGGCGAGGCTGGCGGCATCCATCAGGTTCCCTTCATTATTCAGCGTGTGGACGTCCACTCGGATCTGCCACACCTGACCACACACATAGATGTGTAAGCATAAGCTTTTGTTTTTGTTGTTTTTTGGTTTCATGAGCCTAGGCATTGAGTTGAAAACAGGTTTTAACAATCGTTTCCAATTGTAATTAGTAGTCGACACTGTGGTAAATTATTTTAATATTGTAGTTTTTTCAATGTTACTACTAGGGCTGGGCGGTATGGAATAAAAAATGTATCACGATCATTTCTGGCATTTATCCCGATAACGATAAAAATGACGATAAAAAAAATACCAATTCAACTCCATCTTTTTAACTATAAATCTATCACCACATTCAGTCTTTGGAGCCCCCAAAACACTGCTCTAAAAGAATACTAAATGCTACTAAACTACACCAATTAAATTGAATTAATAAAAACCAATTAAATTAGTCCACCTGTACTGCAAAACTGTAATGACTCAGATCTACATGTTTGTTACACAAACACGTATCAACTGGAATCTTTCTTTCTTTCTGGCTCATTTCTTTCTTTCAGGCTCATATCTATCTATCCATCCATCCATCCTTCCATCCTTCACGTACGTTGTGCGTTGATTTAACGCTGTCTTCGCTTTACACAAAAAACGGTATTTGGCGGTTTTGACGGTATATCGTGAACGGTAAATTATCACCCATTCCTAGTTACTACCATGTAATTCTATACTTTATTGTTATTCTGTATCTTTTTATTATGTATATAATTGTGTCCTGTGTGAGGACCCAGGAAGTATTATTCCCACAACGGAGTGATGGCTAATGGGGAATCCTAATAAATAAACAAACACACCATCAGAGTGCAGCTGTTTGTCTTGCGGGTGTGTGTGCGGGTGTGCGTGCGGGTGTGCGGGTGTGTGTGTGTGTGTGTGTGTGTGTGTGTGTGTCTCACCTTCTCTCCAGACACCACGCACAGAGACTCCGTATCGATGCACTTGGAGCTCCGCAGGCATCTCTCCAGCTGTCTGTTCAGCTTCACCGACAGCTCAGATTGTCTGGACAGAATGGAAACCCGGCGGACGGTTACGTTTCACACCGACACACCGACCACCCTGTACCAACCCACACCAGACGAGACCGGGACGACTGGGACGACTCGGAAACTACAAACAATTCTTACAATCACTCTCATCAATCTCTCTGCAGACAGTTCAAACACGGGATCCTTCTTAACCGGTGAAACGCATGTTTGCATTAAAGGCCAGTCATTTCCCAAAAAGCAGAAGAAGTTAGTGTGATGTAGTTTTAGTAAGGAGGTGACCTTGTTTCTTATACGACAAGCCAGTTCCGTTGTGCAGCTGAGGACACGTTTTCAGGGCAACGCCTCAAACCACAAGACGTAGTTAAAGATTCATCGTCACAACTTTTATATGGAATGTGTTGCAAAGAAAACATCATCCTGTCTGCAAAGAATTACAGGTTTCTTCTCCCTTTTGTTTTTTTTCCCAATCATCAAAGTAATGGACATGATTAAGTATAAAGCACACGATGCGTTCTCAGAGCCGCAGGCCCGTCGGCTCGTCCTCACCTTCCCTGCTCAAACGCCGGCGAGGCCATCGGCGACAGCTCGATGTTGAAGAACATGATTCCCTCGTTGGGACGGTTCTCCTTGGGCGCCACCAGCTCACACGACACCTGGGCCATGACCCTGACGGATACAGAAACACACAAGCCTGAGGACCCAGCTGCAGCAGGACGGCGGTGCTTTAGGGACACCCACAGTGAAGCTCCAGGACAGGATATCCGGACGCCAACAGCCGTGTGGAAAATAAACTACACTCTCCAGAGAGAGGGGAGGAGTTCAACTGCGAAGCCTTGACTGAGCTTAGGCCTCATGAGGGAGTTCAAGTCCCGTCCAACGCCGAGTAGGCGGTTCTACACCTTTGTGGGGTCAGAGAAGGCATAAATAGGGAGATCCAGTCTGTTTTCACACCGCGACCTCTGCGTGGAAGTGGCAACTAGTGCCCATCTTCTTTTGTTTTGTTTTTTTTTAAGAAATAGATGCCACAAAGTATTCATCTATAAGTATTTTTTTCAATTTCTGCCACAAACTTGTGTGACAGAAGCCCATGACAAGATTACACGCTGCAGGTGTTTCACTTTAAGACATGCTTTTCTGAGGCCATTGCTTATGTCTTTCCCTTATGGAATTGTATTATTTTGGTGACAAGTTAATCAAGGACTAACAATTAGCAGCACCTGGTTACAACAATAAAACCGGTTGAAGCTGTAAGGGGGTACTTAGTACTGCCCCTGTGATTTATTTTTCATGCTATTTACTTACATTTCTGTTAAATAAATGATCACAATGTGAAAAACAGTGCATGTTGTCGGAGGGTGTGTTTGCCAAATTCTAAGAATCATAAAGATCAGAAGATTTTTTAAATGATTTCTACTCATAAAAGCGCAGTATTAAAAAGCTACTAACTTTCCATACGACTGTATTCTGATGGGCCAACTTTTTAATAAAAAATTGTAACCTGAGATCTCAAAAACACGGAAAATGTATCATATTCCCATAGTAAAACACACGGGGGGGGTTTTGTATAATCAGTCTCTTGTCTGCGTGACGGAGGAAGACAAGCGTCCTGCACGCCTCACGTGATAGACGGGGCTTGCTCAATAGACCCTGCATGTGTTTAAAAAAAAAAAAAAAAAAAAAGGTCAGAAGCTCACTTGGTTTGTCCCAAATCCACAAAGCAGCATCCATAGTCCGTCCCGAAAGTGATCTTTATCCTCCTGTAGTCGTACGTCTGCCGTCCATCCAGCCGCTGCAGGGAGAAAGTAAAGCTTTGGTGTCAGGAAAACATCATCCAAATTAGGGCTGTTCGATTTTGCCCAAAAATAAAATCTCGATTTTTTTCTCTCAAAATCCGATTTTCGATTACGATTACGATTTATTTTGTTAATTGACAAAAGGCAAAGAAATGATTTCAAATATGCTGTTTTTTTATTGAACATTTGCCCCATTGGGCTTTAAGTGCAAACTTTGCTCTTATTAAACCAAAAATGAATGAATAAAGTGAAAAACTCTGTAAAATAAGTTGAAAAAAAGTTTTAAAAAATATAATAAAATATAAAGTTTAATCTCTGAAAAAAAAAAAAAAAAATCAGCAAATCAGCACTTGCAAACATACAGTAAGTTATATTTCCAATTAAATAAAACAAGACATTTTCTAATTAAACTAAACTGGGTCTTTGCATGCTAAATAATAATGCAACCCATGAAGGAGGTAGAGGTGTGTAATGTCAGTCATTACATTTGCTATTCACATTTGCAAGTTTTTTGCAAGGAACACGAGCCGGTCTCCCGCATCTGGCTTGAGGGATGCCCGGTGGCATGTTACAACGCCCCCTCCTACACTAAAGAGCCTCTCCGATGGGGCACTTGGCGCAGGTATTGAGAGGTATTTCCATCAATCATTAATATGGTATCAATCATTAATATGTGTGCAGACAAGATAAAAAAAAAAAAAGTGAAAAATTGATTTTACGAGTTTCACGTTTTAACATCGTTCGAATTACATAATCGCGATTACGATTTAAAATCGATTAATCGAACAGCCCTAATCCAAATCAATGTAACCAATCACACATAATGCTTAATCAATGGCTCTGAGAACAGGACATCTCTTATGTCTCCTTGTCACCTTCTCCACTCAGACCAGGACACAAGGAGAGGAATCAAGGATGTACAAATAAACAAACAAGGAGAGGTCTGTGTGTGTGCAGCAGATGGGAGGAGAGAGGAGTCAGTTAAACACGACCTGCTGCACAAGTGCATGGTCTGACTGCTGTTTAAAACTACAGTTGTTGTGTTGATCACATCTGTAATCTGAGCATCAAACCTTCAACATTAACGTGTGGTTATTGTTGAACACACTCCCACCTCCCCATCTGAGCATCCTGCTTCTGCTGCAACCCAGACCTCCTTTAAGGGGTTTTCTGAGCAACATTGGCTCTGATCAACGTGGATCCCATTCAGAGAGGAAGGAGGAGAAACAGTCTCAAACAGAAACAACACACACCAGGAGAGGCTTTGAGCTCACCTTTCTCTCTTCGATGGCCTTCAGCAAGAAGTCTCGTTCGCAGTTGGACAGCGGTGTGTCCTTCATTCTGTGCTCTTTCGGTTGTGTTGAAACGTTTTACTTCACTTTCAAAATAACCATGTGGACGCCATCAATGTTTACCCGTGGCTGAGTCGCGCATGCGCAGAGGGACACCATTTACGGCACTACATGTAATTTCATTAAGGAAACAAACGGGTGTAATTTGTGCTGACCAGGATAACGGGGAAATAACTAACAAGTGGGAAAACGATGTCTTTATTGATTATTCAACAAACAGGTAACCAGAAATTCAAACGTGAATGTTTAATGTTCTAGCAACACTTCATATATCTATCAGAAAGTCTGCCAACATCATGAAACACACAAAAAAACAAACAAACAAACAAAAATGTACTCTATTGACTTTCTGTGCACTCAGTAACATTTTCTATAATGTTGTTTCCCCGCAACGACTGAAGCGTTTTTACGACAACTGAAAACGCTCCTGACTCGTGCTGCATTTGAGGTCTCGCGGAAACTCGGAATTTTTAAACTCCAAGTAAAAGCCCCAAATCCATTCATACGAACGCTCTGTGACCACGTGACTCCATCTAGCATTGAGTTCACAACTGCAAAAAAAACTCCTTTGAAGAAAAAAAAAGACACAGGTAATGATACGAGTTTACAGCTCACACCCAGGACACAGTCTGGTTGAAGCTCTGTACACCAAAACCTCCAGACTCAGAGACAGTTTCTTCCCCCAAGCTGTTGCTCTGATGAACTCTCATCACTCAGAGAGTCTCAGAGAAATCAATCAATCACTGTGCAGCAATAATAATAATAACCACAATCATATGCTGTAACAATGCACCTTTCAATAATCATGTCTACCTCATACTGCTGCACCTTTCACTTTAAAAAAAAGTATATATGTTAATAAGAGCTGTCATTTGTCTATTTACTGTACAATGGGAGAAAATAACCGAGTCAAATTCCCTGACTTGTTTGACCTGACTTGGCCGATAAACCCGATTCTTACTCTGATTCTGATTATTCATTCATTCATTTTTCTTTTTCTTTTTTTTTTTTTTACATAAAGTCTTAATTTTGCCCGTCGTTGCTGTTGTAAGCATATTAATTGACCTACAGTCATGTGAAAAAGAAATGATTTATGTACAGCTGTGGTGAATGTTGTAGTAAGAGTAACAGAAACTGCATTTTTAAATGACTGACAAGTAACTGAGAATTCACTTTGGAAAACTTTTATTTCTGTTCCTTCTGGGTTTGTTTGTTTTTGTTGGGGACTGGTTTAGGGTTACTCTGCCCATGATGTATCCTGGGTCTCATCAGCCCCTGTGAGTGTATAGGCTACTGTACAGCTTCTAGTTAGACCGAGCACCAACCATTTAACATCCGGATTGAGTCTCATGCAGGACTACGTTTCGGTGAAGCCCGAAGGAGCTCGAAGCAAAGCTAACTTTGATTGACAAATGGTGGGTCGTGTCCCCATCTGTTTCTAGAGATTTAAGGACAGAGGTCTAACCCTCAACAATGCAAGCGCATCTTCGAACTACCACAGATCGAGATAGGTGGACATGTGATCACCGAAGCCGTCTGCAAAGCAGTCAGACCTGAGAACGTGATTTCCCTGATGACATTCACACCAAGCTATGCAAACTTATCAGAACTAAGAAGACAGAAAAGCGTAAACACTGAATGATTGTCATTTTTTATACTCTCAATAATCTTTAAGTCATCAGAGGTCAATTTGAGATACTTACACTAGTGTAAGGATATGATTATTGTTTTTACACCAAAGATGGACCAAATGGGACACTGAAGTTGAAACAGTGAAAACAAGTCAACATTTTGAGTTGTTGTGAATATGGTACAGTATTTTGCTGTCTCTGGTGCTCAGGTGCTCAGGAGACCACTGGTGCGTTTCCGCCGACAGTGTTTCTCTGGAAACAGCTGCGCTGAGCTCTGCTCTGTTTGACTTTGCTTAGAAAGTCATCGCCAAGTTTGAACGACGTTAGATGAGAGAAACGAAGAGATTCCCCAATGCGCTTGAGTCAGATGTTTTAAATAAGTGTAGAAACATCGACCGCGATAACTTTCTTTGTTGCTTAGATGAAGGAATTGTTTCCAAGTACGAGTATGACTAATATTACAGTCATGTGAACTCCTCAATCCTTTAGTGTTGTTGTTTTTTGTGTCAAAATATAAAGTCATTAGGCAAATTCAACCTGTTGCACTTTATCAGTCTCTTCCATCCTCGTGGTCCATTCTCCGTATTTGCAATGTTGCTTCAGTTAAATTAGGCTTTTGGATATTTACATTTGCACAGATCTTTTGAGGTTCCCCCACATTTCAGAGTGAAGCAGGTCTGAACTTTGACTAGGCCCCTCCAAGCCTTGAATCTGTTCAGCCATTCCTGTACATCTGCGGGTGTGCTTCGCGTCATTACCCTGTTGCACGACCCAGTTTTGACCCAGCTGTCACACGGATGGCCTCATGGTTGCCTCTACAACAGGGGTCACCAATCCTGGTCCTCAAGGGCCGGTGTCCTGCATGTTTTACATGTTTCGCTGTTTCATTGCACCGTGATAAAAGTGACTGTCGTTAAGAGAATTGTGCAGACCTCAATGACAAGCTGATGACGATGATTAATAAGAATCAGGTGTGTTAAAGCAGAGAAAACTCTAAAACATGCAGGACACCGGCCCTCCAGGACCAGGATTGGTGACCCCTGCTCTACAACTAACTGTACCTGTTCAGTCTTCCTCTAGCTCACAGGTGTCAAACTGAATCCCAGAAGGGCCGGTGTCCTGCACATTTTAGATGCGGCAACCCGGCGGCGTGCGTCCACTTGCGCCCTATGCCGCCGCGCAAACTCGGCGGCTTGCGCCCTGTTGCGGGCCGCCGACCTCGGCGTCAGACCCTGCGCCCTTGCGCGGAGGCAGCACATACACGATGAATGGGAAAGCCGGCGACGGCAGCACCTGTCTACAACTATAAATCCTGGTGAAGCTGTAAGGGGGTACTTAGTACCCCCTTACGGGGTACCGACGTGATTTTCATGCTATTTACTTACATTTCTGTTAAATAAATGACCACAATGTGAAAAACAGTGCATGTTGTTGCAGGGTGTTTTCGGATGATTTTTTAAATGATTTCTACTCACAAAAGCGGAGTATTAAAAAGCTACTAACTTTCCATACGACTGTATTCTGATGGGCCAACTTTTTATAATATATAATTGTAACCTGAGATCTCAAAAACACTGAAAATGTATCATATTCTCATAGTAAATGTATTTAAATGGAAAAAACCCTCCTTCCACGTCCTCAGAGAGTGATCTTTATTTCGCAGATGTAAGTCACTTTGGATAAAAGCGTCTTCTAAATGACAGTAGTAGTAGTAGTAGTAGTAGTAGTATTTCTGCTCTAATGAATGATTCAGACGGCAACACTTTTAAATAGACAAACATTATTCTTTTATTTTAATGGCTGAAAATTGTTCCCTTCTTCCAAAGATAATCAGAACTATAAACAATAGAAACCATGACAAAAAGCTACTTATTTATACAAAATGTATCAATGTTCAATAGTTAAACATCTTCCACATCATCTGTTGCTTGCAGATTGTACTTAAGCAGGTGCATAAAGCGTCATCGTTTTTTACGTTTATGTAGATGTGCATTGTTTTAGAAAAACTCAACATTTAGAGAGAAAACAGATGATTGACTGAACGAATGGAAACCCTTTCAAGGCCTTACAGCAAACACAGATACCAACAGGCAAAGCCACAGCTGCATCGACAGGCTAAGAGCTGGAGGCACACCTGAGTGAACAATTGAACGATAGCACTTTCCCACATTGCCGGCTTTATCCACGGCTACGAGCTCAACAATCTGCGAGCAGCAGGAGGCGTTGTACTGCGCTTGGATGAAGGTAGCACTCAGCGCCGTGTGTGAGATGTTTCCGCTTCCTTGACTCAGGGAGATGCTCTCGATCCCCGTGCCATTCCCGTCTGTCAGGTTGGCCGTGAGCGCCCACCGGAAAGGCCCACACTGGGACACGTCTTGAGGACAGTCATCGGCCAGCACAGTCACCACCTCACACAGCGGTGGATAAAAATCTGTAATCTGGACACGGAACAGAAAGATGGGAGGTGAGTGCAAAGCCTGTTCACTTAGTTTGAGAGGTGCTTTCAAATGTTTCCTGTTTCTGAGAGGAGTTTGGTGAGTAAAAGAAGAACTGAGCTGATCAGGCAGTCCACAGTCAGTGACATCGCTTAATAAAGCTGCTTTATTCATTCAGCGCTGAGTAAGCACCAACAGAAATATATATATTTAGACAGTGTTGTTCCTGTGCAGAGCCGGCCCAAGGCATAAGCGAACTAAGCGGCTGCTCAGGGCCCCGTGACCACTAGGGGGCCCCCAAGAGTAAAAAAAAAAAAAAAAAGTTTTTTTATGTGTGAGTGATGATTCATACATTATCAAAGGTATTTTATTGTAAAAAAAACACAATAATGAATATTATTACGTAAACAATATTATGTTAACAGACTAAAGTAGACTACTGCTGCCTGCTGGCATATTGACTACTGCCTCTCGGCTCTATTTGTTTGATTTTATTTGTTTATTCTATTTAATAATGTCTGTTTATGTACATTTGAATTTATTCTTATATGGAGAACATATTGACAAGGTACTGTTTATCTAAGTTGAGTGACTTGAATTATAGTTCTAGTTTTTGTAGTACTTTGTTGTTGCATATTGCAGTTGCGGTTTATTTAAAACCAAAAATAAAGTAGATAACGTTTTTACAGTAAATGGTTTATAAATGATATATTTGATTATTGTGTTTCTTTTAGGCCTACACTGTAGATGACACTCAGTATCACACTTAGTACTATATCACTTTAAATATTCAGTGTAAATCAAGCCCAGGCTGCTCTTGTAGCTGGATTTGCTCCATTTCAGATTAAAAACCATAGATGGGTAAAAACATGCCAGGCTGACAGTAGGATGATGGAAACAACACGGCTGCAACTGTGCAGCTCTTTGACCTTTTATCTGTTGCTGACTTTGTAAATATTAATTGAAAGATTTTTCTGCAGGTTTGTTAATCTGTTGTAGCTCCCATGGTATCTAGTTTTACAAGTGTATTTGTAATGACAGGGAAGAACATAAAATAAGTTTATAGTGGGTGTGAATGATCAATGATCAGCATTATTGGCAGTAATAGAGGGCCCCAAAATCAGATTTTGCTTAGGGCCCCATGGAGGCTTGGGCCGGCCCTGTTCCCGTGGGACACACAGCAGTGCTGGTGTCAGTTTCCCCGTCACTGCTGGCTTTCATGTTACTATGATTGCAGGAGGTCTGCGCCAGCTTGGTTTCAGTGGGAAAGAAAGACAGTGAAGCTCCTCCCCCAAATCCAGTGTATATATATATATATATATATATATATATATATATATATATATATATATATATATATATATACACCCTGCTGCGGTGTGTAAACAGCACAGAGGCAAAGCAGCGTAGGCATTTTGTTGCATTTTGTCCATTTTGAAATGAGTGTTGTGTGAACTGGTAATGCAGAAAAGCATAACGTGAGTCACAGATTGCAAACTGACGTGCAGAAAATGAATCTGGACTGGCCGTCATATATATATATATATATATATATACACCCTAATAAGAGTGT
Source organism: Cololabis saira (assembly GCF_033807715.1). Classification (NCBI taxonomy): domain Eukaryota; kingdom Metazoa; phylum Chordata; class Actinopteri; order Beloniformes; family Belonidae; genus Cololabis; species Cololabis saira. The sequence continues at coordinate 47,932,797 of NC_084587.1, forward strand.
GAAACCATGTTCAAGTGGCTCCAGTGTTGTAGAGATGATAAATCTCCTACTTCTTGTTTGGGTCAACATGGTATTTATAATCAATTTCACCCCTTTATAAAATTTACTCCGCTGTACCGCTCTACTCAATGACATTTTGATTAACATTTGATTTTGAACTGATTCTGCTTTAGCTTGACCCTTCATCAGTTTCCCGAGACTGTTGGTCACAATGACATGTTATCACTCTGAAAGGAGTGTCAGTGTTTCGATGAATAACATCATGTCATAAATTGCAGTCCTGTTATGTTTATTATTATTATATTATGGTAATCCCTTTTAATTTTCTTTGGTGTTTTGTTTGACAAAATGTCTGAGGAAACGTTTGGTTACCTTGGTGACAACAGACAATCTCAGGACGACGTAATTGGAGTTGGCTCCATCGGATGACTTGGTTTCAATCGTCAGAGTGACATCGGTTCCTGACTTTGTGCTAGCAGGTGGTTTAATCTTCAAAGTTGCATTGGCAGGTTTTCCGGTTGTCAAAGTGAGTCTATCAGAAGAGAAGAAAATGCACTTTTAAGGTCACGTTTACAGGATTCATGGAATTTAAACAAGAAGTAGAAGAGTGTTCATAATCTGTAACCAGGGCTGTCTTCAATAAAGGTTTAACAAACCCTGAGTTAACTCTGAACTCGAAATTAGCTAATCCTGTATCAACTAAACCAGAGCTGTCGGATACAGAACTGGTTATGAATTAGTTTATTTAATCCTGTGTTAGTGAACTAACCCTGTGAAGATATTGTCTATGGAGAATCAAAACCACAATAATAATGATGAATAAAAGGGCAATAAGGTAATAAGTCCCACTGTAATAATGAAAACAGCAACCTAATAAAATGACTGACTCCTGTTAACCAGGGTCTCATGTAATTTTCTGTCTGGGAATCTTGGGTTCCGTTTCTTTCTTTCCAGCCAATTTTCACATCTGATTGCAGGTTGAACAAATGAGCTTAAGAACAACAGGTGGAAAGATGATTTCACCATCAAATTGCAGCTGTACTTTCAAATAAAAAGAGAAAGAAACAGACTTAGCTAAGCAGCTGCCACATAGAAAGGATATTTTATTATCCCCGAATCCAATCATGTCATTGTTTAAAACAGATGACGGAGGGATTCCTCGAAGATGGTTGCTCTCACTTCTTTGGGTATTCCATGTGGAAGTTTTTGTCATTTCTGGCGTCAATGGTGTATGTGCCTCCAGCACCCTGGGTCATCACGTTGAAAGGAAGAGCCAAGGCTTCTCCTGGTTCTACACTGCTGCCCACTGTAGCCTGAAGAGGAGAAGGAAAGGATGAAAAAGATCAATATATATAAATCCCGTGATTTATCGGAAGTCAGTCAAACAAATGTTGCTGAAGAGGAAGTGAAGTTTATGTAATAATTGCTCGGGGATCATGTTCTGGGTCTCTGGAAAGCACCTAGAGACCACTTGTGTTGTTATAGAGGCTATATAAATAAAATTGAATTGAATTAAAAATTGAGTGAGGGGCCAGACCTGAATATTCACTTTGGAGACAGACATCTGGGTGGTTGACTGCCGCTGAAATTCACTGTTTGACACTTTGTCAGTTCCTTTCAGAACGACAACAAACTCCCCCTCAGGGACCGTAGAAACAGTCACCAGGATGTCTCCGTTCCCCATGTCAGTCAGCGTGCTGTGGGTTATGGCCTCAGGACCAGACACAAGAGCCAAGCCAACACCTTCAACAGTCATCGAGGATGCACCTTTTCTACCAATGGCTGAGAGCTTCAATGTGGCTGGCTGACCTGGTTTTCCAGACAAAAGAGACAAATGCAAACGTTAGGGAGGAAAAAGGAAATTAAGTTGATAAATGTAATTAAAATGTTGGGATGCTGTTTAAAATTCAAACCAAAAGAGTATACATTAAACCGCAAATATTCACAATAGAAGAGAAAACATAAGGAAAATCAAAAGTGAGACATTTTTCATTTCATGAAAAATATCAGTGGGTTACAAGTTTGAGGGCAGCAACATGTCTCAAAGAAATTGGGCCATCGATAACAGAGGCTAGAAAGTAAACGATACTAAAAAGACACACCACAAATAACATATTGCAAATAAATAGATCAACTGGCAACAGGTGGGACCAGGCCCCACCAGATGTCGCTATGAAGCTATATGCTGCCTTGAAGTAAGTGTAACAGAATCTGTTCTTATTGCATACTATGTAATTATATGAAGACTGAGTAAATTCTGTTTAATATATTTGTGTATATAAATTGTCCAACGTATTTGTCAGAATGTTGGCAGGCTTAGTAAGTGTATTCCTCTCAAAGTACTTAAAAGTGGGGCTGGCCCACTGGTGCTTGTTTAAGTAATAAACTGCTGAAATCACAATGTGCATGTCCAGCATCGTCTCAGTACATCGCTGTGGGGCACAATTACGGTGGCCCCATGCTGAGACCATAAAATTAAAACATTGGAATGAGGGGTGGTGAGTTGGCTCTGGTGGTGGGGTAAGATGCCAGTTAGACCTGGTAGGCCCAAACGTATTGTGACGGTCTGCTTGGATTGTCTGGCAGAGTCTCCTGTCAACTCCCATCTCTGGCAGAGCTTCAACCATGTCCCTGGGGAGGCAGGGGACATTAAGTCTGAGTAGACCATGTTCCATGCCTCCATTGTCAAGGCAGCTGACCAGCACTGTGGCTGGAATGTACATGCCTATCATGGCAGTTATCCCCGACACCAGTGGTTAGGGATGTTGTCAAGCTGGTTTTTTTTGAGTTAGTCCCATAGGGCTTTTTTGGCCGGTGGGACAACAGAGGTAGCAGATTAGTATCGGCAGGCCAATCAGAACGCAGGGTCGGCAGTTGGTGAAGCAAAAACCTGGGTGTGGGAGGAGTCTGGAGAGGCCATTTCTATACGCCTTCCTATAAGGAAGCAGAGCCTTTAAGATTGGAGGTGGGCTCTCCTATCTCTGGGGCTGAGGTCACAGAGGTGGTTGAGAAGCTACTGGCAGCAGGGGTGGATGAGATCCTCCCTGAGTTCCTTAAGGCTCTGGATGTCGTTAGGCTGTCTTGGTTGACAAACCTGAGAAGCATCACATGGACATTGTGGACAGTGCCTCTGGATTGGCATACTGGGTGGTGGTCTCCTTCTTTAAGAAGGGGGACAGAAGGGTGTGCTCCAATTATAGAGGGATCATACTCCTCACCCTCCCTTGTGGACCATCTCGACAACCCCAGTGGGGTCCTGGAGGGGGCATGGGAGTTTGCCCAACCACTCCACATGTGCTTTGTCGACTTGGAGAAGGCATTTGACCGTGTCCCTCAGGGACTCCTCTGGAGAATGCTCCTGCAGTATGGGGTGCCGGCTTCCCTTACACAAGCTATCCAGTCCCTCTACATCTGGTGTCAGAGCTTTGTCCGCATTGTCGGCTGTAGGTCAAACTGCTTTCCCGTGCAGGTTGGACTCAGCCAACAATACCTTTTGTCACAGATTCTGTTCATAACTGTCATGGACAGAATTTCTAGGTGCAGCCGAGGAGCGGAGGGGGTCTGGTTTGGTGGCCACAGAATTGGGTCTCTGCTTTTTGCAGATAACATGGTTCTGTTGGCTTCATCAGGCCAAGACCTTCAGCTCTCGCTGGAGCAGTTTAAAGCCAAATGTGAATTGGCTGGGATAACAATCTCTTCGGGTTGGGGATCAGATTCTGTCCGAAGTGGAGGAGATCAAGTATCTTGGGGTCTTGTTCATGAGTGTGGGAAGAATTGGTGCAGAAGAATGATTGGCAGATATGCCTCCTGAACGCCTCCCTGGTGAGGTCTTCTGGGCATGTCTCACTGGGAGCAGACACTGGGGAACCAGGACATGTTGGAGGGACTATGTCGCTCAGCTGGCTTGGGATCCCCCAAGATGAGCTAGGTGAGTTCTCAGCCCGTCCTCAGATAAGTGGACCGAGATGGATGGATGAATGGATGGACCCTTTCATGCAAAATACTTTGTTTATATCTGAATTTCACCTGAATAAAAAGATCAGGCTTTTAAGAGGCTTTTAAAAGTAATCATGGGCAAAGGTTCACCAATCTGCAAAACTCTAGAAAAATATATGAATACATTCATTGTAATATTCTTCAGCATAGAGTTGTGAAGACTTGAAATATCTCATTATCTAAAATATTTAATACCATCATCAAAAAATTCCTGGATTCTAGAAAAATGTCTGTACATTTGGGACAAGGCCAAAAATCAATGTTGGATGTCCATGATTTTCACTGGAGAAGAAAAATAACCAGACATAACCCTATTAAGAAAATGACTGGAAGGAATCAGGAACACTCTCAGAGACCTCTGTCTAAAGCCTGAATTAGGCTTCTGTGTTAAACTAACGCAGAGCATACGCCGTTGCCATGACGCTGTCGTGAACCCTTCGGACTTCTCTGTCACTCCATTTCTCCGCGGTGCAGTACCCCCCGAGAGCGCTAGTTGATACTTTGTTTAGCTTCCGGCTTTTCCGGTCACAGTGAACCAAAGATATAAGGACAACTATTGTGCAAAAAACCAAAACAAAAAAAAATCACACACACAAATAAAAGAGTGCTGAAAGTTCACTACTGCGTAGTTAAATTTTTTAGGAGGTGCACGTCAGGCAGAGAGCCTCCCGCGTAGCCGCGTACCCTATGGCATAGGTTTAACGCAGAACCATAATTCAGCCTTAAGAACTGTTTGCAGTGCCATACACAAGTAAATTTGTTAGAACTACACCTGCTTGTGGACGTCCACTGAGTACAGCGTATCCTGGATGAGGTCCCCCGAAGCTCTCCACAAAGTCATAAATGAAAGTGATTGTGCTCTGGCCTGGAAACACAAGGACATATCGTTACTAGAGATACTCAACTAGAACATTTTTAACGACCCAGCTGACAGAGATAAACGGTTTCCACAAACATGAATATGGATCATTTCAGTGTCTCGAGCATTGAGTTTATACCTGCAGAATAAGAAGCCTTATCAACCAGCTGGTGCAGCGCAATCAGAAAGATATTTATCAATTTATTAATTAATTAATTCATTGATATCCATTAATTAATGATTTATCCATAATTGTTAAATATCCAGAACTTGACCTGTGACTTTGAGCGTGTACGGCTGGGGGGATTTGATGTTGATCTTCCACCTTCCTAACTGCCTGTCAGGGTTCAGGCGAATTCTCCTCAGGTTGCCCACCGTCTGAATGGTCCCCAGTTTCCCGTTGGCCTGGTTTTGAGTCTGGCTCACACCTGGAATGTTTATCGCACATCATTAGTCGTGATAACATCTTATCCCCTCTCCTCTGCACCACATCTGAAGCTTTGAGATACCTCCAGGGTTTGTCAGCGTGAAAGTGATGGATGATCCTGTGATGTAGATTGTGATGTTTTTCAGCGATTCATCCAACACGAACGGGAATGTCTCTTCCCGTGCTGCATTCCTTGCCCGCTGAAGAACTGTAACCTGTGGGAAAGACATGCAAAGCTGATTATTTAGTCCTCAGTTCTTGGATTTGGACCGGTCACTTAAGGTTCTGAGAAACTTACCAGGGCGGAAGTCGAACTGTCGAGGATAACATCTGTGGCCTGAGGCAGCTGCGACTTTGATACCTCGATGGCCTGACCTCCAGATGCCAAAGCCAAGTCCTTGTAATCTACAAAGGAAGCAGCTTTGAGAGAACGACGCCTCCTCCTGGTCGGAGTCATGAAGAATGAAACCTGTGGAGTTGTGATGACATGAAGATGATCCATATGAATTGATTTAGACTCAGCCAACATGTGTCACTAGGTGGCATCCATTACTTACTGTTGACTTGGTGGTCCTGATGAGAGCAACTATGCTGTCCTTGAGGTGAATATCTTTGGCTATCGCATCAGTGAAAACATAGATGTGGGACGAGGAAGGGGACCCAGTGAGAGCCAACTGGAGAAATAAACATTGACAGTGTTGAAACAGTCCATCAGTTCAGGTTCATTACATGACTGTTAAAAGTTTTCTGGCTATAATACTGATATGAGTTATACCTGAAGTCCTGAGAGGCACATTTCTGGGACATCACCACCACCATCTGCTTTGAGCTTAGAGATTTCCCTTTTCATCTTTTCAGGATCTGTTGTCCTGACCATAGGTCCAAAGGCTACATGTAATGAAAAAAACTATTCAGCAACAAGTCCAACCTGGAGTTCAAACTAATATTTGTTTACATTATTATACAATATCACATTACGCTAAATTTACCTTACATTACGTCATTTTAAGTAACAATTAGAGCAACTCTACCATAAAGCATCGACCTGACACTGCAAATGGTTTCCAAACGAGATTAATGAGGAGGAATTGGTCATGCCTGGGTCGTTGAAGGGCACCAGGATGTACTCTGAGGGCTCGTCCTGAGTTCCTTTTTTGCTGTCAATGATATCATAAACGACCGATTGGGCTTCTTTAATGTCATCTGACATGCTGCCGGTGGTGTCGATGACAAAGCACACAACGGATGAGCGGGCGATCCCCATCATTCTGTGAGTGTTGGGGAGGGGGCACACAAAAGACCAAAATAAGAATCTGTTCATAGTTCTCCTAAACACAACAACTTTCCTCTGAAGCAATGCTTTTATGTGTTGCTGCTGTTGTACCTCAGGAAGTTATTGTTCCCTGCACTCAAACGGATGTCCTCCAGCAGCTGGAGGCTGGCGTCTCCAGCTGCTGTCACAGCTGCATTGTGGAGGAGCACGTTGTCAGAGCGACGCTGGTCTTTGCTGATGCCTCCCCGTGGAATCGCTGTGCTCGTCAGATCGCCTGCACCTCCATGGCTACACTTACCTGGCACAGGGCGGGAGGAAGAAGACAAACTGGGTCAAATGTTACTTTATGGGTCCTCTACCTGCCTTCGCCTGTTCTTTTATGGGTAGAATACATTATAGGAGTCATTTAATTATGTCTAGTTGTGTTGGGAAATTAACAACTGATAATACTTAACTTGTATGTTGCATAACTGAATTGATGGCGTTAACTGTTTATTTATTTATTGGGTTTACTCTTACTTAAAGGTATTGTGACATGAAAAACACATTTTTCTTGATTTTTTGTGTTTTGTTGGGTGTCTTGACATCAATTACACCCAAAAAACAATGAACTTTTAACATTCAGTGTATTGTGTGCTTTCTGGGATTTTCCGCATAACTGTGCAAAAACGGCGCACCTGGTTTGGTGGCGGGCCGTGACGTCAGGGCCCGCTAAATCACCGCCCCCTCCACCCAGCTCCCTGCCTCCTCTCCTCTCCAGTGCACCATAAAGGCTGATTTATGGTACCGCGTTACACCGACGCAGAGCCTACGGCGTAGGGTTACGCGGCGACGCGCTCGGCTGTTTAGAGCCTCTTTTGTTCTAATCACCGGAGGAAAACTGCTAAGAAGACCCGCGGCCACTGACTGGACTTAAGACAAGGGGACAGTGCTGCTTGCATGCCTTTATTTTTATGATTGTTTGCTGTGGTTCTCCCTGCCGCTTTTCCATGCTTCGCCTGTCGCTTAACTCCCCGACGCCGCTGTGAGCGTATGGCTGGGCTGCAGGAGGTTTGGAGGAGGAGCGGCGCAATGATTGACAGGAAAGGGAGAAAAGGAAGCATTTTTCCCGGCGCAAAAAAACACTGTAATAAAAAGCCAGGAAAAGATTACTAGAGTGAAGTTTTTCTTGTTACACTCTTTTAGACACATTTGAGGGATGTTGGCCAAGACTTTTAATAGTGTTAAAAGCATGTTAAAAATGATGTCACAATACCTTTAAGGACAATGCTTACATGGAGACAGGAAAGTGAATGAAAAAAGCTGAAAAATGTCCTCCCTGAAAACATAATTTTACTGCATATAAAAGCGTAAACATGTATCAGTCTCATGCTTCCTGTTTTTACCATGATTAACCAGATATCTATTCTATAACGTCCCAGTTGTTTGAATCATTCACTAATGATAGTGACATAAGTACAGCATGATTATCAGCTCTATCTCTTATCATTCTGCACATTAAGCTGTTTTGTCAAACAATAATGACTTACACTTTACAAACAAGCTGCTGAAGTCACTATGAGGGCAGGTACACTGACTTTCAGCGTGGTGAACAACAAAGCCACTCTCTGTAGAAATACCACTTCGGGGGAATTTTCACATCAGGGGAATTTATATGAAGCAATACATTTATTTCTAATATGAAGTGTAGCTATTTGATTGGCAGTTGGCTCAGTAGCCATTCTCACCATCATCATGCTGCGAAGGGAAGCAAAGCAATCTGCAGTTTGTGCTAATCCAGTGTCAGCTAAATGCAGCTGTATGTTTTTTATACTGGCCACGGAAACAACGTCTGAAACAGGATATTCTGCTGTTAACATCCATCAGCAGCTCTGCAGCTATTTCAGGATCAGCTGAAGGAGCTGGGACTGATGGGTTGGGATTGATATACCGGGGGTGTGTTACAGTTGGCTTCCTAGGAGCCACGATGACACAGAGTACACGGGAAAAGAGGCTGCAAAACAGTTCTTCAGAAACCTCTGAATCCCATGACTGATGCTTCGTTCACCATGAGTATTCAGAGAAAGAATCAGGTCACCACTGTTCAGCAATAGCAGCTGGTGGGAGTGAAAAAGTCAACACAGACAGAGGACAAGACCGTTGGTAAAAAGACAACACATTAAAGAGAACCATCCAGGGATGGAATGGACGAGGTCCTGTCCAAAAATTGGACAGAACAAAACTGGCCCACCATTGCTTTTTCTAATGAACACCCCCCTTCCTGGAAAAACGATTGTTTTTCAGAAGAAAAGATTACCTCCACCATGCATGATGTCCACAGTGAAATGCCCCGAGAGGCTGGGTTTCTTTTCTTCTCTATTCAATAAAAGTGTATACTACAGAAATGGGTGAAAAGATTGACTGTGTTTGCAGACTCCAGGTGAATTTGCTGTGACCTTTAACCTCCTTTGCTGCCTTGTGATCCTCGTTACTGCACAAATGTGGAGGTTTAATGATATCCTGTGAAAATATGAGATCCATTACCTTTGGGCTTTGCTGAAGAGTAGAGTCCCATGTAGCCCGATGTGAGTGTTTTATCCTTCAGGATCTCGGGGAGCATCTGATTTGGACATGATGCACTGGGGCAGTCAGTGCAGGTGGCGGTGTCCACGTCTGTACAAGCACAACGCAAAGAGGAGGCAGGAATTCATATGAAGTTGTTTTTTTTTTCCACTATTGAAATATGTATTTAGTGTTTGTCAAATGTTGGATAAGTATCAAAATGAACTATGGGACTTTGAACGGTGGCTGGACTGCTGTATCGGGGACAATCTGCTCTTTGGTCAGCTTTTATGCTCCAAGGTACAGAACGTATATATTGTCAATATTGTCTTTGTTACGACATTTGACGCTGTCACCAGAATATGTCGACCTCATTGGTGGAAAGCAATATAAGGCACACTCACCTGCAAGGTTTTCCAGCGGAAGGTGTGGGCGTATGAGGTTGATATACGGCTCCGTGTAGCCCAGCTCCACCCAGTTACTGTGGCTGTAGAAGTCCTGATAATGCACCCAAACACAAGTGTTGTGTAAGATCATAATTATCTGCACTCGTTTCGGGCGTGTCAAATCAATGGGTCCTACACTTTCTTTTTCTTTTTCTTTTTGCATCTCAATGCTTTTCTTTGTGGACTATAAAAATGCTTTTTTTCCAGGTTCCTCACCTGCAGCGTATGGAGGACTCTACCCAGCGTTTCCCTGGCAGCCTGGAAGTTCTCCTGACGGATGCTGGCTTTAATGGCCGCGATGCCCTCCGTGATGAGGCCGCGCCCCTCGTAAAATGCTTCAGAGTTGAAATGATGTGGAGCGCTGAAAGATATTTTGAGCACAGATCCAATCTGGTGCTGCAACAGATTTGCTGAATTCTGATTATCTCTCTCTGACTTTACCTGTTGACAAAGTCACGGTCTACCAGCCCGTTCTGGGCGTAGATCTGTTGCAGAGCTGAGTGGAACTTGGCACCAGACACTTCTCCTGTAGCTCTGGGGCCAAGACAGGCCTGGACCAGTTCCTCAGGAGAAGAACCCTGGAGTTTGAAGACGAGAAGGCAAGACATGATGAGTAAGGGATGTGCAGGGTGTAAACAATGCAAAGTACGCACACAGAATATCTCTTCCAGAAGCACACCACATTTTGACAAGATCTTAGAAAATACTTTGCCAATGACGCCCATTGCTGCTGTTCTTCTAAGACTCATTTAGGTCTCAAGTGGGTTTCTTATAATTAAAACTCAATTTTGTAGGAAATAGAATGAAATGTAGAAATCACAAAACAAGCATTTATTTAATATGATTGTGTGATTAACTGATCTTATTAGACCTGGCTGGTCTTGAGACGTATTTTCACGCAATGCCTTTCAAAAAAAGCACCATCAGCAGTGATCTTAGAGAAACAGTTGTTGCAGTTCAGTAATGTGGGAGGAGTCACAAGGCCGTTTACAAACTATTTGTGGTCCATCATTCTACAATGAAAAAGATCTTTTAGGAACTTTTAGGACATTTGTGTATCTTCACACGAGCGGACGACCCAGCAGGTTTCAACCCAAGGTCAGGCGAGCATTGACCAGGGTAGTAGCAAATAATAAACTCCACGAAGAGAGTTTGAATGAGCAAGACTCCATGTTTAGTGATATTCAAAACATATTCCTGTTTCAGTATGTTATGTGACTTTATTGGTGTGCTTTTCTCATGTTATCTTCCACCTACCGTGGGGTTGAACTCATGACCGGCTTCTTCAGCCACCGCCCGACATGTCTCCTTCACTTTTTGCAGCAGAGCAGATCCAGTTATGGTGACATGGGAAGCTCCGCCTCCTCCGATTGGAGCAAAAGCCAGGGTGGGGGTCGAGAGCGCCAGGGTCAGCAGGGCCACGCCCACCAATGACGGCATGATGGTTCTGCAGAGATAAAGATGATAACTCCAACTCAACTTAACTGTATTCCTACTATACAGAGCAATTAGTTATCCAGCAAAACATCAAAACAAGAAACTGACAACATAAAAGAAAGGACATCATCTTATGTGTAAGAAGATTATAAGCTATCAGAACAAGGACAATTAGCTCAGTTTGTTTTAACTAGTTAGTTTAAACTGAGTCTCCTCTTAAGCATGTTTGGGTTTATTGATGGAGGGAAATCAAAATGATCCTTCAGAGTAATAACAATTAAAAACAACCCAAAAAAGATTTAATAACAGAGATTTTATTCTCCGCATCGAGAGGAACCAGGCGAGGTGGTTCGGGCATCTGCTGCGGATGAACTGGACTGATGTGGTCCACCTTCGTAGTTCTGGTGAGAACTCAGGCAGCAACATTCTGGATCAGCTGTATCTGTCTGATTTACTTTTTAGGCAGACACTTTAGTACGTTTACATGCACTAACAGAAAGTCGAATTGTTGCCTTAATCCAACCGATCAAATCGAAGTTTTAAAAGCCATGTATAGACCTTAGCCGGTAGTCAAACCTAACTGAAGCTCTTGAGATCAAGCTTTTAGTGCCAGATGATGCGTCCTAATTCGAGGTATTCCAGCATGTAATACGCAACCCACGCTTAGCCGAGCTAGTGACTGCCCCGGGACTGCCCTTTCTGGAAGTGACGACACTGCAGCAGGAGAAGATGAAGACAGAACAACAGAACTAACCTGAAGAACGCCAACACAAAAGTGCGTGTGGCGCCACCAAGCATCGCTGAGTCGAACGCACCTCACTCAATAATCGATTGTCTTCTCCGCATGTAAACTTGGATTTCTCTGAAACTCCAGCTTAATCCTTAGCTAGATTGTTGCCAATAGCTTGATTTAGATGTGTGACTGTTGCTGTAATCAATTGGACTGAAGATAGTTGCAGGGAGTCCATGACTGCACCCAGATTTCAGGCCTTATCAGTGGATTGTAGCTGTGATAGCTACGTGATAGTGATAGCTCAACGGATGAAAATTATGGCTCATCCACTCATTGATTTGTTCTCTGCATCTACTCAGCGCCTGTATGGGCTCGTTGTCACCTGGTGACTAAAGGTAAAGATACATTTAAAAAGTAAAGTTCAGCTACTACCAATGACTGATTGAAACCTACTGTGGACAGTGGGAACTGGTTCCAAAGATCAGGATTTCTTTTCTTGTTCTTTTTCATGGGTCTTTTTCAGGTAAAATATTTGTTAAAGCTAAAATATGTTGGAAAAAAAAGTGAGAGAGATAAAATTCCACAAGCAAAAGTCCATGAGTAAATATCGCCGTGGCGGGTCCGAGTTTATCTTCTAGTGCATGACCCTTTTGTGCTTTATCTTGTTCTTGTTCTCTCTATCTCGTTTTCTGTCTCTCTGCACTTTCAACAAAGTTTCCAAACATAAATTAATTAGAAAGTGTGCTGTACACTCGTCAAACAAAGCTTTTATTAATGTTTTCCATTAAGAGTAGAAGTATGGGAGTTAAATAAGAATTGAAATGAATAAACTTTAGTCATACCTGGTTGATTTCCAGCTGAGGGGACAACAATCTTCACGCATCCTGGGCTGCTCCGTTACGGCTCCACTCCTTTTTTTATACAGCACACTGTCCACGGTGGAGGGTGGGGGCCGGGGGCCGGGCCACACACCTACTGTCAGCTGTAATAAAGTTCCACATAACACGTTTTTATTGCTAAAAACCGGGTGTGACCACCGTAGATAATATTTCACCCTGGTGCAATAATGAAATACAAAAAAACACAGATTAGGACTAACGACATTTCCTTCAAGGATGATTGATTCTCCTGTGAGTAACCCTCTTCACTTCTAGGGTGGCTGCCAGTCTTATCAGGAATGGCATTCCCTCAAAAGTTCACCACAAGTTTAAAGTTTTCAGTGTTCAGAGAAGTGAAAACAGAAATCCCTGTGAGGGTCACAGGCCTCACCCAGCAGGCTGCATGTTCAGGTTCATGACAAAACCACCGGAAGAAAACTGGACAAGTAGGATTTGTTTGCGGGGGGGGGGGGTTGTTCAGAAGAAACCTCTTCTCTCTGCAGAGAACATGGCATAACAGCTTTGGTTTGAGGGATTGCATTTGAACGGTCCACGAGATCGTGGGAACTTTTAAAAGATGTGACAAAAGTGGAGACGTGTGGTCATAATGCAGAGGAAATGAGTGAAGTTGGCGTTTATAAGCCCTCGAGTTGGTGGTGGTGGTGGTGGGGGGGGTACACTTTAGACTACCGGCTGATCTTAAAATGAGGAAACTACAACCTCAGACGGGCAGCAATTCATGACATCCCATGCAAGATCCTTTTTAAATTATGCTTTATGGTTTGTTTTTTGTTAAGTAAAAACTTATGCCCAGCCTTCAAATTCACACCAAGATCAGGCGATTCTAAGGGAAGTGGTAAAAAGCAAACAAAACCTACAAACTTCAGTCTCCCCTTCCTTTCTAAGTTCACTACAGTACAACAATGAGAAGACTAAGCCAGCAGCACTTGTTTAGGGGGGGTTATGTTTATTAAGTTAGACTTCTGGACAGACATCCTTTCTGAGAAGATGAGACCTCAGTGGAGGCGTTTGGTCGCGTTTTCTTCAACATCAACCCAGACACTGGAAGGACGTATTTGGCGCCTGGTACCAACAGTGTTGTAGCAGTCCAGTCACACCATAACGTCACTGCTATGCTGTGCACAAACCTCAATAAACTTATACAATGTCAATAAGTAGCACACAAGAGATAAAGTCATAACGACTGTCCCAGGTGTTGATACGAGCTAATGAATCATGTCTTTCTTTCTGTCTCAGCATTATATTTATAAAAGATACATGAAAACTAAAGTGATTTTTTAAACTGACTTATTCTTTATTCTGTTTCTTGAATTTAAGTTGTCATGGCAAATGTCCAGCACTTTTCCAGGTTTCGCTCTCAAAGCTGTTGGTTGACTTTCAAAGTTCACTCGAGTCAGTAAAAGATGTTTATTTGTGGTATTTATCAGTGACCGGCTTCGTCACCCACGATGCACGACCGAGAGGCATCGCAGGTCCTTCCTCCCCGCTGCCATCAGACTATATAACCACGCCTGCTCTCAGTAGCCAACAGACAATAATATGACAATAATATGTGCAATAACTTAAGATGTGCAATATCTACCTCACAGCACTCCACCTGCTTTTCTGCACTGTTAAACTTTATAAACTGTATATACTGTTCATATCCTGTGTTCACATTTTATATTTTATACGTATCTTTTGTATTTTTTATATATTTTTTATTTCTGACTTTTCAGTCTTTTTACCCCTCCCCTATATGTGTGTACTGCTGACAACCAATAAGTTTCCCCACTGAGGGAGAAAACAAAGGATATCTTATCTTATCTTATCTATCTTATCTTATCAAAAATAAAAACCAAAAAGCCCAAAAAGACTTTAACATCTACCGTTGCTTCCAGACACAAAACCCATTTATGTAACGCTTCACCCGGACAGCTGCAGGACTTCTGAGTAGCTTTAAAAACAGACGCCTGACATTCACACTCATTTGAATGGGATATTGAATTGAATCATGTTGTTGCAGCGTAATTTACATAGGAAAATAACACGTGACATAAGAAATTCTAATTTAACATAAATACGATTTCAAAAACTGTTGGGTGCAGTCATATGCAGCATCAGGAGGTAACAGGCAGATACAGTAGCATGGATGAAAAACCAGCAGCTCAACATCTGGGATGCATGTATGCTAAATCTCTGTAACTGGTCACCAGAGCCCCCCGTCCGAGGTTTAAAGTCTTTTGGAGGCCTGTATCACCCAAAATCCATGTGGAGAGGTTCTGGAGTCAGGGATGTGCTTGTGCAGCCACGGACCCCACTGTTTCCAACAATCTCACACATATCATGACGATCAGGAAACAGGATACATATTTTTTTCCTCTCTAGATGATTGAACTTTCCTCTTTTTATTACTCAGCTTTTATCATTCAAGTTAAAACCTCATTTAGCTGCTCCCATGTCCTCCTGTCCTCGTGGCGACCCATCATAATAATCGTTAGATAGTGCCAGGAAAAGTGCCTCAACAGCAAAAATCTATGAAGCGGGACAGAAAAAAATACTCTAAAATCGTAGTTTGAAAAGAAATACAGAAACAATGTAACCACACCTACTGCTGCCGTTTTAAAAGGCACCATTCTTCCTGTCACATATCTCTTCATTCCTAATTCTGCATCCAAGCTTCCTGCAGAGCTGTGAGGAGTTGGGATCAGGAGCCGGTCAGGAACTCCTGACTGATACTGAAAATCAAATTGAAAATATGCCCAACTCTCTGGCCAACCCATCTGGGGATCTGCGGAGGCTGAAGAACCCCGTCCTTGGATGATCATCAGTGAAACCCCCTGTGAGAGTCAGCAGCTTTTCCTGACTGAACCCCTCCCACGGTCCACGGTCCCAGAGTTGGCAGCTTTTTTTTTTTTTTTTTTCTTCCTTATACTCCTCATTCATAGCCAGAAATATCCCCTCACTTCATGGGAATTCTCTCTTGGGAAATCCCTCCCATTCACAGAACGTACTGGTTTTATTGCACCGAGGCGGGGACGGGCTTCATGTGATGACTCACACAGGAGCGTCTTACGCGTTACATCTACATGTTTCCTCGAGCATTTCCACAGCTTTATAGCAGATGATTGCATCGTCACTCATCTGCAGAGATAGTTGATCCTCAGCAGGGCCGGCCCAAGCCTCCATGGGGCCCTAAACAAATCTGATTTTGGAGCCCTCTATTACTGCCAATAATACTGATTATTGATCATTCACACCCACTATAAACTTATTTCATGTTCTTCCCTGTCATTACAAAATACACTTGTAAAACTAGATGTAAGAACTTTTTGTTGTAGTTAGATTGTAATCCACAGACAACAGATTAACAAACTTGCAGAAAAATCTTTTAATTAATATTTTGCAAAGTCAGTAACTGCCCCTACTGGCCACACAGAGAAGCAGCAGATAAAAGGTCAGAGAGCTGCACAGTTCCAGCAGTGTTGTTTCCATCAGCCTACTGTCAGCCTGGCATGTTTTTACCATCTATGGTTTTTAATCTGAAATGGGAGCAAATTCAGCTACAAGAGCGGCCTGGGGTTGATTTACACTTAAAGGAGCTTGAGGCAGGATTGAGGCAGGATTTATGAAAAAAATTTGTGTATGTAAGTTTTCTAGTAATAATGTCAGATGAAGCGTTCCAAACCAAAACGAATGAGCCCTCTAGTGTATCTCTCCTGCTGCAATTCGGTCCCGAATTTCCCGCGCTGGGCTGCGGATGTGACGTCACATGACGCTGCATGTGCGTTCTCCCCGTTCTCCCGTGCCGGCTTCGCTGTTGGCTGCAGTACCCCCGACGGCCGTCGTGGTGAAGGGTGGCGCTAGAGAGTCTCATTTCTTAAAAGGAGCTCCTTTAATATTTAAAGTGATATTGTACTAAGTGTGATACTGATTGTCATCTACAGTGTAGGCCTACTAAAAGAAACAAAATAATCAAATAGATCATTAAATAAATCATCCTATTGTCAGCCTGGCATGTTTTTACCCATCTATGGTTTTTAATCTGAAATGGTAGAAATAATAATATTAATTATTTTGTTTTTGTACAATAACATACAAACAATACCTTTTGATAATGTATGCATCACTCACACATAAAAACATATATATATATATATATATATATATATATATATATATATATATATATATATATATATATATATATATATATATATATATATATATATTATATATTTTATATTAACTCTTGGGGGCCCCCTAGTGGTCACGGGGCCCTAAGCAGCCGCTTAGGTCGCTTATGCCTTGGGCCGGCTCTGTTCCTCAGTAAAGTGTCCGTCCATCGTCTTGTGCCTGGAAGGTAACTAACTAAACTGATCCAGAGTCTGATGCCCACATGACTGAACAACAGGATATGACTGTTTTAAAAACTGATGAGAACGTTTGCTGAAACGTGGAAACTTCTGCTGAAATATTGAAGCCTCTCTGACAACAATTAAGTTAAAAAGAATGTCTGTTAGCATCTGGTAGGAAAGATCAGCTGTTTAGAACGATGACCATGGCCCACGGGATGCTGCCCGCTCTCTTACCTTGTCAGAGCACTTTCTTACCGGCTGTATCTGCACCGACCGTGTCATCTTTATTTCTTATTTTGAGGTTTGTTGCCTTTGTTTGGTCTCCTAGGGGCTACAGCTGAATGTTTCTGAGACACTCAGCATCAGCAGTCAAACCAACATCAGCCGGATCACTGAAACATCACAAACTCACTCAGGTGTGAGAAGTGCTGAGCCTGAATGCTGGAGCCAAGTGGATTCTGTTAGTAAACACGACTTCTGATGAAGATCTAAATCTGAACTGAAAAGAAAAAACCTCTTGCTCCAAACTGGCAGATGAAGTAGATCAGATCCAATCATGTCCATGTTTATGACTCAGCTCTGAAGGAAGAAAGACGCAGTTCTGGAAATAACTAACTGCATTGATTTACTATTAACTTCATCTTGTTAGCTGCCTGGTTTCAAGGCTTGGTTTATCTTTTGACCTGCTTTCATTTAAAAAAAACAAAAAAAAAAACAACAAAGGGATATTTTAAGCAGAATTCAATATCTTCCTCTACATGGAGCTCAGCTGCACCATAGAAGAAACACCACAGTTTTTAGTGTCAGGAGAACAAGTTCTCGCACGCTGAGCTCTGTCCTGCATCATGTTGGACACACAGAGATAAATCTCCAGATATCACGCTTTCGTCTGGGTTCCTACCTGGGTTTCTTGCAGCTGCATCGGCCTCTACTTGTAGCAGTCTGGGGTTAAACTTCAATGACACTTGCATCCTCGTTTCCATGCTGGTTCACTCTCATTTAGTAAAGAAACGAGCGTTTTGGGAGGAGCAAAGGGAGGAGCGTGTGTGTGTGTGTGTTTGTAAGGCTACACGAGCGTGGGTGTACACACACTTACCCAGGATGGTTGCAGAGTGAAAGAACTGGAGGGATGAGTATGTGACGGTTGAAGACACGAGAAGGCTTTGGCTTGGAGCTGACTACGAAGTGCCAGGTGAGTGTTAATCAGATTACTGAGATCAATCCTTTTGACAGATTATCTCCATAATGAACCCGGTTTTAGATTATCTGTGTTTATTGCCCGAATCAATGCTTTTAAAGATTTTAGATGGCATTTTATATAATAGTGTTTATAACACTTGGGTAAAAAGGTAACTGGACTTGTTGTCTTGGTTTTTGAAGATCGTTAGAGCCTCCTGGCTTTACCTGCTCGGCATGTGGGACTTTTGGGTGTCCTGAATCGTGCAACGTTTGTGCAACCTCCCGGAGAAGAGAATCAAGGCCTCAGCGTAAATGTGGGGCAGGTGAAACCTGTTTAATGTACGACTTTGTTGCAAAAAGTTCAGACATAATTTGTTTACGTATAGAAACCAAATCAGGTGCTGCTGGTGAGGCATTTTTGACATTTCAAGTTAATTTTTTTAATATGGTGGCTGGATCTTTTCTCAAAAATCTAAACAAACAGAGCAAAAAATAATCTTTACTTCTATAGTAAAGGGGAGTAGATCGTCTCTAAAGCAGAAAGCCCTCAGGTGTACGCTGTGGGCCGCCCCACCCATATAGTTTGAACCATCCATCCATCAGCTATACGTGCTTATCCCCTTGTGGGTACGACCTGGGCAGGTAGGCAGTCCGCAGACAGACGTTTAGAAACACTCACTAACCCCATGTACAGGTCTTTAGGAGGAAGCTGGTGTATTTGTAGAAAACCCACACAAGCATCTCCACACAGAAAGGCCAATGCTTGAGCCGCTCGGTGGTGCAGTGGGTTAAGCAAGCAGCTCATATAGTGAGGCTACAGTCCTCCTGCATTGGTCGCAGGTTTGAATCCCGACCTGCATGTCATCCCCATTCACTCTCTCTACCCACTTCCTGTCTGCAACTTGAATAAAGGGCCACCAGAGCCCTTTATTTATAATAAATCTTAAAAAAAAAAAGGTCACTGCTGGGAAAACTGCACCTCAAAACAAAACCCAGTATCCCAACACCAAGAAGGAAAGGGGAAAACTGGCACGAGTGACGAGCTGCTACAGGCTTCCAACACTAATCCGTGATGAGTTTGAAGTTAAGTGTAGTCACAGACTGCGATGGCGTAAGAATGACAGGCTAACCGAGCTTGCAGCTTAAAGGTATATGTGTGTATATGTACTTATTCATATATTTTATTTTTTCAACCCAGTATTTCTATTCAGTTGTATGCTGCTGTGATACTGGAATATCCCCAATGGGAGACCAATAAAGTATATCTTTATCTTTAACAAGAGTAAAACAAAAAAAAAGAACTTCATATCCTGGAGCCCAACTCAAAATGTATTTGTAATTTTGGTGTTTTACCACCTAAATCAAATCCCATAGCAAAACTCAAACTAACTTTGTGTCACATTTAGAACATTTTTGCCGTCTCAAGCTGTAGAACCCTGAACTGGAAGCAGTTCCTACCTCGTGACCATCATGTGAAACCTACATTCTTTGATTGATTCTGCTTGGATCTTGCAGAAATGCGCAGGGGCGCCGCTTGTGAACAGGCAAGGCAGGCAACTGCTTGGGGCCCCGAGTTGTTGGGGGGCCCATGAGGCCCAAAAAAAAAAAAAAATATTTTTTTTTTTTTTTTTTTTTTTAAATAATTACTTTTATTACAAAAGTGTTTCCTATCAGGGATTTTGAGGACTAAAAAAGTATTGAAGGCTGTTTTTACTGTACAGATCTCAAAATGTGGTAACCGCAATGACCACACCCTCCTCCTTAAACAAACATAAGGCAATTATCAATGACATCTCAGTAGCCAGTAAGAAACCTCCCTTAAGGGGCCCCATGTTGTCATTCCCATGATCACGGCCATCCACCTGTACGCGGTGTCAAAAAAAAAAAAAAAAAAAAAAAACTACACACAGTGTCGTGTGTGTAAATTAGCAGTGTGTAAATAAATATAAATTTCATAAAGTTTTCGTTGGTGTCAGTTTATTATAACATAACGGTGATGAACGCTGGTTTGAGGGGCCCCCTAGAAATTTTTGCCTAGGGCCCCAACAGACCCTAGAATCTCCTCTGGAAATGCGAATTTGAAAAGAATGAATACATCAAATAAACCCAGTAATTAAGTGTGGTTCTGCAAGACCTCAGTGGAACCGCCATGTGCCACATACAATCTTAGGTGGTATCTCGATATGGGGTGTTTAAATTGTCCAAAGAGGGAGGCTCTCTTATTTACATCTCACACAGCATCTCAACTTTATTTGATTGCAGGATCTACATGTAGTGATAAACAAACATTTCAGGCATCAGAAAAATTTACAAGACTGAATAAAAATAAATAAACACAATACAATACCAAAATTACTGAGTGAGCAAAAACACACATTCAGTAATTGTATTAATGAAAGCCTGGACCTTTTTAGTAAAATAAATCAATATACTTTAATGTTAACAGAAGGGAAACATGTTTGTCTTTAAATCTGAATTCAAACTAATAACGCTAATAACATTTTATAAACAAACTCTTGTTTTCTATGTTGAGAAACATGTCCTGTGTCATGTCCGTTCAGATTAACACAATTTTCAAGCTTTGAACTTTGTCAGAAGAATTTGCTTAAATTTGGTGCAGCGTTTGGTAGACCTGTCTTTAAATCCTTTAACTTGGCCTGGATTTTTGCTGAAGTCCTTGACAAGAATCTCCTGATATCCTGCTGGGAATCTGGTCCGGTGGTGACGCGGCCGGTGGATCCGGGTCCAGGTTGTGGGTCCTGCCTGAACCTCTGGGACTGACATTGGGGGTTTAAGGCGACTTCTCCTAAGTCAGGGGTCGGCAACCCACGGCTCTAGAGCCGCATGCGGCTCTTTAGCGCCGCCCTAGTGGCTCCCTGGAGATTTTTCAAAAATGTTTGACCTTTTTTTTCCTTTTTTCCACTTTTTTTCTTTTTTTATTCTTTTTTTCCTTTTTTTCTTCCTTTTCCTTTCCTTTTTAATCTCGACATTTTGACTTTTTTCTCGAGATTTCGATTTTTTTCTCGAGATTTCGACTTTTCAACATTTCGACTTTTTTCTCAACATTTTGACTTTTTTCTCAACATTTCGACTTTTCAACATTTCAACTTTTTTCTCGACATTTCGACTTTTTTCTCCAAATTTTGACTTTTTTCTCAACATTTCGACTTTTTTCTCAACATTTCGACTTTTCAACATTTCAACTTTTTTCTCGACATTTCGACTTTTTTCTCTAAATTTTGACTTTTCTCTCGACATTTTGACATTTTTCTCAACATTTCGACTTTTTTCTCAACATTTCAACTTTTTTCTCAAAATTTTGACTATTTCCTCGACATTTTGACTTTTTTCTCAACATTTCGACTTTTTTCTCAACATTTCACCTTTCGCCATTTGTCTTCATTCTAAGGCTGATACAAGACTTTTCATTTTTTGCGGCTCCAGACATATTTGTTTTTTGTGTTTTTGGTCCAATATGGCTCTTTCAACCTTTTGGGTTGCCGACCCCTGTCCTAAGTGATAATTGTGACCAAACATTTCAATCTCAATTCCCCTTCAGCCTCCTGGGTCCAGCCTGCACCTTTACGAAGTTTTTGTTGTGGTTTTGGTCTACGTTTGTGTCTCTGGGACACAGAAGCTCTCCCGTCTTACTGGTACGACGTTGACGTGTCCCCATGCCGTTAGGACTCGTGAACCATCGGCTGAACAGATGAACGTCAGAGATCTAAAAAAAGTCCCCCGAATTGTCTTCCTCCACTGAAACCAGCAACGCTTGCAGGTCCTCTCACACGGTGTGAGATTGCATCGCTTATAATGACCATAACTGATGTGTAGCTATCTGCACTTGTGCTTGGCCAGGATTTTTGCTAATGAAAACTGGAAAACACCGGCACCACGTCCTTTTGTTTGAGAGGTCGTGTTTGAGGGGTTAGTCCTGCTAACTCCACTAACTGCTCTGATGCGTCTGCACTCTCACCGCAAACAAGTTAGGAAACAGTGAGCGTCTTAGCGGAGGCCGCAGGAGGGATCAGCGGCGCAGTCACTGGATCTCAATGGATAAAACAAACAACTGCTCCATCTTCTCCTGATCGAGGCTGTCTTGCTTCAGCGGAAAACTTCAGCCAAAAACTTGTCAGTAAACCAATTTGTTCTTCTTTTGTTTTCATTATGTTTCTTTAGTTTTTTTGCTTCCTATTCCTCTTATCTGCATTTCTTTCTAAATAGACTGGCGGGTGATACCCGGCCTCTCCCCTCTACTGAGCTGGGAGAGGCTCCAGCTGACCCCCCTGACCATGCACAGGATAGAACGGGTTAATAAAATGGATGGATGGATTTTTCTAAACACATCCATAGCTACCGACATGACTGCCACGCCCCATGAAGCAACACCTGTTTCCAGGCCCTGTAGTCTGCACATAGCAGGATTACTCCTCTGATGTTTTCAAGTAAATGATCAGCGGTTTCCAAAGCCTTACTTATTCTGCACTTCTCGTCTCATTATCATCATCAATATTAACGTGGCGTCTTTTCACCTTAAAGGAAAACACTAATCAGCCACCGCAAGTCAATTAAATCCACAGTCTCATCAAGTCTGTCTCAGACGTCTGTGTCATGTGCAGACCTGCACTCGCATCATCCTGTGCCGTGTGAGAGGATGTGACCGCAGCTCTGTGCAAGACGCTGTGTTTAGTCAGCTTCAGCTGCCATCATAATGTCAAGTCTCCTTTAACGGGTTTGGGCCTGTTGTCACTCCTCCGACTCGGACCTGACAAGTCCTTCAAACCCTTGAGTCCTGCAACCAAATGAGAAACGCTGCCAATGAATCAGACTCCGGTGTCTCTAACTACAAACAAGGATTTACATTTATGATATATCAGAAAAAGAGAACGTAACAAAGCCTCTGCACAGTGTTGAAAAACACATCATACGTCTGTTATACTTTGAATCACTGAATCTAAGACTCAGAGGACTCAGATCCAGGTGATCAATAACCAACACATCGATGTCAAATCGTGCTGCAACTAGTCTCAGGTTTGGAGGTTTGACTGATCTGTAATCGTTACCAAATATGGATCTGACTGAGTCTGTTCAAGTCCAAGCAGTTGGATGAGAATTACTCATTCTCTCTTATATCACATAGTCACGTATCAATGGATTCAGATTAGTCCACAGTCTCGAGTCCGGGTTCGTCAGCCTAGATCTGTCATCCATGTTGTGTCTACCAAACATCCGGATGGCCAGGATGCAGCTCTCATCCCATAGATGGGTAATGACAGTAAAGCACAGCCAAATACTTTTGATATGATGACGCACTTGCAAAGATTTGCTTCATAATGTTACATCAGAGTGGCCTCCGTCTCCCATAACTGAGCGGGGGGAAGCATTTTCTAAGTAAGAGGAAGTCAGATGCTTCTACCAGGAAATAAATAATAAATGCTGTGTTGGATTAGCCGAGTTCTGAAAGAGCATTGTCTCAGAACAAGAATGCAACAGGTCCTGCAACTATGTGCATCCTTGTCGGTCGTTAATTCGACCATGTTATCAGTCTTCAGCGTGTCAGCGGTTCAAGTTTGCAGTTGGTTTGTGTGAAGAGTCACATGACTGAAACCTCTGAGATTTGACTAGTATACCAGTTTACTGGATGTTTTAGGAGGGAAAAAAGCCAAAATCCTGTTATAATAATGGAAATTTATGTCTGTTTGAGTCTGCAAACCTAATAATGTCTTTATTAAGGAATGCCTAGCATCTTTCAGCAAGACGCAAGGCAGGGCCATTATATAAATAAAAGCACGTTACTTTCTATTAGATACAGACCTGGATGAATATCATCAGGAACTTTATCTGATATTTTGAATCAAAACATACCTTCAGACAAATAAGCCAGAGAATCTTCAGGTGATTAACCTGATCTGTTTCCTCCTGAGAAGAGATTTCACTACGTTTCTGCCTCTTCTACTTTACCAGGGGTTGTTCTTTGAATGCTTTATTAAAAGCAAGGTTATTTTCATATATATATATATATATATATATATATATATATATATATATATATATATATATATATATATATAATGTTTTGAATCATTCTATAAATAAGAGGGCATCGAACTTCTTTTTGCATTTCTCCTTTATAAGCACAGACCTTTATTGTCTGATCCACAAGGCAAATATTTTTAAAGCTGAACAGGCACATAACATTTGCATATGTGTTTCTGGTGTGACAGTTTTCAGGCTTTTTAACGACTTGGATCACCAGGTTTGACAGGTTTACACAGTCAAGCATTTTGGCTTTCACTACAACGTGGTACTGTCTCCGAGATGCCAGGCATTCCCCGTGTGTGTCATTGCACAAGAGCTGGTATGTGACCCGACTACGGTAACAAGCTTTGACAAGTCACTCGTGTTTCATCTATTTTTGGCATTTGGGGAGGAAAGCCGTAAACACAGGCTCGTCTAACCTCCAAGACGACGTTGTGTCTTCAGGCCAAACGCAAAGCAAACGCTTGCCTTGAGCAATTTAGGCTGCTGTTTTTTTTAAACCCCAACTAAAGATGGCTGGGGGTGGTGGGTGCTCTTGAACTTGAGTCTAGGCCTGTGTTGAAAAAATCCAAATTTTTCATCATTACATTACAACTTTTGGTATTTTGTTGTTTATGCCAAAAAAGGAATGTTTTGTGCTATGTTTTTGCCTTTAAATATGTGTAAAGGTATGAAAATATTAAAGTTTTCAGTTGTAATTGCATACATTTTCTATATGTCATTACTTTATATACTGTCTTGGGGTTACATTTGCATAAAATGCTAAAAACCAAATTCTCAAAATTTAAAAACCGAAATACACCAAAAATGGAAACATTTTTATCGGAATGTGGGAAAAAATAAAACCAATTTCATACGGCCCTATCTCTGCCCTGGATCTGTTTGGTAATTCTGCCCCACACGATGTTTCTGAAAGCAATAATATCAGCATTTAACTACACAGTCATATAATTCATGCAACAGCTCAAAAAACTGTTTTAATAACACTAATGCAAAACAATATCGGAATCGAATCGGATCTAATCAAATCTTGATAATTGATTCTGAATCTTAAAAATTGGAATCGAATCGATTCTTGACATTTGGATCCCCAGCCCTACTTGAGTCCACACTGGTGTTTCACCAAATTCTGTAACCCGTCAGATTCTGGGACTTCACTGTAAAAACTTGTTTCTGACTCATCTCTCGTTTTGCAGCAGTTGTCCCTCTTCCTGCAGTCGATCTCCAGAGATGCTTTGCACCTCAGCAATATTTACCAGTATTTCATTGGTGGATATTTTTTAGCTGTTTTACCCCTTTGTGAAAACCTGTCATTCATTGATCCGTTTAGATCTGGGACATCACAGATCTGAGCAGAAATTTCAAGCCTGCTCATCTCTGACTCAGTTTCGCACATGCAGCTTTGCTTGGCACTGTAAACCCCTAATGCTGGACGTATCATTTTGGAGCCTGATTTATAGTAAACAGGGCCAAATAACACAGCAACACACCCAGATAACACCGCTAACACCAATGCACATACTTCACAAATTCCACCGTTGATTTTGAGCCATGAATACTGGAAGAAGTCAATACAAGGTGATACATAGAGGAAAATGAAAAGTACCTAATATAAACGTGTTCAGTTCACTGTTGGCCTTTTTCTCAATTTGCTGCCACCAGCTAAACCAAAGATGTATTTGCTGTCTTGTACTGTACCTCCTGTTGTGGCAGAGAAAAATGTCCTCTCCCAAATGCTCCCCACACCAGTTGGCTTTATTGTAACGAAAAGTGTTGTCTTTACAGTTTCACTAACAGCAGTGGAGGTTTGTATTCGTCAACCAAGATGGTCATGGAAGACGTTATCGTTTCACTGAGCCACAGAAAGTCAGTGATAATACGTCGGCTGTCTCTTGAGACTTCATCTATCTTTCCCAACATCACTGTTGACTGCAGCTGTAATTTTAAAACAAAACTAAACACTGCTGCAGGAAACAGCCACTCAGGCGCCGTTTCCACGTAGCAAAAACGGTGGTGTTTTCATGCGTTTTGGCCGTTCGTTTACACGAAAACGAAGCTCAAAGTCACCACAAACGATTATTTCTGAAAACACTTTGCAAAAACTCAGTTTTCACGTTTGCTTGTAAACAGAGGAAAAAATTTAAACTTCAGAACATCACATTATGCGACAGAAACGTCACCAGCGTCATGAGTGCGACCCGTGTTTACAATTAGTTTGGTCACCGTCAATATTTTCTTGTATTTTACTTGTTTTATATTCTAACGTCACACTTAAAAGTAACTCCACTTCTCTGTCACTCCAAACCAAAGACTCTCGTTCATCTTGGAAGTAACGGAGTTACTCGTGTCATTTGTTGATGTTTTTTTCCAGGATTCTGATTGGCTAGCATGACTTTATCTTCTCGTTACACTGCCCCCTGTAGGTTTGGCTGCTCATAGCACCGTAACAGCATATTTATGCAGGTTTGTGTAAATTATGGTATTTTTCAAAACGTAGAGGGGGAAATATCAGTTTTTGTAGATACATGTAAACATGGTCTCAGAGGCTGGGGATGTATTGCTCTGGGGTTGTTTTATTAAAATCCTCAAAAGTCTTCTTTCTGTTGCAACCAAACCAGAGTGGGATCCAGCAAAAAACTCAATCCAACCAAAGCTGTAATTCAAAGAGTACATAACGTCCCAATAGTTGGAGAACACTGATGTCGGGGAAAAAACTAAATTCCCAACTGCAGCGCTACCAAATATGAAATGAACAACTGAAGGGGTTTGAATGAAACGTGCATTCAAAGGCAGATTTAATTGGCTCCAGGCGTGTAAGCCCCACCCCCCTGCTGTGACAAAATGGAAATAAAAAAGTATTGGACTAACTCTTAAAGGAGCTGTATGTAAGAGCAATAATAAAACAAATCATAAAATGACCCCGATATGTCAACAGACATTTAAAAATCATGTTCATTTCAAATACTTATGTCACTGACAACAGCACTCAGGCCAGGATACTCCAGTTTAAAAAGAGGAGTTGCAGCCCTCAACTGATGTTTATGTTGTCATTTTTTGTTTTGGCCTGAAGCTCCACCCTCCACCTATCTCCCAATCACCAAGTCAGTATTGTTTCTGAAGCTCCACCCTCCACCTATCTCCCAATCACCAAGTCAGTATTGTTTCTGAAGCTCCACCCTCCACCTATCTCCCAATCACCAAGTCAGTATTGTTTCTGAAGCTCCACCCTCCACCTATCTCCCAATCACCAAGTCAGTATTGTTTCTGAAGCTCCACCCTCCACCTATCTCCCAATCACCAAGTCAGTATTGTTTCTGAAGCTCCACCCTCCACCTATCTCTCAATCACCAAGTCAGTATTGTTTCTGAAGCTCCACCCTCCACATATCTTCCAATCACCAAGTCAGTATTGTTTCGGCATCCGGGTTGCCAGCTCGGCTCTAATTATCGCAGCCATGGCAGCCTACGTTCCTGCTGCATTCTGCAACCTACCTGGCAACCTCTGGTCGGGGGGAGGAGGGGGAGGGTACACGCCGCTCAACAATATTTTGAAAGTGACTGCAGTACCAGTTTTGGACATTTCTTACAGACGGCTCCTTTAAATTAAACCTCATATCTCTGTCTTTTCTTCGTCTTTCAGAGTGCCGAGGATGAACATGGCCTCTCATTTGAACGTCTCAGATGGGCCGCTCTACTGCCCGCTGCTTCAGCAGATGAGGAACGACACGCTGAACAAAAGCACCTCAGCCAATTTGATGGTGGTCTGCATCCACGGCCTGGTCTCCTGCTTTGGGATTCTGGAAAACGCCCTGATCATCTGGGTGGTGGGATTCCGCCTGCGCCATCGCACCGTGGCGTCTGTCTGGGTTCTCAACCTGGCCCTGTCGGACTTCCTGGCCACCCTGACGCTCCCGCTCTTCACCGCCTACTTCTACTACTCCCAGAGCTGGACGTTGGGAAACCCTCTCTGCAAAGCTCAGGCGTCTATGTACTTCTTCAACATGTTTGTGTCGGCCTTCCTGCTGGCGGCCATTTCCCTGGATCGCCTGCTCCTGGTGGCCAAGCCGGTGTGGAGCCAGAACCACCGCTCGGTGGCGGGAGCGTGGAAGGTGTGCGCGTTGGGCTGGCTGTGGGCAGCGCTGAACACCATGCCGTACTTCCTGTTTCGCTCCGTAACTGTGAGGATGGATGGAAGGAAGTTGTGCTATCACAATTTTGCCTTATATCTATCCTCCAGTGCGACGATGGAACGGGACTGCAATGTGAGACAGGGTGTGACGGCCGTGTCCAAGTTTCTGCTGGCGTTCCTGATCCCTCTGGCCGTAATTGCCGGGAGCTACATCACAATAGACCTCAGCCTGAGAAACAGGAGGAAGAGGAGGAAACTGAGTACTATCAAGCTAACGGAAACCCTGATTATGTCGAGAAGTGATGGAGAATCAGAAGCAAAAAATCCCCCCAAGGCCACAAAAATGAATAATTTCTGGACCAAGCCCTCAAATTTTGCTGTCTCTTTTAAATCCAAAGTCTCATCCTTGTCTCCCGTGTCCCCTAGTGTGTCCCATCAGAACCAGCTGTCCCAGAGTTTCAGAAAAATGGTGACGTCTGTGATAGCAGCATTCACGGTGTGCTGGGCTCCTTATCACATCTTCTGCATGATAGAACTGACGTCCCACTACAACGAGGGGAACCGCAAACTGGTGGAGCGCTGGCTTCCTCTAGCCGCAACCATCGCCTTCTTGAACCCCATCCTGAACCCCATCCTGTACGTCTTCAGCTGCCCACATTTCTGCGTGAGGATACGGCAGAGTGTGGGGGCCGTGTTCGACGGGCTGGTGGAGGAGGGAGTGGGGCTGAGCATCGCTACGGGGAAGAACCTGAGAGCTGGCATCAGGCGCAAGAGCAGCGGGGACGTGAGCGCCGGGAACCTGGGGTCACCCAAGGGTTTGTACTCGCAGAGCCAGAATCCTGACGCCCAAACACACTTCCCATCAACGCCTCTGCTCGCCAAAGGCCTTAAAGGCTTGACAAGACAAGAACTAGACAATGAAGAGGAGCACAACTTGGACCATAGTTGATGCTCATGTCTAATACAGTGGAAGTACATGTATTCAGAAAGGAAATGTGAGGTCCAATTCAGAGTTTCTGGCTTCTGGTCAACCTCTTTGGATCAGACTGAAACATCCACAGAAACATCTGACCATTTGCCAAAATATTCTCTGCTAAAGACTGAAAGTCACTGACTTAGTGGTTCCCTGACCTCTCTGCATCATGAGAGGGAAACTTTGTGTTTTTGTTTTTATATGGTTTTATATAGTTTTATATAGCTTTCACGCTGAACTTTGTCATGGATATTTTTTGCTCTCAAGGGATGCGTTGCCATAACTCTGCCAACCCTGTTAAGCTTATGCCATGAGGGGCAAGATTTGTTTTTATTTATCCATACCTGTTTTTTTTTTTTACTCCAGCTGAGTTTGGGGTTCCAGTTCTTCTGCCAATCCTTAAGATAAATGGTGAAGTAGTCACAAAAGTAATTATTTGCACAAACAGGTATAAGTTAGGACGTTTTTCCTTCAAAGAGATCCGCTTCACAGGGAAGTCTCACTTCAGAACCACATCTTCATTTTGCAGATGGGAATCACCGGGTATGCCAGGAAATGTCCATTTTGAACATACAGGACACATTAAGAGAGGATCAAGTCGTTTTAGAAAAGGTCAAGTTTAGAAAAAGGGAAATAAAGACAGATGTTCAAGACCGTTCAGGACGATTTGACAGTCGGCAGATGAATTAGAGAGGAATGAGTGGCCATAACTGGGAATAAAATGATTAAATGACATCCACCAAACACTTTGGTCGATGTCCAGATTAAAAAGGAGAGGAGATGACATGTTGGTTGGTTTTGAGGAGATTGATACTCCTTTTACTAATTGTTCTTCATCATATTCAAGCTAAATAAAAATAGCTGTGATGACAGTCAAAGTTACTGTTTCCCAGTATTCATCATCTCCAACTCACAAAACATGTGCTTGATTTGCTCCTTTGCCATGTCTGAGTTTCATAAATGTAAAGAGGAGGAAGATCAGCGCTGCAGAAGAGACGCCACACCGCCACCTAGCATATGCTAGTGTAACTACAGAGAAACAGCTGTGACAAACCAGCTTTAAAAGACTTCTATGTCATGTGTGTTTATGTACAGAGCTGCTTTGTTGTGTAGCTTTGTTGAAACATAAAGCAAACTTAAAGTGAGACACTGGAAGAACCTGTAGGAGTCAGTGAAGTGTTGAAAATGCATAATTCAGAGTAAAACTCCCTCCCATTAGAGACGAAAGTACACGGATGAGTAATGTCTGTTTACTGAAGAAAAGTTTGACAGAAAAGCGAGGAGTTCACTGACTTCATTCACATCCCTCACAACGAGCAGATGGCATTTTTTGCCCCCACAACTAAATAATATTTGTTTTGATGTAAGACCTTCTATTTGTTTGCTTTTGGAGCATAAAGAACATTTCAGATAATATAGAAAAACATGCCCTACCCAACTTTTACGTAAAAGAGTAAAATACTAAGGAAACTTTTGAGTCTTGACACTGATGTGACCAAGCCATGAGTGACTTTTGTACATTTCTAACTTAACAAAAGTGTTTCAAAGTTATTTATAGGTTAATTGTATTTATTATTCTGCTAGAATATAACATATTTTCATTTTTAAGTAATTTTATCTTAGATCTCTAATTACTTGTAAGGGTACCAAATATTTGCTTTTATCAGAGGTCTGTCTTTTTACAAAATTGTTATCTAGAAAATGTTTCCTCCTCTTCATCAACCTGAGCTTGTAGATGAAGCAGCTTTATTTAGCTCCTGCAACCAAAGGACACAACTTCAACTTCATATCATACTGTCACTGTTTTGTTTATGCAAGGATAATGTACAGTATGATTCTGATGGATTGGATTGATTTCTGGGACTGATTTCTGTTCTGAGATCTGGGAGCCAGGAAGCCCAGGCCAAACAACATAAGCCAGGTTTCCCTTAGTGGCGTTCCAGGTTAAAACCCAGGAGCCTGAACCTAGAACCTTGTTCCGGTAAGCGGGCCGACCACCTCCTCGTTCCACCGTTACCATGCAATGCCACATGTAAACACAAATGCACAACTTTCACTGTTTCTCATCAGCCAATAAATAAAAGAAGAAGATGACTACAGCATAAAAAAACATAAAGAACATCTACATCTAAGTTACTTTTGTGAACGTGTTGTATCCACTACATGTTGTATTTTATGATCGCTGCGTTGTCCCTCCCTACTTGGCTAGGTCTCCTTTGCAAACGACATTTCAGTCTAAATGGTCTCACGTTTTGTTAAATAAAGCTGAAATAGAAGAAACAAAAAAGGGAAGCAAACTTGGACCGGAGGTGACTTTGTTCAACCATTTCAGCCTTAGCTTCTCGTGTAACGTGTTCATGGGATCCAAGTTTCCCTACCAGTGTCTGCAGTCATGATGCTGCACAAACGTGATGTTGTCATGGTCACTGTGAGGATGTCAGCGAGCAGCTGCTCGCTGTCACCAGAGTGAGGGATACTCATGCTTTTCAGTTTCTCGGATGGATCCAGAGCTTCATGTCAATCTCAAAACTTAATTCAAACCATCCACATGAAGATTATTTGTAATACCTTAGTTATCCAGTTTTGTTTGTCTTAAGAGCATTGTATTTGTAAAACATTAATTGCACTTTGCTATTGATCAGTATAATGACTTGGAGTTCAGAAACACTGAACTATGCTGAGAATGGTAATAAACAAACACCAGACTGCTAAAACTGAGATGTTAGAGCATGTTTGCATTCCAGTTTTAGAGTTAATTCAGAGGTGGAGCCTTAAAGAGCTGGCTGTTCTTTTTTTAAGGACGTATCTACATCTCTAGCCAGTGTTTGCAGTGATTGCATGTATACGTTTGTGTTTTTTTCCACATAGCACTAAATGACATCAGTGCTCTACATGAAATGTAATCTAATCTTATTCTGCATTGAACATGTTCTTTTTTTAATGTATGAAAATGAATAGTTGACTGAGCTGAGCTGGCCTCGTGACGTGAATACTTTCTGATTTTTCCCTTTTGAAGGGAACTACAAAAATATGGAAAAGTTAGTACTCCATCTTTAATTATCCGGTTTTTGTATTTAGTGAATCTGTAAAACATCATGAAAAATCTTGTGAACATACTATTAAGCAAAGTCAACTTCTTACAAACAACATATTGTATAACATCATATGACCTTTTTCACCATGCCATTATTTATGTCATCAAATTATGTGAAAAAGAAGAAAAATCACAAAGATAATATTTTATTGCGTCCATGGACTTTAAGAAGGGAAGTTGTGGCCACTTGAGGCCTCATAAGCCCTTGAATTGATGTGGAGACTTCTGCTTTGACAATTTTTGTCAATAATGTTGTTTTGTTATAATAATGTTGCTTGTAAATGACAAATAATGGCAATATGTAAATGCTGTTTATCATCTGAGGTTGTGTTTCTGTAATACTAATACCATAAATATTATGTGATTTCGTTATTAGACAAAAGAAATCATAGGACTGAAAGAGAAAGTACTATTTTTTCCAAATGACTGTGAAATCATGATGTTTTGTTTGAATAAAAAATGTATTCATGTGACAGATCAATATAACAGATAGATATAAAACAAAACAAAATACACATCTCTTTTAAATCCTTTAGTTTTATCAATTAAGGCCTAATCAAACATCTCTCAATAAAAGGAAAAGCACGTGTAAGTTTTGAGAAGCAACTACAAAAGCCCAACTGATAAATATGTACGTTTGTTTAGTTCTGACTTCCGCCACCAGAGGGCAGCAAAGACACGCATTCAATAAACAAAACCAAACGATAAAATAGGATTATGCTTTTCAGGTTCTGTAATCCAAGAGCACTTCAAATCTGCTGAATGTCCAACCACTTTTCTGAGTGATTGGATTTTATCATATCTGATATCCATTTTGATTGACTGTGTCATCACCACCACTGCAACTGTGTGGGTCAATCACACTGAGCAGACTGACTGGCACACGGACTGGGCTTTAAAGTAGGCCACAGCAGTATGGGATTATCACAAAGGTAGTTGTCATTTGGAGAGAATATATGGGAGTAAAGATGAAGAGTATAAAGCAAGCTGGGATTAAACATGGGGACAAACTGATAAAGTTCAGTTTCATCTTAACTATTCACTTCTATCAGATTCTCTTCCTCCCCCTGTATCCCTGTATGTCATATGTCAGTCAGGA
The DNA here is from genome assembly GCF_033807715.1 of Cololabis saira. Lineage (NCBI taxonomy): Eukaryota > Metazoa > Chordata > Actinopteri > Beloniformes > Belonidae > Cololabis > Cololabis saira. Next base: position 47,966,257 of record NC_084587.1, read on the forward strand.
TGCTGAGCAAAATATTATCCTTTAAAAGCAAAGGAAGGCATAGTGAACATACAGAGCAAAGGAAATGCTGCAGAAATGTGGCATTTTGTTAACAAAATTGCAAAAAGAAAGCACATGGTATGTTTATATATATATATATATATATATATATATATATATATATATATATATATATATATATATATATATATATATATATATATATATATATATATTTTTTTTTTTTTTTTTTTTTTTTTTTTTTTTTTTTTTCCAGTGACACATTTCATATCAATACAAACACCTTCCAGAAATTGAGTTGAAACCCAGGTAGAGGCCACACCTGACAAGACTCCAGACGGTCCAAAGATGTCTCAGAGACAATCCAGCCCTTAAGAGCAGGATGTAAGATGCTGGCAGGTAAAGCATATGCTTTAAACAAACTAATGAAATATGGCTTGACAAAAATGATGGTACCCATAACTTAATATTTTGTTGCACAACCTTTTGAGGCAATCAATGCAATTAAACAATTTCTGTATTTGTCAATGAGCGTTCTGCAGCTGTCAACAGGTATTTTGGCCCACTCCTCATGAGCAAACTGCTCTAGTTGTCTCAGGTTTGATGGGTGTCTTCTCCAAATGGCATGTTTCAGCCCCAAAACATTATACCATCATTTTTGTCCAGCCCCATTTCATTAGTTTGTTTTTTTTAATAATTATGTTAATCAACAATTCAAAAGTAATGGCTGATTTTGATTATTTAAGTTTCAATACATTTTTATTTATTGTTACTTTTGTAAGTTTCAAGTGATTTCAGTGAGAATTGTGGGTTTTTCCTTCTTTAACTGAGGGGTACCAACAATTTTGTCCACGTGTGTATTCTTCTTTAATCAAACAAATTTCTTGCACCTGTTTTAGACGTCTGCATGACGTCACAAAAAAATGACCCAACCAGAGGTCAGATATTGAACTGCATATTGACGCCGTATGGACGTTCATATTTAGACGTCAAAGAATTGCACGTTGTATGCACGTCTAGAAATGGTCTTTGACGGACCGACCAAATATAGACTAGATCTGGACGTCACCCAGACGTCCAATGTTTGCTGGGATACGAGTAATGCCACAACCTGGTTTTAGTGTACAGGAACATCTGCACTGAATATGGGCTGGAAATCCCAACACCGAGCTGGGAGATTCCTTCAAGAGTGGTGGAGAATGAAAGAACAAAGATCCTGTGGGACCTCCAGATCCAGAACAATAAACTGGTGCTGGCTAACCAACCAGACACTGTGGTGGTTGACAAGCTCCACAAGAGAGCAGTAGGGACGGATGTAGTGGCAGCAATATCAAGAAGGAACACTGTGTTGTGCCACAAATGGAGCGCTGGTTCAGTTATCAGAGAATTATTAATAATTGTCTCACAATAGTTATTATTAACAAATAGAGAAGATGACTTATCAAAATGAATTATCAAAATGAATCAATCAAAACAGAGAACCTCCTGGAAATAATAACTAAACAGTAAAATCCATCTCAAAGTAGCTGTTATTCCATACGTGCCAGTCTGTTGCCAGGGGGGGCGTTACAGAATAACAGTGAAGGAAGGAGTCCGAGCACAGACCTTTGCAACCAGCAGCTGTAGCAAATATGTATAAAATAAATACAAACAACATAAGCAACAACTAACTAAAGAGTAAACATGAATTAGAATCAGAAAAAAACAAAAAAAAACAAAAAACAAATGAATGAACAAGACCACGACCCAGCGTACAGATGGATTAAGTCCCTAAATATACCGTGATTGCAAATCAACACTTGGATTGAAATACTCTTCAATGGCCAAGTAATTCGCCTAATCTCAACCCAGCAAAGCAGCTTTCAGGTGCTGAAGACGAAGAGCAGAAAGGTTTGCAAACAAGCAACAACTGAAGGAGGCTACAGCGAGGGTGTGGAGGAAGCTCAGGATTGGGTGGTGTCCATGTGTTTCAGAACGCTCAAGGATTTCCATCAAAGTATTAAATTATGGTTATATTTATATTAACGCTATTTTGTCTCAAACACCTTTGAGTCTTGGAAAATGGAGGTACTTTGTTTAAAATCGTGTAATTTCGGCGCAATTTATGCCATTCCTTCGGCCGTTTCTTCGCCCGAACCGTAACGTGCACCCAGGTGTGTTATACATCAAAATGTGAGTCTTCATCTTGCGACGATGCGCATTACTTTTTTCAGTCAAAAGCGTTACCGTGGCGACGATAGATGCCAAAAAGCGCGCCCACCCTTCATCTGATTGGTCCATATTTGATAGGTACTTTCTGCCATAAAACGTTTGAATGGTTTGACATAAAGACTCGTGGGTGGTGTCATCGGACTCGGTTTTGAGTCCTTGAACTTAATTGGCGCAAATTAGCCCCGCACCTCCATCTGATTGGTCGATATTTGATAGTTCCTATTTTCCGCCATAACCTTTGAATGGTTTGACATAGAGAGTCGTGGGTGGTGTCATTGGACTTAGTTTTGAGTCCTTCACCTTTATTGCTGAAAATTGCACGCGCAAGGGCCCATTCATCGCTGCTTGCAGCTTTAATTATATATTTTATTTGGATCAATTGGAAACTAACGTAAAAAAAAACTAATGTGACATGAAACTCCAATAGAGAATGAATTTATAATCAACTTTCAGTCGAACCAAGAAAAGTTTAGCCAGTCTTTATTGAATAATTTAAAGGTCCTGTTTCAATTATTCTGCTTGACATTTTCTTAAATTAAAGAAATACAATTGTAAAACAAAAATGAAAACGAAATCCACCTCTTCACAATCAAATTGAATTGTATGCAGCCTATGTCCCTGACTCAGTGGAAAGACTCCTGCTCTTCACCCACATGCAGCCCAACTGTCTCGGGGTCTCTCCCTAATTCAGAAAATGCCTCCAAAGAGTCATGAATGGAATAATCTAGATACGCAATAAAGATTAGAGGTTACACAGGCTTTACTTCGGGCTGCAGGCAGATCAGAAAAGGAAAATGAAGTAAAACAGAGAGAAGATGTTTGGAAATGATACGAGCAGCAAGATTACATAAAGGGTTGTAAAAAGCATCTGGTTCAGATAAGAGATGAGGAAATGATCAAAGAGAGGGTGGGATTGTTGGGAGTGTTGCTTTTAAAGGGTTTATTGCTCTGCTGTAGAACTCATCACTGACAGTCGCTGACAAGAGCATTAAAGCTGAGCTGCATGTCAGTGATTTTCTTTTCGTCGTGTATTAAATAATACACTCATACCGTGTGTGTGCTTTCATACAGAAGAAGAGTAGGCTCAGGTGAAGAAGGTTGATAAAAATGTTATTCTAATGTTGAATGTAATCATTTGTCACTTACATGGGCTATTTAAAAGCAGAGCAACTTTAACTTGTACCTTCAATACAATATGCTGAGCTTTTCATTAAATGTAATTACAAATGCATATTTGTTAGTCTTTATGGAAAAAGACACACTTCCTGTCAAAGTGCTGCATCTGTCAGTCCCAGTTTTGGTAAAGGTATGAGGATGTGTGCACACAACCACATCCTCAATATCCGGTGAACTTTACTGACCTCATGAGTCGATGTGGATTCACCTGTACGCAGTTCAAGTGGTTAAAGATGCGTCCACCTGCAAGTCAAGGCACTGCTTCCTGAAATTACTGCACGATCGTGCACCACTACTTCTTCATTAAAGCTGCTATATGTAGAAATTACACCATACAATGTTTAAAAAAGTCAACCTAAAGCTCTGGTCACACTACAGTAGCCTTAATGTTTAATGTTACCATGGCAACTTATGCACATATTAACTGTAAATTTTGTCACCTGGTAAAATGGGATTTGTTTGTTGGTTAAATCCAGTTGTAAAGTATGATAAGAACCTCCAGTTCAATACTTCCCCTTAACTGGGCACAAACATGCCTGCATTCATGTCAAGATCCAAAGTTTTTAAACAATCTTTACTATTTTACAGAACAGGAAGTCTGGACAACACACCTGTGGGTTTACGTCTGTAAATTATAGTAAAACACAGACTTTGCTTGTCCCGTATAAATGCACTCCACAGAATACAGGAACCAGGGTGCAATTTCTCAATTACTGCAGGTCCCCACGAATTCATCATCAAGATGTCTGCTTTGAGAGCTTTTTTGTATTTCTTCTTCTTTTTTGCTTGTTGTTTTTCAGTCAGAGCCCAGTAATACACAAACACTCAACTCACAGTTCAGTTCAAGAGCTCAGTGTGAAATATTGTTTTAATGGAGCTCTGGCATAATTCAGTTTGACGATGAAACTATGCAGGTTCAGCAGAAGACTTTCACCTCGTCTGTACGGTCTTCACATCTGCATCAAGTTGCTACTCAGATTCTAAACGTTTCCACTTCATTTTATTTTATTATAATATGAATTTTTGCCTACATAAAACAAGTCTAACATAGTTTAGGTCAAATGCCACATTCTCAGTTATTAAAATTCATACCTGCTGCTAATGCTAAAATCTAAAATGTGAACTCTTGCAGGTGATAGTGTATAAAGAGCAGATCATTTAGATGAGTAGAAATGTGAGGATCAAACTTAACGCTGTGCTCCAGAAGAAGACCAGAGTGAAGGCGGTGTCCTTCTGTCTGACTGCGGAGGGAAGATCTTCAAAGTGACACGCCTTCTCTTCTTTATCTTTTTAATTGTGTGAAATCCTGAAAGATTAAATCTTTTCTTTTTGATACAGGTCTGGATTTGTTAGTGAACACAGTATTAAGCTGCTGCGGCACGCAAGGAAGACTTCCTGCAGTCCTTTGCTCCGTGCAAGTGATCTGTAGGATTTTCGTATGAATTTTACTAATTGTTTGGTCTCAGACATCTTAAAAAAGTCACTTCCTAATATGTTCATGGTCTGAAATAAAGAGGGGATGCAAAAAACTCTTCAGAAAACTGTTGCACAAATAGTGGATTTTCACATCCCCATGCATTGCTTTACAAGCAACCAGCAGAGTTGTTAAAGTGATTATTTTCAAAATGTTTTGAAGCTGCAACGAAGCGCAAACAAGTTGCATTGTCTTACGCAAGCAGCAGGAGATGAGAGGAGTAGAAACAAATGATCAGAAAGAGGCGTTTTATCACTTGTATTCCCCCTATAGACACAATAAAATAAATAAATAAAATGAAAATAAAGTCTTGGCTGTGGCCTCAAACATCTGGGAGAATTCTATGTGATGTTTTGGTATTAGAAGCCTCTGAACCAGTAACTGACATCATTTGACTCAAGTGCAGAAATGCTTCAATTAACAACAGTTTACGTACATCGGCTGTAAAGTGTCAAGTTCTGTCACTGCATCAAATCACAAAGATCTACAAGGTTTCCACCCCTTTAATCTATATTATCAAGTTCATTAGTACATACATGAAAGGAGCATGGTTTGAGTCAAATGCCTTTACAGACTTTAATCCACTGTTACTGATGAAATCCAGAATGTGAACTCTTGCAGGTGATAGTATATAAACTACACAATGAAACCAGAAATATGAGGATCACACTTACCGCTGTGCTCCAGAAGAAGACCAGAGTGAAGGCTGTTTCCTTCTGTCTGTGTTCTGACTGTGGAGGGAAGATCTCCAAAGTGAGACGCCTTCTCGTCTTTATCTTTTTAATTGTGTGAAATCCTGAAAGATGAAAGCTTTTCTTTTTAATACAGGTCTGGATTTGTTAATTAACACAATACTAAACTGCTTTGGAGAACTAGATGCAGCATTGCAAAATAACTTCCTGTCTTGCTCTATTTCATCTTAGAGGAAGTAGAAACTATCTTTGTAATCACCCTGTGAGTGAAGTATTTCTTTAGAAAGCTCTTTCCTGATGACTTTATGTTACTGGAGCAAAACCAGATGCAAACAACTCATCAGAACACTGTTGCATAAATTCCTGATTCAGTACTTTCACAATGACCTATAGAGTTTTTCATGTGTTCGTAATTTTGTCCATCTAGCGAGAGCACAAGCAAAAAACGCTGGGTGGTGGGAGGAGAAGAAAGAGACAGCAAAAGCTTAAAGGCTTTTAAACAAGTTTCTTTTGATTATATGCCACAGAAGAGTTAATGCTCCAGCTAATCATCAAATGTAAAACCACACACACACACACACACACACACACACACACACACACTCTCTCTCTCTCTACAATGTAGAAACAAAATTCAATCGTTTGCATATCTCAAAAACCCATATTTTACAATAGAACATAAACAACAAATCCGATCCCTGATAGATAACTGACTTTTTGCCACTTCATGGAAAATTTTTGTCCAGAATTTGATGGCAGTGTCTCAAACCACGTCTCAAAAAAGTTGGAATAGGGATGACAAAAGGCTGGAAGAGTAATTGCCACAAATCAAAAACAACTGGAGGAGCATTTGAGGAGTAATTAGGTAAATTAGTAACAGGTCACCAACAAGACTGCATATGAAAGGACCGTTTCAGAGGGACAGAACGTCTCAGATGTAAAATTCGGCAGAGGTCACTAATGCAACAAACTGTGTCAACAAATTGTCGACTAATTTACGGAGAAATCCTCGGTAGGAATCTGTGCACATGGGGACAAGGCTGGAGGTCAAATGTTGGTGATTTTCAGACAGCAAAGCAGACTTTATTCTCTATTGAAACCACTAGGGGGGTCAGAAACACCTCCAGAGATCACTGTCTGTGAAAACAGGTCACTGTGCCACCCACAAATGCAGCTTATAATACCAAGAAGAAACCATACGTGAACACCGCCACCGCCATCATTTGGGCCAACGGTGATTTGAAATCATCTGAGGCAAAATGGAAAACAGTTCTGCGGTCAGATGAATCAAACTTTGTAATTCTTTTTGGAAACCAGACTACAGCAGAGAGAGAGCATCCAGCTGGCCATCAGCCTGCATCTCTGATGGTTTGGGTTGCACTCGTGTCTGTGGTGTGGGCAGCCTCCACATCTGGAAAGGCTCCATAACTGCTGAAATGTACATGGAGGTTTGTCTTTTACATTTTTCACAGCGTCCCATCTTTTTCAGGATTGGCATTGTTATTCCTCGATAACCTCCAGTTCTCTGTCGGCAGTTGACCTCTTCAAGCTTGGGTCCAAGGTCTCTAATTTTGTTCTGTTGGTGCCCAGGCCAACACACGGCCAAAGTTCCGGGGGCTGTCCTCGGGAATGGGCAGACAGTTCGGGGGGTCGCCCTCGAGGCCGGGCCGACCGGCGAGACCGTTCGGGGGGTCGGACGGGATGCGGGGAGCCGGCTTAGGGGCAGACGGGATGCTTGGAGCTGGCTCGGGGGGACCCCGGGTCCTCTGAGCTGGCTGAGGGGGAACCCGGGTCCTAGGAGCTGGCTGAGGGGGAACCCAGTTCCTAGGAGTTGGCTGAGGGGGAACCCGGGTCCTAGGAGCTGGCTGAGGGGGAACCCAGTTCCTAGGAGTTGGCTGAGGGGGAACCCGGGTCCTATGAGCTGGCTGAGGGGGAACCCGGGTCCTCGGAGCTGGCTGAGGGTCTGGGACCATCACCGGAGCAGGGGCTGATGCGACCGGGACCACCGCCGACACAGGAGACGATGCGCCCGGGAACACCACCGGAACAGAAGCTGATGCATCCAGGACCACCACCGAAACAGGAGAGGATGCACCCGGGACCACAGGACAGGAACAGGCTGGGGCTGGCGCAGACGTCGTCTCCCCTGGGCTTGAACACACCTTGGCCCCCCTCGAGCCAGGCGTGTTCCCCAGAAGGGGGACTCCTCCTCGACCCGGCGCATGTTCTTTGCTGACTCCCGGCAGAAGAACTCAAGCAGCGTGATGAGCTCTCCCGCTGGGTCCATAATGGTTGGTCCGTTCTGTCACAGTGTGTGTTGGTTGAGGACCCAAATGCAGGAGAGCAGGACGCAGGAGTTGGCAAAAAGCAGGGTTTATTGGACAAAAAACAAAACCAAAAGCAGGATAAAAAAAGGCTGAACAGAAACAGGGGGTCGGTCTGTTCTGTCAAAGTGTGTGGTTGTTGAGGACCCAAAAGCAGGAGAGCAGGAGGTAGGAGTTGGCGAAAAGCAGGATTTATTATATTTGAGCAAAACCAAAGTGCTGCTAAGCAGGATCAAAAACTGGCAGAACAAAACAGGGATCCAGAAACTAGAGGAGAACATGGAGGGAGCAAACAGTACGGACCGACAGGGAGCAAGGGAAAGACAAGACTAGATATACACAGGGGATAACGAGACACAGGTGCGGACAATCAGGGCAGATGGGAAACAGGAGGGGCAGAACCGAGAATCAAAAACTGGGGGAAGTGTCAAACCCTGACAAGATGGGAGCAAGGGAAGTCAAAACAGAACTAACTGGAGACAGTCCTGTCAGAAGTTGAGGCTGGAAAAATAATTTATTATGGGGCATTTCTTCCGATTTAAGCGGCATTGCATTATGGCCCGATAGTTGAACCTCGGATTCAGGAGGAACAATGCGGTTTTCGTCCCGGTCGCGGAATACTGGACCAGCTCTATACCCTCCGCAGGGTGCTCGAGGGTTCATGGGAATTTGCCCAACCAGTCTACATGTGCTTTGTGGATCTGGAGAAGACATTCAACCGTGTTCCTCGTGCCATTCTGTGGGGGGTGCTGAGTGAGTATGGAGTCCGGGGCCCTCTATTAAGGGCTGTCCGGTCTCTGTATGATCGAAGCAGGAGTCTGGTTCGCATTGCCGGCAGTAGATCAGACTTGTTCCCGGTGCATGTTGGACTCCGGCAGGGCTGCCCTTTGTCACCGGTCCTGTTCATAATTTTTATGGACAGGATTTCTAGGCGCAGCCAGGGGCCGGAGGGGTTCCGGTTTGGGAACCACAGGATTTCATCTCTGCTTTTTGCGGATAATGTCGTCCTGTTGGCTTCTTCGGACCGGGACCTTCAGCATGTGCTGGGGCGGTTTGAGGCCGAGTGCGACGCGGCAGGGATGAGGATCAGCACCTCCAAATCTGAGGCCATGGTTCTCCATCGGAAAAGGGTGGCATGCCTTCTCCGGGTGGGTGGAGAAGTCCTGCCTCAGGTGGAGGAGTTCAAGTATCTCGGGATCTTGTTCACAAGTGAGGGAACGATGGAGCGTGAGATTGACAGAACGGATCGGTGCAGCGTCCGCAGTTATGCGGTCGATGTACTGGACCGTCGTGGTGAAGAGGGAGCTGAGCCGAAAGGCGAAGCTCTCGATTTACCGGTCAATCTACGCCCCTACCCTAACCTATGGCCATGAACTTTGGGTAGTGACCGAAAGGACAAGATCGCGGATACAAGCGGCCGAGATGAGTTTCCTCCGCAGGGTGGCTGGACGCTCCCTTAGAGATAGGGTGAGGAGTTCGGTCACCCGGGAGGAGCTCGGAGTCGAGCCGCTAGTCCTTCACATTGAGAGGAGTCAGCTGAGGTGGCTTGGGCATCTGTACCGGATCCTCCTGGATCCTCCCTAGGGAGGTGTTCCAGGCATGTCCCACCGGGAGGAGACCCCGGGGAAGACCCAGGACACGCTGGAGAGACTATGTCTCTCGGCTGGCCTGGGAACGCCTCGGACTCCCCTCGGAGGAGCTGGAGGAAGTGTCTGGGGTGAAGGAAGTCTGGGCATCCCTGCTGAGGCTGCTGGCCCCGCGACCTGGTAACGGATAAGCGGGAGAAGATGAGTGAGTGAGTGAGTGATGAGTGCATTATGGGTATTATTGTTCTTTGCTTTGTGTGTGCATCATTACACTCTCCTTTTCTTGTTTGTATTTTAAGAACTGACACCAGAGTTGGTGGGATGAAAAACAGCTCCTCGTTCTGCTTGATAACTATATTTGGCTGAGGAGTTGATGTCATTCTCAGATGTAACAAACTACACGTTGTTTATTTCTGCCACATTATTCACGCTCATCTTTGTAACTCTTAACAGCACTGGCATCATTTTATGCACATTATGGTCAAATGGAAATCAAATGGAGCAGGTATGTGCTACGTCCAAGTACTCTGGCTTTGTGAACTGTCCCTGGCCCTTTTTGAAAAAAAAAAAAACATTTCATTTCAGTGGTGGTCAATATAACCTTTCAGGTGTGTTGATATAAAGGTGTTAAATAAGACATCAGTGTTGCTTTGCAACTATTTGGTAAACAAGTATATAATGTTATTATGAAGCCTTGACTGCAGCATTCCCACCCTGCAGATGCTGAGGTGGAAGTCTGCATCTGTGGAAGTGGATGACGACTCAAGTGACCACAGATGTTCCCATCCTGAAATCGTTATTGAGTCTCCAGGTTTCGCTGAAGCATCGTGTTACACTACGATGACACCTGATATCAGATCTGATTTACTCTTCACTTGTTACGACCACGTTACAGCTGACCACACAGCGTTCGCGACGCGTCCTCTCTGCAGATTATCAGGAGAAATAAATCTCACCTTTTACAGCCCTTCTGACTGCCAGGAGAGGAACAAAAATGCAGTCTGGATTGTTAAGTCCTGCAGGAGAGGGACATGATTTATATCTGTTACTCAGGTCTTCTTTGAAAAAATACACATTTTATTGATTTGATTTTTTTAAATAAACAAATATGATTATTACAGAATCCCCGAATCCAGCCTGAATTTGCATTAAATAAAAACAAACATGGAGATCTTCCTTTTTTTAATCTGCATTTTTCATTTTTGCATGTCAGCTTTTACTCCACTGAGCTCATCTGACCTTCTTTGTCGATTTTTTACGGCCTTTTCTGGTGAAAATATTCCCTTAATCTCCATTCAGTTACTGATGCAATCTTTAATTTTTCTACTGACAACCATTCCTGCCTCGTTGAGGATCACAGTTTCAGAGCATCAGACGGTGCTGACTATCACTACTGCAGACGTATTGTGTGCATGTGTATTTGTTTGCATATAGTTAATGCACAGTCCCATATGGAGGGCACCTTGAACAATAGGAAGCTCTATAAAGTGCAGAGGATTGAGGACAAATCAACATTAGCAACTGAGCAGACGAGCTCAGGGAGCCAGTGAGGAAATAAAAACAGGATTACTGGAGATGTTACAAATGTGGACAGAAATAGAATCAGCCATAATACATCAACTGTAACTGACACACTTCTGCAAAATAAGTATTTCATCACCAACATTTTATCTGCTCAAGTAAAGCAGACATTTATCAACATAAGACTAAGGAGTCTAAATGTTTAAATAAACAGATTCATCCCGGCAATAGTTAAGATAAGCAAGAGGAAAAGTAAACTCAAAACAGACAAAGCGAGTGATGAATCCAGAGAGAGAGAGAGAGAGAGAGATGAGAGAAGGAGGAGCGATAGCAGTGAGAGATATGACTCTGATTATGAACTGGTGTCAGTTGCCGTAGAGACGGATAAAGAGGAGGAGAGGATAAGACCGAAACACAGAGTGGAAGAGGACGTCTTTGTGAGTGCCAGCTGGACAGAAGCATGACTGACATGAAAACAGTGCCGTCTGTGGACCTGCCAGAGGGGAAGTTAGCGAAGAAGGTCAGTGGATGCCGGTGCCCAAACATGCAACCCGCTCGGTTTTGCCACTGAGACAGAGCTCCACGTGGTTCGCTGTGGCAGCACGGGTCTCTCCTCCTGAGCTCAGGCTCTTACTCAAGTTCTCCCAAACTTTCACTTTGATTTATTGCTTCATTTCTGCTCATTAAAAACATCCTCATTTAGGAAGAGGGTGGACAGTATATTGTATTTTAATGTTTTTGAGCTCAAACATGATGAATTTACAGAACTGCTGCAGTCGTTTTTTACACACAAACAAATCCAGTCTGTCATTTCTTCATTATTCAACACTTGCTGAATACTTCTCTGTTTGTCCTCAACCGTCCAGGGTTCCATCAAGAAGAAGATGGAGTCGATAAGACGATGGAGCTCAGCGAGTATCAAGAGGCCACCGAAGGCCAAAGCCAAGGCCTTGAGTCTGTCCTCTCCTGTAGGAGACCCTGAAGACATGTGGCTGCAGGAGGCAGACAAGGGCAAGCTGCGTCCCATTGTTGATTCAGTCTTTGGACAGGTAGGACAATGAAGATTGTTGCATGCTTGGCTGATGTACCGCAGAATGTTGAATACGGCCTAAAGAGTCCAGCACTCTGCTAATGTGTAGGCCCTTGTGATGGTTTATATTTGTTAGTATCCCGTGACAACGTCCAGACAGATGATGCGTCTAAAAATGCTTGTAAAACTGGATTTCAAATGTAATTTTTACACTCTGAGCTCAGCATCAAGGAGTCACTCTGGGTTCAACTTCTTTTTACTTGTATATGTCATCAAAAATACTGGTGGAAGGTTTTGTGATGCATTTGGATGGAAACCCATTTCACGACTGTTTATGAACGTAGATTCAGCAGGTGATGATGCTGGTAGTTAGATGCCAACTTCATTAAAATTGTAGATAAACTGCAATACCAACACTTTCCCTTAAAATAAATTGCGAAAGAAGTACTGACTTGAAGCCTGACTAGAAAGTGATGTGTTTTATGATAACTGAAGTCATCCATCAGGAGGTGATGGAGACCATTTCTCCTAAACAGTGAAATATGGTTTAGGCTAAGCTTGAGGTTTAGGAGGAACATGAATCTGAGTTGTTGGGGCTGTTGATTACTGGTTAGTAGTTGGATGGAATTGTCCCCTTCTGGGGATCTTTGTTACCAGGACCATCCAGTCCTGAGTTATCCTCTCTGGGTGAACGGGAGAACGAGAGGCAGAGCCTGCAGAAACTAAACTCCTCTTTTGTGGAATCAGCTCCAAGTCAGTGTTCAGGAAGCAGACACCCCCTCTTCCTTTACGATTAGGCTTAAAACATTTCTGTCAGAGATAACTTTATGAGGACCTGTGCATATTCTTGTCGAATGTCTTTAATAATATCGGTCTTTTGTGTGGTGGAGGCTGACAGCAGCTCTCCGTGAGTCTGGCTCCGCTGGGGACTTGTTTTCAGTCCTGTTAACATGGTTTTCCATTGTCAGCTCGAGCTTGAGGTGGGGGATAGCACCAAGAATCACTGTAATCTCCTTGGCTAGAATGTTGTCATGAATTGCCACTACATTAAATTTGAATTTTGGTCTCAATTGGACTGAATGGGGTTATGAATTAGGATGAATCGGATCATGAGCTATAATAAACTGGACTCAATTTAAAGATAATTTGGATTTAACTGATGATATTTTGCTCCGTTAACTTTGAATGCTGTGTTTTGTAAAGTGCTCAGCCGTTCACTACGGTTAACCGGGAGAAGTAAATACAACGATAATGTTTCATTTTTACTCAGTTCATCGCAGGCTTTTCAGTAAACTAACTGAAACTTTAATTTTATTGATTTCACTGTGCAAGATGCACGTTAGTGCACGTAAGTGTAAGTTTCTTTGAACAGAAAAAAGACAGTGAGAAACTGCTCTTCACTGTGAAAAAAATGTTTTTAAGACTGTACATATGTTTGACAAGCGGCCAGCTGTGTCATTAAGATTGGACTCAACTTGAACTCAATCCTGATTTTTCTTTAATGCGCTGCTCTTGAGTCAGACTGGAACTCTGGGGACTCCAGACTGGACATGAAGTTTGGTGACACGACTACTGCACTGATTTCTTACTTTGGGGTATTGTAACGACGTGATTTTTCAGCGGGAGTAGCTACACGTCTTGCAGCTGCAGTTCACACTCACCCCCATGTTTCCTCACGTTTGATATCAGTCAAGTTAATCTGGTCGGTATCTGAGCTGGGATGGCTGGGAAGTGTTTATTTTTGTATGATTTCCTTATGCCACCAATGAAATGCTGTCAATCAAAACGAGGGAGGGGGGGGGGCAATTCTTGGTCCCTGAGGGCCAACCCCCCCCCCCTCTGGTCGAGACAATTTTCATCCAGAGAGCAGGAAGGCTCTACCTTTTTAATTAGGCTTAGCCTAAAGATAGGGCTTGTTATGGTACTACAAGTCTAGGCTGCTGTGGGATCTCCCATGATGCACTGGGCCTTTTCCTCACTTCTTGACACTCCATTTAAGCACACACCATCGCTGTTGTCATTAATGTTTACGTGTTGCATGAACGGGCTGAGTCTAGTATCACTGTGCTACTCTGGCACTGAGCACACTGTAGTGCACTTTCTCAGCAGGGCGACTAAAGCTTTGAGTATTTTTTCGGTGCGCTCCAGTGCCTCAGCTATGGAGATATTTGTTTTGCTTCTTTTTTTTGTATTTCTTAGGAAGTTATCTCTTTACTGCTCATTTCTGTTTCTGTGATAGCTACCCTAATTCTTTTTTGTGTCCTTGATCTTGACACCAGCCTTCTTCATGCTCAACTAGATACCAAGCAGCTTTTAGGCTTATTGCTGCTGTGGTGCACATTAGTTATTTTGGTCTCTGTAATGTTCCAGAGGTATTGTACGGAGCACTGGAGGGACATATTCTAGCGACTGTAAGAAGCTGTTGTTGGGCACTCACTCTACGCCAGGGGTTGGCAGTTCCAGTCTTCATGGGCCAGCATCCCATGTCCCGTCATGTTTTATGTTTGCCTGCATCAACACGCCTGATTCAAATTGATTGTCATCATCAGCTTGTTATCAAGGTCTGCACAAATATGGTAATGACAATCTGTTGTATTGGGGTGTCAGGAAGCAGAGAAACTTCTAAAAGATGCAGAACAGTGGCCCTTGAGGACTGGAATTTCCCACCCCTGCTTTAGGCAATCTATACGATGGCCAAGCCCGACTGACTCCTAAAGACTTATTCGTTTGACCGGTCTGAGTGTTTCAGTCGATGAAGCAGAGCATCATTCCTGATCTGTGGCACTGTTGGAACAGAATCAGAGGTTGATCTTGGTCTGAAGTATCCATAGCTCCCACTATCAAGTCGTAGTAGTACATATGTAGGCATATATATTTGTGTCCTTTTTTCTGCAGTCAAGGAAATCTTACTTGAATAATGACTGAGAATTTTGTGAGGTGAATTGGGTGTAGTTAATGTTGGACATGAAAAATCCGTCTCGGAAAGTGAAAAAGGTTACAGCATTACGGAAGGGCCTGACCAATGGTCATCTCAGGTAATCTTTCCAAATGTCACTTTTGGACATTTGTTGTTGCATCGTGCAACCAAAAAACATTAATCAAAGGTCCACCGAGAAGAAATGAACATTTTGTTTCTCTGTCCTCCATTTTCTGTGTGTACAGAGGCCATTGTTCAGATTATTCATCCATACAGTCAGCAACAGATGGACTGAATAATGAGAAAGTGAAGGAAAGCGCTGCTGGGATGAGGGAGGCTGGACAAATGCCATAAAGAAAGAGAGAAAGAGATTGATTCTGCTATAAAGGCAGATTAGAGCTTAGATAAGTGTGTACTTATGCTGCACAGGAAAGGTTTGACCTTTGAGGAACAAGATGAGGTTTTGTATAATCTCAACTCTGACAAGCTGTCTGACTGATTTTTCTAGCAAATACAGAAAATCACGTTTACTTTTCTGTTTAATGTTATATGATTCAAGCTATGGATTGCTTTTCTTTGCTTTGCTTGTATGAAAACCCATTAATTAAATTTGATACAACATCCACAGCGGCAAGAAAGCATGTGAACCCTTTAGAACGGTATACTTATAGTAAAATGGTATTGGGAAATCAAATGTAATTTCTACCTAGAAAAGACAGACAAACATCAAATGTAAGACATGGAAAGTAAAGGGGTTATAATTCTTTTTTTTTTTAAATGAACACATTAAAATAACCAAGTCTAACTACAAGAGAACAAAAATATATATCTTCAGTCAAATAAGCTAAAAATATATTGTTCTACTTTTGTTAAAATTCACAAAATCAGTTTGTGGCATTGGTGTGAAAAAAATATATAAATAAAACAAATAAGAGCAGATTTTATAGACTATAAATAGATTTAAAAGTGGGTTAGT
Source organism: Cololabis saira (assembly GCF_033807715.1). Classification (NCBI taxonomy): domain Eukaryota; kingdom Metazoa; phylum Chordata; class Actinopteri; order Beloniformes; family Belonidae; genus Cololabis; species Cololabis saira. The sequence goes on from NC_084587.1 coordinate 47,982,164, forward strand.
TGATTTACCATTATGCCTGTGATGCTGAGCAGCAAGATTTGTGTCCTCTACTCGTGGATATTTAGATACAGAACGTGCAGATCTGAATCTTTTATGACGTCCTATCCCTTCATCCCATTGTTTCAACAGAATCTCTAATCCACATGACTCTAGTGATCTCAAGGGCAGCTCAAAGCTACATTTTACATCACATGTAAATGCATCAATGAAATCTGGACAGGTGCAAAATGTATCATCCTCCTTGTGTACGAGCAGTAAAACGTGTGACAATCCAGAATACTATTGTTGCAATCTAACATATGATGTCACATTGAAAGGAACCACTGGTGTCAGTTCAGCCCCTCAGAAAATAAGTTAAATATTCCATGAATCCTGTCAAAATGGTCTTATTTTGAGCAAAAATATCTCTGTCACAAGATAAGAAAAATCTTCTTAACTAGAATTCTTAAAACTAGTAAAATAGTTTCAGTCTTCTAATTTTCTTGAAACAAGGCTATTTAACTTTCTTAAAAATTAGTTTTTGCAGTGTATGTGATCAAATGTACTTTACCTTGTAGAAAAATTTCTTCTTGCTCTTTTTTTCCTGAACATTTTCATTTGATTTTTTATCTTATGCAGTTATAGAAACTTTGTGAAAGCAGCTTATTAATATATCAATCTCTGAAATAGAAGATGTTCACACATTTACTCTAAATTAAGAAATTCTTGCTTCTAACCAGCAATAGTGGTGCTTTATCAGTTTTTTTCTAAATTCTTCCACCAACAGCTGTTAGCTGCTATCTTTTCATGTGCTTTCTAATTTTCATGTGCCTGAAAGTGAAAGTAATAGCATATACGAATACTGTTTTTGTGAGAAGATCCTAATGAGAATTTAAACTGATCCAAAAGAACATTTGGTCATTTTTAGCACCATGATTCTCTCCAAAGGTGTGTAGGTTAAGTTACTTATACGAGAATGCCTTAAGGTTTATACTTGCTTGATCTTTTGGTCGGATAAAGGTATTTCCAGTTGTTGCACAAGGCAACCAGGAAAAGCTCTGAAGCTACATGAATCCTTGAATCCTTGAATGGACAGATGGGCTTGATGCAAGTGCTTTTTTGGTTCTAGATCAGACTTGCAGAACATTTGAGAGGAGCTTGGGCCATTCCTCTTTCCAGAACTGTTACAGGTCAGATTCATTAGTAGGATGTCTGGTGTGAGCAGCCCTCTTGAAGTTATTCCACAGCATCTCCTTGAGGTTAAGATGGATTTCTCTTTGAGGTTTCTCTATGGTAGAGTTGCTTCTACAAAGCTTCAGCTGGTGGACAGCCACCCTCACAGATTCATTTCCCCCTCCATGATAACAGGTGATCAATGTCCTGGGGCAGCACAGCAAACCCAAATCATGATTCCCCTTCCACCGTACTTCCCCACCAGGATCATGTTTTGAGCTTGGTGAACTAGTCCCCTTTTCACCTCAAGGACTTGGAGGAGGTATTCTTCCTGGACAATGAAACTTTTCTTTGCCATAGTGTTTTTAGGCAAACTTCGGGGAGAACAAGGTGGTTTGGAAAGCAGCAGCTCTCAATGCAGTGATCTGCCATGGACACCTGGGGCCTCATTTATAAAGCTTGCTTGCGCACAAAACAGGGCTGAAAGATGCGCAAGCCACCTTCTACGCAAAGGTTGGGATTTAAAAAGAAAAAACTAACCGAAAAATCTGCGTATCCCTACGCCAACCCCGACCCTCCCGTAGGAACATACTTAAGACATGGGGAACTGGCGACGCAGGCGGTGAGGTGGTGAAATGAATGAGGAGGAGGCGGTAGGGGGGCTCCCATCCCGTCTTCGCACAGAGTGTCTTGATGATTTGACAGGCTGAGCCTACCGTTAGTTCTTAAACTGTAAAAAGTGGGGGGGCAAAAACATGAGTTTGAAAAGTGGGGGGGGGGGGGGGGGGGGGGCATGCCCCCCCTGTTCCCAGTGGAAATTGCGCCCTAGCGTTTTATTTTCACTCGATTTATTTAATACTATTTATATACTATTTATACTTTTACTGTGACCACCAAATAATGTAGTTTTCCTGGCCTCATCCACAACATCTCGTTCCCACTTCCCAGTCTCCGTGAAATGTAGTGGCACGGTGGCTCGACACGTCTCATCATGCGTCTCATTCATCCTGACGTCCAAACAGGCTGCAGGAAGCCGCTGCGCATGCTCAGCAGGCTTATTCATATGCAAATACTACTTTGCATGGCCCATTTATTGTAAAAAGTGGGCGTGTAGAGGGCGGGATATGAGCCGAATTCCGCTGCGCAACGTTCCAGCTGGACTGTGATTTATAAAGCGAACATTGCGTGCAAGTGTGCGTGCACATGGTTTTATAAATCCGGATTTTTTTTTGCGCCCGCCATTTTCGGCTTTTGGCTTTACGTGCACTTTTAGTATGAATCCTGCGCACTCTTTTATAAATGAGGCCCCTGGACTGGTGAAGAATTTTTGCTTGTTTGCTTGCGTCATGAGCGGAGAACTTTGCCTGGTCCAGTGATGTTTTTGAGTTGCTCACACCCGACTGTTGGGGCTCAGATCTCATTTTATAGCAAATTGATGCAGAAAACCATTTCAGAGTCCCAAAATTTTCACATACTTTCCTGCTGCTCTAGAAAAGAGTCTCAAACATTGATGGTTGTGAATGGTTGGTTCAGAGTCGACAGACAAAGAATGAATGTAGGGTGAGCTCTTTATGTTACTATTGAACTATTGACGTTTATTGAATGCTCAATTCATATATACATTTCTTTAAACTGTTATTATACCCTTCTTTCATGCCTTGGGTTTGTGGTTATTACCTTTCAGGAATCTTTAGCTTAACTGTTTTTCCTTGTTGCATTTGATTCCTTTGAGGATTCCCGTGACCTGAACGACTGAGCGTCTACATCAGCTTAATACAATTTTAATAAATACTGGTGAATACTCAACATAATGATCTCTGTTGTTTGTGGGATTTAGTTTTTTTACATGGTTTCATTTGTGAATCATTTATTTGCCTGACACGAACTGAATTACAAATTGTGTCATAAATCTATGTATGTCAACATGCAAATGCAAATCTCAGCCAACGCGACCTACAGCGTAGTTATTAGCGTAGTTGACATGCAAAATCCTGACTTTTGGAAGCAGTCCATCGTGTCACTTGTCGTCCCAGGGCTGGATTTTCTGTTGGCCGGTGTCATATCCATGTTTTTCAAGCATCTGGTATCTCTATTAATGTTGAGGGATGGAGTAGGAATTCTCACCCAGCTGTTTTGTTTTGGGTTTTAAGGCTAAAAAAGCTGTTTGACTGTTTATTCGGGATGTTTTCTCTTCCTATGATTGAGCAAAACAACATATCTTTCTCTCTTTGTGTTAAAGTGTTTTACTCTCCAACTCTGAATTGTACAAGGTTGTACTACAATTGTACTTCACATAGTGAAGTCAACGTTACAGTTAATCTGACACATTCTGTTTATGTTCATTAAATATGAAAATGAAAGCAATGCCAGGAAAAGCCCTTTACAAGACTGAGGCCTTCATTTTTCATCAATCTGCCGGGTGTCCAGATGGATCAGTGCTCTGAGCACAAACCATTATATAACTGAGACACTTTGGATTCAAATCCTCTGCTGCTTGTCATCTCATCATTCATCCACCTCTCTGTCCTTTAAGAAAATTCTCAGTGAGAAAGAAATTTGTTATTTTTTTCTTTTTTTCCCCCCAATATTCACAGGGAGTTGAGAGAAACTGTCGGTCTTAAAGTTTTTCTCCCACTAGGGGAGTTTTTACCTACCATTGTTTATGTTATGCTTATGTAATAATTGCTCGGGCGTTCATGTTCTGGGTCTCTGGAAAGATCCTAGAGACAACTTCTATTGTAATAGACGCTACAGTATATAAATAAAGTTGAATTGAATTGTTGGAATAATTTACCCAAAATGCTTCAATGCTACTTTCACATGTAGCATCTCTATACACACACCCAGCTGCACCTGTACCATCTACATATCACGCAAACATTTTAATCACTCGTCTTTCACGATGGTGCGTGGTCCTCCACAGGACGTCACAAGACTCCCATCTGGTGGTCATGCATGAGTATTACACATCAGCGCCTGCTCATTTTCCCCGGAACCTAAGCTTTGCTGCCCTCTGCTGGTGAAAAAGCAATAGTGCTCCTTTGAAAAAGCTGCCAATGAATTAATCGTGGGAAATCCGTGGAATCAGAAATGCCACATTAAATAGAAACTGAGTGGGGATTTGATTTTTTAGACTTAATGCAAGTGTATCAAAGTCATTTAGAAAAAATAGCACTTTCCCCATGTGTCAAAATGAAGTACTCTATTTTTATTTTTGAAAGTACTGAAAAGGAGTTTCTGTATGTATGTATATATATATATATATATATATATATATATATATATATATATATATATATATATATATATATATATATATATATATATATATATATATATATATATATATATATATATATATATATATATAAAAATGAAAGTGTTTCTGAGATAGTGCCTCGGTGATCCTCACAGTGTGGCGTTTGCATGTTCTCCTCGGTGGTTGGTGAATCTAAATTGGCCCTACGAGTGAATGTGTGTGGCGCTGTGATGGACTAGTTAATGCTAATCGGGTTCACATATTTGATTACAAACTGTCCTGGTCTCAATCGTTTGATTTTACACCAATAACAACTCTGAGTGGGGTGAATTTTTTCACACCATGCCAGGAGAATTTATATAGAGCAATGAATACACTTCTAATATGATTGACTGACAGTTTCTCAGCCAATGGCTAGCCGTTACTATTTACATCATTGTTGGCTGAATGGCTAATATGTTTGTAATTTTTTTACTTTGTTAAACGGTACAGTCCGCTGTAAATGTCTGACGGCAGCTCTGTAGATATTTCGATGGGGTTCGGCTAAAGGACCTGGGAACTCCTGATCGACGTAAGGCAGGTGTGTTCACATCAGCTTCTCAACATGGCAGTGAAAAACAGGCTTCACAAACCAGTTGGTCACGTGACCTACTGCTTCATCAGTTGTTTTAGACAGTCTGTTTCTCACGCAAAGAGCAGAACAACTCACTTTGTTCACCATTCTGACTGGAATAGGAATTTAATTTTGCTTTTTCTTTTCTGTATTTTGGAGGCGGCTCCTGTTCTAGCTGGTGCCTGCTGCTTTACCTGCTGCTCCTGAACTATTCAAAATTCCCATCAATTATGAAAATAAATTAAAGTTATAGATTAATTTATTCTCAGATTTAAAACATGGGTTTTAAAGGTTTCTGCACATTGTAAAAATAGAAGACCATCCATCCATTTTCTGCCGCTTATCCGGAACCGGGTCGCGGGGGCAGCAGTCTCAGCAGAGATGCCCAGACTTCCTTCACCCCAGACACTTCCTCCAGCTCTTCCGAGGGGAGTCCAAGGCGTTCCCAGGCCAGCCGAGAGACATAGAGCCTGATTTACTAAAGGTTTGCGTGCGTAAAAACCTGTGCAAACTTGACAGCACCCGCAAACCAATGTGCGAGCTGATCTACTAACAGCGTGCAAAGAGGACTGTGTCTCTGAAATCCGCAGAATAGCGCACGCAATCCATTTAGTACTTTTGCCCTGATGAATAATCAATATGGGGCGTACCCGGCAGAAATCCTAAATACTGGGAGGGGAAAATGCAAATATCTCCATTTACCACGCGCAATGAGATTTACCAAGCCTGAAAGTAATTGCGCGTATTGTGATTGCGTCTGTATTTAATACGTTTGAAAGGAAGGTGCTAATCTGCTGCTGCTGTTATTGTGGCAAGGAGGCGACATCCAAAATCAAAGAATACGCAGAGAGAGAGTCTTTATTCTGCTGCATGCTATTTTAAAAATGGTTGCACAAGTTTTATTAAAGGCCACTTTTTCTTTAGTTCTTCGCCTTATATCTTGCCACCTTCTTTTAATGTGCCCCCTTCCACTCGCCCACAAGCAGGCCAAGCCTTTGTGCCAAAATTTGTATTTTATTGATTACTTATCTTATTGAACGTGAAACCATCCTTCGTAAATTACATTTAAAAAATACATTTACAAAAAAAACAATTTTTTTTGTTATATTTGCGCGCCCTGCTTTGCTCCGAGTCAGCGCCCACTCGCCGCCGACTCTGCTCCACCTGCGCGGACTCTGCGCCGAGTCTGCGCCACCCCGTTCTATGTGAAAAAGGCTTAACTCAGAGGGGGAACACTGAGTCTCTTTGTAGACATTTTGTTCACATTTTCACTGTCAACTGCGGATTCTGGTGTTTTCCTCTTTGCAGCAAGTTTAAACAAATCCTCCTCCATTACACTATCGTCCTCTCCATCCAACACAGACTCAGCCATCCCGGTGGCAGTCTGTCCAGTCAGCCCCTTCAACAGAGCCTGACTTCCAGACTCTGCCATCTAGCTCTGTACACCGGTCGCTTCGCTCTGCACAAAAACCTGCGCCCCACTTTGCGCTTCACCCTGCGCCCCGCCCGGCGCAGCAGAGCCGGCTGTCAGCTCTGACAGCCGGCTCTGCTGCCTGTCGTTCCCCCACTCTGTCGGGGCATGAACGGATCAACTTGATATATTGAAAACATGTATGTGACCTCGTTGTGTGTTACGAGTAAAACGTTTTCAGTCAAAGTAAAATGTGCGCTTCCTTGCATTATTTACATCTAAGTGATTTTATTTCTCCACATGTTTTAGACAGATTATTAATAGGAAAGCAGTGAGAATGCACTTTTTTCCTTAAAATGCTGTCCTACAGGACTGATTTTGTGCCCGCCCTAATAAGCCTCGTGCCCCCTCTGAATATTTGCTCTGGCACCGACCCTGTCTCTAACTCCAACTTGTCAAATTTCATTTTGCGCTTGCGACTATCCTGCTTTCCATCCACTCTCCATGGCGCAAAGTTTGCGCTCGCAAACCATAAGACACGCAACAGCTCATTTAAATACTGAGGTTTGCACCTGTTATCAATTGCGCACGCAATCTTAGTTGATCACCCGCAAACCACACGCAAACAGCACGCGCAAACTTTTTCAGTGCACACGCAATTTAGAACTCTTTATTTAGGATCTTAGTAAATCGGGCCCATAGTCTCTCCATCGTGTCCTGGGTCTTCCCCGGGGTCTCCTCCCGGAGGGACATGCCTGGAACACCTCCCTAGGGAGGCGTCCAGGAGGATCCGATACAGATGCCCAAGCCACCTCAGCTGACTCCTCTCAATGTGAAGGAGCAGCGGCTCGACTCCGAGCTCCTCCCGGGTGACCGAACTCCTCACCCTATCTCTAAGGGAGCGTCCAGCCACCCTGCGGAGGAAACTCGGCCGCTTGTATCCGCAATCTTGTCCTTTCGGTCACTACCCAAAGTTCATGCCCATAGGTGAGGGTAGGGGCGTAGATTGACCGGTAAATCGAGAGCTTCGCCTTTCGACTCAGCTCCCTCTTTACCACGACGGTCCAGTACATCGACCGCATTACTGCGGACGCTGCACCGATCCGTCTGTCAATCTCACAGTCCATCGTTCCCCCACTCGTGAACAAGATCCCGAGATACTTGAACTCCTCCACCTGAGGCAGGACTTCTCCACCCACCCGGAGAAGGCATGCCACCCTTTCCCGATGGAGAACCATGGCCTCGGTCTTGGAGGTGCTGATTCTCATCCCTGCCGCGTCGCACTCGGCTTCAACCCCCCCAGCACATGCTGGAGGTCCCGGTTCGATGAAGCCAACAGGACAACATAATCTGCAAAAAGCAGAGACGAAATCCTGTGGTTCCCAAACCGGATCCCCTCCGGCCCCTGGCTGCGCCTAGAAATCCTGTCCATAAAAATGATGAACAGGACCGGTGACAAACGGCAGCCCTGTCGGAGTCCAACATGCACCGGGAACAAGTCTGATCTACTGCCGGCAATCCGAACCAGACTCCTGCTCCGATCATACAGAGACCGGACAGCCCTTAATAGAGGGCCCCGGACTCCATACTCACTGAGCACCCCCCACAGAATGGCACGAGCCAGCTCTACACCCTCCGCAGGGTGCTGGAGGGTTCATGGGAATTTGCTCAACCCGTCTACATGTGCTTTGTGGATCTGGAGAAGGCATTTGACCATGTCCCTTGTGCCATTCTCAAATAGAAGACCATACAATGCATTAAGGTTGTAAATAGGGGTGTCAAATTAGCGCGTTAGCGAGATTAATTAATTACAGGCATATTTAGCGCATTTAGTTTTTTTAGTTGTTTAATCTATTTTTGAATCCCCAATTTTATTGTGAAATCTGTGTTTGTCCGGTGGGCTTCTTGTGCTTGAGTTGTGGGTGGAAAACAATGGTCAATTCCACCTTGAAGTGGACATTGATTGGCTGTCACTGTGTTTGGGCGTGTTTAGCTATGCTGGTAGACTCCCATTGTAGCTGGACAGGTGAGGGGGAGTAGCGGAGAAGAGAGGTGAAAATGGAGGAGCATGTGAAAGTTGTCGGTCCAGTGAATAGGGAGTTAACATTTCTAAAATGCCCGACAGCACCTTTGATAAAGGTAGAATACTACGTGTTCTTTGTGGAAAGGGCATTGCTCACCACCGAAGCAGCTCAAGTTTAGCCACATAAACGCAAAGCACCCGGTCGCAAGTGCAGCCACATATAACGTTAGCAGCAACGACGTTACCACAGCAACGCTCTTCCCCAAACTAGACTAGGCAACTCTGCAACAGAGAGGCTGGCGAATGTTCTTGCCAAGTGGATGTGAATGGCTAGGACTGCATCTGTTCAAGTCTGTTAAAAAAATACTTTATAAAGCCACTTTTTTTGTTATATATTAACATTTTGATATGCCACAATAATGTAATGAATTTAAAGGAAAACACCTCAATTTGAAGACTTTTTTCAGCAATTTTTAGGTGAGATTAAAAAAAGAGATTGATTACAGATCTTAATGAATTAATCGCCAACAATGTTTTTATCGCTTGATAGCACTAGTTGTAATATATGAGAATGACAGGCTTTTTTTGTGTGTAAAATCTACATCTACACATCTATACATGTTTGGAGGCAGGAGTGGATTTTGTTTATCCCTATTTGAAGGTTAGAACTACTAACATTTTCCCAAATACAGAAAAACGTTTCATTCGGATGGTTTATCCCAACCTATCCTCATCAGCAGCCCAAACTCATTAATCATGACAGTTGGAAAACCTATTTATTTTCCCTCTTCCTTGTTCATTTTCTTCTGATCTTTTTTCCTGATGGATCTTCTTCATCTGGATTTGGCCTCTTTCTCTGAGCATCATGTGGGCTTTGGAAAACTGCTCCCATATGTAAAAAATTATAAGATTATCACCGTTACACATCATAACCGATGTTGTGCCACAATCACAAGTAGAAATCTTTTAAGCAGCACAACATCCAAGCCAGCACTGGACATGTTAAAGACATTTAAAAAAAAGAAGTGTTTTAACAGGAAAAAGATCAGTAGGAAATCACAAGTTATTCAAAATAAGAACACAACTTAACCATAGCTCCTCCACTGCAGTCACTTCAGACGATAAAAAGTTTGCTCTGAAGCAAAGAAAGTTTTCATGTCTCTTAAAACAGGAGTGACTAATTTCAATATTCTTCATCTTTTTCTTCCACTTAGAGCCCCATTACTCCCCTCGCCCGTCAACATAGCTCTTTCACACTAATCTGAAATTCTACGGATTAAACAGGCCGCCAACTCTCCATCCATAATTCTACCATCCCCTCCCCCTTTCCCGCTCTGTGAAACACACAAACACCCACGTAAACCTCCAGAGGTCTGCCAGACTAGTCATTTTGAGACCATAAGTATGATGTTTGAAGGTTTGAGAGGCAGCGAGGGGAAGGTGGGTGGGTCCAAATTCAGGAAATCACTTGTGACTAGAGGGGCCGACAGATAAACAAGAAACTAGTGTGTGTGTGTGTGTCTGTCTCTCTGCATGAGAGAGAGGAAGGGCCAGAGTGAGAGAGAAAATGATAGAGCCCTTCAATCAGAGCCAGAGCCTGGCAGCAGCAAGTTGTTTCAATCCAGATATGACCCAGCCCAACCCGTGGATCTGCACCACCCTGCTGCTGTTCTATACCATCCCACCCAAGACAGCCCGGGAGTTCAGCATCTGATGTGGCATGACGCACCTGCCCTACCCTTCTGTGGACTGCCAGGATCTGCAACTGCCGTACATGTAGAGGAGTCGCTTTTAAGAGTTGTGCAAGTGGACTTTTGCTTTTGCTTCTCTGAGTGTTGAGAGCCACTGGGGAGCACTGGATCTGGCATGGATTTGGGAGTTTTATGTGACGTTTCAGTTTGAGACAAGGGAGAATAAAGAGGAAAGGAGGAGGAGGAAGGAACCTAGGGGAAGCGTTGGGGACACCAAGGAGTAAAGGGAGGAGGGCAGGGAGATGGGAAACATCAACAAAGCTTCTAAAAAGAGCAGGAAAGGGACAAAGGTAAGGAAACTTCTTCCTAACGAGAAAACGCAGATTTATCAAAGTGAGCTTGAATTTAAAAATCAATTTAAGCTTTTCAAAATTGTCTCCAGTTTTGATAAATAATTTAAAATTTGACTTTTGACTCCCTTAAGAGGACAATAATGTAGGAGTTATGCAATGGTCTTTTAGTCAGTGGAATGAACATGAAAACCCTGTTTGATAATCCGGCCGGTTCCTCTCGTCTAAGGGGACGTCACCCACAGAGAGAAGCGGTGCCCCACTGGCTGGCGCCATGTTGGGGTCCCTGGGTGGTGCAGGGGAGGTGGACACAGATGAGGAGGAGGAAGGAGGGAGTGAGCGAGTGTTCGAAGAGCCCTTCTGCGCTCTGGTACAGAACTGCAACGTGCTGCACAACATAGTGGGGCCTGCTTGTATCTTCCTCAGGCAAGGCTTCGCACAAAGCCAACTTGTACGTATGACATTCACTTACACACACAATTAATACTGTTTAGCCAAAACTGTCATTGCTTGAACATGCAACAATCCATTTTCGGCGTGAACCTGCGGTCCCGAGGTATGTGGAAGTCAAAGTCATGAACTGAACCCATTAGGACAAGTCATCTCCATCAATACCATCTTCTTCCAAACCCCGAGTTGCCCCTAATGTATGTCTTACACATACTCGAGTTGAGGGGGGATGAGGGGGGATGGCATCCCCCCCCTGAAATAAAAACGGTCAAAATCATCCCCCCTGTAAAACTGCCATCCCTCCTTTCCATCCCTTATGTCATTTCATCAATTAATGTGGTTTTACTGCTATTTCAACATTTAAAGTCATGACCAGAAAAATAACTTATTTGACAATTTTCACCTGTTTCAAGTAAACTTTCACTTGAAATAAGTAGAAAAATCTGCCAGTGGGACAAGATTTATCTTCTTATTACAAGCAAAGAAATCTTGTTTCACTGGCAGATTTTTCTACTTATTTTAAGTGAAAATCTACGTGAAACAGGTGAAAATTGTTGTTTTTTCCAGTGATGAGTCTGGTTTTAAGTATTGAGTAATGAGATTTTTTTTTATTAAAATGAGACATTTTAACTAGAAATAAGACAAATATTCTTGTTAAGATTGTGAGTTTTTGCAGTGATCCATTTTACTTATCCTGTGAAGGACAGAGTCATATTGATAAGTTCAGAAAATTGTTTTTTATTGTTGTGTTTTGATGTATTTGATGTAAGCCCAGTGGATATTTAAAGCTTACAGAAGGCTGCATTTAACTGCTGCTATGTCATTCCTGCAGTATTTCTGCAGCTGTTTTGGTCACTGCTATTATTTGTAATATATTATATTATTTGTAATCAGCACAAATTATCTGTCCCCATATGATAAAATCCACCATCCCCCCTGATTCTTTTTTACAACTCGAGTACTGGTCTTACAGATGACCTTTGCTCTTTCATTGACCTGATGGTGCTCGAGATCTCATTTTAAATCCAGATTTAAGTCTTACATAAAGAGATGAAAGTGATCAATATCAATCATTTCCAGATTGTTTAGCCAGTTGAAAAAACCTTTAGAGCAGAGGTTGAGAAAAGGAGTGTTTACGATGCAACATGGCCCAGAGATACCCACTGGGCCTGAACTGGTTCTGGAGAACACGTACAAATAAAGCATGAGTGAATGGACCGTAAATATGTTTGATGTAACTTCATAGGGAAATATATTCTTTTACGGTATTTTGAGGTTGACACTGACGGGTTTGGTAATATTTTGAAGGGCTATCACTGCTTCTCTTTGGCTCAGAGTTTCAGTGATGTGACAGTTCTTCACACTGTAAAACTTTGAAGCCAGTACGATCCAAGTCTTTGACATGAACAGTGTTTGTTGGACTTTTTATTTCAATTCAGTCACACTTGACCGAGCAGTCCATTTTCAAAGCTGAAGGAATTGCAGAAACACTGGAAAATGCAATTAATCAAATGAAAACTGAAGATGCTTAATTAACAAGAAGACATACTGGACTATACTAGACTCCATTTAAGCATCATTTATTAGGCTTACATAGGCTTACTCTCTTATTGGCGCTGACAGGCTGGAGGTCGGGGAGGAGGAAGGCTTTTTTAACTGCAGCAAAGAGCTTGGCGAGTGAGATATCTAAAGGTATCTGAGAGACAAGTACCTCTTACTTCTTATGTAGCTCTTAGAGTGAGATGAAGAAGCTGGAAAAAAAACATACAGAAGGATGAAGGCAAGCACACACACTGGAGAGATGGTCTGCCTGAATTAACTCCATTAATCTCTAGTATGAGCAAAAGGAAACCTGCAATGTTGTATGGTTTAGAGACTATGGCCCTGAGGAATAGACAGGAATATAGCGGATGTTAAGGTTAATGTTCAGGTTTTCTTTGGGAATGACGAGGATGGATAGGATAAGGAATGAAGGACAGTTCATGTTCGATGTGAATATAGCCTATATATATATATATATATATATATATATATATATATATATATTTATATATATATATATATATATATATTTATATATATATATATATATATATATATATATATATATATATATATATATATATATATATATATATATATATAAAATATACATATATAGGCTATATTCATATATATATATATATATATATATATATATATATATATATATATATATATATATATATATATATATATATATATATATATATATATATATATATATATATATATATATATATATATATATATATATATATATATATATATATACATATATATATATATATGTGTGTGTGTGTGTGTGTGTGTGTATATATATGTGTATAAATGAGCCAGGAAACTTCTGAAGAGCTCAGGTAGAACTCCACTAGTCCTCATTTTGCTGATTGATTCAGGCGTAATTTCAGCTCTGGTAGTCCTAGTTTAGGATGGTGCTTTGGTAGCACCCCCTGAGATGAAAAAGAATGAACAGATTTAATCTGTAATGCCATATTATTAAGCATCACAGGTTAGCATGAACTAAGCTAAGCTAAAAAAGAGGGAAGTGAAGGAAGATCCTGTATAACAATCAACTATTATGTATTTGTGCGCTATTTCTCCATTTTTTGTCAAATACCTAAAAAATGGAAATTCCCATCACCTTCAACATTTTTTATTTGGCCTTAGCAGCAAGATGCAAAACAAAAAGTTGAATGCATTGTTTCACTGTTACTAAACCAACTTGCTGCCACCCAAAGGCACAGTTGTGAAGTCATTTATGCAACATACTTTTCAAAACACTGCAGTTCTGACCTTGTAGGATCAACTACTGATGCTAAACTCATGGAAGTAGGTAAGGTACGGGAATCCTTGACACAGCAACGATTGGTCCAGGAGATTGATAGGTTAAGACTGATGGCCTTTCCTCAGATATTAATCTCTCGTCATACTGCTTACCCATTAAAGAAACAAACACAGAGCTTTGGACCAAATCCCTTTAAGCACAAATGTTTTGGTTTCAGTGTGCACACTTATCTACCTGGCAATCTTTTCGGCCTGTGGCAAAACATATCTCAGCTCCAAACACTTCTTCTGTTTAATCACAAAGTGGTCAGAAGTTTGAGAACAAGTGATGAAGAAGGGAAGACTAAGAATAGTTTCCTCTGTAGCTGATGTAAATCTGACCGCTGGGATAATAAAAAGTACCAAGCTGAAGTGTTTCCTGTGTGTTGTTTCATCCTGTACAGGTGTTAATGTCTTCTAAAACAACAGCCGACCCCACTGGAGTGCAGATGCAGACAAAAATCAGCTGCAGATAGGGAAATGATAAACCGATAAGCCTTCATGATTTGTAATACAATTTGCAGCTGTAATCTCCCTGCCACTGCAGTCATCCCTGCAGCCACTAATCCTGGCCTGTATTATTCCTGCTGCTGATGTCACCGCCTCGCAGAACATGCAGACTTATCCCAGAGTCACCTTTCATCCACTCTTGCATACTCAACATCCAGTTCAACCAGCCAGTTCAACATCAACTAAAGTTGCATTTTATTCCTCAGAGTTAGATCATCAGTGATTTCAGGCCATAACTAAACATGCGGGTTTAGATATCTAAAAAGTGCCACTGAATTTTTCAAGGAGCAACACGTGTGAGAGTAAACATCACCAGTGGAACATGCCGAAGACGATCCTGCAGCTTTGCGTCTTCCTGAGACGTTTTTCCTATGATTCCTTTGGGAAATTTTCCTATTTGACTTTTTTGGAAAGAAGTATTGTCTGCCAACTTAAAAAAAAGGCTCAGTCAGATCAGAATAATCCTTTAATAGAATTTGTGCTCAAGAGGATGAGCATGAAATAAAAAATGCTGGACAGTAAAGAGAGCAGAAACGGAGAGGAATCACAAGAAGCTGAAATCTTCCCAGCAGTTTTGTTACTGTGACTGAAATGGAACAAGAGACTGAACATGAAAGTGACTGACTTCTCATTTCTCTTCATTTATGCACTGTTTCCTTAGGACAGAGATCTACGACCAGAAGAAATGGAAGGTACAGAGATATCAAAAGCTTATTCCAAATCATCCCTCAATCCCTTGATCCGTTTCTCTTCTTCTTCCTGAATTGTTCTCCTTTCAATCCTCCTGTTTGACTGTGAAAATGTTGTCCTTACCGTGCAGAATTGAAATGTTTTAAGTATCCCTGGCTTTGCCCAGTTTTTTTTATTTTTTAACTTCAGCTGTTTAAAATCAAAGTGAAAGATTATTTTTCAGAGTCTAAGCACTCCTATAACCCCCACTGACCTAGTCTGATTTACTTTGTCTCTGCCTATTCACAGAAAAAAAGTCATTTTCAAACTGAACCCGGAATAATTATGATATGGTCAATTAAAAAAAAAGAAATAAAAACAATCCCAACAAGATATTAAAAATTAAAAGGAAAGCAAACACATTTGGCATCTGTGATGGAGAAGAGTAACCATGGGAACAGATGTAATAACTCATTTAAAAGGAGTGTTTTTCATTTTTAAAATGGATCCTCGAACAATCAAAACTAAAAGAAAATAAAGAAAAAAAGATGAAATCTTAATGAAAAATGCATCTTTGATGCCTAAAAGACTCTGCAGATCCATGAAACGACTGGAGGACCGGGGCGCCAGTCTTCCAAAAGATTTTCCGTCATAGCGAAGTTTAGGTTTAGGACTTTAGTCCTGATCTCCCTCAGATGTTCATCTTGGGTGTGATCTCGTCATGACACAGGTCTCAGGATAGAGGACAGAGTCTAGTTTGGACCAAATCATTCCCAACCAAGACAAAAATATTTTATCAATGAATGACTGTAATCCCTTGCAATGACTTCATATTGATTAGGATTGACTCTTTAATCATAGAAGATAAAGCAGAAGAACTATACTGTAAAATGTCCCCACATCTTGACAGAGCTGCAGCTTCACTGAGGGAATAAAGGTTGTTCCTCTTATATCTTACCCGTCTGCATCTAGAAAACCACTTCCTGATATTTGTAAATGAGCTACATCCAATGAATGAACATCTTTTAGTGACTGACTTTCTGAGGGTCAGAAAACCCCAAATGAATTGACAAATGTATAAAATCCATAGTACAATACTTGCAATGAAATGAAAATATACAGTGATGAGGACACTGGAACGGTCAAAAAATCAATAAATGACGGATGATCGTAGAAATGATTTGGTAGACAAGCGTATCAATGCAAAACTGGGTTTTTGGGGAGCAAAAATGAACAGAAGATCTCTGCTTTTAGAACAAATGTGTGAAAAATTAAACAGAAAAGTTTAAAAACATAGAAAGCAATCACCAAAAAAAAGATATTGGAGTTTCACAATTTACTTCCACAGTGCATGATATCATTAAACCATGAAAAGAATCTTGAGAAATGTCAGTACTGATCCTTCAGTACTCCCCTCAGATCTATAACTGGCAATCATCAATAGCTGATATAAGTACAAATGTAAGGAATTTCTGTGTCAACCACTGCAAAGTGGAGCAACTGAAAACAAAAAGGGAGATTATTTCCACTCTGAACATCTCTGGACTCTGAGGCATCTGAGATGAACCATCACCCGGTGATGTTTGTGTAAAGTCCATCATCATCAGATGAATCAGTATTCCAGATCCGCTTTGGAAGAAACAGGCACTGTATGATCCAAGTTAGAGCTGAAAGGGACCATCCAGACTTTAGTAACATCCTCTATGCATCGGTGCCCTTGACAAAGCTCATTTATGCTTCTGTGATGGCAAACATTAATGCAAAAAATACTTTTTCTTTTTTTCTTTTAAGAACATCAATGCGTTTTTCATTAAGACAAAAATCCTGTTCTGCTACATTCCTGATGGAGAACATGTGCAGAATGAATGTGGAACAATGATAACCTCAAACTGATGATCCCCTTACAGTAATTCATGCTTACAGGAAGAATTGGACAAGATAACAGTAAAACTCTTTGTTATTCTCAATCCCAAAAGTGATGTGAGAGGTGACATACAAAGAGACTGAAACTCCTCTAAACCAACTGTTTTTGAATTTGTTGCACGTCTGAAATCCAAATATTGATGTATATTAACAAATGAAATGAAATTGTTGGGAAAGGTACAAAATAACTTCATGCTGGCTGCCAAGAAAATAGATGTCAAAGCGATTATGAAAACCAGTTTGTTTTGCTCTTTTTTTCTATATTGTAAATTACTGTAATTTTTTTTATAAAAGCCTCCTCCTAACGTGGGTAATGTGCAAATGATAGTTGCAGCCTTTTTTTCAAAATGGTGTCATAGGAAAACATTAACTCATTAGGTTAAAGTCACTGAGTGAATAATTTGAACACTTTCCCAGTTTTCAAATAAGACCTCAACATTTATTCAGGGATCCAATTTAGGCCCACTGATGTTGTAAGCTGAAAGCAACACAGAACATGGGCCCCTTTATCATGACAGCAAGAGTCCTCTCACACACTTCATTCTCCATCCATTCCTTCCTCGCAGAGCTGCGCGAGGCCTTCAGGGAGTTTGACAAAGACAAAGACGGCTTCATCACTTGTAAGGACCTGGGCGAGTGCATGAGGACTATGGGATACATGCCAACAGAGATGGAACTCATAGAGCTCAGCCAGCAGATCTGTGAGTCCCCCCCCCCCCCCCCCACACACACACACACCCATGAGTCACACTGATGGGGCAGTGTAGTAAGACATACTGTAATGGAGTAGTTGTGGTTCCATCCTCCCTACATTTCGTATGAAATATCATGAATGATGTTTTGTTCTTCAGTTTGCATAGGTAGAACATGGTATGGCCCTGCACGAGGGTGGGTTGATGAGCATTTTACTCCAGCAAAAAGTGTAACACATCACTTTATGCATAAATAATCAATGTGGGTGTGAATTGTCTCAGAACCAAACAATATAGGAAAAAAAATCTTTCTGTGCTTGCTTATTTGTTGTGTAGGTGGTGGCAGAGTGGATTTTGAGGACTTTGTGGAATTGATGGGTCCCAAAATGCTTGCTGAGACTGCCGACATGATTGGAGTCAAGGAGTTAAGGGATGCCTTCAGAGAGGTTTGAAATTTCACAAAAACCATATTTGCTTTAATGGTTTTGAGATGCACACTCATTTTCTTATTACCCTAACTGCTCTGCCTCCCAGTTTGATTCTGACGGCGATGGTCAGATTAGTCTCGGCGAGCTGAGGGAAGCCATGAAGAAGCTGATGGGACAGCAGCTCAACCAACGAGAGATAGACGAGATCCTGCGAGACGTGGACCTCAACGGAGACGGACAGGTGGACTTCGAAGGTGGGCAATAGTCTCAGTTAGAAAGCTGTAGGGAAAAAGATGATAATGGAGGGAATAAAATAAAGACAAGTGTCGGAATTTGTTAGTTACTCAACAGTGAAGGCACTTTGGTAGGTTCAGGCAGCATCCAGGGCTGTAGAAAATTCAGACTTCCCGTTTAGTGGTAGGAAGCTCAGGACATAAGAGATGGTGAAAAATCCTCCCTGATCCATGAACAACCTTTGTTTTCCTTCTTTACACAGAGTTTGTGCGGATGATGTCTCGCTGACTCTTCCTCACGCCTCAATCTCCTGCATTAACTCCAACATGGACCTGACTCTGCACTTTTAACTGTCTTCTGATGTGCAGAAACTACTTGGTGTCTGTAATTTTTCAGTTACTTCCATTACCTCTCAACTAAAGAATCCTTTTAATGTTTTACTGTTGTATAAATGTCATGTGGGGATGGGGGACTGTAGAATAATGTCTTCAATGTTATGGGCTCTTTAAAAGGTTTCATATCTGTAAATATGTAGAAGAATGTTTAAAAGACTGATTAAATTGAATCAAACCTAATACCAGGAAATCATGTTTTATTTTATTTTTACATTTGTGATAATCAATACTGTAAATCTTTAGACTACATTTTAGGTTAACTCTGAAGCTTTATGTAACGGAAATATCCAAATATTTAACTTTAAAATGTTCAACTTGAATGTACATGTTGAATGTGTCACATACTGTACAGTAGCAGGAAAGGCTATCTGAACCCCTTAGAATTTTATTTGCCATAAAATTGGATGTGATCTTCATCTAAATCACAATAACAGGTACACACATTGTGTGTTTAAGATGATAACACACAAATAATAATTTTCAGGTCCTGGGTCTGGCTGGACCACCACAATTTCTGAAGCCATTCTGTCATGGATTTACTTCCCTTCTAACGATCATTGTCCTTCCAACGTCTGGCAAGCTGCAACCGGTGACATCTTTTTCTTGATTTTCTTGATTTTTTCTTGATCTTGATTCCCCTTGATTCTCCTTGATGGCAAGTGGTCCAGGCCTTTAGGTATCAAAGTAAGCCCAAACCATGCAGATCCCTCCAACACACTTCTCAGCTGGGATGATGTTTATGATCTCTGTAAAGCTGAGATATTTTCTGCACCACAACTAGTGCTAAGTATCCTTCCTTCCTTCCTTCCTGAACTGAACTGAACTAACCAGTTTGTATGATTTGTATGTTAAACACAGACTGACTACTCTTAATTCAGAGGTGTCTTCAGTATTCACATTCATTACTCAGGTAGAAGTATAGATACTAGAGTTTAAAAATACTCCTGACGAAGTTGAAGTATCAACTCAAGTTTTTTACTCAAGTAAAAGTATAAAAGTACTGGTCAAAACTACTTAAAGTATAAAAGTAAAAGTAATGTAAGGAGGAAAAAAGCCATTAAGGACAAAAGCCAATGAAAATGAATGCATCTTAGTATAATGCAAATATATTAAAGAACCATATATGTGTACTATTGAGCATGAACATGTGTTTCAGAGAGCAGGAGATATGATGACTAGTTGCCTATAAGTATTGTAATGGTGCAAAAAGTCAAACTTCAGAGGCATGTTATCATTTATCCTAACCTTTATTGGAATGTACATCCAAGTTTAGTTGCAGGAATCTGAGGGAACGGATGTAAGAACAAAACTGGACAAGAACATCTGAAACAACCACAACCAAATTCACTCTATCCGGATGGAGCAATTTAACTGGATAGTTTTTTTTAAAGGCCGAAATGAAATAGAGTAACGAGGCTGTTTTTAAAATGTAAGGAGTAAAAAGTACAGATAATTGCGTAAAAAATGTAAGGAGTAAAAGTAAAAAGTCGTCTGAAAAATGATTACTCCAGTGAAGTATAGATAACCAAAATTTCTACTTAAGTAAGGTAACGAAGTATTTGTACTTTGTTACTTGACACCTCTGTCTTAATTGCATCTCTTCTCTTTTTTGTGAGACATGGCTCACATCAGAAGATGGCTCATATTAACAGCAAAATTGGATAAAATTTAAAAACTCAAAAACTTTTGAAAAAAAAAACATTTGAAAATGTCCTTATTTAAACTCCAGGTGTGAAAGTACTTGCTCCAATCAGCAGTTGTCAAAGTTATCAATCAATTGGTTCACTAACTTTTCCCTTCAGTACCAATTCGATAGGTGTGTTTGAGAAATTATGAGAAAATTATAATTGGTTTTGTGTTACTGGCTATTACTAAGTCTATTGTGTTTGACTATTATTAGATTTAGATGAATCTCAAATCACATTTTATGGCAAATTAATGTAGAGAACTAGCAAAATCCACTGGGTTTACAGTATTTACATTTCCTTACCACTGTACTAGTACAGACAGAAAGAGGGAGGGTTTTCTTAACAGATCACGTCTTTATTTTTACATGGTCACACCTGCATGCATAGTACCATAATTACATTTCTACAGTCTCTTCTGCTATCCATTTTTGATTTTAATTCAACCAGTGTCAGTAAATCATTTATTTTATAACTGTTTGAAAACACTGACATCTCCAGCAAACGTGTGACCACACACACCTCTCAATACATTTCTTCTGGCAGCAGATATGTACAAGCACATATCTGTTCAAAGCTGTAGATGATTATAGTTCAATTTGCCAGAACATAGATGAGATATTACAAACCAGATCAAATACTTGTTGCATGTTGTTTTTGTTTTCATGTGTTTAGAGCATGAAAATAAATCAATTTCTGTCGCTATAGGAAGTGTTTTACTGATGTTTTACAGAGCGGCCATTGGTTGTATCTGTAGGCTCTCCTGGGACAAGTTCATCTGAACTCTGCTTGAAAGTCAAAGACCTGAATGGTAACACTGCCTGAGTTTCCCAAAAAAACTCTTCCTACACATTTGGCGGTGCCGGGTCCGTCCATCATCTTCCCTGTGACTGCTAATTCAACTCATCACTAGACGCCGATTGGTTGACAGCTCAGCTTCGCAAGAGAAATAGGGAAATCAATAGTTTTTTTGGATGCATGGAATGCAGTGATGAGAATGGTTTTTTTTTTAACTTACTAGCACAACACAGATCATAAACGTGTGCAACTTGACAACTATGGTTACAGTACCTTTAATGATTGCATTAAAATGCACACACACACAGTCTGGTTGTCAACATAATGAGTTAACTTTTCACATGTGTATAGACTTGAGCTTTTAATTTTGGAAAAACTATTTCCCTTCTAAACTACATCACTCATGTCTTGTTTGAACTCTTGATGTTGTTGTGGTGTTCACAGTACATCATTGATCTGCAATAGGCGATTACACAGTACACCATCTTATAGCAACTTAGTCACCTAATCACAAATCCAAACTGCATTTGGTCAACAAAGACAAGTGGAAAAATAGGTGTAATCAAGTGAAACACACAGCATCTTTATTTGATACTGGACCAGTAGAAAAAATGACTGGTAATGCCGTCTGTACGATTACAAATTTATAGAACATGAATAAAAAATACAAAGAAACCATAAAGAACATGGAAGAAGAAACACATTATCTACTTAAATGTTGGTATGGTGTGTTGTGTTTTCTTGAAAGTTCACAGCTTTCCACCCTTCCTTGGTGGGATTCTCATCAACCTCGGTCTCTCATTGGCTGCAACTGTTGTCCAATGACTCCAGATACTGTATATGGCAATCTAAATGTCCATTGTCCATCTGTATGTGCTTGACGACAAGGAGTCTTTGAGTTGTTCAGACTTTAGGACCACCGACCAGTTTTTAAGATAGGGGAATGCCTTGTCAAGCTTAATATGATGTAGTAGCAAAGTGGCCTTAAAGAGCTGGTGTTAGAAATAACGATAATAAAGCACTGAAAACTACAGCATGTGCTGTGTTTTTTAAACAATCCCTTTTCTATAACATTATCTTGATCATCATGCTTCACAATAGTATAAATAAGTCTAGTCTACTCTATGATTGACTCAAGACAAGTCTTTGTTAAAAGACGAGAAAACGCACAAAACCTAGTCCGAACTGACTTAAAGAGAACCTGTACAGTTCAGTGTCATATGGAGGAACCTGGGGATCAAACTGTCCAACCAAACACTTTGGACCCAGATCAAAGCTTCATTCCTCACAGCTGCTACTGGCTGCTATTTAGATACAGAGGAATTATTCCTTAGTTTCTTTTCATGTAACCTGCATTTTAGCAGGAAAGGCTCTAAGGACACATTCTAATTTACAATGACAGCCATGCAAAAAGTACACTATCTTGAGGTAAATGTGTAAAACATCTGTAAGACACCCACAACAACAAAAAAACATTCAAAAACACATCACTTTCACTGAGTCATACTGTAATAGGCACGGAAAGATGTAACACACAGTACCCACAATTCAGTGAGACACCAAATAATGACACTGTATGCATAAGGCAACAATAAAGAGACAGTTCTTGTCCTTGTCTGTGAACAGCCTTGGTTTAAAGAATATAAGACAGTCCATCTTCTCATTTAAGAGGCCGGATGCTGTTTTTCTCCTTTTGTAACATGAAACGGTTTGAACCATCTTTGTATGAATTGTGCTTGATCAGTCCTTTTCATTCCTGGTCATCAAGACCGTCTCCCTTGCATGTTTTAGGTGTCTGTCAATGGTCAACTGATCTGAGTAGAGGGTGTCAGGACAGAGAAACATCCCAACCATGTAGGGCAGTGGGTCCTGAGAACGAGGACTGAAGAATACTGTGCTACATGAATACACTTCCCTCACCTCACAGGGCCTTCCAGATGTTTTCTATTCTCTTGACAAAATCCATCAGATTGCTTCTCTCTGGGCACTTCTTCAGGTCACTTATGAGCTGCTTTTTCAGCTCTTGCACAGCTTCGCTGTAATCAATGCTGAAAGAAGCCATTGGTGGAGTTCCCTTCCACACTGGAGGGATGTACCAAGTCCAAGTGTCCGACTTGAGTTCCATCAGGTCTGAGAGGGTTTTGATATTGCCACGCTTCATCTGAGGGTCACTCTGGATGAGCACGTTGAATTGTTTTATCATCTCTTCATCTCTCCTCTTCCTATCACCAGCACACATCTCAAACATGTGAACATGCACAAAATGACACAGCGGCTTTTTGTTCACATCTCCCAGCCTTGCGAAAGCTTGAACGACCATTTCTACAATGTCTGTCTCAGTGAAGCTAACGATTGTGATGTCACTGAGTGCCACAGCGAGGCTCGCTACTTGCATGTCACGTTCGTGGCTGTGATCATCTTGGGGCATCTGGTGAGGCTTCAGTCCCTCTGTGTCAATGACTGCGATGCAGTCACAGCCTAGTTCCCTCCTGACATCTTCACTGACACCTACCAGCTGTATGAAAGCTCCTTTGGAGCATATTTCTTTACTGATGGGAAACCTGATCCCAAACATGGTGTTGAGCAGAGTCGACTTTCCTGAGCTTTCTGCTCCGATGATCGTGATGACTTTGAGCTTACTGTTGGATTGCTTGATGTAGTGAAGCTCAGTGAGAACGTCAGCGATCCACTTCATGGGGATGTTTGCTGCATCCCCATCAACAAGCTCAAGAGGGAAACCATCCAGCAACATCTGAGCGCACAGTCCAGGCAGCTGCTCCAGGGTTTTCCTTGCACTGCAAAATTCTGGCAGGCCAGTCGCGCTCGCGTACGACTGCCCGCACTCTCGAAGGAAGTGCCGCACTTGTAAAGAGCAAGCAGAAATTTGCTTGCCAACCTCTGCGATTTCTTCGGTTTCTTGGGGAGACTTGTGGGTTAACTCTTTGTAGAGACCTCGCAGAGCTGACAGCTGGTGCCGGGAGAGATCTTCCAGCTCCATTTCCAGCCATTTGAGGTAATAGTAGCGCTGCGCCTCTGCGGTACAAACACCGTCAAGGAACCTTGACATCATAGGTGTCACAGCAAATCTTTGCTGCTTTCTTCTGAGCTCCTTTTCTTTTGTTATCAGGGACATGCGGTACTCCTCAATGTTCTGGTTGCCAACTTTGCGCAGTCTCCAGTACTCTGTCTCCACCCAAGATAGTTCCTTCCAGGTTTGTCCTTGGCAAGGCAGCATTATATCTTTGAACCCTGATGTTTCGGCTATGTGTGGAGTGATTTTGTAAACATTCTTCCGGGCGTTTTGGCATTCATCTGTATCCTCATCAACTGCAATCTCACAACAGCGTGCTCTTTCAGGCAAATTTGCCAAAGACACTTCTTTGGGTTTGCTCTGCAGGAACTTAGAGACTGAGTCCTGGAGGACCTTTACCAACTCTACATCCGTCTTTTTGTTGTGGGTCTCATTCGTTATCTTTAAACTTGGTGTCACTGTCATTGTTTTGAGTCTAAAGGTTTTCCCCTTCTTGCTGCTAACCAATGTGATCTTTGCTTTAAGGTATTTTCCTTGCAAAGAGGTGAAGTAATCACTCTCTGATTCATCACAGAAGATGTAAACAGCTGATGACGTCTGACAGAGAAAAGAGAATTGCTTATCAAAGGCCCTGATATCTCCTCGGAGGTTGGCAATAGTCAGTGGTTCAGAGAATTTGTCAACGTTCCTATTCCCACATGGGAGGTACCAGGAGATTTCAACAAGCCCATCTGAAATTCTTCTGGGCACATCACCACACACCAGGTCAGAGTGATAAAACCTGTCGTGGTAATGCTCAGTGTTACTTAGCAGCTTGTTTAATATTTGAGACTTGGACAAGCACGTCTTCCCCAGCCTGACAAATGAAATCAGAGGAATATCAGAGAGCACAAGTCTTTCTTCACAACTTTGCTTCATGAATGCATGCTGGGAAGGTCTGAAGCTTTGGACTATTTCTCGCATAGGCCACAGCAACATTGTGACTTCTCTTGTTTCGCTGTTGGGAAGCAAGAGTGGGACAGCAAACTGGCAGAGTGTCATTTTCAGAACCATGTCCTGCTGAAGAAAGCTGTCGGAGCAGAGAAACAAGGCAGTTATCAGGTCCAACGGGTTGATGGACATCTTCTTGTCCGTATCAAAAGCGCAGGAGACGCACTTCACACTTCTAGCATTTGCCTTTAGCATAAAAAGACTCTTTAAAAAGGCCATAGGAAGTGACTTTGGCATTTCAAGTTTGTTCTGTGATGTGTCGTTTTTATTGATCTCCAGAACATCACTTATTGTGAGCTTGCAGTCGTACTGGTCCTCAAGTCCGAGCTTTGACAGCACCTCCCTGAGACACGGCTCTGTCAAATCACAAGAAGAAAGCAATGAATGTTTGAGATATTTTGATCTCTATTGGGATTGTTCTGCTAAAAAAAACACATCCTTTCACCAGGAGGAGCATGGCCACCATTAATGCTCTTCGTTATTATGGTTTTGGCCTTTTTTAGGTAGACATGAAGTTTTACATTTCATCAACATGAAAATTCAGTTTCAAGAAACTAAAAGCATATCTTTTGCAAAATTTCTGAAATGTAGATTCCAAAACTGTTTGCAGCATAGAGACTTTTTCTTATTTAAAATCAACCATTGTCTATTAAACCATTGTTTCCAGTTTGGAATAGCCATGTGCAAAAAAAGGCAGTCAAGGCTTTTGTGGCATTTGAATATCTTGGTTATATTTTTTCTAAAGTTAACTGGATAAATAAACTGTCCAATGGGAGATCCTTGTAAATACTGTGGTAATTGTAAGAGTGCTTGCCAGACAGTCAAGCAGATTTGGATGCATAAGTAGTATAACTGACTGATTAGTTGACATAGAACTTTTTAATGATAGTCCAGAGCTGAAAAACAAAAAGCTGGTTAAAGACAGATTCTTTTGAGTGTCCCCCTTTAACTGCACAACGTTTTTCCTGGAAACATTAGAATGTGAGGCTGGGAATTCAGCATTAGCTGGCCCAACTTCCACGTGGCAACTCTATTATTTAAATATGTTTTCAAAGAAATTATATACCATCCATTTGGATTTGAATCCTTTGTAATTAATTGGTTCTCTAGATTAATTTGCCATAAAATGTGATCTTAAGCTTATAACTTACTCATTCGTTCAACATTCCTAGGTGCCGAAGAAAAAGTACGTGAAACGAGACTGATAACTGTGCTGGAGCACAATTGATGAAATGAGTCTGGAGGTGGCGTTTGGAGCTACTTGGACAGATAAAAGCCGCAGAAATACTGTTCACAAAAGCATCTACTGCCGTGAACCAGGTGAAGCAAGAAGGAAATTTTTTGAAACGAGAGTAGCTGACAGTTTCCTGTTTTGTGTATTTAAAATACCCAGACACGTTTTTTTTCCTTCTTTACATAAAAAGTGTTTTGAAAACATCCCACCTGTGTGTATGGTTGTAGACACCGGATCACTCCACTTATCGTTCAGCACCGTCGACACAGAGATGGTGTACTCGGTGTCGGGCTCCAGGTCAGACAATCTCTTATAACAGTCTCTAGTGGAAATGGCCCGGGCCTCTTTTCCTGGGCTCGTGATGGTGATGAGGAACTGATGTGGAATGCCCTCCATGTTTTCTCCTTTGCTCCACTGCAAGAACAGAGCTGTGGACTCTGAATGTCCCTTCGTTAAATGACGAGGCGGTGGCACCGCTGCAAGACAACAGTCAAATGTCAAATGTTTGAATGCGCCTCGTAAAAGATGACGACAAAAGGACATCAACGGTCTCTCGATGATTACCTGTGGAAACACGATCCGTCACCCATTTACTTAAATTCCCCTCCTCATCTTCTGTTGCAACACTGAAGAAATACTGCTGTCCAAGCTGGAGGTTGTTTATTTCCACTTTACTAAGGTCTCTGATGGGGAGGGAACCTTCCACCTCCAGCACAGAACTCCACTTAATTCTGAAGCGTTTGGGTCCCTGCAGCTCCTGGGGGATCTCCCAGCTCAGGACCACAGAGGTCGGCTTCACTGACAGGAAGTGGATTCCACCAGGAGGGGGCACCACTGGACAACACAAGACACAGTAAGTCATTCCTTTTATCACAGCATGCAGCTCATTATATTGCAAACGTTTGATCACATCTTATTCTACGGACTTCAGCTGGTGAACGGAGACATTAAATCCATCAGTCTGGAAGATCTGTACTCTGGAAATCATTTACAGTAAACCTTAAACCTGAACAGTAAATACACTTCTGTCCAGGCGATATCAGATATTTCACAATAGTGCATGTTACATTGTTATATCTTTATTATGACTGCTGGAAGGGCTTTGCCTGTAACCAGATTACAACTTTCAGCTTCTGTGTTCACCATTTGGTCTGATGAGATTATGACAGATTTTAAAAAATAAATCAGATGGTTTCAAAGAAGCATTTTTTTTCTTTTTAATTTAATTCAATTAGGTCTACAGGAGCAGAAACTGATGTATTGCTTCATCAACTGCTGCATCCAGTTTCCTGGCAGATTGCACTTAAAACTATTAAAAGTGTAAGTCACCTGCACGAGGCTGCTCAAAGTCCTCGTCCCCAGACATCTGTAATGAAATAGTGTCAGTAGTTGAAGGGGAGCACCGCACTTTCTACCAATATTATTTGTGTTTTCTCATGTCTTTATTGTGTTTTCACCTGACGCTGCATGTTCTGATAAATTATTTCATGCCTTTTGTGGTTTCCCTTCACACAAATGCGACAAATGGGCACCTCGTCAGTCATGCAGAAGAACTCTAGGGGCCTGGAATGCGGGCAGCAACGGCCCTCGACCTCTTCGCTCACGTCAGTGAGGACGTGTTTAGGCATCTCGCCGTGGTGTTTCAACGCATCAGATTCACAGAAATAATTGTTACAGGTTCGGCAGTTCTTCAAAGCTCCAGCTTGGCTGCAAAGATCACACATTACCTCCGCATGCCTGTAACAGAGAGGCAGAAATTGAGTTGTTTATTTGTTTTGCAATAAACAGGAA
Source organism: Cololabis saira (assembly GCF_033807715.1). Taxonomy (NCBI): domain Eukaryota; kingdom Metazoa; phylum Chordata; class Actinopteri; order Beloniformes; family Belonidae; genus Cololabis; species Cololabis saira. The sequence goes on from NC_084587.1 coordinate 48,010,358, forward strand.
AAGAATCATGTGGATTCTTTTTTTTTTATTATTAATATTTGCATTTTTGAAAACTGGGGGCACAGTGACTTGGTGGTTAATATTGTTGCCTTGCAGCAAGAAGGTTCCTGGTTCGACTCCTGCCAGGAACCTTTCTGTGTGCAGTTTACAGTTTCCTCAGGATCAGTTTTGCCTTCCTACCTCCAACAATGGATTTAACTGCTTCCCAGAGCCGTCTGGGAGATTTGCGAGGCCCTGTGCGAAATGGGCGGGGGGGGGGCCTCGCGTGTGAGCATAGCGAGTGCACTCAAAATTTTTGGGTTTTTCGAAAAACCCAAAAACCCAGAAATGTTTGGGTTTTTCGGGTCGGATCGGGTGTCTATATGCGCAATTTTAACTCTCCAATTAGCAAAATACTGGATACCTTCCCCTGCATCATCATCATTTGACTGGCCTAGACGCGGGGCCCCGCGGCTGCTTGAGACCCGGTCGGATTGGTGATTTTTCTAACAAATTTATCAAACGAGCCTTTCAGAGAGGCATTAAACTCTTCCATTTTCTTTAGTTTTTTTTCTTTTTTCATCCCCTGATGGAAATTTCCTGAATCTGTCTCGTACTCTCGACAATGTGTGACAGTTTGTTCCAACTCCACCCGTCTGGATCAGAGCAGCTTGTGTCTGCGCTTGGTCTGACGCAGTTGTATTGAACAACAGACACGCGCATCATTGCACATATATTTATTGATATGCACAGACTAGTACACATTTAGGTCTGTAATGGAACGTGACTGTTGATATTTATAAAGGAAAAAATGAAAAAAAACGAAAAAAACAACAACAAAAAATTTCAATTTTTTTTTTTTTTTCAAAAACGGCCCATAGCGCGAGGCCCCTTGGGGCGCGAGGCCCCGTGCGGTCGCACGGTTCGCACACCCCTTGCGGCGGCCCTGCTGCTTCCTGAAGTGTTTAAGAGGCAATCAACAGGTAAAGGGTGACCCTGCACGCTTAATTTCACTTATAACAATAACTCAAATATTTTACTAAGTTTAAATGACTGTAAACATAGAAAAACAAAGACATTCAGCTTCTTACTGTTGGTCTTGTCTGAAGCAATCCCTCGAAACACTGGACACGTCCGTCTGATATCCAGAAGATTCCGGAGGTCTAAGTTTCATCCTGATAATCACATCAAAACGAAGTAAAGAAGACAAGCGCAAACATTTCACTTGTGTGCATTTTGCATGAATAAACACAACAGAAACCCTGTTTTGGAAAGCTTGTGTTGCCATTAACATGACAAGCTGCCAACCGTTCAACGAAAGCAACTTCAGTCTTCATCCGCATCGTAGGAAAAGAAAAAAACGCTTTTCCCCAGAAACATGAGTCAGCATGTGTCTCGGGGAAAATTACATATTAGTTTATTCTTGCAGGGAATATTTTCAGAAAGACAGGAGCAAACAGTCATGGCAACTCTAACTGAGTGCACACGATTGATATTAGACACCCACTCGAATATTTTAGAAAACAGTTAGTGACGTTCCACAAAATGTTCACTTTCTATATATCTCGAGAACGCATTCCCTTGATCGCTGAGATATTGAAAATTAAAATAAAAAAAAAGGAATTGTTTTTGGTTCTCGCCTGGGAACTATTGTCAGGAACCAGAGTCCAGCTGCCTTTTTGCACCTCCCTCAATACAAGTTCGTGCCTGCTGGGACAGTTTCAGCGACGGAGATCATGACTTTACCCAAACGACAATCACAACATCACACACTAATCTGGACATCCAAAGACGTAATTATGGGATGACGCTCACCTTCTGCTCAAAAGTGCTTGTAACCAAGCCTAACCTGTTATTTGACAGCATCAATCTTTTATTGATGGTGTTGAGACAGGAAAGAAGAGGACGATACAAAGAGTCATGATCCCAAATGAGCCCCCAAGGACTCCACCTCCCACACTTTTGGACTCCTAAAACAAACCTCTCTTCATCCACAGTTGCAACTTCATCTGACACTTGACTCGGTTGATGCAGCCTCTCTCCACAGTTTAGGAGGTAATATTGATCCACAAGATGAAATCTACACATGGTGGCTCCTCTGACATCCCCTAGACCTGGCAGATGTTAGCTAAGCTTCAACATCGGACTCCTCCAGGTCAACGTGCAGAAAAATGCAACGAAAATGTATTTGTCTTAAAATATGCCCTGTCAGGTTCAGTCATTTATTCAGTCAATACAGCGAAAAGAAGCAAAAGAGATGGCAGCTAGCCATTGGCTTTGGTAGCTCCCAGTCAAAATACCATGCACCTAATTGTACATAAATTCATAATAATTCTACCTTTATTTGGTACAAAAAGTCCCCCCCATACAGTTGTCTCGGATGTGAAATCTAACTTTGGAACTCAAAACCTTTTTTCAAACCACGTGTAATGTAAATACACAATGTATAAATATTCAATGTGTTTCTTCTGCTGCAAAGTTAGATATTTTAACTGAACAGTCTTGCTTTTGGGGTCAGCCCCTAGTGGTCAGTCAAGAAACTGCAAGTTTTCTTACGAACGCAATAGTATCCACCTAGAACTTTTTCTTTCTTTGTCGGCCTTATTAACGCTAGATAGATTAAGATAGATTTTAAGTTAGCATTCCAGTAATTTATTGCTAGTAAGGAGGTAAAATGAAACGATGTTAATTCAAACAGGTAAAAAAAGCTGAATCTTTGATGGGCCACGATCAACTGGGGATCCCCTCTGTCAGCAAACGCAAGAGCTTTAAGAAATATTCCTCAGAGAGGAATTAAAAGGGGTTGTGCATACTTCTACTAAAACATAGTACCAGGAACCCTGACAGGAACCTGGAGGAATTTGAGTGTATGTAGAGGAGGCTTGAAGGTAACAGCACATCACATAGTTGTAGAGGGAGTTGTACCTGCTGTAGAGCTCCTCAGGAACTCTGTGATCAACTCTCAGTACTGGATATGCAGCAATTTGTGCCTGTTGTATTTCCAACCTGGAAATAGTTTCCCACAAATTAAAGCGGTTAGTTTTCACAAGCTGATGTTGATTCATCTTGTACATCATGACAAACTGGCCTGATGCTCTATTAGCATGCTGTACCTGGGAGGATGTGTGGTGGCCATATTTCCAGCCTTGCGATCTTTGACTGAGCTATTTTTACCCCAGTGTTTAGGTATTCCACACAGGGCCCCTCTGGGAAGAAAGAAAGTCCAGAATTAAAGCTCCAGGGGATGGAAATTATGAAAAAAAAGATGAGAAAAAGAATATAAAGTATCTTTAATCTAACAGCATGGCTCACTTTCTAGTGTACAACGGAGGAGGAATGTCCTTTGAAGACTTGTCTGTCTCGTAGTGCAGATAGTCATCGTCTGGGCTCGTCAATCTGACAAAACATCAACATTAAGGGTTCATTTGTCAACGTATGTTCATGACGGTTGCAGTTTCACAAGTACAGCGTGCTCCAACTCTGACGCACCAAGCAGGACGTCGCGATAAGAAAGCTCCTTAAAAAGAGCTTGGCTGGTGTATCTTTAAATTCTCTCTCTTCTAATAGATATGTGTGCGAAACTGTGACGTTGTGTTATCTTACGCTGCTCCTTTGAAAGCCAGCGGGTGTTCAATGGACCGATCGGATCTGGCACACACAGACCCACTGGTTGGGGAGTGAGCTGTCTTCAGCCTGAAATCAGTTTAACAGTCGTAGGAAACGTGTTAACAGCCTGAATCACACGTGTACTCACACATCTGTAACTTTCAACTGTTGGAACTTTTGTACCATCTTTTTTAACATTTCTCTATTCATAAACGTTCTATTGTGGAAAAAAATATGGACTTATAGAGCAAATTGTGCTTCACTATCTGCTTTTGGTTCAACTAGTTAAGTTAAGCAAATATACAGGATGGAATTTTCTTAATTCTTGGTATCCTTCAGAAAGAAAAGTTGAATAAATACATTCAACAAACTATGAATCTATTGCTTCTTCATTTCTTTATGCCAGAGTGGGTGCAGCTTTGACTGCCAGATTTCTTACCCTTTGAAAGCCAGAGGATGCTCAATGGACCGCTCAGACCTGGCACCCGAAGGTCCGCTGGGCAGAACCAACGGGAAATTAGACATTTTGACAGTTTTCAGGAATATTTCGGCAAGGTGAGTTTATTTGTGTAGCACATTTCTTCAGGTCATTCAACGTGCTGGAACTTTTGATAGTCAAAACTTACTATCTGACACAGATTTGGTCGCACGCTTTCATGAACCTGGAGTTTAGTTACTGTGTTACTGTAGCTTTATAGAAAGATCTAAATACGTTGGCTGTAATCATGTTATATATCACCTCTAATCTGCTTATGTGCATGTCTGAGTTGGTGTTGTTACTGTGTTTCCTCATCTATTGCTTCTTTATTTCTTTATGCCAGAGTTAGTGCAGCTTTGACTGCGATATTTCTTACCGTGTTTCCTTGAAATCCAGCGGGGGTTCAATGGAGCGCTCAGACCTGGCACACACAGACCCGCTGGTTGTGGAAGCTGTGGAGTGAGCTGTCTTCAGCCTGAAATCAGTTTAACAGTCGTAGGAAACATGTTAACAGCCTGAAACACACGTGTACTCACACATCTGTAACTTTCAACTGGTGGAACTTTTGTACACGTTTCTCAGGCTTCTAATGCCGAATATTTAAAAAAATAAAGTATATAAAATAATGGGCTGCTTGTTAAAATGTGCAAAAAAAAGAAAAAGAGCCCATTTATGCTTTTTTCTGCCTTTTAAGATAAAAAAGTTCAAATAAAGCATGTTTTGCTGTGGCAGTGTGGACGAGACTGAAATCTAAAAAAATCAGTGTAAAAGAAACAATCTGTCTAATGCACATGAAGACAATGTAGAGCTTTAAAAAAAAGCCAGAAACAACAGCAGCTTTCGATTCTCACACGTTTGCTAGCTTATGATGTATAAAGTGCAGTTTATCAAACATAATTGAGCTCATTTACTTCCTTACAAGGATTTAAATCAGATAATCGTCATCTGACATTCATCTCTGATTCTGTCTGATATCGACGTGCTCAACTTTTAGTCTGAGTCGAAAAACCCGCTCCTGCTAAATGCCAAACCAGGAAGAATCTTTTCATTTGTTCGCAACAGATTATACAAATCATTACAGAAATGTTGAAAGTGAAACATTTTTATGAGTCAATTGAAAATGTCTCAAAGCAGATGTAAACAAAAGATGTAAAACAGTAAAAGGTATTAAACAGCAGCACCGGGAGGGACATAATGGAGCTAATTAAGTTGATTTTTAACCCATCAGTGACATGACGGGAAAGAAAAAAGCATCCTGAGGAGGCGGAGGCTCTCGGGAGTATAGATGGCACAGGTTCTCCAGTCTCTGATACATATTTAAATTGTGACACAATTTCAGAACAATGTTCTAGACTTTGAATATCTCATCATCTTCAGTTCATAATAGTGTCAAAAGGTTCTAGAAACTTGAGAAATCTTTAGATTTCAGAGTTTTCAGGGTAAAGATTAATATTGAATGCCAGGGAGGTTTGGACCATCAAGTGGCGCTGCTTTAAAAATAGATGACCCAGAACTGTTTGGGGGTTTCAATTCTTGATGAGAAAGGAATAGGACAACAGTCCTCTGCCAAAACTCCTCCAACCCACGTCCTCAGCTCCCATCTTGAGATGAAGACATTTCTTCATTTTCAAAATTTCTGTATTTAAAATATGGACCTATAGGACTATTAATAAACAAACTGTGAATCTATTTCTTCTTCATTTCTTTATGCCAGAGTGGGTGCAGCTTTGACTGCCAGATTTCTTACCCTTTGAAAGCCAGAGGATGCTCAATGGACCGCTCAGACCTGGCACCCGAAGGTCCGCTGGGCAGAACCAACGGGAAATTAGACATTTTGACAGTTTTCAGGAATATTTAGGCAAGGTGAGTTTATTTGTGTAGCACATGTCTTGTATGAGGTCATTCAACGTGCTGGAACCTTTGGTAGTCAAAACTTACTATCTGACACAGATTTGGTCGCACGCGTTCATGAACCTGGAGTTTAGTTAGTACAGTTAGGAAACAAGCTGTTTGTCTGTAGTTTTTTAGAAAGATCTAAATATGATAGCTGCAATCACGTTATATATTATCTGTAATCTGCTTATGTGCCTGTTTGAGTTGGTGTTGTTACCGTGTTTCCTTGAAGGCCAGCGGGGGTTCAATGGAGCGCTCAGACCTGGCACACACAGACCCGCTGGTTGTGGAAGCTGTGGAGTGAGCTGTCTTCAGCCTGAAATCAGTTTAACAGTCGTAGGAAACGTGTCAACAGCCTGAAACACACGTGTACTCACACATCTGTAACTTTCAACTGGTGGAACTTTTGCACACGTTTCTCAGGCTTCTAATGCAGAATCACACATAATGCACCAACTGGTGTCCTCAGCCCAAGTCTTGAGATGTGTTGCTGCCAAATTTTTGTTTTTCACTTTCTGGAAGATGGCACATTTCTTCATTTTCAACATTTCTGTATTTATAAACGATCTTTTGTGGAAAAAAAAACATGTACTTATGCGATTTACAGAGAAAATTCTGCTTTATTATCTGCTTTTGAGGTAGTTCAACTGGTTAAGTTTGGCAAATATACACGATGGATTTTCTTTATTTCTTGGTATCTTTCAGAAAGAAAAGCTAGAAAACAAATAAATTCAACAAACTATGAATCTATTGCTTCTTTATTTCTTTATGCCAGAGTAAGTGCAGCTTTGACTGCGATATTTCTTACCCTGAGCCTTTGAAAGCCAGAGGATGCTCAATGGAGCGCTCAGACCTGGCACACACGGACCCGCTGGTTGTGGAAGCTGTGGAGTGAGCTGTCTTCAGCCTGAAATCAGTTTAACAGTCGTAGGAAACGTGTTAACAGCCTGAAACACACGTGTACTCACACATCTGTAACTTTCAACTGGTGGAACTTTTGTTCTCAGGCTTCTAATGCAGATTTCACACGTAATGCACCAACCGGTGTCCTCTTGAGATGTGTTGCTGCTAAATTTTTGTTTTTCACTTTCTGGAAGATGGCACATTTCTTAATTTTCAACATTTCTGTATTTATAAACGATCTATTGTGGAAGAAAAATATGTACTTATGCGATTTACAGAGAAAATTCTGCTTTATTATCTGCTTTTGAAGTAGTTCAACTGGTTAAGTTTGGCAAATATACACGATGGAATTTTTTCAGAAAGTCTGAAGTAGAAAACTTTTAGCACACCGGATATGCAGAAAGGTTCGTCGGAGTAGGAAAGCTGCAGCCAATTTTAAAAAGAAAACTCCTGCACACCTTCTTCTCACCGTACTCGTGTTTATTGGGCCCAACAAACACGAGTACGGTGAGAAGAAGGTGTGCGGGAGTATCCTTCAGAAAGAAAAGCTAGAAAACAAATACATTCAACAAACTATGAATCTATTGCTTCTTTATTTCTTTATGCTAGAGTTAGTGCAGCTTTGACTGCCATATTTCTTACCCTGAGCCTTTGAAAGCCAGAGGATGCTCAATGGAGCGCTCAGACCTGGCACACACAGACCCGCTGGCCGTTGAAGCTGTGGACCGTCCTGACTTCAGTCTGAAATCAGTTTCAAATGTACACCTCGGTTTCTCTCATCACAGAATGTTTTTAACAACAACAGCATTTTAAAAGTTACAAGCTTTTCTTACTCTTTGTCCTTTTCCTTTGAGCCAGTCCGCTTCTCTGATGATTCATGTCGAAGGAACGTAGCCATGAGATCCCTCACGCTCACCCTGCCCCGGGATCAAGACTTAAAGTTTAAAAACGCAACTCGATATGTGGAAATATAAATCACAGGCCAGCGAGGGGAAAGAACAGCAGTCCGATGAGTTCTATCACTTTCTGTGAAGGTGCTCAAAGTTCACATCAATGAAATCCATCTTACTTCTTGTCGTTCTCTTTCGGATGATCCATCTGGATTCACTGATGTCTCATATGAACCTTACACCATCCAGCTTTGGAAACACCATCTGCACAATAGTACAAAATATTTATAATTTCAACTTAATTTCGCTGAATTATTCTTTCTATTGCAAAGAAATCATGACTCAAACGTCAGGGCTTTTCAGATCATTGGACAACGTTCCCTTGTGTTCTTTATGGGGGTGGGGTGCAAATTGTAATGGTGTACCAGGGGCCCCTGCACAGAGGGGCCTTTGTAAAGTTAGAACATTCTTTTTATTTTATTGAAATATTTAAATTATTTAAAACAACTACCTCATACTGATCAAAATAAACTGAAAAATGCTGTTTCAACTGAAAAAAGGGTTGCTTTTATCCAAATTAAAACTATATGTGACTGCCCCCCTCCCTGCAGAAATGTTTTTCCTTCAAGGTCCCAGACATCTCTAACACCTAAAATAGTTTGCTGTTGTTTTGTTCTGCAGCCGTTTAACAAAAACCCTCTTTTTTCAAGGAGATTAACTCTGGCATTCACAATATTTTTATCGGTGACATCACAAGCAAACAACGCCCCAAACATGCCAGTAATGAAGCGTCCTGCTCTACTGATTATCACACACAACCTTGATGCTTGTGTTTCTGCCAGTCTAACCTGAGTTTGTTTCTTTGTGTTTACACCGAACACGTCAGGTCAGACATGGACAGTTGCATCTGCGCTGAACTGGATGTCCATATCCAGAATAATGATGTTATGCTATAGTATGTATTGAATGGGTTTTCAAAGGGTATACAATATTTTATTAGGCTTTTAATCAACCAAATTTAAACAAAGGCAAATGTTCAGGATCTAAACCCTGTTTTCCTATTTTTTTATTGTGGAACTGAAATCTTATAAATCCTCAACTGAAAATGTGAGGAACCAAAAAGCAATCAGAAGTCTGAATGTTTAAAAGGAACTGCACTTTATTGAATTTTGCACTTGAACCGATAACCTCCATGTTTTGTAGCTGTTGTTGGAGTTGCTGTTCATGTTGACTATTGTAGATGCAAGTGATGTGTTTTCTGTAGCTACTGTATACTTACTGAATAATAAAGTTTAATAAAAGAAAAAGAAATGTCTCTTTCAAAGAATGAGTCAGGCTACCAGAAGATCAAGGACAGAGAGGAGAAGGAAACCAGATGCTTGCAGAGGGTATTTTCTTTTCTTTTCTTTTCTAATTTAAAGGGGACCTATTATGAAAAACACGTTTTTTCTTGTTTTAACATATATAAAGTGGTCTCCCCTCACCCTGCCAGCACAGGGGAGACAAAATACCATGAATTTCTGCAAGGTGTCTGACCCCCGCCGGACAGAGTCCCCCAGTGTCACGTGGTTTTTTTTGAGCCGATTAGAATCTGCTCCTGTCGTTACGTAACGACAGGAGCAGATTTCCATAGGTTCAGCCTCCGCTGCTGAAACCACGCCCACAACCAGCTCTCTCCGCTGCTGGAGCGGTGCTTTCTTCAGCCAGTCGGATGCGGCGCCGCAGCGGAGCGGATCCGGGTTAAATCATCCAGGTTCCCGGGTGGTTTGGGAGCTGGGTCCTCGGGGGTCCGTCCCAGGCTGGACCAGCTTCATCCTCCCAGATTTTCAGGCAAATCTGTCGGTTTGATCACCGGTAACCGACGATGCGCCGCGGATGCGCTCCGGAGCCGATCTGTGCGCCTGCCGTGGGGTTGCAGCGCCCGTCGCGCAGCATCCGCCGCGTAGATCCGGCTGAAATTCCGCTGGTCGGTCCCCGGGAGTCCCTGCTACCAGTCCAGGCCGGTTCCTGCGGTCCCGGCCGGTCGGAACCGGTCAGATTCCCCCGTTAAAGCCGCGGTGATGCGCGCTGCTCCAGCAGCGCTGCTCCCGGGCGCCCGGCGTGGCTCCGCGGGGCCAGCGTTCAGCATCCGCCGGGTAGATCCGGCTTAAATAGTGCATAAATGTTATTTATATACAACTCATATTTTATTTTTTTAACAATAAAGTTTCCATTTGTGAAAATTCAGTGTTGTGATAATTTACAGGCTCGGGCTGCTCTGGCGGAGCGAGGCTTATTCTCCTCCCCTGCTACACGTCATTCAGGGAGCCAATCAGCACAGAGCCTCATTATCATACCCCCCCCCCCCCCCTTCCCTAAAATTGAGGCGCAGAAAAAGAGGTTATAAGCGGTAAAACTAGTGACAGGGTCCACAGGCTGGATTTCTGATTTATGTAGAAAAAACAAGCTTTAGATTGTTTTTAAGACATTCAAGGCCTGTTTAAAATATACATTAAATGCCATAATAGGTCACCTTTAAGTAAGAGGTAAAAACTCAGCCCAGACGATAAACACGTGAGAGATGGAATTTATGGAATTTAATTTAAGTTTTATGTTATTCAACCAAATATAAGATCACATTTGTTTTCCCTCCGACAGTAATCTGGTAAAGACAGGTCTCTTGTACAAGTTTGTCCCGTACCGTAACTGTAACTACAGCGAACTACAGGTGACAGCTTTGTCGCCCTGAACCGCTCCCATTTCAGCCTCGTGAGGACTTTGTCACTTGTTCAAACAAACACTTTCAGTGTGTTTTATGAGGTGTACAAAACATATTTATGTCATATGTCACAATAGGAACAAATACTCCATGGTTGTTAAGTTGGAAACATGTTATCTTAACAACTCAGGCCGCTGACGGATGGCTGCCACAAGTTTGAGGTTAAAGAGTGAAACTTTTTATGAAGTTTTGAAATTCTCGTTGCCCAGCCAACAAGTTTAATATCGTCTGAAGTTAAACATTGTGTTCAAGTTTACTTTCTCCTGGAGTTCACAAGAGTCAACTTTAAGGAGCCTAAACTGTCACATTTCACTGAAGAAGAGGACACGAATAAGGAAGCTTCCCTAATATTCTGGAGATGTGTTGGTGCCCTGATAGCGATGCACTAAAGAAGGTCTGCAGAACCTTCAGAATGATGTCCAGAACAAGCCGAAGCGACACATCCACAGCTGTGGTCCACGTCAAAGCAGGGATGTGTTTAGTTTTAAGACAGACGTACAGTGTGATCATCTCAAACACATTCAGAAATCATTGTACCGGTGTGGTGAAAACTTACGGAGCAGAGAGAGTCTCCCGGAGATTCAGACGACTCACACTGACAGGTAAGCTGAAGGGAGGAATGTTGGTCTAAAGGACGAAGGCAGAAGAAAAGGGAGGACTTTGGATTGAGTATAACTCCAAACCTCCTCATGTTTAATATGTAACTGGTTTACAGGGGTGCAGGACTCTACCGCGTGAGAACATCAGTGCGGTAACCGCCGGCCTTCGTGCTTGATATCCGCCGCAGACGAGTCAAGGTTCCATACAGGGTGGAGTGAGATGGAAACTATTCATGGTTCATAATAACCTATGCTGATCAAATCGCAGTCACGTTTTTTTTAAATGTGACACCATTTGCAGGAAAAGGAAGTTGTGAATAAAACATGAAATGCTGCAAATTAAACCAGTTTGAGGAGACACTCAGGCTAATGAGCCCGGCTTTTAAAAGGGGGTCAAGCAGGATATTAATTATGATCACATACTTCGCTAAGAAATGCATACTTTTACTTTGGAAAGATGATTCCCCTCCAACTTTCAAGTTTTTTTTGGATCAAATTTTAGTTTTTTTACCATTGGAAAAATTAACTTTAGAAAAATACAGCCGTGCTCATATTATTCAAGAATTTTGGTTCCCATTACTCTCAAAACTGGATAATTTTTCCAAAGGAGACCAATGAGTATCTTTATTTTCGAACTTGTGCCTTATATGTATGTATGTTTGTATGTATATATGGATATATATATATATATATATATATATATATATATATATATATATATATATATATATATATAGTTTGATATCGCTGTTGCTGCCATTATATATTTTTTTATTTATTTATTTTTTTTTTTAATATTTATTAATATTTTGTTCTCCCTTAATGTATGTTTTTTTTTTTCCCTAGGGTAATTATGGGGAGGGTAGGAATGTGGGTATAACAGAAATCATGCATGTGAAAATGTGAATTGTGAAAATTATTGTGAAATAAAAAGATATAAAAAAAAAAAAAAAGGGAGTCAGTTCGGAGAAAACCAGAAGTTTGATTCTATGTTCAAATAAATCTTTACTTGGCTTCCTGCCTGAACCTAATACCTGTTTTATTCATGATTTACGGTAAATAAACGGTACTTTTCTTTGAATTAGTCCTAATTGATTACACCTGGATATCTATTTCGATGTTTCCAAGAGCATCTCGCCGTGTTGGAATAAAGTGATTTCCGCAGTTCAGAGACTGTGGGGTTTATTATCCTGGTGCAGTGCGCCTGAGCGGCGTGCATGTCTGATCAACCCAAGGTCGGGTTCAGGTCATGACTACATCCAACTTAAACAGTCCCACGAGTATCTCTGCAGTTAAACTGCAAATCGATTTTTTTCTTTCCACCTCATTGGATTTTATTGGATTGTTGATTTTCTGAGCAGCAGAACAAACCTCAGATCAGCAGATCAGATCGCTTTCACACAAACTGACCGCATCCTCAGGCTACCCTCAGGGATGTTGTTTTTTTATTGTGCAAGAACTACCGTGCAAGCACTTTCCCCAGCAGGCAAACGTCAGATGATGCTCCTCTGTACAACCTGCTCTTGGTAAGAACACAACGCAGTCTTTCTCTAACTCTGTGTATAAACCTGTCGTTCAGAGGCAACGTGTGATCAAAATAACTGCGAGTGGGTGGTCACAGAAAGCTGAAGACGCTCTGCGGAGATGTTTTGAGGAGATGACCTCAGTGCCATGACTGACGTCTGTGTGGACATCACCACCCCCCCAGGACAGAGACGTCCTTCTCCAGCAGCAGACCCTGAATCTCCAGTGACCTGACACAACTGCTTAACAAGGAGGGAGACAGCAGATCATTAAGGACCGTACAAAAACAGGATTAGAAACTACAAGGCGGTGTACAGGAAAAGCTGGAGAACAGGCTCCAGTAAAACGATGTAAGAGGCATCAGGCTTCAAGTCTGGACGGAACCAAAGAACAGAACACATTCCTCAACAGGTTCAGTTCGGAAACAGTCCCATCGTCCTCCTGTCCTACCCCCAGCCAACTATACTTCCCACCCACAGCTTATTTTTCCCGCCTCAGCTGTCTCTTCTTGTTCGGTCAGAGATCTCACTGCTGCTCCACTGTTGTCTCCGAGCACAGTGAGAGAAGGTGGAGAGACCGAACTGGAACAAGGCTCCGGGTCCAGATGGCACCTGCCCCAGGGTCCTGAAACCTGCCTGGACCAGCTGAATTCTGCAGCATCTCTTCAGCCTCTGCCAGAGCCAGGAGAAGGTTCCAGTGCCTTGTTCCAGGACCAAAAAGATCCCATCCATCTCTACCTGATCACCACAGACCTGTAACACTAATATCTCACATCAAATGTTCATTGGCCCTCCTTGTCATGGTTTCAGTGTAGGATAGGTTTTTTTTACTGTGTTACTGACTCTCCTATCATTCCAGATCCTGCCACCCTCATCAGCCAGAAATCCACTCATTCCCTTCACCTGTGCTTCCCCAGCCAGCTCCACACCTGGTTTCCCTCATCAGCAGTTCCCCTCATATACCGGCCCATTTCCACCTTCTAGTTTGCCAGATTTTCGAGTGTTTATGCCTCACTTTCCAGCGTTCCCGATTCTGATTTGTTTCTGCCTGCCTGCCTGCCTGCCTGCCTGCCTGCCTGTCTGCGACCCTGCCTGATTCCGGTTCTTGGATTTTTGCCTGCCCCTTTGGATTTGTTTGCTTGATCTGCCTGTCTTCACGGTTTGACCCCTGCATCCCTTTGACCTGATTAAAGCCTCTTGGACTCTGATTCTGTTTGGTGTCGTGCATTTGGGTTCTCTGTCTTTGAGCCTTGACACACCTGAATAAGCAAACAGTCATAACACAGACAAGGTGGACCATATATGTAGGAAACATGCAGGACATCTCAAGGTAATGTGACCCCTGTGTCACCATGGGTCCTTATGCAGCACAGGAGCACCACAGGGGGTCGTACTCTCCCCACTCCTCTTTACGCTATACACCTCATCTGCCGAAATACTCCGATTACTCTGCAGGTGTGGGGTGTGTCGGTGACGGACAAGAGACTGAGCACATGGTGTGGGAATATTCATCATCTCATCTTGAATGTGAACAAGACAAAGGAGATGAGTGTGGATTTTAGGAAAGCCAGGATTAAGCTGAACAGTATTTCCAAACAGAAGTGGTGCAGGAGTATAAATACCTTTGTGTTCACCTGTACAATAGTGTTACAACATCGAGACTGTTTATAAGATGAGACAGAGGAAGCTTAGGTCCTTCAGTGTGGGCAGCAACACAAACATCTGCAGCTGATCCCTCCTGCCCTTCGGGGGACTCGAAAAGTAGAATTGAATTGAATTGATTCAATGCCATCAGTTTCGCTCAGACTTCAGACTCAAAATGTATTCAAAGCTCATATTTCCAGATTCACTTGAAAACATTTTTCAGTGCACAATGGTTTGTTTCCCATTGTGAATATTAGTGATGCAATGTTTGGTATAAACCAGTAAATGTGAACGTCTTTTAAAACTATGTGACTTTTTCCACCGTTTGTGAGTGCTGGAGTTGCTCCCACGTAGCCAGCCAAGACTTCACCACCTACCTGCATGAGTGGGTGGAAAACTAGAGATGATGGACAGACACACATATGAAATGAAGAGTTAGTGTACATTTGAGTGTGTGGGTTGGCTGTTGCGGCTGAGGTTGACCATTACTGTCGGAGTGCATCCAAACCACATGCAGACCAAGTAATGGCAAATCTTATCCCTTAAAAAAAAGACCAAATGTTAAACAAGCAACATATGTAGAGCTCCACTTTTTAAAGAAAATGATGCAGGACCTCTCAGCCCTTCTCAGCAGCCATCACATGTCAATCACCACAGAAGTGGTGCTTAACAGACAAACATGTTTTCTTCTTTCTCAGTCACGTGTGTGTGTTCAAGACCCACGACCACATTTGTACATGACGTAAATGCAGGTTAAAATTGGAGCTGGCAGCTCGCTGATCGACGATGGGACAATGGTGAGGAATCCAGCCGCCGAGCAGATGGAGCTCAAATCTCAGGCACAACGCCGCATGTAGGATACAAAGGCAAGTAGGGGGAATTAGGAGTGATTAAGAAATGTTGGAATCAGGATGACCAGTGAGCCGGGCTTTACTGAGTAAAACACTTTTCTGGTGAGAATTAATGGATAAGTCTTTTTCTTGGACCTTGTTAAAAAAAACAACTTCCGTACTTCACCAGCAGGATGATTTTCTGATGTCGCTGAACCGTGCTATTTTTACAGCATACATGATGCTGAGTGTTCTTCTTAAAGAGTTTAACTCTTCGATGCACTAAATGTTTTCCCAGCAGTAATGCAGACTGTAGACTCTCAAACAACAGGCATGTGGCGATTAATTTTTATTTATTTATTTAGTGTCATTTACCGATCCATGATTTCTGTACTTTAGAGTCAGAATCAGCAGGTTGTTCTTTACCTCATTGGGGTTTTTGAGTTGTACTTTTGGAGTCACTGGCTGGGAAACCTCCTCCAGGAGAGCAGCAACAGTTTTATACTTTCTTCATTTGTAGACCCTTTTTATCTTTTTCAACAGGTGGATGACTAAACACTGAGGCGACTGTATTCCTGTATTCCTTTCTGGCCTTGTGCAGATCAATTCCTTTTTATTTTCATTATATTTTGACCGATGTATACTTTAGCCATGAAGAACACCGTTTGAATAGTTATTAATGTGTTTAATTTCATAGTTTGTACCATTTGAATCAAGTAAACGTGTGTTAATATTCATCTGTTCACAGCGAGAGTAACTGAGACAAACATGCACAGAATAATTGTAACTAATCAAACTACTATAACTGTATAAGGTATATATGCAAAATATAGAAAATGGATGTTTTATACACGAATCATCATAATCTGATACATGGACACATTCTGAGTAATCATCAAAGACATAATTGTACATTATAAACAAACAATTATGGAAACTTTGATCTCTTTTGAACGTTCATTTTCGCATTTTCACACAATGTTCTTTAAAAAAAAAGCTATCTCTCGCATCATCAGCTAATTTAAATTCATAAAACATAACTCATCACAAACGAGGAGATCTCAGTTTGACCAGTGTAGAGTTATCACCCTGAAGGTGGAGCCGGTATGAACGCTTCACCGTAACAACACACTGATATCGCAAACTTTGGACCTTTTGTAAAGGGTAAATGGTTACACCTCGCAGATCCAGTTCTGTTCAACGGTGCAGCTCTCATCGTTCCAGTCTCCGTTCCCTGTTGCACGGTGCCAGAACTCCACACAGTCTTGGTTCCTCCCTTGGTGGCTGTTGGGCTGGCCTTTAGCCCAGAACCTGAAGAACAAGGAGGTCATCCATATTAGATAAAGAAGCAGCACACCCCAGAACTTCAGGATTTGAAGAGAGGTGTGTTTGGTTTCCTACGTTAGGGTCATTGGCGTCCCATCCACCCATCTCCACTGTCCTTCTGATCCTCCATCACTCAGTCCAATCCAGACCTCTTTGTCACTGCTGTACAAACTGTTGACGAAGGTCTACGAAGAAATCCATAAACATAAGTTAGTGCAACAGTTCGTTATACACGACACGATCAGACAAATGTGGACAAATTTGTTTGTACCATTAAATTTCACTGAAACGTCATCAATTCCTTCTGAGAAATTATTGTACTGTACTAAACTACTTTTTTTCTTACCATTTGGGAATTTACTTGAGTATCATTTTTAGCGAGTCTGGCTACTTTTACTCCACTAGATTTGAAAAACAAATACTGACTCCATTGCATTTTTGTGAATGTCCTCTTTACAGTACAGAGTACAAACTAAAAATTAGTCAATTTAATCTGAAAGCATGTGAAGGCACGTAATTTCTTAATTTCTTCTTCTTGGGCAGTGAGGACCGGCACTGAAAGACACAGATCTGAGGACCGTTTAAAGGTATTTATTGTCCTTCATAGAGTAAGCATGTATGAAGGGGAAATAGTGAATTGACTGAATCTAAAAAGTTTACATAGTACCTGAATGTATGTCCATGTATTCTTTACTGCACTAATGCTTTAGTACTCACTATTTTAGGAGCAGGGGCTCTAGTAGTATCCAGTATGTATATTTTTATTATCCGCTTTAATTGTTTATGCTTTTGTTTTATTTATGTAAAGCACTTTTTTGTTTGGCATCTCTCCTCTCCTCTCCTAACTTGTGTAACACATAAAGATGGATGGATGTATTGAACGACTGACTGATATAAACCAATAAATAAGCACTTATGTGACTACAGCCAGGGGCGTCTCTAGGATTGTGACACATCTGGGGCTTAGCCCTGAAAAGTTTATGATGTGCGCGCTTAGAGCGCGATCCTGAAAATTTTGGACATAGAGACATTGATTTATCACGTACAATTAGGTCTCTGCATTAATTCTGACTCTACACCTACTGTCTTTGTTCATTTCTTGTTTGTAACTTTTTACTTTCACTCCACACTTGCCTTTCTCATTTACTTATATATATCAAAATGTGTGCAGCTTTTTCAGGAAAAGTGTTAGTGCTATATCTTTAAAACGTGGAAATCTTTTTCTGTGACATCCCGAATACAAGTCATCTGAACAGCTTTCTGCCTGCTGCCTGCTGTTTTGACTCACGAGGTGCGTCGTGCGACCTGGAGGTGTTAACCACTTGTGCGCCAAAGCCAAAGAAGTGGCTTGAAAAATAAATAAATAATAATAATAATAATAATAATTGTTAATTGAATTGTTACTCAAATCTGTCCACTGTTTTATCTAAGCATCAACATAAGAGGACTGTAGATTAACCTAAACACAAAAAAAAAAAAAATAAATAAATAAATAAATAATTTAATTCATATTCGGGGCTAATTAAAAAACATCCGGGGCTTTAGCCCCGAATGTTTTAGCCTAGGGACGCCACTGACTACAGCAAACCCCAGCAGATTGATTTGTTGGGACATTGAAACGTCCATGATCACTGCAAAAAAGAGAGTTGTATTCATAGTCAGCCCATTAAAGTTAAAGGGTATAAGGCCTTCTCTATGCAATTTCCTGTGACAAGAAATAAAAGGTCCATGTAGACATCTTTCCAGGATGTGGCTGCAAGACAAAATGCAATATAAGGTTGATCAAAGGGATTGCTTAAATGGTAGAAACAAGCTGAGAAAATATCCAAAGATATTCAAGCTGAAAACCAAGGTTGTGGGATGTAACTATCACATACTGTATGTGATAGTCATAGTCCATCCATCCATTTCATATACCCGCTTTTATCTTTTTGCAGGGTCACGGGGGTCTGCTGGAGCCTATCCCAGCTAATTACAGGCGAGAGGCAGAGGTTCACCCTGGACAGGTCCCCAGTCCATCACAGGGCCACATATAGAGACAAGCAACCAGACACACTCACACCTACAGGGAATTTAAAATCATCAGTTAACCTACTATGCATGTTTTTGGACTGTGGGAGGAAGCCGGAGTACCCGGAGGAAACCCATGCAAGCACAGGGAGAACATGCAAACTCCACACAGAAAGTCTTGTTCAGTTCATACATGCAGCTTTGGGAAGTATTATCCAAAACCACTGCATCAATTTTCATTGCTATGCTGATGATACACTTTGTAATTGTCTATGAAGCCAGGTGTAACAGAATGGTTAGCCAAACTTCAGGCAGGTCTTAAGAACATAAAAGTCTGGACTTTGGCGCAACATTTTGTTCACAAACTTTTGCTTCTAAATTCTGATATAACAGAGGGTATTGTTTTTGGTTCCAAACACATTAAGAAGGAATTAGACAACGTTACAATGGCCTCCCGTACAACTGTGCGAAACCTTGGAGTTATTTTCGAGAAGGATTTGTCATTTAAACAGCATATTAATCAGGTTTGTAACACAGCATTTTTTTCATCTTGGTAATATCACAAAGATAAGGAACATCCTCTTCCAGAGTGATGCTGGAAAACTAATGCACACATTTGTATCTTCTAGACTAGATTACTATAATGTATTATTAGCAGGATGTCTAAGTAGCTGATCCAACATGCAGCTGCATGAGTGCTGACAGGATTCAGCTAAAGAGATCACCTCTCTCCAGGGTTAGCCTCCCTCTATTGTCTCCCTGTAAAATACACGATCCAATTCAAAATGCTGTACTTGTATACGGTAAAGTCCTAAACGGCCTAGCTCCACAATGTTTGCTCGGGGGTTCTGGGTCTCTAGAAAGAGCTTCAGACAACTTGTATTGTACTAGATGCAATTTGAATATAATTGAATTTAATGGCATCTGGCCAAAGAACTGAATAGTGACTCACACGGATGTAAATAATGACAAAATGTTTGGTCAGGCGAAACAGAAACTCACATCTTTTGGATAATATTCATACATGTAAACTCATTGTGAAACCACTCCGGCTTTTTTAGTGAAAATAAAAATCTATGGTATTGTTTCTTAATAGTTAATGAGTTTGTGTAACACCATGCAATATATCTATATCTATATATATACTGTATATACACACACACACCATTTCCTCTTTACTGTTTATGATCGCCAGGTCTGCTCCATTGGATTTACAGTAGTCTCTGCTCATATTCCAGGTCTTCTTTGTTTGAGAAGCGTAGTAGCAGCTGAATTCAAACTTCTGCCATCCAATCTTGCATTTCTTCTCTGCAATTGGAGGATATCACCAAACGCTGAAAAAATTGTTTCTATTGTGCAATTTAACAGTTTTAACATGTAAATACAACTGAAAAAAAGGGAAGTGATTGAGCCATTACATTTTACTTTTATTAAAAAGCATCAACAACAACAAGCGTGGACCAATTTACAAGTGCTATTGAAGGAAACGCTCCAGTACATGATGTCCTACATGCCGGAACATTTATGAAGCGTTGCATGCTCTCTGCTTACCTTGAATCGTTGCGTTCAGCTTGTCAATCTTTTCCAGCAGCTGGTCTCTCTCAGCAGTCATATTTTGGGTTTCTATTTTCAGTCGGTCCCTCTCTGCTGCTACGTCCCTGAACCTGTTCTGAAGCTCATTTTTTTCCTGGACGACCGTGGCGTAAGAAACCTGCAGCGTGTCTTGTGCTGTTTTAACCATGTCATACGTGCTCTTCAGAGCGTCCAGCTCGATGGTCAGGTTTTGGTGACCCTTTGCGAGCTTGTCTTTCTCGATGGCTGAGAGGTTGTGCCCGTCTTGTAGATGTTCAACCTTCTTGATTAGGTTGTTGTAACTCAGCTGCAGCTGCTCTCTCTGTCTCGTTACGTTGTTGAATCTGTTCTGCAGATTGTTTCTGTCATTGCTCACAGAGTCATAACTAGTCTGTAACTCTTTTTTGCGTTTCATGACAGTGTCATATTGTGTTTGTAGGTTGCTCTGGGCTGCTGTCAAGGAGTCTCTGTCTCTCTGCAGCTGGGTCCTATTGACTTTTAGCTGATCCGACTCCCTTTTCAAATCAGTATTGGTGTCCTGTAAGCTGCTTTGGGTAACTTTGAGTTGGTTTACCTCCTGACTCAGCAAATCGTTATTGATATCTATTTGGTCTTTCGTTTTAGACAGGTAGTCGTAACGCTCCTGTAGCTGTTTACGGCTGGATTCCAGATCCCGTTTCTCTTTCTGCGTCGTCTTCAGGTTTTCTTGCAGGCTCCTTTTGTCTGTGCTCAGGGCTGTTGCGTTTTTCTGAAAGTCTTGCTCCACATTTTTGTCTGCACAGAGGAGAAAAAAACATGAACCTAGGATTGGATCTTGGTACAACACAATGTGAAGAAGAGAAGAACCAAAACAGGTAGACTCACTGTGGAAATGTTGACCGATGACCCCAGCTATCAGGAGAGCACACAGCAGGCCGAGGCTAACTGTGGCAACCTTGAAGGGGTTGTTTCTCAACGCGTGAACTGAATGACAACGAAAAGGCAGAAGTAGAAACTAGTATTTCCAAATAATCCAGGAACTTGTGGTTTTACTGAGTGGGGTTGCAAAATACTGTGAAAAAATGTCATTTCAAGTAAATAATGCTTATTTGGAAAAATATGATTTTTTTGGGTTGTTTTTTTTTTGTTGTTGTTACAAATGGGACATAGGCAGGGTGACAACGTTCACCAAATCTAAATGACTGTTTTCAGTAAAAATGTAATAATTCAAGATATTACGTTACAATTCTTCAACCATCGTGGTGGTTTAAAGTGGTGGATCTTGGACTCATTGCATCAACCCCACCCCCACGTCGTTTAGTTGCGTATGTTCTGCACTGTTGGGAACAAATGTCAGTCTTCCAACTTCTGGGTCAAAGTCTACCCGGTAGTACCAAAAATTGCAGTTCATAGACCTACCACTAGGTGCTGACTCCAAACGCATGTTTAAAATGTTCAACTCGCAACACAAATAAACTGGTTAAAACCGTTGAAGTTTTCATAGCTACATTTCCGCATCATGACAACTGTTTGAGGTGAATTTTTGTGCCACATTTTTTAAATGTATATATGTGTAAATGTATGTGTAATTGAGGGATGGTTGCTACTTAAGACACCTTCCCACCTTGCCCCGTGTGAATGTGTTTGAATGTGTATGAATGTTTGGTGGTGGTCGGAGGGGCCGTTTGGCGCAATATGGCAGCCACGCTTCCGTCAGTCTGCCCCAGGGCAGCTGTGGCTACAAAACGTAGCTACCACCACCACTTGTGAGAATGTGTATGAATGAATAATGGTCTCTGTAAAGCGCTCTGGGTGCCTTGAAGGGCGCTATATAAAACCAAGCCATTATCATTATTATTACTTTTACAGTTTCTTGAGATCTCAGCTGGGAATAGATACTAGAGCATTACCCTTCATAGTTCAAAAAGAAAATGTTTTGGTGTTCTATTGATTTTACAAGGAGATGGTTTTTGACCCCAGAGGAGTGGGTGACCACAGGCCCGTGGTCATACACAATGACGCCATCTCACAGGTTGCCTCGTTTAAATATTTGGGTGTTTTTATTGAGAGCTCGCTTACTTGGAGTATGCATGTTGACTCGCTCTGTAGCAGACTCCAACAAGGCCTGCACTTCTTGCGGCGATTGAGAGTTCATGGTGTAGAACAAAAATTGATGTTGATTTTTTACCATGCTGTTTGTGAGAGTCTTATCAGATATTGCATCGCCGCTTGGTACGGTAATTTGTCTGTACAATTAAGGTCCAAGTTGGTTCGTCTCATGCAGACGGCATGGAAGATAACAGGTGTACAGGAACACCCACACCTGCAGTCCACCTATGAGCAGGCTGCTCTAAGGCTGGCCAATAAGATCATATGCTATCCTTCCCACGTGTTACGATAGGATAAGATAAGATAAGATAAGATAATCCTTTAATAGTCCCACAGAGGGGAAATTTGCAATGAAATTTACACAGAGAGTTCCAGTTACTGCCATCAGGGAGGACGTTTAGGGCCCCACGCTGGAGGCTAAATAGATTTAAAAACTATTTTATCCCGTCCTCAATAAGGCTACTTAAAGGAGCTTGAGGATCCTTTTAAGAAATGAGACTCTCTAGCGCCACCCTTCACCACGGCGGCCGTTGGGGGTACTGCAGCCAACAGTGAAGCCGGCACGGGAGAACGGGGAGAACGTACATGCAGCGTCATGTGACGTCACATCCGCAGCCCAGCGCGGGAAATTCGGGACCGAATTGCAGCACATTTTGCAGCACACAGCCTGTTCAAGACAAAGGAGAGATACACTAGAGGGCTCATTCTTTTGGGTTTGGAACGCTTCACCTGACATTATTACTAGAAAACTTAAAATGTATACGGATTTTTTTCATAAATCTTGCCACAATCCGGCCTCAAGCTCCTTTAATAGCAGCAAATGAAATATAGAGGATGGTTATCTTTGAACTGTGTTATTGAAATGGTATCATCTAGTACACACACTCTATGGTCTATGTCTATGTAAATATGGTGTATGTTCTTGTCCTTGAGGAGTCCCTGACCTTTGTTGTTGTTGATCCTTGTTGTCTGTGGGCACAGCATGGGTTAAAGCCCAACCCGAATTTCCCACACGTGGGACAATAAAGTGTATCTTAATCTTACAAACAGCCCGCCGTGACTTGCTGTTAGCTGACCTGGAATGGCCCAAGAATGAAGATAAGCTAAGAACAGGGAGCCTGGAGATTCAGCTAGACGCAGCAGTCATTTCTGATTTCACCGCCCAAACAACACACTAAGCAACAACTCCAGTTGCAAATGTTTGGCTGCAGCTCAGTACCTGCTCTGTCATAGATCTGTGGAAGGACCCAGACGTCACGGCGGATCATTTCACGACCTTTGCAAGTAGAAGACCAACGGGACACGCGGTCACAGTGGTGGCAGACTGCAGCAGGTCTAACCCCAGAGCAGCAACCAGAGCTCTGCTAGTGCTCATTTCAGCTCTGGCAGTACCACAACGTGGTTTCAGTAGCAGCACATGACATGATAATGTTTGGATAGATTTGATCCGAATGGATGTAAAGTTAAATTAATTAACATCTTATTTTAAGATAAGCTAAGTCAGTCAAGCAAAAACACAACGTTCTTACAATTATTTTACCTACTGATATTCCGCCAATTATCTTAATACCAAAAATTGAAACTTCAAATTAAGTTAAAGGATGGAAACACAATTCATGTTGGATATAGAATACCACAGTTACACTACAGAACACTTGTTTTATGTTTAAAGATTTTTTCAGCTGCTCATAAGGCACATTAAGGTAGAAATACAGAAGACCACTAAAGTACAAGTGGTTCTCACACTTCTTTTTTTTTTTTTTTTTTTTTTTTTTAATATATATATTTTTTATCCCGGTTTTTTTTTCCCCCATTTTTATCACCCAGTGCTCCTACCTAAGGTACAGTCCTGGGCATTGCCATCCTCTACCATCCTCTACAGGGCCCTGCACTGAGCTCAGGTCTCCTCCTTAACCTGAGGAGTGAGCAGGCCGCATCTTTTCACCAGACAGGGTGGGGTTTCTCTGGCCGGACGTAGCGCGTGGAAGGATCACGTTATTCCGGCTGGATCCTCCCCACCCCATCTGGCGCCCCAGTTGGCCAGAGGGGTATGTATAGCCCAGGACTGCTGCATGTTTTTGTGAGGGTAGCTCACATTGCTACCCAAGGGAACACGGAGAGAACATGCAAACTCCACACAGAAAGGCCCTTTCAACAACCCCACCCAGGGTGTGGGCGCTGAAGTCATGGGGGAACTAACACGCACTTCAGCGCCCACAGCGTCCCCGGCGGGAATCAAACCCAGGACCTTCTTGCTGTGAGACGCCACTACTGCTACTACTACTACTACTACTACTAATACTACTGCTACTGCTACTACTACTACTACTACTACTACTACTACTACTACTACTACTACTACTACTACTACTACTACTGCTACTACTGCTACTACTACTACTCTACTACTACTACTACTGCTACTGCTACTACTACTACCACTGCTAATGCTGCCACTACTACTGCTGCTACTACTACTACTACTACTACTAGTACTGCTAATGCTGCCACTACTGTTGCTACTACTGCTGCTACTACTACTACTACTACTCTACTACTGCTACTACTACTGCTACTGCTACTGCTACTACTACTACTGTGCTAATGCTGCCACTACTGCTGCTACTACTACTACTACTACTACTGCTACTGCTACTACTACTACTACTGCTACTGCTACTACTACTACTACTGCTAATGCTACTACTACTACTACTACTGCTACTGCTACTACTACTACTACTGCTACTGCTACTACTACTACTACTACTACTACTACTACTGCTACTGCTACTGCTACTACTACTACTACTACTGCTGCTGCTGCTACTACTACTACTACTACTACTACTACTGCTACTGCTACTGCTACTGCTACTACTGCTACTACTACTACTACTACTGCTACTACTACTGCTACTACTACTACTGCTACTGCTACTGCTACTGCTACTGCTACTACTACTGCTGCTGCTACTACTGCTACTGCTACTGCTACTACTACTACTACTGCTACTGCTACTACTACTACTACTGCTACTACTGCTACTGCTACTACTGCTACTACTACTACTACTACTACTACTACTGCTACTGCTACTGCTACTGCTACTGCTACTACTACTGCTGCTGCTACTACTACTACTACTACTACTGCTACTGCTACTGCTACTGCTACTACTGCTACTACTACTACTACTACTACTGCTACTGCTACTGCTACTGCTACTACTACTGCTGCTGCTACTACTACTACTACTACTACTACTGCTACTGCTACTGCTACTACTGCTACTACTACTACTACTACTGCTAATGCTGCCACTACTACTGCTACTACTGCTGCCACTACTGCTGCTACTACTACTACTACTACTACTTATACTACTACTAATACTACTACTACTGCTGCATCTGCTGCTAGTAGGCTACTACTACTACTGCTGCTACTACTACTACTACTATTACCGTCATTTAGCAGATGCTTTTATCCAAAGCGAAGAACAACACAAGCAAGAAACCACATAGGAAGGTCCAGCTGGATCAGTGCTGGTCAGACTGCTGTAGTCCAGTTGGACACAGGTGCTGCCATGCTAGTGCCAGAGGATATTTTTTCCACACAACCCAGCAGTCCTTTATTCAGCAAAACTAGGTTTTAAATTCACCATCATATTATCATTTTGGCATAAGTGCCTGCAGCTTTCTCAGTGCTGAGTCCTGCAAAGAGCTGGACAAATCTTCTAACTCATTCCGATGAGCAGAGAAGTTTACTAGATGCAGAAGTGCTCCTTAAAGAGCTGAGTCTTTAACTTGCTCTTAAAAGTAGATACAGACCCTGCGGTTCGGAAAGAGTTTGGTAGGTCATTCCACCATCGGGGAACAATGGAGGAGAAGAATCTGGCTACTGATTTCACGCCACGTTGTGGTTGTGGAAGCACCAGGCGTCTTTCACTGGCTGAGCAAAGTCATCAAGAGGGAGTGTAACTCTGGGATAAGGAGGGAAGGTAGGCAGGAGCTGTTTGGGTAATTGTTTGATGAGCCAGAAGCAGAGCTTTGAACTTGATGCGCGCTGCAACTGGAAGCCAGCGCAGGGAGATTAGCAGTGGAGTGACTGATCTCCCAGTGACCTATTTAGACAACAATCGGTTCCATATTGGATCAGAAAATCACCTGATTGACGAAGTTTGCTGCCATCTGTGAGGGACAGTTGTTGATAGCTGATTTTACATTCATCCAGGTCCATGTGTGTCACTGTGGAGTCACGGTACTCGATCGTCATATTTGCATCAGATTTAGGGGCTGGAGTCTTTTTAGCCAAAAAACAGAACAAAAAAGTTAGTTAGTGTCTAAAGCGGTGTGCTGAGCTGCTCATGAGTGTTCCTGAAATAAGACAACAAAAAATTAAAGAATAGCTCCATTACAGTGATTTATTTGAAAGGTTCCTATAAACAGTAAAACTTCATAGAATCACAAAAGGAAAACAGTTGCAGAAAGTTCAAACTGAACTGAAAAAGAAGAAGTGATTCCAGTATTTGCTTTGGCTTTTGACTGAATGCAGATTGAACCAATGATACTTCCCGTTTTATCTAAAGAGCTCTATGTGTTTATATAAATACATTGTTCAAGGCCTAAAACACATTTTTTACAATTTAGGAGAGGAGCACCTCCAGCAGGGGGAGAATTTTACAGATTTCTTTTTTCATTTTATTTTACTTCTCCATTTTTCAAACTGCTGATATCAGCAGGTTGCTGTGGTGATCATTATTTACAAAATCAGTGCCCAAGAAACAGTGGAGGAGCAAAGACGGGGAGAGGATGTCCTTTTAATCAATAAATGCGTGAGAAAATCAAGCATTAAAGTAATGTTTCTCAAAGAAAGGCTGCAGATATGCATGTTTCTCTTTCATTCAATGATAAAATCAAGTCAACTTTATTTATAAAGCGTATTTACAACCAAAGTGCTCCCTGGAGCAATGATAAAACATGATAGATTATACACAATAATATCATATTCAATGGTGATAACATTAAATGCCCCATAAATGAAAAGATTACAATGATAAAACTAGTAAAAGGAATTTCAGGGTCCAGACAGAATCCGAAGCCGGTTACCTTTCATCTCTTAATGAGACAACACAATCAATAGATGACATAACCACATAGACAAGGGATTAAGGAGCACATCATCTGTGTCCCATGTGCTCCAGACCAAGTAACAAAAGTATCATCCAGACTTTTATCAGCAACCTGTCCAAAAGCCAGGCTCTGGGATACTACGGGGTTGCATCTGATCTCATCTTCACTTCTCTGATCGCTTCGTTGATACAGAAAAATACGCCCAGATTTTACAGCAACATATTATGGCCTCAGTACCACATCGTTTCCAGGGAAACCAATTTATTTCCCAACAAGGCGATACAAAACAAAAAATGCACACATTAAAAAGGCATAGATAAAGCGTGAGATGGAATGTGTGCTAGTCTGGCCGGCCTGCAGTCATGATCTGCTCCAAATAGAGAATGTGTGGAGAACTTTGAAACTAAAAATGCACAAATAATGTGTTTGTATAAAGAAAGGGATAGAAAGAAAACACCTGAAACTGTGCATTAGGTTGCATCTCAATCTTCTGCTAGTACACCTTTCAAATGTTGTCAAAACTGAACGTTAATTACACAAACCATCCAACTTCTTAGGTTCATAATGCAGTTAAATAAAAGTTGAAATAAATGTAAAAATCACTGCACACTTTAGACACATTTTTTATTTTTACAGTCAACTTATTTTTATTTAGGGTTTTACTATTCCAATGTTAATCTCCTTTCTTTTTAAAAATAGAAGTATTTTAGCTCCTATTGGTTGAGCAGATGATGCTGAACAGTCGTAGATATAACGATGAATTCAATAAAACTTACCTGTCTCGTACAGATGGGAGCAAGCAGGACTTCGGATATTTATTTTCAGCGCAGAAATCTAAATGAAAATGTACTTCATGTATTTTTTAACAGATGAAACTTGCCACAGCTTCTTGAACTTGTTATCAGTGGGGCAGATGTTATGAAGTGGGAGTTTAGGTTAGTGGGAGGTACAAGTTCATCCTTCCTTCCTCAGTGAGTCAAGAGGAAATGCAAAGCAATCATGAAACGTGGCTGCCGGACTGAATGAAGCCAATTAAGTCATTCAGAAAACTCAATAGAAGTCTTTCTTGTGCACGCCTGCTGGGGATTCATTAATAATCTGAGGACAAACACATAAAGATGAGTGTTTGATCAGTGGCCGTTGATTTAGAATCATGTTGAAAATAAAATGTTTGCCAAAGATAAAAGCTGCACTTTAACAACATGTTTGGCCAGATTTATTTTCCCTCAAATATGCTGACATTGGCCAATCAGCTTTTTTCACCACGTCTTGACACGAAAACTGCACCGTCAGCAGTTGCTCTTGGGTTTCTGTTCTTCCTCATCTGATGAGTTCATGTGAGTGTTTGAGTTCATGTTGAGAAATTTCTGCCAGCACACACTCACATGCAGCTGTCGTTTACACTGACTTTGTAAAATGTACTTATTTATTTCCTGCTTCTAAATGTTCAAAAATAAGTCCTCTTTTGTTCTTTATAGAATAAAAGTTACCTCCTGGTATTAATTCACCAAAATATATAGCTGATCTTCGTTGAAGTCACAGTAGAAGACAAAAACGCTGTTTTTGAGTGGATAACACACTAACGTTTTACATTTTTCATATGTTTATTGAGCAGAAACATTAAACTCTTACAATTCAGGATAAAATGTAAATGACCCCAGAGTTAATAACTGCTCAAACCTCCTGTGAGTTCATTGACTACGAGCAAAATCTTTCAGTATTTCTGGACCAGACCTGCACACGGTTCAGGATGGATTTTTCCAGAACGGCTGCAGATCAGAAACATAATGTCTGGTGTGGTTCTCTGGAGATCTTTCCACACAGTTTTAGTTTAGTTTAGTTTATTTAGCACATAACATAAAAAAAAAGAACATTACACAAGTAAGTTCAGTTAAAAGAAACTGTGCAGGGAGGAGCGAGCAAGCCAGTAGGCTTATGAGGAGCCCCCACCTAATAACATTTAACAAAATCCTTATGAGGATATAAAATCATAAAAATAAATCATAAAAATTGCATGTAGAACATTTAATCTCTGTGGATCTCTGACTGGACCACTCTGAAAGGTTTATAACTAGAGCGAGTCTGTTACGGATGGACTCCCTTGCTCAGGATCAATGTCCAGCTGCATAACGTCTACAGCTTCAGCTGGAGGACTGTCTTCATGACATCATCCTGCAGGATATTTCATTTTCACCTCCATAATGGCAACAACCCAACCCCAAATCATGATTCTCTTTCCCCCATACTTGACTGCTGGTGCGGTCTTTTGATCTAGGTAACGTGTTTTGTTTACCCATATGTAATGATTTATAATCTTTGACGAGTCTTCAATCTTTGGAAAGCTCTTGTTTATTTAGCCCAACTGCAGCAGACATCCAATACACACGTGTATCAAGTTACTCTCACTCCTTGACAGCTTATCCTGACGTAACACTTGCCGTAGTGCCGTAAAACTGTCATAAACATAAACACTCATGACACCATACACGATGTTAAGTGTTCTTCCTGAACAATTCAGCTGTCATTTCATCAGCCCTCAAAACATTTATACAATAGTATTTAGCATTGCCAAGCTGCTCTTTAAACATTTTTCCAAGATAACCACTGGCTCCTCCTTGGCCTGCGACTATGGACGCCCTGCCCCTTCAGTGACTTGTATAAAGTAGATTCATAAACAGAAGTTTGCAAGTTCCAGTGATGTCTTGAAGCCTCTTGCTGTCATTCGTGGGTTATTCTTTACCCGAATAATCTTGATTGCAAAAAACAAAGAAACTTCAGCTAAGTGGTGTTAGTTTCAATACTGAGCTTAAAATTCTAGCTCATCAAAATCAACCTACTTTCATTTCAATAATTTAATCATACACCCCAAGCATGTACAGTATTTATATATAAAAAATGTCCCAGCATATAAAATTAGAGTTCCTTGGTACTCTGGGTATTATTACACTCATTAGTGATTCACACCGACCCGGAAGCATCGATCAATAAACCTTAGAGTCAGATTGCTTCCTGTATTTTTTTTTATCTTGCGCTTCCGTGATTGTGAAAATATTGACATCTGGGAGGCGGTGACTAACATGTTCCCTCAGCTGAAGACAGTTTCCCGTAAAGACCACGGTCATCAGTGAAGTCGTTTACTTGCGCAGACAGATCAATCAGTCAATAAACATGTTCTCTATTTTAAAAGTAGATATCTAAATTTCATGGATTTTTCTGATTTTTTCTGACTCCTCTTCATTGCCTTGAGTTTTGGGTTAGCTCCAAAACCAGGTTAATCTCTAACGTGGTGATGGTCTCCATGGTTACAATTCACATCTGCGACCACTAAGTAATAAGGGTGGGTTGCGATAATGCAATAAACCCTTAGACCAGAAGAACCAATCAAGCCAGGCAGGGACCAAGAATTTCCCAGAGCTCTGATTGTTTTTAATCAAAGACACAACACCAACTGCGGGTTCACAGGCATAAAAATGGCACAGTGCTAGAGCTAGAGCAGGGGTCGGCAACCCAAAATGTTGAAAGAGCCATATTGGACCAAAAACAAAAAAGCAAATGTCTGGAGCCGCAAAAAATGAAAAGTCTTGTATCAGAATTAGAATGAAGAAACACATGCTGCAAGTTTCTATATTAGTTAGAACTGGGGGAAGATTTATTTTTTCATAATGCACTTCGAGAAAAATGTCGAGAAAAAAGTCGAAATGTCGAGAGAAAAGTCGAAATGTCAAGATTAATGTTGAAGTACAATCTTGAGAAAAAAGTTGAAATGTAGAGAAAAAAGTCGAAATGTCGAGAAAAAAGTCAAGATTTCGGGAAAAAAGTCGAAATGTCGAGGAAATAGTCAAAATTTCATGGAAAATGTCGACATGTCAAGAAAAAAGTCAAAATTTTGAGAAAAAAGTCGAAATGTTGAGATTAATGTTGAAGTACAATCTCGAGAAAAAAGTCGAAATGTCGAGAAAAAAGTCAAAATTTCGAGAAAAAAGTTGAAATGTCGAGATTAAAAAGGAAAGGAAAAAGGAAGAAAAAAAGAGAAAAAAGGAAAAAAAGAAGAAAAAAGAAAAAAAGAAAAAAGAACAAAAAAAGAGTAAAAAAGAGAAAAAAAGAAAAAAAGGAAAGAAAAGAAGAAAAAAGGAAAAAAAGGAAAAAAAGGAAAAAAAAAAAAGTTCAAACATTTTTGAAAAAGCTCCAGGAGCCACTAGGGC
The DNA here is from genome assembly GCF_033807715.1 of Cololabis saira. NCBI lineage: Eukaryota > Metazoa > Chordata > Actinopteri > Beloniformes > Belonidae > Cololabis > Cololabis saira. The sequence goes on from NC_084587.1 coordinate 48,041,795, forward strand.
GGCGGTAAAGAGCCGCATGCGGCTCTAGAGCCGCGGGTTGCCGACCCCTGAGCTAGAGGTAGCGGTAGCTCAAACCTGACCTCACACAACTCTAATTACTCCCCCTTAAACCTGCAGGACAAACCACCCCGACAAGTAAAAGATACAAGGCCTTACACATCAATATTTAGAAACTAGGAACAATAAGTCAAAAACCCATCTACCCATCAAAAGTATAACGCATGATTACACAAATTACAAACTAAACTAAACTACAACTCCTTCCCTCCCCTTAAGTCCACTCGGTCCTTGGCTGCAGTTATGCGTGCACCCGTGAACCCCCCCGCCCCCCGCACGTACTGCATATAGTATGCAGTACATACTGCATACTAGTATGGCTGTCAGAATAACAAAAATACACAATAAAGCGCCAAAATTCATATGGGTGGTTGTCTCTGATTAATTTCTCAGAAAGTACAGTACCATTTGGTTTTTATTTGTTGTTTTCCATTTTTTAAATCCATATAATTTTTCATTCATTCATTCATTCATTTTTCAACTCTCCTGTAAATTAAGACTGTAGTGATGATGCCGGACTCTGTAAAAGATTTGTTCCAGGAAAGATTGTTTGACCCCTGGTGTGACATAGCCGTTTGTAACCCCCACACACTGGAAACCCAGGCGCCGGTAGAGCCGGTGTGCAGCTGGTGTGTATGCCGTGGTCCCCAGGACAACCGAGGAGTATCCTTGAGAGGCAGCAAACTCCAGGACCTTCTGTCCCAGCGCAGCTCCAACTCCATACCGCCTGAAGCTGCGGTCCACACTCATTCGGTGCAGCTCCACAGAGCTCCCCAACCGGCCAGATGCTGCTACGACACCCACCACTTTACCCTGCAGCACTGCCACCCACAGACAGGAACCTGAAGGTGGAGAGAACACAATACAACACAAAGTAAAACATAGAATAAAATACAGCGAAAGATTAGTTGACCTTTTGTTAGTAATCCACCATCAGATGGTACAATGATCACGTTTTTGTCAAGAACACACATATTCCCCTATTCCCCCTATTTGACTATTTGAGTTGCAAACTTACAAAAAAAAAACATTGTTCCCTAAAACAAAGCAAATAAAGACTCCCTGTGTGACCTGCACATCTGTGAGGTGGTAGCAGCTACCCACAAGGATGTTTAGTGCTACCATCTCATTTGTGAAGAGAAGAATAAGCTTTATATATATAATAAGTTTGGATGATATAGAAAATGCAAATGTATCAGGGATTTCCACTACATATTTCTATGTTTATGATGACTGGCTGACTTTCATGTGGACACCAAAGGCACTTTATAGTTATATTGAGGAATGTGGTGACGTGTGGGGGTGGCGGCCATAAGTGTGAGAGGTCAATCAACGCTGCTTGCAGCTCTAATTAATTATTAATAATAATTATTATTATTACATAGAAGTGAAATAGCTTCTGCCAAAGGCACTGATACCACCTGCTGCATTACAAACCCTGGCTTTTTGACGTATTAAACTCTGTGGTACACTGGATTTTGTCTTTGGTCTGGAATACAGAGTGCCCATTTCTTCTAAGAAAATATATATTTTTGGTCCGGTTAAGATTCCTCCAAACTCTGAATAAGGTTAAGTCAAGGCTTCTTATCTGTAACAACATACCGTCTCGACTAAGTTAAACTATATTAAGAAAAACCAACAGCACTGCCCCAGAGGGTATACTATATCTGTAACACTCAACGCATGGGTAAACTTCACAAGAAAGGAGAAAGATGTGGTTCAATGTAATCAAAAAGTTGTGAAAGCATGTGATAGTTCTTATAATACAAATACATCAACTGAACAACATTAACCAGTGTCTAGGCTCCAGTGATTTAGAAAATATGCTGAGGTAATATCATCCTAAAAACACTGTAAAAGAAGACAGGATGAACCTGATCAAAATCAAGGAAACACACAAAAAGTTGTTGCCTTTTCAAGGTGGAGTAAAACTAACACGGCAAATAAAACGTGCAATCCAAAAACAAATGAATTATTACTAGGCCACCTCTGCATGAATCAACAGATTTAAAACAAAACGTGCAATGAATTAGAAATCTCACTAAAACACACATCAACTAAAATCACTGGATAAAAACCTACCACTTAAAAACACAATAAAAACTAGAGTAAAACAAACAAGAAATTTAAGTGAGTTGGTGGATTCAACGCAGCAGCGGCGGCAACTACGATTTGGCTGTATGACACCCAACCAATGCTATAATGCAACAGCCATGAGGGAGGGGGGGGCGGAATCGCGTTTATTAGCTTCCACAACTATTTGTGCCGTAGCCATGGGAAGTGGGGGGGCTGCAGCGCACTCTGCTGGATTAGTGTGTCATAGCATTGCCGCCAGTTGAACAAAAAAAACTTACTAAGAAAGAAGGTTAATATTTTTCAAAGGTTCTAGACCAGGGGCAAACCTGGTCCTAGAGAGCCGCAGTCCTGCATGTTTTAGATGTTTCTCTGCTTCATCACACCCTGATACAAAGGACTGCCATTGACAATGTTGGGCCACTTTCCTATGTGAACATGGGAAGCCTTAATTTGAACTTTAAGGCCCAGCTCTGAGGCCTAACTCTGGGAACCTCAAAGGAACCTCCATAATGACTCAAAGCCCGAGCAAGATTTGCATTTACGGCCCTTCAGGGATAAGGAATAGCCCTCTCATTGGGCATGGATCCTAAACTGCAGGGGGGGCCGCAGTCGCAGCCTGGGCCCAGCTATAAAGAGCAGACTCTCCCCTTTTTCTTGCTCTCTCTTTTTTTTTCTTTTTCCTCCTCTTTTGCTCCCAGGGTCTCTTCTACCTCGGACGTGTCCATGGTCCCATGAAGTTCTCTGTGAGCTATGAAGAAGGCCACAACTCCTATTTTAGCATCAAGAGCTACTAGCTATGGGCCGGCCTCCTCCATGATCGTGACTGTCTGCAGCGCTGCAACGAGTGACCCACGAACGTTCCGAGGCCCAGATGAGCCGAACAAGGGACCCTTGCATGCTTCGACGTGAACGCCTTCGGACCGACCTGGAGCTGTAGGAGGCCCAGCTGCTGTCCCAATGCTGCATCCCCTCATCCACTCTGAGATGAGGAGAGCAGGAGAGAGAGAGAGACGCTCTTTATCAGGATCACCTGCGGAGCGTAACCATCCAGCTGTTCACCCAGGAGCACTGACCAGCCAGACCAAAGTTTCTGCCCAGAGAAACTATGCAGAGAAACATAGTTAACACATTTAACAAGTTTAGTTGTGTTGTGAGCCGGACCGCTGATCCCGTCACAACTGTGTTTATTAGTTTAAGTGTGTTTGTTTATTTTATTGTTTATCTACTGTTGCATCCACGTTGCTAGATCTTGATGACATGCTCTTTCACAACAGAAAACACAGCCCTTCCTCATTTCCCACTTGAACGACCAGAGCGCACATGTGAAGTTAGTTTCATTGTGTGGGAAACATCAGAAGAACTTGGTTTTCCGGTAGTGAGAAGTTATTCTAGTGTCTTGGGCTTTACTTTTCTCCTCTCATCCTCTCCTACTAACCCCCCACACACGCACACTCTTATCTTGGCCATAAAGCCGTGACTTTGTCAGCCATCTTTTCTTTTGCCTCACCATGTGTATGAACAGCCATCGTGACACACACACACACACACACACACACACACACACACACACACACACACACACACACACACACACACACACACACACACACACACACACACACACACACACACACACACACACACACACACACACACACACACACACATATACAGTATATAATCTGAAGTTTGTGTTAATGTTTAGTTAGTTGTTGTTTATGTGTAGTTTAGGCATTGGATTTTATCCTAAGTGTTGTTTTATTATCTTTTAACACTTGTGTAAATAAATTCGGATTAATTTGAATGAGAGAAGATGTTTGTGTTTATTTTATACAGATTTGTCACAGCTGCTAGTTGCAAAGGTCTGTGCTCGGACTCCTTCCTTCACTGTTACTCTGTGGAATAACAGTTATCTTGAGACTGATTTAGCTGTTTAGTTATCATTTTCCTGATAAGTCAGGTGGTGCCCCATTTTGATTGATTCATTTTGATAACTCAATTTGATAAGTGATCTACTTTATTAATAACTCTTTAATAACTGAACCAGCACCCCCTTTGTGGCACAACAACAGACATTAACAGACTGTCATTAACAGAACATCAGTCCAGGGACAGCGGATGCAAAATAGCCTTTTGGCTAATTCCGGCACATTTTGCATTGGTTTAAATGTGTTATTAATGTGCATTGTCCCTGTAATTTAAACCTTTAAATACATAAATAAACAGAAGCTGATGATGGCCATTAATTAGAATCTGGTGTGGTGAGGCAAGGAGACTTCTAAAACATCTCTAGGACCAGGGTTGCCTACCTCTGTTCTAGACCAAGCAAACGTTTTAATGTTATGGATTTTGTTCGTTGTTTGTTCTGTAAAATTCGAAAATGAATGTGTATGAAGCAGAATTTTCAAGTGCCCACCATTATTTCAATGTATAATGTACCTGTCTACAATATCTGGTTTACATTAGCCTAAATAAATTGTGTGGTTTAAATTGTGTGTTTAAACATTATTGACATAAATATTGTCTTTTATTTACTTGGAAACCTCTCTTCAGCCCCCTGACCCAAATCATCTTCTCCCGGTCCTAGTTTGTGCTGTTAATTAGGTAATATGTTGCTTGTGCGCCAGAAGGGACTGGGATGTTGTAGTAGCCCCACAGCGACCCCTAGAGGCAGAGCAGACCCAACCCACCAGTAATCAGGGGTGTCAAACTCATTTTCACCGAGGGCCACATCAGCATAATGGCTGTCCTCAAAGGGCCAGATGTAATTTACAAATGTAACTAAATGTAATCGAATGTAATGTAAAATAAATGTAACTACTCCTTAATGTTAAATAACTCATTATTAATTATAACTTATTCAAGTGAAACTTACAGTTGCATAGAAAACATATGTTTGCTTGTTGTTGCTCTAACATACATCTTTTTAAATTGTGTCAGCTTATGAAAACCCACATAACTCCATAAACGAAGGATCAAACTGTCCAAGAGAATAAAGAAAAAAATAACAAAACTGAGCTGCAAAGAACATGTATGACATGTAACATTTTACAAAAAAAAGGCTGCACACAGCCTTGCATCCAACTGATGGTTTGATAACAACAATTTGTCTGCATACACACATAAGACCTGCAAACATTAAATAATTACAACAGCAGCTACACATAAATAATATGTAATCAACTAAAAATACCAAAATAAAGGTTGACTCAGTTCACAACTACAGTATATTGGTCAAGTTATTTGGTTAGTCTTTGATGAGATGCTGCCTGTCATTGAACACACCAAGTGGATTCTCTCTCTATATATTAATATTGATCATGTTCTGAAAATGATAAAAACAAAAAAACAAAATGCAAGCAAAATCATTAAATTGCACACAGTTTAACTGTTCTTCTTCTTTGTTGAATTACATTTTATTATATTTTAATTACGTTTTTTTTTTTAAATGCACATTTCTATGCATTTTAGACGTTTTGGGGCTGTCCCTTTTTTCGGCTGAAATCGCAACGTCCCTTATTTCTATTTCTGAAAGGTGGCACCCCTACTCTTCCCACTCCCGTCGATGTTTTTGCTGACCTTTCCTCTATTTAGGAGGAGGTGGGGTGTCTGGAGACATCTCTGCAGACATCTGCACTTGACTTGTTTTTGAAAGGCGCGGTGCAGTGAGCGGCAGTGAGCGGTAACTAGGCAACGGAGCGCAAAGGGGCGGGCCGTCTGCAGCACAGACAGAGGGCACAGACAGAGAGCGCACCGACATATTTTGCTGTCTTTAATATATCCTGTCCTTTATTTTGTCCATTATTGTTAGTTCGTTGTTCATGTGTGTGTGCGTGTGTGACAGACGTGCATGGGACAATTGTGAAATACGGAATCAACTGCGTGGTTCAATTGGTTCAATACGGAACGCAATTTTCAATTCCCAATTACGTAACAATGCTGTATTTCAGGGGACGGGGGGCAAGCCTATGCTATGCGGGCCACATAAAATGTCATGGCGGGCCACATCTGGCCTTTAGTTTGACACATGTGAGTTACATCCTCCCTTTTCTCTCTTTTGTCCATGTTGCAGCATCCTTTGCCGGACACCGGAACCTGCAGGTGGACGTGGGTGGCTTGTAGCTTGCATTACAGAGCACAAGTCTTTCCCCGACCCTGCACCCCAACCTGGGACTTGCTGATTGGGCCGGAGCTTCGGGAGCTGCGTGCTGGCCTGCGGTCCCCACCCCTGGTCATCCCGTTGCTGGCCCCCCCTTCTCCTCCCTTTTCTCTCTTTTGTCCTGCAGGTGGCCGTGGGTGGCTTGTAGCTTGCATTACGGAGCACAAGTCTTTTCCTGACCCTGCACCCCAACCTGGGACTTGCTGATTGGGCCGGAGCTTCGGGAGCTGTGTGCTGGCCTGCGGTCCCCACCCCCGGTCATCCCGTTGCTGCTTCCACCTGCCTGCTGTGCTGTTGCCGTCCCTGACCCACCAGTCTGGCCCTCGGCAGGAGGGTCCCCCCTTATGAGCCTGGTCCTGCTCAAGGTTTCTTCCCTCCTAAAGGGGAGTTTTTCCTTGCCACTGTTTGGCTTAAGGTTTTTCTCCCACTAGGGGAGTTTTTACCTGCCATTGTTTATGTAATAACTGCTCGGGGGTCATGTTCTGGGTATGGGTCTCTGTAAAGCGTCTAGAGACAACTCTGTTGTATTAGACGCTATATAAATAAAATTGAATTGAATTGAATTGAATAAAGTTTAAAGTAGACATTTTATATCTTGTAAATGCAATACTTGTTGAAAGTTTCCCACAGTAACCCCTTGTCCATGTGTTATATCAATGGCGGTTCTGGAAAATCGTCACATATGAGGGTTCAGAAATCAGGGGTTTCGTTTTTAGGGTTTATGGGGAGCATTTCAAAGAATTTTACGCATTTGTCGACAAAACAGAGATCCTCTCTCTATCGGCCATTTTGATTCTAAGATGGCTGCAAGTGGTGGTGCAGGTGGAGCCGTTTGCCCTCGGCCTAAACCTGAAGTTTTTAAAAGTCAATGCGGGAGCAAGATCATTGTAGTTGATGAATTTTTGCACTTCATCTCTGACAAATTGAAGACTGTTGACCAGGAAGAAATTGTTTTGCTGGCTAAAACAAATTTCTCCTCGGATTGGATTGTGAAATCCAAGGGCTTTCTGTTTGACATTTGCCCGACGACCAAGATGCGTAATATCAACCACACTGGTCGGGAAAAGGACTCCAATAACATAAAGGCATGTCTGAGCCTTTTCAACGAGTTTGGGGAAAACATGCCTATGTTTACCTCACAATTCCTGCACCTGCTTCCACCTGTCGGATTTGGCTGTCTGGACGCCTCGGCCCTGCTCAGTAGAATAGAGCAACTGGGAAATGAAGTATCGGGTCTAAGGAAGACGATTCACGCTCAGCTGGACGTGAATAAGAACCTGGTGGAAGCTACATCTGCTGTGAATCTCCGAGTGACAGCGATGGAGGAGCGCCGCACCATGGATTCGGGCTCAGGGGCTGCTGCTGGTGGAGTTACGGATCCCCCTGGTGCTTCTCGGAAAAGTGAGGTACAGAGTCGGATCGGCTCCGCTCGACCGACGGCGGCATTACCTCCCCCCGTTGCAGAGGCTTCAATGAGCTCCCAGCCCCGCTCTCCCGTTCCGTGGTCTTTGGTCGTCGCTAAAGGCAGTAAAAAGCCTACACCAGCGAAGCGACTTCCTCGACGCGCCCCAGTGTTAACTGGGGGAAAACGGGAGCAGAAGAGTAAAGCTGTGGAGATTGTGGGTACTGGTACTGCGTGCCCAAACATTTCTGTGATCACAACCAAGAGGGTGAGTGTATTTGTCACCAAACTCTCCCCTAATGTAGTTGCTGAAAATCTACGTGACTATGTGGCTGGGAAAATGGACAATATTACAGTGACGTGTAGAAAGATAGACGTGCCTGGCAGCCGTTTTGGCTCGTTTCATGTCACTGCTGACTGTAATGAAGTAGCGGACATGTACAGTCCTGCAATCTGGCCCCCCGGGGTTTCTGTGCGACGCTACTTTGAGCCCCGTGGGCCCAGGACCATGAATAGCAGTGCTCCTGTTGAGAGGGATGAGGTGCTGCGCACAGAAAAGGAAGCCCTGGCTTCGGACATTCACTAAAAATGCAACATGCGGGTCGCCTCTTACAATTGTCGTGGGTTGTGCCTTGGTAGTAGTGTGGGTGACAGAGCTCGGAGATTAGAAGTGGATACCCTGTTACAAAACTGTGAAATTGTATGCTTACAGGAGACTTTCCTCTCAAAGCAAGTGTTGGGAGGTCTGAACTCTATTCATGATGATTTTCACGGAGCTGGGGAATCAACAACGGATCTTTCTCAATGTATGGTTAAAGGGAGAATCTCAGGGGGTGTGGCCATCCTGTGGCACAAACGTCTTGACCCTGTAATCAGTGTTTTGCGTCTGGATGTAGACTGGTGTATTGCTGTGCATCTAAAGCTGAATAGTAGAGAGTTTATTATTCTGAACATTTATACTCCCTATGATGCAAGTCACAATGATGACGAGTATGTGGATAGACTTGCTTTTATCAGTTCTTTTATATATGACAACAGCTGCACTTGTATATATGTTTTAGGGGATCTGAATGCAGATATATCTGATAAAAAAGCTCCTTTTGCTAAACATCTGCTGAACTTCTGTGAAGATAATAATCTTGTCCTGTCCAGCCAAGAGCTTCTGCCTTCAGACAGTTTTACCTATTATAGTGAAGCTCACCATTCAGTGAGCTGGCTTGATCATGTGATTTGTACTTCAGATGCTCATGCAACGCTTGTTTCCATGAAAATATTGCATGATGTTACTACAACTGACCATTTTCCTATTGAGATGACTCTAGACATTGGCAGGCTCCCAGAGATAACCAATGAGAGCCATGGTGAATATGAGGCCAGGGTATACTGGTCAAAATTATCTGATGAGGATGTTTTTAATTACGGTGGGAGATCAGGGCTCCTTTTAAGTCAGGTTCAGTTACCCATGGAAGCCATTTTATGTGCTAATGTTAATTGTAGTAATACCTCACACTGTAATGACTTGAGTTCTATGTATGATAATATTGTATGTGCTTTATCTCAGGCTAGTAAGCCGCTTATCACTAACCATAGAAAGACAAGGAATAAGCCAGGTTGGAACGCATATGTTGCAGATCACCATGCTGAAGCTAAGGCAGCACATAGAGCCTGGCTTATTGCAGGGAAACCTAGACAGGGCCCTGACTTAGAGTTTAAAAAACTAACTAATGCCAGGTATAAACACGCTGTGCGCTTCATCAGCAAGCATGAGCAATCTATCAGAGCTGACACTATGGCAGGGTCACTGCTAGGCCAAAATAATGCAGGTTTTTGGAGGGAAGTTAAAACTGCTAATAGTAACAAAGCTACACTTCCATGCAACATCGAAGGTGTTTCCGGTACTGCTAATATAACTGAACTATGGAGGAAGCACTATGCTGACCTGTTTAACTGTGTTAAAAGTGAGCCATACTATCTTAATGAGCTACATGAAGAAGGGGTGCACTTCAGTCCTATTGAAAGTGTTCAAGCTATAAGACAGTTAGCTGATAATAAGGCAGGTGGCTTGGACAATATCACAGCTGAGCATCTCAAGTTAGCTAGCCCCAGATTAGCAGCATTGCTTTCCATCTGCTTTACCGGTCTAATGACCCACGGTATACTGCCTGATTCCATGCTGACAGTGATGTTGGTGCCTGTCATCAAGGACAAGGCTGGTAAGGTAGGGAGTATGGACAACTATAGACCTATTGCCCTAGCTAGCATACTGTCAAAGGTGCTAGAAAGAATGTTATTAGATAGGCTAAGTGATTTTATATACACCACTGACAATCAGTTTGGGTTTAAGGCTAAGCACAGCACAGACATCTGTATATATGCCTTAAAAGAGGTGGTGGAAACATACAGAAGGCGAGGCTCCTCTATGCTGATAGGGTTTATTGATGCTTCTAAAGCATTTGACAGAGTCAACCACTACAAGCTATTTGCCAAACTCAAACAGAGGGGTGTCCCTGGTTGTATTGTTCGCATTCTGGCTTACTGGTACGCCAAACAGAGCATACAGGTCAAATGGGGAAATACACTATCCTCCCCCTTTAGTGTGGGTAATGGCGTTCGACAGGGAGGGCTTCTCTCCCCTGCCCTGTTTAATGTGTATATGGATGACCTCTCGCTACAGCTGGGAGAATGTAGAACCGGCTGCATGATAGGTTTTAACTTGATCAACCATTTTATGTATGCTGATGATCTGGCCATTGTTTCTCCCAGTAGTGCAGGGTTCCAACAACTGCTTAATATTTGCTCTGATTATGGGGTTGAATTTGATGTAAAATACAATGCCAAGAAGAGCGTTGTGTTGATATGCAGGACTAAGGAGGACAAGCAACTAAACTTTCCCCTCTTTTATTTGTCAGGTCAAATTATTTCTGTATGTAACTCTACTAAATACTTGGGCCACATCATTAATGATGAGCTGGTAGATGATGCTGACATGTGCAGGCAACGGCGGATGCTGTATGCTCAAGCCAACATGCTTGTCAGGAGGTTTCACTACTGCTCTTCTGAGGTTAAGGTCAATCTGTTTAGAGCATACTGCACCCCTGTATATACAGCCCCCTTATGGGTGAAATACACTAAAGGGAGTATGCGAAAGCTCCAGGTGGCCTACAATGATGCACTCAGGATCCTGATGAAAGTTCCTAGGGGTGGCAGCGCTAGTGAGCTTTTTAAGGACCTGCGCTTACCCTCCTTTCAAGCCTTGCTGAGAATGCACATGTATAAGTTCAAGGGTCGCTTACATGCATCACAGAATGGTATTTTAATAGCACTGACCAACCCTCGCTACAGCTCGGTTCGCTACCAATCGCACATGTGGAAACATTGGTACGCATGCCTTTTATAGTTTTTATTGCTTTTATTTATTTTAATTGTGTTTTTATTTGTTAGCTTGATGTGTATTTATATTATCATGTATGTTTTGTGTTTGTTGTATTGTATGTTTTCCTTTACCCTCTTTCCCTGCTGACTACGGTCGATAATAATAAAGATGAATATCTTTGCTCCTCAAAGACTCAGACTGTCATAGATGCTTTTGGTTAAAATCATCATTTAAAAGCACCTCTTCAAATAACATATTTTTGTTCTTTCACCTCCTTCCTGGCATTAAGTTGCCTCCATGTCGAGGTTTATTTTATATAATCATTTATTTATTTATTCATTCATTTGCAAGCCTGTATAATATGTCAAATTCATCCATCCATTTTTTATACCCATTTTATACCCATTTTTCTCCTGTGCATGGGGGGTCTGCTGGAGCCTATCCCAGCTCATTACAGGTGAGAGCCAGGGGACAACAACTATTGAGCTACTTTTGTAATTTAAAGAGTATGTAACAGTTTGGTGCTTCCGCCAGCCTATAAATCTACAGTATGTACAAACCAGAACCAGTGCTCTGCTGGTGCAGGACTCTGGCTGTCACTGAATTCAGAGGGCTGTATGTTGTTTTTGATGGGGTGTGGTGCTAGAGATACAGTATACAGTCCATACCTGGTGATCTCATGTAATATCCTTCAATGTCTCCCATGTCTGTGCTCATGGCTTGCTTCAGGTAACTGTGGATCATACATCTGCTGTAGAAGTAGCGCATACACACCATGGCTGGGAGGAGTCCTATCACCCACCAACTCATGGTGATGGTGAAACATATGGCTACCAGACAAAAGACATTGCAGTCATTGTAACGTTAATGTTAAGAAAAGAAAATACATTTTCACTCACAGGGGTAAAAAAAGGTCATCTGGTGCAACCATGATTCATATTAAAATAAATTAATTTGCTTAACATCTTGACATCTTTTTTTTTTACAAGTTTTCAGTATTATACAAAAATTGTTTTTTTTTTAATGGTCGCGCCACATATTTCATAAAATGGACATAATCAGTGAAACTTTGTTTGTATATTATGATGGAAATATAAATACAAATGTGTTGCAATCTTACACACTACAAGACACTCGGGAAATCATGCCAGATAGGGCAGAAGATTGATTTAAATACATTTAGAGTGATTTCAAAAAAGTTTTCAAAACAAGAGTCCTGGTCGGACGGTCGTACCACAAGACATTTTGACGCTTAAAAAAAATAATCTTTTTTTTCTTTTTGTCTTTTTTTTTTTAATTCAAGTGAGTCCATATGTGGGACAGGTCGGTCATATATATGGTATTTTTTTTATTAATTTAAACCTTTTTTGAATTGAAAAAAAATCTGTTTTTCAGAAAATATAGGCGTCACGTCATTGACCCGTGTATGTGGGTCAAGGAGGAGACAGACAAGCATAAATATGTACAGTATATGAAATGTTTTTGTTTTGTTTTAACTGTTGTAATACATTTTTGCCAGTTTTTTGCATTTGTTATTTTCAAATGTATAGTGGACATGCTGCTACAACAAAATGTATAGAGCTGTGCCTGTGACTGTCTGCCCTTTTTTTCAAAAGTTGGCATAAAATTAATAAAAAATTGTTAACAAAAAAAAAAGAAAAGAAATTTGAACCAAGTATAATAAAATGTTGAACCAAGTATAATAAAAAACTGTCTGTTTTTTATGTTTTTAAGCATCTGTCACTGAAAGATAAACTGTCCTTGGCTGTCAGTTTGGTGGACAAACACATACGGCTCAACAAAGTTTCCTGAGGCAAAGAAGCAGTCAAGCAAGGATGGTTTGTGGAGGCGTCTCACCTGTGGCAGCGGCGTACAGTAGCAGACTCTCAGGGTGATGTTTCAAACCTCGGAAAGCGGTGTCTACTACCATCTCCAGAACACCTTCAGAAAAAATCCGTTGCACTTCTGATGCATCTGCAGGCTCAAATTCCCGTACCTGCACGATCTCTGCAGTTTGAGCTTTTACCCCACCGCTTTTCTTGCCAACAATTTTCTGCACTTGGTGCCCCATATCAGACTTGAGAAACACAGGATGCAGCTTGGAGAGGACGTCAACTGTTGTCACAACATTCTTGTGGGTTTTTAAAAGATCTCTGTGTGGCAGGGGCGTGGCGCTGTGAGGACGGAGCCTCTAGTAAAGTTGTAGTAGTTTATCAATGAGTCTCGCTGCAGATAACAACCCTAAAGACCACTCTACACCCTCCTTATCCAACGGCTTCAGAGTATGTAAAAAACGGACACTAAAAGAGAGGGGGGTAAGGCATACCAGTGTGATGAGCCAACACATATGCAGCATTGATACAGCAAATGTCCCAGCAGGCCACAGTTACAGTTTTGGAAGAATCCTACTTGGTTAATAGTCTGAGTCATGAGTCAGCTTACCGGCAACACGCTGCAGCACGTTTAGATAGAAAGCTGCTTCATGTTTGGTAATGACACACCTGACACACTGTCTGTTAATATTCCTATTTTTGAACTTTAACATAGATCGATGAACTTTGTCGGCTCAATGACAAGTAAAGATATATATCTACATGGTATGTAGCTTTACTTGTAAAACAAGACAAGACATGGGTAGACAGGTTCCTCAGAGTGCCGTCATGGGTATTTTATCAGCTGAGAAAAAGGATGACACCAGGAAAGAGAAGGGGGGAATCTTCACATTGCAGGAAAACACCTCAGCACAGAGAAAAGCAACATACATTTACTCCAACATTCAGTTTGAGGTATCATTAAAGCCTCACAGCTTTGCAGGAAAATGATCATCATCTAAAGCAGGTGTCGGCAACCCAAAATGTTGTAAGAGCCATATTGCACCAAAAACACAAAAAACAAATATGTCTGGAGCCGCAAAAAATGAAAAGTCTTGTATAAGCCTTAGAATGAAGGCAAATGGCGAAATGTTGAGAAAAAAGTAGAAATGTTGAGAAAAAAGCCGAAATGTCAAGAAAAAAGTCAAAATTTCGGGAAAAAATTCGAAATGTCGGGGAAATAGTCAAAATGTAGAGGAAATAGTCAAAATGTAGAGAAAAAAGTGGAAATGTCGAGATTAATGTTGAAGTACAATCTCGAAAAAAGTGGAAATGTTGAGAAAAAAGTGGAAATGTCGAGATTAATGTTGAAGTACAATTTTGAGAAAAAAGTCAAAATATCGAAATTAAAAAGGAAAGGAAAAAATAAAAGGAAAAAAGGGAAAAAAGAGAAAGTAAAGGGAAAAAAAAGAAAAAAAAGGAAAAAATAAGGTCAAACATTTTTGAAAAAGCTCCAGGGTTAGGGTTAGAGCCACTAGGGCGGCGCTAAAGAGCCGCATGCGGCTCTAGAGCCGCGTGTTGCCGACCCCTGATCTAAAGTATGTGAAGCTGTTCCTGCACCTGTCTTGTTGTTTTTTCTTTATATTGCATACTTGTCATTTTCTTCCGTAGACACCAGGAAAGCCCTGCTACGTCACCAGGAAGGAAGGCACTGAGACACCAGGCCGGGCCGGCTTTTGAAGGGAGAGGGCACCCTGATGAAGAAGGGTCGCAAGACGTGGGAAGGCGAGATCTTCCTCCTCTTCAACAATGTTCTGGTGCCAGCAGCATCATCTCGAACAAGCAGTGATACAAAAGCCACAAGGTCATCCCTTTAGGTGAGGCAGAGCTGTGTCTTGCCGTATGCAGACGAGACAAATCAGTAGGACCACACGAGCCCCTAAATGTCAGCTTCATCTGAGGAGGAAGATGACTCGTCTGCAGGGATGTTGTTAGGCCCAGCTCCCGTAAACATTTTGGGGGTGCTTACAAATAGTAAACAACCATAGTTTTGTCTTTTTACTCATCTCAGGGTAAAATCCGAGTGAGAGAATCACTCGGATGGTAAATTCTTGGAGGGTGAGTCTCTGTATTTCTGTATTTCCCACACTCCTGCTGACACTAACCGCTCTGTCGACACGTAATTGACAAGTCCATTCTGTGTTTTTTTAAGATACAGCCCGTGTAAATAAAAGTCCATGCCACAGTTTTTCTTTCACTAAGTGGATGCTGTAACACCGCGGTCAACAGAAACCTTATGGCTTAATCATTTTCAAGAGGAAGTGACTGCTTCATCGCCGTTGGAATCAACCCCACTTAACAAATAGGGGAATTTCCTGTAATTAATGAAGCAGGAACTTCTCATATTGACAAATCTGTGACTATATTCTGTAAAAAAAAAAAAAAAAAATAGAATAAAATAAGACCCTAATTAATTGGCTTCTTATCTGATAATGAATAGAAATGATTAAACCGGACCCCCCTGTTGACCTCTAGACTCAGACTCAGTGAAGGCCAGACGGGGAGACTTCTGTTGCTGAGGTGGGTCATTTCACTGTTACTCACGATGTTTGTCACTTCATGGTTCTGGTGTGTTTCCCCTTCCCCGTCAAGGGGTTTGTTGACAAAGCCAGGGCAACATAAGAATCGGTTTAAATAATGATTAAATAAGTAATACATTGGAAATCCATGCCAGTCAAGGTGTACAGTACATGTTGTTGTTGAAGAAAAGGTAAGATTAAAAGGGATTAAATAAAGGAAAAGCAAAGTCGTCACAGAAATAACTGTCACATCCCCTCCAGCTCCTTACCTGCCTCACTCACCTGCCAGCTCCGCCCCCTCGTGCCACTACGGTTTTTCCCACCTCCACTCCCTGCCCGTCACTGCCAGATTGTTCTTCGCGTTATGCAATTTTTTCCAGTTTGCCTGTCTCCATCCTGGGAATCACCCCAGCCTTCTGTCCCCGACCATGGTTGGAAGCTCCGCAGCTCCGCGGGGAGGGGGGAGGGGGGAGGGACCGCCCCGGGACCGGGACGACAACTCATTTGGCCACTTTCTAACATCTTCAACCCACTCATTAATAGAACACGGATCTGGAAGTCGGACACCATTTGTCAGAGTCAACTTGTTAAGGTAAGATTCGTGATCTTTAGTTGATAATCCCCTTGCATAGCTTGACACGCTGTTTATCTCCGCCGTACTTCCGTTGCCAAAATGCGCGCGCATACGTTTTACGTCATCATTGTTTACAAACACAAAAAGGGTCTATTCACTGCACTCATTTAGGACATGAATGGGAAAACATTCAAATTCAATTCATTTTTCCAATTCAAAAATATTTAATACTTTATAATTTGTATAACTTTTTAAAATATTTTGTTTATTAAAACGTCATGAATTCCTCTTAAAACTACAAAGATAAAGATTGTTCTGTTCCAACTTTTTTCAGATGTATTGCTGGCATCAAATGAGCCGATATTTTCCATTTCGTGGAAAAATTTCTCACTTTCAAAAACATCTGTTGTTCATGGGAAGGGAGTAGGATTTTATGAAATGTTCTGTTTTATTTACATGTTACACAGCATCCCAACGCTCTCGACAGTGGGCTTGTGAATGGGCATGATTTTGTAAAGGGACATTTGAAAACCGACTAAAGCTCAATAAGGTAAAAGACAAGCTTTTATTCGCTCTTTTAGTCAAAACCAAAATGAAATGAAAATGATCACAAATTTAATAATAGAATATTAATAATAGCAACAAGATTTGAATGACGCCAATAAAGAGCCAACAAAAACCAAGTGTTGCTAAATTGCTTTGAAGCTTAACACTGAGCCACAAAAGATAAAGAGCATTCACGAGAACTACAGAGGAATGCGACTATTGTGTTTCAGTCATTTAATCATCATTCTTATCAAACTAAAATAGACTGAGAGCAGAAGGCAAGGAGCTGGAAGGAGGCGGGACAACTGCTGGGGAGTGACTCACTTCAGGTCCGAGGGCTTTCCAGGGTTTGCTGAGATTAAAAAGAATAACTGAACATAAGACCAGACCAAACATGCCAAAAGTGACATGATAATAGAATCGGTTCTATATTTAACTGGGATGACGTATTGTAGACGTGATGCATGAAATGATACAAATATCTGTGTGGAGGAGGACAGGCGTAACATAAGGGAAAAGCCGTGAAACCATTGGTAACAGCAGCTTTCAAGGATCATTGCATGAAAGTAGCTCAGTGTCATGGGAGAGAAGTTTGAGGGTTTTTTGTGTCTTTTTTTTTACAAATAAGTATGCAAATAAAGGCCTTATTTATCTTATTGTGTTGCAATCTGGGGCAACACATATCCAACAAATATGAATCCTTTATTTTTATTACAGAAAAGAGCACTTAGAGTTATTTTCAATACACATTACAGAGAACACACCAACAGATTATTTTTTGAATCAAGATTACTGAAACTTGAGGATTTGGTTAAATTACAGACACTCACAATCATGTACACAGCTAAATGTAAATTATTACCAGAAAACTTACAATACATGTTTACTTTCAGTTTAAATAACAAAGATAGTCGCAGAAAATTTAATTTTAAACATTTATTTGCCCGAACAACCTTAAAGCAGATGAGCACTTCAATTGTTGGAATTAAGTTATGGAATTCATTAAATTATGATTTAAAGTGCTGTATAAACATATTTCAGTTTAAATATAAATTTAAAGAGAAAAAAATAGCAAAGTATGTATGAAATAGTCTAAATATATAATATATGCGTATGGAGGCAGACAATTTATTTTCTTGTTTTTCTTTTCTTGTGATATTAATCAAGTAATTGTGCAGACCATCTGTTATTATTGTTCAGTTTTCTTTTGAGGGAGGGGCAGGTAGAATAAGATTTTCTTCTTCCTGCTCCTTTCTGGTTATGGAATATGTTTTTGATTGTGTTGTCATTTTACTTGCTTGCTTTTTTTCTTTGCATATTTCCATGACCAGAATAAATAAAAATGAAATGAAATGAAATGAAATAAGTAACAACTCTGATGTTAGAGGGAAAATGTTAACACGCTGCTCTTAAACTTTTTCCCACAGCTAAAAAAGGGCAAGGAACAAGAATCCATTAATGAGGAGAACAATAATCGAGCTCAATCACACAGAACTGCAAATACACCCACACTCTCTCCATCTCTTCTTCTGTGTTTTATGTGGGGTGTTGGATATGATAAACACCTGCTGCCTCCAGCTTGCAAACACTCACTTTTCCCATATGTGTTCTCGTTCCTCTGTTAGGGTTGTTTATTTGACCTCTGTGCTGTTGGTGACAGTGGGATGTATTTTACTCACCACTTGTCACTTCATTCATCACATCACACTTTCAGCTGTTTCATTTTTTTATTGGTTGGAATTGCTTCACTAACTATCCCGGGTTTGTTTGTGGGAGCGTTAAACACTATGTCAAAGTATCAGCTCAATAAAAAGCAAACACACTATTTAGTTACAGGTTGGATATTGTATTGATTATACTTACTTACTTTGTTTCCTTCCTCTGACTCAGCCTTGAGCTACAGCATTTCCTGTCTTTTATAACATCAGTGATGTCATTGGTTGAATTATTGGATGAAATTAAGCAGAGGGATTTTCTTTTTCAGTTGTTATTTATAGTTAGATTTTTCTTTTGAGACTTTTTAAGAATACGTAGTACTCTTTAGGCAATAAGCGTATGAACTTGTAAATTAATTTGACCGTATATATTTGACTAGCTTGGTGAAAATAGTTTTACTTTACATGAACAGCTGAGGACGCAGCGATGTGTTGAAAACCTTTCATGAACTTGAATCTACCAAATCGAGAAATTTTGGAATGAAGGATAAAACATAATGAAGAGACATCCTTCAGACCTCTACAAGAGATCCTTCCTGCTCACAGGGTCTACAATTCATCTTTGGAGGGACTTAAATCCGAACTACTTCAACAATGAATTTCCCTTCAGGGACAAATAAAGTATTTTTTTAGTGCATTGAATCTAATATGTACAAATCATGAAAACATGATCAAAACTCTGTGTACACAAAGTGAAAAGAGGAAATATACCTGAACGGCCATGAACTTCAGGTGCTCACATGGCAGTACACTAAAATAAACAAAAGAAAATACATTGAAAGGGATATTAGCAAAACTATCATCAGTATGTTTTATCACCACATTCAGAGAGAATTGATTTTCAAAGAAAATAGGATAATTAGCATCTCTGGAACGATCATCAACTGGGCAGGGGTGAAGTAGAAAGTGATTTGGAAAAACCATGGACACCAAATCCTCTGAATGGCGTGGAAGAGGGAACGTTTAAACATCTTTTCCAGGGTTCTGAGTTGAACTAATCTGCATCAGCCAGTCACAGACCCAAAAGAGCAAATCTATTCGTTTTGCAAACGTTAGAGTTTTATTCACGAGAAAACAAGAAACGAGTCTCAAACAAATGCATGAAGGAATTTGTAGGTATTAGCCTGAAAAGAAAAGTATCAAACACTAACCAGCTCCAATAATACTCCCAAACGTTTATTAATGTTGGTCTGAGAATAATGACAAAGAAAATGCTCAAGTTGACATGAGCTGGTAGAAGTACGAAGGCTGGGATCACAGATAGTTGGGACGCCCATGGTGATTATCTGCAGGATTACTGAGCCCTCATCTTTCTGCTTCAAGCACCATTGACCCTCACATAAAAACAGGAATGGCATGCTTTGTTTGACATTCACTGATCTGATACTTCATTCAGAAGATTATTTTTGCATGCTTTTTCAGCAGGATTGGATCTGTGAAATGATCACAGAAAACAATCTAGGCCAGTTAAAACAGAGCCACCTTTGCAGTCTTGGACTCGTCAGACCTTGCTAGAACTGTGCCTGTAACACCAGATTATTCCCTGGGGACCATCTAAAATCCCACCCGAACAAGATAAAAACGCATGATCGCACTGCACCTCATCCGAGAACCGATAAAAAGAAGATGTGATGTAACATAGTGTACGCATGCTTCTCTGACTCCTTGTTGCATGAGTGGATATTTTTCAAACTTTCAAATGACATTTGATAAGTCATTTTTGAGTATAAAGACTGCGTTCTCGTAAAAGGCATTTGTGCTAGATAATTGCCCTCCCTTTCAGTTTCTGCTCAAGGCTTTTACAGCCATCAATACTGTTCAAAATGTACTTTAATGGAGAATGGGTGGCTGGCTGTTATAAAACAACCAGAGTCTCTCTAATATAGGCATTAATTGACAGAAGTGCTGCAGTATCTGTGATTGGAAAAGTGCTTCTTGTTAGGCAGCATCTTTTTTCAAAAAGATTAAAAAAAAACAAAAACCTTTTTTTTTCCTTTTTTCCCAAACCTGTCACATTTCCAGTTTGGACTGAATGGAGATTCGTCAGAGCTGAGATAATTTACTGTCAGCCTGTGATGTCAATACAAGCCCCAGACTGATCCGCAACACTTTGATCATCCCTATCTGCTGATCCCACAGACACATTTGGACATTTTCATCGTTGTTTATCCCCGCACAGTTGTGGCATGACTGATAACTTGTCTTTTACCTTATTTAGCTGGTGACTCAGTCAACTCAAAGGCACCCACATCTAAAGACATTACAGAAGACACAGTTTCTTGAATGCAGTAAAATGGGAACCATGTAAACTGGGCACTGGTGTAAAATCCTCCCACGGAGGATGTAAATGCTATAAGTTACGGGAGCGAAGTATGACTCAGCAGCCCACACCTGAGAAAAAAAAAGAAGCTGCAGTATAGTTTTGTCAAAAAGTCAACAACCTGGAAACGACTCTGATGTGTAAATGTGAATGAATTACCATGCAGCCTACATAATACAGTAATTCAGAAAGACTATTATTTAAATATGTGTCTGCTCAACAAAGCTGTTTCCTTTGCAGATCAGGGCGCAGTGAACTCTGCTGCTGGTTAGGACTTCAGAGTCAATATCCCAATAAAAAGGAGAAGAGAGAGCTGGACCAGAGCCAGGAACAACGCTTCTTCATTTGCAGCAGTTTTGTTGTTGTTTTTTTCACTTAGAGTACAGTGGAAGGAAACGCCTGTCCTTGTGCCGTGTGAGTGTGGGATTGCTGCTCTGAGTTCAATCCCAGACTGTGTGTTTGTGCTGAGTGGGCTACACCGCGGGGGGGACGTGTCCTTCCCTGTCATCTCCCCGTTTAGCCGCCATGCCTCCGGTCCAGTTGTGTTTACCGCTGCTACTCCTGCTCGCTCATTAGTCATCCTAAACTTGCCAACTGTGAAATAAGTACTGTACGAGCTGGATCAAGAATAACAATCATATCAGTGAGGTTAAAGGGGTTGCTTTATAAACGTAAAAAACAGTGGCTCTAATGAAGGCATTTTGTGTTTTTGTTCATCTGTATGTTTTCCTACACGCTAGAAGGGCGGTGGGCGGCTGCAATGCCTCGTTCCCACTTGTTTCTGGACAGGCATCTGATCCATGTGGAAGTCCAGTCATTTCTTTGGGAACTTCTGTCATTTCTTGTTGCGAAATTCCTCCTTTTGGTATTTTGTTATTTGTTTCAAAAGCGAATAAAACATTTCAACTGGATTTTGTAGAGAACTTGTGCGCTAATCATCTAATGAATAAATGAATACGGCATGATGCAGAAATGATGGCGAATAAAGAAAGGTGCAACCAAGAAGGATGATTGAACTTATGTCTAGAACAGGGGCCGTCAACCCGCGGCTCTAGAGCCGCATGCGGCTCTTTAGCACCGCCCTAGTGGCTCCTGGAGCTTTTTAAAAAAGGTTTGACCTTTTTTTTTTCTTTTCTTTTTTCTTCTTTTTTTCCTTTTTCCTTTTTTCCTTTTTTTCTTCCTTTTTCCTTTCCTTTTTAAACTCGACATTTCGACTTTTTCTCAAAATTTTGACTTTTTTCTTGAAATTTCAACTTTTTTCTCGACATTTCAACTTTTTTCTCGAAGTGCATAATGAAAAAAAAATCTTCCCCCAGATATATCTAATATAGAAACATGCAGCACGTGTTGTCTTCATTCTAAGGCTTATACAAGACTTTTCATTTTTTGCGGCTCCAGACATGTTTGTTTTTTGTGTTTTTGGTCCAATATGGCTCTTTCAACATTTTGGGTTGCCGACCCCTGGTCTAGAACATATGATATATTCATTACAAATCCTGGGTTTTTGTTCTCAGGTCTTTTTTATTTAGATTCGTTCTACTTTTGGCGTTGAATTGGCGCCTTATGCGTTGCATCAAAATATGATATCACAGCACGGTGGCTTAGTGGTTATCACTGTTGCCTCACAGCAAGAAGACTCCCGGGCACCGTGGGGGTCTTCTGTGTGGAGTTTGTATGTTTTCCCCAGTCCTGCGTGGATTCCCTCCAGGTGGGCAAAAAAGCCCTCATTTCGTCAAAAACAAGGAAAAAAACTATAAAAAGAAGAAAAAAATTCCTACAGATACAATAGGGCCTTCGCACTGTAAGTGCTCGGGCCCTAATAATATATATCCTTTTTTTTGTTCAAATATACATTGTTTTGATTTAAAAATCTATACAATGGGCACTTGTTAATAACGATTATTTACACGTACTGATATCTGATCGATATTCTTATTTTGCACTGATTCTATAGAGTTGATCATCAAACCAGTCGATGTTAGGTATCTACAGGTTTAATGTTGAAGCTGCAATCTGTAATTTCATCACTAGATGTCACTAAATCCCACTTCTTTTAAGGGCTGACATGTTTCTCACAGGAACTTAAATTGCCTCACAAGTTTCTGTGCAACACAGGCCATCCCTGGCACGAGGGATTTCTCTATAACTACACAGATGTGTTTCACTGACGCAGAAACAAGTAGAGGGGTTTGCTGTCCACAATCTAAAGTGCAGTTCAGTTTATCTCTGAGAAGATATGCTTTAAGCTTCCGTGGCTTATCTGGCTTTCAGGTTTACAGGAGTTGATCCCAAAAGCAGGAAGGTGAGTAAACTGGATCAATCATAATCAGGGAAGCATAAGAACATCTAAACTACAGTAGAAAAAAAAGAATGACATACATTTAAAATTTTTGAATTCAGTATTTTTTCTGTGGAAATACTTAAAATAGAAAAAGGTTTTCTCTGTGTGTTGATGGTGAAAAGCGCAAGGAAACTCTAGTGAATCAAATGAAACTAAAGTTATCATGATATGAACGATGTACGGTAAGTAAAAATACTGAAGAGGCAAATAAGAAATCTTCAACTTCTTCTTGAATCTTTGACATTTATTTTTATGCAGGCTATGATGACAAGATATTTCCTAACAGTATTTTCCATCCCTTTTATTTTAGTTAATCTACATGCATTTTTGGATTTCTGCCCTGCAAAAAATCCCCCCAAAAAGTTGTTACAGAGCTATTAAGCGCACGTAGAGAAGTGAAAGAAAAAATAATGATGTAGTGCCAAACAGATAATGTCAGCAGGTAGTTGCAGTAGTAATTATGGCTGTATCCTTGAGGCTATCAGGGACAAAGATGAACGGAGGATCTTCAGTTTGTCAACAAATGTCTGAGGTAAAAATAGGAAATGTTTTATAAAACCTTTCTCAAAGAAAAACTGGCAAGGATATGCATATTTCTCTGACACTGTATGATTTATTTAAAGGGGACCTATTATGAAAAACAAGTTTTCTCTTGCTTTAACATTTATAAAGTGGTCTCCCCTCAGCCTGCCAACTCAGAGAAGAAGGCAACCAAATTCTGCAGTGTCTGTACAGCCGCCCGGATGAGCCGTCCAGTGTGATGTGGATCTACGAGCCAAAAAGATTCTGCTCCCTTTTCATTACGAAACAAATGCAAACCACGCCCACAACTAAACACCGTGTCCTAACTGCATGCGAGCGTCCCACTATCGTAGCACTGCGTGACTTCGGACGCTCTCTGTCCATCTCCCTCCAGCAGCTGCCACTTTATTGAGGTTTTTGTAGTGAAATGAGGAGGAATCATAGAGATAACTTCTCATTTCAACTAACTGGATCAGCCATTCCTCATCCGTGACCGTTTCCTACAGCGCTTTCAACCGGCTTTCAACGCGAGCGACAGGAAGAAAATAGAAGCAGGACGTCTGACAAATGTTCAGCTCAAAATGGCAGTTAGGACAGTCCAATAGAAAATAAAGCAATGGAAGTGATTTTTTTGCTGACGCTCGCTCGCATCGCATGCAGTTAGGACACGGTGTAACTCCGCCGGCCGTAGCTTCCGCCATTTTTTCGTAGCGGTGTATCGCGTCATTCAGGCAGCCAATCAGCACAGTGCCTCATTATCATAGCCCCGCCCACTCAGAATCCTGCATAGATAATGAGGTTAGAGAATGGGAAGATAAAGACATGGCTCAGAGGCTGAATTTCTCATTTATTTAGCAAAAACAATCAAAAGCTTGTTTTTAAGACATTCAGGGCCTGTTTAAAATAGGTATTAGATGCCATAATAGGTCCCCTTTAAGCCGCTCAAGGACTCTGGAGGAATTACTGTGACATCAATAACCATGCAGTAACAACAATTTATTCAGGAAACCTTTTTCAAGCACAAGAGTACCGAGCTACAGTCACAAATCCTAAAACATACTTTATCATCCAGTAAAGAAGCCTTTTGTTAACCGTTGCTAACATCTCTGGGCTCGGACGGGTTCACTTTGTGGTCGGATTAATCGGTACTGCAAAACATTCCACAATAAAGAGCGCCGAGACTGAAATCCATGAGCCATCCTCGGTGCTGGTCTGGAGTTGCATCAGTGGCCTTGGCAGAGCTCGGTTACGCTTTCACATCCTTTTCTTTTTCTTCTCCTGGGAAAACCCATGCATTTTTTTACAAGACGGTGCAAAAACACATTCTTCACACATTACAAAGTCCTGACCTATGCCCAACAGAGGATGCACTTTGAAACATCTACAACAAAAACACAATGGTGACAGCACTTTTATACATATTTGTTGGGAAAATGGTACAAAAATAAAACTCTTTTCAGAATGTTTCATCCCTGAAATGCAAAAATTAAAGGATGTTAAAGTGAAAAGGGGGAAAATATACATAATTTTGTAAATAAATGTGATGAAGGACACCTTTTTGAGAGCGAGAGCTTTGTCTTTTTTTTTAATATGTTACAGGAGTGTGTGAAAAGCACCTTTCCTTTTTTTAACCACTTGACATCATCATCTCTTTGTTATCCTCACAAAACAGCCCGGCATATTAATTACAGCTAATTGTTACCCCTTGTGCTTTTATACTCACTCTCATTTCAGCAGGATTCTGAATAATAGCGAAAACTTCTCCGGTGATTCAGTTGAGCCACAATGCAAACAGGCCAAACGAAGCGACAACAGCGCAACACAAAGACGAGGCAACACCTTGGTGACATGGCATGTCGTCACCAGCAGAACAGAAAAGAAAGTACAGGAGGATGACATAGGAGAGGAAAGGAGGTGGGATAGCAGGGTGCGAAAGAGGAGTTGGTGAGAGAAAGACACAAAGAAGTGGGAAGATACTGAGATGAGCACAAAGCTTCATTTAGTGCTGCAGGATACAAGAGAGGTGTTTAAAAAAAAACATGCAGCGCTGCTCCATGTGAGTCCAAAAAACGTGGATCAGCAAAGCTTGTGGTGTCGTCTATCTGGGTCAGTTTTCATCAGTGAAGAGCAGAAGATAAAACAGGAAGTAGAAGTGAACATTGTGGGTGGCCCAATTAATGGATATGAGATCTAAAGATCAGACATGCTCACCCCCCTGCTTTCTGCAAACATTCTGAGCTTTAAAGGATAATCTTCTGGGGGACAAACCACCACCACGTCCTCTGCACCTCAAAATATTTAAATGTATATGCAAAGCTGAACTACTGAGAGTTTTTTCCTCTTTCATGCCATAATTCATGTCAGAACCACCTGCACATCGTGTCTTAGCTTTTCCGATGTTCTGTGAAAAATGAAGATCCTATTTCATGTTTAAATGGTTTGAAGTTTAGCAAAACCTTTTCACAATCTGTTAAATAATGCAAAATGGACTGAACATATCTTTTTCAGTCCTGGTCCTCAGAAACCTCTGCGTGTTTTAGAGGTAAGCCCCCTGGCACTAAAGAACTTGACAAATTGTGTACAACAGCTAATGTTAGATAAGCTGATTATTTACGGTTTTGTATCTTTGACATTTCCCCGCACTTCATTTGTTCCTCCTTCTCCACTTGACTTTTCCTCTATGCAGCGTTGTCCTTCTCACTGCTGGACAACTTCACAGATGTCATCTGAAACATGTGGATCTGTCCAGCTGTATGATGACTGTGTGTGTTTGCATGCATGCGTGTGTGTGGATCCCACTCGTTTTTTGCATCCAGGAACGTCTGTCTCCCAGTTGGCCTCTCTCTCGTACCAGCGAGCGCAGAATGCTGCCAATGCGGGTTTGCATGTGCACGTGCATGTGCTTGCACACTTAAGCCCTCCAAATGTTCTTAGCCGAAGAGAGATCCAAGTACGTGACTCAGACGTCACACCTCCTCTGTTGCTATCTTTCTGTCTCCTTCTCTTTCACACAAATTCTTATTTTCATATTATTCTGTCAACAACTCTGTAATCTTATGCCGGGGCTGGCATCAGTGGCTTCCCACCTCTTCTGGCTGTTTTGTGACACACAGACACATGTCATAGGGTGGGATTTTGTTTCTAATCTAATCAGGCGTCACACACAACCTCTAATGCTACCGTGCAGATAAAGTGTAGAAAGTTCTTCACTAAAGTACTACTCTTTTGCTTTTTTAATGTCCTTTTTTCTTTTTATTGAAATGCTTCCATGTGTTATTCGGTCATCATCAATCCCATTCAAACCGACAGCAAAACTGCCTGATCAAACGGTTTTTCTGCGTTGGTTTGTTGTCGGTTTGTTGCAGCACTTACTGTAGTTGCTGCCCTCTTTGATGCACAAGACGCTCTGATTTCTGTAACCAGACAAGAGCAAGTACAAGACAAGACTTTACAGAGGATGCTTTGAGGAAGCTGCAGCAGAATCGTGTGAATGATTAATCAAAGTCAAGTAATGAGAACTTTTTTTTGCCACAGCATCCAGACGATCACACAACGATGAGGATCAAAGTGGTCTGTGATTAATGAGAGGAGAAAACATAGAGCCTGACGTCAAGGATGCTTTTAGAGAAAGAGGAAATGTGTGAAAAGAAACGGGCAAGGACCTCATGTCATGAAGTGAAAAAGATGTTTCCTTTGCTGAAGAGGCAGAGAGCTGGCATTAATCAAGCTCCTCGATGTCAAATTAGGTGGATAGGATGCAATTTATGAATGCACATGAGAAACTGAGAAGGTGTGAATCTGAGTGTGTGGAAGAGAGACAAATAGAGGATGGGGGCCCAGCAGGTGGAGACGAGTGTGGCAAAGGAGTGACGCACTTGAACGAGTGCAAAGCTTCCTCCCTCTTTCTCTGCTGCTCCCTCTCTTCTTTTGAATAAATTGGTTCCATTAATATTCATTTATTCAACATACTGTACCTTCGACAGACACACACTCATGCCCCGCCTCCCCACATCCCTGTCTTGAAGGCTGAGTGACATGGACAACGTCCAGTCAAACCCACACAGCGTATACGTACTCACAAAGGAGGTGCGTCATGGAATTTTTTCTGCCAAACAAAAGCTGGGAGACCAATGGGAACGTGACGGATGAGTTGTTTTCATCCTTATATAGGCATGAAAGTCACGGAGTTAATGCAGCGCCACAAAGTGGGAACTGTGTGTGTTTGCAGACAAATTGATGTTCAAATTAAAAGTTAGGTATTTAATTCGTCTGGTAATTGCATGAAAGTAGTGCAAATGATTTATCAAATGTGGTGACTGTGGAAAAAGTTCAGTTTGCAGATGCTGTATGGATGTCTGTGTAAATATAACTGCAGAACAGACTGTTTGATGTTGACAGCCACTCTGGATGGAGCCTCAAAGATCCCACAGGAAACACTTTCCACTGAATAAATACAACAGATTTTATGAGAAGTAATGAAATTGGTCTCATTTGCTAGTTCTTTTTTTCAGACAAAAATATGTAGAATTTTTAAATACCTGACATGTTTCGGCGATCGTTTTGCTGACACAAGTCAGGTATTTAAAAAAACTAAATTTGTCTGAAAATATTCATTTATTCAACATACTGTCTGAAAAAAAGAACCAACAAATGACATTGTAATCCAGAAACAAAATGAACTTTATTAAATCAATGAAATTTGTCATTCCAAGGGGCAAAATCTGGCTTTTACCCACATGGAAGTCCCAAAGCTTGCAAGTCCTCAAGTTAAAATATACAACAAGTTTGCATTTTTGGGGAAGGGGGTGACTGTACACCTTTATAAATTAAGGGTATGCTCCTTTTTTGTGGGTGACATCTGTTTTGCAGTGTATGATGTCATATAACTAGCTGTCATCACAGTAGTTCAGGGCAGCCAGGTCTCACATATTAAACCTCACAATTCAACCTTGTTGGGCCACAGTCCTACGTGAACATGGGAAGCCTTAATTTCAACTTTAAGGCCTCTGAGACCAGCCTCGATTCCTTACAGCTGACCGCATGGTTTGAAACAAGGAAATTAAGGAATGACCCCAAAGGCCAGGGAGCTTTACAGTTTATTGACCTTAGAGGTGTCAAAAGGTGTCTTTTTCTGCTCCCACTCCCTCCCTATCTGCCCTGCTGCTGCTCTCTCTCTCTTGTTCTTGTCTTGTCACTTTTTTGGAGCCTCTTTCATCCTCCAAAACTTTCTACAATCATGGAATTGGTCAGCTGGTCTCTCAGTGCAATTGACCAAATTTTCTCGACGAGAAGACAGAGCATAGGGGAGCCTTCTTGCCCTGACGGGACGTTTGCTGCTGGATACACGATGGACTCCTGGAAGACGTGGAGGATCATGTCTGTCCATACTTTTGGTCGAGGATGTTGAAAATGCCTTCATAATTGGATTTCTGATAACAGATTTCTGTTTTTTGGAGCTGGCGGTGACCTGGCATATTGACAAATTCAGAAATCGTCGACAGCTGTTCTCGCCCTTTCAGAGCTGCCTGACATGGCTGAAGGGATCAGCTGTGCGACCAACACTCAGACTCAAACGTTGGGGGAGCAAAATCGCAAGCTAGCTGTGATTCTTGAACAGAATCGCAGGCTAGCAGAGGTTTTTGAACTCATTGGCAGGATGGAAAGACCTTGGAGATGTTGGAAGCTTGGCTTGGCGGTAATTGACCACAAATTTGTCTGTTTGGAGTCGCCATTGATGAACCAGAGACTTAAGGCAGACAGAAAATTACTGGAGTCTGCCTGCCTTACGTTTTGCTGCAATATTTGTCTCCAAGAGAAAGAAAGACAGAGGGAAAAGGGAGCCGCTCACAGCTCACACCAGTGGGAGTGTAACATCAGTAACCTGTGGACCGGGACCAGAACCAGGAGTTCCAAAAATCCCTGGTCACCGCCGACAACCTCCAGGGCATCTCAAAGTAAAGCTGGGCAGACACAGTGCGATATTTTAAATCGTTTGATTCAGCCCCATCTCACACTGCACGACTAGATCGCTGAGTTCAAAAGTTCACAGCCCACCAGTAATGGTCTCACACTGTATGTCCCGATGCTCTGATGCGACCCGTCTGCTCACACTATACGTTCATCATACTCACGTCAGACTTCTGTGTACTGGAACTGCAACGTCAAAAAGAAGTGGAAGAGGAGGAACTCCGAAGTGGGAGACACCAAAGAGGCTCTGCAAAAACAAACGCGCTGCCTTAAGCCTGAATTATGGTTCCAGGTTAAATCGACGGCGTAGCCTACGGCGTAGGCTCTGCGTTGGTGTAACGCGGAACCATAAATCAGCCTTTAGCAATTTGTGCCATTCTGTGTGGCGATATATGAAAAAAGATTAGACAACGCCGTGATTGGACGAGGAATTGGCTATGCAGACGTGGGAAATGCGGTCTTTTTTTTCTGCTATTAAAACATGATTTGTAAGGTGAATTTGCAACACTTTAAACTACAAATAATAGTTTTTGACTTGACATCAGAGATTGCGTATGCTCTCTGCGAAAGGATGAGGCCAATCGGGTCGTAGCTGCTTCAACTGCTTCAACTCACGAGCAGCGACCAGGATTTCAAACAAGTTTGATTTTCTTGCGAGCACACGATTTGTGATCGGGAGTTCGTCCTGAGGTGTTAATCTCTCGTCGTGAGGTGTTAATCTCTCGTCGTGAGGTGTTAATCTCTCGTCGTGAGGTGTTAATCTCTCGTCGTGAGGTGTTAATCTCTCGTCGTGAGGTGTTAATCTCTCGTCGTGAGGT
The DNA here is from genome assembly GCF_033807715.1 of Cololabis saira. NCBI lineage: Eukaryota > Metazoa > Chordata > Actinopteri > Beloniformes > Belonidae > Cololabis > Cololabis saira. The sequence continues at coordinate 48,072,055 of NC_084587.1, forward strand.
GTTAATCTCTCGTCGTGAGGTGTTAATCTCTCGTCGTTACCCCACGTATTCTGCACGAGGAAAGACCAACGCTTGGGTCGAAATCTGGCCCTATCCAAAAGATAGTCACACGAGTTGAAAATCGGTTGAAAACAAGCCGACAATCGCACAGTGTATGCCCGGCTTTAGAGGCTTGTGTATGGACAGAGTTAGTTTAAAGCAGTAAGCGTTGATTGTTTTTGCTCTTGTTTGTTTGCTTATTACTGTGTAACGTGCCGATGGTCTCTCATACAGACCGACGGTCGTTACGTTTGTGTTATTATATTGTTAGGGGCCTGTGTTGGTGAACCCATAAAACATGTTCCCTCACTACCGAAGTGGTTCGTGCTCCTGTTTTCTTGTCAAAAGCTCAGAGCGAGAGTGGTGGATTCAGCTCCACACACTGGCTCCTGAGTGGGAAACAGCAGAACCATAAAGGTACCGGTGGTGAGAGATCACGCCAATTTTCCTCCCCTCCTTACTAATCCACACGGACAAGTATCCCAGCCATCAGGCCTCCAATACTTCCAGTTACCACTGGGGGAAGAAAGCTTCCGCAGTTTGTGTTTATTTTATACATATTTATCACAGCTGCTGGTTGCAAAGGTCTGAGCTCAGATTCCTTCATTCACTATTATTCTGTAACGCCACTCCTGGTAACAGGCTGGCACGTATGGAATAACAGCTACTTTGAGACGGATTTTGCTCTTTAGTTATTATTTCCTGATAAAGTCAGGTGGTCCCCCGTTTTTATTCATTCATTTAAATAATTAATTTTGATAAGTAATCTTCTTTATTAATTATTAATAACTATCGTAAGACGATTATTAATAACTCTTTAATAACTGAATCAGCACCCCCTTTGTGGCACAACAACCTTTACACACATTCCCATCATATCACCAATATCTCTCTCATCAACATTAATGTGGATTTAATACACATGCTGCCCCTGTGGAGAGCAATGAAGTGTGCAAACTCTCAAGTGGCTTTCAGGGACCCTTATGGGACAAAAAACTGCAGGAAAGGAACTTCCTGGCAGGGGGTCTGTTGATTGGGATTTCTAAATTACATGAAGCGCTCTCACAGGAACATAAACCATGTGACCACAACTTTGGACATTTTGCTACGGGAACATTTGATAATGATGGAGGGCCAGATACAGTAGGTGGAGGAGGATTCAGCCGCAAGTTGAAGACAGAAAATAGTTTCCGAGTATCTCGTACAGCTGATCATGTCATCGTAATTAGCAGTTTTTCCTTTAGTGATGGCACAGAAGGAGGTTAGCAGAGACTAAAGGTTTTTACAGTTTTTACAGATTAGAGGTTTGGAGCCATTTTGTTTCTGCAGCTGAGTCTCGTGTAACTTACGGATGGTTTTAGTCAACCAAAAGCCAGGCTGGGTCAAGCGCGTAGGTTGTGTGGATAGAAGATAGCATCCAGGCAAGAGCTCAGGGTAGAGCTGAAGGTCTCTATCGCAATATTGCCCTCATGCGAGGAGAATGTGCTAAGAGGAGGCAAGGCAGTGGTAACAACCAAGGCGGAGTGGGTGGGGGACAGGAAACAAAGGCTATTGCGGAATGACACTACGAGTGCTGGCACCAGGCGGTAGTTCAGGATCAAACAGAAAAGCAGATCTGGAAGTGGTCATAGATGTGTAATGGTGGGACCAGTCTGCAATCAGCTTTACAGTTTCTGGTGAGAATCAACTCCAGGGCCCTCATTTATCAACCGTGCGTACGCACAGATCTGTGCGTAAAGCGTGCGTACGAGCATTCCCACGCAAAGTATGGTATTTATCAACATGTATTTGTGCGCAGAAACACGTGTAAATATACGCACAGCTCCGACCATGCGTACGCACAAAACCTAGTGGTAGAACAGTAAAACTACAAATAGAACCCATTAAAAGAGTCTCAAACTTTACATGTGAAGTTTGAGATCGCTGAACTGTGACTAACGGGGAACATGTGCACATGTGCACATGTTCCCCGTTTCCTCCTCCAATTAATAAAAATTATCCATAAGACATCAGACATTTTGAATAATTGGTGTGACAAGCTATAAAAGACAGCTTTGGCAGGACGACCTGAAAAGAAAATACAAGTACCATGGCTTATCTTGCAGTGTTGGAGGATTTGCGCTCCGAGGGAGCGCGTTTTCAAAGAGCGCGCTGATCTGTTGATCTGTGAGAGCACGGAGCGGCTGCTCAGCGAAAACATTCTGATGGATTTATGCCGTGATTTACAACCTATAATGGAGCGAGAGACAAAACGCAAGCCATCCCAGTCACATCCAGCTCCTGTCCACCCTGGGATTTTTTGCCACCGGAACATTTTGACATATGCGGCATTTCGCAGCCGACACTAAGCAAAATCATGCCGGCAGTGTTGGATGCAATAATTTCTCTGGCCATAATTTACACCCAGTTTCCATACACACATCACCAAATCGAAATTAAACGAGGATTTCATGCGATCGCCGGATTCCCAAACATAATTGGAGCTAGATTGCACCCACATTGCCATAAAAGCACCATCACATAATGAATTTAGTTACGTGGACATGAAAGGATTTCATTCAATCAATGCACAAATAATCTGCGATGCAACTATGTCTCTGTTGCCCGTCGTTGCCCGGTGGCCTGGAGGAATGCAACACTCATTTATTCTGCAGAACAGCTTTATTGGTGTTTGCACCTCCAAGCAGGAGCTTTTGACTCCAACCAAATCTTAATTTATGGATAATCTTCCAAGAAATATATCAAACATGATCAACATAATTATTTTACTAGGTAAATATCACATACATAAATGCAAATGGAATAACAGAAAACCCCTCCATTGTACATATGAAAAATGAATGTAAACTGTATTTAGCGGCCAGTGTTTCTCAATCCTGTTCCTCATGGGCCCCTGTCCTGCATGTTTTAGATGCTACCCTGCTTCAGCGCACCGTGATAAAAGTACCTGTGTCATCAACAGAGCTGTGCAGACCTTGGTGACAAGCTAATTAGGACCATTAATTAGAATCAGGTGTGTTGGTGCAGGGAAACATCTAAAACATGCAGGACAGGGGCCCACGAGGACCAGGGTTGAGAAACACTGTGAAAAAAACGATATTGCCAAAAGCTTATATGAAACGATGTCTTTGTTTCTTCATTTTTATTAATACACTTCCCATAGCTTGTCAGTAAATGTATCTTTTTTTTTTTTTGCTCTCAACCCCCCCAAATGTTGAATATTTGTAGATAATTGATTATTTTGTTTCATTTGCCTTTTGTTGTAAACTCTACAGAATTTTGTTCAATAAAGTTTGTAAACCTCCAAGCGGGAGCTGTTGTTGCTCCATATATGGCCAATTGGAGGCGTTTCTGAATGCAAATGACGGTAACCATGCACGAGCACGGCAGTTTAGAACAGGTGGGATTTATCATCACTGATGTGCGTACGACCAGCGTCCGCACGTTTGATTAATCCGGATTTTTTTGTACTTACACACATTCTAAATTTCACTCCTATGACAGAATTTAGGACCTTTTCTACGCACTGTTGATAAATGAGGGCCCAGGGTTTTACCACCTTTGTGAGTTGGAGGATAGAAAGCCAGTTCGATGCCAAATAAACCTCAGCGACACTGAAGTTTATGACGGATGAAGCCTCCGTTGATGCTCCAGCAGTGCAAGTTTTATGATACAGACGCCGTTCATCCTAAGCTAAATTTGTACCCTTTTTTACCAATGCATGCAAGCTTTATTTGAGGGGCAATGTCATGGCTTGCACCCTCATCTACCAGGAGATTGTCCTCAACAACTGGCCAAAAGTCTAACACAGTGAGATCCATTAATGAGAGTGCCAGGTGTTGTGCAACTCGGGTAGCTTGGCTGTCCAGTTATCGAAGGCTAATGATAATTCTATTAAAGAATTATTAATAATTAATAAAGTGGACTATTTATCAAATTGTATTATCAAAAATTATAATTCTCGTAGGGGCACCACCCCCGATGCCTTACTTCGGAGGAAATTGTGATAACTAAACAGCAGAAAATCAGTCTCATTATGATTTGAATTATCCTGCAGAACAGCAAATCTTACTATATCTTACAGAATAACAGTGAAGGCGTGATATCCGAACACTAGGCTCTGCTTAAACAAATCAATTTGTGACCAAATCTTGCATGAAATAACAACCACCACTCATGAAAAATCAATCAGGATTTATTTACATACAGGTGTCAAAAGATGATAAACGCAACACCCCAAATAAACCTGATGGCAGAAATGGCTTCAGTATTATAAAACAATTAATTAACTAGGAAAACAACAATCAATAAAATGAAATGAAAGTTAAATGCATGGAATGAAAAGAAAAGAATCAAATGTAATAATAATAAAGATGATAAAGAACACAATAATGATAACGTACAGTAATACGCATACAGTAATCTCATTAAACATAAGTTCAGCTTTACACCGTTCTAACTGACTGATCGCCCAAACGCCACCTCACGTCTCCTCTGGATTCTGGGTCTGCGGGCTCTGTCGGGGTTCCAGTCCGATGCGGCCTCGTTTCTCTCGGCTCCACCATGCGGCTCGTCTCGGCTCAGTCCTGTGGAGACCCCACGGGCAGGACGATCCTGCAGGGGTTCCCCGAGGCGGGCAGCTGCTCAGCTTGCTCTCCACGTTCCTCCTTTGAAAAGAGATGCAGTCTTTCTGCGTCTCACAGCCGGGCAGGTCTCTCCGATCACGGAGCCGCTTGACGCGCCTCCAGGCGTGCGAGGACAGTCCACTGGAATCAGGGCCGTCGCCGTCTTTCACCAAGGCGCGGGCTCACGGATCTGGAAGAATCTGGCTTCCGGGCTAAGGGAACTCAAGCAGAGAAAAGGTTAAGAGGAGCAGGAGGGCCGGAGCGCTGCCTCGCTCCGTGACCGCAGCGGATCTCCAGGCCAAGCTGGAGCGAGAGCATGCAGAGCATGGGCCGGCCGTGGAGCAACGCTCCGCTGGATCTTCTCTCCCCCCTCCCAGGGGGGGAGGAGGAGATGGGCACGCAGCCAAAGGTCTAGCTGCTCAGGATGAGAGGGTGATCGGAAGAGAGCGAGAAAGGGAGCAGCTGCAGAGTTTTGATCCTACGCGCGCTGCGGTGACGTCATCGGTGCCTCGTTTGTGATTGGATGCGCGCCGCTTGTAGGCGCCGCCCCCCCCCCACGCAAGGCATGCTGGGGGATTGTAGTTCATGGAGGCCTGGCTTTTTGGGCTCCGCTGCGTCCGGCCCAGGTGTCGTAAATCCCCAAGGAAGTCTGTTCCCTTGCAGAAACTTTCCTTGCTTGCTTTGTGCTGTTTTGACCCCCCCCTCTAGGGGTCTGGTTTACTGGGTTTTGCTGTCCTGCTTTCATCTGCCATGCAGCGGGGGTCGTAAGCGGCTATCTCGAGCCCGGCCGAGATAACCAGAAGTTAGCAGCAGGGGGTCAAAACTGACTTCAGGAAGGAGGGCCAAACTCTGGCTTTACTGGTCTTCATAATCACAAAAATGTTCACCCAATCATGAATACATAATCATTTATAAATTCAGAGTTCACATGGGCACGCACAACACAGGTATAGCACGCAAAGTCAATCCCTTTTGGAGGGAAGAAACCTTGGGCAGGACCTGATCTGAACCTCCTGCTGAAGACCAGAGGAAAAGGGAGATCAGAAAGAGAAAATGAAGAACAGAGAGAGATACACAGACACACTATCAAAGCTACAAAAAAAGGTACCTCACCAACATCTGAAGAGCTGGCAGGTGCAGTACTGGATTCAGGAAGTGGAGCAGGCAGATTTATGCTGCCCTGCATAACAACTGGATTTGCAGAAGGCTTCCCCTCCAAAATCATCAAACACAAAATCTAAACATGTATAGTCCAGTCCTGCTCTTGTGTTCGTTGGCCACATAGAACTACTTTCTCCTCTTAAAGTTTGTTAATGACCTGAGTTTTGCTTCTTGAAAAGTCACAGTCTGTCATTTTAGGAGTGAGTTGCAGACTTTGGTTCAGTAATATGCCCATGTATGGCCTCCTTAGCTCTGAGGATGAGGAGCTCCTTATTTTGTCATACCGGGGCTTGCCAGCCCACGTTTCTGTTTACATCAGACCTGACCAAGTGGTAGGAGGCTCAATACGTCACCCCATCTCACCTAATGTTGAAAGGACAGACACGATGCTAAATTGGGGTAATAAACATCCAAAGAATGTAAAAGGGGCTACTGAGTAGACCAGAAGAATGTGTGTTTAGAGACAAATGTGAGCTCAGTTGGCCAAAACTGGGTCTCCAGCTAAGTCCAGAACAATACTACTATGCTATAATACAATACCAACACTCACTGCAATCAGATGTATTTTATTATGTTTAAAAACATAAAAAAAAGGATTGAAAGAGAGGGGACCAAGTCTTTCTGCATCATTATTTTTGGATCAGTGCTCTTTGTTTTTGATTACCTGTATGTCGTCAGCATATTTCCAGAACAGGTATTGATTATTGTGTTGTTTGAGTGTTATTCAGGTTTAATTTGCAATTGATAAACGTTCTGCTCACTCTTTATTGACTGACTTTCTTTTTTTATCAGTTGCAGAGCCAAGAAAGTTGGATAACCGCTTGCTTACACAATGTACACCGTGCTTGTGGTTCCCGGCGTTGCATGTGTAGCGTGGGTGTGCATGTGTGTGTTCAATTTGATTGCTGTAGGTGATTGACTGGACAGTTGCCATGACATAGACTCAAACTCCCACGCAAACAAACACAAAACCACTTTGATAAAACAAGTATGAATTTATTCTCTCAAGAACATCTCTTTTATGTTTTACAGTAAAAATAAATAACAAATAAGCTGATCTACGATGTAGAATTCCCATTTCTCTCTTAGATACAAAACATAGAACATGCAGACCGACAAAGTAAACAAGGAAACCAGAGGGAAAATGGTATAACTGGCACTTTGGTCGTCTGAAAGTGACCTCTCCGTCCTGGCCACTGAAGAGCACCCTGGCTCAGTTTCACCTCCTCCAGGAGACTCCTTTAAAGACACTGAATTTTTCCCAAAAATCTGCAAGAAATCGCAAAGGGGCAGCAGCTTCTTCCAGCAAAGCCAAGTAAAGACGCTCGCAAGGCCAACTGGCTCTGTAGCTGCCTGTGTGTGCGCATGTGTGTGTGCGTGTGTGTGTGTGTGTGCGTGTGTGTGTGTGCGTGTGTGTGTGTGCGTGTGTGTGCGTGTGTGTGTGTGCGTAGATCTCTGAATTCACCACCCACTCTCTCACTCCTGCTGCATCTCTTCCTTCCCGAGTCACCTCAATTGAAAAGTTGTATCACTGCCCTTGAAACATGGAGAAATCTTTAGAAAAATTGAGTACCAAAAAGGCTGAGGACGTAAAAGAAATGAAATACATCAGCACTCCGTTTTGCTTCCTACAACATAACATATACATCTGCTTTTGAAAGGGAGAAATGTATAAACTACTGAAGGAGATGCCTATATTTGGACTGTTCCTCCTGCTTTTTTTCTCGCTCCTTCTGCAGCTCACTTATATCATTAGCTCTCCATACTTTCGCAGCATCAGCATTAATAATTTCTTTTGGAGTTCGACTTTTCTGACTATGAATCTGTGAGTTTGCCTCCCCTCCATCAGTCTGCACGTCATGCAGTTTGTCGGTCTTAATTTATCTCCTGCTCTCTCTGGTTCCAGACTCTCATTTCTCACTCGGTGTATTTACAAATCAGACTGTTAGCACCTCATCTGTTCATCTGGCATGGCCCATCGTTGAGTCAGAAGTGATAAGCTCACTGACGTTTTTGCCTTTTGCAGAGCTTCCAGCATGTGAAGCCATTCATTCTGTTTTCTACAATCACACACACACACAGATAGCCATTCGAGTCAAAGCCACTCCATGTGACCTTGTGGTCTAACTTTTTGGTCCTCAAGATATTTTATCACAGTTTAGTCACACAGCGGCGAGCTGTTCCTTTTTTGCTGCATTTTTATATCTTATTGTGAGCAACTCTGTTCCATATTTACTTATTCATATTGCCTCCAGTGTAAACCTTGAAACCCCTTCAAATTAAAATATATTTTGCAAACATTGCCCCAAAGAGACGCATGATTCAGGAAAAATTCAGTATATCTTTTTTTATCAATATCTTCATCTGCATTAAATTGAACAATAATTACACATTGTATCCATGTCACAGAAAGACATTCAAAAACCCAAAATATCTGGCTTCCTGATAGGAAGCATTCAATCCATGTGGTTGTCGCAAAACAACAGCATATTTACAGAAAATGGAAGGATGGTATGAGTTAATGAATAACTATAGATGGTGGTTTATTACTTGTCTCCAGCAGGTTGCCGCTTCTACTGCCAGCACTGTCACTGCCTTTTCTCACTGCTGTTTCTTTAAAATGAAACTACCCTGCGCTTCTCGTCCTGTCGTTTTACCTGTCGGCCGTCCTTCTTCTGTGACCTCTCTGCATTCCTCCAACTTTCCTGTTTCTGGCTCTCTTCATCACAGTGTAATCTCCCTTCACTCGCTGCACACGGTGCTCTGTCACGTAGAGGCACAAGCCTTCACAGTTTTCCTGGATCAAGATGAAGGTGATTGGTGCTGGAGTACAGATACCAGTCTGAACATTCACGGAATACACGCCTATTTACATGACACTTTAAGTGGTTACAGTATTGTAATTACTGAGCACTGGTTCTAACAGTAATTGTAGTATTTGTAGCAGCCAGATACCTGGATGCACTAATAGCGCTAGCAGTACTGACTAAGTTTGAGATGACAAAATTGACAAAATCATTCACATCTGCTATCAAACTCCATTCAGATAAGTGATGGACTCAGCCCTCGTCGCCCTGATGACAGGGAACCGTTGCATGACTTCATACAGGTAAGACACAGAAAATCATACCTGTAGAGCATTGCAGATATATGTATTATGATCTTGGCTGAAGAACTCTTAGCAGCCCTGAAAAGTGTTAAGCCCTATAGATGGTAGATTCAAAATCTAGCCGCCCCCCCCATCTCCCTTGCTGTTGCTTGAGGATTTGCTTACAGCAGAGTGGGCAAAGGGGGTACAAAGAGTCATATAGGGATCCTTCAGCCTTTAAAACAGGCTGGAAGGAGAAGGGTCTGGGACTAAGAGTCTGATTCAGCCAAATAGCTGGTGCAGGTTGAGACTGAGGGTGAAAACAGAAAGAGCCATTAGTGAGAAGGTAGAGAGTTGCGACCTTCTGGGAGCGGAGGAAGATGGAGGCAGGTCGAACTCAGGTGGACATTCGAGCTCGAAGCACCGCACCGTGACACCTGAGTCCTCATTGCCGTAGTTTTCCCAGTACTCTTCTGGATCAAGTTTGGGCAGGGCCAGCTCGTCCTCCCCCAGCTCGTACTTGACTACCGACGTGGTCGTGGAGGGGCCTTTCCCGTACAAACCGGCCTTGACGGTCTCGGAGGACTTTTCAAAGACGCCTTTAGTGGAGGACTGGGGCTTGTTCTTGTGGAACCACCAGCGGGTCTTGGTGCTGAAGGTGGTGGTGGTGGAGCCGGCGATGGAGCCGGGGTCGGGCAGGGGGCAGAGGGCGAAGTCCATCTCGCGGAGGAAGCGGAGGTCCTGGCTCCGGCGGGTGGAAGGGGAGGCGCAGATCACTTCGGACGAGGAGACGCGGGCCTCGCGGAACCACTCCCACAGGGCGCGGGCCTCGCAGCCGCAGGACCAGGGGTTGGCGTTGAGGCGGAGGAACTCGATTCCCTGGGTGTCCCTCAGCGCCTGGCTGGGCAGCTCCGCCAGGGAGTTGTTGAAGAGGAAGAGCATGGTGAGGCGGCCCAGGTCGCGGAAGGCGCGGCGATTCACCTGCCTGATGCGGTTGTCGTGGAGGAGAAGGCGGTCCAGGTTGACCAAGCCCCGGAACACGTTCTCCGAGAGGGTCCGGATACGATTGCCATGCAGGAACAGTTGACTCAAGTTGATGAGGTCAGAAAAGATGTCATCTTGCAGGAAGTGAAGATTATTTTCCTAAAAAAGAAAACAAATATATAACAAATGTTAATCATGAGAAAAATCAAGCGCTGCATTTGATTTGCATCATCTGAAAGCAGAGGTGGACAGAGTACTCGACCCCAGTACTTGAGTAAGAGTACAAATACTACTGATCAAAATTTACTCCGTTACAAGTAAAAGTAGCTCAGTCAAAATATTACTCGAGTAAGAGTAGAAAAGTACTTGCTTTTAAAGGTACTTAAGTATCCAAAAGTAAATGCTTTTAAATTTACTTTAAGTAAAAGTAAGAGTAAGAGTAAATTTCTTATTTTCCACATCAGTAAATTGCTATATTTTTTCTAAATTAATTTAAGGATCTTTTAACTCTTGTTTCTGAGAATTAACTCTTTGAAACCAGCTGCACTGATGTGCTGCTTTTAGAACCACAATGTTATATAAAACCTGCAGAAACACCAAAAACAAATCAAATGAATGGGATCATAAGAGGACAGATGATGATGCAGAGTTTATTAACAATCATGAACTGAAACTAAATGAACCTGACAAACGCAGGCTACTTTGGCGGTATCGTTTTGAAGAGGCTTGACGTATTTCCGCTTTACGTACATCCCAGTGGAGAGCGTGCACTGTGATAGGTCTCCTCCTTTGACAAAAACAGCTTGTGTCCAATAGGATTTTAGGGAAGAAGAAAAAAGAGCAGACCTGAAAGTAACGAGTACTCTTCAGCCTTCCTAGAAATTTACTCGAGTAAAAGTAAAAATATTTGTCTTGGAAATGTATTCAAGTAAGAGTAATAAGTACCAAAGAAATCTAATACTCAAGTAAAGTACAAATCCTCTGGATATGTACTTAAGTACAGTACTCAAGTAAATTTACTCCGTTACTGTCCACCACTGTCTGAAAGTGGACATGTGATATTGTGTGTGAAGGTTGTGGGTGGTTGCATGTGTGCTGTGTGTCGGAGTTCTCAGCGCCCCCACCTGCAGGTAGAGGAACTGCAGGCTGTACAGCTTGTGGAAGATGTCATGGGGCAGGGCTGTGAGCCGGCAGCGGTGCATGTGGAGGCTCTGGAGCTTCTCAAGCCCGCGGAAAGCTCCCCCCTCCAGCCGGTGGAGGTTAGGGTTGTCCCCCAGGTCCAACTCCTCCAAGTCCCTCAGCTCACTGAAAGCCCCCGCCTCAATCCATGTGATGTTGTTGGAAAACAGCCAAAGAACCTGGAAAACATCATTCTAAATATAATAAACTGTGACAAAAAAGATTATTGCTTTCCTCTGGAATTGTTGAATGCTCTCTTCAACCTTTTTTCTTACCTGAGTTCCGAAGCCAAAAGACCCGACTCTGAGCTCCGTGATCCGGTTGTTCTGCAGAAACACGCGCTGAGACTCGTACGGCACTCCGACGGGGACGGCGGTGAAGTTTTGCGCCTGGCAGCTCACAGTCATGGGCGTCGGGTAGCACACGCAGCGGTGCGGACACGCCGAGGCCGGACTGAGCTCGCCGAGGACCAGCCATGCCAGCACCCAGAGGGAGAGACCTGCTGCAGGGGAGGAAGAAGAGGATCAGAGGATCAGAGGAGGATCAGAGGAGCTGGAGCTGTCCGCGGTGCCGAAACGCGCCATGTCACTCCACAGCGCGGGGACCAATCACACTTCTGTGTTGGTTTTGTGGCAGCTTCTATATCTAAACTATTTACTTAATTCCCTCATATTGCTTCTACAAATTTCAATTTTAGTTGTGCATAGCAATCATAATAAAAAGAACAGTTTCTAAGGTTATATTTCGACCCTGCGCTTGTGCGCACCGGCCATTACGCACAGGATTATCACAACAAAGTTCAGTCAAAATATAGAAATTATTTCAGAGTTATGTTTTAAAACTCGTATTTCATTACATTTAACACTTTTTTGCATGCTATGATGTTACTTTAAATCATAAAACTTGTCAATTCCTGATTCAATACAAGCCTAATTCTTTCGCATTTTACAGCATTCCTCCAATCCTGTCTATTTTTCTATTTTCCGTCAATTAATCAAAGATTTTTCAGAAGCAAAACTTAGAAATAATTGCAAAATCTCTAACAGATATAAAAATGAGCTTGGATCAGTGTGATCCTGCAAAAGCCAAAGAAGACAGAAAGAAAAACTTACTTCTGCAAGTGCGCATGATGGAGCTTCGTCGGCTCCGAGAAAGAAAAGAGTTGTCCATCCTGAACCAAAAGCCCAAAGCGAGTTAGCCTGAGAAAGGCGAAGTAAAGCCTGCTATCTCCGCTGGTTGCCTGGTTCCCGAGTCGGAGCGACTGAGAGTGTGCCGGCTGTCGGCCACCGCGGCCCCATATATACCCGAGCAAGCCGTCGGCGCCTACGGCGGTGGGCGCCCTGGAATCTCCGACGTCACCGTCCGGGGTCATGAATGAGTGAGGGCGGCGGAGAAAAACGGAAAGAGGAGGGGCCGACCTCTGGGGATTCTCTCGGCGCGCTATACGCGCGTAAAAGCTGGTTGGAGACGTGCGCGCAGACTCTGTCAGAGGAGGAGACTTTTCTCGACGCACGTTGGATGAAGGGGGAGGGAGAGCTGAACGGTGAATGGAGGATGGAGGGAGGGATGGAGGGATGGATGAGGGAGGGAGGCACGGCACCGTGCCCGGTAATGATGACTGGGCTTTGTGGAGGAGAGGCTCGTTTCCTGGCTGCTGTTCTCAGAGACACTTATGGCCTGTTTCCGGCGCACTGTAGCCAGACAGAGAGAGGCTGAACAAATCCGACATGCTTTAGTCTTACAAAAGGAGGGTGCCCCCGAAATATGATTCAGCCACCAAGGAGCCAAAACCGAGTCACTCAAAACAACAGTTAATTAGGAGTATGTGTTGTGGACGTTAGTGCGCACTCATGATGTTTGAATTTAAAGCATAGCCTGTGACATAATTAATGATGATGAAGAAGTATGAAAAGTCGTAAGGACAGTGTGGACAGAAACACACCCTCCTCTGCTATTTAAGGAAATTGGAGTAGTTGAAACAGGATCTTGACACTGGATGAGTCCAGGGAGCAAAAAGATGGAGTATGCTACTTCAAGTCCCCTCCCAAACTCACTGCCTGTACTTGAACACCAGCAGTTCAGTCGGTTACCACAGGAGGGAGGAGAAACATGTGCACCCTGCTGGAATCAGATGAAGGAACACGGAACGCCATCTTTCCATCCATCCATCCAAAATCCATGCCCACTAGATCCTGTAGACAAATATCCACCAACCTTCTGTTTACTCCTAAGGACCATTTAGAATCACCATTCAGCCTAACACACACACACACACACACACACACACACACACACACACACACACATACTTGTTTCCATGGTTCATGGGGACTGAGTTTGTAATCATCACTCCTGGGGACCACCCTTTCTAGAGGTTCTACAAGTCTGAAAAAAATCAGGTAAAGTATGCATTGGTCAGTAAGCCTAAACACACCTTCAAACCTTTGAAAAGGCAATGTAGTGTTTTCCCCATGCTACATGGGGACCTCCGTAAAAACGAGTCAATGTGTTTACAGGGGACACTATTTGCATAAATTTACATACTTCACACAAATGCGTATTTTACTTGTGGGGACCTTTTTTTTTTTAACAATTTTTTATTTTAATTCATTTTATGCCAACTTAAACAGGGCAGACATACAGTATGCGCATCTTTGTACCTTTGGTTGTAGCAGCATATTGTCCAATATACATTGAAAAACAAAAACCGGTACACAACGTCCTACAACAGAAACATTTTATGTACATTTATGCTCGTCTTTCTCCTAGTCAACCCACCCATATACACACGCACTCAAACAAACACACAAGCAGCAACACTCAGTCCGCCTCACCCATACACACATCCAAATGTTAGCAATTAATCAACAAAAACAAAAAGAGAAACCCTCCCACCCCAGTGAGTGATCTGCAACCCCCCCCTCCCTATCTTTATACTTACATGGCAAACAATTTGCTAAATTCTCCAACATATTGCATCTGGGAGTTTAACTTCTACTGTAGCGGTATCTAGAAAGATGCAGATTGACTCATTTCTAATCACTCGTGTTGTGCAAGTGATGAGGATGATTCTTAAAAGGATGGCCATTGTGACAAATTTCACTATTATAAATACTACCCATGTCAACACATTACCTATTGAATCGGTTCAAAACCTTCATGGCTATTTAAAAAATGTGCTAACAGGGTAACAGCTGTGCCTGAATGATTAGATCTGTGGAACTAACTCCAGTATCCGCTAAATATATGGAGACTGATTCCCAAGTGTAAAAAAAATATATATCATGTCCATACCTGCCAACATTGGGCTGTGAAAAAGAGGGAGATTTTCTGGGGTAGCGGTTGGAATGCTCCACTCACAACATCCCCGCTCTGATATAAACAAGGCGACTTTTAATGAGCTTTAAATCCCTAGCTACAATGAAATGTGCTAAAATGTACCTCCCAAAATGATTCTACAGCCTTCTTGGAGCCAAATAAGTTTACTATTAATAACAATAAAATACAATCTTTGTAGAATTTTCCAGGTTCCCTTTGTCCCCCAAGGACCTGTTGTAATTGTAGGTGGCAGACTTTGCAGCTTCAATCACTTTCTTGGAGGAACATACTTGTGGCCAGGGCTGGTATGGTTTATCCTGCAAGAAAGGAGTGCGCAAAGAGTAGAATTATCCATACTCATTGTGTTTTCTGTGAGGATCTTTTTCACCATGCTGAATGACCTCTCTGAGCTGGCATTGCTGTGAGGGATGCAGAGCTTTGCCTTCATCAGTGATGCCAGATTTGTAAAGCTCTCCTCTTTCCCTAGAAGAACCCAGAACCTTCAACTCTCTCTTCCTGTGGGAGATCCTTGCTTGCTATGACTTGATACTCCACCAACTCTTCCCTCAGCTTTTTTTCAAAGCATTTTCTCAAACAAAACAAATTTTCAAATAACAAAATAACATATTTTAACCATTTTCCAAACAATAAAATAACTGAAAAAATCTTCAAATATATTACACACACACACACACACACACACACATATATATATATATGTTATTTTGTGACTTGAAAATGTTAAAATATGTTTATGTAATGCTTTGCTGATGAGAGAATATGTTTCTCTATTTTTCTTATTTTTGTGAGGGGGGATATATTGTTTTTCGGCACTAACTTGTTCTCTACTATAGCTGATATAACATGAATTACTGTGGGATCGATAAAGTTCTTATTTTTGCCATCTGTGAAAATTAAACATATTATATTTGGTACCTAACTGTTTCCCAAGTATATTAGTGCGTGTGTGAATGAATAAATGAGACGTAAAACGTAAATTTCTTTGTAGAAAGGCGCTTTATGAAAATAAGTCCATTAACTTGTATTAGTTTACAGCGCAGTCTTGCCACATCCAATATGGCGGCGACGTTGACGTATTGGCAGCTCCATGGGGCGGAGCTTGGACGTAGGCAGTGCTTTTGGGTTGGGTTGCCAGGTTTGTCAGGAACCCGTTAATATAATACATCCATGCAGGAACCCCGACATGTGAAACACCATTGACTCATTTCACTTTAAAATCGGGAGATAAGCGGGAGAAATGACAAATCGGGAGCAGGGCGGGAGAAATGGTTGAAAATCGGGAGACTCCCGCTTAAATCGGGAGTGTTGGCAGGTATGATCATGTCTGGTCTTGTTAGCCTATGAAGACTGCGCTACTACTCAGTCAACTCATCCACACAAAAATCAAACCAATTTGACTTGTAAACCATACCTTTTATTTACAAGGTAAATTAGCGGAGAACTCTTCATTTCTTTACAAATTAAAATTTTGCAATTAACAGACAAACTCACAACAAATTCACAACTTCTGTGATACCATAAAACAAAACAAAAAAGCTTTTAAAGAAATACCTGCCAAACTGAACAATTGGCATCATAAAACTACATATCTAAGAAAAAAAAACAACTTCTCTACAACCCTTTTCTTTGTAATTGCCATACTATTTACCCAATATGTTTTGACTATTCCTTTTTTCCTCCCTTCCCTTCATTAGTCTAGATGGAAAGGGGGGTCCACGCGCACCCCCCGGATTTTTTTATGCCACCTGATTTTTTTTAATCCTTTAAATGTCTAGTTTCAGAATTTGGTCAGTGCCAAGATCAACTAATGTCTGAAAGCCTTCGTTTTCACACTTAATTGCATCTAACTCCAGACCAGAAAATTGAAATTTGAGATTGGCAAAGTAGCATATCCTATCATACATACAAGCCACAGAGACTAATAAACACATTTATTTTTTCTGCAACCACCGAGCAACGACCAAAACAACCTAGCATACACCTAGCAACCACTGTTAAGACCCTAACTACCCTAGCAACCACCCTAGCAACCACACCTAAAAGAACTTAAAACCTCCTTGGTGTAGAAGGAAAATGGGTTTCAAGGGTAACCCCTATTATTTATGTCATCTACTTTTTGTTATCATCAAAGTGTCTTCTTTCAGAATTTGTCAGGTGCTAACCTGAAATCATCTCCCAAAGGCTTTATTTTTTATCCTTGTACTGCGAACCCCGACCAGAAAACTCTAAACACCGACATAGTATGTGGTGCAACTTTTGTCCTAAACAACTTACAGAGACAAATTAATACATTTTTTAAGCCAACTCTGATAGGCCATCACGTAGCAACCACCTTTAAGACCCTAGCAACCACCCTAGCAACCGCCTCTGTAAGTTGTTTAGGACAAAAGTTACACCACATTGTAGATATTTGTGAGAAAGGCCTCAAACCAGGTCAGGTACCTATGAAAAATTAATCGTTTAAAGATCAACTTAGTAAGCAATTACAAGTTTGTCACTTATTTTTACATTAAGTAATAAAAGAATAAGTTAATAGATTATTAATAGATTACCTGGAGTAATTGTGGCCATCATACGCGAAGAAGAGATCCGCCATGGCGCCATTACAGTGATGGAAGAGCTCGAAGTTGTTGGTTTTCACAGCAACATCCATCATGAAGACCAGCCTCGCATGATCCATCACGCAGAGCCAGAACATTCCTGTTTTACCCAGATGTCCTCTGCGTACCTTGTCTTGGTATTGTTGGTACTGACCGATCAGGTTTAGGAGTGAGGGATCCTTCAGAGTGGTGTCAAGGTTCTCCGAAGAGCAGCAGTGGATGAGGTTGATTAGGGTCTCATGTGGGATGTCTGGCTTCTCGTCATCTAGGAAGACATCGAAGAGCAGCCGTTCAAGTGCTTCTGTGACTGCCTTCAGACTAAAGAGAGCCTTGGCATATGATTTCCCACTTAGGATGTGTTTCAGGCAACCACTGGTTGCGAGGCCTGATGTACATCTTGCAGAGGTATCTTAGCTGGACAACCTCTTTGCCTCTGATCACATTGGTAAGGATTTGTTATGTGCTGCCAACTTCTGGGCCTCCAGGCTGTCGATGTTGTCTAGTGCCTTCTCATCTCTCTGCTTTCCTCGCAAATGGTTTCGCCAAACTGTGTTGAAGAGGTTCCTGCATGACTGATGATACTTTGCTTCCATCGCAAAGAGGTCCTTGCCCTGCACTTTGCGATAAAGTGCATCCTTCTTCAATTCCTGTGCCCTGGGTTCAACAACTTTCCTGGCAGGCTCCTTGTGTTTCCAACTCTGAAATTTAGTAAGCTCTTCAAACTTGCCCTTGTACTTTGTTTCAGTTTTTTCACAGAAAATACACTCATTGGGAAACAAGAAGGAACAACGAGCTCCAAACTGACTTGTAAGAGATTTCAGATTGCGGAGGGAATCCCTTACAGACAATGATGGTTCAGCCTTTGATACTTGCAACCGAGATAATTTCCCTGTGAAGCATGTATAGCAGTTTTGATGTTTTGAAAGCGAGAAGCTATCATATCTACACAGAATTAGGGATATGAGACTCAAGGAACCATCCAGTTCACCATACCGCATGACAGGTATTTGTGACCAGATCCCATCAACACTAGATGGCTTGGATTTGGCAACAACTGGATATCATCAAAACTGCTATACATGCTTCACAGGGAAATTATCTCGGTTGCAAGTATCAAAGGCTGAACCATCATTGTCTGTAAGGGATTCCCTCCGCAATCTGAAATCTCTTACAAGTCAGTTTGGAGCTCGTTGTTCCTTCTTGTTTCCCAATGAGTGTATTTTCTGTGAAAAAACTGAAACAAAGTACAAGGGCAAGTTTGAAGAGCTTACTAAGTTTCAGAGTTGGAAACACAAGGAGCCTGCCAGGAAAGTTGTTGAACCCAGGGCACAGGAATTGAAGAAGGATGCACTTTATCGCAAAGTGCAGGGCAAGGACCTCTTTGCGATGGAAGCAAAGTATCATCAGTCATGCAGGAACCTCTTCAACACAGTTTGGCGAAACCATTTGCGAGGAAAGCAGAGAGATGAGAAGGCACTAGACAACATCGACAGCCTGGAGGCCCAGAAGTTGGCAGCACATAACAAATCCTTACCAATGTGATCAGAGGCAAAGAGGTTGTCCAGCTAAGATACCTCTGCAAGATGTACATCAGGCCTCGCAACCAGTGGTTGCCTGAAACACATTTTAAGTGGGAAATCATATGCCAAGGCTCTCTTTAGTCTGAAGGCAGTCACAGAAGCACTTGAACGGCTGCTCTTCGATGTCTTCCTAGATGACGAGAAGCCAGACATCCCACATGAGACCCTAATCAACCTCATCCACTGCTGCTCTTCGGAGAACCTTGACACCACTCTGAAGGATCCCTCACTCCTAAACCTGATCGGTCAGTACCAACAATACCAAGACAAGATACGCAGAGGACATCTGGGTAAAACAGGAATGTTCTGGCTCTGCGTGATGGATCATGCGAGGCTGGTCTTTATGATGGATGTTGCTGTGAAAACCAACAACTTCGAGCTCTTCCATCACTGTAATGGCGCCATGGCGGATCTCTTCTTCGCGTATGATGGCCACAATTACTCCAGGTAATCTATTAATAATCTATTTTAACTTATTCTTTTATTACTTAATGTAAAAATAAGTGACAAACTTGTAATTGCTTACTAAGTTGATCTTTAAACGATTAATTTTTCATAGGTACCTGACCTGGTTTGAGGCCTTTCTCACAAATATCTACAATGTGGTGTAACTTTTGTCCTAAACAACTTACAGAGGCGGTTGCTAGGGTGGTTGCTAGGGTCTTAAAGGTGGTTGCTACGTGATGGCCTATCAGAGTTGGCTTAAAAAATGTATTAATTTGTCTCTGTAAGTTGTTTAGGACAAAAGTTGCACCACATACTATGTCGGTGTTTAGAGTTTTCTGGTCGGGGTTCGCAGTACAAGGATAAAAAATAAAGCCTTTGGGAGATGATTTCAGGTTAGCACCTGACAAATTCTGAAAGAAGACACTTTGATGATAACAAAAAGTAGATGACATAAATAATAGGGGTTACCCTTGAAACCCATTTTCCTTCTACACCAAGGAGGTTTTAAGTTCTTTTAGGTGTGGTTGCTAGGGTGGTTGCTAGGGTGGTTGCTAGGGTGGTTAGGGTCTTAACAGTGGTTGCTAGGTGTATGCTAGGTTGTTTTGGTCGTTGCTCGGTGGTTGCAGAAAAAATAAATGTGTTTATTAGTCTCTGTGGCTTGTATGTATGATAGGATATGCTACTTTGCCAATCTCAAATTTCAATTTTCTGGTCTGGAGTTAGATGCAATTAAGTGTGAAAACGAAGGCTTTCAGACATTAGTTGATCTTGGCACTGACCAAATTCTGAAACTAGACATTTAAAGGATTAAAAAAAAAATCAGGTGGCATAAAAAAATCCGGGGGGTGCGCGTGGACCCCCCTTTCCATCTAGACTACATCCTTTCCTTCTTCATTCTTTCATCCCTCCTCCATTCCTTTCTCTATCCTCCTACCCTTCTTTCTACCTTCCCCTCAATCTCTCTTTCCTCCCTCCTTTCTGTCCTCCTTCCCTCCTTCCTCTACTTAACTTTCTTTCCTCTATCCTTATTGTGTCCTTATATAGACATTTAGATTAGACTACTTAGACATTTTTCTTTTTAAGGCGGTAATCCGGTTGTATACATAAAATTTCAAGTTCTGCCAGTCTCTGTTCCTGAGAGCTTCAGGTTCAGCCCTCAAACATTTTTCACAATCCCTCTTTGACGGTACAGTACAAGATCGGATTAACTGATTCATATGCCTCTCTACTGCCGTAATCTCTGCCGGCTGCCAGCGTGCTCTTTTCTGTGGAGCTTTACCTGTAAGTGAGGAGAGAAAAACAAAAGTTTTATTAACAGTGTAAAGGTGCGGGTATACTTCTGCGTCACACACACGCAGAGCACACGGCGCACCCGTGACGTCGTCACGGATCCTTCGGACTTCTCCGTCTCTCCATTTGGTCGCGGTGCAGTACCCCCCGCGGCCACTAGTTAGCGATCTTTTTCTGAATGGTTTATCCGACTTTTTCCGGTCACAGTAAATCAAAGAGATAAGGACAACTATTGTGCAAAAAACAAAAACAAAAAAAAAAAAAATCACATATAAACGAAGAAAAGAGCCCTGGAAGTTCACTACTGATTCAAACCGGAAACCGGAAATGCTTCGCTTTCAAACGAACCAATCACAGCCCTCTCGGTCTGCGTGTGGTCGGCGTCTCCTCGACGCGTAGTTACAATTTTCAGGAGGTGCACGTCACTGACGGCGCATGTGACGCCGTGTCCTCTGCGTGTACAAAAACCACACGCCGTAGACACGGCGTCGTTTTGACGCAGAACCATAATTCAGCCTTAAGGGAGACGCTACAGTTCCAAGTCCTGTGCCAGTACATACAGTACAAGTGAAATTAAGAGGCTGATCAGAGCTGAGATAAGCATCGGTCCTCAATTATTTGATCAGTTTACAACTGACAAATTTACAGCCGAGCCACAACTTGTGATTAGATGGCATTATAGGCCATAAGAAAGGCCCTTAAAAGTGCTTTAGTTTTTGAGGTTCCTTCCGGACGTGGAACAAACAAGAATGTTTTCTGTACACAGTGATGTTGATAGGTTTTCAATGTAGTGAGTCCCCAAAAAAAAAAGAGTAAAAAACAAACAAAAAAACATCACCTTTGGAGGAATATCCCACAGTACTGACTCCAGATGATGATCCGTGCTCTGCTGATGGCAGTTGTTGCTTGTCTGTTGAGTTTTCATTCCTCACAGCATCTGCAACAGTTTCCTCTGTTGACGGTTCTATGACATACACACAATGTACCTGATAAGACATACTTCAAATGCACTACAAACATTCTGGTCATAGAAAACAAAAGTAGGTCATTTATTGTTGCAAAAATGCTTCAAATTACAAAAAGAAAAATCTGTGCAAACAACAAGTTTCAAAAAACTGTTTTCTTCATTAACTATATCTAAATATTCTTTAATAATTGATCAAGTTGGGGTGATATCTACTTCACGTCACATTGTTGCATCCAGTATTAACTTGAGAAAAGTTTGTTTCACAAAAAAAGAGGAAAAAAAACAATTACCTTTGGAAGAATGTCCCACAGTACTGACTCCAGAAGATGATCCGTGCTCTGCTGATGGCAGTTTTTGTTGCTGGTCTGTTGAGTTTTCACTCTTCAAAGTATCTGCAACAGTTTCCTCTGTTGACGGTTCTATGACATTCACACAATGTACCCGATAAGACATACTTCAAAAGTGATACAAACATTCTGGTCATAGAAAACAAAAGTAGGTCATTTATTGTTGCAAGAATGCAACAATAACCTCAACCTGGTGGAGCAAGAGGAGTCACGCCGGCTCAGCTGCCTTCATCAATAAAACCCGGTCAGTTTATAATGTTTAAGTTGCCTTTAGATTACATTATTTTGAGTGTTGTTAGAGCAATTAACTACAGTGTTTGCACAGTACAGCGCTGACCCACCAGACCTCATTCACAAAAACATTTTAACAGTTGTTTGCGTGTCGTCTTGCAGACAGACCTCACAAAGAAACAATTCAGACTTTTTATGAATCTGCATCATGATATTGTCATTTCGGGATACTTTTGATCACTTTATTACGATTAAATCTCATGAAAATCTGAGTTTATTTTGGTGTGACTAATGTTTTGGTGTTCAGGCAGCGCACAACGCGAACCCTAGCGGTGAAATGAAATCCCTTATTACACCTTTAAAAACAACCATCTTACTCTTTTTTTTTTACATGAAATTACTGAAACATACCATCAACAGGAAATGAATGATTTCCATCCTCTCCGCATGAATCTTCCTCATCACTCCCCATAACGTTTTCTGCAGGAGACATGACACGCTTATAATTCGGTCAGACAAAATGAAAAGACGATACATCAAGTACAGTGAAAATCAAATATACCATTTGGGTCAATTGTGATTTCGTCCAAGTTCTTTCCATGGAACTCAGCCAGTCTTCCTTTCTCTAGTGCCAGCAGAACTTTACTGATCTTTGCCAGTTGCAGGGTCTTGTCAGGGAGTCGATAAAACTCTCGGTGGATCCTGATATCGTGACCAAGAAAGTTCGCTAGTTGGTCCATCTCGGTGTCAGTCATGTTGAGCACTGTGGATAGAGTTGCAGCGTGTTTTCGCAGTTTGGTTGACGACAACGCCTTTGGACACTTTGCGCCAGATGACTTTGCAAAGCCACGTATACAGTCTGAGCCACGGAAATGTGACATAGCTGAAGGTCTTGCAAACAAGTAAGGATTATCACCAAGAACCCCGCAGGCATCTCTTTGCTGAACGAGGAGTTCCAAAGCATGGAGCATTTTTGGAGTCAGGAGAATTGGAACTGCTCTCCCTCGCTTTCCTCTGGTGACAATTCTGGAGAAATGTCTGCAGAGCTTTTTTTCTACCTCTGACAGTGCCCAGTCCAAGTCCTCATGGGGAGCTGATGTGTCCCTTGACAAAAAAGCCGACAAAGGCATGCTCGACACCTCTCCTTCTCTGCGTCTGTTAAACATGATGGTCTGTGTTAAACAAACTTTTGCAAGGTTAATCCAAGCTTTTGTCGAGGGACTTTCAGACAATGTGATGCAACATTCATCTAGTTTTTGACTGAGAAACTGGTGCAGTCTTTGCACATCCTCGGTAAAGGGCATCACAGTGGGTGCATTCCACTTGGCCTCAACGATGTTCCTTAGTGCTGTTGCAGAAACCAATGCATTCCACTTCTCGTTGTGCACTTCTTGGAACTCGGATGCACGCTTCACAAGCTCTTGGTCGCCGGAAATGAGTCCTTGAGCTTTCAAGAGCTTGCTGACTTTTACCAAAGCATTTCCAAGTTTTGTTGCCAGTGAGGGAATGATATATGCGTTGGTACTGCTCTCATAGCCACAAGTACTTTTGACAGCTTTGATCATCTCCACGTAATTCGCAGGATTAATGAAATCCTCAATCTTTCTTAACCTGGTATTTTTCCTGGCATTGTCCAGCAGTCGTCCCAATTCACGCATTCTTTCACGGATGCACTGTTGACTTTTTAATGTCATTCCACCTTTATTGAGCAAGTGCTCTCCATATTCAATAATGACATGGTCATTCTTAATTATTTCTGTGACAGGACCCGGATTCATGGCACTGACAACTTTCCAAAGCTGCCTGCTGATATGAGAAGGCACAGGCGCAGTGTATGCACATAGAGCCTGAACACGGTTCTTGCCAGGTTTTGGGTTGACTGATCCAGACTTGAATCTACAAACTCGCATATGTCTCCATAGAACATTTCGTGTGAAAAGTCCCTGGCAGTGTGCACAGTGCATAAAGTCACTTCCCTGCCCTTCTTTTGGTGGCCGTTTACATGGGACAAGTTGTCCCTTTCCTGACTCCATCACAGTAGCATTATGGGCATAGTTGCCTTTGTTCCGAATATATTCTAGCTGATTTTTTCTCTCTTTGGACTGTTTTGGAGAGCTAAAAGCTCTTGCCACATCGACCATATTTATGTGTGCATGTTCCAAATGTCTTGCCATTTTGGCATATGGCTTTTTGCAATACAAACAATAGTGTCTCTTATCGTAGCATCTCTTGCCACTTTTATTTTGGTGAGCACCAACTACTAGACTATCATTGGTTCGCTGACTTGAGCAGGGTTCTTCCTCTACATCAAGTTCAGGGCAGGGTTCTTCCTCTACAGAGGATTCAGATGCAACGGAGTGGGTGTCCAATCCAGGTGTTGTGGTGTCACATTCATAAGGCATATATGAGCCAAGGTTTAGACGAGAATCAAGAAGTCTTTTTTTTCTTGGCGTGAGGTCAATAGAATCACTGTCAGTGTCCGGGTCAGAATCAGGAACATACTCGTCTTCATCTCCACTGACTGATGATGTGGTATCATACAGTTCTGTGTCTTCAAGAAATATGTCCTTCATCTAAGAGATTTTTTTAGATGAGAATAAAAAAAAAAAGTCACTTGGACATATTTTCTCTAAAATAAACACTCCATTAAATCATGTACTTTATGAAAGATTGTGGAACATTTCCACAATGTTAATCCAGGCACTTAGTTGTGGACTTACTATAATGCTTTTTGTCCGTCTTAGTCTTGGTACAATTTCTTCATTCTCATTATGGAAGTCCTTCAGAGTCTGTAAAAATAAGCAACAACTTAAATCATTATACAGTATGAAATTAAACTGAAAAGTACAAAAAAAAGTAGTGTATGAAGCTAAATGAGACTCAAACATTCTTTAGAGAATGATAGTAAAATGTATTGACAGACGTTTTTAAGCCACTACTTAGGGAAATTTCTATATTCAATACAACAAGCTTCATGGGGACTTTAATACACACCATGTTATCATCCTTCACGGGGACTAAGCATCTCTGGATGTTATTTAACACTAATAGTATCATAAAGTACATTGTGGGGACATCGTAAATGTGTTGGATTACAGTGATATTTAGGCCAAAAGAAAATGTCCAGACAGGTTCAGATCCATCTTAAAAGAGCTTTTATCTTTTGCTTCATTGAGGCATTAAATTGAACTGTTAGTAGATCTGATCGACAATAAATTAACTGCACAATGACCCCATTTGCTTTATTTAGTTACTTAAACCTAAGAGAGGCTGTTGCAGTAAACAAGTGATGAAGGTGAATGTACCTGTTGAGGAGTGTCCTGTGAACACGAAGCTGCTTCCATCCGTGTCTCAGACACGGCAAGAGAATGGGACGTCTTTGTAGGATCAATATCCAGGGCACACAATGTCATCTGCAATGATGTATAAAGAAAACAATGGAGAAATTAAGACCTTAATGTGCCCACCATATAAAACTCAGGTAGATAAACATACATGTTCAAGGATCTTTAAACTTTAGTACATGCCAAAACACCAGACTTCAGAGGAGAGAAAACAGAAAGAATATTGTAATATTTCAGACTAATGAGTAAACCTGTGTTTGCTTTACACATCTTCAATACAACAAGCTTCATGGGGACTTTAATACACACCATGTTATCATCCTTCACGGGGACCTAGCATCTCTGGATGTTATTTAACACTAATAGTATCATAAGTACATTGTGGGGACATCGTAAATGTGTTGGATTACAGTGATATTTAGGCCAAAAGAAAATGTCCAGACAGGTTCAGATCCATCTTAAAAGAGCTTTTATCTTTTGCCTCATTGAGGCATTAGATTTAACTGTTAGTAGATCTGACCGACAATAAATTACCCTCACAATGACCCCATTTGCTTTATTTAGTGCGACTGTGGTCTGGAGGTAGAGCAGTCGTCCACCAATCGGAAGATCAGTGGTTTGATTCTTGGCTTCTCCATGTCGATGTGTCCTTGGGCAAGACACTTAACCCAAAATTACTCCCAAAGGCTGTGCCATTTGTGTGTGAATGTGAATGTATAACTCTAAAATGTACGTCGCTTTGGATAAAAGTGTCTGCTAAATGACATTGTAGCATTAGATTTAACTGTTAGTAGATCTGATCGACAATAAATTAACTGCACAATGACCCCATTTGCTTTATTTAGTTACTTAAACCTAAGAGAGGCTGTTGCAGTAAACAAGTGATGAAGGTGAATGTACCTGTTGAGGAGTGTCCTGTGAACACGAAGCTGCTTCCATCCGTGTCTCAGACACGGCAAGAGGATGGGACGTCTTTGTAGGATCAATATCCAGGGCACACAATGTCATCTGCAATGATGTATAAAGAAAACAATGGAGAAATTAAGACCTTAATGTGCCCACCATATAAAACTCAGGTAGATAAACATACATGTTCAAGGATCTTTAAACTTTAGTACATGCCAAAACACCAGACTTCAGAGGAAAGAAAACAGAAAGAAAATTGTAATATTTCAGACTAATGAGTAAACCTGTGTTTGCTTTACACATCTTCAATACAACAAGCTTCATGGGGACTTTAATACACACCATGTTATCATCCTTCACGGGGACCTAGCATCTCTGGATGTTATTTAACACTAATAGTATCATAAGTACATTGTGGGGACATCGTAAATGTGTTGGATTACAGTGATATTTAGGCCAAAAGAAAATGTCCAGACAGGTTCAGATCCATCTTAAAAGAGCTTTTATCTTTTGCTTCATTGAGGCATTAGATTTAACTGTTAGTAGATCTGACCGACAATAAATTACCCTCACAATGACCCCATTTGCTTTATTTAGTGCGACTGTGGTCTGGAGGTAGAGCAGTCGTCCACCAATCGGAAGATCAGTGGTTTGATTCTTGGCTTCTCCATGTCGATGTGTCCTTGGGCAAGACACTTAACCCAAAATTACTCCCAAAGGCTGTGCCATTTGTGTGTGAATGTGAATGTATAACTCTAAAATGTACGTCGCTTTGGATAAAAGTGTCTGCTTAATGACATTGTGACATTGTAGCATTAGATTTAACTGTTAGTAGATCTGATCGACAATAAATTAACTGCACAATGACCCCATTTGCTTTATTTAGTTACTTAAACCTAAGAGAGGCTGTTGCAGTAAACAAGTGATAAAGGTGAATGTACCTGTTGAGGAGTGTCCTGTGGACACGAAGCTGCTTCCATCCGTGTCTCAGACACGGCAAGAGGATGGGACGTCTTTGTAGGATCAATATCCAGGGCACACAATGTCATCTGCAATGATGTATAAAGAAAACAATGGAGAAATTAAGACCTTAATGTGCCCACCATATAAAACTCAGGTAGATAAACATACATGTTCAAGGATCTTTAAACTTTAGTACATGCCAAAACACCAGACTTCAGAGGAGAGAAAATTGTAATATTTCAGACTAATGAGTAAACCTGTGTTTGCTTTACACATCTTCAATACAACAAGCTTCATGGGGACTTTAATACACACCATGTTATCATCCTTCACGGGGACCTAGCATCTCTGGATGTTATTTAACACTAATAGTATCATAAGTACATTGTGGGGACATCGTAAATGTGTTGGATTACAGTGATATTTAGGCCAAAAGAAAATGTCCAGACAGGTTCAGATCCATCTTAAAAGAGCTTTTATCTTTTGCCTCATTGAGGCATTAGATTTAACTGTTAGTAGATCTGACCGACAATAAATTACCCTCACAATGACCCCATTTGCTTTATTTAGTGCGACTGTGGTCTGGAGGTAGAGCAGTCGTCCACCAATCGGAAGATCAGTGGTTTGATTCTTGGCTTCTCCATGTCGATGTGTCCTTGTGCAAGACACTTAACCCAAAATTACTCCCAAAGGCTGTGCCATTTGTGTGTGAATGTGAATGTATAACTCTAAAATGTACGTCGCTTTGGATAAAAGTGTCTGCTAAATGACATTGTGACATTGTAGCATTAGATTTAACTGTTAGTAGATCTGATCGACAATAAATTAACTGCACAATGACCCCATTTGCTTTATTTAGTTACTTAAACCTAAGAGAGGCTGTTGCAGTAAACAAGTGATGAAGGTGAATGTACCTGTTGAGGAGTGTCCTGTGAACACGAAGCTGCTTCCATCCGTGTCTCAGACACGGCAAGAGGATGGGACGTCTTTGTAGGATCAATATCCAGGGCACACAATGTCATCTGCAATGATGTATAAAGAAAACAATGGAGAAATTAAGACCTTAATGTGCCCACCATATAAAACTCAGGTAGATAAACATACATGTTCAAGGATCTTTAAACTTTAGTACATGCCAAAACACCAGACTTCAGAGGAAAGAAAACAGAAAGAAAATTGTAATATTTCAGACTAATGAGTAAACCTGTGTTTGCTTTACACATCTTCAATACAACAAGCTTCATGGGGACTTTAATACACACCATGTTATCATCCTTCACGGGGACTAAGCATCTCTGGATGTTATTTAACACTAATAGTATCACAAGTACATTGTGGGGACATCGTAAATGTGTTGGATTACAGTGATATTTAGGCCAAAAGAAAATGTCCAGACAGGTTCAGATCCATCTTAAAAGAGCTTTTATCTTTTGCCTCATTGAGGCATTAGATTTAACTGTTAGTAGATCTGACCGACAATAAATTACCCTCACAATGACCCCATTTGCTTTATTTAGTGCGACTGTGGTCTGGAGGTAGAGCAGTCGTCCACCAATCGGAAGATCAGTGGTTTGATTCTTGGCTTCTCCATGTCGATGTGTCCTTGGGCAAGACACTTAACCCAAAATTACTCCCAAAGGCTGTGCCATTTGTGTGTGAATGTATAACTCTAAAATGTACGTCGCTTTGGATAAAAGTGTCTGCTTAATGACATTGTGACATTGTAGCATTAGATTTAACTGTTAGTAGATCTGATCGACAATAAATTAACTGCACAATGACCCCATTTGCTTTATTTAGTTACTTAAACCTAAGAGAGGCTGTTGCAGTAAACAAGTGATAAAGGTGAATGTACCTGTTGAGGAGTGTCCTGTGGACACGAAGCTGCTTCCATCCGTGTCTCAGACACGGCAAGAGGATGGGACGTCTTTGTAGGATCAATATCCAGGGCACACAATGTCATCTGCAATGATGTATAAAGAAAACAATGGAGAAATTAAGACCTTAATGTGCCCACCATATAAAACTCAGGTAGATAAACATACATGTTCAAGGATCTTTAAACTTTAGTACATGCCAAAACACCAGACTTCAGAGGAAAGAAAACAGAAAGAAAATTGTAATATTTCAGACTAATGAGTAAACCTGTGTTTGCTTTACACATCTTCAATACAACAAGCTTCATGGGGACTTTAATACACACCATGTTATCATCCTTCACGGGGACCTAGCATCTCAGGATGTTATTTAACACTAATAGTATCATAAGTACATTGTGGGGACATCGTAAATGTGTTGGATTACAGTGATATTTAGGCCAAAAGAAAATGTCCAGACAGGTTCAGATCCATCTTAAAAAGAGCTTTTATCTTTTGCCTCATTGAGGCATTAGATTTAACTGTTAGTAGATCTGACCGACAATAAATTACCCTCACAATGACCCCATTTGCTTTATTTAGTGTGACTGTGGTCTGGAGGTAGAGCAGTCGTCCACCAATCGGAAGATCAGTGGTTTGATTCTTGGCTTCTCCATGTCGATGTGTCCTTGTGCAAGACACTTAACCCAAAATTACTCCCAAAGGCTGTGCCATTTGTGTGTGAATGTGAATGTATAACTCTAAAATGTACGTCGCTTTGGATAAAAGTGTCTGCTAAATGACATTGTGACATTGTAGCATTAGATTTAACTGTTAGTAGATCTGATCGACAATAAATTAACTGCACAATGACCCCATTTGCTTTATTTAGTTACTTAAACCTAAGAGAGGCTGTTGCAGTAAACAAGTGATGAAGGTGAATGTACCTGTTGAGGAGTGTCCTGTGAACACGAAGCTGCTTCCATCCGTGTCTCAGACACGGCAAGAGGATGGGACGTCTTTGTAGGATCAATATCCAGGGCACACAATGTCATCTGCAATGATGTATAAAGAAAACAATGGAGAAATTAAGACCTTAATGTGCCCACCATATAAAACTCAGGTAGATAAACATACATGTTCAAGGATCTTTAAACTTTAGTACATGCCAAAACACCAGACTTCAGAGGAAAGAAAACAGAAAGAAAATTGTAATATTTCAGACTAATGAGTAAACCTGTGTTTGCTTTACACATCTTCAATACAACAAGCTTCATGGGGACTTTAATACACACCATGTTAACATCCTTCACGGGGACTAAGCATCTCTGGATGTTATTTAACACTAATAGTATCATAAGTACATTGTGGGGACATCGTAAATGTGTTGGATTACAGTGATATTTAGGCCAAAAGAAAATGTCCAGACAGGTTCAGATCCATCTTAAAAGAGCTTTTATCTTTTGCTTCATTGAGGCATTAGATTTAACTGTTAGTAGATCTGACCGACAATAAATTAACTGCACAATGACCCCATTAGCTTTACTTAGTTACTTAAACCTAAGAGAGGCTGTAAAATAAACATCAAGTGATGAAGGTGAATGTACCTGTTGAGGACTGTCCTGTGGACACACCTGCATTCGCCACGGGCAGTCATTGCCTCCGTAGTCGTAAGTTATTTCTTCACCTTCTTTTATTTCTTTTAGAGCAAAAAGACACAAGTATGGGCTTCCCTCCACCTCAATTTTTTTCATCCGGCAATTTGGATGTCTGTGTTCATCGTTCACTAGGCGGCCAAATGAATCGTCTTCTCTGGAGGCATCAATACTAAGAATGGGCAAAGAGATGAGAGTAAAATAAAAACACTTTTACTTAAAAATAATGTTATTACATTATTAAATGGCAGACATCGATTGTGCAGTCAATTTTAACAATTTATACAAATTATATAAAGGCATGTACCAGAGATAAAGGTGCACTTACCACCATGTTTTCCCTCTCCATTTGAAGAGAAAGAAAAATGCAGCACAGGAGGGGTGGTACACTTTCCTCCTCCTCTGCGCTTCAGCATCATCTATGAAATCACCCCTGTATTCAACCACAAAATCTCCTTGGCAGAATGAACCTAGTGCGAACAATCCACGTCCTGCAAGAAAAAAATTAAAGGAAATTTTGGTCAAAACAAGGAAGTTGCCTTTTCAACTAAACACTTCCAAATTTAGGTATTAATATTTCTCATAGTCTTCCTTTAATTTACAAATATAATATTATGAAGTTGGTCAAAGAGATAAAATCTGATCTTAAGCATCGGAATACGCTCCCCCTTTCTCTTTTAGGAAGAATCAACTCCATTAAGATGAATGTCTTACCCAGATTTCTGTTTTTTTTTCAGTCTTTACCAATATTCCTCCCCAAAGCTTTTTTTAAGGAACTCGATCAGGCTATTTCATCATTTATTTGGGCAGGAAAGACCTCAAGAATAAAATATTCTACTCTACAACGAAGTAAAGAAAAAGGTGGCCTTGCACTACCTAATCTGATGATGTACTACTGGGCGGCCAATATTCACAAAATCCATACTTGGTACAACTTTCCAAATACAGACTGGTGTCAGATGGAAGCTCACTCTTGTAACTCAGTCTCTTTATCAACCTTAATCTGTGCTCCTCTAAATTCATATTCTGCTAAACACATTTCCAATCCAATTGTTGCACCTACTTTAAAGATCTGGAAGCAGTTTAGACGTAACCTTAAAATAGCCTCTCTTTCGCCACTGATACCTATCTGTGACAATCATTTATTTCTTCCTTCGGCTCTCGACCCTGTTTTCTCTGCGTGGAAAGAGAAAGGTCTGGTTTATTTTAGTCAATTTTACATTGATAAAGTTTTTGCTCCTTTCGACACCATTAAAAATAAGTTTGACCTTCCACAATCTCATTTATTTAGATACTTTCAAATTCGAAACTTTGCTCAACATAACTTTTTTAACTTCCCTCATCAATTGCCCGAGTCGCTTGTCGATACAATTTTATCTTTACCTGTAGCTCGCAGAAACATTTCAAATGCAATCAAATTAATCTCATCATCATTATCATTTCCTTTAACAGTTCAAAATATTTGGGAAAAAGAACTTGGTACTATTTTTTCATCTGAATGGTGGCAGAGAGCCCTAGACAGAATTAATTATACCTCATCTTGTGCCAAGCTGACATTGATTCAGTTTAAGGTTGTACACAGAATTCACATGTCCAAAGTCAAGCTTCATAGACTGTTTGATACAGGTGATAAATGTGACAGATGCTCTTTATCACCTGCTAACCATACAAATATGTTCTTTTCCTGCACAAAGCTATGTTCATTTTGGTCATCTTTCTATAATACTCTCTCAAAAGCCCTTAATAAACCGGTGGATTCTAGCCCTTTAAATTTCTATTTTTGGTGTACCTGAAGATTTTAATAGTTTTACTAAGAAGGAGATTAATATAATTGCTTTTTCCTCTCTTGTAGCTCGTAGACATATTCTACTTCAATGGAAGGACCAAAAACCT
The DNA here is from genome assembly GCF_033807715.1 of Cololabis saira. NCBI lineage: Eukaryota > Metazoa > Chordata > Actinopteri > Beloniformes > Belonidae > Cololabis > Cololabis saira. The sequence continues at coordinate 48,104,549 of NC_084587.1, forward strand.
CCATCTCCCAATTCTTGGTTGAAAGACCTGATGTCATTTTTATATTTAGAGAAAATTAAATACGGTATTAGGGGTTGCTCTGATAAGTTCTCTTATATTTGGGAACCTATTCTTTCTTTTGTTAATTCTTTGGCATCCTTGGAAGATTAATTTAATCTGATTTAACTTAATTACAGAGAAGTATGATATTGCTAACCATGTCTCATTTTTTTTTAGGGTTCCTCTTATGTTAGTTTATTTTAATTTTTATTCATCTTATTTTGTTTTTTTAATTTATTTTTTAATTTTTTTGTTGCTGCTGTTTTGCAGACCCTCCTGGCTCCCCGCCTATAAGACATCATCTTACCTTTCACTGCATTGACGAATTTCACCTCCAGTTTCCATGTCTTGTCGGTCTTTAAACCAACATGGTGGCAGGCATCTTTAACAGGACTGAGCCTGGGCGGCATTTCAAACTGAAAAAAAAATGTATAAAAGACAGTTTATTAAAATGCATACGGTGCTATTCCAACTAGGGTTGTGCCGATGGACAATATCATCATTGTCATTAATGACCCACCATCACGATTAAATTGCCGTTGTTAGTAGATTATTATTATGTTTAATAATATAACACTAATAGTGGCCTAGTCAGACAGACAACTGTCTGGGCCTAGTCAGACTAGGCCCAGTTAAATGTCTGGCTCTGCTGCCACGTGCGCTCAGCCATCCCCCAGCCAAGGTGGACTTCAACTTGAAGAAGCCTACAGTCTACGCCGGAGAAACTGACTCTAAAAACTTCAGCTGCTCTCAGAAGATTATTGTAGCCCCCAAAAGCATAAAGTCACAGCACGATGATGTTAGCGTTCACACTGCAGCATCACCTCACGTATTATTTGCTGTTGTCTGTGCGTTGCACCTGTAGCATGCCGAGCTGTTGGAGCTAACGCTAGCTGCAACAGCTCGGCATGCTGCAGGTGCGACGGTAGCGTCACGGCATCACGGCTATTTTCTTTAGTTAAAAGACATAATTTACATACTATATTGACTAAACAGAGCATTTGACACGGTGCAACGTCGACTTCTCACTTGGCTTCTAACATTATCCGTTTACTTTCTACATGTGCATTAACATTAACCTAATAAATCTATCCTGGTTGCCGAAAAATTCGCCTTAGCCTTCAACAACAACAACACACGATAGTTTGAATAAATGAACAAATATAAACTGCTATATTTCAATAAAATGATTAATACATACCGAAAAACGCCGCTGACCACGAACTCAAGACAGCTCCGGGTAATCATCCGACGTCTTCATTGACCGCATGTTGAACGATTTCAGAATAAAAGTCCACCAGCGGAAGTGCCGATTTCAGGCAATTTAAAGGGGAGAAGTTCAAAGTTCTTTATTCAAAGTTCTTTATTTGCCATTTGTGCCTGGACTAGTAGTCCAGGCACATAGGAACTCTTGTGCAGGCCCTCTAAGTCAATAAATAGAAAGAAATAAATAGAAAAAAAAGAAAGAGACAAATGTCATTCAAAAAAGTGATCCAAAGTGGAAAAATCAAGGAATCGAAAAAATATATAAAAATAAATAATATATAAGAGATCAAATGTTCTGTTTTGCCATCAGTCTGACTGTAGCGGGGAAGAAGCTTGTGGCGGCCCGTTCAATATTTCATATGAGGCCCTACCCTGTTAAACATAAAATTATTTGCCAGCCATGTGCCCATGTGTCGCTGATGCTTTAAACCCTGAAAGGACGCAGTAAACGCATCCCAGGTACGCACAACATTGTGTTAAAATCACTACCAGGGCAAGAAACCAGAAGAAAAAAAAACCTGGACAGGAATCTTAACACAATCACAGGCTTTAACAATATTCTGAATTTAAATTGGCAACAAAAGTAATGAGAGCGAAGTGCTCCGCGTTATTTCAGCACCACGACCACGGAGAAGGAAAGGACGAGACATGCGGACAGACAGACGTACAGGTGCTGATCCTGTCGGTGCTGCCGTGCTGGAGCAGCAGACAGACAGCTGTCTCCTCCATTAGTAAAATCTGTAAATAAGCTGCGAATAATATCACATTTTAGTTGTGCTCTCGCTGTGTTTTATTTCTCTGTCAAGTTAGGACGTACTCATAGATCGCCTTGGAGCCATTTTAACCCGAGGAAAAAAGAAAAGAGGAGGAAAGCGATTGACAGACATCAATCAACTGTGCGCACGTCAGGAGGAAAGCAGGAAAACAAACACTAAGGGCCCGATTTACTAAAGGTTTGCGTGTGTAAAAACCTGTGCAAACTTGACAGCACCCGCAAACCAATGTGCGAGCTGATCTACTAACAGCGTGCAAAGAGGACTGCGTCTCTCAAATGCGCAAAATTGCACACGCAATTCAGTTAGTACTTTTGCCCTGATGAATAATCAATATGGGGCGTACCCGGCAGAAATCCTAAATACTGGGAGGGGAAAATGCAAATAGGTTAATTTACCACGCGCAATGAGATTTACCAAGCCTGAAAGTAGTTGCGCCTATTGTGATTGCGTCTGTATTTAATACGTTCGAAAGGAAGGTGCTAATCTGCTGCTGCTGTTATTGTGGCAAGGAGGCGACATCCAAAATCAAAGAATACGCAGAGAGAGAGTCTTTATTCTGCTGCATGCTATTTTAAAAATGGTTGCACAAGTTTTATTAAAGGACACCTTTTCTTTAGTTCTTCGCCTTATATCTTGCGACCTTCTCTTATTGGGCCCCCCTCCACTCGCCCACAAGCAGGCCAAGCCTTTGTGCCAAACTGCCAAATTAAATTACATTTAATTAAAACCCGTGCTTATTAATCACAAAACACAGGTTAAACATCATGACCAAATCCGCTCCGTCCCGGTGTGTCAGGATCAGCGCAGAGACTGCAGCTTCGCCTGAATTATAGTTCCGCGTTAAATCGACGGCGTAGCCGACGCGTAGGGTCCACTCTACTGTGTCTCAGGTGTGCAGTGCTTGTGTCTGAGCAGAGAGTAAGCTGGATGGGTTACATGCTGCTATTCAGACATGCCGCTATTTCGACATTGACTTCTAATTGTCGGAATAGCGGCATTAACATTATTTTTTAAGCGTCCCACTATTCCGACATTTTTTTTTTTTTTTTTTTCATTGTCGGAGTAGCGGCACTTTACTATTTTTCAAACATTCCGCTTTTCCGTCATTAATTGATTACGTTATAGTCAGACGTGTCCTTCTGATTTATTTTTATTTTTTCATTTGAGACACTGTTTCTCATACACACATAGCCTACATAGGCCTAGAGAAGAAAAAACAAACCCTCCAAATTTAAAAACACACCGGCAGCAGCGCACACTGATCTGCAGCTGAGACTGTTATTATTCTGTCACCTGAGTTTATCCTGCTGCTTTACATTGTTTTAACATAGGTAAAAGAAGGAAAAATAAGATTGTCTGGAATAAAGAGGCATATTACATAAGATTATTCTTTTTTCTGCTCCCTTTTGTTGAGATTTGGGAGGTTTTTCCCTGATTTATTGCCCGATGCCATGTATCTCGCTTTCTTTCCCCCTCCCTCCGCCCGTTGTCTTCGTTGTCACTTTGTTGTCGCTCCACAGAGTGCACATGGCTAATTAATATGCACGTGCTGACCATATATGGTTGTGTAGGCATTCCGGGGACGGAGGTGTGTTCACGTGCGCAACTGCGCACCATTCTTGGATCCAGTTATCAAAGTTGAGGTGCAGAGTTGTGCACGCACAGTTTGATAGATCTGAAAAAGGTGTAAATATTTTGGGCTGTCTTTTCACCGTAGGCCTAAGCAAAACATTTAGTAGCAGCAGTTTTACACTGCTTACTTACAGTTTTGATAAATGAGGCCCCAGGCCATAAGCCCAGAGTCCAGACGCTCACAGCTGCAGCTCCGCGGCTCATCCACGGCGCTGTCCGTGGTGCTGAAGGTGACAGGTTAACTTGACAAACAAACTGCAGCATAGTTCTGTTTGTTTATCATATGTGTCAGTTTTGTTTGCGACTTGATAGTTGAGTTGTTGAGATTAAGAACATCACTCCCTCATCAAACCAGTGATAGGCATGCTGAAAAGAAAAGAGAGAGAGATAGGCGCCTGGGTATCGCAGCTGTATATATAAAAAAAATAAGACGTGTCGGAATAGTGGTATCAAAAAGTGTCGGACTGCCGGCATGTCTAGATAGAGGGATGTCGTAATAGGGGGATGTCTAAATAGTGATATGTCGGAGTAGCGGGATGTCTGAATAGCGGGCGGACCTCAGCTGGATGGAGTGGGTCTTTAATGATTCTCTCTGCTCTCTTCTGGCTGCATACATTGAGTTCATGGAGGGAAGTGTTGTGCCTATAATCCTCTCTGCAGTCTTGATGACTCTTTGCAGAGACTTCCTTTCAGCCTGGGTGGTGTTGCCATACCAGACAGTGATGCCTGTGGTGAGGATGCTTTCTACTAGTCCTCTGTAGGCCTGGGTGAGAGGGCGGTAGTTCAGTCCAGCCTTCCTGAGTATCCTAACAAAGTACAGCCTTTGCTGGGCTTTTTTTACTATGGATGTGGCGTTCAAACTCCAGCTCAGGTTTGGTGTTAGTTGCATGCCTAGGAATTTAAGGCTTTAGGCCCTTACCACCTCTGTCCCTTTTATGTGCAGAGGCTGTAGGGGAGGAGGATGCTTTCTGAAATCCACTATCATTTCCCTCGTCTTGTCGGTCGTTTGTCTCCCCATAGTCAATGATTTAGTTTACCACAGACCAGTTTATCACAGAAGTGAACTGTCCCTTGATTTTCTTGATATTTGTATGTCCATTACATTAATAAAAATGTTGATATCTGTATTTTTTTAATTTTTTATTTAAGTTTATTGGACATAATCACTGTTATGTCTGCCGTGCGTGTGTCCCTCCTTTCTTTCTTTCCTTCATTTTTCCTTTTCTTTCCTTCCTTCTTCCCCCTTTCTTCCTCACCTTTCTATCTCTCTCCTTTCCTTTCTTCTTTCCTCCATCCCTTTTTGCTTCCCTTTGCGTCTTTCCCTCTTGACCCAAAGACAACAAGAGGGTTAAGAAGAAGAGATGTTCCAATCATGTTTTTTGGAACCAATCACCGATCCGATACTGCTGCATATTGCTGATCACTGATCACTGAAGCGTTGAATCCATATATTATCCTATTTATTGTGTAGCAGCATTTAAATATGTAATCATTCTTCTTACACAGCATTGGCATTGTATATTGAGTATAAAAATTAGGAGATGAGAAAGTATTATGAATTCAATTGACAACCGTTTTATTGCAGGCTGAAGCAACATGCTATATTTCACACTCAACACTAGAGACTTTAGTTTCTAGGGTCTTTATTATTATCATTATCATTATTATTATTATTATTATTATTATTATTATTATTATTATTATTATGTGTGTCTGCATAATAGGTAGGCTACATTCATTTCTCAGACATTTGCTCTATTATTATTATTATTACTATTATTATCACCATTAATATCTACTCTATATATCATTGTCATATTATTATTATCAAAACAACAACATATTGCATCTTTTATTCATCAGAAAACACAAGTCACGTGTCACAGGTAGTGCTAACGAAACACCATAGCAGAGCAGACTGGATTACTGGTAGGACATCGTTTTGGGCGTCTGAATATATTTGCAGGCTTTAAAGCTATAGTATGTAATGTTGGAGAGCTAGCAAGATTTGAAAGTAGCACCTCATCTAAGTTCCACCCCCCTCCTCCCCCTCACATCAGTGATCTGTCTAAGTCCACGCCCCCACAAACATGGATGCGCAGCCCACAGTGAGAAGCTGCAGGGAAGAGAGCAGCGAGCGAGCGAAGCTTCCCCTAATCCCCTAACGACAACATGCTTCTTCTCTCATGGCTGAAATCACAACGATCACTGCACTGTACTGCTCTGGAAGTCCGAAATACAGAGGACCAAACGCTGCCGTCGTTTTTTGGGTACATGACATCTTCCGGTGGTGCACAGAGCTCGGCGCGTCCCCTCTTATCGGAGTTAGGTCCATATGTTAGCCACTATTAGCTCAATTTTCTCCGGTCAAGCACAGCTCGCCAGGGGTTAGCGCCAGGATCTCTAGGCGTGAACTGGAATGCGTGTGCTTGTTTCTGGTGTTATTGGAGACTGTACTGGTGTTTGGAGACTGTACTGGTGTTATTGGAGACTGTACTGGTGTTTGGAGACTGTACTGGTGTTATTGGAGACTGTACTGGTGTTTGGAGACTTACTGGTGTTTGGAGACTGTACTGGTGTTATTGGAGACTGTACTGGTGTTTGGAGACTGTACTGGTGTTATTGGAGACTGTACTGGTGTTTGGAGACTGTACTGGTGTTTGGAGACTGTACTGGTGTTAGTGGAGACTGTACTGGTGTTATTGGAGACTGTCCTGGTGTTATTGGAGACTGTAGTGGTGTTATTGGAGACTGTACTGGTGTTATTTGAGACTGTACTGGTGTTATTTGAGACTGTACTGGTGTTATTGGAGACTGTACTGGTGTTAGTGGAGACTACTGTTATTTGGAGACTGTACTGGTGTTAGTGGAGAATGTACTGGTGTTTGGAGACTGTACTGGTGTTAGTGGAGACTGTCCTGGTGTTATTGGAGACTGTACTTGTGTTATTGGAGACTGTGCTTGTGTGATTGGAGACTGTACTGGTGTTTGGAGATTGTACTAGTGTTATTGGAGACTGTACTGGTGTTTGGAGACTCTGACTTCTGTTGCGCTGCAGTTATTGTCCCGAGCGAGCAGTGGCTTCTGCTATGAGCCGCTCCACAGTCACTAAGCATTCACAGCCGGTCACACTAGCCTCGTGCAGCAGCCCCGGCTCGTTAGCGACCGGAGGGTTGAATTAACATAATAAAAATAAACTGACACATTTTATGATATAGGCCCAAAATAAGCCTCCTCTCCTTGAAAGACCAGCAGCCCACTGTTCTTCTGTAACTCTTTACTTCTGCTTCTTCAAATAATTTTTTCCAGCAATAGCAAAACATGATGTGCACAGGGAGGGGGAGGAGGGAAGGAGGGGGGGGGGGGCACATCTTCCCCCCTGCACAACTCACCCCACTCTCCCCTATTCAGTATGGTATGTCCAAAAGCAAAGGGAAAAGTTAGGAAAAGCCGTGAAAAACACTAGGCAACACGTGCATGCACCTTTCTCTGCGCACGCGTGCAGCTTGCTCTGCGCCCAACTGTGCCCTACTCCGCGGTATGCGCTGCGCAAACCACGGTCTGTCTGTAGAGGCCTTTAGCGTACTTCTTCTCAAGAGCCTTCTTAACTCTTAATACAGTATGTAGTGATACGGAATAGGTGTTGTCTTTCCATGGTTTTGAAGGATGCATGTCAGGCTTCTGCATCACCCTGAAGGGATTTATTTCTCTATAGTGACCGGCCCACTCTATGTTATTCCTTACATGTTTATCACATAATACCAAAGCTGTTTAAAAATGTTTCATGTGCAGCATTTAGGTCTTCTATATACACTCCATTCCATTTGACCCTTATGAGATAGTATCATAGTTTATTTACTTCCTAAGTATTATTAAATAATTAAATAATTCCACATTTGACCCCGGTGTTCTGTTCACCAAAGTCACAAGAATATTTCTCATCCTTTCCATTTCACCTACACATTCCTGTAAATCATCAACTACATAAAGGACCACAGGCCTCTCACTCATAGTACCTTTCTTCATTTCACCATATATCAGACAATTAGTATATATATATATATATATATATATATATATATATATATATATATATACATACACATATATGTATGTACATATATATATATATATATACATACACATATATGTATGTACATACATATATATATATATATATATATATATATATATATATATATATATATATATATATATATATACACATATATGTATGTACATACATATATGTGTATATATATATATATATATATATATATATATATATATATATATATATATATACATATTTAATACATGTTAGTGTTACTTTGTGTATATTAGTGTTAATAACACTATGAATGCTTTTAACATTCTTTATGGGGACCAGGAAGGGGGCGGAACTTACCATATATGGAAGAATGTGTGTGAATCAACTGACTGCAATACTTCATGGGGGCCGATAGGGGGCGATAGTGAGAAATCTGTGTGTGTGTTTCCCGACGGAAAAACATGACTTATGGGCCGAAGCTTAAAACTTCACAGGCACCCTCAGAATGGCTCCAGCATTCATTTAAGAGGCATTGTCTCGCGGGGACCTGCATTTTGGTCCCCATGAGGTTGGAGGTCCCCATGGCGTGACTGTGTAAACAGATCAATGTCCCCATAAAGATAGGAATACCAACACACACACACACACACACACACACACACACACACACACACACACACACACACACACACACACACACACACACACACACACACACACACACACACACACACACACACACACACACACAGAAAGAGGCCGGGATTCAGTTTCAGCTGAGAGGCAACACTACTAACACTGCTGAGTAACACAGAACACTGTTTTTATTTAATTTAAAAGTGTTTTTGTTTTGTTACCGTCTCATAAATTGTTGAAACAGAACAAAAATAAATCCTTAAAGAGGAGATACATGTGATCTGTCATACTGACAAGGATTAAAATGTGGAAAGTCAGTTCATGGTTTTAAATTCTATTCAAACTTAATAGTTTATATTTTAAACACAATTTCTTTCTTACATTTGAAACATTTGGCATTACTTTTGTTACTGTGACTAGCCAAGAGTAAAACAAAAGGTCATGAAGTTAAAAATGAAGTAAAAAAAAAAGAAAAAAAGGGGTCAGATCCCTCCCCACACCCTCCACGACTGTTGCCAGTTGTCACCGTGTGTGAGCGTGTATCATTCAGTTAATGTTTCATACTGATACATTTGGGGGATGGACATAAACAACCCCCCCCCCTAAAAAAATACACACGAATAAGTAAAGAAATAATCACTTTAATTTTAGCAATCCTTAAGGCGTAGAAACTGACATTTCTGCTTCCATTTTCAACTCTGTAGACTTAGCCTTTTTATTTTTAGTCTCCGTTGTACGTGTCTGTTTCCATCAGGAAGGTTGCGGGGGGTTTATCTTGCAAAGCTTTCAGCTTTCAGCGTGTGTCATGGGGTCAGCCTCTCACCTACTGGTTGGTCATTAATGAGCCGCCAGGGACTAGAAACCGGGACTGGAGAACTGGACGTGCTGCAGCTACGATGGGACTAAACTGTGTGTTCAACACGCTGGGAAGGTTTGTAGGCGATACTGCCAGCCATAAAATAGTGCTCTGAAATTTAGCTCTTTCCATATTTCTGTTCTGCTCTGAAACTCCCAGGACACACACTCACACACTCCAGGCAGAATATTTCATTTGCATAATGAAGAAAAATACTAAGAAGCCAGAAATAGATTTATTTGGGGGAATAAATAAGAACAGAAAATGCAAGAGGGAATTATATAAAAATAACCACTACAAACTTTTTGTATGTTCCTGATCAATGAAGCCTTAAGCTTGATGCTCTGTACTCATTCTCTTGTTGTCATGCACAATGACAAAAAACCTCCACAGGATCTTCTTGATTGAATTCAAGTGTTTATTTCAAAAATAAACAACGGTACAAAAATAATCCAATACAAGGAAATAAAAAAGAGAGCTAAACAGAGTGAGATTGAGAGTGAGAGTGAGAGTGAGAGTGAGAGTGAGAGATCAAAAAACCATGTGGCTCCACTCCATGCTTGTCCTGACTGAATGCCTCCTCAGGTAGCCCCACCCTCACAGATCCTTAAGTAACGTGCTATTTTAACAGTAAATCAAACTATTATTTTCCCATTGTAAATACGAACATTCAACATTTCAATCTGTAAATACTGTAAGTAACCTTTTTATCAGAATAAACATAAATTACCAATTAACGTATGAACTTAAACTATTATCCAAATATTAACTGAAATTACATTTAGGCTTCTACACTTTTAAATAGACAGATATTAATACATGTATTAAATAGAGAGAAAAGGCATCAAATAATAACTGTAAATAAAGTCAGATAAACTTTTAAAGAGAAACAGATCTCCCCTCCCCCAGTTATCTGCTGATGCCTCCGGCCTTTAGGCTCCTCCACCTGTCAGGGTTTTCTGTTGGTCCTCTTTCTTTGTTTAGTCCTGAAGTTTTTGACTTTGTCCAGTTTAAACTAATAGTTTTTCCTGATGTTCTACTCTGAAAGTGTTGTCTCTTCTGTATGATTTGTCATTTCATTCATCCCTGCAGACTCATGAGATGAAAGATCTCTGCAGACTGAAGCTCAAGTCCCGCAGAACTGCAGTGAAAAGTCTGAAGATGTAAAAGTGCTCCCCCCTTGATGTTTTCCCATAACCTTCTCTTGCTTCGGGAGCATCGGCCATTTTAATCTTCCGAGCTGCAGAAAAGCCCACTTCAAGGTTGAAAGCATCATTTTACACTGGTCTTGATTAAGCTGCAGATCTGATGAGCCTCTTCAATCTGAGAGCTTGTTGGAATTCATTTGCACGTTTTTCCAGTTTCTATTAAAATTTTACGTTGTACTTCAGTCATACCTAGCCATATTACGTGTTTGCTTGTTTTATAATGCATCTTTATGGTTATTATGATACATTTTCAACTGAATGTGGGGGTGTTAAGGTACCTCTCCCCAACTGCACCCGCAGGTTCTGGTTCTGTGGAAGCTAAAATATTCTAACTCTCCATTTACTTGTTTTAACCAGCGGTCCTTAAACCGTCTGCAGATGTGCAGAATCCAGCAGCCAGGTTTTTAACTGGTGCTGGTAGATGGAAACATGTTACCTCAACATCATCCTCTCTGCACTGGCTGCCAGACATTGATTTTAAAATGTTAGTTCTGACTTTTAGAGCTTTTCACGACCAAGCCCCAAAACACATTTGTGATCTTTTAACCCCTTATTCCTCAGCTCGTTCAGCTCGGTCCTCAGATCAGAACCTTTTATCTGTTCCAAGAACAGATCCGATCTGTTGCCCCTCGACTGTGGATCGCTCCACCTCCTGTTCTGCATCTGGCCAATGTTGACTCTTTTAAAAAACAGCTGAAGACATTTTTATTTAAACACGCTTTTAGTTGACTTGTCTTCATTTGAGTTGTTTTTGAGTATACGTGTCTTTTATTGTCATTTTTTACATCCATCTTATTTTTTGTGTTTTTACTAATTTCATTTTAGTTTACTCTACATTTTATTGTAAAGCACTTTGTGATTTCCCGGGGCCAGTGAGGTTTCAGCTGAGGACGAAGCAGTGAAGGTCAGAGCTTTTTCTTCCTTCTCCGTTATATTTCTGACGGTGAAAATGAATGCCACGACGATGACGACACCGGCATGGACAGCAGAAGCACAGCCATTCATAGAAACAGACAGCAGGTTGGACAGATGACTGAATGTTAGAGTATAGAGTCATACGTGAGCACGCGTGCATGCAGTGCACACGCATCCACACACACACGTTGGTGGTACACCTTCTCTTGTAATCACAACGCTGGCAGAGCCGCAGGAGTGATAAACAAATGAGTAAGTGAGGGGATCCATCACACGCTGGGTGTCATTGTTCCCTCACACCTCCTGCTTCGTCCGTTTCTGGACACGGGTCCTGTAGTGCCCACTGACCAGCCCTTTACTGCCTCCCCCCTTCTCACACGCCCACAGGAGCTACTGTGCATGTGTGTGTAGCCGCCTGACCTTGGTGTAAATGCCACTACGGTCCAACAGTCAGTCAGTCAGTCAGTCAGTCAGTCAGTCAGTCAGTCAGTCAGTCAGTCAGTCAGTCAGTCACCTACACAGCAGGCTTGCAGCTCTGTGTAGGCACACTCTGCTCGGCGTGTGCAACGCTCACTACGTCGTGTTTGTGTAATCCCCACGCAGAAACAAAGTGTGGCTTCCACGGCCAGCGGCCGCTCCAACTCACCCGCCCGCCCCGTCTATCTGTCCACCCGCCCGTCCAGGGCCGCCGCAAGTGGTGTGCGAACCGTGCAACCGCACAGGGCCTCGTGCCCCAAGGGGCCTCGCGCTATGGGCTGGTTTTTTTTTTTTTCGTTTTTTCCCTTATAAATATCAACAGTCACGTTCCATTACAGACCTAAATGTGTGCTAGTCTGTGCATATCAATAAATGTGTGCAATGATGCGCGTGTCTGCTGTTCAATACAACGTCAGACCAAGCGCAGACACAAGCTGCTCTGATCCACAGGTGGAGTGTGGAACAAACTGTCACACAATGTCGAGAGAACGAGACAGAATCAGGAAATTTCCATCAGGGGATGAAAAAAGAAAAAAAACTAAAGAATATGGAAGAGTTTAATGCCTCTCTGAAAGGCTTGTTTGATAAATTTGTTACAAAAATCACCGATCCGACCGGGTCTCAAGCAGCCGCGGGGCCCCGCGTCGAGGCCGGAGATGATGATGAGGCAGGGGAAGGTATCCAGTATTTTGCTAATTGGAGAGTTAAAATTGTGCATATAGACACCCGATCCGACCCGAAAAACCAAAAAAACTTTGCGCGAGGGCCCCCCCCGGCCATTTCGCACAGGGCCTCGCAAATCTCCCAGGTGGCTCTGCGCCCGTCCATTTGGATCCCTCCGCGTTTGTATTTTCTCTCTTCCCTGAGCTACCTAGCAACTCCTCGCCGGATCCCAGCGCTTTCATCTGGCAACTTTGTGACATGAAAAATCAGCGAATCAGATCCAGGGAGCATCCTGTATCCTCTGCCCCAGGTGTGGCTCCAGGTGCGAATGCGGTGACGTCTTCACCGCCTCGCCGAGTGCAGGTAGGAAAGGGAAAGGATGTAAGTGAGGGTGATGGAACACCTTTGTGAAGGTGTCTCTGTTGCCAAGGTAACACACGTCCCTCGGCCGCCAAGTGTCTCACAAAGATATTAAATCCTAATTCCCTTTATCGAGTTTCAAGTGAATGTGGCCAGTTTAAAGTGGCTGAAAAATTCCTATTACCTCTTTATGAGAAGCTGCTGTTATGATGAGGATTCTTAGCGAGGGAGGACAACTTCAGCCTGGTTCATCTCACAAGGACACTCAAAAGACTATTTTTGTGTCCTTTTGGTCCACAGTAATCATCAGATCTGACAAATGGAGGACGTGAGCACATGTCCCGTGATAGTTACAGACCAAGTGTGATGTACTTGAAGTAAAAGACTGTCAGACACAGAGGGGGAAAAGAGCATTGCGTATAAACAGCCACACAAAGGAGTCAGAACATGATTTTCTTGTAGGTGAGTCAACATGTCATATTGTTCTGAAGCAAGTGAACAAACTGCTCCTTGAGCATCTGGCCGACTGTCACAGACAAAGACTGGAGCTATTCTTCCCCAGCTTGCTCACCTCTCTCTCCTACATTGCTGTTCTCTTTGTCTTTGTGTGCGCCCTCCCTGCTTTTTTGCTTTTTTTTTTGCTGGTGATGTTCATTTGTTTGGTGCCTTGGCGTCACAGCTTCCGCGTAACCATATTCTGCTTCTGTCGTCTCGTGTTTGGCGCCGCGTCTGCAGCCCCGTGGTTGCTGGCGTGTCCTGTCAGGAGTTTCCTCTTCCTTTAAGGAAGCTGGTTTGTTTCAGGCTCTGAAAAGCTGCACGGCCGTCTACAACATGACTCCATATTCTCCTTTTATTGCCATCATTTAAGAAGTCTTCTTTCACATGCAAAGGTTTTCTGCATCGGAGAGCAACATTCTCATTGTTTTAATCAAAAAGAAGAAATTATTAAATTATTTTATATATAGCCTACAACCCAAAATCTAAATAAATTAAAACAATGCAGTGATTCTTAGATAGACTTTAATTCCTTAAGTCGCCTTAATTCCTTTTATTGATGAACATCCATTTGAATTATTGGCTTGTAACTAATTCCAAAAAGGAGAAAAAAGGATGATTAGGTACAAAATCCACGAAAGGCTGGGTCTTTGAGGGGGAAAAGGAGTAAAAGGTTTAAATTTTGTCAACAATTGTGTGAGAAACATCCAGAGCATAATGTTATTAAATGATTAAGATGGCTGGACCTTGAATGGTTTTATGTCAAGGTCTCATGATGAGAAAAGATGCAAGTCTGAGTTGGACACCAGTGTCCTGCAGACTGCAGCGTTTATCAGTAACTGATGTAACCACCTGTAGCACGGCGAGTGCTACGGGGCCCGACTGACAGGATAGAGAGGACACGGAGTTTAGTGCAGAAACCTTTTACCGGGCCGACCAGCGAGAACGGTCGGGGGGCCGTCCTCGGCGACGGGCCATCCGCCGAGGAAGCCGCTCTCGGGACCGGGCCGATGGTGGCCTCGGGCCAGACGGTGCGTCCAGGACCACCCCCTCCTTCGTGACGCGGACCCGCGCCGGCCGCTGGTCCGCATCCAGGACCGCCTCCTCCACGGCGCAGCCCTGCTCTGGAGCTGGTGTGTCCAGGACCGCCTCCTCCGTAACGCCGCCCTGCTCCGGCTGCTAGTCCGCCTCCACCTCCGTAGCCCCCTCCGACTCCGCCCCCGACTCCGCCTCGGCAGCCGTCGCCTGGCGACCTGCAGCCACTGCCTCCCGGCCGGTCGGCTGCAGCCCCGCCAGCGCTGCTGCGGCGAACCTTAGGCGTGGTGCCGGGGTGGGCCGCTCCGGGGGTCCCGCTGCGTCGGGAGCCGTCGCTTAGCGGCCCGCAGCTTCTGCCTCCCGGCCTCTCAGCTGCGGCGCCGCCAGCCCCTCACGGGCTGCTGCGGCAAACCTCAAGCGTGGCGCAGGGGTGGGTCGCTCCGCGGCCACGAGCGCTTCCAGCCTCACCAGCTGCTACACGCCCTGGTCACGGAGCAGGGCAGCCAGATCCGCCATGGCGGCCAGATCCGCCATGGCATGGCCGAGCGCCTCCAGGGCCCGCTCCGTGCCTCCCTTCTCCATCAATCCATCTTATTAAAGCAGAATCTCACACCCAGAACACACGTGCACAAGCACCACGACCAGCATCAACAGCGGCTTCTCAGCAGCAGCTCCTCCCTTATAAGGCTGGCAGGGTGGAGAGGCTGACGGGCCACACCTGTGTCCCGTCAGCCTGAGTGGCTGCAGCTCCTCCACCCTGCCACACCACCGTTGTCTACCACTGTAACACAGAACTAGATTCACATCAAACATCAACAAGAGTCATGTTCACTTCAGAGGAGGTTCTGCCATCTCTGGGATGAACAGTCTCACACTGAAAACAAGTCGCGGCATGATGGATCCGTACTCCACATCTGTTTTTCTAAGAAATGGAGGGCGTGTGCTCTGGAGCAGAAATGAGAGGAACCATCCAGACTGTTACCAGCAACAGCAGCAAATCCAGGCTCGGGGACGGTACGGAGTTGCATCAGTGAGCAATGGCAACACGATTGCAGGAAAGTACGCTGAGATTCTAGAGCAACACGTTTCCTTCTAGACCACATCTTTTCCAGGGAAAGCCATTTAGTCTCCTACAATACAAAAGCCAATTCTGCAGAAAGACATGACTTGGGAAGTGGTAGTGGACCGACTTTACAGGAAAAATGGGACAAAATGACAAACTGCTTGTGAACTGTTTTATGAGGGAAAAGCAACATCATAAAGTAATACAATCTTTACTGTCCCCATTTTGATTTAGGTTATTTAATGTGTTGCATGTCTAAATATTTTGTCTCTAAAAAAAAATAGCTTCTTTTTGTTAGTTTTTGGGTTTTTTTCTTAACTTTTTAATGTCTCATTCCTTTTTAAGCGCATTAACCTGCACAGTCGGCTGCAGGGAAATACAGTCCTCTTAAGCAGGTGAGGCAGTTAAATGCTGACACGGTACAACAGTCGGTAGCATTTTGACAAGCTTTAGACTGGCGGGGACGTGATATCACACAAAACTATGAGGTCTATACATGTGCACAACACCATCACATAGAGAGACTGATGCAGGCTTTGTTTTATTACAAAAAAAACAATATCTGGCAGCCATGCAGGGGGTGCCTGCAGGCGCGTCTTTGACCCTCACAAGTGACACAAATGTTCATTATAACAGTGTTCCTGTTCACGGTGGCCGTTACTACACATCCGTGTCCTCTGTGTCAGTGTAGTGAGGGAGGGGGGGGGGCAGAGCCAGTCACACAGCTGCTCTCTCCAACATATGTGGGACTGAACAAAAGGAGCAACGCGTCAGCTCTGTGGGGGAATCTTTTTGATGCTGATGTCGCTCCAACGATGTTGGAAAGTGACTAACGGGGGCATCATCCCACTCCAATGAATCTGCACTGCACCTCAAGTCAACAGGAAGTGGAGGGGGTGAAGCAGCTCTTTGTAGCAAGACGTTAACGTTGGTTTAGCTTAGTGATTGCACCACGGGGGTGCAGTAAAGATCTGGCACGCTATACTACAGTATGTCTACTGGGGCAAACTCTTGGGATTAATTGGTTTTGTGCACTGATTTGACGTAAAATCTGATCTGACCTCATCTAAGTCGCAATGATGCACCAATACGTTGTGCTCAACTGATACAGTGAGAGGAGGACAGGTAGGTAAAAGGGTAAGTTATTTTGTTTACAAGTGAACACTGACTGCAGGAGGAGAAGGAGCGAAAGTCTGCAGGAAGTAGGTCAGGGCCTCTGAGGGAGGGGAGGTGAGCGGTGGTCAACTGGGCCCTGTAACAAGTGGTGAGTTGTTGGACAAGGTGTTGAGTTCTTTCCTGTGAAAGTCCTTGAACTTTGGGTTCACGTGGGGGGTGGAGGCGATGGTGGGGCGCAGAAATCAATCCAGTGTGGGATGTCATTTGAACATTGTTGACACATCAAAATATAGTTAATTTAGAAATTAAATTCCGGAGCCTGGAAGACCTCCAGGACTTAGCTCTATTATGGCTTTAGACAGGGGAATGGGGAGGAGAGTGGGTGATCTGCACTGGGGGAGGGAGGGTGGCAAGACCTCTACAGCGGAATACCTTATATTCATCCGTGATACCAATGACTAGTTTATCTGTTTTATCCTGGAATGTGCAAGGTCTAAACGGGAGGACTAAAAGGGTGGCCTGTTTAAATTTTATTGAAAAGAATCATATAGATGTGGCACTTATTCAAGAGTCACATCTAACTGATAAATTTGCAAAGAGTTTTAGTAATTCAAAATATGAAGTTGTAGCTTCATCCTCTGCAGATAACAAGACAAAAGGAGTGCTGGTAGTATTCAGACGTTCACTACACATAAATATCACTGACATTGGCAAGGATACTGAAGGTAGAATTGCCTTCATTAAAGTAATACTGTCAAATATGAAAATTGTTTTTGTCAGTGCTTACGCTCCTGCTAATTATGATAAACAATTTTACTCAACACTGTCTAATTTATTAATGAATCTATCAGATTATTATTTAGTTATTGGTGCAGACATGAATACTATAATGGATCCAAAGTTAGATAAATCAAATCCTTTAGTGGGTAGTTCCCAGTTATCTTGCTCTAAGGCTTTACAACAGTGCATGCTGGACTTAAATCTGACAGACATATGGCGATTCTGCAATCCAGGAATAAAGGAGTACACTTTTTTTTCCAACAGACACAAATCATACTCGAGAATAGATTATATTTTTATATCTAATACATTATGCCCAGCAACACAATCAGCAGATATCACTGTAACCTCTTTATCTGATCATCATGCAATTAAGGCCAAATTTGTATTACCAGCTACTAAGAAAAAAGCACCCCGGTGGAGATTCAATACTACTTTATTAGGTAACAATGACTTTTGCTTCCAATTTAAATCCAAGCTACAGGAATTTATATCATTCAATTTGGATACAGTGGAAGACTTTAGGTTTGTCTGGGAAGCCATTAAAGGTTTTATAAAAGACAACGTTACATCATTTGCTTCATTTTCAAACCGCTCTCGTCTTCTAAAAACTGTTGACCTGGAGAAGCAGTTGGCATTCTTGGAAAAAGCTCAACAAAACTCCTTTTGTGCTGTACGAGCAGGTCAGCTTAGCCTGGTAAAAAATGAAATTAACGCACTTCTTAGAGTGGACGCTGAATTTTTGATTCAAAAGTCTAGAGAGTACCATTATTTTAATGGTAGTAGGCCTTCCCACGAGTTAGCCATGCGGCTCCCTTCTAATGAGCGTCAGTCATGTATTTCTGCAATAAAATCTGCAGAAGGAACTGTATTTACCACTTCAAATGAAATAAATACAGTCCTTACATGTTTCTATAAAACACTTTATACCTCCGAAATCATATTTAATAGGGATAAGTGTAATACATTTTTGATTGATTTAAACTTGGAAAAACTGTCTAACCCAGAAGCAGCTGACTTAGGAGCAAATATATCTTTAAATGAATTATGGGACGCGATACATGAGATGAACTTGGGTAAGTCTCCAGGTCCAGATGGTATTCCCATTGAAGTCTATGTCAAGTTTTGGTCAGAACTGGACCCTATGCTTCTAAAAATGATTACTACATCAATCGCAAAGGGCTCGTTTTTAAAACAAACAAACACAGCTTTGATATCACTTTTACTTTCACAAAGATCCAATATTATGTACCAGTTACCGGCCAGTGTCACTGATTAATGTTGATATGAAAATATATGCTAAAGTTCTGGTACGTCGTCTTAACAGATATTTGGGGAAATTTATTCACTACGATCAAACTGGGTTTGTGAAAGGCAGGTTTAGTTCAGATAATTTAAGAAGACTCTTACATATTCTACACTTTAATCCAGATTTTTCCGACCTCTTGACTTCATCTGGAAGACGCCGAAAAGGCATTCGATAGACTTGAATGAGACTACCTCTGGGCCATATTAGATCACATGGGACTTGGCAACTCTTTTATTAGTTATATTAAAGTTCTCTATGTAAATCCAGGTGCAATGGTGTTATCAGGTGATTCTTGCTCTACACATTTTCCAATTTACAGAGGTGCCCGTCAAGGGTGTCCACTGTCTCCTTTATTATTTATTGTATCACCAAATCTTTATCCAAAATCTTAAATAAGGAGGTTCCATGCTGTCCCGTACTTTGTCTGCTGAATGATAATTCTCAATTTGTAATGTCAATACACGAAAAAAGAATTTGGCTTTCCGGCTTAACTGCTGCTAAAAAAATTTTGGTAGTACGGTGGAAACCACCACATAATCTATCACTGGATCACTGGTGGCATCTTCTGATGGATATTTTAACCCTTGAGCTCTCTGTTGCACGGTCTCATGGAGCAAAAGAAAAGACCATAAAATCCTGATCAGAAGCCATCAGAGCTGTGAAGTCTTGCCTATAAAGGGGGGGAAAGGGGAGGGGATGGTGCAGATCACTCACTGGGGTGGGAGGGTTTTTATTTTTATTTTTGTTGATTAATTGCCAGTATTGGGATGGGTATGCAAGGGTGTGTGTGTGGATGTGAATGTGTGTCTGTGTGAGAGCGTGTATGTGTATGTATGTGGGTCAAGGAGGAGACAGACAAGTGTAAATATGTACAACATATGAAATATTTTTGTTTTGTTCTAACTATTGTGACACATTTTTCCCCCTGTTTTTTGCGTTTTTTTTTTTTTTTTCAGATGTACAGTGGACATGTTGCTACAGCAGAGCAGTGCTTGTGACTGACTGCCCCCTTTTTCTTTTTAAAAGTTGGCAAAAAATTAATAAAAAATTGTTAACAAAAAAGAAATCAATCCAGTTACGGTCTCGCTGAATGGGAAACAATCACAAAAACTTGACATGGACACAAGAGTCCGTCGGTTGTGGAGAAACGACAACCTGGTGACGGGAGGAACTGGAGCAGAGGGAGACAAGGGACATGTTATTGGATCCGGGGTACCACCGGGCCCAGAACATCACAAGAACGTGTGTTTTGGAGGTGGCACTCGAGTAGACAAATCAGGATGGTTACCTAGTGCGAAGCTTTGCTTTGACACGTTATACCTGACAGTGTTTTCCTCTCCTTCCTGTTTGTGTTCCTGACAAATGCTGACGAGGGAAGTTCAGCAGAGGCTGGATACTGAAAAATATGATGAACTGACAAAAGTCCTTGGCTTTATACGGCTCCATCAACGCTCAGCGCAGCCTGCCAGCGGAAACTCAGCAATATTTATAAGCGCAGTAGAAGTTTCATGTGGATTACCAGCGTTTGAAGAAGACATTCAGGGCAGAAGGCCTGGAAAAATCACTCGACGATGCTGCTGGCCTTACCGAAGCACAGTCTTCAAGCAAAATGTAGAGAGATATACCAACGTTAGTCACATATTGTGCGTAAATAAAGCCGCATCTGTGGTTGGTACAGATGTGTTAAGTGTCTGTCTGTCCTGGCAGATCTAGAGTGAGCAAGCTGACTGTCCACCAGATGATGCTGGAAGGATGGACACGTCCGGCTTTCTTTGGTCAGAGCTACTTCCGATCTTCCTTCATCTCCAAAAGAACAATTGTGTAACACTCAGCCATATGTGCTTGTATGTGCTCAGATCAATAGCATGCACTCATCTACCTCCTCCCCCTCCATCCCTCTCTCCGTGGCTCGCTCCATCTCTCCTCAGAGCTGCTTTGATCAGTGTCCACGTTCAGCTCCCTCCTGCAATTAGGAAAGCATTTACCCTCCGTCTGACCTTTATCAGTCTGGCCGGCTCACGTTTGCTAAGATGTCCAGCTGATGACACAAACAGGTCTTAAAGCAGGTGAAAATTCATGAAAAGTCTTCTTTTTTTTTTGTTTCGAACCAAATGAAAATACAGAGGGATATGTAGTCAACTGCCCCATCAGTATTTAGGAAATAGCCACATTTATATCCCTTAAACAAATACAAATGTGTGGGTATGACTCCGGAGCGCATCGTTTCTTGTTATCTCTCTTCATTCATATTTACCAGTGCAGATATTTGACGAGCAGCTTTTCTGTGACGAGCCCAATACTGTGTTTGGTCTTTCCCCAGACATGTTTAATTTGCTTTATTGTTCTGCTCTTGCCATCAGTGTCTGTGATCAGTTTGACTGAGATGACTTGAGCTCTCCTGGCATGACTGGAGGAGTCCTGGCAACGCAAGACAGCTGAACTTCACAGCTTTATTCTCTTCTCATAGTTTGACTCTCATCCCCTCCAAATATAATCTGTGCTTGGCTCAGTTGGGTTTTTCTGCTTCGGCACATTTTCTCATTAACTCCCGAGTTTCTTTGTTTGTTTCTCAGCTTTGAGAAAATGTTTATTTTCCTTCAGTATGTCTGTACCGGCCTTGTGATATCACTCCCAGACCGTTTTAGCAAACACTATTTCAGTGAGGGGGGGAAATAGTATCGGATGCTCGTTGTTTCTGACGTCCTCTTTGTCGCAAGGCCGCTATGATTTCTGGGTTTGATGAGTCTTGGCCTTTGGGTTTCCGTGTTTTTGGTGCTCCTGTTCTACTTTTTCATTTTGAAAGTGTTTTGTCTGACGTCCCATTCCCACCCGTCTCTACCTCTTGTTTCACATGATTTTCAGCATCTGTGTCTCATCAGCACCCAGTCTACCAGATGATGATGATGATGATGATGATGATGATGGATCAAAGATGAAAGATGATCTTTGATCCATCATCAATTGAGTATCACAAATGCTGCAAAACCTCAGATGTAGATGCTCCACAGTAAAAATCTGCGACAAATGAGGTGAGGAAGGATGTTTCATGTGTTTGTGCCTCAATTTAACAAACCAAAACTGCAAAAGAGATATTAACAAAGTGTGATAGAGATGTACGAAGTGCATTTCATTCGGCAGGAGGAAGCCGAGCATAAATAATAGAGGAAGCATCTTCCTGTCTGGAGTCATGTTTCACCGCAGCACGTAGCAGAAACTCCTCCAGCAACTGTCAGAGACTGCAGAGGGAGAGCAGCGTTCAGAAAGTACAATAGCTGCCCTCTCTGACAGCGCTGACACCTGAAAAGTCTTCAGCAACCACGTGCACACGTGAGTGAGACTGCTGCACATGAGCAGGAATATTCATATCCAGGAGGGTGCTGGTACAGTAAGCAGAGGAAATATACTCCAAACTTGTGCATGAACGCGTTCAAATGAACGCGTTCATTGAACACATTCATTTCTGTGAGAACGTTGAACTGAACGCAACATATTTGCAAATAAAGAACTTGAACGTGAATTTGTTTCCGCAGATCACAAACTGGAATTTGAAATTTTCAGATTATATGAGTTTCAGCTTCACTGTTTAGGTCCAACTATTACGGAATACATTTCACCAGCGAGCGGCACACACATTTAAAATACTCGACGAGACAACGACTTCACACTACATTACCCACAATGCAGTGCACACACTAGGATAACAACGGGCACCAGCTCCATGGCAACGGCGGCCCGAGCCCGGTGCATCTTTACATGACCAGTGAAGAGAGAGACGTTGCGGACGCAGATGACGCTTCCGCTTATCATTATCTGTGGGAATATTAAATATTGTCTCCCAAAGAGTCCGACGGTAAAAATCTCAACTTTCTGTGCAAATCATGTCCACCTGCGCTGAGAAAACAAGTCCGAGCGTCTGCCTCGTCAACTTCACATTTGAAACGTCATGTGGAGTTAAAGCATCCGCCCAGTGGGAGAAAATATCTGCGAGTCTTTGACAAAATCAATCAAAAAGAGTCTTCAGGAAAGACCAAGAAAACCCAACAGCCCCAAACGACCCACGTCACACTGCTGCACCTTCAGGGGGTTGATTTACCAGCAACAGGTAGACAAACTGATAATGGACCACATTGTTGGAGATTTACAGCCTCTGAGTAAAGTTGAGAAGCCAACAGGACAATACATGATTGTATACAGGTGACAGTTTTAAGATAGGGGGGCAAAGTGCTTCTCACCTAAAAATATTGAAATGAACTGAATTTGAACTAGTTCAAAGTGAAAATGGTGAACTATGAACGTGAACTGTTCATTTTTAAACTATGTGAACTGAAGTTTGAACTAGTTCATGAGAAGTAAGAACTTGCACAACACTGTCCACACTCACACAAGGCTCCACTTTTGCTTGAGCATGGTTGCAAAATGGGCGGTGGCTTTAAAGCTGCAGACGTTGATGGGCTGCAAACAAAGTGAACAGCTGTTGAGTCGGGTTTATTTAACTGCACAACAGAGCAGGATTTGCATAGCGGTGAGGTCATCCAAGCGCTCATAAACACAGCCCATGTGAGGCCAGAAATCAGAGAAAAACTACCCAGCAGAATACAGCAGGTAAAGCCCCCCAAAGGAGGTGTAAACACCCACTGCTACGCCGCCCTTCTGGTGCGGAGGGTTGTATCAGGGCTTAACCGTGGTGAGAGGAAGGATGTGTGAAGAACCGTGTAAAACCTTTCATTTAGTTTATTCAGCACCAGGTGAATAGAGCGGTCAGTGATGTGAGAGACTTGTTACTGCTATGGACCAAAAGAGGAAGAAAAGGACCTTGCTCAGCTTGCAGAGCGTTATTATGCTGTGTGAAAGCACACCGAGGAGGCGATAGCGAGCTTTTATGAGATCACTATGAATGTGCGGCTGGAGGGTTGAGGTGAGCGAAGGAGCTGATCAGCAGCGCATCTGGAGGGTGAGATCTCTGTGTGAATGCAGCGTCAGAAACTGTGAGGAACTGTCACTTCCTCTAAATGAGAATGATAATTCATGTTACTCCTGGGGTTCATGTACTAGTCTCACCTGCACACAAAAGGCAAATATTAAGAAATGGATCACAAAACGAATGCTGTAAACTGGATGCTTGTTGGATTTGACTCTGCAGTTGGTTTTTATCACCAGTCTTTTGAGAATACCTTTGCAGAATGGATATTAATGTATGATTAGACGGTGCTACCAAAGCACCACAGGTAGTGCTTTCAGCAAAATTTCAATTAATTGGTCAATTCTTTATTTGGTACGTGTAACTGTAAGTGCCTGTGTCACTTTATCACTTTATCAGCCTACTTTGTACACCACATTGTATTGTATTGTATTTTTTTTTCTGATTATGATTTTTTTATTTCTATGTTTTTTACCTTTTTCATTTTTAATATCTCATTTCTCTTATGTTATAAGTGGTGCATGATTTCATGATTTCCATTTGCTACTTTCCTTTTGTAGGAAGTCCATCCATCCATCCATCCATCCATCCATCCATCCATCCATCCATCCATCCATCCATCCATCCATCCATCCATCCATCCATCAATCAATCAATCAATCAATCAATCAATCAATCAATCAATCAATCAATCAATCAATCAATCAATCAATCAATCAATCAATCCATCCATCAATCAATCAATCAATCAATCAATCAATCAATCAATCAATCCACCCACCCACCCACCCATCAATCAATCAATCAATCAATCAATCAATCAATCAATCAATCAATCAACCCACCCACCCACCCTTCAATCAATCAATCAATCAATCAATCAATCCACCCACCCACCCACCCACCAATCAATCAATCAATCAATCAATCAATCAATCAATCAATCAATCAATCAATCAATCAATCAATCAATCAATCAACCCACCCACCCACCCACCCACCCACCAATCAATCAATCAATCAATCAATCAATCAATCAATCAATCAATCAATCAATCAATCAATCAATCAATCAATCAATCAATCAATCAATCAATCAATCAATCAATCAATCAATCAATCAATCAATCAACCCACCCACCCTTCAATCAATCAATCCATCAATCAATCAACAATGCAGCTACATTTCTAACCGTTCAGGAAGATCCAGTCTTGAGCCCTGAAATACAAAGAAAAACCAAACGTGACCATTCAGATATTTCACAAAAATCTGCAAGTGTATAAAATCAGACAACTTGGCCTTTTATTTTCTTGGAATTTTCTTGGAATTAACCCCACAGCCCACCCTGCTTTTATTTCCCTGTTTTACCCAACTAGACAAATTTGAAATAAACACAAGAAACTAATTGAAAAAAGGATGAGTTCTCAGTGAAACCTGGGCAACTCTACTATAAACCTCTGATGAGAGATAACTGACAAGTCTTTGGGGTCTCCAGATCTCCAGGGGGCTAAACAGGGACCTCTGGTGTCCCAGAGTCCCTCCTCCCTAATACCTGACTCTGAGCACACTCCCGTTTCCCCAAACAGAGAGAAGTAGGTGTTGATAGTGGACAGATGACAGTTGTCCTTCTTTAGCAATGCAATTAAAAACCCAACAATAATGTGGAAAAAAAACAACAACTTTTATTTGGGTTCTGTGGTGGCAGATAGAGCCCACATTGCCTGGGTCTCATCTCATCTCCAGGTGGTGGGCCGCGGACTAATGTCGGTGCATCAGCTGTTTATTCCTTAGTTGTGTTCTGCAGGCTGCTGCATTCCTCCCTCCTCATCCCTCCATATCCACTCCCCTAGTCATCAGTCCCCCCTCACCTCTCTCCTTGTATCCGTCTGTTCCCCTTTCATCTGTTATTTTTAACCCTCAGCCGTGCCTCATGTGTGACGCAGATGGGCACGTAAAGCGGACACCGAAAACTGAAGAGGGAAGAGGTTTGGGCTGCAGAAGGAGAGCGAGACG
This sequence comes from Cololabis saira, assembly GCF_033807715.1. NCBI lineage: Eukaryota > Metazoa > Chordata > Actinopteri > Beloniformes > Belonidae > Cololabis > Cololabis saira. Next base: position 48,130,158 of record NC_084587.1, read on the forward strand.
GTGACTGATACGAAAGAGAGACCACAGGCGGACGCAGGGGTCTTATTAGTGAAACGAGAAGAGAGAAGGACTCAGCAGGGTGCGATGGATGGGAGAGAGGCATGAATGTTGCATCCCACGTTTTGTACATAAATCACTGTTAAACTAAACTGAACCAAAACTCGTCACCTGTCAGGCGTCGCTGAAACACCTGTCAGCCCAAATCAGGACCGAGCACTAAATACATCATCAGCACTTTATTATTCCCACTTCTTCCTTCTTACCCCATCTATCTCGGTGAAGGCTCAGCACACCCACTCGTTTGTCTGAGCAGAAAGGAGAGGAGTTACATATCAATCTTACGTCACTCATCAGTCAGCCGCAGACTTTTCATAGAAGCACTGAATGAGCATCAACGGCACATGACGCACACCAACTGGCAGCCTGGAAGATTCACATGTGTGCACAAGCCGAGATGCAAATCAGTGTTTTAGTGGTGTTTTTGTGTGTTTAGCTTTGCAACTGATCTAGACAAGTCCACAGATCTACTGTACAGTCATGTTAAAAGGAAAGTACCCCTCTTTCAGATCCGAGAACTGAAGTATTGAGACATGGGGAGCGAAGTGAGAGAGTGAACGTTGTCATCCGTGATCGTCTGGAACAATGAGACCAAGGCGGAACTGATTGGACATATAACAAAGATCAGATTTGGAGGAAAACCAAAACAATCATCTCATACAACCAGCGAGGCAGGCCGGTGGAGGGATGAGGGTCCGGTCTTGTTTTGCAGCCTCTGGACTTGGACACCTTGCAGACTTTGAGCCGATCTTGAGCTCCTTTGTGCTGCAGGGTATTCTGCAGTGAAATGAGAGGTCATGTGGTTGACTGAGACACAGAGAAGCATTTGTCTCCATCGATCCTTTAAACTAAAACACGAGATTGTCCTAATGTAACGTGATGAAATACAGTCCAGTCCCCCAACATGTTATAGTATTAGCTACTCATACTCTTTCCATTTCAGAAGCTCGAGCCCACAAAATAACATCTATCTCTTTCTTTATTCACTTTCTGGATGCGTACACACTAGCTTTTTGGTCTTCTGTTGTTGTTTTTTAAAATGTGGCCTAATTCCAATGCTTTTTTTTTTGTGGAAACTAAAAGGAAATGAACAGACATGAAGCCAAGGGAAAAAGCATGAATGGCTTTGATCTATCATTGTGATCGGCTGATCCCCTCAACCTGCCCACCCCCACCAACAATTCGACCCAAACCCGGAGTGTTTTCCCAAAGGGGATCATTTTCTTCACAACCATGTTCTGGGCAAGGTTCAACATTCAGAGCAGGATCTCTTTTAGGAGCTTAAAGGTTTTCTTTGTTATTGAAACAGCCATGTGGGTTGGTTGCTAAAATGTCTGAGCTGAAACCCATGTAGTTTAATGAGACGAGGCCTCCCTTGGTATGTGCTCCTCTGCAGGGAGGGAGAAGGGTTTTCATCACAGATGAAGGTATTATTATTTAATGTTCAGAGTCTGAACGCTTTGATTGGAAACTTTTGTGAAGTTGTTTTTATGATGACATTTTCACAGTGTTAGATGTTTAAGCTGTTTCACATTTAGCACCAATGTGTCCTTGTAGGTTTAAAGGGCTTAATTAATTCCTGTTTTCCCTCCTTTCACATGCTTTTATTCTATTTTCTAAACATATATCACGTTGATATTTTCTGATTTTCCACATTATTTCCATTGGCATCTATTTGCCAGTTGGATCACAAGATTTTATGAAGATGGACCAGTTTTAGCTGTTTTTCTTCCAGTTGATGGTTATTCTTTTATATTTATGTAATGTTCTGGACACAAACTCCTGCTTGTGATTGTTGATGTTTTTGCACGTGGAGTGCTGATCTAGAAGAAAGCTCTGGTATCTTCTCCCACCAGCGGGTGGAGGAGACTGGAGAGATGGAGGTCGAGCTCTCTCTGCTCAGATTGCCAAACCCCACCGAACCCTAACGACATTACTGGATGGATGGTTCATCTTATTGCTTTAACTCTCCATCAGATTTCAGAGATCAGTATGTTTTGTTTGGTCTTCTAATAAGATATCAGTTGAGACTTAAATTCATTAACAGCCTTCAGGGAAATATTTTCCATGACATAAACACATGATTACAATAGATAAGCATTTACATATAATGACAGAAAAAATAATACTAATACTAATAATAATAATATAAAACCGAGATGTGCATTGGTACCATCTTCCATTTGCTAACATGTTGCAACACAACAGGTAATGATTGTGTCCATAGATATGTATTATTATATGAGTGTCTGAATCATTCGAAAGTTATTTTTATGATTATCTCTGAATAGAGATTTTTTTGACCTGCAGGTCTTTTCTCTCTGGATCTTTCCACCAGGTAGGGGGTCCATGCAGCTCACACAAAGCTCACACGGAAAAGAGGGAAGACAGGGAACAACGCAAAACTAAATAAATGGATAACAAAAAATAAGGTTCTTATATTCATGCTTTTGTCTGCTTGCAGGAAGTATGAAGACAAAATATTTTAAAGGGGACCTATTATGGCAACGAATACCTACTGTATTTTAAACAGGACTTGAATGTCTTAAAAACAAGCTTTTGATTGTTTTTGCTAAATAAATCAGAAATTCAGCCTCTGAGCCATGTCTTTATCTTCCCATTCTCTAACCTCATTATCTATGTGGGATTCTGAGTGGGCGGGGCTATGATAATGAGGCTCTGTGCTGATTGGCTGCCTGAATGACGCGATACACCGCTACGAAAAAATGGGGAAGCTCCTGCCAGCGGAGTTAGTTGCGGGCGTGGTTTCACGCATCGGAGGCCCCAATCTATGTAAAAATCTGAACGGCTCGTAGAAGCCACATCACACTAGACGGCTCATCCGGGCGGCTGTACAGACACTGCAGAATTTGGTTGCTTTCCTCCTTCACTGAGTTGGCAGGCTGAGGGGAGACCACTTTATATATGTTAAAGCAAGAAAAAAATGTGTTTTTCATAATAGGTTCCCTTTAGGTTTTCTCACCATCTTTTACTTCTATTTTTTAGTTTCGTGCAACACATTCCACCTCATAATGATGCCATTCCTTTCACAACATTTGAAAGCTGCTCTGGCACTGAGGATACCACTGGCGTGTAGCCTCTACTTTTTTTATTGAAAAACACAAGGATTCCCCAAGAAAACATGTCAGCAGAACCTCATGTGATATATCAGTGTACTTTTCTGCACCATTAACATGAAAATGACCTTTTCTAAGGGCCCTGATGCAACCATCATGGAGCCTGACTTTTGGACTTGTCTGGATGGACTTTTCACTTTTGGCCTGGAGCACATCCTTTAAATAATAAAAGATATAGATTTTTCTCACCAAAATACACATTTCCACTGTGTGATGATCCATCTTAAAAGCCTCCCAGACCAGAGACACTGATGCTGGAGATGGACCTGGACCAGTTTTCATGCTTGAAGTGATATTATTAAAAGTAACTCCATATCGTGGGATTTGACACTGTGTCTGACACGTCTGTATGAGTATCTATCCAGATAATCATACAGACTCCCAGCGTCAATCACAAGTCCTGATTGATGTTGACCATCAGGACTTGTGATGTGGTGCCTTCTTAGGGATCAGCGCTTACAGAAATCTAGCTCAGGCATCTTCACCCCTCTGACACACACCATAATTATTCTTTCAGGTAGATGGAGAAATATGCTTTCTTTTTAAACATGCATTGTCTACCCCATTTTAAATGTTCCAAATTGCCACTGTGACAACTTTTCTTGTGATAATGGATGTGTTAATAACAACCCTACAGACATGCTCTGCCAAAAACATAAAAGGCAAATGTTAAAATCACTGCCTCCTTTATTTGCATTTGTTCGTTTTACTAAAAAATATCTTTTTTTTTTTCCTTAAGCTCCAGCAGGTCCCTGTCATCCCGATGAAGCAGGTGTAGGATGGAAAGTGGAATTATTTGTTGGTGTTTAACTCTTTTTTGGGGGGAAATAAATTATAGTCACTGTTTCATGAGTCACTCTCAGGAAGGTAGTTCTGCTTTAAATTACAAATTTGGACACGGTGTCTTATTTCAAACAAGAAAGCTCTTTACTCCCAGGCAGCAGTCTCAAAGTTGTTGAGGTTAGTTTCAGCAAAGTTTCTATCATGAGAAAATCTGAAGATTTTGCTGCCCCAGATTTTTCCTGAAGCTGCCAAAGCCAAGCAAACATGCCCTGAATGCATAAACTTCCAACATAATGCAGCCCCAATTCCTTCCACCGCTCAAAGGCTTCATCTGACGTCACCAAGCTTTAAACCTAAATCAAATTTGTCATTGCTTCTATTTGCTTTCAGGAGGGAGATCAGGTTTGGTTTCCCATGTGGCAGCTCTTAGTCCTGTGGACGTGATTGTGATTCTGATAGCGTTTTTAATCACATTTGACGGGGGAGAAGGGGTCCTCATCCAATTAAAACACCTTCCCTGTCGGAATCCGCAGTGAATTAGCTGGTGTGCATGTGCACCGTCCTGTGATGGACAATTTATGTTGTGTTAGCGTACAATAATGACGTGCATTCAGGCCTGATTGCTGCCATCTGAGCAGCCAATCAGGCGGCTCCAAAATCCTTACAAGGAGGGCTTGTGTTTGCTTAAACGTGACAGGATGGTGATTGAGTAAATAAGTGCTCTTTAGTGTGTGTGTCTCCAGCTCTCTCCCATTCATCCTCTCGCTTCCCGCTATTTAGCACCATTGTACCAAGAGAAATCATTAAGCCCTTTATGAACTATCCCATAATGCCCTACTGCTTAGGCGGTCCCAATTCACAGAGTGACGAAGCAAGACTGGAAATAAGAGTAGCTGCATGTGTGTGTGTGTGTGTGTGTGTGTGTGTGTGTGTGTGTGTGTGTGTGTGTGTGTGTGTGTGTGTGCGTGTGCGTGTGTGTGTGTGTGTGTGTGTGTGTGTGTAAACTAGTGCATCTGAGCATGTGTGTGTGTGTGTGTGTGTGTGTGTGTGTGTGTGTGTGTGTGTGTGTGTGTGTGTGTGTGTGTGTGTGTGTGTTGGTCTGACGTCAATACTCCTCCGATCTATATTTAACTCCACAGTGAGGAAGTCTCATAGCACCTTGTAGGTGTCTTATGTGAATGTATTTATAGACAGAAAACTAAACTGGGTGTCAGTGTGACAGGTGAAGTGTCCTCGCGGGTTTGTGGAGAGAAACAATGAGATGTATTTCTGGAGCAGGACTGCGAGAAACTCATCTCTGAGAGCGCTGACTCTCACCACCATCCCCGGACAGAAAAAGAATTTCAAGTAGGATGGATGAAAAAGTCATGGAGAAATGCTAAAAAAGTACACAGTCTGCTTTTTCTTGTTTTGAGAGTAAAAGTTAAGTATTGTGATAAACATTGTGAACACGCAACGTAAAGCCTTTACAAGTTTCAAAAAAGTTAAGATGCTGGGTAAAATGTAAATAAAAAGCAAAATGCTAATCAGTTCAGTTCAGTATAGATTTATATAATATTTGTATTTTCTATATATTGATGTAATATTTATGTAATATTTATATTTTCTATATACTTATATGTATAATTATGTAGTAATAGGCATGTCTATGTAGTATTCATATAGACTATATTTATATGGATATTTTGTAGATATAATATTAACAATAATGTAAATTAATAGACTTATAAAGGGGTAGGAACTAGGAAAGTTTATACTTCTTCCTACTCCTTTTTTCAAACACATGTGAATATGAAGATGTTACTGTTTATTTTTTTATTTGTACTTTTATTTTTTATATACATGTTCGAAATAAAAATTCATTAAAAAAAAAGTTAATTACTTTGAAAATCATGGCAGCAATAACCTCTCTAAAAAAGTTGGGACATTAACAACAAAAGGCTGGAAAAGTCATTGGTGCTAATCAGGAACACATGGAGGAACATGCAACATCTTGCAACATATTAAGTTAATTGGCATCAGGTCAGTGAAATGACTGGCGTGAGCAGCATTTTAGAGAGACAGTCCCTCTGAACTAAAGATCAGCAGCGGTTCAACTATCTGTGGAAAACTGCATCCACTAAGTGGTAATCAATTTCAGAATAGTGTCCCTTATAAAAACTGCAAAGCTTTTCAAGATCTCTTTACACACAATACACCTTAGGAAGGGATTAGATAAGGCTGTGATGGCCTCCAGTACAACTCTACAAAACCTTAATTAATCAGGTTTGCGTGTTTCCATCCCTGTAAGATTAAGAACATCCTCTCACACAATGATGCTGAAAAACAAATTCACACATTTGTATCTTCTAGGCTAGATTAATGTAATGTTTTATTAGCAGGATGTCCAAGTAATCATCAAGGAATCAGTTATAGAAGTCATTTAAAATGTAAATCGTTTTAATTATTAACAGCAGTTTGAAGCACATGAAAGTCATTAAATTCACCGACAGCATAAATATTTAGCTGTGTCATTGTTTCTTCATGCTTGGGGGATGTTTTCGGCTTATATGTTTAGTGTTTCATCAGTGTAACAGATAAGAAAACGGAAACTTGGAGCTGGAAGTCCAGAGGACCGGTTGGGCATGCAGCTGCAGTCACAGCTGCACACACAGCTCCACAGTGAGAGGAGAGGCAGCCTCCATCACCAGGACCTCTCGGAGCCCTTTCTCCACCTCCTTTCAGCCGTTCCCATCAGGCGGGTGCTTCAGAGGTCTACCGGCCCAGAGGAAAGCATAGAAAAGCCTTTTCATCCCAACTGCATTATCCCTGAACACAAAGCCAGATGGGCCGTCACTCAATTTCAATGCAGCTTTATATATCAACTCTAATTCATTTATGAAATTGCTTGAAGGTTTAATGCAATTTTTGTGAGTCGTTCACCATGCAGACTAATATCAGCCATAAAACTCAAATTGGATTTACTCACTGGAAATAAAAGTTATGATCACAATAAATCTTTTAGTAATCAACCTCTTCTCTGCATCCCTATCAGGACTGCAATCAATATAAAACCTACAAAAAAATCCTGTTTTATAATCTTTAATGGCAGAGCAATATACATTGACAAATCTATATAATTATCTGGAAACTGCAGAGAACTTCTGGCTGAAGACATAGTGAAGTGATGGTTTGTTAACAGAGAACAACATTTCTCTTCCTCTTTCTGTGCTGTTATCTGCTAGCTGCAGTTTCCTGTCTTGTCTTGGATCAGTGGCAGCTGATCAAGCCACACCAGAACTGGTCAGATTCTAGCTGTTTCTCCACCTCTAATCACTATTTCCTGGCTAAAAACAAAACACCTTCCCCCTTATCCATAGATGTACTAGGCCCGAAGTAAGTGTTTATTATGTTTGTGCTTTGTTTTGTGGTGTGGTTTTCTGTTCCTCCAGAGCAAGGAACTCCATGTGGAAATTGATGTATTTGTACTTCCTAAAATAACCACTAGGGGGCTGGTTCCAAAAGTGAGTCTGCCCTGGAAGCAGATCCATCACTGTTGCATCCCAGCACCTGCAGCCCAGCAACCTCTAACTTGACCTCCGCTGAGACCCAGTGGCAAAGCCTCATGGACTCAAGGCTGCATCGTCCACAACGTAACCTCCAGCTCCCAGTCTGCAGTGGAAAACATCAGTAGGTGCGTGGATTGTTGACGCATGTCTCCATTACCAAGAACAAACTTGCAAAAGTGGACTTTACGAGCTTTAACGGGGTGAAAACATTCATGTAGTGGGAGTACTTGGATTGGCCAAGAGGAACTACCGAGCAGGGGTCTCTGCTGATTGGGATTTCGATGAATCGTGTAAAAAAAACTCACTTCCACCACTTGGACCAGAAACATTTTGCTGCGAGTACATTTGATGGAGATAGAGATTAGAAGAAAAGACGATGGATGGACCGACAATTCCGTTCAGGCCTTGCTGCTGTAATATATAAATGCGCCCAACAGGGGTTTTTAGTTTAATCTCAGTTGCTGCCATTGTGTTGTAAAAGCAAACAAAAATGAAAGACATCTCTGTCTCTGTTCACTTGTTTCTCCTTCTGCATTTTTTTTTTGTCTCCTTTTGTGCCACGAACAGCAAAAAATATGCATTCCTGCCATTATGCGGTCAGGTGGGTTATTTATTTCCCTGAATCCCCGTTAGAGAAAACACACCTAATGGGCAGACACAGCAGTCATTTTTTATGGCATCTCCAAATGCTGTAAAAGGGATGTCTGTAACATTGGGGCTAATTGTTATTCCTACTCTGCAGAGAACAATTGGACCTCTACTGGAAGCACCGTAGGGCAACATGGCACCATCAAAAATCTGCTCTAGGGTTTTCCAGTTCTGCTGATACTGGACTGATACTGGATTGATAAGCAACTGTTTTCTATACATTTATACTTTCTGTATTAAGTTAAAGACTTAAAGCTGTAGTCAGGAACTCATAAATCCAGTAACTGGCTAGAAAACTTGAACTTATACAACATTCATGCCCTCCCAAAGTCTGTGATGTCTCTGTCCCCTTCTGTCAAAGAGGGTGCCGTGCTGGCCAGAGCAAATGCATCTCTGCTGTAGTAAGAAACCCCACTTACATTAGTGTGGAAACCCAAGGTTTCAGAGAACAGACACTTTAGAATAAATCATTCATTTAACAAATGGATGTAAACTTAGTTTGATAAATAATAGACCTTGTAAAACCGTTTCACATCCAGTCTTCCTCAAGCAGTGGTGCGAATGCTTACCTGAAGCTTGAGGCTGGTGGGGGGAGGTGGGGGCTTATCTTGTGATAGACGTTCTGTAAACACGCCCCCTGGCTCTGATTGGAGGAGTTGTGACGAGAACAGTGGAAACCTGTAAACTGCATTGGCAAGCTGAAGGTCAAGCTCAAATGTACAGTATTATATACCAGATTTAAACATGACAAAGTTGACCAAAGTGCTTTTACAAACAAACAAAGATCACAATTTAAAAGCAGATATAATAGATATAATAAAAATAATTGAAAGAAACAATAAAATCAAAATAACAGTACAGTCCAGTATCAAAACTGCAAAACTTTAATAGCCAACAATAAAATCTTAAACAAGGGCTTCACCTTAGAAATTCCCCATAAGTGGAAAAAGCTTGATTTTACCACAGCAATCACCTGTTTATTCAGTTTAAAAGAGCCGTCAAAGTGTTTACAGGAAGCCAAGGGCCAAGCGTGTCAGCAAACCCAAGGAAGCACATCTGACTTTCCAAACCAAAGTACCTCCATCGAGTTTACATTAGGGTTCACAACGCAAGTTTTAAGATCATTAACACTGTGTGATAAAGGCTGCAGTGAGGTGCTGCTGTCAGACCTGAGGGGCAGATAAACCTGGATATCGTCAGCAAGAAAATGAAAAGCAATATTATGCAGGCGGTGCCAAAGGAGCAGGTTTGGTTCTCAAATGACCTAATTCATGTAATACTATTAGAAAAGAGTGGTAATTTCAGCAAATATGACAAAATTACACTTATCAGTGATGGAATCAGTGATGGATGAGTTGATGGAAAATTTTCCAGGACTTTTGTTTAACTTTGTAATCTCTTTCTGAAATGCTCATATGTCCTTTCATGTTTGCGTTCCAAAGTTACAAAATATGACAATTTTCCTAGTAAAGTGCTGTACACCACCACATCTAATCTGGAATAAAACGATTAAGATGTGTAAAGTGCCGATATTCAAATATAAATAACAGCCATTTACTGTAAACAAAGTACCTCAGTTTAAGGGACTAAAAGTATTCGGATAATGTGATATAACTGTAAAAATAATTGTAATGTTCCACTATTCTATCATTTTTTTAAGCATTCAGCTAAATGTAAATAGAGCATGTGCCATCATTCTGACACAAGTGCATCTTGTTTTTATCTGTCCAAATAATCTGATCCTTCAGGAATCAAGAATCCAACACAAGACTTCTTCTAGATCTTTTCTGGTAAAGTCTAATCTGGATTTCCTGTTTTCGAAGGTGCAAACACACCATTTTTGGTTTGTACCTTAACCATCCGCGAGAGTTCGTGAAGGCATGTCTTGATAGTAGATCTTAAAATTAATATGCCAAGCTCTTGCAGAGTGTTCTTGACTTCTGTTGATTTTGTGAAGGGTTTCTTCCTTACCATGGAGAAGATTCTGCTATCCTCTGCTATTGCTGTCTTCTGTCCAATGTCTTTTTAACTGTGTACCAGATTGTTGGTTTGGCTACACCTGAGGTTTTTTTCCAACATCTCTTATAGATTTATCTGGTTTTTATCTAAGCATCATGACTCTCCATCTCCTTGGACTTCATCTTGGTGAGTCAAACAGCCAACTCAGTACCTGATATCAAGCTTTTATCTGCTTCAGTAATGGGCTACACCTGGTTAACTAGCTAACTTCCTCTGCCATTCATCCCAAAACTCTTGTTCCCTGAAAATGAACGTTATTTGCTTTAAATGACAAATGTGTTTGTGAAGAATCTTAAATTAATGCTGAAAGTCTACACTTTGGTCATATTTTGATTGATGAATTTAAATTTAATTGCAGGATAATCATGCAGACTCTTGAAATACAGATACTACTAGACCCAACTGTGTAATTCAGACCGTCTGGGTCAACATCTCTGTGACACAATCACCAATAATTCCTTACTGAGGGCTTCATCAGGTAGTTTTGTTCATGCTGTGCTGGGTTGCATCGGAGTGTATGTGTTTGAGTTACTAAAACTTATTTAATCACTGTAGAACAAGAGATAATATTGACTTTAAATGTGTATATTAGCTGTAGAGACCAAATCACTACCATAAAAGGCCTCAAATGCTGTCACCAGCTGTAGGATTAAGTATGTAATGGTGTTCAAACTAATGGGCTGTCATTATGCAACTTAATTGTGTACTTTTCTCCTCATTTCTTAGCAAACTATGACTGACACCCAAATGGAGTTTACTGAAACCCACCTTATTATATCTGTATGACTAAAGCACTTAGGCAGTTTGACAATCCCATCCCATGAATGTTTAATTATTACTGATGCAGTAATCATTGTTAAAAATATCATATTCCACCATCCATGGAGAGAGTGCACAGAAATCCTGTCAAACATGGTGTCATTTGGTATTTTTGGAATATTTACACATGAGTAGAAATGCTTTTGGAGGAAAAGAATAAGAGGGAAAGAAAACATGAATACTAACACGTGGGTGGATCAATTTGATGCCAGTGATTGCAGACCACCATGGGCTTTACTGTTCCCTGTGGTACAGATCAATAATGGATGAAAAGGTTCATCTTAGAAAGCTTCAAAACAAAATTATGTTCATAGATCACTGGTGCAGGGCCAGGCTCCTCCATCAGTACTAGTCAAATCTCTGCAGAAATCCTCACAGCGAAGAGGAGGAAGGAAATTTTGCAGATGTGCCCAAAAAATTAAGCTGTGGCCATGAGTTTCTGCTCCCCGTGGTTGCAGTTTCATTTGAAGGAATATTTGCTTACGCTGAGGAAGAGTCTTCTTGCTCCTAATGGCAAAAAAACAACATTTGGAACTTTGGATTCCCGTCCCAGCGCTCTCTCACTGTCATGTTTCGGGGTTTTCTGTAGGATTTTGAGTTTCAGTTCTTGTGTTATACTTGGTTCTTTAGTTTATGACCCATTTCCTGTTTTATTATGAAAGTCTGACCTTGTGTCCAGTTGTTTGGCTTTCTGTAAGCCCATGATCCTGATTGTTTGCACCTGTGTCTCATCAGCCCCTGCGAGTGTATATTGTCTTGTCTTTGTCCCTGCTGATCTGTTTGTCTTTCACTCCTGTATGTTTAACCATTTGTCTGTGCGTAGGGATTATTTGGTTTTTCTGTTTGCTACTAGATGGTTTTTATAATAATTTCTTTGATTCCTGGCTGAACAGAACTTTTTGTTTAATAATGGACTTTTTTTTCTCTTTGCAACTTTTGCCGCATGGAGCCTTTGAGTCCTCGCTTCACAACGACTGCAAACCACTTCACAGCACTACGTCACACCAGTGGCTCCGAGCTACACTCAGAGGCAAATAAGAGACTCAAGAACGTAATGACAGGAGAGAAAATGAAAGGCTGGCCAAGCTCCGGACCTTTAAGGGGACGCACTGAAAAGAAGAATATTACAAAAGTTCATTAATGCTACTTTAATGTTTCAGTATAAAGTGTTCAGGGTGGTTGGCATGAACATATGAGAAAAAAAACACCCCTTTCCTTCTGTTGTCTTTTTTAATAGGTTTTGATTTTGCCATCAGTACTGGTTGGGTTTATTCACAAAAATTGGGTATGGTAAAGGGGACAAGTTTCACTTTTCTGCACCTAAACCTGTTTAAGTATATTAGCTTAATTTAATCACTAAAGTTTATGATCATGAACTGGGTATAAACACTCTGGTTATGTTAATTGATGAATGTAGGTGCCAAAACTACTTGTGTAGGTTTACTCACCAAAGCTGCATGTTCAGGTCAGACACCAAAGCTTGGTTAGAATTAGGCAATGACACCATGTGTTTAGCATAAGGCAAACAGGTGATGTGCCTACACTCCTGGGACAAGTTTTCTTATATACATTTGTTGTTGTTGTTATCACTACAGAATTTCACTAATGGTTTTATCATGTTTGTGTTCAAGGATACTTATGGATTTTTATTGGACATTCTTGAAAATGCTAAAGGCTCACTTGTTTAAAATGTGACACAATCAGCATCCGTAGTGTAAGTCTGTATTGCCATAATGAGAAATATATTTTTGCTTTACATTGTTTGTTAGAATATTATATTGAGATGTATAAATATGTAAATTCATATAGGATTTTTTTAAATTCATCATTCAGATGTTCATTTGTTTAATCACTAGGAGGAATGCAGTGAAATGTAAGTTAATGGGATGTCATTTTCTCTTTAGATACGGGTGGAGGGGATTGTTTTTTTCTGACCGACTAACAAGTTAAGACCTCAACTACTATGGAAATATAAAGCTTAAATAATTGTTTATTTTTTGACACAGTTTATAGAGATTTTTGAGTTTGAGGAATTTGTCGCTTCAGATGCAGAAGCATGAAAAAAGATAGTTCCAGTATTTCAGTAAACCATTTAAACCATTTAAGTCTACTTTCAGTTTTTGAAAGTCTACTTTGAAGTATGAAAGTAACTTTTTAGATCCACTGTTAAAATCACCAAAGGGTACAGTTTCAAGTGTACTGCAAATAATATTCCAGGTATGCTATTATTTCAGCAATAATATACTTTTACTCCACTTTTAATGATGAATAAGAAAATGTTGAAGAAAGGAGACAAAATAGCTAGTTCAGATATTATTTGTTCCCACTGATTGTGGTAATAATGGCTTATAACAGATGCCAATATGAATGTAAATTTATCTAATGTAAATGGTCAGATTTGGTTTCAAATAAATATCAGAAAAATGTTTCTCTGTGTGGGTTAATACACTGTACATGAACGATCAGGCTCACTTACAACACTTTTCAGATATTCACACCAAAGCGGACCTGTTGCCAGAGACTTCCCTGTGCTAGATAGGATTTTAAAGCAGGATGGGATGTTAAACATGTTGCAGTACACCACAACTAAACCAGTATTATAAAGGGCTACTATCAAGAATACAGTATATGTACAACTACAAGCTAAGTAAGACACAAATATTTTTATACATTGTCCTACTTATGGTAAGTATATTTTGCTCAAAAGTTTAAGTATAGACTAAACATATTGAATAAAAGTTTCAGTATAAGCTGAGTCTAGGTAACATTAAGTGCTAGGTATACTAATAGTTGACTGTAACATTGATATTTGTACTTCCCATGAGTAGAAATTCTATTTAGAGACATCTTAAAGTTAGATTCTACTAATCACAACTCAGTTTAGGATGAAAAATGATCTATATGATGATTGCATGTATTCAAAACATGACTTGTCCCGGGAAAGAAATTACATATGCTTAGTCATATGTTTTGGGTTTTAATGACTGACGTTCACAATTAAATTTACGATAATAATAATAATAATAATAATTCATTTTATTTGGAGGCGCCTTTCACGACACCCAAGGTCACCTTACAGAATAAAAACACAAGAAATACAATCAAAAATACAATAAACATCCATACAAGCAACAAGACAAATAATATAACAGTAGACAAACAAACTGGTGGGAAGTAGTGCGTGATGTCCGGTTATAGTGAGTGGGCAAGTTTGAACAGGTGGGTTTTGAGTTGTGTTTTGAATGTGGTGATGGAGTCTATTTGTTTTATGTATGGGGGGAGGGAGTTCCAGAGTCTGGGTGCCGAGCAGCTGAAAGCTCGGGCACCCATGGTGCTAAGGTGTGAGGTGGGAGTGTAAAGGAGTCCAGCAGAGGTTGAGCGGAGGGTGCGGGAGGGGGTGTAATCTTGCAATAGGTCACAGAGGTAAGTGGGGGCTAGGTTGTGAAGGGCTTTGTGGGTGAGGAGGAGGTTTTTGTAAATGATACGGTATTGGACTGGGAGCCAGTGGAGTTGGATGAGGACGGGGGTGATGTGATCAGATGACTTGGTGCGGGTGATGATCCGGGCGGCCGAGTTCTGTATGAGTTGCAGTTTGTCGGTGAGTTTGGTTGGGAGGCCAGTGAGGAGGGCGTTGCAGTAATCAATACGGGATGTGATGAATGAGTGGACCAGGATTTCTGTGCTGGATTGGGACAGTGCTGGACGGAGTCTGGAGATGTTGCGGAGGTGGAAGAATGCAGTCCGGGTGATGTTGTAAATGTGAGGTGCAAATGAAAGTGTGCTGTCCAAAATGACGCTGAGGCTCTTGACGTGGGGGGAAAAGGGTACCGGAAAGCCGTCGATGATGATGGGAAGGGCAGGAGAGGGTTGTGACTTGGTGAGGGTGGATTTGGAGCCGATGAGAAGAGCCTCAGTTTTATTGCCGTTGAGTTTTAAAAAGTTATTGCTCATCCAGGTATTGATGTCGTGTAGGCAGGTGGTGAGGGAAGTGGGAGGAATGGCAGCGGTGGGGTTGGAGGAGATATATATCTGAGTGTCATCGGTGTAAGTGTGAAAATGGACCCTATGGTGACGGAGAATTGAACCTAGGGGTAGGAGGTAGATGGTGAAGAGAAGTGGACCCAATACTGACCCCTCGGGGACACCCATTGTGACACCCGTGCACCCAGATTTATGGTTCCGTAGTTGGACAAACTGTTGACGGTCAGTGAGGTATGATGAAAGCCAGGAGAGTGCAACACCAGTGATCCCAATGCCAGCCAGGCGGTCCAGGAGTATTGGGTGAGAAATGGTGTCGAAAGCTGCGCTGAGGTCCAGGAGGATGAGGATGGTGAGTAGGCCGGAGTCAGCTGCACGGAGGAGGTCGTTGGTGATTTTAACCAGGGCTGTTTCAGTGCTGTGATTGGGGCGGAAACCGGATTGGAAGGGTTCGTGGAGGTTATTTGAATTGAGGTGGGACTGTAATTGTGCTGCAACCACCCTTTCCAGAGTTTTGGAGATGAAGGGAAGGTTGGAGATGGGCCTGTAATGATTGAGGTCGGATGGGTCTGCACCGGGTTTTTTTAGGGTGGGTGTGATGGCAGCTAGTTTGAGGATTGGGGGAACAGTTCCAGTGGTGAGGGAAGAGTTAATTATTTCAGTAATCATGGGGGAAATGGATGGCAGACATGCTTTGACAAGCAGGGTGGGGAGGGGATCAAGCTGACAGGTGGTGGTTTTGGCTTTACGAATGAGTTCTGCGATGGTGTGTTCTGATACCGGAGTGAAATTGGTGAGAGAGCTGGAGAGAGGTTGGTTGGTGGTAGTTATCCAAGGTGGGTCATTTGTGGGAGTGCGTGTTGAGGCCAGTTGATGGTGAATGATGTTTATTTTGGAGCTGAAGAAGTCCAGGAAGGCGGTGCACTGGTCAGTGGAGATGTCTGGAGGGAGGGTTTTTGGAGGCTGAAGTAAGTGGTTGACAGTTGAGAAAAGGACTCTATTGTTTCCTGTGGCAGAGTTAATGAGGTTGGAGTAATATGATGATTTGGCAGTATTAAGTGCATTTTTGTAGTGGTGGAGGTGGTCGGAGTACATTTGGTTGTGCACAGTGAGTCCGGTCTTTTTGTAGAGTCGCTCCAGTCGACGGCCTGTGGTTTTGAGCTGGTGGAGGTCGGGGGTGAACCAGGGGGCGGAGTGGGTAAATGAAACTGAGCGGGTTTTCAGTGGAGCCAGGGCAGTGAGGGAGGAGGAGAGACAGTTGTTGTAGTGGTTTACCAGGTCAGCAGGGGAGGAGGATGAGGGGGGATTGGGGAAGGAGCTGATAAGGGTAGAGAGATCTGTGGGGTTGATGTGTTTGATGTTCCTGAAGGAGATGATCCGTTGTTCTTTGATTTTGTGCAGTTGGGTATGGATGTCATAAAGTATGGCTTTGTGGTCCGAGATGGGGAAGTCCATGATAGTGAGGTTGGCGGGAGTTATGTCTGTGCAGCAGATTAAATCGAGAATGTGACCTTTGTTATGTGTTGGTAGGTTGACGTGTTGTGTGATACCAAGGCAGTTCAGGAGTGATGTGAAGTCTTTTGCCAGGGTGCAGGATGGGTCGTCAATATGAATGTTGAAGTCGCCATGGAGGATAACAGTAGGGGACATTGTGCATACAGATGTTAACAGTGTTGAGAATTCAGTAAGGAAAACGATAACCTGAGCTTTGTGCTATTGAGTATAAAAAGTGCTTTATAAATAATGTTTGATTTGATTTGATATAGGTAATGAACGTTCTAAATATCTACAAAAATGTAATATGAAAAACTCCTGTTTTAGATATGCACAACCACATTGTTCTTTGTCTTCAGTTCCAGTTTTAACATTGAACCAGATACTGTGTACACCATGGGAGTGAAGAATTATTTACAATGTTAGTGCAAATTTCCAGGACTTTAACTGGTCCCATCAATCAACAGTATTAAAAGTAGAGATAAAACATGTGAAAGAATACGAAGTATATAGATTTTAATTATTATTATGCATTATGTATTTACTTTGAACATAAGAAAACACCTCAGCAATTTATTAAAATACAACATTGGCATTTCCTCATGAGCTGTGTGTGTGTGTGTGTGTGTGTGTGTGTGTGTGTGTGTGTGTGTGTGTGTGTGTGTGTGTGTGTGTGTGTGTGTGTGTGTGTGTGCGCGTGTGTGTGTGTGTCATGGCTATATCCGTAGAATAAGACGAATTAAGCTTTGAGGAGGATTTGGGATGCTTTATTGGGGTTTAAAGTTGATGTGGCAGCAGAATCTGAGCAGATAATTGTCCACCAATTGTCTTCTTTGTGGTTTTCTTCTCTCTCAGTTTCTCCACCACACAAACAAGCACAGATCCAATCCGGTACCCAGACACTCAGGCTGTAATAGGCTGCGTGAGGGCTGACGTCGGTGCGCCGTGGTACAGTGAGAGAGCGAGGAAAAAGAGAGCGAGGAGAGGAGAGAAGAGTGAGAAGCCTGCAGTTGACTAGCATAGATGGAGAGAGAGGAAAAACTAAATGGAGTGTTCATTTTCAGTTTATTCTTAAATCTTCTGTCACGTTTTTAACTTTCCGTAACTCTCCATTGGTCACTGGATTCCTACTAAATATAACGACCTTCTGTATTCCCTCCATCATCCAGTGAAACCGCCCAGAGATTGTGGGAGGGAGGTGAAAAGATTAAACTCTTTCCCTCCTCCTCTCCTTTTTTGGCCTCCCTCCGTCATCTCTGTGCCTTCTCTCGGCCTCTGCCCCCTGTCCAACCCCTCTCTTCCTCGCCCTGGCCGGGTTTCACTTGGAGGTGGTGGTGTAGCAGCCGTGGGGGTGCCACTGCATGTCACGGATGCGCCTGATGGACTGCATCTGGGGGCAGCGGGCACCGAACTCGTTGAAATGCTTGAATTCACCCTTCTCCAGCAGGAACTGACTGCCGCGGTAGCCGGGGAACTGGTAACCCACCCAGCTGCAGGGCGAAAACCGGAAAAGAGAGAGGGGAGATAAAGCACAGAACTGCAAAGTTGCAGAAGAAATGATTCAAAAGAGAATATTTAGCTGAAAGAGAGGGGTTAAAAGATAAACGGGCAAGTGAGGAATGTGGGAAAAAAAAGATGCTAGACGAACGGACGCAGAGAAATCAGCAAGGATAAATATCTAACAAATACAGACATGGATTTGTTCGTCATGCTTCCAGACTTAAACCCAGACGGCACTGCCTGCAAGCTGTTTGTGTGAGACAGCAGTAGGTAGGCACAACTGATGAAGTGATCAGAATGGAGAGAGCATCTTTGCTTCCTGCCACACCTCCGAGAGCACCGGCAGGGAGACCGAGCTGCTGACGTTCATGACACCCTCAGCTCGCCGCTGCTGAAAAAAGCCTCTATTCCTGAACCCTCTCCCAGACAGCTCAGACTGGCTGGCCGCGCCGCCGTTTGGGAATGACGTCACAGATGTGGAAACTGTGTTATACACACACACACACACATACACACAGAGCAGCGCACGGGGCTGTAATTTTGACGCAGTTCTTGCAGAAGCACAGGGTAATGTTATTGGTCAGCGCTGTGGAAATACGCATGAATACGTGAGTGGAGGCTGCAGCCTGCGAGACGGTCCAGCTGCAGCCTCACAGGCAGGGCATGAAAGGTACGGAGGCAGGTCTTCTTGATGTTTTAAAAGCATGCTTTTAGAAAAATGTTCTCTCTTAGTTTAATGAGACGAAACCAATAAATAAGATGCAACACCCAGAAACAAGTGAGCTCATTAATGAACACGAAACATCTAAAGTTTTCTGCTTTCAAAATGCATGTGTTTTCCAGGAAAGCAACTGCTAGTAGAGTCATCAATCACTTCCTAGAAGCACTGTAAGGATAAAAATAGTGCTATGTTTTATCTTTTCCAGTAGGGTTCCCCCAAGGGGGCACTGGTTTAGGGGATTATGTAGTGCCATATATATATGGTGCACTATTGTCTAGTCTGGTGCAGAATTATACAGTGCACTACATTACATTTATATACTGTAGTGCCCTCCTGACCCTAAACCTAGTCTAGTGCACTAGATGCAGGATTATACAGTGCACTACGGTCTATAGCACATTAGACCGTAGGGCACTATAGAGCTCCGGACCCAACGTGGCCCATTTTGTTTAACAGATCATTTTGGCAGCAAAGAGAACCACTCGTGCAAATTAAAGTTCCCGGCATAATCATGACCTTAAGAGCGTCCTAGTTTTCCGCAAATTTAAACCCAGAAAGATAAAGAAAATTGTGTTGATAAAAATGAAAGTCTCAATATTAGAGCCTTACAAAACTCCGGGAGTACATTTTAAAAGCATCGAAACTGCAACGGACCTGCCAGATCTCCGATGTCCCGACATCTACAACTACCTGGTCAACTGTCCTTCGTCCTACTCTGGGCTTTTGTCATTTTCGAGAGAATCGGACGTTAACTCTGGAGCTTAGTAAAGTATTATTTTATCATGACTGGAAGGATAAGTGGCACTTCATTCATTTAATTCATGAAGGCGCTAAATAAATGAGATAAAATGGATAAATTAGACTGTTTACTGTGTGAATGAAAGATTTAAGGCACCACCTCATGGATTAACGTAATACGTCTATGATAAATAGTGATCATGCAGGTGCTTTTTTTTAGTTCATTTTTTTTAGGTGAATCTTTCACAAAGACTAAATGACCCTCATATGAAGGTGGTCTGGTGGTCAGAGAGGATGGTGTTGTGCTTGGAGCCCACTGCAACTGCACAGCTGCTCTCGGTCGCACGTTTCATGGCATAAATGCATTTATCTCGCCTCACTGGATCTTTACGAATACGATTCAAAAAGCGTTATCTGTTCCCCTTTGTCTCATATTCTGGAGTGTCGGTGCACAACGGCTGTCGGTCATCGTTTTCTACCGTCTACCGGCGCAGAAACTTCCCTCTCACCCGCTTCAGCTTCAGCGTCAAAAGGGCGTTTGCTCACATACTAGAGTGTTGCATGCTGGGAATCCTGTCAGCAGAATTAACTTTTAGACTTCCTGTGCGTACTTCCTGCAACAACCTTTTGTAGTTTTCAGGTCAAGTAGAAAGATGGATGGTTACATCAGTCCTGTTGTTCAACGTTTATCAACGATGTAGCGTAGATTGCGTGGATAAGCTACATGCTAATATGCTACATAGAGCAAAAAGAAACGCGCTTGACTGTGAAGTGAAAACAGTACTACATTCAAGCATTAACCAATGGCGTCACCCCGGTTCTTGATAGCACAATTGACCAAAATGTCTTGGCACGAGGATCTAGCTGGAGCTAGCTGGAGCTAGCTGGAGCTAGCTGGAGCTAGCTGGGGTAGATGAGCCTATAATGATGCTTCCAGTAATCACATGACATAAGTAAAACTGTCCTGTTGAGCGAGTGTGAAGACAAAGTTCAGTGAGCAGACATTTGTGAGCAAGCGAAGAACCATTCTTTAAGATATAAGCAAAGTACGGCCTTGTTGTTTTCTCAACAGGAGGTGTTCTTTAATTAAATATAACTATAAACTGTAATATACATTTCCTGCGAACCACGAGTGGCTCTTCTCTGTGGACTTGTGTGTGTGTTTGTTTGTTGCCAAGTCGGTGCCAGAATACTCACGTTCCACAGCTGACCATGATGCTGCCCACCCGGTCTGTGAAGCCGTAGGAGAACAGGCTGGGAACGTCGTCGTCCATGATCTCCATCTTACGTCCCTTAAACTCTCCAACTTCAAACAGGCAGATCTTGTGCTTCTCGGGATCCTGCAAGGCGGTAAGCAAAGAGAGCAAGGAAGATCGTGAGAACTCCGCCTCAACCAGCCACTGCATGGCGCTGCAGTCTGTAAACCTTGGGGGGGGGCGTCGCTGAGGCACAGTGGGAGTAATAAGGCGTAAGAGTAATAAAAACGTAATAAGGCCGCGAGGATGGCTGCAAAGTCCTCTCATGGCTGTGTGCCCCACCGGCACAACCAGACGGAACAAAGCAGTGAACAGAGATGTTTAGGACGATGTCTTTGACTGTGGACCGCAAGGTAGAGGAGAAACTGTCTTGAAATTGTGGCACGCCATCTTGCTTTGTGGAAACCCTTTGGAGAGTGGAGGTGGGATGGAGCACCACTACGCCCCAGGCTGTGCGAAAGTAGCAAAACGGGGCTCACCATTCTGACGGGCCTGAAGGACAGCAGGTAGTCGTTCTTCTGAGTGTTGCTCCAAGAGTCCCAGCGTGGGTACTCGCCCTTCTCCAGGATGAACATCTCACCAGAGAAGTTCATCTGCTCAAAGCCCACGAAGCTGCAGATGGGACAAAGAAGGGATGAGCGCTGCAGAAAAGCCAGATCTGCTGATTACACCTAGAAGACGAGATCAATACGCTCGCCGTGCAGCGGCCCACTCAGCCTTGACAATGGTCGTGTGTTGTCATTCCTATAGTCTATAATCCACTGCATGTCTCGCTGACTTCTTCTGTTGCTGCTTTTGTGATTTTCTTTTGAAGTGATGGAAGCAAAAATTGATTTTGCAAGTTTTGCAATGACAAAAACCAGCGACGGTCCCTTCAGCTGTCGATGCCTCCTGAAAAACCTATTTACTTTCTTTCATGTTAGATTAAATGATGATTACGTGAGTTCATATGCTGCTCCCTGGTCATGTAATGACCTTCAGAATGATCTGAGGTTACTGATCACTCTGGGGGAATTTCATTCCATTTTAAAGGATCGAGAAGCTAGTTCTCTTGGCCAATGTGATTGTTTTTAATCAAATAGTACTGAAAAGTTTTACATTATACATTAAACACTCTTTCTGCTGCCCTCTTGGTCAGGTCACTCTTGGAAAAGAGATTTTAATCTTAATGAGTCTTTACCTGGTTAAATACAGGAGACTAACTAACGAACATATAATTATAAATAACTGGAGGAAGGCAGCTGCATTGCAACGATGCTGCTGACAGTTGTGTTGCTTTGTTAGTAGTTGGGAAAGTAAAGTTCTCTCTGCTGCTGCACTTCCTGCACAGCACTCGGGATAAAAGCACCGGCTAAATGCCTAAAAGCCAAAGTGTGTAATTCCAGATAATGGTGAGGCCCATCTCTGAAATCACCTGCTCTCGGCTGGCAGGAATGTGTCTGCGTGGAGCGGTACTCACACATGTGGGCGTGTGCTTGTGGCAGCGTGTGATCGGACTACTTACGGCCCACACTCCACGCGCAGGGAGCGAACCCTGTCCATGCCCATCTCACACACGTTCACGCACTCGCTGGTGATCTCGATGACGCGGCCCTGGAAGTTCTCCTGGTCGTACACGCTCATCTGGAGGGAAGAGAGGGGCGTGAGCAGGGACGTCACAGAGCAGGAGAGGGTGTGACGTGCAGGAGACAGAAGAGCCCATGCTGTCGTGGCAGCTATTTTTACACAGTTTCAACGTATAGAGGCCTCACAAATGTTCCAGCCGGCATCAACTTGGGATGGTGTTGCTGTAGCCGGGTGTCTCTGTTCGTACCTTGTAGGACATCCCGCTCATCTCAGACATCTTGTTCTGGGCGGCCTTCCCATCAGGCTGGGATGAAGGCTTGGCCTTGTCTCCTCCGGCAGACATGACTGAAACCAGAGATGAATATGTTACTATACAGTATGCATGCATTCTGATTATATACATATGTAACAACACACGTTATATACAACCTCTTACATTTACATCACCACCTCATTTATTTTGCACAAGATACATTTACTGAAATTATTCAGAGAAATTTTCACTGGTTTTGATCAGATCAGTGAAAGTTGAGTAAATGTCACCAGGATTATGTTGGCAGTTCAGCTTCCTTGATAAAAGGGAAATGAACATTTCTTTGTTTGAGCGTATACATTTGACTGACTTTGGTTCTGGACTAACAAATAAGAAACTCAGATGACGCTATCCCATCTCTGTTTCTGGAGGTCAGTGAAGTCTAACGGCGAGTATTTGATCGAGTAGTTCAGGTTTGCAGGTTTGTACATGCTTTTGCACATACTGTACGCGATCATCTGCACATAACTGTGGTTTTCCAAACACATTATTCAGCCTGAAGCTTTTGTGAAACCACAGACCCAGAAAGAGTAGAATGGTTATCCAGTTAGCTCGTCTTCATATCAACCCAACTCTACATCACCCTGCATTTGCTCTACCTGGGAAGTGCACAAAGCTGTGACACGCGTTTATAAAGAGGCACAGCCCATCAGACAGGGTTAGGGGTTAATGTCTGACTCCACCCCCAAATACCAGCTGCTTTGGGCAGAGCTGTATGGCTGGAAAGAGTGCAGCTGTTTTTGTATTCCTATTCCTTAGTACAGATGTTTCATTCAGACCTCATAACAGGAAGAATATGTTTCCTTTGAGCTTCAGTCACCGTGAGTGTCGGTCGTGGTGAGAGAGTAAAGGGCTGCACAAGCTGAATCAAGGAGTAAAACCAAAAACTGGACATGGAATTACTCTCAAACCGGATTGAGAAGGAAAGGAAAACATATTGATGCATCGTCACTGTCCTGTGTGACAGGTTTTCTCCCAAAATAGTTCTGCTTTCTGTTAAAATGCAAGGAAGGGTTAAACATGGTGACACCAGTTTCACCACGAAACATGGCACAAAGTCTGACGACTGCAACACAAACACTAACAAAATCAGCACTTTTCATCCAAATTCAACCAAAAAGCAAAGCGAAGCATAAAAAAAGTTGGAGTATCACTTGAATCTTTGCGGCTAACCGAGATAAGGTACCGGTATCTTTTTAACATGAGCGCCCACATGAAGGGGTTTTAGGAATATTTACAACTTTAAAAAGCAGAAACTTCCCAAATGTCCTGAAAAGCAGCGTTCCAGTGTCGTACTCCTTCAACCAAATTCAGATTTGAAAAAAAGTATTTGTTTCAACCGAACTGATGCAGAGGGATCACCCGCTCTGAAGCATCCACCAATCAAAAAAGTCAAAGTTCAGCTTTTACTGATCTGGTGGAATAGCCCGATCAGCAGCCGTTAGTCGGTCGTTCTGGCCGCCCGGCCTCTCGTTGGTTGTTTCTCTGTGGGATGTTTGTCTACACTCTTACCTGTGGTGGTGTGTGCGTGAAGGGGTGGACTGGGCTGGGGCTGGTGGTCTGTGTGTGAGTGTGCAGGGCCCCCCATGGTTTTATATGCTGGCGCCCAGAGAGAGGGGATTATGGACACAGAAACAAACTCGCTGAGCTCACAGCCCCCACAGAATAGAAATACCCCCATCATCAAAGAGAGAGAGAGAGAGAGAGAGAGGGAGAGAGAGAGGATGTATCTAAAAGATATAAGGAATACAACAAGCTGAAAACCAGTGTGCAGTATATTTGGCCTCAGACAGACAGAATAAGCTCCTAACAGCTCAGGTGAGGTACGACTCCATCGGTGTAAGTTGGGTAATGTTGCATAATCGAGCCTAACTTGAGCAGCGGGATGATAAAAATGGAGCTGCTTCATATTTAAGAGCCTGTCACAAAATTATACTTTCCGATTGAGAGCTGCAATAAAGAGGCGTTAGGACAAACAATAACAGGAAAAGCAATAAGCGGCGAGAAGCAATAACCTTGCTGCACCTCTGAGCGAGCGAGAGGGTTCGGAGTGCCCAAGGACACTGAACTAAATCCGTCTCACCATCACAGGAGCAGAGGCCTATTGAATTAAAGCCCCGCTCCTCCTGCGGAGGTGAGGGTAATGTTGATGTGGGCGTCAGCTGCAAAAGGAGCGGTCCACGGGTCGATTCTCTCAGAGCGCACGCGAGGGAGCAAACTGATTAAATGTAGCTCCAAACATGGCTGCACGGGCGAGGTCATGTGACAGGCGACAGTCAAGTCCTCCAAAAGGAGGCTGGAAGAACCCCAACCCTCACCCTGGTCGGTGAGGGGAGGTGTGGACGAAGGAAAAGGAACGATGCACTCTGGGCGGGCGTGGGCCGTCCTCCAGCCCTGATGAAGGCTATGACGCTGCAGCCTGAGAGATTACAGAACCAGGAACAACCACAACAACCCCACAATTAAAGGCATCAAATACGTATTTGCTTCATTTATTCACACACTGCTCAGCCCATGAAGATGAAATTACAACCATCATCTGTTATCGGCATCAACACATCTCACATCGGAAACAAAATGAAACCAGACAACGATTTAAAGCTGGTGACCCGAAGGGTCTGAATATCTAGACCACGTCGATGCCCCCAGACCTCCGGGATCAACCCCTGGAGGTCCGGGGCTCTTTGGGCTCCTTTGGTTTTGCTTCATATATCTCTTTAAATGATACGTTCACCACGGTAACATCGATGTCCCTTTATTCCAGCACAATCTGAACAGCCTTATTGTAAGTTTCTCCATTATACAAATTGAATGTATCTGCAGCAAAATGTAGAGTTATAAAAAACAACCCAAGGACACATTGAGGACATGTGAACATGCAGAACAGCGGCTGTTGAGGACAGTGAGTTTAGACAAAACATAACACAAGAACCTTGTATGTAACGTTTTAATTTCCCCATCTGAGGCTGTCAGACGTGCAGCGTTCATGATTCAGGTCTCATGTCTGTTTGTTCATTTGTTGTCACAGATATTTCTGTAAGTCCATATGATTCTGTGATTTAGCCTCTGAATTGTTTTCAGATATGAACAAAGCTAATTACGGACCACAACCCACATCACACACCCAAACATGCACAAGGTCAACAGCTTTGTCGCTGCTTTGTTTGTCCGGGAAGCAATATTGTTTGGTTTGGTTTTTTTTAATAAAAAAGGATGTGAATGCTCCAGCACCGTCATGCTCATCTTCAGTAAGATTCTCAACATCAATTACATTCCTCTCCCCCGGTTTCCTCCACTTTGGGACGCCACCATTGAAGCGCGCTCCAAATCCTCCTCATTCTCTGCCTATAGTCCCGGCCATTGTTGCTCTATACGATGGCACTGCTGACTTATACGGATAGAGCGCATTCATCGCCCGCACCTCTGTGGCTGCGCTGTATATGATCTGCTGAGTCGGCAGGCCGCAAAGGGTTGCAAAGACAGAGAGACAGAGAGACAGAGCGCTGGAGAGGGAGGGAGAGGCCGGCTCTGCGGCGAGCGCTACACACAACGCCGTCAACACCAGAGCTCCAGCTCTCACCTGCGTCCAGCTCCTCCCTGAGGGGGTGGGGCTTCGAGAAATGTTAATCTGTCGTCAAAATAAACATCTTTAAGGGGGAACACATGCAAAAATGAAGTGACCAACGACTGAAACAGAGTCCAGTCAGTGACTGCGTTTACATGAACTCAATAACCCTTTTAAAACCCGAATATTGGCAATAACCCGAATTTGCACGGCCAGGTGAACAACAATAACCCCTTTGAATAACTGGAATTTGCTCATATTCCGGGGGGGGGGGTGGATAAGGGGGGGTGACGACATCCACTGCCAATCCAGGAAGCAGGAACACACAGAGACACACGTCAAGCACTGGAAATCTGCAACAAAAAAAACACAAACAAAACACGAAACCGGCACGGAGCCAACCAAAACAACAACAGCAATCGACCTAAATCTTGAGATCCGATCGCAGTCTCAGCTAAGCTACCGCTACCGCTACCGCTACCTAACCCCAAAAACTACCGAGCCAGCATGCAGGTGAACAAGCCAGTGTGTATGTCTATGTGTGTGTATGCGTGTATGTATATGATCATGTGTGTGCGTGTGTCTGTCTGTGTGTGTGTGTGTGTGTGTGTGTGTGTGTGTGTGTGTGTGTGTGTGTGTGTGTGTGTGTGTGTGTGTGTGTGTGTGTGTGTGTGTGCGTGTGTGTGTGTGTGTGTTAATATTGATAAATTATTAAGTTTTGTTGTTCTGCCAATGGAGGCTCAAATCCTCCATGGCAGGACCCTTCCACACCGCATTCTCACCGACACAGACACACAATCACGCACCGTTTCCCCCTCCCCGGGGGGGTCCAGCACCGCCAGAAGGCACCCCAGGCTGCACGGCGAGCCCCGCCAGGCCCGGGTAACCCGACCCACCCATCCCAGGCTGGCGAGGGAACGCGGGTGATGTGGGACCCCCTAACCCTGGTGTTGAGTGCATGTGATTAATGCCATAAAAACAGGGAGGGGGAGGGCCAAGTATCGATTTGACACCGACCCCCCCTCCCGAACTACGTGTCCTTGTCAAATGTATTTATTAAGTGTTGAATGTGCAGTGTCTACAGTGCTGTTAAAACCGTGAGGCGGGGAGTGCCGGGCCACGTGGGACAATGCCCCCCACGACCCGGACCCCCCGCCCTTTGCCTATGTGCGTATGAATCGTGTAGGGGGGAAAGGAGGGGGAGCGGAGGCCGAAGCCAGGAAGCAGGACCAGCAGAGCCGGCCCTGGTAAGACACCCACGTTCCCCCACCGGCCATCCAGTAGACGGGGGCCGGCCCTCCGAGCCGGGCCAGGGCCCCACCGTACCTCCACGGGCGCCCCCGGCGCCGCCTGAGCCCCCAGACGGAGGGGGAACCGGTCCAACATCCCCCCATTTATACTGACAACATAAGACATAGACACCTGGGAATGGTGCCACCCCGCCGCCGCGCCCGCCCGTGCACCCCCCAGCCAGGGGAGGCCCGATCCCCGGACCCGGCCCCAACCCCCCCCCCCCCCCCCCGGGGCCACCCCGGCGGACACCCCAAGGGTCACGGAGTCCCCACAAACGCAGGGGCACTCGGCCCCTGCCCAGCGACGGAGGACCAAGGCAGCAATGCCCCCCCAGCGCAGACAGCCACCCCCCACCCAGGCAGGGCCGGGCCCTCCGAGCGGGACCCCCACGCCCACGGCGCAGCCCGCCCCGGGAAAACCGGAGATGCCCTAGCCACCGCTAGGGCTGTTTTTAATTTAGACACACTGTTATTAAGACAAGTCTCTCATAATAAAGAACCCACAGAACCACCCTGGATCTTGTAGGAACTAGGAATAACCCTGCAGTCTGAGAACGGAGAGCTCAGTTAGGAACATACGGTTTTGCAAATATCGCAGAGCTAAGCCATTTAGGGTTTTATACACAACTAATAACATTTGAATTGGATTCTAAGTTTTACGGGGAGCCAATGGAGCAAAGCTAACACTGGAGAGACGTGGTCTCTCATGTTGATTCCTGTCAGCACTCGCTGTTGCATTTTGGATCAGCTCTCACAAATCCTGATTACAAATAACACCCAGGCCCACACCCCAGTCTAGTGCGTCGCCTGTCCTTGTTACATGAAATGACTCAGGGTCGGGTGCTGAGCTGGTCCTGTCAATAACCCATCTCCGAGGGTATGCACAACAGCATGGGTGAGGGGCCGCATTTGATCAATGGATGCGCATATGCGCTACCGTGAAGAGGAGGGGAGAAACGAGATCTGAATGGTGCGAGTAATCTGGCCGTGCAATGATTGGCAGCACCCGAAATCTGACCAATCAGATTGCTGCGCGTGCAGCCAGGCTCTTGCAGAGATTTCAACTTTTCATATAAAAGACATCACAAATCAGGAGTGAGCAAGAGAAGAAAAAAGGCAAAACACGAGGAAACTCCGGCCTCACTTGAAGGTGGACATGTTATTGAAATAAAACTTTGTAGCACAAACACCTGAGCTGCCAATCATCTGTCTCCAGTCTCTGTCTAGACTGGAGAATTGTGTTTTTCCAGCAGCCCTGATGAACAGTTACTCAACCCCTTTTTTAACGCCCTCTGCATTCACCTCTGTTGAAAAAGACTGGTAAAATGACCAGTTGGTCGTATATAAGCTACAAACTTTAGCCAATATATAATAAATTGGCTATAGTTTTACATCAATTTATATTGTTAAGAAGTTTGGCTATTTTTAATGAGATAAATGTGCATCTGCAAAAGGCACACGTGCGTGTTTAGCTCTGATTTCAGACCTGCGAGACCTGCTTTCAGTTTTTTGTGGGGGATTGAGGTGATGAAGGTAACTTTCTTATGATGAGTAATTGGTCGCTATTTGTGACTTGTTTGTTTCAGTTTTAAGTTTTTTATTTAATATTTATTTATTATTTCAGGTTGATTTTTATTTTAGATTTCATTTGACTCATACAGTCAAACCACTTTATATATATATAGCTAACGTTTCTATACTGTAAATCAACAAATCTATGTGTAATTATGGCTGTGGACTTTTGATTGGGTGGTGACTTAGACAAAGACTTAATAATATAGATCTAGAGCGTTTTTTTCATCCGTGTGTTGCTAACCACAACACGCAGAAGAGAGTTTCAAGATGTACTCAAAGTAAAATGACTGTTGAGGTGGTTGATTATATGAAAGGTATATGAAAATAGTTTTGACAGAAACTGACTCCATAAAAGACCAGTTTATCCAAAAAGGGCAAAAAGAAGAACCCCAGCTGTTTGTGCATACCCCACATCTGTTGAAAACAAGCTGGTTATCATGTCTTAGCTTTGCTCATACTAATATAAGATGTCAACCAACATTATCTATTCTGATCAAATCTGTCCGTCCATCCATCCTCCTTCCAGATTCCTCGACTGAAACTGCAGCTAAAGGAGGAATATCAGAGCTGAAAGGAGCTGCAGCTTCCGGGCTCCGGACCCTTCCAGGCCGACCCAGAGCTGGTTCCTCGCTCCGTCAGCACATCTCACAATAAAACCACTTCTGGCTGCTCTGAAGTCAAGTTCATGAAAAGAGCTAAGTAGCGAAGGCAGTAACAGTTGGTGAACTGTTACCGTGGACTGAAAGACAGCTGTAGCTCCTAATTATGCTTTTATTGTTATTTTACTGATGACATTCAGAGGAGGTTTCTTGGAAGTCAAAGTCAAGTCCAGAGGAACCAAAAAAATAGAATAGAATAGAATAGAATAGAATAGAATAGAATAGAATAGAATAGAATAGAATAGAATAGAAGACTTTATTTATCCCCCAGAGGAGAAATAAATTCAGTCGTAAAAGAGGAGTAAAATAACTTAACTAGCCTCGGGTCAGGCTGTATGTGTGTTTATGTGTCTGCTGGAGTTTGACATTTTAACTTGAGGGGGTCAATATAAAACGACTCACTCCTGGAGCCTAGTGGTTATTTGAGGAACTGCACCTTAAATGCTTCCAGGTTGGGGTCACTTTCCACAGAGCTGCTTTCCTTCAGGTGTGTTTTCACATTTTCCCCTGAACAAAGTCCCACTCTCACGTTGGAGACATCTTCCCCCTCACGCCCATCCTGCCCCCCCCGTGGGTGCGGGTGGCCGTGTTTGTCGGAGAGCGTTTCCAGGGCAGGTGTCTGGATCAGACCTCAAAGTGCTGCAGCATCCATGGCTGCGGCCTCTGCAGCATCCGCTCGTACGGAGTACAGAGATGAGAGTGAGTCACACAGCCGCTACGCCTGCAGATCTCTGTGGACAGCCGACTGGCGCTGCGTGCCAGTCCACGTGCATGTTTATGTAAGTTTGAGGCCACTGCATCCTACAGACTAAGAGGCAGCGAGGAGATGGTTTCAACTTCACCTGAGGAGCTCGCAGGGATTTTTTTATGAGCCAGTGACGATGCAGGATTTTCCACCTGAGGAGGTTATTTAAAGCTGGAACACAAGTTTCAGGTCAGGGATGTGCTTTTTGGTCCTTTAGATGAAACAGTGTTGCTTTTTTCCCATTAACTTTATGTGAGCAGGAAGTTCAGATACCTGTAAGTCAATGAAACCAAGAGATCCTTTATTGGGACAACTTCAGGAGGTCATGACAACAGCATGTCCTCGGGTTTCATGCTGGGTGCCCCCCCTGACCTCCCAAGACATTTTCTAACTCCTAAATAAGCACAACAATTCGAAAAATGTGAACATTTTAACTGGAAATAAAAAATATTTGACTAAATTCATGTTTAAAGGTGAAACATGGATGTGTGATGCGACCCGGTTCAGTGAGACGCTTCACTACAGCGTCTTCTGACCGACACCTGTTAATCACGACGAACCAAACAACCAATAATCACAGAGTTTTAGCGATACCCGGCTTGTTGATCTCCACTGAACCTGCATCACAGAACTTTCTATGATTAGAAACCATTAAAAAAAGGTAATTTTTTCATAATATGTGTATTTATAGAACTTAGTTTTTGTGGAGAAATCCCTGCTACACTTTTCCTCTTTCAAGTTAAAGGAAATATGCAACTTTGATTACTCTGAGGTAAAAATAAAAATCTGCAATGAGATTAAAAATCTTTTATAGGTTGAAGCTTTGAAAAATCTGACTTTAGTCTTTTAAAAAAGAAAAGAACGATTTAAGTGTTGAATGTTGAATAACTTCATTAGAGTTTCTGTTTCGGGGTATTTTGTACTTTGTGCTTGATGCAGATTTATGATTTTTAGCTGTATTATACTATTTATTGTCAAGGTGCTACCAGCCAACATTGGGGCTGCATGCATAAACGATCCGTTTAAGCAGTCAGGAAAATGTATATTTGGACGTGAAGTAAAGATGTTTACAAATCACACATTCACGAAGGCGTTTGCAGGTTTGAGCCTGTTATGATGAAGCAGAAATAGATTTTTCTTATTAAAAAACAGAATAACAGGAGCGCTGCTGGTGTCCCCACAACCACCGGTGCTCTTGCAATGGGTGCAACAGTAATCTCAAAAGGAAAAAATGCAGGCACTCTGGTGGCTTGAAAAAATAAAAAAAAAACCTTTATTGGACTGGGTTACATACTAAAAAACACCCTTCCATACACCCTGAGGAAGGCGTAAGCCGACACGCGTTGTTGTTTTTTAGTATGTAACCCAGTCCAATAAAGGTTTTTAAATTTTTTCAAGCCACCAGAGTGGCTGCATTTTTTCCTTTTGAGATTTTTCTTATTGTTTGATTGTTATCCTCTTTTATGAAACATGTGGAACAATCATGCATGAGTATGGCTGCTCGGTTGTGTTGCAGAACCTTGTTTTTTCAGATTTTCTAGCACATAGTTATAGTTTATGTGCCACTTCAGGTTTCTGAGGTGTATTTAATACAAATTGTCCTTCTGTTCATCTGACTGATGATTATCTCCACGCAAAGATCTACAACCAGGTGAGGAAGTGAATACAAGCAGCAGACAGGGGTTTCCTCCGCAGGGAGGAGAACCTTCTCTCCCTTAGAGATCGGGTGAGAAGTTCACGTGTCGGTAAAAGACAGAGTACAGTTGCTGCTCCTCCACGTGGGGAAAGCTGGTGGAGGTGGATCCAGCATCCCAGGATGCCTCCGGTTCTTCTCCTCGGGGACGTGTTTCATGCACGTGCAGCAGCAGAGAGATGATGGTGCTGCAGTCAGGGAGAGCGCCAGATAAATCCAGATGAGTTAACAAGAGGTCGCCTCCCGTACTCTTTCCACTCTCAGCTGGTGCCCTTTTCACCTCTGTGTTTGTTATAAAACCATCTATTTTTCTCACCTCTGCAGGGTGTTTTGTTATAAGAGTAACTCGTTGCTCTGACTGTTTGCTTGGTTTGTTCTCCATTCAGCAGTTTATCTTCTGTTTGTGATTCAGGAGCCGAGACTCCAGTTTTTTACGTGATAATTAACAAGTAGGCGAGCGTCTGCATCCGTTCGCGGCTAAAGATGGGAGAGCAAATCGTGTACATGAGGATCTACAAACAATTTAGAGCTGCAAAAGAGAAGCGTTTACATGCTCAACCTTAGAAATGTGGAGAAAAGGATGTATTTGCACGTGTTTGCAGGGGTCGCAGGGGTGCTTCCGTTGTGGGATGGCGAGGTCTCGGGGGTGGAGAGGTGGGCGTGTGGTGCCTGGCTTGATGGTGTTGCTGATGTGTTGCTGCTGTGATGTCTTGTGCCGGCCAGCCGGTGTGTGTGTTACATGTATTGTTTTGCATGTACACGTAGGTATGTATGTATATATAGATAGGTGTGTGTACATTGGGTATAGATTTACTTTATAGATTTATTTATTTGAATTGATTTATTTACAAAGAGATGCTATATCTTGTGTATATGTGTATGTATATACAGGACTGTCTCAGAAAATTAGAATATTGTGATAAAAATCTTTATTTTCTGTAATGCAATTAAAAAAACAAAAAGGTCATACATTCTGGATTCATTACAAATCAACTGAAATATTGCAAGCCTTTTATTATTTTAATATTGCTGATTATGGCTTACAGTTTAAGATTAAGATTCCCAGAATATTCAAATTTTTTGAGATAGGATATTTGAATTTTCTTAAAGGTATTGTGACATCATTTTTAACATGCTTTTAACACTATTAAAAGTCTTGGCCAACATCCCTCAAATGTGTCTAAAAGAGTGTAACAAGAAAAACTTCACTCCAGTACTCCATTCCTGGCTTTTTATTACAGTGTTTTTTTGCGCCGTGAAAAACGCTTACTTTCCCCCCTTTCCTGTCAATCATTGCTCCGCTCCTCCTCCAAACCTCCTCCTCCTCCAGCCATACGCTCACAGCGGCGTCGGAGAGTTAAGCCGGGAGCGACAGGCGAAGCATGCACGGAAAAGCAGGAGGGCGAACCACAGCAAACAATCATAAAAATAAAGGCATGCAAGCAGCACTGTCCCCTTATCTTAAGTCCAGTCAGTGGCCGCGGGTCTTCTTAGCAGTTTTCCTCCGGTGATTAGAACAAAAGAGGCTCTAAACAGCTCCGTGTTAAGCCTCATTTATGGTTCCGCGTTAAATCGACGTACGGCGTACGGTGCGCGTCGCCGCGTAACCCTACGCCGTAGGCTCTGCGTCGGTGTAACGCGGAACCATAAATCAGCCTTTATGGCGCGCTGGAGAGGAGAGGAGACAGGGAGCTGGGTGGAGGGGGCGGTGATTTAGCGGATCGTTACGTAACGATCCGCCACCAAACCACATGCGCCGTTTTTGCATAGTTATGCGGAAAATCCCAGAAAGCACACAATACACTGAATGTTAAAAGTTTGTTGTTTTTTGGGTGTAATTGATGTCAAGACACCCAACAAAACACAAAAAATCAAGAAAAATGTGTTTTTCATGTCACAATCCCTTTAAGCTGTAAACCATGATCAGCAATATTAAAATAATAAAAGGCTTGCAATATTTCAGTTGATATGTAATGAATCCAAAATGTATGACATTTTTGTTTTTGTAATTGCATTACAGAAAATCACAATATTCTAATTGTCTGAGACAGTCCTGTAGATGCATAGATTCATACTAGCGTTAACGTGTCTGGAATGAAATGACCACCATAGCGGAGCTGCCGCTCAGCATAAAGACACTTTAGTGACTTAAAACATTACTGGGAAAATGTTTTATGCAATAATGAAGTAAACATTGACTTTTAAAGAACTAATATTCACAGCTTTATTGCTGGTACCAGCTACCACAGCTTACCACCATCACAGCGTCGTCCCAACAGGTGCAGGGAGCTCGGCTCAGGCTTGCTCTGCTGCCGCGGGTCCTGGAGCATTTCATGTCATAAAGAGAACAATGAATTCCCCACGTTACCAAAATATCCTGCAGGGATTTGTCCAGGTGACTTTACACCAGCTGGAGAGAGAGGTAAATAAATGAGAGGAGAAGGGTAAATGATGCAACAGGACAACGATCGTCCGAGATAGAACGACTTCAGGAAAAGAAAATCCACCTTTCTGAGACCTCCACTTTGTAGAAATGCTGAGGGAGGATCTGACTCATTTAAACAATTTGGACCAGAAACATACGGCTCCAAGTTCAAGAAGAGACGATCAGTGGCGTCAATTCAGTGGAAGCTAAGGTATGGCAAGGTTACGAGTCACAGAACTTAACTAATCAATCAACACGTCCAGCAAATACTCATCACAGAAGTCTGCTATGTAGCTGATCTGTGTGGTTAAGAAAACTGGAACTTTTTCAAATGCAGTCTCGCTCACTGCAAAAACTCAAAATCTTACCAGGAATATTTGTCTTATTTCTAGTTAAAATGTCTCATTTTTAGTCAAAAAATCTCATTACACTTAAAACAAGAGTCATCACCGGAAAAATAACTTGTTATTTGACCATTTTCACCTGTTTCAAGTACATTTTCACTTGAAATAAGTAGAAAAATCAGCCAGTGGGACAAGATTTATCTTCTCATTACAAGCAAAAAAATCTTGTTACACTGGCAGATTTTTCCACTTACCGTATTTTAAGTGAAATTCTACTTGAAACAGGTGAAAATGGTTGTTTTTGAGTCTTGTCTTAAATGTAATGAGATTTATTTTGACTAAAAATTAGACATTTTAACTAGAAATAAGACAAATATTCTTGTTAAGATTTTGAGTTTTTGCAGTGTATAATAACTAGTGAAATCGATCATGTTCTGATTTGCATTTGTAGTTATTATGTATTAAGTAATAGAATAATCAATACAAATAGACACAGTAATTCTATAAATGTATTTAAAAAACATTTACATTTTCCCTTGAAGCCAAGGTGTGGCGGCTGCTATACCTTGCCATACCCAATTGACGCCCCTGGAGACGATAGCTGGACCGACGAGGAGGTTCAGGCCTTGTTGGCGTATCACACCATAAACGTCTGGCAGGGGGGCATATTTTAATCTCTGCTACCAACTCGCTTCACGTGTTTCTTCTTCTCTTTCCCCTGTTGCTGCATTCTTATTTTTGGTTTCTTTTTATGCCACTGGCCATTCGCACACAGCAACAGCATTGTTGTCAGCTGTGTCATTGGGTCGACGGTTCTTGTGTGGCGTATTTCATCATAGCTGATGTCTGAGTCATGGTGTTTAAAACCACCTCGTATCAGAGCAGCCATTCTTCACTTGAAGGCAGATTTATCGCGCCGTTCCCGGCGGAGCATCGTCATTTAGACTGAAGACGAAACCACTAATACCGACTTGAGTCAGGCCCTGGATCCAAGCTGAGTTAGAGTCAAGATTTCAAGCCCCAAGACTTCAATGTTCAAACCCTCCATCAGAGCTGAAAGTAAAAACACAAACTGTTACCCCCTAGCTCAAAATGGAGTAGGAGAATAACAGATCTAAGACCTGTGAAATCTAGCCATGGAAGTCCCAGTATGCTTTCACCGAAGGCTGTGTGTGTCTGGCTCCTCCGCCTGACGCCTGAAGGGAAAGAGCAGAAAAGGGCGAGTGTAAATCAGATGGCAGTCGGTGACGGCGTGACAGGATGTGGGTGCGAGTGGCAGAGTGAGCCACACAGCCAGTGACTGAGACAGACCAATAGAAAGGAGACAACTCAGCGGTGGACGTCTGCCCGCTCCACGCACCCGCCTGGCACGCCCAGCGCTAAATATAACACCCACTGCGTTGCTGGTCACAGATCTGCTCCTCGAGGGAGTTCATTGATCCGTCTATAGGGGCCGGAGGACGTCTGGCCTGGTACAATGTCTCTCTGCTGTTTTGCAGATGATGTGGTCCTCTGGGCTTCGTGGTGACGTGAATGATCTCCCCGGGTTGGGAGTGATGTGCTGTGTGAGGCGGAGGAGTTCAACTACTTCCGGGTCCCGCTCATGTGAGGGAAACCTCCATCTATGTTACGGTAACCAACTGTGGGTAGCGGCTGAGAAAGTTGGATGACTTCCTACACAGGCTGAATGGACCCTCCCTTGGAGATGGGGGGACAGTTTCAGTTCTCCAGGAGGTTCTCAGATACCCCTTTTACACCAAGCTGGTTCCAGGGCTGGTGCTAGAGCTGGTGCTAGAGCCGGTTCGCGGTTGGTTCCAAGTAAGAACCGGTTGAGAACCGTGTGCTTTTACACAAGCTGGTGCTAGCCAGCAGCTGGCCAGAGAGCTACGTCATCACGTTACTGTATACGTCACCATTACCCGGTACAATTAGCTTAGCTGTTAAATAAATAAAAAATAATAATTTAAACCTAGTGGAATACTGTAATCCAAGTCTGAATGAGTAGATGCTCCCGGGGAGCTGCGATGCGGAAGCGGGCTGAAGGCTGGAGGAACCACGGATCGAGCGGCGGGGACGCGTCCCCGCGGGCTGGGAGCGGGCTGGGAGCGGGCTGGGAGCGGGCTGGGAGCGGGCTGGGACGCGGGCTGGGACGCGCCGATGCAGCGGCAGCCTCGCGTCCAAGCGTCCCGGGGCTGGAACGCTCCCCCGCGGGCTTGGACGCGAGGCTGCCGCTGCATCGGCGGGCACGGAGCCCGCCAACGTTACTGTTGATGGATTGTACCGTAGACCACTGCTGCTTCTGTTTTACATCCATTATTAAATAAATGGATGTAATAATAAAATAGTCTGCTAACTTAACCGCCGTCTTCAACGCTCCGTTGTTTAAAAACGGCGCTCTTCCGTGTTTACTCTGCTTTGGTTGTTCAGTAACACCGCCCCCAGCCCCCGACGTAAGCACGTAGCCCCCAACGTAACGTGGTTCTTGACCTGGCCCAGCAAAGACTTGGTTCTCCTGTAGCACCAGTTTTGAGAGCCAGGAGCCGGTGCTAAGGCTGTGTAAAACCAAAGAACTGGTGCTAAGTCTGGCTCTAGCCCAGAACCAGCCCTGGAACCAGCTTGGTGTAAAAGGGGTAAGTGTAATGTTACTGCTTCTTCTGATCGAGAGGAGCTAGCTGACATGGTTCAGGTGTGTAGCACCTGGACATACACCTGGGGAGATGGTTCAGGACTCTGAAGCAAACCCAGGACACGCTGGGCTGATTTTATCTCTCCGTTTATCTCTGATTTACAATCTACTTTCTATTTCTTTTTCAGACAATGTAAAGGTCCTAATAGTAATCTTTTAACCCTTGTTTGAGTGATTACAAGTGTATTAGTCCTCCATTTGGCTCAAGACTGAAAAATCCCAACAAACACCGTAAAAGACGAGAGTTAAATTTGGTTCAAACGTTTCACTTTCCTATAAATATCCAACTAATGAGACTCCATCAGCTGTGCAGTTTTTAAACAGCAACTGAGTCAACATGCCAAACAAACATCCCCTCCTGGACGCAGTAAGACATGTCATCATGACAACCACTCACATCCCACTTTTGAGCCTGACACTTGACCCCCGGGCCGTGATCACCGCCGTGATGTTTTCCTCCCCACGAGCAGGACGTCTCTGCTCTGCTGAGTTCTCCATGGCAGGGGGGTTTGATGAAACCTTGCAGCGCAGCAAGCCCTCCGTGTTTGGCAGAAGCTTGTGACAGATTGCATTTGGCACATGTTGTTTGATTGGAGAAAAGTACAACTGTACTGTAATTTAGAAATATTGTCCCCATTATGAGCGCAGAGAGCGTTTTTTTTTAATCCTGCCTTGATCTTTTCCCTGTTTTCCAGCCTGTCGTTTATCTTCTTGCTCATAGTTGCAGAACAGGTGGTTACCATGATGCCATGAATGGTATGAATACATGCATGTACTGTTATAGGCTCAAATTTAACCCGTTTTAACCTTTAATAGCAATAAAACTACCTTAAACAACTTTACTTTTATTTTTTTTATATGAAAACCATTTTAAAATTATATAATTTCATTCAGTGGCTGCAGATTTTTGCCCAACCAGACTTGACCCGTGTTTATTTAGATGGATTTTAGATCTAGCAGTGTTGTTCAGATACAAGGAAATTGTGAACCCGTGAAACTCGCGTTCGTTTATATCTTTTAGAGTTCAAGTTGTCTGTTCCCGCATCAGATCAGGTTCTCCCAGAGACAGAGACCTGCTGGTCTTTAAAGGTGTGTGTATGTGTGTGTGGGGGGGGTGAAGCAGTAAAACAACATAGGAGTCGTCGTGCATGGTCGTCCACGAGGACCAGAGGTCATCTGGAGGTCAGGTGGTGCCTTGATACAAACGCAAGATCTGCACCATGTGACTGCTTCATACCTGTCAAGTCTCCCGTTTTGGCTGGGAAACTGCTGTATTTTACCCCTCCTTCCCGCCCTCCTCCCGTATTAGTATTTTCCCGTAAATTTCTCGTTGTATAATATATTAATTTTTAAACTGCAAACTGAATTGTCACTAGCCTCACGAGAAATGCCACCTGCTGTAGCCTGGGTGGCCGTTCTCGTGAGATTAGTGGCAACAACGGGAACAAACTCGGAGAAACAAATCAGAGAGATGGATGGATGTAACCAGAGAGAAGATATTTCTGCCAAAAAAGCTGAGACCTTGTGTAAATATCTCTAAAAATGGGATACAAAATGTACTTTCCTAAAGAGGTGGAACGGAAACATGCGTCTGTGTCATCAGTCATTAATGCCAGAGAGCCACATGAGTGAAATGACAAATTAAAAGAAAATGTAAATGTTTCACTTGAAGACAAACAATGTGTATATTAACTGAAAATATTTAAAATAAATAAAAGTGCTTGAATTCCCCTTTATATTTTCATTGAGACTCTATTTTGAGAATTACATCCATAGGAATGTCCACAGCATTTCAGCGTCAACAAAGGTAGAACCATGAGATTCTGAGCACATAACTGGAGTCTGTAAGTGGTTGACAGGTAGTTATTTTAGATTTCTCAGAAATCTGTCTTAAAATGTAAGCTAATGGATCTAGGTTGGGCTGATGGTGGAAAATATCCCTTATTTTTAAATCCAAAACATGACAGGTATGCTTGGATGCAAAAGTGACAGCACCCCGGGGGGACCTATTATGAAAAACTTTGCTTTAACATATATAAAGTGGTCTCCCCTCAGCCTGCCAACTCAGAGAAGGAGGAAAGCAACCAAATTCTGCAGTGTCTGTACAGCCGCCTGGATGATCCATCCAGTGTCATGTAACTTTTACGAGCCGTTCAGATTCTGCTCCCGTCGTTGCGTAATGACGGGAGCAGAATCTGCGATTTCCATAGTTCTGCCTCCACTGCTGAAACCACGCCCACAACTAACTCCGCCGGCTGGAGCTTCCGCCATTGTTTCGAAGCGTATAAGTGTATCGTGTGGCTGTTTCAACAGCGAGGGACAGTCAAAATGAAGTTTTGCATCGACATTTACCCTCATAAAAGTATCAGTACCAACAGTACGGACCCGGCAACTGCACACGAGTCAGTGGTAAGTAAGGTACATTTTTTATGTTATTTATATTTGTCTACAGGTAACACCTGAGCTCCGGTGAGCAGCTCCGGTGGCTCCAGTGTTCCCTAACGGAGCCACTCACTCGTTAGGTAACACCGGAGCTCTATTAGTAATACATTTTTCTTCTGTTCATGGTTTCAGATCTTCCAAGCACCTGAAGCTTCAACGACACCTTCAGAAGACGCACGGTCCTTCCTTGAGCCAGCAATAGTGCATAATTGTTATATACAACTTGGTGTATATAAACAGTGTATGGTGTATATAAGTGGTGTATATAATGTGTACAAATGTTATTTTATTTTTTTTAACAATAAAGTTGCCATTTGTGAACATTCAGTGTTGTGATTTCTTTACAGTTAACATGATTAATTTGTCTTGTAACATAAGAAAATGATGAGGAATAGGAGTAAAGAACTGTGGTACCTGTTTAGAATTCAATTAAAGGAGCTTGAGGCAGGATTTATGAAAAAAAATCGTATACGTTTTAAGTTTTCTAGTAATAATGTCAGATGAAGTGTTCCAAACCCAAAAGAATGAGTCCTCTAGTGTATCTCTCCGTTGCCTTGAACAGGCTGTGTGCTGCAAAATGTGCTGCAATTCTGGGCCGGAATTTCCCGCGCTGTCCTGCGGATGTGACGTCACATGACGCTGCATGCACGTTCTCCCCGTTCTCCCGTGGCGGCTTCACTGTTGGCTGCAGTACCCCCAACGGCCGTCGTGGCGAATGTGGCGCTAATGCAGTGTTTCTCAATCCTGGTCCTCGTGTACCACTGTCCTGCATGTTTTAGATGCTACCCTGCTTCAGCACACCGTGATACAAGTACCTGTGTCATCAACAGAGCTGTGCAGACCATGGTGACAAGCTAATTAGGACCTTTAATTAGAATCAGGTGTGTTGGTGCAGGGAAACATCTAAAACATGCAGGACAGGGGCCCACGAGGACCAGGATTGAGAAGCACTGCGCTAATTAGTCTCATTTCTTAAAAGGAGCCTCATGCTCCTTTAAATCTTCCTGTGTGAAGACGAGGTGACCCGGATCCCTCTTCAGGGATATAAAGGCTGATTTATGGTTCCGCGATACACCAACGCAGAGCCTACGGCGTAGGGTACGCGTCGATTTAACGAAGAACCGTAATTCAGGCTTTAAGATCCGTTTCCACCGTGTAACTGCATGTGAGCGTCCGACTAGCTCGTCGAGCTGCGTGACATCGGACGCTCTCTGTCCACACTGAAATCCTTAAACTCGCGGCCAGTTAGGACAGTCCAATACAAAAAAAATAAAGCAATGGAATTGATTTTGTTGCTGACGCTCGCATCGCATGGGACACGCTTTAATAGTGTCCCATGCTGCTCTTCTGCCTGGAGAGGCTTTGTTCCCTCCCCTGCTACGCGTCATTCAGGCAGCCAATCAGCACAGAGCCTCATTATCATAGCCTCCCCTCCCTCAGAATCACTCAGAGAAGGAGGTTAGAAGTGGCAAAAATGAAGACATGGCCCAGAGGCTAAATTTCTCATTTCTGTAGAAAAACAATCAAAAGCTTGTTTTTAAGACATTCAAGGCCTGTTTAAAATATACATTAAATGCCATAATAGGTCACCTATAAACATGATATTTTAACACTTTCGGCTTGCACTTCTGTTCCAATAAAGAGGTTCCAGTGAAATCACACTCAGATCAAGAATGTGAGACATTGTTTATCTCTGTCATCCTTGTGCCGGTATGCAGGAGAGTGTTTGGGGTTTACCGAGCAGCTCTTGTATCTGTTCAGAGCTCAGGGGCACATCATTGGATGAGTCTTTAAGCAACAGCTTGTGTGTAAAACTATGGTGGCATTAACTCCTGTATGTTTGAAGTCTGGTGGATGTGACTACAGCATACAGGAGTTAGCAAGCAGGAAGTTTCTTCAGAAATGTATATAGAACACACACACACACACACACAACAGGACTGTCTCAGAAAATTAGAATATTGTGATAAAGTTCTTTTTTTTCTGTAATGCAATTAAAAAAACAAAAATGTCATACATTCTGGATTCATTACAAATCAACTGAAATATTGCAAGCCTTTTATTATTTTAATATTGCTGATTATGGCTTACAGTTTAAGATTAAGATTCCCAGAATATAACATTTTTTTGAGATAGGATATGAGTTTTCTTAAGCTGTAAACCATGATCAGCAATATTAAAATAATAAAAGGCTTGCAATATTTCAGTTGATTTGTAATGAATCCAGAATGTATGACATTTTTGTTTTTATAATTGCATTACAGAAAATCACAATATTCAAATTTTCTGAGACAGTCCTGTATATGCAGATGACACTTGTCTAAACTGTTGCTACGTTTGTTACACTGCAAAAACAGCCTCTAGAAATTGAGCCTAATATTCTTAAATGTAGTCAAAGAGCAAAAAATCCCGCTGGGGAATGTTTCTTGACTAAAATTAGTAAAAGCAGCAAAATAGTCCTAAATAGTCTTCTAATTTCCTTGAAACAAGGCTTTTATTCCTTCCTTGTTTCATAGGCATTTGTTTCTGCAGTGTAAATGTTTATTCCGTGGTTTGCTCCGTTGCTGCCGTGGCCGTCCCGCAGGTTCATGGACTAACGTGGACAAGCAGTTTCAGTGATGTCTTCAAACCTTTAACTCAGCTTTTTTTCTTCTTAAAATCATCTTGACATCCACTTCTAGAAAGCGTTGTCCCATAACTAAAGTCTTTATTTAAAGTTTTAGGTGCTGACTGATGGATGCCTCAACATCAACTTTTTTTTATGTCTGTTTTAAAATGACAACAACTGCTTGTAACTATTATTTTTGTCTTTCTCTGCTCTTCTGCAGTTACAAAAAGAAGTTTCCATGGCGATAAGTCTCCGGCTGCCGTTGCTGACTTCATATAAAGTGGGTGAGTTGACAACACACTGCCACCCACCCCTGAGACGAAAGAAAAAGCACAATCAAGACTGCAGCAGGATCTTTATTTACACAGGACAGGTGTGTTTAAGTAAGACCGATCCTGCCAACACAAAACACAGGTACCTGCACAACACGAGGATGCTCTGACTTTCACATCAAATATTCAGTTATGTAAAGTCTCCCCAGAAGGGGACGGATCATACCAACCTCCCTTAGCTGGAAAACTAAGAGTAAACACAAGAATTCATTTCCACTGAAAAGAAACATCTTCTTACAGTCCTGAAGATACTAATGGTAATGATATTAATGTTATTTTAGAATGATGTGACTTCAGAAACTAGAGCTGCGTAACATTTACCAGTGAACCCCGACAGTGAAGCAGGAACAACAGTCATTTAAATGTTTGCTGCAAGAAAACATAAGCAGGAAAAAATATAATTATGCTCGTTTAAAAAAGTAATATCATCCATGATTGTTTGGTATAAAAGCAGCATCTGTGACTGTGACAAAGACGTACCTTTAAAAAAGAATAAACAAGCACAAGATAATAGGCAATAAAATCAAATGGGAACAAAATAAAACAAGTGCTAA
This sequence comes from Cololabis saira, assembly GCF_033807715.1. Taxonomy (NCBI): domain Eukaryota; kingdom Metazoa; phylum Chordata; class Actinopteri; order Beloniformes; family Belonidae; genus Cololabis; species Cololabis saira. The sequence goes on from NC_084587.1 coordinate 48,173,655, forward strand.
AGCCCAAGAAAAAAAAAAAGAGTTTTAACATGCCATTTAGGAGCCTGCACAGAAGAGAAGTCTGGTGTGAAATGGAGCCACAACAGCGAAGGCCCAGTTCCCCAAAGGCCCAGCTCCCCGAAAGGCTTACGCACTCTCAGGAGCATCTGGTCAACTGACTCAGGGAGGTAGGGATTAAAAAGCAAGTCAAAGAATTGTAAGATAAATCCTACATGTGCAAGATTCGCGGCTGCAACCAGGCGAGCGATGGCTGAGCCACCAACTCCTTCCAGCTGTGAAACCGGCATGCATGGAAGGATAGCCGAACCAGTAAAAGGGCTGAATGTAGATTTGGATGACAAATCTATATTCAGCACTTTTTTCTTTCTTTTTAAAGGAGAAATACGAGCCATGTCGTCTACAGCAAAACACCCAAACCCCCAGGCTGTTATGAACTACAAGCCCCGGCTCGGTGATGCTCTGTCTTTGCATCGGTGCCCTCGGGAAAGCCTGTCTACACTGGTGTGATGCAGCATTCATGCAGCTTAAGTACATACACACACAGCTACGAGTTAACAGTGTGAGAACCAGGTCTCCGGAGAAGCTACTGAAAGCTTATAGAGCTTAGTTTTCCAAGGACGACCATTCTTCAGCAAAACAAAAGCCATGGCCCGAGAAAGAAGAGGGTGAAGGTTTGGGACTGAAGTGTGTGGAGAATATTGAAGTGCAAATTATGACAATGACTGGTAAGACGGGTTTCAAAGTCTTCCCTGCTCGGTCCCGATGTCGTGAGAAGAAACGGCCACATCACAAAGCCGTGAAAGTTTCCTATACAGATGTGTTCACACTAATGACAAGGTTGATGAACAAACAAAATGTCTGCAAATATCAGCTTTCTGGGGGCGCGTCAACACGCTGGTAACGACTGTGTTTACGATGATTAAAACAACAAAAATCAATGCCTCCGCTTTCCTCCGTCTTCATTTGCAGGCGAGAACTCTGAGGAAGCTAAAGAGCAATTAATCTCAGGTAGATGAAACATCCTTAACGCTAAGTACCGTATTATTTTGTGGAAGCGTGAAAGGGAGACATCGCCATGTAGCCGGCTGGTTTACGGTGAGGATTCAGTCCAAAAGCCACAGGCCACTCAGAGCAGAGGTCAAATGTCACTCATAAAAACGGCAGAAGACGATAAAAGGATGACACACATGTTTTGAGGTGACTTCAGGACTTCAGGTAACGAGACGAAGGGCCCTGAATGTTCACGTGCTGCTGCTCGTCAGCTCTTCCCTGATCACTCCATACCCCTGTGAGCTCAGGTCAGCGGCAACCACTTCGCTGTACGAGACTACGACAAAAGGTCGTCTATAAATAAGTCGTGTGCTCAGCTGATCGATAACGATGACACAGAAACTCACAGTAGCTATTTCTATCACCTGGAGCAGAGCTCCTCCACTAAAAGTGGCTCTGGTTTCTGCTGGTCCGGATGTTCAGCTGGACCAGCGGGGGACATGCAGGAGCTCTATCGTCTGAAGGAAACCTCAAACTTATAAATGATATCTAGTCTGGAAGATGCGTAGTTGTGAGACTTTCACAAAGCCAGAAGCTCTGGGAGTATCACAAGCTCGTACTTGCATAAGGGGCTTAAACCTGAAAAGATGAGTACTTTGTGTCGACGATCCGCGGGAGGAGAACTTTCTGCTGAGTTTGGTGCAGTAAGGGAGTCATGAGCACCACAGCATCCGTTCCTGCTCTCCGCTCCCCTACGCTCCTTCCCCGTGCTCCTCTTCCCCCCCGTCCTCCCATCTGTGCCGCTGGCCCTTGGCTCCTCTCCTCCAGACTCCGGGTGAGTCAGCTCCCTCGGCCCCGGCGTCACGGCCTCCTGCTTCCGCGTCCTCTGCTCCCATCTCCTCCACGACGCGCTGGCCGCCGTCCCGCTCCTCCTCCTGATCATCCACACCATCCTCATCCTCATCCTCGCTCCTCTCCGAGTCAGACTCGTCCGAGTTGTCCTCCTCCAGGTAGCGGTAGCCTTTTACCTGAAGGCAGGAGAGAGGCAGGAGTGTTACAACCACGTAACAAAAAATAACTAAGCAGGAGCCTCCAGCTCCGAGCCTCTGGCAGAGGACCCGGGCCGGGGAGATGGACAGCCACCCCACCCAGGGGAGATAAGTATGGGAGGGGGGCATTAGTTAACCTTTCATGACTACTGCAATACAGTAATACCTTGTTTTTCGCGGGGGTTACGTTATAAGTGATAAGTGAAATACGCGAAGTAGCAACCTTTCTTTTTTTTTTTTACAATTAAAAAGAACAATTAAAGCCTGTATGTTAAGTAAATATAATGAAATATGTTAGTTAAGTTTGATTGACATACCCATAGACAGCGGTAATTTTATTTTATTTTAGTTTTTTATTCACTTAGTTGTTGTTTTTTTTTTTTTTTTTTTTAATTTATGTTATTTGTGAAGTTATTTCTTGGAAAAAGGGGCAGATCAGATAAGATTCTTTTTCTTTCTGCTCCCTTTTCATTCACAATTTAAGAACATTGGTATTTGTATTGAATTGTTTTATTTTTTTGAATGAAATAAAGAATAAATGAAATTATTATACAAGGCTTCAAATTGCAGAGATCAGCCCCGCCCCACCATGACCCGAGTTATTGGATTTGAACGGGAGAAAATGAAAAATACAATAAGTACAGTAGGACAAATTGTGGCTGGCGTGTATTTCACTGCTCTTGGCGCTCTGCTCTGACGGTGCCGCTGCTTCCTGACTTTACTCCGCTCTGTAGTGTCTTTTTCTTTTAAAGAATGGTGTGTTTTCTCGATAGAGGAACATAGTTATGGGTAGTTGTTGTCACTCTTTTTTCTTCTGGGCAAAAAGATTGTTATAAACCGACATGCCACCATCAATTATATTTGAGATTGTCAAAGTCAAAGTCAAAGTCAAAGTAGCTTTATTATCGTTCCTTCACATGTCAGACATACAAAGAATCGAGAGGACGTTTCCCACTTCCCTCGGTAAACATAAAGTGCGCAGGCACAGGCACAACAGATTTTAAAAAGAATTTAAAAAGATAAAGATAAAGATTTAAAAAAGATTTAGAAAAGAGTTCACATGAATAAATACAAATACAAATACAACACAACACAGACATTTACTGGAACTGAGTGCAAAAGGCTTTTTTTTTTTTTTTTTCTTTTTTTTTTTTGTGCAGTATGTAAACAGTTTTATAAATATATATTAAAAACAGTGAGCAGTGAATTTAAAGTGACACAGTGGTGATATTAAAAGAGGCAGTTGTTTTGTAGTCCTGAGTGTTCATGGGGGGGGGGGGGGGGGGGGGGGGGGGATTTCAGTTCAGTTCCCTGCCAGTCTGGAGGATCTGGAGGATCTGGCTGGGGGGAGTGAGGGGAGAGAATTTAGCATCCTGACAGCTTGGTATGCAAAGCTGTTACTGAGTCTGGTGGTGCGGCAACGGAGGCTCCTGTACCTTCTACCTGAGGGTAGGAGGCTGAACAGACTGTGTGCGGGGTGGCTGGTGTCGCTCGCAATCGCGATAGCTTTCCGGGTGAGGCGGGTGGTGTAAATGTCCTTCAAGGAGGGGAGTGGGGCACCTATGATCTTCCCAGCTGTGTTCACTATGCGTTGCAGTGCTTTCCTGCTGTATTCAGTACAGCTACCGCCCCACACAGTGATGCAGCTGGACAGGATGCTCTCAATGGTGCCCTGGAAGAAGGTTTTCAGGATGGGTGTGGGAGCTCTCGCTCTCTTGAGTTTGCGGAGGAAGTAAAGGCGCCGCTGGGCTTTCTTTGCCAGTGATGCAGAGTTGGTGGCCCAGGAGAGGTCCTTGTAATGACTGATTCATCAAAGGGTCCTGTTCTTGAGCTGCTGCTGAAGCTCATTGGTCGTTCTCAGCTTGTTGCTAAGCAACCAACGTTATTGACACAGGAAGTGAAGAAGCGGGGAGACTGTTTAGCCAATCAGAATGCAGAACACGATGCACAATGTAAATCCGTGAAGCAGTGAGACGTGAAAGGTGAACCACGTTATAGCGAGGGATTACTGTAATTAACTTCCCTTTGTGCATTAGTGAAGTTTTTCTTATTGAGTAGAAGTGAATTCTTGCCCGACAGACGCAGTAACATAGTAGGACACCAGGGTAGAACCGGGTTTCAGAACCGCAGCCAGGCACCCGGACCAATACGAAGCAGTTGTGATGGGACTGTATTGCTGAAATAAGCACGGCCTCCTTTAAAAGCACCCTGACTGGACAGGAACGCACGTTGATCTAAACTCTGCTCGTTTCAGGTCCGGATGTCCAACCCGCCCGTTCTACAGGCCTGAATTCGGTCTTGAACCAAGTGCTGGGAACCAGCTGTACGGTTCCTCGCCGTTTTAGTCAGGAACTTCACATTTCAGTTCATCTGACCACAGCTGCTTTGCAAGTAGCCTCGGCTCATTTTAAGAGGACGTTGACGCTTGTGGATCAGCGCTCACGATGAATCCTTCCTGACACAACAGAACTTTAATTTTAACAATGCACGGTGTTCCTGAGCCTCTGTGGTGATAGTATTTAAAGCATCCTGCCCGACGCCCTGAAGATTAGGAACACTTCCTATCGATGTTCATCCATCTCTGGTGCACTCAGACACTCTTTGAATTACCTTATTACTGCAGACAAGGAAATATTCAGTCATCACACTTTAACACTGAAGAAATTATTTCAGAATTCCTGACATGTGTTTTGCAGATAAGTGAACCTCTGAGCATCTTAACTCCTGAGTTGTAAGACGTGTTCCTGCACTCACATTAACCACGCCTTTCATCAACGGGTGAAGGCTGCCTCGTACTCAAATCTTTGATGTTTTTTTTAATCTAAGAGACTTGCATCAATCAAGGGGACAAAGGTTTAGTTTAGAGGGTTCTGTGACATCACAGGCTCAGATCAGAGCAAGTTTATCTGGATCATTCACATCAATGTAACGCAAGCAGCACAGAGCGTTAAGATCTCAAATGAGCCACAGGGATGTGGAGGAGGACTCGACTTCAACACTGAAACCAGAGATGTGTCAAGTAATTTACCCACACCATGACCTCAGGATATGGAGTCCGCTTGTGAAAACTGACAGAATAAAGCTCCTTTGCAGGGATAAAGCTTGATGAGCGTATAAGCACTCGACTCCCGGATGTGAGTGAAGCATCTCAGCGCCTCTCCCCAGCAGGACAGGGGGGTTACCTTGTGTCTGGGCCGGGGGATGCGGGGGAGTCTGTGCTGCACTTTGGCGGCCACCCGGCGCTCCATGAGCCAGTAGCAGTAGCAGGCCAGCAGCAGAGTGGCCATCAGGATGGAGAGTTTGGCCTGAAGAGACAAAGTGCAGCTGTAACCACAGGTTTATCTACAGTTTAACAACAGATGCATTCATGTCTTGCAGAGGCGTATCCAGCGGTCTTACAAGATTATAATTGAACTATTTGGTTGTAATGTTCATCTGACTGTCAAAAGAGTATATAAATGTTCCTATTCTACATTTTAGAACAATGAATAAATGTTTCACAAATCTCAAACTGTTTCATAAATCCTGTATGATCTTCGACATAATTTAGTCAATGTTTGTGCAGTCTATGTACTGTGGTTTTTGAACTGGACCTGGTCTAAGTCTAAGACTCTGAATCAGAAACCAACTTCAATGTTGTTGCAAAACTGAGAAACCAATTCCCACGAATGGCAGCATCATTTTGCAGCTTTGCTGCAGGAAGGACTCCAGATCTTCAAACAGATCCAGCGTGAGCAAAGGAGATTTAAAGGGGACCTATTATGGCAGCTAATACCTATTTTAAACAGGCCTTGAATGTCTTAAAAACAAGCTTTTGATTGTTTTTGCTAAATAAATTAGAAATTCAGCCTCTGAGCCATGTCTTTATCTTCCCATTCTCTAACCTCATTATCTATGCAGGATTCTGAGTGGGCGGGGCTATAATAATAAGGCTCTGTGCTGATTGGCTGCCTGAATGACGCGATACACCGCTACGAATGGTGGAAGCTCCGGCCGGCGGAGTTACAGTGTCCTAACTGCATGCGATGCGAGTGAGCGTCAGCGACAAAATCACTTCCATTGCTTTATTTTCTATTGGACTGTCCTAACTGTCCGCAGCGACGCAGCGCTGCAGCGCTGCACCGTTTTGAGCTGAACATTTGTCGGACCTGCTTCTATTTTCTTCCTGCCACTCGCGTTGAAAGCCGGTTGAAAGCGCTGTATGAAACGGTCACGGATGAGGAACGGCTGATCCAGTTAGTTGAAATGAGAAGTTATCTCTATGATTCCTCCTCATTTCACTACAAAAACCTCAGTAAAGTGGCTGCTGGCTGGAGGGAGATGGACAGAGAGCGTCCGATGTCACTTGATAGTCGGACACTCGCATGCAGTTAGGACACAGTGTTTAGTTGTGGGCGTGGTTTCCTTTTTATTTACGTAACGAAAGGGAGCAGAATCTTAAAGGCTCGTAGATCCACATCACACTGGATGGCTCATCCTGGCGGCTGTACAGACACTGCAGAATTTGGTTGCTTTCCTCCTTCTCTGAGTTGGCAGGCTGAGGGGAGACCACTTTATATATGTTAAAGCAAGAGAAAACGTGTTTTTCATAATAGGTCCCCTTTAATGTTAGTTGTGGGCGGCTTGTCCAAACGGACAAGGACCCCAAGCGGACGTCCAGATCAGTGACAAAGCGCTGAAATGGCACGTGCCGAGTGAGAAGCCCACAGAAGTGGACTCGGGTAAAGTAGCCGTGTCAGGGGGAAGGCGCTCGAGGAGAACCGGAGAACAGGACCCTGGTGAAACTCTCTTACCCTCATGGGCAGCTTGGACCAGAGGTAGACCATGAAGATGGCGACGGCCTGCCACCAGTGGTAGATGGTGTAGATGAAGTCCAGGCGCTCCTTCTCCTCCGCGTACAGCAGGCCGAGCAGGGCTGGCGGGAAACAGAGAGACCGGATCAACACCTGCAGCGCGCCAGCGCGTCAAGCACGGACACGGGGCCCGCCGGTACTCACTGCTGACGCCGGTCTTGTTCAGGGCCGTCCCCAGCCCCCACAGGGCCGAGATCAGCAGCAGGGGACCCAGATACGCTGGATTCCTGGGCTCCGGGGACAGCGCCATGAGGACCACCAGCAGCACCAGGTGCACCACGGCGCCCCCCACCAGACACAGCCAGCGGGGCAGACGCAGCAGGCAGAGGGAGAGCAGGGAGAAGACGGAGCTGGAGAGGCCGTAGACCACGATCAGCAGCCACAGCTGCTTCAGGCCCAGGATGCAGACGCCGTACGACTGCGGGGACAAAACAGCTGATCAACGACACGCCGTTCCTGTTACCGTGGATTCACACCAAAAGCATCAAAGGCGTCTGGCTGCCATTCATTTTCTATGAAAGCGCTGCAAGAGGCGTCGGAGGCGTCCAGAGCGTCAATTTGAAGTTGAGAGAATCTCAACTTTATGCAAATGAGCAGCGGCGACGCCGAGGCAGCGTCCAATCACAGACCGGGATTCTGAAGCGAGAAGCCTCAATGCAGATTGTACTTTCATGTACAAACTTACACTCTTTTACATGCGTACATGAGCAGAGCTGTGCACTAACAAACTTATTTTATCAGGAATTAATATATTTCATCCAGCAAACTGACATTTTTGCTGATTTGACTTAAGTTTTTACCTGAACTCTGAATGTGAAACACTCATTCGGCTCGATGGTCTGAACTATTTTATTTGCTACATCGATCCAACACAAAATAATTAAAAACCGTGCGTATTAATCACAAAACACAGTTTAAACAATATGACCAAATCCGCTACGACCCGGTGTGTCCGTGGGCGTCCTGCCACCACAGGTGATTTTTGACGCTTTCGGTGTGAATCTAGGGTTAGCGAGGCGGGGCAACTTGATTGCCGGCGCTGGGACGGCTGCAGGAGCAGCAGAGCCGTACCAGAGAGAAGCCGCTGATGACGAACAGCACTTCGAAGCCGCTGTAGATGAAGAAGGGGCAGAGCAGCCGCAAGCGGTAGTCCCGCAGGTGCTTGAAGGGCAGCTGGAAGATGTTCCCCCAGCCGATGCTGCGGAGGTCGATCTCCTCCGTCGGGCGGTAGGCGGGGCCACACAGCACCAGGAACTGTGGGGAAAAGCACACTGAAATCAATGTATTCTTAACAACCGTCCCATCGACACTCAAGCTAGTGAGTCTGCTGCGCAGAAACCCCAAACAGCTTCATATCCGACTCATAACGAGGTCCAAACATCTGCTGAGAACGTTTCAGGGAAACAGCAAACACACGGAGCTCGTGCAGAAGAAATAAGACACCAGACACGCATGTACTTGGTCAGTGTCAGAGCCGGAGAGATCTTACGATGATCATGGCGAGGAAGGCGAAGCCCATGAGGACGCTCTCCACCTCGATGAGCAGCATGGAGCGGGGCAGGTTGGTCAGGACGGTGGTGTTGAAGCCGGGGATCACGCCGCTGATGGCTGCACCTGCAGGGCCAGGAAGGCAAGGCAAGTTTATTTGTATAGCACAATTTAACACAAGGAGATTCAAGGTGCTTTACATCGACATTAAAAGCAGCAAGACATAATTGTACAGTAAATTAAATTATGAGAAAAGGAGGTCAAATAATAAATAAAATGATAAGAAAATAAGTAAAATAATAAAAAGCACAAGCTGTTAAAAATAAAAATAAGGGCAGTAGAATACAGCAGGTAAGTATTTAATTTAGGAGTACACTTCAGTAAACTAATGTTTTTAGGCCTGATTTAAAGGATCTACAGTTGCAGCAGACCTCAGGTCTACAGGAAGTTTGTTCCACCGGTGAGGAGCAGAATAACTGAACGCTGCCTCACCTTGCTTGGTTCTGGTTCTGGAACCACAACAAACCAGATCCAGATGAACCTCAGGGGTCTGGGAGCTTCATAGGAACTAACATATCAACCATGTGTTTTGGTCCAAGATCATTCAGGTCTTTGTAGACCAGCAGTAAGATTTTAAACTCTATCCTTTGACTCACTGGAAGCCAGTGTAGTGATTTCATGACCGGTGTAATGTGGTCCAGTTTCCTGGTGTTTGTAAGGACTCTGGCAGGAAGACACACCGATTCCAGGCCTGAAAACTCACTCTTAAATCGCTGGATTCCCATTAAATTGCTCCACAAAACGACAGCAAAACTCTGATTTTACAATAAAAAGGTGTCATTTATCTTTCATTCACCTGCAAGATAGTCAGTCTGACGAGTAAACACGACACGACCCGCCTCCATGGAGGATGTGTTGTTAAATATTATAAGAGAAAAGGGACTAAGACTGTGCTTATGTTAAGGTTGCTGATGTCCAAGAAAGCTCTTGATATGAAGAGGAAATTGAGTTGGAAATGAATGTTATTATTGAAGATTCACGCTGGGAAGCAGAAGATAACCTGTAGCCCCCGTGGAGAGGAAGTAAACAAGACGTTTCAGAGCCGCCTCTGTACCTGCTGGGCTCCCGTAAGTGGGTATTTTAAATCTACCGATGTGGATCAAGCTGTGCAGTCTCAGGAGACGCAGCCGAGCATGTGCGTTAAACGCTGACAAACATTAGGAGCCATTCAACATATGCATGTAACACACAAATCTGATGTCAAGAGCAAATGTGTGTAAATGCATTTGAATGCCAGTAATGACATTTTTGTGGCAGTTTTTTTCAGGTTTCTGTTGCAGGTTTTACTTTGCTAGGTGTTCAGGGGTAAGTGGGTCGTGGCTTTTTACTGCAAACCCGTCATTCAGTGCCTCCTGCCTGTTTTATCCTCACTTTTAGTTGTTCCATAAATCAATGCTTCTTCAAACAAGGCGGGTTTTACTTTTCTAAAAAACGAGTGTTTGCACTGTGACCGTTGTTCGTCTCTTTTTCAGGAACAAACGTTCCATTACTGGCGGTCAGCCGAGGAAAAGTTCAGCCCTGATTTACTGACTTTGTGCTGCGTTTCCATGGAGCAGCGGTGGATCGCTCCATAGTTCATTGTCCTCAGACCCCGGGGTCGGCAGATCAATTCCCACTCCAGTCTGCTCATTAGTACTCTGTACAGGTACTGATCCACACTTTAGTGGGTAAAGAAACATGATGAAGTCAATGGTGAGGCTTTAAACCGGCTGAATGACGTCCTTTTTGGGACGTTGAGTCTGTTATAAAGTCAATTCCTCGTCTGGTCTGATGAGCAGCTGTGTGGCCCTGACTTATCTGAGCCAGCTGCTCCTCAAAGAGTCGTGGAGTTGCAGAACCAGTAGCTTGAAGAACTCATTTGTTCCTGCTGCCGACGGCCTTCATTGCAGCTCAGGGTATCAACTGTTTTTGACCCGTTTATTTACTTTCTGTGAAACAGAACTGCCCAGAGACGACAGCGAAGGCATCTCTGGTGGAGAGACCCGAATGTTTGCCGCAGAGACGACACTAAAGACGGCAGCCGTTCCACGAGTCTGAGAGCTCGTGGGTTTGGACGTACGACTTCTGTTCATTAAAGAGGAAACAAACACTTTTACTGGGATGTGTTCAGATCTCCGCGGTGACAACAAGTCCAAGACTCCCCAACTCTGGGGAGCCCAGTCAGAGATTATGTCATTAATGAGCTGTTTAAAGTCATTTTTATTAATATACATGATCCTTTCATTATTTTTAAAAGCATCAAGGACTTGTTTTATGACAAAAAAACTAACCTTTTCTACTTTTTTCAGTGTGTGAACACACTGCTCTTACGCTTCGTCACACTGAGCCTAGAAACGGACTGAACGCACTTCCCTAAAACACTCAGTGACTTTGTTTCATTTTCTCATGAAAGCTCCAGTTCCAAGAGGAAGTGAGAAGTCTTTACCGCATATTTTCACGTTGGCGAGAACGTGCGACTCGTCATACAGGTAGCTGTTGAGCACGAGACGCATGGGGAACTGGGCGAAGACGAAACTCAGCTGATGAGGAAAAAGAAAAGCCGTTACTCTCCGTTCCAGACTGCTGTTCTTGACTGATATCTGGACGCGCATCGGAGAGACTTTGACTCACGTTGAAGATGCAGTTGAAGACCGACTGGAAGATGATGACGTAGCGGTGGCACGCTCCCTTGGGAAGTTTCTTCTGCTCCTGGACGTGCTCCTCTTTGTAGTTGACAAACTCGTAGTACTGCTGCGCCATCCTGCACGTCGCAGAGACACACACTTCTGTTATCTTGGTTTTTATCATCATTTTACGTCTCTCCTTTTATCATAAACAAAAAGCTGAGATGAAAGGAGACATTGCTGGAGACGACTCTGGTACAAAATAATGAGACTAAAAACCCTGCTCTGACAAAAGCGGCTCGGTGAATCACGCTGCTATTGATCCAAACCAAACAACAGCCCCGCCCGGCCGTGAGAGCAGGTGTGAAAACATCCACATGAGGTGACTATCAATGCCTTATTGAGTTTGTCGTTACCGAGATGCTGAAACGGCCGCTCAGTTTATTAGTCTCCGGTTCATTCAAAACAGCATTTTCAGGGTTTATACAGCAATCCTTATGTTAAATTTAATACCAATTTAATACCTTTTTCACTACTTCAGATTTTTTTTAAAAACTGTCACAACATTAAGTGTTAATCACGGACCTTTTAACATTAATACAGATTTTGAACTATAGAACACTATACAGAACAGATTTATAGACTCATTGATGTTGACCAGATGTTTCACATTTATTTCACTTTGTGAATGACAATAAAATAGACTGCTTAAAATGTAAAAGGTAAAAAATAATACCAATTTAAAAAAAATAATACCTCTGACAGTGAATTTAACACTTTTAATGGCCTTAAATTTGGAAATTTTCATTTATCACTTTTTAATATTTTTTAAAACCCCGCAGAAACCCTGATTTTGCACGTCTGATGTGTGTTTCTACATGAAAACCAGTGAAAATGGAGACTGCACGTTGGTCTCCCGTACCGCCAGCGCCCACACCCCTCGTCTCACCTGGTGATGTAATTGCCCAGCGAGGCCCACAGCGGCACGATGGCCACGCCGATGGCGACGGCCGACGGCACCAGCGTGTAGTAACGCTCCCAGTAATTAGTGGAGACAAAGAGGGCGTAGATTCCCGACGCCAGGAACATCATCCACTTGGTGCCGAGAAACCTGAGTCGAGAAACCAGGAGATGAGAGAGAGAAAGACTACTGCATTTTTAATCAATTATATGAATCATATGATGCCCATCCCCCCACCCGGTGTGACTGGCTCAGTACGTTCTGTACCGGTGGAAATGTCTTTTGGATGGGAGGAGACCAGCGCTGGGGATCCATTCAAATGTCAAGAATCAATTTGATTCCCATTCTTAAGATTCAGAATCGATTATCAAGATTTGGTTCGATTCGATTTGATTCCGATATTGATTTGGGTTAGTGTTATTAAAACTGTTTTTTGAGCTGTTGCATGAATTATATGACTGTGTAGTTATGCAACATATTACTACTAGTATTATATTGAGATTCAACAGCAAGTATTGCAGCTAATGATGCTGTAAGGACCAATCAGCTCCCAGAATGCTGATAGAACTGAAACAGAAACATCGTGTGGGGCAGAATTATCAAACAGATCCAGGGAGGAAACAGAGACGGATGAAATCAGTTTTTATTTTTTCCCACATTCCGGTTTTATTTTTTTCCATTTTCAGTCTTTTTTTTCGAGTTTTAATTTTTTGAGAATTTGGTTTTTAGCATTTTATGCAAATGTAACCCCAAGACAGTATATAAAGTAATGAAATATAGACAATTTATGCAATTATAACTGAAAACTTTAATGTTTTCGTACCTTTAAACATATTTAAAGGCAAAAACATCATGTCTGGAAAATCGATTTTTTTCAACACAGGCCTATGCCAGACCCAAAAATCCGCCTCGTGAGACAGGATTCTTCATTATTTTTGAGTTATTGACCTCTCCTCGTTCAGAAATGCTTCAGCTTAGACGTGCATACGGGATGTCTGGCGGCCCTCTCCAAGTTAAGCATCTCTACGCAGTCAAAGTCCAAGGTCTGAGTGAGCTGGGGATTTCTTCTTCTGTGGCTTCTATTAAGCTACGGCCACCCTGGCGTTACGCTGTGGGACTTTAGAGACTCTAAACCGCATCAGATCACATTTCTGGGCCAAATAACCCAGAAAACCAGTTCAATGTGAGGGGGAACACAGTTGTTGTGGGTGTGTGTGTGTCCACCTGATGAGTATGGGGGTGTACAGGAGGCTGATGATGGGCGTGACGTTGATGCCCATCAGCATCTTGCGGTCGATGTCCTCCAGGCCCAGGTTGCTGTACTTAACCTCACGGTAGGTCATGTCGTAGTGGAGGATCAGCTGCATCTGCAGCAGACCTGCGGCACAAGCGAGGACACGGTGAGACCGGGAAGAGTCTCGACATCGGCTGCTCGCCGCTCCTCTAATCCTCTAATCGGACGCACCCATGTACACGCTGTACACGATCATGGCGCCAACACTGGCTGCCACCACATTTTTGATGACTCCCAGCCTCTTTCTCCTGTAGTATTTCCTTTCCTCCTCCTCCTCGTTGTACTGGGCCTGGGGGCCCAAAAACTCCTCCATCTGAGGAGGAACGGAGAAAAAGGGCATGAAAGTACTGCAGTGTGTTCGGACAACAGGAAAGAAGTGTAATTTCTAATCCTGAGGAGGTCCTGAAGCCTGAACCCAGGAATCAAAGAGTGAATCCAGAACAGCTCACCTGGTCCTGCATGTCCTCCTCCTCCTGCCCCACATTGAGCATTTCATTCATGGCGGCATTAGGCGGCGGTATGAGCTGATCCTCGATCAGGTCGTCTCCCTCCGCTGCCTCCATCTGGTGGTGGAAATACAGCAGTGCAACACTCTTTATTCTGACACGGCTGCACACCAGGAGCAGACGTGGATTATGGTTCCCCAGGGTGACCACACTTGAAGTGCCCCCTCATCCCACATCTTATGGTAAAAAAGGGAAATTTACTATGGTTATAAAGACCATAGATTTACATGAACGTATTGCTGATGTACATGCTCAACACTCATACTACAAATAAATGGAAGACAAGCAACCAACTAAGGTCCCGTTTACACGGAGCAAAAACGGAGGTGTTTTCATGCGTTTTGGCCGTTCGTTTACACGAAAACGAAGCTCAAAGTCAACAAAAACGATCATTTCTGAAAACTCCGGCCAAAGTGGAGATTTTCAAAAACTCTGTTTTCAGAGGAAAACAGAGGAAAACAGAGATTTAGGCTTCAGAACGTCACATTATGCAACAGAAACGTCACCAGCATCATTTGTGCGACCTGTGTTTACAATTTGTTTGGCCACCGTCAATATTTTCTTGTATTTTACCTGTTTTATATTCTAAAGTCACACTTAAAACTAACTCCACTTCTCTGTCACTCCAAACGAAAGACTCGTTCCGTCTTGGAAGTAAAGCCTGAATTATGGTCCCGCGTTAAATCGACGCAGAGCCTGCGGCGTAGGGTACGCGGCCATGCGCGCCGTACGGTGTGCGTCACCGTGTACCCTACGCCGTAGGCTCTGCGTTGGTGTAACGCGGAACCATAAATCAGCCTTAACTGGAAGTTACACGTGTCATTTGTTGATGTTTTTTCCAGCATTTTGATTGGCTGGCATGACGTTAACAGCGTATTTATGCGGATTGGTGTAAACGAAGAGATTTTGAAAACGATCTTGTGTAAATGATGGTATTTTTCAAAACGTAGAGGGGGAAATATCAGTTTTTGTAAATACCCGGCTATGTGTAAACGGGGCCTAAGAGTAACATCACAGATAGACATGAGTCCACAAACGCCATACTACACTGATGCTCCAATCAGAATGCAACTCACTGCCAATGTAACACCATGTTAACTATCATCATTTCCATCATATATGGCCTGTGTGAGGACTACATGCAAAACTATTACAGCATATGACTAAACAATCAAACCGGCCTGAGCTGATGTGAAGGTAGGGAACAGCACACTCACTCAAACGCAATTCTTTTTATTTTATTATTATTATTTTCATGTATTTTTATTATATCATTGGTTACTGCTGTACCCGTTTGCTCCTCTTCCAGCAAATATATAGAGAAAATAACAAAATATGACATATATGGTCCAGTTAGTCATTTGATTTGGTGTCCCCTCATTGGCTGGTGCTCCTGGGTGCTCGCCCGGTTCAGTATATGGATAATCCGGCTTAGACCAACGGAAAAAGCTTTGCAGATGTTTGTTATTCGCAGCTCTCTTAGAAAGGACCCACCCCTGCATTTCGCTCAGGTGGATGTCTGCACTGTAGTAGACACATTACAACACGGGCGTGGTCTTTTTAGAAGAAGCAATGTTATATCCCAACCCTTGTAGAGTCTGAGATTTCCACAATCTCTCTGAGCATTGCTCTGTCTGACCTTAAACTTGGTAGAGCGTCTATTTCTGAAGAATGAACGCCTCCAAGTTATATGGAAATGGTCTGTTACCACTTACCAAGCTGATGGGCAGTAACAGTTGTTTCTGAGATCACTGCTAATGTCTTTTCTTTGTGGCATTGTGTAGAGAAACTGCTTAAGCATCTGCGGTCGCAGAGGTGCTTAGACCTGATCTCTTATGGCGCTTTTCCACTAGTACCTACTCTGCGCGCTTCTACTCGCCACGCCCCCGTCTTGCGCTTCCACTACGGGCCGAGACGGGTAAAGGCTGGCCAAGTAGATACTTTTTCTGTACCTATTGTGCCGAGTTTCTGAGTGTGCTGAGTCGGCCCTGTATCTGACGCAGGCCCGGTTCTACGAGGGTGCATAAGCATTGCACCCTCAATTTATGTGTTTGCATGCTCAGTTGAAAAGACGAAAAGAAAACTGACAAATGCGCGCGCGTTAAGCCTGATTTATGGTTCTGCGTTAAATCGACGGCGTAGCCTACGGCGTAGGGTACCCGGCGACGCGCACCGTACGTTCGCGTCCCCGCGTATCCTACGCCGTAAGTTCTGCGTTGGTGCAACGCAGAGCCATAAACCAGCCAGTGTACGTCACTCATCTGCTTCCAGCAGTTTCCTGCACCAGCAAGACGCTGCTCTCTGCTGCACCATTAACACAAAGTAACGATTGATATTCGGAAGTGGTTCAAGCACAACGACGCAAGCAAGTTTATATTTATGGTTATATTTATTTTTGTTATCTATTTTTCTATGTTTTATTTTCTGTTTGCTAGATTGTCTGATGGGTGAGGTAGCCCAGACTAAATGTAGCATTTTCTTTGTTCTGCAGCAATATTGCTGCAATAAAGCATTTGAAATACACTTTAAATATTCTTGTTTTGCTAGTATCATTCCGCTTGAAATTATGGGAAAATGCATAATTTAGTGTTGAATAACGTGCCAGGCATGTGCACCCCCTCTGATCTGAGATGCAGCCCTAGCAGTGACGTGCGGTCAGAGGAGGCAGGGGAGGCTGTGCCTCCCCTGCCATCATGGAAAGACTGAAGTGTAAAATGAAAAAATTATATATATTTTTTATATTTATCAATTGATTTGTACTATAAAGTAATTTTCCATTTAACTTCACAATTTTTAGATTATTTTTTTCCTTAAAATCCCGAATTTTCACATTTGCCGTTCAAATGCTGAGAAGATACGGGCGGTGAGGCAGCGCAGCGCTGAGCCTCCCCTTGGATTGCGCAATCACTCGGCTAACTGTGCTGCCATGTCATGTACTGATCGACCAGATCGCTGTCTCTTTGTACGTCATTATTAAAATTTTCAAACACGTTTGCTATATGAAATAGGTTTCCATAGTTAAGCTGATTTATGTAATGAACAGCAACTATATGTGTGTAACGTGTTTCTTGTGCCGGCGCAATCATAAAACAGCTGAAAATAGGCACGGGGGAGGCACGCACTTCTCGTGCCTCACGGTAGGGGGCGATGGTGAACTCGGGGATTCTTCTTGCGCGACTCTTGCTGCAGAATAAGTGACAAGCAGAAGTTTACAGTTATCCGTTATCTTCTCGCCTGGTCTTACTTTCAGAATGGAGGATTACATTTCTAAATTGAAGAAATTTTCCAATTTGGATTTTCAATTGAAGCAGGAGGTAATACTTAGGGGAAGACCAACGCCGGAGCTAAAATGTTTGCTCCATCGAGACAGAGAGGCTTTTAAAGATGTAGGAAGATAAGGAAGCGTTCTACAATCAGGTCATCGCTGCTTTTGTTCAGAAGGAGCGGCGCATGGACTTCATTTATAAGTAAAGGTAAGACCATAATAACTTTTTTTTAATTAAATGTGCTTTTTGTGCGCTACAGGTTGTATGTGTAAAGCATTTGTATGTGAATGACGATAGGAGGTTTCAGTGGCGAAACTTTTTTTGTGTTTACATCAATGTTATGGGCTGGTTATAAAGATATATCTAGTTTAAATAAAAAATTAAATTCATAGATGATCTCGGATGATGCCGGTGTAGTGCGCATGTGTAACCCATATTTGCGTAGAGTAAGAGTTGGCGAGTGAGGAGAGGAAAGGAGTTAAGGCTGATTTATGGTTCCGCGTTACACCAACGCAGATTATGGCGTAAGGTACGCGGCGACGCGCGCCGTACGCCGTACCCTACGGCGTCGATTTAACGCGGAACCATAATTCAGTTGTCATTTAAATGGTGATGCATCTGCTGAGAGATTGCGTCAATCACAGCGTCTGTTTTGCATTGTGATGGGCAGGGCCCGGTTTAATGATCTTTCATCGGGGCCCGGTGCTGAGTTGTTTCGCCACTGGGAGGTTTTAAACATAACCAGTTAACTGCTGCCATTCAAATGGTGAATACGTTGCTCTGGAGGGTTCATATGCTTGTAAATCTGACTGATGAAGTCAGTGCCTCCCCATCCATGAATCTCACCGCACGTCACTGAGCCCTAGTCATCATTTTCTAGAACCGGCCCTGATCTGACGTCATCACAATACACGCCACTGATTGGTCGGGGGGCGGGGCCGTCAGACGTTTGAATCAAGAAGCAGGGAGTCAGCACGAGAGCAGCCTCCGGTTTCCTCATTTTATCCGACAGGTAATGGCAGCGCAAAAATCTGTTTCATGACCCAGCTCTGAGGTGCAGATGTTCATAAACCTGGTGGCTGAGGAGAGAATTAAAAAGGGATGTAGACGGGCGATAAGGAACGACCAGATCTACCAGGCTCGGTCACTTCCCAGCCGCTCGCGGCTCCAACTGAAGGCTGATTTATGGTTCTGCGTTACACCAACGCAGAGCCTACGGCGTAGCAGCTGGCTGTTTCAAAACAGCTTACTGCCAGGGGCCGACATGCAAGCTTCCTTGATATGCTGCCCCACGGTGGTCAGAAGTGGAATTAGAGGGAACATGTGAAATAAAACATTATCATTCGTTTTGGGCACATTCATGAAATCAGTCTCAAGGGGAAAGTTCTGACGCCACATAAACCCGTCTCCATGTTTGGGGCTGTCGAAGTCCAAAGTTCATGTTCAGTGAGCCATCCAGATCTGTGGGAATCTGTGACATCACAGACCCCGATCGGAAGTAACCGCCACACCAGTAACCACTCCATTTGCTGCACCTTCAAAGTTGGTAGTGAAAAGCTGCAACACCATTTCAAAAGACTCTCACTGTGGAGGAAAGTGGTGGAGTCACGCCAAACATCAGACTCCACCCCCTGAAACCAGCTGCTATGAATGAAGCTGTAAAGTCTTCGTTGAGGATGGAGCTGTTGCACTGTTTTTGATTATTTTTTTGTTTGTTTTAATAATCTAAACGATAAATATAACCCGAGCAGGGAGTTGATAGCTTACATGAATGTCTACGTGGAGTTTTGGAGAGAAATGGCATCAATAGAAAGACGAGGTACACATTTTTGACGTCACATTTGTACTGATCTGAATTTGTCTACAAATACTGACAAGACTTACTAGACCTCAATTTTGAATATTTAACACACACACACACACACACACACACACACACACACACACACACACACACACACACACACACACACACACACACACACACACACACACACACACACACACACACACACACACACACACACACACACACACACACACACACACACACCCTGAATTTAGTTTTTGTTGGATTTTCTCATTGTTTTACATTTCTCCTCAGTGGTGTAGCTTAAAAATACACTTTGTTTTCTCTTTTTTTATAAGATAATTTGTTCCCAGGATGCATCTCACCCTGAACTTTCACGAATCTTGGCAGCCTTATTTTTAAAAGCAGAAAAATGTAAAAAGGCGTAATTTATTTTCTACATGTTTATATATAACATACATAAAAGACAATAAAATCTCAGCTTCACAGGCCTGATGTAGAATAAAAGTCAAGCGGACTTTGGTCTGAATACATTTAAATTACACTCTGGATGGGCGTCTGCTGAATACAGTTAAAACTAATTAAACTGAGTGTTTATTATGTATTTTAGAAAACGTTTACCAGTCTGAAGACGGGGGTTTATTTACCCCAAAACAAATACAGTAGATTAGATAAGTGGTTAAACAGGAAACAAAAGAAATAAGATATTCCAGTACCTTATTTAATAATGGTAAGTTCATAAAAGAGGATGTGAAACAAGTTCTGCTAAATTAGTTACAGCCTTTTCTCTTGTTTGCTGATTTGTATGCTTGTTTTCTTTTCTATAAGAAAGTCACATCTGTAATATTGATGTATGAACTGGAAGTTTTTACAATCCTGTTGTTTATTTAACAATTATCTGGATTAATGAGCCACATATGTAGGGCACGTGTTCCAGCTGGAGCCACCGAGGGTTTGACACAAGTCCGTCCTCAGAAACCTACATTTGTCCCAACAGCCTTGTTTAGTGATATAAACTAGAATAAACACTCACCTTGACGGCGGCAGCTCCCTGACAGTCACCGGGGACAGAGACACTTCTCCCCTCTCTGCCGGCACCGCCACCCGCTCCTCCTCGGTTCCTCTTTCAGACGCTGCAGCGCTTTATAAATAAAACTTTCGCGAGGAAACGAAAGTTTATTTTCTTCACTTCCCCTCTCCTGCATTAATGCTCGTCTTAAAGGGACAGGCGCACTCCGGGGGAAGCCCCGCCCCCTGGTCGCTGCGCATGCGCGGTGCAAACACACACTCGGGAAGGGAAGGCCAAAGATGACGGTTTAATTAGAGCAAGACAAATTTAACCAGGCTTGTACTGTGAAGATTAAAAAAAAAAAAAAAAAACTAACACTTTACTTGCATACAGTTTTAAAAAAAAGAAAAAAAACTATCACAAAACATGGTCCACCTACTCACAACACAGACATGACAGAGCAAACCTCAGGCCTGTAACTGAGACAGCACAGTAGAGTAAACTATGCATAGTGTCTTTAGAAGACATTCTGGCTCAAAAACTCACACAGTTCATCCTCTCATCTACACCAGCTGTTCTAGTTCAACAACATCTGCAGGACGGTCTCTGACAGAAACATCTGCAGGATGGTTTGTCAGAGACCATCCTGCAGATGTTTCTGTTAAACATCTGCAGGATGGTCTGACAGAAACATCTGCAGGATGGTCTGACAGAAACATCTGCAGGATGGTCTGACAGAAACATCTGCAGGACGGTCTCTGACAGAAACATCTGCAGGACGGTCTCTGACAGAAACATCTGCAGGATGGTCTGTCAGAGACCATCCTGCAGATGTTTCTGTTAAACATCTGCAGGATGGTCTGTCAGAGACGTCCTGCAGATGTTTGTCAGAGACCATCCTGCAGATGTTTCTGTTAAACATCTGCAGGATGGTCTGTCAGAGACCATCCTGCAGATGTTTAACAGAAACATCTGCAGGATGGTCTAACATAAACATCTGCAGATGTTTCTGTTAAACATCTGCAGGACAGTCTCTGACAGGAACCTCCACATGAATGTCTTGTTGACTTTCCTTTTTATGGAGGGCCAGTGATTCTTTTCTTTGCTTCTGAAATGAAAAACAAACACCCCCGAGGTCGGAAGGTGACGGAGGAAGAGCATTTTAATCATTCTGTGTTTGTTTTACGGAGTGGATGATGTCGGGACCCTCGCAGCTGAAAACGAGCACAGTGCGCGACTCCCAAGTCCCAGTTTCCTCCTCCAGCCAGTTTTCAGCAGGTGCAGTCGTGAGGCCGACCTGCATGCGACGTAACTAAATATTTAGTAAATATAGTTTCAGATCCAGCAGGAGCCTCGTTGCCTCCTCCAGTGCTGCCCCCCCCCCCCAACCCCCGTCATGCAGGAGGAGGACGGGTACGTTGTAGTGGACCCCTGAACACCATTACCTTTTTTTTTTGTTTTTAATTTATACACACTGTTATTAAGACAAGTCTCTCATGATAAAGAACCCACAGAACCCCCCGCCCTCCTGCAGCGCTGCTCTTCATCCGCTCCCCACCGCCGCCTTCCTCATCGTCTCCTCGTCCTGGACGGACAGCTCGGTGAGTTTGCGTCCCAGCCGCTCGTGCAGGTCCAGGTACTTGGCCACGCAGCGGTCCAAGCACACCGACTCGCCCTTGGTCAGCTCCGCCTCCTTGTAGTGGGGTGGGACGCACTTCCTGTGGCAGGCGTTGGTCATCCTGAAAGCAGAGGAGGTCGGTCACGTTCCAGATGTGAGGAGCAAACACCCAGGTAAAAACACCACCAGGTCACCAAGTGATGCCTAATCAGTGTTTGTGATGTGGCGAGACTCTGCAGCGCCATCTGCTGGAGTTTAAGTTCTTTCACCAGGGAGAAATAAGAGGTGAAAAACACAAACGGTCCCATTTATCCAAATATTAAAAGGAAAAGACTATTAAGAGGAACAAAGAAAGTTGTGTCCCTGAAGGCACAACCCTCGTCATCAC
Organism: Cololabis saira; assembly: GCF_033807715.1. Taxonomy (NCBI): domain Eukaryota; kingdom Metazoa; phylum Chordata; class Actinopteri; order Beloniformes; family Belonidae; genus Cololabis; species Cololabis saira. Next base: position 48,195,550 of record NC_084587.1, read on the forward strand.
ATGCACGGCGGGTTTTGACGTTTTCTGAAGACGTTCTGGACGGGTGGCACGCGAGGAAAGAAATGGTTCTCCATCTCTGAAAAACATTGGACGAGGCGAGGGGACATCAGAGGCCGTTAACTGCCCCAGTTCTGCGTTATTTCAGTTGTGGATGTGGTACTTGGGAAGATTGATATTTTCTAAAGGTGGGCCTCGTACAAAGTTTGAGGGTCTCTGGTTTTGCAGGACAGTTATTTTCCACTATCAAAGTTCATAAAACAGACATTAATTAAATCAAAGAATTTGATAACGTAAACCTGATTTCCATCAGCTATAATGTTTATAAAGTCTCGAAACGTCAAGTTTTAATGGGTTCAAGGTATTTTCTTCCCTCCTCTCACTGACGGCATCTTTACTCGAGGTGTTTGTCGAATATGAAAAATTAAGGGAGTAAAAACGGAGGTGATAAACTGCTGAGTCGTTTTTTTTCTACGTGACGATGAAAGCAGCAGAGATGACAGTTTTATCGCTTCTCTTCAAGTTCGTCAGATTTCAGGTGTTTGAAACAGGAATACGTCAATCATTTACAAGAACAAACACTCCATTTCTGTATTTCTGTCTATACTCCTGTAATCTGATCACTGTCCATGGTGCTTAACTGAAACTTGGTCATGTTGCAGCGTTTAAATGGAGAATCACACCAGATTATGACTTTAAAACATCAGAACCAACACATCTGTTTTTAATTAAATCACTGATGAATAATCATCACATAGATAAGCAGTGTCTGCAACAAGGGTTGTTTGTGAGCGACTGAGGTGGACGTTGTGCTTCTGTTGCTACGTGAGAGGACCCGCCAGAGGGGACGCCGTTCTTAACCGATGAGGCTCCGACCCGGTTTGGTCTGTGAACGAGCAAACAGGTGGTTCAACATCAACAACCTCTTCTGTCTTTGGGAAAGTAACAGGAGAGGATCTGCAGGATCCAGGAGAGGTTCTCCTGATGTCCAAGTAGTTCCCTGAATATCCTCCAGCTGATTCTAAACGCAGCAGCAGAGTGCTGACAGGAATCAGCAAGGGAGACCACGTCTCTCCTGAGAATCCAATCAAAAAATTGTATTAATTGCGTATAAAGTCCCAAACAGCTCTTTATTTTCTCTAAGACCTGAAAGTACCGTATGTTCCTACAGAGCTCTCCGTTCTCAGAGTGCAGGTTTACTCGTAGTTCCTAGAGCAGGGTTCTCAGACTCCAGTCCTCCAGGGCCGCTGTCCTGCATGTCTTAAATGCTACCCTGCTTCAGCACACCGTGATAAAAGGAACTGTGTCATCAGCAGAGCTGTCCAGAGACCCCTGTCCTAGAGTATCCAAATGTAGATTTGGAGGACGGTCTTCTGCCATCAGGCCCCATTACTATGGAACATCCAATCTGGGTTAAGGAGGCTGACACCACCTCCACCTTTAAAACGTCTCTGTTTAGTAAAGCCTGTGGTGTGTTAGGGCCAGTTGTAATAGGTGCAGCTGCAGGACTAGAGCAGCTGGTCTTGCTGCTATAGGCCTCTAATGCAGGGGAGCACCAACATGATCCACTGAACGGTGCCCCTCACCCCTTTTTCCTCTCCTCAGTTATTGATTATAAGTATCTCAGAACCATCATTCTTCTCCATTGTTCTTGTAGTTTGTTGTGCTGGTTGTTGTACCCTCCTAAACGGGAGTTTTTTCTTGCCACTGTTTGGTTTAAGGTTTTTCTTCCACTAGGGGAGTTTTTACCTGCTACTGTTTATGTTATGTTTATATAATAATTGCTCAGGGATCATGTTCTGGTCTCTGGAAAGATCCTAGAGACAACTTCTGCTGTAATAGAGGCTATATAAATAAAATTGAATTCTACAGGATCCAGGATCGGGTCTGCAGAACAAGCTGCATTCACACAATCCCGGTTTAAGGTCGTGGCGCTGAGGACAAGACAGGAGGCCGAGTTGGGAGAAGCAGAGCTTCTCTGGCAGCGACGAGGATGGACGGGATCAGGACGTCAGAGGGACGGTGCATGTTTGATGTGTTGGAGAGTCACAAGAGGCCCAACTGAGATGGTCTGGACTTGTACAGAGGGGGGACCGTGAAGAGGGACCCTGAGGTCAAAGAGGACAAAGTTAGCTGGTGTGAGAGAAGAGGACGGGGTCACTAGGACAGGGATGACCTGATGCTGCATCCACAGAAGCAGAGTGTCCTTGAGAAGAGACACACACAGCTCATGTCTCTCACTAATATCGGTGGATGGTTGCCTCCCCTCCTCATAGATGAATTATTAAGTTTCTCACTATGTTAAATCATTGAAGGACAAAACCTACCTGGACATATTCGGGTGCTCACGTGGGTAATTAAGTACCTTTCTCTCTTTTTCTTTGGTCAAAGGCAGACCAGATATATTTGACATGACATCATAAAGCATGAAATTAAACAAAAAGGTGGTCATTTATTGATGAGCTATATTCATGAATGAAGCTTAATTCGTTTTAACTGGATTTTTAGATGATTATACGTTTTAAAATGAGCACATTGAGTCCATGCTCGTCGTGTGAAATGTGCTATATAAATAAATGTGCCTTGCCTTGATATACCAGTATTGGCTCCCAGCATGAACTGTAAATAGAAATGTGTTTCAGGACGGACTGAACCCCTGAAGGTGTTTAGTTCACGGCTGGTGTAAAAGATGGAGCAGCTGCAGCTGCAAACCTGAACATCTCATGTTAAATAAGCGTCATTCAGACGGAGAGCAGAGCTTCCCCCCGGGAGTGTGCAGGGTGTGCAGGTTACCGGTTGTACATGTCGGCCATCATCTCCACCTCCAGCTCCGCCGCCAGCTGCTGCGCCTTCATGGGATCCATCGCTGCTGCTCCTGGACCTCGACCAGCCCGACCCGCCGCCGCAGATCCTCCCGTAACCTTCAGGAACCTGCCGCAAAACACGTGCGGAGCGTTTCCCCGCCGACTTCCGCTGTCAATAAAGTTGGATTGAACGGCGGGCAGCGCGCCTGCGCGGCAGCGCCCCCCGGCGGCCGAGCCCGCCATTACACCGCGAAGGAGGACGGGAAAGGGCTGCATGGGACGTTTTTAATCAACCACAACCTCATACTTTACATCAAATAAAAGGCTCCTCTAAACAATAGATACTTACAGAGGTCACAACGCCACTGGAAGGTGATCTGGTAACTTAATTCGGCTGAAAGTTCCAGTTTAATGAAAATGTAAAATCTATAAAATTGACAAATCAAAAACACGTAAAGTGTAAACGGTAAGAACTTCACTGGTACACTAATGCTGGAGATTAAACATTCGTCTGAACTGCAAAGACTGAACTAATGGTGGAAACGGGACTGTTATTCTTGCATTAATACATTTCCAGTGACAGGTGAGGAAAAAAAGTACGGTAGATATAAAGATGATAAACTCGGAACAATAAAAGAAACAGTAAAAATAATGCGCATGTGGCTAATCTCCAGTCACATCAATTTCGATTATGTCGTCGTCCTCCTCCTCCTGCTGCTCCTCTTCCTCGTCTGAAAGCAACACGATGTTGGGTCCATCTTCGGCTTCTCTGGGTGGAGGATCCTCGCCTGGCGAGTAAACCAGAACATCCACCTCCACGTCCTCCTCCTTCTCTCCTTGAGCAGAGATGTTCCCGTCAGCTCCTGATGCCCAGGGTTTGTCAGGGGTCTGGCGGGCGTCGCTGAGAGACTCAGCTCCGAGGTTGTTGGCTGATGGTGTTCGATCTGATCCTCCTCCCCCTCTGACCTCTGCAACAGACACACGGCCCAAACTTACATTTCTGAGAGCTGCAAATGGGAACATTTTATTATTTCATGTCAAATATGAACTTGTTTGGGTTTGATGCAGCAACACATCTCTGAAAAAGCTGGGCGTCAAAAACGCCAGAAAAGTGAGAGAAATATCTGGACATCATCCGTCAGATACAAAGGTTGACTCACAACAGGTCGACATGTGAACGGATATAAAGAGCATTTTATGCTTTTTATTACCTGGAGATCAGCACTTATTCAAAACTGACACCATTGATCGTCACACGAGCTGTCAAGGGGTTTCACTTTGATAAACGATTAACAATAAATTAACATAACATTTTAATCCTGAAAGTAGCTGGAACATGTTTCACAAAAGAGCTTCAACAAACTGAAGTTTTGGGTTTTAAAACAGTTCAGAGTTGCTTCAGTCAACGGAGTTGGTGACTCCAAGTTCAATTCAGTTTTATTCTATTACAATCCAAGTTGTTTCTCGGATCTTTCCAGAGACCCAGAACATGACCCCAGAGCAATTATTACATCAGCAATGGCAGGTAAAACCTCCCCTTTAGGAGGGAAGAAACCTTGAGCAGGACCATAATCATCAGCTGAGGACCAGCTGGACAGAGCAGGAAAAGAGAGAACAGACAGAGAGAATGAAGAACAGAGAAAGGAGAGACACAGATATATTGTCAGAGGTGCAAAAGACCAGATATATTTGTATTAATTATTCGTCAGCAGCAGAACTAAGAGTGTATGTATGTACATATTGATGACTACAAGAACAATGTAGAGCAATGTTGCTTATGAGATACTTATAATTAGGAACTGAGGGGTTGATCTGAAGAAAGGAAAGAGAAGAGGAAGAAAGAAGGATGGATGAGGAACACGGCTAAACAGAAGTGTTTTAAATTTGGTTTTAAAGGTGGAGGTGGTGTCAGCCTCCTTAACCCAGATTAGAAGTTGGTTCCATCGTAATGGTGCTTGATAGCAGAACGCCCGCCCTCCAAATCTACATTTAGATACTCCAGGAACTACGAGTAAACCTGCACTCTGAGAACAGAGAGCTCTGTTAGGAACATAAAGCACTATCAGGTCTTGGAGAAAATAAAGAGCTGTTTAGGACTTGATAGGAAAAAGACTTAAAAAACCAACATGATACCATGAGCGCAAGTCATGGCTGGTTTTACCGCATTAAACCATCTTTTCAGATCATCTTGATACTTTCCTGACCCGAATGTGACCGTTCGGGCGTCTCTAAAATGCACTTTACAACATCAATGCATGAAGCGGAGGAGACGGGAGGTAACTTGGCGTATGCTGAAGTAAACCCGCTCTGGACCAGGTCTGGGTCACAGAGTCAGTTGCCACGGTAACAGTCTCAGAGTACGAGTCTGCCTCGATTTCTGAAGCCGGTTTGACTAAACCCTCTCAGTCGGGGTCGAGCAGCCTTGTTGCGTGAAACGGGGTTCGGGTTCAACGTCTCCAGAGCTTCTACGTGACCCGCTCTCTGAGACGGACCCCGGATCCGTCTCTCACTCACACACAAACACAAAACGACAAGGTTGCCGTGGTAACAGTGAGGAGGATGGTAACTGTAACCAGAGCTTCTTAGCCTGTGCTGCTGGCTTTTTCCACATGAAGCTCATCTTAACGCGTTTCTTGTTGTCCTCCCTAAAAGCGTCACCGATCCCGGTATCCTGGTATCCCTGACGTGTTGAATTGAAAAACAGGTTAAAGACGACTCAGGAGCGATGAAGAGACACAAACAGGACAATATTCCTCTCTGAAAACTCCAGCGACCGACCGGTCTCCCCAGGTCCAAGACCTACACAGTCTCGACCTCTCCCAACTTTTGAGACATATTTATATTTAACTTAATATTTTAAGATGTGACACATCTCCAGTTTACATTGTTAATAAGCTTCCTGTTTCTTATTGTGACCAAAACGTGGATTTATTCACATTTCCAACACCCTCCAAGCTGGTTTTGGTTGGTTTGCTTTGGTCAAAACTGAACAACCTCCTGAAGGATTCATGTTTCAGTATTCAAGGTTGCAGCACAGTGGTCTGCAAACCCGCCGGTGAGAACTACCACCAAACTACAGCCACGACCCGGCGGAGCAGAGAGGACGCTTTACCTTTGTCAGCGTTCTTCAGCGGCTGCTCGGCGCCACAGGCCCGCTGGACCGGCTGCTCCTCTGAGGGCTGGCGAGGAGGCGACGGGTCGCGCCTCGCGTCCTCCGGGTTTGACTTGTTGAAAACCTGGTTGTGATTTTCATCCAGAGCGACGTGGTGAAGCCCCTGAACGCCAGCCTCGGCACCAGCCTCGCCGCTCACTTGTTCCTCGTGGGCCGATTCGTTCTTCACCTTTCCTTCATCTCTCGCCGGGTGATTAATGTCCTGACTTGATTTCCTTGAACTGGAGTTTTTGCGTCTGATCAGTTTCTGGAACTCCTTGAGCGTGGCGACCCAGGAGCGCTTGGACGTCCCCAGATGGTTGGAGTTCTTGTCTCCGTCGGCGTGTCCGGCGCTGTCGGCCCTCACGCTCTTCTTGGGAAGTGCTGCGTCTCCGTCGGCCGCGTCTCCGTCGGCCGGGTTCCTCCTCTGCTTCTTGCAGCTCCTTTTGACTTCCTCGTCCTTCTCCACCTTGGGCGCCTGAACCTTCTGCTCACCGCCGTCCCCGAGGCTCTCGGCGCCGACACCGGGCCCGGCGCCGGCCGGGACAGCATCCAAACAACTCTCCTCCAGCTTTATTTTGCGTGGCCTCCCACGTTTCCGCTGCGGGAACGACACGACCCGGCGGCGGCGGCGGACGGCGGGTTTTACAACCTGAAAGTCCAGCGGGGGGGCGTCGCCGCTGCTCTCCTGGGACCTCTTCACGAAGCCCCTGGTCCTGATCCGCTCGGCCCAGAGGTTCCCGGGACCTCCGGCCTTCTCGGCCGGCGTTTGTGCGACGGTCGGCTTTTCTTCTGATTTCCAGGGAGCCGGGCGCAGCTCGCCGGAGGAGGTGGGGGCCAACTGGCTCCTGCTCCACCTTCTTTTGAACGCCGACACAGAACCAGCCCTATCCTGCTTCTGGCTGGTCCCGTCAGGCGCTGCCGACTCCACTCCGGCGTCCTCTCTGGTCCGCGGCCGTCCCCTCTTCCTCTTCTTCTCTCTCACTCCTCCGGTGGCGTTGGTTCCTGTCTCCTTCACAACCTCCACCGTGCCCGTCTCTGCGCAGGGGCCGCCTGGTCTCGGGTGCAGGGCCGGGCGCTGCAGCGGCGGCTCCGACGCGCAGCTCTTGCCGGTGTCGTCAGGCGCTGCCGACTCCGCTCCGGCGTCCTCTCTGGACCGCGGCCGTCCCCTCTTCCTCCTCTTCTTCTCTCTCACTCCTCCGTTGGTTCCCATCTCCTTCACAACCTCCACCACGGTGTGGTGCGAAGGAGCGGTGGTACCGGCCGTGATGGCGCTGAGGGGGAACTGCAGGGACCCGGGGGTTTCTGAGAGCCAGGGTCGGTTCCGCAGCAGCGGGTTGGAGGGGTTCCCCCGCCCGGCTGCAGGGGTGCTGCTCTCCAACGGGGAGAGACGGGGGGGAAGCCTCAAGTCGTCCATGCAGGGTAAGGCAGGAGCCGGTCCAGACCGCAGGGGCAGCAGCTCCAGGATGCCGGGCTCTTCCTGGGACGGATGGCAGTAGTCCAGCTTCAGCCCGTTAGAGTAGCAGGCCAGCGGCACCATGGATTCTGCTGCAGCACTTCTGGATGAAGATACGTCCCGGCAGCTCATTCCCTCAGTCCGCCGATGCATCAGACATTCAGGCCGCGGGCCCGGCAGGCTCGGGTGGCTGGTGTCGCTCCGAGCTCCGCAAAAACAAGGGATACCTGCACGACAGGTGGGGAGAGGAGCATTAGTTCACGCTGCTCCAGTCCCGGTTTGGACAAGTTGCCATAAAAACAAAACCTAACGTAGATTCAGAGGAAAAATGTAAGTCCCTGAACCAACCTCCTCTCACCATTTTCCAGGGTCTCGTGACCCGACTAGTGTCTCACCGAGGAACGTTAATGACCACGCCCTCTTATGTGCTCCGTGTTCAACAAGTGACTGAAAAAGATCAGTTTGAAGTTTTGTGTCTCCTGGACTACGGTGATGGGATTTACATGTCGGCAATCGCTACAATGACTTCTCAAAACGTTAAAGGTCCAAATCAGGTGATAATTCCAGACCTCAACGTCGTTATTATCAACAGTTTTGTAATTATTAATAATAATAATCAATTTTATTTATATAGCGCTTTTGTGCTCTCAACTGTCTCGACCGGAGTGTTTGGGTGAGAGGTCTTAAATCTCAAGAGCTTTATTATTCCCCCCTGGACAGATGAAGGTTAATAAATAATCAATATTGGCCCTTTTGCATCACTGCCGAACTATCCATCCCTGGCTCCGTTCTTCCCGAGAACAAGACCCCGAGGTACCTGAACTCCTCGGGGGCAGGACCTGATCCCCACCCCGGAGAGGGCACTCCACCCTTTTCCAATCATTTTCTTATCATGTGACACTTCTTGTCTGGGTGTTTTAACGGTACCGCTGCGTCTTCTTCTGCATCTTGCAGTGAGTGCCACTTTATGTCCGACGGAGGACGTCCCAACTACAAACTACATCTGCCCATGTCATAATTATGATAATCGATCATCTCCTACCTGGATCTGCTGAGCAGCTGCTCTGTGCCCCCAAACCCTGGAAGAACGCACACGCCGCCGGACATCGGGCAGCGTTCCCGCCGCTGCGATGGCAGCAGGCCGGCTTCCTGCTGGGGCTCAGCTGCGGCTTCCTGTCGTCGTCCTCCTCCAGGTCGGGTAAAATATTGAGACCCATCATGATGTCTTCCAGCAGCCTCTCGATCTGCTCGTCAGACTCCTCCACGGAGCCTGCAGGCTGGGCGAGCGCCGCCGACTCCAGGTCGCCGCTGGGGTTTACGGTCTTGCAGCCGGGGGAGGGAGGACGGGGGTCGGAGCAGCAGTTGGGGTGTCGCGGGGAGATAATGAGGTGGAGGTTCTGGATCTCTGGTTTCTGAGACGGATGAGCAGAAGAGGAAGCAGTCTGGACTTCCTCCAGGTCTATTTGTGTCGTGTAGTTGGAGCAACCCTGGAGAAAGATGAGCGACAGGAAGCAGAGAGTCAATGATAAAACATCCTTTACATCTTCAAACCAGACAAGGCCATATATTAATAACAACTGTATTTTTTCTCTAATCAGCCATGTTTTGGCCAAGTATTCGAGTCTGCGTCGAGTCCAAATCACCCAGCTGCATCGGCCTTTATGAAGGTTTCTGCAGACTCCACGGTGCAGTTTTATAAGATCACCAAATCTCACGCTGAACGACAGACACCTCGGAGTAAACCTGCCTACCTTACAACATTTACACTATTGATCATTGATAACTATCGAGTACTGAATTCCTCTAGAGGATGACATTCTTCTGATTTATAGTTCAGTCGTTTTTAGGAAGCATTAAACCGTCGATGGCGTCGTTCATCTCGGCTTGATGATACGATCACACCATTAAGTTCTCACCTTCAAGAAACAGGTAGACAACATCTCGGTGGCGTCCTGCACGCTCACCACCTCCCACGCTTCTCCTTCAGTCCTCTTCTTCAGCTTCAACTGCACAGAGCAAAGGAAGCCCAGCTATGACGACACGCCGCAGACACTAGACATCCACCACAGGAAACAGCAGTCCACAGAAGGGATTCTCACCTGCACCCAAAACCTACATGCTGACACTACTTGTGGTTGCTATCTGACCTACGAGAAATGAGGTGAGGAACCACGGGATCCTCTACGAACCCGTAAACCCGCAGGATCCTCTGCTTTGATGCAACATGCGAGTCAGGAGTCACATTTTTTACAGGTTTTACCCGTCTCTGCCTTTGATACCATTGTTTTTCTCCATAATGTCATGCAGGATTGTACTGAATTATTAGCACTTAAAGGGTTAAACGACTACCGTATTTTCCGCACTATAAGGTGCACCTAAAAGCCTTTAATTTTCTCAAAAACCGGCAGTGCACCTTATATATGATCATTATGGTAATTTCTGTTACTGTAGTCAGGGGGATTGTGGGTACTTTAGTTAATGTCACTGAAGTAACAACGCTAAAACCAGGCAGGAATCGTCACAGACGTTCAAGACAACAGCAGCGACGCTGACTCGCATAATGGCGACTGTGACAGACGGAGCCGGGACCGTTGGATGCTTCACTCGCCCAGCTGTTCTACTCCGACACGGAAGAAGATCTCGGGGGATTCGGGAATGAACTGGAAAAGTCCCCCCTCCACGTTTGTTTTGGGAGTGAACCAAGTTTTTGGAAAGCTGGTTTTTATTTTGTTAATAAAGTTTGACTTACAGTACTTTTCTTCTTGTGTTTTTTTTTTGCATTTGCTGTAGCATTCTCCTGTAGCACATCTCCATCAGGTAGATACGTAACTCAACCACAGCCACTATTGTACAGTATCTAACGTATATTCCGTGCGCCTTATAATGCATAGTGCGCTTTATATATGAAGAGGGTTTTAAAATAGGCCATTTATTGAAGGTGCGCCTTATAATACGATGCCTTATGGTGCGGAAAATACGATAGTCTTTTTGATAAAGCTGCTGGTCGTTAAACATTAACGTGTGAAGTGTTGTTTCAGTGGGACGGTCTTACCCTGATAGATATCTGCTCCATCTGTTTCATCTTGGCCAAACTCTTCACCGCTGCTCTGGAGTGTGTGAGCCTCTTCTCTGCAGAGTCTCCTGTCTGCTCTCCAGACACGACACCTCTGCTCTCCCAGCTGGGATGCTCTACATCTCCCTCGTCGTCATCATCATCGATCTTCTTCCCGTTTGCGGTTCCTTCCTCCCGTCTTCGCCGTTCGGCAGTTGACTCGTATGTGCCGTCTCCAGACTCGGACGAGTCCCCGGAAATATTTTCTTCCCAAGACGTCAGGGTGCTGGGATCTCCATCAGGAGAGCAGGTGTCAGTGATGGAAGCTGAGAACGATGTGTGATTGGTGGCGATGCCGTTGGTCCGTCCAAGTGTCGACTCGCCGTCGCTGACAATGGTCGGGCAGGGAGTGAGACAGAGCTGTTTATCGAGTGCGAAGCTGCGAGTCTGCAGACAGACAGAGTAATTTGCTCCTGAGGTGCGACGCTCTGGGGTTGGAGTTGTCGTCTTATGGGAGAGAGGGGCGACTCTACACGTCTGCGTACCTACAGACACACAACTTTTCTTTCCGGTTATTTCAGCCTGAACGTGAGCATCCCGTGTTTTCAGGCCCTGACGCCTCTCTCCGCCGTCCCCCACGTGGACGACAGTCTCCCTGCAACTCCCACCCCTCTGCGGTCTCTCCGGTACCTCTCCGCCTCTCGTGGCCACGCCATCACATCCTGTTACGATGTCGTAGACTCCGAACTGGTGCGCCGCCGCCAGGACATCCTTGTGCTCTTTTTCTCCCTTCACCTCCAGCTCCCCGGAGTACAGGAGCCCCACGAGCTTCAGCAGCGTCTGGGCCGTCACGGCCTGCAGCTGCAGCTGCTGCTTCTGCCCGTGAGGAGGAGGCGGCGAGGTGGACAGCCGCTGAGACAAGTACGGGCTGAGAGCTGCGAGGACGCAGCCGTGAGCTGGGACTGAGATTCCTTGGAGAGAAGAAGAGAGAGTTTACATTTGTGGTGGTAACAGATTTAAGGTGATATTTGGATTGTATCCTACATAGGTCTGGGCGATAAACCCGAAAATGTACCGTTACCGACATTCACTGCCATGAACCAACGTCAATTTTCCCATGTCGGTTAATTCAATGTTTTGATAAAAAAATTAAATATTTTAAATATCCTAAAAAGTATTTTTGTCTGGTTTGACTGTGTGCTGATAGGCTAGTTTCTTCCCCTTTAAGAAGTCGTGTCTGTAATCACGTGACTCCAACCATCCAGTCTGAACGAGAATGCGCATTTCAACAAGTTCACACACTCTCACGCCCCCACATGCCATTTCTTATGCTGAGAAATCAACATCAGCGCACAAAAACTCCAACAGCCCATCTTACAAACGAGTCACGGCGCGCTACTGAGCTCTCAACTCAGAGCAGCTGTCTGGAGTTACCGACCAATCAGCCAATCCGAAAATAGACTTTTTGTTGGCGGTTAAGAGTTATCGTGCATTTATTGTTAGAGGTAAAACTGCCCAATTTATAGTGATATGGATTTTAGGTCATATCGCCCAGCCCTAATCCTACACATCTCCTTGACGTTTTACATTAAAACGTGTTTTCAAGTGATCATATCCAGCCTGTGTGTCCGCCCTGACGTTCCCTGATCCACGCGGCTGATACAGTTGTTTACATACACAGAAAAGATGTAAACAAACCAAAACTCAGCTATATGGAGCCCTGACGTGAACATTTTTACAAGTCCAGGAAATCACAGCGACTGAGGGCGGCGCTCCGCTGCAGCTTAACGTCGGTCCACAGACTGCCGTCATCTTCATGTCGACTGCCAGAGATGCAGCGATCTGTTGTTTTTACAGTACTGATGTGGCTAGTGGGGCTCGTGTGTTGGTCGATGCTCTATTCTAATAATAATAATAATACATTTTATTTATAATGAACTTAACATTACTGAAAATCTCAAAGTGGTACAGTTTGATCATTAAAAGGAAACAGAAATAATAAAATCAAGATAAGAGATAAAAAGGGATAAAAAGTCAACCATGGCAGAAAAGAGAACAATTAAAAACAGCAAATAGGAAAAAAAAAAAAACAACAGCATTGTTTAGTGATAAAATGCTTTGCTAAAAAGAATGTATTTTTTATTCTAATTACATAAATGAATTAATAACCTGCTGAAAAGAGTAATGGCATTAATTATAACAGCATACCAAAGTTTATACAACATACAACTTCATTGTAGCAGCTGAAACTGAGTATACATGGGAACAAAATCTATGAAAAACAAATTAAAATGTAAGAGGTTCATGGATGAGTTTAGTTCCCCCAATCACCAATCCACTCATTTTGTCAATACCAGGATTGATATCTGATCATTACAGTGATGCCGTGGATCCCTACAGTCAAACAGAGTCACTTCTGTGCTCATTTCCGTATCTTTGGTACCTGGTCGTTGTTTGTGTTGCATTGTAGACGACAGAAAATACACTTTTGAAGTCTGGATATTTTTAAAGAGGTCTGGATGTTTAAATGGCCAAATAACTTCAGATTGGACGTCTGCAGAGCAAAACTATAAGGGGACCTATTATGAAAAACATGTTTTTTCTTGCTTTAACATATATAAAGTGGTCTCGCCTCAGCCTGCCAACTCAGAGAAGGAGGAAAGCAACCAAATTCTGCAGTGTCTGTACAGCCGCCCGGATGAGCCGTCCAGTGTGATGTGACTTCTACAAAAAAACATGGCGGACATTTCTTATTTTTTTGTGAATAAAATCAATATTTTGAGTTAGTTTCTGCATAAAAATGCGTTTTGATAACATTTCTAGTTACAAACCAATATTTTACTTTCATAATATTCACTCAGTGAATGTACATAATCCCTTTTTTGTCCGTTGTTCGCTAAGATCGCGCCGGAGTAAAGGCTGTTAGGTTACGCCGTAGGCTACGTAAACTACGCCGTAGGCTCTGCGTCGATTTGACTCGCCGACCGAGGGCAAACAGGCAGACTCGTCTCAGAGAAATAGAGAGAAATAATCCTGTGACTCGTCAGATTTGTTTTGGATGTTTCTGATATAATAGTTTTCAGAAACCACAAAGTAATCCAGCTGTTATCTGGGTAATTTACACACTTTCAGATAAAGTTGCGGAAGATCACGCCAGAATAAAGGGATTTATGGTTCTGCGTTACACCAACGCAGAGCCTACGCCGTAGGTTACGTACCCTACGCCGTAGGCTCTGCGTCGATTTAACGCGGCTTCCTGATCAGGGTAGGGATGAAAATGAGGGGGAGTAGGAGAAATGGGACAGGCACCTGGGCCAAGTGCCCTAGATCTCAAGTGCCCTAAAATCTCCCCCTTCTTTTTTAGGGGTTAGGGAAGAAAAGAAGGGCGAGTGAAGTTGAATTGAGATTGGGCCTAAGGCCCAATCTCAATACTCCCCCTACTTTTCTCCACTCGCACTTCTTTTCTTCCCTAACCCCTAAAAAAGAAGGGGGATATTTTAGGGCACTTGAGATCTAGGGCACTTGGCCCAGGTGCCTGTCCCATTTCTCCTACTCCGCCTCGTTTTCATCCCTAACCTGATCAGGAAGCAGAGAGCCAAAAGCTGTTTTAATTTCAGCTGTAGCGCTGTTAATATGGCACTTTATTAAGTTTTATTATTTTTTCAGGCATAAAGGTAACCTTAAGATCCGCAACCGGGGCTCAGTTTATCCAAATAACGGCTGTTAAGAAATTTGACCCGATGTTTTCGGAGATGAGAAGAGCCGCCGCCCCCGGGGAGCAGCCTCAGCTCACAGCCCGAGAAGAGACGTGTCCGCCGGGTCAAGCTGCTCCGTCAGCCCCGGGAGAGACACTCTCTCTGGGACGCAGCTCTGTTGAGAATCACGCCGGCTGAAATAAATCATTTAGGAATATGTTGGTTTAATAGATTAAATCTAACAGTTGTAGCTACGCCTGTTAAGAAATTTGCTCCGAAATTTAGAGATTTCTGTCTGCCGGCTCCGGAGCTTGGGTCCATGTTAAATCGACGCAGAGTCTACGGCGTAGGGTACGGCGTACGGCGCGCGACGCCACGTACATCGACGCAGACCTTACGGCGTAGGGTACGTAACCTACGCCGTAGGCTCTGCGTTGGTGTAACGCGGAACCATAAATCCCTTTATTCTGGCGTGATCTTCCGCAACTTTATCTGAAAGTGTGTAAATTACCCAGATAACAGCTGGATTTCTTTGTGGTTTCTGAAGACTATTATATCAGAAACATCCAAAACAAATCTGACGAGTCACAGGATTATTTCTCTGTATTTCTCTGAGACGAGTCTGCCTGTTTGCCTTCGGTCGGCGAGTCAAATCGACGCAGAGCCTACGGCAAAAGCATTCTGGGAAATTTTCATACCCCCTCGCTCGCCAAGTCAGCATCTGAAATCCCTCGATTTGAAGGGGCTATTCTCAGCCCCTAGCCCTCGTTATGCCCCCTCCCCCTAGGTGAAAAGAGGAATTGGGACACCACTACCTTCACGGGAACGCGCAAAAGTTAGGGTTAGTGAAGAAAACGAGGGCGAGGGGGAGTATTGGGACGCAGCCCAAGTGTCCCCCTCTGCCCCCCCTAACCCTTCTGAGACGCCCCTGGTACCAGGTGGTACCAGGTGGTACCAGGTGTTCGGGTCTGACCTCCAGCCTGCAGCAGGGTGTCACAGAACTGGGCCCGGTGCTGCTGCCGCTGCAGCTCCGCCAGCAGCTGGGCCTGGTGTCCGGGCCAGCGGAGGCTCTGCATGTCTGGGGCAAACAGATAAACAGATAAACAGCAGATCTCAGCAGATCAATCAACCCCATCTCTCTCTGATGCTCGTGCGCGCTCCCGCGCAGGTGTCCACGTGGACGAGCGCTGGAACAAACCTTTACTTTGACATTTACTTTTTACTTTGACAAACTTTTATTTTAGTTATTCCACTCTTTAAATGTATTTGAATAAATGTTCTGGTCAAATATCGTTTAAAAGCTGTTTAACTCCGACTTTTAACATTAAAAATAAAGATTTCCCTGTAGCCGCGGCGGAGCTAACCGAGCTAGCCGCAGAAAAGACGGAAAAAATACATATTTCTATCAAATATATTAACATACAAAACTGAGTTGAATCATTTTTAGTCATTAAAAAGTAGCGTCGTAATTTGTTAATGAGAAAAGCTTGAACTAATTAGCCTCTTCAGTTTCGCAGTGACTGAATTCACGTTTTAATTCTCAAATACTCACCAAAATGTTAATGTTTTAAGGGCTGGGGTCTAGCGAACACTTAGACCTGATTTAATTAACATTTTCCAATGAAACTGGCTGCACACATGGAAAGTAAAGAGCCAAGTATCTGTAAATGTGACACCAGTGTGAAGCGTGTGCAGCCCGGGGCTGCGGTGGCGCCCCCCGGCGGCCGAGCCGGGAACTACACCACACGGTCTGATTATTTACCGTTGTATTGATCCCAAAACAGAGAAATTAAGGCAAAAAAGGCAGAGAAAAAATTTTCTTTTTTATTAAAAACATTATTGCTAGTTACATAGTCCATTCATAAATGAGAATGTGCAACTTTTAAGAGCCAAGGCAAAGATATTCATGTGAAGTCACAATCCAGATATTTTCTATTATTTTTTGTTGGAGGATTTTGTTATGGTTTGCTTTAATTAAGACGTAAACTGAAAGTTTTCAATCAAAACATAAACTGATTGCATATGCATTTACCTAGAGCACCCAAAACAGTTGACCCCAAATCAATATTATAAAAAAAAAAACATAAAACCATTAAAATTAACAAATAATCTCCTGTATTTTTATATATATAGTTTAAATGTGCTTTTATTTTACTTTTTTTTCCACTCCACTTTGTCTATCAGCAAATTCTGGCCTATGCACCCTTTTGTTTCGGATCTGACACTAACTCTCTTTTCTCAAGTCGGTCTACTCTTGAAGGCAACTTGTTAAAATTTGGTTACATGTGGATTCCTCTGTCAACTGGCAATAAAGACAAATCAAAGCGGGGGGGAAAAAGATAAAAAAAAAAATACACATTACACCCCCGTAGTGCTTCTTTTAATAATCCACTCAGTATCTACATCACACTCAACACTAATGTGGGCAAAACCAGACAATACAGAGTCCTCTCCCAAGTTCTGTCCTGTCGTCTTGGAGCCAGAACGGCTACGGGTTTGTGAAGCAGCAAATTAAACACCATAAAAAATATTCCAACAACAAGACTGAGACCCGACAGACACGTTCACATATTCTTGGAGAACAAGCTTCCAATATACAATACTCCAAAAGTGGTGATAAAGACCATTGGACTGGTTTCCCGGGTTATCGTGGATCCCCAGTCCGACCCATCCTGGATGAGTGAGGCACTCCAGTTTGCAAACAGCTGTTTCACACATTCATCATGTTAAAGACCAGCAGGTACAAGATACACCCACCGAGTCCTGTGATATCTCCCAGTCATTGTCACAATAAAGGGGATTCCACCTAACAGAAACATTACTTAACAAAAAAAATAACAACCTCTGTCTGTTCCAGGAGTAGGGACATCATTCCTCTGCTTTATTTCTGTGTGCAGACATACTCATACCTGCACCCGTGGAGATTTGTGGACTATAATCAAATACAGAAGCTGCAGCAACCCCATGCATCTGGGCTGCCACGCACAACGAAGCGGAGTTTAATTAGTGTGGATGCTGAGAGGAGAAGTCCAAACATCTGGTCCTGGAAGTTGCGGCGGTGTCATTTGGCACAGGTATGGCACATGTACATACGTGACGGCACAGACCAAAGCAAGGACAGAACAATCACTACCAAAACAGAGGCAGAAGCTTTACATACTTAATTAGGTTTATAAACAAAAACAATCATTCTCAGTGAAAGGAAATTTTCTTTATCGTGTTTAACCATCAGAAAGAAAGAAAAAAATGACACATTCCCTTGATTTTTTTTTTTTTTTTCTTCCCAAGACTACGTCATCGCTATGTAAAATTTCTCCGGAAAGCGCTCTGTCCCGATCCAAACAGTTCCTTTTGATTAAATGGTTTTAAAGTTTATGCTTCAACCTCCGAGGAATGCCAAAAAGTTCAGTCTGGACCAGCAGTCTTGGTTTTAGTGTGGTTTGCGTGGAGATGTAGTGGTGTGGCCACGAGTGGCGACTCTCAGAGCTCAGAGTGGTCATAGTGTCACGATGGGTCGTCCACAGGGAGTGTAGATCCACGTCGCTGTCCGTGTGCCGTCATTCGTTTGTCAGCTGCAATGGAGGAATGTAACAAAAAGAGAAGAGAAGAGAAGCTGCGACAAAAGAGTTAGTGTCAAGGATGGAGATTAATCCCAACGCGAGCGTAGTGGTCCCCCGGGTTCACTTCAGCAGGGGCAGTAAGTAGGAGGAGGCTGTCGTCTTGTGATGCAAACGATCAGTTTTTCTGCAGGAAGAGAAGAAGGACAGGCGTGAGACTTCGGCTGTCTGGTGGCGACGAGAGACGATCATGCCTGGAAAGTCTGACGTGGAAAGTAAATGAATAAAATACAATACACAGTTCTGGCTGTGGGCGGCAATGTCATCACAAATTAAGACACAAATTACAGAAAATGTGCAAAAGAAACGTTTGACCAAAAAGACAAACTACCACTTGTGACCAGTAGGGGGAGCAAAACAACAGTCAGGTACAGGTCAATGGGAGCTCAGTGACAACAATGGCCACCAGCAAACACAAACACCGACAGTTCTGGATATACAACCGAGACTTTAGGCCATGCGGTGACGTGTTACGGGAAGCTGCTCGAACACACATACCATGCGATGACATGCAGTGACAGTGGGTGCGGCCTAACCATCGTAAGAATCCATTAGAGGCAAGGAGGCCTGCCTCTCCCCATACATCCCTCCCTGGGAGAAGAGACAAAATAAAGAGAGGAAGTGTGTGATAGATTTCAAACGGGCAGAAGGAGAAGCCCAGAGGAAACAGAGGGGGAAGGAGAGACATCCAACACGAGGCGAACGCAGAGATTAAAAGAGAAGAGTGAAGCGTGAAATCCGAGGGGAGGGTGAGGCACAAACATGGGAAAAGTTGAAGGAAAAAGGTGTGAGATGACAAAACAACATCGGGTTACAAGTGTTAGTTAAATGTTAGTTCATGTTTCAGGGGGGAAAAGGGACATGGGTGAGAGAGCATGTGCAAAATACGGATCTGGCGGAGCTTTATCGAGGCGTGCAGCGACATGCTGTCTGTGGGTGTGAGAACATTCACACAGTCACATTCCAGGAGCTCAGGATTCATGAGAATCATCCTTCGCACCAATTTCAATAGAACAAAACATAAGCTCAGACCGAATTCTGACGTTTCCTGATGTCACAGTGAATCACACACCCCTCCTCCAGAACAGCTCCACCGCTGGGTGAGAGACACTTCCCCATTACAGGAAAAACACGGCTCTCTTTGAAACTGATGGCAGCAACACGTCTCAAAAGGTCCAGACATGGTCAACAAAAGCCTGGAATGGTAAGTGGTGCTAAAACCAATCACCTGATGAGCTGAGGGAACAGCTTAAAGCTAATTGGCTCAAACGGCAACATGTCCCAGACATGACTGGATATAATAAATAAATCAATATTAGATGAATGTTTCACAGCATAAAGTTGTGAAGACTCTGCAAAGCAGCATGACCCAGCTGCACCTCTGACGGTGCGGTATGAGGGTGCAGTGTTGCCTCTGGAATGAGCAGCACATCTGGAAAGAAAACATCCAGCTAAAAGTCACTTACAGGCTTAGGAGGAACACGTCTTTTCTTCCAGGGAAGTGAGGCGATGCTAAACCTCATAAACCGCAGGTCCTGTCCAGACCTGCCAGCTGTTCACATCTTTCACCAAATTTAAAATATTTGACACATAATGAAATTTAAAAAATCCAAACTTTGACATGTTTCTGCCATCAAATTCAAAAGTGAGATTTTCTCACTTTAAACATTTGAAGTTTTCAATCCTCTGATTTGTGAGATCAGTCAATTTTGTTCAGATTTTCTTTTTTTTAAATGTCACAACCATTTTGGAAGGTGGGTGGAGTTATTCAGAGTTGATGCAGAAGCAGCTGAAGCATCTTCCTGACGTGTTCCACTTCACAGTCCTGGACCCAAATTCTCCACTTAAGTCAAACAAAGATTTTTGTTTTTTGTAAAGATGCTCAGCTGCTTGAGAAATGACAACTGCCATCTATTTCCAGCTTCTGCAACAGCTGACCACTACATTGTACGAGGGATGGGGGGGGGGTCGGGAGAGGCCCAGGGAGGCTGTTGCAGAAGGTGGAGGATGTCTCAGAGGTGACCCATGCTGGGGTGCGAGCGCCCAGGCGGCCGGCGTCTACCTGCATCGGATCTTTGTCAGCAGGTTCGAGTGTGTTGTCCAGAGTGTTCCTTCTGCCTCTCTGGTCCAGTGTGGAGTAGGCATCTGGGGGACGATGAGAGACGGGTTAAAGGGGACTGACTTCAACATCTGTAACATCCCAACACGTCAGCATCGGTCAGCTGTGTTTCTGTATTTCTGTTTCTGTACACTTGCCTGGTCCCATGTCATTCATTGGAATCATTTCTCTTTCACCTGCGTCACAAAGAAAGATTCAGAAGTGTAAATATGACGGCATTAAGAGGACAAGTCCAGCTCTTCACTTGTGCTAGGGCTGGGCGATATATCGAGATTTTAATATATATCGATATATTTTCAAACACGATATGGTACGAGACAATATCGTTTATATCGATTTAAAAAAAAAAAAAAAAATTTGCATTTTTTTTTTAATTTTGATATAGCTTATTTTGTGACAAATTGACTTGAATGTTTTATTTAAGATTTGCACAAATGTTTTGTTATTTGCACAACTGTCAACCTCAGTGGAAAAGTCTGCCTGTTACTGTCTACATTGTATTAATTGCACAGTGTATTTTAATTTAATTGTTATGCAGGAAAGGGATATTTGTTTTATTTTATTCAAGAAGCATTTTTATTCTATATATGCAGGCAGTTTATTTTTATTTCATTTGTTTTATACATTTTGATATTGTGCAGACCTCTGTTAATAAAGGAACCTGTGTGACATTTGGCACGAGGCTTTGTATTAAAACTGACTGTTTTTTTAAGGGTTTGCCTCAGAAAAAAATGAAGCTAACAGAGATGCTATGCTATAATGCTTTGGGGGAAACCCCAATTAAGGCACAGAAAAAATATCGAGATATATATCGAGTATCGCCATTTAGCTAGAAAATATCGAGATATGACTTTTGGTCCATATCGCCCAGCCCTAACTTGTGCTCAAGTCAAATGATCGTCAGATGTTCTGACCCTTGTCTATGAGCGGCAGAGTGCTGTCCTCGTATCCTCCGTTGGCCCGGTTGCTGCTAGGGGGGTTCAGGTTCACCATGAAGTCCGTCTTCTTCCAGCCATCCTTCTCCAAAGTGCGGCGTAGTTCTTTGTAGCCCCACACGGTCTGCAGCACCAGCCCGGCCCCGCGGACCTCCCGCTCAGAACGGTTCCTGGTCGCACCCAGAAGACAGGACCAGACACAGACATGTAGCAGCCGTTCTCAAAGAGCTGAAAACGGTTTAATTCAACCTGAGAATGTTCTGATCAACCCTTACCCGTCCTTGTTGATGAGCACCAGCCTCTCGATTCCTTGCGAGGCCCTGAGGGTTTTGGCTGCGTCGACGCTGGAGCCCAGCAGCTCGTGGAGCGTGCTCAGCACCGACACCACCGTCTCCTCCGACAGCGCCCGCACCGGCTGGCTCTGACCCCCTCCAGGGAGGTTGGCCACCAGGTGGGGCACCGCATGTTTACCTGGCAACACGGGGCAGAACGCAGAGTCAACGGAGAAACTCACGCCACTAAATCCTCCAACACCCCGGAAATGGCACGGTTAAAACAAATGAATAAAAGGCTGACCTAGTAGATCTCTGTTGCGTGCGTCGATGGCCAGGTTGCGGAGGGCTCCGGACATGGCTCGCACGACGCGGTCGTTGCCGTGAGCCAGCAGCTCGGTCAGCATGGGCAGACCCGTCTCCTGACGCAACAAGGCACGGATGTACCGGCCGTACTGGACAGAACACAGACAAGAACACGTTTACTCCCATCAGCAGCCTCCAAGCAAACCACAGCAGCTGATTCGGAGGAAAATCAAAGACCTTTTCTCATCCAAACTTGCTCTCAGAGAATATGGAAGAGTATTAGGGTCAGGATGGAGAAAAATAAAAATAATATTTTAGAGGAGGAAGATTTTTTTTTTCATTATGCACTTCGAGAAAAAAGGTTCAAATGTCGAGAAAAAAGTCGAAATGTCGAGATTAATGTTGAAGTACAATTTCGAGAAAAAAGTTGAAATGTTGGGAAAAAGGTCAATTGGCTTTACGATATTGATTTGAAACACATATCACACATATGCAGTTGCATAACTTCAGAAACTTGCCCTTAACGTTACACTCCAAGGATGTAAGTTAGTTAGTTAGTTAGTTACGGCTGCTGCTGCAGAGCTGTCAGTCGCTCTCCTAACTGGATTTGATGGGCCAGAGGAGACATTTACACTTTATTCATGAAATTGTATTTCAACACTAATCTCGACATTTCAAGTGCACAATAAAAACAAATCTTCCCCTCTCAAATATTTTTTCTCCTGCATGACCCTAATACTCTTCCATACAGAAAAGCATGAGAGAACCAAATATGATTTTGCCTTAAAGAGGTGCTCCAGCTAGTTTAAACATTCATTTTCATAACAGTTACTGGATTTTTTGGGACATTTTAGGTCATTTTGTAAATTATTAGCCGGCACATCAGCAGGCAGCGCATGAGACGGCTGCTGGGGTCTTTCCAGCCCAAACAGCGTTCCAGTCATCTTTGAGAAGGGAGAGGATCATTACAGGGAATAATCTGCACTGATCGTGAGTCTTGAGCTGCGTTTTTTTATGTTAGTGATTCAAGTTTGGAGGCTGCGACTCCACTCAAACGTTATCAGTCGCCGTTTCTGGGAGGTCTTTCCCTCCGGTGCTGCATGCGGGGCGGAGCAGGCCGACACACTTGCTGCTCAGCGCCATCAACATCGCCACGACTACAACAGGTTGTGCTGAAACAGCCCAACCTGCCCGAGAGCATTTTTGTCACGTTATTCCAGTTGAATGACGGTATTATTTCTCCTATTATACCCGTCCCTCCTCTTTTCTGCCTGAAGGCAAGGAGTCTGCTGAGGAGATGGAGGTTTACTTCCTCTGTGAGACTCAGGAAGAACGGGACTGTTGCGTCACGATTTGGCGTAAGAAACTAATAATGTAATTATTAAACATGAAAACAAATCTTTGCCAACAGAAAGGAGCCAATAAGAGCATTAGTTTAACATCAATGCGATCGTAATTTAAATATTTGTTTTGCATTGCCTTTGCTTTACATGTAAACCTCTAGTGCACGTCACCAGAATAACTGAATGCTGATAATATTTACAAGCTTTTGTTGTGTGGATTTGTTAAAGACGGGCAGAACAAGAGCTTTTACTCGTCTGCTCTCCCTCACAGATTCCTGGGATCTTTTAAACATCATGCAGAGCGCTGGAGTTGAGACAGGGGAAGATGGACATCAGTTCTTACAGCCCAGCGTCCGGCACACAGATTCTGAACAGCTCCAGCCGACGCTTCCAGCACACTCGGGTTCTTGGACTCCCGCAGCAACGAGGTGTAGATGCGAACGACCTCCGGCTGGTACAGCAGCTCGTAGCCTACGGGGGGGGCAGACACGGGACAGAGGAGAGCAGGAGATGAGACGGGTGGGAGGAGCATGGAGAAGCAGCAGAAGGATCAAGTAGGCTGCCTCAGTTTTCCTCAGTACCATTACTCTGCTCAGACCAAACAAAACAAACTGCACCAAGCAGGAAAACAAACTCTGGATTCATTTCAAATGGACAAAGGTGTGCAGGTGTGAAGGCTCACCTTTAGCAGGTGTGGTCCTCTTTGGAATGTCTATCACATCTGTAGATGCATCCTCGTTTCTCTTTCCTGGAAGAAAACTCCACATTAAAGACCAGAAATACAGCCACAAACCTTCAGGTGCAGACTTTAAAAGGCACTCGCTCCACTTCTCAATACTCTTGTTCTAGTTCGGTTAGACGTGCACATGCACAAACGCACAACAAAACAGCAAAAACGAGATGCAAGTATTCTAGGGTAGTACACTACAACGTGCGTGTTAGTGCGGATGTGGGACACTTCAAACCGTCTACTGCTTCTACTGTTAAGCAAAGTGGCATCGTAGAAAGCTAAAGGAAGCTTACCTTTGGAAAACCACTCATCTGTAGCCAGACAGGAGAGAGAAGAGAAAAACATGGGATGAGGAGGGAAAGAGGGAAGCAGAACAGGAGGAGGAGGAGACAGGGTTTAAGTAAAAGGAAAGCAGCCATAACTGAGCACCCAGTTAACGCCTGTTATGACCCCTCAGCATCACCGCCACCACACACAACCAGCAGGTGGAAAGACCAAGAGAAGCACATTGAACGAAACAGCAGCTGGCGTCATTTCAGATTATTTTGTGTGCTTCCCCTTGACCGACATTGTGATCTTAAAAAAGCAGCTTCGTGGATGAAATCTATTCATTTACACTTGGAATCATGTTACATCCACTTCTACGAGGGGCGGGAGGAACAAGTTAAGATTTATCTTTTTAATATAAAAGGCCTCAAGGTCGATAATATACATTTTAAACAGGAGGAGAAAAAAAAAACAACTAAAAATAAACACAGAGCTGAAACCAGATCCACTCATTCTGTTCCCGTCTACGGTGCCGCAGTTTGGACATCGCCATGGCAACAAACTCCGGTACCCAGTACAGTGCAACGAATGGATGTGGTTCTCATTTCATGCTTGGTTTTTGCTTTTTTTCCCCATTTAAGTAACAAAAATGACATAAATGATAAATGTAAGAGTTGCGTACTGAGAACAATAAAAGATTAGTGCCATTATTAGAACACACTTTATTTTAAGTGCCACTGACATTCATCAAATTAAAAAAGTGATAAATTATCACTTTCCTTACTAAGAGTATTTTCCTCTTTTCTGTTTATCAGTGGGTTTTTTAACTTCATGACTCTCCAGAAATAATGATAAATGGCAGCTTTGACTGTAATACATTTATTTTTCTATATTTTATATTATGTAGAGCGACCTTGGTTGCCCTGAAATAAATGAATAAGTTATTTTTCTGTGACTACAGAGCATCCATTAAAGAAAATTTATGCTAAACTTTTTCTGCAAACTTTGGGAGGTGAAGCAATTTCCAGATGTAAGATAGTATAACATTTGATTTAAACAAATCTGTTGGATCATGATTGATCATTTTGCATTCCCAATCAGTTTCTAAATGAGAAGATGTTGCATTTCTCCTTTTTAATAGAGGCTGTAATTAGTTATTTTAAAGTTTTGTGCTATTTTGAATACACAAAACAAACTGAAGGCATCACCTTGGGATTCTCACCAGCAGAATAAAAATAGGAAAGATTTATACTGTTTTGCAGCATCTGCCACACAAGAAACCTGCAGAACAAGACTAATCAATACTCTCAGTGAAACACAAACAGCAGCTGGAAAAAGGATGAACCTTCTCTGAGATTATTAACATTCCTGTGGGAGCCAGTGGCTTGTTTGTGAAAGTGTGAGTGTGTGTGAGTGTGTGTGAACGTGCTGGTATCAGTTTTGGGAGAAGGTTAAAACAGTGACATCACTGCTAACGTTCCTGAAACTGACTGAACAAATAAGCACCCGTCCGTCTCCCTATCCCTCCGTTTCTGCGAGCTGACCTTTGCCCTTGCGGGAGCTGAAGCAGCCGCTCTTCTGGCTGGAGGGGGCGGGGCCCTGGTTGATGGGCGTGGTCTCCTGGTAGCGCTCCCAGCCAGGGATTTCACGGTGCACGTGGTAGGACAGGTTCCTCAGCAGACAAACACTGTTCTCTATCAACTGCAGATGTGGAGGAAAACAGAGCAGCGGGAAAATATTAAACGGCTGAGGTTTAAGGTTTCTCATTATGAACTCGGAGCACATCAGCCCAAATCCAGCCGGAATGAATCAAAACTTCAGACTATTGGCTGGTCTTTAACCGGGTTATGGCCGACTCATCCACCTTGTAAAAACTCTCCCGTTAAATGGGTCTGGTAGCCCGGCCTATTTGCAGGCATTTACACAGGTACAGAACCAGCTGCAACTATAGAGCTGGGGATCGATTCAAATGTCAAGAATCGATTTGATTCCAATTCTTAAGATTCAGAATTGATTATCAAGATTTGATTCGATCCGATCCCGATATTGATTTGGGTTAGTGTTATTAAAACTGTTTTTTAAGCTGTTGCATCTCAATATAATACTAGTATTAATATGTTGCATAACTACAGTCATATAATTCATGCAAGTATTGGCAGCTAATGATGGCTCCCAGAATGCTGATATAATTGCTTTCAGAAACAGATCCATGGCAGCAAACAGAGACATATGAAATCGTTTTTATTTTTTCCCACATTGCGTTTTAATTTTTTCCATTTTCAGTGTATTTCGGTTTTTAATTTTTGAGAATTTGGTTTTTAGTATTTTATGCAAATGTAACTCCAAGACAGTATATAAAGTAATGAAATATAGAGAATTTATGCAATTATAACTAAAAACTTTAATGTTTTCATAACTTTAAACATATTTAAAGGCAAAAACAGGACACTAGTTATTCTCGTGTCCAAAAAAAACATTCCTTTTTTGGGCATAAACAAAAAAAATACCAAAAGTTGTAATGTAATGATGAAAAAAAATGGATCTAGACATACAAATCGATTTTTATTAATTAATATGAGAATCAATTTAGAATCGGAAAATCGATTTTTTCAACACAGGCCTATGCAACTGGTTTCCTGTCATTAATCATTCAGGAGTGTCCAGCTTGGCTGCAGGATTGCCAGTAACACCGTGGATGGACCATATTTTACGGCTCATCTGCATTCTTAATCCACTGCTCGCCATTTTAGACGTCTGCTTGTCGTTCTGCCTACGTTAGATGCTTCATTTCTCTGAGGTAGTTAGTTTCTTTTAATGCTGGGAATCAATGTCTAGTCCAGAGGAACCAGACTAATTGTTTTTATTGTAGAGAACAATTAGAACGGCCGGCCGGGCTATTTTAATGGGTCTGTTAAATGTTCAAAAGGATTTATTCCTATAGGACACCATCATACCTTGTTGTCCACATCTTTACAGTCGATCTGTGACTGGACAATGTACATGACGGAATCGACCAATCCCGTGCACTCTCTGAGCTTCCTCCTCGCCTCCCATCGCTCTGAACTCACATTTCTGTCAAAAGAAAAGAACAAGGACGCAGATTAGACGCCGTGGACAGACCAACAGGTTATTACGAGGTGTTTCATGGGTTAAAAACGACGTGGAGAACTCATTTTGAGTGACAACAAAAGATTCCAGTAAATCCTGTACGAGGCCAGCGCCGCCCCGCCCCCAGAAGAGTTATCTGAATGAAACTGCTGTTGAATCTGCAGGTTCACAAAGGGAACACAGTGCGACGAGATCAAGTTACATCTCTAGACCAATTTCCTCAACTGCTCTGACTCATTCCTAATTAGATTGCTAACAGAGCTGGAAGGAAAACTGAGGACAAGTTGGATGACGAACATAAAGGGAGAAACATAAAGAAGAAACTCCGTGACATGACATTTAGAGATGGCCTTTTGTTCCCCCAGCAACAGACACCTCCTCTTCTACAGCGCAGGGCAGACGTTTCCTCGTCTGCACAGTTCAATATGTTTATTTACATGCTTTGACAGGCACATGTTTACGATTATGAAGGACATCTGGGAAAGACTGGGTCCCTGACTTTAAAGCAGCTGTGATTTTTCTAGATTCGTAAAAACAGGAAGAGGTTAAACTAAAAACTGGATCTCTTGGGTAGGAGCGGCCGTGAGGCTTCCAGTCAGAGGGAGACGGATTAATCAGTGTTAGACACTGTGCCTCTGCACTGACCTTTGATCGGTACTGTACAAGCCGGGCAATAAACCCAACCATAACCGACTTTACAGCCACAAACTCAGTCTGCCATCTGCTTTATGGAGCTTATTCTTACTCTTAAATGTAAGCAATACCTGTCCTGGATAACCTGATTACTGTCAGTCATTTTTGCAGAGTCACTGTTCAGAGAGCGCTTCAAATACAATCACAATACTTTCCTTCGTAACTCAGTAATAAGTAAGTAGTTCAAGATGTTTTAGGTCTAATAAAGACTTTTTTTTATTTTCCACAGTCCAATTTGTAATTATGAATCATCTGGCAGATTCTCTTTTCCTTTTCTGTGAATATTAATTGAAATACAGACATTTGGAAACTTCTTAAAGCCACTATGTGACAGCCCCACTCACAACCACAAGGGGGCAGCACCAGAAGTTCACGAGTGCTTAAATGACATATTGATGCAACGCAGAACAATCCCTACTAAAAAGCAAAATCTAAAAGAACTAGGCTTTATGAGACTGAGAAATAATCCTATTAGGTGGTGATGTGGTAACAGAAACATGGGTGTTTACATGATGGCACCAGTGGCCCTTTGATCATTGGATGATTAAATTCAACAGTCCTGGAGGCTGGGACGGAGACGAGTGCAGCAGTAATCAATGGATGATCATTATGATTTTCACCAGGGTAGAAGGAAAGACTATTGCTTCCACCGGTCTTTGAACCTCTGTCACCGATTTGACACCATCGTTTTGTATCTACAATCAACAACAGTCCAGAGCTGCTGCTCCCAGCTGCCAAACAGTCACCTGCTCGCTGTTGTAGCACCATCACTTTTACGGCTACTACGTTCTTATGATGGAGCCGTACCAGAACTGAGTCGTACATGCCGTACTCAGGATGTGGTTTCAGCCTGGATTTACGGTCCAATTAAATATTAATTGCGGTTTCCCATCCCGGTCAGGACCATTGTCCGAGTGCTGCTCCTTCCTGCTGTCTTGTTGTGTCGCTGCTTTTGAAGAGTCAAAGACAATTTTCCGCCATGATGGACAATTAAGCTCCATTCAATAGCACAGTCCACTGCCCCCAGACACCGGTGTGATCCATCCTGCTCACAGGACTGTGGGCGGTGATTAAAATTAGGCCGGAGCTACTTGTCCACACCGTGGCTGGAAAGATATGTCAGACGTTTCCCATCCATGTTATTGATTTGAGAAATTCAAATAATTAGTGTGTCGTAGTGGCAAAAAAAATACAACTTAAAATCTCCTGATTTTAAACCCACAATATCCCCCATTTTTAGACTTTTTTTCCATTAAAACAGTGTCTTGCCATTGCTTGCCTGCATATTCAGACTAACACAGCTTGCACCCTCCGTTTGCTGCACCCCTCCTCTTGTTTCGAGTCTGAAATGCCCTCCGGCAGACTTCATTTCAACCTGCTTTACACCTCTCAGAGGGTGTCAAAATTACATTTCCACATGTAAATCGTTCAAACACATTTAGTGGATTGTAAAAGGTCTGTGTAGGATGCTGCCGATTTCGTTGTGCCTTGCGTTTTATAAATTTGCAGAAAAAAAAAGGATTTCTTAAAAGAGTGTGATGAGCTCTAAACGTAGTTGACTGATGTGTCACAGGCCAAATCACCAAGAAGTCAACGTAGGGTCATGAATATGATGTCGGTAACGCAGAACAGTTTACTACAGTGTAAGAACATCGTCAAACTATTTACTTTTGGGAGGTTGAAAAAAAAAAAAAAAGGCAGGTGATTGAAGGAATTTGGGCAAATATTTACAGTATGCTGAATGAATGATGGGTAATCAGCGTGATAGCAAAGATTCCCACACGAAGACGTGGAATAACTGTGTCAAAGATCAGCCCAACCCTCGCTGTAGTATCCACTTCAGTAATGTATACACACAAAACACTGAACCAATTAGCAAATGTCAGAACACATGGCCAGCTTTGTGTCTAGACGTAATGTAAAAGACGTGCATGCAAACAAGAGCCAGCTTGTGCATGAACCACGATAACATCTGGCAAGGTGAACATGTGGGGCATCCCGCAGTTGACAGACGGAAATAATCAGTGCATCTCTAATAATCCTGGAAGGAGTCAGCCGCTTCATCTCGTGTGTTCTTCAGCTTCTTGAACTGATCTGAAGCCATCAGTCGATATTTACTGAAGTAGTTCCCCAGGATCTATAAAAATGACAATCAGCTGCGTTTAGATGAGCGCGCAACTGCACAGACTGCAGTGTTTACTCAACCTGAACTGTGCTGATCTTTTCTGTAAATACCAAAATGTCTTAATCCCCCAGTCGAGATAAAGCTATTTACGCATACTTTTCCTTTCAGGCAGATGAACACTAATTAACCGTGTGATTGAGGGGAATGCATTGATAACAGAGGCAGCGGCCAGAAAACACTGTTTACTCTGTGAGTCAGTGCCCCCCTGTCCTCAGCTCGACCCTCTGCTGGAAACGCTTAACTTCCCTTCTTGACCCTCTCCTGATCTTTTCCTCAGTGCAGTAAAAAAAAATAATAATAATTTAATAACCAAGAGTTGGAAAAACTAAATTAAACATTAGACTCCAAGTACAGGAGCATAGCAGCAGCGGTTACTCCGACCGAGGACCCATCAGTCCTCTGTACTCCAACCACAACATCATTCCTGATTCCATTATGCCTTTCCTGCTCTTCTATCATTTACGTGTCTCCTTCTGAATTAAAGTTGCCTTCATCCACGAAAATGATGACTAAATATCGTCGACAACGAACCTTTATCACCTGAGGAAAACAAGACGAGACGCAACGAAAATGCTGGTCATGTTATTAAATATATAATGCAATATCGTAGAGGAATAAAAACGAGACTGAAATGCACATTACAAAATAAAAACTGCTCAAATGTGTCTTCATTTTCATTGACCAAAACTAGACCAGACGAAATGTTCTAACAAAGATCCTTAATATACGTATATGTATCTGGAATGAATGTATTCTTGAGTCTATAAGGTAACAATAATATAATAATAAGATAACTTTGTTTGAATTATAAAATGGGTTTGTCTAAATACAATCTTTGATTAAAACTAGACTAAAATGGTCCTGGACAATTCTGACTAAAATAAGACTAAAATGCTCAGACTTTTAGTCGACTGAAACTTGACACGACTAAAAGGAGAATGAACGTGACTAAAAGTAATAAAAACTAAAATGATAGCTTGACCCAAAGACTAGACTAAAACTAAAGTTGAAACATTATTCTGACTGTTGCCCTTCCTGTATTCCTGCGCTGCTCGTCCACCAGGCCTCCCCCGTCAGCAGATCGTCAGTCTGACCTTCCCTCCGTACCTCAGGCAGCCTGCTGTGTTGGTCAGGGACGTCTCCCACTCCAGGTGCCGGGGCTTGCAGTTTTCCTCCCCGCCTGCTGCTCCGTTGCTCCCTCGCTCCCAGCCCGAGTGGGGCACCATGATCTCGTCGGAGAGCGCGTGCAGCGCATGGTCCACGATCTCCATCTTCACGGAGTCATGAGACGACAGATTCCACAGCGTTGCTGAGAAGGAGAAAAATGTTAGCTGAAATGTGGAAAAATCCAGTTGTGGGTTTCAAATAGACCAACAGAAAACCTCATTTTGTGCTGAATGAAGAGACGAAGCCTGTGACCAGTTCAGAGGAACGTGTTTAACCTTCATGGTTGATAGCCTTAGATTTTTGTGTTGAAAATACCATCAAAATAAACCCAAGATACATTGACCAGTTAGTCATTCAGGACTTTGATGATGAAAACCAGTTAGCTGCTGGAGAAAAACCTGCTTTTCAGTGAGATCTATTTGATTTTATGAGACTTTTTTTTTTATTCTGTGTAGTAGTGAAAAAGATATCATACAATAACTAATTTATGCTACATATTTAAGTACCAGTTCTTGCTATTTTCTTGACATGTTAAATTGTATTTATTTATTTATTTATCTTTAAACAGAAGATTTTAAACATTTTATGTAATTACTTCCGATGTACTACTGCCAACATCCAGCAGATGATCAACTTGTCACATGTTTTGGGCCTAAAATGGTCTATAAATGATAAAATTGTCAAAATAAAACAGAAATACGACCAGATGACGCTACTGCAGGCTCATTCTGATACAAGGGCCTTCGAACATTTGGATTGTAAAATGTCAAACGCTTCAGCTGGCAGACATCATATCTAATCTAATTCACAGAGATAACAGTGCAGGACATCTTTAACAGCCTGTGTGACCTTCATCTGAACAGAACCAGATACAGCCACACATGAAGAAGCTGCGATAGATCTGTCTGTGCTTCATAACGCAGCGATGTCGCTGATGCCCGTTAGCCTAGCCGTTCAGGCCTTTTCCACCGTTAACCACTCCATCCATCACTTGTTTGTGTCCATCAGTATTTCAGCTGTACTCTGACCTGCCCGTCTGTTCTGACCCAGAGTCGCATCTCATCCCATCGCTGTACTGATGGTAAGAGCTGGGCTGTCACGCTTCACACTACAGATTATACACCAGCTACTGTGCCACTATCAGAAAAGTATCTCCCATTAAAATAACACTGACCAAAACATAATTAAATGCCACTGGGTCATTACCTCATCCATGTTATATAACCCGCATCATTAATGGTACAAACAAAAACAAAAACAGGAAGTAACTTGATGGAGACCCCATTATTCAGTGACTTAATCATCATTTCAAAATCTGTCTTGCACAATTAGGGAAACAAATAACCCAAATTAAATAATTCAGCAGCAGTAAATGAACAGCGACCAGTCCTGGGGCTCATGTCTGCATGTGCCAGCTTCACCAGCAACAACGTGCACATCAGCGCACTCCGACGACATTTCAACTAATCTCTGGTTTTCTCCCACTTGCTGTTCCAAGTGACAGCTGCTTTAATCTCCTGAGAACATCTTAAAAGGGCCCCTAAGTCCACCAAGCAAGGACTTGTCTGAGTCCGGTGATCCAGACAAATGAGATTTTACACATGGCATTAAATACTTGTGAAGTTTGTTTGCTAATGCAGAACAGACTGCAAGGTTGGTGGGGTTTCTGCCACTAGCCTGAACAAACATCTGAAGGATAGAGTTCCACACTGGTCTGTGCTTAGCTGAATACTCAGTTTTTGGGACAGTTTTTGTGTTGATATCAACATCTCTTTAATTTGTCACACTGACCGGGTGGAAAGCAAAACAGTGGAAAACAGAGAAGCGGCGATTCTCATCATCACACAATCTCATGGAGAGTATTCGCTGCACGTACACACGACTATTTGTCATTTTCCGGAGGGATTACCAGGAACTGGGAGGGTTCTTCCCACCACAAGTCCTCAGAGAAACGTGTCAGTTTGCATTTATGTTTTTACAGGGTCGCCCGCTCCAGAAGCCGTCGGGAATTTTTTCCAGTTGAACCAGGATTAGAGTCTAGTCCAGACCTGCAGCACCTGCTGCTGCTCGGGTGTTTGTGTGTGCGTCTAACCTGTGATGATATCTGTGAGGTCCTGATCGCGCGTCTTCCTCAGAAGCCTGACCAGAGCAGGGACTCCGTCACAGTTCTTGATGGCGATCTTATTATCCTGATCTTTGCCATATGAAATGTTCTTCAGCGCTCCACAGGCCGCGTAGTGAACCTACAACAGAGATGCAAAGACAGCTTTCTGAGCCATTAGTTGGTACAGAATTTAAAACATGTGAAGTCTCCAACAGCAACTGATGTAAACAGAGACTGGTAACAGTTACATAGTACTACACACAATACAGGGGTGTAGTAATAAATACATTTAACTGCAAATAAGAAAGCCAAATTTGTGCATTTTAAATGTATGTAGCATGCTTTATAATAATCTAATCTTTGTCCAATTTTGAACATTATCTTAACAGAAAAAGTCTATCTATACATGCAGTGCTCATTCAGCAGCTTTCAGTCAGATTTCAGTCATGTCTGACTGTGCAGCATGAAATGTGAAATTATGATGGTCCTTTGATGTGGCTTATGAGGCCGAGGGAAACCACACCAACAACAGCAGAACTGTGTCCCTGCCAAGGCTCAACGAAGAGAAACCACTGAAACTTAGCATGGTTTGGGACTAAAATATTCTCTGGTTTATCAGATACAGGAACTGGATTTTTGCTTCATTACATTTCACTTGCACTTTTATGGTGAAGTGGAGCCAAGGTGGGTTCAATTTCAAGTTCCCTACACAAAAACCACGCCAGTCATCATTAGAGTCATCCAACTACTTGGGTGTATAACCATATTTGGCACAAATGACGTCCACCAGGATAAGTCAAGTACGCATCAGAAGGCCTAGCTGACTGAGAAGCACGGCAAGCAGCAAAGGCCGGGAAACTTGTATTAATAGCAGGATGTCTGAGTAGTTCCCTGAATATCCTGCAGCTGATCCAAAATGCAGCAGCGCGAGTGCTGACAGGAATCAGCAAGAGAGACCACGTCTCTCCAGTGTTAGCCTCGCTCCACTGGCTCCCTGTAAAACTTACAGTCCCATTCAAAATTCTGATACTTGTGTATAAAGTTCTGAACAGCCAAGCTTTGTGTTATTTGCAAGACCTGATAGTTCCTTATGTTCCTAATAGAACTCTCCGTTCTAGGAGTTGCTAGAGCAGGGTCCAAAGTCGTTCCTCAAGGGCCGGTGTCCTGCATGTTTTAGATGTTTCCCTCCTTCAGCACACCCTGATGCAAATGACTGTCATTAACAGACTTGTCCAGACTTCGATGACAAGCTGATGACGACCATTGATTAGGTGTGATGATGCAGGGAAACCTCTAAAACATGCAGGGCAGCAGCCCACGAGGACAGACTTTGGACACCCCTGTCCTAGAGTATCCAAATGTAGATTTGGAGGACGGTTTTCTGCTATCAGGCACCATTGCTATGGAACCAACTTACAATCTGGGTTAAGGAGGCTGACACCACCTCCACCTTTAAAACTAAACTTAAAACCTTTCTGTTTAGTAAAGCCTCTAGTTAGTGTTAGTAAACCTCTAGTGAGTGTTCAGTAAACCTCTAGTTGGTGTAAACTCTAGTGTGTTAGGGCCAGTAGTCATAGCTGCAGCTATAGAACAAGACTATAAAGCCGGAAATATACTCTACGCACGTAACCTGCGTAGCCTGCGTAGCCTGCTTTGTGTCTGTTCATGCTCCACTGCGTACGTCGCGTACCACCCGAGTAGAGCCTGTCATACCGATGGTGACCGATAGGGGGCAGTAAGCAGAGCAACAGTTGGAAAAGCTACTTATATTAAGTAGCAGAAGTAGTAGCAGCAGCAGCGGTAGCAGATTAGAAAAACGAACACTTTTACAGGACAATATTGGATGATGTAGGAGATTATAACATCGTGTGAATGTGTATGAGTGTGTATGAATGTTTGTGGCGGTCGGAGGGGCCGTTTGGCGCGATATGGCAGCCACGCTCCCGTCAGTCTGCAGGACAGCTGCGGCTACAGACGGAGCTACCACCGGGGAGAATGTGTGTGAATGAATAATGATCTCTGTAAAGCTCTGGGTGCCTAGAAGGAAGCTAAAGAAAACCATAACATTATTATTATTATTATTACTCTTTTTTTAATGTGTATTACTTATTTATATTACTGTTTTACCCCCTTCCCTGTGTGTGTGTGTGTGTACTTCTGCTACGTGAGTTTCCCCGTTGAGGGAGTAATAAAGTTATCTTATTATTATCTTATTATTATCTTATCTTATTATTATTGCTTATTATCAAAAGTGGATAGTCTTTCCAGACTAATTTATCCAGCATTCTCCTCACCCATCTCAACAAGAATGACGAAACAATAAATCCAGTTAATTTTAGGTTCATATGGAGAAGTAGATGTCAATATAAGAAAGATTAACATGGTAAAAAAATGTATTGTTCCTAATATGATTCCAAGTCATTCATTTGCAAGTCATTCAATAGTATTTTTATTGAAAAACAGAGTATTTAAAATAAAATAAGTCCCGTCAATTGACTCCCGGCTCCCGGCTCCGCTTCCTCCCGGCTCCGGGAGGCACCGAGGCTCGGCGCGTACCTCCGCCGGGGCTCGGCCGCCGGGGCTCCGCGGCCGGGGCTAGGCGGCCGGGGCTCGCCATCCGCGGTACTCCCGGGGACTCTAGTCCCGCAGCACCAGTGAGTATTTTGACCGGAGAGATTATAAAATACCGGACTTCGGCATATTTTACCGGACAACGGAAACCCTGGGGGGAAGTTAAATATTGCATAAATATATGCACGGGGAACTTTCTCCAGGGGAGAGCAGCATAGTCGTGCCAGCTGGGATCAGACCGGGAACAGCGATACTAGCGGCCAGAGCGAGAACTGCAGGTCGCGTACGCGTTCAGTGTCTTTTTGAGAACGTGCACGTCGACGCGTCAAATGTACGCAGGATACGCAGGATACGCGAGACGTGACGTCACGCGTATCCTGCGTCTCGCGTACGCGTTCTGAACTGCAAGTATAAACGCGGCTTACTAGTTAAGCCGGAGATATACTCTACGCACGTAACCTGCGTAGCCTGCGTAGCCTGCTTTGTGTCTGTTCATGCTCCACTGCGTACGTCGCGTAACACCCGAGTAGAGCCTGTCATACCGATGGTGACCAATAGGGGGCAGTAAGCAGAGCAACAGTTGGAAAAGCTACTTATATTAAGTAGCAGAAGTAGTAGCAGCAGCAGCGGTAGCAGATTAGAAAAACGAACACTTTTACAGGACAATATTGGATGATGTAGGAGATTATAACATCGTGTGAATGTGTATGAGTGTGTATGAATGTTTGTGGTGGTCGGAGGGGCCGTTTGGCGCGATATGGCAGCCACGCTCCCGTCAGTCTGCAGGGCAGCTGAGCTGCGGCTACAAACGGAGCTACCACCGGGGAGAATGTGTGTGAATGAATAATGATCTCTGTAAAGCTCTGGGTGCCTAGAAGGAAGCTAAAGAAAACCATAACATTATTATTATTATTATTACTCTTTTTTTAATGTGTATTACTTATTTATATTACTGTTTTACCCCCTTCCCTGTGTGTGTGTGTGTGTGTGTACTTCTGCTACGTGAGTTTCCCCGTTGAGGGAGTAATAATAAAGGACTATTTTATCTTATCTTATTATTATTGCTTATTATCAAAAGTGGATAGTCTTTCCAGACTAATTTATCCAGCATTCTCCTCACCCATCTCAACAAGAATGACGAAACAATAAATCCAGTTAATTTTAGGTTCATATGGAGAAGTAGATGTCAATATATAAGAAAGATTAACATGGTCAAAAAATGTATTGTTCCTAATATGATTCCAAGTCATTCAATAGTATTTTTATTGAAAAACAGAGTATTTAAAATAAAATAAGTCCCGTCAATTGACTCCTGGCTCCCGGCTCCGCTTCCTCCCGGCTCCGGGAGGCACCGAGGCTCGGCGCGTACCTCCGCCGGGGGTCGGTCGCCGGGGGTCGGTCGCCGGGGCTCGGTCGCCGGGGCTCGGTCGCCGGGGCTCGGCGGCCGGGGCTCGCCATCCGCGGTACTCCCGGGGACTCTAGTCCCGCAGCACCAGTGAGTATTTTGACCGGAGAGATTATAAAATACCGGACTTCGGCATATTTTACCGGACAACGGAAACCCTGGGGGGAAGTTAAATATTGCATAAATATATGCACGGGGAACTTTCTCCAGGGGAGAGCAGCATAATCGTGCCAGCCGGGATCAGACCGGGAACAGCGATACTAGCAGACAGAGCGAGAACTGCAGGTCGCGTACGCGTTCAGTGTCTTTTTGAGAACGTGCACGTCGACGCGTCAAATGTACGCAGGATACGCAGGATACGCGAGACGTGACGTCACGCGTATCCTGCGTCTCGCGTACGCGTTCTGAACTGCAAGTATAAACGCGGCTTTAGTCTCAAACAGCTTCGTGGTAGATATGTTGCTATAGAGCTATGCTGCAGGGGGGCACCGACAAGATCAGCTAAGCGGTGACCGTCACCCTCCTCTTTCCTTTCTCAGTTATTAATTAGAAGTATTTCATAACCATAATTGTTCTCATTGTTTTTGTAGTTTGTTGTGCTCGTCTGCCCCCTCCCCCTTCTCTTCTGTGCATGTTTGCAGGCCAGAGCTTCAGGAGCTGCATGCTGACTTGCAGTACCCCCCACCTCTGACAAGGCCAGTGTCTGCTGTCTACACTCGTATTCAGCACGGTGGCTCAGTGGTTAGCACCGTTGCCTCGCAGCAAGAAGGTTCCTGGTTCAATTCCCAGCAGGAGATGAACCATCATGTTGGGGGAAGGGCAAAGCTAAGAAGCTAAAAACTTGTGCTGAATTGTGCTTTGTGAAATCACATGCTGAGGATGGAATACTGTGTCTTTGTGGGATCATTGTGTATTGTTTTGGCCCAAATACCTGATAAATACCTTCATTCATACCGTAAATACTTTCATGAAATGCCCTCAGGATGGACGTGTACAGGCCCCAAGCATCACAAAGGCTGTGTGCTGTTTTTACGGCACAGATTTGACCAAAATTACATTCCATACATGCAAAATTCAAACATATTTACCAGATTATCAAAAGTTTGAACGAGGATGACGCTTATCAAATCCCTCTGTTACACTGCTGGTTGAATGATCAAGAGCTGGTGTATTTTTTACATTTGCAGAAAATGAAAGCATTGTTTGAAAAGCGCATCTACAACTGCGTAAGATGAGTTTCCTGACATTTAAAAGTCACTCTCTGCAAACAGAATCAGACCGTGAAAGGTCAGAGTTAGAAAACTATTGAACAGCAGCTTTCACTGCAGGTACCAGGCCCTTCTCCTTCAAGCTGAAGCAGCATCAAAGGAACATTTCCAGGACGACACACGAGGGCTGCAACAACTAACTCATTAATATTGATACGAAAGATCGTTTCCAACAAATGTATTCATTGATTAGTGGCTTACATCATTTAACAGCAACTGCATAAATACTGCATGTGGCATATCGACGGCAACATTAAACTACTTCAAGGCCGAGTCCAGCAAGTACATCAAGCTAGTGATTGAAATGCACTGAAGAACTCAGAGTATGGACGGATTGAATAAATTTAACAGAACTTTCATGCACAAACATAAAATAAAAAGTGCAAAAACATAAGTATTTCCAGCTAAAAAAAAACAAAACAACCTAAAATATTCGTAGCTTTAGCTGAGTAGCCACTAATTCAGTCATTTAAACATAAGGTGACATCATCAAAACATTTAGCAGCAGCCATTTTTAACAGACTCAGCTGCTGTTTTTCTACATGAAATAAAAAAGCCTCTATCTTTACCTTTATCTGAGGCAAAAGCTCAGTGAAAACAGGTCTGGGACCTACTTTTAGGTCCCGACCTACCAGTTGAGAATCACTAATGTAGAGAAAACTGACCTCTCTGTTTGGGTGATCGAGCATAGAGACGAGGGCCGGAATGCCTTTCATACGACGAACATCCGACTTCACCTGCAAATCAAAATTACTGATATTAGTCAATGTAGGTTATTTTTCTAATTTTAAGGCACAGCCAGGCAAAACTTTTAATGTAACCCGATGTATACAAAAAGGGTCTTCTGCACCCACCCACACTTGGCAGTCTTTGTCATTTATCAAGGCCTTACTTTGTCATTCTTGTAGGTGAGATGCTGCAGGTATGCCGCTGCGTTGCTCCTCACGGGGTCCAGCCTGTAGTTGAGCATGGCAATCACCTCCGGCAGCTCCGGCTGGCGCCAGGCACCGGGACCCGGGCCTTTCCTCAGGGTGCTGTCCAAGGAAGCCATGCTTCCTCTCTCGCCCTGGGCCAGCGGGGCACCTCCCCCCCAGTACATGTCTGGGCCACTCATGTCCCCGTCCAGGGTGCCTTCATAACTCCTGAGAACAGAGACACACGTGTGAATGTGTGACGACCACTGATGGAGAGACCAGACTCAACACAGTCTCTGTTCCATCAAACTACTTTTGTGTCAACATGTAAGAAAATGTTATTTTCACAAGCTCCTCGTCCAGTGCACACTTACCCAGTCCTGCGCGGGGGTCCGTGAGGGAATGCATTGTGGTTTCGGGGCACGGTGCTGTAGTGCATGGGGTGTCCCATGCCGTAGTCGGGCTCGTCGAAGCCCATGCTGCGCTGGTCATCTTCCAAACCATACGGGTCCGGGACAAACCTTGGGATAGAGGACAGCTCCAGGGCACTGCCCATCCGCCCCACCTGTGTAGAAACAAGGATCAGGATCCAGACACAAGTAGTTACAGGTCAACTATCACCTTCTATAGCAGGAAAGCTTAAAGAGATCATGGGTAAAATCCCACGCAGTGAAGCACAGGATATGATATTTAGAAACATACCTGTGGTTGGGCAGCATAATGGTCCAGCTGGTTCCGGCTGTGGGCTCGGTGGCTGGGGTCGAGGGTTCTGTACCCATCCATATGCACTGGCCTTGAAGAGAAAGGGAGAGTAGGTGAAGGGGAAGACGTAACTCCATGTAAGTAGAGCTAGGTATCGATTCAAATGTCAAGAATCGATTCGATTCCGATTCTTAAGATTCAGAATCGATTATCAGGATTCGATTGGATCCAATATTGATTTAGGTTAATGTTATTAAACGTGTTTTTTGAGCTGTTGCCTGAATTATATGATGGTAAAATAACTAGTGAAATAAATAATTATTGTGAAATAACTAAAAAATAAATAACTCAAATAGGCCTTTCAGTTTCAATATCCATTTAAAGTGCAAAAAGAAAAAAAAAATTGCAACAGCTCATGCAGTAAACAAATCATTTTAGCTTGTCTAATTTATCACCACCAGACACACAGCTTACGATGAAGCACCAGGCATTTTTCAGGTAAGTCATGACAAACTGTGTGTCCGATAACAGAAGAACCCAAACAAGCTATAGTAAACATAGATAATATGAACTTCATTGAACTAATATAACATTTTGAAATTTACGTTGAAATGTCCAGCATTTTCTCGAAAAAAAAAGTTTTAGTTCAAGTTTTCAAACCGGCGCTTTGTTAACGCTACCGCTACTCTTTGACGCCATGTTCATTGTTTTGATAGTTTCACAACCCACATGTGTGAATTAAATGACGTGATTAGGATTAGAGTTCACCGAGTGAAAATGTAGTGATGAAAAAATAAATAAATGTAAAAAAAAAAAAAAAATACATTTAAAAAAAATGTAAAAAAAAAAAAAAAAAACGATCTTTAGATCTACAAATCGATTGTTAGGAATTAATATGTTCCTGGGACAGAGACAGACGCTTCTAACTCGTCACCTGTAGCGGTCGTCCATGCGTACTCCCCGGTTGAGGCTGGCGTAGGTCTCAGCTGGAGGCCCAGCGCGGTAGTCGTCGTAGCCCCCCGGAGGGCCGTAGTGGTAGTTACGGGGGACAGTGTGAGTGGGGTAGTCCATGGGCACGCCGCCTCCAGGGCTCTGCCTGTACATGGGTGTGGTGTAGCCGCCCACCCCAGAACCCCCGCCGTCCATGGACAGCGTGTCTGACACAGAGGGGATGACTGTGCGGGTGGTGGTGGTCTTTACTACTTTCTTCACCTGGAAGAAGATGAAGTTGGAGTGAAGACAGGGTTTACCGTTGAGACAGATGAAACCGAAATACACTTTTACCAACATGCAACTCTCATTTCTATTCTTACTGTGGTTTCTGTGCGCCGTGTGGTGCCGTCTTCACTAGTCTCCACAGAGACGACCGGTGGCAGCTCCTGAGGGTCCTCCTGTACCGTGTACGTCTCCTGCATCATCTGACCAGGCTCCATCCTGAACTGCACATGCCATCCCAGAATAAGAGTTAAATGTAGCTCTAACAGTATTTCCAGGATTACATACATGCATACATACATACATACATACATACATACATACATACATACATACATAAGGACACAGGGTTATAAAGGTGCATGATAAAACATATCCATATACACATAAAGTGGAAAAAAAAACGTTTGGAAAGTCGAACTTCATTCAACTCGTCCACAACTCAGAATATCGTTCAGTTGTAACTAAAAATACGCTCACATTTTAAATCATTCATCTTCCACTACTCTACCAATAAAAAGTGGCAGAGGTGAGCGTTGTACTACGTCCTGTTCGCTGATTGGTTCATCATTGCCAGTGATAGCAGACACCTGAAATTAGTGTGAGGTTGGAACAACGTTGTTTTCCAACATTTGATTATAATCGGAAAATGATACAGAAAAAAAATTGGGTTTACACTAAAAAACCCAACGTTGACTTGACATCTATTTACAGTAAGGTGACATTGACTAGATGTTGGATGATGGTTGCTTGCCAGCACTACATAATTAGTTATCTAACTTCATCTGATGCTGCAACCCATATCCAAAGGACCCACTTTAATGTGTCAGCTGAACGGTCCGGCTTCGTCGCTACCAAAGTCGTACTAAAACATGTTGACAGATTTCTCAGCGCAGTGTACCACATAAAATTCATACATAAGGCGCAAATGTTTGAGAAAATTAGAGGATTTTACGTGCGCCGTATAGTGCAGAAAACACGGTATGTTACAAAGAAAGAAATGCAGCTTTATCAAACTGCAGAATTGTGCCGTCTGTAAGGAAGTGGGTGAAAGGGTTCTGGAAGATGCTTACGTGATGTGTCCCGTTGATGTAACCCTCGTTGAGTGTCAGCCTCTCTATGTCTGCATCACAAGGAAGGCGGCCGTTCTACGAACAGACAGAGACACACGTGAAGCAATCCAACAGAGCGCTCAGGATAAAAGCACACATATAATCTTATTCTTGAGA
Source organism: Cololabis saira (assembly GCF_033807715.1). Classification (NCBI taxonomy): domain Eukaryota; kingdom Metazoa; phylum Chordata; class Actinopteri; order Beloniformes; family Belonidae; genus Cololabis; species Cololabis saira. Next base: position 48,237,855 of record NC_084587.1, read on the forward strand.
TTTCTAGCCGTCTAAAAAGAAGACGTACACAAGTGTAGTATCAAACTAATTAGAAAGCAGTCACGAAAGGTGAAACCATTGTGAAATATAACATTAATATCAGTAGCGCTCATATCATCTAAAAATCCAAAGAAACTTAAATGACACGAACAGCAACTTCCACTGCTACAGAAGAAAACAAGTCCATGTCTTGAGATTTAGTGAACTTTTGATGGAGCAAAAGCAGAACAATACAGTAAAAATAAAAAAAGGAAAGTCAGTGATGCATGAATGGTTTAGGTTTGTAAATAAATGAAAAACTGTTCAGGTGTGCAGCCATCCAGAACAGACAAATGAAGAATTAGTCATGAAATGGAAAAATGACCCACATGAGACACAGACTCATCCTCTCATGTGTTGAAACTGTCTGCACCTCCCCGCCCCCCCGCCCCCCCCCACAGGACTGATTAAAGGTGTGGTGCACTTCCTCTTATGGCCACAGATGGAGCTCGCTCTCCCTCTCTCTGCTACAAAGACTGTAAAAGCGCTCATCTGGGCGTTAACTGCTCAACACCAATACAGAAATGAGATGTCGCATAGAAGCTACCGACAACTGTTGTGTGTTCAAGTCCAAGAACAGAAACAATCAGCCGATAACCCGGCGTGTGAATGCCAATCTGCGCTGAGCAAGAGAGGTCAAATCAACCTCAAATTTAGTTTGGATTAGATCACGATCATGCAGAACAGTGGAAGAGTGTTGTCAGATGTGAGCGTGTAGGAACCTGTCAGTGGGAGCTACAGTCGTGTTGTGCCGTCTCTAGAGAATGGCGGAGGCATGCTGAAGCCTCTGGGCTATGTAAACAAGGAGGCAGCGTCAGGCGCCAGCACAAGCTGCATTTCTGACCTCATACTACGAAACTCACTCCCCCTTCACACATGCTCCTTTACACACTTAAAAAAATAAAGGAAAATTCACCTGGACCTGGGAAGTATCCCTGTGAAGGCTTGTCTCACGCAAGAGCGTCAACGCTCTGAGAGAAAGAGAGCGAGCGAGCGGGTAAAACTGATTGCTTATCAGCGTGTCGCGAAGGTTCCTTGAGGGCCAGAACTTGCTGCGTTGTTCAGTCACACTAATGACCGCAATGAGAAACCGAAAGAAGGAGGGAGCGTAGGCGTGCGTGTCTGTCTGCCTGTGAGATAACAGAGCATGAAGTCACCGGGAGTCGTTCTGGAGCCACTGAATCAGGTAAGTGACTCACTGATGATGAAGAGGGCGTGTTTGCCGACAGTATGACAAACTGTGCCGTGAAACAGACTTTACTTAATGTGACTTCATCACACTTAGGGACGTCCTCCTTGTTCCAGACACTAAATACAGGGAGTTAGAGGATGGCGGAGGTCAACATTACAACAAAGCCGATCTGGAGTAAGTTGTAGCTCTGCATGCAAACGCCAACAGACGAGTCAGGACAAACATGATGAGCAGTGCTGCGTTTTTAAGCTTCAGCGATGGAGGGTCTTCAGAGAAAATATGTTGCTATGGATGTTATTGAGGAAGAATGAGAATTCAGAAAGATGAAAGAGAAGGCATTATTGAAAACGCAGAGCAAAAAACTATGTAAATTATCTCCTCAGGAAGACTAAACTCAAGTGTTTCTGTCTCTTCTGACTCAACTTTCAATGTCCACAATTCAAGCTGAATTCCAGTACATCCAGAGTCTGATTAGAAACCCCAGAATAGGTCTGTTTTACTCCGGGTTAGGTCTGCTACCATGCAGCCAGTCCACAAAGATGGGATGGGGTGACCATGGAGGTTATTTTGGATGGCCTCCCTCGGATCAAGAGAGAATCCAAGAGGGGTTAGATGGAAAAGGTGCATGATGGGCAGCGATGATGGTGGTGGGATGGACGAGGTTTTCTTGGGTTTACCTGGATGTTGGGGAGGGGGCGGGGCAAGGTGCCGGCACATGACCTCCGCTCCTCCTCCAGAGCTCGGCTCAGCATCTCAAACTGCCTCTCCTGCTCCCGAACCGAGGCCAGCAGGGAGGCCGTACTCGCACACTGCTCCATTCACACGCTGAGAGCAGAGCACAGGACACGACAGGACAGGGTCATCACCAGAAACCAAACACCGCGGCCCCCAGAGCACAGAGGAAAAAACACCCACGTACATGTTCAGACACAGGAGAAGAGATATGACGCAGCGCACAAGAAGAAGAAGTGCGAAATGAGTTGATACTGTTGAAACCCAGCTGGAGCTGAGAAAAGAGCAAGGACCAGAAGGATAAGAGAAGCAGGTACAAAGAAATGATGTGAAGAAAGGAAGAATCGTGCAAGGACTAAGTGCAGGCAAAAGAAAATGTTCACTGAAAGATTCATCAAAAAGGAGAGAGAGATGATTCAGATCAAAAATCATCTAGCATTCAGCAGCCAAGGAACAAAGTTGCCATTACTTCAGCGGCTTTCTTCACCCACTGTGAAGGATTAAAAATAGAAAGTGAGATGCATAACAAAAAGGTGATAACAGCAGGTTTTCAGGGGCTGCATGTGGAGCTTGTTAGCACTTTTCTCCTGCAAAATAGCAAGAAAGTGAGGAGCGAAGGAGGAGATGAGGGTGAGCGCTGAGAGAGGGATTATGAGATTTACCAACTTTAAAAACTGTGAGAGTGCTCTCACGGCAGGAGGAGATTTTCTCTCTTTGTTCATGTCTAACACTCACACAGTTAAAAGACCAATATTCTATATTTGCAGTAATCTATTAAAAAGGAGCAACTGGATTTTGCCTACGCGTTCTGGTTTGGGTGCACGGGTGCTGCTCAGCTTTCAAAGGCATTCGTTCCAGTTATCCGGGATGCAGAAAGACGAAAACACACATCATACTTGCACAAAAATGTAGGGGGGAAACAAAACGCAACCTGAGCGCAGCCTTAACGCAGTCAGCTGCAGAGAACCTGACAGACCAAAGACAAAGAAGAGGAAACTGGTTTTGGCAACATCCCATTTTCCCGAGCTGCACGAGTCTGAAGACATACTGGGAAATGAGGGGGGGGGGCTGAGTGGAAAATAATCTCCAACAACTCGGGCTTCAAAGCAGCCATTTAAAACGCAGCAGTATTCTGTGGTAGTAATCAGCCGCCTGCAGTTCATCCTAATGTCCATGAACCTTTGTGCTTCTCTTCCTAACAGGTTGTCAGACTGCTCCCGACTCCGTTTTAAAAACACCTAAAAGACAGCTGCAGCTCCTGGACGGACCTAAACTTTCCCAACTCCCATCTTTGCTGGAGGATATTTACACCGTTGTCTTCTTTGCTGCACGTCGTCTCCTCATCAACACGACTAAAACCAGAGCTTTTCACACACACAGGTACATGGATACATTGTGAATCCAAAACCACAAGTTGAAAAATAAAAGTGTTAATCACGTCCTGGTGAGCTTTTACATCAAGCAACATCTGGCACCCTACATAGGTGCGATTCGGGTCTACACAGCCTTATCAACATGCTGCATCCTATCTGAAAGACCGTGAAGGGTTTCAAATGTTACCTACACAACATCACACTAAAATTAAGGCTGTGTATAGGATGAGTTGGTGCCGCTGGAGTCTATTATGATTTTCCTTGTACACCATCTCAGCTCTCTACTTAAAAGGTCCACACAAAAAGACCTGTTTTATCCTGCAAGGAATTGAATTTCATATAAACATTATTTTCCAATATCAGAGGGCTGCAAAAATCCAATAATTATACGGCATACTATTATTAAAGCAGATTAAAACACAATAAAGCATCAAGGCGAGGATGTGTACCATCATTTTCCCAGCATGCATTTTACCAGAGAATCTATGAGAACATACCAACTGTATTTCACAATAAATGAATTGCTCAACTGTTCATTATGGAAGCAATAAATCCTGCCAAATGCCAACATTCAACAGTTCAACCACTAAGAAAATTGTATGAACAAGAAAGCAGAATTAAAGTCTTTCCTTCCTTCTTTTTTTAAATAAAAAAGAAAATATGAATTTCAGAAAGAAACACGACCTAAACACATCCCACAGATGGCCTTAACCTAAATTACAGAGGCTTGATAAAAACAGAGCGCTAGCTGAGACGGTGACAGAGTCCTATTTTTTTCCCAAACTTTCGCCCACAGCAGAGCCGCTGGAGAGGGAGAGCTGGGGAATCTGGAAAACTTCCTTGAGTGTTGTCTGTCTAATAACCGGATGACATGAGCATGGCTCATCTCCAGACCGGAGCAAAAATCATTTTCTACTTCAAAGTCCACTGACTCACACAGATCAAATCCGATTTCGATCCTCATTTACAAATCCATCTGACTGAACAAAGACTCCTGTCTTAAGCCCCGGTGTGGGCATTTGCCAGCATGAGTGTGTGAGTGCAGGTGATTGTGTATTTGGGTCAGAGACTAAATAAAGTGGCAAGTGTGTGTGGCTGACACTGCTTTTATCCTTGAATACTCGAGCAGAGCTGTGGTTACTTTTTTGGCCCAATTTCTTTGGATCTGTGTGGTGAAAGAGACACACATCGGAGGTACACACTCGAGCTGTGCACAAACACACACGTACCACCATTGTCAGACATTCCACAGTAAGAGCTAGCATGTCATATCCTGCCCCAGCTGTTGGAAGCTGTCCTAATAAGGGAGCCCTTCATGCTTTCATTGTGTGCTCCCATCCGACTCTCACGCCGGGTTTTTCTCCCAAACACCTCCGTCCTGGAGAGGGGGAGTGGGCACACTACTTTCTCTTGTGTGTGTAAAATTCTGACAGGTTGAAGAGGGTTTGAAATGATTTCAAGTGGGTAAACAGAAAGCTGTCCTATAAAGGCGGTGCATTACGCAACAACCCAACTCTCTGAAATTCGACAGAAAAGGAGTGACATGACCAAATGCGGCAGCAAGGAGTTTTTTAAACATTTTAGTCATGAAGGTTGTCTGCAGGAGCCGTCAGATGTGCCATGAGAGACCAGGAGGAGCAGCTCGATCAAGCAGTGACACCACCAATCAGATAAATCTATATACCACAGCCTGAGATGTTTTTGTTGATCTGATGCCAGGATCAAAAACTGGACCTTAATGATTGCAGTTTGGCGTTCTACCTTCTGAGCTACAGGTGGTCTGATCTGCTGGTACTGATTTTATTTTTTCAATCAGCAGCATACATTCATTCGTTTAGACCATCTCCACATTAATACACCTGGCAGCCTCCAATCTCAGCATGTTAATCGCCTAATATGCTTCCAAGTGACAGCACTGTCATTTTGATGTGCTTACAGAAACAAGTATTACTGCCGCTAATAGTCGATCCCGATCAGACACAATCACACAAAAATTAACTGACTGCATCTGTTCAATCAGTGCAACCCATACAATGTCTCAAAAGTGTAAACAAACAGAAATCAGGGCTTAGTTACACCAGAGACGTTCTATAACCGAGACAGCCCACTACGGTTGTGTTTCTTGTATCTCTGTCACGTGACTGCCACGCCCCCTTAGGAGACCGGAAGTAGGTCCTGAGTCTATTGAGTCCTATGGGAAAAGTGAACGTGAGCACAGATTATTACCAATTCCTTCGCCCCATAGTAACCTAAGTAAATACGGGACCCATTTTTCACAAACCTTCTGAACATTCTGACACCAAAATGGAAATTTTCAGACCAGCAGATTAGGAGAAAATGAACTTTGTTTGAGACCTGTCTCTGTCTGAGCAACACACTCTCGCGAGATTTGGCTCTCATCGTTTTCCCAACGGATAAAATGAAGTTTAAAACTAAAATAAAACTTGCTTCTTTGCTTAATAATACTGTTATTTTTATTATTTAAGTATTTTTGGAAGAAAGTTGTACTGTATCTAGTGTTGTATGTTCCAAAACGATGTGGGGAGAGGGGCGGCCACGCCCACTTAGGAGACCGGAAGTGTATACCGTTTCAAACCATTGCCAGTAACGGCAATGCGCTATCTTGTGTATAGAAGATCTTTGGTTACACCCATTCGCTTCATGATTTTCTCTTCTGGGTCACAACATATCCTTGCCGGTTTGGTCAAGCCTGAACAACCTGCAGAAAGTGTTATATCGGACAAGTTTACAGCGATTTTAAAGCCTTCTTTCACTCAACAAGGACAGGTGGATGTCCGATGTGTGTATGATGGTCTAACGTGGACAGAGGTCTTCTCCAACATGAACCTGGAACACTAATGCAGAAGCATGTACGCTTTGTTTTCAAACAAATATAAAGAAGTTTGGTTGAGAGGACAGGAAGATCAAAAACCGGTTCCACCTCATAACAGGTTTCAGATATCATGAGCATCAGAATTGTACATTTTTAAGATTATCAGAGCAGACAGGTGCAGAAATGCATGAAGCAAATGAAGGGAAAAAAAGAGAAGACATCTACTCCTTCATTTCAGCTGTAGTTGAACATAATGTTGTGACCTGCAGACGTCAACGTTACTGACCTGTTTATATTTTTGCTTTTTCGCAAAAGCAGTTGAGGCTACAAACCTTTAAAGGGCTACTTGGTCAAACAATGACAGTAACATCAATACAATCTCCTTAACTTCCGCCCCAAGAATCGATGAAGCTGTAACCATATATGCCGGGCTGTGTGCTCCGTTGTATCTCTAACCTCTTAGCCTTCGTTATGCTCTAGCTCTCCAACCAGAAGGTCACTTGATTGATCCCTATCCCCGTCATGTGTTGCAGTGTCTTGGGGCAGGACAATGAACCCCACATTCAAACACCCCGTCACTCAGGGGCCAGAAGCCGGTGTTCTCAGCGTACTGGCTCCACGCCTGGATAAATGGGGACGGCTGTGTCAGGAGTCAGGACAGCCATTTAAAGTAAAACCTGTCAAATCAACATGTGGAACATGATGTTCTGTAGCAACCCCTAAGGGAGAAAAAGCTTTACATACCAAGCTAACAAATACTAAGACGCTAACAGAGATATCTCAATATTAACCATGCTCAGCAGGGGGATGCTGTTTGAAGTGTCGGTTTCAGTCAACAATCAAAGCCCATCAGACAAAAAAACAGCAGAACCCCGTCTGTTCCATCAGTGCAGACAATTTCTGAGCTACAGAAGAAAACGGCAACAAAATAAAGTCCTGTGGCGCGGCACTCAATTTAGACCCACATATGGTACTCTCTGCAGCTACTCAGGTCCCACCACTAATGTTTTCGTGGAAGGGCACATTTCAGTGTGAAAGCTTTAAATGGCTTTTGCCACTTAGAATCTGACTATCAGTCACGACTCTATTGTAAGGCCATTAGCGGCAGAGCTCAATGGTATCTGCTAATGGGATAGTCCTGGAATTTCACTGTTAATCCACTTACTTTCCTGGACTGAGGCGCATTTAACAAAGTGTACATGACCGATACTCTGTAACTCTAACAGTTTGCTCATCTACCGCTCCGTATCCAGGATTGTGGCTTCAGCCTATTCCCTTATTATCATATGCCATCATTGCTATTCCAGTGAGTTTGTCACTGGTTGTGGCAAACTGACATGCATCCTGTTCCAGTACACACACACACGCGCGCGCGCGCGCACACACACACACACACACACACGCGCGCGCGCGCACACACACACACACACACACACACACACACACACGCGCGCGCACACACACACACACACCCGAGATAAAGCTATGGTAAAATGTTGTTGTGGCTTGGCCAAGCCCTGTGCTGACTCAGCCTCATTTGAATGGTCACACAGAGATTTGGCCTGCGTTTGCTGTGGGATTTTTTTTTTTTTCTTTTTTGTGAGCCTTGGCCCACGTCCAACTAGTTCCACCTTTACCATCCTGACTTAAAACCACGAGGGGCTCCACAGCTGCCCCGCGTACACACCCCTCCCATGTGGCCTGCATGTGGGCACAGTACAGCAGAGTACAGTGGCAGCAGAAAGAGTACACATTTGCACTCCCCCACCGAAACCCACACACACACACACACTTTTCAGGGACCTCTGCAAGGCCAGCTGTCTAATCTACACACCACCAGCTTTCTATTCTTGGGGAGAACGGAAACGTGCCGCTTCATTTAAGGAGAGGGAGTTTAAACTCCAACAGAAGAGTTTGGGCAGAAGAGACATAAGAACTGACTCGGTGTGTAAACGCATGCACACTTGGGATCTGTGACTACCGTAGTAATATGAGGTAGTAGTTCACCGTCAGCAGAATATATTTTTTTCCTTTTGATCAGCCACAACACAGCGGCTCTCCAAAGAACTCTGACCAGTCTGGTCACATAAAGAACATCTGAGCATATTTTGGTACAGAGATGTTAACAATAGATCCTTTGGGTTCTGTGGGTTTTGGGGTGGGGTCTCTGTGGATTGGCACTGCTTCTCACAGATACCATCAGATTGGTATGAGGAAGATTCATAGTCCTCAAGTTTCTTGAAACCTTCCTAAGCAGTTTCTGTAAACTCCAAAGCGGTCAGGCTGGGATGCTGCTGCTGCAGGCGAGTGCTGTTTCATCTACCAGAGCATTTTCAACCCATAAACTGAAGGCCACTGTGAAAGTAACATGAATGCAAGTTGCTTGTTTTTCCGCCGGCAAATGTTTAAAGTTACGGCTCATCGGTGTGGTATAAACGTCCCTGTTCTGGATCCGTTCAACAGAAGAGATCGCTCTCGTTGCATATTAAAGAAAATGTTGTCTCATTTTGCCTGCAACTCAATGTCCTCACATCACCAGCCCGTGTCTGAAGCACGGTTGTACACAGAGGTGTCTGTGAACGTCTTTTCCAATGTGTCAAATGGCATTTACAAATGCCAGGGCCTATGGGGTTTTTTACGCAGCAGCTGGTGATATTAAAACATTGACTGACATTTACTAATACAGATGCAAATGGCAACTCTTAATGCTGCTATAGTGGATCATTCATAAAAGCCAACAGGCGATAGTCAAACATTAAAAGGAAGGGGACGTTGACCTCTAGGGCTTACACCAATGTTCCAACTTCAGATTCATACAGACGCTCACATTTTAATGATTCTCTTGAATTGGGCAGACAAACCCCCCCTCCTTTTTGTTTGTTTGTTTTTAAACTTAGAGCTATATTTCTATGTCCTACATACTTCACCTTCGGATGCATTATCCAAGTAAGGTGGCAGAATTCATGTAGAAACTAAAGCTAACAACATATTATGCGCATACTTCAAATTAACTTCTCCCAAAATAATCATATTTTGGGGATATTGTTTAAAAAAAAAAAAAAAAGAAGACAGATTTTGAAAAGCCAGTGACTTTTCTCGGATAAAACAAATGAATCGAAATAATTTTGCATACACAAGGTTTTTCCATCATACGTCGGCTGAAAGTCTGAGTGATAATACTCCTACCAGCAGCAAGATATTGCCAGTTTTGATAAACATAGTCCAACGGAGACTATCCTCACACGCACGTCATAGTTTTACTTTCTCCCCAGTTAATCACTGAAGGTGGAAAATCAGAATCAAACATTTTAAAATCCAGGTTCAATCCAGACAGGAAAACTGCTCAGAAAGACTAAAACCCAAAGTCAGGCCATGGCTGACGAGAGTGATCACTTCTCTATTATATTTTAACTGTTGCCATGTAATAAAAAAAGAAAGAAAGAAAGAAAAGGAAACAAACAATCTCATGCACAAACTTTCCAAGGAAATGAATCCCCAGCAAGTTCATTTGAAAGCGTTATCAATCTGTGCACTTTGATTTGGTTCCCGTTATCAGACACCTTGCCTGCAGAGGTAACCGACGTACTCAACGTTCAAGTAAAAACACCCTGAACCTGTGACTGGTGCAAATTCAAACGAGAGATAAATGAATGGAGAAACAACAGATGGGGAGGAGGAGCAACTATAAGAAAACCCCAGCCTGTGTGAGACACACCCATGGTGTGCTCTGAAACCCCATCATTACCCAGACTCTTAAATGATAGTCCTGGTTAAAGCAACTGGCCGGGCAGCAGACAAAAAGGCACAGAACAAATCCGCAGCAACAGCAAAAGAAATGCCCGACTTGAGTCTTGTTTCTTCCCCGGCTTCTCCTGTCATCCTGTAGCAGGGCATTTCTGAGCAAACAGCTTGTCCGAGCTTGTCAACAATCTCTTCCATCTCTTATCCAGCAGGTCAAAGCAGAAATGCACACAGGAGTATGCAGAGTATGCCCTGATCCAACCAGCCAAAACAAACACAGAGAAACTTGGTCTCAGTCTGATACAACATTACAGAGAAAGTACAGAGATCTTACTCAAAGGTTGATCCTCAAAACGGGGAAGTTTTGCCCAGGTCGTAGTGAGATCCACCTGTGGTCCCGCCGGGACCGCTGTGCTGCCGTGTGTCCCCGGGAGGCGGAACGAGGAGCACCAGAGCTCCGGTTACTGCCACACCCTGCACACCCCGACCCGCACAACAGGTTCTGCTGGCAGCGCTGACCTGGAGACACGGCCCGTACCAAACACCCGCGACTCACGGGCTTTAAACACGGGGAAACAACAAAGAGACCAACCGGAGCAGGAAACAGCGAGCCGAACTTGAGCAGAGTCCCGGAGGCTCCAGCAGCTCGCGGTGCACGCAGAGGGGGCGGGCCGGGGGGGACCGGGGGCGGGCCCGGCTCAGCCGTACAAAGGGAAGCGGACTCTGGACTCTGACTGCAGCTTTACGGCTTTATTACGGCCAGAGACGGGGAGGTGAGCGGGACTTCCGCCTGCTGCTCCGTCAAAAAATGCTCCCTGATGGTTTTCTACCTTTGTACAGCTAGAATTCTACTGTGTTTTACTCCCTAGCCCACTTCCTTCCTTCCTTCCAGAATGTGTTCTTAATGACCTGCCTGGTTAATTAAAGGTGAATGACTGAATGAATATCAAATAAAGAATAGGATAGAATTTTTTTTTCTTTATCGTATAATGTTCACAAAGTGTAATGCAATTCACGTCATGGGTAGTGTATTTTGAAGGATCAAATTACTCAACATCCCATATTATCAATTTTACATCGTACAAGAAATGATGGGCGTGGCGATCAAACTTTGAAAATCGACTGTGCGCAAGCGCAGAATCACAAAGTGCCATTTCTCGAAGGGTAGCAAGGATCGACAGAACACCCCCCCCCCCCCCCCCCCCCCAACACACACACACACTAAACATTAATGACGTCACGCGAGTTCAGTTCAACTTTCCCTGTGACGTCACAGCGAGGTAGCGGTGCTAACCTGGCTAACCTGGCTAACCTGCTAACCTGCGCCCCGACCACCAAGTTCAGCACTAAAAACATGAAACAACAACACCACCACGGCGGGTCTGCGGACGGAAGTTGGCGTGTAGCACGACGCTGACGCAGCGGGGGGAGGATAGCTCCCTCCCCCGCATGCAAGTCCGTGGGTGTCCGAGGCTTCGGGGCCTAGCTGAGCAGGCAGAGCCTCGGGGTCGCGTTGGACCGCGTCCCGGACGCGGTCCAACGCGACCCCGCGGCGCTGCCCCGCTCACCGGGGCGGGCAGCAGCACCTACCTCTCCGGGCTCCGGTCTCCGGGCGTCCTGGTCTGTGGTAGTTCCCTCCTCCTCGGAGCTCTTCCTCTCCGCTGGGGGGAGAGGGGGGGACGGGAGCTCAGGTGGAGAGACGGATCCAAAGTTCACAAATCACACCCGACCCTGCTGGAGAGTCCGCCAATCAGCTGCTGCCCGGGAGAATACGACCCACACCTTTCTGTTTAAAAATATATATAAATGTTTCATTTCTTTTGTTTATTTCGTTGACGTGTTAAGGGGTTTGGTGGCTGTTTACGTTTAAATCACTGCAGAAAAAGGCTCTTACTACAAAATAAAAGAAACCAAAACATTAAAGGGGATATTTTATGATTTTTTTTTTTTTTTGTTGTAAATAAGTGTATATATTTAGACATCGGAAGTGACTAATAAGTCTGGCGGTGCGTCCAAAAATGCCATACTAAACAGTATATACTCAAAAAGTATACTTTAGTTCGGCACACTTTTGAGTAAATATCAGTAGTGTGCATTAATTCGGACGTACGGAGGAGTTGTTACTGTAGCAAACTGTTTAGTGTTGGCTCAAAAGGGGATTGTGTTATTGAAGGAGGGGGAGTATTTTATCCTGCCTGAGTTGCCGTACGGCTGTGACGTCATTCATCCTGTTCCTGTTTTTGAGTGTGGAGGAGGAAATAAAGAAGCGGTGGTTACCGAATCCACTTTCGGCTCCTGTCCCGATTATAAGTCTAGGATTAACACCTACCGTACAGGCGAACCCAGTACGCTCGGCTACATTGGTGGCAGCGGTGCTCTTGTACGTACCGCTGTGTTGGAGACCGTTAGGTGTCGCGCTGTGACCCGTTGGACTCTCGGTTAGCCGCTTAGCTTCCCGGCTTCGTTGTGGTCATGTGGCTCGGGGACGAGGACCCTTTTAAACCCGGCAGGGCGTGGTTTGAGAGACAATCACACGGCGGGGATGTCAGAGTTGAGCTGCCCGCTCCTTTCTCTGGTGACGGGAGCCAGAGCTTCGTCAGCTGGGTGAGGCGGTTGGAAGTAGCCGTTAGCGCGACGGCGGGAAACAGCCGTTGCCGCGACGAGGAGCTGGTGAGGATCCTTCCTACTCGTCTTGCCAAGTCAGCCTTCCTGCTATGGGACAGCCTCTCCGAAGCTACGAAATCGGATTATAATGCAGTTAAGGAGAGACTGGGAGCAGCTTTTGGACAGAGACAGTTAATGGACCGCTTCAGAGCCAGCCTGTCGGCTCGGCTGCGCGCTCCGGGGGAGAGCTTGGAGGTGTTCGCTGCTGACGTGAGCCGGCTGGTCGCGGAGGCGTTCCCGGATTATGGTGCCGTTGCACAGAGAGAGGAGAAGTTTCGACGTTTTCTGGCTGGCTTGGACCCTGCGTTAAAGGCCAAGTGTCTTGAGCTGGGCGCTACTGATCTGGAGGAGGCTCTGCTGATAGCGGAGCGCTGTGAGAATGCCAGGGTGGCCCTGCAGAGAGACTGTGTGAGTACCGGTGCAGCTGCCTACACCGGGGGAGGACCGTCTGTGCAGTCTGTGTCAGTTTCTGACAGCCTTCAGAGGGCTATTGAAAAGCTGACTGAAGAAATGCACGCCATGAAAGGGGAGATGAAAGGGATGTGTGAGGAAAATCAGAGACTGAGATCACAGAATATGAACCTGAAGGGGCAGAGGCCCCGCTCGCCCTCTGGGGGACGCTGTACCTGCAACTGCGGAGAGAGGGGGTGCCAACTGAGGTTCAACCGTGAGGGGTACCGTGGCCGCTCCCCCGATCGTGAGCAGTTCCCGTCCCAAGGTGGTTTCCACTCACGGGGCTATCGCTCGGACCCCACGGGGGTTCCCTCCACCGTTAAGCCGCCTGGGGGCAGGAGCCCTAGTCCGAGCTGGCGTGCCCGGCGTGAAGAGGAGCCCAGGAGGCGGGGCGTGCATTTCTTGCCACGACCGCAGCACGAGAATGACAACCATCAGGGAAACTGATGGTAGCTGGTGTTACGCCCGAAACGCCAGCCATTTTGACTGAGGGCCCCCGATACCACGAATGCTGCAGTGACGCGGCTGACATGGACTGTGCTGACCGCTCTACGTCTTTTGTAAGGGGTGTGGTCGAAGGCACAGAGGTTACTATTCTGGTGGACTCAGGTGCCACAGTGTCACTGATTAGTGCTGATTTTCGTATGTTGGTCCCTGCTCTACGAAACAGACCCCTGAAAAAGAACTATGTTGACTCCCGTGCAGTGAATGGACAGATGCTGGATACGCTGGGGACAGTCGAGGCCACCTTTCACCTGGGCCCTACATACTGGCAGCACACATTCTATGTACTGAGGGAATCTACCCAGTGTGTTCTGCTCGGGCTGGACTTTCTGAGCAAGAACCATGCGCTGCTGGATTTAGGACGGGGTGTGTTGCAGTTGTGGGACGTTTCTGTTCCCCTGCTCCGGGGTCAGGAATTAGTCCCACAGTGCTGTAATGTGTCTCTTGCGGATGTCAGGATTATTCCCCCATTAAGTGAAGCTTTAGTGCCGGTGGATGTTCTCTTTCCTGCGGGGGCAGGCCGGCCCGTCACAAACTTTGAGGGGTATCTGGAACCTAACATTCCAGAAACGACAGGACTGGTTGTGGCTCATTCGGTGAACACTGTGAAGGGCGGGGTGACCCTGGCCCGCGTCCTCAATCCCACAGGGGAGGCGGTGGAACTTAAGCGGGGGCTGCACTTGGGGGAGTTTTACCCGGTGGCAAAGACTGACATTTTAGTGCCCCCCCGTGCCCCCGTCAACGTGACGGCCACCCCGACCGCTCCTGAGGGCCCTATCTCCTTGGAGGAGTCTCCCGTCTCCACAGAGCAGAGGGCGGAGCTGGCTGATCTGCTGCGGAAGTTCACTGATGTTTTCAACCTGTCAGGCAAGAACACAGGCAAGTGCACACAGGTTAAACATCACATCAGAACTGGAGGTCATCACCCCGTCAAGCAGCGCGCGTATCGCGCATCACCTGAGAAGCGCGCAGAGATCGAGCGTCAGGTGAGGGAGCTGCTGGCTGACGGAGTGGTGGAGGAGAGCTGTAGTCCCTGGGCATCCCCGGTAGTGCTGGTGAGAAAGAAAGGGGGGCAGTGGAGGTTCTGCATCGATTACCGCCGCCTCAATGCTGTGACCATTAAGGATTCCCACCCCCTCCCACGGGTGGATGACAGCCTTGATGCACTAGCTGGGTCGGTCTGGTTCAGCACACTTGACTTTTCGAATGGCTACTGGCAGGTCGAAGTAGCTGAGGAGGACCGAGAGAAGACGGCCTTCACTACCGGCAGAGGCTTGTATCAGTGGCGAGCCATGCCTATGGGCCTGACTAACTCTCCCGCCACATTTCAGCGCATGATGGAGCTCATCCTGAGGGGCCTGCCGTGGCACATCTGTATGGTGTATTTGGACGATATACTGATCTACAGCAGAACGTTCGAAGACCACCTAATGCACCTGGAGGAGGTCCTGTCCAGAATCCAGTCAGCAGGCTTAAAGCTGAACCCAAGGAAGTGCCACTTTGCCCGAGACCACGTAGTATTCCTGGGTCATGTGGTCTCCAGGGGGGGCCTTCTACCAGACCCAAGGAACACTGATAAGGTGAGAACATGGCCGACCCCCCGCACTCCCTCGGAAGTGAGAGCCTTTGTGGGGTTATGCTCCTATTATAGGAGGTTTGTGCGTGATTTCTCTCAGCATGCAGCTCCTCTGAACCGGCTGGCGGGGAAGAACGTGCCTTTCGAGTGGACGGGTGAGTGCGAGGCTGCATTCTCTTACCTCAAACATGTACTAACCTCTTCACCGGTGGTTACGCTGCCGAACTTTGCACTTCCCTTCAAGGTGTACACCGACGCCTCTAAAGATGCCGTTGGGGCGGTGCTGGCGCAGGATGATGGTGGTCTGGAGAGGGTGATAGCCTACGCCAGCCAGGCCCTCACCCACGCCCAGAAAAGGTGGTCCACCTTTGATAGAGAACTGTGGGCTGTGGTGTGGGCCGTGCGTGAATTTAAGCACTACGTGGGACTGTCTGCATTCTCCATCATAACTGACCATCGCCCCCTGCTGGGCCTTAGACATATGGCCATTGATGGTGACCCCACCGGACGGAGGAGTAGGTGGGTGTTGGAGCTTGATCCGTTTGATTGGGTCATGGTGCACAAGGACGGCGCCCGCCATAAGAATGCTGATGCACTGTCCCGTAGACCAGCACCCTCTGATCCTGCCGAGCCGGATCTCTCATCAGGGGGGCCGCACACCGTGGCCTCCGTGGGGGCAGCAGACGGCGGGCCATCGGCTGATGGAGCGCAGGTGGATCTAGTCCTGGCCGATTCTCTCTGCGGTACAGAGGCGGAGTTGCAGTCATTACAGCGTGAGGACTCTGATATTTCTGCCGTGCTGGCGTGGCTGGAACAGGGCGTGGCCAGGAGGCCTCGTAGACTTCCCAGGGGATCTTCCCCCAGTTTGAGGAAGTTATGGACTGAGTTTCACCGTCTGTCGGTGACAAACGGACTGTTATGTCGCACCACACTGCCTGCGCCCACGGGAGAGCCACAAATTCAGGTGGTGGTTCCCGCATCCATAGTGCCAGAGCTGCTGCGGCGGTTGCATGGGGGGCCGGCCGCTGCACATTTTTCTGCCGAACGTGTGTGGGACAGGGCCCGCCAATCCTACTACTGGCCCTTCATGCTGAGAGATATAAGGCAGTGGTGTGAACAATGCAGGGCGTGTCAGACCCGCAGGTGCCCAGTCCCTGGACCGAGGGCTCCTATGGGGGGGTCCCGGGTTGGCCGCCCCCTTCAGAGGGTGGCTATGGACATTTTGGAGCTGCCCTTGACTTCCAGGGGGAGTCGATACGTCCTGGTTGTGGAGGACTACTTCACCAAGTTCGTGGCGCTGTACGCTCTGCCAAACCAGACGGCACACACTGTGGCTCACTGCCTGTTTGAGGACTATGTGCTGGTGCACGGGGTGCCAGAAGTCCTGCATAGCGACCAGGGTCGCCAATTCGAGGCGGAAGTAATCCAGAGACTCTGCCAGCTGCTTAGTATAAAGAAGACGCGTACCACTGCCTATAACCCCAAGTCCGATGGCATGGTGGAGCGTCATAACAGGACTCTGATTGACCAGCTGGCTAAGATGTTGATTTCTCACGGGGGTGAGTGGGACACGTATGTGAAGCAGGTCGCTTTTGCATATAACACGTCCAAACACGCCAGCACCCAGTTCACCCCCTTCTACCTCATGCACGGGCGTGAGGCCCGAGTGCCTGCTGATGTGCTGGTGCCCTCTAGTGTCCTGGACTGCCGGGGCTCTGGGCTCTTGTTGGACTACGTTTCATCAGTGGCACAACGGCTGGAGTTGGCTTTCAGTGCGGCCCGGCTTAATGCAGTGGAGGCTCATGAGAGACAGAAACTGTACTATGATGAGAAGAGCTGCCACCGGGCCTATGGAGTGGGCGCACTGGTGTGGCTGAATAACCCCACGGAGAGCCGTACTAAGCTGGCGCCGCACTGGAAGGGTCCATACAGAATTGTGCAGGTGCTGGTCTCTGGTGGAGAGGCAGCCCTAACGTACCGCATCAGTAATCCGATGGACTTGGGGGAGCGAGCTCAGGTGGTTCATCATGACAGGCTGAAGCCGTACACCTTACCTCTGCCTGCACAGGCTGCACCTGCCTCCCCTCCCACCTTTGGGAGTCCTCCTGCCGTGGGGGCGTCGCCTGTCCCTCAGCTAGGGGAGTTGGACTATGGACTGTGGGGGGACTCATTGGAGCCTGTGCCCGGGCAGACTCGCAGAGGGAGAGTGGTGCGACAGCCGTCGCATCTTCGGGACTTTGTCATGTTCTGAGGTTCCAGTGTTCTAGCCCAGGAGATGTGTTTAAGAAAAAAAAAAAAACAAAAAGAAGATGAAAAAAAAAAATGTGAAGTAATGTTGTTTGTGGGTCCAACTTTTGTGCCTTATGGGGTGCCGGACATGTTGGGAGGTTGTTTTTGTTTTTTTTTTTTTTTGTTTTTTTTTTCAGCCTTGTCGAGTACTGCACGGGTTTGAATGCGCTGGGAGTGGCTGCATTGTGGGGGTTGTTTGTTTGTTTTTATTTATTCATTTATTTATTTTTTTTAATTTTTTTTTTGGTTGTTTGGTTTGCTCACTGCCTGTTTGAGTATAGTGAAACGGGGACGTTTCTCAGTGAGGGGGGGACGTATGTAGCAAACTGTTTAGTGTTGGCTCAAAAGGGGATTGTGTTATTGAAGGAGGGGGAGTATTTTATCCTGCCTGAGTTGCCGTACGGCTGTGACGTCATTCATCCTGTTCCTGTTTTTGAGTGTGGAGGAGGAAATAAAGAAGCGGTGGTTACCGAATCCACTTTCGGCTCCTGTCCCGATTATAAGTCTAGGATTAACACCTACCGTACAGGCGAACCCAGTACGCTCGGCTACATTACCATGGTAACAACTGCTGTCACAGCAGCAGTAGCAGCACCGCTCCACTCTTTCCCGTTTTTCCGTTATATAATATTATTATATAATACGAATATTATAATATTAATATTATATAATAATATTATTATACTTAATATTATATATGACATATATGTATCTGCGCAGCACTTAGCAACCAAACACCGCTGCATTGCATTGTGGGAAGTTTCTGCTTATCTACCTTATCTATCATCAATCCATACTAATACATTTCTCCGGAATGAGTATGGATAGCGCATACTATTGTGTACATACTAATGTTTCGGACGCTCTAAAAAATCTCACATACTGTTTTTGCATACTCATTATGGTGGAAGTATGCAATTTCGGACGCAGCCAAAAAAAATCTCTGACATAAAACAACATTGTAACTTTGTTTTCACGCTACTGACATCATTCAGATTTTCAGGGTTCTGTGACATCCCAGACCCAGATCTGTTCCTCACATCTGGCCATTTCTCAAAAATGCATACTTTTTGGTGCTTGTGTTCTTGTGTGCTTGTCACACACCATCAGATTTGAAATCCAAAGATGAGCTCTTGCTCTGGCCATGTTATCGAGGATGCTTCCAGTGGAGTGTAGACCGTAGACTATAATTACTGGGGAAACTTTCCATGACATCCCCCATAGATCCTCTAAAACCAGTGGTTTTGAAGCCTCTTTTTCCTGGAAACGGCACCAGGAAGCTGCTGCACACGCCCATCTTATGTCAATCAGAGCTGGCCACGTTCTCAGCTCCACTGATCCAGGCCCGTGGAGCCGCGGAGTTGCCGGATAACGTTTGCAGCAGATTACCTCATTTCAAATGTTCTTTTGTGGCAAAATCAGAAATGACTGTTTAGTATATGATAGATGTTTTCACAATTGATAACTGATGAACAGCTGATGACCACCAGCAGTTGGTTAAGTCACAACTCACAAATCACAACTCCATCACCTTAGTTGTGCATACATTTATTGCTTTGTATAATTCTATCTAATGTCACACAAAGAAAAATACACCATTGTGGAGTTGTGATATAAAATCTCGCCATGAAGACCAAAAAAAAAAATAAGTTAAAAATTATACAATATACTACTATATTATCTTGATTTTTTTCAAGATAGAGATGATTTTAAAATATCCAGTTACATTTTGGGAGTTTTTTCTCCTTATTTTTAGCCTCCACTGAACTTTATTTAAAAAACATGGCTTTAATACAAAATTTATAATCCATTAAAAACACACAAAAGTAATGGTTATGAACACAACCCCGCCAAAAAGGCGGGGTAAAGAAGACGGACTCTATGGGCCGTGATTGAGGGAAGCCCAGAGATGAAATGATAATACAGAAAAAATAATGACCCTAAGTTATTAACTAACATATAACCACAACTGTTTTATGTTCAATGTCCTGGTAACATTTACTTTATTTGTTTTAGAAACATCACTACCTGTAGCCCCCCCACTCCCTGTATTTCTGTAAAAAGGTCCAGTCCTACTTGATCAGCCACAGGCAGTTCCAGACAGGATTCAGAGGGCTCAGTTCTTGCCCTACTGTACATGTCACCTGTCATGTTGTTCTTTCACAAATATGGTAATGATAATCATAAATACCATCAAAATGAATAACTTTATGTAAAAATGTTTATTTTTTTAGAAATCTTGTTTCAGAGGACATTAGACATTATTAAGTCTTAATATGTAAATAACAAATTATCAAGTTAGATTGGCTGGTTTGCAGTAAGATTGTATCCATTTTTTGACAAATGTGTGAAAAAAACACTTTTTCCCCTCAAGTTTCTTCTCTTAAATCGGTATTTAATAAGAGAAATTCTGCATTCAACAAAAAAAACATTATTTCACTAAATTAAATCCCACATCCAGTTTCATTTGTTACTTTGATCGTAAAGACAAATCAAAATTTTGTCTTTTCAAAAAGCCTTGTTTTGCTTAAAACAGTGCATTTTTCAAACAAGACTTTCTCTTTGCATCCATCTTTACATTTTAGTTTAAATTTGTATTTTTTGTCGTTCCCTGACAATAAACCGAGCTCTTGTATTTGATGCGGTGGAAGCTGTAACGGCTCGATGCTGCCCTCGTGTGGTCTGCGGGTGTAATTGCTCCTCCACAGCAAAGTAATCACTTCAATCAGGAACACTGACCCCTGTAATTATACATGCCTGCATCTAGTCCCTTAAGGTTTAAGAGGGGGAGTCATTTAATTTGAGTTTATTTTAACATATTTATGGTGCTTCATTAAGTTTACAGCCACGTTTCATATTTTTGTGTGCTATACAATTGTGAAATTATTCAATAGTGCCCCAACTTTCTGAGCCCAAATCATTAGATACAGTCCAGTATTTTAACAGTCTGGATTAATCCAAGTTTGTAGAGAATTTTTACTTCAGTTTTTTTCTGAAAATCGGCCTCGACGGGAGTTGAACATCTGCATCCACACGACACGTCCACGTCCACAGACAAGCAGACAACTGATAAAAACACGGAGCAACAAACCTTTTTTGCAGGTTTGGGAACAAGGAGCTTTCTGAGATATTCTTTCTTTCGTATTTTTAACTTCTACCACACTCCTACTCAGTAAACTTGTAAAGTTGTAAAGTTTAATTAAATAATATACAAGGATTTTAAAAAAAGCAGCAAATAAATAAATACATTAAAATTTTGATCTCTTTAAAATTAGGGTATGTATTTCAGGAGAATCTTTAAGCACTTTTTGCCACATCCAGTAAATATGTCCTCACCATCTGATAGCTGCAAAAGGTGGGACTTTACTGTAAAATAAATACATAAAAAAATTAAATAGTCAACTCAATGTTTATGTATGAAACATATTTAACCCATAAGGACCCATACATCCTTACAGTGGCAGGGAAACAATGCAAACTTCTTGGCATTAACAGTTTTCCCCATTCATTTGCCATAAAATGTGATCTGATATCCATCTAATTCACAATAACACACAAATACAATGTGCTTCAGCTGATAACATGCAAAATGTTATGATTTCCTTAATCTTTTTTTTAATCATGCACTTATTGAACATTCACAGTCAATCCACAGCATAATTACTTCAACAAAAAATAATGAGAGTCAGTAGTTTGCACATATGGAGTTCAGGTGATGACGAAACGGTCTAGAGAAGTGGTTTGGAGCAACTCACAGATTTAAAAAATAAAAACACACAAACAAAAACTAAACTAAACACTGAAACTAGTTGATCTTTTTGTTCTTCTTTACTCAGTCTGCCCACAAGTGACAGAGACAACTGGAGAGACAGATAAAACTAACAAGTAGAACAGGATTACATCTCTTTTATGAATAAACCATATGCAAGTCATTGAACAGCCAGGGTTTCCATGGCAACACCATAGAAGAAGTTGGTGCTCTCCAGTAATAAATAAATAAATAAAAACATTTTTTAAATAATTGTTTTAAAAATAAGACGGTATGCATGAAGATGTTTGCCAATGACTATTTTGGTAACCCAAATGTTATGGGGTTTATGTTTTATGAACTGATGACCTAAAAATGACCCCCACTGGAAAATGTGATGGAGGAGCATCATGATTTGGCTTCTTCTGGGGAAAATTCATTTCCCAGTACGGCTGCACAATATTTTGAGAAACATGTGAAAATTTGTGAAAATTGTCTTTGTGTTTTTATGCTTTGCAGCTTAAATGGACCATTGACAATAAGCAGTCTATGCAAACACGAAAAATTAATTGTGATGTTTTTCTTACATGGTTTAAAGAAAGAAAACTGACTAAACTACTTCATGCAACTACAACACTGTTCATGTAAACTGGTATCTGCACTCACCAGCCACTTTATTAGGTACACCTGTCCAACTGCTCATTAAGGCACATTTCTAATCAACCAATCACATGGCAGCAACTCAATGCATTTAAGCATGTTGACGTGGTCAAGACGATCTGCTGCAGTTCAGACCGAGCATCAGAATGGGGAAGAAAGGAGATTTAAGTGACTTTGAACGTGGCATTGTAAAATAAAACAAAAAAAAACCTTTTCTCTTGGTTCAAATTGTTTCTACAATTTTATAATCTACAATTGTAGAATCAGAACACATTTAGGGTTTGTGGCAGGGCTTGATCTGCTAATCTTGTTGGGGAATAACCTACTGCACCAGCAGACGGATAAAACTTTTAAACTTTTGTCCACCAGTACAGTTCATTCATAGTCGTATCACATGTTATATGAGATCATAATCATTACAATTGAATTAGACAAGTAAAACCTTATTACCTTATAACCTTATAACCTTAGACAAGTAAAAGTTATTGTAGAGAAAATCGTGTTTTAAGCTTATAATGTCAGTACAAATGTGTATTAGCTGCGCTGGCACCCCCGCAAAACTTCATGATTTCAAAAAGTCATAAATGCTCAGCTAAAGCTGATAAAAAGTCAAAACGTTGACATGAACTGTCGCAATGTTTAAGAAAACAACTCAATTCAGCTTTGTGGGCAAGTTTTGTTTGATAAAATTCTTATTAAACATGTAAGCTGCTCTTATTCTGCTCTTATTTGTGTTATTGCGTTAAGGCACCGGGTTAGTCCAAACTGCTGGTTGCTTTACTAAGTGCGATAGTGTGGTGATTATAGATGAGGAAATGATAGTGGCTGGCCATTGGCTGAGTCAACCCTCATTCCGTCATAGTAGAATTCAATTTATTCATTTTGATAAACTCTCCTGACTTGGTGAAGGAGATGGGAAGATTACCTGCCCCTTGTCATGGACATCAAATGTTTGAGACAGAAACGTCTTTTGAACCAGGCCATAAATATATGCTATAATATATATGTAATATATGCTATAAGCCTCTATAATAACCAACTGTAGCCACCCATGTGCAATAAACCTGTCTCTTTATAAGTGCAATAACCAGTAAATACCTCAAATACCTCAAGTATTTTTGAAAATATTTGTAAATTATTTGTAAATATTATCCATTTTTTTTGGTGTTTACTATTTTTTTTCTCTCTTGTACATACTCTTTTTCTACTTTTTATATTGTTCTTTTTATTATTTAACTATTTATTGGTTATTTCTATTTTAAATTTTTTGTATAAAGTGTGTGTGTGTTTTGGCTGCTGCACGACTGAATTTCTCCTCTGGGAGATAAATAAAGTCTTCTATTCTATTCTATTCTATTCTAAATATGTTTAGTTGGACATTTTAATATGGGAGTCAATGGAGACTGACCCACATTCGCAGCCAGCTTCAGTGGCCAGTCGAGGAAATGCAACAAATTTGAGTTCAAACTGGAGGTTAGAGTTGGTCCTTGGTCCGGACTGCAGGCCAGTCAGTCCATTATGGTTCTGGACAAGTCTTCTTGTTAGAACAGAAGTTTGAAGTTGGGATTCTGAATCTGACTCTATAAGATGTCATAAATTAAGAAGTTTTTAATTGTTAATTGATGAAACTGATGTACAGAAGCTCTAAAAACTTGTTTAATCTTTTTTTTGTTGCAAAACCAGATGTTGCCTAGCAACAGGTGTGAGGTCACAATAGTGGTTTTAGAACCTATGACACAACAAAGACAAAGTATTCCACACCAGAGAGCTCAGCATTACACATGTGAACAGACAACCTGGACACTTGTGCTGAACATTTGAGAGAGGATCATTGAAAAGTTGGAAGAATGAACAAGCAACAAACTTGCATGATAAGAAGAAACTGCAGGAACTCCAACGTAACGCCAGATAGAAACAATCTGTCCCAGTTACAGACGGACACTGCAACAGTTTCCAGTCAAGGCGAGAGAAACTCCACCGACATGCAGGAGGTGCAAAAACATCACCGGTACCAGCTGCTTGACCACAAGCGTGGACTCTCAAATTCATTGGATGATGAATTTGATGAGGATTTATCCTTGAAACCAGTGGACTCTGAAACATTTCAGAAAGGTCACACAGACAGCGCTGTGACTCAAGCACTGGAGACCACAGGAAGTGACAAGTGTTTAATTTCTGCAGACTGTTGTGGACTCTCATATTCACTTTGTTACGGTGATGCCTCCGGTCTGTGGGCACTGCGGAAACGTCACAAGTATGAGCTGCTTGCCCGCTACAGAGGGATCTCTGAGTTCATAAACCAGAAGGAAGATGGCTCCAAGACTAAAGGTGACACCAGGTCTTGTCAGTTTGATGCCACAGAGGATTCACTGGTGAATATGTTCAGCAAGATGGTCTTTAATGTTTTACAACAAAGAAAGACACGTTGCATCTCCATCAAGGATTCCTCAGGACTATGGGCCCTTCGTAAAAACCGCAGGTACAAGCTGCTTGCTCACTACAGAGGAATCTCTGAATCCAGCGACAGAGACAAAGAGCAGAAACAGACACAAAGCAGTACCACTGATGAGCCAAAGACGTTAAGGAAGCTCATAATTCGCCGCTGTGGCAATAACCAAAGCTCGTTGCCACAGAAGCATCCTTCTGGTTTGTGGGAACTGCGCGCATCTCGCTGGGAACAGAAATACGACAAGATGGCGCGTGGCAGCAATAGCATCGCCACAACTGAAGAAAAAGAACAGGACAACCACAGCCCTGCAGATGAAATGACGAATGTGAAGAAGAAGACATTCATTGTCCGCCATCAAAGAAACCGAAGTGAGCTTTCACCATCTGGGCCACAAGGGAAGAGGCGATGGACAAGACCTGCCACCTCTGGGGAATCCTGGAGGGACAGGAGGGGGAGAACTCACCCCCCTCATAGAAACCAGGGCTCATTCCCCCCCAGGTATTCCTCTGGTCTGAGGGAGCAGCGTGGACCTCGCTCCAGGAACAACTGTGAGCACAAGGGACAAACCAATGATCGTGTGGCCACTTTCAGACAGAACAACCTGGTGATTGTGGCACAGAATAGATCCCATGTCCCCCAGAACATAAACAGGGGGTCAAACCACCACAAAGACTTCTCCCTGACACAGACTAGGAGGACGCAGCCCAGATATCCGGTCCAGACCGGATACAACGGATGGGACTATGGAGGTGCTGGTCAGCGTAGACGGCCACGTAAAAACTCCTACCATCCCACTTCTGGAGCAGAGAATCCCACTCCACGATCCCCAAGCACCGTTTGGTGTCGTTTGGGGCCACGGATACGTGAACAATAGGCAAGGCAAGTTTATTTATATAGCACAATTCAACACAAGGTCATTCAAAGTGCTTTACGTCAACATTAAAAGCAGAAAGACACAATTAAACAGTAAATAACAAATAAAATTTAAAAAAATTATGAGAAAAGAAGGTAAAATAAAAGCACAAGTTGCTGAAAACTAAGGGCAGTAGAGTACCGCAGGCAGGGCCGCCGCAAGGGGTGTGCGAACCGTGCAACCGCACGGGGCCTCGAGCTATGGGCCGTTTTTGGAAAAAAAATTAAAATAAAAATTGAATTTTTTTTTTCTTCGTTTTTTCCCTTATAAATATCAACAGTCACGTTCCATTACAGACCTAAATGTGTACTAGTCTGTGCATATCAAGAAATATATGTGCAATGATGCACGTGTCTGTTGTTCAACACAACTGATCAGACCAAGCGCAGACACAAGCTGCTCTGATCCAGACGGTGGAGTTGGAACAAACTGTCACTTAATGTCGAGAGCACGAGACAGATTCAGGAAATTTCCATCAGGGGATGAAAAAAGAAAAAAACGATAGAAAATGGAAGAGTTTAATGCCTCTCTGAAAGGCACGTTTGATAAATTTGTTACATAAATCACCGATCCGACTGGGTCTCAAGCAGCCGTGGGGCCCCGCGTCGAGGCAAGAGATGATGATGAGGCAGGGGAAGGTATCCAGTATTTTGCTAATTGGAGAGTTAAAATTGCGCATATAGACACCCGATCCGACCCGAAAAACCCAAAAATTTCGCCCCCCCCCAGCCATTTCGCACAGGGCCTCGCAAATCTCCCAGATGGCTCTGACCGCAGGTACACATCTCATTCACGGTTTTCAGAAAGTATTTAATTTAAGAGTATGCTTAAATACCTAATAAATGAAATAAATGATAAGAAAAGAGGTAAAATAATAAAAAGCACAGGTTGTTAAAAAGTAAGGGCAGTAAAGTACAGCAGGTAAGTATTTAATTCAAGAGTAGCTTCAGTAAACAGTAATGTTTTTAGCCCTGATTTAAAGGATCTACAGTGTGAGCAGACCTCAGGTCTACAGGAAGTTTGTTCCACCGGTGAGGAGCAGAATAACTGAACGCTGCCTCACCTTGCTTGGTTCTGGTTCTGGAACCACAACAAACCAGATGCAGATGAACCTCAGGGGTCTGGGAGCTTCATAGGAACTAACAGATCAACCATGTATTTTGGTCCAGGACCATTCAGGTCTTTGTAGACCAGTAAGATTTTAAACTCTATCCTTTGACTCACTGGAAGCCAGTGTAGTGATTTCATGACCGGTGTAATATGGTCCAGTTTCCTGGTGTTTGTAAGGACTCTGGCGGCTCGTTCTGAATCAGCTGCAGCTGCCTGATTGATTTCTTGCTAAGGCCTGTAAAGATGCCATTGCAATAATCCAACCTACCGAAAATGAATGCATGAATACATTTTTCCATGTCTTGTTTAGACAGAAACCCCTTAATTCTAACAATGTTTTTTAGGTGGTAATAGGCAGATTTAGTGATGAACTTTAGATGGCTGTTGAAGTTCAGGTCTGAGTCAATAATTACACCAAGATTTCTGGCTTGATTTGTAGCTGTCAATGACATGGAGCCAAGATGAGCGCTGATCTGTTCCCTCTCATTTTTAGGGTCAAAAATGATCACCTCAATAAAAGAATCAGGCCAAGGAAGGGAGGACGACTTCATCCCCAACATCACAGATGGAGGTGCTGGTCAGCGTAAACGGCCACGTAAAAACTCCTACTATCCCACGTCTGGAGCAGAGAATCCCACTCCACGGTCCCAAAGCAACGTTTGGTGTTGTTTGGGGCCACGGATACCTGAACAATAAAAGAGTCAGGCGGAGGAAGGGAGGACGACTTCATCTCCAACATCACAGATGTTAACCTGAAAGAACATTTTGCTAAATAAAAAAACAAATGTTATGTGAAGTCAGATATGAGCCATGTGTCAGATGATTACTACCTTCTATGAAGAGAAGAGTGAATTCAGGATTGAAAACAGGACTTTTATGTTGGATCTCTGTTGTATTTTGACCAAAACATTTCAATAACATTTCAGTTTGACCTCAAAAAGGTCCTATTGTGTTTCCTTTGACTTGTTCAATTATAATTATTACGCTTTAAACCCAAATTCGACTTTGTTCCAAGTGACAGCTGGGATATATCATATTATCCTATCTTAATTAATGTGCTATGAACAAAGATTTTAGAATTTATTAGTATTTTAAAGGACAGGATCAAAGACCATTTCTCCCCAAACGGATTACACTGATAAGCAGATGTATTTATTTTTTATTGCAGTTACTTACAAATCCATGAATGATAACATCTCAATGTTGCATTCTCAGTGTCAATAATAAAAGGAAAACTATCCAGGTAATTTCTGACATGAATACAAATGACTGAAGATTGTGTTATATGAAGTTGAAGCCAGCACCAAATATCAAAGAAGACCAAAATGTGCCAAGTAAATCGTTTATTCACCTATGTGCTTCTTATGCATCATTTACTTTATTAGTTTTACAGTCAGGTTAACAGGGTTTCTTAAATGGACGAGCTAGAAAGTGCCGATGTTTTATCCTTAACTGGTGCTGCAGTCATGTGGACAATGTAAATACACTCATAACATGTAAATACCAGTTTATGAAAAACTATGTGCACCCCCTGACTTAATAGCCTCAAGAACCTTAAGAAACTCTTATCTTTATCACGTCACTATTATAAACAACATCCCTTAGTTTTATTGTTTGGATTCATTTCTGAACCCATAAGAACCCAGAGACAATTCTACTTGATGAAAACATATGGGTCATAACAGAGATGATGTTGCTATATCTGCGTCAGGAACCTCGCAGGACATTAGAAGCAGTGACACCTGTGTCACCGTGGGTCCTTATGGGTTAAAACAGCAAATTTGAATAAAGTGCTGTACAAATTCCACAGGTAAAGCGATAAAGCTAAACAAGTCTACATAAACATCCCTGGCTGTATATGTAGACTTTGAACAAAAGGAGTGGCGTCAACCCTCCTCCCAAACTACAGCAAACTTCCCAACCAATCACAGACAGGGGGAGGGTTTGTGCTTGTGCACATAAATTGCGTAATAAGGGAGGCGCAAGCACCGACCATCTAACTTCAGGGTTCAGGCTGATGCAAAAGTCTTGTTGCAGTTCCTCCACTGACCACTAGAGGCGGCTCCAAAAGCAGCCAATCTCCATTGACTTCCATGTTAAAATGTCAAACTTTACAGTAAAACTAAACATATTTACAGCCTGGTTAAAAAAACCTGCTTCAGTCAATGTTTGACTTCACAAACAGAAATATTAATGTGGAGGCGCACCAGAAGGAGGGGAAGAGATGAGCTGGCTCTCCCTGATGTTTTGCTCTAATTACCAACCGATGTGACATCATACAGAAACTGCTTACTGTGCTTTTAAGGTTAAATTCACAAATGCTTTGATCAGAGTTCAGAATTACATATTCTTATATATATATATAAAATAAATATATAAATATATACAAAAATATATATTTATCATGAGTTTCTCCACCTACAGGCTCTTGGTTTAAACGCTACCTGCTTAATCCAATGCAGGGTCACTGGGTCTGCTGGAGCCCATACCAGTGCACTATGCGTGACAGGAAGGGTCCTTCCAGCACTTGGTCAGTGCTGTATTTTACAAAAATACAGCATCTACCACTTAGGATTTAGAGCCATTTAAATGGCATGTTTAAAGACTCCACAGCATTTGGAAAAAAATAAATAAATAACCTTATTATTGTAGCCTAATACTTTACCTGAAGATGGCTTCAATGCAGCCATCTTCAGTTGCCGCTTGTAAGCAGGTCTTCCTGCCCTCATTTTTGTCTTCAGTTTGTGAGAAGCATGCTCTCTTGGGTTGGTTTCACCTTGTAAAGGCACAAAACAAACTGCTGAATTTCTACTTTGTGAGATTTGCTGGCGTTTGTTTCAGTTTTTCACGTCATTTAGGAAATTTAATAAGTGAACCGCTGAACTGAACACTTGCATGAAGGTGCACAGCTGCTGTAATTACCCTCCACTTCCACTAGATGGAGGTGTGTCCTCACTAAAACACTGACTCCGCCCTCGTTAGTCCGTCACTACATGCGGAAGTAAACAACCTTCTCTTCACGTTGTTAATATCAGTCAATTTCGTATAAAAAAACTGTTTTGTAGCTGAAAGTATCCTGTTTTTTTACGCAGATGTCCGATCCTCCGGTAGAAGAGCTGGTCAAACAGTGGGAAAGGTCAGCGCGTCCTCCATTCTGCAGCAACATTCACTTATTTACCGTGTCTCGTGGTGTGTGAGCCCACTGTGCTGCTCCAGCTGCTGACAGATGTTACCACCGCTGTCTGAGGCGGTGCAGCTCTGGACCCGAGCCAGGGCCGGTGATGTGTCTGGGACAAGGCCGTGTAGTGTCCTGCTGCCTATCTGTCTCGTCAACATCAGTCACTAAAGCCTGATTTATGGTCTGCGTTAAAGGTATTGTGACATCATTTTTAACATGCTTTTAACACTATTAAAAGTCTTGGCCAACATCCCTCAAATGTGTCTAAAAGAGTGTAACAAGAAAAACTTCACTCTAGTACTCTTTTCCTGGCTTTTTATTACAGTGTTTTTTTGCCCCGTGAAAAACGCTTCCTTTCCTGTCAATCATTGCTCCGCTCCTCCTCCAAACCTCCACCTCCTCCAGCCATACGCTCACAGCGGCGTCGGAGCGACAGGCGAAGCACGGAAAAGCAGGAGGGCGAACCACAGCAAACAATCATAAAAATAAAGGCATGCAAGCAGCACTGTCCCCTTATCTTAAGTCCAGTCAGTGGCCGCGGGTCTTCTTAGCAGTTTTCCTCCGGTGATTAGAACAAAAGAGACTCTAAACAGCTCCTTGTTAAGCCTCATTTATGGTTCCGCGTTAAATCGACGCAGTCTACGCCGTAGGGTTCAGCGTATGGTGCGCGTCGCCGCGTAACCTTACGCCGTAGTCTCTGCGTCGGTGTAACGCGGAACCATAAATCAGCTTTTATGGTGCGCTGGAGAGGAGCGGAGGCAGGGAGCTGGGTGGAGGGGGCGGTGATTTAGCGGATCGTTACGTAACGATCCGCCACCAAACCACATGCGCCGTTTTTGCACAGTTATGCGGAAAATCCCAGAAAGCACACAATACACTGAATGTTAAAAGTTTGTTGTTTTTTGGGTGTAATTGATGTCAAGACACCCAACAAAACACAAAAAATCAAGAAAAATGTGTTTTTCATGTCACAATCCCTTTAAATCGACGCAGAGCCTACGGCGTGGTACGGTGTGCGTAGCTGCGTAACCTACGCCGCAGGCTCTGCGTTGGTGTAACGCGGAACCATAAATCAGGCTTAAGTCATCTCCAGTTGCAGCTCTGATTGGCGTCTCTTATAACACACACTTTAACTACACAAGCCAGGGAATACAACATAAATCCTCCAAAAGTTAGGAGGCTGTGTAAAATGTGAATACAATAAAATATAAACTATTTGCAATTCTCAGAAACGTTGAACATGAACAACATATCAGCTGTTGAAACTAAGACATTATTACCATTTCATGGAAAATATTAGTCCAGTTTGACTTTGCTGACAGCAATACATCTGAAAAGGCTGGAGAAGTAATTTGCACAAATCAAAAACAATTGGAGGAGCATTTGATAAGTAATTAGGTAAATTGGCAGCAGATCTGGGTATTAAAGATGGACACAGGTTCACTTATATGCGACTGTGCCTTTAATGAGGCTGGGAGCAGAAGGATACATTTCTTGTTTGCCACATGATGCCGTAGGCTTAATATCTTCAATATCATCTTACATGAAAGAACATTATAAATGAAAAATCATTCTGTGAGCTGTTGCAAAATGTAAACCATTTAGTTTTATATCTGCATGGTGGATCTGATTGGTGGGTTCCTGGTTTGAATCCCCCCAAGGCATTGTTATGTGATCCAGGGTCCATCCCTAGGATGAGCTCCAGCAGACTCCTGTAAACCTGCGTTGGATTAAGCAGATATACGGTGCCTCCCTTTCCTTTTTACATATTTTGTTACATTACAGCTTTTAGTTCAATGATTTAAAAAAAAAAATCAGAATTCTGTGTGCTGGATCAGAGAACAATAAGTCTAAGTTGGTGAAGTGAGATGGGAAAAAAAGACATAAAACTCATTTAGAAATAAAATATGTAGTCACCCCCCTAAAGTCAATACTTAGACCCACCTTTTGCAGCAATCACAGCTGCAAAAAAGGTTGGGAAAAGTCTCTCTTTCAACATCTTCCCACTGGGGTTTTTGCCCATTCCTCCTTGTAAAACTGCAAAAGTTAGATGGTTTGCGGTTGTGAACAGAAGACTTTCTTTTGGATTGAGGTCTGGGTTTGACTAGGCCAGTCCAACACATTCACTCGTTTCCCTTTAAACCATTCAATTGTCCATATTTCCCTCAACTCTGCCCAGTTTTCCAGTCCCGGCTGCTGAAAAACATCCCCACAGCATAACGCTGCCACCACCATGTTTCTCTGTGGGGATGGTGTTCTTTGGGTGATGCGATGGATTTGTACCAGAGAGTGTTTCCTTGATGGCCGAAAAGTTCATTTTTAGTCTCATCAGACCAGATTACCTTCCTCCATATATCTTTTGGGAGTCTCCCACATGCCTTTTCTCAAAAACGTGCCAGTTTGTTTTGTCGCTTAACGTCATACGTATGGATAGTCCAGTCTTTGCTGTGGACCTCTGCAGCTCCTCCAGGTTACCTTCAGTCTCTGCACTGCCTCTCTGATTAATGCCTTCCTTGCCTGGTCGTGAGTTTTGGTGGGCGGCCATCTCTTGGCAGGTTTGCTGTTGTGCCATGTTCTTTCCACTTGGTTATGATAGATCTGATGGTGGGGATCATAAAGCCTAACCCTGACTCGTACTTCTCAACAACTTTGTCACTTGTTCGGCGAGTTCCTTGGCCTTCGTAGGTGTTGCAGCCTGTGGAGCCTTTCAAAAAAGGTGTGTATATGTACTACAGTTTATGTACTGGCGGATCATGTGACACTTGCACACAGGTGGACATCATTTCACTGATATGTGACTTCTGAAGTTAATTGGTTGCACCAGAGCTTTCTATTAGCTTAATAACAAAGGGGGTGAATACATATTTCTAAAAAATAGTTCTATGTTTATATTTTTCTTATTTCACTTCACCAACTAAGACTATTGTGTTTCTGATCCAGCACATACAATTCAGATTAAAAAAACATTAAAATAAAGGCTGTAATGTAACATAATATGTAAACAACGAAGGAGGGGTGAATACTTTTGCAAGGCACTGTATGAGCAATTTCACTAATGGAATTGTTCCTAAAGGTGTAGGTGGGCATTCGTCAGAATTATCAGCTGTTTTGTGTTCAAACCAACTATGCTATAAATTAATAAACAGTGGAGGCTAAGTGCTTATGTGCTATAACCATTCAACTAGGTTATCAGAAAATATTCAACAGTTGGTTCATTTACAAAATATATTGCTGCACATCATATATAAATTATGATTAAAAGCAAACACTGGATAAAGAATAAATACCAAAATACAAGCAGAAGCTCCTCTTTCTCTTTCCAGTGTTCAGAAGACATAATGGGAAGCTCCCTTCCTAAATGTTTCAGATGGAAATGGCTCAGAAAACACTTGTGATGTCTCTTGTCTGCTCCTGTGCTGCTGCAGTGAGCAGGAGGGCCTCAGGCGGCAGGTGGTGGAGGCCGACACCGAGGACTGGCAGCAGAGCCCAGACTTCTCAGGCCTGCAGCGGGTCGGCGGGGTGGACCTGTCCTTCATCAAGGGGGACGACGTCAACGCCTGCGCCCAGCTCGTGGTGCTGAGTTTCCCCGACCTGGAGGTGAGCTGCTGACCGCACCACTCTCAGTAACTTCAGGTGAACTGCTCTATGTCTCCCTCTGGTGGTCGCGGGGAGGAACAGCAGCTGCGCAGACAGGAGAGACGTCTCTATTCAAAGCTTCAGAATTTAAATGACATACACTCCTTTGTGTCAGGTGCATATTTCCTTTAGGGAAATCTTTACTGAGGAACGACTAAAAAAATATGAATATTCACTTGGGTTTTGAAGTGTAGCTGAAACATCGGTGCATTTGTGCACCTTTGATGACTTTAAATTAACTTGTGACTTCTGAAATCTGGGGACATTTCCTTCCTGGAGAGAAAGATATTTGATCATCATGATTATTTCATGGCTACGTTGATATGCTGATAAGAGTTCAGTGCCTCGCACTCTTAAATATGAATTATATTCATGATGAATGCAAAAATGAAAAAAAGGTTATTTTTGGGTCGTTTGCACATTAAACCACAATAAGATGGATCTCATATTCTAAAAACGACTTAGATTTGTTTGTTTGTAAGTGTGTAAATCTGAAACATATGACCATAATGGTGTGCCAGCATCAGAAACAATCTCTTATTTATTATCAGTAACATAGATTTGTTTGTATATCTTCCTGATTGACTTCAATCCAACAGGCACAAACAGCTACTGTTTTGGTTGACTGATTGTAGTCAGGGGGTTCATTATTACCTCTGCAGGAGCAGATTACATTTTCTTCCTCGGAGCTGAATGTTTAGCATGGGTGAAGTGAGTCTTATCGTTCTCAGAGGAACACATTAGTACCTACCATAGACTCCCACAAATCGTTGAAAGCAGAACCCTAATTGACAATTTAATAGCATTTTCAGCCTTTGATAAAAAGAGAAAAAGAAAATTCAGAAGGTATTTCAGCTCCACTTTTTTCATCCGCTGCCGTGATGCTTCCATCTGTGTCAAGTTCACCAGCAATATTGCCTGAAGCAGCAATTACAGCCTGTAAAAATGCTCTTCAAAGAGCAGTGTTGTCTTTTCACACTGTTAAGTCTTGAGAGAGTCCCTCAGGTTCTCGACACGGTTCGAGTCGGCATGGGGGAGGGGTCAGATCGATACCCGGCCATGTTTCAGGCCTCTGCTGGCTCAACGGGCAGCGAAGAAGTGGGATGCGTGTGAGGGAGCGCTGTTCTGCATCACAGCCGTGTCTGTTTTGGCTGCTGCAGATTCGGGCTTTGAAGAACAGATCTACTCAATGTGGGAGTTGATTTATCAGACCACGTTTAACCTTAAGCTGAGTCGGTTCTCAGGTATTTGTTTGTGCATCAGCTGAATCTCATTCAGGGGAGGCCGTGCTTCAGCGTCGTTTGTTTCTAAGATCTTAACATCTTGACTATCTGCTGCACTGCACATCTTGGAAAGAGTTTTCCAGCTTTTAGCTTTTCACTCTCAGTTAAAGCCCTTTTTTCATCTCATTTATCTAAAGTCCTTATTGCACACATCTGGATTTAAGTCATTCATCACAACCACATAAACTTGAAATCCTCTGGGCTCAGGGTGTGTGCGTGTGCAGAATACAGTCACCAGCTGCTTCTGTGACTGTGTTAGCGGTACAAAACCTCCGGGGGGGCGATGAGCCCAGTGAGGTCGAAGCTGACGGTTCTGGGTGTGAAACCAAAATCACAAGCTTAAAGGTGAGATGATGTCGTCCACATGGGGCCATAAATGTCCCACTAAAGTCTTTGCATTCATTTTGTCACGGATTGTCGCCATCCTATTTTAAAATAATAAAATCTGCTGCAATTAGTGGCGTTTTTCACCGTTTGTTCTCGACCACCACGTGTCACTTTTACCACAGATCAGAAACAGTTGGTGGGACAAAATGAAAAATGCAAATTAGGGAGAAAAAAAAGCAGTGATTCTTACATTTATATTTCTCATGACTTAATTTAATTTGTACATACATCCATTTGTGCATTTCGGACCTGCAGGACATTCCAACACAGTCGGCGATGATGAGATGATGCCACTTCAGAGAGTTGATGTTAACAGGCGTTTGTAAACAACATTTATAGTAAAAAGTCCCTGAGGAGTAAAGACGAGCAGACGCCAATAAATGTAGGAGAAAAATAATCCAAATATGGAAGAAAAAGAGTGACTTGAATGTTTCTCCTTCTACAAAGATTGATAAATGATCAAACGGGAGGAATTTCCAAGCACGAAGAGCACGGGAGCAGCCGGAGACGGACACCTGTGATCTCTCATCCCCCATCGCCGTGAACCATCTTTCATAAGGAGATGGTGTAACCATAAACTACAGTACTGATCTATACTCAACAGAGAAGCCTTATTTAACCTTGTCTGAAGGTAACCTCGATGTCTCGGAGCTCAGGGGCATCTGGGAAGGACCGTCGCACACTGGAGTTACTGTATGTATTCTGGTCAGATGAAATGGTTTTCCAGGATTTTTGGTCCATCTTCCAAAGATGAATAAGACCATCCAGTTTCCAATATCAGCAAGAAGTCCAAAAGCCAGGCTCTGTGACGGGCCAGGGTTGTGTCAGTGCCCTGGGCGAAGGTCATTTCCACTCATGCGATGGCTGGATTAATGCAGAAAAGTTCAACACCACGTCTTTTCAAGAGACTTCCATGCTCTTTTTAACAAGATAAAACCACATTCTTCCCATGTTACAGCTTCATGGTTGAGGTAGGGGAGGTTTACTGGTGCCGGATCAATCCTCCTGCAGTCCTCATGCAGTCAGGTACTGGAGGATTATAGAAGTCAGCGTTTGCTCCCCGGAGATGCTTTACCAGGCCTTCCCTGCAGGAACGCATTCCATGGCGGGATGCACTGAAGTATCCTGACTGGCAGTGGACGTTTCTAAAGGCAATCAGTCAGCCTTTTTCTTGAAGCTTCGATCGACGTTGATCCAATATGTGGCACAGCAAAAACAGCTTTTGATCAAGGTTGCAGAGCTGCGATGGCTTGTGTGCAGCTGCTGGTCTGCAGAACCCTGAGGAACGCCACCGTGGGAGGAACATTTACCTGCCTGCAATGCAGCTGCTAAAGATGAAGATGAGTGTGCTGAGATGCCATCATCACAGTCATCACATTGTGGTACAAGAAATATTGATTAAAGGCCTAGGGCATATGCTGGTTAATTGCAACAATAACTGAATATTTGTTAGAAAATAGCAGGTAAATATCTTAAATCACAAGTAGCCCCCATTTGCTGTAAGAAATTGTGTTAAAATTGATTTCTTTTTTACTTCTCCGTCCATTTTAATGTTTTTTAATTCAAGAAGACATATCACGGCATTAGAGCTGCCGTCCACCAATTATAGTGTGCTGACCAGAGACCCAATTATGTCAAATTATATGAATTAATTCATGCATTTGAATAAATAAATAAAAGCATTATTATTATTATATCTGAACCCATGTAAGCCAGAGTAAGCTATGAAGAAATGATTTTGATGTTACGAAATGCTTAAACTTTGTTTTTAGTCTATAGAATAAAAACATCTCTGCAAATGTATTACTTGTCTCTTGACAGAAATAAAAAAGAAATAAGAAAAAACTGCTAATAAATGTGATAATGGAAGGATCTGAAATTTTAAATGTGTAATAACTCAAAGAGAGAGGAAAAAAAAGATGTTCAGATGGCACATCATGTAGTACCACTTCCTCCCACTAGAGGTGCACTTTGTGAAATGCTGCCACCGTCATGAGTTCATCACTCAGCAAACTACTGTTGGGACTTTTTTGACTCTCATTATTGCAAAAGTCAAAAGTGGAGCTGAAAAAACGTACACAGTCATAGAACTGTACGAATATGTTGCGTCTGGGCCGATTTAAGGCAGGCGTACACTTTGTTGGCTCTCTTTGATTATCTCTCAACGGGTTAATTGGACGTGTGTCACTTCTTACTGCAGCAGACGACTTATAGACTTAATTGTCTGTTGTTCAAAGTGCGTTCGAACCTTTTCATAAAGAAGCAGATGTCTTATTTTGTACCAGCTGGTAGATCTTGGTGATTATTCAGCTCATGATTCTGCGTGTGTGCATTTGAGCTTGCACAACGCGCTCGGCTAGATAGATGTGAAGCGCCTGAACCCAGACATCCTCCCTGTCTGAGCTCTGTTCACCGCCACGGAAGAATGAGCCTGAACGCAGCGCGGTGAACTGAGCCGTCTCTCTGCCTCCTGCCAGGTGCTGTACCGGGACAGTCGGATGGTGACCCTGACGGCCCCCTACATGGCAGGCTTCCTGGCCTTCAGGGAGACGCCCTTCCTGCTGGAGGCTCTGCAGCGGCTGCAGGCCAGCCGGCCGGAGCTCACGCCTCAGGTCTGTGCCGGCCGGGACACGCACACACATCCACCGACCTCTGGAAGACTCCGTGATGCTTTCCACCTCAGCTCATTCACTTTCTTGTGAAGATTTCCTCGTTTTAAACCGGTCTCTCATGCGACAGCCACAAGACATTTGAAGGGGATCAAAATCAGCTGGTTTTGGAAACTAATTGTGTTTTTACCAAACAGAGAGGTTAAAGGTTAAGGTCAAGATCAAGTCAAGGTTTTTCTATTATGAAAAACAGGTTTTTTCTTGCTTTAACATATATAAAGTGGTCTCCCCTCAGCCTGCCAACTCAGAGAAGGAGGAAAGCAACTAAATTCTGCAGTGTCTGTACAGCCGCCCGGATGAGCCGTCCAGTCTGATGTGGATCTACGAGCCGTTCAGATTATGCGTGAAACCACGACCACAACTAACTCCGCCGGCCGGAGCTTCAGCCATTTTTTCGTAGCGGTGTATCGCGTCATTCAGGCAGCCAATCAGCACAGAGCCTCATTATCATAGCCCCGCCCACTCAGAATCCTGCATAGATAATGAGGTTAGAAACTGGGAAGATAAAGACATGGCTCAGAGGCTGAATTTCTAATTTATTTAACAAAAACAATCATAAGCTTGTTTTTAAGACATTCAAGGCCTGTTTTAAATAGGTATTAGATGCCATAATAGGTCCCCTATTATGGTATGGTTACTGTGAGATTATAAAGTGTGACAACACTTAGCAACGAAGTCAGGATGTGGGTAGCAAAGCTAAAAAAATAGGATTTTATTTTCTTACTGACGCATATAGAAGCTTAAAAATAAATCTGTGCTTGATATTTGACAACCAATAAATCCATTTAACAGTGTTAATATAAAAGTCGCCTCTTTAACTATGAACAAAGGATGAAAAAGGGACTCGGCTGTCATGACTGATGACCAGATATCACGTTGAATCGGTTTCTCTGTCGTGTTGCTTTGTGCTTTACAACATCAGAAAAAGAAAATCCGGTCATGTTTGATGCAGAGAATCGTCCAGATCCTGGTACCGACCTCGGTTCTGTCTCACCACCAGTCCGATGCTCTTCCAGTCTCTTGCTGCTGCCACTGCAGACCTTCTGTGGATTAAACCTGATTGCTCACTGAACTCCACCTCGTATCCATCCACACAGCGACGGCTGAGTGCGCACCAGCTGTTTGAGTCAGTCAGACGGGCTTATGCTCCTCGCTGTTCACGGCATTGTTCAGGAGTTTGTTTGGCACCGCCCGTCCTTCCCTGGTCTCCGTCCAGACTCAGCAGTTCCACCCAGCGTTCCTCTCTGCCTCCAACAACCTCCTGAAGTCCCAGCTCTTCAGTCGGACTCTCGTCTCCAAACATCTGTAACAGTCTGACACACAAAAATCACATTTACTTTCCACTTCTACGCATTTAAACGTATTCAGTGGATTAGTATTTAATACACAGACCAAACTTTCTGATTCCTCACTTGTAAGTCACAATGGATGAATGAAAAAGCCGCGGCTCGTAGGTGGATGATGTCACGGGTTAAACGGCATATTCATGACATGATCATTTGCATTTTCCTCGTTGTTTTGCTTCACTCCTTCTCTGCGGGCTCACGTGCGCGGCATATTAATACAGCTGCCTTTGCAATAAAGCTCCTCTTTTTCCCCTGTTTCCTTCTTTGTTTCTGAAACCGTGAGAGCCCACTGAGATTACGCACCAACCTGCAGTCACACGCAGGCGGGGACGACGCCTGCAATAACCCACAACTGCAGTTCTTCCCATTCCGACTATGAAATTAGAGCACAGTGCAGCCTTGTGATCAATAACGGCTCCTCTGCTTCTCTGGCCAATCAAAGATGATTAGATCAGTTCACACACTGGCTGATAAAGAGCTGAATCACTGAGCACCCTCAGACGATGCAGGCTTTCCTTCAGACACGAGATCCCTCCAAAACCTTGTTCTTGTCTCCCTCCCTTGTTTCATACGGAAGAGTATTAGGGCCATGCAGGAGAAAAAATATTTGAGAGGGGAAGATTTTTTTTATTGTGCACTTTGAGAAAAAAGTCAAAATGTCGAGAATAATGTTGAAATGCAATTTCGAGAAAAAAGTTGAAATGTCGAGATTAATGTTGAAATACAATTTCAAGAAAAAAGTCAAAATGTCGAGATTAATGTTGAAATACAATTTCAAGAAAAAAGTCAAAATGTCGAGATTAATGTTGAAATACAATTTCAAGAAAAAAGTCAAAATGTCGAGATTAATGTTGAAATACAATTTTGAGAAAAAAGTTGAAATGTCGAGATTAATGTTGAAATAAAGTTTCAAGAATAATGTCAAAATTTTGGGAATAAAGTCGAAATGTCGAGATTAATGTTGAAATACAATTTCAAGAATAAAGTCGAAATTTCGTGAATAAAGTCAAAATTTTGCCATT
The DNA here is from genome assembly GCF_033807715.1 of Cololabis saira. NCBI lineage: Eukaryota > Metazoa > Chordata > Actinopteri > Beloniformes > Belonidae > Cololabis > Cololabis saira. Next base: position 48,277,652 of record NC_084587.1, read on the forward strand.
TTTCTCAACATTTCAACTTTATTCACGAAATTTTGACTTTTTTCTCAACATTTCGACTTTTTTCTCGAAATTGTACTTCAACATTAATCTCGACATTTCAACCTTTTTCTCGATATTTCAACTTTTTTCTCGACATTTCGACTTTTTTCTCGATGTGCATAATGGAAAAAAAATCTTCCTCATCTAAAATATTATTTTTATTTTTCTCCTCCCTGGCCCTTATACTCTTCCGTAGTTTCCTCCCACGCCGTTTCACTGTCACAGTGCACACATGTGTACAGAGACGTGCACTCACACACTCACACACTCTGGTGCACAGCTGACATTCAGCTGTGGACGGATGCCGTCACCGGCCTCTTTACCACTGAAGTGAGTTTACCCGAACGACTCGCCGCAGAATCATGGCCGTGCAGCCGACTCTGGTCCCGCTGAATCAGCAGAGATCAGAGGCTGCTGGAGACTTTCTGTTATCTCACACGTTTACATATCCGACTCTGGGGGAGACGCTTGGGAGAAGCTCAACATATAAATAATTTACCAAGGAGAAAAAGATTCCAAAGTGGACGTCCACAGCTACGCGGATCAAAGCTGGGTAAACAGCACCTGAGCAGGTTCTGTAGCTGTTAGGATGATCAAGCTCCACCACGAGAGCTGCACACAGATGCTGCAGCGGTTTCCATGTGAATTAAATCAGTCGGCGTGTGTTGTGTTTCCTCCAACAGGTGGTGTTTGTGGATGGAAACGGCCTCTTTCACTACAGAGGTAAGGAGATGAAAAGAGATCATTTCTGCATTTTTGGTTCTGCAGGACTTTTTTTCCCTCTTTCAGCAACAATATAAGTATGAAAAAGGCATCTGTTCCAGGACATCTGTGTCTGTTTATAGTTTATAGTCATGTTTAGATTGTGCTTCATAGAAATGACCCTGGGTAGTTGCTTTTCCTGCTATGGTAATTTAAAAGAAAATGGCTACTGTGAAAAAGGTTTATTGCTGGAATTTGAGCAACAATATATCCATCAGGAAGGAAGGAGTAATGTCATAAAACAAGAAAATGTTGAGACCATCTGACCAACAAGGCAAAAAGGGACTGATTCCTACGTTTAGATCGACTTGGTTTGTTTTTGGACAGATGGAACCCATCGTCTGCATTTCATTTGTTAATCTTAGGATATTTTAGCTTTTCTTTGCTTGCATAGTAAAAAGAAAATAATTGAAAATAATGAAAAGCAATGTTCCTTACAGAAAGATTGGAACTGATTTGCATATTTCTGCTTCTGCATCGCATAAAATAATCAAAAAAGATAAGGAATCTGGAGAAATATTGGCGCATAAAGGTGAAGTGTGCAAACAGAAGCTCAGCGCTCATGATCTCCGATCTCAGACGGCCCGGCATCATCCAGAGCTGATCTAAACATCTCATGTGGACCTTACTGGTGCTGACCCTGCCTGGAGTTGGCACCAGCGTCTCTGCACTTGGAGGCATGTGGGATGGGATGGAAATGTGTGTTGTGGTCAGACAAATCAGTATTCAAAATGGCGTCTGTTCGTAACTAGTCCGCACCAGCGCCAAACCAAACTCTCCACACATTCAGAGGCGTAGCTGGAGAAGAAGGAGGTACTGGACCGGACCAGTTCTGATCCGTCCCCAGTACAGAGACTGTGTGGAGGCTTTTGAAACGACTAATGAGGTGATGGCGGTGTTGCACACCTTCGGCCGTACCCGCAGGAGGGATAAGACAGCAGCTTAAAGGAGGGATTTCTCGGCGTCTCCGCCGCCAGGATGCTGTCAGGTGTTGAGACAGTGGATGTTGACATTACCAGGTGGTGAAATATTCACCGTGCCAGCTTTTTTGTGATGTGTTGCAGGCCTAATGGATTATGCATTAGTTTATTTAGTTGGGAACATTTGCTCATAGTTTGAGGCTGGGGTAGAGAAAATAAGTGACTCATTTTGAAAAGTATTTTACCAGACAACCTTTTGCTTTGATTACAACATGCACTTATTATAGTATCATTTCAATAAGCTCAGACGATGTCACAGTATTTATTTATGTCCATGATTGCAGACATTTGTCCCTGTCCTTTGAGGTGATGATGCGAGAGCTGGACCACTGAGTAAAGCCTCTAACACATCTGTCTGTAGCACATCCAGCAGATTCTCATCCATCAAGGGGGAATAATACTGTTTATGGAAAAACTAGAGGTAGTCGGTTGACCTCAGCTTTTTGGTCATTTGACCAGTAAGAGTTATTGACACTCTCATTAGGCGCGTTTCCACCAGCGGGAGGAAACGCAGATATTTTCAGGGCCGATTGCACGTGTTTCCATTACCAGGAACCGCCCTGTAATGTGGCCTTCAGGAACCTTTATGGGGCCAAAAAACGGCCCTGTATTAGGGGAGGGACGTTTTTCGACCAAGAGGGGCTACCTGGTACTGATTGGGTCTCTAAAAGCAGGAAATTACGTTCAGCCCTCTCACGTGAATTTAAAGGGGACCTATTATGCAAAACACATTTTTCTTGTTTTAACATATATAAAGTGGTCTCCCCTCAGCCTGCCAACTCAGAGAAGGAGGAAAGCAACCAAATTCTGCAGTGTCTGTACAGCCGCCCGGATGAGCCGTCCAGTGTTATTTGACTTCTACGAGCCGTTCAGATTCTGCTCCCGTCGTTACGTAACGACAGGAGCGATGCGTGAAACCAGGCCCACAACTAACTCCGCCGGCTGGAGCTTCTGCCATTTTTTGGTAGCGGTGTATCGCGTCATTCGCATCATCGTGTATTTCGCATCATCGCGTCAGGCAGCCAATCAGAACAGTGCCTCATTATCAGAGCCTCCCCACCCACTCAGAATCCTGCATAGAGAAGGAGATTAGAAACTGGCAAAAGCTTGTTTTTAAAACATTCAAGGCCTGTTTAAAATAGGCCAATAGCTAATAGGTCTCCTTTAAATCATTTAAGCATTTTGACTAGGGACCTTTTTCTACGAGTACATTGGATGCAGTTAGAGTACATGAAAAAAACGATGGATGGATATTATATCCGGGGGGGTGATGGGGGGGGCCTTTTAATCTCCTAATATTGCTACGACCACGGTGTATTTTTAACAAAAAAAAAACAAAGCAAGTAGCGTCCGTTGTTTATTGTTTCTTTTTCTTTTCATTCTTCTGATGGCGTTTGTGATATGCAAAAAATGTGCACTACCGCCACCTGGTTGTCGGTGGAGCTACTTTTTCAGTCAAAGGCTCAAAGGCGCTACAGTGTAATGGAAACACGCCGGCTGAAGGGGAGATAGTTAGAGGTTCCTGTCCCTGAACTCCTGCTAGTGGAAACACACTCTTTTATTGTTTAGCTTTTACTCTTCAATGAATCCCTTTGTTGTCAGATATTATTTGTTGTGCACCACCTTTAGTAAACCTGTACCAAGCGTGTCTCCAGTTACTCCTTTGTCTCTCTCGGCCCGTTGCAGAGTTCGGCTTGGCGTGTCATCTGGGCGTGTTGTCGGGGCTGCCCTGCGTGGGCGTGGCCAAGAACCTGCTGCAGGTGCAGGGCGTGCATAAGGACGAGGACCACCAGGCACAGGTGACACCACACTCAAACTCACCTTAGAACAAGCTGATTAGTTGAATTCATTTATTTCAGAATCCAAAATGATGGTTTAAAACAGCTTTACTGAGGAGAGGTCAAAGAGGGGTATGTTTTTTTTGAATGCATAGTAGGTTTGAGACTGGGCCTCGGTCCGCAGAGCCTTGTCTCTGTTGTTTTGCTCATGGAGAGAAAAGGTGCAAAGATCTTTTGCGTGTAGTTGTGCTTGTAGCTGCGTCTTGTCGGCTGCTCCAGTGCAGGAGCTGACAACCCTGACCAGAGTCCAAGGATGAATTATTTTCAAAGCGTCGTCACTTGTCTTGTTTTATTTCTCATCTCATTCCACGTTTAAAAAAAAAACAAAAATAACAAAGAAATGTCAGAAAAGGTTAAAGCAAAGATGCCAGTGCTTTGCAGTGTGAGCCTTTGTGTGCCTTTTTTCTCTGTGTTGATTCATATTAGCACTTTTTTCCCCCCTTCTTATGTGTGTGCATGTGTGCTGTGGTGACGCGGTGACTTTTACAGCCAGCCAAGGCCTCCTTGTGTAGCGAGTGCCAATGTGACTTTCTGAATAAAAGTCAGGCTGGAACAGATACCTGTTGGTAAAGTGCAGCAGGCGGGCGGCGAGACCTGGATTTCATTAATATGCAAATGCTCATTTAGTTTCAGTCTGGAGCCTCTGACCGAGTGAGGGGGAAAACAAAAACAATTTTCAAGTCAAAGACCTGCCTGATGGAGCATCATTCAGGCGTCGGGCTGCAGCCCAAGATGGGATGCTGCACATATGTTGCTTCTTAGAACAGCTCGCAGTTCTGGGTACTGACGGATGTCCGTTACAACCCCAACTTCACAAGCAGTTGGGACGCTCTGTAAAATGTAATCAAAAGTAGATTACGATGCTTCACAGAGTCCATAAATCAGTATTTTGTTCATAATAGAACAAAGAAAGTGAGAACATTTACATTTTCTTAGATATTTTTCCAAAATTAGTTTTTAATTCCTGAATAAAAATGAGTTAATTTACAATTTGATATAGCAGCATCACGTCCAAAAGTTGGGAGACATAGGCAACTAAAGGCTGGAAAAATACGAAATACTAATAAGAAAGGCAGTTGGGTGAATTGGCAACTGGTCAGTGAGATGATTGAGATATAAAGACATGTCAGAAAGGCCGAGTCGCTCGCCGGGGGAACCGAGGTTCGTTAGTCTGCAAACACTGCACCAGCAAATTACGCAGCCGTTTCAAAATGATGCTCATCAGCCTAACTTTGAATATCTGATCATCATCCCTGCTACAAATCAATGTGGGGCCTCGGGGATCTCCGGGCCCCCAGGCTGTGCTGCATGTAAAACAGCCGGTGGAATCATTGCAGGGACTCGGGGATTCACGGTCCACGAACACCGTTTACCGGGGAGAAGCCGTCCATGAACACGATCCAGAAGTACCTCCATCTTCCCAGGGCCTTCGCTCATTTAAAATGGGCCCAGGCCAAATGGAAAACTGTTCACATCTGAAGTTCTGTGCGCTCTCTCTCTCCAGGACATGAGAGGAGATGGACAACTTTGGCCCTTTCCAACCTTTTCGCGACTGTTGGTGCCATCAACTTGAAAATGTCTTTTTTTAAAGGGAACCCTGCATATTAAGACATGTAGTCCCTAATTAGCCACAATTGTTCTCTTATACTAAAATATGTTGTTAGAAACACATAAAATAATCTAATTGCTTTAAAAATCTACAGTGTTTATTACATATTTTGACCTGCGGGAGGCGCCATGTTTTACCTGCGCAATGTATTCTGGGGGCGATGACGTACGACGGTGGCTCTGGGAAGATAAGCCCCATTAGTTTAACTGGGACAGGTATCTAAAACATAGTTGAGCAGCATCTCCCGGCCGTGGAGGCTGACGAGGGAGCCCATAAGACGTCTCGGTTCAGGCAAACTGGATCAAAGTTCTGTGATGCACGGGAGATCTGCAAAAATGATCAATGTTGTGCGCATCTTACCAGTGCATTAGGCTCCTGCGTAGCCTGCGTAGCCTACGCCGTAGCCTGCGTAGCCGGGGCTCTACAGCCCGCAGCGCTCCGCCACCCGCTCTCCGCTCTCCGCTCTCGCTGCTGCCGCCGGGATGGAGACGCCGGTGGGCAATATGCACGTTTGAGTGGGCATAGCCCCCCCCTCTCCCCCCTAAAACCGGCCTCGGTGCTGGGTGATGACAGACCAGAGGCTGAGGGGACTGGCCCGGGACTTTGACGAAACGGGAGGCGCAGACTCCGCGTCAAATAGGCAAGAACATCTTTATTTAATTTAATGACGCCAGATCTGGCTGGGGTTTTTATTGTAGCATCGGTTATCTGCTAGTTGAAACGTGTGGTCTGTTAGTCTATCTGAGTTTTATGGTGTTTTTATAGTTCATGCTGTATGGGGCTGCACTTTTTTTTTATTTTATTTTACTTTTTTGTAGGTGCGCCGTCACCTTAATGTTCAGCTGTGTTTTCATCTGTGTTTCTGGTGCGCCGTCACCTGTTTAGCTGTGTTTTCATCTGTTTCTGGGTGTCAGAACAGTGGACGGGGGTTAGCAGGAGCCACCGTGTGACGTACTACCCAGAACGTAAAAAACAATGGCGACCTACATGTTAAATTATATTTTCAAATTTTATAAAAACGAAGACATCAACAAGGTTTTTTATATCACATTGTTATAATTGATACCAACATTTATCTTTTAAGACCTACATGTCTTAATATGCAGGGTTCCCTTTAACACTTTTTTAACATTAGATTTTTTTTTTTAGTTCTCTTGTTAGTAAAATATGAATTTAACGCAGATGATTTCATTTCTGTTCTTTAGGTTTATGTTTCTTGTGGTTTAAGCGCGTTTTGCATGCAGGGATCGCCCTTTAACTGGAGCTTCACAGTTCCTGCACAGCTTGAGTCGTGTTAATTTCGTTTTGATCTGATGGGAATGTAAAGATGGCTCAGGAGCATCACGTGAAGGCACATCAGTATGCAGATCCTTTGGAGGTTTCAATCTGAAACGGTAAAGACAGCAGTGGTGGGAATTCTCTTAAAGGCCAAATGAGAGCGGGATGCTTCACAGCGAGCCAGAGTGGACAGCTCGCTAACATCGGATCCACTGCTAACTCGATCAGCATGCAGCACGCTGTCTGCTTATAACCCTGACAGTCTTCATGTTGCAGTAAAACATGCTAATTCAATTCTCCGAAGGAGTGTCTCCATCTCCCTCAATTAGTGTCGTTGGCTTTGGCGTCAGAAATGATTATCTGGCCTCAGCCTCGGGGAGGAATTCAAGCTTTATTTACACACGAGGAAGTAGTCGCACACATCCATTCATGCAGTCCTTGTCCGCATGGTGGTTTCTGGTTTCCTGTTTGTATCCATCGGTGATCTTCGGGCACAGCTTTTAGGCTTGGATCACTCGCTCACCTCACGTCCACGCTGATGTAATCGCGGCTCTCCGGGGGCTCTGTCTGATTTGGCTACAGCCGCGCAATGAATTGCGATGTTTCATGTCAACACACCAGCTTCGGCGTGTGAGCTCTTTGTGGGTAAACAGCTGTGCAGTAATGTGTGAAACATAATCCACGTCAGGCTGCCTTCCAGTTTTCAGAGAATTAGCTGCTGAAATTAGATTAAGCGCGACTAGATCTGCACACACGCCGCCACAAGCCACTGACTAGCAATAAGCTGCCACACTCATTTAGATGTCAGAGTTCCCGCGAATGCTGCCAGTAAGTGGGGCATTTTTAGAACTGGTTTACAGTCGTAGACGTGTCTCTGAAGGTCCCAGGAGTTTTGTGTGTTTTTATGTCCATCATTTCTCTTCTGTCGGAGCCTCGGTGTCTTCAATGCTGTTGAAGGCCTCACGACGCATTTATCTTCATTTATTTGTCCTCATATTAAATGTTCACGTTGCTTGCTGAAGGGCCTGTTTTGCATGTGACAAATACTGTACTCTTTCTGTGCAGGTGGGGCATCAGTTATTAGACGTACTGTAGAGGTCTTGGTGTAGTACTAGCGATGCACCGTACGGTCCTGTGAAAAAGAAAGTAAAGCTGTTTTCAGCACTAAGGTTTTATCGTAATAACAATCTTCTGGCTTAACCAACTAAAAATATTAGCAGTATGTGAAAAAAGAAACGCAAGCACAATTTGTTGTTGGGTTTTTAAGAAAAAAAGCTAACTTAGGCTGCTGTAACGCCTCCTTTAGTGACCTCTTTCACACCTCATGAATGCATCTGCAGCAGCAAAGAGTCTTTAGGTTGTTTTTTAGGGTGTTTTTTTGGTAATATTGTGGTTCTCCAAGATTCTTATGCTCTTTTATTTCCATTAGTGATGTCAGTAATATTTGAAAACCATGAGGACAACAACAAAACCTTCAACTTGTTTTTTTTTGGGTGGTGTTAGAATGTACTGTTGTTTTTAAAGTTAGCATACTAAGCTAATTTTCAGAAAGTTTATATTCAGCTCTGGTGCCTCCAGAGCAGCTTTGAGCCCACGTAAACTCCAAAAGCTTGTATATTGTTTCAGAACAGTGAAGACTGACAATCTTACACTGCAAAAACTCAAAATCTAACCAGGAATATTTGTCTTATTTCTAGTTAAAATGTCTCATTTTCAGTCAAAAAATCTCATTACACTTAAAACAAGACTCATCACTGGAAAAAAACAAAATTTTTCACCTGTTTCAAGTACATTTTCACTTGAAATAAGTAGAAAAATCTGCCAGTGGAACAAGATTTATCAAAAAAAAAATCTTGTTCCACTGGCAGATTTTTCTACTTGAAAATCTACTTGAAACAGGTGAAAATTGTTGTCTCTCATGAATGCAAAACAAACCAGTCACAATGGTCTGTTTGTAAAAGTAACAGCACCAAAAAATATATTTTCTTTAAAATAACAATTGTTCTTCATGAGACCCGAAAAATAAGAGAAATAAGCTCAGAACTGCATTAGTCAGCTAATCTCGGTTTCTCCAAAAAAGCATTTGAAGTATTTAAGAGTAGACCAAGCTCTTATCTTTCATCTTTTTCCCCCCAGCCTCCATTCCTCCCTCCCTGATAGCCTGTCTTTAATTGAAACTACTGATATTGATGACTTGCTCTGTGTTTGTGACTTCTGTCCTGGCGTCAGTCCCGCTCTTCATCAGAGCGGCCCAACAGCCCTCCCTCTCTCCAGCAGCGCTGGCCTCATCCCAGCTGGGATCGCGGGCTCGGCGCGGCCTCTCCCGTCTCCCCCGCCGGCTGCACGCTGTAATCTGTCACAGCCGAGCAGACACTCCATCCATCATGGAGGCTCAGCCCCCTTCATCGCTCTGGCCCGTAACCCGTAGAGGACACGTCGGCGGCCGAGCGCAGCACAGCACCTGACTTTGGGCCGTCTCTTTGACTGTGAAAGTAAAACTTTGGCTCGTGTAGAATTAAGCAGAGGTCATGATCAGATCCAGTGGCTCAGAGTTCATCATCCATTGATCAAATGTTTGAGGTCTCTGTTCAAGGCTGCCAGTCACTGTCTTTTTTCTGCTTATTGTGTCTGAAATTAGATATATATGAATAAAAGCTACTTTAGACTGGGCGGTTTCTCAGTTTGTGTCCTTCAAATGATGTTTGAGGTGTCATGTTTCAGTCTCCTCTTCTTCAGATTGACTTATGTGATCTCATATCAGGACACAACAAAAGAGCTGCAGGAAATATCTGCAGCCATGTGACGAAAAAGCTGCACCCGTGCACATTCTGAGGTTTGCGAACCGTTATTTGGTCTTTACTGAGTCTGCAAATGAGAAAAGCTCCAACACACAGCGTTTTTTATTTCACAGCAATGATACAAAAATGTGTCAAAAACATAATGCCAAGGTACGAAGACATCAGTGAGCATCGTAGAGAAGCAATTGTTGTTGCTGTGAAAATGTGAAAGAATATAAGTACATTTTTAAACAATCTGGAGTCTCTTGTTCTACTCAGAAATATCGTCCTGAAGAGGTAAACATTCAGGATAGATAGACATCTTCTCAGTGAGTTCACCCCAAGAACAGACTGTTATTGCTCTGAGAGAAATACCTGAAAAAAGGGACGTTTTGCAGCCGCAGAACCAAGACAGATTGCAGTATTGAAGTTGACCTTGAACTTCTCACGTTGAGCCCAACGTGAGGCCGTCTCTCTGACAGCTATATATATAAAAATATACATAGGCCCTGAAAAAGGAAAGAGAGAAGGTTTTATTTAACTAATGTCAGTATTTAGTGAGAGCCAGACGCTATTTTAATGATGTTCTTCACATTGGGTGCTTCTTATTTTTTAAATTCTCAACTTTAAACAGCAAAATTAGTAAAAGCAGAACAACGAACGAGCCAACGAACCTCCCAAACTTAATTTGGAGCATTTTCACAGTTTCTGCATTACAGGGGATTCTTACCCATTTTCAATGCTGCCAGACACTATTAACAAAGAATATTTATTTATTTGATCTCAGCCTTCAGCATTCCTTCTTTGGTTTCAGCAGGAGTGAGAATGAAAAGACGAGTTTCCTCCGCTCTTCACGTTCTGAAGCGTAGCTTTAGTTGAACATGAGGGCGCGTAGAGGTGAAAGAGGAGGCGAGGTGCATGTGCAGTCTCAGCAGAAGGTTAATCGTTTCATTCCTGTCGACGTGCTGTTTGTTTTGGCGTGCTGAACATATTTTTTGGACTTTGACGTCTCTTTCCTTGCTTCCGCAGATATCTGCCTTGCAGAAAGGAGGAGACAGCTTCCCACTCACCGGCGCCTCAGGCAAAGTGCTCGGAAAGGTGCGGCAGAGGACAGGGCAGGAAACAGTGGTAGCCGCTGACTCCAGAGAGCAGCCGCTTTGCTTTAAGTCCGACTGTGTTGAAGACGACGGCGGGTCAATTCAATTACATTTTATTTATATAGCATCTTTCCAGAGACCCAGAACATGATCCCAGAGCAATTATTACAAAAACATAACATAAACAATGGCAGGTCAAAACTCCCCTAGTGGGAGAAAAACCTTAAGCAAAACAGTGGCAAGAAAAAACTCCCCTTTAGTAGGGAAGAAACCTGGACCAGGACCTGGATCATAAGGGGGGGAAGAAACCTGGACCAGGACCTGGATCATAAGGGGGGGAAGAAACCTGGACCAGGACCTGGATCATAAGGGGGGGAAGAAACCTGGATCAGGACCTGGATCTTAAGGGGGGGGAGAAACCTGGACCAGGACCTGGATCATAAGGGGGGAAGAAACCAGGACCAGGACCATAAGGGGGGGAAGAAACCTGGACCAGGACCTGGATCATAAGGAGAAACCTGGACCAGGACCTGGATCATAAGGAGAAACCTGGACCAGGACCTGGATCATAAGGGGGGGAAGAAACCTGGACCAGGACCTGGATCATAAGGAGAAACCTGGACCAGGACCTGGATTATAAGGGGGGGAAGAAACCTGGACCAGGACCTGGATCATAAGGAGAAACCTGGACCAGGACCTGGATTATAAGGGGGGGAAGAAACCGGACCAGGACCTGGATCATAAAGGGGGGGAAGAAACCGGACCAGGACCTGGATCATAAGGGGGGGAAGAAACCTGGACCAGGACCTGGATCATAAGGGGGGGAAGAAACCTGGACCAGGACCTGGACCATAAGGGGGGACGTCCTGCTGGAGACCAGCTGGACAGAGCAGGAAAAGAGAGAACAGACAGAGAGAATGAAAAACAGAGAAAGGAGAGACACCGACACAACGGCTAACTGGTGCACTACAGGGATGACTATATGAACAGATGTAGACAGCATGTTTGAGACTAACTGTTATAGTATTGTTCTATAGCTGCAGCTATGACTACTGACTATAACATACTAACTAGAGGTTTACTAAACACTAACTAGAGGTTTACTAACACTAACTAGAGGTTTACTAAACACTAACTAGAGGTTTACTAAACACTAACTAGAGGTTTACTAAACACTAACTAGAGGTTTACTAACACTAACTAGAGGTTTACTAACACTAACTAGAGGTTTACTAACACTAACTAGAGGTTTACTAAACACTAACTAGAGGTTTACTAACACTAACTAGAGGTTTACTAACACTAACTAGAGGTTTACTAACACTAACTAGAGGTTTACTAAACACACTAACTAGAGGTTTATTAACACTAACTAGAGGTTTACTAACACTAACTAGAGGTTTACTAAACACTAGCTAGAGGTTTACTAGCACTAACTAGAGGTTTACTAAACACTAACTAGAGGTTTACTAGCACTAACTAGAGGTTTACTAACACTAACTAGAGGTTTACTAAACACTAACTAGAGGTTTATTGACACTAACTAGAGGTTTACTGACACTAACTAGAGGTTTACTAACACTAACTAGAGGTTTACTAACACTAACTAGAGGTTTACTAGCACTAACTAGAGGTTTACTAAACACTAACTAGAGGTTTACTAGCACTAACTAGAGGTTTACTAACACTAACTAGAGGTTTACTAAACACTAACTAGAGGTTTATTGACACTAACTAGAGGTTTACTGACACTAACTAGAGGTTTACTAACACTAACTAGAGGTTTACTAACACTAACTAGAGGTTTACTAACACTAACTAGAGGTTTACTAACACTAACTAGAGGTTTACTAAACACTAACTAGAGGTTTACTAACACTAACTAGAGGTTTACTAACACTAACTAGAGGTTTACTAACACTAACTAGAGGTTTACTAAACACACTAACTAGAGGTTTATTAACACTAACTAGAGGTTTACTAACACTAACTAGAGGTTTACTAAACACTAGCTAGAGGTTTACTAGCACTAACTAGAGGTTTACTAAACACTAACTAGAGGTTTACTAGCACTAACTAGAGGTTTACTAACACTAACTAGAGGTTTACTAAACACTAACTAGAGGTTTATTGACACTAACTAGAGGTTTACTAACACTAACTAGAGGTTTACTAACACTAACTAGAGGTTTACTAGCACTAACTAGAGGTTTACTAAACACTAACTAGAGGTTTACTAGCACTAACTAGAGGTTTACTAACACTAACTAGAGGTTTACTAAACACTAACTAGAGGTTTATTGACACTAACTAGAGGTTTACTGACACTAACTAGAGGTTTACTAACACTAACTAGAGGTTTACTAACACTAACTAGAGGTTTACTGACACTAACTAGAGGTTTACTAGCACTAACTAGAGGTTTACTAAACACTAACTAGAGGTTTACTAAACACTAACTAGAGGTTTACTAAACACTAACTAGAGGTTTATTGACACTAACTAGAGGTTTACTGACACTAACTAAAGGTTTACTAACACTAACTAGAGGTTTACTAACACTAACTAGAGGTTTACTAGCACTAACTAGAGGTTTACTAACACTAACTAGAGGTTTACTAGCACTAACTAGAGGTTTACTAACACTAACTAGAGGTTTACTAAACACTAACTAGAGGTTTACTGACACTAACTAGAGGTTTACTGACACTAACTAGAGGTTTACTAACACTAACTAGAGGTTTACTAAACACTAACTAGAGGTTTACTAGCACTAACTAGAGGTTTACTAACACTAACTAGAGGTTTACTAGCACTAACTAGAGGTTTACTAACACTAACTAGAGGTTTACTAACACTAACTAGAGGTTTACTAGCACTAACTAGAGGTTTACTAACACTAACTAGAGGTTTACTAACACTAACTAGAGGTTTACTAGCACTAACTAGAGGTTTACTAACACTAACTAGAGGTTTACTAGCACTAACTAGAGGTTTACTAACACTAACTAGAGGTTTACTAAACACTAACTAGAGGTTTACTAAACACTAACTAGAGGTTTACTAAACACTAACTAGAGGTTTACTAACTAGAGGTTTACTGACACTAACTAGAGGTTTACTAACACTAACTAGAGGTTTACTAACACTAACTAGAGGTTTACTAACACTAACTAGAGGTTTACTAACACTAACTATAGGCTTTACTAAACAGAAAGGTTTTAAGTTTGTCAGCTGACTGCTGAAAGCTGAATGTGTGTTTGTGTGCAGGCTCTGCGGAGCTCTGACAAGAGCTCCAAGCCGGTGTATGTGTCTGTGGGCCATAAGATCAGCCTGGACACGGCTGTCCGCCTCACACACTCGTGCTGCCGCTACCGCGTCCCCGAGCCCATCAGACAGGTACACACACACACACACACACACACACACACACACACACACTCACACACACACCCTGCAGCAGCACCTTCACTAGTCAGATCTGCAGAGCGCTTTCACATCAGTGGGAGGAAAACTTTGAGCTCAATGCCTCTCTGTGATCAGGGGAAACAAGCGCCGAGCTCCTCGGCTGCTTCGGAGAGGGAGAGATGCTCATCAAGCCGCGTGACGGCGTCCCGCTGTGCAGCGAGGCGGTGTGAGCGTCACACTGTGCAGTGCTTTGCAGCAGCGGCGCCCGGGAGACGTGAGAGTGGTGGGATCAATACATAGAGGCGAACCGATGAACGTTTCAAAACCCGGGGGACTTCTGTCATTTCCAGCTCATATGCAGAGAAGTGTGCAAACAATTGGAGGCAATAATAGGATGCCATCTGTCAGGTACGAGTGTGACGGAGCTGGAATGTGCAGCTGAAGATTGTTCCTACTCCGAGGCTGAGAGATAATCATTTGTTTCAGTATGTGGAGCCTGTAGGCCAAATGCTGGGGAGGCAGACGTTAACACCTAAGAAGAAACCAGTGATTGCCCAAATAATACTGACAAATGAGATACCAGATGTCACGTTTGTGATACATCATGTTGATCCTGACAGGCTGATGTTTGACAAACTCCACATATTCCAGATGTGGCTCCTCAGAATGAGGCTGCAGCAGCTGTCACTCATTGTGGTGGAAACAACAGCTTGATGCAGGACAGCAGCTCCCTTTCCACCTTTGTTTTTTCCGGCTTTGTTCAGAGCCGCGGGTTGGAGGATGTGGACTCCCGTCCCCTCTGCCCTTTGTGGGCTGTGTCTCTTTTGAAATCAGTTACAGCTTTGCGCTGGTGACATCAGTGGATGCAACATGACGTGAACTTGGGTGGATGGAAAGATGGGGAGGCTGCATAATACTTATTTTCAGACTCAGCCAGTCCAAAACCAAGAGACATGATTGTGTTATATTGGAGTTTTTACTAACCTTAGACATGAACATATATCCGCTCAAGCCCAGAAAATTTATTTTTTCCCTTTAAAGCCTGATTTATCGCATGGACGGTCTACTTTTGAGCCGACTTAAAGTTAATAAAGAACCGCTGATATAGAAATAAAACTTGTGTGATGAATGTTGTTACAATTTAGGTTTAACAGCAAGCTGTTTGTGTTTTATTCCCCGGATTTGTCAAAGAGCGTTACTCATTTCAGAGCATCCTCACTGCCCAAACTCAGATTCTTCATGCTGGAAAACCCCCTGGGTTTACACCCAGTGGTGGATGATTTCATTTCATCATCACGCAGAGCACGATTGTTTATGAAATAAGAGATGATGTCCCCCAAGATATGGAGACAAAACATTTGAAAGTAAAACATGCTGATGCTTTTATCATCTGAGGGTAAGATGGAAGGAAACAGAAATATGTGGTTTGACAAACTGAAACTGAGGATGTTGAGGGTGTTGTAGCAGCTTCTTCCTCCGGTTTGAATATTATACTTTTATACTGTGTGGTTGCTTTGATACGTGTCTGCTGATGATGTCGTATGACCGCTTTAGTGGATTTATTCGAATTTGTATCGGCTTGAAAACAAACCTGACAAAAATAACGGCCAACATTTTGATGAAGTTAGAGCGTGAAGCATTGACGATTCAAACACAATCCTCGTGATTTAGACACTTTAGTGACGCCGAGGATGACATTTTTCAAATGTAAATCCGCGTTCGTGAAGTTGCAAAAACTGATTTACTAGCAAATAATGATGAAGGCAGTTGGGAAGAAAGGTAGAAGTAAATCTCAGAGAATAATGTGAATGAGGCTCAGATCCGTTGTTTCTGTGTATCTGCAGTCTGCATCCATTTAAGACAACACATTACACTGAATTGTTGCCCAGTGGTGGCAATTAGGAGCTCTATAAATGTTTTAGTGGCTTTCCCTTATATTGCCAAGCTGTAATGGACTCGACCTTCTGCCTGGTGCATGCTGGGACTCTTAAAAGAATACATGTGTTGAAAAGGCCGGTAAAAGTGTCCATGACTAGGCTATAGTGTCAGTAACATTTTGTTTTGAGGAAAAAGGTGTCTTGAAATTGTTGTTTGGAGGGAAAGAGGGAAAAAAAGAAATGCCCAACCTGAACGAGCTCCTCTTCCTGCCTCAGGCTGTTTCTCTCTCTGCCACTAGGCTGTGCTGTGTTCCTGCTGTACTTACAACCAGGAGCACACACACACACACACACACACACACACACACACACACACACACACACACACACACACACACACACACACACACACACACACACACACACGCACACAGAGGCATCTCAAAATCAGTTTTTTGCCAGGGGAGTTGCGGCAACGCGGCCGAACTCATCCCCTCCTGCGTGTGTGTTTATTTCATCAAAGTGTGAGCGTGGGAAGGGAGAGCAGGCGGAGGCAGCGGTGACTGGACGTGGACATCAGAGAGAAGCAGGGACACACTCACCTTCCTCCGTCCAATCAGCTCGGTCTCTGCGTTTCCTGTGTCCTGGCGTGGTCCTTTCTTTTCTGACATTCTCCTCCCTTTTTTCAGCCTCCTGTGCTCTTTCACTCTTCCTGTCACTGATGTTTTCTCTTCGTTTCATTGCTGACACCACAGGATTGAAAACAACAACAACAACCAAAACAGAAACATGCCAGCGTAGAGCTGGGAGAAGGGAGTTCACTTCGCTGCTCGGTGAACTCGGCCACGTTCACCGTCCTCACAGCTGCAGGAGCTGAGTCACAACTCACGCTGAAAGTGGCCTGTTGGAAGGTTTACGGTGATAGACGTTCTTGTATGTGTTTATACACGTATACATGCAGCGATATGGCTCTGTTTTAGCTCACGCATGTCATGTGTGACTTTTGTAAAGACTCTGATTAAAGATCTCAGTTTGTTGTGGAAGCTGTTGGATAAGAACGCATGAACCAGTGCAGCAGAGAAGAAAATGGTATCAAGCATGCAAACCAGGTGAAGGTTCTGTGGCAGATCGGGTTTGCTCATATGAAGGCAATTAGGTTTTTACACAACAAAACATTTTTTCACAAGGATTTTTTGGTGTAATCTGGTGAGTTTGACAGCTAAAGCATTCGTGGCCTATCGGTCTCTTGATTTAAACATTCCTGTCACCTGTATCTTACCGCAGCATCACCACTTGTTTCCTTTCGTTTTTGTTTTTTTGCCAAGACACTCAAGAGCCCCACCTTAGATGGTATTTGAGTGGTTTTGCTTCTTCATTTGGCTCCTGTACAAACATGTTTGATGTTAAACCTTAATCGTGGCTTTACATTAACAGAGCGCAGCACAGTTTGGGAACAGAGGTCAGGGAAGTCATGTGGACTGCTGCACCGCTCTACACAAGTCCTACATTATACACACAGCAGACATGGAGTCTGAAATACACGAGCAGGAAGGCTTGGAAAGCAGTTTTCCAACTGGAAATCTAATCATTATAAAAGGAGCCAACTCACAGTTGTCTCGTAAACATGTCGTTACATCACATCAAATGTTGACCCTGCTCCCTGGTTTTAATGACATATTTGTGATGTGCTTTAACAGAAGTACAACGTCTCCCTTTTCAGCCATGTTTGGGTCAGAGCAGCTGGTTTTATTTGATGAGATGAGCCGTTTGCCTCCACTCCAACTCTCTTCTGCAGGGTTTCTTTTGACATAAGGGATGCAACTTTGTACCAACTACTTAGAAGTACAGCAAACTCAGGATTATGTGAAGTGGCTCCCACTTCACATAATCCTGCTAAATGGCTTAATCCTCCTTATGTCGATGTTAAAAGAGTGCAGAAGGATAGAATTAGCTTAACTCCAAAAACCAAACAACATCGCAGTTGTTGCATCTCCAAAAGAGCCGATCTGATGGGAACACATCTGATTCAGCCGTATTCAGGAGAAAACACATTTTCAGTAACTAAAATTGCATCATTTGCTGTCGTTCTAGTTGTTGCTTTGATTGAGGCATATTTGATTTCAGACATATTGGCCTTTTTTTCAAAATTAAAAAAACAAAGTCTGAATGTAGTGTCTGTCTGTCCAATATTCTGTCCATACCCGGCCATACCCACCATCACTTTGTATTTTCCGATTTCGGTGCTACAGTGAATGCTGCATGATATGAAGTTGGGGCAGCAATAAAGATCTGCGATGTCACAGAATCCTTCAACTTTGAATAAATTTCTAAATTATATATTTACAGACTCAGAGACCTACAAACAGTTACGAAAGATTTGCAAGGTTTTGATTTGATAATCAGTTTAAACTCAAATATACTTTACGCTCCAAATCCCAATGTCATTATTTTTCATGAGCCCCATTAAAGGGTAAGGTTATCCGGAGACCATCAGCCACTATTTTGATTTAGATCTCTGTTTGACAACTATTTGGTTTGTCCTTTTTTATCCTTTTAAATGATCAAAGCTCTGAATTAACAGAATAAAAAAACAGATCAAATTAATTGTTCTGTTAATTTATCTGTGTAATTCATTAGTAATTGTAGAAAATGTATAATTGTCTTCTACCTCCCTGTAAACATGCTGATATCACTGTTCTACTGACAAAAGTGTAGGAATATTTTAGTTTTAATAATATTAAAATATTAAAATGTAATCAGTTAGAAACTTTCTTGTATTTGAGAAATGTGGTAATCCATTATCAAGGTTTTTTTTATTGATGATTAGCTTACCAACTGTTTGCTTCAAATTTATGTCAAATTGAAAAATGCTCAAAATGAGCATCGTTAGAGGGCAGAAAGCTTTTTTCCTTCTTCTTCATCCATCTCGCCTCTGTCTGATAAAAATCTGCTCACCTTCAAATGAAATAAACCCCACCCCCATCCAGCTTTAGGGATTCAGAAAGAGAAAGTTGAAAGAGAAAGATGACATCATGGTTGGATTCTGCAGTGAAGGCTTGATGTGTGAATCCACTGCAGCAGAATCTCGTAGTAGAACGACTAAAACACACTCACACACAAACACACACACTGGGAGCCAATTCACACCTAATCTCGGTTGTGCTCCCTCACACCATTAAATTCTCACACTGCCTCAGTGTCTGACACTTGAACATGTGATTGAGGTAAAAGGCAAGCGGAGGGCTGCCTCATCTCATCCCCCCATGACAGCGAGACGAACACATAGAGGACAGATAGTGGAAACTCCCATATCTTATGTAAAATGACAAAACATTAGTATTTAAGATCTCATATGTACTCATTGCTGTGACACACAAGAAAAGACTTAATCCATCAAGCCTTCCTTTTTCCTCCACTTTCAGAGAGAAGTCAGATCGCGGGGGCAGTAGCCTAAGCAGGGTAGTTCAGACTTTCCTCTCTCCAGCCACTTCATCTAGATCATTTGGGGGGCATCCCAATGCATTCCCAGGCCAGCCAAGAGACATAGTCCCTCTAGCATGTCCTGGATCTTCCCCAGGGTCTCCTCCCAGCAGGACATGCCCAGAAAACTTCACCAGGGAGGCATCTAGGAGGCATGCTACCCAGATGGCCGAGCCACCTGACTCGCTTCGATGCAACACCCTATACTCCCAGAGAATCCCCCACTGGAGTCCCAGAAGGACTTGGTTGAATGTCTTCTCCAAGTCCACAAAGCACAAGGTTGGGCAATCTCCCATACCCGGTCCTGTTGAGGGGGTTAAGCTGGTCCACTGTTCCACAGCCTGGACGAAAACAACACTGCTCCTCTTGAATCCGAGATTCGACTATCCGGTAGACCCTCCTCTCCAGGACCCCTGATTAGACCTTACCAGGGAGGCTAAGGAGTGTCATCCCTCTGCAGTTGGAGCACATTCTTGTGTCCCCCTTCTTAAAGAGGGGGACCATCAACCTAGTCTGCCAATCCAGGGGCACTGCTCCTGATGTCCATGCCATGTTGTGTCAACCAGAACAGTCCCATAACATCCAGAGCCTTAAGGAACTCAGATCTAGGGGATTCAGATCTAATCCACCCCTGGTGCCTTGCCACCTAGGCACTTCTTAACCACCCCTGTGACCTCAGCCCCAGAGATAGGAGCCTATTCCAAGTTGGATGGCTCTGCTTCCATGTAGGAAGATGTGTCAGTGGGATTGAGAAGGTCTTAAAGTATTCCATCCATGTTTAGGATTCAACCCTCCCAACCTCCATGTTGTGAGGAGGAGGAAACTGTGGGCGTCTGGTTAGTCAAGGTGCAAGGATGCTCACGGGTAGCTAGTTCATCTTTTATGGTCTCAGCAATTCCATTCAAAAAAGCTCTTTACTGAGCATCCATAGTCCAGGAACAATCGGCTGCTAAAGTATGAAAGTCAATAGCTTAATTAGAAACAGACCTCTGTCCTTGGCGTGCCTGTAACAGCACTCTAGCAACCTCTCTCCCACTGGCTCACCTATTAAACACCTTCATTTCCTGTATGAATCTGTCTAGGGATCAACATACAGGAGATGTGGTATCCCATATCGAAGGTCCTGACTCCCGTGCGCTTCCATCCAAAAAGGTTATTGATGTAAGCTACTTTCGAGCACTCAGTTGGAAAGGTGGATGGTTGTAATATAAACAATAGCAAACATTGTGATTAGAAAAACACCAAACATTGTGATTAAAAAAAAGCGTGGTTCAGGGGTGGAGCCGCTGTCTGAATGGATGAGGCCACCAACCTGCAACTGCTTCACAACGTTTCCACACTATTAGAAAGTTCTTGCTGTGGTCATCTCATTCTGTCTTGTGTTAAGGGCAGAGCCCTGCTTCTCCATCAGTGAGCAGTGCTGGAATTCTGCTGGGTCCATCCCTGGCCAGATTGTACTGTCACAAACTAAGCCCAAATGAAGAATTATTAGGGTAAAAGCAAAAATGATGCTGCACATTTTTATAAGGAATGGCAGGCCAAAGTTTAGTCCAAGCTCAGGACAAAATGCTGCTGAGGAGTTCTCACTGGAACTAAGAAAGTTGACCACATCAGTCCAGTTATGAGGTCCTTACACTGGCTCCCTGTATCACAGAGAATAGACTTTCATAGTAAAATCATAGAAAAAGCTGTTTTTCAACAGCTGTAGAACCCCCTAACATTGACTGTTTTGAACTCTTCCAGTTAGGTTTCTGGCCACACCACAGCACTGAAACAGTTCAAGCAACGGTCCTTAATGACATCCACTCCAATACCGGATAATGGCAACATTTCAGTCCTGGTCTTACTGGATATCATATGCTGTGTTTGACACAGTTGACCATAATATCTTGATAGACCGGTTGAAGAACTGGGTGGGGCTTTCTGGCACACCACTTGACTGGTTGGAGTCCTATACAAAAGACAGGTACTATTTTATGTCTTTAGGTAACTACAAGTCAGATCTAAAAAAAAAAATAACATGGAGTGCCACAAGGTTCAATTCCGGGGCCTCTGTTGTTTAATATCTGTATTCTCCCACTTGGTCACATTACCAAAAAAGAACAAAATGTCTTACGCAGTCTACGCAGATGACACACACATCTATTTAATCATCTCACCAGGAGACTATAATCCAATTCAAATACTGATCAAATGCATTTATCAAAATAATGAATGGATGTGAAAGAATGTCCTTCAGTTAAATGAAGACAAAACAGAAATAATAGTGTTTGGAGCCAAGGAAGAAAGATTAAAAGTCAGCAGGCAGCTTCAAGCGCTAAAGCTAAAAAACAATAGCTAAGCCAGAAATCCGGGAGTGGTTCTGGACTCAGATCTGAACTTTAACAACCACATTAAGACAGTAGTGAAGTCAGCCTGTTATCGCCTAAAGAGCATGTGGAGGATTAAAGGACTGATGTCTTAGCAGGACTTCAGTAGGCTGGACTACTGTAATACTGTTCTCACGGGTCTCCCTAAAAAATCCATCAAACAGCTGCAGTTAGGCCTGAACGCTACTGCCCGAATCTTCACTAAGACCAAGAGATTGGACCATATAACTCCAGTTCTTAGATCTTTACACTGGCTTCCTGTCTGTCAGAGATGTTAAAATCCTGCTGTTGGTTTATAAATCTCTGAATGGTCTCGGGCCAAAATATTTCGCTGATCTCCTGGTCCATTATGAACCAACCAGAACCCTCAGGTCATCAGTGTCACGTCTCCTTTCTGTATCCAGAGTTAGAACCAAACACAGTGAGGCATCGTTCAGCTTTTATGCTCCTCACCTGTGGAATAAACTTCCAGAATGCTTTAAGTCAAGGTTGAAAAACGTTTTATTTACTGCTGCATTGTAGTTATCCATCATAATGCAGTGCAACCTTTAATTCTTGCATTTCATTTGTTTAATTCTCTTCAACTTATGTCTGTCACTGAACGGTTTAAGACCAAAATACATCAGAGACTTGTTGTTGCCATATCAACCATCCAGACCTCTCTGGTTTTCTGGTTCAGTGCTGCTCTGTGTCCCCAGAACCAGAACCAAACATGGAGAAGCAGCATGCAGTTTCTATGCTCCACAGATCTGGAACAAAGTTCCAGAAAATTGCAGGTACACTGAAACCCTCAGTTCCTTTATATCAAGATTAAAAACTCATTTGTTTACAGCTGCCTTTGACTGAATTATTTAAACTATTCTGAATTTAACTTTAAACAATGTCAATGACAGTACCACACTGTAACTCTTAAATCTAACTTTTTTTATCATGCCACTGTATTGTAACTCATAATCTTTAGTTTTATTTATTAATTTAAATGTTTTCCTCCCACTTTACTTTTTATGCTTTCATTATGTAAAGCACCTTTAAATTACCTTGTTTCACAAATGTGCTATACACATAAGCCATTTTGATTCACCATTAGTTCAGACCTGAACATCAGAGATGCTCAAGTCATCCTCTGATGTGTGGATTGTGATTGTGCTGACTGCAATCATTTTTAATGGAGACAGCAATACTAATGCAGGTTAAAAGAAGTGTATAGGGATGAGAGGGCCATGATGGAATACAGTGCAGGACTTGAACCATGATTGAGTTTGTTGTAAGAGGTTTGTCTATTCACTTACTTTTGCCTTAAAGAGCATGCGCCAAGGCCCCTTTTAAGTCGATTCAAAAGCAAAAACCTAGTTCTGGTTTGACTTTAAAATACTTTTTTCATTTTAACCCTGCTTTTTAAAAAGCTGCCAGGGGGATGCGGTCTGCTCCTCCCTGAACTGCCACCTTATTTTGGTGGAGGGGTTTGTGTTGCCTGAATGATCCTAGGAACTATGTTGTCGGGGACATTACGCCCCTGGTAAGGTCTCCCATGGCAAGCAGGTCCTAGGTGACGGAGCAGACTAAGAGCGGTTCACAAGCCAATCATGGTAAAGAAAAAATCAGGGACCGTTATGTCGCCCAGATTGGGGTCACTGAGGCCCCTCCCTGGAGCTAGGCCTGGGGTTGGGGCTTGAAAGCGAGTTTGTGGTGGCCGGGTCTTTGCCCATGGAACCTAGTCCGGCTAAGCCCAAAATGGCGACGTGGGCCCGCCTTCAAGTAGGGCCACCACCTGCAGGAAGGACCATGACAGGCTGGTGCATTGTGGTCTGGGTAGCAGTTGTGGTGGGGCGCCTCTGCGACCCAAGCCCTGGACCAACACCCTCACAGTGGGGACATGGAATGTCACCTCACTGGGGGGAAGGAGCCGGAGCTTGTGCGTGAGGTTGAGAGATACCGGCTAGAGATAGTCGGGCTCACCTCCACACATAGCTTGGTCTCTGGAACCCAGCTCCTTGAAAGGGGCTGGACCCTCCACTACTCTGGAGTTGCCCAGGGTGAGAGGCAGCAAGCTGGTGTGGGCTTGTTTATAGCACCCAGGGTCAGCCGCAATGTGTTGGAGTTCACCCCGGTGAATGAGAGGGTCGCTTCCTTGTGCCTTCGGGTCGGGAAAAGGTCTCTCATTGTTGTTTGTGCCTACGGGCCAAACAGCAGTATAGAGTACATGGCCTTCTTGGAGTCCCTGGGAGGGGTACTTGATAGTCCTGGGGACTCCATTGTTCTACTGGGGACTTCAATGCTCACATGGGCAAAGACAGTGATACCTGGAGGGGCGTGATTGGGAGGAACGGCCTCCCCGATCTAAACCTGAGTGGTGGTCTGTTGTCTTAGCCCTCTGTCAGGGAGGTCTTCAACTCTCATCTCCGAGAGAACCTTTCACAAATTCCGAGGGAGACTGGGGATATTGAGTCCAATTAGACCATGTTCTCTGCCTCCATTATCAACATGGCAGCTTGAAGTTGTGGATGCAAAGTCTTTGGTGCCTTTCGTGGCAGCAACCCACGAACCCGGTGGTGGACACCAGAAGTAAAGGATGCTGTCAGACTGAAGAAGGAGTCCATGTTGGCCATGTTGGTCTGTGAGACTCCTGACGCAGTAGATAGGTATCGGCAGGCCAAGCAAGCCGCAGCTCGGGCAGTCCTGGAGGCAAAAACTCGAGTCTGGGAGGAGTTCGATGAGGCCATGGAGGAAGACTTTCGGTCAGCCTTGAAGAAATTCTGGAAAACCGTCCGGCGCCTCAGAAAGGGGAAGCAGTACCTTGCCAACACCATTTATGGTGCAGGTGGGGAACTGTTGACCTCGACTGGGGACATCGTCGGACGTTGGAAGGAATACTTCGAGGATCTCCTCAATCCGACATGCCTTCCATTGAGGAAGCAGAGACTGTGGACTGTTGGATGTGCTCCTCCATCACCCAAGCCGAGGTCACTGAGGTAAGATAAGCTCCTCAGTGGCACCGGGGGTGGATGAGATTCGCCCTGAGTACCTCAAGTCTCTGGATGGCGTAGGGCTGTCTTGGTTGACACGCCTCTGCAACATTGCATAGTAGAAGGGGACAGTATAGTACCGCTGGAGTGGCAAACCGGGGTGGTGGTCCCTCTTTTTAAAAAGGGGGACCGGAGAATGTGTTCCAACTATAGGGGGATCACACTTCTCAGTCTCCCCGGTAAAGTCTATGCCAGGGTACTGGAGAGGAGAATTTGGCCAATAGTCGAACCTCGGATTCAAGAAGAACAATGCAGTTTTCCTCCTGGTCATGAAACACTGGATCAGCTCTATACCCTCTGCAGGGTGTTTGAGGGTTCATGGGAATTTGCCCAACTAGTTTCTTCATGACCACAGACGTCAGAGCCATGGGCCTGTAGTCATTTAGTCCTGAGATAGTTGGTTTCTTTGGGACTGGGATTATTGTGGAGCGTTTGAAGCAGGAGGGGAATTCACACAGCTCCAGGGATCTGTTGAAGATCTGGGTGAAGATGGGGGCCAGCTGGTCAGCACGGACTTTCAGGCAGGAGGGTGGCACGCCGTCTGGGCCCGGAGCTCTTCTGTTTCCTGAGGAGCTGACACACTTCATCCTGACAGATCCTGAGTGTTGGTGGGGGGTCAGTGGGGAGGGGTGAGGCTGGTGCAGGGGGTGATGAGGTTTGTTTGATGCTGAAGCGGGTGATGGGTGTGAATGTTGTCTCATGTAGATATAATATCAGATTTTATGTATTTCCTTTTTTTTTTTTTACACTGATGGTATTTAAATTACTTTGAGCTGAATACATACATAAACATCATTAATTAGTGACTAGAAAACTGTAGAAGAGAGTTTCGTTTTGAAATTCTGGCATTTTATGGGTGAAATGATGAATGCACAGTATAATTTGCAGACGCAATAGTTAATTGCATTCAGCAATGATACATTGTTTTAATTTACTTTCTGAAGCCTTTTATTTTAGTTCTGGGTCTTCTGAGGAAAAAGTAAATGAACAACACTTCCAAGGTTTTGGACATATAATTATGATAATAAAATTCATTATTAGAATTCCAATAATGATTATAATAATGATAATAATAATTGTGAAATTTCCAGTCCCTCTGCGAGGTCATCATGAGTTCATTCAGATTAGACCAGTATTGTGTCTGTGCAGTTTGGGTTCAGCTGTCTGACACAGTTGCATAGATGTTGAGAACTGCAGGTTGTTTTCTCTAAAGAACACCGAGCTCCATTCTGTAAAACTGCTGTACTGACGACTCTCTCTGCCGCTCTCGCATTGAAACGTGAGATGTACGTTTTGACCCCTTTGCATGCAAAAGGTAATTAAATAATTGACTAATTCAAGCCCTTTTGTCAAGTCTTTATTTTCGACTATATTAAACCAGTCTTACTCAGGTATTACTCAGGCGACCACAGAGGGACATTGTCTGTGCATTTTCCCCTGTTGCAGAGTGGACAGTCCTGGGAGACCACCTGCCAGCCTTACTCCGGATAGGATTTAACAGGATGTGGTATAATGTCAGCTTTGGTCTGAGGGGGGTGCACTACGGATATGGTTAGAAGTACCTTGATGACCTTTCCTGAGCGAGACTCTTCAAGTGGATGTGTGTTTATTGTTTGCTCTTGTCAATGTGACTTTTATCATGTGGTTCTGGTGTTTTTGCTCTGTTTCTGTACGTTTGTGTCCAGTGATGGAGCTGTGGAATCTATGGTTGCTTGTGAATTTGAGCGTATTGTACGTTAAGAGTCTATCTGCTGAATATTTTCCAACCTTTTCTTACAGCATTTTGTTTGGTCCCTGCTTTGTGCTACTTTACAACCCAGTGGGACTGGGGCTTAATTGATTAGTGTAGACCGATCCTTGGGAGATTCACACGTGTAGGACTGACGGGATCAGTCACCCATCAGTTATAGAACTGGTGGGAGGGCAGTTTATGGAGAGCTGCCGATCCCAGTAAGGGGCTGGATGGGCTTCTTTCAGATTGTGATTGAAACAAACCTGGGCTGACGGCTGTCTTCTATTAATCAGTGGCACATTGTCGTCCCGGATTGATAGGAACCAATATTTACTTCTGTATATTCATTATTTACTGTCTTTCCTTCTTGGTGTTTTGTTAAAACTCACCTGAATGCTCCAGCCTAGTAAATGTCCAAAAAAGTCTGCTTTTATAGATGTTCTCACAGTTACTCATGACCTTTTATTCAAATGCATTTCATTAGTAGCACGTGATTGCCACGACTCTTAAATTCTGCACTAACAATCCCCTCTTAGCCTATTTCTCATTTAAAGGAGCTTGAGGCTCCTTTTAAGAAATGAGACTCTCTAGCGCCACCCTTCACCACGACGGCCGTTGGGGGTACTGCAGCCAACAGTGAAGCCGGCACGGGAGAACGGGGAGAACGTGCATGCAGCGTCATGTGATGTCACATCCGCAGGACAGCGCGGGAAATTCGGGACCGAATTGCAGCACATTTTGCAGCACACAGCCTGTTCAAGGCAAAGGAGAGATACACTAGAGGAATCATTCTTTTGGGTTTGGAACGCTTCATCTGACATTATTACTAGAAAACTTAAAATGTATACGGATTTTTTTCATAAATCTTGCCACAATCCGGCCTCAAGCTCCTTTAAGTCAGTGCAGTATGACATATTTTATTATAGGAAAAGTTTAAGAAAGTATTTGTCAGTAATTTAATCATTTTTCACCAAAAAAGTAGCTTCTTTTTTTTATGTTGGCGTCTGCACACAAGGACTTTATTTGAAATATGCCACCACCATTTCTGTCGTTAGCATTTCTGAAGGCTGTTGTCAACTGCTATGCAACGTTGATATGCATGCACCCCCAGTCCACACAAACACAAGCTGGCCCGTCTCCTGCCCCCTTCCTCCTTTCCTTCAGTTTAGGGTCCTAATGCACAGCAGCACAAAGGAAACCTAATTTTCTTCAAGCTAATGTTCTTTGACAGACTTACTGGTATCCTGTCAGACTGCTTCACAAGTAATTAGCTGGTGGCCACTTACTTTAGTGAAAATGGCTTCAAAAAAGAAAAAAATCTATATAAAACGAGCAGTTGTAATTGATTATATATGAAACAAATTTTTGTTCAGTTCAACACAAAGACTTTGCTACTACGGCCAACAAAGTGGAGTTATAATCTGTTTTTACTTTGAAATACAAAAAGAAAAGAAAAATCAGTCCGTTTCTGTGACCTGTGCGTGATTACTTCAATCACAGGTCACAGAATCTGAATGTTTTGAACCATGTTTTAAGGTTTATAATGACAGTGGAGTCTTTTAAACGAAACATCTCCAGGATTAAGTCATCTCTTTTTCTTTTCCTTAACTAACATTGATAAATGCAACAACCTAAATATCTTTAAAACTTAATTGGACATTAGTTTAACTGTTACTGTACATTGTATTGTGCATGTAATCTTTGGCCACACTTTGAAAATTGCTCATTATCTCCAGGGTAAAATCAATTCATCCCCTCCTCCTCGCACTGATGGGAAGACATCCATTGCTAATGGGATCTGCTGGAGATGAACACTAACAGCCCATTTCCAGGCTTCTCCTCTCTGTCTCAGGGCTCTGGATGGGAGGGAAGTCACTAATTATTGTCTTTATTTTGATTAAATCAGTTCATACAGGTGTTTAAAAGCGTGCATAGCTTCCTGTTTGTTTATTTGCTTCTCAGTGTTGCTGATATTTAGACTGTATGTGAGCCCTCTGTGATTCTCTGTTTTTGGCTTCTATACGTTGTTCTTGTGGCACAGTCACGGTGTTAAGCCACTGACCAAGGTGCTGAACATAAAATACACTTTATACCACCAGACATAAAAATCCCAGTTCAAAAACATAAAATAAAAACCACAAAGATAAGATTAGGAAAATAATTAAAATAAATTAAAATACCAAGTTAAAGTCAACACCTCATACTGGGTAAAAAGCCTGGCAGAAAAGGTGGGTCTTAAGATGATTTAGAAATGGCCCAGGAAGAAGACTGTCTGATGTTTACTGGTAATGCATGGGGCTACACCAGCAAACGCCCTGTTCCCCCTGAGCCTCCGCCGAGTCCTCGGTACATCCAGGATCAGCTGGTCAGCTGATCTGAGTGAGCTCAGAGAGGAAGGGTGGGGCAAGACCATTTACAGATTTAAAAGCAAATAAATGGATTTAAAAATGAAGCAGTGAGGATGAAACAGAAGTAATGTGCTCTCTTTTCCGTGTTCCTGTTAAAAGCCGCGCAGCAGCGTTTTGTACCAGCTGAAGACGACACAGGGCGGACTGACTAACACCAACGTACAGGGAGTTACAGTGATCCAGCTGACTGATGGTAAAAGCATGGATCACTGGTTTAAAATGATCATTTGATACAATAGTCCTTATTTTTGCCGACTGTCTCAGATGAAAAAAGAGAATAGAAGATTTATGAGGTCTTATTATGTTTTGTTGAGATTTTCTAACTTTGGTTGGTTCTTATACGTTTAATTTTCTTTGCCGTCACCATTTTTCTCATTATTCCTACCAGTCTTAAACGTGTCAGGTGTCCTTTATTGGTCAGTGTTTGGTTTTGTGCTTTTTAATCCCCCACCTCGGCAGTGTCTTTGTTTTGTAGTTGTAATCTTTATTAATGTTCATTTTTGTTCAACATCTTTGTGCTTCCTGAGAGTTTGCTTTTGGTTCCTGTTCAAACATAGATTGTAACAGTACAAACTGGTCAGACAAAGACTCAGGACAAGAACACAATACTCTTTTTAAGGGGGCTTTTCTTTTCCCTCCTGGGATGCAAACAAATGATGCAGATCTGCAGCCTTTCTGAGGAGACTGGTTGGAAAAGCAGCTGCCCCAATTTTCCTGCTACCTGCAACCAAACTGCCTGGTGCTCCGATCTTATACGCTACTGATGTTTGTGGCCTGGTTGAAGTGACTCATAAAAACCACGGTCCAGTCTCTGACAGGAGAATGTATTTCATCGTTACTGCCCTAGCACAGGCCCCTCTGTCCTGGTCTTTACCACAGCCTTGCCAGGGGCCTCAGCTCCACTTTTTGCAGCTTGGAGATACTTAAAGTGGTTTTACCAGCCTGTGGGTTGGTCAGCCGTGCCTCTGTTCCCATATGGCAGGTCCTTGGCATCCCTTCCACCTGTTTCTGTGGGGAAGCCAGTAAAAAAAGTCCCTTTAGTTTTAGTCCCAGAGCTTTTCATGTCACAATCAGTCCCGCACGAGCCAGCAGCCTCGGAGCTGCCAGAGCCTGCAACGCCACAGCCAGAGCTCATACCGGCAAAGCCAGAGGTAGTAACGCCCAACACAGCCGAGCCAGAGCCACTCACCCCTGAGTCAGCTAGAGCTGCTCCTGACCTGGGGTCAGCTGATGCTGCACCTGCCCGCTGCTGTCTCTGTGCTTCTGGTGCCACTGAGCTGAAACCGGGGGCTGGGGAGTCTATATCTGCACCAAAATCTACTTTTAAGCCTGGCCAACTCCCATAGGGATGCTGGCCTCATCTGCCCCGCTGTCCTTAGGAGTGCTTGCTCTTCTACTTCCTGCCTGGACATCCGGCTGAGTGGATCCGCTCAGTTCATAATCACTCTTACAAGTCCTGAGCCTCTCTGGATTCCTGCCTCGTGCAATGTATTGCATCTATTTGTTTTGGATTCCTTGCCTTAGGAAGGTCTGATTTCCATGTATTGTAAATGTATTTCAACTACATGTTTATTCTGCATCTGCACACCTCTTGCGAGCCTGCTTTTGTGTCCTCTTCACACTCTGGATGTGAGACGGTAAATGTAAAAGCTGCACAGCTGTGCTCTTAGTTTGCAAAAACAGATGGAATTTCACTAAGAATGATGGGCAACGGGGAGCCTGCATGCACAGATAAAGAGGGATTGAAGAGCAGAGAGATCCCGTGTGTGTGTGTGTGTGTGTGTGTGTGTGTGTGTGTGTGTGTGTGTGTGTGTGTGTGTGTGTGTGTGTGTGTGTGTGTGTGTGTGTGTTGTGGTTGGAAGGGGAAATAGTGCTGATGCATGCTTTGTTTGCAATTATTGGAGAACACCATATATGTGCATAATGTTTCTGGCTTTATTGTTTTTTTGCCCCCCATCACCCACAGGATGTAAGAAAATATGTGTTTTTCTGTATGTGTTGCTCTCATATATCACCAACTAATTTCTGGGAGTTGTGGGTGAGTGTGGATTTCTTTTAATGAGTTCCTGCTTCTTCAACTTTCTCCCACCTTCCCTGTTTCTCCTGTCTATCTTCTTCATTGTGCTGTTTTTGTCTGTTCTCATCCATCCATCCATCCATCCATCCATCCATCCATCCATCCATCCATCCATCCATCCATCCATCCATCCATCCATCCATCCATCCATCCATCCATCCATCCATCCATCCATCCATCCATCCATCCATCCATCCATCCATCCATCCATCCATCCACTGAGCCATCTCCTCACCCTGAATAATTCAGGCTTGCAGAGGGACTGGATTTTGGGTTGTTGTCAACTGTGCAGCAGCACAAGCGCAGCTCATATGTATGCATGCACATCTACAGCTGTGCCGGCGTTAGACTGCCCAGACTCCTTAACTATGAAGAATTGTCCTTGGAGATATCTGGCATCACTTTGCTTTTATAGGTTTTTTTATCCTCTCTGCGTAATATGTCTCACTTTTCTGTTTTTCCTTTTTTTTTGGTAAATATGTGCCGAGTTTGGGATTGAGGCAGTTTTTTGAGTAAATAGAGACTTTTGATTAATGAACGCTAATCATTATTTATTGTACTTTCATCATTCCCACTGAGATCTGAACTTCATCGTTATGCAAACTTTAAAACCTGCTGAAGACAGCAAGCCATTTACATTTTGGTCAAAGCTCGGTTTTGAATTTGTATAATTTTTCATTTAGAATATTTCTGCTGCAAAAATCCTCTCAGGCTCTGTTAAAACTCCTGGATAACAGGAACAACGGAGGAATCTGATGACTGCGTTTAGCCCTTGCATTAAAATGCACCCTGGGAAATCCCTTCTCAACTCGCCAACGATAAACTGAAGACTAAGCATAGTCTGGACACATTCACGGATGTTTTCTGATCCAGTCACTCAGGACTCGTTTGAACACGGTCTGGGAAACGTGCGACTTTGTACTCTGAACATGATTGATCCTGGGATCAATTTTGCATGTGAGTAATCACAATAAAGCTCTTTGTGATCATTTCTAATTTCTTCTTCATGTTTTTCATGGATCTTTCCTGCATTGAATTCAGTCCAGTTTTTATTGCACATAACTTTGTGTTAGAAATAAAATCAGAATTATTACCTTGTCTTTGTTCTTCTTCTTCTTCTACTCCTGCTTATTTCCAGCTGCTGCCTTTGTCGGTTGAAAATACAAACTTAGTTGTTGTTTGCAATCAAAAACGATGTGGTTGAGGAAACCTAAAGTTGGGAAATGATTAAAAAATATAAATTCAGAAAAGGATATTCATGGCGAACTTTAAAAGTCAGAAAAAGTTCTTGAAGGAACAACCATAACTTTCTTTGACTCACACCGGTTTTTTTAACCATTGTTTGTGTTGTTGCAATAATTATTGTCGCAGTATATGATATATATATATATATATATATATATATATATATATATATATATATATATATATATATATATATATATATGTATGTATGTATGTATGTATGTATGTATGTATGTATGTATGTATGTATGTATGTATGTATGTATGTATGTATGTATGTATGTATGTATGTATGTATGTATGTATGTATGTATGTATGTATGTATGTATGTATGTATGTATGTATGTATGTATGTATGTATGTATGTATGTATGTATGTATGTATGTATGTATGTATGTATGTATATATACACATACACATTTCAACTGTTAAGTTATTTGACAGGATTTAAAGTTTAAGAATAGTTTATCTCCATGCAACTGTTCCAAGAGGGATGTTTTTATCATCCCTGACTTTAATGTTAGATCCAGCTGTATCCACACAAATACCTCTTAGGCACAACACATGGATGAGGATAAAGATGAGGATGCTGGGTGATTTTTCTCTGTTACTGGTCTGTGACGTCCCAAGCTTTGCAAATCTTAATGGTTTATTATCTATGCACCTTATGTACGAAATCTAGTTCTTTGTTTCCACAGTCCAGTCATACTATCTTGAGTTAGACTGTTGAAGGTTTCAGTGTTTGGTCCAACGGGCGAGAGATCAACAACCTACCTGATCCACTAAGCCTTGGTTACCTAGAGATTTGTGTGGAAACCTTCATTGTGTTGGTCCTGACAGGAATGCAATAAAGTGCAATGTAATTCAAAGTGAGAAAAAGAGATGCACAGGCAGGTGTGAAACAGCCACTTCAGTTAACGGATGGGATTAAAACTGGGAAGACTGATACCAGAGCTCCACCTTTGCCAGCTCAGAGTTGGCTTGTCCAACTTTTTTGAATGTGCAATGAGAATGTGCCTGACTCAAAGCGGAGCTCGCCTTCAGGGCCCACAGCTGTCTGAATTTTAATATATTGCTGTTTGACATTGTGGGGCTGTGGCCACTGGACTGTGGACTACTACAAGGAGACGGAATGAGAATTGGAAACACAGAGGAAAGTAACCATGGAGTGGATATGGCAGAGACAGTGAGAAGATGATTTGGAGGACTTAGTTTGAATAGACTGATAAAAGGATTTGGTAAGAACACAAGAGAGAAAGCGGTGGACGATGAATTTCAGGGGATTTCCAGGACAAATTGCACAATAACGTGAAGAAATCATAAAAAGGGCTTGAAAGATGGATGGATTTAGTTAAGAAGAGGGACAGGAGCATGTGTGGTACTGCAGGGCTTTAGGGCTTTTGCGCGGGCCAGGGGATAAGGACCTGCCTCAGGCCACTGCACCCAAACCTCAACCGTGCTAAAGTATGTGTGTTGCGGTGGGATTTGTGCACCGAAATCTCCCCTACAGCCAAAAACGTGTATCTGTTTACCTCTGCTTTCCCACATTGGAGAGAACTCTGGCCAAAGAAAGTGACTCCAGTGAATAAAAAGTAAGCCACATTTCAGAAATAATTTGTGAAGAAATGAAGCACGCTCCATGGTTAAGCAGGTTGTAGAAGGACATTTAGCCAAGCTGAAATGGTTCTTTAATGTACGACTACCACTTTTGGACATCGGTCCACTTTCTTTACTAGTTTTTTCAATTGATAAACAATTTGGATACGTGTTCATGTGCACCATTCTGAAGGTCCCTCCAAGGTCCCCCTCTTTTTATGATATATTCACTATTATCCATTCATAAACTTAATGTTTTTCACTCATGCTTGTTTGTGCATACTGTAAGTTTATCAATAGAAAACAAGATCTTCCTGTCACTTTCCAGCAGTTTTTTACTTTTTCATCTGATCATTTAATTCATATCCAACTAGACGCATTGGCAATCTTCATTTACCCTTCTGTCGAACATCTGGTCATCAATTTAATATTACATTTAGATCCAAAACTCTGGAATGACTTGAATGTGTCGCTGAAGTCAACATTATCTTTTACCTCCTTCAGAAAGTTATTAAAAAAACATCTTATTCTGTCTTAACCTTCAATGTCTTTATCTTTAATGTAATCCAGACCTTGTATCCATGTTCTCTTTTACGTTTATATTTATAATTTGTTGTACATTATCTTTGTTACTTCATCACACTTGTTGATGGGAGTGGAACTCTAAAAAAGACGTGTGCTAAATAAATAAATGAAATTAAATTAAATGAACAACCTCAAATTTGGCTCTAAAATACTTTGTGAATCATAAAACTTCCTGGTGAACTCCATGACTGCAAGGTTACCGGGTCCTGTGGCTGTAATTTTTTATAGCCAAACATTGCCACTTTTGTCTCGTCCGTCCCAACAGACATTGCTTTAGAAGTCTGGTGGTTTGTACTTAAAAGTGAGAACAGGCCTTTCCCTTCTAACTCCTCCAGAGAAGTTGCACTTGAGTCTATTTTTTTTGTCTGGTTGCATGAACCCCGAAACCTATAACGCATATAACTTAATAACTCTAACACTTTGTGGTGAACTAGTTGTATCTGCTTGTTTGATGCGTTTAGTCAGCTGATATCAGTCACATGCAAACAAAGTCTGGTCCCTGGGTCCGGCCATCAGTCCCTCCCATGGTCCCCCGCCCCAGGTGGTACTTCTGACATCAAACTCAAATCCTACGCTGTAAATAAAACCACCTTCTTAGGAAGTGTGCAGGTTAACTCATAGCTTATTTAAACAATGTTGAAAAAAAAATCTTTTTTTTTTTTTCCCTTGTCTGCACACATATTAATGATTGATACCATGACGGTAGAAACCAAAAGCATATATAAGTGCATTATTACTATAATTAATATATATACATATATATATATATGCATACATATGCGTACACATACATAAATATACACATTTTTTTTTTTTTTTTTTTTTTAATCTTAAAAAATAAAAAAGCAACTGTCTCATATGGACTTTCATGGTTTTAGTATGTGATAGAATAAATCAGTAAAAGTGGGACGAGAAAATATTTACAGAATTGGTTAAATTGGTTTGGGGAGATTTATTGGTACTGGTAGAAATTATCATAAATCTTTGAATTATCAAGTTTCAATCTCACCAGGTTTATAAAAGTTGCTGTAAAACTTATTTATGGGTGCTGACAGTCCCAGTCAATAAATCAAACTAACCACAGAAAAAAACCTGACGATATTCAAGCTGAACACCAAGGTCAAGGTACAACGCTGTCTGATTCTATCATCTGTCACCGCTTGAACAAAGGGCTCCATGGAAGAAGGTCCAATAATGTGGTGGGGGGAGTGTGCAAAGCTAGACTTGAATTTGTTAAAATTCATGTTGACGTGCCAAACACTTTCTGGGAGAATTTCCTTTGGAGCTTTTCGCTAAGTCACTCGTTCGCTGTATTCATGAACACAAGGAGGGACAGGAGGGAGTTATGGGAGTTATGTTTCGGAGCTTTGCTGGGCCCGGGTACCGGGAAACTCCTGATCTGTGCAGATCCTCTCGCAGGATCAATCAAGAAACACAACTAAAGCAACCTGGAAAGGTAGATTTAGAAGAAAAAAAGGAGTTGACAAAGTTTGCAAAAGTCTTCAGAAGTTGGTCGCTGGCAGTGATTGCTGTTAAAGGTTCTGACACCAAATCTCTCAACATTTTAGTTCATTTTGTTTGTTTTATTATGTCAAATATTCAATGGAGAAACTTTCCAACCTTTCAACCTTTTTGACACTAAAAAACTCAGACTCAGGGTAAACATGACCTGATAACCTTATTAGTATATCGACATCTCTAAAGTCAACTGTTAAAAATTGAATTTAAACAAAGTTGCGCTACCCAATAACCTTAGCTTAGACTCTTTTGGGGCCATAGCAGGATTTTCTGTAAAAAATGTTGTCTTTATTAATGTTAATCATTGTTTGAGTGTTTTGTGGGCATTTATCTCCTTATTTGATAGTCAACATAGAATGCAAGAAATTTAGAGTTCCAGCAAAAAGTCTGACCCCCTCTGCCTTTGTGATATTCACAATAATTGAAATTCTCACAAGCACTTTCAGTTAAAGAGCTTTAATATATGTCTGCATTTCCTGTTAGTGATATTCATTTAATATTTTTTTTTCTTCGGACAATTTAACCAGCTCAGTTTAAATACACCGCAGGCATTAATGAGTAACTATCAATGTAACATTTCAAATGTTGTTTTTGTCCCTTCCTCCTCAAATGCATAAGAGGATGTTATGTTTCCAGTTGGAGGTCATCACTGCATTTTTAGTTTCAAAACTGTTCTGAAATGGGGGCAGGTCAGGACAGCACTCAGGGCAGGTTCACATCCGTTCACGCCTTAGCCTTTTTAGATGTGTGCAAAATGTGCTATTT
Source organism: Cololabis saira (assembly GCF_033807715.1). Lineage (NCBI taxonomy): Eukaryota > Metazoa > Chordata > Actinopteri > Beloniformes > Belonidae > Cololabis > Cololabis saira. The sequence goes on from NC_084587.1 coordinate 48,314,117, forward strand.
CTTGTTGAAAAATGCAAGGATATCCCTGGAAAAGATGCAGCCTTGAAGGCAGCATGTGCTGCTCTAAAATCTTTTTTTTACGTGCATGCTGCCATCACTCATACAATCCCAACCCATCACAGAAGTGGAAATGAACGTTGCCAAGGGCATTGATACGACCCCATACCCTAACAGAGCCTGGTGTTTGGCAGGATTATCCTTTTCGTCTTTGGTCCGGTGCAAAAGTGCCCATTTGTTCCAAAGTAGACTTGGACTACTGGTTCGTCTCACCACTGTACACAGTTCCACTGCATAGTGCTCCATTTCAGATACCTCTGAGCCCAGAGACATCAATGCTGCCTCTGGGCGGGGTTAAAATATGGCTCATTGGTTTGACAGTAAAGTGTTGGGTGGCATCAGTATTGTAGTGCTTGACAAAGGTTTCCTATCGTAATCCCTGGGTGAATGATCTCAAATACCTCCAGATTTCTGAAACGGTTTGAGGATAATACGCACTGTGGTCTGTGAAATATGCAAATCCATCCCAATCTTTCTTTGAGGAACATGAGTTTAAATATTTGAGTGACAAACTGGAAATCCTCTACCCACCTTTTCTACTCAAAGCCTCAGCTTTTCAGAGATACAGCATTTGTGAAGTAAATTTTTGAGATTATTGGTATATTTCAGGGGTATACCCTTTGTTTCAACTGATAAACCCTTCATAGCCCTTGCAATTGAAGCTAGTATATAAAAAAGGATTGATAAATGGATAGATAAATAAATAACAATTAAAGCTGCAAGCAGCGATGGACGAGCCCTCGCGCGTGCAATTTTCACCAATGAAGGTCAAGTACTCAAAACTAAGTCCGATGACACCACCCATGACTCTTTATGTCAAACCATTCAAAAATTATGGCAGAAAATAGGGACTATCAAGTATTGACCAATCAGATGAAGGGACGGGGCTAATTCATGCCAATGAAGGTCAAGTACTCAATACCAAGTTCGATGACACCACCCACGACTCTCTATGTCAAACCATTCAAAAGTTATGGCAGAAAGTAGGAACGCGTGCAAAATTTGGTGACTTTTGGGGAACTATCAAATATGGACCAATCAGATGAAGTGGGGGGCGTGCTTTTTGGCGTCTAGCGTCGCCACGGTAACGCTTTTGACTAAGAAAAGTAATGCCAATCGTCGCAGGATCGAGACGCACATTTTGATGTATAACACACCTGGGTGCACGTTACGGTTCGGGCGAAGTAGCGGCCGAAGAAATTGCATAAATTGCGCCAAAATTACATGATTAATTCAAAATGGCCAAGAGACTTTTCTTTAAGTTGCAACATGATACAGGTGAGTACCGATTTTCGTGCGTGTACGTCAAACTGTATTGTGGGGCTTGAGGCACGAAGTTTTCAAGGGGGCGCTGTTGAGCCGTTAGGCCACGCCCATTAATGCAAACCATTAAATATCATATTTTTCGCCAGGCGTGGCTTGCGTGCAAAATTTGGTGACTTTTGGGGCACGTTTATGGGGCCAATAGGCCCTCATTTTGTCGGAAGAAAAACGAGGATAAAAACAAACACGAGAACGAGAAAAACAACAATTCCTACAGATACAATAGGGCCTTCGCACATTAGGAAGGTGTTGTCTTCAGTGTAACTCTCCCACGGTCATGCTGGTTCCCTGGTGCACCAACACCCAAGAGTTATAAATTTGTAATAACATAAAAAAAAACTAAAGAAAAAGCAAAACCTGTTTTTGAAGGATAATGTTTTTTTTTATGTTTTACCTTGAATTCACTTCATTCAACATTTGTCTACATACAGTATGCAATCTAAACTCACGTTTTTGTTCTTCACCAACCTTCATTACGTATGTACACATGTTCTGCAGTCAAAAAAGATTTGTGCAATCATTTTATCAATCATTTCGTGGTTTCGTTTTTGTGGGGTTTTTTATTCCATATTTTGCAGCATACAGTTTATACAACATGTACTTTGAGGAAACTATCTATAAGGTCTTATTGGTTGGATTGTGCTGAAAAAAGGATCCAGAATTGGCCATGAGATATGTGACGCACTTTAAACCCGAAGTTCAACATGATCAGACAGCAAATGGCCTCCAAGGGTTGAAATTTTTTTCTCTTTATCATAAGTCAATAACACAGAAACTTGTTTGCTAAATATGGAACAGCCTCAGTCATTTTCTTTCTGTCTCACTCTCCTCTCCCTCTTCCTCCACAGGCTGACTGTCTCTCCAGAGAATACCTCCGTTTAAACTTCCCAGCCGCAGATATGTGAATCTGAGAATGAGGTAAGTGACAACATATTCATTCACATGGATTCTCACACACAACTGTTGAGGCGGAAGCGCGGTGCTTCTGTCACTGGGGTAATTTACAGTCTTGAAATAGACTTAAAAGCAACAGTGAATCATCAAGGAACTTCCCCAAATCCCAGAATAAACCTCGGCTTGTTGGTAGAGACACTAACTGTTCTTATATAATATTGTGATTAAACCCAGCTCGTACATCAAAGAGGAGGATAAACAGCAGAAGAAGGAGTGTTCAAAAATCTGAAACTATTTCAGCATTTAATGAATAATTATTATTCTTTCTCCCTTATTAGTCCTTATATAGCTCAGGACAGTAGGGTTTTTAGAGTTTGATAATGTGTAAAATAACCAAACATTCAAAGTCTTCTCATCAAAGGTCCATATTATGTTTTTGGTTTTTGGCATTAGCCCTCATTGGTAGAGATGTCTGAGGTCAGCGCCTGGACAACAGATCAGCAACTTTTGGGAGCTTGAACCTGTTCAATCTGTGATCGTAAGTAAACTTCATCCTGCTGCAGAAGAGGAGCAAAGTTTAAGAGTATAAGAGCCCTTGGCAGGATCTCTGCATTTTAAGAAGGGGTTTGGATGGGGCAGAGGTGATCCAAGGACGCTCCGGGTTAAGCAGAGACACACAAGCAGCAACAGGGAAGGAAAGATGAGCAGAAAAAACCCCTTTGATCCTGTGTTTCTCAACTGAAATAACAGGCTGCGCTGCTGAATTTGACCCTGCTTTCCTCATTACAGATGAAAGCTGCAGACCAGTAACTCCCTAGGATGCTTCAAAATCTAATCATCATTCACCTTTAGCTTCCAAACCTAAGCATTTTCAAACATGCACAGAACAGAACCTCCAGTTCTGAAGCAGACGCTCCAAAGAGCTCATGCTTACAGGTTAGCTCACACGCTGGCACGCAGGGATATGTGCTCTCTCATGTCCCTCAGTACACTTCCTGGTAGCATAATGGGATGTCCGTGTGCATCCGATCAGAAACTCTTTGGCGCGGTGAATCCTTTGAGTGCACTTCGCGCTTTGATCAGCCTCACTACAAAGAGACAGAGACTGAGACAGGGAGAGAGGCTTGTGCTGAGTTGGCAGGGCTTTACCTCTTGGTCATAACCTGTTCAATTGGCTGCTGGCACATTTGATCAGATGCACTGCACCATAGCGGCTAAAGCTGGTGATAAAGCCTGAAACTTATTCATGTTAGCTTAAATTTATCGATTTTATTGGATGGATAACATCAAATTTGGTAGAAACATGGACAAATTAGTGATTATGTTTAATCTAACCGAAAAGCTTTTATGATAATGCAGCCTCTGATTTCTGCTGGGACTTTTTCTGAGGACTTTTACTTCATATTGAAAGTTAGTAATGGGAAATGTGAAGGACTATTTATACTACTACTACTACTAGAAACGATACACTATTAACTACTCTGGATTAAGGAAAGGTCAACTATGCTGCCAAGTGAATTATTTGAGTATAAAGTTGATCTACTCTGTGATTACATTATAAAAACACATGAATTACTCCCATTTGTTCATATAGTGTTTCCTAAATGCTGTAAAATGTGGACAGCCTGGTGAGAACCTCGCTTCATTACCAGTTGTGGTCACAACAGAGTTTCCCCTATTATTACGAGTACATGACATGTAATCTTGTTTCTTTTTCTTTTCTAAAAAGCTTAACATTTTATCCATACGCTTTTGTAGTTATAACATGTCACAGATGCAGAAGTCTGTTAATTCCACTATTCAGTGAAGCAGCCTCACTTATTCTAATTGTGCTGTTCATTGTACTGGTACTGTGGTGTAAGAAGTCAAAGGGCCTTGTCAGACTATGACTTTAAGCCTGATTTGCCAGCTGCAGAGCTCTCCGATGGGTTTGGTGGAATGTTTGCAGGCAGTTGGACGTTGGACATTGGTACATATGTTATGTGAACAACGCAAAGACTGGTCAAAAATGCTGTCTGTAGTCTTAGGGTCAGCCATGAGCCGACTGCAGATGCCTAACAGATATGAACCATGCAAGGCGCTAAGGGATAGTTAAGTCCTCTGAGGAACTGAGGGCTAACGCTCTGGTTTGGGTCATTTTGACCTGAGCCATTGTGCCTTGCAAGGGTTAAACAAGCCAAATATCTGGACCTGTCGCTTTTCCAATTAAAGCTAATGAGTGAGCAAGGTACTGGGTAGGGTCACATCAAGGAAGGAAGTCCCTAAGAGGAGACGCAACTACCACCACCATGCAATCAGGCAGCTAGTTTGCCACTGATTTTTCTTGCCTTCAACTTCAGGTATATGAAAATAATACCTTCAACTCTCCCTGTGCAACCTTAGCTACTTGTGTGTGCTATTCCATTCTTTTTTCCTACCTATGTGTCTTTTTCTCTTTTTGTTTATGTTCTAAACTAGTTACTGCACAAACAGCATTTAGCATTTGCTCCCTCGCACCATTTTAGTCAATTATTTTTGCGAGGCTCCCACTTGTACTTCGTTGACAAACTGTGGTTTTAGAAACCAGTAATGCTGTCACATCAGGTCGTGTGTGATTCTCCACTGGCAACAAGTCACGTAATGTGAGAAGTGAAATTACTTCAAGACTCCTGATTACAAAATAGGCAACTCATGAAACTTGAACAGCGTTTCTATCTGCTGCCTCTGAAAGTTGCCTCGTCTGAAACCAGCCTAACTTACAGTAGGTCATGTTTCCTCTGAGCATAATGGGTCTAACCTTGGAGTGAACCTGCTGGGAATAACACTTTGGGGAAGATTTACAATGTTCTCAAGGTTATTTTTTCTTGTTTTAATCAGAATCAGAACTTCATTAGCCGAGTTAGACATGTCAGACAGGGAACTTGACACCCGTTAACACCGCTTTTAAGTTCTGAATAAGCTTTCTCATAGTGAAAGGATTATATTATTTTTGAAGTGACAAGCCTTCCCCATGTTGATGAGCAGTAACTGTTGCTTCTCTAAGATGATTGCTGATGTCTGTCCTCCCTGGCATGTTGTGCCAGCTAAGTGCCAAAACTTTACCTCTTGTAGAGCCAGTCCTACTTGTAGATGATCGATTAGTCATCTCATTGCAGAGTTGATGGTTCAATTACCTCACCCCTGCACGTGTCAAAGTAAAGACTACTGTCTGTAGTTGTCTGCTTGCGTGTGCGTGTGTGTGTGTGTGAGAGAGAGAGAGAGGGAAAGAGAGAGTGTGGATGGCCGAATGATGCAACAACACTGTAAAATTCTTTATTGGTGCAAGTTCTGTCTGTTTATCATTTTTTCTAGAAATATATGTGCTTTTTAGGTGTTCAAATGTGTTTGGTTCTTCATATTTTAAGGAAAATCGTTGACATTAATGCAGTATCTGTACCATCCATCATCTCTCTCATCAGAAACATGGGGATTTATGTACAAAAAGGTTTTCTTATCTGTCTAATCCACCATTAATTACTCTCCAACCAACACATTTTAAAAGGAAACACATTTTGGAAGCGCACAACTCCTGTAGTTTGTAAGAGGTTTCTCACGATAGAAAGAGAAGGTTGAAGATCAGCTGTCACCTGTAAAACGCTTGGCTGAACTCACTGCAGTCGGTATTGTGTGGCAGCGAATGGGCCGTTGATTGGGATGTATGTCCCCGGGTGGCAGAGAAAGAGAAATAGACCGTCTCTCTCTGTCAAAGAGGATAGAAGCATTGAAGATGGAGCTGGAGAGGAGATAAGGAGATCCTGACAGAGGAGGAAAGAAACATGGCTTCAGAGGGAGAGAGGGAAGGCAGGAGAGTGGAAAAAAATCGATGGCTGTGAAAGAGAAAACAATGAGTCAAGGGACGGAGATAAAAGCTAGTCAGTAGTTAGAGGGACAGTGATATGCTGGCTGCTTCAGGGTTCACTTTTTATTGTTATTGATCTCTGTTACTTCTGAATGGTTGTTTGATTTTACTGATACATGAATACTCATAAAACCTTTATGCAGTGACTTTTAAAGGACACTTTTTTCCTCTGTGAAGACAACTTGAAAGAAAGTAAAACCAAATCCACCTTATTCAAAGAGTTATTACTTCTTTTTTTTCTGAAGCTAGTTTGTTTAATTTGTTTTCTTTTATTTCTTTTTTTTCTTTTTTATTTTTTTACCCTTGTCTGTACACATATTAATGATTGATACCATGATGGTAGAAACCAAAAGTATATATATGTGCATTATTACTATATTTAATATATTTACATATATATACGCATACATATGCGTACACATACATAAATATACACATACAAACCCAGTGATTTTTTTGGGGGGGGGGGGGGTGACGACATCCACTGCCAATCCAGGAAGCAGGAACACACGGAAACACACGTCAAGCCCTGGAAATCTGCAACAATAAACCACAAACAAAGCACGAAACCGGCACGGAGCCAACCAAAACAATAACAGCAATCGACCCAAATCTTGAGATCTGATCGCAGTCTGAGCTAAGCTATCGCTACCGCTACCTAAACCCAAAAACTACAGAGCAAGCATGCAGGTGAACAAGCCAGTGTGTATGTCTATGTGTGTGTATGCGTGTATGTATATAATCGTGTGTGTGTGTGTGTGTGTGTGTGTGTGTGTGTGTGTGTGTGTGTGTGTGTGTGTGTGTGTGTGTGTGTGTGTGTGTGTGTGTGTGTGTGACTAAGTGACTATGTGTGTGTGTGTGTGTGTGTGTGTAATAAACCAATTTGTTTTCTTTTAAGTTATATGATAATTTACTGTAATAGTTCTTGTCTACAAATTGTAAACGGATGAAGAGAATCAGGGGAACTGATTAGTAGAATAGAAAGTGTTTTATTGTCATTAACACGTGTACAGTGAGCTATACATACAAATAATGAAACTGGAGCATGTCACTCTTCAGTGCAGCACGTAATATGTACATTTGAGTAGAAAAAAGTATAAATAGTAAAGGTGCTAACATATAAGAGTGATGTAGATGACATAGAATAGCAGAAGGTATTGTCACTGCACATAAAATGATTGCACAAAGTCCAGTTTGGGGGTCGAGGTCGTTAGCGTCTCCCTGAGGGCAACAGGTCACACAGCTCAGAGCCCCAGTGGAAGCTGTCCCTGGTGATATTCTTGGCTCTGTTGATGCAGTGAAATGGCTGATGTGGCTAAATGAATAAATGATGCCCAGGGCGTGTGTTTTCATCCACCACATGTTTGTGCATTAAAGTATCTTTCTGAAAAGGCTGAAAACATGCTTAAGGCAAAATATGCAGTTGAGAAAATTACTGGACTACTAATTTTCCGTGAGTCGTACTGTCATCAAGCACTCAAATTTCGCCCCACTGAGGAATAGAGAGTTAAAATAGAAGCAGAAAGAAGCATTATGAGGTGGCAGTGGCATGTAACCCTGGGTCTTTTAATCAAATTAAAGTTAAATTACATTTAAATTAAAGGTTCCTTTTTTAGGTGAACTGGTTTAGGTCTATTTTTCGTTTATTTAGGGAAGGTTTATATTATGAAAAAACATCTCGTGGTAGTGCTCAAAGTAGTGAAATTGAATCAAGTTTCTGGGGCTCTATTGGCTTTATGATGGCCACTCCAATACTGTCATCATGTCTGTCCTTTAGGTCCTTTGCAACTAATATGGCGGCATGCTTGGGGTCATTGTCCATTTGGAAGACTCATCCAAGCCCAAGCTTTAACCTTTAGGCTGATATGTTGAGATTTGTGTCCCACATAAATGATACTTGTACCATTGTAATGATAGTCTCTTCTCAGTTTCATCCAGCACCTTAACAAGCATTTTCATTGTTGTTCTGGGTATTGTTTGCACATTTTGCACTGAAGCGTGCTCATCTCTCAGACACAGAAACTGCCTCCTTAATGGGTGGTATGATGACTGTGTGCTCCATGTGCTCTATGATTAAACATCATTGAACAGATGAACAGATGAACATGGGACACTTAGGCACGTGGAAATTGTACCCGGGAGTGAAACAGACTGGTGAAGGCCAACTTTGTTTTTTCTTGATGAATTAATTGATTTCATTTGTTTTTTTCCCCCTGATGTTGTGCCATTAGGCCTTTGTTTCAGACTATACTGTTTGCCTTTAAAAATACGTCCACTGGTGTGCCTCTAGTTACCATATTTTCTGGACTCTAAGCCGCTACTTTTTTCATAGGTTTTGAACCATGCAGCTTATACAAAGGTGCGGCTATTCTGTGGATTTTTCTTCCACCGCTCGGGGGAGCGCTAACTGGAATTAGAATCAAAACTAAGACAAAATAAATGCAAAGAAGAATACGCTACTTCTTCTTTAGCAGATAGAAGTAGGTAGAAGCAGATTTCAAACAGATAAATAAATACCGGTTATTTTCTCTTGGTTCTGTCCTGTTTTAATCAGCAAAGTTGCTGCCGTGTTAAAAGACTCTGTTAGGAAAGATCTATTTAGGTAAAAACATGTACATCATTTACAGTTCAAAATCGTTCTGTACATTTAGTAAATATCTAATCTAACAACATAAATATCTGTGGCTTGCATATCTTTTTTTTTTAAATAGAGCGGATGCGGCTTATATGCAGGTGCGGCTTGTATATCTTTGTTTTATTATTTTTTTTAAATAGAGCGGATGCGGCTTATATACAGGTGCGGCTTATAGTCCAGAAAATACGGTAATTCAGATGATGTCAGTTAGCCTGTCGGAAGTTTCTGACGCTAAAACGTCATCATGTGAAATACTCCAAGCTCTTTCACACCACAGTCTACTTAGTGTATTTAAACTTATGAATTTAAAGAAAGATTGGGCTGAGCTCAGACATCAAGAAAGAACTGCTGCCAAAATTCCCAGAGAATGACACATCTATAAATTATTCAGCTTCAGTTCCAAAGATTGGTTCAGTTAAGTTCGTGCTGTTATTACTGTTTACAAGCACATTTCTTAAATGTCATGAAAACGTTGTGGAGGCAGTCAGCCCAAGGTTGGGCAGATGAGCTCTGTGGGGAGCAGCCACACTCATTAAAAACTTATGGTGGTACAAAGGCAAAGCTTGATGCTGGAGGTTCATGTTCAGCATGAGGATTAACTGGAGGGCTGAGCTTCAGAGGCAATCGGTGTAACTCAGAACGACTCAAAGATGCACCTCTGTCACATTTTTAAAAACCATCGCTCTCATCTTGGTCTGGACTAATCATTATGTTCACCATGTTTGAAAATGTGAGTCTATGCTGGAGTTTATATTCTTCTTAAGTTAGCACGAGACAGCTTGCCCAGTGCTGTTCAACTTAATCAAAGCCCAGTGTGCTTTGATTGATCGTCTCTTATGGCCTGAAACGACACCTCCTGCTGCTCTACATCCTCTTTGTTGAAACTTCAGGAAACATTTTTGCCATTTCAAAACATTGTATGCACTCTTGTGCAGGATAAACCATCAAATAAATGTATATTTTTCATACATGGCACTGAGATACCCTTAAAAACACTAACAAATGCTAATTTTGTCACCACTGAATCATTAACATATTTCTAAGTACCGGTAATATAATGTGTACTATAAATTACAGAAATCTTCCAAAATTATTTCACAAGAATTTAAAAAACTATTAAATGTCATGAAGAAAATGAAAACTTATGGCAACAGTGGCTCGACAAGCCCTTAATGTATAGATTTTACTTACAGTTTCTCACAGTGAACTTGGTCCACTTTGTTGGTTTTATGGCGCATTTCCACTAGTACCTACTCAGCTCTACTCATCTCTTCTCAGCTTGACTCAACATGGCATGGTTTCGTTTCCATAACAATCAGCACCTGGAGCAGAAGTGGGCGGGGTTAGAGTGAAGCTGCTGTGACGTATTTGATTGTGTGATCTAAATGAAGAAGACAACACTAAAGATGTAGAACATGGAGGAGATGATAGATGTGCTGCTGGGTCTGTGGCTTGTGTTCCATATCAAGTTAAAAAATGAGAGTGAGAGAAGCTTCAAACGGCGACGCTTTTTAAATTTTATTTGTTTGTTTCGGCGCTGCTGAAAAGTCAACTTGGAGCCGTGAGCAGCTATGAAGAGACAGAGCTCCTGGTGGATCTGGTCGTTCCTTATCGCCCGTCTAGATCCCTTTTTAATTCTCTCCTCAGCACCAGGTTTATGAATATCTGACCCTCAGAGTTGGATCATGAAACAGACTTTTGTGCTGCCATTGCCTGTTGAATAAAATCAACAAGAAGCCGCCATCAGAGTCGCTCTATTGCTCATTTCCTCCTCCTGACTCAGACGTCTGACTCCAACCCCCCGACCAATCGGTGGCCTGTAGTGTGATGATGTCAGATACAGCCGACTCAGCCGCTTAGAACCTCGGCAGAATAGATACAGAAAAGTATCTACTCGGCACGTTAGACCCCTAGTGGGAAAGAACCAAACCGAGGCGAGGTGAGTCAAATGGGCTGAGTAGGTACTAGTGGAAAAGCGCCATTAGTGAGGACTGGAGCAGCAGAGTTCTGGATGAGCTGCAGTTGTCTAACTCACTTTTAAGGTGGACTGTAAAGATGCTGTTAGAATAATCAAGCTACTAAAGATGAATGCTGGACTAATGTCTCCAGGTCATCAGATCTTGATAAATTCTTAAGGTGATAGTAGGCTGACTTTGTTATTGCCTTAATGTGTTTTTCCTAATTTAGGTCTGAATCCATCACTACACCGAGGTTTCTGGCCTAATTGGTGGTTTTTTGGTGTATAGATTGAAGCTCTGTGGTGACCTGTAATAGTTTCTCTTTGGCTCCAAACACAATTACCTCAGTTTTGTTTTTGTTTAACTGGATAAAGTTGTGGCACATCCAGTCATTAATCTCCTCAAAGCATTTACCAAGACCCTGTACAGGGTCTCGGTCTCCTGGTGACATTGTAATATATATCTGCGTGTCATCTGCATAGCTATGGTAGTTTAATTTGTTGTTCTTTATAAACTGTGCCAGTGGGAGCATGTAGATGTTAAACAGAAGAGGTCCCAGGATGGAACTTTGGGGAACTGTGTGATTCTTGTCTGCTCAGATGTAAAGTTACCTATTGACACAAAGTACTTCCTGTTCTGTATGTTTTGAACCAGTTTAGTACAGTTCTGGAGAGATCCGCCCAGTTCTCCAGTCATTTGAGTAAAATATTGTGGTCAACTGTGTCAAATGCAGCGCTGAGATCCAGTAAGACTAAGACCAACATGTTTCCTCCGTCTGTATTCAGACATATGTCATTAACCACTTTGGTCAGGGGGTCTCAGTGCTGTGGCGCTGTCTAAAACCTGACTGGAAGGCATCACAGCAGTTATTTTGTGTTAAAAATGTTATTTAGCTGAGATTTGAGATGAGCCTGTAGTTGATCATTTGTTTGTGCTTTTTCAGCAGAGGTTTAATTACAGCTGTTTTTAGTGTCTGGAAACACACCTGACATTAAGGACAAGTTCACCAATTATTAACAGCTCTGACTCCAAAATCTTTGAGACCTTTTTGAAAAGTGTGAGGAGAAAAGAGGAGGAGTTCAGCCGACGTAAGATGTCCTCCAAGTCTTTGCTGTTAATGAGTTGAAAATGTGTCATGGTGTTGGAACCGGTTTTTGGTGGACACAGTACATATGCTGAACCTGCTGCTGATGTACCAACTGCCTGTATAATATTTTGTATTTTGTTTGTGAAGGATTTGCCAAAGTCATTATAGGCCATGTTGGGATGAAGTTCGGCTGCCAGTGACACAGGAGGGTTTGTTAGCCTGTCAACTGTAGCAAATAAGGCCCCAGCATTATCACTGTTATTAGTGATGCTTTGAGAAAAACAAATACTGTGTATGTTTGTCTGTTTAAATGCACTGTGCATACCAGTGTAAGTGGAGCAGAGTACTCTCATGACAGATGCTTTTGTGATCACGATAACCTGACTTGACTGGATAGGTAATTTGTTCGATGGATGGATGATAGATGGAAACCCCTTTGATTATATTAATTATTCTATCAAACAATGCTAACTACTACACCCCCGTTGCCTCACAGCAAGAAGGTTCCTGGTTTGGCTCGGCTGTTCTGTTGAACAACTGAACATGCAAGGATTTTAATTTGAACATGACCCTGCAATGGATTGAGCAAGTGTAGCAGATGGATGGGTAAATATATATCTATATGTCCGTCCATCTGCCTGTCTGTCTGTCCCATCAGTCTGGAACTTTGGGTACATCAGACCACATGACTTCCTTCCATTGCACTAATCTTAAGGCTTCCTAGCAGATTTAAGCCTTTTTTTCCAACCATCTCCATTGATAAGTGGTTTTCTAACGGCTACAAAGCAGTGTGTCCCAATACCTTGAGTAGCCTACTCTTCACAGTGTGTGTGGAAATGCTCTCACTTTCACTATTAAACACAGATTTTAGTTCTACTGTTGTTTTGTAACAATTTGATTTCACCAAACGTTCAATTGCCTCCTTCCAACCTCCAGACATTTCTTCCTTGAAGATGATGGTTCCCCACTGTGCTTTTAGTTTAAATAATGCATTGGACAGTTCTTAAGCCATTTTTAGTAGTTATCAGTAATCTCCTTAGATGTTTTCTTGTCTTGATGCCAATAATTTGACCTTTCTGAAACAGATTAACATCTTTCCAATTACCACAGGATGATGGTGGTTTAAGAAATGAGAAGCTACTAACTGCCTCAGTTAGGGTTAAATCACGTGTTGCTAGCTGAAACGTCATTATCCATCCAGCAATTATCCAATATGATACTCTAACCAATTTGCTTAAGAAAATCCTTTCATATATGTTTGCATGATATCGGACAATAGGCTCAGCGCGAGTAAGGGTATTGGTCTATCCTTTTATGCAGCATCATAAGATGATGATAATAATAACGTCCGAAGTCACAAACACCATTTAGAACTTTACCAAACAAAAGTATTGTATCTGTCATGAATGGAATGGTAGGTGCACTAAAGTGAAAAGATTAAGACATAAATAAAAAGGCAAAAGATAAGCTCAATATTAAAACAAGGGGACCTGGACATAACAGCACCCATAAATATCTTTTTCGATATTATTATCCAAATTATAATTAAGTTTAAGTACCCAGTCAAGTTCTTTTCTTATCACCTATTCCACACACTTAAAGACATAAAATATCACCATCTACAAAGAATCCAAAGATCTGTTTTTGCTTTTCTATATCTGTTCCCTTCAGGATGTCACTTGTTAACTTTTGACCATTGATTCTTTTTCTTTATTATTCATTTTTCTTTTTTTAGTGAATTCTCATATTTCCCAACAACTGATACAAAAATCCTCATCATACATTGTGTAAATCCCTTTGCTGCATCAAAAATAACTGAATCCCTAATTCCTCGTCTTTGATCTGTTCTTAGAGAGTTAGCCTAATATTACCGAGGGGCTGCAAGCTTCTAATAAACCCTGATTGATCTCCATCACTTAAATCTATCGTTAAGCTTTCAGATCTTTTAAAGATAATTGAACAATGCATTTAAAAGTGAGATGCATTTGAAAGTGAGATGCGTTATTTATTTTAACCCTTAATTTGAATTACTAAAATTGTTGGTTCACTCCAAGATGTTGGCATCTTTCCCCTCCTTAAGGGTTTTATCAAAGGAACTGAAAAGCTCAGAGAGTATAATGCCTTCCTAAATATTATTTGTCTTTTGCAACAGCTGCTTGCTAATTTGTTTGATTTTAGTCTACATGTTGCATTATCCAGTTCTTTTTGAATGATGCTGGAGGTCATATACTTACTCTCTGCTTCTCCTATGTCTGGTAAATACAATTTATTTCTTCTTTTATGTTATTTGGCTGGGAGCTGTTCATATAAATCTTCCTAATAGTCCTTAAAAGTCTTTTCTGTCTTCCTGTGTTCATACATTAACTAATTATTTATCACTTTATGCTATCATCATCTGTTATATATGTACTATTTACTACCTGCAATGTCCACTATCTGGAGCGGTATCGATGTAACTGTTGATATACAGTAACTGTTGCACCTGTAAAATATCAATTTCATACTGTGCAATAGAACTTATTCGCGTACCACTCCATATTTAAAATATCACCCATCTCCTCTGTACCTCATATTATCTGACAGTGACAGGTGTATATTATTTACAACGATTTTCTATTAATTTGTACATGCTAAGTATGTACATTGTATTTCTTTTGCTTTTATTAGTACTACTATTGGAGGTGAGCTAATCAGATCCACTCATCCAAAGCATTTCATTGTGCTGTTTACTGTCAGTTAATGTAGACAAATAACGGATCCATCAATTTATCTATTGATTAGTGTCAGGGAGTCTTCTGCTGAGGCGTGTTATGCGCTAGCCAGATACACCAACCCAGTATTTCACATTTTGATGTGAGACTAGGTTGGATACACAGCTGCCTCTCAGTCTTATTCGTGGCAGGTCCGTTGAACAAATTGTGTTTCTTCTCCTCCTTGTTACTGAGAATGTTGTGTTTTTGTTATCTTTAATGAGTATTTGATTCAATATCATATTATCCTTAGTGTTTTTTTTAATCGTTGGGGATTATCAAGTTTCAGTATACTTCACTTTTATATATTTTTCTTACTTTACTGACCTTACCTAGTCCTTGAGACTGCTTTATCCCTCCCCAATGGTGGAATGCTCCAAGCTTCCTTCGTTTACCCCAGGACAGTTTTTGCTTGGCTTTTTTCCTTTCTCATTGTTTAACGTGTGCACTTAAGTGTTGATTATAAAGTGTCAAGGTTGACATTCCCCCCAGCCTTCAGTTTCTGTCTTGCCCCGCCTGTGTCCCATCTGCCCTGATTGTGTCTGCACCTGTGTCTCGTCATGTCTTGTTATCCCCTCAGTATATCTTGTCTTGTCATTCCTTTGTCCCCTGTCGGACCGTACTGTGCTCCCCTCCATGTTTCCTGTTTTTGCTCCAGTTTTGATCCCTGTTCCTGTGTTAGTTTATGATCCTGCCAAGCAGTGCTTTTGTTTTTGGTCCTTGTCTTTTGGTGGAATAAATCCCTTTTTGTTGCAACTCCTGGCTCCTGCTCTCCTGCACTTGGGTCCTCAGCAAACCGAACCATGACAGAACGGTCCGACCAGGTGGACCCAGCGGGAGAGTACCTCACCCTACTGGACTTCCTCTGCCGAGAAGCGGCTAAGAACGTGCGCTGGGCCGAGGAGGAGTATCGGGACCCCTTTTGGGGAACACGCCTGGCTCTGGGTGGGCCCAGGAGCCTGCAGAGGCAACGACAACGGCGTCAGCGCCAGCGCCAGCCCCAGCTTGTTCCGGCTCCAGCTCTTGCTCCTGTCCCAGTTCCAGTGGTGGTCCCGGACGCACCTGTCCCTGTTCCAGTGGTGGTCCCGGACGCACCTGTCCCAGTTCCAGTGGTGGTCCCGGACGCACCTGTCCCTGTTCCAGTGGTGGTCCCGGACGCACCTGTCCCAGTTCCAGTGGTGGTCCCGGACGCACCTGTCCTTGTTCCAGTGGTGGTCCCGGACGCACCTGTCCCAGTTCCAGTGGTGGTCCCGGACGCACCTGTCCCTGTTCCAGTGGTGGTCCCGGACGCACCTGTCCCTGTTCCAGTGGTGGTCCCGGACGCACCTGTCCATGTTCCTGTGGTGGTCCCGGACGCACCTGTTCCTGTTCCAGTGGTGGTCCCGGACGCACCTGTCCATGTTCAAGTGGTGTTCCTGGACGCATCAGCCCCTGCTCCGAGGACCCGTGTCGCCCCCCAGCCAGCTCCGAGGACCCGTGCCCCTCCCCAGCCCGCCCTGGATGTGGACTGTGGGGACATCTGGAATCTGTCCCTTGAGGGGGCGCCGGCGCCCCTTGAGGGGGGGCCGGCGCCCCGAACCCGGGTACCCCCGCAGCCGGCGCCCCGAACCCGGGTACCCCCGCAGCCGGCGCCTCGGACCCGGGTCCCCCAGAGCCACGTCAAGTCCCAGAGCCACGTCAAGTCCCCGAGCCACGTCAAGTCCCCGAGCCACGTGAAGTCCCCGAGCCACGTCAAGCCCCCGAGCCACGTGAAGTCCCCGAGCCACGTCAAGTCCCCGAGCCACGTCAAGTCCCCGAGCCACGTCAAGTCCCCGAGCCACGTCAAGTCCCCGAGCCACGTCAAGAGTCCCCGTCACGCCCCCCGCCAAGACCCACGCCAAGACCCAGGCCTAGGCCTCGGGGGACGCCCCCCCGAGCTGTCTCGCCGGTCTGCCCAGTCCCCAGGACGGCCCCCGGAACGTTGGCCATGTGTTGTTTTTGGTCCTTGGTGGTCCTTGGTGGAATTAATCCCTTTTTGTTGCAACTCCTGGCTCCTGCTCTCCTGCACTTGGGTCCTTAGCAAACCAAACCATGACATAAAGTTAATGTTGTTGTGTCTTCTGTTGAGTTGAATGCTGAGGTAAATTTAATGAACAAGTAAGTCAGTCACCTCAATCTTACATTGTGCTCATTTGAAAGACTCCTTGAATGTCCTGGAATATGGTGCATGAGGTGTTGAATAATGTGTGTAATCCTTTTCTGAGACATGAAATTCCCTCCGTACATCAAATATGAACATCTCTATAGATCTCTATGCTTCCAGCATTGGATATCTTTTTCTCTTATTGTTGCTCAAGTCCAGTTTGGGATTGATAATCATCTTGAAATTAATGTCCCTTTACTCTTGAAGGCTATGCTCTCAAACCTCAAAGAAATATTTCCTTGCTGTTACTCTAGGCGGTACATATTCAGTAGTCACACTTCTTTAACCTCCTGTGTAGCTGTGTTAAAGAAAGCATTTTTAAGTCTGAATTCCTTTGATTTGTTCTGGGTTAGATAGCTGGGTTTATGACATATGTATTGCCTGAATACTTCTCAATTCTCCTCATTGTGGGAAGTACTGGCAGCCTGTTCAGGGTGTGTCCTGCCTTTTGCTTAGAGATACGCTCCAGCAGACCTCATATGGAAAAGGGAATGAATGAGAAGAAACAGCGTTTGCAAGACCCACTGGAGTGGCCAGGGAGAGGAAAGTCTGGGTTTTCCTGCTTAGTCCACTGCCCCCGCTAACCCCGACCATGGATAAATCGTAGAAGATCGAAGGATCGCAGGATTCCATCGTTTTTTTTTAGAGATATGTATTAAGCCCAAGTTGTTGGAGATTTTTTTCCACACTAAATCTCAACGAGGGTTGTCTTCAAACTTGTATATTACAGCTCAGGAAAGTGGGAAATCGCCAAAATCAGCTTATTCTCCATCATATTTGGGGTCTTTCAGATTTTCGAGGTATTGTTGCGCCTAAGATGAACATTTTATTCCTTTTCAGCGCAGGGATTGAAGATGGCACATGCATCATTGTTCCTAGCTACATTATGATGTGTTGCAGTAACAGATGGAAATGAATGGGTTCGAGAGCAGAACGTACTCCGACCGCATTCTCTTTGGCAGGCCTTGTAGCCTCACTAGCAGTACTAAAGCATTTGCCTCTCAACCCACTGATAACACCCTCATAATCCTA
Organism: Cololabis saira; assembly: GCF_033807715.1. Classification (NCBI taxonomy): domain Eukaryota; kingdom Metazoa; phylum Chordata; class Actinopteri; order Beloniformes; family Belonidae; genus Cololabis; species Cololabis saira. Next base: position 48,331,912 of record NC_084587.1, read on the forward strand.
GACAATCAAGAATGTTCTCTTTCCCAAGTCTAAGTGCTTCCAAAAGCAGCATTTTGTTATGGTTCAAATCTCAACTTAACCTTGCTTATTATATTTTCTTCAAACTCCTCAACCTTCTTCAGTTCATAGGTACGAATGTCATCCATCCATCCATCCATCCATCCATCCATCCATCCATCCATCCATCCATCCATCCATCCATCCATCCATCCTTTTTCCATATTCGCAGGTATACAGGAAGCCTTCTTATCCTTCTGACTGTTCTCTCATTTCACTTGTTATGTCATGCAGATATTAAATATTTGACATTTTTGGGCTGATTTCATTTTGTGAGTTTGCATCATTTAGCAATTCATTTAGCATTTTATTGTTTGTAACTTTTAATTTATGCGAGAAAAAAATGTGCTGTTATATATGAATAGTCTTGCTTCACGATAAACATCATCGTCTTTTTTCAATAACTGCTACTACTATACAGATGAACAACCATGGACGAGAAATGATCAATAATTCATTTTAATAGCAGAAGCCTTTATGCAAACTACAATACTATCAACGAATATTTAAGTAAACTTAAGACCATTCGGAATAATTGCAATTTCAAAAACATGGATCGATGCTGATAAAGGAACAGACTTTGAAATGGATAACTGTATAAATGGAAAGAACAGGAGTGGAGGAGGAATGGCTCTGTATGTGGGCAAAGATTTGAATTACAAGGTGGTAGAAAGTACGACAATTGCAACTAATAACTTGGTAAAATGCATAACAATTGAAATCTGTAAAAAAAACATTTAATAATAAACTTTACATAGAGCACCAGGCTCAAGTATTTAGGACTGGGTGGAGAATTTTATTATTTTTTTTTAAATATATCAAAACATTATTTTCATATATGCTGCTTATAACATTAACTTTTTTAATCTATATAAGCATAAAATGACAGATACATTTTTCAGCACAATGTAAAGTATATGTCTATATCCAAAAATCACCAAACTCAGCAGAATCCCATCCCATAGTGCTGCATTAATCGACAACATTTTCACCGATGACACTGCAAAGAATACAGTGAGCGGATTATTAATCAATGACATCAGTGAACACCTCCCACCTTTTACTCTTTCACAGAAACTAAGAAATAAAAACCCACTAAAACAAAAAATTCCCCCAGATAAAAAAAAGTAATTATAGACGAATAAGGACAGAGGAAACCGTGAATGCATTAAAGAACGACTTAATAAATCAAAAATGGGAAATTATATATAAAGAAAATGACGTAAATAATCCTTGTAGTATTTTCTTTAAAAAAAAAAATATGTTCACATCACTGTATTACCCAATGAAACAATGTACCAGAAAACTAAAATACATGGACAGACCATGGAGCACAAAGGGCTTGTGAAATGCTTGTAAAAAAGAAGAATACACTCAATAAAGAGTTTATAAAATTTAAAATTTAAAAAGCAGGGGATAAATATAAATGAATTAACTAATATCATAAAGATATGTTGGAAAGAATATTATAGTAAAATATTAAATACAATATTTTATGGGACACGAAGTATTATCAAAAATGGTTCCAGACAACACAGTTATCCTCAATATTTTATTGATTGTTGATAGTTTTAACAACTTTTTTTGTAAATGTTGGACCAAAACTGGCAGAGAGAATCCCTCATCATATGTCATCTGAAGACTGCAGCGAAGTAGGAACCCTAGTTCAATGTTCCTCACATGTAATGTCATAGATATGAAAATTGTAAAAGTAGTCATCAAGGGGTTTTTAGAACCACAAATATATATCAGTAATTTATAATTCCAAACCGGTATATTTCCAAATAAAATGAAAATAGCCAATGTTGTGGCGCTGCATTAAACTGGGGATAGACACCACTTCACAAATTACAGGCCTGTTTTGTTACTTTCACAATTCTCCAAGACTCTAGAACTTCATAGATACACATAAACAACTTTCTGATTGTCAGTATGGCTTCAGATCAAACAGTTCAACTTCACTGGCATCAGCCAAATCAATAGAGGAAATTACAAACGCAATAGATCACAAACAATATGCAATAGGAGTGTTTATAGACTTTAAAAAAGCCTTTGACACAATCAATGTTAACAGTCTAATCAATAAACTTGAACGGTATGGGATATGGGGGGTTACAACAGATGAAAAGTCACTTAACGGACAGGGAACAATTTGCATCCCCAGGGGTCAGTATTGGATCCATAATTGTTTTTAATATACATATAAATGACACGTCCAAAGTATCAAAATTGTTGAAATTACTTCTGTTCACAGATGACACAAATATATTTTGTCCCAGTGGGGATTTACAGGAGCTACTGGAGTCAGTTATAAAATTGCAAACTGAAAAAGCGCTTAAACACAAGTATATTATCATTAAATCTTAAAGGGAACCCTGCATATTAAGACATGTAGTCCCTAATTAGCCACAATTGTTCTCTTATACTAAAATATGTTGTTAGAAACACATAAAATAATCTAATTGCTTTAAAAATCTACAATGTTTATTACATATTTTGACCTGCGGGAGGCGCCATGTTTTACCTGCGCAATGTATTCTGGGGGCGATGACGTACGACGGTGGCTCTGGGAAGATAAGCCCCATTAGTTTAACTGGGACAGGTATCTAAAACATAGATGAGCAGCATCTCCCGGCCGTGGAGGCTGACGAGGGAGCCCATAAGACGTCTCGGTTCAGGCAAACTGGATCAAAGTTCTGTGATGCACGGGAGATCTGCAAAAATGATCAAAGTCGTGCGCATCTTACCAATGCATTAGGCTCCTGCGTAGACGGCGTAGCCTACGGCGTAGACGGCGTAGGCTACGCCGTAGCCTGCGTAGGCTACGCCGTAGCCTGCGTAGCCGGGGCTCTACAGCCCGCAGCGCTCCGCCACCCGCTCTCCGCTCTCCGCTCTCGCTGCCGCCGCCGGGATGGAGACGCCGGTAGGCAATATGCACGTTTGAGTGGGCATAGCCCCCCCCTCTCCCCTCTAAAACCGGCCTCGGTGCTGGGTGATGACAGACCCGACGCTGAGGGGACTGGCCCGGGACTTTGACGAAACGGGAGGTGCAGACTTCGCTTCAAATAGGCAAGAACATCTTTATTTAATTTAATGACGCCAGATCTGGCTGGGGTTTTTATTGTAGCATCGGTTATCTGCTAGTTGAAACGTGTGGTCTGTTAGTCTATCTGAGTTTTATGGTGTTTTTATAGTTCATGCTGTATGGGGCTGCACTTTTTTTTAATTTTATTTTACTTTTTTGTAGGTGCGCCGTCACCTTAATGTTCAGCTGTGTTTTCATCTGTGTTTCTGGTGCGCCGTCATCTGTTTAGCTGTGTTTTCATCTGTTTCTGGGTGTCAGAACAGTGGACGGGGGTTAGCAGGTGCCACCGTGTGACGTTACTACCCAGAATGTAAAAAACAATGGCGACCTACATATTAAATTATATTTTCAAATTTTATAAAAACGAAGACATCAACAAGGTTTTTTATATCATATTGTTATAATTGATACCAACATTTATCTTTTAAGACCTACATGTCTTAATATGCAGGGTTCCCTTTAATAAAACTAAATTCATGTTATTTGGTTATAGAAAAAAAGGCTACTCAGGTACAGATACAGGTAGATGGTGTGGACATTGAAAGAGTTTATGAGAATAAGTTTCTTGGTGTGATAATATATGACAAAATAAATCTCACATAAAACATGTACAAAACAAACTATCAAGAAGCATTTCAATACTGAGCAAATCAAAACACATTCTGGACAACATATCACTCCACATTTTACATTGTTCACTGGTTATAACATATTCAATTTCTGTGCTGAGTTTTGGGGCAACACATAAAACTGTCACTACCATCACTATCTATACTGCAGCAAAGAGTCATAAAGCTCCCTCATAGAGCTGGTTATATAGATCACACTAATTCACTGTTCCTGACATTAGAATTACCGAAATTAACTTATCTGGTTCATTTTCGGCACAAGTAATGTAGAAACAAACCAACATCCTGGAAATATTTTAGCAGAGCAGGAGATTATACTCCTCTCTAAAACGTAATAAAAGGATTACATTTTAAATGTGGCAGACAATTGAATAAATCTTCAATATGTGGAGGGAGAGTATGGAACAGATTATGTGTGGAGCTCAAACGATGTCTGAGCACGACCACGTTCAAAAAGGAAAACAAAAACATTGTTTTCACGAGGTACAGGGAGGAAGAGGGACTTTGTGACAGGTGCTTTCACCATTTAATATTTGCGTATTTACATTATTCACTTATTTTATCTTGGGTATTCATTTTCAAATATGTAAATAATTATGGGAATTGATTAGAGTATTACAGGCTGTAAATAAGGGTTATGGCTTAGTAAGGTGGGTAAATGTATTCTTCTTCCTAGTCCTTTTTCTGACTTTGGGTATTAATATGTTGCTTCTCTTTCTTTTTTTAGCATCTTGAATTGTTTATGGTTTTTTCATTATATAAATCTTCAAATCTAAAATCTCCATCTCTAAGTGATTTAAACCTTAACCCCTAGTTCCTAATGACCAGGCCCGGTCATTGCCAGAGAAAGATGACAGGTTTAAGCTGTGTTTGGTCATAGCAGTATAGTTTATACGCATGAGGCATTGCAAACAAACAGGAAAAAGTTAAGATTCCCTCAAGACCATTTTAAGGATGACTTCAGTGTTTTCCCAAAAGTGTGTGAATGTGTTTGGCTCATGTAGGTCCTGCAGGAGCCTCCTTGTTTTCAACATTATGCATGTATTATTTTTGTTTGCAGTTTTGGAAAAGAGCACAATAAAAAAAGTTTGGGCATCTCAAGAGATTTGAGTAAGAAAGGTCGGGTGATAAAGTCTTAATGGCCTTGTGAATACTCTCACTTCCTAAATTATAGTCATCACAGATTATCAGAAGATAGAAAAGTGTTTGCAGGTTATGACTCCTCAGTGATTTTAATGTAGCAGTTAATAGCAAAGGGTGGAAGTTCTTTAAAGAACGTCACTCATAGGATCGCCAGAAAACCAAATTACACAAACCTTTTCTTCATCCCCACAACAAAATTCAGTATCAGAGGCTTGCAAGCAGGTCATCTCTGAATCATCGGTTCAGAGCCTGGAAAACTGGTGCTATGATTGCTTCAAAACCTTGCTGGGCTGGATGGGAGAACAAGTTATGTTAAGAGCAAGAGCCAGACTCACAGGATCAATGCTAAAATTACATCTTGGTCCACCTTGTAGAAAAGAAATACATGAAAGGGGAATAACATAGGATGGACACACCATGTGACAGCAGCATCGGAAGCCGTTTTAATTATATAAAAAATAAAAATATATATATTAGCACCGTGATTTGGTAAAAACCTTTATTCATGACATATACAGTATATGCATTTTAACCTTGCAGGAGATGTTAGTTTCTGAGTTAAGTGCGTGAATGTGTGTGTCTGTGTGTGTGTCTGTGTGTGTGTGTGCGTGCGTGCGTGCGTGCGTTTGTGTGTCCTTCACCGATCATCTTCGACAGTGGGATCTAACATATTTTATTAACCAAAATCACCAAAGTGAAACATGAATGACAGTGATGGGTGCAGTGTGAGTAGTGTGGTGACTGCTGTAAAAAAGACAGACATGTCAACATGAGACGAAATAAAAACCAAAGGACAAATAGAAAAGTGTATGTGTGTAAATGTGTGAGAGTGTGTCAGAGAGAAAGACGCATGCAGGTGTATAAGGTCTGTAAGTATTTTTGAATGTCTGTGTTACATGCATACATGTATGATCACACAATCAAATATAAACATGCAAAAATGCACTTATAGACACACACAGTTTTGCTCTAACACAGTTTTTTGCAATGGTACCCGGTGCTCTTTCACCAGAGAAGGGCTCATGAACATCAGGACTACCACGCCAGAGGATTTATTCAAAAAACTGGAAATTTTGGACATTCTGATCAAAGGTGCTTATACCTTTGCACATGTTGTGAAACGCCGGCATAGAGGGAAACGGGCCAGTGAACTCGTGCGACGCCGCCAGCGCGGACTACGCACACCGCAACCAGAAATATTTCTCCCTGGCCAACAAAATTGAGAAACAGGGACTTTCATTCATCTGCAGTTTTGTGCTTCACGGAGACGTGGTTGTGTGGACTAATACCAGACTCTGCGCTGCAGCTGGCAGGATTCCAACTCTACAGCGCGGACAGAGATACGGAACTCTCCGGCAAAACTAAAGGTGGAGGAATCTGTTTCTACCTCAACAGTGGTTGGTGCAAGGACATGACAATGACCCAACAGCATTGTTCTGCTGACCTGGAATCTTTTATCATAAACTGTAAGCCCTTTTATTCACCCCGTGAGTTTGCTTCTTTCATCCTGGTTGGCATTTACATCCCACCGCATGCCAACGTGCTGGTTGCACGGCGCGTGCTCGCCAACCAGATACTGAGTGTGGAGAACAACTCGGACTCCTTAGTTATTGTCACCGGTGACTTTAACAAAGGTAACCTCACCCACCATCTCCCTAAATACAGACAGCATGTTAAATGTCCGACCAGGGAGGCTGTTCATGGACTTTAGTTCAGCATTCAATACCATCATCCCCTCCAAGCTCATCACCAAACTCTGTGATCTGGGCATCAACACCTCCCTGAGCAATTGGATACTAGACTTCCTTCCCAACAGACCCCAATCTGTCAGATTAGAGAACCACACCTCCTCAACCCTCATACTAAACACTGGTGTCCCAAACAGCTGTGTGCTGAGCCCTCTCCTCTACTCCCTCTTCACCTACGACTGCACACCTGTACATGGTTCCAATACCATTATCAAGTTTGCAGACGACAGAACGGTGATTGGCCTCATCACCAACAACGATGAGTCGGCCTACAGGGAAGAGGTCCAGCGCCTAGCTGACTGGTGCACCAACAATAACCTGGCCCTCAACACTAAGAAGCCCAAGGAGCTCATTGTGGACTTCAGGAAAACCAAAGGTGGCGCACACATCCCCATCCATAACGACGGGACAGAGTTCGAGCATGTCACCAGCTTTAAGTTCCTGGGTGTCCACATCTCCGAGGACCTCTCTTCGATCCTCAACACCTCAACCCTGATCAAGAAGGCTCACTAGCACCTCTTCTTCCTGAGGAAACTGAAGAAAGCCCATCTGTCCACTCAGATCCTGGTGAACTTCTACCGCTGCATCATCAAGAGCATCTTTCCCAACTGCATCACAGTGTTGTATGGCAGTTGCTCCATAGCTGATAGGAAAACTCTCCAGCAGGTGGTCAAAACTGCACAACCGATCACCGGTTCCCCACCATCGAGGCTGTCCAGCACAAAAGATGTCTGTAGAGGGCGCACAATATCGTCAAGGACAGCTCTCACCCCAGCCACAGACTGATTGCCCTCCTCGCCTCAGGGAGGCGATACAGGGCCCTCCTTTCATGGACTAGTAGGTTCGGAAACAGCTTCTTGGACTCCACTGACTGGGATGTGTTCAGGGCTGCTACCAACAGTCTGGATGAGTACACAGAGGCTGTGACGTCGTACATCAGCTTCTGTGAGGACTGCTGTGTACCATCACGCACCTGGGTGAGTTACAACAATGACAAACCTCACAGCCAAACTCAGAAGGATTCCTTCAGGAGTGGGGACAAAGACAGATACAGACAGGTGAAGTACATGTTTAGCAAGGCAGTGAAGGAGGCTAAACAACTTTGGGAGCTGAACATCTGCTCCCTCACCAAGAAAGCAGAGGATGTACTTCCTGAGGCAGCTGAAGAAATTCAACCCGCCAAAGACAATGATGGTGCACTTCTACACAGTTCATCCTCACATCCTCCATCACCATCTGGTACGATGCTGCCAACGACAAGGGCAGGCTGAAGCATGTCATTCGGTCTGCTGAGAAGGTGATGGTCTGCAATCTGCTGTCGCTCCAGGCCTTGTACGACTCCAGGACTCTGAAGTGCGCAGGAAAGATTCTGTCCGACCCCTCCCACCCCAGTCACATACTCTTTGAGACCCTCCCCTCTGGCACAAGGCTGCGGTCCACCAGGACCAAAAACTTACGCCACAAAAACAGTTTCTCCCCATCTGCCACTAGCCTTATTAACCAGGCCCAGAACCCACCCTGACACTCTTCCTCTCCTCCACACCCCACCTCTGTCATGACACTTCACCTGCACTCGTTACATTAACGCTCAGCTCGCACTTTGGAAACTTGCACTGTGATCACCTGCACATTGTTGGACCACTCTCTCATTCAACTCACTGAATCACTTTACCCTCTATATATTATTTACCATGTATATATTATTTACCATGCATATGTTATTTAGAAAAAATCTGTTGCACCAACTCCGCCAAAACAAATTCCTCGTATGTCCAGTAACGTACTTGGCAATAAACCTTTTTCAGATTCTGATTCTGATTCTGATTCTGACTTCAGTTCAGTTCAGTTCGACTTTATTGTACTCAAAGGTAAATTTGCCTTGCAATAAGGTGGTCTAGCGAGTCCAGCAACAAGACACCATCAGTACATAGATACAAACATACAACATCAACATAACCATTAATCACAACATAAAAGGTTAAAACCTTAATGATATAATAATAACAACAACAACGCTAACAGAAAAGACATCTAAATCTACTGTCACATTCCCACACTGTCTCATCGGCTTCATGTCCCACATCTGTTTGGTCCCAACTGCAGCTCCTCACTCCTCATCAACCAGCCAGCATTTAAGCTGCACTGAATCCTCAATCTGTACCAGATTGTCTTTGCAGTATACACTAATTTACAGCACTCATTCTCGGATTGACGTCTTGGTCTTGACTCCGGATTGCCCCTGTCCCGACCTTCTGCCTGTCCACGACCAGTTCTTCGTATGCTCTCGCAAACAAGATGGTCACTGCCAGCACCCAACACAGCAGCGACAAACAAGAGGGCACAACCCGCAACCAAAGGCAACACCAGGACAGCTGCAGGGCACTCCCCTGCACACTAGGATGCACCAGCCAGCAACAAGCCACCCCATCACCCTACCCACATCCATAACCAGAGGCATGCCGCAGCCCTTGAGGTCCCCACTGCAGGCGATGCCCTGACATCAGACCCACACACTAACCACTCAGGCCCCCCAGGGCCCCCTGGGACCAGCCAGCAAGATCTCAAATATATCTAACTTTTCTTCATTTTGAGTTTGTGTTTGTTTATTTTGGAATGTGTCTTGAGTGCATTAAAAAAAGAAAAGATGTGGCGTGAAGGGTGGAAGGTCCCAGCATCCCCAGCTTTCCCCCGTTGCTAAGAATTATCTCATATCTCTTGTCAGTGTTTGCGAATGTTGCCACTGCAGAAAACTGCTTTCACAATGGCTATTTTTAACTGAATTTAAATGGATTTTTTGCATTTTAATTGGTAGACATTGTTGACAATTGCAGAATCACTCGCTCTCGTTATTGGATCCCACTGCAATATTGTGGATAAACCGTGTTTGTAACAGCGTTCATAGAAATTTGGAAGCTCAGTGTTATTGAATGCTGTCTGAAAGAAAGCTTCTCTCACAGCAAAAGTTTCAAACGAAATTAAAAAGATCAACTGTTTGCAAAGTTATTAATTAACATTGCTGGATGTTTCAATATTATGCCCTGATTTTGATGTTTCCCGCCTTAATCAGTGTGTCATGTTCCAACAACGGTTGTGTTTGCATATAGCTGTATTCACCAACTACAACTACTTTATCAATTTCGTTGAAGCTGGATAAACCTTCTCAGAATGTGAGAAAGCATTGTTTAGACTATTTAATCTTTCCTCATCACTTCCCTAGGTATTTGCTCATAAAGATATTAAAGCCCTGGAAGCATGGCATCATGACTACAAAGAGGTCTGAATGGGTATGAAACCCAGGACAATAAAACAGGGGATTAGACATCATGTCGATACGTTAAAGTGATAAAAACTTGGTTTGATATTGTGACTCCATTAATTCTTGCAAAGCCAGCCTGTTTTATATGCCGCATCAGTACTCTGCAAAACTGCAGTTAAACAAGCTGGCTTGTTGTACACTAACAGCCCAAAATATAAATATATTTTAATACACCTTGTTTTACTGCAAAGCAGTTCAAATGAATCATATCTATTTGGTTGCTTGTTTCTGTTTTCCCAGTCTCCCCACCTCTATTTATCTGCTTGTACAGTGTTAACACAAACAGAAAATGTTCCCAGTTCAATTTCATGTCGAAATCGAAGCTGAATTACAATGATGCCATTTTTCTCTGTTTAATAATCCCTGCAGGCATTTCCTCTATCCTTCCCTTGGTTCCTCTTCTATTGTTTTTCTCTTTTTATTAGGCTACATTAGGCTTTACCATCTCAGCTTCATCAAAATGTATTACTTCTTTATATCTATTTATCTCTCGCTGATCTTTTCTGTTTCTTCAGTCAGAATTTTCTTGTTTTTAAATCTCTGACACATTCTGCCTCTAGTTGAAATATTAACAGATTGGTGATTTTAGAGCGAGTGAAATACAGCTTTGAACCAGTATTTTTTAATTACATGACACCCTGGCATTTGTTGTGTCCAAGTTTTCTGTCTGTGTTTGCATTTTTTATTTATTTCATTTTTTTTAAACTTTACCCAGGGCTGCCTTGATGTGTTTCCCTGACTTTATGTCTCCCAATGGAGAGAGCTGCACAGTTCGCCTGAGGCATTCCACGAGCAGGGAGACGGGCTGGCTTGTACAGTAACAGCATGCGTGCATATCATCAGTGCGTATCCATGTGTTCGAGAGGGAAGATGATTTCTACGGAGATAAATTGAAAAGGGGTCTGCGATTATGAGGGCGGCTCGGGGGTTTGTGTGTGCTTGCATGATGATTTAGAAGGTTGGAAGCAGAGTTGGCAGGTTAGGAAATAAATCAAGAAATGGTTGAACGTAAAAGGAGGAGTGGGAGTGAAAGTGACAATTGACACGCCACCACTGAACTTTGAAATAGTTTCTTGACCTGTTCATTGCCAGTTTCAACTGCCATTCTATCATCTGTTTCCATGCCAACAGAGATGTAAATTCTATAGAAAGCAGAAAAAAGGGGGCAGGTTACACGTTTGTGGAGAAAGCCGTAGGATAAAGCCATAGGCAGAGAAGTGAGGAGATGACAGTGATGTTAAGGGAGTTTCTGAGCGAGAAAAGCTTAACGAGGAGATCTGCAGATGCAGAAGAATACCATCCCCTTTGTCTTTCTCTTCCTCTCAGCATTTATCCTCCCTCCCGTCTGTCTGATGCAGTGGCGGAGAAGCCGCATTCATTCCATCATGCCTGGCCTCACTCAGAAAAACCCTCAACGTCACATTGTGTGCTGCCTCACCTCTCTCTGCCAGAACGCCACCATACGCCTTTCAAGTGCTGATAAATTGCCACCACCTGCCTCATTTTTCACCGTCTCATCGTCAAACACAGTGACACAAAGCCCCAGGGTGCTCCTCACTGATAACAAGAACAATCGCTGAACCTCAGGAACGAGAGAACGGATGATAGAAAGGACAAAAGGGTCAGTAGATAAGTGGGGGGGGTGCTGGGGAGGGACAGATAAAGAAATAAAGCATGAGAGTAAACAGCTTCATTTAGATTTTAAGGTAAGGACACAATCACAGGGAGAGAAAGGGTTATCTCTTATATTAGTTAAACAAAGTTGGAATATGCTATACTGTGCATACATTCAGCACAACAACTGTAGAGTTGTGCTCATCAGCTGTGAATTTTAACAGTGTCATTGCAGTCCCAACTGTAATATCATCATTTCCTGTAGCCGTGTAACTGTAAATCACACACTGTGCTTGTTATATCAGGCGCGTTGAGTCACGCTATAGATTCATTCAGCACCCTGCCGTCTTCACAAGACCCCAGTAAAACAGGAGAAAGGAACTGGAGGTCACACGTAGATGCGGAAAACACACAGTCGACTTAATCAGTTTCCCTTTACTGATGTGCTTTGACCCTTTTCTGTGACTTTTCATTCTGCTGATGAGGGATGTTAGTCAGAGGTGAGAGAGAGTGGTGCATGACCTGCAGGTTTGTGCACTTCTGAACTGTTCCAACCAATCTATCCATCCTCTAGCTACACCTGCTTCTTCACATTCAGGGTCATGAGGTCTGCTTCTCCAACCATTCATGGGGTGGAAATATCCTGTTTGGACTTCCCAACTCACCAAAAAAATACCAAAACAAACCAGATGCAATGACTTATGAGTTGGTTAAATCCTGTCAAAGACATAATAAGGACACTTGCAGATAAAGGTATGTACAGTATATATGAAACTATGAACACACTACCAGTCAATGGTTTGGCCACATTTCCCTAATATTGGACATTCAAGAAAGAGTCTCAGATATGAAGAGTTGTAGGGCACCCGGTCAGGACATAATCTACATCTACTGGGTAAAGAAACTCACTGAGCTCCATGAGCACCAAGGAGCATGAATGAATCAGCTACTCACAGATGGGACCCACCCCGAGTGGTTAACCCAAGGCTGCGCAGTCGCCATCATGAAAACCCCCCAGAAAGGAGTGATCCCGTCCACTTCCCTGCCACTGCACAACATGGAATCTCCTGACAGGCATCATGGCAGCCAAGATAAGTAGGCACATGGCTCCATATAGGAGAGCGGCCCAGAAGGGAATTGGCAGGGACATAACGAGCACGACTCCATATCTGCACCTAGAACTGCGCTGATTTGCTGCCAGCTTTTCTTACATGCATGTTTGTCACTATGCAATAGCAATGTCACATCATACAGGTGAGGATAACAGCGCAACTGCTCAGCCAGCCTCTCTTCAAAACATTTGGATAGTTTTTGACCTCAGCATCCAGTCCCTTGGGTCTCTTGAGTTCAGTATGGCCGTCCTGGGGTTGGTAGAGAGAGCAATGCCCGGGAGTGACTTACTGTAGGTAGGAGCACTGGGTGATTAAACAATCTAAAATGATTTGTTTACTGCATGAGCTGTTGCAATTTCTTTCTTTTTTGCACTTTAAATGGATATTGAAAGGCCTGTTTGAGTTTTTTATTTCTTAGTTATTTTTTTCATACAAAGAACTTTGGGAATTTTTTGTTTGTCAAACAAACAAATGTTTGTTGGACGCAATAATAATTACTGCTATGTTTTTGCCTTTTAAATAAGTTGAAAAGTATGAAAACATAATATGAACACAAGTTTACAGTTATAATTGCGTAAATTGTCTAAATTGTATTACTTCATATACTGTTTTGGGATTACATTTGCATAAAATGCTAAAAACTGAATTCTCAAAAATGAAAAACTGAAAAACAGCGAAAATGGAAAAAAAGGAAATGGATGTATGAATGTTATCCCAAACCTTTATGACGAATGAAAATGTATTTTTTATGTTTTGTAGTTTCTGTCTTAAAAGTTTACAAAAGCAGGATTACATCTTGTGATAACATACAAACTTTTTCTTCATGCTTTCTTCATGCGAAATTTTGGGGTTTTTCGGGTCGGATCGGGTGTCTATATGCGCAATTTTAATTCTCTAATTAGCAAAATACTGGATACCTTCCCCTGCCTCATCATCATTTGGCTTGCCTCGACGCGGGGCCCCACGGCTGCTTGAAACCCGGTCGGATTGGTGATTTTTGTAACAAATGTATCAAACGAGCCTTTTAGAGAGGCATTAAACTCTTCCATTTTCTTTAGTTTTTTTCTTTTTTCATCCCCTGATGGAAATTTCCTGAATCTGTCTCGTTCTCTCGACATTGTGTGACAGTTTGTTCCAACTCCACCCGTCTGGATCAGACTAGCTTGTGTCTGCGCTTGGTCTGATCAGTTGTATTGAACAACAGACACGCGCATCATTGCACATATATTTATTGACATGCACAGATTAGTACACATTTAGGTCTGTAATGGAACGTGACTGTTGATATTTATAAGGGAAAAAACGGCCCATAGCGCGAGGCCCCGTGCGGTCGCACGGTTCGCACACCCCTTGCGGCGGCTCTGGGTGAAACAAAGGTAATGGTTTGGTAGCTGAAAAACCTCAGTGTCACAGGTATTCCTTAAATGTACCAAAATGACCATTTTAGAATGTCTGTCTTAACATTCCTCTCCATAAATCTCTATAAAAACTCTTTAAGAAATCATTCTTGGTACAACATACATTGAGATATTAGAATGGACTTAAAGACCAAAGATCAGCATCCAAAGATAGATGCACTGTAAAAAAGTAATATTTTATGAGGTGTAGATGTTCTTATGTTGGATCATTTATTCTGGCGTGATAATATGTATACTTAATTTTACATTTCATCTGTAATGTCATGTATTGTCATACCAGATTTACTCCTGCAGCTGATAAGACATACTCATTTTAAATTAGGTATATGTTCAGGCTTAAGGAAGTGGTTAAAAAGCTATAACAGAACCTCAGGAATCTGTGACAACTTTTTTCAAAAAAGGCTATTATGTTCCATTTAAGCTTTTTCTAAAAACATAAAACTACTTTTTCTAAACCCTAGATTAAATTCTCTTCTTATTGACTCCACCCAAGGGCAGTCAAAATACAAGCTGCAGATCAAAGAGCACCAGAACACTTCCCCACAATTAATTCCTTCTGTTTCTCACTTGTCATTAAAGGTTCCAGCATTCAGCGACTGCTCTGTGGTGGTGCTTTGCACAGCTTCACAAATGCACATCCACTCGCTGCAGCATTTTGCTAAATGGAGTGAAAATGTTACATAATTAAGAGTGTCCCGCTCAGGCTTAACTAGAACTAACAGGTCTTAATATTCTTACAATAAGGCACTATGCAAAAATATTGAAGTCATGATTCTTTATTTTTTTCTGTGATGCACCTAACTTCATTTTCCACATTTTTGTTGAGGTAGAAGTAAAAATTATTCCACCTGGCTGGTCAGGATAATGTGTGCTAAGAAAACGCAGTTATACTTTCTTATATTTGACTTTTTATGAAGATTAAGAGATTCAAAATTTGGAGGAGGTGATGATAAAAGTATTAGAGTCTAAAAATCTACAAAAATAGATGGAAATATAAAAAGGTGTTTCCAGCCTTCGTCTTTTGTAAGATATGAATCAGTTTCAGTTTAATGCAGCTATTATAAAACAGCTCTTTTCATTTCTTCTCATAATATTGTTTTCCCTTTACAGCTATTGTTATAGTTTATACAGATATAATAGAGTGGAAATAGAGAAAGATTTTTTATTATTATCAGCTCGATACACTTTTCATGAGCAATGCTACCTTTTCATTATTCATTTAAAATGATTTAAAGAGAAGTTAAATCCTGTGCTCAATCAAATTTTCAGTTGGCTTGCACAAGCTTTCCTACTTTGAATGAATTGGTCTGCATCTCTTTCAGCAGCTACCGACCGAGTAAAACGGTTTAGATTCTAAACATACAGTAACAAGAGAAACCATGCAAACCCTTTGAAATGTAGTGGTTTATTGCATTACTTTACCACAACATGTAATCTGATCTTCATCTAAGTAAAAATAATGGACAAAAAAAAGTGCTTTAGCACATTCAACACTTCAAGTTCGTCATTCATAAGAAACGTCTGCCTATGTGAACCATGCCTCGCATGAAGCAGATCTCTGAAGATGGCGATGCAGCAGCACAGTGACCTCAGCATCCAACTAAATTGATTGCAGAATGGCTTCAGGGAAAGAAATTTAGAGGCCTCACCTTAACCCCATAGAGATGCTGTGAAATGACTTCTGGGAATGACTTAAATGCTGTGCAGGTCTGATCCAGAGCTATCTAACATCCTTGCTCGAAGTCATTGCTACCAAAGGAGGTTCAAATACCTATTACCTGCAAAGCTTCACTTTTTCATCCAGTACTGTGAATGTTTAATGGGTGTCTTCAAGAACGATACGAGACATGATGATTGTGTGTTTTCAACTAAAATAACATGCTGTTTGTGACTTAGATGAAGATCATATCAATCATCAGACCAAACTAGTTGTGATTAAATGTTTAGTAGTTACTGTCATTATTGCTGTGATCAGCATTAACTACTACTACTGCTACTGTCATTTAGCAGACGCCTTTATCCAAAGCGACTTACATCTAAGAGAACAACACAAGCAAGAAATCACATAGGAGGGTCCAGCTGGATAAGTGCTGGTCAGACTGGTGAGAGTCCAGTTGGACACAGGTGCTGCCCTGCTAGTGCCAGATGTTTGTTTGTTGTTGTTCCCTTCCCGCCCAACACAACAGTCCCTTTATACAGCAAAACTAGGTCTTAAATTCACCATCATAAAATAACATCTTGGCATGCAGCTTTCTCAGTGCTGAGTCATGCAAAGAGCTGGACAGATCTTCTAACTAATTCTGATGAGCAGAGAAGTTTACTAGATGCAGAAATGAGTCTTTAGCTTGCTCTTTAAAGTAGGTACAGACCCTGCGGATCGGACAGAGTTTGGTAGGTCGTTCCACCATCGGGGAACAACGGAGGAGAAGAGTCTAGTTACTGATTTCACACCACGTTGTGGTGGAAGCACCAGGCGTCTTTCACTGGCTGAGCAGAGCCAATAAAGGGGAGTGTATCTCTGGATGAAGTAGTGAAGGTATTGAGGAGCCGTTTGGGTAATTGTTTGGTGAGCCCGAAGCAGAACTTTGAACTTGATAGGCGCTGCAACTAGAAACCAGTGCAGAGAGGTCAGCAGCGGAGTGACATGAACATCTCTTGGGCTGGTTGAAGACCAGACGTACTGCTGCATTCTGGATCATCTGCAGAGATTTAATTGAGCACGCAGGAAGGCCGACCAACAAGGAATTACAGTAGTCAATGTGTGACATGACCAGAGCCTGAACCAAGAGCTGTGTCGTATTTTCTGTCAGGTAGGGTCTGATTTTCCTGATGTTGTAAATAGTGAATCGGTAAGACCGGAAAACTAAAGCAACATGGTCCTTAAAGGTCAGCTGGTACAAATGTGGTGGAATCCAGCTGCACGCGTATTTGAGGAGGTGAGGCATGACTGGCTGGACAGACAATAAGCTCAGTCTTGGACAGATTAGTATAGCAGTGGTAGAAGCCATGAGAGCTGATGATGTCCCCTGGTGAGATGATGTACTCTTCACTGGCTCAGTTGGCTCAAGATGGAAAGTGCCCTGACAGTGTATTTGAATAGAGTACAGCATTATAAAAGAAGTATCTGACTCCATTCTTTCAAGGAGTAAATCCAAACATGGCACTGCGAGTGCAGTCTAAAAGGTGCAAAAAAGAAAGCAAGTCTGTCCATCGAAATATACTTTATTTCCACTGCAGCCTCTTCTGAGGACAAGTGTGAATGTGAGACGATGGGGTTGACGTTACATGGTGCTTGAGATAAAACTAAATGTGACTATCCATAGACTCGGACATCCTTGGCACAAACACACAATCCTACATGTCCCCCTGTGTCTTCACCCGAAACCATCCTGGTGTCTTACAAACCACTTTCACCATGAGCTTGATCTTCTCACATGCTCTCAGCAGAAAATCAATAGGGCCTTTTTTTTGCTCCCCGAGGCTTCTAAAGACAAATCAATTGAGACCAATCTATTGTAATAAGGACGTGTCAGCCTTGGATGAGGCAAAGGGGGAGCAGCGAACAACATTTATTAGATTTTGCACCGAGGGGAAGACAGGCTCTGCTGGCAGGGCCAGCGCTTTAGTTTTCATTGAGTGGCTGTTATGTGAAGTCCACCCCTGCTTAGTAACTTCATCAGAGGGACGCTGCACTCCCACTTGTTCAGTGTTTTAATCAGAAGCAATGCTCCACTTTTTCAGTAATGACACTAATGTTCTTTCCCATAGACTGGAGGCTGTAGACATTAAGTTTAAGTTAAGTTTCAGTTCAGTCTTATTGTGTAACATTGAACAGTTTTGTTGATAATATTTAGTCTCAGACATTCAGATATGCTCGAACAGTACTCTGAAGCAGAAACGCTTTGGGTGATTCTGTTTTTTAGTTTCAAACATTTGTTTTTGCATAGTTCTCTTAAGGTCCCAGTCCAGCTCCTCAGTCTATTTGATGCTGATAATCTCCAGTGTGCTTCTGAAGAAGTAAATATGTTTTTTCTTGAAGATGCTTCCAAGCAGCTTGTTCACCTTTTTCACGATTGTAATGTTTTGAATATTCAAGTTGCCATACTATGCTCATTTCCAGCCATCTAATTTTAATCTCTGGAGAACAAGATTCACAAGCAGAGGTTCTTCCTGAAAATAAGCATATTTGGTTCAAGTGGAATTAAAATGGTGGGAGTCCTGGGGGCTTGCCGGAGGCCAGAAGTAATGGCTCATTAATGTGGAGAACTCCTGTTGCTGGTCACACACACATTTTCAACATGTTATCAGTGCTAGGTTTTTTAACATTTTCCGGAAATGGCCTTTGAAATGCTTGGTAAGAAGTATTTGCAGATCCACCGGGATAGAAAATATACTTCCTGCTTTTTACTTGGTCATAAACTTACTTTTTTACAATGACTGTGGAAGCATTTGGTTTTGTGGATGTGCATTACCTGGAGAATATGGCCATAAAGGAAACATTTTGCCTTATATGATGTTGTAGAGAACTGTTTTTGTTTTAGTTTTTTAAAAAGAAAAAAAAAACCTCCAGAAAGACGCCTTTTCAATACCCTTAAAACTGAATATTTTAGCATATTAATATTACATTTACTATTTTTGTACTTTTGTTTGTTTTTTGTTTTTTTTTATTTCCAAGATATATCTGATCTTTTGATGAACTTGCTTTTACGCAACTACTGGGCGGCTTGGAAACTGTCTTGAATGTTGTCCACTCATGAATAATCGTTCTTACTGTAAAATAAAATTAAAGTAAAACAAACTATTTGGAGTTGATTATTTTACATAAAATGTAAAATAATCAACTCCAAATAGTTTGGAAAATGGCCTTTAACAAAACCTTTTAAGAAGAAGCCTGTGCTCCTGCATTAGAACAGTGATGTATTATACATAGATTTTGTTGTGACTCTGTTAGCAGCAGCCACTACAGTTTATGGTAGTGCATCAGAATGTTTCCATATCTGTAATATAATATTTCCTCATTAGCAGCCTTGGTCTTTCTTTACTTAAGCCCCCTAGGGCACCTGGTATCTATTAAAACCCTGCCTTTTTTTGAGCTTGCCGTCCATTTCTATTCCAGGGTTGTTTTTACAGTACCTTTTTTGATGCCTCAGAATAAAAAAAACGTGGATCTTAACGGCGCAAAACTCGGCTCACTATTTTTCATCAAGCACATTATGAAGTATAAACTTCCTGAAACTGTGTCAGAAAGTTATAAAACTGAAGTAGCACAAGTTTTAACTATTAACGATTAGATTGGCCGTCAAACTCATCACTGTCACTGCTGCCTGAGCACATTAAAGTGAAAACCCTCACAGTCGTCTTTACCTGTCACTTCCATTTAATTGATTGGTGGTTGTGTAATGTAAAGAGTGCATCTGGAGGATTTTCTTTTATCTTCTAACATCTTTCACAACACTGGTGACAGACCAGGTACAACGGACTGCATTTCTTTTACTTCTTTTATTTCCCCTCCCAGTCCAGCCTGTTTGGTGGGCTGACGAGTCGACCATTCCCCTGGTCGTCATAGCAAGCGTTCATGGCCTTCATCTCTTATTTACTCACTACACCTTTATAAAATATCAAATGTCAGTGATGCTCTATCAAAAAGAACTTTAAACTGTCTTTTGGAATGAATTATACATTTGTTTTGCACCCCTAAATTAATTTTCTCTGACCTGAAATGTAACTTGTAAACAAATATAATGTTATCAGACTCAGATTTTCCTGACTCATGTTTATTAAAGATTTTTTAGATATGATTTTTCAACATTTCAATAAGATTATTTGGAACATAAATAATTGATGTGTGAGGTTGCAGATCTCATTGCCATGTGCACCTCCACTGACTGAAAACACACACTCTTTTAAACCATTATGTTTGAAAAAAAAAAACTAAAAGAAGAAGAAAAGAGAGGGACTGAAATAAAGATGGTGTTCAGAGCAGTTGTGTAAATGAATCACTATTGCAGTGTCATCATCCTTTCATCGCTCAAAATAACTGCCAAAATCTGACTCATGAATACAATGTACAATGATTGACATTTATAAAACAGAGTTGAATAGAAATGGTGTTATAAAGGCCTTTCACTGGTCAAAACTGGAAAATACTGCAGTCCATTTACCTTCACACACGGTAAATGGACTGGGTGGAAGTACATCCACAGTTGTGTTGTATATATGAATCGATCGAAAAGTAATTCAGTATCGTGGCACATAATGAGCTCTGGAGTGGACCAGGATCTGTTTGGGCCTTTATTCGCCTGTAAAAGTTTTCTCTCCCCGGCTGTTTTCTCATTTTCCTGCTTTTCTCTATATTCAGACGATATATTCCACTTTGATGGCTCAGGCGTCTTCCAGACACCGCTCACTTCTATGAAAAGTGGCAGCTACAAATGCAGTTCAACAGGCTTAATAAACGTTTTAATGGGCAGGTTGATCAAGGTTTTTATGAGGTAATATACGGTATTCATTAATCATTAGAGTTGATTTATACTACATGAAATTGAACACTGATTTAGAACCGTTGAAGTGATGTCATCTTTTCTTCATAAACATAACTGTCCACGTATAATAATACACTAATTAGCTTTTATGTTGGTAAAGTTCTTGTTTGAACCTTTTTGTTGTTTTTGATATAGAAATGAAGGAGCCAAATGTTTTATTTTCTGCACCATTTAGTGCTGCAATAAGATTAATAACTGAAGTTTAACAGACATATTTGTTGAACCCGTAGCAGTCTTACCAAAAGCTTTGCTCAATTAGTCACCAAGTGTGAGATTTTTCCTAGAACATCATTTTAACATTTTCAAAAGAAGATATTTGAACACTCAACAAATGCAATAGTTTGCTATATTGGTAAGAAAGCACTGTAGAGAATAAAGGTTTTGAATAATTGAACTGAATCAGGTTTTGAATAAAAATTAGGTGAAATTGTGTCCAAAAACCACCCAGAGTCCATACATCCCAGTCTTTAATCTCTCTGTCCTTTATATATTGTCCTTCTCTCCACTGGATCTGGTGAAGTTCAACTTGGTAGATTTTGTGTAATGCTGCTCACTGGCAAACGTTTCTGATGTTATGATGTTATGTTCAATAAAGAAAAAATCGACAGCATTTAGCTGATGCATTTTTACTCAAATTGACTTTAAGTGAGGAGCAACATTTAAGCCGCAGTAAAGGACAAAACTTTCACATGCACTGAGTGCTGAATCTATTTCAGCCTTTAAGTGACAGAATAGAAATAGAACATCTGCAGAGGTGCGAAGTGAGTTGGGCTTGTTAGGGTGTCAGAAGCGTCTGGAAAGGAGGTGTTGACTAAAATAACAGATTCTTTGTTGAAGGTGGAGAGGGACACCCCTGCTCCGACAGCATTCGGTAGCTCGTTCAACTGCTGTGCAAGCACAAATAAAAACAGTCAGGCCTGAATCTGCCTTGTGCAAAGAGATGGTAAAGGGAGGGATGGATGGATGGAGAACAGTCCTGAGAGGAATGTAGTGGAGGTGCAGGAAGATAAACCCACATGAATAACTGTATATAGCTGAGTTCCTACCCAGCTGTTACAGGGAGTTTTTTTTATTTTTTATTTTTTTTATTTCTACTATTGCCCAGCTCTCTGTGCATGCATAGGCCAGATTATTGCTTTTTAAGAATTGTCAAAATTCAGAATTAATAGACTTATAACAAAGCGGATTCAATTAGGTAATTGGACCATAAATAATCCTGTAATACCAGATGTATCGTTTTTTAAACATCAATTTCTGAGACTTCACTTCCCTCCATAATCAATAAAATAAAAAAGTTTTATACAATGAAAGAAAATTTAAAAAATAAAACAAATACATTTATGTTACATATAAATAACTAGTGTATTCATAATAGAATATGTATACATTATGTATACATTATTCAAAAACTGTTAAAGACAAAATTGGTGTGTGTTCTTGATTTTGAAAAAAAAAAAGGATTTCCTGTGTATGATTTCATATGTCATCCGTTAAAGGGTAAAGTAGCTGCACGGGGGGTTGGTGATTAGCATTGTTATCTCACAACAAATCCCAGCAGGGGTCATTCTGTCTGGATGGATGGATGGATGGATTTATCCGGCACTGTTACTATGCAATGTTGATGAAGAGCTTGGTGGTTTGCATTATCTTTGCTCTCACTGCCTTTATGGGGGGGGGCTTGTTCGGACCACTGGATCTGACCAGTTGGAACACACTGCTTTTACGGAGTGATAGGAATGTTTAAAGGAGCAATGTGTGAGATTGGAGCAAGAGAATGAGAAGAAAAAAGTTCAGTCGTATCACAACAACAATGACTATGTATTTGGCTGCTGAGATTTCTACTGAGTGAAGGCTGAATTATGGTTCCGCGTTAAACCAACGCAGAGCACACGCCGCTGCCGTGACGCCGTCGTGAATCCTCCGGACTTCTCCAACACTCCAACACGTTTCTCTGCGGTGCAGTACCCCCCGCGAGCGCTAGGGAGGTGCGACCTTTTCCTGAATGGTTTATCCGACTTTTCCGGTCACAGTGAATCAAAGAGATAAGGACAACTATTGTACAAAAAAACAAAACAAAATAAATCACACATACACGAAAAAAGAGCACTGAAAGTTCACGACTGCTTCACGAACCGGAACGGGAAATGCGTTGCTTAAGCGAATCAATCACAGCCCTCTCGGTCTGCGACCTCTTGACGTGTAGTTACAATTTGTGGGAGGTGCACGTCAGGCACGGCGTGGCGTGCGGCGTGGGGTGCGCGGCGCAACCTGCGGCGTAGGCTTGGCGTTGATTTGTTGCAGAACCATAATCAAGTCTTTAGTGTGCTAAATAACTAGCTTTGCCATGCAGTGATTCTTGTAATACCCGTTTTTGCCATGTGTGGCTGTAGTGAGCAACATAGTAGCCTCAGTACAGTACTTTTCTCGCTTCTTATGCATGGCTAGACCACCTCCCTATCAGCTAGTACAGCTGTACCCCTCCATTTAGATTGGAGTATGGAGTATGAATTTAATTTTTGGCTTCACATTACACATTGCTCCTTTTAAATGCTTTTTTGTCCAGAAAATATGGAAATGTGTATAAGCTATTAGTCCTCACTGGGCTGTTTCACGGGAACTCATGGGAAGTGCCACGAGATCATATTCCAATGTGTTTGTTGAGCACTCATTTCTCCACCACAATTTTAGTTTGATCACTGGTGTCGGCTTTTCCAAGCAGCAAATGAGTGTTTTCTTCTCTGAATAACTGTCTTTATTACTGTATGTCTTCATACTTGCCCTCTTCTCTGTTTAGTCTCTGTATTTCAACTACATATGCGCACACCTTTGTCTGCAAACACTCATCAAAACCCCGGAGAGAATAATGGATGCAGCTCACAGATTCAAGCCACTGAAATGATCACACACTGATCTGCAGCATCAGCATTTCCCCCCAGCCTTGACATCCTATCAGTGGCTCCGGTGGCATTATCCCTCTCACATGCTCGCTTATTCGCTCATATTGTCCAGTAGTCTCCAGAGTGGAAGGTTGCGTGAGCTGAGTTTAGCCTCATAATTATGCAGTTTTTTTCTCTGCAATATGTGCTTTGTTTCCTCCGTGGGAAAAACTGTATCTCTTGCACACGTGCTCACACCCACCTCTAGTTACATACGAATCATTTCTCAGTTTAAAGAACCCACGGCCTCTGGGCCTTTCCACTCCAGTCTATCATGATGTTTTTTCTCTTTTGTCATTCATAAGCCGCAATGTGCATGTGAGTAGATCGACTCACGTCGCCTGTGAGTTTTGCTAACGACACTTGTATGCATCACGCCCACTCTAGCTCATTTGCATCAGGATATCACGCTGTGTTACTACAGGCAAGGACAGAGTGTGATTTGTTGGGGAGATGATCAGTGAATCAGTGATGTTGATTTTGTGCTTCAGACTCAAATGTCATACAGATGTGTTTCTGTCTCTTTGCTGTTGTTTCAAGTAGCAGCTACACTTTTATATTTTTGAATGGCATATCACACAGCAGAACATATTGTATCTACTGTAGCCTGTATTAAATCCTTTGAAGCTGAATAGGTGGTGCTGCACAGATTGTTTTATGTGTTGTTCAATTCTCCTCTGAAAGGGTGTACAGTAGCAGAAGGACATTACACAGCTCCATCGCCTCCTTTTCCAACCATTCAATGCTACAGCTCAACTATCTTGTAATAGATATACACCCTCAAACATCTTTATCTCCCATGCATTTCTGTATTTCTCACTTCCTTTCTCCTCAGTCTTTTTTTTCTGTATGGCTGTGGGAAAAAAGTAAGAAAATCATACTGGAATTGCTGACTTTTTCATCATATTTGATACTAAGAAACTTTGAAACAGTGTTAGGGGATGAATTAAAATGAATTGGATTTAATTGGATTTGATTTACCAGTCAATCTATGTTTTACCCGTCACCTATAGTCATGAGCTGTGGGTAGTGACCCAAAGAATGAGGTAACAAATACAAGCTGACTAAATGAGTTTTCTTCAAAGGGTCTGTGCACTAAGCCACAGGGATAGCATGAGGAGCTCAGAGTGAAGTCACTGCTCTTCTGCATCAAAAGGAGCCAGCTGAGAGAGTTTGGGAGTTGTTTCAGACATGTCTCATCAGAAAGAAATCCTGGAGTAGACCCAGAATTTCCTGGAGAAGTTGTATGTCTCGGTTGGTACGGGAAAGCCTGTGTCCCCCCAACAGCCCTAGAGCAGTGGTTCTCTGAATCTTTACCGTTGATAAATGTTGTTTATTAAAAGGCATCTGAACATTGAGTTTAAGCTGAATTTGTTTCTCATAACAGGTCAACAGAGTAGGTCTGTAAGCACCCACCTCAACAAAAGGAACGACGGCTGGGCTGTAGTTTACGTTAATACAATAAAGATACAAGAAGAAACTTCTACAAGAGCAACCAGTCACATTTGTCCTTTACAGAACTAATGTCCACCTTGGGCCTGAATACCTTTAATCAGGGATGAGATGTCAGGCCAGATGTCGCCAGTCTAAAGTTATTTTGGACATCCAGCCTGGTATGAGATTTTGTTTCTATTGTTGCTGCTGAGGGCTCCCACTGACATGCATGTCGTGCTGAATGGGAAAGTAACCTTCAAAACTCACTGTTTGATGAGTTTGGTTGCGAGAGCATGTCTTTTTGTTTCCATTATGCTGGAAATATTTTTATATTTAATCAGTGTGGTCCGCGAGCTCATCTTGATATGTGCGCATCAACAGCAGAAACATCTTTATGTGATTGTCGAGACTGGAGGTTAGCTTTTGTTCAGTCCCCGTAGTCAAATGTAACATTTGATGGCCTGACCAACTGTGGACATGTATACCATAGACTAAATAAAGCCTTTAAGAAAAAGACTGCCATGCCATCACTGAAGCAAGTGAGAGAGATAATTAGATAGATGTACAGAACATGCATGTTGCTTTGGATGGAATTGTGAATGAAACAATGGTCAAAGACTCCAGCAAGATGATCTATGAGAAAGTGGAGAATTGTTTCTTCTTCTTTTGAAAATCCATTTGCTTCTTCACTTTCACTTTGACTTCCTTGTTCCCATTGAGTCTGATCATTTGCTCCTGTGTCTCTTCATCCCTGAATTTATTTTTATAAACTCACTCTTTCCCTTCCTCCCTGCCCATCCCTCTGTGTTTCACCCTGTCTCTTATCATGTCATCATATCTTTTGTTCTTTTGTAGTTTTCTTGGTTTTCTAGTGAAGGCTTTTGTTTTGAGCTTTGCCCCTGCAGCACTTTGAGTTAAATTAAAGGACTTTTTTTTTTTACTCCTGCCATCTCACATCCTCCTGCGTTACGGTCTTATCATACTCAGTCCATAACATCACTACTGTCATGTTCAAACATTGACGGATGCTGCGATCTGATGCTGATGGACCTTGACCTTGGAGTTCATTTTGACTGTGTTTAAAAGTTGTTCTTGGCTCCCTTTGCTACTATTCGTATCATCTGTCTCTTCCATTTGTGATCAGTTTCCCTCTTGTGTCCACATCCTGGGAGGTTGGCTGCAGTCACGTGAACACTAAACTTCTGAATAACATTTTCTGCTGTAATCACAAGAACATTAAGCTGCTTGGAGATGGTCTACAGCAGTGGTTCTCAAATGGGGGTACACGTACCCCTGGGGGTACGTGAAGGCACTCCAGAGGGTACGTAAGATTTTAAAATATACATGTATTTAAAAAGTACCATCCATGCAAAAATCCTTTAAAAATAAATATTTCATAAATAATTGAGGAAAATATAAGTCTAAATTCATAAAATGAATTTTATCTTCCGGAGTAGGCTAAATTTTCTGCTGTAATCACAAGAACATTAAGCTGCTTGGAGATGGTCTACAGCAGTGGTTCTCAAATGGGGGTACACGTACCCCTGGGGGTACGTGAAGGCACTCCAGAGGGTACGTAAGATTTTAAAATATACATGTATTTAAAAAGTACCATCCATGCAAAAATCCTTTAAAAATAAATATTTCATAAATAATTGAGGAAAATATAAGTCTAAATTCATAAAATGAATTTTATCTTCCGGAGTAGGCTATTCAACTTATTATCCTAAAACCGCAGTGTACCCCCCACACCAGGATGGTTCCACCTAACCTGTCAATCACCAGGCTTCACCTGTCAATCACTTGGACCAACGATGGAGTCGTGGTTGAAGCGTAGCAGCAATATCTTTATGTTTAATAAATCACTTACTGATGGCACAGTGCTCTGTTTTAGGTCTTTCTTTTACAACCAAAAGTGCTTTGCGCTGGTTAGGGGGTACTTGGCTGAAAAATTATTTCACAGGGGGAACATCACTGAAAAAAGGTTGAGGACCACTGGTCTACAGTACTAGCACTTATCTTGAACATGCGTGTCTAGAAAGTTCTTTCTGGTCTCCTCAGATAACTTTCTCCTTTGCTTTCTGAACACCATGATAGAAAAGACTGATGACGTTTCATCCTTCAAATCATGGGTAGGTTATCCTGATCCTCAAGTGCAGCTGTCCTGTGTTGTAGATGTCACCTGATTCAAATGAATGAATCATCATTAGCTTGTCATCAAGGTCTGCACATACAGTATCTGTCATTTCTATCAGGCTGTGCTGAAGCAGGGAACCATTTCAAACTTGTAGGACACTTGTGTATCAGAATCACCTTAACTCACAAGACTGAAAAAACCTGTGATGGTTTAGTTTAACATGACACTATGTACCAACTAATTCGTCCAGGTCAGTTTCATTAGTTTGCTCTTTTAAATGAACATGTTAAACCACAATTTATAGGGATTCCTCTGATTAAAAAAAATATATTTAGTGAATTAAATATTTCAAGTTATTTCAGTGTCCATGGTGGAGTTTTCTTTCTTTAATGGAAGGTTCCCAACAACTGACTGCATGTCAATATCCCGTTTTCTCTTTGCTTGCTTCTTTTTTTCTTCCTTTCTCTACCTCTCTCAGCCATGATTTTTTTATTCCTACTCCTCTGGTAGCAAACTGTCAGAAAGAGCAGTGGATAACATTGCACCGACCCAATCAGAATTCAGAATGGCGGGCATCTCATGGAAGCAGTTGTCAGCGAGCAGCTGCTTCAGACCAGAAACCATGACGACAGAGCCAGACAGGCGGGCAGGCAGGCAGACGGAGGGAGACGTGGACTTGATGTGGCCAGAGCTGAACTTCTCACTCTTCACTGATTTGCTGCTTGGAATTGCTTATAAGTTTGGATGTTGTAGATGTTTTTAAAGTGACAGTTGAGTCAACCGGAACAGGCTTAAATGGTAGAGGTTACTTGATGGGATTCAAATCAATACTGTGTTCTCTCAAAGTACGACATGTATGTGTGGTGTAGGACCGTCAGAGTCACAACAGTAGATACCCCTAGCCTAATTGGAGGCACTATGAGAGTTTTTCTGTAAATAAGGTGAGCCAGCCTGCAGCCTGGTGATGTTAGTGTATGCATCATTACTGCTGTTTGTGATGCACTGCAACTTTTTAGCAGTGCAATAATTGGTAGTATAATTCTGAAATCAACAACTGTGTTTTAATCAGAAGGACATATCGTGAAGCCTTGCTCTCATCACCAACCACTAAACTACATGAGAGCCATTTTTACAGGAGCATGTGCTACAGCATGGACCAACAGAGTCCCAGTAAAACATCAATGGTGTTTTAACAGGCTGGCATAGTAGGGATATTTCAAAATGACAGTAATGGGACAAGAACACCTACATTTTCAATTTCACACAGTTTTACAATGTAATTAAACTCCAAATAGACACTGAAGTATAACCTGCCCGGGTGACTGAGGTGTATTTTGGAGATTAGTGTTTGAATCGTTGCTGCACAGCAACAGTGCACATATAGCAGGTACATCATAGTTACATTCAGTCTAATACAACTTTTAGTTCATCTTACCTGTGTATGCCTGCATTTTAGATATTAGATTTTATTTATATATATATATATATATATATATATATATATATATATATATATATATATATATATATATATATATATTATAGAGTGAAATCTGCTTCAATGCAGCCAGTAACATCACTGTCCACCATTCCTGACTCTGATCCCTCATCCACACACGTCTCTGTAATAATATTTAAATCATTCCTCCTCACATAGCCAATTTTAAGACTTTTGCTCTCCTTTTCCGCAGACTTTGTGTCATTATAATTAGTGCATGAATTTGTCCACTTCCACTGCACAAGAAAGAAAATCATCCATGCTCCCTGCTGTTCACATCTTTACACCCTAAACTTCCTCTTCCTGCACATGCAAGTTACTTTATAACAGAAGCCTGTGCACGAGGTCTGATATAAGACATATTTGAAATACTTCTGTTAACAACCACAAAAAAATCGGGTCTTGGCAAGTACAGTGAAGTACAGGAATTGCACTTTTTGATTTATTTTTTTTCATCTAACTGCTAACAGCTAACTGAGATGTTATGTTACTCCTTACACGTAAAAGCAATGTAAATACTGCAGCACGTTATTTTGTAGCATCACCCCCCATTACCCTGTCTTTCACAAAGTCCTTGGTCAGACTTATTCTGCTCTGACTTTTCTTGCAGCTTTTGTCTCTTTCACATGTACTGCAAGTGACACACAGTGCTTAGCATGACAAACACATCTGGGATGTAGCAGAGACAGATTGTGTTGTGGAGAAGTGTCTTTTCTTTGGCCTTGATGACAGGAAATGACAACAAAAGTAAGTAGCAGACCAGGTTATGCCGTGGGCTTACGCATGCGGATGATGGATGGTTAATACTGGCTCTCTGGCTGCTCCTGAACAGCTTGTACGTTTGCCAGCTGAGCAAACTTACGTACTTTATGACCTTAGGAACAATATCTCTTACTCTGACAGAGTCTGGATTTACTGTATATTAAATGTACAAAGCACAAAATGAGTTGATGACTATAACTCTCTTTGGAAATGTCTGTTTTTCAGAGGAAGGGAATACAAGTTTCTTTTGAAAAAGTTGTCTTCTTTGATGATATTTACTTTTACCAGCTGTTTTTAACAGCTGTATGGCAGTAACAGGAATAGCAAGTAAAGTTCATGTAACATGCTTTGGGTAATGAGAGGCTTCACTTTACCCCTAAAGACTTGACACTTATGATTTGAGACTCATGAACAATTTTTAGTATGTCAGGATGATCTCCTGTATGTTGGAATATTATTCCCTTCCCTATCATCATTTAAATATTTACACATACAGAGGTGTGAAGGATCTAAATACAGGAGACCATGAGACAGGATGACAAACAAAATATACTTAGATTTTTTGCAGAAAGCACTGCACCGCAGATAATCCAAAAACAACACTGCACAGGAAACCAGAACACATGAACACCACAGGGCAGCAAACCGGGCCGACTGGCAGGGGAGAGACGAAAGACAAGACAGTATGTACTCTCAGGAGCTGACGAGAAAGGGCTGTGACCGATGAGGAGAGATGGGAACAAAGGAAGTCAAACCTGAAATAAACACACCAGGAGTCAGACTTTCAGACTGGAACAGGAGCAAAGCAAAGCAGCCACCAGAAAACCGTGAAGACTAACAAGACATCCAGCTTGTAATAAATGTGTGCAAGACACTAAATGCATTTAATCCAAACGACTTTCTTTTATGAATTATTTATTATTTTTGTATTAACATTGTGTATTTGTTATCAAAAATGCAGCTCAGTAACTCAGAATGTAAATGCAACCCTCAAGGTTTCTCCACACACTGACGTTGGGCAGGTTTTGTGTTGATGTCGAACTGCATTTGCTCTGCTGCTGCAAGTGTCTGGCATACACTTTATATTTGACCAAAATGTCACCTTTTATAAAATATGTTGTTGCTGTCAATTTGCGTCATGAAGGGACACGTTTTTTGAGAACGCAGCCTCTAAATTTCACTCGCTACTTGGCACCGCACCGAGGATGTTGGCCATAAATTTAGTGCTCCTGCCCCCCCGCCCCCCAGAAGTCGGTCAGTAGCCTGCGTAGGCAGCAGGCCTCTCCCGGGGACTGGCTTTGTGGCAGGTATCCCATTCTCCATCACATCGCCGTGTCCTCAACAGTCAGGTCACTGCTGACGTCACGCAGTTTAGGTCTGGGACCTGCTGCTGCAACATCTCACGTATTTTCTATTTTATCACGGATGACGTCTGTGGTAAAATGGAATAAATGAACGATTTGGAGTGAATCAGTAAGTCACTTATTTTAAAAGAGTGACCGGGCGGATCTTCGTCCTCACAGTGCAAGGACTACACCTACCGCAGAATGTTTAAAATGATCCAGGAAGAGTGAGAATAGCACAGTAATGAAACATTTTCATGAGAAACAGTTCCATCACACGGGTCTTAAATTGAAAAATTGGAGAATTTTCAGCACCGTGAGACCTCAGCCTGACAGAAGATTTGGTCTATCAAAGGCTCAATAAAGAAGTGAGAACTCTGGATTTATTGTAGTGGATTAAAATAAATATTTATAAAGAAATGTAAATGCCTGAATGTGTAAAAACATTTTCGATCAAATTCGTACAACGGTAAATAAAATCTACAGTCTTGCTTGTACAAGTGCAAACTAAGTCTTCAAGTACAAATCTCCTGTTCTCCAGCATTACCTGTTCCTCCAGAGCAGACCATTCTAATGTCCCTGCCGTAGCTTTGTAAGGGACGACTGATCTGGCTACTGCTCTCAGCGCCACAAGCTGAAACGGGGGCTTGGCTCGGGGGCTTGGGTCTTCTTTGTCATATGTTTTGCTTCATGATGCACCACATGTTCTCCGCTGGGTTTTAACATTATCTAACTAAGAGGCAATCTTGTCTGAAAAAGATGCCTGGATGAAAGCATACATTCCTCTAAAGATGAATATATGTTTCCTCACCAGATGTGCATGCTGCTCATTCTGTAGACACCAATGCAACGCCATACTATAACACATGCAGGCTTTTGAACTACCGTATTTTCCGCACTATAAGGCGCACATAAAAGCCTTTAATTTTCTCAAAACCAGGCAGTGGGCCTTATATATGATCATTACGGTAATTTCTGTTACTGTAGCCAGGGGGATTCTGGGTACTGTAGTCGGTGTCGCTGAAGTAACAGCGCTAAAAACTGCGGTTTCACAAAGGCAGGAATCGCCACAGACGTTGAAGACAACAGCAGCGATGCCGACGCGTATAATGGCGACTGTGACAAATCGGAGCCGGGACCATTGGATGCTGCACTCGCCCAGCTGTTCCATTCCGACACAGAAGAAGAAGATTTCGGGGGATTCGGAGATGGGGAATGAACTGGAAAAGTTCCCCTCCACGTTTGTTTTGGGAGTGAACAAAGTTTTCGGAAAGCTGGTTTTTATTTTGCAAATAAAGTTTGACTTAAGGTACTTGTCTTCTTGGTTTTTTTTTGCATTCCCTGTAGCGCAGCTCCATCAGGTAGATACTTAACTCAACCCCAGCCACTATAGTACGGTATCTTATCGTATAAACCGTGCGCCTTATAATACGGTGCGCCTTATGGTGCGGAAAATATGGTATTTGCTGGTAATTAAGTTCTGGTATTTAAGTTCCTGTTTTATTTTGAAACCCTATCTCCTTGTGTTTAAGTTCTGTCTTGACTTCCCTCGTTCCCATCTGCCCTGATTGTGTGCACCTGTCTCTTTATTGTCTGGTCCGCACTGCTTTCCCCACCATTTGTCATGTCAGGTTTGGTTTTTATTCATGTTTAAACTCTTGTGGTTCTTGCAAATCCTGCTGAGCAGAGTTTTTGGTTTTGTTTGATTAAAAAACAAAATCACCTTTTTTGGAACTCTCGCCTCTCTCCTGCATCTGGGTTTTATTCAACCACAGCCCTGACAGACAGTGAATTCAGGATCTGTCCCTGAGCCCTTGCAATGATTTCCATTGCAGATTCATGCCGGTTTTTATTGCAGCGCTGACTGAGTGCCTAAAGATTACTGACATCAATACTGATTTAAGCCCTTGTCCTGTCTGCATAGGGATTTCTTCAAATTCTAAAAATCTATCACATACCTTAGATGTGCAGCAATTTAGGGCTGAGCAATATGGACAAATCTTCATATCCTGGTATTTCTATGGTAAATACTGATATATATGGTATGAATCAATATTTTACATTAGTAAGGCTACACAGTAAACAGTACATTTTAAGTTGGTGCTACACACATCATGTAACAAGAACTCAACACAATATTTATTAACATGTAACTGGAAAGGTAACCTTGAAAAAAATGAGGTCTATAATGAACCTACAGTATATACAAAAATATACGTATATCTCTGCTCCATTGTGACTTCATAATTCCGATTATAAAGTCTGAAATTCTGACGTGATGAAATCCTACTCTTTTCCCTGGAAGTCATCTGCTCACCTCACAGTTTTATTTCCTCAGATGGCTCTAATTTGCTGTTAAGTATGAGCAAGAGGTCTTGCGACAGACGCAGAGATGGGGTGATGTTAAACAGAGAATATGAGCAAAGAAACCTCAGAGTACTTTTCTATGTACTCTGAGATAAGGAGAACAAACGAGGCGTCTCATAGGTACATTAACTATATTGATATATGATATATTCCCATTTACACATCATATCTACACTCATATGTTTTAATACTGGTCTGCCCCAGGCTGTACAGTGTAGCTCTCTGAAATGACACATTCAAGTTAACAGTTAGGATCGTCATTCTGAAATTGTTTCTCAACTTGTTGATGGAGTTTTCCTGCAGATTGGACAACCTCTGTCCATCTTCACTTCTGAGGGACTCTGCTTCTGTAAGGTGCTCATTTTTTACCCAGCTGGGTATAAAATGTCGCTGTTCCTTTAGGTGTTTCTTTGTATTACCACTGACTTTTAAAGCCTTTTGTTGCCCTTCTCCCAGTTTATTAAGATGTGTTCCTTACAGTGAAATTTAAATTGAACTAATACTGTTAATTAAAAAGGTAAAATGCTTAACTTTAAACAAAAAATAACATGTCTGTGTTCTGCTGTGAATAAAGTATAGATTTATGAGTTTTGCAAATCATTGCACTCTATTTATATTCATATTTTACACAGCATCCCATTTTTTCAGTCGGAGATGTAGTAAAAGATAATTAAAATGGGACATAATCTTTTTTAGAAGAGGCAAATAAGTGTAAATAATGACAAAATAGCTCATAGTGACACATATAAAAGTGATCCTCTCGGTGAACAGCCAGGAATATACTTTACAGAAAGGACTGTTTCCGTCTGAGTGTAAAATATGGATATGATTCTGATACAGTGAGCCAAATCATTTTGAAAATGTCTTTTTAGTGCATAAAACTGTGTCAACGTATGTGCATCGGAGAAACCAAGCTCCTTGGCCTGTCTTCAACCCCGAGCAAACACACACACATGAACCATGAAGTCCAGCCTTCGTGGGCCACATCAGAGCCCCGTTCTCACACACACAGTGACCCCAACAACCATGATTCATCGCCTCTGCGGTGCGAAGTGTAAAGGAGATTATTACCAGTGAAGGGCTGAAGATCTACTGCTCTCCCACCTGCCCTGCAGAGGAAATGGGAAAATATTGCTAATGTTTACAGCCCCGTGAGCGTGCGTGTGCGGGTTAATGTTATGTGCACTTGCAGTGCCTGAAGCCTGACCAGCATGGCAAATCAGCTCACAGGCTTGTTTACCATCAGAAAAGTGCTGACTTCTGAGAATTCTGTTTGCAGGCCTTCCTGCTACGCGCGTGTCTTTACAGGATGTGCGTGCGTGTGTGTGCGGGTGGTGGCGTCACATGTTCATCATCATACGTAATTTCATATTTGCACTTAAACGATGTCAAAGTCTGTTGTTTTAGCCTCTAAAATATATGATTTGGTGTTTCTTTTTGTATCATGCATATTATTTATCTCCATTATTTTATGAGGACACTCAGAGGGGCTCAGAGGAATCCAGTGCTGGGGTAAATGAGAGCCCATTTGCACATGTCATGTAAATTATAGATCAGTTTCATTGCTTTCTAATGAGTTGTGAGGTACATAACTGCTCTGAAGTCACCAATCTCCCCAAGTTAATAAAGATGTTAAATAAGCCATCACTGCAGTTATCCTGTTTGCTGTTTTTCTGTCCAGGTTCTGATACTAGATATGCATAGACATTTTCAGTAGTCAATTCTGGATTTGCTTGATTTGCGCACATTAGTGCAGATTTAATCATATTCAGGTGCAATTTTTGCACCTGAATAAAAATTGCAACTGTTCTCAAGTGAAATTACAGCAGCCTACAGAAATGAATAGAGCATTTCTTTATTTTAATAATTAAAAAAAAATGTTTAAGATGAATAGCTTGACAGGTTTTATAGCGTGTTATCAGTTATTAAGGGACAAGAGTAGATAGAACTAACACCTAATGTTCCAGTATGTAGGATTCAGGAGGTTTTATAGAACTGCAGTATAATATTCACAATTATGTTCAGAAAAAGTAAAACAAATGCACTGACTGACCAAATCTGTCATTGTGGATACATGTAGACCTGACTGCCC
The DNA here is from genome assembly GCF_033807715.1 of Cololabis saira. Taxonomy (NCBI): domain Eukaryota; kingdom Metazoa; phylum Chordata; class Actinopteri; order Beloniformes; family Belonidae; genus Cololabis; species Cololabis saira. The sequence goes on from NC_084587.1 coordinate 48,367,145, forward strand.
CTCGGCTGCTCTCGTTTTCTTTTGTATGCCCACATTTGTGAAGCTGACACAAAGTTAGGCCCGAGGGCCAATGAGGGAGGAGCTCCGTCAGACCTTCCAGTAAAAACACTGGTCCGACAGGCTGGCAGAGAGGATGAAGCACGTCGACGTTGAAGCAACACTTTCATTCTTTCTGAGAGCTAACAAGCTCAGAAAGGATTCATGTAAACCTTTGGCGTTAAATCAAGTCATATTTATATATTATGCATGATTTAATACAAATTTAGCTCAAAGTGCATTACAAGCTAGTAAATTTAAAAAGGTTGTGAGAACATCTTCACAGATTTATACTGTATGAGAACAACAAAATGTTACATTATTAAAGTGACTGAAGCATGAACAAAGTCGTAGACTAAAATGATTGTAAAGAAAATGATGCAAAAATATGATGCAAAAAAGACAATTTATGTTTCTGGTATTCGTGGTTGCTGCTAGAAAAAAAACCCACGTAACATTAAGTTTTAAAGACATCATTTAGGCAGAAACTGAGTTCACCCAACCCCCTATAATTAAAGAATAGTCAAATGGGTGGAACCAGCAAGCCAAGGTTACTACAGATCCACCTAACCTCCATTTTCACAAATTGTCTACTTTGCTGAGCTCAAGCAAAGCTTTCATGTTAACTAGTGACTAATATGCATTCTGGTCAAATCTCCCCATCCACACTTATTCCAGATGTTGCATAGGTAGCTGTTTCCAGCTGCTTAGCTAAGCTTTGCCCTCCCAGGCCAAACAACCGCTGCTCACAGCAGTTTGTTAGTGTATCCATTCTTGTACGGCTATGATCAATGCCCCAAGTAGAGCTTTGTTTACTTTCATTACTTTCTAACTTTATCCATTTTTTATGTTTATCTACCAAATTTATATAAACTTTGGGGAAAATTGGTATTGTTCGGGGTCAAACAGCTCAAGACTCAACTGTAGCCAGTAAGAAGGTAAATTCTACTGCAAATGTATCCACATTTGATAAGTATATCCACAGTATTGCCCTGACTTAGTAAACTTGTGACATGGGTGTACAAATATATGAAACATTATATGTTTCTCAGGTTCCCCGGAGTCAGTGTTAGTGAGGATGCATACTACAGTACACCACTAACGAAAAGTTTGAGAGGTCCGTGAATGCATCCCTGTGGAATTTCAAATATATTTAAGCATATTTATAATAAAAAATGTGTTGTTAGTTTATGATTATGTTAGTAGTTCCAGTAAATCTGAATATATTATGCATGTTTTTCAGCTTAAGCTTAGTAAGGTGAGCATATTTTATATCAGTTTGCCCCAAACCCTGCTGCAAAACAAAGCTTCAGATTTACGATACTCTTATTCAGAAAGATTTTCTTTTAAATACTTCAAATTCTGTGAGGACATTGTGGCCTTGCATCTTTGTATTCTTCTCTCAGTTGTTTATTCAGTTTCTTTTTTATTTCAGAGGTTACCTATAGCAACAACAGTTCAACAATTCAACAATTCGCAAGTCAGTTGATTCCTACTTTCTTCATCCTTCAAAGAGCTTTCCTATTTCAAGAAATTTACAATATTGCTTGACACACAGCTCATGGAGTGTCTGACAGTGCAGTGAAGAGGACTAGAGAAAAGAAACCCAAGGCTGTTGACTAAACCTGAGCACGCTCTGCCAGACACCACAGAGCATTAATTTTTTACTTTTTGCAGTCTTTTATTGGAATATTTGAGTAGGTATGTTTGGTATTGCATGAAACTGTATTCAAGCTGAAACAGCCCATGTTTGTAATGCAGCAATTCTTCTCACAATAGCCCACTCAAGCAACAGCCCTCAACTCAATTTGTTTGAGTCATAAGCACTCGAAGAAGCTGGTGCTGGTTCAAACACTCATCATTACTTTTCCAAAAATAACCTTGTCATAATACAGCTTCATCTTTGATGTGATACATGGTGCCATATGCAATGTACATTTGTTGCAAGATACCACCAGAACGGTAATCTAAAGTCACTCTGGATGGTTTTTGCTGATGGTTTTTGCTGAGACGGCAACATGAGCAATGACTACATGAATAAACATGAGAAACATGTTGAGTAAAAAAGTTTAATGAGACAATGATCCCAAGAATTCCTTAGGCCCTTTACAGAACGCACAAGTGACTGGAAAGAGCTAATGGAAACCAACATTTTTATTCTATATTTAAAACATATCAGATTTTGTATTTTATACAACTATAGGATGCACAAAGAGAAATGGACAAGCCCTGTGTGACATCACACATAGGTTTCCGCAGAGTATCTTTAGAGCCAGTTTTTGGGGCCTACCATGTTGACCGAAACTGACTAAACCCCAATTTATCCAGAAATGGGCCAATCGACAGAAGTTCAGCCAGAGCCAACATGGCTATTTGTCACGGGGCTATCCTTGGTCCATCTAAGTCCCTCAGGCAAAACAGTCAACAGCAGTGATTGGACTCCAACTGGCCCTGAATGGTACATGGATGAACGGAGGTCACGGGGAACAGTCAGTTAAAGGACGACTCTCAGCCAAAGGCGGGAAACTGTTGGCCAGCCTTCACCCCTAGACCCTTCCTGACCAACCCAGAGGTGATCACGGCGGTCTATTAGCACAATTAACAGCACAGCCAGTCTATTTATCATTAAACTAAGTGTGATAAGGCTGATTATGCTTTCTTAGCTTTTCAGTCATGGTCGTCAATGTCTGTTAACACAATGGACTGCAATGCAACTGTCAGTTGATTAATAAAAAAAAAATATTTGGTTATTTGGTTAGCTTTATGAGGTACATAAAAATTCGATCCACAATTGTCTTTCTGATGACAAATTTGACATTTTAACATGAGGGTTAGTGGAGATTCTGGAGCTGCAGATCCAGGATCAAGTCCGTGTTGTGTTCTGGATGAAGATCCTTGTATAAAACAAGTAACAATGACTTGATAAAACGCAAACTTTAACATCAATTGCTACTCATAAACAATCTCTTAAACTCTTTGGGATTTCTCAATCAGCTTATAAGAATTTTATCTCGCTCTTCCTGCACAAACTACCGTATTATTCTCAGGCTAGAAGACTGACTTGTCGACACCAGATTTTTCGCATCTTTCCATAAGTGTTCGGAAGTATTAGGGTCAGGGTTCATACAGGGCTATTAAAAATGGTCCTTTACATCAGCCATTTCTTTATGCCGTTGACTTTGTGTTTTGGATCAGTACCCTGTTTCTTTTCATTTAATGATTCTGCCAATATTTAGCAGAAGAACAGGAAAATATACCTTTTTTTGTTTATTTCATCTTTATTTAACTACCCCTAGCACTCAGAGTTCTGACAGTGTGGATCAGCATTACTGTGTAACAACGATTAAACTGTATGTTGAGACCTTCAAACTTTTGTAGTTTTTCTTTCCTTTCATTTCCACATAACTGAATGATTGTGAACTTACAACGTGGATTAAAATGTCACACAGCTGAGGTTTTTATTAACATTCCTGATTCATCTGAAAATTATATTCATGTAACCCCACCCCCCGTGTCCCAGAGGGACATTGAAAAAAAAAAAAAGGATTATTCAATTTGAAAAAATCCAGCTCGTCCTTATTAGCTGTCTTGAGTTTCGACTGGAGCCAATCAGCTCCCGCTGAGGTTTACAATCAATCAGCAAATAAGAGAGGTTCACCTTCAGCTATTTTCTCTATCAGCCTCCTCGGGAAGTTCACCAAAGAGAGGGAAAGAGATTCAAAAGCACTTAGAGGAGTTAGAACACATAATACACAAGTGCAGTACACAAACACAGTGTCATTACAACCCCAGGGCCGTAATATCTCCAAATATGCTGGGTCAGCCTTGAAATTGTTAGATTATGTGACAGCTTGTATTTCTTACCTTCCATTTTCAAGTTATCCCTTGAATCACACTGATAAGCACAGTGTTCTTAGTATTGCAAAAAAGTATGGCCAAAGCTGCAGAAATGGGACTAAAGTTGCAAAAAATGTTGCTCCGAACTTTCTGTTTTGGCATAAAAGGTACTTAGATTTATTTATTCCGTGATAAGATAAAACAGGAGCACTTAGAGTTTTCCCTGTTAAACCACTTTTAAAAAGAGAGCAAACAATCCCTTCCTCCTCATGTTGGGCCTTTCTAACATTGTTTGACAGGGTTCTAGCTACATTGATGATTGGTCATCAACACACCTAATAATAACTGTCTATGGTCACAATAATGTATCCATATATGTGACTAATGTTTCTTAGAGTATGTTAACGTGGGAGCCCCCTCCAGCTACTGTGGACACAGCATGGGCCTCTTCTTTTCTCCTCTAATTCAGACCCAGGGTCAGCCTCGTGTAATATCCACTTTCTCATCATTATAACTCCATTACGCCGCCCTTTTATTGCCCATTCAGCGACTTGACCAGCACTGTAGTCGCCTGTAACGTGATAATAGCTCTCCATCTTTATCTCCAACTGCACCTCTCTTTCTTTTATTTCTTTACCCGTCTTTCCAGCACAGTCTCTGATTCTATTTTCTCTCTGTCATACTGCTGCACAGCGTTGCTCTCATCTAGTTTACTTGCCGATACTGATTGCCTCTGTGATGCACTGAAAGCATCCTGGGTGGCTATTCAGAGCAAATTGCTTGGTTTTGTTTTGCTATAGGGCTTTAACTAACTGGACTTGGAAGAAAGGCTGAGGCCACCACAGTCGGAGGTGAAAATAATGGCTAAGGCTCCTAATGGACCTTTCTCTTCAGCTCCAAGTTTTGTTGATGCAGCACATGGAATTTATCAGGCGCCTTTTCAACTGTTTACATGTTCAAATATCGAATCAGCTGATCACATGACAGCAGTTTAGTGCACCTGGACATGCAGACATGGTCAAGACCACCTGGGGAAGATCAAACCAAGTGTTAAAACAGGAGAAAATGTGATCTAAGTGACTTTGAACATGGGTGGTTGTTTTCAGATGAGCTTGCCTGAGCACGTCAGACAGCCAAACTACCGGGAATGGGACACACAGCCATCAGGTTTACTGTAAAGCGTCCAAAGAAGAGAACATCCCCAGTGAGCATCAGTTCTCTGCTCAAAAATATCTTATTTAATAACCCAACTGGGTGGCGCTCACCAAGACTGAACAACTTAAGATTGGAAAAAAAATATCTGGTTTAATGAGTCTCTAATTTTGCTGCTAAATTTGGATTGTAAGGCTTGAATGTATTGCCAACAATGTGAAAGAGTGGACCCATCCTGCCACAGTAGACTATATAACGCACAATATCACGAAATTCAAGAAACAGTTTCGTAAACATGACATTGAGGTCAAATTCCAACTACTGTCCCCAAACCTCTTTCCATAAGACCGGCGTTTTCCAACCCTGGCCCTTGAGGACAAGTCCTGCTTGTTTTAGATGTTTCTCTTCTTCAGTGCACCCCGAAACAAATGACAACCATTCATCTGAATCAGGTGTGTTGATGCAAGGAGACATCCAGAACATGCAGGACAGTGGTCCTTGAGGAAGAAGGTTGAGAAACACTGCATTAGGCCACGACTGGGAAATGATAGAACAGAATAAATGTGCAGCTAACACGTTCTAGTCAATCCGTACAGTATGTAGTTATATGGAACGTGAATACCTGTGTGATTTGAGATGTGTTTCCACTAGCGGGGGTTCTGGGAAGTTCTTCAGGGGCTGGATCGTGGACACGCATCTCCATTACCAGCAACGGCCCTGCAAAAGAGGCCTCCTGTAGGAGAGGACTCAGATCAGCCCAGACTACCTGGTGGGAGGTTTTGCTGATTGGGTCTTGTGAACACAACCTCTCTCTTCCCGCTCAGGCCTCTGAGAAATCCTCTTCAAGTTTGATTCCTTTTATCTCAATCGCTGCCACTGCAGGGTATGCTAAAAAAGCAACTAAAAACCCCAGAAACACCTCTGTCCCTTCTATGTTTTCTTTTTCTCTGTCTTCTTTTCCTGCATTCTTTTTTTTTCGTCTCCTTTTATCCTGTTGGCCATTTGCAAGCATCCTATTGTAAGCAGTGTTGTTTGTTCAGTCAATGGTTTTTGTGTGGCGCTACATTGTAATGGAGACATGGCAGCTAAAGATGCTGAGGACGGGGTCGGCCCGGCTAGAGGTTCCTATCTGGCGGGTTTAGCCTGGAACCCCTGCTAATGGAAATGCACCCAGGATGGCTTAAGTACTGTGTAATGAAGTTCTTCTATCCTCCTCCACCTCTTTCTTCACCACTGGATCTGGATTCTTTTGCAGTTGTCTGTTTCATGATGCTGAAAAGCAGTCATACTCTCTGGTCAGTACGATTAATTTTTGGTCTTAAGACAATCAGTTGATCAAAATATTGCTTAGACTAAGACATGATCAGCTTTTTGAACACTTTTGACCAAGATGTAGCGGTATGTATCTTAATTGAGAGCACTGCAACCGCTGTCTGATGCAGGTAAGAGTCTGGCTACTCAGAACGCTTAACAACCGTGTTTGAGATAAAAGGAATTAAAGCTGCAAGCAGCGATGAATGGGCCCTCGCGCATGCAATTTTCACCAATAAAAGTCAAGGATTCAAAACTAAGTCCGATGACACCACCCATGACTCTTTATGTCAAACCATTCAAAAGTTATGGCAGAAAATAGGAACTATCAAATATCGACCAATCAGAAGAAGGGGCGGGGCTAATTCATGCCAATGAAGGTCAACTACTCAAAACCGAGTCCGATGACACCACCCACATGTCTTTATCACAACCCGTTCAAAAGTTATGTCAGAAAGTAGGAAGTACCAAATATGAACCAATCAGATGAAGGGGGCGCGTGCTTTAACGCTTTTGACTGAGAAAAGTAATGCACATCGTCGCAGGATCGAGACGCACATTTTGATGTATAACACACCTGGGTGCACATTACGGTTCGGGCCGCATTAACGGCCGAAAAAATGGCATAAATTGCACCAAAATTACACGATTAATTCACTTCCTGTTCGGTTTCGGCCATAGCGCCAAGAGACTTTTCTTTAAGTTGCGACATGATACAGGTGTGTACCGATTTCCGTATGTACGTCAAACCGTATTGTGGGGTTTGAGGCACGAAGTTTTCTGGGGGGCGCTGTTGAGCCATTAGGCCACGCCCATTAATGCAAACATTTAAATATCAAATTTTTCGCCAGGCCTGGCTTGCGTGCAAAATTTGGTGACTTTTGGGCCACGTTTAGGGGGGCAAAAAGGCCCTCCTTTCGTCGGAAGAAAGGATAAAGAATTCCTACAGATACAATAGGGCCTTCGCACTGTCAGTGCTCGGGCCCTAAATATCCCTTTTAGACATTCAAACATTCATGTAAGACTTAAAGGCTTTGCTCAAATAGAGAAATCTAACTTGTTTTTCAAATCTGATCAGTAGGAATCTTGAATCACATTTGTGTGTAGATTTCAATCTGAAAGGCATTCTAGTGAAATTGTAGGCTCCATCGTAGGTGCAGCCTGACACCAGGAGGACCTTACACCTGGGCCTGCATAGCAGCGATCCTCCAAACTGCTTGCAGAGAATTCATTTTAGTTTGTGTCCACTGACGGATGCCTCCATACTGTTCTCCAAAGCGGTCTGTTCGTAGCTGCATTGATTCACTCAGCACTGCTGTCTCCCTTCATTCAACATCATCATTGTGTCAAATTGCAAGTGATGCAAAAGACAATTTGAAGAGGCCAGACTGAAATGCATTAGTGGAAATCCAATCAGAATCAAATTTGAGACCTCTTCCAAATGTGGTGTGGATCTGATTTCACATGACTGTTTTTTTTTTTTTTTTTTTAACAATCCAGATACAATCTGATTATACAGCAGAAAGGATTTAGGAAACCGCAACATAGATGGAAGGCCCAAAGGGTGTCTAATGTTTTAAACCACACGTGTCAAAACCCCCATGTGTCTTAAACTATCATATCCGTGTCTGAACAATTGTATTTTCTTTGTTTTCTGAAAATAAGATCCGTTTGTGCCATGAATAAATCACTTCATGCTCTGGGGTTGGAGTGCTTTCAGTCTAAGGTTAACTTGAATTTGAGTTCCCCAGTTCTCTTAAATACCTCTGAGGAGCTTAATAAACAAGAGCTCCAGCTGGACTTTGCATCTTTCAGGTGTTTTTACTGATCGGAGCTGAGAGCATCCCCTGAATTAATAAATGACCGCTTTTACCCGGTGGACATCAGCTTTGCTTACTTAAAGGCTTTAAAGATTTCACAGCTTGTGTCTTTTGTGTATACATACAATGTCGAGTCTTTTTAAACAGTGTATATTTCATATATTGTAGTAGATTATGGTTTTCTTGTTTTCTTCTCTTCTTGTGACAGATTACAGACGATGCAGCGAAGGAGCTCAGGATGAAGACCACCAAAGATTACCAGCCTCAGAAGACTCCTTAAAAGTCTGTTTTTGCATGTGTGTACAGTAGCACACAAAGCACAGCTAGTTTTGTGAGGGCCCAGAAGGACCTCTGAGAATAATTCTATCTTTTTATGAACCTGCTCCATATTCAGATCGGATATGGGTCAGACTCGTTCTTTTTATATACTGTTCTCATTACATTTTTGGGTCATTCAGCTTTTTGCACTGGGAGCCCTGGAAATAAATCATAAATGTCCTTGATATGCCACAGAGTGCTGGTCATCTGTTTGTGTCTGTGGGGTAAAAACTCTGTTTTGTGTGGTTTTATACACGGAGCCACGTGGGAACACTCAACAACACAAACATTGCAAGCTGTGGTTGGTATGTGCTCTTATAAATGAGATTTGGCCATGCATGCCGGGCTGGTACCAGGGAGGCAAGCAGTAAAGAAAGACTGGGGAGCGGAGGGGGCTGACTCTGCAGGGATGGTGGCCAGGAATAGAAGTGGTCGGATGGGGCAGTATCGATTAGCAGGAGGGGTCAGGGGATCCGCTGGGGGAGAGAGCACAGGTTGATCTGACTGATGCACATCTTCGGACACAGGAAAAGTACTGCACTGTAGATAGAGAGTGAAAAAACTATGAAAGTCAAGGAAGAAGGGCAAGTTCATTCTTTACTGAATAAGACAGGAATCTTATGACAAGCTTGGTGATTGATGCAAAGTTGAATCTTGCAACCGTGGATAAGTTCAAGGACTGAAGGGCACCTTAAATTGCCAAATAGTACCAACTCTAAATTTAGTTTCTAAAATAAATATTGCTAATTATCATTCCATATAGACAATGTAAACAAATCAGAAATAAGATACTCTTGAATCTAGAAAACTATGATGATGAATACATGTGTAATAATATGTAATAATAATTTGTGCCATAATCTACCTCACCAGGAAATATTTTTTATTTATTTTTTATTTTTTCCTAAATGGATATTTATGCATGATGTGGTGTTGGGTTGGTTGGCATATTTTAAAAACACATGGTATGCAGGTTGTGCATACTGATGTCGTCAAAAAGTAGTATGCAACATTGCATACAAAATCTAATACGCCAAAAAAAAGCCTTGATGGATAAATATAGGTTAATATAAACAATATATACAAAGTGCATGTACTCAAACAGCATGTGAGCATGTGTGTGGCTTAATACTTTCATGCTGAAGAATTCTGTCCAAGTACAACCAGACTCATGCAAACTGTGTTCATTCTATGACGCAATTTGTATCAGCAACCATTGAAATGAATCCTGTTATAGTTGTGTGTGTGTGTGTAGTGACTCTCCATGATCCCCAGTCTTAAAGGAGCTTGAGGCCGGATTGAGGCAGGATTTATGAAAAATATTCATATACGTTTTAAGTTTTAGTAATAATGTCAGATGAAGCGTTCCAAACCCAAAAGAATGAGCCCTCTAGTGTATCTCTCCGTTGCCTTGAACAGGCTGTGTGATGCAAAATGTGCTGCAATTCGGTCCCGAATTTCCCGCGCTGTCCTGCGGATGTGACGTCAAATGACGCTGCATGCACGTTCTCCCCGTTCTCCCGTGCCGGCTTCACTGTTGGCTGCAGTACCCCCGACGGCCGTCGTGGTGAAGGGTGGCGCTAGAGAGTCTCATTTCTTAAAAGGAGCCTCATGCTCTTTTAAGTCTGTAATTCAACCCCTTTCCTAACAAAGCCTAATTTTCGGCCACATAAAAGTGAGTATATCCCGGCAAGTACAGCGCACATTTGAACAATTTTGGTGTGGAAAAAAAAAGTAGCATGTGATTATAACGTAGGTGTTAAAATAAATGTAGAAATTACACATCCAGGATAAATAAAGATGGTACACAGCATTTAAAAAAAAATCCATTAAAAAGTGGCTGTAGACAGTGTTTTGTTTTTTATTTAAACTTTTTCCAGTGTTAAATGAATTAATTTTGCCAAAGAGTGGTTAATGCAGTCTTGGACCGTTTCAATCTGTGGAGTTTTAAACCAAAACACGGCTAGTGTTTAACATCTTTGCCTCTCAGAGTCGATTACTGCTACAGCTCACAGAAAACGCTCTCACAGTTATCAACCATTCCACCCTTAGTTACAGATGATCGCAGCAGGGCTCAAGCTCACCGTAGGAGATCAATATGCCTTACGTTCGTGATGGGATTTAGAATTTTATTTAAATTATATTTAATTCAAACATTTTTGGCAATCTGCAATGATGTGATATTAAACAGTTAATCAAAGCTTGCAAATAAAAAGCTCCACAACCGAGAGTTAACACTTAATTGCATATTTATTCATTTTTAAAGTTATTTTTCGTAGCTGTCTGACATTAATACATTTAAATCCACCGTAGGCCACATTTCAGAGAGTGTGCTATTACAAACTCTGTCAAGAATCTGTTCAGTTGTTCTTGGAATAATAGATGTGATGCATATGAAGAGCATGCCAAAAAAGTGTTAAGAAACCATCTTCCAAAGTGCATGTGAAAATATTTTTTATAAAGCCAATCCCCCTCCTCCTTGATGCTTTCATCCACCTCACAGTCGGTGTGTTGCATGAGAATCTCCTCCTCAGGTGAAACAACAAAAATGGTACTGCTCGCTATCAGAAAGCTGGAGCTGACCTTGCACCTGCCAGAAGTGACTGTAACTGTGATTCAATTTTAGAGTGCCGTTCTGCATCTTCAAGTAGATTCACTCCACATAGCTGTTTATATTTGACCATTTAATTTACATCAGCTCAAAAGGACGGGTTCCCAGTCAGGTCAAATGCCTTACCTTCAAGAGGTGACCCGACCTGGGAGGGGCATGTGGGTGGATAACAAACCTTCAAGGCCACTAAATTGTGTTTTTAACACTTTGAATACTTGATGTCAGGGTTTCTCATCATGGCTCTGACCTCTGGCGGGGCTTTTGCTTGAATTGAGATGAGGTTATCCTTGGACTCCTGACATGGGGCTCTACAGCGTGACTCTGCTCCCTGGTAACGCCTCTGTTCGCTGCAGGTGCTGCTGCTCTCCAACTGGCTGCAGGTAGATTCCAGTTTGTGGAAGTAGCGAGAGAAGGACATGAAGGGGACATTTTACCACATGACTTGACGTTTGGTGGTAAGAGAGGGGACTAACCTTGTGCACTTTTCCACCAGTGGAACATCTGCCCTCATGACTGTGGTTATAATAAGGTCAGCCACGTGTTCCTTTGAACAATTCACCCTTACTATCAGGACCCTAAAAATAATGATACATTCACAAAGTTTGATAGTTGGTGAAACAATTATAGGCTACTGTATACTGTAGGACAAGAAGTTACAGTAATGTACATTTAAGAACTCTTGACTTGGACTCAGACTCGTGCATTGACTGCATCAGGACTCTGAAATCAGAGATTTGTCCTGATTTTTTTTATTTTACTTGATATAAATATATACAATGATATATACCTACATTAAGATCAGTATTCCTTTGTATTTCAGGTGCATCTTCCCACATAGTTTATATCATACATCGGTTATGTTGGTGAACAAACTCATGGCACTAATATGCCAGGAGAAAATATTCCCGGGATTGTCTGATTATCCACTTTGCTTTTATTGATTTTCCTGTATCGGTTAAAGAAAAAAATGTGCACTGGCAAATTTTCCATCTCTAAAATATCCACAGAGAAGATGATGGGGTCAATTTCAGACTTCACTTGACATCTGGCAAGAATTCACGCAGAGAAGTAAGTGCTATAATAATGGGGTGTTTTTTTTGCTCACTATGTAGCAGAGAGAAGACTCTGCTAATTGATTAACTGGTGTCAAAACTCGTTTTCATTGTCTTTTTTTCACAGAGCTGGAGCCGCACTCGGTTAGCTCCATGACGTGAGCAGAAGGTTTGTCAGGAGGCACTAGCCACCATCAACCCTAACCCTAACCCTAACCCTCCTGTTCACCTTTCAGTGTTTATTTGTAAGTTAATATAGATTGTATCATGTTTTACTGTAAGCTACTCTAGACAGAAAGCTGCCAAGAGGCTTTAAACATGTAATCAAGGATGTCAATTTATCAGGTAATCAGAGAAGCGTACTTGTAAACATTTCCATGATAACACAGAACTCCAACAAAGTAGATACACTGAGCAGACTGTAGCCTGGGTACTCTAGGTTAAACTATTATTTAAAAACAACATTTTCAGATTATTATTCCATTAACAGAATAGTCGTTCATGTTTTCCTGGTATTTCAGGAATGCTCTCAAGGATTTCCTTCTTGGCTTGGCCATAATTGTTGCTCGCTCCCCTCTCTGTTTTTGTCTGGATGTGTTCTCCTTAGCTAATATGAGCCAGGACCCGGCTCACCTGCTTCTCATCTACCAGTCACACTGCAGTTTATAGACGAGCCTGGCTGCTTTCACTCAGCAGCAGTTCGTCTCATATCTTCTGGTAGTAGGCTCAGGGTCTGATAGAGGGCCACAATTTGCGCGAGGGGACACATTTGCATGGAAGCGCATATGCGCAATGGATGTGCATAAGCAGAGAGGAGAGAAAAGAGACCTCTAATCTGACCGCACTGATTGATGGCACTTGACATCTGACCAATCCGATGGGTGCGCGTGCAGGAAGGCTCTTGCAGAGCTACAGAAGGTGGGATTTCAACATGTCGTACAAAAGGCATCACGTATCACAAGTGAGCAAGAGGAGAAAAAAACTAAACACAGGAAACTCGTGCTTCACTTGAAGGCGGGTATTGTTGTTGAAATAAAACTTTGTAGCACAAACACCTGAACCGCCGATCATTAGATAGAAATCTCTGTCTAGACTGGAGAATTGTGTTTTTCCAGCGGCCCTGATGAACATTTATTGAACGCCTTGTTAACACCCACTGCATTCACCTCTGTTGAGGTTTTATATCAATTTAGGTTGTTAGGAAGTGTTTGACGTCATTGATGACTTTGCATCCAGAAAATAGAGACGTACGTACATCTGTTAAAGAGGCACGTGCATTATTTAGTTCTGATTTCAGACCGAGACCTGCTTTCAGTTTTTTGTGGAGGATTGAGGTGGTGGAAGTAACTTTCTCTGGATGAGTGATTGATGTTTATTTGTAACTCGGATTTGTTTATTTCAGTTTTAAGTTTTTTTATATAATATTTATTTGTTTAATTATTTCAGGTTAAACTTTTTTATTTAATATTCATTTCAGGTTGAGTCCGAGACGTTCCCAGGCCAGCCGAGAGACATAGTCTCCCCAGCGTGTCTTGGGTCTTCCCCGGGGTCTCCTCCCAGTGGGACATGCCTGGAACACCTCCCTAGGGAGGAGGGACATGCCTGGAACACCTCCCTAGGGAGGAGGGACATGCCTGGAACACCTCCCTAGGGAGGCGTCCAGGAGGCATAACTGAGAACGCTGCAACAATCCATCTGTCAATCTCATGCTCTTTCCCTCACTCGTGAACAAGACCCCCAGATACTTGAACTCCTCCGCCTGAGGTAGGACGTCTCCACCCACCCGGAGAAGGCACGCCACCCTTTCCCGGTGGAGAACCATGGCCTCGGTTTTGGAGGTGCTGATTCTCATCCCTGCCGTGTCGCACTCGGCCTCAAACCGCCCCAGCACATGCTGAAGGTCCCGGTCCGATGAAGCCAACAGGACAACATCATCTGCAAAAAGCAGAGATGAAATCCTGTGGTTCCCAAACCGGAACCCCTCCGGCCCCTGGCTGCGCCTAGAAATCCTGTCCATAAAAATTATGAACAGGACCGGTGACAAAGGCCAGCCCTGCCGGAGTCCAACATGCACCGGGAACAAGTCTGACTTACTGCCGGCAATGCGAACCAGACTCCTGCTTCGATCATACAGAGACCGGACAGCCCTTAGTAGAGGGCCCCGGACTCCATACTCACTCAGCACCCCCCACAGAATGGCACGAGGGACACGGTCAAATGCCTTCTCCAGATCCACAAAGCACATGTAGACTGGTTGGGCAAATTCCCATGAACCCTCGAGCACCCTGCGGAGGGTGTAGAGCTGGTCCAGTGTTCCACGACCGTGACGAAAACCGCATTGTTCCTCTTGAAGGTTCAACTATCGGCCGTAATCTCCTCTCCAGTACCTCTCCCCCTATAGTTGGAACACACTCTCCGGTCCCCCTTTTTAAACAGAGGGACCACCACCCTGGTTTGCCACTCCAACAGTACTGTCCCCTTTCTCCATGCGATGTCGCAGAGGCGTGTCAACCAAGACAGCCCTACGAACTCCAGAGACTTGAGGTACTCAGGGTGAATCTCATCCACCCCCGGTGCAACTGAGGAGCTTACAAAATACCTTATGCCACTTTTCCACTAGTCTCGCCTCAGCCCGGCGCGGCTCGACGCGGCTCCACCCGTGTGTTTTTCCACAGCCAGGGGAGAAGTGGGGGGGTTGGGGTGAAGCTGCTGTGACGTACTCGATTGCGCAACCGCTTTGTTCATGTCGGCGCTGATCAGAAATCAGCTGGAGCCGCGAGCGTCTGAGACTAAAACAGCTCGTCTACATCCCTTTTTTAATTTTCTCCTCAGTCACCAGGTTTATGAACATCTGCACCTCAGAGTTGGATCACCAAACAGACGTTTTGCGCTTTATAATAAAATCGCCGCGAGCCGCGGGTCGCTCTCGCGCTGACTCCCGCTTCCTGATTCAAACGTCTGACGGCCCCGCCCCCCGACCAATCACTGGCGCGGAGGGTGGTGACGTCAGAAATAGTCCCTGCTCAGCCCTGATAGAACCTCGCTAGAATGGTTACAGAAAAATGTATCGGCTTGGAGCGGCTCTACCCGTCTCAGCCCGAATGCAAAAGCGCAAAACGGGGCCGTGGCGGGTAGAACCGAGGAGAAGCGAGACTAGTGCAAAAGGGCCATTAGTGACCTCGGCTTGGGTGATGGACGGGCACATCCCAGAGTCCACACCCTCTGCTTCCTCAATGGAAAGCATGTCGGATTGAGGAGATCCTCAAAGTATTCCATCCACCGTCCAACAATGTCCCCATTCGAGGTCAACAGTTCCCCACCTGCACTGTAAACGAGCCCCAACCCCAGGCCTGGCTCCCCAGTGACGCCAATCCAGGTGGCGTAACGGTCCCTCATTTTTTATTTTCCATGATTCGCTTGTGAACCGCTCTTAGTCTGGTCCATCACAGAGGACCTACTCTACATGGGAGACCCTACCAGGGGCGTAATGCCCCCGACAACATAGCTCCTAGGATCAGTCAGGCAACACAAACCCCTCCACCACAATAAGGTGGTTCAAGGAGAGGACTGAGAAACACGTTTTTCAATTTTTGTTTTGAAATGCAAATATGACTAAATGCCTACGTTTTTCAGTTTTTTGATTTAATTGAGAAACAGAAAAGCCAAAGACTGAATGATAAAGAGATTATTATTAGTAATAGTATTGCTGCAAAAATGGAAACTGTGATGGATTCCCTCCCTGTCAGACCTTGTGGGCGGACCTCTGCTATCGCTGATGGATAAAGGCAGAATCTGACAGCTTCCTAGTTTTCCGGAGTTCCAAGTTTGCTCCTCAGGTTTCCCATCTTCAATCACTCAGTTTTCTCTGTCTCCCCTCTCCATCTCCGAGATTCATATGCCTGCAGCTCTTAAGACTCAGAAGGATATCTTTTCTTTTTCATTATCTAGAGCCCGAGGTTTCTGACAGAGGACAATGATCCTATTGACCTATGAAAGCTCCACCATTCCTCTCAATATTTTTTTAGTTTTTTGGTCTCCATTTCGATCCTTGTTCTTGTTCCTGGTGAAATGATCAACTCTATCTTCATTTGAAGTTTAAAAGTCTTAACTTTTTTGCAAAAACTGCTTTTTTTTCTCCAACTTCTGCGGCTCATCCATCTTGGGTTTGAGTCAGATCGGTGACCCTCATCTCTTAAGCGTATTGTAAAATGGATCGAGAAGCTTTTATTTCTCTGCATACATAAGTTTGAGTAACTCATTTAAAGCAGCTCAGTGATTTACAACAGCAGTACATTAGTGATTAGAACTGTCCAATTTAACTTGAGAGTCTATGAATCAATCCTTGAGAAAATCAAGTAGGAAAATGTTCCGCCTCTTTTCACACCTGTAACACAGATAAATGATGTGATAGCGATGGTTAAAGGGGACCTATTATGAAAAAAAACATTTTTTCTTGCTTTAACATATATAAAGTGGTCTCCCCTCAGCCTGCCAACTCAGAGAAGGAGGAAAGAAACCAAATTCTGCAGTGTCTGTAAATCCACCCGGATGAGCCGTCCAGTGTGATGTGGCTTCTACGAGCCGTTCAGATTCTGCTCCCGTCGTTACGGAACGACAGGAGCGATGGCCTCCGATGTGTGAAACCACGCCCACAACTAACTCCGCCGGCCGGAGCTTCCACCATTTTTTCGTAGCGGTGTATCGTGTCATTCAGGCAGCCAATCAGCACAGAGCCTCATTATCATAGCCCCGCCCACTCAGAATCCTGCATAGATAATGAAGTTAGAGAATGGGAAGATAAAAACGTGGTTTAGAGGCTGAATTTCTAATTTATTTAGCAAAAAAAAATCAAGAGCTTGTTTTTAAGACATTCAAGGCCTGTTTAAAATAGGTATTAGATGCCATAATAGGTCCCCTTTAAGTACTTGCACTCACATATGCATCAGACTGAAGAAATTCCACAGATCTTTGACCAAAAAAGAGCAACGATTAGATGAAGAGTCAGTTTAAGGAGGCCATAAACTAAAATCTGTGAATAAGAATCTTTGCTGCCCAAATCAATTACCAAATTAAAAATCCAACATCAAACAATGTTGTGGCTTTGTTTTTTGCCACTTCCCTCTGAAATGGTCTCATTTTAAAGATTAAGATATCTGAAACATGAATTTCTGAGACCTCTGTCCCAACCCCATAATAAAAAAAGGTTTGTGATAAAACAACTTTAAAAAAAATAAATAAAAAAAACCCCATAAAATTACCTGACGTGTTTATAATCATACAAAAAATTACAATTTAGAAATTAAGAAGACTAAATTTGAGGTGTTTTTTATTTAAAAATAGCTAATTGTATGTGTTATTTAATGTTGTGTAGTAAAAAGTTAAACAAGAAATCCTGTGCAGGAAACGTAACATCAATCAAAGGCCTCAGGACGCATCAGGGAAAGAAGAAATGTTTAGGAAAGAAAGGACAGAGTGGCCACATTGATTAACACTTCTTAAGAAGTCAGTTGAATCAGTCGGATGAAGTCCACAGAGAGGTAGAAACCCAGAATTCGTAGAAAATCAGTAATAGTGTCACCGAGGAGGAGCGTGAGTAGGTAAGAAGGGATGCAGGTGAGGTTAGCACACCAGTCGGTGGGAGAGACATGGAGCAAAACGTTGGACTTAAATTGCCTCGGGTAAATTAAGTATAGGTGGCAGTTTAAGATTTGTTGAGCATTTTAAGCAGCCTTAAAAGGAATGCATTAGAAAGATTAGGAAAGGTACAAGATGCAATTTCATACGGTAGAGAGGTTGGGGCTGCATGATAGAAAAAAGGGATGAGAGGATACAGTTAGGTAACTCTAGACAGCTAAGAAAAATAGAGAAGGTGGTTAAGGAAAGGAGACTGTTAAGAAAGCAGTGGAAATTGCAGCAGAAGAAGAGAAGGGAGGAAGTGTTTTACGAGAGGAAATGAGAGCCGACTGAGGGTACTTAGAAGGGCAGAACATCCTGGGAAAAAGCTTTTTACAAGTTTGTTAAATGATTGTTTAACCAGGAAAAAGAAGGGCCGCTTAAAGCAACAAGACTAAAGGTGGAGGAGTATTTAAGAATGACCTATTCAGATCTAGAGAAGGAAAAAAAGTAAGTTTTCTGCCTGATATGCAACCATTAGGAGAGTGAAGTCATGAAATGGATGTTAGGGCACCTAAGTCGAAGGAAATTCCACTAAGTAATCAAGCGTGCAAAGGCTCATCCGGCCCCAGAGTGTAGTCCCCTACCAGGTCTATAAAGGTGGGCCTGATATCCTTATGTTTCCGTGAAGGGCAGGTGAGAATAGTCTGAGAAACAAATACTTCCAATAGCATGGCGTAGGGCAGGGGGTGTCTTCACTCTAACGGACAACGAATCTTTGGACTTGAGTCAGTTCCAGATTATTTCTCTTTTAAATGCAGTGGAGAAGATTTTCTTCAGTGTTGTTGCAGAGATTTCAGCTAGAGAGGATCAAAAGATTTCATAGCTCCAATATTAGGAAGTGGTTAGGCATCTAGTATGGTAGGAAAAAGGAATATTTCAGCTAGCCATGTCTAGTTTAACAGAGGAGTTAAGCGCTATACGCTATAGTCGGGGAGGTGGTTCCAAATCCAATCAAGAACAGGAACTGGAACCCAAGAGTGGCCGTTCAGTTGATTTTGTAAATGTAGGTAACGTTGTGTTGGGGGCAGCTGTGCTTGGGGGAAAGATGTGCTGAGATGGTGATCGGGTGTGCTTGTGTAACTGGGATGTGATTTTGCACTTGGAAAGAGGGTTCAATGATATTATAGAGAAACAATTTTTTTTAAACAGTTTTGGGGCTTTGTCAGTTTCTTTTTTGACAAAAACCCCTCCAGCTTTTGGAAACAGCAGCTCACATCGCACAGATGAGGCTGAGCTGCAACGGTACTGCTCTGGCCCAGTCCAGCAGTGGATTGTTCCAGTCCGAACAGACAGCCCTACCGGCCCCGGCCTCCTCTTCCCTGCTCTCTCTGGTGGCTTTGCTATTTTGGTTGAGGTAGCCATGTTGCAGGTTGGAGATTGTCGTGTTGGTGGGGAGCAGTGAGCGCTGGCATTAGGGGAGGGAGTCTCGGATGCCAGAGGTCACTGTTTGCCGTGGGATTAATTAAACACAACATTGGCTGAAGGAGGATCCCACCTGCAGACCCCCAACACATGTCAGTTGCTGCTGCTCACAGGTAGCCGAGTTGTTGAATCTTTCTTTAGAGCACAAGTTTATTGTGTTTACTTCAAACTTTTTCTGTTATGTGCATCCTTTTGAGTATGACAGTACATTTACAAGAAACAAGGCAAACAGCGACTCTGACTCCGACATCCAGCATTTTACTGAGCTGTGTTGGGCCCAGGTGCGTCTGCGGATTCAGGTGAGCCCCTGGACCTGGATCTTGATTTGATCATAGATCTAACTGTGGTCGGCTAATCCATCAAGATTTTATGTCCCTGACTATGACTCCACGAGGCCATCACTACTTTTATTTATTTACTTTAAAAAGAGAGAGAGAGAAATGTTTTATTACCAAAAACAAATTTCTACTTTACTGGTTTTTCTTTTCTTTTTTCCTTCAATTTTCCTAGAAATTGAGAAGTAGTTCAATCAAGTCACAAGTGCAGTAAGAGAAGTCTCACACGACTCTCAAAAGATCTAAACATCAACTAATTATAATCTATCTTCGTACCGTTAAGAGATGTAAGATGTGGTATTGATCTTCTGTCTGACTATACTCCCTTCCCTCTGATGATCTGGAGTCTGTCAGAGAGAGTAGAGCTCTATCTTTTTCACCACTAAATACACCCCTTTCTGTAGGAAAAAAAAAAAAAAAATTAAATTCCACCCCCCAACCTGAAAAATGCCACAGCTTCGGTTTTACTTTGACCATATAATGATCAAATGCTTGTGAAGTGGTCATCTTTTAATTGATGGTTGGTGGTTTTTAATCTTTCTTCCCCAGCCACATGTTCTGTTCATCGCTTGAAGTGAAGGTATTGCATGCCAGCTGGCGAGCTCTCATTGTGCACTGATTTGCTCCAGATCAAAAGTTTTTTATTTTTTTAGGGGGGGTGGGCTTACAGCAAACTGCAAGTTGGCCTTAAAGTCATGTAGTCTGAAGGCAGCTTCAGCCTTCAGATTATGACTCAGGGGTTTAACATTTATTTCAACCAATTGAGCTACAAATGTATACGGAGATCACAGAAAATCTTCAAGAAACTCTTCAAGTCACTGGAAATATTTACGAACTTTAAGCAATTGAATCAGGTCTAAGGGGAGCCAGTACAAATTCAGGTCAAGTGACTCGTTTGTGGAGTAACTTAAAGGAGCCGTCTGTAAGAAATGGCCAAAACTGATACTGCAGTCACTTTCAAAATATTGTTGAGCGGCGTGTACCCTCCCCCTCCTCCCCCCGACCAGAGGTTGCCAGGTAGGCTGCAGAATGCAGCAGGAACGTAGGCTGCCATGGCTGCGATAATTAGAGCCGAGCTGGCAACCCGGATGCCGAAACAATACTGACTTGGTGATTGGGAGATAGGTGGAGGGTGGAGCTTCAGAAACAATACTGACTTGGTGATTGGGAGATAGGTGGAGGGTGGAGCTTCAGAAACAATACTGACTTGGTGATTGGGAGATAGGTGGAGGGTGGAGCTTCAGAAACAATACTGACTTGGTGATTGGGAGATAGGTGGAGGGTGGAGCTTCAGAAACAATACTGACTTGGTGATTGGGAGATAGGTGGAGGGTGGAGCTTCAGAAACAATACTGACTTGGTGATTGGGAGATAGGTGGAGGGTGGAGCTTCAGAAACAATACTGACTTGGTGATTGGGAGATAGGTGGAGGGTGGAGCTTCAGAAACAATACTGACTTGGTGATTGGGAGATAGGTGGAGGGTGGAGCTTCAGAAACAATACTGACTTGGTGATTGGGAGATAGGTGGAGGGTGGAGCTTCAGGCCAAAACAAAAAATGACAACATAAACATCAGTTGAGGGCTGCAACTCCTCTTTTTAAACTGGAATATCCTGGCTTGAGTGCTGTTGTCAGTGACATAAGTATTTGAAATGAAGATGATTTTTAAATGTCTGTTGACATATCGGGGTCATTTTATGATTCGTTTTATTATTGCTCTTACATACAGCTCCTTTAAATCAGCACAGAGACATTTTGTCAAGGTTGACATTCCCCCAGCCTCCAGTTTGCCTTCAGTTTCTGTCTTGCCCCGCCTGTGTCCCATCTGCCCTGATTGTGTCCACACCTGTGTCTCGTCTTGTCTCGTTATCCCCTCAGTATATCTTGTCTTGTCATTCCTTGGTTCCCTGTCGGTCCGTACTGTGTCTTCCTCCATGTCTCCTCGTACCCTTTTTATGATCCTGGTTTTTTGTTCATCCTGCTCTGCAGCGCCTTGTTTTGCCTTTTTGTGGATTAAATCCTTTTTGTTTTGAGAACTCTTGCCTCCAGCCTCCCTCTGTCTCCTGCACTTGGGTCCTAAAACAACCTAACCATGACACATTTAGCAGTCTTTAGCTCAGCAGGTGCCCCTATAGGTGTGGGGTGAATTCGCTTTCCTAGATTTACTCTTGTTGAGTCTCTTCCCTCTAAAACCTGATTTATTACCATCCTATTACTATTACTAGCCTGACTTATTTATTACTTTATTATTTATTGCTTGGTCACTCTGTCATTTTCTCTTCCATCATTCCTTTCTTCAGTCTCTTAGTTGCCCGTGTCATGATGTCCACTGTATCTCTGAGCTCGTTTCATTCTTGCTTACAGTATGTGTGACTCAGCTTGTAAAGTAATACACACTTGGAAGAAACAGATGATTGGGATAGGGGTCCAAGGTTATTTGGATGGTTATTTACCAATAGTAGAGTTGGAGGCCACTTTCCGTTCATAAAAGTAATCAAATATTCATGTTTAAAATTATATTTCCACATGAATATGTCACACTTTAGCTAGAAACCGACACGGAGACTCAGAGGAGTTGAAGGGAGATGGTTTATTGCTGGTGAGGCAAGTGGAAAAGGTAGACTGCCGATCCAAATCAGAACTGCAGGAGGGCTTGAGGCGGTGACCGGGCAGGCATGCTGACGGAGGGGATGCAGGGCGGGCAGACGCCCCGCCTGGCGGGCAGACGCCCGCCTGACGGGCAGACACCCCGCCTGGCGGGGCAGACAGTCCGCCTGACGGGCAGACGCCCCGCCTGGCGGGCAGACGCCCCGCCTGACGGGCAGACGCCCTGCCTGGCGGGGCAGACAGTCCGCCTGACGGGCAGACGCCCCGCCTGACGGGCGGGCAGACGCCCTTTCTGGCGGGCAGACGCCCCGCCTGGTGGGCGGGCAGATGCCCGGCCTGACGGGCAGACGCCCTGCCTGACGGGCAGACGCCCCGCCTGGCGGGCAGACGCTCCGCCTGACGGGCAGGTACAGGACATGAAACACGGTGACGATCCGGCAGGGACTGAAGGTGAAGCCAGGGTATGTATGCAAGTGAGGATGAGCTGATTAAGACCAGGGGGTTAATTGCGGATGTAAAGCAGGTGTAGAGTGGAATGAGGGCGACAGAAACTGTCATGCCACTTGGTTCATGACAGAATAACCAAAAAGCCATTGTTGCTACTTTAATGGAAGTGTAAAGTTTACCATTGCAACGTTAAAATAATCTGCCCAATATCACAGGCACCACACCTCCCTTCCTCAAGCTGCTAAAAAAAGTCTAATCCAGAAAAGAACTCGCACAAGACCTCAAGACAGGAAATCTGAGGTAACAGGTAACAATATATTTGCAGGAGATCCTTTTCAAGCCCTTAAATGTGTCCACAGCGGATCAGACTTTAGTTTCTGAGAATGTAAAGGCCGAGTCAGCTCATAGTACATCACCCAGAGCAGGATGCCGCCTCTCCTGGTTTCCTGTTCTCCGAATCTTGCTGCCATCTGTTCCCAGAGCACATGCACACGAGTGTGCAGGCGACATGAGAGAAACATTATTGGTCTCACCAGGTCTCCTCCTTCCATTGCAGGGCAGCTGGGGGGGTGAACATTAGTCAGCATGGGCTCTTGTGATCAGTCTGCAGCTGTCCAATCCCCTCTTTGTGCTATAGTAGCTCCTTTGACAGATCAGACTCCCAAATTGCGTCAGTGAGCTTTGGTGAGCACTAATGCAGACCTCTAATCCCATGCAACAAATTAGATGTTTTTTCTTCTTTTTTACTGTCTTGGTTTGATGTCTTCTACATGAAACACAAACAGGGTCCCTATGAAATCTTGTAACCGATGTAAGCAGACACATTTAACCGTGCAGAATCACAGAGACTGAGCACAGATTTCTGCTTTTTCTCTTTTTATGTTCCAAAACAATATCCAATTCTCTTAGATGAATGACTTCCAAGAGAATGAAGAGATAAAGTGCTTTCGGTCCCCCTTATCCCAGAGGTTTTATCCAGATGATTTCTCCCTACTTGGTTTAACCATCAAACAGTGTTTCATGCGGTCCCCAGCTCTCCGTGAGCTGACAGTCTGCAGCCATTAAATATTAGAAGTGTGTGTCTCTCTCCTGGAGCAGTTACAGTACACCCAAGCCTTGCGGTGGTTTTGATCTGGATGGAGATTAAAGGAGCCAAGACAGTAGATGAGCAAAGACCACACCTCCTGCTTTTTGTACCGTTCTTATTGAAGGTAACACTCCTTGATGCATCAGGTTTTTGTGTTCTCTTGTGCGAGGGATGTGTTTGTGTGTGAGAGAGTGGGTTAGTTTGTATGCAGGCAGCGTCTGAGGATACCCTGAGGTCTATGTGTTTCATTCCTTGCTGGGAATTCTGGTAAAGGATTGTTGTACATGTTGACCTTTCTGTGGTCGTCCCCAGGTGGCGTCCTCCTTCTCCACCAGAGTTCCCCTCTTCATAGTAACACTGTCCTTATAGCTGTATTATTACAGATATTTCCAACTGATTTTCAAGGATAGCCAAGCAGAGTAGTAACAGTCTGCTGAAAGTGTACTGAAACACCACGAGTTCCAGTATATTTGGTGGGGTGTGCTTTTGTATTTTCCTTTTAGTGGGATAAATGGATCTCAGCACAATATTTCAGAAAAGATGACAATGAGATAGAACCCAACATTAATAAGAACATAAACCCCCAAAAAACATAAAACAGCATAAAAACAGAAACACAACAAAAGAAATCTGCACAATGAAATCAAAAATGGATTGAAACAGGAAACAAATGCAAACATGGACACGACATTATGACTTTTTCAAAAGCAATAGCAGTAAAAACAGTTTTTTTTTCTCATTAAAATATAATGTGTAATATTTCACAAAATTGTTATGGTTTTAGGATTTGGGAGTGTATTTTCTTGAGTCTTTATTGAGTCTCCCGTGTGTTTATGTTCTTGTCTTGTTTCTAGTTATTTTTCCTTTTATCTCCAGTTTTGTGTGTGCGGCTTGTTTTCTTAACTCCATCTTCCATTTTTCAAGTGTTATTTCTTGTTTGACTCCCTGTGTTCCCCTTTGTCCCGAATGTTAACCCCTGTGTCTTTTGGATGCTACTCCTGTAAACTTTAGACAAAAACAAGATAAAACATACAACACTAAAACAAAAATATAAAACCATCAGAGTAACAACTTAGTACAACAAAGCAAATGTGGCTTCATGTAGGGTCTTGTGTTTTCGGTTCCATTGCTGTGCTTTCTGATGTACTGTCCTCTCATGTCGTGTAAAAATTTGATTGTGTATTCTATTAAAAAATTTTTGGCAATGCTGTTTGCCACCAAATCTTTAAAATACAAGAGAACAAAAACCCCATCTGCAGTTCTCTTGTGGAAATGTCTGCAGATGTTTCCTTCTGACAGACGAGGGAGGATTTTACCGATAAATCATCAATTCAGAGTTTTCCACAGCTTAATATTTCAATTCTCATTCATTTCATGTAGTTCATCTTGAATTCTGTTAGATGTGTTAATTGCTGCTGTTTCTCTTCTTGTCATTACTGTCAGAGAGACATCTTCACTGCCGACCAGCACATGACAAACCGGGTCTTGAATGGATGATAGTGAACACTTTAATAAGATTTGTCTTTGCTGAGGTCAGTCTGAGAGTTAAGTGGAACAGAGAGAAGATTCTCAAAAATCCCTAAGGGAATGTGTAATGAGTCTTTGAGCTACCTGTGTGTACTTAGAGGGAGAAAAATGGATGCATTAGTGTGCATATGGCTCAAGTTGTCTCTTTTTGGGATGTCAGAGCTTTAATTGGTAAAGTGGTCTGGGAGAGTTTGAGAGGGATTTGGTCCTTTATCCCACCTGGAGCCTAATGCGGTTCATGCTGCAGAGTTCACAATCTTCCCATTTTTGGAAGATTTCAACACCTTGATCACAGTACGGTTCATTTTTATCAAAGATGTATTGAAATCTCAAATCCATCAGTTTCAAAAAAGACAAACCATGCTTTTTTGTGCAATTCCTACTCTTGCGGCATACTGCCATGGGGAAGGAGCTGACAGGTTTTTTGATGGATGGGAATGGGAAATATATTAAGTGTAGGCTGTCTAAAACTCAGACTTTTTTCCACCTCTACTCTGTAGTTCATAACTAAATACATACATGGACTGAGTAAAGGCCTTCAGATTTTTCCAAGATAGATTACAACAATAGAAACCAGATTAAACACTGGGCACCTCCAAATTAGGGTTTTATGAACATAAATACACACACGGACAAATTGTTTACTCTCCGTTAAAAAAAGAAAAACCCACACTGAAATTTAATTTAGATAACTGAAAATGAGCCTTGACAAATTATTTGAGACTGTCAATTAAATATTTTGTTGCAATCAGATGATTTCCGTAACTCTCAGAGAGACTTGTGCACCTGTGCACAGGTATTCAGGTCCATCCTCATGAATCGCTCCACCTGTCTATTTTGACAAATTCCATTCTGCCTTATTCACAATTTGTTTTCAACGAAGGAGTCCTCCTTTGTCGCCTGCCTCGGATCAAACACTGATGGATGATGTGATCTCACACTGATGTACCTTGACCTTGGAGCTCACCTCGAATCTCTGTGGAAGTTTTACTGGGTTTTTTGGTTACTATTCGTATTATCCCTCTCTTTCAGTCTCAGTTTTCCTCTTGTGTCCGAGTCCAGGGAGACTGGCTACAGTCCTGTGGACCCTAAACATCTGAATCAAGCTTCCAACTGTAGTTACAGGAACTTACGTCTTTGCCTCTAACATGTTTGTCTAGAATGTTCTTTCTGATCTGCTCTGTTAACTTTTCCCTTTGCTTTTTCCAGTCCATGTTCAGGGTGGTGAATACCATGATACCAAGCAGCAGGCCAACAACTTTAACCCTTTAAAGAGTTTGACTGAAGTTTTAGGACACCTGGGATGACAATTACAGGAACCACTTTATTTTAACATGTCGATGAGTTTTCATAGTTGACTGTGTCTGCGTTGACTCAGATGGATCGGTGACTGTTTCTCACATCGTTCCCAATGTGAACTGATTCAGGATTCCATTTGTGACCCTCTCTGAGTGACAGAGGAATTAAAGTTTCTTTAAATTGAGGAGAGATCACAGTAAGATCCAGTGAGTCCGTAATAAGTAAACCCTTATGCGGGGAGTGGAACAGGAGATGAGACGGCAGGAGTTTCAAAACAAAAGTATTTAGCAACAAAAAGCAGGAAATCCAAAATGCCTCTGACAAAAAATGATGGAAATCCTAAACAAGGAAAGCCAGTGAGCCAGGAACCACACAGCAAGGATGATGAGCAGACCGGGATGGCAAACGGATGGACTAGCAGGAAAGAGACAAGATATATGTGGCAACACACACGTAGGTTTAACAAGATGTTATTGATGATTTTTTTTTTATGGAATGAAGTCCAACAGCGCAAACTTGGGAATTGCACCCAAAGAATTTCAGTATAAGTGTAATGTGTATAAAGTGTAGAGACCCAGTAGGCACTCAGGTCCAGTCAGCCTGTAGGAAGAGCAGTCCATACCAAACGAAAAACACCCGTCTCATATGTGCCGCTCACATAGTAGACAATTAAAAGAGGGTCACCATAAAATATTCTCCAAAATCCCACATACACAAGCAAGACTTCCCCTTAAAAATAAATCACAAAAAACTGCCCATCCCCGGAAGCAAGGCTCCCTGATGAAGCTGCAGGGTCAAACCCCGCAGAGCCGGACCAATGCCAAACTCAGCGAAGCTGAAATGAAACAAGCCCAAACTGACACACAGACAGAGCCCGGACAAGCAGAGCAGTGTTCCAGTACTCACCTTATCCAGGACAATAATCCAAGAGGAATCCAGCTGTCATACTCCAGAAGGAGAGGAGCTAGGCGAACCGGATCAGCCACCGCAGGCACCCAGGCTCTGCTGGCCTCACACTGCAGCAAACCATCCAGTCTGCACAGCTAAGAACATGCAACAACCAGGAAGTGGGTGGGCCTTCAAGCCAAAACGGTCTCCCCACAAGAGGAAATTATCTAATTTCCTTATGCCAATTAGTCAGCCCCTACAGCCTAACACAGGGCCCCTCAATTCTGGTCCTCGAGAAAGAAACAGTTTCGTAAACATGATATTCAGGTGAAATTCCCACTACTGTCCCCAAACCTTGTTCCATAACACTAGTGTTCTCCAACCCTGGCCCTTGAGGACAAGTCCTGCATGTTTTGGATGATTCCCCGCTTCAACACACCGTGAAACAAATGGCTGTGTCATCAACAGACTTGTTCCGACCTTGATGGTGTGTTAAAGCAAGGAAACATCTGAAACATGCAGGACACCGGCCCTCGAGGACTGGACCCCAAAGACAGACCTTCAAAGTAAAACAGGAAGTGAAGTTAACAGAAACAGACAAGATCAGAGGAGAGAAAATAAGACCAGATCTGAGAACACCAACATCAAACTAAACCCAGATTAAACAAAACAAACCAGCAAAACTAAAGAACAATGTACAATGTATGACAAAAGTATACAAAACCCAACCAGAATAATCCTACACCATAACAGTTATCCATCTTGGCCTACAAAAACTTGAAGTCCATTTGACAGAAACAATGTTTCTTACATAAATATTCTGTAGTATTATTTGAAATCCATCAGAATGTCATGCTAGCTCATTTAATTCCACATTTCTCTTATTATGTGTCCTGTCAGGTTTTATTCGACATGAAGTTCACTGATCCGAGGAGAAGTCAGATCTCGTCCTTCTGCTTTGGTTTGAAGTCTCAGCCGTCTCTTCTTTGTCATGGTGAGCTCTGCAGGCCACGTGGCATCTTCTTGGTTTTCACTCAGCTGCTGAATCATTGTTTTGATTCTCTTCTTTCTGACTGTTTCTCTCCATCATCTGCCAGCTCTCCGTCCCCAGCCGCTGATCCAAGAACAAGTTCCTGCCTCCCTTTGCTTGCTTATATAATTCCCAACTTTTTTTGGTATATTATGTAATGTTTCTGCTGCAGCATCAATACTCTAAACAATGCTCTTGCCAGTGAGGCTTTATGCAGAGCTGAATCATGTCGAATAGAAGCGTCGTCACGACTGGCAAGCAACATTTCGCTGGGTATTATCATGAGAGCATTTGTCAAGCATTGTAGCAGTTAAGTGGCAGCTCGGCGAGGCCTCTTGATTTAGCTTGCTGGGATGCAGTAAGCAGTTAACAAAGCTCATTGAGCGGCAGAGTTTGCTTTCAATTTCCCTCACTGGTTCTGCTTTACCCTTTAAACACAACAGATGTCCCAGTTAAATTACATCTGCACACACACAGTTTAATGCACCTCCTTCTGTGAGGTTTGGACGCTGAAACTAGGTTTTTGAAAATCTCGTTAAGAAGCAACAAATCAAATCTGTATGAAGAGTTTGAAAGCTATGCAGTGGTGTACCAACATTTGGACTCTTCCAAATTTCTAATGTGAAACAAACCAGCTGATTTTTAAAATAAATGATGTTTAGGATATTGCGTTCCAATATATTTTGAATTAAAAAAAAAGGTTTAAGCATTCAACCAGGTCCAGGCTTGGTAACAGCCTCTGTGCAGTTAGTAATTGTTAGTCTTTTATTTTGTGCCAAAGAAGCCGTCCTTCCTTAGTTTCTTTAACAGATGGCGTTATGTTTGCCTCCAAAATGTAACTGCTATTTCATTTAATCCCCCCTTCCCTGTGCAGGTGGAATTTTCCCTGGGTCATTAACAATAGAAGCTCAAAGCATGATTGATCCGCCTCGTACCAAACAGTTGGAGCGGCGTCTACAGGACCTGTTACTAAAATCCTAAGTCTTGTTTAAATGCCCATTTGCAAACATCTGATAGGGTTTTTTTTTCTTTCTTTTTTTTGTAATGAAAATGCAAGAAAGTTGTTTTCTTTTTCTTTTTTCTCCCCCTAACTCTCTCATGTGTGAGGCTGCTTTTACAGGCCACCACTGCTGGATATGAGCTCAGTCCCCAGCCTGCTGATCATCTGAGCTGCTGGAGCCGTTTTACTGGGTTTCATGTTCCAGTGTGGATCAGATGTTCCCTTTTAAACTCCCACATAGGAGATTTAACGAGCTGGCAGTGTGAAATAACTTGAAATGACATTAATGGGAAAAGAATAGCCACTTTTATCCATGTCAATGCCAAACAATGCGGTTAAACTCACAATACGAGCTCGAATCGAGCAGTGAGCTGTGTGCAGCTTTTTGAGTTTCATGCGTGGCGGCGTGCGCATGTCTGCTGCACAACGCTGGTGTCCACACCAGTGTGCTGGAGGGCGGAGCACAGTCTGAAACACACGTCAGGGGTGTAGCAGGGAGATACAGATTGTGTCGTGGCAGAGCATCTTTGATTGGATCATGATGAAGTAAGTAACAAACCAGGCTGCATCAATCCCCATCGGTGACGGGATGGATGGTTAACGATGACTCTGCCCAAGCAGCTTGTACATTTGCACGCTAAGTCAAACACATGCATTTTATAACTTCAACTAATGTTGACATGATGTCTTTCAATCTGACAGAGAATGTTACATTTTTAAAGCAGAAAATGAGTCACAGTGGAAAACAAAAACTCAGATTAATAAATCACCACAGAGCTGTCTCGACATGTTATCAAAATGTAATATGGCCCTGTAATGTTTGTTTTGAGGCTTTAATTTAGTCTCTTATGTTATCTTATCACTGAACTAAACTCCAAAAGGAGAAAAGGGAGAGCTCTTCCTTAACAAGCAGAGACTTGCTCAACCGGCTTCTGATTGGTCTAATTCCTGCAGGCTCGCCAAAGGGCACAGCTAATGGCTCATGCACAACTGATGTTGGCAGTCAGACAAATATCAATACATCATTAACGCTACTTTGTCAACATTTCCTGCAGATGGCTGTAACACCTCAAATCTTCCCACGCATACGTGCAGCTGTAGCCCCTCTGTAAAGCCCCGGCTTTACTTGGCCTTATTCCTTCCCAGTGTCACAAGACATTTGTTCTGTTGCTGGCCCTGGAAAACAAACTATCCGCCCAGCCATGATCTGCCATCTTTCTCTCACAACCCACAACACCTTTGATTGGAGACATCAAGGGAAATGCCTGGTTAAAAAAAAAGTACTATCAAATCCACCAGGGTGGACAACATATTCCATCCTGGGGGGGCAGCCGTGAACTTACGGCTTTGAAGTTGCCACTGAGGCTTTTGTTTGTGTGCATGTGCTCTTCCTGGAGACTGTCACTAAACATGGAAATTCTGCTTTCTCTGTAATTATTACAGAAACAATGTTAGAAATAAAAGGGAAGGAAATATTCTCAGTCTGGAAGCTGGGAATCTTTTTGTATTGGAATGATCTTTGCATGAACCAAGATCAGTCTTTAATCAAAATGTTTATTTTCCAACTGCTGCAGCAGTGTTTTAGTTACTGTGTTACTGTGACTCCGTGTGTTTTTGGGTTAGTTTGGTTTTCCTCTTTTGTCCAAAGAGAAAAAACACCTGGAAAGATTTTTTGCAGACGTTCATAGACTCATAAAAAAGTCCAACTTTCATTCAGTAATTGGGCTTTTGCAAAAATCCCGGCGTTCTCATCAGCTTCTGTTGTTGTTGAACCTCAAGATTGTAATAATCTTGATAAGTTTCTAGTATGATGTAAGGGGTTATTGAATCAAAAACTTGAGTGTGAGGAAGAAAAGGAATCCTGCCCACCGATGATCTGTAGTTCCTAAACTTACATCCAATTTAAAGCTGTGGAATGAAGCCACATGCGTTGGTTGCATGCAGGTGAAGTGTAACATCCCTGAAGTGTTTGTGTGTATATGCTCTAGATTTTTGAATTTGCATTAAACAGTGGACCTAATTGCTTTGCACATCCTTCTCCATTATCTGGAACGGAGGCAAGGTGTGTGGACAGGTGTGTGTGTGTGTGTTCTGGTTTAATGTGTCACATATGCTCCCTCTCAGGAGGCCACATGGAGGGGCCAGGCAGCCGCCCTGCTGAATGGCAGATTTGGGCCAATTAGGCTAGAAATGGAGCAGATAGAGAAACCCAACAACATATACTGCAATTGTAACTGCTCGGGTCGGCCTGACAACGCTGGTGTCCAGCGTAGTCAGGCTGGACACCGTGGTGTGTAGAAACACAACATGGCATCCTGTTTCCCTGAACACACACACACCGCAACACTTCCCTTCTCATTCACGTCTCACAGGCTCCTGAACAGGTACTGCACGGAGAAACATCCACTGCAGAGAAGTTGCTCCTTTCTTCACACACACACACACACACACACACACACACTGCAGCACTCCTGTCTCCACTCCGCTATCATACAGTATCACACGCTCGTATCTACTGCAGAGCATCCCTAACATTTGTCCTCTGTACAGTGTGAGCTTTTTTTCCCCCTTCTCCTCTGGGAAAGTTGATTGATCCAGCTCAGCGCAGATTCCCCTCCAGTGTTAGTCTGCTCTGGAATATTCATATCAAACATCGCATGCACTCGTTCCCTCAGACTCCGACTCGGAACAAGAGCTCAATGTCACAGGAGGCTGCAAAAGCCTCCAGTACATCTGTAGCCGAATACTCTTCTTTACTGAAATCCCCACAGTCAGCCGGCAAACGCGGGCTACTCATTCTGAAAGCCTGCGTCTGCTTCTGTGCGTTCAAGGTTATTCTCACATTTACTCTGACAGGGCAGTCAGGATGTGTTTGTGTGTTTGGAGTTTGTTTTTGTCATGAATCCCTCCCCGCCCGCCCGCCCGCCCGCCTGCTTCACCAGCACACACAAAACCGCAACAGAAAATTCTCAATCCTGGTTCAAGCTCGTTCAATTATTCATATTGCTATTGCGGTGCTCTGGCACGGAGAGTGAGAGAGAGGAAGGGAGAGGAATGGAGGAGGATGGAGGGAGTTATAGAAGCGAGGGAGAGGGGGGGGGGTGGTGTTTTCAAAGAAAGGGAGCTTCAGAAATGGAATATGTATGTACCCAGTGGCAGAATCTAGTGTGTGTCATGAGCAGCCCTATCCTGCTGCTCCTGCATCAGCTCTTGTTTGTGCTTTGACTTCTTCTCTCGCTCTGCTTTTGTTTCCCCGTTTTGATGCTCCATTTGATCTGTCTCCTTATTTCATGTCGTCTCGCTCTTCGTCCCTTCCCTGTTTCCACTCCACTTGCTCTGCTTCTGTCTATCAATGTCGCTGCATGACACCGTATCTCTGTCCCTGATTGACATCAGAGTACTCAAAACTCAAGGGAAACCTGTGGTGTTAATCTCATCCAGGCCCCAGACTCTTTAAGTGGACAGTTCCCGGTGCTCATGCCGCCGACCTTGACCATGAAATCACTCTTTGCTTAATCCACGTGGGCGAACACGTCTTCCCATTCACGGTTCACCACAGTCCACTATCTCCTGTGGATAGTGAGGAATGAGACTGTTTAAGACTTATATTTGGCCCAGTTTGTTCATCCCGAGGGTCTTGATCTGCTTATCTCCAGGTAATGACTCCTCCTCGTCTTGTCTCCTGTGCTTTTACCTCTTTAATTTCCTCCTAGATCTTTCCTCTCCACTGCCCTTTTCTTCTTGCAGATTTTGTCAATGCAGCAGCCCCCTGTGTGCGAGTCGCCATCCCCCCTACCCAGAGAGGAAGGGAGGCAGCATGAGAGAGTAAAAAGAATTTATGGCTAATGTGGGAGGGTGAGGGAAAACTAAAGAGCATGCGCCAGCCTAGTTGGATTCACAGTGAGAGAAATAAAGATGACAAAGGAAGAGAAAGAGAAGGGCTGGAGGGAGAACACGAGAGGGACGGGGTTTAAAAGTCTGACAGTACAGAACGTGGTGCAGAGCAAGATCCAAAACACTTTGTCAAGAGGCTTAAACTGTCCACTTTATTGCATTTTTTGTGTCCTTTATTAAACACAGCCATTAAACATTTGCAGAACTGGAGGAGGTTTTTTTTCTGGCAGAATTTTTTGCCAGTCCCTCTTTACACATCTGCTTCAGCTGAGACCCATTTCTGTCTGGCATGAGCGACTCATTTGAGGTATTCCTTAAGGGTAAGGTGTGGGCTCTAACTGGACCCACGGAGGCCCAAATCATGATGCTCCCTCTACTGTGCTGCACCATTTGGATGATATCTTGATGCTGGTCTGTTGTGGAGAATAGACGTGGACAAAAAAAGGGGCCCAAAGTCTTTTCACAGGCACAAGGGATTTACTTGAAAAATACAGACAGACAGACAGAATCCCAGAATCTCAACTTCAGACACTGACGTAAGCTTTTTTATGCCCTCCCATTTCATTGTTGTGTCTGAGCACTCACACTCGTCCTCTTCTTACGGCATTACATTTTGTGAGACCTTTAGATGTTATTATTATTCTGAGCCAAACCTTTTGTCCTTGGTGCGCAGCTGCTGTGACCATCAAACATCACAACAGTGTTTTCATTTACCACACGGAGGCTCTAAGCAGCCTGTGTGTTTCATCGTGATAAAGAACCTTATTCCACAACACATTTTCTTCCATATATACATATATATTCTCCATACATTCACATTCTTCCATAGGTAAGCTGTATCCTTTTTACATAGTATTCTTCCCCAACAATTCAACTTGTGTTTCCTTAATTTAAAACACATGTTTCCATTAGCATTTTAGATTGCCAAGGTGCTCTTTGGCATACTTAGGACATGAAGCACAGGTTTTGTTTCTTTTTTTTTTGAGAGCAATGACTT
The DNA here is from genome assembly GCF_033807715.1 of Cololabis saira. Classification (NCBI taxonomy): domain Eukaryota; kingdom Metazoa; phylum Chordata; class Actinopteri; order Beloniformes; family Belonidae; genus Cololabis; species Cololabis saira. The sequence continues at coordinate 48,401,491 of NC_084587.1, forward strand.
CCTATGTACTGCTGTAGTTTTGCTAGTTAAAAGACTCAAGAACTCTGTCTGTTTTCTCTTTTCCTGCTCTGCCCAGCTGGCCGTCGGCAGGACGGTCCCCTTTATTATCCAGGTCCTGGTCCAGGTTTCTTCCCTCCTAAAGAGGAGTTTTCCTTGCCACTGTTTGGCTTAAGGTTTTTCTCCCACCAGGGCAGTTTTTACCTGCCATTGCCACTCGGGGGTCGTGTTCTCGGTCCCTGGAAAGCACCCAGAGACAACTTCTGTTGCAATAGGTGCTATATGAATAAAATTGATCTAAAAATTTGAATCAAACATTTGTAAGTTCTTGTGATGTCTTCAATCCACTTCCTGTTATTCATAGGCCCTTCTTTACTTCATTGGGGATTCTGTATTGTGTCTTTTGTCATCTTGACTAGATGCCCATTTTTAGGAGTAGTAGTTAACTGTTTGCATCATTTTCTAACTGTAGACTGATGCAGCCTCAGTACATTGAAATGTCTCTGTATCCCTTTATAGCCTCATATAGATCACCCACTCTTGATTTTGTTGGGTTTTTGAAACCTGTGTTCTCATTGAAATGAGAAAGAAAACACTTAGAAATAAAGACAAAAAACTTCTCTCTGTGATTTTTTTTCTTGTTGGAGATTCAAATCAGCTTCATACCAGGACCTTTCTGTTCGGCTGACAGCCTCCCAAAGAAGATCATTTTGGAAATGTGCATGGTGATTTTCTTCTGACAAAAATGCTAATATTTAGATATACGATTACATAATAATCAGCTAAACTGACGGAGGAAACGTGGTTTAGACTTAGCCCTCCCTTCGTTGGAGCCGATCACTCAGCTCTCTCCGTCTCATCGTGGACTTGGCCTTGTACTAAAGTACCACTTTTGGTCGTCTCCTCTTCGAGGCTGTTCTCCAGATAAGGCAAATACTTCAAGTGATTAAGAATTAACTGTTAAGTTCTGTTTTGGGGTTGTTAGATTTTCTTTTTTGCTTTGTTTGCTGTGTTCCCTGAAGGCGGCTGGTAGGTGTGGCTTGATTCCTACACCTGCAACTTGTCTTCAGGGAGTGTTAAAAAACCTCCAACGGACGCCAGATAATTCAGTCTGAGCCAGTGTACATCACTTCCCAGGTCACTTTCAAGTAAATCATCTTGTCAACATTTTTCCTCTTTGATTACTTTTCAGAAATCCATTGTTTTCTCCCGGAGTTGCCTGCGTAAGCAGAGTTTTATGTTAACCAGGTTTTCTCTCCTGCATTGCAGTGGTTTTCTGTTGTTACTTTTTTCATATGTGTGTATCTTCTCCTACCTCAGTGCAGCGCTTTTTGTTCATGGCAGTAATAAAGAGGATTGTGTTTTTGAAACTCACAGAGCCTGTCGGTTCTGTCTCTGCGAGTGGATCCAGCCCAACGCACATCCTAACATTAACAATACGTAAGCATGTGTGATACCTTCAAATGATAAAGAATTTGCATGCGTAGGCATGTGAGCAAAGTCACAAATTCCAACTGATGTTTAGAACTTTATAGCTATATTTTAGTTCTCCGTACCTCGTGCAAAGGCTAAAATACATTCCCAACATTTGTATGTCTCCAGAGATCACCTTTTTGAGAAGCATAGTTCACATCAGCATATGCTTCTTATGAACAGCAAATTTCAGATCTTTGTCTTTTATCAGTAAAAGTACCCTAAACCACAGCTCCAACATCCCTGCATCACTTGATCTCCAGGGGCTCAAACAACTGACTCCAGTTAACCTTCATCGAAGTAATGGGTTCACTTATATTTCCTCCAGCACTGAAAAGTAAGGCTTTTTTTTTGCAATTTTGAGTAAAAGTTCAGAGTTACTCCAACAAGAACAGATTCATGAAAAGCACAACAGCTGAGACCAGTTCTTGGGAGAAAATCTGGATCTCCCTAGATCAACCCATCAAGAAGAGGTGAGGAAACACCTCGGAGCCTCCAGCAACGCAAGAAACAGCATCCGTTTGTGCAGGGACGACTTAAAACTCAACAGAGCTGATCAAACACATGCCTCAAAAGGTTTCTGCAACTCAAAGAACAGGCCCAAATTCTCAAGATCATCCAATAATTTTTTCTGGTTTGCTTTTGGCATGCAGATAGGCTACGAGAGACAAGAAAAAGATTTTAATTTCTAGCTTTGGCATCGCTGAGTGGGAGTGAAAGCCATATGCCAGTGGAGCAGCATTAACATCCTTAACGATAACATGATTGATTTTGGTTCAGATGCAAGCTAACATGTGAACTGATCTGTTTTCAGCCGCACATACGAGCCCATCATCACACCAGTCCCCAGCTTTAGAGGACGCAAAAACCAGTGGATAGATTTTAATTCTGAGAACAGAGCTCCCGTATCAGTTAAACGAAATCCTGTTGCATCCAGGATATTTTACTTGTTTCTCTTGCCTGTAATCCACCATATTTGCTTACACTTAAAGGAGCTTGAGGCTCCTTTTAAGAAATGAGACTCTCTAGCGCCACCCTTCACCACGATGGCCGTTGGGGGTACTGCAGCCAACAGTGAAGCCGGCACGGGAGAACGGGGAGAACGCACATGCAGCGTCATGTGACGTCACATCCGCAGCCCAGCGCGGGAAATTCAGGACCGAATTGCAGCACATTTTGCAGCACACAGCCTGTTCAAGGCAAAGGAGAGATACACTAGAGGGCTCATTCTTTTGGGTTTGGAACGCTTCATCTGACATTATTACTAGAAAACTTAAAATGTATATGGATTTTTTTCATAAATCCTGCCACAATCCGGCCTCAAGCTCCTTTAAGAAATGAAAAACACGTTTTCTCTTTCTTTAACATATATAAAGTGGCCTCCCCTCAGCCTGCCAACTCAGAAGGAGGAAAGCAACCAAATTCTGCAGTGTCTGTACAGCCGCCCGGATGAGCCGTCCAGTGTGATGTGACTTTTACGAGCGGTGCAGATTCTGCACCCATTGTTACGTAACGAAAATGCGATTTACATAGTTTGGCCTCCGATCCGTGAAACCACGCCCACAACTAACTCCGCCGGCTGGAGCTTCCGCCATTTTTTCGTAGAGGTGTATCGCGTCATTCAGGCAGCCAATCAGCACAGAGCCTCATTATCATAGCCCCGCCCACTCAGAATCCTGCATAGATAATGAGGTTAGAGAATGGGATGATAAAGACATGGCTCAGAGGCTGAATTTCTAATTTATTTAGCAAAAACAATCAATAGCTTGTTTTTAAGACATTCAAGGCCTGTTTAAAATAGGTATTAGATGCCATAATAGGTCCCCTTTAAGATGCATTTAAAGTTTAGGGGAGGAGATGTTGAGCAGTTTTTCCAGGGTTGACAGTTGGGACGCGTCTTGGTTTTATGAATGGCATCTTTTCGTGTGTTGTGCTTTATCTGGGTTATATCACAGCACTTCACACCATGGGAACAGCACTGTTATGGCATTTTTTTAATCGTTGTATATGATCTCCTACATCTTGAAAATCTCTTAAGATCTGAAAAATGCTGTAGTGTGAGTCAGCCATTAGTAAACTGAAGAAAAACACCATGGAGCCAGATAAAAAGGTTATCAGAGATATCATTTTCTTTAGTGTGTTAAGACTCCACTGACAGTTGAATGCTGCTTGAACAGACACAGAACAAATCTGTGGCTGAGAGGACAGAGAGCTGCAGAGGACCCAGGCAGCGCTTCTGGGACAGATATTGCTGAAAGCAGCGTACTGCCTGAAATGGGGTGAAAATGAGAATGTCCACCTGGGTGTTACGTTTCCATCAGTGCAACAGTTTGAGCCGGGGTCCATAAATACCCATGATGATTCATTTAACCTGGGAAAGGAGGGTGGTTGTACACTCTGCTATCAAAGTCAAAAACCAGGCGTGAGTGAATATTGTGGGGGATTTTGTCCAGAGGGAAAGGAGATGGAGTTATATAATAAAGCAGGAGCTTCGGCTCACTTCCTCAATATGGTACAATGTGGGCTTGACAACAAAAAAGGTTTTACGGCCCCTCAACTGTTAGCGTGTTTCCATTACCAGGAACAGGATTTGATCATTAGATCATTTGTCTTCAGGACTATCGTCCAATCACAGAAATCTGAAGTGGTTGAGACAGGGACTCAAACACTTCAGCTTTTACAACAGGAACGGGAGATCTGAGATTGTTACTGCACAACTGTCTCCAATGTGTGGGCCATGTTGTGTCCAAAAAAAACAGCACTAAAATAATTGTAAGAGGTCACTACAAGGCTTTTTCGAAGCCGCCAGATGGCATGGAAACATCCCACTGAGGAGGACATATCCTAGAAACTCCTGGCAGCCATCACACAACCTCATTTTTGGTCAATCAGACCATCTTTCTCTGTTATCATTTTTTATTCTTTTATTTTTTGTGGCTCAAACTTTACATCTAGCGCTGACATTATGGTCACCCAATGGATATTGGGCAGTTATCTAGTTTTATGTCGGGTTATTTTAAATACAGCAGGATCAACAAGTAGTTTGCAGTTAGTAGAGTCATGCAAACACAATGATGCTGGCAATTATCTGACTCTCTTCCACCGCCGCACCAAGCAACACTGCATCAAAGAAGTCCAGTGATGAAACTCTGTAGAAATCAAATGCTGCATGGCTAAGATCCAAGATCTGAACAAATATGAAAAGAAATGTCTCATGTCAATCATTATTTTCCTTGGTTTATAAAGGCTATTTACCGAGATAGCAGTTGCATATATATATATATATATATATATATATATGGTTGGAGGCTTATTATCAGGGATGAATATAGATTCCCGCTGGAACTATCAGCTTCCCAACTCTCAATACATTGTCACTTTGTCAAGATGCGTACCGGATATTAGTCTGATCAGTTGCCGCGTCTCAACAGACGCTAGCGATCGCTGTAATTAGCTGTAATGAAAGATGAACACGAACCATTCAGAGGTCATTTTACACATCTGTGGAAGGAGTTAATGAAGAAGTGATCAGCAGTTATGATGGTGTAATGTTAGCAGATGTGTTTTGTTGCTGAAAAAGCTCCTTTGACTGGCTTTGAATGTGGGTTTTAGAGAAGGACGGGTCGGTCCTCCTTCCAATACTGCAGCAGTGCAACAGAATCTAAGTCTCACTTCAAGGACTTACTGAAAAATCAAAACGCATCTCAGGCAGTTCAGTTATAATATCCAGGTACTAAGAAGCCGTGTGAGAGTAGGTCACAACGGCTCAGAACCACATTCTGGTAAAGGCAGCAAATGTGGTAAGAGCAGAGAACATTGGCCTCTCCAAACCCCCAAAATCAGTCTAATAGCTATGATCCTACTGTGACAGCTCAACTGTGGTCATTTCCTGTCGTTTCTTAATGATATTTCCCACCTTCATCTTCTCCTCAATTCACATATATCACATGGATTTCTGTTTTTCTCTTTTCTTTTCCTTCCATCATCTCGGGCTGCCTCACGGATTGCTGCTGTTGTGCTTCTGTGAAGCCCACTGAGACATTTGTGTGATATTTAAGCTATTTATAGGTGAGGAATTACACCTCGGTTACTCAGAAATGACTGGGTTAAAGGGGAAGGAAAAAGGAGGGCAGAATTCATCCACCTTGAGCCCAGGCTGCCCAGGACGCCTCATTATCCTCTCTGCATCCTTCCTGGAAGCTTCTGCTGATCAGTAAATGCCACAAGTTTCCCTCCCTGCTGTGGGGGCTCTCTCCATGGGAGGAGAACAGAGAGGAGGAGGAGGGGGGAAGAGGACGATTAGGCTCACTTTTCTGTCTCCTCGGAGGGGGGAGCTTGATGTTGGCAGTCTACTTTCAAGCTTGTGTTGCAAGTTAAATCCCTTGGACTGCTTCAAGTCTTGGAGTGCGGCGAGAGGCACGGTGTCAGTAGTGAGACTTCGGCATGTGGCAGTATTTCGCAGTGTCTCAGCAGATGTTCTTTTTCCTTTTTTTTCTTTCACTTATGCAACGAAAACTGTCATTACAAGGCGATGCTTCGTCATCCCAGTCTTAAAATTAAAAAAAAAAGGCTGCTGCTCTGAACCGAGGCCGTGTCCGTGACTCAGCTCCGCCAAAACAGAGACATCTTATGAATTAAAGGGATGTCAGCAGGGATGTCACATCTTTATCCACTTAATCTCCATGGAAAAAAATAAAAATAGAAAATCCCCCCATCACAAAGGAATTGAAATATTGTGACACCGTGAATCTTAACTGTTTTGGGTGGCCTTGAACTTTAATTTTAAAAGCTCATCTTTAAAACATACTTCCTCCTGTTTTGTTGTGACAGGTTTACATATGGACTCAATTTCTGTTGAAGTGTTAGCATTTATGTGTAAGGTTAAGGTGTAAGGTGTAAGATAGAAATGCTGTCTCTGGATTGTATAGATTGTTTCTTATATACAGGTACCACAGAAGCCCATTACATCTTGTGCAATGGCATCTCAACAGGCTTTGGCTTCATTCAGCTTATACATGAATACATGAGTATAATGTTTTCCAAAACCTCTCCAATCAGCATCGCATTCAGAAGTGTGCTGCAAAAGTTAGTTCCACCTTTTTTATTTTGCCTGGAAAGTGCAGGTGTAGGTATTTCTTTAAAGTGAAGCTTGTGACTTGTGTTTTCAACTGAAGAAGTCATTCCTGTCACAAATTTAATCTGGCTTTTCTCAAAGTTGCCAGTTCCTGGTTGATCAGTTGGGTTCGCCGTCTTCTTTGAGGGTGCAGGCGCTTTATCAGGGTGAAGCGGATTATCTGATCCCTCAATATGTGGTTTTCCCAGTAAAAAAAATCACAAGGGACATTTAGCAAACATTTGATCTACTTTATTGGAGTAAAAGTCCCATTTCACCCAGATTTCTGCTTTCAGAGCAATCATACTGTAGCTCAGCTGTTTATATCACTCATCACTACAGTCACATTTAAGCTACGTTATACTGTACATGTACTTTTTTGTTGGTCTCTTACAGCAGTTGAAAGCAAAATGCACCCTTACCCAGTCCACCTTACTTTTATCAATCATCAGTGGTTTATCAATGTGTCAATAATTGATGCAGAATCCTTCCTATTAGTGAAGAAAGTACATTTGCTACAGAAAAGGAAGATCAAAAATGAGCTTAAATCAGAATGCAGGTAGATGACTACAACATGAATCATTTAAAACATCTGACCAATCCCAGACTTCTTATTCTGTTTACAGCCCTCAATCTCTTCGATTTACCATCATCCGGATAGAGAAAACGTTCAACACCTGCCTCTATTATTTACATTCAATAACCCTGAACAGTTAGAAAAAAACTGTCCCTTGAAATTTTGAAGATAGTTACATTTTGAGGAAGACCCAGAGGAGGAAACAACCCTCTAACTTGTTTGAAACCCATCAGAAGTATAGCTGTAGCATTACAACAGTAACCAACACATTACAGCTTGCAGAGGCGTTTTAGAGCTTTGCTTAATATATGTGCTGTCTGGGGGAGGAGAAAAGAATAAAAGGGGCACCTTCTCCTTACTTACTGTATGAAACACAGCATCTGTGTAACTGCAAGGACGTGCCCTAGAATATGTGCCTTGCAAGCAAAACAATGCGTAGTGTACTGTACATTATAAGCATAAAATTACCAGCAACTCTTCAAAAGTTGTTCTGTACTCAGTGTCCTTCGGTCATGTTGCCAGTTCAGTGCTTATAATATCAAAGCTTTACGGAGAAATTACACTGTAATCAACTGACTTTATGTGACTTAAAGAGGACAGAGTTTAGTGAGAGGCCGGAGCCTCCCTGTTTGTCTAGACTGCTCATGTACAGTACGAGGTGGCTTCATCTTTGTGTCACCTCACATAAAGGTGCAAGATCATCTTTCAGGTAGGCTGAATCTATTTTAGTCTGTCTTCTTGAAATTCTGCACAAAGCAGCATCGCGAGCGTCAATGCAATTGCACTTCAGCAGTGTATTGTATAAGGGCTTAGCAGTAAAGGTCTGGAGGCTGATGCACACCTAAAAAAGACTTGGTGAAACAGGTGCGTAGGAGTAGGTAGGAGTGAATCAAGGAAAAAAAGGGGGTCTCCCGCACACTGTAAGGTCAAGTGCAAAAAACTTTAATAGGGTAAACAAAAAAGCAACGTTTCGGTCCACAGGACCTTTCTCAAGCAGAGGAAGCTCCGCTTGAGAAAGGTCCTGTGGACCGAAACGTTGCTTTTTTGTTTACCCTATTAAAGTTTTTTGCACTTGACCTTACAGTGTGCGGGAGACCCCCTTTTTTTTTCCATAAGGGCTTAGCAGCCTTATGACAGCTAGGTATTAGCTGCGTGCAGCAAGCCGACCTTGTGATTATGTGTGCGTTGATGGATGTTGTTATGATGCAGGCTTACGTGGTCATCTGGGCTGCGTGAAAGTCCCAGTATCGGCTTACGGTTCCACGTCGTGATTGTAGTTTCCTTTATTTGGTAACCAAGCAGTTTAAATGAGACATATTGTCCTCTTTTTTTAAAAGTTGAAACACGTTTCGGAGGTCTTTTTTGAAAGATAATGCAACATTTTCTTTTTGCTGCCATGTCTTTACACATTTGCAGCCGGTTGGAGCAGGTGAAGGTGTGCCAGTCAACAGCACTGCACGCTTTCACAGTGTGGAAATCATACAGACTTAAATCTGCAGGCAAATAATACTCGCTAACCCTCAAAACAGTTTATCACTGTTTGATACTGTTTGCTGCAGCACCTGTAACCTGAGAGCTGACACAACCAAGACCCAAACTGAAAAATGCATACATTTTCATTTGATTTACAAATACTTACATTTCCTTCGTTTTCAGTTCAGGCGTGGACAGGTGGAACTGGGTCATCTTTTAGCTTTAGTTCAGAATGGTTCACATGCACAACAAGGAACCTAATGAACCAAGAACAGTCGCATCCTGTCTAGGTTCCCTGAGCAGGTTTTTCGCATAAAATAAACACATAAATTCTTGGCTTCACCGTCAGTCCATTTCTAAGCGTTCAAGTGTTTAGAGGCTAATGAATAATAATTTTATAATAATTTTATATATTATTTTATTGTATATTTTTTTTTACAATAATAATATTTTATTATTTTATTATTATTTATTATTTTATATATATTTTAAAATATAATATTTTATTTTATATTATTTTATAATAATAATAATAATAATAATTTATAATAATAATTTTTATTCATAATAAAGTTATGTTGACAATATTTTACAAATGTTTGTTTTTTTACTGATGGAACTGTTGTTGTGTTACTGATAGAGCAGTTTTTGACCAATAAGAGCAAGGAATTCTCAACTTCTCACTGACTGGGATGAAAGGATTAAGGAAACACAAGAAGAAGTCAGATTTCCTGGTCGGTGTATAAATGTCAAACAGAGTTCTGTTAGAAAATGATGAGCTCATTTCTTCTCCTTCTCCTTCTTTTCTCCTCCTTCTTTTCCTTTACTCCTCCTCCTCTACTTGGATAACTGCTCATAAGAATTTGCCGCTAGTAGAAGACCAAATCCGACATGATTTAAAAATAGAGAAGGGCGGAAATCATGGATGAAAATAAAGATGTAGAGCCTGGATAATCCTCCTCTGAGCCGTGTCTGTGATGTGACAGTACCCTGAAATTTAGAAACCTCCCCCAAGGACATATTTTGTGTCGCACTAAACAAAGTGATGGTTGTGTTTTTGGGAGAGTAATCACTTACTCAAAAAACTGCTTCACTCAGTAGTCATTAATTCAGAAACGTATGATTTTGCATCCGGTGGGTATTTATTGTCTCAGGAACATTCACTTAATTCAAATGCCTTGTCATTCTGATAACAGGTTGATCCTTCTGCTTTCAAAAGAGCATCAGAAGATGAGCACATCTATGAGATAACCTTTGAATTCATTCGTTGAAACATGACGCTATATCTTGAGAAGCATAAATCTTCTGCTTAAAAACTGCAAGTGGTGGAAAAATAAAGATTAAAATTCCTCAAATCGTGAAGACGAATAAGATAAAAGAGCTTAAACCCTTCTAGCAGCAAAAGAGTGGGTTCACTATTAAAAAGCTGTCAAGGTTTACATCTTTTTGTCAAAGCAATGTTCAAATTTTACAGTATCCTCAGCAATATGACGCATCAGTAGCTGTAAATTACTGTGTGGTATAAATTCATTGTTAAAATTAGTTTCCTTTACTCTCAAAGAAATATATTTTATGGTAGAAAACAATGTCGATTATTGTTTTTCTACTATGTGTCTCTCTTCTTTTGATTGTCACAGAACATATTATCTTGCTGGGAATCAATGTTTCCAGATGTTAAAACATTAAAGGAGACAAAGTGTGAGCTTTTTTTTTCTTTTCCAAAACTAAACATGACATCTTAGGGCCGTAATGATGTGTATAGGACATGTTTCAGTCAAAATAACACAGAGATAGAATTAAACCATGTCTTTACACCTCTGTTTATAACAGCTGGTTTGGGGGGGGGCTCTTTTTTTTGGTTTATGTAGCTTCGACTATACTATACTATACAAACGATAAAAGGACCAGTATACACAAGCAACTAGTGATAAGTGTAGTGAGAATACGCAGAAGAATTACAGTAAGAATGCCAACTTTATTTAAAGAAAGAAATTCAATATAACCACGTCAAAGTCAAGTCAAAGTAGCTTTATTGTCAATTCTTCACATGTTAAGACATACAAGGAATCGAGAGGACGTTTCCCACTTCCCTCGGTGAAACATATAAAGTGCGCAGGCACAACAGATAGACAAGACATTCCTAAAAAAAGTTCACATAAATAAATACAACATTTACTAGTACTAAGATGGTAGTGCAAAAGGCAATTTTTGTAAAAAAGAAACATTCCTTAGGGTGTATTTGGACATTGTGTGAAGTATTTAGACATAAACAGTAAAGTAAAGTGACACAGTGGTAATATATAAGCCTATTGATGACAATATTCGTGTTAGTGGGGGCATTTCTGACTGCTGATAACCATTTTTTTTTTTACATTTTTGAACAGATTGTATGAGGTCAGTTCTCCGATGTTCCTGTGCTCCTGTGCTGCCGTAACTGAAAATGCATGTTGACATGTTGAGTACTTTTTCAGAAAGAAACAATACAGTCCCATCAATGTGAATTTGTTCCAATGTTCACAGACTGGCTGAGTGAGGAAGATGACAAACCATGAATAATTTTATATACTAGACGTACATTTTAATATTTTATGACGTTCTCCAAACTTGTTGAAAAGGTTATGCTTTTGCAAACTTGTGCAATGGTGATATTGTAATGGTTTGTTGTCCTGTATATTTGTAGTAAGTTTGTTTATACATGGACTCTAGAGGTTTCAGTGCAGTCATGGTTGTCTGTGACCAAGCTGTTAAACAATAGTTGACATGTGACATGACCATAGCCCGTGGGTACATTTTGACTGCATGTATTAATAATTTCAACCTTATGAAACGTACATTTAAAATATTGAATTCGACTTTGAGGGCCTGTGGTTTGAAGGTTAATTCAGAGTCTATTAAGATTCCACAATATTTATATTCTGATTGCTCTAGTATTATTCATCCCAACACATAAACATCAGGCTCCACACCAGAACTACTTGATTTGAGGAAGAACATAGCAACTGTTTTGGTTAAGTTGAGTTTTAATCAGCATTGATTTAACCGTGATGGGACATGGTCCATGGACTGTGTTAGTTTCTTATGACTTGTGCCATGTTGTTACCATGTATATTTCTGTATCATCTGCATACATTTGAACACAGTTATTAGTACATGCTGATGCAAGATCATTGATGTAAACTTCACACAAAAATGACAAAAATATAGATTATTTCTTTGTTGTAACAATGCTTCTTGGCAATAAATCTTATACCGTTGGAAAACCTGTTCATTTCCTTTTTAAATTATGCCATATTTATAAGAAAAATGCATTTGTGGGATGAGCAGAAAGAGTTGGCAGACTCTCTGAAATGTTTAGCTCAAATTTGCATTGGGTGGGAGGCAAATGAAGCACTGTTCAAATGTTTGATTAATTGTTGAGCTATGAGTTTCTCTGCAACTTTAGACACTGTGGGTATATTTATCTGTTATTACACAAATATGCAGAATTTCCATTTTTATAGATTGCAATGACAGCTGCTGACTTCCACACATTTGGGAATATTACCTGAGAGATGAAACTATTGAGAATGTTCATTACTGGGGTCATTAATGTGTGACTGGGCTCTTTCAGCAAAAAAAAGGATCTATTCCAAATACGTCCTTGTGAGATTGTATTGCCTGTGAAACTTCAGTGACACTCCTAACTGAAAGCCAACTCTGTAGAATGAACTGGACAATCATTTAAATTGTTAGATGGAAAAGACTGATCAATATTAGATACCGAGTCAACGTCTCTCCTGTACACACTATAACCTGTGATACTGACTGCTGTAGAGGGGCATTTTTATAGATCCAGGTCTCAGCTATGCAGAAATAGTCCAAATTTGAACTGAGTAGCTCGTGCTGAGTTTGTTCCTGTTTTGAACAATATGCTTTTTTTTATTCACATGTCCACCTAAAAGGCCTTTGAACTTCACATTAGGATCTCAGACTGGTCTGGAGTGATTGTCAGTCTGAAATACTGCTAATTTCTCATTTTTTGCTGTCTCCGGATTGATCAATTTTCTGTTTACATCTTGTGTTGCCCCGGTAACCATCAAGTTAGCCAATTATGGTGGCAAGTTCACCATTCCTCCCCCCACACATTCATATTCACTTTTAGCTATACCTTCTTTTCATTTCACATCTTTCATCCTTTCCTTCTTTTCAACCGTAAGCAATGACAACAAACTCCACCCTGTTCAGTCGTCTGTGGGCGGTTGCCCTCTTTGAGCCTCGAGCAAGCTGAATGAGGGATCCTCTGGGGTTTTTTATGTATTTTTTCATTTTATTTATTTTATTTCAATTTATTATACAATAGTAATGATATCTGGAGCCATCCCTCACCATCAGTGTTGTTTGCTGGTAGCGGTTCCTTGGGTACCTTGTACAGTCCACACCCATCTCCAACGCAGTGAACCTGGTTTCTTGCTTATGCTTGAGAATATGTTGAGATGGTTTCAATCCCAAGACCTCTAATCATTCACTTTACAAGATCAATCTTTGAGCCGTTGAGTGACAGCTATCCAGAGACTGGACCTCAGATCTGGCACATCATGGCCTTATGCCATTTTGAGTTTGCTCAGTAGGAGGCAACATTTGCACAGCTTATTGTAGCTTGTCTGAGCACTATGCACAAATACAAATGTAACATACATAAATGTCTGAATCCCTGCCTGTTGCTGTTTATAAGTGCAGCTTCATCTATTTAAAATGGAGGAGTACCAGCACTATAAGAGAGGACGACTCACTGAACCTAAACAATACATAGAGGTTTTAGAAATATTGTTCAAACTGACATCCTGCTGATGCTTTTGTTCTCTCCCTGACCACGCGGGTGTATAAGTTGTCGCTTTGAGAGGTGTGCACTGTAAACGGTTAACGCAGTTGAAGTTCAAGCGTCAGGATTGATAGGTTCAAAGTAGCTGAAATGTCACTGGATGTTTCAAAACGATGTGATGTGGAGAACACTTGAGGGGTTGGAAACTTTTCATGAAGAGAGAGGAAAAACAAAGATAGCAACTGTTTAACATGAATCCAGGAAACATTTTGGTTGCTGCAGCAGCAGGTTATCAGAAGTAAAGTGGTCTTGAATAGGTGACTTTAATGTGCCGCAGTTTACGTTTAAACTGCATTTATATAATTACCCCTCTATGAGAATAACTGGTGAAGCATCTTACAGCAGCAACAAGAAAACAATAACTTTATGTAGTCACATTAGCGCACACAAACACACAAACATTTCAGAATCCCTCTCTCGCTCTCTTTAACAACAAACTCCCTCTCTTTACTATTTGTTGTTACCTATACGAACCTCAAGGAAGGCACTGTGACATAAAGTATCACAATTTTATTACAAAAATTAAATTCTTCATCTCTCAATTATGCCATGCTTGGAGCATATAACAATACAGTAAAAAACCCAGACCCAGAGAAGATAGTAAAGCAGATTTCAACAATGCTTCCACAGCACTCTGTCATTCATGCTTTTACTATACAGACACTGTAACATTCCTAATACAGAGTAGTACAAACACCTGCCAAAACACATCATGTTGGTTAACAAACTCATATTAAATTACATTTACCAATGAGAGAGGAACGGGAAAATAAATCAGCTCTGAAAAGAAACACAAACCAGTCAACACTGAATTTGCAACTTAAAACGTACTGAATGTGCTGAATACTTGAACCAGCCCAAGGCACCCAGGCTTCATAGCAATGTTGGCAAGTTAACGACATTCTTACAGGAACACTTGAAGCGAACAATTATTACAAATTGACTTGTACCACAGTCTGACTTCGCAGTCTCTTTTATCGTAACCTCCTCTTCCGGCATTCTTCTTTGTCAGTCACAGTGCAAGTTCCGGGTGTGGATGTGGGGTGAGAGAGGGGGAGGGGAGTTGGTGCCCAGAGTAGAGAGAAAAGGAAGGAGGTGCGGGAGAAAGAGGGGTCACGGGGAGCTGTACCGCATCAGACATCACTTCACAGCGCAAAACACTGACAAGAATTGGACGGACAGCGTAATCTCCCACTCTCAATGGGAGAAGGAGAAAGGAAGGGGGAGAGGGGAGAGATTGGTTATGCAATTCCTCACTTGGCTCGTGACTTGTCCAAACATAAGGCGCAGATTGCCAGCTGCCTGTCCAAGACGAAATAAGCCAAATGAAAAGCTTAGGTGTGCTTTCAACAGAACATCCAAGAAAGAAAAACGGAAAGCAAACACCGTTATTTTCTCACAGAGGTCTCCAAGAAGAATGGACTTTTTTTCCCTCAATATGAGATGTGTTGTTTTGCACATGAATACCTAAGAATGATATAAATCCCAGATTCAAGCGTACAATAACTGAGATGGTCTCTAACAAACGTCAAATGAAGACAGGACAAAAGCGCAGAAATACAGAGAGGCCTTTGTGGACCGATCAGATGCAGTTCAGTTGAGCGAACGGCACGGCTCGAAGGTCCATTTGGTCGCTCCTCCAAATATTTCAATGTTGCTCTCTGTCCAGGAGAAGACGTTCCCGGACGACGCTCTGCTGTTGCATGTCGCCAAGTTGTAGATCTCAGCCATAGAGAGTTTCCTGTTCCAGATATTTAAGTTTGCTAGCTCGCCAACAAAAGCTTGTGTTGCATCAAAGCCTCCACCCAAGGTGTCCTGTAGAAGCAGAGAGAGGTGTTAACCATCACTGGAACAAGTCAAGGCAAGCATTAACTTTAACCCTTATGAACCTATCTTCCAAGGTTACACCTTTACATATCACATACAAAAAGAAAAACAGCCTTTAAATATTCTTATAAGCAACTTAATTGCGAAACTATTTTGGAAGCCAACAAATTAAATAAGAAGAAACTGTCATATTTCATTACAGAGCCCCAACCCTTTAAAAATAATTCGGTATATCTTGCTCTGGACAATGAGCAAATTAAATTAAGCCTCTTCAGTTATTTTCTTCTGGCAAAATTCAAGCCAAATTGATTATGCACAATTAACACAATTGACCTGTCTTCAGAGAAGATTATCTGAACAGGCTATTATTTAATTGTGTCTGTGGTATCATTTCTTACACATCTAATGTTTAATTAGTTGAGGATTGTTTCCAAAGGTTGTCCGCGGGGGATTTAAGCGCAGTCCTGATTTAAAAACGAGTATCCACCTGCTCTTGTCCGAGGACCAGGACTCCATCTGGTTTGATGGGGTGGTACGGTGCCAGATTTTCCCCGCTGCCCCGCGGCACTCCGTCCTGGAAGGCTTCCCACATCCCATCACGGGTGGTCCACGTGATGCACAGATGATGCCACTTTCCATCGTTGATAAGAAACGGCAGCTTTGCAACCTGGAGCAGAAATATTTTCATAAGTCCTGTCTTTTCTCTCTGTTAAAAATCTCCCTTTCACACTTTAGTAGCACAGTGACTCCCTGTCGCACCTTCTCACCCCCTCCCCCATCAGTTCCTTTATCACATATCTTTCCCTTCATGAAAAGATGGCTTCTATCTCTCACCTTGTTCTATTTCTAACCTTATGTTGTTTCTCATCCAAGCACAGGTATTTAAGCTTTTTCTCACTGGTATTTCCACCTCAAATTATTTTACACAGTTTAAGCATTTTAAATTCAAAGGGCCACAATGTGAAGATGAGGAAAAAAGACAAAAAACTGATTGAACTCAGTCTGTACAAGTGATGATCATTTTTACCTTGTCGTTAATGAGAATCTCCATGGGATTGTTCCCCCACTCGATCAGCACCAGCTCGTTGGCCTGACCCGGAACAGCGTAGGAGAAAGGCGTCCCCACCCCGGGGGAGGCGTTGGACTTGATCCACAGACACACGCTGAAGGAATACATCTCAGGGAGGCTCCTCTTGGCTTTGGCGTACATGTAGTTGGTTCTCAGGGGGAAGGTGAGCTGGAACTTGTCTGTCGGCCTGGAGTCTTTGCCTGTGGATGAACGCAGCACTTTGAGTGAAGAGTACACTTTGCAATTTATTCCTATTTTCCAAGGGTTTAACTGAACCTTAGATGTATTGTTTTACATGGAGATGAATTATGATTTGTTTTAAGAAGGGAGACTTTCTGAATAAAATATACCACATCTTGTCTGAAATTGTATTCACTTGCTTTGTGTCCCTTTTTCAAAATCATTCTTTGCTCAGTGACTATCTTATTTCATAATCATTCTTCACACAGTGATAAACATATTTTGCAGTTGTCAGTATTTTCTTGATGCATAAAATGGCTCTTTCCTCTCCACATATACCCCAGCTCCTATTTACACTGTATTGATACACCTTCACAGGTGCTGAAATGCTGTCCAGACCTTTGCTCCTAAAGGTGTCACTGGACTGGAGAACTCAATAAAGTTTTTCTATGTCTGACCTCTGCAATAACGATCTCTATTTGAATATAGGCTCATTTACAAGTTTGACGGCCATGTTTTGGCAGAGAAAAACGTAAACTCAGCGAAGCAAAAGAGCAAGCAGGTCTTGAGATATGCAAAGCAATGCAGCTCTTCCTTCTCCTCCCTCATATCTGCGTGCAACGTGATGGTTGCGGCACGGTAAATTGTTTTAAATGGGTGTTGTAATACGGTAGATTTCTGATCTCTCTATCTCTCTATCTCTCTATCTATCTATCTATCTATCTATCTATCTATCTATCTATCTATCTATCTATCTATCTATCTATCTATCTATCTATCTATCTATCTATCTATCTATCTCTTTCCATCTCTCTCCTTTTGCAGGTCGGATAGGCTCCAGCAGGCTCCCCTGACCCTGAGTAAGATTATAGAAAACTGATGGATGGATACTTTTTAAGTCATATATTTAAAAACAAATAAATTGCAGTTTATGTGACATTAAACTCTCACAGGGCCAGTTTAGGGAGCAGTTTCAGTGCGCACTTTAATCCAAACGCACCTTTCTCCAGGTCTGTGATCCGGTGGTGCAAAGAAGTGAGCGTGGATTCCACTCGGTTCCGTTGGTCGGTATCATTCCTCGATCCCGGTTTGCTCTCCTCTAAAGTGTTGACCCGGGACAGAACTTGCTTCTCCATGTCGTCTATCTTGTTCTGCAGCAGATCCTTCAGGCTGTTCGCCTGCACGGTGCTATTCCCTCGGCTGTACTGCTGCATTAGACAAAGTAAAACAGACACCGTAGTTACAAAAAAAAGGGACTGCTCAACTCCCTGGAATATTTGGCTAATATTATTAAAATCTTAAGGCTGATTTATGGTTCCGCGTTACACCGACGCAGAGCCTACGGCGTAGGGTACGCGGCGACGCTATACCCCTACGGCGTAAGCTCTGCGTCGATTTAACGCAGGACCATTATTCAGGCTTATGTCTACATTATTTCATGTGTTCATTTTTACGCCCGCCGGTGCGCATTTTTTCAGTAAGCTTTTACTTAGGCAACATCTATCCGGGGGAAAAGCGTGAGAAAAAAAAATAGTATTACAATTTTATCCCACAGCAAACCGTGGGAGCGCATTTGATTTGAACATTTCTCCTTCCTCTTGTACTTCCCTACCTCTAGATTCTCCAGTCTCTGTTTGAGCGTTTGTAAAGTGTGTCCCAGCTGGGCCAGAGTTTCCGTGGTGCCCCGGGAAACATCTCCCATGGTGTTTTTGGCCCCCGGCCGCCTCCCGGCCGGCCCCGCCGCGGCCGGGAGGCTCTGGCTCTCGCAGCGGCTCAACTTGGACGTTAGTTCCCTGATGGTTTCCTTCTGGTTCACGATGGTCTCCTTCTGCTGCAGCACGGTCTCCCTCAGCTGGATGATAGTGGTTTTCAGGTCCTCCGCCGGCCCGCTGTTCTGCATCGTGGCGGTACACAAGTCCATGTCTTTGGGGACCGACGTGCAAATAAACTGCGTCTGTCCGAAGTCCTGCGCGGTGCTTCCCGCCACGAGCAGGCAGGAGAGCAGAAAAAGTTTCCAGGAGAGTCCGTCCATGACTCCAGTCAGCGGCGGGTACTTGAGTGAGTAAAGCGTGTGTGTGTTCAGCACCAGGAGCTGTCCAGCGGAGCTGCGTCTCTGTTTCAGCACCAGGAGCTGTCCAGCGGAGCTGCGTCTCTGATTTCAGCACCGGGAGCTGTCCAGCGGAGCTGCGTCTCTGATTTCAGCACCAGGAGCTGTCCAGCGGAGCTGCGTCTCTGTTTCAGCACCAGGAGCTGTCCAGCGGAGCTGCGTCTCTGCTTTCAGCACCAGGAGCTGTCCAGTAATGTGAGGCGCTGCTGCTGTGTGTGCGGCTTATATAGCGGAAAAACGCAGCGCAGCTCCACTGCATCACAGAGAGGAGGCAGCGGGGTCTGCTACACACCTACCGAGTCCTGCCTCGTATTTAAGGTCGTCTTACAACAGTTTCTACCGACAGTGCTCACTGAGCACACTGAAAAAAATAAATCTAAGCACATGTAAATATAACATATTTCAATCTGTGATATTAACAATTAAAAATGAAGTTTTTTGCTTTACATGAATACATCTAGTTTTGAACTTTTTCCTTATTTTTTTCCTTAATAAGCAGTATTTATGTAAATCCCAGGCAATATTTTCATTTACACACAAACAACAAGCAATGATCTTGTTGTATTTACCTTTCCTTTAACAATTTTAATCTATTCGGCAGATTGACCAACGTTTAGATGAGACATGCTTTATTTGTTTCATGTAGAACACAACAGTAAAAAATATCTTGCTTGATCTAATTTAAAAAAAATGAAGGCAACTTTTTCGCATGAGATTATTATGTAGATCAAGAAAGACTAGTCTTTGTATAAACTACTTAATTTTTAGTATGTACAAAATTCATTTGTAAGTAAAGTCAACTTAATTTTGATAAATAAAGTAAACTTAACACAATTAAGTTGACTGTGCTTGCAAAATGTATTATTTACATACAAAAAATTAAGTAGTTTATACAAAGAATAGTCTTTCTTGATCTACATAATAATCTCATGCGAAAAAGTTGCCTTCATTTTTTTAATAGATCAATATTTGCATCAGTGCAGTAAAAGGGATAGTGCGGTCCAAAAGATTTCGAGTTTGGTCCCAGAAATCTTGTTCTTCTATCACATATGTGTCAGGAAGTTAACCAAATGATAAGATTGTTTAGCCTCAACACGGTCCACATCTGTAGTTGTTTTTCAATTTGTCAATTTGTTTTTTAAGACTATTAAAGTGTACTCATTAAAGTGGGGTTTTTTTTATACATAATGTATCTATTTTTTTCCTATATTGTATAATAATGATGATGGCAATGACTATTATTAATATTGTTATTATTAATGTGTTATATGCAGTATTTACTTGTGCTCTTCGGGTGTGGTAGGTCTTTATATGTTATGTATTATGTATGTTGTATGTGACGGTTTTGTACTGTGTTGTATGTTTTATGTTGCACCCCCTCGAAAACGAGATGATTCATCTCAAGGGGCTATCCGTTAATAAATAAAATACTCTTATTTGCTTTCAAAAATGATAAATAAATATTTACTTTTTTTATTTTTTTACAGAGAAACTAACATTTTCCCTACTCAAAGGCCCAGTATCAAATTTGTAAGTGATAAATTCTAGCTTCAACCCACCTGTTGAACTATTTGTGCCTCAGTAGCCAGTTCCAGCTTCATACGGGGAACCGGTCCACCTTAAATGAATACATCCTTGAGAGAAGCCTGTCCCACGGGCAGAGTTTCCATCACAACCTCACATTTTTCCTTTTTTACGCTATGGCATGTACATGCGAAGAAAAAAAAACACTCAGCCTCATGAACAAAAGAAAAAAAAAATTGGTACTCAGTAGAGAATTGGATTTATGCTGTTTACATGTCAATGAAGTCACGGTTCAACAGGCTGCTCACACTTCCACCAAATCTCGCTGTGAGCGTGTAATTGTATTTTGAGAAACCCCTGAGAGGAAACAGTGCAGGCTGTGCTGTCAACCCACTCTCACAGCAAAACGTGAAAACCAATCTATTGATTTATGTCCAAAAGTGAGGTGGATATGAAAATGAGGAGAACTGGATATTTCTCACATTTTTCCATCTGTGTTCCTTTAATGTGTTCCTTTAAAGTGGCTAACTTCACTCTAAAATGTAATTTTAGTTAAGAAAGTGGTTGAGGAAGGTAGGCTACTGAATTGAAACTACGTGGCTGATATTATGAAACATTGGCTTTTGTTAAAATAGGCACTTTATTACCATACTGCATTAGACACACAAATCAGTGCCTATTTCTTTTAAAGTTGTGCAATGTAGCACAAAAAAACAATTGGTCTTCATCTGCACAAAAACAAACCTATAGTCGAAAAAATCTAAATATGCAAATAAGTATACAAATATCACATATCTGCAATGAACCCCGACTTTAAAGCTTCCTGTTTTATGAGTATTTCACATTCTACATTGAGACTGGCTCCTGCTGACATGTTAAATATCAACAATACAATAGCAGGGGCACTAAAATGACACAAAATGTTTCACAATAGATAAACAAACTGTTATGTAACCAACTCTGCCCATACGGAAGGCTAAAATAGATGATGAAATAACCAATGCTTTGACACTGATCATATTGAATCAGAATCACAATGCTTTTATTGTCACCCATACGGTACAATGTCTGTTAAAAGAAGTATTAAAATTTAAATTCCCTCCCCAATCCACAATATCAGCGGTAATCGCAAATGACAAACTGTTTCTGAAGACAGAAGATTAATCATCTTTATAATCACATATATGAGGGAGCAACCAGGACCAGTGTTTCAGATAAGCAGGATAGACAGCATAGGATTAATGAGAACAATAATTCTATTTCTGCATTTCAAGATGCTAATTTAATACAATATTTCTCCCCCACACCCTTCAAACAGAAATTTAAAATGAAGCAATGCTGTAGGGGAAAAGAATCAGGATAAACTTAATTGGCCATGTTTGAATGACAAAAATAAAATGAAACAAATTCCAATTAATTCAGTTCAAACAGATGAATATACATCTTATTTCAATGAACTACCACTACTATATACAAAGAAGATTGAGTGAAGGTTTGTACTGCAGAGTGGTGCAAAATACATGTTTCAGTCATTACAAAAAAAAATAGACACTGTTGCACATAAAGTTGGAATACAACACTCCAAGATCTTCTCCTGAAATACTGGTAAAGGGAAAGGTGAGTAAAAAGAGGAATCTTTCTGAAAACCATTTTTTCCAACCTTAGGAGCAACAGTATTGACTTAAAACATGCTTTCTTCGTAATTGCTTTTGTCCTTTAACCATTGGCTGAGTTTTATATCTGAATAGATTTCTGTCTAAAGATGGAACATGAAGGATATCTCCACAACCAGACATACAGAGACTACTTTTATAAAAATTAAAATTAGTTATTGAAAGTTGAAAAATTAGAGAAAGGTTGTTTGAAATAATGACTAAGGTCTCCTTCGGTACTTTTAGACGTGAATAAGCCCTCATGTGACAAAAGTAGGCTACATCACTCACAAGTTCCCTTGTGTAATGATGACGTCTCTTATGTGAAGGTAAAGTTCATTGATTTTCTCCACCTCTGTCTGTAACCTGTTATATTCACAGCCATCAGCCACTGCACAGGATGGAGTCTTAATAGAAAAGTCACAGGTTTCCTGTCAAGGGAAGAGTTACCGCCTGCTCCGAGGCAAATGACTTCCCCTTCCCCGGTGCGTCACTCTGCGTAAACTCCGCCATCGAACCTTGCAGAAGTGCTCCAGCAAGGCTTTCCTTTTCCCCTGTTGCTTTTCAAGAGACACTTTTTAGATATGTGTGTGTGTGTGTGTGTGTGTGTGTGGGACACGAGTTGACCCAGCAATCCTGGTTTAATTTGTTTAATTATTGATCCACAGCGTTGCAATCAGCCAGGTGCCACGCTGAAGGCGAGGAACAGGGGCTTTAACAAACGCTTAATGGCAGAGTCTAATTGCCGACACGTAAGACAAGCATGTAACGAATTCCCCTTATCTCATCACACACACTCCAAAGACCAAACACTTCTTGCCATTAGTGCTCATTGTCAAAACGACATGCCATCAACAAGTAATGCGTTCAACCACTTGAAAGCCAAGCTTGTTTACCAAATGGGTGCAAATGGGGTCGTTTTTAAAGCTTTTGAAGTGTTGAACTTCCAGTTAATGGAGAAATGAGTCGGTGCCTCCCACTGAGAGATAACCTACTTCACACACAATTACAGTAGGTAAGAGAGAAATAACACATACAGTATCTGCTCAATATTCATCTCCTATCCTGAGCAATAAAAGTGAAGCTGCAGCACCATATGTTCAACTGTGTTTTCTCTCACCCTACTGCCTTCCACTATAGTGTGCTGCAACACTCAAAGAATTACATCGACTGGACCTCAGTCAGTTCTCATTCAGCACTTTTACAAAGCTTGAATTGTTTCAAACCATTTCTGTCATTTTGTCAAAAAAATTATAATTTTAGATCTGGATATTTCGAATGCTGTGGGGATTTTTTTATCTTTCTTTTTTTTCAAATTGGGAGAGGAATATAGCCACACATTTTTTTTCCTTTTAGCCTGTGTCTTCTCCTGGAACCCGGTGTCAGATTTTGCCTGTGAATGCATCAGCCGGCAGCTGACTGGGACTCAAGGGGCTCTGGGGTGGAAAAGGGCTGAAATCCATAATGATCAGTCTCTCAGGCTCACTGAATAATGCAAAGCTTTATAATAGAACCCACTCTCTAATGGCAGAGACAGATAAGAACCATTTTGCGCATTGGCAGCAAACTGCCTGCTTATTTATCCAGCATGTGCAACAGCAGCGCAGGCAGAAGACGAAGGTGTGTGTGAGGGGGGCTTGATTGTAAAGCTGACAGTGCATCATAAACACAAGGAGGAGATGCAGCGGGACCAGGGGCTGCATATCAGATGTGCTTCATCTTGAGATATATTTTCCTGCTTTTGTTTGATAAAAAACAAATGACTAAATCTTTCAGAATTCCATGTTTGTTTGCACAATGCAAGCTTAATTTTTCTGAAATATGCTGCCAGGTAACTGAAGCTTGGGCATTCTGCCAGTTCTGCTCCTGCATTGATGTCTCCATTCCAAGCTTCCGTCCACAGAGAGCCAAGTGGAAGGTGGAGTCAGGAAGGGATTGTCCAGTGGGATTCCTCCGCTGTGGAGTAGTTTGTAGACCTGCGTATATTCCAACCAGAGATGGTATGAAAGGAGAGGAGAGAGGGAGGGGAGCAGGCGCCTCATGGTCTTATGAGTAGTAGTTTCCAATCATGCAGAAACACACACAAACAGACATTATAAATAGCTTCATCTGCAGAGCCTTTTTTTTTTTCCTTTCTCATGCCTGCATGTGCCCGAGTCAGGAGTGAATGATATGGTCTCCATAATCAATATCTCACGACTTCATAGGCTGGGATATAGTTTTATTGACACCCAGCCACACCAGAGAGTCATTTGGTAACTTATTCCCTTCTCATTAGCACCCAAAGTGACATAAACAAATTCTGGTGCATTATGCATTACACTGGGCGCTTACTTAATCTCATCATAATTCTCCAAAGCCTGGATATTAACGCTTTTGCAGCGACAGTGCAGTTCATCAAGCTGCTAGTGTTGGACTTACTCCAGAAAAAAGATTGTGCTCATTGGGCCTTCACCTCCACAAGTGTGGGGACTAAATGGGTCCAGAAGCAGAAGCAGGTTTCAGTTCCAAGAATCATGTTGATATGGTGGGCCTGCTACGATGCGATACCCTTGTGTTTCTAGGGTTGTGTGCTGTCAGGAGAGGTTTGATGATATGAAGAGCATAAATGTACTTAGATGACCAAAGACCTGCAAGCCATCAGTCCTATAAGGTTAGTCAACATCCTTGTAAAATGTTATCAGTCACTCAGAGAGGAGCAGAAGAAATTAAACAACATTACTGATGCAGATATCATACATAAGACATGACATTACTCTGCCATGGTCTTTAGGTTTTGTTGTTTCTGTTTTTAGTTTGAGCGGGGGACGACATGGTTTCTGCCTTTGTGTTTTTGCACAGCTGGGTGAACTCTACTACGCTTGAATTGCTTCTTCTCATCACTCACTACACTCACCGATGTCACTCACTCAGCCTTTTTCTGACTAACCTGAACCAAGCGCTGGTGGTGGGCTGGTCCTGCAGCCGGTTCGGCGGTGGTTCAGTTTTACAACGTTTGACATTTGCTTTTTTTTCCTCCAAATCAATTTTCATCATATTGCCAGTTCTCGTTTATAAAAACATTGTTGTAGCAGTGCGAGTGCCACGGGGGCCCGACCGACAGGATGGAGAGACACGGAGTTTTGTGCAGAAACCTTTTATTTGACCCAACACACAGGACACACGTGCTTCAGCTTCAGCCTCTCCAACAGCAGCAGCCCCTTCTCCCAGCAGAGCCATGCCTTATGAAGGCAGGCAGGGTGGAGAGGTTGATTGGACACACCTGTGACCCAATCAACCAAAGTGGCTGCACCTCCACCCTGCCACACACCCCCAACGCCAAACTCGCGCCGGGGTCCGTCCGGCCGAGCCTACTCCCCCCCACCGCCCTCCCAGAGCGGGAGAGGAAGCCCGGAACCGCCGTCTGCGCCCCCGGGCCTTCCTGGTTCGGACGGATGCCGAGACCAGTTGGGAGGCCGCCCTCGGCGTCAGGCCGACCAGCGGGAACGGTCGGGAGGTCGCCCTCGGCGTCGGGACGACCGCCGAGAAAGCCGCTCTCGGGACCGGGCCCAGGGTGGCCTCGGGCCAGACGGCATCCGCGGCCGGGGTGTGTCCAGGACCACCCCTTCCCCGACGCAGCACTGCTCCAGCAGCTGGTCTGTCTCCGCCTCGCCGACCTCAGTCTCCGCCTCCGACGCCCCCGGGACCGCATCCTCCGGGACCGCATCCTCCGGGACCGCATCCTCCGGGACCGCATCCTCCGGGACCGCATCCTCCGGGACCGCATCCTCCGGGACCGCATCCTCCGGGACCGCATCCCCCGGGACCGCATCCTCCGGGACTGCCGTGGCGAACCTCAGGCATGGCGCTGGGGTGGGTCGCTCCGCGGGTCCCGCAGCATCTGCCTCTCGGGCTGCGGCGACCGCAGCGCTTCCAGCGCCGCGAGCTGCCGCTCACCATGGCCCTGAAGCACGGCTGCCAGGTCTGCCATTACTCGGGCCAGCGCCTCCAGGGCCCGCTCCGTGCCTCCCTTCTCTATCCTGTCGGGCCCCACGTTGGGTGCCAGTGTAGCAGTGTGAGTGCCACGGGGGCCCGACCGACAGGATGGAGAGACACGGAGTTTTGTGCAGAACCCTTTAATTTGACCCGACACACGTGCTTCAGCTTCAGCCTCTCCAACAGCAGCAGGCCCTTCTCCCAGCAGAGCCATGCCTTATGAAGGCAGGCAGGGTGGAGAGGTTGATTGGACACACCTGTGACCCAATCAACCAAAGTGGCTGCACCTCCACCCTGCCACACACCCCCAACGCCAAACTCGCGCCGGGGTCCGTCCGGCCGAGCCTACTCCCCCCCACCGCCCTCCCAGAGCGGGAGAGGAAGCCCGGAACCGCCGTCTGCGCCCCCGGGCCTTCCTGGTTCGGACGGATGCCGAGACCAGTTGGGAGGCCGCCCTCGGCGTCAGGCCGACCAGCGGGAACGGTCGGGAGGTCGCCCTCGGCGTCGGGACGACCGCCGAGAAAGCCGCTCTCGGGACCGGGCCCAGGGTGGCCTCGGGCCAGACGGCATCCGCGGCCGGGGTGTGTCCAGGACCACCCCTTCCCCGACGCAGCACTGCTCCAGCAGCTGGTCTGTCTCCGCCTCGCCGACCTCAGTCTCCGCCTCCGACGCCCCCGGGACCGCATCCTCCGGGACCGCATCCTCCGGGACCGCATCCTCCGGGACCGCATCCTCCGGGACCGCATCCTCCGGGACCGCATCCTCCGGGACCGCATCCTCCGGGACCGCATCCCCCGGGACCGCATCCTCCGGGACTGCCGTGGCGAACCTCAGGCATGGCGCTGGGGTGGGTCGCTCCGCGGGTCCCGCAGCATCTGCCTCTCGGGCTGCGGCGACCGCAGCGCTTCCAGCGCCGCGAGCTGCCGCTCACCATGGCCCTGAAGCACGGCTGCCAGGTCTGCCATTACTCGGGCCAGCGCCTCCAGGGCCCGCTCCGTGCCTCCCTTCTCTATCCTGTCGGGCCCCACGTTGGGTGCCAGTGTAGCAGTGTGAGTGCCACGGGGGCCCGACCGACAGGATGGAGAGACACGGAGTTTTGTGCAGAACCCTTTAATTTGTCCCGACACACGTGCTTCAGCTTCAGCCTCTCCAACAGCAGCAGGCCCTTCTCCCAGCAGAGCCATGCCTTATGAAGGCAGGCAGGCTGGAGAGGTTGATTGGACACACCTGTGACCCAATCAACCAAAGTGGCTGCACCTCCACCCTGCCACAATTGTCATAAACAGCAGTTGGCATTTGTGGATGCTATGCCAACGGGCATTTCCAAATGCTGACAGGTATTCATGAACTCCACTCACCCCCAGTTTTGAGTGTGTGACTGATTTTGCTCTCCCATTCTTTAATTCCTTTTCGATATTTCTTCTGTATTAGCTCGACAGATATGGGCTTTAACAGCGGGGGGGGTCACAGTGTTTTGTTTGGTAAAAATCCTCCCGCTGCTTGTAGCTGACAGAACTAGTTCTTGCATCTACCTATTGTAGCACAGTTGTTTTGGCTCTGAACTTTTCCTTCGTTTGTGGTCGACTGCTAAAAATCAAAGAACTGTTTCTAAGTTATTATACGCTGGATCTCAGCCAGAACTGGAACCGCTCTGGGCGAGGAGCGTCATAATATCAATGCTTCGAGAAACAATACCCTTACGCTTGTTTTTTCTTTTATCCTGGCCTATTACAAATGCGGCCACCACATATGCTCATAGGTACAGCACAATTTAGTCTTTAATTTGAATATCATCAAAAATGGGACTGCGTAGTTTGAAAATCAGCCAGTTAACTTTTCAGAGGCTCCATCAAACTGACCATCCGGAGCTAGCTCAGTCCCAGTGACTTCACACACCGTTTCGGATGTTTATGCTCTCCATCGCTAAACCAGTGTTTATTAGGAAACCATATTTCTGGAAAAGTGAACTTAAAGCCCAGATTCTCATCCTGGACAAATTCTGCAAGGGTCTCAGGCCATCTAAAATATAATTGTTCCTTCCTTTGCTTTGACTCCAGTTCCCCACCAACTTCTAGGGTTCCTGGTTCTGCAGGAAAAAGTTTCAGCTTCTTGAAAGTAGAGAGGGACACAGCTGCTCTGGAAGAACAGGTCGTTAACTATAAAGGATGGTGTGTGTGAGGAGCTGGCGCTGTTACGAATATACAAAATGAGTTTAAAAGGTTTGACGTGCAGGAAACCAGATGACAGCAGAGTGAAGCCTTGGAAGCAGCAGTTTCTATCGTTACAATCAAGAAATGCTTCCAAATCAGGACCAGGATAGAAGTGGAGAGTAATCTGATTACCAGGCAAGTTTGGCAAGTTCATCCCAACATCCTAATTCTCTAGCCAGCATGATTTTTTTTTCCCGTTTAACCTGGTATGGGGAAGCTCATGAAAGGCAAGAGAGGCTGAATGATGCCAAAACAGCTCCCCTGAGAATTTAACCACCTTTCACACATCTGTGGCTCAACAACACAAATAACAGACTCTGAGCTTTCACGGTGTTGCCCTCGACTGGTCCAGACAGAAACAAAGGCCCTCGTAAATGTTATACTGCATAGTAATGGAGCCACCGTTCCAACTGACTTGTTAGTATTAAAGGAAAGTCGAGATGTTTGGCTTCCAGTGCCAGGTTGAAGGCGTAGCGTTGTGGCAGCAGGTGTTTTTAGGACTCAATAACTGTGGAAATTAAACCAGAAGTTAGATTAAATTAAAATAAAGCAGAATGGCTTGAAGTGGAAACAGTGCATATCCCCCCTCAATTATATCAAGTGATCAAAGTGTGTACAACTAGTTTGTTTAGAAGGGAGAGAGAGAGAGGGAAATATTCTCTTTTTTTGATTTTGTGTGGATAAAGAAAAATGGCAAAAGAATGAAACATAACAGAATCATTTTCAAATCAAGGAAAGCTTTATGTCCTGTTGCTCCTGGTATCAGGCAGGCAGGAGTTACATTTCCTGTGTAAAAGTTTCAGTTTCACTTTTACATGTGTTTGTCAAGGAGAAACTAAAGTATTTTGGTACATTTATGTCGTAACCACAATGAATGCCTCATCACCTGCAGTGAATCACAGCACAGAATCCTTTTTTATTCAGATTTGCTTTGGGTAGATTTTTCTCAAGTCTAAATTATGTATTAAGCAGAATTACTGCTCAGAGACCACAGAGTTGTAACACAGTTTATTAACACACAACAGGGAGCAACAATGAACTGCACATGAATAATATGGATGCAAAGGGTTTTTAGTTGAGCATGGTTAGGCTCACCAAACCACGTCATTAAAAAATAGAAAGCCTATTAAGTCTCAGTAGCAGTGAACTCAGATCCCGGGATTAGTTTGGGGTTTTTTCTCACTACTGTAGTATCACACCTTCAAAGTTTGCAAAGGAATTTAAATCATTACCTCATGTGCCACTTTGCCCTCAAATGAGAAAAAGTTCTAACAACATGTGAGATGCAAAAACAAAACAAACAAACAAACAAAAAAAGAAACACATGACTCTTACATTTATTTTGATTTTGGCACACAGGTAGCCTAGAAATCTAGACATACCTGCAAATTTACTTTGCTTTACAGGTGTGTCTACCTGCCATCCGTTGGAGCTCATTAGATATGCCCCAAAATCTTGGGTAGCCAATCAAATCAGTCGATCCTTGTACAGAGAGTCTCTGGGGTGAGTTTACCACAGAGGGGCGACACAATTATTAAATTCAGCCTCATTTATATAGCGCCAAATCATGACAAATGTAATAAGGCAGTGATTAACACTGTTGACTCCCAGCAAGGAGGTTCTTGGTTCAACTCCCAGGCCCGGCAGGGTCTTTCTGTGTGGAGTTTACATGTTCTCCCCGTGCTTGCGTGGGTTCCCTCCGGGTACTCCGGCTTCCTCCCACAGTCCAAAAACATGCAGGTTAGGTAAATTGATGATTCTAAATTGCCAGCAGGTGTGAGTGTCTTGTCATGGTTGTCTCCCAGCAAGGAGGTTCTTGGTTCGACTCCCAGGCCCGGCAGGAGTCTTTCTGTGTGGAGTTTACATGGGTCGTTTCCGAATTTGCATACTGTACTACTAGTATACACTGATTTGGCCAAAGTGTAGTAAGTAGTATGCTGTATGTGAACAGAAGGAAATCTGCAGTGTGCGAAAAATACCCGGATGTTGTACTGATTTGGAAAAAAATCCGCAGCATGCATCAGACCAGCCTATCTCGCTTACTATATCCCAGAATGCAATGCGGCCTCGGCCGGGCAGCGCTTTTTTCTTTTTTTTCTCAAAGCTTTATTGAGAAAACAGCTGCAATCGGACAGTGATGTGATGTGATGGCAGAAAGGCAGAAAGCACAGTGGAGAGGGAGAAGGAGGAATATAAATGTAAGTAACTTTAATATATAACCTTTTTAATTCAATTTAGTGTAAGGACAACGATTAAAAATTGTGGTGCGAGATGCATTCTGGGATACACTGTAGCTGTTGTGAACGGTCTGCTGGAGCAGCGTACTTGAATCGTTCATTTAGTAGGCAGTATTCAGTGCATACTTTGCAGTATGTAGCATGTAGTGCGGTAGTGTCCGAATTCGGAAACGACCATGTTCTCCCCGTGCTTGTGTGGGTTCCCTCCGGGTACTCCGGCTTCCTCCCACAGTCCAAAAACATGCAGGTTAGGTAAATTGATGATTCTAAATTGCCAGCAGGTGTGAGTGTCTTGTCATGGTTGTCTGTCTGTCAGTTTGATGAGCAACCGTTGGTCCCCCTAGATCTGGAGGCCTGAAAGATCGTTTTCAGACCCTACATCTTTCTGGATGTGGGTCTGATCCATCAGGCTAGCAGACAGGAACAACCCAAGAAATTTCCTGTTGTTTTTTAGAAGCTTGAAGGTTCTACATGATATTTTTGCCATTCCTGACGTTGTTCCTGGGTCTGCAGGAGCCACTCTCCTAGCTTGAAGGACACAGCTCCAAGTGCTCTAACTACTACTGGCACCACTGTTGCCTTCACTCTTCACATGTTTTCCTTCAACCCTCCGTATACTCATGATCCTTCATCTTGATACGTCAATCCCCACTGCTCTCTTCTGGAGTTTGTCGACCACCACTATGTCCGGTTGGATCGCCACCACCAGTTTATCTCCCACCTTGACTTGAGGACTTCCAACCACTGCAGACATCCCTGTGCACTATAACCACTACCTGGTTCTGTTCCAGTTCTGCTTTATCTGCCAGTAACTTGCATTCCCGCTATTATGTGCTGCATTGTCTTAAGGGGCATCTTTACACAGTCTGCAGCTGGGTGTTGCCCAGTGCCATACACGGACACGGACACACTCATACACACCTCCAACCGTGCACAACCAGTGTTCAGTCCTTTGGATATTTCAGCTTAAATTTAAAAATGTTATATTAGTTCAATGAAGTTCATAATTCTATATTCTATATTTTTCATGACATACCTGAAAATTGCCTGGGGCTTCATGGCCAGCTGTGTGTCTGGTGACAGAATAAATCAGACAAGCTAAAATGATTTGTTTACTGCATGATCTGTTGCAATTTCTTTCTTTTTCTGCACTTTAAATGGATATTGAAAGGCATATTTGAGTTATTTATTGCTTAGTTATTTCACAATAATTACTGTGAAATTATTATTGCACTAGTTATTTTACAGTCATATAATTCAGGCAATAGCTCAAAAATCATTTTTAATAATACTAACCCAAATCAATATCGGATCAAATCGGATCGAATCAAATCCTGATAATCGATTCTGAATCTTAAGAATCGGAATCAAAATTTGAATCGATACCCAGCCCTACTCAGCACAGCTTTTGATACTGTTGACTTGAGCCTACAGAGACACATTAAGTCAGTCTTCTATCACCTAAAAAAACATCTGCAGGATAAAAGAACTAATGTCTCTCATCAGGATCTTGAAAAAGTCATCAATGCATTTATCTTCAGTCGGCTTTATTACTGCAACTGTGTCTTCACCAGTCTTCAGAAAAAGTAAATCTGACAGCTACAGCAGATCCAGAATGCTGCTGCCCAGGTTCTTACTATAAGAAAGTGGACCACATCACTCCAGTTCTGAGATATTTACACTGGTTCCCTGTATCTCAGAGAACATACTTTAAAATACTTCTGTTACTTTATAAATCACTGAATGGTTTAGGACCAAAATAAATCAGAGACTTGTTGCCATATCAACCATCCAGACCTCTCTGGTTTTCTGGTTCAGGTCTGCTCTGTGTCCCCAGAATCAGAACCACCAGAACCAACAAGGAGACGCAGCATTCAGCTCCACAGATCCACAGATCTGAAACAAACTTTCAGAAAACTGCAGGAATGTTGAAATCCACAGTTCCTTTAGATCAAGATAATGAACTCATTTGTTTACCGCTGCCTTTGTCTGAATTATTTAAACTATTCTGAATCTAAATGTAAACAATGTTGATTTCAATACTACACTGTAACTCTAGCTTAAGTCTAAATTGTCTTTATTATACCACTGCACTGTAACTTATAATCTTTCTTTTGTTTTCATGATGCCTTGATGTTCCTGCAAATTTGCTTCTGGGCTGCACTGATATGTGGAGCCATGTGCCTGCCAATCTCGGCCGTTATGATACCTAACCTGACAGGGGCTTCATGATGAGGACTGGGCGAACTCTGGGTGGCTCCCACCAGTGCTTATGGTGGGCAGTCAGTTTCTTCCGCCAGTAGGTGTGGATCATACAGTATCTGGGGCCGGTGCTACATGAAACTATCTTGGATGATGGTAACTGGGTCTTGTCTGGGAAATTGCTGTGGTCAGATAGTGGATCCTCCAGCTACAGGCCAGATCCTCCTTCTCCTATATGCCTTTCCACTGAACTGTAGTCTCAGCTTTGGGTGGATTGCTCATCGTGTTATTACTTTGAATAGTTCAGTGGAGAAAATCAATTGTATGCATCCTATGCATAATGTACATATATATATAGTGTATATTTTCATATTCTTTATATTTTATATTTTTAGCTGCATCAAAATGTTGTTGTGTTTTACTGTGCAATGACAATAAAGGAGTTATATTCTATTCTATTCTATTCTATTCTATTCTATTCTATTCTATTCTATTCTATTCTATCACATTGTCCCAAGTTTTTGTGATCTACGATTCGACTTCATATCTTTTACATTTTACACGATGAATGTAGTTGCTCAACCTTACAAACTCTCTCAGATAAGATGTTGCTTTTGTGTTACTTATACACATTTAACGTGAAGCAGGGAACCGTCAACTCGACTCCTTTGTTAGTTTTAGGGCTGGGCAAAGAAACCCCTGCAGTACTTGCACTGGTCCTGTTTCATTTAATTCTGTTGATGATCCAGTATTTCCTGTCCTCGTATGAATCGAAAGGACCCTCTCAGTGAGATGGAGTGGTCTATACCAATTTGCTCTTATATTCAGGCACTCCAAAACGCCCACACCTCCCCGTTCATCTGCCCAAGTGCTATCGACAGCCGCTGTAGAGGTTCGTCACGCATGCAGTGTGGGCTCATTCGGGTCTTGAGTGCGAACATGCTGCTCTGGTCTCCTCCAAGGAACAATGCCCGAGAGCTTGCCAGGACCAGCGTGCCCGTGTGCACGAGCCTGAAGGGCCACTAAGCCCTCCAGTGCCTGGTGTGTCAAACAGAAAATGACATCACTTCAAAACCCAAGGTTGGAGTCAACAGGCCCTCATCTGCCCCCCGGCCACCGCTGCTCTCTCTCTTCTCGTGTGTCATCACATTGTTCGTTCAGCACAAAGGCCATCTTTTTATATTTAGTAACTATCCCAAAAATGAGGAAATCTTTGATAACATGAGTAAAAACAAACCAAAGTACATTTTTGTTTTGGGGAGGCTAATCTCTCAACATTTCTTACATTAATTCAGCTGTTGTCAACACAAACATTCATTTTGCTGACTGGTTGCCGTGTTGTTTCGTATAAACTCATTGATCAGGGTGCTCCATGATGCTTGTATATTGTCATGAATGAATGGGTACTGTACCTGCGTAAGCTGCTATCGATTATTCTGTCACTCCTGCAGTGGAACTGCAGGCACACAGAAAATGTGTCACATCTTGCAATTATTCCCATCAGTTTCAGGAAGACGTATTTAAAATCCTGCATTTAAAACATCTCAGTGAAATGGCAAAACGAATAGTGAAAAGACCATGCACATTCAAAATATAAGCTCCATTATGAAGCTTATTTTTGTTTTTAGAATAAAGATTTAGACTGGATCTAAATTGTATCAAAGCGCCTAACATGATGCACATTTGACATTTTTCCATGAAGTGTGTTACAAATGGAACATAACCTCTCCAGGGCTGCAGACTCTCATGGAGCTAATGGTGTTATGTGATGATTCTTTTCATGACAATTTAATTAAGTATTGCATATTGCATATTGCACTCATGAATGAGAGAGAAAGAGAGAGAGAGAGAGAGAGAGAGAGAGAGAGAGAGAGAGAGAGAGAGAGAGAGAGAGAGAGAGAGAGAGAGAGAGAGAGAAAGCCAAAACCAAATTGTAAAAGCCTTCATCTGTCAGTGGACCACTGAGGTACATCTAGTTTAAAGGAAGCAGACATTTATAATTGAGCTCCAATGAAGCTGTCAGTCTCAGTTTGATCAAAATCCACACAGCAGAAATATTTACTTTCATGTTTTAGATAGTGTTTTTTGTTGTCAAAACCTGGTTACTTCTCTCTTGACTATCAAAACTGGCCCCTTTTAAATGCAGTATTGCTTCAGTTTCTTGGTATAAAACAAATTCTAAAATAAAGTTTTACGTAATTGCGCAACATCAAAGGGGTCAACAAAATTAGGTTTTGTGTTTATTCATTTGTTTCACCTAGTTAAAAACTGAAATAAATAACCTGTTTTCCATCCACCTGCTAATCTTTCCGACCTTGTTTTACTCAAGTTTCACAAAACTAGGGAAGAAAAAGAAGGAAAACCTCTGAAAATGCATCCTAATGTGTAACTGACACAATTTAATCACACAGCTGTTTAACTAATATTATGTTTTGTTATTTATTTCCTCTGTTTCCCTTTCATTGAACAGTTTAGGAAGATAAAAGTAATCAGATTTGAAATTTTCATTTAATTCAGATTCGCCTCTGGCGAATTAAAAATGAACAAAGATCAATTAATGTTCATGGTTCGAGTAATGACATTGCCCTAACTGTGTTGACTTTCTGTTTGGAAGAATACTGGATCCTCAGGATACATTAATGAGAAATATTTGAGAAGAAAAAAAGGTTACAATGATGTATAAGGATCCATAAATTCCCTTTTACTCAGCTCCAATCTTTTTATAACAAGTGACTGATAGCGTTTCCAATAAAAGTTTTTTTTTCATGATAATGATGATTGTTTTTGTTGTTGATGGTACTATAAGTAAGGTCACATTGGATCCCTGAAAGCTTCGTAGACATAAGAAAACAGTGTGAAATGTGAAACAGAGATCACAAATATTTGTTTAAACTAAATAGATAACTCTTTAAAGGTATTGTGACATCATTTTTAACATGCTTTTAACACTATTAAGTCTTGGCCAACATCCCTCAAATGTGTCTAAAAGAGTGTAACAAGAAAAACTTCACTCTAGTACTCTATTCCTGGCTTTTTATTACAGTGTTTTTTTGCGCCGTGAAAAACGCTTCCTTTTCCCCCTTTCCTGTCAATCATTGCTCCGCTCCTCCTCCAAACCTCCTCCTCCTCCAGCCATACGCTCACAGCGGCGTCGGAGAGTTAAGCCGGGAGCGACAGGCGAAGCATGCACGGAAAAGCAGGAGGGAGAACCACAGCAAACAATCATAAAAATAAAGGCATGCAAGCAGCACTGTCCCCTTATCTTAAGTCCAGTCAGTGGCCGCGGGTCTTCTTAGCAGTTTTCCCCCGGTGATTAGAACAAAAGAGGCTCTAAACAGCTCTGTGTTAAGCCTCATTTATGGTTCCGCGTTAAATCGACGTACGGCGTACAGTGCGCGTCGCCGCGTAACCCTACGCCGTAGGCTCTGCGTCGGTGTAACGCAGAACCATAAATCAGCCTTTATGGTGCGCTGGAGAGGAGCGGAGGCAGGGAGCTGGGTGGAGGGGGCGGTGACTTAGCGGGTCGTTACGTAACGGCCCGCCACCAAACCAGATGCGCCGTTTTTGCACAGTTATGCGGAAAATCCCAGAAAGCACACAATACACTGAATGTTAAAAGTTCGTTGTTTTTTGGGTGTAATTGATGTCAAGACACCCAACAAAACACAAAAAATCAAGAAAAATGTGTTTTTCATGTCACAATCCCTTTAAAAAATAACATTAATGTTGAAAACTAGAAAACAGCACCAGATTTTACATCGTTTTTCTTTTAATAGTAAAACAGTATTTGGCCAAAGCCTCCATCAACTTCAACTTCAACCTTTACCACCACCATCAAACTGCATCTGTTATTGCCACTGACAGCCAATCCCAGTTTCCAACCAAAAGCTTAGACCGGAAAATCTGTCCATCTTAAAAAACTAAAGTTCCTTTGTTTAAAATTGGAAGACTTTGAACATGTCAGCGGCTACAGTGAAATAAATCATCCAGAGATACGATGGATGCCTGTGATCTTCAGGCCTTCAGGTGGTAGTGCGTTCAACACTGGCATAACTCTGTATCAGAAATCACTCAGTGGGCTCAGGAACTCAGTCCAAGAACACAGTCCACTGTGCCATTAAAAAATGGGAAAGCTGATTCTTTTCAGAAATTACACCGATGTTCAGAGGCCATCTGGGTTGTGGTCCGTGCTTTGTTGAAAAGCCAGGATTTTTGTGCGTGATTGCTTTTGGCAGAGGCAGCATGCAGATCTGGAAAGGAAACATCAATGCTGAAAGGTATATAAGGGTTTGAAAGCAAACTATGCTCCCATCCAAACAACTTCTTTTTTAGGGATGGCTTTTCATCTTTCAGCAAAACAATACTGAACAATAGTAAAGAGTCTGGGTCGATTTGACAATGACTGTCCACCAACATTCACCTGACTGAACTGGAGAGGATCTGCAAGGAAGAATGGCAAAGGATCCCAAGTCCAGGCGTGAAAAATGTGTTGCATCATTCCCAAGAAGACTCAAAAGGATGCTTCTACTCAATACTGATGTTCAGTGATATTTCAGTTTCTCTTTTTTAATAAATTTGCAAAAATTTCTACATTTCTGTTCTTTTTCTGTCAAATTGGGGTGCTGAGTGTACATTAATGAAAAATAAAATGAACTTTCTTGATTTTAGCAAATGGCTACAAATAAAAAAAGAGGGAAACATTTAAAAGGGTCTGAATACTTTCTGTACACACTGCATGTTGCTCATTATTTCTGTGCCGCATTGTGTCTGATCTACAACAACATATCCGTACAAATATTTTTGCATTGAAATGTTTAGTTGCAGGCTTGAAGGAATAAGAATTTTTGTTCTCAGTCAACCTTGAGTGTGAATTATGAAGGCCGGTGCATTCACTGGAGCCCTTCAGAGAGCAAAGACTTATCATCATTAAGTATTGTGCAACAAGGCATTAATCACTGGATGTTCTGTGAACCTGACTTTAACACAACATTGGGAAAGAAGTGACTGATGGCTGGCTTTCTTTTTTTTCTGTTTGTTTTTCACTTAAAAATTAAGAATCTTAAACCCCTGAGGAGCTCTGCAATATTTTGCACCCAGGGTTTAAACGTTAAAATGTTTTAATCCATGTTGAACTTGATTTCTTACATTGTTCAATGACGATGAAAGCTCTGAGTGATAATATTTCCTTCAAATATGGTCACGCAAGACAGGGTTGATGGTCCATCATTGCTCTTATATCTTCAGTTTCCTGCCGCAAAAAGTCACAGCTGTATTGGAGGATCACATGACAGCATCGTCTCCTCAGTTGGCCACCTTGAAAATATGCTTTCCCCATTCTCTTTCTTATTTGGTCTTGTAGCAATTAATCAGGAGTTTCAGCCTTTCTTGCCCCTATGTTATTTGGCACCAGCTTCTGGGATCCAGCCTGTTCCCTGTGTGACATTAGGCTGGATGAAGAGGAGGGAAGCAGTCTAATCTTCTCTTTTCCCTCCTCTCTCTTACCCTTCAGCCATCCCAGGGTCCCAACCTCTATCACATTCCAGATATTGAATTGGTTTCCCCCTGCAGTGGATGCTGAGGCTTAAAAGCACGAGGAACAGATTCAGTCGGACGTATCTTTGGTTTTCTAATGCGCCACATTGCTCCTCTGCAAGCGAAAAGCCTGTTGCAATGGCTGCTTCTCTGGCAAACGCAGTGTGAGGGAATATGTACATGTTTTGTCATGAGCTGACGGCTCAAAGAAAGCTGTTTTTCTTTGCAGTATAGTACTGTCATTTGTGCCCAAGACTCACCATGTTGTAATTCATTAAAGTCATCAAGGGCTTGGAGCAAATCTCTTTATTGACTGAGAACAAATGGGTAAACATGTTGATTGTACTCCCTCAATGAAACAGCTCTCAGAGAAGTCATAATCGACTTTTCAGAGCAAGTACATGAAGTCTGTTGTTGGATTTTCACTCATCACACAGGTCGACTTGTTTCCCCGTGCCTTTTCCTCCAAAAACAAACCTTTGGCTCCTGCTGTTTGAGAAATGAGTGTGAGAGTGTGAGTCTTGACAGCAGAGGATGTTGGGGACAAATCTTGTGTAAAGGGGCTTAGCTCACTTGGCTCATGCAGGTTCTGAGAAAAACACAGCTGTATACGTCAAACCTCACTATCTTGTTAAACAGAAACAAGCAAAACAAGTTCTTCAAATAACACATCATTGGTGGCAATGAAGTCAAAAGTAAAAGAGACGATGAGATATCACTTGATTGTTTGGCTACGTGTGCGGTATTTGCAGGTTTCATCTGATCATCTTGCTGTTCAGTGTGCGTTTTAGTGATCTAGTTTAGTGTCAGTACTGACTATTGATTGATTGCTGATTGACTGATTTTTTATTTATAGCAGGAAGCTTTTTCCAGCATAGACAGCCACATCCTCTACATTCACGAGATACTAGGCCACAAGTTGGGAAAAGGGTTTGAACTGGTACTGTCTTCCACTTCTTGAAGTGGAAGTGGTTAAAATGTTTTGGTGTTGTCAGGACAGGAAAGCTAATTTAGATGTGTGTTCAAATATTTAACTGGTAGAGGCAAGTTAGCTAATGAGTTTAAGTTGGAATCATCCAGGATGAAGTCACAAAGATACAGAAATGCTTTTGATAGATGGCACCCAAAAATCTATCTATCTATCTATCTATCTGGGTATAAGGGAGAAGGACAAGACAATGATCTATAAGCTGATAGAAGAATTGGAAAGAGGGGGTAAAACTCATCTATTCGTTTTTTTTCTTGTACCAAAAATTAAAGTTTCAAGAAGATATATGATATTTACCATCCGATCTTTAGAAGTCTGTCTTTCTTCGCAACATTTTTCAGATGTTTCTAATAAAACACAGATTTGTGAAATATTTTTGGTTGCTGGTTTGGTCACTGTGCTTGAAGTATTTGTACTGGTATGTTGGGGTACATTTTAAGATCTATTATTATGATTAAAAATATCTAAACTGGAAAATTGTTCATTCATAACTAAACTTTTAAAAAACCCAAGTAAGACAATAAGCAAGTATAGTGAAGAGCAAGGTATAGGAAGTTTAAAAAATGTCTTCTCTCAGTTGTCATGCAGAAGAATTTGGGACAGCAGTTTTATAAGTATAATTTGGGAACGGTGGGAATTAAATACTATGCTAAATGTATATTTTTTAGAGTATAGGGCAGCTGTGCCCTGTAACAGGAAGATCGATGGATCAATCCCCAGCCCAGTGATGTGCTGAGGTGTCTAAGATTGCCTCCATTGCAAAAACATGGGGTCACAAGTTGGTGCTCTAATACTGCCGGTCCCAGGCCCAGGTAAATGAAAGCCTTGAGCCCGGAAAAGTCTCCAGTAAAGCTTATCAATCGGTGGACAAGAAGATCTGAGGTGGCAACCTGTGAAGAGAAAAATCAGAAAGAAATTGTATTAACTTCTTTTTTTTTATCAGAATATGAATATTTTTAAGGTAAGTGAGGTTCTAGGTACATTGAGCTTCAATGAAAATTAAATATTTAAATATTTCAATGCAAACCTCACGAGTGGAAGATAACGTGTGTGTTTGTTACCTTTGCAGAACCAGTTTATGCCCTTGTCAAACATTTAAATAACACTTCTGATGTTTTACGATATGTATTTGTTCCATGATTACATTAGAAAATAGTTGAAGTGTCCATTCAACCCTGTGGATCTAAATTCTTTGATCTTGAAATATTTTTCTCAGCTTCGTTATCATATTTTTCCCCCCTTTTCTGCATATATTAATGGTTTATACCAAGTTTGGTAAACCTAAAGCCGCATACAGTATATATGCATTTTAATCTTCCAACAAAGGTTTTTGTGTGTGTGTGTGTGTGTGTGTGTGTGTGTGTGTGTGTGTGTGTCTGTGTGTTTGTGTGTGCGTGTGTGTGTGTGTGTGTGTGTGTGTGTGTGTGTGTGTGTGTGTGTGTGTGTGTGTGTGTGTGTGTGTGTGCGTGAGTGTGTTTCCTTCAACAGCCCTCTTGGCAGTCTATCATATTTTATTGGTCCCTCAAGACAAGGGAGGAAAAAGGGAAAAAGAATTAAAGAAAAAAAATTCTGCCACAGAGGACAAAGATCACCGAAAGTGGAACGTGAAAAAGTAGAAAAGAAAAGACAAGACAGTGATGGATGCAGTTTGGTGAGTGTGTGATGTGTGTTTCTGAAAAATGAGACATAAGACAAACACGTATTTATAAACTGAAGAGGACAAAGAAAAAGGGGCGGGGGGGGGGGGCATTCCGTTTATCATTGAATACATTTGGTGTGCGACGTGTGTGTGCGACGTGTGTGTGCTGCGTGTGCGGTGTGTTGGGTTTGCATGTAGCCCT
This sequence comes from Cololabis saira, assembly GCF_033807715.1. NCBI lineage: Eukaryota > Metazoa > Chordata > Actinopteri > Beloniformes > Belonidae > Cololabis > Cololabis saira. The sequence continues at coordinate 48,442,326 of NC_084587.1, forward strand.
GAGGGTATAATTACGTGTCAGGAGGGGGAGGGCAGTGTATATAAATGACATATACATACTATCTTTGACTGCTCGTACATATTTAAGTACACCAATATTAAGCCATGCAATACATGCAATCAACTAGTAAATATACATGCCATCTTGGGATGGACCCACAATGCAACTGGTGGAGGGGGGACGTCACCGCGCTGTTCCCATACATATACACACGTGAATACACATATACATATACATATATGTATATATATATATATATATATATATATATATATATATATATATATATATATATATATATATATATATATATATATATATATACTGTATATACATATACACATACAATTGTGTATTATATCACAATTCACAGTTAACGCACATAAACATATGCATACATACCCCCATCTACATACACACCCATTCACACACTTACAGTATTTGCATTTAAGTGCACACATAGATACATATACACATACGTATACCTATATACAAGTATATTGTTCAGTAACAATAGTGGTTCTTATCATCACTCGTTACCGCTACCAGCACCCTCGTTATATCAGGCCATCCCAAAAACTCTAGAGCAGCGGGAACTACAGACCCAGCTGGGGGAGGGGGTCAGGAAGGGACACCCGGCCACCAGGCCGACCCCAGAGGTCACCTCACTTCCAACCAGAGACCCAGCAGGACCCAAGAGTCAGGGCCACGAGAGCCCTTGAGCAGTGGGGACCAGACAGCCCTGGCACCAGCAAGCACCCCGGGTCCCGCTAGCACAAGGCTGAAAAAGTCTGCCAACCCCCTCCAGCCCGGTTGATCTCCCCTTTTTTCTCCTTTCTTTTCCCCCTCTGTGTTAATTTTAAGTAAATGTATGTGTATCTTGGGTGCATCCAAAAACAATAGGTGGGATATGCAGGGTGGATACTCCCCGCATGCCCCAGTCTTCCGTATTTTTATTTCCTTTTCCTTCCATTATATTCATATATCATTTTAAACATTTAAATGACTATTAGGACAATGTGGTTGAACAACTTTTTTCAAATATTGAAATAGTTTTTTTTTTAAGTTACGTGTAAGTAGTGAAAGGTTTAGGTGCTAAAATTCATTATGTCAAGAGTTGACTGAAATAACATTATTCAAAGTTGCCTGTTTCAGTATTCAAAACAGCTAAATGTGAATTTCTTAACATAAGTATAACGGATTTATTCTGCAATTTTTTGAAAAAGGGTTTCCTTTCCTACTCCTTTGTATTTAACAAAGTTACAAACTATACACATGACAATTAAATAAAAGCATCGAACAACAGCCCATAACAAGTAAAATGTTGCACAAGGGATTTACCTTAGATGCCTGGGATGAACAAATTATAGCATTTGAGAATTCTTAACTTATTTTTGTGAAATACACAATAGAACATGAAAAAGAAGTTGTTGTTGCTTAACATTATTATGCATCGAATGCATCATATTTAATACATTAATTTCTTAGACACCCCATAGTCAAAAACGTTTGATACAATATTAATAATAACAATAATAATATTATTATTATGAATATTATTATTATGAATATTATTATTATGAATATTATGATGATGATGATGATTATTATTACTATTATTATCATTAATAATAATAATAATAATAATAATAATAAAAATAAAATCCGTCAAATTACACAATGTATTCAAAATGATACAAAAATATTTTTTAGCAAGTGTTAAAGACAACATTGGGGGTATTTGAAATTTGAAATCAGACTACTATTTCATATATCAGGCTTTAAACTTGTTGTCAAATTCTATAATTAGATGTCATACTGTATGGTGTCTTCTGGTGTCTCCCCCCCTTAATACTTTATCTTAAAATATTCACTATCGAAAATTCTTGCGGTCAGCATAGTGGCTTAGTGGTTAGCACTGTTGCCTGACAGCAAGAAGGTCCCCGGTTCGACTCCCAGGCCCGGCAGGGTCTTTCTGTGTGGAGTGTGCATGTTCTCCCCGTGCTTGCGTGGGTTCTCTCCGGGTACTCCGGCTTCCTCCCACAGTCCAGAAACATGCAGTGTAGGTTGATTGATGATTCTAAATTACCCGTAGGTGTGAGTGTGAGTGTGTCTGGTTGTATGTGGCCCTGTGATGGACTGGTGACCTGTACAGGGTGAACCTCTGCCTCTCGCCTGAAAATTGGCTGGGATAGGCTCCAGCAGACCCCCGTGACCCTGCAAAGGATAAAGCGGGTATAGATAATGGATGGATGGATGGAAAATGCAAGGTAACAGGCACAGTAATTTTATTTATATATATATATATATATATATATATTCATATTGATACATGTGAATGGAAGTGGTGGTTGTTTCATCGCAGTGTGTTAACTTGCATGTTTATTGATATATATGTATATTTATATATATATATATATATATATATATATATATATATATATATATATATACATACTCACGTGTATGGGAGTTTTTACCTGCCATTGATGTTTAATAATTGCTCGGGGGTTTATGTTTATGTTCATGGTCTGGATCTCTGGAAAGCGTCTAGAGACAACATCTGTTGTATTAGACGCTATATAAATAAAATTGAATTGAATTGAATTGTATATATCTATATAGATATATAGATATCTATAAATATATATACTCACGTGTATACATCTATGTAGATATATAGATATATCTATATATCTATCCTCACGTGTATATATCTACATATATATATATATATATATATATATATATATATATATATATATATATATATATATATATACATATACATACTCACGTGTGTATATCTACATAGATATATAGATATCTATATATCTATTCTCACGCGTATATATCTACATATATATTATATACATATATATATATATATATATATATATATATATATATATACATATACATACTCACGTGTGTATATCTACATAGATATATAGATATCTATATATCTATTCTCACGCGTATATATCTACATATATTATATATATATATACACACATGTACATATGTATGGGAACAGCGCGGTGACGTCCCCCCTCCACCTCCACCTCCATATATATATATATATATATATATATATATATATATATATATATATATATATATATATATATATATATATATGTATATGTGTATTCACGTGTGTATATGTATGGGAACAGCGCGGTGACGTCCCCCCTCCACCAGTTGCATTGTGGGTCCATCCCAAGATGGCTGCGCCCTTGCAGGAGTGCTGAAGAGCTGCCTCTCCGCTGAGATTTTCGGGATTGTGTGAGATTTCCTCGAAAGCCCTCGCTGCCAGCCAGCCCCCATGGTAGCCGCCGTGTAGAAGGACACCCCGGGGACCCTCGCCCTCGACCAGTGTGACTGTGGCAGCCTGCCCGCCTGAAGATGGGCCTCGTCTCCAGCTGCTGCCCGTAGCGGAGAGCCGCGGCGAGAGGAGCCGCGCGTTCCCCTGCAAACACGCGCCCGTGCAGCTCGCCTTCGACGGCTTCGACCTGCTGTACCGCCTGTGGACGCTGCCCTACACGCTCCTGACCAGGATCATCTGCGCCACCGCCTCGGCCATCGTCCGCAGACGGGGGAGAGCTTCTCCGGGGCGGGCTGATCACTCCGCCGCTCCGAGGTCTGTCCGCACACACGCCGCGACTAGCGCCATGTCTGCCCGCCTGGGCTGGTGACTGCACCGGTCCTGGTCCCGGTCCTGGTACGGGCTCCGAGCGGGTCCAGCACGGAGCTGGGGCTCCCTCTGCTCGGGCTGGCTGCGTGTGTGAACTTTGTTGGAGTTTGGCCTTGTTGGCAGGAATGTAGGGGCATGTAACTGCAGAGTAGAGCCAGTTGTTGTGGAGACAGATGTGACCCGGTAGAGGTGAAGGGTCGACCTGCGGCACGCTGGATCAGCTTTGCCTGTTGCTGTGGTTCAGCCAGGAGATTCACTAAACTACTACTACTTCTCCACAAAGAACGTCATGAAGTATCGGATGTTTTTCTGGCTGTAGCATTATTTGATTAAATGATAATCAAAACTTGCTGCTTACTAGTGGTATCAGTTCTCCAGTCAATCAGTAGGAGAGCTCTTCCTGTCATCACAGCTATTATTATTGTTTTTCTGCTTGTAAAATATTGTTTTGAATAACATTTTAAAGGGAAACTCAATAAGCTGATATGCTTTTCTGGTCCCACTACTGGCAAAAACCACCCTAAGTAACTTCTGTCATCGTTTTTGATGTTTCCCTGCATCAACACACCTGATTCTAATTAGTGGTCATCACCAATCTTTCCTCCAGGTCTGCGCAGTTCTGTTGGTGACACAGTCATCTGTATCAGGGTTTACTGGAGCAGGGAAACATCAAAAACATGCAGGACAGCGGCTCTCGAGGACCAGGAATGAGGACCACTGGTCTATACAGCCGAGGCGTCCCGTTTTCAGACCTGCATGCTTTATTCTGCCCGGTCGTGTACCCAGTATGTACTGCACACTTGTCCAGTACATGCCATTTCAACTATGCTGAGGCACAACTGGAAGCGCTGACTGGCCTCTGCTCTAGCAACATACTTTGCATGTTGGGTTACAGCAGTGTTTCACAATCCTGGTCCTCATGGGCCCCTGTCCTGCATGTTTTAGATGCTACCCTGCTTCAGCACACCGTGATACAAGTACCTGTGTCATCAACAGAGTTGTGCAGACCTTGGTGACAAGCTAATGAGGACCTTTAATTAGAATCAGCTGTGCTGGTGCAGGGAAACACCTAAAACATGCAGGACAGGGGCCCACGAGGACCAGGATTGAGAAACACTGGGATACAGTATGAAAGGTAGACTGGTCCGATGCAGACTGGACATTTCCCCAGAAGTGGCAAACCACCCCGTTACTTTTTGTATACTGCAGATTGTGCAATTGCTTTCATGCTGCATACTAGATATTACATTTGGGCAGTTCATACTAATAGTACAGGAAGTTGTCTAGAAAATGAGCAGTGGTGAACATTGACTATAGACTCCTTTCTTGGTAGTAAAGAGTATGATGTGATTTGGTGGGCGGGGCATAGCTGGAGGCAAAACAGCTTTTACTCTAACCTGGGTGTGGCGTTGGCAACCCTGAGTTAACCAGTTTTGAAATTTATAGATGAAACTAATACTTGTGAAACTTGCAGCAGTGGACTAGTAGTATATTTATTTAATCGCTGGGACTAACACATCTTATTTTATTCTTGTAATAAATTAAGCCTGACGTATGCAGACTAGCTGACCGGTACACTGTCACTCAGTGGAAGGAGGATTTTAAGCCTGGATTATGGTTCTGCGTTACACCAACGCAGAGCACACGCCGTTGTCGTGAATCCTTCAGACTTCTCCATCGCTCCATTTCGCCGCGGTGCAGTACCCCCCATGAGCGTTCTTTTCCTGAATGGTTTATCCGGCTTTTCCGGTCACAGTGAATCGAAGAGATAAGGACAACTATTGTGCAAAAAAACAAAACAAAAAAATCAAACACACACACAAAGAAAAGAGCGCTGAAAGTTCACGACTGCTTCACGAACCGGAACCGGAAATGCGTTGCTACCAAGCGAACCAATCACAGCCCTCTCGGTCTGCGTGGCCTCGACACATAGTTACAATTTTTGGGAGGTGCACGTCAGGCATGGAGTGGCGAGCGCCGTGGGATGCTCATTGCGGCGCACGCTCGGCGTGGATTTAACGCAGAACCATAATCCAGCCTTTAGTCATCACCCTTCTTGCTGATCCAATTTCTGATGAGATGGGCATGATAACCATCACATGCCATGTATTACACATAACAATAAATACATTTTTAAAACTTATCTGATGTGAGGGGTGCACTGCAGACACAAGCATTTTTGATTTAGAATTTTGAATTTTGAATTGCTGATCCAGTCTTTTCACCATATCTCCGTTAACCAAAGTTGTTTTTATTCCTTTTTTGTTATGATGAGTTGTGTTGGTATGCGATAGAATTTTAATTCTGAGCTTTTAGTGAAATTTCTACTTTAACTTTAAGATACCCTGCTTAACAGCGGTGAAATTCATATTTTCATTCAGTCTTCCCCTCTTTTGCCTCTAGCTAATTATATTACGTGATTGTGATGTTGGGTCTGAAGGGAGACAAGCTCACAGAGCAACGTTGTGGCGGAGCTGACTAAAGAAACCTTTGAAAATAATCATGGAAAAAGGAAGAAAGAAAAGTTGGGGAAGGGAAAAGCGAGAGAGTGACAGAATAAGAGTAGATCTCTGAGTGTGTAAAAATGTCTTGGCCTCCACAGCGATAGGGAAATCCCCTGAGCTAAAGAAGTGCAACAGTTCCTTTGTGTCGCTTTAAAGTTAAATTGACAAGAAATATTAAGTTGACTAAGTAATCTGACTGATGTCTTTTTTTTTTTTTTATATAATAATTGACATCTTCTAGTTTATAACAGCCTGGTATGTCTGTGGGGTGCTCTGTGTTGTCAAGCACGTGATACTATCACCTTGTTTTAGTTATCAAATTAGTGTTTGATGGCAGCAACACATGTTTACCATGGTGGAACGTCCTTCTTCTATTAACATCTGTCTTTAAAAGTGTGGAAAATGAGATGTGTAACTGGAGTTTTAGGAAAAGTATGTTGTCCCACTCTTGTCCGGTGCAGGATTCTACCTGCTCAACAGTCCTGGGTCTTCAATGCCACAATTTCATGATTAGAAAGAAAAAAAAAACAAAACTTTTTTTATTAGTGAAAGGTCTTCCAGACTCTTCTCCTCAGAAGCCATGCTGTCGTGATGGATTTAGTGTTTGGTTTAGCATTGTCTTGCTGAAATGTGCAAGGCCTTATCTGAAAGTCACATCTGGATGGGAGCAGATGTTGCTCTAAAACCTCTATGATCTTTTCAGCATTATTGGAACCTTTTCCAGATGTGTTGGCTGCCAAGGCCACAGACACTAATGCAACCCCACACCACGGAGCACCGCTAACAAGCTGATTGGTCCCTCTGCTCTGTCCACAGGACACTGTGTCCATCGCAGTTTGATTCATCTCGGCACAGAACAGTTTTCCATTGTGCTTCAGACCATGAAGAGTGTTCACATGTGGCTTCTTCTTTGCATGATAGCGCTGTAAGACTGGTGAGCCTCTGTCCATCTTTACATCTGAGAGGTTGTGCTTCTCTGAAACGCTTCTTTTCACTCCCAGTCGTGTCACTGACCTGCTGCCAGTTAACCGGGTTAGTTGTCAAATGCTCCTCCGGTTTTTGACTTGTGCCAGTTACTTTTTTTGCCCCTCGTTCAATTTTATTGAGATGTGTTGCTGCCATCAAATTCAAAATGAACTAATATTTTTCATGACATTGCAAAGTGTCTCAGTTTCAGCATTTGATATGTTGCTTTTATTTTATTGGGGATACAAATATGTGTTTATGAGATTTGGAAATCATTGCATTCTGTTTTTATTACATTTTACAAAATGTCCCAAGGGTTTTTTTTTTTTAGTCGGTGAAGACAGAAAATTGCTTCAAAACATCAAGACAAAACATAAAATTGCAGTATAAATTGGTCATCAGCTTCCTGAATTTCTAGAAATTGGCATTCAACTTCAGATGTTAATAGACATGTTTTTATTATTAAAAGTCAATTTATCTGTGGTCAAGTGCATAAATTTGGATGTCTAAAGTGACTCCCAAAGCGAAGACTTTGTACTCTCACAGGGCCATCCCGTAGTTTTGAGCAGCTTGCTTCTGAACTATTCAGATTTGCACTTCTGAAACATTGCAGCCTCAGATCCTTCCCATTATTTTCTTCCACACAACTCGCCGCCATGCAGAAATCCCTGTTCCTGTGAAGTGGGAAGTGTAAAACTATAACACCAAAAAACAGTTGCTCATTGCACAGAGGCCACAGAGGAGAGGGGTGCAGTTAATGTAGGTGTCTGGTGTCCAGCACCAGCAGCTATAAACGGAGCACTAACATGTTGGACAGGAAGCTGTGGTGCTGTAGCTCTGTGGTGTTTTGAACAATGAATATCATAGACTTTTCATTAAGACCTTGGGGAAGTTGTGTCTGGATTTGTCCTCAATCATACGGGTTTTGTGCTGCAGATCTGGCTGATCAGCCTCACTCCAGCGCGGTCTCCGTGCCTCATATAAATGCTGTCGGGTCAATACCAGGACTGAAGAAGGGAAATGCAGACGGTCAATGACATTTGTTTGCTTTCCTATTGTTGTTTTTTTAAATTGAGGTCAAAGGATAGATCCAACCAAAGTCAGTTGTGATCGGCTCAAATATTTGTGACAGGCTTGATTAGTAGAAATAAGACAAGATCTTGATTACTGTTGTTGCTTTCAGAGCAAGGAGTTAGGAAACTGTAATTTTTGAAAATGGAAGGAAAAAAAATTCAGTTAAACCTTTTTCTTTTAGAAGTCAAGAATCATCTGATCAAAGAAAAAGTGAGTAGGATCACCAGTGACCTGAATAAGTCCTTTCAGTGCTTTTTCTTTTCTTATTTTTGTGGAACATTTTAGTTGGCCCAAAAACAGTATTGTGTCATTCTGGACTGTGTTGTGCAGATATTCTGTTTTGACTGATTTATTATTTATGATCCACGGTCCCCTCAAGGAGCTGAATTCTAGCTTGGCTGCACAGCCATTCTGGGTCTGCCTCGGTTGCAAAACATCTTCTTTTGCTCTGATGCTTTGTTTTTGGAACACATACTTGAAAATGGCATTGTAATGGGAAAAAAGTGATTAAAATAATATGAAACATTCAGAGAAATAGTTAAGTGGCAGATGTGATTTGATTTGTTGATTGATGTAGATATTTGGGGAAACCCTTGTCTGGTGATGGTGAAACGGCTGGAGCTATCATAATGTTTCAGCTTGTTTTTAAAGGGCAGATGCAAAAAAAAAAAAAAAAAGAACCTACTCATCAAATGATCAAATCTGTGTTGCTAACGTGAGCTTTCCCTTCCCAGGGCACTGATGAAAATGGACCTGGACCTGCTTCATTCGCCGGCCGTGGGCCTGGCTGAGGAAGAGGAGGCCGACATGAACGACTGGAAGCTTCCTTTGGCTTTCATGAAGAAAAGACACTTGGAGAAGATCGAGGGCTCGAAGGCCTTAGCGCAGAGCTGGAGGATGAAGGACAGGGTAACAATTCTGCTTGTTTATGTGCATCTCAGAAGTGGCTTCGTTTTTCTGTATTATGGTTGATGCACAGACCTGTGCAAGAACTGCGTTTGCAGTCGGGTTCAGACAACTCTCAGGGGACGGCGTCGGTGCTCATGGAGGAACTGAGAAATCTAAAGCCTTTGATTAAGCTTGAACATGCGGTACTCCATAAAACCTCTTACATTTTTATTAATGGGATATATAGCACCACATTTTCTGGCTCTATTTTCAGTATTTTTAAGATATAATCCTCATTAAAATGTATTTTCTTGTTATTGCCAACAAAATGCCTCAAAAGACCTGAATGTGCAAGTGCCGTCTGTGGAGCCTCGCATTCTTTTTGCTCCTTCCATGAAGACTCCTGTTGCAGAAAAATGATTGAAAGCCTGTCAGGAAGACCTGTCTCACTGATCTCTGCACAACTGTGAAGAGACTAGCTATTGTTTTTTTCTTATTCCACTTCATTCTGGAAATTCAAAATCCTGGTGTGTGTCTTTCTGCCCGGAACATGATTCCCAAACAAAACAGTTTTCCTCCAGTCTCATTACTGTTAGCTGCTGAGATTCCTTGTGAAAACATAACCAGAAATAATTGTGAGCTGTTTGCAGAGACGTGCGTCTTCTGTTGGAGCAAATAGACTCCGGGCTGGAAGCCTCGGGTAGAGGAGGAAAGTTGGAGAAAAAAATACATAGAGAAAGCCTTGTGCATTAAAGGGGGAGTTTGGATTGAATGCTCTGCTTCCAGGTAGTGATTGAGATGGTGCATGTCCAACCTCGAATCCCAAAATGTTTGGATGATACGTAAAATAAAAAAAAAGGGTGGTGGGGAAAAAAAGAATGGAAGGATTTGTAAATGGCATAAACCCATAATTTATGGGTTTTTCAAATCATTGCATTCTGCTTTTTCCCCCCATACTATCCCGTGTCTTTGGGATTTGAAATCTAATGATTTTTAATCAATAATTTAAAGTTTCTGGGATTTGGACTTTGGTACACCATTCTGCTTCTGCAGTGCTGACAATATGTTTAAAATGTGAGGATTTATCAGTGAAAGCTTTGAGTAAAGAGATCAGCAGAAGGGGTTGTTCCATCAAACTTAGAGCAAATGTTTGATGAGTTGGGACACTCTTATTTGCCTTCTCACTGGAAGACCAGAAACTGGTGGGAACATTGTTGGTTCAGCAGGGACAAAGTCCACCCATCAGCGCCTCAGAAGACCACTAACACCAGCGTTATCTGCCGTCACATGGCCTTTGGTTATTGGGCCTCAGCACAGATCAGTGGCTGTTTGTGCTACAGTTTCAGGTTTAGTACACGGACCGCAGACCGGGTCCGATGAGTCTCAAAATTACAATTATTTATTAAAGACCCACTCGGTTGCAATGATGCCGTTCCTTTTGAAATGACTGGTGTTCCATCCGGGATGTGGTGGCAAATCAGTGGCTTCCTGCGTCATGCCATCCTGGAGGAGGCTACTCTGCTGTGTGTGAAGGGGGAGCCTGAAAGCTCATGAATGGCTGCAGAGGATCCCAGCTCTAATAAAGCTGCCGTGGGATCAGCTGCAGAGCTGCCCACCTGATTATTTCATCACCTCTTGGCTACAGAGCGCTTCCATTATAATGATGGTGGATATCACTTAGTCACGTAACCCTCACAAGCACTGACTATAACACTCGGTTGCTGTCAGGACACAAGTAGAACCGTCAAGTGTAAAGCCCCCAGGAAACAAAGACATCATTAAATGTGAGGCTACTGTTGATTTTAAGGAATTAAGACGGAGCCATAATTGGAATCACTCCTGGAAAGGGGAGCTTTATGTGCTGTTTGATGTTCCTTGTTGCTCACAGCATGTTAGGTTTAAAGAGTACGTTTGTAAACTTAAAAGAAGCAGCATTTGATGAGCAGGAATCCTGAAAGGATGCGTCTTTTGAGGGTGACGAGAGTCGTGCCAATGAAAGGGACTGATTTTTGGGTGGGTGGATGGGGGCTGTGTTGTCTGTCGGCACTGCAGACGAACTGTAGGGGACCCAGAAGAGAGTCTGGGATGTCCTTGAGATCCAGGACGAGGCACTCGAAAGACTTCACGACCCGAGGAGTCCGGGTGAAAGACAGGGCTGGGTATCGATTCAAATGTCAAGAATCGATTCGATTCTTAAGATTCAGAATCGATTATCAGGATTGGATTCGATCCGATTCGATTCCGAGATCGATTTGGGTTAGTGTTATTAAAACAGTTTTTTGAGCTGTTGCATGAATTATGACTGTAGTTATGCAACATATTAATATTAGTAGGGATGCCCCGATACCATTTTTTTCATTCCGAGTATTTTATTTTGTGTACTTGCCGATACCGAGTACCAAGACGATATAAAAATAACTAGGCTAAAAAATGCAATGAAAAATGCAATGAATTGGAAGACAAGTTTTATTTGCAACAGATAAATTCAATAAAAATAAATAAAAGGAGTAGAATGACTATTTTAAACAAAGCCGGCTGGGCTTTCCTCCGCGGCCCGGTCGCGCTGGGAACGCAGCCCCCCGGCCACGTGCCGCGCCGACAGCCCGCTGGTCATCCAGCTATATAACGGGTTAGAGCCTCCGTTATTTTAACGGCCCGTGGGTTTTCTCTTGCCATCGTCTGTCGCTTTTGCAGAACCTGAACTAATGTTTGCTGTTGTGGTCTTGCAGTCGCATTAGCAAACTCCGTATATTCAGCTTTATGATGCGTCTTGAGATGTTTTATCAAGTTGCTGGTATTAAATCACGTATTCTCCTTTACTCCTCTTGACACCTTAGCAGCACATAGCTAGCAGTCTGCCTTGCATTCGGAAACATAGACAATTTTTCCAATTATAACTGAAAACTTTAATGTTTTCATACCTTTTTAAAGACAAAAACATGGCACAAGTTATTCTCGTGTCCAACAGAACATTCTATTTTGGGCATAAAGTAAAAAATACCAAAAGTTGTAATGTAATGATGAAAAAAAAAATCGATCTTTAGACATACAAATCGATTTTTAGGAATTAATGAGAATCGATTTAGAATTGGAAAATTCTTTTCAACAGGCCTAGTGACAGATCTGTGATCGTCAGTCCTGTTAGCCTGGCTCTAGCCGGGGACTGGGAAAAGGGTGGAGGTCTCCAAACCGGTGGAACAAACCTATGTAAAGGAAATAGAAACTCTTGCCTGGCGTTATTGTGAAATGATACAAATTAAAGTTAATCAAAAGATAAACTTCTTTGAAAGATTCTTTTGAGATGGCACCTCCAGGGAAGCCCTGGCTGAAAACGGATTTTCACTTGTAGCTGTTTTCTTTTGCATTGACTCATTACGAAGATGGAATTTATCTGCAGTTGTTAAGAAATCAAGAGCGTGAGATACTAAAGGTTGAGCTGAGTTGAGCAGCGTGCATCAGCAGGTCCACGAGTGGCCTTGAATGATGTTCTGCACTGTGGGAAAGTTTCTGAGCCTCTCAGACACAAAAGAAAAAGAGGAAGAAGGAAAGGCTGCACGATTACCTGGCCCACTGGTCAGTGTTGTTTATTTCCCTGTTGAGCAAAATGACAGCTATTGAATTGTTTGTGTATTTGCAGTTGTGCAGAGCTGCTTGTGTGTATTAAAGCATGTTGTGATTCCTTTTTCTTTTTTTTCTCCAAAAAAACCACAGTGTGAGCACTTATGTTGTGCACGAGAGTCAAAGGTGAGGCCTAACTGGAGATGACAAGTGGGCTCTTAAAAGAAAGGGAAAAAAAGGTTTATTAGGAAAGTTTCGAGAAGACACAAGATATTGATTTTGTTGTGGTTTGCAGTTTTGGTCGGAGTATCAGGATTCCTTCTTTGATCTGTGAGAGGGGGTTAATGACTGGAATTAGTTTGGCAATCACTTACACAGGTTTGAGTGAGTCTGTATAAATATAGTTAAACACAGGCTCTGATAATGTGACGCTTTTGGATCCTTTTTCCGTCCTCTTTCCCTCACAGTGAACGGAGAAAACAACATCTGCACTTTGACAGTAAACAAATCCATATCTCAGAACTAAGATCCTGTGTCCAGCAGGGACATCTGAAAACAAAACGACTCAATGTGACATAATCCTAGTCGGATAGTAAATGTTAAACAGCAGTCAGTTATACTGAAATTGTTGCAGCACAGAAAACGTGGCTCGTACAAGCATTGAACTCCATAAATCTGTGTGTGACACGGCAGAGCTTTGGAAAGAAAAAGCACTAGCTGCAGGCAGAATATTGCATTTCACATCATGACCAAACTAAATGTAATTACAACCAGTTGCACTGACTACTGCACATTTTTGTACCATATTTAGGCAAAGTGGTACACTGTCTTATTAGAGCTGCGGCTGCTCTACTTGGAAAGCTGTATTAGGATGCAAATGATTTATATATTTTAAAATGAGCCCCTTTTGCCCTGTTCACATGAAACTGGTATTACTTGGGAACCTGCAGTGATTTTAAGCGTTACATGCTGATGTCCGTCCTTCCTGCAGTGCATCTGCTAAGAATAAACAAGATCTTTCTATCACTTTACTGACATAAATCCCCACATATGCCTGAATGTTTCAACATAGAATAATGGTTGTTTGGTAAAAAGGTATTTTTGATGAGAGAATAATTGATATAAGGTGATGCATAAATTATTTAGATAATTGATAGGAATCCACTTTGTTGTGTCCTGTTCTGGAGAGATGTTGAACTGAACGGGTCTGATCGTCCACTCTACGCTTTACTTTAATGACAACAGCACACTTCCGTTTATTGTTCAGCCCTCGTAAAAACCTAAAAATATCCCCTGAGTTTGAGCTGTCAGACTAGTGAATACATTGAGGCTTATGAAGGACATAAAAACGTTCCTTACTTCTTGTTCGCATGTTCACATCAACAAAGCTCGGCAGTTCCAACGCCAACAGGAGGCTGCACTTTGATGTTGTCAGTTCGGTTTCTGTCACAGAGCGACCTTTGGTCCATCTTGTTGCATTTGTATATGTATGTGTATAATTTGTTTTTGTGGCCTTTATTTCAGAAAGCTTGGCCTTGACTAAGGAGCAAAAATGCACTTGAAAGTCAAATGTAGTGACTTTGTAATGACTGGTGCATACTTACAATGTATTTATGTTACAGAAATTTCAATGTGGATAGGTTCTGTCCTGTAGCCTTCGGTAAAACCAGTGTGGAACTGGAACCAGTATGACTCCAGTTCTCAATGCTCATTCTAACTCGCAGCATGTTTTGTAGAGGTGTGAAAGTTGCTTGAGTGTGTTGTTACTCGCGATCTAAATGTCTGATCATACAGGATCTTTGTTCCTGACTCTTGAAGACGTTCCTTTCCTACTGTATCGATGTTCTCGTAGAGCGTTTCATCAGCTGAGAGCCCGTTTGGATTCTTGAGCTGCTGTGTCTTGTGGTCATTAACATCTGAACTATTGGACTCTCAACCAAAAAACGTCTTTGAAAGTTCCTTAAGTACCCTCTTCGTTACTTTTCACACATGTTGTCTGGTGAATTTTTCAGCTGGTAATAATGGAGTCGATAAGTTATCAATACTCAAGCCCTCTGTAATGATGTGGAAATGAGGCTGGTGGTCGGAGCTGTATCATTATTTGATTTAGGTTTATGCAGGTCATTAGGCAGCGTATGGACTTCCAGTCACTGAGCCATGGGGGCAGAATATATTTGCAGTGTACTGAAAATAAATACACTCTGACGTTAAGTTATAGCAGCAGCTTGATTGTACTGAATACTTGGCATGAGCCCTGAGAGAGCTCCGAATCGAGCAGGTTCTCACTCTGCTGAAGTGCTGCTGAGCACGGCACCGACAGCTGCTCTCACACTGGCTTTGATGCGCCTCAATTTATCAGTACTTCTGACACTCTTATGTTGTTGTACTTGCGTGTTTTTTCTGCTTCCACAAATGTCTTTGTATTTGACTTGTATGACTCTCTTAACATCCTCTTTTATTGGCTCCTTGCATCATTGCTTTTAGTACAGAGATAAAGCTGGTGGCTTTTATTGGGAATGAAGATGAATAAATGGAAACAACCATTGTCTTGTGGTTGAAATGCACGCTTTTATGAGGTTTTTTAAGAAACGGTCTCGGCTCTCGGTGTTGAAGTAAGTTGAACGAATGTTCTGTTTTTGTTATCAGTTTCACGATTCTGATTGCTCTTGGTGAAGCTGTCTTGTCTGTTTGGTGCTTAATGGCCTTAATTCTAAAAAAATGCACCAGTCCGTTTAGTTGTTTTTTTCTTCTTCTATTTGATTAACGGCTTCATACTTTGTTATTAAACTGAAATTAAAAACAGATATATTAAGAACAAATTCGCTGTAGAATAGAATGAATGCATAGAAATAAACGTCATCTTGCATCAAACAAAAATTAAGAAAAAGACAATCATAACTGCACACCCTTCCTAAACGGTGGCTCTAACTGTCGTCAGACTTTACCAGTAACATTCAAAATGAGGTCTGCGGGTTCATGGCGTTCACCCAGTTTAAGGACCTAATATTTAGCCTGTTGCTGCTAACTACCTAGATTGATGCTTGCTACCTTTTTATAACCTTCATTTATTGCAGACCTAACAAATGGATTAATCAGGGCCATTGATCGACGCAGTGCTGAGGGCTGTATGGGAATCTGAAAGCGGCGTTGAGGGAAAGGGCTGGAAAATCCCCCGGAGTCCCGTGCAGTTAATGACAAGAGGATGCCATCCAATTTTAATAGACAGTCCTGAGAGGGGAAGACTTGGTCACATGCTGAACTGGACCTGCATATGGATATGAAAATCAAACTGCATAAGAATGAATACATTGACACAATGCCAAGGAGAAAAGTCAACAACAAAGATCTTAGGGAAGCAACTGCTGCTGAGGGCCAAAGTGGCTTCTGAGGCCATTTCCAAACCATTTGGAGTCTATCGTTCTACAGTGAGAGACTATCTATGGTTGGAAGCCATTCAAGGCTGTTTCACACCTTCTGAGGAGTGGACATCTCACAAGGTCCCCCCCCATGGTCTGGTACCGTAGTCACAGAAATGGGAGAACAACAAACAAAAAATTAAGAGCTTCAAGTCTTTGGCCTCAGTTAGTATGTTACATGTTGATATCAGAAAATATAACTGGTCATGGATAATTTGTTCAGTAGGATTTCCTGTAGAAAAAAACAAAAGAGAGGATGTTTGGCCAGAACACACACTCACACAAAAACAGCATAACGGCAAACGTGCCTCACACTTATAGTCAGGCATGGTGGTGGAAGGTTTGTGATTTGGATTTGTTTTGCACAAACATGACCTGGATACGTTGAGTTTTATGAGTCAACAGTTCACTCTATGCCATCGGTCCAGCAGTTAATACTTGAAAAAGAGCAACTCTCCAACCGCACATCCTTTACCTGCTTATTCCTGCTTGGGGTCACAGGGATCTGCTGGAGTCTATCCCGGTTCTCCTGAGGCCAAGGGCAAGGGCACACCCTGGGTAGGTTGCCAGGGCTAAAATCTCAAACCAATTCCCTAAAAGAAGAAAAGATTCAAGGAGTTGCAGTGGTCCAAAGTCCAGACCACAACTGGATACAAATGCTTTGGTAGGATTTCTTTTCTGTAGAAAGATGTATATAAATAAATGTCTGAAAATCTCAGTGAACTGAAAGAATGTTAAAAAGAGTGGATCAAAATTCCCCCACGGTAATGTGAGAAGTTGATAATGTTACACAGAAAATTACTTGACATTAATGCTGCTAAAAGTGGTTCTGCAAGCTGCTGAATCATGAGGTGTACTCAGTTTTCACTCAGCGCTTCTGTAATTTTGCCTTAGTAGTTGAGAAATGAATGATGCCATTGTGTTATACATCACATGCTGCTGTTCATCACATAATCTCGCTAAGGTCTGAACGTTTTTATTGTCTGGATTTGTTAAAGGTTGGAATGGAAAGGGGGTATACCTTTTTTATTCTTCCACAAAAATATATGTACAGGTAACCTTCCATCCCTTTCTTTCTGGCTCCCTATCCTCTGTTGACTTGCGTTTTTTCCCCAGTAATTTGTGTTATGAAAGCCGACCATCTTCATCTGCCCCTCTCCTCCTTTACAAAAGAAGGATTCATTAGACTATTGAAAATCCATGAGGTGAAGTATGCACTTCTTTATCTAATTTTGTCTTGGGCCTGAAAGGTACATTTACAAACTAATGCAATGAAAAAAGCCATTGGTTGCAAACTACCTTTCTCTACACCCCACCACACTCTGAACCACAAACTCAGTTCTTTCCTTTGACTAAATTGTACTTTTTATAATGGCATTATCCCCATTTAGTCATTGATATTTGATTACTCCTTTTTTTTTAAATCCTTTTTGATTACTCATTACTCCTTTACAAATCGAAAGGAGTACTCGAGCTGAGTTTGTGGAGCTTCGCTGAAACAGTTCACCATTCGGTTTGCAAAGGTGGGAAATACATTTTACACACTGGAAGCAGCTGCTCTTTGGGTGTGGTACCACTGCCATTTACCGCCATTTTTACTGGTGCAGAACATACTCAAGGATCCAGAGTCCAGGGCGTTGGGTGGTCTTGGTGGGATGACTGAACCAGGAACCAACTGAGCTTTAGAAAAAAGAAACAACCTCACGTTGTTTTTGTCATAATAAGATTGTTCTATATTTCTTCTTATGAAAACATTGCACAGCAACCCCTCCCAAAAAAAGATCTGACTTTTACATCGCCTATTAAATGTGTTAACGGTTACCCAGAGACATTGCATGAAAATTAAAAAGCAACAAAACAATGATCAGCGGTGGGGTTTTTTCACCTCAAGTGCATCTTTCACTTGCATTGGTTTTATATTTAAAAATGCGGGTCCACGTTAATGTAGAGGAAAGAGATGGCATTACATTTCCTTCACCAGCTTTCTGTGGTGCTTCACTTGCAGTGACTGTTGTCTTTTGTTCTCCTTGTGAATCTTAGCAATAATCCTCCGAAGTGTGCTGCCATTACAGAAATTATAATTTAAAGGGCAGACCTGATCTTGTTCTGCTTTATTCATTGCCACCCCCCCGTCCCCCACACACACACACACACACACACACACACACACACACACACACACACACACACACACACACACACACACACACACACACACACACATATTTGTAGATGTTTGGCTGCTCTGACTGAAAGCAGTTTCACTTCAATTCACAGCAGATAAATTGCTAATGTTTTGGCAGTTGAAGTCAAACTCATTTAGTTGTTCACATTGGCAGGGGTGTCTCTAGACCCCCTGGGGCCCTAGGCAGGAGACACCATGGGGCCCCCCTGACTCATTGTGAATGAAGTCCAGGACCACAGATCAGTAACAAAATGTTTTATTAAACAATTAACATATAAAATAAATAGCATATAAATAATAAATAACATAACTACCTTAATGCAAACTTTACATACACACTAACTTATTATGTGGCTATGAATGTGTTTAGAAGAAAATTCACTTTACACAGACTTTAATGTGCAGTAAACTTGCTTGGTGGATGACTGGGAGTTTAGGATAAAGTGGTTAGCAGCACTACGTTTTTATAATGTAACACGCACAGCTTACACATTCCCACTTACCAGTCACCTTTTTTCTTTTCCTCTTTTTGTTTTATTTGTGTGCCCAGAGGGATATGTTCGCTTCTTTTTTTCAAATTGTGAATCACTATATACAAACAGCAATAATGCTCTTTATATCATAGGATGTAATGACATCATACTTTACTTTGATAGACATTTTAGAGGCATAGTATTGTATTAACCTGCTAACTGGTAAAGATACAGCATGACCACCCTCTGCTTTTCAGCTCTGATTTATCATGACTTTTCCATCGTTGGTGTACTGAGCTATGCGTCAAGAGACATGAGATGATTCTTAGAAGAAAGCCTCTGGTTCTTTTGAGATTTATGGAAGTCAAAATCTTTAAGGCAACTTTCATGAAACCCGTTAAGTTTGGGATCTGGTGATTGAAGACGACACAGATTTGTGGTGTTTCTCTTTTCCGTTTCTTTTTGTAAATTTTCAAATGTTAGCATGCTAGCACTTTTGTAGCTCAAGTTGGTGAGCAACAGAAACTTGGGAAACATACAAGATCAATTACACTGTTGCTGCCTTAGCTGAAGGTTAGCTTTTATCCTGGTGTTCAAGCATTATTTGACCAATATCTGCATTTATACGCCAAACAACTGGGGAAATGTTGTGCAATGTAGATGGGCTTAGCTCCAGACCCAGAAAAATGTAGGCAGGTGATTATGGACTTTACACCAAAGCAACAGCTTTCTTGGAGGTCAGCAACGTCATATTTTCAAGTGTAGAAGCAACATGAGATCTTGGTCTGTGCAGCCTGTGCAGATGTGTCGACAATAAGCTGCGAGGATTCTCAAACCAGGGCTCTGACAGTAAATTGTGGTGAATGAGGTGATGCCACGTACTGTGTTTTTGTGCGCAAGGATCCGTGCACATGTCCAAACTAGTCGTGCTGAGTCTCTCTAGCACACTGACCTTTTACTCGGTTGGAGGGGAAAACACAGAGCGTTCTAATTAGCTTCACAACAAGAGCCCTCCTGACCCTGCTCAGCCACGGGGCGTCGCATAGGCCGCGCAGACATGTACAGCATGAGCTCTGTGGGTCCACATTATAGTATTAAACGCTACCTGGAAAAGGTCATCTGGTAGCAACGTCGTGACCTAAAGTGTTACATGTGAAAGCGATCAGATGGTAATGGCCTATAAACACAAATGTCACACTTTTAGGAAATTCAGCTAAACGCTTTTGTTCTTCAGGCACATTGTCTTTGATATTAAATATCTGCTGACTTCATGTCGGCAATCGAATACCTGAGGATTTAATTCACTTCTATAAGGGTGTGTGTGTGTTTGTATGTATGCAGTAATAACTGATGGGTTCTGTGCATTTCCATACATACATACATACATACATACATACATACTTTTTTTTTTTCTCTCCCGGAAATGTGTGAAACTTGAGTGTCGGCTGGCGAAGGTCCCTAGATCTGCCTGACACTTGTGCAGCTGTAGCATCTATCTAGGTCAGGTAGGAAGAGTCTTTCCTGAGTCCAATTATTATTAGGAGTGGAGTTCACACCAATAATTGTTTCCCTGCGAGTTCAGGGTCGTTGGGATCATGGAGTCTCGTTAGAGTTACAGGATGGAGCCCCGCATCATCACAAAGCGGGACGTCTGCTGTTGCACACAAACTGAAGTGTTTCTGAGGTGATGACAGGAAAGAGGAAGTGACTGCTTACTGAGTTCACTGTTTAATTTGCACCGCAGGAACTTTGTTCTGCCTTACCAAGCTCTGTGTGTGTGTGTCAGGACTTGCTATGTAACTAGTGGATCAATGGTTGCCCTCTTCCGTTTGCCCCCCCTCCCGTCACTTCCTGCCCCTGTGTGTGCCCATGTTCATCACTCGATGCATTTCTACATACATTGGGACTATAGTGACAGAAAATCAGCTCATAATTAAGCTGGACATATTCATATACTCTTCCAGAAAGCATAGTTCTAAAACAATCATGAGAAAAAACAGTCCTACATTCTATTATTATTTAATGGAAAGGCAGTCGACCAAGAATTGAGAGAATAATTTCATGAAATTAGAAACTTAATTTATTTGCATTTTATGTGTGATCAGCTTTGAAATACTGGGAGTCGGTCCCACTATTTCTTCTGTTCCTTCTGTTTTCATTTATTTATGTAACTTTGTGCATGAAAGGGTTAATGTAAATTTATAATTCTGTTTCTTGTCCCCATCTCTGTGTTTGATCCAGCTCTTCATCTGTCTTCTGACATTAAAGAAAACACGAAAGTATCAATATTGAGGGGAAAGTATGAGCCATAAACCATGTTTGAAACATTGTTAGAGTAGCCTATTTTTTCTTGAATTCAACGTCGTAGTTTCATCTATCCTGTGTTTACTTCTAATGTAAACTTCTTACACTCAGTGTCAACAAATCAAAATCATCTTTTACTGCAGATCAATTTCTGCTGCGGCCTCGTCTTTGTTTCTAATTATCAGGCCAAGTCTCATGTAGAATATGAAAAAATACCCAAGAAAATCAACGTCAACACTTAATCTTTCATTATACAAATTAATATAAGATATAAAAAAGTATTCAAATCCCCCAAAAATGTTTCATTTCTATATGAGTTCTAGGTCACATGGCTATAAAGCTATTGGGAAAAAAACTGCTTGGTGAAGGTCAGGAAATAAAAAAAAAAATATGTATTTTTTTTTTTCCCCTCAGATTTTTATAAAATGATTGAGTTGCCATTCTAGCCTGCACCAGTATAAATATGTTTACTGGAAAACTCCTTTAGACTTTGTTTGGAATGAAGATTGAAAGTAGTTCTTTGATATTTTGTGTGTGTGAGAATGATGGGTATGAAATTGACATGTTGTTGTTTGTGTGTCTCCCTCAGATGAAGACTGTGAGCGTAGCTCTGGTGTTGTGCCTCAACGTGGGAGTCGATCCTCCTGATGTGGTCAAGACCTCGCCGTGCGCCCGACTGGAGTGCTGGATAGGTAAGCAAAATACGTACAAACACCAATAGGAAACAGAACATCACTCAAACACAACAGAAAAGGTTCAGTTAAAAGGTAATTACATTGGTCTTTGATTTAAAATGAACATATCTTCCCTTGCTTCTTGCTGGTTTGGGGACAGGTTATCGATCACAAAGGTTTGTAATTGGATCTTTTGATGAGAGACAGAAGGCGAGTTGGTATTATCTATAGCTTGACAATGCTTCAGTGAAAGGAAGGACTATAGATCGATTCAGAATCAGAAGAATTTTTGGTCTCTTAAAGGGCAATTTCTTTGAAACAACCCAGTCGGGTACAAACATGAACAAGCACCAAAACCAACAGGTACACTGAGCTACACCACCTCCGTTCACCCACATCCACAGTACAAATGCCACGGTCATGTCACGTGACTGCAGAATTAGCAAAAATAAATAAAGTATAATGATCACTTGGGAATGTGTATGCAAGTAGGGTAAAAAGTCAAGATGGTCGACACCAATAAAACAATGAAATTAAGAGTGCAAATCACTATTCACATTTGTGTTGGAGTGTTTTAGCTAGTGCTGTCTAGCAATTACATTTTTTTTGCGATTAAATAACTAATAACTCTGTAATTAATTAATCTAATTAATCTCCTTTTTAATCGCACCTAAAAACTGCTGAGAAAAGCCCTCAACTTGAGGTGTTTTCCTTTAAATTGATCACATTATTGTGGCAGATCAAAACATTGATATATAACAACAAAAAAAGTGGCTTTATAAAGTAATTTATTACATTTTTTAACAGACTTGAATAGATGCAGTCCTAGCTATTTACATCCACTTGGCAAAAACATTCGCCAGATGCAGAAACCATGTTTGGGAATCTGAGTTGGGGGTCTCCCGTCTACCAGGTCTACACCTTTAGGCTGAATTAGGTTGTATAGTTCGCACTATAAGATGGACTTAAAATACTTACATTTTCTCAAAATCAGCAGTGGGCGCTATAATCCGGGACGCCTTGTGTATGAATTTTGTTGTGCTTACTGACCTGGAACCAGTTTCATGTGGTACACTGGGATCAGAAATCTGTCAGTGGTTTAGTTACTTTGGTAACGATGAAGTGGCTCCGCTTGATTGATGGTCGGACCGTCCTTGGTTGGATACGGGTTGTAAAGTCAGAAATCGTTAGATAACTGATTATGTAGTGTTGGCAAGATTCTATCATTTTGTCAACATTACGTTACTATAATTAGACGTCAAGCCAACGTTGGGTTTTTAGCGTAAACTCAATTTCCAAATCTGTATCATAATTCAATTATAATCAAATGTTGGAATACACCGTTGTTCCAACCTCACACTAACTTCAGGTGTCTGCTATCGCTGGCAACAATGAACCAATCAGGGAACAGGACGTAGTACTATATGCTCCTCCTCCACTTTATTTATGTTTTTATCATGCGCCTTATAACCCGTTGTGCCTTATGTATGAAAATAGACCCGTTCATTGATATTGAGCCTAATAGTCTGCAAAATACAGTAATAATTTGTTTATCCAGCTTGAATTTCTCGTGCTGAACAGCAACATTTACAAGCTTGGTTGGGTTATTGCCCAAGTTCCAATCAAGATACCCCCATCTATGCTGAATCACAATCTGGATAATTTATTTGAAGTTGTCTTGTGCACCATCTCAATATTTGTCCAATTCCTTTCAGAATGTTTAGAGTTGTCCTGCTAAAAACACAATCAGATTTTAAGAACATAACTTCCTAAATAGCCATTTGGGTGCACTGCAGTGTCATTACAAACCAAACAAAGTTGAGGTGGAGTAGTAGTTATAAGAGGCAGCAGGTTGCTGGTTCAAAACCTCTGCTGGGACATTTCTGTGTGAAAATGTGCATGTTCTCTCCTACTGCACAGGCAAACAAGCTAACATACATTGCTTGAAAATGACATCTATTCTTTTATTGTTTCCTTAAAGGAACTATTACCAAAATCTCCAAATGAAACATATTCTTCGTGTTTGAAAATTTTTCAAAAATGTGTGTGGATCGCATGTTCTACAGCACTACTCTAGATTTTTGCTGAACACTAAAACTGGAGTGGTTTCTTTCCAGCGTTTAGGGATTATCTCAGTTTTTTCTTTGCAAGCAAGAGAAACCACCCCCCAAAAAATACAGAAACCAAACAAAAATTCTCCAAAGTTCTACTAGGGGCCTCACATCCATTGTTAAACTCCCCAGGGACTGTCTGACTGCTCCAAGTCAGGAAGGTACATCAAAGCCGCAGTCTTGAAAGTTTCAGAAACTTTCTCTGTGGCTTTTGAGGACACAGTCAATGTGCAGCCTTTCCACACGGGTTCCAAAATGACTTTTGCTTAATATTAAATGATGAACTCTGAGTTTATGTCCTAAGATGCACCACAGTGTTTAATCTCTAATGTGTACTTAAGCCAAATTTAGACAGGGGAGCTTGCATCTGCTTTTCTGCAGCTACGGCTATCGTCTTGGTGAAAACTGTCTTTACCTTAACTTGCACTTTTTTTTTTTTTTTTTTATTCAACAAAAAAATAACACTAGAGGCGTTTACTGGGTTATATTTTCATTTTAATGATTTGCAGAGTAAATCCTTTTTATTTTGAATTTGATAATTCCATCCGTCTGACAAGCAAAACTCATCACCTGCAGTTTTTTGTTCATAATGATGCCACATTCAGCATTATAAGAAACATTTATATCTGTATATGCATTGTTTTATTCCTCAGATTTTCCAATACAGGAATACAGGCCCTTTCTGACTGCAGAGAAAATTGCTGATCTTTATCTGACGTGGTTGCTTTTGCCCACTGAATAACTTTGAGTGTTTTTTTCTTCAGGTCTCCAATTACCTTTTGCCTAACCATTTGATAAGAAAAGGTCTTTGGCTCCTTTCATTTTGGTTTGGCAGCTCTAGATTTACTTTGCTGTGCACAGCCATGAGCCATTTATGCAGTGTATAGGACTGCAGTATGATTTTCCTTTGGTACTTTTTGCTAGATCCCCTGTCGATGAGCCCTCAGAAAGCCCTGGAGACCATAGGGGCCAACCTGCAGAAGCAATATGAAAATTGGCAGCCCAGGGTGAGTAAAGACGCTTTCCTCTTCCTCTCCTTTGTCTTCTAATGATGCATTCCACACAAACATTAATTCCCAACATAACGCTGTGCACACATGATCCGAATGAGACGAGGCTTTAGTAAGATTGGAATGAGTCACATTTGTTTTCAGACTTGGTAACATATTCTTCCGGATTTCATTTGCTCCAAAGATTTTCCCGGTATTCAGTGTTGCCCGTCTGGTCTTGTTTCCCAATACAATATTGAGCAACCCTCTACTGACTCTAAAGGTTGCATGAAGCTGTAAGAATCGGAATATTATCATTTGGCTCACCGTCAACAGTCAAAATATGTTGTTCTCTGATCCATATTGGGGATCTGTCAACAAAATAAGCAGTCGTGGTAAGAGTCTTTCTTTTTGCTCTTCAGTATCGTTTTGGGATGAAAAAACCCCAAAAGACAAAAAAAAAGCCCCAAGGATAATAAACTGATTCATAGTGGCATTGTTTATTTTATTTTTTTAACAGAACATACATCATGTTCTCTTGTAAATTAGCTGATATACAGATTTGTATCCAAGCACTAGCGTTTTACCAGGAGCAGCAGCTGTCCTTGGTCCTGACTTGCACCAGTGCTGTGTTTTCTCAGAGGTGCTGATGTTCTGCCCGTCAGCGACTCCGTTCTGGAGCCGTTCCTGCTTATGCCAAGTAAACGGCAGTGTTAATATTGATGGCACATTTTGAATAGGCTGGAATCATAGTGTTTTGACTGAAATGTTATTTTAGTCACAATTTAGCAATCTGTATTGATTTAGTTTTAACTCTGCTGTAACTTTAATTGGAAGCTAAATGTGTAGTAGATTTATTTAACTGAGATAAAAATGTTCCAATTATGTATTTTTCTGTAAGTTGCCCTTGAATTTCTGAAAACATTATTTACATCCCAATAAAATGAATCATCTCTTAGACTGGTTTAAATGTGTAGTACACACTGTACAGAAACAGACTTACTTATGTAACTGACCTTGGTTTTTCCACACAAGGACATCTCAATAAAAAAAAAAAAACTGTTAACATTAGAAAAGCTCTCACACAACAACACATGCAGCGTTCATAACAATTCACATATGACATTCTTGATGTCATACAGAATTGGACATAAAGATACGCTTTAAACATTTTGATCTATTTGTGGAACTCACATGTTTAGGCTTTAATTTTATTCATTTATTTGAATCAATGATAGTTCCTTCTTTTACCTTTACAAAGCCTTTTGTTGTCCTAAATGTGAAATGTGCCCATATATGCGCTCTTTTTTTGTCTATCATACATTCTGTCATGTCACAGTTTCCTTTAATGTGTGTAGGATCTTGTTCTTTAGATGAATAATGTTCACGCGACCACCTCACACCACAAGGAGGTTCATTCTGAATAAATCTCTTCCCGAGATGCAGCTAAATTAGTTTTGCAACGTCTACTGAATATCTTCTTGTTTTTTTTAGTATTTTTAAGTATGTTTCAACATAGTTTTTGTCCTTGTGTATTAGTTTTTCTTTATTGACCTGTTTTTATTAGTGGGAAGGAAATTGTTGATGAAAAATATTCATCAAAGCAATCAACGCAGGTTAAAAGGAGAAGCTGATCTAGCAAAATAGTTGTAGGAAGACCTTGACTTTTCTAGGTTTTTAACACCAATTGATGCTAAATTTGCTGTTTGTCATAATTTACTTTCATTATAGTAATATATATTGTTGAAAACAAGCACATTAGTTTATGTGCAGTGTTTTTTATATGTGTGCGTTTCAGCTGTGTTTTAGGTGTTTATTTCCTGATCTAACTGCAATTATTTTGGTGCACATGGCATTGTACTACAGTGAAACTTGAAAAACATTTTTTTCCCCCTCTTATCTCCTGTAATTTTGAAGTGAATACTGTTGATTTGGAAACTTTTCTTAAGTTTTTACAAACCACACTCACTGTGTATAACACCCCTTAATTGCAATTATGTGTCTGTCTATAGGTGTAGAATGGAGATTTGTTACCAGTGCTCCTACTGTTGGTTCACTGTTCACAGAATGGAAAAAAAAACAACACTGTTGGTCATAAAGGAAGTTACTCAAAGAAGGTTCCCCCTTTTGGTGTACACAACTTTCTACTAATGTGACACCCAAACATGTTGTCATGAGTGAAAGAACCACACTGGTTCTTTCTGGTGAAATCCTGCTGCGGTAATCTGACTAACCCATCCCCACTATCACTATACCTATATAAGTATACACACGGTACCATTAAGATAATGATACACGCAGTAGCAGCGTGTTCATTGGACATTCAGTCTTCTGAATCCGACAGATCTTGGTTTGTAAATATGTTCTCCAATGGTTTAACCCAGAAGTAACTGCAGAACCAACTCACCTTTTCCCATCAGCATCTTAATCAAATGAACAAGACAAAACCTAAACGTCTGCACTGCAGCTGCAGCTTCTACTATGTGATTCTGTTATTGATTTGCCGCCGCCCTCATCCCCCTCTGACTTGTTTAACACAGTTAAACGTTAAACGTTGTGATGATGATATGAATTAACAGTTCACTAAGCTAAGCTATGTTTTTAGCTGCTTCCATCCACCGCCGGTATGTTTCACACAACCTCTACATACTTTACATGCTGCCATAAACTGCTCTGGTAATATGACTTGATATTGTGTGTAAATACAAAGGTTTATCTTTTTTGCATCAGCTGATGAAGTGTCCAAACTTAAGCCATTAGCAAATGTCAAACAGGCACAGTTGCTCTCCTCAACGCTTTTACAGGCATGTTTGAATAAGAAGTGATGAAGATTTACGGAAAAGTGATTAACATCGGAATGACTGAATGCTGTCACTTCAAAAGATTTACATACCTCGCATAGAAATAACTTTAGTGGTTAAAAAAAGGGAGGAAATAAGAGCACAGACTTACAGTCTAATCTGATTCCAGCACTTTAGCCCAGTTGGATTTGCAGGCATTGCACATAAATTACATGTGAAACCACCTGTGAATATGTTTAAATCCAGTTGGAAAGAACTGGCTTTGTTTTCTGTCGAGATCTGGGATCAGATGGTCTCTGAGGGCGGAGGAGGATTCTGACCTATTTTGGAGGGCTGATGAAGACATCAGGCTGACAAACAGCCGGCGAATTGAAGCAGAAAGAGTCGGCGAAGCAAACCTTAGTGCAGGAGATGGATCAAATTGTACATCATCTTGTTCGTGTATTTCTGCAAAAATATATCAACACGGAGATGTAGAAATAAAAATACAGCAGTCTGTAGCTGTTTTGTAAGATTCTGCTGTAATGCACGCAGTGAGAGGAGGTGGAGGAACGGCTCCAGAGAGAGTGAGCGGCTAAAGGAATGTAGGCTTTGGTTTGGTTGACCTCAAGGTCAGCAGCAAATGGCAGTAGGAGAGCAGGAGGAGGAGTGGGAGGGTGAGAAAGCTGCTCCTTTTTACAACCTGAGGGTTCAAAGCCTCGTATTTGCACCACCACGCTGGAGAGCAGATTTCGCCAACACACCTTACATAAAATGTTGACAAAGCAATCAATTACTCTGCGGTTATTATCCAACTGTTGCATCAGGGTGACATTTTGTTGTAATAATTTAGCATGCCACCAGTTATTAGAGTCATGAGCAAATTAGAATCCAATTTTTTTTGTTTATACACCTCCCTTAGTTGCCTGTGGTGTAGATATGCAAGAGCCGAGTTGCCCAGAGATTTCAGCGTTTGCCAGCTCTGCTGTCACGAATCTACTTCTCTGTTTTTCTTGCATCTGTGCTTAAACATTAACCCTCATGGTCTGATAACGCTGAGATAAAGGCAAACTCTGTCCTGGCTACTGCCCACTCACTTTTTCTACCAACGTTATTGCCTGCTCTGTTTCTTAATTGTCTCTTGTTCACTGACCTTTCCCCATTGTTTTTCTCTTCATAACAGAGATATATTTTGGTTTTTTCAATCAAATTGTACCTCTTTATTTCTGTACCAGTCGTCTTTGCGTGTAGTTTTTAATATTTTACACTGAGTCTATTCTTGTTGTTCTACAATGGAGGTTTTAATTCTGCATTTTGATAGTATTTATGAAGAGGATGATGAAGGCTCTCACCTTCTTCATACATTCCAACCATTTCACTTAAAATCAACATCAGCCTGTGTGATTCAACCCAGAATTATTAGTAAACCAGACGCAGCTCATGTACATAGCTCCACAGGCTCTGAGATTGCATTTAATAAAAAATCTATACCTTCTTTAATGATATGAAGTAAAATGATGATTCACCCCTTGAATTTAGCTATGATTTGTTTTAGCTATATCATTGTTTGAGACAACACGACTAAATGTTAAAGTTCCTCTTTTTCAACTGCTCATCTCTTTATATTTGAAATAATTTCAATCTTCATGTCATATCTTTGTATTGATTATAGCAGCCATAAAGGGACCCATTGTATCTATTATTTTAATTATTAACTAGCAATCAGAGATGATTGAGAAACTAACTATGCTTGGTTGGAATGTTAATTCCAAAGCATCATACTGTATATGACATCAGTTGAGGACCAGGAGCGACACACATGATAGCACTATCAGATTACACGCATGTTTACCAATGTGTCATCGTTTCAACAAACCCTGGAATTACATAACATTTATTTAATTCAAGAGATGCACACATTTTCTCCAAGACCTTGTCCTGGCAATATAATTGTGGGAATATACCCAAGTCATCAGGGTATCTTGGTGGAAAAACCTGGTTATTCAGTATATTCAGGTGAATCAATTCAGTTCTATTTATGTGTATAATCTCAGCAAACTCCACCTCAAGGAACTCAAACTGAAGCAACCCCACATCATAATACTCCCCCCACTGATCTACACTGGTCTGCATGGAAGGCACTAGGCATGTTTGCATCATTTAATCTTCTTCTCTCTTCTTTTTGTAACCCTGAAAACCCTGCTACACAATTTCTTTTTCAATCATTATGCTTCCTAGCACTAACTATTGATTACTTTTGAGTACTAATCACATTGTAGCAGCTGAAACATGTCAATGACATCATTACACGGTTACATCTGGTGTATCTATCTACATCCGTCTGTCTGTGTCATATGATTCAGTTCTCTCCTAAACCACGTGTTCAGTGTGCGTAATCCTCATCGGCATCAAACCGGTGCCATTGCTGATATTGAGCTTCATCCTCAGTTGTATGCAGCTTTGTGCAGCATTTGGTATCTTTCTTTTTTTCTGTTTTTATGTGTCAGGTATGGCTGTATCATGATGTATTATCGAGCTCAGACTGAAGTCAATTTAGGACTGCTTTTGTTTCGTAAACATGGTGTCAGAAACCATGTTGTTGTGATGCTTTAGCTTTGAGTTTCCTCATTGTGTATTCCGCCTTGATATGCCTCCTCTGCTCTCCTATTCTCTTTTAAGCCTCACTAGTTCACTTTCATATTCTCGTTACATGTCATATTTTCTTTTTCTGAGTCCTCTTTTATTTGATTGGGAATCCTGTTTGAAACTCTCTCCTCTTAACTTGTTGGGTGTTTGTTGAGATGAAAAGCAGTGTGCTTGTCCTGTCAAATGACCTTTTCAAAACTAGCACGTTATGTCTAAATTGCTGAACCTGTTGCTGCTGCCAGACAGCTTTGGTCTGCCTTCTTCTGGATCTCTGTGCTGCGTTTGTAGTTTTCCTGCTCGGCTGCAGCCTGCAAATACCTGCTGTCCACTCAGCTAACTCTCTCCTCGCTGTGTCTGAGTGGTGCCTCTTCCTACTTCTGAGCTTTTCTTTTATCACCCTGGAATACAAGTTTAGGATTTCGGTGTAGTTAGTCATGATGCAATGGTGATGACATTTGTAAAGGCCATTACCGCACTTTTTTCAGGCCTCTTCAGTAATGTCACGTTGAGCATAAGTCACAGGGGCAGCTGTTGTGACAAATTACATGACTGGGAACTGGCTAAACAACCAATTGTGACAAATGTCAACACTTCGCATACAAAACTGTGCTAATATAAGAGCACCACTGCGTAACCATCCCTAGGTCAGTCAGTGAGCATGGCATTTTCTAAGCTTTGACTTGAGTTTTTTTTTTTTTTTTTTTAAATCTTTGAGACACTCATATTAAACGGGATGAAAATAACTTTTGCTGGTTGAATGTTAATAAGTTGATCCATTTAGTGGGCATTGTTTAGAGACCGCTACCTCAATAACCAACAGCACTCCAGTCAATGAATTATTTCTTTGATTGCAGCCCAATCAGTGGAATCTCATTTGAGTTCTGATGGCCTGCATGTGGGGGAAGCTGGAGAGTGAAGGATCGTCTCCCCACTGCATTTCCTTAGTCCAGTAGGAACCACAGGGAAAGCCATTAACCCACAAAAATTATGGGCATCCCATCAATCCATGTATAGACAGTGTGCCTAAAGGGAAGGCCACAGTTCAAAGCTGCCCTGTCCTCGCGGGACCGGCGAACTGCCTCATCATCAGTTCTCTCTCAGCTGCGGATTACGTGTGCATCTCTCATTAAACATTTTAGAAATGCCTTTCTTCCTGTGCTGTTGTGTAGATGGAGGTTAACTCTGCATCGTGGTGAATGGTGCCCCGCTCAGTGGGTGCAGAAGTACGGTATTAGCTCAGCTTGGTTGGGAACCAGAATATCCTTTTTGATGCGGTGCCACAAAAGTATGACAACCCTTTTGGACTTTACTGGTACTCACCATTAAAGTCAAAGTTCTAGACAAAACTCAACGCATAACACAATTATAATTTCTCTTCAATTGCATTGATAAAGAGGAATGTGTTCGACAAGGATTGTCTTTATTGAACACATTCATTAAACATTCACTGTACTCAAGGGGAAACAAAAAAATATGTCAACCATTGATTTAATAGCTGGTCAAGCTTTATTTGGCAGCAGTGCATTCAAGCAACTGCTCTTTGCAACGGAGTCACACCTGCTCAATGTTTAGGAGTGTTCCTCTTTACAGACCTGCTTCAGCTCAGACATATTTATGGGATTTCTGGTGTGAACAACTCCCTTGAGATCCATCCACAGCATCTCTATAGTGTCGAGGTCTGGGCTCTGAGGGCCACCTTCAAAGGTCAGTTTTCTTTCCCTGAGGTAATTCTGTTGCAAATTTACTTCCATACTGAGGGTTTATTGTCTTTCTGCATCACCTAACTTTTACTGAGCTTCAGGAGACAGACAGGCAGCCTGAGGTTTCATTATCTTTTAAGGTATCTTGGTAATCTGGACAAATTAGCAGGTACCCCTAGAAAAGATTGAACATGATTTGACCACAGTGTAATGATAAATTAAAGTGAGTCTGAAATTATCATAACAACTAAGGGTGAAAAGTCATCACTCAGTTGTTTGGTATGGTGTTCACATGGACATGGACCAGAGAGAGTTGTCAGAGAAGATCAGAAAGAACATTGTACACAAATATGTTAAAGGCTAAGACACGAGATCATCTCCGAGCAGCTAGCTGTTCCTCTAACAACCTTTACAAATTTCATTCAGAAGTTTAGACTCCACAGGATTGGAGTTACCCTCCCTAAACATGGACACAAGAAAAATTGATGAAAAATTCAAGGGAAGGATGATGAGAATTAGAAATGGTATCCAAGAGGCCAGAACAACTTCCAAAGAGATTCAAGATGAACTCCAAGGTCCAGGTACATCAGCGTCAGATCACATTATCCCTCACTGTTTGAGCCAAAGAGGAGTGGAGGAAAGCTCCACAGTTGAAAGCTAATCATAAGAAAACGAGGCAAGAGTTTGTCAAAATGCTTATGGACGACTAGCCACAGAGCTTCTGCGAAAATGTCCTTTGAACAAATGAGTAAAAACTGGAGCTTCTTGGCCAGTCATATTAAAAATAAGTACACTTTAGCTACTTTTGTTATGTTCTGGAGGTTCGTTGCTGCATCTGGTTCAGGGCGTCTTGTATCTGTTCAGGTACAATGCGATCTTTAGACTGTCAAGTCGTTTTAAAACCCAACACGTTGCCGAGTGTTAGAAAGCTTGGACTAAGATGCAGGTCATGGGTCGTTTTTAACAGGATAATGACCCAAAACACACACCTAAATTGGACCATCTACGAGCCCTGATTTAACTCCTATTAGACACTCTAATAAACCTGGAAAAAGCTGAAAAAAATCAGGTCTGGAGAAGAAACCCTCCAAACCTGTCACATATTGTGTTATCATGTTTGTTCAACAGCACTCTAGCTGTTTTGACAATATGCTCTCAGTTGATAATGTTTTAGCTGTTGAAGATTTGAAGTTCAGTGTTTTTTTTTGTCTTTTTTTTGTGATAGCTCACCATCATCACTTTCTCACTTTATAATCATGCCAGATACTTTGACTTAATGGTCCGTATTGCTGTCTGTAATGAGGACAGGATCATTTGTAACTGAGTGAAGGCTAATCTGTTGTCGCGCAAAACCTGCCCATACACAGTCCATGCTTGCTCCACATCAGTGTTGTGTTTCTGCACTCAACTTTCACCACCGCTCATAAATGTTTTCTCTTTTCTTTTCCTTCCCTGCAGCTTCAGCCCTTTGCCTTGAACTTAGGCTTCTTCTGTGCACTTGAGAAGCTTGTGCT
Organism: Cololabis saira; assembly: GCF_033807715.1. Classification (NCBI taxonomy): domain Eukaryota; kingdom Metazoa; phylum Chordata; class Actinopteri; order Beloniformes; family Belonidae; genus Cololabis; species Cololabis saira. The sequence continues at coordinate 48,475,805 of NC_084587.1, forward strand.
TTCAGGTTTTTGTGACATAACTCCATGCCTATGGAGAGGATGCTGTGAAGTTTATGTGCAACAAAGTATTTGAGTGCAGAAGCACAGTTTTAAAGTAACGCAGAGGTCATGTGCACATAAATAGACTTATTATATGTGTGGGGGCAGAGTTTGGGGTGAAATCAATACAACATCTAACCATAAAACCTAGGAGGTCTGCTCTCAATGAGGATAGAAATCCGTTCTTGATTAATGACTGTTATACATCCTCATAGTTAAGTTACATAAAACCATTTCTCATATCAAAGAAAAAACATATCTAAACTTTCCTCAAAATCGGACCCATAGCAGATACTTTTTTGCTGCCGTAACTTTTCCTTGGCAGATGCTTCACTTTCATCATAGTAAGGACTTGATTGCGGTTTTGCTACAGTACTTAGCTCTCTTATCGGTCTTTGCTGGTCTCTGAGATTAACAGCAACCTTGCAACTACCGTTTCTCCCCCTACCTCTGTGTGTTTTTATCGTGCATGGGTTGGCATGAGCCATCTGGAGAGGATGTGGAGCAGGAGGGGACAACGCAGGAGGCCAGGATGTGACTCAGCGGACAGAGACTATACATAGACCACCCACCTTTCATTCAGTTATTTTTTGTTTTGGCAATGTGTAAAAAAGTGCTACTGTGACTTCATTGGGAGCCCAAGGAGCTTCCAGGCGAGGGCTGGGTGCACTGGTGTGTAGACGGACCATGGAGCAAATTGGAGACGGATGCATTTGGCAGCAGACTTTCTGAGTTCAGACTGCGGAGGAGCTCAGAAATGACACAAACCACTCATCCCTGAAGACATTTCTGTGACTTTGCAAGTCATCTGAGTCACTTCGCTGCCTGTCCTCTGCCTTTTCTTCTCTCCACTGATAATCTGGATCCCACATCTCCATGTTTTTGTTCTTTGATTAACACGGCTCCAGCCAACCGTAGCAGGGATTTTAAATGAAAAAGCTCTTTTGTTCTTCATGCGTTTCATTTATTTATTCATTTTTTTTAAAACATGAATACAAAAAGGGTAGTTCACAATGAGTTGATTTAGTGAAACATTTCAGTATTCTGTCACTGAAAAGTCCAATTAAGATGGTCCCTCTGGTTTTCTTCACGATTAACTAGTTTTTCTGTAAATCATTACTGCGTAAATATGAAAATAGTTTTAACCATGATGATGCCCTTGTAGCAAAGATACTTGTTTAGAATGCAATATTTGGCCTTCAGATGTGTCTCTTTTAATAACCATTTGTCAGGTGTGACATTTTTGTTTTTAACAATTTAAGAAACCTGATTTAAGTCCTGTTCGATCAAAGCATATTAATCAGATGTTAAATGCATGAGCACATGTTTTTCATGACAATCAGCAGCCTAATCACCTCAAATTCTTTTTATTAGGCAGCATAATGATTCATCAATAAGATATAACCCCACTTAAGTCATCATTGTTAAAAAGATTATTTTAAAAACCCTTTAGTTTAATGAGTTTTTCAGCTATAACAGCAAAACCTCTCACTCAGTTGTTCATGGTTTAATCCACTGGTAACCATTAGATTATTTCAAGTTCTTGCTTGATTTGTAAGTGTAGAGTTAGTCAGTACGTACACATGCAGCGATTCAAGCTGGTTGCAGATCTGATCAGATAATGACATGCAGAAGATTGGATCAACTTGTCTGAGTACACATGCTGTTCTGAGAACAGACTAAATCAGATTGAATAAGCCACTGTAACCAGAGCATGGCTGACTCCGTGACGCTAGGTGGCGCTGTACCCGAGGTAACCATGGTAACCATTTCAACAAAGAGCCACTTCCGGTTGACCTCTGCTTAACAACAACAAGGAAGGAAAAAGTGCATTCTCACTGCTTTCCTATTAATAATCTGTCTAAAACAGCCTTTCTCAACCTTTTTTCAGTCATGACACCTTTCAAAAGTGAATAAAATCTCACGACACCCCAGAGTAAAATATAATTAAAAACCGCGCTGCATCGCTCTGACTGTAAATGCGAATCTTACACCGTGTCCACACTGCATGCGACGCGAGCGAGCGTCAGCGTCAAAAACAGTTCCATTGCTTTAATTACACCGTGTCCACACTGCATGCGACGCGAGCGAGCGTCAGCGTCAAAAACAGTTCCATTGCTTTATTTTTTATTTTTTGTCTACACTGGTTGCGAGCGACGCGGCGCGATGCGGCGCGACGCGGCGCGCCGTTTTGAGCTGGACTTTTGTCGCACGCCCTGCTTCTATTTTCTTCCCGTCGCTCGCTTTGAAAGCCGGTTGAAAGTTGAAAAAAAAAGTTGAAAGCGCTGTAGGAAACAGTGATTTCAATACAAGAACCTCAATAAAGTGGCAGCTGCTGGAGGGAGATCGCCAAGGAGCTGGAAGGTTCTGATAAAATAATAAGAATCTTATCTTAATCTTATTAGGGCTTAATTTGTGCCGGATCCAACAAGATCTGGTACCTATTTGGTCATTTCTCGTGTCCTCTGCTTTTTCCCACATCCCAGTAATGATCTGACATGCTCACATGTTTGCTGCTTTAACACCACGAACACGCCGGTCACTCCAGCTGTTCGCTGTATGATTGCGTCACCACACTCCGTTATTTTGTTCGTTTTTTTCCCCACTTTGGTCGGACGGTAGACCTGCTTCTATTTTCTTCCTGCCGCCTGCGTTAAAAGTCGGTTGAAAGCGCTGCAGGAAACAGTCATGATGAGGAACGGCTGATCCAGTTAGTTGAAATGAGAAGTTCTCTCTATGATTCCTCCTCATTTCACTACAAAAACCTCAATAAAGTGGCAGCTGCTGGAGGGAGATGGACAGAGAGCTGCAAAGGGAGCGCACGGGCGGTTGGTGGGGCGAATAAAAGGCGAGTCTCGGGCGGGTGAATAAAGGGAGATTTATGGTTCCGCGTAAAATCGACGGCGTAGCCTACGGCGTAGGGTACGCGGCGACGCGCACCGTTCGGTGAGTGCGCCGCGTACCCTACGCCATAAGGTCTGCGTTAGTGTAACGCGGAACCATAAATCAGCATTTTAAAAGCCGAGTCTCCGCTGTCAATCAAAACAACGTGGTAGAACGTGGGGCCGATAACGCGTTCAGTGTGGACAGAGCGCGTCCGATGCCACGCAGTGCGGCGCGACAGTCGGACGCTCGCATGCAGTTAGGACAGGCTGTTATGTTTTATTTGCACTGTCTATACTGGTTGCGAGCGACGCGGCGCGCCGTTTTGAGCTGGACTTTTGTCGCACGCCCTGCTTCTATTTTCTTCCTGTCGGTCGCGTTGAAAGCCGGTTGAAAGTTGGAAAAAAAAGGTGAAAGCGCTGTAGGAAACAGTCATTTCAATACAAGAACCTCAATAAAGTGGCAGCTGCTGGAGGGAGATCGCCAGGCTGGAAGGTTCTGATAAAATAATAAGATATAGCCTAACAAGAATCTTATCTTAATCTTATTTGAGCTTAATTTGTGCCGGATCCAACAAGATCTGGTACCTATTTGATCATTTCTGTCCTCTGCTTTTCCCCACATCCCAGTAATGATGTGACATGTTTGCTGCATTTAACACCACGAACACGCCGCTCACTCCAGCTGTTCGCTGTTTCATTGCGTCACCTCACGCCGTTATTTTGTTGTTTTTTTCCCCACTTTGGTCGGACGGTAGACCTGCTTATCTTTTCTTCCTGCCGCCTGCGTTGAAAGCGCTGTAAACAATCATGGATGAGGAACGGCTGATCCAGTTAGTTGAAATGAGAAGTTATCTCTATGATTCCTCCTCATTTCACTACAAAAACCTCAATAAAGTGGCAGCTGCTGGAGGGAGATCACCAGAGAGCTGGCAAAGGGAGCGCACGGGCGGTTGGTGGGGAGAATAAAAGGAGAGTCTCGGGCGGGTGAATAAAGGCAGATTTATGGTTCCGCGTAAAATCGACGGCGTAGCCTACGGCGTATGGTACGCGGCGACGCGCAACGTTCGGTGAGTGCGCCGCGTACCCTACGCCATAAGGTCTGCGTTGGTTAACGCAGAACCATAAATCAGCCTTAAGGCTGCAGGCGGCGTGTGAGCAACGGATGACTAAGAGGGAGAATAGTTTCTCCAGGAGTGGAAGCAACGCCGGGCCAGTTATGCCACAGTTTGCAGATGGATTGTTGATCCGTGGGCTAACGTGTTTGCTGGGACTATTTCGCGAGCTTTTGCAAAAGCGTGCATTTCCGAGGCGCCGCACGGCACGGAACGAGACTCTGACAGCGAGGAGTTCGGACTGGCACAGCTGATTTAGCGGAGCTCTTTAATGCAGAAACAGAGGATGAGACTTAATGGGTTTGATTAATGTAAAAACTGAAATAAAGTAGCCTACAATCAAACAAAGTTTTGCTCCCGCTGTATTTTTAAATAGCACCTTGTGTGCGTGTGTGTGTGTGTGTTCTTGTGTGTGTGCCTTTTCGGTCGGTGCGCCGTGTGTGTTTCAAATACAGAAATGACACAAGACTGAGGCAATGCCTTTCCACACGGCGCCCGTATGGTCGCGAAAATACAGTATTTATATATGAAATGTCAGAATAGGAAATATTTTGACGACACCCCTGAAGCAGTCACACGACACCCCAGGGTGCTACTGAGCAGCGTCGTCGTCTCCTTTCACTTCCAGGTGAATCCCCTCCCCCGGGGGAAAACCCCACCCGGGGGAAAATCTCGAGCATGCGCAGACTGTAATATCTATGTCCCCGTTCACATGGCATTAACAAGGCGGTTGCGACTGGCTTGGGACTGGCTTATCTAGGTGCTGCAAGCGGGTTGACGAATCCGGTCTGATCAGATTGACTGGACTGACTTAAGGTGTTCACATGCAGTTTAAAAGTCAGTACGATGTGTGCAAATGATCTCCAACCAGGTTGAATCGCTGCATGTGCACGTACTGAGTGACTCATTGATGCATGTATTCTCTCCCTAACTTAGTGATATGATAGTTTGAGTTACTTTTAGCTCTATTCAACAAAGAAGGTTGAGTTTTGTTCTTGATGTGTACTTTGACTTGTATCACTCTCCTATACAAGGTTTTCCTTTTTTGTGAAGCATTATAACCAACATAATGTTTTATGTTCATACGGCTTCGACCCTGTCACATCATCATATTTCTAAATAGACGAACAAAACTTTACGAGAATCCATCGTAGTTTGCTCTCCTTCTCCAAAACAATCCTTCTGACGGACACGCGTTTGTTTTTCACATGCCTCTGTGACACATACAGCACACGATTGATTGCTATTGATTTTGTTGCAGTTTCCTTTCATTTTGTAATCAAGACAGGGTTAGCTCCTAGCAGCACGACCAATTAACAGTGCCGAATGAGCAATTTGTCTAAAGTCTGAAGAAGATCCTGTGTTTTAATTGATGCCGAAAAAAGAGAGAAACAGAAAACAAGTCAAAACAGCAAACGCGCAGAGTGCTCAATGTTCTTTTAATGAGGCTAAAATAATCAGTTGACCCCCCCCCTCCCCGCCGCCCTCCTTCTACTCCAAGTGAGTTAATCTAAGGTTTGAGTCCCTGTGATTCTCAGTCTTTTCATGCCCTTTTTCTCATTAGAGCAGGTTTGAAAGACAAAGCTGAGACTCATCCACTTTGTCAGCTGCCTTCAGACTGACTTCTCTTTCTTTCTGCCAATCAACTCTGCACTTGTTTGGCTCTGATTGCTCCAGAGCGGCCGGCACCTCTTTTTAAGCAGTCTGTCTGTCTATATTAATTATCAGCCACCTCCTCTCCCCCTTCTCCCTCGAGTTAAAGGCTTTTCTGTCCCTGTTCCTCTAATGGTGTGTGCTGCTCTGGTGGGCTTTGCCTTTCTCAAGGTAGCGTGGGATATCTGTATCAGTGATCTGACCAGCAGTGGCCTTTTAATGGACCGTTTGCAAGACTGGCGTCTGCTTTGCTTTCTATGTGGAGCATTATTACAGTTATATCTGGAAATGAAAAATAGATCTTTATTGGAGTCCAACAGAAGGGAGCCACTCTGAATTTTATATGGAAGATCTTATTACATTTTTGCTGACAGTAATCAAAAACCCATCTGGGAAATAGTAAATTTGAGGACAGATTTGCTTATGTATTGCTGACACTCTTAATCTAAAGAGGTTTTCATTTTCTGGGAAAATGTGAGTGTTGTTTTTCAGACCGAACGCAGATTTCATTGTTTCTTTTGCTCATTTCTATGCATTCAGGAATTTGTTTTTCTAGTGTCCAGATAATGTTCAGGTCAGGCTCACCTGAATTCTAAATCTAAATGGGTCACAGCCACGTCTGTGGTCTTAGGTTGTCGGACCGTACTAAATCTAGGTAGTACATAAAATGCATGTGTTATGTAAAATCTGCCTGGCAGCTAACACAGCTGATATGAAGCACCTTGTTATCCGTCACCTTGACCTGATTCAGTGTGAGCAACGTGGAACCCGAGCTGCAGACATTGCATGCTCAGTGCTCAGCAGACCGTCACAATGTTATGCTTTTTAGGTCTGTTGACAAATGTTGCAGCCATGTAAGGAAAACTACTACTGTGTGTCTTCACTACGGAGTCAAGAAGATCCTCTAAAACACTGCAAAGCCCTGACATGCAGAATCTGACAGTGTTTCTCTATGCTTCCCTGTCCCTGGGCTTCATTAAAAGGGAGGGAGTCTTTTTCAGGATTAAATGGGTTTATAGCTCGCCAAAAGCTGTGCACAATTGATCATTACATCTCCTCTGCACTTCTCCACTCCATCGTTCCTTTCCTTTCCCTCCTTTTCTTGCTGTGGATCTTCTGAGGGCGTATCAATGCTTAAACTCACCCAGCTGCTTCTTATTCTGAACGCGTAATCACTTCAGAGGGCAAGAGTTTGTGTCTGAAGGAATGATGATGAGGGTTTTTTGAGCACACAAGACAATAATTGGGTTATCATATCAAGATAAAATGGATGCAGTGTGGAATCTGATCTTTTTTTTTTTTTTTACTTTAAGTGCGTCTCAGATGAGAAAAGAGAAATTATGTTGAGTATTGCACCAGTTCAACTTTCATGACCACGTTCAGTTTGTCCGTCTGGCTCTGGTCAGATGATCATGATCCTAATAGTGCGTAATGATGGTGAGGATTGTGATCCTGACTATGTCAGCTAGTTTCTTTGTGATGATGCATAGCCACATGCAGAAACCTCAGTCCCTCCCACATGGAAAGAAAGAGAGAAAAAACATGATCATACTCGCCATCATGCACCACAATTGTCCTGTGCATGGACACAGTTTGTGTGTTCCTGTCTTTATTAAATATTGTTTATAAATCTCTTTTGCAATTTATCCACCATAAATCTCATTTCATTTTAAAATACTCCTATTTTTAAAACGGTAACGGTTGAAAATGTGAACACATTTGGTTTATAATTGGAATATATGTTCTGAAAAGTTGGTAAAAAGTTGTGATATACACCGATTGAAACACAAATATTCCAGTGTTTAATAGGGCTGTTCGATTAATCGATTTTAAATCGTAATCGCGATTATGTAATTAGAACGATGTTAAAACGTGAAAATCGTAAAATTGATTTTTCACTTTTTTTTTTTTTTTTACCTTGTCTGCACACATATTAGAGATTGATACCATATTAATGATTAATGTCTTGTTTTATTTAATTGGAAATATAACTTACTGTATGTTTGCAAGTGCTGATTTGCTGATTTTATTTTTTTCCAGAGATAAAACTTTATATTTTATTATATTTTTTAAAACTTTTTTTCAACTTATTTTACAGAGTTTTGCACTTTATTCATTCATTTTTGGTTTAATAAGAGCAAAGTTTGCACTTAAAGCCTAATGGGGCAAATGTTCAATAAAAAAACAGCATATTTGAAATCATCACATCAGTTTGACTTGTGTTGTGAGAATTAAACACAGGTCATATGTTGAATATGAAATATCTGTAGGTTTAATATGTAACAAATATTTTTGCAAACACAATCACCGCCGTCCTTCATACGGGTCTTCAGCAACGCAAAGCCATCATCGTCCTGAGAATACACATCTCGGACTTAGTGTCACTTGTTGAACCAGACGTGAGAGTGTTGAAATGTTAACCGGCTATGAGTCATGATACCACACCACGGTAAACGCTTTCCCATCAGAAGGAACTAACTTTCTTATAGACGAATCCGGCGACCGGTTTGTGTGCGCTGCCATCTTGCAGCGGCGCCATTGCTGCGGTGGCAGGTGTCAATCTGCCACCGCAGCGCTGTTATTGTAACCTGACGCTCTACAGCATCATTATAGCTGGATTGATGATGTTAGACAGTGGCCTTCCATAAATAATGAAGGTATCTTAAATTAATGCTGATGTTAATTTATAAATAATGATTTGTTTGAGCGATAAGCAGGAAAGAATAGAGGAATAGGGAGATAAGGGAGTGTATGATTAAACACTGTAATATAGCTCTCTCCACCTCCTCTCCTTACGAGGCATGTCTGCACAATTAAATATTACCTGTGTATGTTTTGTTTAATTTTAGGTATCCAAGAATATTTTATTGATCGCCTGGCGTCCGATGACGAAAAAAAACGCAATTACAGGTCTCTAATTGAAGGGCAGAACTATCTCAGCTCCGGATGATACAGAATACATACATACATAACCCCAATCTGCAGATAAAACTAGTTTGTTGAGGAAAAAATATTAACTCTATTTGTAGCTGCAGAAGAAAAAAATAATCTCACGAGGAAAACAAAAATATTGCTCATGTCTCGGAGCCTCTTCAGCATAAAAAAAAAGAAAAGAGAAGTAAGAGTAATAAAAAAGATGTACTGTATGTTGTACTATTATACTAATTTATTGAAACACATGGCGAGTCAAACATCTACCAAAGCAGCTGCCAAACACAAGGTAGTAAGACGTGGGTTGTGCAGAACTGCGGCAGTAAATCCTCATCTGAGCTCCACTAGTAGTGATTTAATATGGATCAAACCGTTAATAATCATTATTTTCTCCATATACCGCTCCCTGGCTTCCTTGTTTAAGGTATCCAGGTAAATTCCAGTTCCTTTCCAGCAGTTTAACATCTTTTTTTTGCGTTCCGTCTGTTCACTTGGTGAAACAGAAAAGTGGTTTTGACAGTCCGTCCCGTCTTCATTCACTATCAAAACAAATGCACGTGACGGGACAGGAGTTTTCCGATGATACAAATACATTAAGAGAGCCTGGCAGGGAGCGGAGTAATAGATCCATACGTATATATGTCTATGGGCTGGAGCGGAGGAGCGGAGCCGCCACCGCAGTAATGGCGGCCCGCTCGACTTCCGGGTTTCGCCGGATTCGTCTATACCTACATTTGTTTAATTCGAATGCCACATGCTATAATTATCAGAGGCATTTTTATTAACTTGAAACAAAGTTTCACTTCTTAATTGTTTAATTATAATAGTTGTTGAAAAGCTAAATTTAGTTCAAAAGGCCTCCAGTTGGCTCCCAGGGGTCATACTTGGTTTCACAATTATAATGACCAAAATATAACATGAGTAGTCAGCTTATACCACATCAGGAAATGGCTTTGTGATAGAGCAAACTGTGGTATCAGTCAAATCATTCGTAATGTGGGAACAGGTATTTTGTATGCTGATGACTGTAAGTCTGAGAGATGAACAGAACTGACCAAAATTAAATAGATACATATACAACAAAAAAGAGGAACATTCTTCCAACTTTCCAGTGAAATTAGATGTATGGACACGAAATATAATTGGATTATCATGTATTCATAGAGAGATGTGAGCAAGAACAAAACGAGGTAGTACTCAGAGAGCCATTTATCACAGGCAGTCTGAGAGCACGGCCGGGTTAATGAGGACCGATAGTCACTCCGGCAGTCAACACAAGAGGCTGGCCTCTATATTAAACAGTCTCCATTAGGAACTCACAGGCCATGTTCACAGATTGATCTGGAGCATTTAGCAACTTGGCGAACTCCCTAATTAGACTGAAGTTTGACACCAGGTTTTGTTTTCTCCTCCCTCCCTCCATACCTCTCGCCCGTGGTTGCGATGACCTTGTCGTTTCAGTCAAAGCAGCAGAAAATGTCCTTTATCTTCAGCAGAAAACTCAAGTTTCAAGAAAAATGCTCAGCTTTCTCTCCTGGCTATTCAGTAGGTTTCAGATGAATCTCTTTTATCCGATTCCTTTTCAGGTTGGTCTTTTAGAGGATACTGCGAGGTCAGAGAAGTATTGTCAGAGGACTACCTCTCTCACCTTTACATTTCTTCTGATTACTGTAGTCGCCTAATTCATTCACAGTGAAAGCAGCTAATAAATAATTCAAACAATTACCTTCTGATGTTTTCATGGCTGCTCAGTTCTGCACAAAATAGAGGCCAGAAGTCTTGTCACAAGGGGGGGGGGGGGGGGTTAGAATTGAAGTAGACGACACATCTGTGAGCTGGTCCCGAGAAGTCATCAAACAAATCGCATGGCAGAATTTTGTTTGGACTTCTTTCGGTCTTTCTTCGCAAGGTCAAGGATCAGGGTCAGGTACACAATAATGCCTTTGAACAGGCCTCGCCGCTGATAATGGAGCCAGACGAGACATGTGATTGCATGGCAAGGCTGTGGGGTGATCCTTGCTCCTTCAGGGCTAACTAAACTATTGAGCTTTTCTGTTCTGTGTAAAAGGACCCACATTATTAGCGATTCAGTATGTTGAAGTTTTGGTTCTCATAGGCTGATCTCACCAGTATTGAATTCTTTATTGAATCTCAAATAATAAAAATTCTTCTTACTTGGGGATAAATGCAGTCATTTTTAAAAGTCTTTTATTTTGGCTTTGGCGAACCTTGAAATGCAAAATTAAACTGTATTTGCAATTCTGACCTGGAGGAAGTGAGAGGCAGAGAATGTGAAACAGCAGAGGGTGTCGTGACGGAATAAACTGAACTCTGGTTCACTTGGTGAACAATACCGAGGAAAGGAGAAGTGCTTGAAACCCATGGAATTTACTGGCTTTGATGGTCATAAATCGTGATCTGATGGTCACTGAAGTCACAATAATTGACAAACTGTCTTTGATGAACACACCTTTTAACAATTCACAAGATTGAGTGAATGGATAAGTGAACCCTTGAAGGTGATGGCTGATTCAAGCTCTTCAAGACCTGTCCAATGTTCAGGAGACCCGTCCATTTTTCTAGAGAACAGATGTAATATTGTAGGGTGTCTAAAGTGAACAGCTGCTTTTGTGGCCATTCAACAATCCTCTGGGGTTTTAGTCTGGGCTCTAACTGAGCCACCTCAAGATGCAGGTGATGTGTTTCTCAGGTCATTTGATGGCAGATTTCAGAGCCTCAGGGTGGGCTGATTGTTAGTATGCTCGGTTCATGACTTGAAGTCATTTGGCTGTTCATATTATGTGACTGACAGGCTCTGACACTGCAGGATCTGACAGTGACTGGTCTCTATGACCACATTTGATCAAGAAAGCACAATGGGGAAATGAGGCATAATCATGCACCAAAAAACATAGCTGATTGTTTGAAAATGTTACCAAGGGAGGAAACAAGCTGTGCAAGCTGTTTGTGCTATGATTTCTTCTGAACGAAAATTAAAAATGATGGAAAAAAAGAAGACAAAGGGTAGAGGAATGGATCAACACTGCTGGTAGCAGAGGTTGTGCGTGCGTCAGTGAGGTGGAAGTAGGAAAAATAAAAACAATGATAGGAAGCAAGTAGCTGCCTTCTCATATTGTGGTGTACTGTGTGCACCTCTTTAGACTGCCCCTTCTTCATGGATTTACCCTTCAGGACTCCTATCCTCACCCTGATCTTCCTTATGATGCCTCGCCCTGGAAACAGAGGTTCCTCCTCCGACTCCAGATATGTGGCTTGTGTAAAACCGTCACCGTATGAGTATTGGAGATTTCTGCTGGAGCACGTTGACCAACTTCAATGACGCATCCCAAACTGAGATAAGATAATCACATGCACGAACGCATTTACCCGTTTGTTCCCTGGTCCTTATGATCTGAGCATCAGGCCACGTTTACACACAGCCGGGTATTTACAAAAACGGATATTTCCCCCACTACGTTTTGAAAAATAGCATCATTTACACGAACACGCATAAATACGCTGTTAAGGTGCTAAGAGCTGCCAAACCTATAGGGGGCAGTGTAACGAGAAGCATAAAGTCATGCTAAGTCATAGCCAATCAGAATCCTGGAAAAAAACATCAACAAATGACACGAGTAACTTCCAGTTACTTCCAAGATGAACGAGAGACTTTCGTTTGGAGTGACAGAAGTGGAGTTACTTTTAAGTGTGACGTTAGAATATAAAACAAGTAAAATACAAGAAAATATTGACGGTGGCCAAACAAATAGTAAACACAGGTCGCACACATGATGCTGGTGACGTTTCTGTCGCATAATGTGACGTTCTGAAGCCTAAATGTCCGTTTCCCTCTGTTTACAAGCAAACGTAAAGACAGAGTTTTTGCAAATCTCCACTTTGGCCGGAGTTTTCAGAAATGATCGTTTTTGGTGACTTTGAGCTTCGTTTTCGTGTAAACGAACGGCCAAAACGCGTGAAAACACCAGCGTTTTTGCTACGTGTCAATGGGGCCTCAGCGTTGTGTCTTTCTGTGCGTTTTTGGGCTAGACCGTGTTACTTTCCTTGGATGAAGTATTGGTGTTTATTGCACACGGGGCAGCATAAGGGGCGTTATTGCCGCTCTGGTGTCTGGAGCCGCGGTGAGGGGAAGGACGAGGAGTCAGGAGTGGGACGGCGTAACATGTCGGCCCTTCTGTCTGTTTTGTTGGCCTGGTTGGCTTCACAAACGTCGGACGAGCCGGCTGACGTAGTGCTGGGTGCTACCTTGACTAGCAACGTGATTTGCTAGTTGTGGTCATTAACCGTATATAGCTTCTTCCTAAGCCTCTTTAATTTGTCGTGTCTTCTACGGTTCCCGTTGTGAGGATTTACGGCAGAACTTGTGGACCTCCTCGCCTCGTTATCAATAAATCCCACCCAGATCCCTCGTCAATCTGTTTACATTAGCGCACACCCGCGATTAAGAAAACCCTCGGAGGCGGGTTAGCCGACCCTGAGGCAGGTAATGTAAAAAGGATAGGCGACATCTTAAATTGGGCTCATTAACATGGGGTCTCTAAGTAATCATTGAAGTAGGAGTAGCTTCTGACATTGTTTGAGAAGAACACAATACCCAGACGCTCGTGTCTAATGAGGTTTTTGATTTCTAATGCTTCTCAAGCTCTCCCTCCTCATCGAATGCATCCTTGTAAACCATCAGCCTCCTCTTTCAGGAGATTGAAAGCAGAGGTTGATGATTTTTCTTTCACGTCTCTTTCCTGAACCACTTCATTTTCATTTTCACCTTGAGACCTGTCCTTGTAACTCTCAGCTTTCTCCCTCTTCCTGTCCAGCATATTTGTCCCTTTTCTTCTCTGTCTTCCAAGTGTTGGACGAGTTGCACTTGTCAAAGAGAACTGGAGAAGAAAAATGAGTCTGTGCTTTTGATCTTTGCAAAGCCTCCTCTCACCTACATCCATTAAGATCAGACAGAATCGCATAATACATTTTAAAATTTTATTTGCAAAAATGATCTGGGAGACCTCTTATCAAGATTGTACGCATCTTAATTTTGTGTGTTTTTCTCTCAGAGTTGATTGTTTTTCTTTTTCAGAGGTGGGATGGCAATCATGTAATATGTATTAGATTAAACATTAAGAAATATGGTAATTGAATATTTAAGAAATACACATGTTAGCTTTAGGTGTATTCATAACGTTAGTACACTATTGGTATTATTGCTGAATATTTTACACGTTGGAGGAATCATCTCGTTCCACGTAAAGACGGTAACTTGTTAAGAGTGCCGATCCAGTAAACCTTCTGAACCTTCCCATTCTTTATTACATTAACTGCAATAGCATCAGGGGTTTTTGTGGAAACATTACTTCTTTCCACGAGGAAGATACTCCCACGTATCCTGCTTGCAACCACTAACACCTAATGGGGTTAATGATACGGGGGATATTTTTAGTGTTAAATGGCTTTCTCGAGTCTTCCAGAGTGCGGGAAACAAGAAAAACTCCCGCTGGATGAAGGTGAGCTCAGTTTTTACAACACATGAAGTCAGACACTCACACGGGGGGAAAAAAAAAGCAATCCATTTTCATGTAGCTCAAAAGGTTTTGATGACCTGAAGGCTGGAACTGCAACTGCATGCACAGAAACGCACCTTTTATTTATCACAACAGTGAGAGGTTGCCTTGCAAACACATTCCTGTCTGTTTTATTTTACAAATACACACAAAAATGTGTAAATGACTGATGAAGCAAGGACGAGGATCCCCGAGCTATGAGTGCTAATCCCTCCATGGCCTTGCTCAGGGCTTTGCTGCATGTACCTCATTTGGAACTCACTGAGCACGTGCAGAAAGGCTACATATTTAGTTTTTTTTTTCTGTAATTAAGGACATTTTCCACAATGATGAGGCAAAAACAAGTTTTTGGGCAAACTTTTCAATTTGTATTCATATCCTTCGGAGATGGTTAACTTGCTTTTGGCCTCAAGTCAGAGAAAAATGATTTGACAAACTTTGCACATCTTTGATTTTGAGGTTTTGTGTTTGGCAGATATGCTCAAGCGTCAGTACAAGAACATTGGCAGATCCATCCAAAGGGGCTCGGATAGGTTCAGTACCAGACCCTTGCTGGATCACTGCAGGACTTCCTGCAGACACTTTTTGTGGAATTATTTTTTGGGTTGTTTTGTTGAAGTATAAGCCTTCACACTCGCCTGAGGGTCTTGACATTCTTGGAAGATTTTCATACAGATTCATGCTATAATTGTCTGCATCCATCTGTCTTTTTTCCTTAAAAGAACAAACAAACAAAGAAAATCCCCAAAGATGCCATTTGGAAGTGGGACCCAGTAGTTAACTATAAGTTTCATTAAACTGTGAGATTTTGCTCAAAGTTTTCTGGTCTGAGTCATTCAGGCTTTCTTTTTAAACTCCCAGCGGGCTGTTTTTAGCCTTTCATTGAAGATTTGCTGTCTGTCTGGCCGCCACAATAAAGGCTCGGTTAAGGACTGCTCTGAGGGTGTTGCCTTAGAAACCCGGTTCTCTGTCTCCAAAAAGGATCTCAATCTTGATTATTCCCAAGAAAATGTTTTGATGTGAATGCCGTCCTGTTGCACAGGGCGGCGGACGGTCTTCTCTCAAATACGTCTTTTTCATTTGGATATGAACCATACGCTCTCACAGATGTTTGCAGATGCAGTACGGCAATGGAATTTAGTGAAGTACAAGTGGACTCCGGTAAACCTGTGGGTGCGTTTCAAGCACCACTGAACTAAGCGATGGGTGTTTATCATAAAGCACCTGAGCAGGTACTCG
Organism: Cololabis saira; assembly: GCF_033807715.1. Classification (NCBI taxonomy): domain Eukaryota; kingdom Metazoa; phylum Chordata; class Actinopteri; order Beloniformes; family Belonidae; genus Cololabis; species Cololabis saira. Next base: position 48,491,237 of record NC_084587.1, read on the forward strand.
TGTAATTTGCACATTTCAGCCTTTAATTTAAAGGAAACAGTTTGTGCTTCGTCATGGTGAAGAACTTGATTTGAATGAGATGAGAGGAGATATTTGTCAATGTTAAGATGATCCTGAAACAAAACAAAATGCTGAAAACACCTGACACCTCTCCAGTAGCACCGTACCTGGGATTAGATAAGGCTGCTGTTTCCTCCGTTGATCTTTTCACTAAGTGCAACGTTTTACAGTTAAAACTCACTTACGCCCTTGACAGATTGTTGTGTAATGGTGTCTGAAATGTAATTTTACATTGATATCATGCCGTCTCCTGCGTGTTATCGACTGACGTTTCCATCAGTCCCAGTGTATCAGTCAGTACCAGCAGATTAGAGTCTCTCTCTCTCTCTATCTCTCTCTCTATCTCGCTCTCTCTCCCAGGTTATTATACAGTACATATAATGGAGAGTTGGATAATGTATTTACTCACGTAGGTGAGGTGAACAGAATCTCAGTGGTTCTGTATATAACCTGATCCAAATAAAAATGGGGGTGTAAACTACGGTTCCATTCAAGTAAAGTGTTTGTACTGAAGAAGTGAGATTTTGAATTCATTCACAAGATCATTCTTATTATGTGCTACAATATTGATGTTAATATTTCATCACGACAGCTTTGGCCATGAATATGATTGGTCGAGTGCTGCAGAAAAGATGGATAAAACTTTTGTAACTGTGAAGAAGATTATACACCGTAGGTCATCATCAGACTGAGCGAGGAAAAGAAAAACCCCTCAGGAAAAGCGGTTCGTGGCTGCCGTCCAGGCCATGCTGCATGCAGAGCTATTGATATTTTGAGTGGAAGTACTAATGAGGAAACCTGATCAACTACACATACAGCCATAAAGAAAGTCCAAACACCAGTGAATAGAAATCATTAGAGAGAAAAAAATATTACAATCGGGAGCAGTATATTAACTCCCACTCTGTTATTGATATAGGGCCTTCGAACCAGTTTTAAAAATGCCTTCTGCAACTTCTCAGTGCTGCTGCTAAGTTATTAATGGATCTTAATGTGGTTGATGGGTTTTGTCTTCACGCTGCATGTACACACACCCGTGTGTGTCTCTGTGGGAGTCGGACACAGAAACTCAGAAAGGCATCCTCACACCAGAGCATAGACTGGACTGGTGTCGTCTGTGCCCCCGATATCGTACATATCTGTGTGCGCTCAACCACAAGCTATTTATGAACAGAAGTGGATTAATTACATCGGGGGGTTAGGGTGTCAATGCCCTCCATGCCCTATTTGTTTCTGTAAAATTAGCCCGGAGATCCAAAACCGCCTGACTTTCACAGGGGACTGTGATATTTAATGAATCTATATCTTTATATTAAGGTTTGGAACTAATGGTTATTTCAATGCGGCTCACTTGGCCGGAAAGGTTGAATGACTAACCGTCTGCAGGCTAAAGACAATCCCCAGAACTTCCGATTGTCGGATAACTATACTAATTTAAAACTGCCTTTCATTTGTACTTGAAAGTCGGTATTTCTGAGCTGGTGGTCAGAATCTCTTGGGGTCAGAATCCCAACTGGAGCAGAAACCTCACCGAGCCTGAGAATCTACCAGAACCCAACATTTATTCTGTTTGCATCAAAGAAAAGCAAAACATTTTCTTTAGAGTTATATATCGGTTTCAGTTTTCCTCTCTTTTAGGGGGCGCTCAGCGGTTGCAGTCTTGTCCAGAATCGCACCCCATCATCCGCTGCGACAGCTGCATATTGTTTACAGCGTTATGTCACACTTCAACAACGATAAGTTTAGCTCGCAGAGCGAAAGTGGACGTCATGGCAGAGACGACTAATGGCACTTTTCCACTCGTAGCTACTCGGCTCTGCTCAGCTCAGCTCAGCTCAGCTCAGCTCGGCCTGGTTTCTTTTCCATAACAATTCAGCACCTGGAGCAGGAGGAGGAGGTTGGAGTGAAGCTGCCGTGATGTATTTGATTATTTGATCTAAACGAAGAAGACAACACTAAAGATGTAGAACCTGGAGGAGATGATAGATGTGCTGCTGGGTCTGTGACTTGTGTTCCATATCAAGTTAAACAATGAGAGTGAGAGAAGCTTCAAGCGGCAACACTTTTTAAGTTTTTTTAGTTCGTCTCGGCGCTGCTGAAAAGTCAGCTGGAGCCGCGAGCAGCTATGAAGTGACAGAGCTCCTGGTGGATCTGGTCGTTCCTTATCGCCCGTCTAGATCCCTTTTTAATTCTCTCCTCAGCCACCAGGTTTATGAACATCTGCACCTCAGAGTTGGATCACCAAACAGACTTTTGCGCTGCCGTTGCCTGTCGAATAAAATGAACAAGAAGCCGTCAGAGTCTCTTTCACTGATGTCACATCCTGACTCAGACGTCTGACTCCAACCCCCCGACCAATCAGTGGCCTGTAATGTGATGATGTCAGATGCAGCCGACTCAGCTGCTTAGAACCTCAGCAGAGTATAGTTACAGAAAAAGTATCTACTCGGGACGTTAGACTCCTAGTGGGAAAGAACCAAACCGAGTGGAGGCGAGCCGAGCCGGGCTGAGTAGGTCTTAGTGGAAAAGCGCCATAAGTGACTCAAGGAAAGTCTTAACGGAAAAGGAAGTGAGAACGTGAACGAGCCAGGAGCCAAACGAGAATGATTCTGGACAGCTTTGTGGAAATGACTCCAACTTTGCGCCAGTTGGAGGGCGAAGCAAGACACACACATCACTTTAAAAAAAACCTTTAGTAGTGGACATGTTCTTACATAGTCTGTGCGAGCTAAATCCCTCTTGCCCGTCTGTCATTACGTCGTATTAATATTTACTTAGCCGTCAAAAAAAAGGATTTTAATCGTCTGTTTAAGTCCAAGTTAGTAAATGAATGTAAACATCTACAGTAGTGATTGATGGTGCATGTGTAATGGCAATACTGAGCATTCTTTAATACTGGAATTGTAAATATTTACAGTTATATCAAATAAATATCATTACTTTACAGCGGTACCACTGGTGGGGTACACATACCTTTCAATGTCTAATAAGATGGCAGTTTTTTAACTTAACAAAATGCCCCATAATTATCAATTACTTTGCCATCTGAAGTTCAAAACCAGAAGTTACTGAGTCCCTTCTTTTTTAAATCATCATTGCATACCTTGTTCATTCATGTCTAATCACTAACAGTATTCATTTACTAATAATTCGAGGATAAACTCATAAGTAAAACTGGAAATAGGCTGCTGTTGACACATTTTTTTTAACCCTGCTTGTTAAAGAGGCAGGATTTTTCATGTACCGCAGCACAAATGGCCATAATATGTCTCAAGCTTGTTTGGTTTCCTAATCAATACTAATAGCTCTCCACTGTACATCCTGCAGGATCTAGCCTTGAGATGAATGATTTCTAAGCAGCACTTATGATTCTAACATTTTACACTATGACATCTTATCTATTCACCAGACTTTTTAATAACTCATTCCTCTAACTTCTGACATTAGTCATTCCTGCGAGGAAGATGTAACTTTGTTATGCACATCAGATATCGACTGCCATTGGATGAAGCCTTTTTAATAGGAATGTTTGAGTGAAATTTAAATTTGAGCCTCGCTCGGCTCCCAGACTTGAAACATGAATGCACACGGAGTCAAAGTCAGCAGCGTTCCCTCAGCTCTGTCTCCCGGCTAATGGCTTGTGGCACTTTCGCCTACTCCAATCCCTCCTCAATCACCAACCGGGGCCATTCTCCCCACAGGTGGCGGAGAAGAAGGGGAAGCAGTTGATTAGCTGAGAATAGAGGAATGTAAAAGGCTGTCGTTCAGGATAAGAGTAGCAACTCAACTCCATACGTGAAACCACGGGTTACCGTGACTTACCAAAGTGTCTGCCAGTCCTTCAGGATGAATGACTACATTTTATATTTGCCCTCTTACTGTATTACACTTGTTAGTACTGGGACTATAAAAATACTTTCACATTTTTTCTTAAGTATAATTGTACTGCTCTTTTTTTTTTCATAAAGAAGTAAATCTCAAAAGAATTGGCCAAAGAGAGAAGACAAAACTTTTCGACTTTTTCTGACAATAGCATTGGAAATGCTCGCTCGCACTGCTGAAATTAACAGCGTGATGTCAGAGGGTATTTATACCTTCACACTAGGGCTGAACAATTTTGGATTTAAGGTGCAATTTGCTCTAAAAAGCAGCTCATGAAGTTGTGCAACAGAGGTGATGTCAATGTTGATATAGAAAAATGACCCGAGCGATCTTATTTAGCATTTAAGCGGCCATCATGTGTAGAAAGTACTGCTGTCCAGCGATTACATTTTTTTTGCAATTAATTAAGATCTGTAATTAATTTAAGTAATCTCTTTTTTATCTCACCTAAAATGGCTGAGACTTGAGGTGTTTTCCTTTGAATTCATTACATTATTGTGGCAGATCAAAACATTGATATATATAACAAAAAGAAAGTGGCCCACACACACAGGGACGGCCAATCAGTGTCCACTTTCAGGTGGGACTGACCGTTGTTTTCCACCTACAACTCAAGCACAAGAAACCCACCGCACAAACACAGATTTTACAATAAAGGCAACTCTCAAACAGCAAAGTAAAGTTAGAGATTAAAAAATAGATTAAGCGATTAAAAAAACATAACGTGGCAAATATGCCAGTTATTAATTAATCGCAATTAACGTGCTAATTTGACACCGCTAGTAGTAAGCAAGTCAAAGGGAAAGCTTGATGAACCACAGCAGCAGATTCTTCACTTTGCTTCTCAGAAATTAGATAAATTCCCTGAATAAATCCAGAAACCCAGCGCAATGAGAGACAAAACTGTTGAAATCATCATCCCTAGATGATCAGGTTCTGTTGGCAGACAGAAGTAATGGCATTATTAATTCCTTATCAAATTACTTTGTTTTATTTATTTATTTTTTCTCAGGGAAGATCAGATCTGTTTATTCATCTGGGTGTCTCTTGTGAAAAATACACCATATTTAAAACATTTAAAGCACAAAAACTTGTATGATTGCCTACCTTTTGCTTGTTAATAGAATGCAGTAGAACTGCACTGGGATAACATTAATTCTTAGATGGTAAGAGTTGTAAAGGAGTGTAAACAAAGTTAATTACCTCAGTCTCAACTGAGAACAGAGTATGCGACAAATGACCTATGTCAAACTGAACTACTATTTAAGCCTCTGATAAGACACAAAATGTTATTAAACTGAAGTGGAAGTGTGGAAAGGTTCCCTACAGACAAACAGAATTAAACTCTAAGTTTACAGAAAGGGTTTAAAAATGACTGTTTGTGCAAGCAATGCCTTAACTTAATCTTCTCCTGGTCAGACTGCGCTTTTCTATCTGTCTCCTTTACATTATTCAATGTTGACACTTGTCTTTTTTTTCTTTCTATTTCATCATACATATATAAGTATTGATCCAGTCCTATGGACTGTTCACGAACTCCTCAATTTGCATCTGTTGACAGTGATCCGCGCAACATTTGCTAGTGGACTTATAACGAGTCTGTAGCAACTGGAAGGAGATTGTCTGTCTGTCCTTTTTAATTCAATTTTTGTTTTGTTACAAAGTTGAGATTATTTTATATTCTCTGTAGGGACTCTATCCACACAATCACTTGAGTGGAATATAATTTCATAGTCTTATCAGAAGTAATTTATTATTTATTTAGCAATTTATTTTGACGTACTGTACATCGATGGCCCCAGGTTGTAATATTAGTTGCCATTTTGAAGACAAGCATTCCAGTCTGGCTTGACTTTGCCTAAATTCTGAATGTTGACGGCCTTCAACATCTAAAAATAGGCTTAAAAATACTGTTTTAATTCTGTAATGTTTCTGTAAATGCCTGTTGAAGCTCTTAATGCACTATTGGGCCTGTAATAGTGAAGTAATGCTTTTCATATTCTTGTTACATATGGATCACATGTACATGTCATGGTTCATCACTGATTTCTACATCATTATCCCCTTTTCAAGATTAATACAGAGCTGTTTCTATTATCTGGTGTCCTTTTGTGGCTTAATGGCACCATGAAAAGCACTAATATCAGCAGCAGTTTATAAGATGAGTAAGGAAACATGCTCTTCAAAACGATTTGCTCAGAGGTCTTTATTCCTCAGGTTTCATCACAGCCATCCATCCTTAAGGTAATATATCTAAATTTAAAATGTGCGCATACACACACACACAAACCCACAAACTATTCAGTGCTTCTCAGAGCTCAGCTTTTAATTGGACTGGTACTTTAGAGGTCTCTCTGCCCCTTCCCCATCACACACACACAAAAGAAATTCACAGGGGTTTTAATATCAAAGTGCCATTAATCTTATACTGAATCAGTCATATTGTGATTTGATATGACTTTGAGATTCAAGCCAAATATGTTCGGTGATGTCACATTGCTTTAATTATTCCCTTCATCATGGATGGAAATAAACCGATTAACAAAGGAGCATTGATAGTCCCACAACTGGACTTGAGCACAGGATGTGCAGGTATGTATAGAAAAAAAAATAAAGTAAATGTTTGGCTAGAGGCATTAACCCAATATCCACAGACGTATGGGAAGTGAGTGGTTAACCTAAGTAATAAAAGCTTTCCAGAAGAAGACCGGAAGCATTATTGATTTCTCAGCTCAGGTTCCAAACACAGAGGATGAAGGTTGAGAGAGGATGACGGTTCAGGACATTGTATGAAGACGTTTTTCTTTTGAATTCAGACTTTGGGTGGTTGAAATGATCTACAGTCCAACAGCGTTTCATACGTTTGGACCTTCTGCCAGTTACATAATTAATGTCACTTAGTCAGCTTCAGCAGGACACTTCTGACTCCTGCTCTTTTCAAGCATCGGACTCCATTCAAACAACATACACACGCATGTTGTTGAGTCATCATTCATTTGTGATGTGTAAAGACATCAGATATAAAGTCTTTCCATTCTCATGATCAATCTCATCTATTTATGTATCGAGGTGTTTTATTTTTATCAGAACTCTGAAGTGCTACGGTGTCATCTGCACATTTGGAGAGAGGGATTTGGGTTGGGAGTTGTGTAGCTACCTGGTCGTGCCAGGAGGTTTGTGGCAGGATGGGACGATGACGTGTCACCTCTCCCTCTGCTCCTGCTGGGAACTGAGTCAGCCGGACACGCCGGTCCCAGTGGGACGGCTGTCGCCGGGGAAAATGACTATCACCACCATTTGTCAAACTACGTTGTACTTTCTCAGCTTCACTTGAGTAAATATCTTTTCTGTATTTAAGTTGCCCCCCCATTGTCCCAAAGAAACCCATTAAAATGAATGAATTAATAAATCATTAAAAACAACAACAAAAAACTTCCAGTGACTGGCATGTTCATGCGGCATAAATAAATGTAATTAACTTTGAGAAACACTTTCATGCATACATTTTTAAAGAATAAAGAAAAGGGTTATGTTTTTGGACAAACTACTGATGTGCCCATTTATTTAGACATGTAATCCTTTTTCAAATTATTGACAAGTCTTGACATGTATTTTTCCTACCAAATGTATTTATTCTTATCTTGTAATCAAAAAGAATTAAGAGAAATATATTAGTTATTCAACATGTTCACTATGATTTTAAGTGATTTTACGGCAACAACGTATTTTAGATAAGCATTCTAAACACAATGCATTGTGGGATGGCTCCCTAATGTCATCTGAAATGGCAAATGTACAACTAAACCATCCAAACTTACGCTTATACTGGAAACTAGCTTTTGAAGAGCTGTCCATGGTACTGATCATTGTGCATGAACTGGTTGAATGGTGCATGCGCCTTTTCCTGGTATGAATTATTCAAGAATGTAGGAATATGGAAATATTTTCAGTTTGCACATTTAATTGATGGACACAAGATTATTGTTGCGTAAGAGACCACACGTTTGTACTTCATTCATTTTTTCACTATTGTTTCAGTGCTAGATTCTAAATAGTTTGTGATGTCCTACATATTTGACTACATATAGCCTACTGTACTATTTAATTTTTTCTTTAAAAAGAATTCTGAGTAAAAGAGGGCTCTTTTTTTTTTTTTTTTAATATATTTGCATTTTAAGACAAGAGAGAAGGTTTGGTAACTGACTATTTTACATCTGAGCTTATGCAAGCCTGATAGTTTTCCAGTTACTTTGATCAGCAAAAATCCCTTAACTCTTCAAGACTCCATGATAGCTTGGCAGCAGTGATTTATATTGATAAAAGCAACAGAGAGAAACAACGCTTTCAAACATTTCCCGTCATCTCCCACAGACCTTCCTTTTGTTCGTATTGTGTGTCTGTTTGATGCACTTCGCATCTAACAAGCAGGTGTTGGAGCTCAGATGTTAGCCAGTGATTGAGGGGACAGAGGTTGACTTTGCTCATTTCCTCTCTCTGACAGCAAGTGGCTGCAGCTGTCACTGTCACAAGAACACTGAGACATGTTCACTTTGCTGGGTTTTTTTCCCCCCCCTGGTGAATGAAAAGATAAAAGGTATCCGGATTATTCATGTGCTTCTCAATTAATTGCATTATGTAGCTTGAAAGCACCTACTTGGGGTTTAGTCTCCCTAGTGATACACTGACATCGGATGATGGTGGCAGTGGCCAAAATGTATAAGTAACGTGATTATTACAATTTTTCATACTTAGTTCTGTAAAATACTCATTTTAGGTCTGACCTAAACATTTTTGTGAATACAGGCTTCAAGATACAATGATATCACCTTCTGTTTAGTTGTCTAAAGTATTGCCTGTTGTCTGTACCAGCCCATTTTGCCCCTCTTGTATCTTACGGCTTTACAATCTATATTTAATTGAATCTTGTATGTGTACGGTATTTTGAAAAGGTCACTTGTTCTCAGATACTGACACGATGATGAATGGCGCTTGGGCCTGCACAGAGCACACCTTTTAAAACAAGTTTGTCTCCCCTGGCCTTGATGTGCAGAACTGAGGGGTTTTACAGTTGTGTGGGGTAAAGAAGTGACAGGCCGACTGCAACTGCAGTCCATGTCAACTTGTGGAGAGAGCAGGGGAGTGTCTGTCCCTGCAGGGGCTTTAGCTCCCCCTTCAGGTCAGTGTGCTCAATTAGCCTGGGTTTTTCTGACATGAGTGCACTCCTCACCCTCCAAGAAAACCCTAATTGTTACAATTCAATAGAATTCATGAGATCTATGGCACCTTAATAAGCTTTGTCATGATTGTGAATACATCCCTGAAACACAATAAAACGTAGTAAGCTGCAGGATGGTGTGGAAACCTTTTTTTTCCCTCAATAACCACTTCCTCCAAAATGATATCCTCTCTCGCTTTCAAATATGAGGTCTGATTTCAGAGGCTTTACTTCCCTCACTCACGAACACCGTTGTGCCTTTTCAGATATCACTTGATATCATTGAAATGAAGGCTGAGCCTCCTGAGATTCAGATGCTTTTATCCGATCACACACAAATTGAATCATCCTGCCTGCTCTGATATGCCACTGCTACACAAACTCAACTCAGATACAAGAAACTGAAATGTTGGCATCTCTGGTAAAGGCCTGCTCAGTTTGGCCATTGCGTGATGTGGCAAACGGTGAACAAGTGTTGATTTTATTTTTTTTTCTCCCTCAAGAGTCACATTATATAATAAAGATGGCACCATCCTGCATCATTTAAAGAATAGCTGCATTTAGAAGACATAAATGTTAATGAGCAGGGCATGGCTTAGGGGCGTAAATTAGTGATTCTAAATCAGAGGATGCACGCATCATAAAATAAGAATGGTTAAGTATGTAGAGTGTGTGTGTGTGTGTGTGTGTGTGTGTGTGTATATATATATATATATATATATATATATATATATATATATATATAATGTATATTTTTTTCAGTTATTGTTAGAGCTGCAACTAATGATAGTCGAACAGTTCAATTCATATTGTCAGGACATGCTCTGTTATTTTAGGGTTAATTAATGTGCTTGAGAATGTGGTCTAGAATGGCGACATCCTTGGCTGCCTTTAGTTAGTCATGTTGTGTCTTTCTTGTAAATCACAAACATATACATGGAATTCTTTCATTCTTTACAAACTTCATTTACTAAGATTATATTTGTAAAAGATGCTGACATCCCTGAAATTATTAGGATTTTTTTTATGAAGAGGCAGAAAGGAAATGGGCAAAATGAGTACAGAAGTAAACGGCACAGCACAGTAGATGTGAAAATATTTGACTCATGAGAAAGCTTCTCTGCAAATCTGGACTAAATCAAATATATTTTTGTTCAGAGCAAAGGCACATTTTCCAGGGTACAGATCTTTTCAATCGAAGACCATCTGACACTGGCGTTAAGTCATGCACTCCCATTTTTGAGTTTGGTGAACCGTTGGCGCATCCTGCTTTAAGGACACCACTTTGTAATGCTCTGTGGACCTTCAGTCACTGGACGTTTTTCAAGAAGTTAAAGTTGAAATCTGGAATCTTCTGTGATTCAAAGCTATTTGACAGGAGGCAGGCTGTTGCCTGGAAAAAGATCATGCCAGTTATGCAACACCAGGTCCTTGGTGAGTGATTATGATTCAGTCTGCTCTAAACGGGTGTTTTTTCTGTTGCATAACCAGCTGACACCTCAGTCCCTTTTATCTTTGCACGTGGATGCACTTTATTTGATGAAATGAAGTAGCACAAACATGTTTATCCACATGATGTGTGATTTTTCATTTTCAGTATTTCATGGCATGTTAGATTAAGCAGCAGCATCTTTGGTTGTTGTCCTGCCAGTTTTTTTTTTTCTTTTTTAACTAAACCTTACAGTTTTTATAAAGTAACTTTGGGTATTCTCATGTAAGCTGAAAGTCTGGCACCAGCAGTCAGATCAATCAGATGAACTGTTCAGAGTTGGCTGCCAATCATTTCTTTCCCAGATTTATACCCTCGACTTGAAGAGCTTGTTTAAAGTTCAGGGTCAGAAGTTCAACAGACTCTATTTTTTTCCCCCAAATTTCAGTTTCTTTGGTAGCATTAATGATTTACTGCATTCAGATCAGTTTTAGTTCACTTTTGCGGTTTGATACCTTCAGTTTTAGGGAAATAAATCTTTGACAAGGTAAAAAAACAAACAAATGTATCAGCATATACTTTAGAACGAGTGCGAGTCAATGTGATGGGGATGATTTCATCCAAATACCCGTCTATCTCTGCCAGCTTGTTAGTCACCTCCTCACGGATTCAGTTGCTTTTTTTGGGTTGATATTTTTAAATGTGAACACCCTTCCTAAAAATAAGAAAACGTTGCAGATCATTTGTTGCTTAAAGACAACACATTGATGGTGAGACAGATGAAATCAAATGATAACATATACTTTATGACACGCAGAATCAGATGAAACCATGAAACCGAACTTGAACAGTACTAATCTTACCCAAAGTATTATTATATCAAAAATAAGTTAAAGTGGCTTAAGAACTTTTTCTTTTTTTTTGCTTTAAAGGTATTGTGACATCATTTTTAACATGCTTTTAACACTATTAAAAGTCTGGGCCAACATCCCTCAAATGTGTCTAAAAGAGTGTAACAAGAAAAACTTCACTCTAGTACTCCATTCCTGGCTTTTTATGACAGTGTTTTTTTGCGCCGTGAAAAACGCTTCCTTTCCCCCCTTTCCTGTCAATCATTGCTCCGCTCCTCCTCCAAACCTCCTCCTCCTCCAGCCATACGCTCACAGCGGCGTCGGAGAGTTAAGCCGGGAGCGACAGGCGAAGCATGCACGGAAAAGCAGGAGGGCGAACCACAGCAAACAATCATAAAAATAAAGGCATGCAAGCAGCAGTGTCTCCTTATCTTAAGTCCAGTCAGTGGCCGCGGGTCTTCTTAGCAGTTTTCCTCCGGTGATTAGAACAGAGGGGGCTCTAAACAGCTCCGTGTTAAGCCTGATTTATGGTTCCGCGTTAAATCGACGCAGAGCCTACGCCGTAGGGTTCAGCGTACGGTGCGCGTCGCCGCGTAACCCTACGCCGTAGGCTCTGCGTCGGTGTAACGCGGACCATAAATCAGCCTTTATGGTGCGCTGGAGAGGAGAGGAGGCAGGGAGCTGGGTGGAGGGGGCAGTGATTTAGCGGGCCTTGACGTCACGGCCTGCCACCAAACCAGATGCGCCGTTTTTGCATAGTTATGCGGAAAATCCCAGAAAGCACACAATACACTGAATGTTAAAAGTTAGTTGTTTTTTGGGTGTAATTGATGTCAAGACACCCAACACAAACACAAAAAATCAAGAAAAATTTGTTTTTCATGTCACAATACCTTTTAATAAGTGTATCTTCAGCTTTACACATTTTCAAGTTGGTTCACCTTTTCTAAGACTTGTATATAAGGAAAAACATTAATGCCTATAACTTTTCATATTCTAAGATAAATGTAGAGACAAACATGTCCTCTGACTGAAATGAACGGATTACATGAAGAAACATGTAAAATGTCCTCTTTGCCTCTTAGCAACAGTAACTCAGGTAGAAAAAAAAATCCCCCAAATTAATTGTTTACTGGGTATCCTTGAATTGTGAACCTTGAGTGTTATTTAAAGGCACGGCACGTTTCATTGTCCTCTAACACAACTGTAGAAATATCTCTTATTACAAAAACAGAACTAAGCCTGGTCTTGTAACTGTTGCATCACTGTGACTCAGTGTTGCGCACCAGCAGGATGCTGGTTCATCCCAGTTTCTCATGGATTTCACATCTCCCTCCGTTTCCTGTCTTATATGAAACTCAACCACACCCGTACCAGCAGGTATGGCACCATGTCACCTGACCTGGGAACGTGCAGCCTGCTCAGCTTCAACGCTTTACACAGCAAATGTTTTGGTGTTTGTTTTTAAAACTGCTTTATGCTCCAAAATTAAATAATTGTAATGTGATGTTGACCATTCTTCTGTGAGTGTGGTTTTGGTGATCGTGCTGATCAGTTCTGAGGTTAGCGATGACCACTTTCTTTGTCTGGATTTGGTTGTGATGTTCACGTATAAACCTGCTGCCTCTTGCAGTTCAACAGCAGCCGAAAAACGTTAGTGACATTTAGAAAGTTGATGAGTTGTAGAATGTCATCTGCATATCTGTAATATCAGACGATAACAAACCTTTTCTTTGCTGATAATAAATTGAAGTGGCAGTGGCCCCACGACCGTGTCCCGGTATACATTACTACTTTAGTGAACCGTAGATTTGCTCTCCCAAAGCGACTGGTTTGGTCAGGGTTTTTCGAGTTGAAGTGACTTTAACTATTCAATGCATGCTCTCAGGCACAGTAAAAGTTATTTTTCTCACATCCCTTTTAAGGTTTAGCAATTGATATTTCCAATTAATGCTTTTTGTTCTGCTTTTCCAAATTAATGTAAACCAATGTAGAATCTCTCCTTCACATGCTCTCCTGTTGCAAAACACGCCTGCAACCTACTTGCGGAAACTATCAAAGCAATGTCGAGCACTAGTTGTAAGCATTTTTTTTTCCCGGAGCTGGAAATAATGGTGCATTCAGTGAATTATTTGGTGCAAACCTTGGTAACAAAAAACAAACACCTGCATGGTTCATTTAAAAATCCCCCTCCAGTTTAATGTGCACTGAAAGAGAACTTCAAAGAAATGCATATTCCATCCACAATATAAGTACTTATGCAAAGCAAAAAGATCAGTGCATCCTGCACCTACATGGGAAATAACAGTTGTTTTTTTAATGCTGAAGCCTGTTTGAGCCTGGTGCAGATCTTCGTCTAATCTCTTAATGATTTTGTGAAGAGCCATGTTGGGACTGTAAAGGTGTTTAACAGTGGACTTGACTCCTGCTTCTCTCACTTTGGTTTCAGGCGCGTTACAAGCAGAGTTTGGATCCCACAGTGGACGAAGTGAAGAAGCTGTGTACATCACTGCGACGCAACGCCAAGGAGGAGCGAGTCCTCTTCCACTACAATGGTCACGGAGTGCCGCGGCCCACCGTCAACGGGGAAATCTGGGTCTTTAACAAGGTACCGCAAACGTTTCCAGATCTGTGCCCTCAAACTTTCAAGGATCACTCACCGATACAGAAATGTAATCATCTGTCGGTGAGATGCGGGTGTCATAATTTGATTTGGGAGGTCTACCAGGTGACATTTTCTTTTTTTTTTTCTTTCTTTTTTTCCCAATGAATCACTTTACTTTTTTGAATACTGCAGCACTTCATGTGGACCCTCTCTTTGAAACACTCGCCTTTAACTCCGGTCACACACCTTTAACTTCCTGAGACTGGGATGGTCACCTGACTTCCCTAAGCCAACCACAGGCAGCGCCGGGACAAACAAAAAAAAAATTAAAAAGCGTAGCTGCTTGAAGTTTCTCTCACTCTCATTTTTTAACTTGATATCGAACACAAGCCACAGACCCAGCAGCACATCCATCATCTCCTCCAGGTTCTACATCTTTAGTGTTGTTGTCTTTGTTTAGATCACAACAATCAAATACGTCACAGCAGCTTCACTCCAACCTCCTACTTCTGCTCCAGGTGCTGAATTGTTATGGAAAAGAAACCAGGCCAAGTTGAGTCGAGCTGTGATGAGTAGAGCCGACTAGGTACTAGTGGAAAAGTGTCGTTAGTCTCAGTCGCAGGTCATTGGTCTTCTAACAGGATAATGACACAAAACACAGAGCGAAAGACACTCAAGAATGCCTAAGAACAAAACACTGGACTATCTGAAGTGTTCTTCGATAAGTCCTGATCTAAACACAATTGGAAATCTGTGGAAGGAGCAGAAACATGCAGCCTGGAGGAGAAACCCTTCAAACCTGAGACATCTGGAGCAGTTTGTTTGTGAGAAGTGGACCAACATACCTGTCCACAGGTACAGAAGTGCCAATTAGAGTTACATTGCAGTGATGACCTCGCAAGGCTCTTCAGCGAAATACTGCTGGAACCAAACAATCTGTCAAGGCCAGTTTCAAGAGCTTTTTGGTTTTCTCTGAGCAGTCCACAATTCAGAAGCAATTTCAGATTTTCATTAGTTATTTTTCAGTAAATACATTCCTAGTTATCTCAGGGACCAGCTTGGGCTTTTCCTTTTCAGAGTAAGACTACTACTTCACATAGAAACTCTAAAACATCATCCAGCCAGAACTGATGAGGCAACCATCGTGGTTCTGCTTCACATGTATCAACTGCATCCTCGTGCTTTTACCTCGACTGTTTCAGACACACGCAGGGCATCAGTCTGCTCTTCGTGTTAGTTTACCGGTGCCACCAGGTGGTCCGGATGCGCCCTGCACACGCTTCGGTTTCTGCTCGACATGTTTGACCTCACTCTTTGTTATGTCGGGCTCGTCCATGCACCAGTGGAGCTGTCAGATCGTAGTGCTTTAGGGGAGGAACCGCTCAAAGGTTCCACCCAGGAACTTGTGGTCAAATCCAGTAAATCTACGCTTCAAAGGTTTCTATGTTCTCCTGAATGTTTGGGTGGTTATACAGCAGCCGGTGACCGCAGCTCTGAACTCCAGTGTGCTGCAACCTGCTAACACGGGTGAATCAGACATGAAGGGATTGTTGCGGCTCCGCTGTTTGTGCTATAAGTAAGCACCCTGTTATAATGATGCACCACCGCTGTCTGGATGGTGCAGTTTTTTTCTGCATCCTCACTACACCCCAGGGCTGTACAACTGCTCTCTTCTTCTGTTCTTCCTTACTTTTTGTTGACATTTTATTGGTTATTCTTTATAAGTAATAAAATGCTGAAACGGGATATCAGAGGGGATTTAGAGCGATGCGAGCAGGAATCACATTTTGCATTAAATCTTGGGTATAACACCTTTCCTCCTTGACCACCACGGTACATTTATATTCTACACTTCTGTGTTGCCATCATCCCCCTTTTTTCTTCTCACATTTCTCTTATCGTCTGTTCACTCTTCACATCAAACAGATGTCTGGTTAATTATTAAAAACAAATCTGCTAAAGTGTGCTGTCAGCAGAAACGGCGATGTGCCATTTCTCTCACTCGTCCATCACGTCTCTGTGTGTCTTTCAGAACTACACCCAGTACATCCCGCTGTCCATCTACGACCTGCAGACGTGGATGGGGAGCCCATCCATTTTCGTTTACGACTGCTCCAACGCAGGGATCATCGTCAAGTCGTTTAAGCAGTTTGCCCTGCAGAGAGAGCAGGAGCTGGAGGTGGGTTTATGACACTTAGCAGCACAGCAGCCGGGAAACATGTAGACTATAAAGTGGGGGAATAAAACTTCCTAAAATGAGATGAGTCATGCAAACACAGGCACAATGCAGGCAAAGAGAGCAAGAGGGGAAGTATTGGGATTTAAAAGGTTCTTTTTGGGAAACACACTCTTGTGGACAGTGCCGCCCCTCCCTAAACGCAGAACACGCGCTGTGCATAGGGCGTCATCTTCCAACAGGGGCCGCGTTTTGCGCGAGGGGATGCATTTGCTCGGCAACGCATATGAGTAATGGATGCGCATATGCGCTATCGTGAGGAGGAGGGGAGAAAAGAGATCTGAATGGTGCGAGTAATCTGGCCGTGCAATGATTGGCAGCACCCAAAATCTGACCAATCAGATTGCTGCGTGTGCCGGCAGGCTCTTGCAGAGATTTCAACTTTTTATCCAAAAGACATCACAAATCAGGAGTGAGCAAGAGAAGAAAAAAGGCAAAACACGAAGAAACTCGGGCTTCACTTGAAGGTGAGTATGTTAGAATAACTAATAAAACTTTGTAGCACAAACACCTGAGCTGCCGATCATTAGATGCAAATCTGTCTCCATCTCTGTATAGACTGAAGAATTGTGTTTTTCCAGCGGCCCTGATGAACAGTTAAGGCTGGATTATGGTTCTGCGCTACAACAACGCAGAGCACACGCCGCTGCCGTGACGCCGTCGTGAATCCTTCGGATTTCTCCAACACTACATTTCTCTGTGGTGCAGTACCCCCTGCGAGTGCTAGGGGGGTGCGATCCTTTCCTGAATGGTTTATCCGACTTTTCCGATCACAGTGAATCAAAGAGATAAGGACAACTATTGTGCAAAAAACCAAAACAAAATAAATCACACATACACGAAGAAAAGAGTGCTGAAAGTTCACGACTGCTTCACGAACCGGAACCGGAAATGCGTTGCTACCAAGCGAACCAATCACAGCCCTCTCGGTCTGCGACTTCTCGACGTGTAGTTATAATTTGTGGGAGGTGCGCGTCAGGCACGTCGTGGGGTGTGCGACGCGGTACAACCTGCGGCGTAGGCTCTGCGTCGATTTGTTGCAGAACCATAATCCAGCCTTTACTCAACGCCCTCTGCATTCACCTCTGTTGAAAAAGAGTGGTAAAATGATCAGTTGGTCGTATATAAGATACAAACTTTAGCCAATATATAATAAATTGGCTAGTTTTGTATCAATTTATATTGTTAAGAAGTTTGGCTATTTTTAATGAGATAAATGTGCATCTGCAAAAGGCACACGTGCGTGTTTAGCTCTGATTTCAGACCTGCGAGACCTGCTTTCAGTTTTTTGTGGGGGATTGAGTTGATGGAGGTAACTTTCTTTTGATGGCTATTTGTGACTTATTTATTTAAGTTTTAAGTTTTTTATTTAATGTTTATTATTTCAGGTTGATATAAAAAAAATGTATTTCATTTGACTCATACAGTCAAACTACTTTATCTATACATACCTACATTTGTTATTATTTACGGGTTGTCAAGTTAAATGGCATGTTGTGATACGGTCATTCTGTACCAATGATACATCTGGGATGGGGAGAGGTTTTAGGGTGGGGGGGCCTCCAAATAACATTTCGCTTAGGGCCCCAATCTGGTGAGGGGCAGCCCTGCAGCTGTCAAGGAGTGTAGCACCCTATAATGTAATAATTTCCTGAAAATGTAATAACGCCTGAAAAATGTAATAAAATTTGCACTTAACTCAATCGAAAATGTAATAAAACCCAATAATGTAGTAAAATATCGTGACAAATATTGTAAAAACATTTTTTACCAATAATGTAATATCTTATTACATTATTGGGAATTTATTACATGGTACTCAAAGTCTGCAATTTAACCAATAGTCATTCTGGTGTTTCAAATCCAGTGTATATAACATTCTTAGATACTTAAAACACAAAATGTTGAACTCTGGACTGAAAATGAACATAGCCTACATATTACATTATCTGTCAAGTATTACATTATCATTTTTGAAAGAAAAAAACCCACCTAAAAATGTAATAAATTCCCAATAATGTAATAAGGTATTAAATTATCGGTAAAAATGTTATTACAATATCAGTCAGGATATTTTATTACATTATTGGTGAAGTTATTAAATTATTGTATTTTATTACATTTTCGAATGAGTTAAGTGCAAATTTTATTACTTTTTCAGGCGTTATTACATTTTCAGGAAATTATTGCGTTATAGGGTGCTACAAGAATCTCTGACTGGTGTGGAGTCACGGTTTCATCCGTCCTCAGTCCTGCAATGCCAAATAAATAAAAATTTGGTTTTATCCCTTTACTTGACACACACAAGGACAAAAATGCGCACCGCTGTCAGCTTCAGCTTCATCCTCTTGTTGCACCATCTTTCTCTTCCGTTGTCGCGGCTGAGGCATGTTGTGTGCATTCCTAATGAGATGGTTCTGTCATTCATTTCAATTATTCATGGGGACGTTTCAGTCGGAGTGTTTGTTAGCGGGAAACGCCAGAGAGGCAGGTGGAGGATGTTCGCTGTGGAGCAGAAAGGGGTAGTGTAGCATGAGTAAGGAGGAGCTGCTTCACCCATTAAAGTAAAAACGGAGAAGCAGAGAAAGTGCTGAGTCGCTGCGATGTTCGGTAGAACCTGTCACAAGAGGCTCCATCTTCAGCCTCACCTGCTCTTATCTGTGCAGGTTCACACAGGTCGCTGTAGGAGGTTGACTACAGCGGCTAAAACGGGAACCTTCACTTTGCTAAGTGTATTTCCTCAAAAAGTGCTTGCTGGGCCTCATCTGGGGCCAGTTGAAAGATTCTACACAAAACAAACCTAGAAATCTGTGTGTCTAAAAGAGCAACAGCAAGGATCCAAACTGGAGCTGGAGTTATTCATCAGTTATATCATCTTTGTAGTGAAAATAATAGCAGCGGACAGTCAAACATTTTACGTTGATGCTAAATCTCAATCCTCTTTTAGACACCTGCTGCTTTCGGTGCTGCTCTTTTCCTTCAGAGGTGCAAACTCTTCATTCCTTTACAAAGTTTGTAAAGGTCTTGCCGGGGAGTTCCCCAGAAGGGCAGGATCCCTTCCCAGGATCTTTCTCCCATGACAGTTGCACCAAAGAGAAGCTTAACTGGTTTAATATCTCCTGGCACTTTAGTTAGTACAAATAATGTCAGTCCTGACACGTTTACTGTCTATTCCTGTTTGTTTGAACATGTTGAGGGTTTAGATTAAGGCAATAGTTTTCCAACATTGGAAGAATATATCCTGTCCTGAATATAAATGGAACAGCTAGAACAGCAGTTTTCTAGAGCGATGATAAGCTAAGGCTGAACGATTAATGGCATTTGTGATTATATCAGAATATCAAGTTGCAATTTTGAAATCGCAACGTGGGCAATTATAGGGCTGTCACATGACGAGAGTGTGAGCGAGCTCTCGACTGCGTAGACTCTTTTGGCTTTACTCTGTTGCACATTGGCCTCTGGCTAGACTGTTATATCCAGTCTATGGGCTGGATGGACCAGTCTGAAACTGGATCAGATTAAACTCCGTCCAGAAGAGCAGCAGCACACCCAGACTGTAGGATTATTTGGGCTTTTACAAAAGGAAGATGCAACGTCAGGTGTTCAGAGCAAGCCGTGCTAACATTGCTACTTCAGAGCCATGAACGACAGATGTTTGGCTAAAATCAGGAGTGCCAGTGCGACAGACAAGCCAAAGACTTGATCATCGACAGAAATCTTTGAAAGTGTCGCTCCTTACGAGTGCAGTTTAAATCACCACAGGAGTAAAATACCCGGCGCTGGAGTTGGTTTCTGAATCACAGCAAGACCAACCATATTTTAGAGGAACCAGAACTCAGACCAGAACCAGTCAGAAGCCACGATACTTAAACTGCTCAAACCACGATTAAATTAACTCTGGGAACCGTTGAATTTCTTTTATTATTCGATTTGTGAAAATCTCAAATATTAAATTTCTCTGTTTTTATTTATGCCAACATTAAATATTTTGTAAAATCTGATTTAAACAAAACAACAGTGTAAACTTTTTTCTGTGTTTGTGGTATCAAAGTAACTTTCTAAATAAAACATTAGTGATATTATTACTAGTCTGTATATTGTATTTACTGGCTAAATTAAAATATGCAAGACTTAAAACAAAGATGTCCGGTCTTTGGAAGAAAATGTTATACTAAATGTATATAATATTGTGTTAATATTAAAATCATCCATCCAGACTTTATTGAAGAAAAGAAATGGTCTGTGAGGCTCATCGTCATTTGCTCTGGACTTCTCCTCAGAATGGGGCCGAAGGCTTGTTACTCCAACTCTGAATTCATTCCCATTGTTCAGCTCAGATCCGTGCTTTGCTTTTCGACACTGAACGGCAGAAAAGCCAGTCTCACAGAATCAAGAAGTGGTGAAGGAAAGCTGAACTCTCACACCTGCTGCCTCTTTCTCTCTCTTTCACTCTGCAGCTCTCATTTAGTCCAATTACCATGGAAACATGATTTGTTCCTTTTGAAACCCAACGAGCAACAATGCCATCTTTGGACAAAAACTACTCCTCCAGAAGTTGGAGCCTCTGGGCTCGTCTGAAAGCTTTCCATCAGGAAATGATCTTCGGAAGTGGTTGGGTTAAATAAGCTGCATAACATCCATATGCATGTTCCCTTTTCCCCTGCGCTCCACCCTCTCATCCAGGAAGTGCTATAGGGTTGTCCAATGGGAGGTAAAGAAAGAGCCGGAGTGTTTTTAATCATGCAGGACCCCCACACTGCGACGGCCCTGTGCCACCTGCACAACATTCAGGCTTCAGATTTGCCTAAAACAACTGGCCTGGTCTCAGCGGGGCCGGTTTCATTTAGAGAGGCAGGGATGCAGATTAAATACATGAAAGAGATGAACTCGGGTAAGGCATGAAAGAGGAGGGGAGTGTTTTATCCCCCCCTGCAGTCTCATATCGGGCTCCTCGAGTGGTCCAGGCAAGTCCATAAGTGTGTGTTTATGTGTCTTACAGTTGTGTTTGTGCTGGGAGTGCAAAATTATTGGACCACCTGCTTTCTTGTTAAATATCTCATCACTTCCTGTGTGTCCTCAACAAACATACTCAATGCATTAGCTGCAGGGCTGTGTGTGTGTGTGTGTGTGTGTGTGTGTGTGTGTGTGTGTGTGTGTGTGTGTGTGTGTGTGTCTGTGTGTGTGTGTGAGAGAGAATCACTGCAGCACTTAGGGCTACGAGAGTATTCGTGTCTGTGTGTCTTGTGGGTAAGGTGTTTGTGCTGTTGCCGTTTCCAGGAAGACCACATTAAGCTTCTTTCTCCTTGTTTCATTTGAATGAATAATGAATGCACGGCTGTAAGGATGCATTTCTCATTTGGGGTTGCATTTTGGCTGCTCCACATGCACACGCGTGGCTCTGCTCCTCTGCTGATTGTGTGTTACGTCTCCAATCCTATTTGTGCTGTGGAATTAGTTTGATGAATTAATGTCACTTTAGAAGAGAATTCTCACTGATGGCATTGTACCGTTTTATCCCCAGTGAAAGAAGGAAAAGAAAGCCGTCACGATGATTTTCATGGTAATTTGGAAGATTACAATATGCTAATGTGATAATTACGGTGGATTGTTTTGTATTCATCAGGCTTTGCTGGCGGGGTTTGTTGTATTTACCGTCAGGATAAGCGTGGCCCGCTGTCGCACGCTTTCTTTAGGAGAAGGAGACAATGTTTTCAGGTTGACACGACGACGAGCTCGAGAGATGCACGTGCTACTTTGTTTGCAAGCGACTTGACATTTTGTTTATTAGTCAGAAGACGAATTACGCTATAAGAAGGTTGGCACAAATCCATCCACGCAACAGCAGTCATGCACCCACTCATGCCTGTGAGCATTTTAAATGGAAAAATAGATTTGAAGGCAGGAAGGATGGAGACAGATGCACATACGGTACCACTCCAGCACCTCTGTCAGTTTAGACTGTTCTCCTGTACTTTACACATCATCACTTATTCATGTGTGTGCACAGCTCCTTGTTCAGCTATGCTGTAAGAATGTAATGTAATAAGATCTGAGCTTCACCCTTATTTCCTCGACATATTTTAAAGCCTCCTAATGACTTATTGGACTATCAGAGAATAGTGAATACAGTCTACAGACACCATTACTGGAATTCTTTATGTATTTATTTTTAGTTTCATTAGCTTTACTTTTATGTGCAAATTCCTAATTTACGTTTCGGTGCTTGTTACAATGAATTTTTAAAGTTGTGTTGCATGTTTCTTGTTTTCTGTCCTTTTTCCATTTTTCTGGCAGCCCGTGGGTCAGTTGCTCCATTTATATTCTTATCACGGCCTCTAAATGATTTAGTTTGCCCTCAAAGCACAGAAAAAACGAGCACATCCATGCACTTCTTGCGCTAAGTCAGTGGTTCTCCAACTTTTTAAGCCGTGGCCCCTTTTGAAGAGGAAAGACTCTGTCAACGGGTTTATGGGAAATTTTGTCAACAAATTACTCCATTAGACTGCTTTTTCAATTAGAAATTACACTAAGCTGGAACAAAAACGGCCTATATTTATCCATCGGTCTGCTCTTTTTGTTTAGTTCTTTTCTTCCCAAATTAGATTAAACAAATATACGACAAGGACATCCGATGATCACAATGCTTTCAATGAACCGGTTTTTCCACTGCATATCTTCAAAATTTCAATAAAGTTGAACTTGTGCAAAAGAACTAAATAAATAATTTCAAGTATTTGGTAGGAGATATAAAATGTTCTCTTTTTTAGTGCACAAATCACTGTATCAGTGGTGGAAAATTACCTGTTTTCCAATGGACATCATTTTTAAATGCTTATAAAGGCTATAAAGCTCAGTGAAACGAAACACTGCAGTTATTTGGGAAAAAGTATGAAGTCTGAGTGTCATCATTAGTGTTGGAGGAGAACCTGCAGCATGACTGTTGAGTTGACGTTCAGCAGAGGTTTGGCGCTTCTCCGGTCAGGAACAATACAAACAAGTTCTACTTTACACTCACATGTTGAGAAGTTATGAAGTTTAAATGATTGGGCCTTGTATGCCAGTTGTTGCAAGCTGTTATGGAAAACCCCGAGGATGCTCGATCAGACACGATGCTGACATGTGCAGGTACTGTACCATCAATCACTGTCCCAGCTGCTTGTTGTGGAGGCAGCAGCAGGAAAATCTCAGCTCATGTTGTCCCAGGATCAGCTTCACCTTCCTAATGAGCCAAAACTTTGAGAAGTCTTGGCTCTGTCAAAATGTTTTATTGATGATTATGCCAGGCGTCTTTGGGGGAAAAAAGGAATGGTGGTCAATTCTCCATCTTCTTTGGTCTTCAGGTAGTTTCTCTTTTTAGAAAAAAACTTTTAAAGAGGAGAAATTAAGAAAACCGTGTGTGTGCTCTAAGGCTTGTATCCAACAGTCTGAAGTGATTAAAAGCTGACCGTGCCGCTTTAGGCCTGTTTCCATGGTAGCAGGGGTAGGTTTATCGGGTTTCAATACTTGACCTGTATCTCCATTATCGGGAATGGCCCTGCAACCAGAATTCCTATGAAACGTGTCGATGTGATGGGTTGGGTGTTCAAAGCGGCCAAAAAAAAGTGATGGGTGGGTTGGGGGTTTTAACTCGGTGTTGATTGGATCTGCTGTGCGGAGGAGATGATGTCTGTGTTTCATCTTTGTGTACAAGTTCTTTCCTCTCATCCATATCCACCCCAGCAGTGTATTAAAACAACAAAAGGCAACGCAGCAACTATCCCACTCACTCCAGTATTGCTCTTTTCCTTTAGTACGTTTTTATTATTTTGCTTCTTAACTTATTGGCTGTTGGCAAACAGAGTGGTGCATAATGCAGGTTAATGTGACAGATAAAAATCATCCTCCTCTCTCGTCTTAATCTTCATGCAGGTTCATGTTGTGCTGCATTTTCTGTACCAATGAAGATGGAAGTGCAAAGCTGTAACAAAATGGAAAACTACATGTTGTTTTGATTAATGTCCTTCAACGAAATGCAAATCGAGATTTTTCTCCATATTAATAATTATCATCATCAAAATCGAATTACTTTTCTGTCTCTGTGCTGAAACTTAAACACAGCCTGTCATTAGTAACTTTACCTTTTTAGCTTTCCCACACTTTTGTTACAGTAATGAAACATTCATTGGAGGTTTCGTTGTCATCAATTTATAGACTTTCTCAGCACACACAAGTATCACAAGTTATACATGCTTTTTTTTTGCAAATTGATTACACAAAAAAAGAATTATCCAGAAACCATAATCTGCATATTGACAATCCCACTTGTTGATATGTTGACACTCTGACCCCTGAGAGGGGAAACATGCACTCCTCTCCACAAAGATCCAAACGCCAGGCTGGACGATGCTTCACAGGTTTGGACCCGGTTGAGTTGATCCTGCAGGTGGTTCAACTCCCCAGAAACGGATCCTTTTATTTATATTTTTCCATCATCCACAATTATTGGTCCCAGGTGGTTATATGTAAGTTGTTGATATATTTCAGGGTAGACTCTGATAAATGAGTCTGTTTTTTTCTAGTGCATGAATTTGTGTTCAGTTTGCCGCAGTTTAAAAGTTTCTCACTTTTCTTCTACTTAGTTGCTTACATTCCCCAACATGTTTGAAGAACCAGGAGCATTGGTGGACCAGCGCCTCCATAATGTCCTTTTCCACCAAAGTGGTTCCAGTCCAACCATTGTTGAACATATTCCGGGTCACCCAGAAAAAAAAGAAAAATAAAAAATCCCATAGCTCTGTGCCATTTAGCCTGTTCAATGCAGGAGATATTAATAAAAAGCAGACTTCAGTATTTGTGTTAAATGATCAATCCCGTGAAGGTGAATGACCTCATTGTTCAGTCATTTTCTCACTTTTTAATGTAGAATCTCCCTTGTTGTAGTAACATTGGTGTGTTTCAACATTTGTACTCTTTCATGGTGTGACCCGCCTTTCTCTAGTCAGAGCCGTGCACTAGCAGAGGATAAAGATAGCAGAGGCTGCAGGCTGTTTACCTGGATGTTTGTCTGCCTCGTAGAATGGGACCTGCTCAGCCGGTTAACTTTATACACCCAAACGTTGTGGTTGTTGATCCTCCACGGGTTATTTCAATTTTGTAGACTTTACAGTATTGTGTCTTTTGGTATTATTAACTTACTTTCCCCAGGAAGAGAAAATACGAGTTTGTCATCATGATGCATTTACTGGTAAGAGAGGAGAAGGGAAAGGAAGAAAAAATAAAATGTTTCTTTCTATATACCAACTCTGGGGAAAAAGAGGAAGAATTGACCGTTTCCCCGCAGTTGATCATCTGCAGAAATTCAGAATACACTACAGAGTTTCTGCGGTATATTTGAAATACATATTATACAATCTAATTACATGATTAAGTGGCAGTTTTGTGGCAGTTAGTAAGTGTTGTTGTTGTTATTATTATTATTATTATTATTATTATTAATAATAATAATCGTCATTATTAACTTCATCTTGGAGGCATCACGACTACAGCATCTTGTTAACTCCAGCCCAGAACCAGGAAGAATAATCATTCATTTTTCACCCGCCTGTACACATTACAGTGAGATAAAGTAAGAACAGATTGTATGTCCCAAACGCTGGCAGCTGAATTGAAACTTGAAACTTATGCCAACTTCTTTGTTTCTCCGAAACAATGAACCTATGATTTTAAATTGTGAAGTCAGGTTATTCTTTTTTTTTTTTTTTAAGTGAGTTCAAGGCTCAGTTTGAATTATTATTATTATTATTTTTAAGACGCAGTATAAAAAAGGGAAAACTAAATTAAACAAGAGACTCACTCCCCAAACACCATCATTGACTGCATATCTTGGTTTTGAATTCTTCAGGTGATTCAGTGGTTTTAATTGCTTGCCCTCATGATTCAGACCCTCTTTTTAGAACATGCTGAAGAATAATAATGTAAAAATCTCATTTGCTAATTCCTTTCTAGAATTAGGCAGGGCTGGGAAATGAAAGAAACGCTCTGTAGCAGTCACTGATGATGAAGGGAAGTCTTGGATTGTTGCCTCCATTAAACTTGCAGCTCATTAAAATCTACTCAGCAAAAGATAGAAACCACATTGAACTCCCAGCAAACAAAATCAGCAATACAATAGCACAATAAGCACATAAATATTCAAGTGCTCCAACTATAATTAAAGTTTTACATATCGTGCATGCCTCCACTCGAGCTCAGATTTCCGAGCATCGACTGCCTCCCAAGACCACCTGCAGGAAACATGTACTCCCCACATCCAAAAACCTCACGGCTTCATGGGGTTCTGAAAGGCCACACTTCAGCTGTCAATCTTTGCCTGGCAGCTCATGGCTCTAAACATTGATTAATATATTCTGCTTTCAACTTATAATTTGTTTCGTGAAACTCTGTGAATATAAACAAAGAACAATAACTTTATTGCTCATCCCAAGCTGTTTCTAACAGAATTCAGCTTTCTTTCTTCTTTAGAGTCAAATCATTACTAATGTCCTCTCACGGCACTTCAACAATGCAGTTCAGGTCATTACAAAATAGTCAAATTGACACACAGACAATAAAATAACTAAGAAAACCAGCAGAATACACCAAAACCTTTCATGGATGCCATCCCCCGTCCTGTGAAAGCACCAGGTGACAGTAGGAAGAAAAAACTCCCCTTAAACAAGAAGAAACCTCCCGCAGAACCAAACTCAGGCAGGGCGGCCTTCTGCTTTGACCGGTTAGGGGGGTTGGGTGCACAGGAAAGAGATGGAACTGCACCAACAACAGATCAGGAACACAGTTGACGACAACAACATTGTCATTAACAGAGTTGGAGCAGAAGAGAACAGAGTGTTGTGCATGAAAGAGTTCAAATGAACACGTTCATTGAACACGTTCATTTCTTTGAGAACGTTGAACTGAACGCAACATGTTTGCAAATAAAGAACTTGAACGTGAACTTGTTCATTCTGCAGATCACGAACTGGAACTTCAGTTGTTCAGATTATGTGAGTTTCAGCTTCACTGTTTAGGTCCGGAGCATCTTTACATGACCAGTGAAGAGAGAGACGTTGCAGACGCAGCGTCAGCGAGCCGTCATATGATGATCCGCTTATCATTATCTGCAGGAATTTTACACATCGTCTCCCAAAGAGTCCGACGGTAAAAGTCTAACCTTTCTGTGCAAATGATGTCCACCTGCGCTGAGAAAACAAGTGCGAACGTCTCCGTCAACTTCACATTAGAAAGGTCATGTGGAGTTAAAGCATCCGTCCAGTGAGAGAAAATATCTGCACGTTCTTGACAATCAAAAAGAGTCTTCAGGAAAGACCAAGAAGACCCAACAGCCCCAAACGACCCACGTCACACTGCTGCACCTTCAGGGGGAGGATTTACCAGCAACAGGTAGACAAACTGATAATGGACCACATTGTTGGAGATTTACAGCCTCTGAGTAAAGTTGAGAAGCCACTAGGACAATACATGATTGTATACAGCAGGGTCTTCAACCCCTAGTCCTCTGGACCTCCTGTCCTGCATGTTTTAGATGTTGCCATGCATCATCATCTTCATCAGCTTGTCATCCAGGTCTGCCCAAGTCTGTTAATGACAGTCATTTTTATGAGGGTGCTGAAGCAGGAAAACATGTAAAACATGGAGGAGATGGTCCTGAGGAAGAGGGTTGAAGACCACTGCTATACATTGAACAGTTTTAGGATAGGGTGGCGTTTCATTTGTACTTCTCACCTAAAAAATATTGAAATTAACTGAATTTGAACTAGTTCAAAGTGAAAATGGTGAACTATGAACGTGAACTGTTCATTTTTAAACTGTGAACTGAACTAGTTCATGAGAAGTATGAACCTCGGGAGATCCCCCAGGAGGCCTCTAGCAGCATAACTAACTAAAAGCTTTATCAAAAAAGGTTTTCAGCTTGATCTTTCAGCAGAAACAAAAAGTCGTCATCATTGTTGAAACTAGTAAGTTCTTACGCGTTTCCCCAGCTTCATGTTTTAGTTCTCAGTGTTTTGAGCTGCGTCCCACAGCGCCTAAACATTTAAAAGCTGCCTGTAGAGTACCCCAGTTGTAGCTGATGACACATACAACACTTTTGAGTTAGATTTCCTGCTCGGGGAGAAATTGAGAACATGTTGAACAGTTTTTCTGATAGTGATGAGAAAATGCCTCAAACAGCTCACCACGGCAACAACTGAGCAGGTTTGTGTCACCCGTTGCCATTGCTGCACATTTGCTCATAAAACTTGGACTTTGGAAAAGCTTCCTCCGTTTTGACTTGAACTAGCATGATATACCAGCAATTTCAACCATTTTCCTGCTCACGCCGTCTCCTCCTCTCGTTGTTCCTTGTCCGTAAACGTCTTCTTCGATTTTTCTGCATATGATTAATATTGGGCTGGAGCTTATGTCTCACTGATTTTTCATTTCACGTCTTATTGGATCTTGGGCCCAATCTCATCTTGTCTGATTTCTTCATCATCTCATCTTGCTTATTTAACCAAATTCAATACCAACAGCTCCGTGTTTCAATGTGAATCTCAACTTCTAACTATTGCTTTCATTGCATTTAACACGTGCTCACTTTATTGAGTTGCACCGCAGCTATAAGCTTTTTCTTTTTACTATTTATCTTGTTGTAGTAAGGGATACACTGAAGCTCTATGCAGCTGGAAGGAAAGCTAGTCTGGGCTTTGGCTGGTTCCTGGCCTCAAATAATTCTGGTAACGATTATACATGACCTTATCACCTTTGCGTAATCACGTATTTAGAGCTGGTTTTCCACCGATTTTCCTTATATGTGGTTGTATTTCCCTCAGTTCTCAGCATTTCCCTGCTCCATGACACTGCCATCACCATGTTTTATAGTGCAGACAGTATGGGTGGATAATGAAGTATAATTGCATCACATTACTTTTAATAATATATTTAAAAAGAAAACTCCTGCACATCTTCTTCTCACCAGACTAGTGTTTTATTGGGCCAACGTTCCTTCCCCTATGACCGAAACGTTGGCCCAATAAAACACTAGTCTGGTGAGAAGAAGGTGTGCAGGAGTTTTCTTTTTAAATTGGCTGCAGCTTTCCTCCTCCAACGCACCTTTCTGCATATCCGGTGTGCTAAAAGTTTTCTACTTTGAATAATAAAATATTCCCATGAATTCAGATTGGATTTTTGATATAATTCTTGTTCTTTACACAATATGTCCACCTGTATCTTCCCAACAATGACAAACAAATGGAGGTATTCTCAGTTTAGGAATTAGCAGTTTCCTTAAACTTTAGGTGATTTGCTCTGAAATCTGCAAATTATACAATTTTTGCATGCAATAAAACGCTAATTTTAAATTTCAAATTGGAGCACAACTGGACCACAGTGGTGGCTGTGTCTGATGGGGCCACTGGACCAGTCACCGGAGACTGGGCCTTTTGGAGAGGGTAGAGGCCTCAATAACTTTTGAGAAGAGATCTTTAAAGCAGCACAAAATACTTTCTTTCATGTGAAAATTCCAGTTTCTATTTAAATTTAAAGGAATGTTAGCTTACATTTAGGAAGGGCTGGGTAGTTAACCCAGTCTTCTGTCTGCAAGTGACAAAACCCAGCAAAGTAACTTTTGGCTCCTTTTGGCTCATGGCACTGCAAGTTAAACTTGTGGATGTAGACGACACATTGTTGCCAATTTTACTGGGACTGTAGGCAAATAGGATGCAGTTGACTATAAATCGGTCACTGATGTGCATTTTATTAACTTATAGGCTATTTAACATGGAAAAAAAACAAACTTTAATTACAAACTACTTAAATGTAAGCCTTTTTCTTTGCTAACTTTGTTGCCTGTGATGGGAGCCTGGAGATCTGGAACCCTGAGAGGTAAAAAACAAGAAAAAGAAATGTGCTGGTGGGCTGGTAGGTTTCCCAAAAGGCGGTACCAAGCAAATACTGACCAACAACAAAAAGTTAAAGGATATATACATCTCAGATAGAGACCATCCCACACCTTTTATGTTTTCCGGTGGGTACCACCGGCCCTGTGAGGGACAAAAATAAAAAATTCATGAGAGATGGTAGTTTGCATTATAGTTGGGAGGGATGTGAATATTTTCTGAAGCATAAACCCATCAAGGTGGAAACATTTCTACACATTTCATGTGATGTGTACATCGTCTGTGCTTGGTCTCTGACAGATGAGAACAAACATTTGTCTCTTTTAGATCAGTTATCAGTCAGCCGACCTTCCTTCTCTGCCTCCCGTCATCTGCTTCCTCAGAGAGAAAAGCTGGTTGTGAAGTAATTTGACAAAAAGGCATTTTGGGACTGAACCCATACTCCTGAGATCGCTTCCCGCGATGGTTTCAGCTTTGGAACGTCTTCCGAGCGTTAATGTGTGAGCCTGGCTGAGATGGTTGAAAGCATTTTAAAGAAAACCGTTGATGTCTCTCCATTCAGGTGGCAGCCATCAATCCCAGCCACCCGCTGGCACAGATGCCCCTGCCGCCCTCCATGAAGAACTGCATCCAGCTGGCCGCCTGCGAGGCCAGCGAGCTGCTGCCCATGAACCCGGACCTGCCCGCCGACCTCTTCACCTCCTGCCTCACCACTCCCATCAAGATTGCGCTTCGATGGTAATGTACAACACTTTCTTCCTCTTATCGTAGCAGAACGACATGCTTGGAGTGAAAAATCTGAGGATTTTTCGGAAGATTTTCTGACTATAATACAATACAGTCTGTGCTGCCAGCCATGTGACATCACGTTAAATTGAGTGGTTGGAGAGAGACTGCCAAATAGGCCGTTGCAGTCTGTCCTGCCATGGACCACCTCTTGCAGCATCATCTCAGTAAGGTCAACTACTTTGTGAGTAGTGGCGATGGTACACATGAGCAGATGACTACTAGTTGGGTGAACTCCCATGCTTCCTCCAGGACCCTGCTGAAGGTGTAAAGCTGGTCCACCGTTCCATGTCCCCCTCCTGGAAGTGAGGTTTGAATATCCATCGGCCCCTCCTCTCCAGTATCCCTGAGTAGACCTTACCAGGTAGGGTGAGGAATGCAATCCCTCTGTAGTTGGAACACAGTTATTTATCTTCTTGAAAAGAAAACCATCGCTCCAGTCTGCCAGTCCGGATGTACCGGTACTGTCCCTGATGTCCACACAATTTTATGGTGGTGTCAGCCAGGAAATCCCCACAACATCCAGAGCTAGGGCTGTTCGATTTTGCCCAAAAATAAAAAAAAAATTTTCTCTCAAAATCCGATTTTCGATTACGATTATTTTGTGAATTGACAAAAGGCAAAGAAATTATTTCAAATATGCTGTTTTTTTATTGAACATTTGCCCCATTGGGCTTTAAGTGCAAACTTTGCTCTTATTAAACCACAAATGAATGAATAAAGTGCAAAGCTCTGTAAAATAAGTTGAAAAAAAGTTTTAAAAAATATAATAAAATATAAAGTTTTATCTCTGGAAAAAAAAAAAATCAGCAAATCAGCACTTGCAAACATACAGTAAGTTATATTTCCAATTAAATAAAACAAGACATTTTCTAATTAAACTAAACTGGGTCTTTGCATGCTAAATAATAATGCAACCCATGAAGGAGGTAGAGGTGTGTAATGTTTCCATCAATCATTAATATGGTATCAATTAGGGCTGGGCGATTTTGGACAAAAATAAAATCCCGATTTTTTTTTTCTCTGAAAACCCGATTTTCGATTTCGATTTTTTTGGTAAAACTACAAAAGATAATGGTAAATAAATGGTTTCAAATATTTTATCTTTTATTTTTAAAGAAAAATAGCAAACAAATTTCCATATTGGGAATGAAGCGCAATTGAAAGATATTGTAAATCCTCCTTGAGTTTAGTAAAGTGACAACATTTACAATTTTCTTGACCAATCAAAGATGACTAGACGAGCTCTGTCTGTCTGCCAGCTGCAAAAAAGGAAAATCGATTTTCCGATTTTCCTTTTTTTGACATCGATTGTGATTAATAAATCCGATTTAGATTTAAAATCGATTAATCGCACAGCCCTATCCAGAGCCTTAAAGGAGTTTGAGCCCCCCCGTATCTTTCTAACTAAGGAGCTTCGTAACCACCTTGGGGACCCCAGACCCAGAAGAGCCCACCTCCGAGTCCCCGACCTCTGCTTCCTCGGAGGAAGGCGCGTCGTTGGGATTGAGGAGAGTTCTTGGAAGTTTTCCTCCCAATGTCCCAAGTTGAGGTCAGCAGCACCCCTTCCCCACCGCTCCCCCTCTTGAGCAGCTAGATGGTGGACCAGAAACCGTTCTCCGTGGCCTCTCCCAACTCCTCCCACATCCAAGTCTTCCTCCCAGTGACCGCTAAAGCCCCTATGCGCTCGGCCTGCCAGAACCCTTGAAAATGTCCTGGGTCCACTCTTAAAAAAACATGCAGGATGTGCTCAAGTTTCCCGCTGAATCACTGAGAAGGTTCTTGGCACCTAAAAAGGAGAAGGTTTTTTACACCTTCTTTTCTAAGGTGCACAATCACATAGCTGCTCGTAATCTATTCAGACTTGTTCCATATTCATATCTGGATTATTTGCATGTCTTTTGAAGCTTTTTCAAGTTTTAATTTTGGATTTTAATATTGGTTATGACTTTCCTTCTATTTTGCCAGGCTCTCTATCACCAAAATAATTGCAGGGAACAACAAACATCATTACTTTAACCACACAGTCATTTATTTATCTGTAAAGCCTGTTTGAGTCGCTGCTTAGAAAGTCTGCATATGCAGCCATGTACCCTGTGTAGAGAGCAAACACTCCTCTGAGCTACTGCTCAGTATTCAGCTGCTGAAAAATATTTAGCTGTGATGAAAATTGTACATGGAGATGATCTGCAGTGATGCAGGGGTGAGGATCCCTGTAGAGAGGGCTCCAGTAAAATAGGAGTAAGATATTCAGGCGAAATAAGGCTGGGCTCATACAGTGGCCCAACATGAATGTGCTCGAATGCATCATTCAAAACGCTCCACTGACGGAGCTTCAAACGAAACCACGGGAGCACGCAGGTTTCATCAGACGCTCGGCTGTGAGGGGGGGTGGGGGGCTTGCACACGCAGTCTGAGGGGATTGCATCAACTGCTCTTGGTACACACACACACACACACACACAAGCATGAACCCAAACACACACATGCACAAAAGTGAAGGTTCATTTCATATACTGTCGTCAAAAAAACGAACCTCCTGACCCTTTTCCTTTTCCCTTGATGTTAGTTAGCGGTTGTCTAAATCCTGTGTGGAAGAAGATTCTCAAACCATTGATGTTGGATTCAGTTTACACTTTAATCTGAGAATGTAACGTACTTAAGGGACATGGTATGTTGTACACCTCCTTTAATGTACAGTAATTGTGTTAGTTCACCCTGTGTTTACATTTTATAAAAATAATTTGATCATATAGTCAGTGTTTAAAGGGAAAGATGACAGATGTATTCTGTTCTGTGGTCCTAATCAGCTGGGACGGGCCTTGGGCAGTGTGCTTTAGGAGGGTGGCTGCGGGGCCTTAAAGGAGCTTGAGGCCGGATTGTGGCAAGATTTATGAAAAAAAATCCGTATACATTTTAAGTTTTCTAGTAATAATGTCAGATGAAGCGTTCCAAACCAAAAAGAATGATTCCTCTAGTGTATCTCTCTGTTGCCTTGAACAGGCTGTGTGCTGCAAAATGTGCTGCAATTCGGTCCCGAATTTCCCGCGCTGGGCTGCGGATGTGACGTCACATGACGCTGCATGCACGTTCTCCCCGTTCTCCCGTGCCGGCTTCACTGTTGGCTGCAGTACCCCCAACGGCCGTCGTGGTGAAGGGTGGCGCTAGAGAGTCTCATTTCTTAAAAGGAGCCTCAAGCTCCTTTTTAAAGAGTCTTAAAAATTAAATTTTCCTAAAATAAGGCCTTTTAAATGTTTTAAATCTCTATCCAAGGTTCTTTATTTTTGAATCTTAATTTTTGAGGGAATTTACCCAGCTATCATCAAAAAGATTTCTTACACTTTGAAAACAAAAAAGATATTTAATCCTTCTGAGGAGAATCTCCTGCAGAGGTTCTAAATGACAACGCCTCAGTCAGTGTTGCCAGACTGAGCGGGTTTCCGGCCAATTGGGCTTCATAAGACTTTGGGCTAAAAAAATATATAAGGCAGGTTGATAAAATTTAGGCTGCTTTTCTTGGTTTTTACAAAATATTTAGAATAAGAATTATTAACAAAAAAAGTTGCCATTATGGCAGAAAAAAGTAGAAACATACACAATAAACTCACTGATATTTCATTTGCTTTAATCTACTCACTTTAATTTTAGTCTTTGTTTGGGGCGCTAGCTGTGTTGTGAAGCTTCATTTGCTTATGACTTGAAATTTATTCCGCATTTGATTATTTACGCTTTTAACAGAGAGTATGATTGGGCTGGTTTTTCATAACTTCGGCGGGTTTTACATCGTGTTTGGGCTGGAACCTGTCAGCCAGATCTGGCAACGTTGACCTCAGCGCTGGATTTCTTAGTCGTGAGTTTCTAGACAAGGCAAGCAAATATGGGTAAATTCCAGTTTCTCATGGAGGCTGAAAGCTGTGTCCAAAGATGACTGCGTGGCTACCGTGTGGTTTGCTGTAAACGTTTTAAGTCTGGCACAATGAGGATCAAAGCGCTGCAGTCTCATATGCAGAGCGGAAAACACGTGGCTTTTGCTACAGCCCGCCAATGCCAGCCTCAAATCAACGTCTAACGGAGAAGAGGAGTATTATATTGTGAGTGACATAGTATTGTGCGAGTGAGAGTTTTGTGTCAAGTGCTTTAAGGAACATAAGTGAGCCTAGGTTAAAGGTGTTTGTGTATTCACATTGTTACACTGTTAGATTGGGTTCAAAGTAGAGGGCTGCATTGGGATCGGGTCCTGCCGGGTCGCAGCAAATCTGGTGGGATCGGGCGGTTAAAAAAACACTGCAGGATCAGGATGTAGCCTAACAACAAGATGGAGATCAATGACCGGGAAAAGAACCTCAAACAAGGTCTTTACAAAACAAACACAAAGCAAAGCAAGTCAGATATTTGGAGATTTGCGTTTAGTGTCTGTGGAGCATCTTGGAAGAGAGACGAGGGATTGGAACCAGCAGTCGGTCAGCAACACTCTCTTCCTCCACAGCAATATAATGGCCAAGCGATTCATTTGTTAAATTAATTTGTTTCATTTGTCAACTTTGTTTATTTTATGTTATTTATAAGTGTTATTTGAGCCACTCACAGCTACTCTCGTTGCTATAACCTCAATCACATAATTGATGCGTGCACGAAAGGCGAAAAAGCTTGTATGATGATGACAATGATGGATCTGCATCTAACTTTCTGTCAGGTCTCCTATGAACTGTCAATTATCCATCAAGCTCCACAATTATCATGTTAACATTAAATCAGATAGATTTGTCTCGGACATTTCTCTTGCGAGATGGGAGAAGACACTAAATCAATGCTTCCCTATTATTGTGCGGGCATGAATTCTCAAAGTTTTGCGGGTGCGGGCGGGAGTGGAACACACACGTTGCGGGCGGTAATGGTCAGAAATTCAGCGGGAGCGGGATGAAGCAAACAGTCCCGCGCAGGGCTCTAGTTCAAAGTATGTGACTGTCTTTTTCGTCTTAAATTTTTTTTTTTAAAGTCTTTATTTTATCTTGGTCAAACCTGTACACACCCTGTGTGAACCCAGCTGCCTTTCCAACCACGTCTTTACGGCAGCTGGATTGTAGTGACAGAGTCTGGAGTCCAGTCCACTCACCTTTCCTGCCAGGCGTGCCTCCACCTGCTACTGATGGGAAACCTTTGGATAATTCTACGCTGATCTGGTCTGGAAACCAACAGCTCTCTGGATGGCATACTTTCAAACAATGACAATGTATCATGTCCGAGTTTTTGATTTAGTCGTCACTTCAGACGCCTGAATATATTCTCTTGGGCACATTTGATCCCTCGTGTCGCATCCCATTGATCCCTCAATCTCACACATGTAGTTGATCCAGCAACCAGCAATCAGTGATGGTCTCCAGAAGCCGCGATCGGAGCACAGAGAGATGAATCCCAGGCAACAGCCGACTTTCTGTTGATGTGGCTGTCGGTGTGGCTTCCATCATAAAAGAGACATGTGCTTATCAGATTTATCGCATTTGTTAACTTTGATGTTTTTGTGAAAATCTGTTTGTATAAATACCTTCCTTCCAATCTTTGCTTAATCACTGCTTTATTAGAGAGATGGCAGTTGAATGACCCCAGCCGTCTCGGCACAACCACCGCTCGCTGGGTTGAAAAGAGATTATGGTATCTCATGAAAAGTGTAAAATGCAGGTCATCCCCTCATCTTTAATGCAGCTCACTACCTGCCCAGATTCACTCTCTCTGCAGTCTTCAAAGTCCCTTTGGTGCCTTAAATCACTACTTACTTACCCACACCCTTTTAGCATTTTAATGACTGATTTCACTTTGCAGACACTAAAGTCATGGGCATGATTTAACCAAATTTCCTCTGAAATCTCAAACTTCGTTTAAATAGTGTAAAGGGGAGAGACAGATTGCCTTCGGGGGGTGTCCTACAGCTAACCAAATGTTTCTCTTCTGCCATAAATGTTGAAGAGTGTGTTCATCTTCCTCTGTTCTAAATCCACATGCCGCCATGACCTTCAGCATAATGAGGTCTCACTTCTGTGCCATTAATATTGATATGAGTTGCCAGTTTTCTCCTTTCGGAGAGCAGTTTGCTAAAAGGCTTCTGGATAATATTGATATAATTATTCATTAATACTCCAAGCTTAAAAAAAATAGATTTTTTTCTGGCTTGCTTAGTTGGGTCTGAGGCCTCCTGTTTAAAAACTTAGTTGAGGTCAGACTTCAGCGTTTTTTATAAATGAGTCGGACTTGTTGGTATTGAATTAGGGTAAATGTATTAAACATGCAATATATTTAAAATGTCTTTACAGACGTCAGTCAAATATGATAACCACAATTTAAGCTGACATGAACAGCAATCCCTCAAACAACTTAAAAAAATCTTCTAATTTATTTATTTAGGTATCATAGTTTTTTTCATCTTTTTTTTTTTTTAAACCACAAATACCACATATACTAATAGTGTTGGCATGAGTGTGTTTTTTAATAAAAGGTGATGCTACTAGTTAAATTGTGAGTTTGTAACAATCAGTTTTCCCTCTTAAAACCGTGATAGTTTACCACCCATCAGGGCCTTAGCTAGCACTTTTATTCATGTAGACTGAGCAACAGCTTGCTTGAACCACGTTTTTGCCTAGATAGCGATTGTCTACCATTGCTCTTTATTTTACAACCAACTAAACCTTAATCGGAGCTGGAGCTGGAGACGAGGCTCCCTTTTTGGATGGGGCACTTTGTGTCTCTGAGAACAATGTTCCAGACATTTCCCCGTCTGCTTTGGCAGAGAATAACAGATTTAGATAAATCTGGAGACCAGATTAAATATGCATGTGGCCTGCATCCATCAACCTGCTCTGCAGTTTACTCTGATCTGGAACTTTACCAGCTTCCAAAGATGATGCAGCAACCTTCATTTATTTCCATTTGTTCTTTTTTCTGAGAGTTTGAAGCCCTCTCCCCTTTTTTGCCCTTATTATTTTCTAAATAAAGACATGTCAAGGTGTTTTCTTCATCTCAATCAGCCCAAGAGAGGGAAGCGGGAGAATGGAAAAAAAAACAAGACAAGAAAGGTGTGGAGTTCAGGGGATGAGAGTGGGAGGATGGAGGGAGGCTCTGATGCGCTGCCTTACCTCCACGTTCAAACTTTAATGAGATGCATTGAGGGATGGATGATGGGGTTTACACAGAGTGAGCGCGTGGGTTGGGGAGAGCTGGGCAGGCCGAGTGCCTGTCTACCTTTCACTGTTCGGCTGAGCAGAAAATCATTACTGATGGAGCACCATCTTCAAGGGATTTCCCCACTGCTGCGCTAGATGAGGAGAGATGGACGATGTGCACATCGGAAAATAAAGATGGGGGAGCCGGATGACACAGGGGAAGAGGAGGAAGGAAATGGGACTAAAATACAGGGTGGATGTCCAGTTTTGCCAATCATTCTTAGGGAGGGAGTGAGAGGTCCGTTTGCTAGCTGGACCAGTTGTTCTGTCCGCTGGTCCACCGCTGGAGTGCCGTGTGAAGAGTCACCACTCCTTTCGTACAGATCACTGTAAAATGTTAATATCCAACTGAATCTAATAGAAAAACATGAAAAAGCACGATATGGCTCCAAATTTTCTTTATTGACGTATACTAGCTGTCTGTCTGCGACCCTCTCGTTAGAAAAATTATAACTTTTTTTTAATTTACTTGACGCCATTATTTCATTTTCATTAAAACTTAATTCATAGTTGCAGTATATGTATGGGTTAATGAATGATGGGATTTTCTATGGTAAATTAGGTTTTTGTATCTTAAAGGGGACCTATTATGGCATCTAATACTTATTTTAAACAGGCCTTCAATGTCTGCAAAACAGGCTTTTGATTGTTTTTGCTAAATAGATTGGAAATTCAGCCTCTGAGCCATGTCTTTATCTTCCCAGTTTCTAACCTCATTATCTATGTGGGATTCTGAGTGGGCGGGGCTATGATAATGAGGCTCTGTGCTGATTGGCTGCCTGAATGACGCGATACACCGCTACGGAAAAATGGCGGAAGCTCCGGCCGGCGGAGTTAGTTGTGGGCGTGGTTTCACGCGTCGCTTCTGTCGTTACGTAACGACGGGAGCAGAATCTGAACGGCTCGTAGAAGCCACGTGACACTGATGGCTCATCCGGGCGGCTGTACAGACACTGCAGAGTTTGGTTGCTTTCCTCCTTCTCTGATTTGCCAGGCTGAGGGGAGACCACTCTATATATGTTAAAGAAGGAAAAAACCTGCTTTTCATAATAGTTCCCCTTTAAATAAACAAGTTGTCATGTCTCTTATACAGTTTGCACAGAAAGGAAGTTGTGCACATGCACGAGAGCTGTTGATGCACCTGCAGCAGTCCAGAAGCGCCTGGAAGGTGCTGCATATATGTTACTGAGTCTGACTCAACAGACTGCTGTCACAAAGTGTCACAGAAAAGCATCATGGGGACATTCAGCTGCCACCAGATTAAAGGAAAGCTGAGCATGTCTGTGCATGTCTTAAAGAGGATTTATTCTTCAGTTTAACTGTTATCAGCTTGAGGCAACCTCTTATTAGTTTTGTGATATAATTACACATGAGACACTAATGTGATCTTAATCTGTAAACCAGGTTTTTTCCGTATACTAACTCATATTTGTGTACACTTCACCAGCATTTGGCTTAAGAAACTCACTAGTTTCGTGTTCTGACTTCCAGAAGTGTGAAACATGAATGGACTGCTGTGAAAACATGTGTGAGACAGGAAGACTGAGCAGGTTTCTGTGACCCGAACCTCTCTCATCTCTCAGCTGTATCTCCCACTCTGGTTTGTTTCCAAACCCAGGAGGAGGCAGTTCAGGAAGGGTGGGCATGCACAGCTTGTTAGGAGCTTAACCCGCAGCAGTGAGCTCTACCTTCATTTTGGTTGTCAAAGCGCCTCCACACAACCTCTCAAATGCTCTGTGGCCATGATTATCTGCCCCATTGTGCAGCAACAAACAAAAACAGCAGTTAAATTCTCCATACAGGCACTTTTCCTACATCATTAGCGCTGGTTTTGGTATTTTTGTTCCTGCTCTGAAACAAGATGGATCGTAACCAGTGATAACTATTGACACACAACTGGATAATATATATAGTGGCCACTTACAAACGCACTGATTATTTATGATTGAGCTCCATGTTTACTGTCTGTTGGAAGTAATTCATCTTGTCAAGTAAGAGTTTGCTCCCTTGTGAGTCCTGTCTTCAGCATAGCTCAGATACCACCGGCTCTACAGTTGCTAACCTTGTCTCTGGGATGCCGATTCCTGCACACATGTGAATAATTCAATTCGGTTCAGTTCCATTCTACACATATTATGTCTATTACAATACAAGTAGTTTCTATGTGCCTTCAGGAGACCCAGAACATGACCCCCGAGCAGTTATTGTATAAACACTGGCAGGTAAAAACTCCCCTTGTGGTTGAAAAACCAAACAGTGGCAAAAAAACTCCCCTTTAGGAGGGAAGAAACCTGGATCATAAGGGGGGACCCTCCTTCTGGAGGCCAGCTGGGCAGATCAAGAAAAGGGAGATAGGAAAGAGAGAATGAAGAACAGAGAGAGGAGAGGCACAGATGTATTGTCAGTGGTACAAAAGACAAAATATCTTAGTATTAATTATCTATTAGCTGGAGAACTAAGAGTTCTATGTACATATGTCTGATACGTGGTTAGTTGGTGGACTACAGAGACGACTACATAATCAAATTTAGACAGCAGGCATTGTGGTGGTTAGAGGGTGGGACTGCAGGGCAGCATGCAGCTCCTGAAGCTCTGGCCTGCAAACATGTACAGAAAAGAAAAAGAGGGGGCAGACAGCACAACAAACTATAAGAACTATGGTGATGAGATACTTCAGATAACTACGGTTTGAGCTGAAGAAAGGAAAGAGAAGTCAGTGAATCGTGTTGGTGTCCCCCTGCAGCATAGCTCTATAGCAGCATATCTACATTGAAGCTATGTTAAAACGAGCTGCTCTAATCTTGTCCTGTAGCTGCAAAATTGCTGGAAATTGATTCAGCCGTTCTAGATAATACTTTGCACGGTCTGCATGTATAAACCGAACCTTTGCGGGACGCCGTAGCAGAGCCACGTCTGTACATAAGGAACCTCGTTCAGATCAACGAACTGGAATCCGGCACATAGAAAAGTATACGCCACTTAGACACGCGTAGCGTGTGGATGCTGTTGCCGTCGGTGATGATTGCATCCAAGTGCTTCAGCTTTGGCAGGTATCATCGGTGTTTGGAGAGCACAAACAAAGATATGATTTAGCTGGGAATATCTGTCACAGAAACACACCACAGCACCGTCTCATGTTAAATGAGAACAAATGTAATTCTGCCTTCCCCGCATATAAAGGAGAAACCGGGGAAATTAAACTTTAACAAGCACACACACACACACTGCTGTGATCTTATTCAGGAGCCTTGGCTTTAATAACCGGAATGTAAATTACTTGTAAAAATGTTGACACATTCATCTTCTCCTTCTTGTCTCTTGATGTGGAATGAACTACAGAGGAAATGGTTACATAACACCGCATATGCCTTCACTTACGAGTTTCTGAGACCTCTGTGGATTTGACAAGAGCAGCAGGTTTACCTCAGAAAGCCTCATCATGCATACTGATGCAGCCCCTCCTCCGAGCGCTGCCTCCTCTAATAAACTTGTGGAATATCCTCTGAATTTTTCCGTAGCCTCACCGTGATCACTGTCTTGTCTTTTCTGTGTAATCACGTCCAGCAATGAGAGAGCAATTAACTGATGAGCCCAGGTTTTTCCGAAAGTACAAAGCTCACCGCTTAACCGCTGGCTCTGTCGATAATTTTTAATATTTGTCCAGTAAAGGAAATCAAACTCTAAAATCTTGCGAGGGTAGATAATGATGCTGCATTTCCTCATTCTGTTAATAAAGTGTTTAATGATTTGACCTTTTACAAGAGTCGCTCCCATTGTGTTATCAGTGTGTATTCAGAAACATAAGACTGTAGTTTTACACTAGAAGATGTTTAACGGTCACGCAGATCTGGAAAATAGTGGAATATAGGAATCAAACGTGTAATTATGAAAATCTGAAGTACAATGGAAAGAAAAGGTTTTTAGCCCCCTTGAAATGAAGTAGTTTTGAGCGCTAATTTAATTTAACATAAAATGTAATCCATTTGTCTGTCAACTTATATGAATACGGGGGGGGGGGGGCTTGTATCTGCGATCCAGAATCCAGTTAAGGTTGAAATATGCTTCTGCGTCACACCAACGCAGAGCACACGCCGCAGCCGTGACGCCGTCATGAACCCTTCGGACTTCTCCGTCTCTCCATTTGGTCGCGGTGCAGTACCCCCCACGGCCGCTAGTTAGCGATCTTTTTCTGAATGGTTTGTCCGACTTTTTCCGGTCACAGTAAATCAAAGAGATAAGGACAACTATTGTGCAAAAAACAAAAACAAAAAAAATCACACATAAACGAAGAAAAGAGCGCTGAAAGTTCACTACTGATTCAAACCGGAAACCGGAAATGCGTTGCTTTCAAACGAACCAATCACAGCCCTCTCTGTCTGCATGTGGTCTGCGTCGCCTCGACGCCTAGTTACAATTTTCGGGAGGTGTGCGTCAGTGACGGCGTGTCCTCTGCGTCGATCCAAACCACACGCCGTAGGCACGGCGTCATTTTGACGCAGAAGCATAATTCAGCCTTTAGTTTCATTCAGTTAAAAAAAAAAAAAAAATCTTCCAATCTCTGGCAGGTTGGTTTAGGATGGTAACCAATGTAGGCCCGGGGGACAGGGGGCTCACCGCGGCACACAGGAAATAGATGATTTAGGCTGCTTGATGCTACAGACTAGTATTTTGAGATGCGATCAGAGTAAAACAACTCAGTTGTGGTGCTTGATTCATATGAATAGGGCTTGAAATTGCGTCGTTGAAGGCTTTGGGTTCACTTACTTTCTATACTATTCTGGGGTTGATGAAGGTTCGCTCCATTTTATTGTAAATTGATGCTGAAAGCGAGTTATTTGGATGGGGTTCACATACTTTTTTTTTCATTCCGATACCTGTAAACTATTTCCCTGGCAGGATTGGCGAAGTATCCGTTCATCTCTCTTTCCATTTTCCCAGTCCTATAAATCTCATGAATATTGTGGGTGGGTGCCAGAGAAGACGAGGTCTG
This sequence comes from Cololabis saira, assembly GCF_033807715.1. Lineage (NCBI taxonomy): Eukaryota > Metazoa > Chordata > Actinopteri > Beloniformes > Belonidae > Cololabis > Cololabis saira. The sequence continues at coordinate 48,534,415 of NC_084587.1, forward strand.
AGAGGACCTGCTGGCCTTTGCAGCACATATCGCATTGATGGAGATGGTGCCTTGGGACGGGAGGGCTGATTGAAGCAGTAATGAGCTGTAGATGCCAGGCGGCTCAGCAGGGACCAGAGGAGACGCTGTGTTCCTCCCGGTGCTCCTCCACCCGCCACCCCGGGAGCACTATCCTACTTTCCTCACATAAGGTCCACTTAATTTTCCTTGTCAAAGTTATAATATGTACATTCTCACTTCCCTCCTTGTCCACTCGGCGCCCACACATTCGCTCACTCTTCCTCACCGGTCCAATTTCAGTGTGGCCACCTCCCTCCCTCTCCGCTGGTAATAATCCCTCAATTTCCTTCTCATCCGTGCCCTCATGCCCTCCAGCCCTTCTGTACCTCAGTCAGCTCGTGTTTGTGTTCCGCTCAATGCAGCAATGTTAATTCATGGGCCGTATTTGTTGATGTGGTCCAGTCCTGTAGGCATATAGAGGAGTTGGACCAACAAAACAAAACATGTGGTCCATTTCTGAGCCCTTTCATTGGCTTTGCATTGATTTCAAATCCCTCTTTTCCTTGTCTGTTACCTAAAACATATTTTCTTCTCTAAAATTTTGGCTGATATGTACAAATGTTATACCATTACATAGCAATGGCTGTCAACATTAACTTGTAATGTGTGTCCAAGTTGGCATCTACATGGTATCTTCGAGAGACCAGTCATAATGAATAGATGTGTAAATTCATGCTAGAAGAGGAATTAATAGGATTCATTATCTATTCATTCAATTATATATTTTTTTAGGGGGCATTTTATTAAGACCTCAGAAAATAGGGAATAACACATAAGTCTCCTTTTAGCCTAGAGTGAACGGCATGTGGCGGCAGTCAGTAAATCCCTGCAACTGGTTGATCCCATTTGAAACTAAATTTGCACTTTTTAGAGCATTATAAAAGACTTGCTTCCATTTTGGTGATGCCCCATCATCATGCTGCGCTGCATTCATGGTGTTCATGTGAGAAAAAGCGTTCAAGTTCATGTGGTGGGATTTCTTTTTCTCTCTTTTAAACGCCCTCGCACAATGACTTCACTCTGATCATACTTCCTACCCAGAATGCCGAAGACTGGTTTTAATCATTTTCTAGCACAAGCGTGTTTTTTTTTCATAAAGCTTTCATAACACCAGCATGCCAATCAAACTGATCATGGATACACGCCGTCATCAAATGTCACCAGGTCTTCTGACCTCCCTTCTCCCATCCTCTCTCCCTCGTCTTCCCTCCTCTCTCCCACACCCACTGCAGAGGGATGTTGTGGCTCTGTGCACAGAGGTTGGGCACAAACACACGCTCCCTGATGCAACCTCCTGCTATGACTGTTTTCTGTTTACTTTTTGCCAGATTTTCTTCTCCCTTAACCCTTTGATACACCACACATCCGCCCCCCCCTCTAAAGCACGACATCTGTCAGAAATGACCCGCATTCATTCCCTAGCCTATTTCATGCTGGCTGAGTTTTTTCTTTGTTCTATCTTTTGAAATACATTTATTTTATGATTGAATATTCCAAATATTTCCTTTCATATTTTATGAGCCGAAACAGTTTTTATGCCTCAGTGACGTGCTTTTGGAGTTTGGGATGCAGTCCACGTGCCTCTTCTTGTGCGGCATGACAAGCTCTTTGCCCAGTTCCTTGATGAACAACCAGTGTGCGTCGTTCACCGCACATAATCAGGGGGTTTTGCGGTGAAGAGGGTAGCATTGAGGGTAGCAACATCCTGCATGTTATACCAGAGAACCATGAGCCACCCCCGACTTCTCCGCTTACACGAGTAGTTGTTCACCATCTCATCCACTCTGTCCATTCCTCCTTTTGTTTTGTTTGAGCTCTTCTGACTGCTGTGATCCACTGCTTTGTCATCATGCACTGTGCTCAGGAGGACAACGGCCTTTCCCTTCCTCTGCACATAGCTCACCACGGTCATGTTGCCTTCGAATCCAAATCCGGAGCTATAAATCCCCTGTGATTCAGATGGCTTCATGATCGGTGGTATGTCTGGCGGTAAGTCCCAACAGTAGTCAGATTCTTCTCAAGGAGCTTCTCAGCAAGAGGAACACTTGTGAAGAAGTTGTCCATTGTAATGTAGTAATAATAGTACAAATACTAATATAAGACTTTTATTATTTTTATTGTACTCAGCGGTACCAGCAACAACAGGAGCCTATAGAACCAGTTTTCTCATCATTGTATGAAGCTCTTTTTTAATGTTCTTTATTTGTATGTGTGTATGTATGTATGTGTGCTAATGAGGGGGATATGAGCGGGGGGGTCTGCTGCAAATCAGAAACACAAGAAAAACACAACAGGCACACAAGCCTTTTGAATCTGCAGGAGAGAAAACAAACACACAGAAACGGGAACAGGCAGAGACACAAACGGCAACCATTCCAGATCTCTAAAACTGAATCAGAACTACTGCAATTATCTGTCCCTGAAACCGTTGGATCCGCAGGGGTGTGTGTGTGTGCACGGTGAAAACAAGGTTTTACCTGAACGGCACCAAGAGTGGAGGAGGGGGGGCACAACCAATACGTATGTAGTAGGTGTGCAAAGGCAGCTGTGCTGAGCCGTGAAACGTCTAAAACACCTCTCAGAGCCAAATAATGCAGTAAATGTGTGTGTGGAAACTTCATAACTTCATTGATCCTAAAGTAAAAAGGGAAAATAAAAATAATTTGTGCTAAACAAAATCAAGATAATTATTGCATGATTGGATTAGTAAATTTTGAAGTAAGTTTACCCCACAGATATATCATACTTACACTCATCCATACATAAAATGACAGTAAATGGATACGGATCATTTTAGACCCTTGTTGTGCATTAGAAGGATTGTGACTAAAAAAAGGGGTTTTATTCAAAAAGTAAAAACGTATTTTATGAGCAAAAACACGTTAATTGTGGAATATCTTGGAGACTAGATGATGAAATGAATTTATTGCAAAGATATAGAAAAAATCAAGCTCAGATTCAAATGCAGCAAATTGACAGATTCCATTTGCAACAATCAGACAAAAGCATCAACAAAATCCTTAATCTGTGATTCAGAACTGCAGCAGTTCTATTGAGTTAATGACAACTGGTAAAACCTACCGGAGCAGAATTTGCACGTCAAGACTGGCACTGATAAGTCACACCGTGCACGAATAAAGTGTTGATGACAGAGGCTTTAGAACAAGTTGTACCGGTCACAACCCTCCTGCTCTTTGTTTCATGAGTGTCAGACATACTTAAAGCCCATGCTGATCTTTAAAAGAGACAGTAAGTCACACTGCTGTCATGCGGGATCTCATTATTCTTCAGAAGCACGAGGAATTCGACGGCTGGAGCCTCTGTCACAGAGCTGGATACAGATTCCTTATCCATGCCCGACTTCTGTCGTTTCGGAATTCAAATTGGCTTCCAACCATGCTGACGCCTTTAGATGGTGATAGAGTAAACAGAATCGCTAATGCTCCATAACAAATCAAACATGGATAGTCTGACTGAATGTGAGAGCTGTCTGAAAAGCAAGATCTCTCTTTTGACCTTCTAAATTTGTTCAGATCCCAATTTTTTGATGATTTCAGTGAGACTCATCCCATTATTTTTCCCATCAGCCAACTCCTCTTCTTAGCTTTACAAGCTAATGTCAAGACTGAAAGGCTAACCTAGATACACTTATTCTTCACTTTCTGACTTTTTGACCTGTTTTACCTTGCAGCTCTGCTAGTACCCAGCTTATGCTCTAAAATAAAAACTAAGAGCAGAATTACTGCACCCTGTGATCCAGTAGCCTGTAAATCTGTCTTCAGCAGCAAGAACTTGAAGCGGTTGTTCACTGTATGATGATAACGATCTCTCATTGAAAAAATATCTGCCATGTTTCCACCGGCCTGTTGCATGATTGTGTTTCAGTTTTAGATGTCGACCTAACGCATGATTCCTCTGGTATACGACTGAGTTGACGGTTGACTCCATGAATGTGAGGTGCCTAATCCTCCGTGTTGCGTGCTAAATGAGCCCAGATCATAATGGTTCCACTGCCGTACTTGAGTCCAGTGTGTGCTAGGGCATTGATCCAGAGTAATTGTAGACTGCGATACGACTTTGCAAACCAAAGCTTTTGTCATTTTAACCCTCTTAAACAAGCCACAACTGCTCATTCTGTTTTCTAGTTCTACTGTCATGAGGTTTTAACATCTAGCATGGGAACTGAGACCCAGAGTCCAGTATGTAGCTGTGAGGCTTTTGACAGTTGCTTTAGGTTTTAATGTTTTCCCACTTATACTGTAGATCACAGGTGTCAAACTGAATCCCAGAAGGGCCGGTGTCCTGCATGTTTTAGATGTTTCACTGCTTTAACACACCTGATTCTAATTAATCATCGTCACCAGTAGGGCTGTTCGATTAATCTATTTTAAATCGTAATCGCGATTATGTAATTAGAACGATGTTAAAACGTGAAAATCGCAAAATCGAATTTTCACTTTTTTTTTTTTTTTTTTTTTACCTTGTCTGCACACATATTAATGATTGATACCATATTAATGATTGATGGAAATACCTCTCAATACCTGCGACAAGGTCCCCATCGGAGAGGCTCTTTAGTGTAGGAGGGGGCGTTGTAACATGCCACCGGGCATCCCTGAAGCCAGATGTGGTAGACCGGCTCGTGTTCCTTGCAAAAAACTTGCAAATGTGAATAGCAAATGTAATGACTGACATTACACACCTCTACCTCCTTCATGGGTTGCATTATTATTTAGCATGCAAAGACCCAGTTTAGTTTAATTACAAAATGTCTTGTTCTATTTAATTGGAAATATAACTAACTGTATGTTTGCAAGTGCTGATTTGCTGATTTTTTTTTTTTTTCAGAGATAAAACTTTATATTTTATTATATTTTTTAAAACTTTTTTTCAACTTATTTTACAGAGTTTTGCACTTTATTCATTCATTTTTTGGTTTAATAAGAGCAAAGTTTGCACTTAAAGCCCAATGGGGCAAATGTTCAATAAAAAACTGCATATTTGAAATCATTTCTTTGCCTTTTGTCAATTCACAAAATAATCGTAATCGGATTTTGAGAGAAAAAAATTGAGATTTTATTTTTGGGCAAAATCGAACAGCCCTAGTCACCAGCTTATCATCAAAGTCTGGATAGTTCTGTTGATGACACAGTCACTTGTATCATGGTGCAATGAAGCAGGGAAACATCTAAAACCTTCAGGGACACCGGCCCTCGAGGACTGGAGTCTGACACCCCTGCTGTAGATGATACTCATCACTGTAAGTTGATGGGCGTCTTCATAAATGACCTTATAACCCTCCCCAAACTGATGAGCACCAGCATTTGCTTTTTCTAAGATCAATGTAGATGCTTTTCTCCGACATACCGAATGCTCTAAACCAGCGTGGATTATTATCGATGCATTATAGAAAGCTAAGAAAGTCGTAACATCAATTATGGTTTTAATCTAGCTCTAGTTCACTTAATTCAGTATTTTTACATTGTGCACTGTAGCTCATCTTTGTGTTGAAAGAGCCCGTTGACTCGTCTGGGAGCGCCACTACATTCCTGCACTTGATCTAAAAATGAGATGTCCGCGCACACCTGTCCTCCGGCAGGTGTGCGCGGACTCTCAATGAGCCGCGGCGCTCGGCGCGCTGCTGCCGGGGCTCTGAATCCAGCCTGCTGTGACTTACAGCTGGTCTGACCTGTCACAGCCCAACACGCACAGCAAACAGTAACTCCAGCGGCAGACGTTTCAGAAATATGAGTCTTCTTCCCATCGCCCCCCCCCCTCTCCTCTTGGACCGTAACTCAGCAAAAATGCATTTATCACCGGACTATGGATGTAATCTTTCCAGTTCTCGTTTTTCATTCAAGTGTTTTATCCATTGATTGGCTCTCTTGTGGGTCATAAAACTTGTATTGTAGAAGCCGGAACGATTTTTACTGCATCTTCCAATCCTCGAGCTTCTCTTGTTTTCCCTCCAACTCTTATCAGCAACACTCTCTGTGTTTTTGTGCAGGTTCTGTATGCAGAAAAGTGCCAAGCTGGTGCCAGGGGTGACGTTGGACCTCATTGAGAAGTAAGTGGCCCATCATCTCCCCGTCCCCCGCTCTCAGCAGGGCTCAGTCAACAGAGATCACCGTTCTCATCCCACGCCCGTCTCCCTGTCTTCCTTTCATCCTAATTGCCATCCGTATCCGTATTGTTTTCATCCCGTACTTCTAATTCTCTGCCTTTTTTTTCCCCCCGTTACAGCCAAAGTGGCAGCAGTTTGACAGATTTAAAGCTTTGCATTTGTTGAATAAACCTGCAGGAGGTGAGCGGCTTAGCTGGAACATCTCTTGCTCTCAAGCACACAGTCCCAGATTGATATCAGCACTCAATTAGGATGCCGTATCCGACATTTTAACAGCCTTATACAGCTGTAGACGCTCCCACCCAGCCCTTTGCTTGAGAGGAAAAGTAAAATGACACTCTTGAACTGAGTTAGTTGACTTGATTATTTTATTACAAAAAAATTAGTCTCATGGAAGATTGCTGGAGGGAAGTGTCTCAGGCCCATCTTAATGATGATTTTTTTTTTTAATGCATTACGTTTGCTAAAAGTGGAAAACTGCTCATCTTCACATGCTCAATTATGATTTGGCTCCGTAACAAACCATCAGATATTTTTTCTGCATGCCATGATTTGACCATACTTTACCTGCGCTGTAACTTCTGATGGATTTAAATCATTTGTTTGCTGAGGGCTTCTTACTATCAACGTTGTGATTTCTCTTCATTCCCTGTCCAGAGTTGCATTTAATGTGTTTTTCTATGGGATGAATCTCCACAGTAACGTCCTCCCCCTCTGTCAGGCCACTACAAATGGTTTTAGTACAAATGTGAATCTTCCAACACAAAAAACACAGCAAAACAGCAGTGTAGTCTGTAACACTCGCATGAAATGAAAGGAGTGCTCAGAGGAAACAGAGTAGGCAGAAACACCTGTAGTGGATTAGGAGAGCAGGGTTATGATAACTAGCTCAAGTCCAAAACAACCCATCTTTTTAAGCCTCCAAAAAGGTTTCCTAGAAACTTTCCTGGAGTCAGTTTTCCTCTCTTACCCGTTCCGCTTCTCTTTGACGACACTGAAGTGCTCGACCCGTGATTTGAGCTCTCGTGCCCGCTTCCTTTTTTTCGTCACTGACGGTGGAAGGTGGGGAACAATAAAGTCCTCGGTGACGTGCTGCCGTGTGAAGAGTTTCAAGCGGTACAAACGTCACTCTGGCTTGCATCCCAAATGGGAGAGATTTTGACCCGATCTCATTCTCCCATTAGGCCATGAATAAAATACTGACCCCAAACATCAGAGGCGTGGCGTTAAAAAGGAGTAGTCGAGTCGTTCTGCCAAATCAACAGGAGATCGAAAGTGGTTTCTTTGAAGGACAAATGTGCGTGGTGGTGGGGGGGAACTTAGATGAACAGAGCTGTGTAAGCCCACAATAACCAGAAAAGAAAAATGGAAAAGAAGAAAAAGGGGAATGGTTTTGTAAAACCAGGCAGATACTCAGCGTTTTGTGTGACTTCACTCATCAAATGTAGAATTAAACGCTGTTTTCATGTTTGCACTACAGTCCTAAAGTGTTTTAGAGATACTCCACACATTTCTGCAGCTTTCACCCTGGGCCTCTTTTCAAATGTTCCCTCGGATACCCCAGTATAATGTTGGGAAGACCAGCATGTTGGAGCATCCAGGAAACGTACCAGCTCATGTTTCACATCCCTGATGAGAGCTGCCGCTGACCTGCACGATGCTTTCCACTCGTCGATACTGCGGATGCATTCAAATACACGCGCTGGTGCATTAAAACAAAAATAGCCGTCAGAAAGCCTCATCAGTCATTCTTAACATGCTTTAAAGGACTCTGCGTACCTTTTGCATCATTTATTTCCTGTGTGGTGCCAGGACTCCCTCACACCCCTGCCTCAGACTTTCCAGCTGCGGAGAAAGTTTGGATCACAGTCGTTCAGCGATTAAAATGAACCTGACACGTCGTCAGCTCTGTCAACTCTCAATGACACGCAAATACAGCGTATACTTCTACAGTGTAGTAGCTCACAGTGCTCATCTCCGTGTCAGTTGTTCGGCATGTGATTAGAAACTATTATTTTTATGTTAAGGTAATTTGAACGGTGCCAGTTTTGACTCCTCGGCAGCCTTGAACATGACTGGAGAGAAGCTTTCTTTAATCGTTTTATAGGGACTGTGGGACCCCCGAGGCTCAAATTGCTGCTCTGGTGCATCGCATGTTATACCTGTTGTACGGAAAGCTAAGTGTTGAGTCAGCTGATGTCCGTTACAGTTGAATAATGGATGGTCTCAGAGCTCATAAAAGAAAAATGGCACTAAACCCATCTCACCTTTCTGCTCTGCAGAGCCTTGCATTCCCAGCTGAAGTTGGATGTCTAGATAAGGGAAGCTCCTAGAGAGAGCAGCTCGGTGCCTTTTTGTCATAACATTTAGTTTAAGAATGTGAAAAATGTTTTTCCAGGGATGAATCTATAAAGTATTACCACATAATGCTACATTTTTCTTCAACTTTGAGACACAATCATGCTGATTATTGTGAATTTCAGACCAACAAAGTTCACTTTTGCTGCATAGCCCATATGAGAAATGTAGGATCTCAGTACAAGTAATGCTCACTTATGATAGTATATGCAGATATATTGGTGTTTTGGTGTTCCTGACAGATGGCACAGCTTCGTTTTCCCCTTCTCTCTGCCAGCCTTGTATTTCCTGCTTGCTAGAGTTTTGTTTACAATGCTGGGCAGTGGGGCATGTGTGTTCCTGCCAACTCTGGTGCAAGCACATTTCTGGGCTTTTGCCTTTCCTTTTCCAAGTAATGTACCTTCTTCAGTTAAAAGGGCCTAAAAAAGGGAGAGGGGTACGATCTGAGTTGTTTAGGTTGGCTTTTACCTGCAGATAGCGACCATTGGCCTGTCCTTTCCTGTCCAAGTTAGATTTCACTTCCTCCATTGGCTCAGTGTTTTTTAACTCTGCTGCCGTAGTGCGACTCCTAGAAGTCTTGTTAGGCTCCATTTTTTAAAGGTTGTTGTTTTTGTAACTGAAGAAAAGTTGCCTTGATTTTGTGAACATGTCACAAAGCAGTTGTTTCCTAAACGTGGGTTCCCTCCCATCTTATGGGACACCAAAGGTTGCAAGACTCACCGCACAGAGGCCGTCAAAGTTAAATACATACAATCACAACACGTTTACTGGATCATTAAAAGTCTCTCTGAGCAGTAAGTCTTGCATCAAACGAGGCTTTCCTTCACAGATGTCCGGCAGCTGCGATGTTACATCCCAACATATGAAATTGGAAATGAAAGATTTATTAAGGAGCACATCTACAACTGACTTGCTTTTAACTCGACAGCAATATATCTTGTGGGAATATTCGGCCTCACCAGTGAGACTGACACACAGATGCAGAGTCCTGAATCAAACAGCCTGAAGTGCAAAGGTGCTCTTCATGTGCAGAGAAGACTGCAGACAGAAGAGCGTCATCTAGGGAGCAACAATCATTTCTACTGAAGACAAAATACTGCAGTTTAACTGGAATCTTCAAAATTTGTAAACAATTCCCTTTTTGATTCCAGTGGGCATGAATGATGTCGTCATGCACGTCGAGTAGCTTATGTACGTAAACCACCAGTCAATAGTAAACATGGCGCCCAAGTTATACAAAGGCTCGGAAGTCTGGTTACATTTCAGTAAAAAAAGATGACAACAGAACAATTTGAAATACTTGCTAAGTGGATATTTCCTCAACGGGTTTCAGATTTGCAAAATGCACCGTTTGATTGGTTTTGACCTGATTGGATTTGTCACTGGCTGACATAGTTTTATATTTTAGTGCTCAGTTCATATATCCTTTTAAAAAGAAGAATTTTACTTTAATTTTACTTTACTTTAGAAAAATGTTGGACATTCTCGTGAAATTACCACAGAATAACTTATGTTGTATTTTGTTAATTTCTATGGAAAAATATTTATTTTATTATTCTTAAAATGTTATATTGGTGATGCTAATCAACCTTTTATTGTCCCTTTTTTACAAATGAGAATCTGTTAGGGAATCGATAAAGAACCAAATCGTTAAGCAGAATTGAAAATGGAATTGGAATCGTATCAATTCCCATCCCTGTCTACCGCGGAATATGTTTGTCACATTCGGTGGATATCTCCTCACCGTCTGCTAGCTGCCCGTCTGACGAGTACACTTTGGCCTTTTTTTTTTCTCTTTCTGTTTTGCTTTATATATGAACAGATGTGATGTCATCCAGAAATCACCTACCCTTTAAGTCGGAGGTGTTTCTTCTGTATTGATGGAGCAGATCTTAGAGAGAATTTCTTCCAAATGTAATATTTGTAGTATCTCTAACATCTTTACTCCGGATTGTTTTTTTTAAGCTAAATTTGTTTGGAGACTGTTTGATAGACGATCATAGCAACAAACACATCTGTGAATCCTCTTGGTAAAACGGGATGAGCTCCCATGATCTGAAAAATGGTTTGAACTCAGCTGTCGAGGGAAATAGTTGCACTGCAAAAACTCAAAATCTTATCAAGAATATTTGTCTAATTTCTAGTTAAAATGTCTAATTTTTAGTCAAAACATCTTATTACACTTAAAACAAGAATAATCACTGGAAAAACACAATTTCCACCTGTTTCAAGTAGATGTTCACTTAAAATAAGTAGAAATGCTTGTAATGAGAAGATAAATCTTGTCCCACTGGCAGATTTTTCTACTTATTTCAAGTGAAAATGTATTTGAAACAGGTGAAAATTGTCAAATAGCAAGGTGATGACTCTTGTTTTAAGTGTAATGAGATTTTTTGACTAAAAATTAGACATTTTAACTAGAAATAAGACAAATATTCCTGGTTGCTGGTAAAGGATCCTGGGAGAAATAAGGTTCCGACTTCTTTTCCGACTGCTTTTCCAACAAGTGTCATTTTAGTTAAAAAGTAAAATAAAAAGGATCTAGAAAAGGTATTGCAAAGATCAAAAGAGCTACTGAATGGAGACTGTGCATGTCCCATTGAGACCAGAAATGAACTAGATTATTTACTAGCGCGACAACTCGAGCAAGATTTAAGGTAATGTTCTCACGAGTTTATCACCTCCAAAGAAAAGACAAGAAAACTGGGAAAAGACATTTTCTCTAAAGCACCGCTTATAAAGTCTGGTTCAGTTCTGGTTTGCGAGTGTTGGGCTCGCTGCTACTGTAGCTGCTTCTGTCCAGATGACTCAGTGCAAAGAAAAGTCGCCTCCTACTGAGAATAAAAAAGGAGCACCGCGTTGAGCCACTGGTGCCACTTGAGGAATGGTTTAACATTTCCGATCTGAAGGCTGTATCCATCTCCTTTGTGAAGTCTGTAGTTTTAATGCTTAAACAGAAGCAGCCAGGACAGCTTATCGCTCACACGTGGACAGTGTGCTTTTGTAAATCAAATATTGAATTTCTTCTCGTCAGCCGTTTGTCATGTCCTGTTGGCACACGTGGGCATGAGCACGGGGAGAACGCCAGGCCGTACACTCACTCCCCGGCCACTCGTTTGGCTCATATTGTCACTTTTAAAGGTCACACACAGATGGAAACACTCAGTGCCTCTGAAACGACACAATCATTTGTTGTAAAATGGATTCAGCATAATGGCAGATTTGAATAGTTGCATGTTGATGATTTGTTTATGAATTGATCATTCCACTGTCTCAGCTCCATCTGTGGACCCTTCTGTCTCCACTTCCCACATTCATCCAGCGCACATTCTGGATGTATCCAGTCACCGCAGCCTCTTACTTATGTAAGACAGAGTCACGAAGCACTTGGCATGTGGGTTTTACCTTGTCAAGCGCGCCGACTCTCCCAGATCACCTCAGATTCCCTCGTACAGGCAGCCGTGGAAACAAGTACACCTTCTTTCACTTATATCATAAGGTCCATGGGTGCATAGGTGCTCACAGTTGTTGAGGACTCATGACTAGGTGAGACTTGGTAATGACTAGAGCTCTTTTTCTCTCACGCCCTGATAGGTGAAGCCTTAGAATGAGAAGAGGATGTGCATTTTTCATGCTGCCACACTTGAGTTGTCTTTGTTTGTCTATATTTGCACAGGTGAAGTACCTGGATACATATTTGCGGTTTTAACCCGTCTCCTTGATCCGTGGTATGCTTCAGTAGAGGTGGACCTGCGATTTTAAAGGGAACATACCGCTGTAAGGTCAACCCTGTACTTAGAATACGGGAGGGAAGTTTAATGGATCCAGTAGTGAGAGCTGTGTGTCCCGATGCCCCTGAGGGTCAAGTTACTTTTAAAATTATGACTAAATATCATCGTTAATGAACCTTCATCACCTGAGGGAGACGAGACGCAACGAAAATAATGCTCATGTGACAATAACAATAATTAAATATATAATGTAATATCGTAGACGAATCAAAACGAGACTAAAATGTAGATTACAAAATAAAAACTCTGCTAATATGCGTCTTCATTTTCGTTAAACAAAGATCCATAATAAACATTTTTTAAGTTGTTTCCTCTCATTTAGTCGCAAATTAAAGCATCTTCTGTATCTGGAATGGATGTATTCTGAGTCTATAAGGTAACAATAATATAATAATAAGATAACCTTGTTTGAATTGTAACATGGGTTTGGCTAAATACAATCTTTGACTAAAACGAGACTAAAATGTCATCAGTTTTTTTCGACTAAAACTAGACTAAAAGGGTCCTGGAAAATTCTGACTAAAATAAGACTAAAATGCTGAAACCTTTAGTCGACTGAAACTTGACTTGACTAAAAGGAGAATGAACGTGACTAAAACTAATAAAAACTAAAATGATAGTTTGACCCAAAGACTAAACTGAAATTGAAACAGCTGACAGAAACAACACTACCTGAGAGGAGCGGCAGAGGGTGAACGAGATTTTTTTGTTCACATGCAGTGTTTTGCGTCCAGACGTATTCAGAAAGTATCGGCTGTTAAAAGTTCTTAAGAGTCCTGACCCACCAGTATCAACGCTGTCAAACCGGAGGAAAATAAATACGACACAACAGAGCGAGCTGCGAGAAGCAAGGCCAATGCCCAGACGGTGATTACAATTCAGACAGTAATATGAGGGCTTCATTTATTAGCGCGTGCACGTTTATCGTCTGCTCACCTGCAGAACTGCTCTCTGGCTTCTCAAAATTCATCGCACACTTTTCTGTTTCTTTCAAAGGCTTTGAAGTGTAGAAACAACATCTTGGCACATGTTCTCCCCATGCTTGCATACATATAGTGCACTTTTTTTTTTTTTCTCCATCCCTCCCTACAGTCAGATTAAGTCAAGTTAATTAGCGTGGTTGTTTACCCGTCCACAACGGAGGCTCAGTTTTCACAGCTTAGATGAATAGGTGGAAGTGGTTTCCAGGCAGGCATTCAGACCAGTGCATTCAACCTTGGTTCAAGCACAATTCAGCCAGCTTTCTTTCTTTCCCTTTTTAAAAAAAATCCTTTTTGCCGTAACCTCTGTGGTGTTCTGCTGTAATCTATATCCATATCGGTGGTGATGAAGAGATTCTGCCACCTTTGGGCAACATCCAGTTGTTTTCTTTGAGTCTATATTACATTATCTGTATCATCTTTGAACTGGAAGGCACCCGGGGTTCAGCGGCTCTCCAGAAAGCCATCCTGCAGCTGAAAGAACTGATCCACAGAGGCAGCACAATTGAATCCTCTCCTCCTGTGCCACTGCTCCACCTCAGCTTTTTAATATTTGTGTTGCACTGCTGACAGACGGAAAACATATGAACAAGGGTATACACAAACCAATCGCTGCAGGCACAAGAAAATAAACTATTTATATTAAAAACATCTCTATTGAGATCACAGCTAAAAAGCCTACGTGGAATTAAGTAAATGTGTGCCCTGATCTTGTCTTCATTAAATTTGTAATGTGTGCATGAAAAGTCCCCTGCACGTGTGCCAGCTCGGCTGCAGTGTGAACACAGCTATGATGGCTTAAACAGCGTGTGAAACGGAAAAAGACATCCTGTAAATAATGAACCGTTTTCAATCCAAAGCCAACAGTTTTCTCCTCTGTCAGCACACATCGATGCCTGCTTAAACACTTGTCAAACGGAGAGCTTGACGATCAATAGTTCAGGCCGAACCCTCGGTAACGCAGTGAGCAGTGAGCGAGCTGTATTACCATAACCGTTACTGCAGAAGTCTGATTCTCCGGACCTCCCCTGATGATAACCTCCCCCGTCACCACAGAACCACACACACTCGGCTCATGTCAGCTCACCGATGTTTAAACGGTGTTTGATTTGTCTGGATGTAAAAGTCACACACCAGGTGCAAATTAAGAAAAAAAAACCTGCCGTGGGATAATTCAGCGTTTTACTGCCATAAATTCAAGGAATTGTTATATAATTGATTCATACATTGATTTTTTTTTTCTCTCTTCTCCAGGTAAAATGAAATGCTTTGAAAACGATTTAAATACTTTAAACTCATCTTTTAAAACCCCACATGAAGTATATGTTTGAGAAATATAGAAATGTCCCACAGAACTAACTAATTACAAAATAGCTGCTAGAACTCAGCAAAGTGGTTTCTTTCTCTTGATAAAAAACAAAGTTGGGATTTATACAATTTTAGGCAGGTTAATATCTCCCAAAATGTTTAAAAAAAAATAGATTTAACACATTTGAAATTCTTATACAGGTAAGTAAATAGAATCTCTGTTTACCACTTAATGCCTCCATCACTTTTTAACAATCAATAAAAAAGCATATTTAGTGCAGAAAGGTATATCAAATTTAAATAAGAAAATGTACATTTTTAAAATGTATCTTAAAAGCAAACAAAAGACCCACCTTTTCTAATTTAGGTACCTTTTTAGTTAAGATGCTTGTCCCCACACCATGCCATCGAACGGTCCACCAGTTCTCTGTACTCAGCCTTTAGTCCATCACTGATACACCCAATAACTGCAGAGTCATCTGAGGATTTCTGGTGACAAGACTCCGACTTGTACCGGAATTCTTAGGTGACCAGCGTGAAGAGGAGTGGTGAGAGTACAGTCCCCTGTGGTACTCCTATGCTGCTGACCTGGTCAGACACAACCATTCAGTCTCATAACCTGTGGTCTGTTTGTGAGGTAGTCAGTAATCCAGGTGGTTGTGGAGCATCCGCCTGTGTCTTCTGGAGTTTCTCACGTAGTGATGCAGACCGGATGTTGTTAAAGGCCTATAGTTACCGGTATTTGGATAAAATGGATGAGATCTTTATGACACTGGAACAAGCAGGGATTTCTTCCACAGCACTGGAACTTTCTCCTGGCTGAGTTTGAAGTTGAAGCGGTGCCACAGAATCCCACAAAGCTTTCGGGGCTGATGCCATCTGGACCTGGAGCCTTGTTACGGCGCCCTGCATCTTCTGATGTGGGAGAAGGCAACGATGGAGCGGCAGCAAGATTGTTCAGTGGCTTGGGTTTATCTGGTCCTCCTCCTGCTGGAAGCCTTTGATGTTCATCCATGATTGCACATCTCTTCTGCTGGAGCTTGTTCTCCAGCTTCCCCCTGGACACCTCCTTGTGGTCTCTGACCTTGAGTCTCAGTTGTTTTTGTACTGACCACAATAATTCTGTGTCCCTCCCTGATGGCTTTTTTTTGTTCATTTTGGGGAGTTCTTTAAGTTTGTTGATCCAGGGTTTATTATTGGGGAAGCACGTCACTGCTCTGGTGGTGGTGATGTTGTTGGCATTGATGTCATCTCCATGTGGTTTCTTCAGATTCCTGGGACAACCTCCTCACAGTCCTTTTGGTCGTGGGTTGTGTCAGTATGATAGATTGTAGGTGGAGGAGAGAAAGATTATGATCCACCTTTCTGACAGCAGGCCGTGCAGAAGAGCTGTATGCATCTCTGAGTCAGGGTAAAATCTGCCTTTTTTCTTTTCCTTTTACAACTGTCTGCATATAAGGTGGGTTAGTGCCGAGGCTGGCATAATAAACCCTTTCTTTACACATATATATGTATATGTATGCATGCATGCAACCAGATCTTGCAGCAGATGTAAGTGTTGTGCATATTTGAGAGTGAAGGTGAAAGGGCCTTATACCAGCCCTCCCTACAGTCTAATCTAACAAACTTTATTAGGACCTGAGGCCGATTCTGTCAGGAAGGACTAAAATGACGGACAGTGAAGTACAGAAGGACAGACATAAACAGAAGATTCTGATGGATGTTGTGTGTGTTATTGATATCCATTGCGTGTGTAGTGAATGATAAGTGGTTGTGTTGGATCTCAACCCCTAATTGGTGCAAGAGCCATAACAGTCAGAGCTGAAGAGACAAAGCAGTGGGGTTGACCTCCAACACAAGTTCAGCAACAACTCGTGATCGCAACCAAAACCTTGGGCCGAGTCACAGTTGGCGCTGGTGTGTTGGGTCAGTGTCATGGGCTAGGTGAGGTGAGGGGGTAGCGACGCACTCCTGTGCCGCAGCCTGCTCACCACTTGTTCCCCTCCACCACATCGGCACCTCTCATCCTCTCAAATAATTAGGTGTGCAACCCCGTGTGAAAGTGCTCCCATCGAGTGATGTGCATTAAAAGAGGCATGGCAAGAGATCGGCCCGGAGGGCAAGGACAGAGCGGTGGTCCGGTCTCACAACCCCACATCCAGACAGACAGACAGGGGCTCAGTAAAAAAACGAAGATGCAGCAAGGAAAATCCCTCAAGCAGCATAGCATCCCAACCGAAAGATCAATGATATCAATAAGAGAGATTAGTGTGAAAGACTTGTAAATTAGTAACGATTGAAAGAGCTACTGCAGGAAGTCACCAGCAGTAGTGGCACTATTCTAGAAATACTAATCAGAATAATACAAACAAATAATAATCCCATAAAAATCATTGCAACAATGACGTGTATAAAATATATTTAACTGCAATATATTTAACACAATACAGAAGAGACAAAGTGTAAGGACGGTAAAAAACATTGTCCCCATCAGCCTTGGTTCTGCAGAAAGCGCCGGTTCCACAGGTGCAAGTGGAGGTTTCCGATGGCAAGCTGCCATCTTCATCGCAGCTCTGAGAACAGCAAGCAATAAATGTTTATCATGTGTGTTTAGCTCCAAAGAAGCAGTGTCATTAAGTAATAGGAAGCGTGGCGGCTAAGGAACGGCTCGCTCAATCATCCCGGACATAACGCTCCAGACATTTACTTCAGGGCACAGCCCTGAGATATAAGATGCCAGCGGAGGTAATGGAAGTCACAAAATTGGCTTGCTCTGTTTCATTTAATGTGGTTTACCCAGTGTAAAATCAAATCTGAATAGATTTGATTTTAATTATTCAGTGGTTTGAGGAAGACCGACTCATATTGCTGTTATGTGGGAATTTTAATCCTTGCAGCTTTGTAGTGATGTTCAACAGCTTCACTGTGCTTATTAAATGATAAATATTATAGATCAAAGATAACATATCACTGCTGAATCAATAGTAATTCACATTAAAAACTAAAAACTGAGACAAAACAGAGCTTCAGCTTAAAATAAAGAATAAAATGGGATGACGCACCCGAACTCGACTGTGCTTATGAAGAAACAAAAAAAGAATCAGATGAACTTTGATGAAAGACGCAGGCCGAGGCTCGCGGGCATCTTTCCAGCCTCTTCATCGATTCATCCATCTCTCTGTTCAGCCGTCCACAACTACACCATCTTTCCCCCTTTTCAAACACATTACTGGACACTGAGCAGGGATATGAACTGCTGAGTGTTCATCCTTATCGCTGACTTTCCAAACATCTTTGGCAGCCGCTCAAAGGGCTGAGGAGCTGGCCAGCCCTCAACGCTTGTACAAAGGGCTTGTACCTGCCAAAAGCTCCACAGCTGCCATTATTTGTCACTTAGAGGGAGAGATGGAAGTCTCGGGTCTGGCAAAGGTCAGACACTGCAGATTCATGAGAAATTTGTTGCAAGAGCTGAATGACTCTAAACTATTATTACTTTATAGTCTCATATAGTGTCATCTTCAGATATCCCGGCTGGAAGCACCAGGATGTTTAATGTTGATAAAACCAGGATGACAGCAATGGCAGCAAGTTGTCACAATCGGATGTATAATCAGAAAAATATTAATGTATTTCTTCCTGAAAAATGTATTTTATTTAAGTGATAAATAATCAAATAAATGTAAGAAGTCGATGTACCCAAATCTTCAGAGTAACCAACGGTACATTTATCACAGAGTAGAAGTACAACAAGTACCCCACAATGACTATGGGGGAACGTTTAAGTGCGTATGTCGCGTCCTTCAATGGGGCACTGGCACAAGAGAGGTTGCTATTTTAATTCAGTCTGCTGTCACATATTTGGTTTCGGAGCCATTTGTGGCATTGCTCTTCAAACCACTTGCACATTGGCTTGATTTATCATCATTTATCATCCTCAAGCTGGATATATTCCCGTTGAGATAATACGTTAATTAAAAAAGAAGCAGTAGAATCTCTCAACTTGCATTCACCCACAAATGAAAGTTAATTTTATCTTAAAAACACTTAAAAACAATGTAAAAGTATTCACCTTTAATGAAAACAATCTCTCCATCTGGATATAATTATATATTCAAGTCAGAATCACTGATTTTTCTGCATCTTCAAATGTTCGGTTTATATCTGAAGCTGCTGTGATCTTTGCACCTCCAACATCTATTCATGTGGCTGCAATTTGTAGTGTAGGCTGGTAAATGTCACTGCATCCTACTCACTGAAGTGAACCGAGTATAATAGTACCACATAAAACACTAAATGGTCTTAGTAGTCGTTGGTTTTTATGCCTTGGATGAGGTTTTCTGCCAAAAGCCAAAATTAAACTCTGCTTACCAAAGTGTGACATCATGGCCTCACCCCAACTCCAGTATGTACACATGGCAGCCATGTAGACTACATCTGTGGATACAGAGATCAACTCCTGAAGTAATGGCCAAACATCCACAACCCAACACTGAAATGGAATAGTGTTCTGGTTGTGACTACGCTGTTTAAAAGCTGCCCTTTATAGGCATACAGAGTTCTTTTGGAAGGTACTGTTGCGTTCCTGATTGTTACCAACCCACGACGGAAGGCCCGGCCTCTACTCGCCAGGTCGGACCATTCAACTGGTGGGAGAGAGGAAATCTGGGAATAGAGGGAGCTGCCAGGGCATCGCTGAAGGCACGCTGATTATTCTGGGGAACCAGCTAAATTAGTGGCGGAGCCTATCGGCACACCGCCTACAAAACTGGCGTTAACTTCTCCACGGCTGGAAATGCAAACTGCAGAGTATCGGGTCATTGATGAGCTGGGGCATCCTTCCCCAGGAGGGGAATAGAAAAGGCCGGAGGGCAGTGGTTATCCGCTGAAGGGCTGTAAAGAGCCCCTGCAGCTGATCCAGGTCTTGATCTGACCGACTGGTGTGTGGAGCCTCCGTTATCTTCCTAAAGCTCATCCCCTCTCCCGAGAGCCGATCGTCCGTGAGCACCGCCTTGTGAAGAAACGCTCGCAGGCGGACTCTCCAAGGGCTTGGAGCTCAGGGAAACACAAATGCGTTTGTGTGGGGAGGGAATTTGTGCTTTGGAGAATCTGTGAGGCGAACACGAGGAGTCCCTGAACAGAACAAAGATCCACCTTCTGCATGACAACAAGGGCGGCCGTGCTTCCCTGCAGCTGGAGTCCCAAGGCCCCTCAGATGCGAGGGTTGTGCTGGTTCTCCTCATCGTCGGGGTCGTTCTCCAGACCCGACAGGGCCACCAGTGACCCCCCCCCCATTCCTGCAGCTTTTCTTAAGCTTAGATTCATGCATACTCCAGTCTGAGTTCAGCGTCCCAGCTGTCAACCATTAACGTCATAAACACTCATAGTGTCTTCTAAACCTCACTTTCCCTTTCCCCCTGATTTTACTCCAGTAATTGAAGGTGTTATCCTTCACCAAGAAACAAGTGACTCAGCCGCTAACGACGAGCAAATGCCCTCATCCCCCGTTTCCCCTCATTGCTCTAAATACTTTCATTAAGAGGCAAACAGTTAAGTGTTGTAAAGGTAATTTCCTTAGAGTTTGCTCTGGCGATAACTGTCACAGCGTCTAGACTCCTGCTCTCATTCCCTGTTGAAGAATAACTAAACCTCAGTTTTAAAAGGGTTTTGTGTAGCCATATGTAGCAATATATGTGTTTTCAGACAAGTCATCTTAGAGCTCATCAAAGAAAGGCAGCTGTGCAGCTATTGTCCTGAGACTTGTGTTCACCTGAGATTCATCCTCACTGAATCGCTGATGTTACTTTTCAGCAGGTGACTTGTCATTTACAGAGACTCTGTCGCTGCAGCCCTTAAAATATGTTTCAGAAGGTAAACATTTCTATGTTGAGTTGTAGTGGTGATGAAGCGCCGTTGAGGCGTGTCGTATGTGAAAAGCTGTCTGACGGAGGCTTGCTGACCTCACCAGCTGCAGTGATGCAGAGGACGCTGCGCAGGTGGCGCTTCGCATGAGAGTTGGCCGGCGCGGAGCTCGACCCGGTGTCAGATCCGTCAGGCGGGGGTGTTTACACCCGCTAACCGACGTCCTCTTGTGTAAAGGTGAAGGTGTATGTTATGAATCAAACATATCTGCTTTTTCCCATTCGCTACAATGAAACGGCTCATTCAGACCTCCTTTAACCAGTCTGAACCAGTCTGATTCTTACTTCACTTTCTGCAAATGTGCAGCAGCTATGTCCAATTGAAAAGGTGCAAAAACTCGGAGGTTAAATCCAAAAGCTTGTTGTGTCTCCACTTGTTGTACATTGTATACAGGATGAACATTTATTCAATTTGCAGTATGTAAAAGTGTCTGGATGGCTTGCAACTGCTGCATCCCATAATGCAACGTGCCAGTCAGAGGGGTCATGTGACCAGCTTCAGTTTATGACGTAGTATAGTTGTTTTTACCGTTGCATACTACATACTACATACTAACTTCTGCCCCCGGAGCACTTTGCAGTACACACGCTATATTGTACATGTAATTCTAGTATGTACAGTATATGTTCTTCATACTTAGGGCTAATATTGCTATCTATTTCGGTATTATTACAAAAAGATTCAAACAAAAACACTCAAGTATGCACCGATCAGCCGTACAGCTACGATCTCTGACAGGTAACGTCTGTAAATGCTGCTGCTCTTGTGGCGGGACCAGTCCCCCCCCAACATGGCCGTGTCCTGCCCCTACAGCAGGTCAGCGAGGAGCACAGCAACGAGGAGCGCCTCACGGCTGAACCCTGGACAGCGCTGCAGCTTTAATACCTGAGAGGAATCCCACTTTGCTGCTGTCGCTTCTTCGTCAGATGGCCTGCTGTAGCAGGCTCAGTTCTGCTCGGCTCATCTCGCAGCATCTTTTGGGTTTAGTATGTGGACTCAGCTTTGATATCCCGCCTCGACTTGCAGCGCCTTTTGGTTTTTGTTTTGTTTTTCCACCTTTCTGCCTCCCGACTGCGTTTTAGTCTTTCACAACTCCCAGCCACGGCAGTCACACGCTGTCAGAGCCTGGTATGCTGTGTCTCTTCAGTGCTTCTATTCATGGAGCAAAATTATATTTACAAAAGCCTCTTTAAATAAATATTTTAAATTACCAGTGCTGCATAATAAATTGAATATTTTTCTTCTCTTTTTTTTTGTCTGAAATGGAGAATACATCCACAAGGGCAAAGTTGGGGAATATAAAACATGTTGCAATACCTCCTTTTAAAAAGATAAAAATATGCTGAAGCTTAATGATGCAAAGGTGTTTAACTCCACAAACGAGCATTCCTTGGGGGGACTCTTACACTCGCTATTTTGGGAAAATCCAGACTTTACTCTGTTTGATTTGCATTTAATTTAAAGCGGTCCAGATGTCTTGCGCTGTACATTAGATGGCATAATCAGCCACACAAGGAAGATTAGGAGTGGGATCACTGCTAATTACACATGATGCTTTCTGGGACTTGTTCCTCTCTGTTGTCTACGCTCTTACATTAGATTATTTTGACGAGGCAATAAAGGGAACAATAAAAATGAAACTGTCATGATGCTTAAAACCATTGAAACGTGCTTGTTTTGTCATTTAGTTGTAACTATGAGAGAAAGTTCAGAGGACAGTAAAGTATCTCTGTGTTGTTTGCCAGTTTTGGTACATTTGTAGTTGATTTCCCACATCTGCTTGCCTTTCTCCTTCTTGGTTGCATTTTTTTTGTTCTTTCTTTTTCCCTTTGGGGAAACAGACGGGGTGTGAAACAGCCCAAAACGTGGCGGCCCATCAGGACATCTTGTTAAGCAGAAACCCCCCTTCGTAACATCTTTGATTCCCTGCACGAGCAGTCCGTTTCTCGTGAATAAAGCCACCTTTTCCGGGACGTGTTCGGCCCCAGAACTTATTTGCATTGGGGCTGTTTGGATCCCGCTGCATGGCGGTCACTATTTGTCTTTCATGAATAAGATTTCAGATGACATTAGAGGAGGTGCTCCCTGTTCCAGCAGGGGCCTGCAAGCTTCCCAAATATTTAACTTGCAAGCTTCCCAGTCTGAAAGATGAATCAGCAGAAAGGTTTATTTCATTCTGTTTAATCTTATAAAGACATCCAAGTTATTGCAACATAACAGCTACATGAAGCATTTCTGGATGTAGATCTCTGCTTGTTCTCTGCTTTTGCTTGGTGGTAATCATTTCTCACATTTGCTCTGGGGTACACATGCTTTCATAAAAGGACATGAATATTCAACAGTCGGCCTCTGCCAGTAAGATACGGAGTCTGTAAATATGTATTTCTTCCCGTTGTCTTGTTGTGATAATGGTGCAGTTTGCCCTCAGAGTAAATCATGTGACGTGCAGGGACCGTGGCTGACTCAGCGCCGTGTGTGTTGCAGGATCCCTGGCAGGCTGAACGACCGGCGCACGCCGCTCGGAGAGCTCAACTGGATCTTCACAGCCATCACTGACACCATCGCGTGGAACGTGCTGCCCAGAGGTGAGGCTCCCTGCATGCAGAGGCGGCTTTTGTTTTTACGGAGCCACAGGATTCTGCTCACCAGAGGTGTCGGGGAAATTTAGTGACATTTTGGACACAGTGATGTTGCTGAAAACAGAAAAATGAAGGCAACATTCTCATATGGAGCTCCCAAAGCAGGATGTGAAACTCTAACCGTGCATTCACACCGAAAGCGGCACGGGCGTCATTTTCTATGAAAGCTCGCTGCAAGAGGCGTCGGAGGCGTTGGGAGCGACGCGATGTTTTGAAATTTGAAGTTGAGAGAATCTCAACTTTATGCAAATGAGCAGCGTCCAATCACAGACCGGGATTCCCAAAGCAAGAAGCCTCAATGCACATTGTACTTTCGTGTACACACAAACGTACACTCATTCACAAGCATACATGAGCATAGCTGTGCACTAACAAACTTATTTTTATCTGGAAATAATATATTTGCGTCTCGCAAACTGACACTTTAGCTGATTTGACTGCTGTTTTTACCTGAACTCTGCTCATGTGAAACACCTAACTGATGGTTGAGGAGCTGGATGGTCGGAACTATTTAATTTACTACATCGATCCAACACAAAATCATTGAAAACAGTGCTTATTAATCACAAAACACAGTTTACACATCATGACCAAATCCGTTACGCCCCGCTGTGTCAGTGTTCACCGCAGACAGACTGCAGCTTCACCAGGACCAACGGCTCGCTGACGGTTCCTGTTGATCCAGGACCAACTTTGTTACGGAGCATCAAACTCACTCTTGTCTCCACGGAAATAACACCAAAATTGGAGAAGGCTTCCCAAAACGCGACCACAGGCAATTGACGCTTTCGGTGTGAATTCACAGTAAAATGTGAACATAGAAGCCACCAACAAAATAATGCATTTTTTTGGTTGGTTTTTTTATTTTTTATTTCTTTTTTTACATCTTTTCAACACCTCAGCAGCTTTGATGAAGTCTGTGCAATCAGGCCTTTTCTTGTTTTAACAGTTCCTGGTTTCCTCTGTCCTCCACTGCTGCACTGAGTCGTCCTGAAGTCCCAGCGCGGTCGATCTCTTTCCTCAGCTGAACAACTTCATGAAAACACAGTGAATGCAGTCAGACTTACCTGGAATCATATTAGACTTCAGGTTTTGTCTGCACTGTGCCCTTAGATGACTTTCAGTGTCGGTAGATGCTGTAAAAATGAAATGAGATGTTTCCTGCCTCGCTGGGTGTTCATTCAAGGTGTCACATCAGGAACAAATGTTCGCACAGATTTCTCTGCAAAAAATGAAAAGTCTGTCTAAAGAAACTTCTGTGGTTTTAAAACGTATGAAACTTTTTATGGCAAGTCGTGCGGTGTAGTAACATCTGGACCTTTGGGTCTCTGAGCAAAATAAACAAACGTATTATATCAGAAAATAACCGTTTTTCTTCTCAGTGACTGAGAGAAGGTTCGTCAGCTCTGATGTCCATGTTTCATGTCTTTCTCCAAATGGAAACTTGCATAACGAATGTAAAGTTGTCTTCCACCTCCCGAGAAGATGCAGATCTCACCGTCCATTAAATGCAGCAATAATAATCATTTATAAACTATTATATTGTCCTCATAATCATCTCAAATAATATCCAGAAGTAGAAAATCAGATTTTCGATCCATATTTTGTTGAGAAAAGCTGTAAATGATTGTGGGAAGCAGGTGTGTAGAGGAGCATGAAGACCCCTGTTGATGCTGGAAGAAAGATGAGCTCGCAGAGACATCACAGGCGCTCTAACAGGCGCTCTAACAGCTTAATTTAAAATGTGTCGGCAATGATGAAAAATGAAATGTCCCAGGTGTCGTGGCTTTCAGCAGGCCCAAATCGGGCCACCAAAAAAAACCAACCCTGCAGTTCTCAGGCGTCAGCAGTACTTTTAGACTTTAAGAGCGTCCCCAGTGTTTGAAATGGTGAAGATGTTGATATAAAATGCCAGAGGAGCAGTGCAGGCAGGCTGGCTGCTCAAATTGAGATTAATTGTGTTCAGTGCTTCTCGCACAGTAATTGGTATATCACTTCCAGCCATAATTTGGCCACCAGCATGCGCAGGCGTACTGTACACACGGCCACCCAAAGCTCTGCATCACGACGACGCCCAGCACTGCCGGAAACCACCCAGAGCCTTCGTTCACCCTTGTAAAAACACTTCTGTTCCCCCACATGTGAGCATGTTCTGTATTCACCAGGCGTACACACAGATCCGCTCAGTGCCCACCTGTCTCCCGTATACGACACACATCAACACAGGCGCCCGCTCAGAGGCAGCTCAGACTCCCGGGAGACAAACCGCAGCCCAGCTAGAATAGCAATGTGACAACACTGATGGCTGCCAAAGCTTTTTAAAACCCCCAGGCCCCCATGTTAATGAAGCGGCCCACATCACAGAGAATCCCTGTAATAAAGGTGCTGCACACACTTAATCCCACTCACACACGGACACACTTTCCGCCGCCTCACAGCCACGACGGGCCCTGGAGTTTTTGAAAAAAAAAAGCATAAGCCGAGAGGGAGGCTTGGGATTGTCCCGGCCCCATTAAAATGAATCAGTGAAGACATTAATGAGCTGATGAAAATGTGGCCACGGCACTTCTTTTAAAGCTGCGCTTCACTGTCCTCTGGATTCTGGGCGAATGCACACAAAGCAGCCTGTTTTCCTCCAAAGTGGCCACTTTGCTCTAATTAAACTTCTCTCGTTCTTTTACCCACTTTTCCTTGTTATTTTTTTCCGTCCCTCTTGCGAGTGGTTTTTTCCCCACTCGCATTCTTACATTTGGGTTAATTGAATGCGCTCCGTGTCCCTCTTCTGTCTTCAGCGTGACAGATGACGTCTGTTCTCTCTCCCCGACTCCAGACCTGTTCCAGAAGCTGTTTCGGCAGGACTTGCTGGTGGCCAGCTTGTTCCGCAACTTCCTGTTAGCCGAGAGGATAATGAGGTCGTACAACTGCACGCCAGTCAGCAGCCCCCGTCTGCCCCCCACGTACATGCACGCCATGTGGTAAGACACACACACATGCACACACATGCACAGTAGCTTAATAGTGCGGGACATTTAAGATTGTTGATCAGGATGTGGAGCAGCACTTGTGGGAGGTTTGGAAAAGCTAAACTGGTGCACATCAGTCCTCGTAGCTCTGAACAGGTTTGGAGGGGTTCGTCTGCAGATTCCACGGTTAGGATCTTCTACAGATGTTCAACAGGATGTAGATCAGAACTCAGAGTAGTCAGTTTCAAGTTATTTCAGCGATTGTTGTTGGTTTTTCTGTCTTTAATGGACCCACACAGTTAATGTGCTGCTTGCAGCGTTGTCCTCAGAGATGCAGAACTTTGGTCGGTTCAATGACTGAAAAACACTTTTCTCACACTTTTTCCCCCCAGTGTAACAGAACAATGGCTATTATGATGCAACCAGCTGATTATCAACAGTTAAATGGGTTCACAGCTAAATTTGTCAACATTTCGAGGGTGGCACATTTAAACTCAGAAAATGACACCCTCACACAGTCACCATCCATCCAGAACACACCTTCCCAAATTAACACGCACTTTCCCAAACTCTGCTTTGTAAAATGTTCCCACATTTGAGACGAGGAGGATCTGTTGGCCCTGGGGTCGTTTCCACCAGCAGCAGCCTGTTCACACCCTGCTAATGAAGTAAACATGCAGAGTAAGCCAATAATAAAAAACACAAATGAATAATGAATACTGGGCTAGGTTGGATAAGACCGTTTTCTCACGAGATCACGGGTTAGCGTTGCATCACGGCTGCGTAGACATACTTTTACTATGATTGTAAAAACCAACCCAAAGCAACGCCTTCAAGTGCCAAAGAGTTTGACGAATCACCCGTTTGTGGTTTGCTGGGAGTAAAATGGGAGTTAAAAGTCCAGCTGGTGCTTGGGAAGAGTTCCCCGTCCAGCCCCGCTACCCACCTGCGTCAGGTTCCTCATGAATCTCTGTTACTTCTGACCACCATCTGTGGTTATAATGGGGTGCATTTCCATCTAAACGATGGAACCAGATGGTTAAAGTCGTGTCGTACGGTAGAGTGAGCTATCCCTCATAGAAGCGCCTTACTTGCCGCGTTCATCATCGCTCCAGATGCTCTCCGTTCGGCATGTCTTGTTCTGTCGTTGGTCTTCACGACTCCCCAGGTTATGAAAAGTCTGTTCTACGACGGCCAGTAGAGACGTCTCCTCACCCGTATGAGCTTATAACTGACCAACTGAAGGCTGGTTGTGTCTCCAGCTCTGATTCACATCATAACTCAGGTGAACACAGAAGTACATGGGCCGTAATAAACTGTATCCCTCATACAGATTATAAGCACTTATTCCCAGAATGCTTTTATATTTTCTATATGCGAGCTCAAATAGGCGACCGTGTTACCTGGCTCCTCAGGGGTTCTTCATTTATGGTTGTATAAGATTAATAGCCTCTGTCAAGTTAACACAAAGATTATAAAATTACAGAAAAAAAATGCTTGAATAACTCTCACAGCCTCTCGAAATAATTATTGGGAAGCTCTGAGCTAAATATGGAGGTGTTTTTAAATACTTGTGCCCTCTCACGCATGCAGCTCTGCCGTTGTGTGTTATTCCCTTAATTAGCATTTTTTATTTAGATATATGGAGTTTTGCTTCATGTATTCATCTCTTCCTTGTGGTCCAGGCGAACACGATCTCTGGTCTCGGTGCGAAGAGAAAAGAAAGTGTAACCCTCCACCACAATATTATTGTGGGTGTGTTTTTAGCAGAACACGACCGCTCTTAGCTCTTCATCAGCCACTTACTGCAACACAGATGCTGTAAGTGAGACGATGACAAATATGAAAGATTCCACGCTGTTTAAGATTTTTATTGCATCATAAATTGAGGGCGATGAGTAAAGCAGCGTGGATGCAGTGAAATTTAAATGACTTATTAGACAAAAAACATGTGGTGATCAATGACATAATGTTAGCATTGTTTGTTAAGGAACTAATTGAGCGTTTGCTAGATATTGATAGTTTTTTTTGGGGCAGATGCTGATGGTTTTCCTTGTTGGCTTCTGGCCTGAAGTGTGATGAATGAAATCCAGGACTTGGATCTTCACTCGGGCTGCGACTAGTGCTTATTTTTGTGGTTGACTGTTTTATTTTTTCCAATTGGTCGATTGATCAGTGATTATTTCCGTCGTCCACGCATGCTGGTGAGAAACGAAAGCCATTTATCGCCAGAGTCACATTCACCGCTGCAAAGCTGCAAGATACCCGCCCTCCGTGATGCCGCTTGTTGCTGCTCGTTCAGTCCCACTCTGCCACTCATCAGTGCTCGTATGTTTTCCCTCGTTAGTGAGCTACAAATGTATGTAATCGTCTCTGAGGTAACGACACCGATTTTCATCAAATTGATTCGTATGTAACACATTGCCACTAAAAGTCCTGAGTTGACGGAATTTTATAATCAGTTAGTTGTGCAATCGTTGGAGCCCAAAATTTTAAATTGGATTTTAAAATGTCATTATAAGGATTTTAGTGTGAGATATAAATCAAAAGATATGTATTAGTTTATAAATGTCAGAGCGGTCTGGTTTAGTGCTTTATCTTAGGGCTCTTTGTGCTACGTTCACTGTTAGGAAAATGATATGCTGTATACTATTGCTATGTTATCATTTATGGACCAAAGTGGACCAAACACTGCAACTGCTGCTCCGTGCATTTGTGTTGCAGCGCCAAACAATAATAATGGAAATGAGCAAGATCATAAATATATAAAGTACCAGAGAACAGAACGTGCAGAACGTGCACGTGTCCTGAAGATTTCAGTCACTTGTGGCCAAAGCAAGCTTCTGTGTTCACACTTGGTATTAGAATGTGCACCAAGGTCACTAATAAAGCTTGAGCTTCGCTCCGTATGTGCAGATCAACAGACACGCCATTTCCACTTGCAAATAAAGGATGCTATTTTATCTAAAGCTGCCAGAAGCAGCAGCGAGGTCTAAGTTGCAAAAAATGTAAGATAAATAAAATACATGTTTAACCCTCACAGGCCACGGTGTCTACCAGGATTAGACCAGTAGTGCTGGTTTGAGTGGGCAGCTCCTGGATCTGTCCCAGCACACTTTGGTGTTCAGAATATGGATGAAAGTGTCACAGATCACCTCTGAATGTGTCCCACGTACTGGGATCTTAATGTGTCCCCGAAGGTGCTGGGACCTGGTGTTGGTCATGGCCGCTGGTGATCCGGTATTTCAGTTTGTTGTTGTTTGTAGGATGGCGTCAGAGCTTGTGCAGACCTTGACACAAAGCACATGATTTTTCATTAAGGAGTTTTCCTGGCCCTCAGATTTCTCCGGTGGGGGTGAATCATTCACAGAAAACTTTTGGTTCATGTTTTGTGTAATTTTTCACCACTGGAGGGGAAACTATAGCAGGGAGCCGAGCAGCAGCAGCAGCAGCAGCAAAGCTCTGAATCAGTCGTGGCTTTCTGACGAAGCCCTCTCCACATGTGGAGTGAGCTGCACATATTTCTGCACCTCGGGCTGCTGGTGCCGTAACATGGCAGGACACTGAGTGGAGCACTGGAGCGAGTCTGGATGTGCTGTTGAACATCACCAGGTGCAACAACCAGCATGCAGGCGGTGGGGTGGCTGTTCATTACGAACAGATGCTGCTGCTCAGGCTTTCCTTCAGAGGCCATTTAAGAACAACAACCGTGGAGAGTTGGTGTCTCTTCACTCCGACGCTCCGGTGCAGCATCCCGGATCACTTCTTTGATGCTCCCACTGTGTATGTTTTGCACCTTTTTTATTTATTTTTTTTATTGAGTCCAGAATAAATGTGGTTCTGGTGAAACAGAAAGGCCGTTGTTAATGTCTGAATAACAATAAAGTTGATGTCACCTGCTTGGATTCCTGATTTTATGCAAGTCCGGGTGAGCCTCTGAGTTTGCTGCTGAACCGACCATGTGACATCGATGAGATCCAGTCATGATTGGTCATTATAAAAATACTGTTTTAAAAAGATATTAAGCCGCTTCACACTTTGACTTTGCCTGGACATCTGTCTTTAATAATCACTAGTGTAATAAGTCAGAGAAGAATGCTCCATGTTGCACCGGCTCCTAATGAGACCAGCGCTCTTCCTTCCCTTTACTTACACAGCTTAAAACTCAGCTCTAAGTGCTTTTCGGTTTCCCCGGCTAACTGATTTGTCCTCCATGTATTCTCATTAGCACTCTTGTTTATGCACTCACAAGGCTCCTGCTGTCCATTGACTTTACATGCGCCGTGTAAGAGACATTATCTCATCATCTATCTCCCTTCAGCTGCACAAACGATCCTCCATTCTCTTCTTGATCTTCTCAGAACGCTTCCTTCCACCTCTCCCACTCATTATCTGGCCTGTGTAGGGGAATAGAAGAAAAAGCAGCTCCGTCTCTTAGCCTCCTGGAGAGGCTTGTTGTGTAACAGCCTGGCATCTCTTATCGTAAGCAGGGCTGCTGCTTACTCCTTGTGCAAGCAATAGCCCTTTTTTTCTCGCTCTTATGGGCCCATTATTTAGGATTGGGGGTACATTGCTGTGTTTACTGCCCAAGAAATTGGGAGTTGCACTTTATTTCACTAAAGCCCATGCAGTATTAAGCAGGACGGAATAAAAACAACGTTGCTTTGACAGCGCTGGAAACAAAACTGAGGGAACAATAAAAAGTAGAAACAGCAGATAAAGGCGAGTTGGAAAATGAAACTTAGGATGAGTGGAGAAGGAAGCGGGGCTCGTGGAGAAGAATGATGTTGGTGCCCACGTGCAAACAGCTGTTGTTATTCAAATGGAGCAGAATATACCGGAGCAAATAAACCCGAGGCTGATTACTTCCTTGAGGGCAGTTTCAGTGTGGGAGTGTGCATCTACTTATACGCGTGCATGTTGCTGCAAATAGGCTCTGCAGGCAGCCGGAGAAAAGAGCTTAGTCAGGTGCCAAATGGTCCCCTACGTTGCTATGTGGTCGGCTGTGCCCTCATCTCACACACACGCACAGCTACAGCACACGCACACCCGCACACACACACGTGACGGTGGCTGATGACTCACTCAGCACTGGCAGGCGAGGCGGCGCTGTTGTGCTAAGCAGTGCAGCGGCCTCCTCCCAACGGCACGTCCCCGCTGATCAGGCTGCTCTGTCGGCCCGTTTCCCCGCCGACGGGTTACATAAACACCAGAAGGGATGGATACGTGTTGGCAAGATTTCCCACACTGATTCCAACCACAGCTCTTAAAAGTTACCAAACAAGAAGAGGCCGTTTGTGTTGAAGGAAAACACACACGCATCCACGTGAGAAAATACGATGTCAGTATTTTAACTTCTTCATGTGCTCACTTCTCAGCTCTTCCCAAATTATTCCTTAAAACCATGATTAGGAGGTAAAATCACAACAAACCCCCCGTGGAGGATGTTTGACCAGATTTGACCGGCATCAAAAGACCAGACTCTTGGTTGGGATGGGAATCAAGAACCGTTTCTTGTTCAGAACCGGTTCCCAGTGTTTCAATTCTTTGGAATCGTTTGGAAATTTTGCAAACGATTCCCTTTTCGATTCCAGTGGGAATGAACGATGTCCTCATGCACGTTGCATAAGTCAGCAGTCAATAGTAAACATGGCGCCCAGGTGACCAAACGCTCAACAGTCTGGTAACATTTCAGTAAAAAAGACGACAACAAGACAACTTGCAATACTTGCCAAGTCAATATTTCATCAAAAGGAGGAAATACTACAAACATGCAAAAACATTTGCACACACAGCATGCAATAACAATCAATGTCACGTTTTCAATCCGCTCCGGACCAACGTCAGTAATTCTCAACCCAGCAGCAGCAGCAGCAACATTAGCATGTCCTTGGCTGACTACATGCATTACTGCAGGTAACTAATTACCGAACATGCCTATCATATTAGCGCCATTTGCCTCACAAATGAGAATTGATAAGGGAATCAATTAAGAACCGAATCGTTAAGCAGAATCAAAAATGGAATTGGAATCATAAAATCGTATCAATTCCCATCCCTAGTCGTTGGCCCACAAATCTCAAGTCTTTTGAACGTTTCATCAACGCCGTCAACAGTTTTTAACAGCCTCGTTGTGCAATACAGGCAACCCGAAAAGCCGCCCGATGTTTACGCCAGGGGGTTAGCAGACCAGGACATTAACTTCTTTGAAGAAAAGAACAAAAAAAAAGGGTTGGTGGGTTTGGTTGCGGCTGCAGAGCAAAGGTATGAAGACCCGGAGGACTGCAGCAAAGCTGAATCTGAGCACGAGAGGTGCAGGGTCACGAGCCAAGTCAGCAGGAAGACCTTAGAGAGGGACGATCCTGACGTGTCAGCGAACCTGCCGACTGTCAGCCCTCGGCTGATGAGCTGATAGCCTTCAGGGACGGCGTGTGTGTGGTGACGGCATGTGTTTGGTGATGGCGTGTGTGCCGTCAGGTGTGTGTGTGGTTACGCCGCGTGTGTGGTTACGCCGCGTGTGTGGTTACGGTGTGCGTGTGGTAACGCAGCTTGTGCATGTGGTAACGCCGCGTGTGCGTGTGGTGACGCCGCGTGTGCGTGTGGTGACGCCGCGTGTGCGTGTGGTGACGCCGCGTGTGCGTGCGGGTGACGCCGCGTGTGCGTGCGGGTGACGCCGCGTGTGCGTGCGGGTGACGCCGCGTGTGCGTGCGGGTGACGCCGCGTGTGCGTGCGGGTGACGCCGCGTGTGCGTGCGGGTGACGCCGCGTGTGCGTGCGGGTGACGCCGCGTGTGCGTGCGGGTGACGCCGCGTGTGCGTGCGGGTGACGCCGCGTGTGCGTGCGGGTGACGCCGCGTGTGCGTGCGGTTGACGCCGCGTGTGCGTGCGGTTGACGCCGCGTGTGTGGTCACGGCGTGTGTCTGGTCAGGCGGCTTCATCCCAGCCCTCCAGGTCGTCATCCTTCCTCTCTGCAACCCCAACAAATTCCACCAAATCTTGTTTTTCATCTCGGAGTATGTGATCCCACGTTCTGTAAAATGTCCAATAGATCTTTCCTTGATTTTCTCAAAGACATATTGATTGATTGGTAAAGGCTTCTTCAACTCTTCTTGTCTTAGATGTTTGAGGTGAGACTGGAACTTTGAATATGTCACTAAGGAGCCTCTCTGCTGTTTGGTTGTTTTCTGTTCCTGGGCTCTTTTCCCCAGAGGATATCACAACACTCGATTAAAGTTTCAGGAAACTGTATAAACCTTTGGAAAGTGAGCACTAAAGTGTTTTAAAAATGTAATAAACGGAGGCATATGTGCTCCTGAGCGCCATGTAAAGTCTCCACATGAGCAGTAATTTTTCCTGGATGTTGGCTTAAATGTTTTGCAAGTTTAATGAGGTCTAGTTTCTCTCCGATCAGGTTGTTAATGCCACCGAATCCCTGCATGATGAGCAGCATCTGCTCTTAATACAGCAACACTGTCTGCTTCTCACTGTTGATATTCCTCTGCCGCAGGGCTATTTTCCTCCGCCTCCGGTGCTCTGTAGCGTTCACTGTTTGCATGCCGCACATTAATCATCCTTTGTGTCTTCAGCACTGTGCTGTTAACCAGCAGTGTTACGCTTTGATATCACTCTTCAATACTGAGAAAAGCTATTTAAGCAGCCAAAAGAGTCTCGGTGTGAACTCGTTCTCACTCGTTCAGCACTAGATTACACTGCAGTCTGTACCGACCGGGGAAAAGGAATTAACCCTGAACTCTTATACTAGCTGAGAGGGAAATGCCCCGGCGAGGTTCTGAGATCCGTCCGCTGTAAGGAGGAGACGCTGGAACGTAGAAGAGAAGGTAGAGAGGCAAGGTTTGATGTGAGTTGCATAACCCCATGAATTAGAAATGATGACCATGAGGAGAAGAGCTGGTGTTTAAAGGGGGATTAAGGGCTCCTCTGCCCTCTCCAGGACCGGGGTGTGGGAATTCAGAGAAGAGCTGGGGGATGTGAGCCGGGGAAGAGGGGTTTCTGCAGCCAGGGACCAAGTACAGTTTTTTGTGTTCTTTTTTTACTTGTTGCTACCTGGTAGAAGTAGACTCGAATGAGAGGTCGGGGGATGGGGGGGGGGTAGCGTCACTAATCGATCACAAGCTCATAGTTATTGTTTTATGACTGTTGTTGAGGAAATAAGTTATTGGCGACAACATCCCAGGTCCAAAAAGGTTCTAAAATGCAATTAAAATCAGGCCCCAGTGACCAATCCAAATCTCCGAAAACCATATTTTTTCACATATAGAATAGCATATGTTGCTCTCAAAGGTGTTTTTGGTTGTTTTTTTTAAAGCCAAACTTTTCAGCTTAAATGTTTCTGGGTTCGGATGCACCCTTGTTTTCAGAGATGCAGGGGAGTATCCTGCCGATGTCTTCTTTACTCCGGTCTCTGTTTCCAAAAACTACCCGAATGTGATGCAACAGGCCACTTTGGGCCTCCGTCTGCTTTTAAAGGAGCTATGTTAATGATATCATACTGAATACATTGCATCGATATACCTTTATCATATAATGTCATGTTATACATTAGATGAGGATCGTTATAGCAACTTTCTGTTGAGGACCATTATTCTGAAATTGTTTCACAATTTATTGTATTTTCACAGATTAGTGAAGTAAAGTGCCCGTCTGAGAGACCCTGCCTTTCTAAGATGCTATTTTTCTATCCAATCAGGTCAATAATCTAGTTCCAGCTATTTCTTTTTCATATCCTGTAATTTTTGAGCCGTTTGTTAGCAGTGTCTCCATTTTTTGAGCTACTTTGCTTCCATCTTATCGGGAGGAGAAATGGTAAAACATCCTGTTTCTATGTTGTGTCGTGCACTTTCCATTTCTTAAAGTGCATGAAAAAGTGTTTTTTTACCCTCCCAGAAGTCTCATTATGATAATAACTCCTGTCTGTTGGAGAAACTGTGGGAATCAAAATGCAAACCATTACCATGTTTTCTGGGACTGCCCTGTCATGAAGGATTACTGGAAAGAGATACACAAAGTCCTACAGGATATCTTCAAATGCGAAATACTCCTCGATATTAAGACTGTTTTTCGGACACGTACCTCAGGACTGGCCAAAAAGAGATAAACATTTAATGAATATCCTGCTAGTGGCCTTTAAAAAGACTATTACAAGGAAATGGTTATCACAGGAGAGCCCGAAGGTATGGATGGAAATTAAAATGGAGAAGATAACGGCATTTATTAATCATAAATTGGAGAAATTCACCTCATCCTGCTAAAACTGGGTCAACTACGTCACGCCCCATAGGCCTGATTTTATTTTCTCAAGTCAATGACTCTGTTATGTTGAAAAGATCGCTCCCACTTGGACATAGTAGTTTTTGGTGGTTTGTCTTTCTTTTCATTGTTTGGACATAAAACAAAAACTTTATTCTGACATTTAGGACAGACAATAGATGTATTAAGTATTAAGGCTGTTCGATTAATCGATTTTAAATCGTAATCGCGATTATGTAATTAGAACGATGTTAAAACGTGAAACTCGTAAAATCAATTTCACTTCTTTTTTTTTTTTTTTTTTTAACCTTTTCTGCACACATATTAATGATTGATTGATGGAAATACCTCTCAATACCTGCGACAAGTGCCCCATCGGAGAGGCTCTTTAGTGTAGGAGGGGGCGTTGTAACATGCCACCGGGCATCCCTCAAGCCAGATGCGGTAGACCGGCTCGTGTTCCTTGCAAAAAACTTGCAAATGTGAATAGCAAATGTAATGAGTGACATTACACACCTCTACCTCCTTCATGGGTTGCATTATTATTTAGCATGCAAAGACCCAGTTTAGTTTAATTAGAAAATGTCTTGTTTTATTTAATTGGAAATATAACTTACTGTATGTTTGCAAGTGCTGATTTGCCGATTTTTTTTTTTTCAGAGATAAAACTTTGTTTTATTATATTTTTTAAAACTTTTTTTCAACTTATTTTACAGAGTTTTGCACTTTATTCATAAATTTTTGGTTTAATAAGAGC
Source organism: Cololabis saira (assembly GCF_033807715.1). Classification (NCBI taxonomy): domain Eukaryota; kingdom Metazoa; phylum Chordata; class Actinopteri; order Beloniformes; family Belonidae; genus Cololabis; species Cololabis saira. Next base: position 48,570,579 of record NC_084587.1, read on the forward strand.
AAAGTTTGCACTTAAAGCCGAATGGGGCAAATGTTCAATAAAAAAACAGCATATTTGAAATCATTTCTTTGCCTTTTGTCAATTCACAAAATAATCGTAATCGGATTTTGAGAGAAAAAAAATCGAGATTTTATTTTTGGGCAAAATCGAACAGCCCTATTAAGTATGTATACATGATGTACCGGATGTCAATTCTATTAAAAAAAAAAAAGAAAATGGTTGTGTTGGTGGGGGTGCAGTCATTAATAAAGGAGCATAAATGAAGCCATCTTGTATGGATCTGAATGTGATGTGATTTGCTGACGTTCCTCCCAACATATGATGCATTTCTGATGTGGTTTGTGTCTGTGTGTGATCTCTGCAGGCAGGCGTGGGATCTGGCCGTGGACATCTGCCTCTCTCAGCTGCCCACCATCATCGAGGAGGGCACTGCCTTCAGGGTAAGTGTGTGTGCACTGAAAGCTTTGAAAGAGCAGAGCTGTGTGAGTGTGTGTGTGTGTGTGTGTGTGTGTGTGTGTGTGTGGCAGTCTTTGTGGTTATTGACCATCAGTCTCTGATAGATGTCCTCTGTCCTCCGCTGATGTCTGTAAACACCACCCGGCTCTTGTTTGTGCTGCAACTTTACCTCCATCAGCATGATCTGGAGTAACGCCTCCGACACACACACACGCTGCCCGGGGATTGCAATGTACAATGTCAGGTCTAATAACTCAAGTGGGGATGTCACATTAAAGAAAGAATGTCAGAAACCACTGGACCTGCACTTTTCAGCCGCCCGAGTGTTTATGGTTGTATTTACTGACGCGGCAGGCGGCGGGGGCTGTGATGGAGATGCTGAGTGGGATGAAACCGCCTCCCGAGAAGCCGCTTGAGCCGATGGCGGCTTCATCCATCCGTGGGTGTGAGCGAGCGCACGGCTCAGACTCCGGGCAGGTCGGAGCAGCAACATGTGCCGTGTGAGGAAAACTACTCTGGGAAGTTTCCCCCCCCCCTCCCTCTTTCCCTCTCCCCTCTGCTTGGCCTTCAGAGGTGGACATCTCCTCCATCACTCCCCTGGGAGTAGTTTTCCACCCGCACCGCTCCTCCACTTTCTCTCGCGCCGAGGCCCAAAGCACTTACCGGCACCGTAATTGACACTCAGCGGACCAATAAAGAAGATCTTCCTGCTTTGTCTTGATTTCTCTTTCAGGACACTTAAAGTCCACGCTGATGTGCTTCAACTTTCAGCTGTGCAGGTTTCTCTGAGAGGTCGCCACACCTGACAATGGTATATTTGGGATAGTTTCCTAATTCAAAGTTTTCTTTGCAGCTCTGAATAATTAGCTCTCATCTGCACACCTTACTGCCCTTTTTTTTTCATTTTTTTTTGCTCCCTATGTTCTCCGTTGTCCTTCAGAAGCCAGTTGCTTGAAACTGAAACAGAGGTGGACATAGAATTCTATGAACTCTAAGAGATACTTTTGGTTTCTTGGATTTTTTTTCTACATGTGCAAAGTGAAAAAGTCTTTAATGAGGTATCAGAAAATGAATTTCTGACTGAAGGACTGCAGTTCTGCCGCCTCGGCCTGTGAGTGGGGAGACCTCCACAACCACCGCTTAAACCTTACCTTTTCTATGACCTGCAGAATACGGTGAAATACTTCTCCCTCTAATTACATGAACTAACTCAATGCAGGGAGGAATTCCACCAATCGTGTTCAGCTAAGCAGATGGCATCAGTTTATCAATGCTCATACAGCCACATGGACAAGGGATTCTCTGGGTTCAGGAGCATCTGGAGTGGACCAGGACACGGAGAAACCTCTGCCACGTGCAGACGGACCAGTATTCCAGACACTGTTTGGGGAGAAAATAGCCCAGACGTAAACTTCTGCCAGGTCCAGAAGCCAGTGCCCTCGGGAAAGGCAGGATTCATGCATAAAAGTACAGTTTAGAGCAACATTTACTGGCTCCAGTACCACATATTTACTGGAACACCCAGATATTTCTCAACAAGGTGATGCAAACCTTAAGATGTGTTTCCAGGAAGGACGAGGCACAATAACTAAAAGGCTTATCCTCAGGGACTTTTGTGGCCTTCAAGTAGGAATGTCAAGATTACAAAATGGTAAAAGTGTCTCTGTTTGAGCTTCTTCTGGAGTACGTCGCTGTTCTGAAGTGTAGAAATTGATGTTTATTAAGGAAAATGAAGGTAACAAAGGACAAGCATGAGAAAAGTACATGTAAGTGTTCTTATTTGTTCTTGAACAAGGCGCGTTGTACAATTTGAGTACAAATATACTGACATTTCAGTTTCTTTTGTCAGTTGTGTTCAAAGTAGAGATTCTCACTCTTTTAAATAAAACAAGCACACAGTGGTTTTCACAGATCAGTGGATTGAATATGTTTGTTTGCTTTGATTGTGTCAAAATAAATCCTAACCGTCTGGAGGAGCAACTTTCACATTTCTGCTCTCCGTGCCGGTCACATAGTCCGCAGAACGCCATCGCGATTCGCGGTGCCGTTTCAACACATGACACGCTGAAACGCGGTGCAGCCGTGAGCTGATCCATCAGGCAGGCTGCCATGGCAGCAGAGAGAGAGGCAGCACGGGGAGAAGGTGATCATGATGGATCAGGATTTATGTTGCTGCTGCAGTGGCGTGTCACTCCTGAGCTCATTAAATCGGCCCGGTTATGAAATGATGGGCGAGTAGCAGAGAACCGTGTGCGTGTGCGTGTGCGCGTGCGCGTGCGTGTGTGTGACAGAGCGAGAAAATGAGTAAGCACATTAACTTCTGGAACACAGTGATTATTTTTCCCGCTTTTTCTTCCACAGCACAGTCCCTTCTTCGCAGAGCAGCTGACGGCGTTTCAGGTTTGGCTGACGATGGGTGTGGAGAACAGAAATCCTCCTGAGCAGCTCCCCATCGTACTGCAGGTACACACACACACACACACACACACACACACACACACACACACACACACACACACACACACACACACACACACACACACACACACACACCAGCTTTCTTTAATATGCATATAAGCACCACATTAGCCCGAACCGTCCAAGACAGACCGGTGATATGAGACTCAGTTATTTAAGATTATGAAGGTAAATAGAGTCGTCTTGTGGCTACTTGTTGGCATCGGGGTCGGGGCCTCTTTAACCTTCAGCTTTGCCTTTATTCTTTGAGACCCAGAATCAATAAGGTGCTAGAAACATCCCTCAGAGATCTGGGTCCATGTAAATGTGCAGGTGTGATGAATGAGCACCCAGGATGCAAATCTCCTGCTCCATCACACCCAAACAATCCTACTGGACTGCAGTCTGCTGACAGCGGGGCTCAGCTGAGCGGAGAAACCTCGTTGTGTTCAAGAACCCAGGTTTATATCATCTGAGTGTTGTGACATGGTGTGTTGTTGTGCTGAAGGGCCATCAGAAGATGTGCGGTCATAAAAGATGGGGGGTAGTCACCAAATCTGCTACTATTACTGTCATTTAGCAGACTTAAATCTGAGACAAACACACCACGGAGCAATTAGGGTTAAGGCCTTGCTCAGGGGCCCAAGGTGGTTCATCTTGGTTGCCATTCCGGGGCTTGAACCTGGGACCAAAGCCCACCTCTGTAGCCACTAGACTAGCACAAATCTCTCAGGTACCTGGGGGTCTAACGTCTGCCAATAAGGTGTCCCCCGTACCAACACCCATATTACACAGCATCGGGGCTGGATGCGATCCAGACGAGACAGAAATGATTTTATTTGGTAACAAAATAGAAAGAATAAAAGTTGCTTCCCAGGTTGAGTCCTGAAGATAAAAACTCTGGTTAGAAATTCTGAAAAACAGTTTTTTACAATCTCAACCCGGAGTGACGTATCTGATGTCCAGAGCGGATGTAGAGAAGCTCAGCAGTGCCTTAATCTCCAGAACGCTGCTGCCGGAGAAGAACAGGAAGACTGGACACGTCAGTCCCGTCCGGAGATCTTTACACTGGCCACCAAATACCTGAGGAATAGACTAGAAGTGTTGTGGGTTTACAAATCAATAAACAGTATGGGGCCAGAAGACATTTCTGATCTTGTATGTTGTGATCATGTTGAGCGTTGGGAGGCGGTCCGCTGGTGGAACCACAAAGGGTGGAAATGCATTTAGCTGCGATGCTGGGGGAATAAACCAGAGGTGCTCCAACTGCAGACACTTTTATAGTCAAAATCTGCTCTTCTCTCATGGCTGTGTTCAGTGTAGAAACATTAGATTTACAAATAAACCCGCCTTGATACAGAACAGGATGGTTGATTCTGAGCCTACCATCATAATGTTGCAGCAGGAGACTTTCAAAGCCAGCTGACCTTGCACTGGTCCAGCGCCATTGAATGAATTTATTTTTAATTCATGTAATAATTAGAAATACATATTCAATGTTGCTTCACTGGCCTGTAGTCAGGAGAAAAGGAGAGGGTTGGAATTGTGACATAAATCTGAAAAAGGATCTTTTTTTTTACTCTTTTCAATCCCCCCGTGACTTTATTCTTCTCTCCTAAAAAAGCACCACTCCTAATAGTTTTGCATTGTTAATCTGTTTTTTCTAAATGGCCTCCCTCCAGTATCGTCATGCATGCTTATTTTGAAGTGAAAAAGCCAATTTCTTTTTTTTTTATCTCTTGAAAGTTACATGTAAGATGAGATCAATGAAAAGATTTGAAAGTTGGTGAAAGTTTGAGATGAGGTTTTCTTGCAGGCATGATGAACTTTAATGATATTAGATTCCCAAACATCTGCAGCAGATGGGCCTTTCTCCACCAGGGTTGCTTGTTTGCAGCATTCCCCAGTGCTTCCACTCGCACCATTCACTGCATCTGTTAGAATTGAATTCAGCTGAATCAAGACATGCTCTCGCTTGTAACTGATGGATAAAGCCATCAGTGTTGCAAGTAGCACAGAAAGGGCTTTATTTTCCATTATGCAGCAATAGCATCCTGATTAAACCCACAAATCATCTGCCAGGAATCCAGCAGAAGCCTGTGAAACGACTGCTGCAGTGGTTCAGGGTGCTGCTCCTCTCTTCTCTGAGGCTTAATGTAGTATTATTTATTACACAAGTTACTCTTTCTCCAGCTCTGCCCTCAGAGAAGTATGAAAATCCTTCTTGCAAGTTTAGTGCAGCATTATCATGCTAATTTTCTTTATTGCAGCCCAACGGTGAACAAGAGTGCGGCGGCTGCTGCCGTGCTTGACTTGTGTGTGTGTGTGTGTGTGTGTGTGTGTGTGTGGGGGGGGGGGGCAGTGCAGCCAGATACCGCGCTCTCCGTCTCCCAGCCTCTACCGCCATCTTCCCGCAGGGTTGTTGAGTCGTGGCGTTGTATTATATCACGGCGTAGTAGCAGCATGAAGCTGTCCGCGCTGAATGGTAATTTCCTGCTGACTCGGCGCGCTCGGAGCCACAGCACATCCATACAGCAGTTCTGTCGGGACCCGTTAAAAGCCGGGGAAAAGGCAGAGTGATGGGGGGCTGTGTGTGTGTGTGAGTGTGTGTGTGTGGGTGGGCGAGTGTGTATGTGGAAACAACATGGAAGTAGCAGCAACTTTATGTTGTTTTACTCCGTGAGGAAAAAGTCATCCGAGGGCTGCTTCATGTTTCTGTCGTAACAAATGGACTCGTAAACAGTCCTCGCCTCCCTCTAAATACGGCGTTGCAGGAGTGGAGGCTGGTTTATTCTTACAGGGTTCATGATTCCTCACCCAACGATCACTGACCAGAGATGTAAAGCAGCGTAATCCATCAGTGATGCTCTGTAATGAGAGGAACACGGGGGGGGGGGGGCTGCGTTGTCTTGACAACAGCCAATTCATCCAAAAGGGATTAACAGATTGTGCAAAGGCATTACAAGGTTCCCAGGTCGTGATGTTACGGTAATGGAAAGGCATTTGCTCTCCAGCAGGTCGTTCACTTGTGCATCATCTGTGTGACTGAGGCACACGTGGACCTCATGTACGTTACCAACGCGCATGAACGCACCGCCATGGCAGCCAGGGCTTACTCACCGCATCCAGGAGCGTGTCCTGGGGGGAAATACGCACATGCTTCCTCTCCACTGCCGTCAAGGTGCAGCAGTTGGGCTGGATTTTATTGTGATGTGATTACATGAGGAGAATAATCAGGAGTCACGTGTGTGAGGCGGCGGGCGGGGAGGCAAAACAGCGATTTAAGTTCCTTTGTGCTTGTATTGGACGAGGTGAAGGCTGTGTTCTTGCCCGTGGGCTTTTATTAGTCCTGCGTAGAGCACACCTACGTCACGCACACCCATACGCACATCCACCCGCGTTCCCACGCTCTCCCCGGGAGCTGGAGGCGACCACGGGCCGGTCTTCCCCCAGCCTCCTCCTGGTTCTGTGGTCACGCTGCCGGGTCCAGGTCCCGCAGGACATTATTCATGCGTAACGTGTAGGTGGAGACGTGTGTGTGTGTGTGCGTGCTTCCTCCATATGCCTGCTCCCACACAGTGGGACAGACACATGGTGTGAGCCGGCGTCCTGCCTCCTCCCGGTTTTGTGCTCCACTGTGATGTTTCATAACCCGCACAGACACATGTATGTGTTTTTAGCCCCGGCCATATGCAGCCTAAAAATAGTCCTGCTTGGCAGGAACGCTACCCTGAGATCCCGATTGGCATCAATATTGCATGACATCAATACATGCGACCAGGTTAAAACACACACACACACAAGCGCACACACACACACAGATATATTATCTTGTTGAGGTTCCAAGTATAATGGGAGCCAGGAGAACCACCCAACCGCCCACACACACATTCACACAGACCCGGTAAGCATATTGGTGGTGTGTATTAGCGGCGGGAGCGGTGGGAGCGCCACCTGTCCCCGTCCACCTCCCCCGCTGTCCTTCCTCTTCCTTTAATCTCAGGCCTCCCTCCGGTTCGGATGCAGCACGGTTCAACGTTGACTTGTTCTCTTGCAGGTCCTCCTGAGTCAGGTGCATCGTCTGCGGGCCCTGGACCTGCTCGGACGCTTCCTGGACCTGGGACCCTGGGCCGTCAGTCTGGTTCGTTCCTCTTCTCTCCGTCTGATTGAGGGTCGCAGTTTCACTAGAAATGAATCTTTGTTACTACATGACCACATCAACAGATTGCATATACTTCTCTGGCCTTTCTTGTGTCACTTACAGCAAAACATATCAGATCTGAAAAATCTAGGCTGCTGTTGCTGTGAACAATCCCATTTTCCCCATTTCTCATCAAGTGCGTGTGATTCTTTGTGTTGAAAGTTGGATTTTACTTTAAAGTTTCCGCTTCAAGCAGGTAAACTTATACCCATATAACCAACTTACACCCATATTTAACTCGCATTTAACTGCATGGCAGTGCAGTCGAGGAGATCCAGGTCGTTCACTGCCCAATGAATGTGTACGGTAACAGAAATCATCATGGTGGGGATATTTGCCAGGAGATGCCTCAGAAACGAATCCCTACACCTATCCCTAGGCCCCGCCCCCACCTGGTTACCGTTGCTAAGTCAATCCGACGGCGTTGTTTACACTTTTACAGTAGCCACTGCCTGTGTGGAAACTTCGTCTCAAGATGTTTAGGCAAACCTTTGGTCACAAAAGGGCGAGAGTTCAATATGTCGTAGGTGGATTTGTAGATATAGATAATTAATTTGAAAAGGCGTAGATTTACCCGTAGCTCCTAGACATAGGTCTGCAGTTAGAACATTGCATCTGGTGCTCGGTAGCACCGTCATCCGACGACAACTCGTGACACAAGAGGCGATTAGGGTGTGTTGTTCCATAACTCTGTTATTATATAACTGTATGTAACATCAGCAGAGGTAAAGGCAGCGTGGCTTCACCGCAGCACAATGTAGACATCCTTGTTGATCTGCTGGACTTTAAGTTGGCAGCTGTTTTGTTTTTATTTAGGAATTGGATTAAAATAAACTTGGAATCAGTATTAAGTTCAGAATCTTTCAGTCTTTTTCCGGGGTGATCTGTGGTTGAGGAGCGGGTCTTACCGGTCCGACAATTCTGGCAGAACGCGTTTAATAGTCTCCCAAAAGAACCAGGAAAAGCGCCTCAACTAAAGAGTTTTTCTCCATTTCATGACAGGAGGAAAAAGGACATGCTGTTTGTTCTGCGGCATGTTTGACATTAGTGAGATCACACTTGACTGGAACTGTGCTGCCGTCTTCACCTCAGCTGAACATGAAAATAATCTGTAAATGTCTGTGAACAGGAAACATTTGGTTGCAGACATTCAGATTGCTTTGCGGGCGTCGTGTTGCCTGCGCAGCCTTAACATGCTTTCAGCAGATTCTGCAAAATTAAAGCACCACTTGTTTTTAGATATGTTTTTATGTTTATTATTTTACTTCTTAACTCTTAGAAGTGACATGAAGTAAATGATTTATTGTACGATCAAACCTTTGCAGAAAATGATTTGTGGAGCATGAAAACAGACAAAATAACAGAGCTCCAACAGCTCAGGACTATTTATTATTTACTTCAGCACATTTGCTTCAACTTCTTTTCCAAGAATTCAGCTCTATGGATCTTTATTTGTTTAAGTTTCGTGATTAAAGTTGTGCCAGCTCATTATAATCTGGTGGCCGAGTTGGTTTTAGTGGTGGAATAAAATCCGTCCCTTTGTCTGTGGCCAAGATACGTCTCCTTTTAACACCTTACGATGAAGAAGAGAAGAGGGAATCCGTTCCTCACACAGACACGGGAAAAGGCAAATATTAAAATATTGATCTCTGGCTTTTATGAGCGTCAGATGATTTAAATGTAGATCAATCTGATTTTAACTTTATTTTTTCATCCAGCTTCTTTTTTTTTTATTAAAAATTCTTTCTAGCGTCTTCATTCAGTCACTCAGGTTACACAGTTTACAAACCAATAATCAAAGGATAAATTCAGTGTATGGACTAAAGTCTGAAGCTAGTAAGTGTTCATACGTGGGGGTGCAACGAGGCCCGCCAGCCGGTTCCCCTCGGTAACCGTGGGTGTGTGTTTGTTTCCAGGCGCTGTCTGTGGGAATCTTCCCCTACGTGCTAAAGCTGCTTCAGAGTTCAGCGCGAGAGCTGCGGCCGCTGCTGGTTTTCATCTGGGCTAAAATCCTTGCCGTGGACAGCGTAAGTAATATAAGACACACACACAAAAGTCTCATCGCGTGTCTCCTTGGTTTGGCAAATTTTTATTGTAGAGTAAATTTCACCAGTGAGTTTAATTTTTCATGCAAGTTAAAAGTTTTCGTTTGTAAAAAAGTCCCAGTGGGATCATGTTCAGTGTTTGTGTTTTATGTGATTTGTTTTCGTGTAAACGTCACCGTAGTTGCAGAAATACAAGGACATAATGGGCCTTTCACTGTCTGGTGTTTCTTTTCATAAGATACATGTGGATTCATTGAAAAATTAATGGGCAGCATTTACTCGTTTTGAACCTTTTTAAAAACACAAATCACAGCAAAGTGGGCTTTACAGCAGGGGGAACTTCCTGAGCTGTAGTTTTGACAGGGATTGTGTAAATACGCAGAGACAGGATGGACTTTACTTGCCGCTTTTGGTGCCATAAGTAGAAACCAAGAAGTTTAGCATGCCCAAGCCACTGCTAGCTGACGTTAAGAAGCTGGAACACAGCTGGAGCATGTGCCGTCTTTTGCTGCTTGGTCATGTCACTGAATGAAATCAGAAAATTGCAATCAACTTGTCTCCAAAGGTAGATTTAAAACCACAAAGCACAGCGTCAAAGTTTGCAGATTGGTGAAATAAATGAGCCAGTGAAAGACTAGCGTTTCTGTCGTTTATCCTCTCCACTTGCCCTGCGGGTTTAATCACGATGCTTAGCAACCATTTTCACCATCAAGAATGGGAAAAGTTGAAGAGTAGAAGGAAAGAACACGTGAACCCTCTCAAAACACTCCCCCTCTCCGCCTCCGCAGTCGTGTCAAGCTGACCTGGTCAAAGACAACGGGCACAAGTACTTCCTGTCTGTGCTGGCAGACAACTACATGCCGGTGAGTACGAGCCGCCATCATCATCATCATCATCATCATCATCATTTTCGAGGGTTTTGAGCAGAAAAGCTCCATGAAATGAAGTGTGCTGCCTGCCCTCTCTGTTGCAGGCCGAGCACCGCACCATGGCAGTCTTCATACTAGCTGTTATCGTCAACAGCTACAACACAGGACAGGTACGACCAGCCTGATGGTGTGTGTGTGTGTGTGTGTGTGTGTGTGTGTGTGTGTGTGTGTGTGTGTGTGTGTGTGTGTGTGTGTGTGTGTGTGTGTGTGTGTGTGTGTGTGTGTGTGTGTGTGTGTGTGTGTGTCCATGCTGAGGGAGCACCTACTTCCCCCGGTCCAACGCCGCATTCTCCCTGGGCTGGCTGTTGTTTCCGTCCCCCGTTGTGTATTTCTTGGAGATATTGGTTTAGTGACGGTTTTGTCACCAGCACTCCCCTCTGCCGTCTCTGTTTCCGTCCCCGCCACCTGCGCTCCCACACTTTATCACCGCCGAGTGTCACTTCAACCTGCGAGGGCCTCCGGTGTGCAGCCCCCGGGGGCCCTTTGTGTCTGACGCTCATTAAACGTCCGACGGCGCAACGCAGGCATGATGTACCTCATCATTCCACTGAACACACACTCAAACACACACACGCAGTTTCTCAAAGAAATGTTCCATTTCTCCCTTTTTACTCCCTCAACGTGCTCTGCAGTTATTTTTCTGTCTAGTTGTGGATGTTATTTGATTCCTTCATTTCTCTTGCGACCCCCTCCCCCCCACGTATATCCCTCTCTGATATTACAGTATATAAATGTGACAAATCAGGAAAGTTGTTTATGCTGTCAGGCTCAGGGAGTCAGGCTCATTCTTCTCCCATATCCCTGTGAAGCCAGCGCTCGTACCTCTCCCACAGGTTTGTGTGAATAATAGATGATGTTCAACATTACTGGGAGAGGCTCTGCCTGCTTCATGTCTCCATTATTTATCGCCGTAACTTCCACCAACAGCACTCATTACTGTAGCGGTGCCGCCGCCAACATGCTACGGAGCGCTGCCTTCCCGCTATTCCAGCTGCCTCCGTTCGGCTGGGAGGCCCAATCAGAGCCCAGGGAACGCCGCCAGAGCCACGGCCGCTCCTGACAGACAGTTTTGTTACGATGCTGCAGTTTGTCGGAGACAGAGGAGGATCCTCGGCATCCCGGTTGTCTGGTGTTTGCGGAGCGTTGGCGGGAAAGGTTTATAGGGACGAGGACCCTCGTGGAGCGAGACGCAGTCAGTGACTGTACGAGTGAATGTTTTTAGTTAAATCCACTGAAAAGTGAGTCACTTTTAAAGGAAACGTATTCATAAAAACTTAAGGAAACTGGTTGAGCGGTGTAAGAAACCCCCGTTATGGTTTGAAACTGTCACTCAAGCCATTTCAGCCAATCAGATTTGCAGAACGTGGTGACATCACAGACCCAGATAAACGCAGATTCACAGATTCCCAACATGTTCCATTTTCTTCACCGTGAAAGCGTGTAGCGCTAAAATTAGACAAATACACTTTCAGACAGTTTTGTCTGAATGTATCCAACATAACGTGACCAGAGACCTGCTGACTCCGTCAGCATTACCGCTACTACTTTAACCCTGTAGTGACCCATGTGTCATGATACTCATTCCTGAGATGTATACACCACTACCCCATGACCAAAAAAATACATTAAAAAGGAATAGTTTTATACAATTTATTAAAAAAAAAAAAAATCATAAAACAATGATGATGATGCAATGAAAAAAGGATTTTCTGTGCATTATTTTAGTAGTATTAGTGTGTAGCTGATTCTAGCATCCTCCCCTTGGAGTCCTCACTCATAGATGTCTCGGTGGCGGTAGGAACTATTCAAAAGTGTGTTTAAGTGTTTCTGAATGGACACGTTCCCTCTGCTGCTCTGCTGCAAACGGTTAAATAAACAGGTGTGGGTTTCAGGGAGTTGCTGATGGAGTGGCTGAGTCCGCCTCCACAACCGGCAGCTATGAGCAGATTTAGAAAGATGTGAAGATGAAAGCTGTTGTGCTACATCTCTCACCAAAGAAAGTGACAGTATTTATTTAGCTCCCTTATACATTTTTGTTGGTAATTATATGTGTGCAGCAGTTACAACATATCAAACGACACAAAACTACCTGTTCTTGGTCCACAGATTTCCCAGTTCAGTTAGTTAATAATGTTTTAATTATGATGATCTGTTTGCACTCTCCTACTCCAACTCCACCAGTTCAATCCAACACGCATTTGTGATTGCATGAAGTTCTGTTTTCAACTTACCTAATTAGTTTTTGTCTGCGTTTGAGTCTGAAACCGCTCAGGACCAGCAGCATCTTGAATGATTTAATACTTTGATTTTTCTGGTATGCTTTTAATGTGAAATTTAGCAGGAAGTGTTCATTTTACTGGCAAATGAGCAAAAACAAATGTGACGTAGAACACTTGTCCGATTTGTCAGACACTTATACTTCACATTAAACGCCCTGCACAGTAACTTCTTCATGTAACAGGCTTTTAATGTGAAGGGAGCAACAGCCTGTACATCATAAATTGGCAAAGTGGACGTGAAAGGAATGAGAAGTAAATAGAAATGGTTCTAGTGTTGATATTGGCTTTTATTTTGTGCATTCATATACATATCACGTATAAATGTCCAGCGTTCATGGCATCGATGCAAAGGTGTTCATTCCAAAACCTCAGTTACACATATTTTTAAATGAATCCCACAAAGATCTGATGTGTTCCTTAAACCAGTGTGTGCAAATGTTGCATCAGCTCCTACTGGCTCATATGCATACGTGGAGCTGTTCTGAAAGGGCGCGCATGTGCATCAGAGTGCACATGACACATGATCTCACAGAGCCAGTTGATCTCGTCCAAGTTATTCAAACAGCACTTTATCAAGCAGGACTTTATTTTGTAGCTTTGCACAAATACAGACACCTTGTCCCAGTGCTGTTTCACCCTAAATGCTGCGTGTCTGTCTGCGAATACATGCAGTCAAAAAAAATCAATCCAAAAGCACGCTTTCAAAGGAATAATCATCATGTCGCTCACCTTGATGGACCGTCTAGCTTCTTTTCATGGAGAATATTTGAAAGGCCTGAATGGTTTAAAGGACACTGCTTTGAACCCATGATCTTTCTTCCGTCTCCTCGCTGAAGGTTACAGGTTCGTGGTGATTTAATGGCTAATGAACCACAAGTCTGCACGACGACTCTGCTGCTCAGGAGGATTTGACAGATTGCCTTTGTATGACATTTGAAAGGACAGATTACACTTGACTACCTCAGTCTGTCTTTGGTATAAGATTCACAGAGAAAACAAGGGCTCGTAAAAGTATGTGAGCCCGTTGGAATTGAGATGGCCTTTTAAAAATTTGACCCGATCCCCAGTGAAGTCACAATAATAGGTAAATGTAATGTGTGTACCGGATAACGCACAAAAATGTGGTATTTCTCGTGTTTTTATTGAACCAACTTATTAAACATTTGCAACACTGACGATAAGTGAACCCTTGGAGTTAATAACTGGGGGAACCTCCTTTCACAGCAGTGATTTCCCTCAGTCACACTTACCTCTCCTGGAGAACAGAGGTGGAGGTGGTGGAGGGAGGAGAGTGGGACTGTACATTATAGATGTCCTCATCATCCTGGATATTTGCTGTTCTAAGACCTGAATCTCACACACGAACGTCTCTCCCCCACCAGGAGGCGTGTCTGCAGGGCAACCTCATCGCCAACTGTCTGGAGCAACTGTCTGACCCCCACCCCCTGCTCCGCCAGTGGGTTGCCATTTGCCTGGGCCGGATCTGGCAGAACTTCGACCCAGCCCGCTGGTGTGGGGTTCGAGACAGCGCGCACGAAAAGCTGTACACCCTGCTGTCAGATCCCATCCCTGAGGTGAGAGGTCGATACCGCTGCTCGGCTAGACTTGAGAATGAAGGAAGAGGCGCCGTCTGCACTGCCAAGCTGAAAAATCCACTGTATTACGATTTCCAAGCAGAAGTTTTTCCTCTGCAGGAAGAACCTGTTGGCTATTCTTGTTAATAATAATGATAAAACCTTTTCAGGAGGGCTTTTGTTCACCAGAGACCAGCTTTCCACCCGTGGCTTGTCTCAGGTCTGACACCGCAGTGCAGCTGCTCTCTCTCCTCCGTCCGAACCCCGGTCAGCATCCCGACCAGCGTCTGCCACAAGTGCTCTATGACTAAAGCCAGAGCTGTGTGGGAGCATGAGTTCGCTTTCATAGAGGACGTGTGGAAAGTAGCTTGTTGTAATACATAACACCCAGCTCCTTCTGTGCCCGTTCAGAGTTCTTCACAGCACTCATTCTCCCAAAGCCCATCTGTCTGAAATGAAACCACAAGTAGGAGGCAAGAGTCAAGTCCCTTGATGGGGCTTAAAAACAATGGAAATGACGTGGTGTGAAGTACTTATGAGTAGTTAACGTGTCACCGAGGCTGAAAGCTGCTCAGAACGAGGGCCAGATTGTATCTTAGCAGCCGGGACAGACGCCGTCCGTGTGGACCGGGTCTGTCTTTGTTCTGTCATAGTCTGTGAATATGATTTAAAAGGCAATTCAAATGAGCTCCTCAATAAGCCACACTCAGGTGAGCCTCATAAATCAGCATAGGGAGCTTGTTTGGGATATAATCAAGGAATGGACCCCAAATGTTGACGGATTGCTCTGAGCCATATGTGAAAACCAAACCTCTCCCAGGTAATCTCTTCCAATGAGCCGCTTTCCAGAACAAAGGAGGCCGATGGATTTGACTATCCTCCAGTGAGACTTTCAGCTTTTAACACGTTTAACACACAGAAAATGTTCAGCGCTCTGCAGTCTTTGTGGGTGTTTGTGGGTATTCGTGGCACTTTTCCAACCCAGTGCAGTTCTGATGCCTGGTATGTTCTGATATAAATCCCATCACAATCCTACTCTGAATACACGTCAACATTTAAACTAGTCCTTTCTGATTACCTTACACCATCGCTTAACGATGCACGCATACACTCCCCAGTGAGGGTGGTTGAAGGAAAACATGCACTTTTGGAAACTTGAACTTTAGGGGCGCTAGGGCATCACTTGGTCACGTGCACCCGGGATGAAAAAAGAAAAAAGCTGGGGCTCCTGGTTCAAATTTACATTTGCAAACAGCTGAATGAAGTAAGAAGATATATTTAACCCATTAAGGTGTGATAATAGCTTTGGAACGAGAGCCCCCTTGTCCACCAAATTCTTCCAACGGCCCTGATGACATGCCACGTCCTAATCCCGCAACTTTATGTGGACAAGCATGAACCCTCCTCCCGTCCTGGGATTGGCTGGAACGATGTTTGTCATGGATTCAGGGGGCAGGCACCACCGCTGGGTCTGTTTCCAGTTTATGGTTTCAGGACTGCATATGAAGAGTTAAAGTTTTTGTTAGGAGTGTCGTAGGGAAAAGGGCAGCGAGGGGATAACGAGCAGAATCACTTACCTTGACTTTTACTCAAATAAAACCATTGCACAAATGTTTTTTTTATTTATGCTTAGTATAGTTTCTTCATAGCCTAACAAAGTTATCACAGTGGAAACGCTCTCGGAAAATCAAGTTTTGAGGAATCTGTTTTCACAGCTCGGGCATGGGTAACGTTAATAATGCATCCAGTTTTCTCTCTTTTCTACTCTTTTCTACAGTTTTCTACTCATTTTGTTATAAATCCAAAACCAGATAATAGAGATGAAGGCCGAGAGGCCCTGAATTATTGTCGTAGTATAACAAGACAAACATTACCATTGATTTGTTTTGAGGCCCTGCAGTACAACACTTGTGTCCTAATTAATATAAACACATTATTCAGTGCAAGACTTTGGCTTTAGAAATAAGATACAACAGATCTGAATCAGCATGGCGAGGTGAAAATTGTAGAGTTGGTCTGAAATAAAAGCAGGGCGTCTGCATCGGACTGTTGGACTTTGCTGGGGTTTGTGGCGTTCAGATACACCAAATATTCATTTTTGTGCTGGAGTTCGCTGCAGTTTATGAAATCGGTCCCTGAAGGAGAACTCTGTCTGGGTGGTGGCAAGTTTAGATTAAACATCCACTGAAGCAGGAAGAGAAAGTAATGAGTTATAGTGACAAAGATCAGCTTGCAGAGGCTCGCAGCGCTAATGATCTCTGCATTTCATTCTGATGCTCTAAGAGAAAATGGATCTATAATTACCTCTAAAACTTTCCTCCACTCGTCTCGCTAGACACTGAAATATGTTTGCATGAATTTGGAGAGCAAATATTTGGATTTCACTGCAAAAGGCTGAGAGCTGTGCTCAAACCACAGAGCTTGAATCTCATTTCAGCTTGATGTCTCCGGGAGGAGCCGGCGCTGAGGCTGTTGTGCTGTTTGCTTCATTGCAGGTGAGGTGTGCAGCTGTATTTGCTCTGGGGACCTTTGTTGGAAACTCTGCGGAGAGGACGGACCACTCCACCACTATCGACCACAACGTGGCCATGATGCTGGCGCAGCTCATCAACGACGGGAGCCCCGTGGTCCGCAAGGTCTGCTCAGCACACAAACACCAGCCAACATTAAACGCAGCCTTATTTACCGTGGGTGGAAGAGCTTTATAAGTCTGCACGGGCAAAAGACAAGTTTATGGTTCTTTTGACTCCATCGTTGCCATCCTTTCTTCGTGGGATACTTGGTCAAACTGATCAGTTTGTTTTTGTGTATGATGCATTAAAGTGGATGGATTTTTTTTACCTGCTAATGTGAGACGGAGCGTGAAAGTGTGAGTCTCAGCAAACATGCATGTGCAATGTTTGCACTAAAGCCTGTGAGGAGGTGATGACAGGCGGTGGAAGAAACTCTGCAGGGACGTTTGGAGGCTACAGACTGGGATGCCCTCCGAGCCACATGGAGTATAAACGTCAGTGTGGACAGCATCATCATCCCCATCAGAACAATAAGACGCTTTCCCAGAAACAAACCCTGGATCACCAGTGACCTGAAAGCACCGCTGCACAGGTAGTCGGAGAGGAACCTGCAGCAGAGATGTGTGGATGGAGAAGATCACAGGTTTCAACAGGTTCAGTTCAGAAACAGTCCCAGCATCCTCCTCTCCTGACCTCCCAACCTGCTTTGAGCCACAGTTTCCCTGCCACACCTCAGCCGTCTCATCTTCCACCTCAGTCATGGTTCTTGCTGCTGCTCCATTGTTGACTCGTACCACATCAGGACATTCTGGACCCCCTCCACCTCCATTCCTGTTCATACACTGCAAAAACTCTAAATCTTAACAAGAATATTTGTCTTATTTCTAGTTAAAATGTCTCATTTTTAGTAAAAGAAAATCTCATTAAACTTAAAACAAGACTCATCACTGGAAAAAAACAACAATTTTCACCCGTTTCAAGTAGATTTTCACTTAAAATAAGTAGAAAAATCTGCCAGTGGAACAAGATTTTTTTGCTTGTAATGAGAAGATAAATCTTGTTCCACTGGCAGGTTTTTCTACTTATTTCAAGTGAAAAACTACTTGAAACAGGTGAAAATTGTCATATAAGTTATTTTTCTGGTAATGACTCTTGTTTTAAGTGTAAACGAGACATTTTAACTAGAAATAATACAAATATTCCTGGTTAGAGTTTTTGCAGTGTACTGTACACCTTGGACTTCCCACACAAGTCAGAGTCGTGTTCTCTACAGGAATACTCAGATCCACTGCAAGACAAGACCAGTACAGCAGACCGATCCTGCCCACAGCCAGAACCATCCATAATTGTTGGTTGCCAACAACAACACAGACGGCTCACTTGTTTCAGGTTCGCGGGTTTCTAGCACTGGAACGGCACAGGCATTCAGCGTTAAAGTCTTCTGCAAATGGATTGACTTAATGAGCCTCGGCCATTATTCCACCATGAAGAAAAAGAAAAAGCAAATACATTCACTCTGTTGCTTCACCGGAAAAACAAACTGCACACACTGAGCCATAGTTGACCCACTTTCCTCAAAACAAAAAACTAATTTCCTTTCATACATCTTTATAAGCAAAATGTGGAGTAGGCTGTACCAGTAGATCAGTAATCTAAGATGATGATTATCATTGATAACACTGTAGATAAGTCTGAACACATGTCATAGCATAATATGGCTTTGAATGAGCAAAAGTGAACAACTGCATGGAGGAGGGACATGAAACATACTGGCTCGGTGTTAAGAATCACTGTCAGGTGTATTTTTAGGAAGATTGTGACCGTCAGGGTCTGAAGGGAAGACAGTCACCTCAGCTGGATCTGAGTTCTCTCAGCAGGAAAAAAATGATAGTTTTCAGAATATCCAAACATGTGGAAGAACACTGAGAGAGAGGTTATAATACAAGATATAAAGATTATAATTACCCAGATGTGACTATCAATGAAAAGCCCGAGGAAGCCACTAGCACATTTATGTTTAAACATTATCTGGCTTTTCTTTTGACGTCACAACAGTTTTCACTTGGTCTCTCTCAAAATTTAAACAGACTTAAAAAAAAAAAAGTGAAACCATCTCAGTTACTGTTATTTTTGTGTGTGTTTGTGTTTGGCAGGAGCTGGTGGTGGCATTGAGTCACCTGGTGGTCCAGTACGAGAGCAACTTCTGCACAGTCGCCCTCCAGTTTATAGAAGAAGAGAAGAACTACACGGTGCCGTCACCAGCAAACACCACCGGTACGTATTCAACCATGTGGGACGACTTTGTTTCCACAATTTCTTTCCAGATTTACATATATGGACATGGTTAATCTTTGAATTTGCACCTTAATTGCAGGATATCTTTGGACTTCTCTGGATGATTTGTAAAGTCTCGGTCTTGCGATGTAAACTGCCATGAGTTTGTTAAATTTACATTTTAGCCTTATATAAAATAATACAAATAATAGAATGATTCCCAGGAGGTGACTTTTTCGTGAGGTCTGTAATCAGTCTGGTATTTTTGATGTGGTCTGCGAGACAAAATTGGAGATGATGCAAGTTTTCCAAATGTCTTTTACATTTATCCATCACAGGGTTTAGAGTAAATTTAAGGAGGAGTTCAAAGGAGCTAAAAGTGGAGTTGCACTTCTCTGCACAGTCAGGTGTGTAGGGGTACTGGGGGTAAGTTTAAGAGGACAAATCTGTGTTCATGTAGCACATGTCTGTTTTAATTTGAATCCTGGACGCACCTCCTGACAGGAGCTTAATCAACAAATCACCTATCACCTTCCTTGATTCTCACGGGCACAAATATGGACTTGATTGGGACAGCTGGATTCATTTGACCGGATTTCGTTTTACTAATATTTACTTCATAGTTTCACAAGTTCTTCAATGCTTTCACATTATTCTGGGTGAGAGGAACCTAAGATACTCGTGGTTTGTGGTCCTGAGCTGACGTGTGTCCCGGTCTGCTGCCATGCAGAGCCTGGTAACCTGACTCCGGTGAGGGACAGCCCAGCCATCCCCCGCCTGCGCTCCGTCAACTCCTACACTAACATCCGAGCTGCTACCACGGCCCGCAACCTGAACAAGAGCCTGCAGAACCTCAACCTCAATGAAGAAGGTAAGAAAGGGGGCAAGGGATGCTGGGAAACGGAGCAGGAGGTCTGAATGAAGGCAGAAGGTTAAGTCAGCTAAATAAACCTTTTGTAATTAAAGGCTCTCCATGACACCGACTCTGAGGATGAACCGTTTTGATCAGTTGCTGACAATCTTTCAGTAATCACGTAAAGTAATGCCATGGATAAATGCAGCATCTTTTAGAACTGTGCTTGTTTAGTCGTGCAAGTATAGTGAAGCTTTTCACTTTCAACCTGATGTCTGCTTGTCGGGGAATAATTGTGGCCTTTCCCCTTATTACCAGCTGTGGAGGAATACAGAACTCAAAAGCTCATGGGTTAGCACAGCTACACATGAAAATGGAGCTAAACTATTAGGTTTGATTATTTTTTCATCACTGATTCAAATTCACTTCTAGCATCGCCACTGGCCAATGTCCCCTATGTATTTTCCAATTATGAATTTTAGTGATTGTATTCAAGGAGTCTGCAGGATTTGTGAATGACATTTTTATTTTATCTTATCATAGTCTTCATCAAATAATCATTTCTGAAAAAGAAACTCGACTAGTCTTCTCTTCAAAACCCAGCTTCAGGCTCTACATGTAAATTTTGACCGGATGTTTCAATATTATATGATTTTAGTTTCAACTTTGAATTAGCAAATTGATTTCACATCCCTGTGCGGTTTGACTTTCAGAAAATTACATAATAGTTTCTAGCCTGAGTTTCAGTTGCAATATGGCTCATTTCTAGTTCTTCATTTCTACCTTATTTATCTATTTATTTATTTATTTCAAAGCTCCTTATTTCTCTCAAATGGGAGTGAAACAAGGAGCTTCTGAAATCCTCTGTCAGAACGAAGGGGGAACTGTCCGTGGTGCTGAAGAGAAACCTGCAGCAGAATGAAATGGAATGGGAAGGTTTGATGCCGAGAGATTCAGCAGTTGTTTAAGTACAGTGGCTAGTTAAAGTATGTAAACACCTTGGAAGTTACTTGTTTCTACAGTAATTTTCTATAAAATGATCTGATCTTCATCTGAGACACAACAATTGACTATCACAATGTGCTTTGCTGATAACATACATCTTTATTGAACAAACTATTAAAAATTAACTAAGCTGGACAAATAAATACCGTCATTTCCGGACTATTTAGCGCACCTGAATATAAGCCCCACCCACTAAATTGAAAAAGAAGACAGATTTTGTTCATATATAAGCGGCACTTGTCTATAGGCCGCAGGGTCTACGACGCTAAATGTATTGGCGCCATGACGCTCGTATCCCCATAAAAATTCATACATTAACTGTATCGTTGTTAAAGCTGCAGGGTTCAAAGCGTATAAAACGAAAAGAAAAAAGTAGCTGCTTATAGTCCGGAAAGTAAAGCAAGTTAAAAGCTTGTTGACCTCAAGCAAGTCCTGTACTTTACTGGTTGAGATCAGCACAGCATTCAGGAGGATTTTTTGACCATTCCTCTTTCCAGACCTGCTTCATCCTATACATTTGTAGACTCATTCCACAGCTTCTTTATGGGTTTAGGGGCTGGAATCTGACCAGGCTACTTCAGAAGGCAGATTCTTTTCTAAGCCACTCTGGAAAAATAGTCATTTTCAAAGGGTTTGTGTACTTATACCTGGAATTTAATTTCTCCCAGAATGAACATTTACTGTAAAATATTCATTTCATTCTCAATCTAAAATGATATGCAAGACAGCGAGGTATAGTGAAGGCACATTAGTCCTCTTCAAGTGACGGTGTGACAACGGTTCCTGACATGTGTCCCTGAAGACTCAACTGAGACTAGAGTAACTCCCTCCATGTGCACACGTCTTTATTTAGCATGGAATCGCATTGTCATCATCATCACCATCTTACTTGCTTGTCGAATCCAATTTACCTCTTCTTCTTAACCCAACTGCAGCTGCAAGGATGTCCTTGTTTCTTCAACTGTGTCGCCTTCATTCTGATTGAACTTCCACATTCCTTTAATACGGCTACTTGCTGTTTTGGCATATCTAGCTTTCGTTTTAGGATCAATACTAATGTTTTAAATTCGTTTTTTTTTTTTTTCAAAGTTTGATTTGGGGAAATATGTAAATGATTGTAGTGAAGCTGGACCCCTTTTTCTTCCTGACACTAATTTCTAATAATGATTAATAATCCTGACATTCATAGTCACTTCACTATAACTTGGACTCCCGCAGCTTTTTGAGCAAACAACCTGCTGATTTCTGGGCTCCAAAAGCCTCTGTGTATCTGTCACATCCCAATGATTCAGGTGGCTAAAGCTAACTCTCTCTCTATCTCCTGCTGCCAGACTGAGCAATGCAGAAGTTCTGAGTAGCACTAAATCAATGGCACTTGGTGAAGTGCCTAACCTACTGCTGACACCATTTCTGATTCACATTCTCAGTGCTCACTGCAATATGTAGGGCTGTTTATCATCGGTAAGCACAGAGCACAGCAGGTTCCCATTCTCAACCAATATCCATTTCCGTGTTCAGCCTGCACTTTGATAGGAGGATGCATTGCGTTTTGGATTGTGTGAGTCAGAGTGATGTTTGTTGAAACCGTGAGTTATAACACTGCATAACTGAACCTGAAAGCTGAGATGGGAGTTATGAGCATGTGGCTTCCAAGCACAAGCACTGCCTACATTTTTACAAACAACACCTTTTTTGGGTGTTGGTTTTGTTCAATTATATTTTTCTTCAGGGATGATAACAGAATAAGTGTGTCCTTTGTTTCCAACAGGTTGAAATGATCTAATCTGTTGCTGTGCTTCCACCAGGTGGACCAGCAGCCTTCTCTCCTGGTAACCTGAGCACCAGCAGCAGCGCCAGCAGCACCCTGGGGAGCCCTGACAACGATGAGTACATCCTCTCCTTCGAAACCATCGACAAGATGCGACGGGTCTCCTCATATTCATCCCTCAACTCCCTCATAGGTAACTAATCTGGGCCTGTGGTTCTCAGGCTCCGGTTCTACTCCAAGTTTCACGTCAGCAGTTATTAATCCCTGAAAAAACTAATCTGTTATACATCTGCCACAGTAAACCTCTTTCAACACTGTTATTTTTGTTTAATAAATGAGTTGAACTTTCTTTGGGTAGGTTATGTTCCGCCATGAGCACTAAGCTAAAGCAAACGAACCAGAGGTGTTCTGTCATCAGGGATGAGGCTTCTCACCCTGTGAGAAAGACCAAGTGTGCCCTGCTTCGTGCTTCATGTGCATCTCGTCGCCTGCTTCAACTCTCAACCCTGGAAAGGCGGGTCGAGTTTGTGGAGAAGGTGCCAGGACAAAATGTTGTGGCCCATTCTGAACCCTTACTCGGAATCGAGGGACCTGGTTTCCTCTGAGTCGACGGCGAGAGGCTTTTAGGGTGCTTTCAGACCTGGGGCCCGTTTGTTTTGTTCCGATTCAGGGGCTAATTAAATACAGTTGTTTAGTTTTTCATATGTGGAGTTTGTGTTCAGAAGGCAACTGTCTGTAGCGGTTCAAAGCTGTTACCAAATACCATGAACCAACTGTTCTCTGATTGCTGAGAAATGAACGCGGAAGAAGTTTCCTTTTCCGTCCCCGGGAAAAACAACAAGCCCCTTTCACAGAGAGGGCGCAAAGCACAGACCGCCGCTGGCGATCCCATTCATGTATGTGCTACCGGCGCGAGAGTGGACCGCCCTGCCACCGAGCTCGGCGGCGGGCGAGATTTTTTAATTTCACCGTAATTTCACCGCGCTGTGACGACATCTCGGCACGTCCAATAGGAGAGAAGGGAGAAGAGAGAGAAGAGAGAAGCCTGCTTTGTCCAGATGACTGTGGGTTTGGTGAAACAGGTGATTGATGGCATCTTCAACTCCAACTCCACAATGTAACGATAACTGCAGCGGGTCCTGGAAGGTGCTTGTTTGCTTATTCAGGTGGACCAACAAACATCTCTCCAGAGCTTTCATGGTGTGAGATGTTCAGGCTACAGGAGTCATAAAGTGGAGGTGGATGAGATCTGTTTGGTGCTGGAACGAGGCAGAATGTTTTCCACTGCACTGGGACCTTGGGAGAGATGCTGCAGAATCCCACATAGCTGTTCCAATCAGCCCTTCCCTTTAATAAGGCTTTAACCCTTATTAACCCAGAGACAAAGCTCTTTTCAAGAGATGCTCTGGCCCAGACAGCTAAGAGCGAAGTCACCAAAAACAACACTTAAGTTGATAAACACAAAAAATGCTAGTGAGGGATAGGGCTGGGCGATATGGACCAAAAGTCATATCTCGATATTTTCTAGCTGAATGGCGATACTCTATATATATATAGATATTTTTTCTGTGCCATAATTGGGTTTTCCCCCAAAGCATTATAGCATAGCATCTCTGTTAGCTTCATTTTTTTCTGAGGCAAAGCCTTAAAAAAAGTCAGTTTTAATACAAAGCCTCGTGCCAAATGTCACACAGGTTCCTTTATTAACAGAGGTCTGCACAATATCAAAATGTATAAAAAAATGAAATAAAAATAAACTGCCTGCATATATAGAATAAAAATGCTTTTTGAATAAAATAAAACAAATATCCCTTTCCTGCATAACAATTAAATTAAAATACACTGTGCAATTAATACAATGTAGACAGTAACAGGCAGACTTTTCCACTGAGGTTGATAGTTGCGCAAATAACAAAAACTTTATGCAAATCTCAAATAAAACATTGAAGTCAATTTGTCACAAAATAAGCTATATAAAAATCTTTTTTTTTTTTTTTTTTTTTTTAAATAATCGATATAAACGATATTTTCTCGTACCATATCGTGTTTGAAAATATATCGATATATATTAAAATCTCGATATATCGCCCAGCCCTAGTGAGGGATACTGGTCCATATAGCAACATTAAGCACTAAACTTGAATTGTGAAATTTATAATGTGTCGTGCAAAACAAGCTAGATCATTTTTTTTTTTTTTTTAGATCACGTTTGATTGTGAGAGTTTCTGTAAAACCTTGTGTCCCATGTTAGATTCAGTTAGGCCTTCGTGTCCAGAAACTGTCATGGCACGTCTGAGAGATGAATAGGGAACATGAAGGCACCAGGGAGAGGTGGGGACCTTTAGGCGCCTCTGGGGAGCAGGAAACCCTCAAAGCAGAGTCGGGAACATGAAAAAGCTTGCAGGCCAAGTGGGAAGAGGGTTTGCAGATGTGCAAAGGGCATCGGAAAGAGGGGGCGGCGGCATGAAAGTGCTGTGGCCGTCCAGCTTGGCCTGCCCACTTACTGCCGCGGTCATGTGACCAGCGGATGAGTGAGTTAACGGAGAAACTGTTAACGCTCTCCACACCCAGAGGAAAAGGGAAGATAAGACGTGGGATTCCCCTTCCTCCTTTCTTTTCTTTTTTTCTATTTCCTTCTCTTGTGATTTCCCAGGCGGCTCTGTTGCAACCCAGTTTGTCTTTTTACTCAGCAAAATGTAAACTGGGAAAAGAAAATGCCAGGCTTGAAGAACGGTGAATTTAATTCCCCCCAAACGATGTAAATTATTCTTTTCAGCACATACTCTTTTATTTCCACCTTAATTTAATTTTGCTGGTTTCATTTCTTTTTCAGTTTGCTTATGAAGAATAAGTCACATGACCATTTCCTCCAGCACTTGGGGGGAAAAAAGTAATCGCTAAACACACTCATCCTCTTAAAATAATTGATGAACAAAAATGTACCCATCTGCGTTGCATTTTTTTTTATGCCGTTTTTTTTAAGGGGCCATACGCACAAAGAGGGGAAAAAAAAAGGCATGAAAATGAATCTTTGATGAGATGACAATAAAAGCCGCCTGGCACAGGACTTGCTTCCATTTCCCTTTCATGCAGCATATCAAACATTTGATGCTCGTTTAAACCCTTTTCAGGCTGCTTGCGGCCCCTCACTGCTGGCATGACGTTCCTGTATAAACAGGTTAAAAGACAAAGTGGCCCCCCGCCCACAAAGCTGTGCCCCGGCCTCAGCTGGACAAAGACCCGGCCTCCCAGCCAGAGTTTTAACGCTCCCATTGAGCTGCATGCATAAATAACCGGCAAGTGGATGCCGGCCACATAAAGACTCCATCACACCTGAGTGCAAATTTATGTTGTTGGCTTTTTCTGCGTTTTACGTTCTGTCGGTGCTGAGATTCTGCCCTGGGTTCATTTGAGACTTGTCTTGTTCTTGGGCTTGCACCTCCTGCTTGGTCTGAAGCCACGTCCACAAGACCCGCAGAGCTTTGTTCCTCATGTCACAGGAAAACTGCATTAACTTACTGTTTGATTTACATTTTCTGTTTGATCCCGTCTGACTGCAAACAAATACGGGGCTGCGGGGCCGCTGAGAGCTCCCGCCAGTCTCCGTGCAGCAGTTTGGAACAAATTGAAAGCAGAAATGCTGAATGCAGCCGCTGCTGGACCTGCAGGGAAGCAGCAGGACAGCAGAGCACTGTGGGAGGGCATCTTTGGAGGAGTGATTTATTGTCCTCCTACTATCACTTGTACAAATGCAACAACTCTGTAACAGCCACATGAGCATCTCTGTTAATCTGTATTGTCAATGAGGTGGAAAAGTACGCCACATGTAGCCGAGGATCGGTTGTACCTCAAACAACCATGAAGGAAGATTTAAAATGTCCAGTTATCCGGTTCAGCTTCGGTTCAGTTGTTACTGGATCAAAATGTTACACAGTTGCAGTTTAAGTCTCCCTCAAGGTAAAATTATATTATTTAATGTACAGGCAAACTCAGAATTAGACATAAAATCTACACCTTTGTTTTGGTGCTGAGTAGAAAAACTTTCACCTTTTGGAGAATAGTAATACTTTCCAGCAGCAGAGTGGCAAGACTTGGTTGAATACAGGTAGCAATACCTCTTGAAAAGTAGCACTACGTTTCCACACACGCCAGGAGGAATTAGCAATATTTCCCTGCATAAAATGCCCCATTGGGAACGGATGTGCCGGTGCACGAGTGACCACAGACCCTCGTGTGTGCTTTCCCTCCGGAGGCTCTCACCCCCCCAGCTCTGGCCAGAGGGAGGAAGGAGGGCCCGTCTGATCCTGGTGGCTCATCCTGGGGCCGTTACCTCTGCGGAGGGACCTGCTGTCTCAGGCATCCACCCACATCCAGAGGGGCTGGCCCTGGGAGTGGTTCAACCCCAATACAACCGGCCTCCCACATAATGTTATTAGGGCCTGAGCACTGACAGTGCGAACGCCCTATTGTATCTGTTTTTTGAAAAAAACATTTTCCTCGTTTTTTTTTTTTCCTTCCTCCTTCCGACGAAAGGAGGGCCTTTTTTGCCCCCCTAAACGTGCCCCAAAAGTCACCAAAATTTGCACGCAAGCCAGGCCTGGCGAAAAATGTGATATTTAATGGTTTGCATTAATGGGTGAGGCCTAATGGCTCAACAGCGCCCCCTAGAAAACTTTGTGCCTCAAGCCAGACAATACGTACATATACATACAGTTTGACGTACATGCACGAAAATCAGTACACACCTGTATCATGTCACAACTTAAAGAAAAGTCTCCTGGCGCCATGGCCAAAACTGAACAGGAAGTCGGCCATTTTTAATTAATCGTGTAATTTTGGCACAATTTATGTCATTTCTTCAGCCGCTTCTTCGCCCGAACCGTAACGTGCACCCAGGTGTGTTATACATCAAAATGTGCGTCTCGATCCCGCGACGATGTGCATTACTTTTCTCAGTCAAAAGCGTTGCCGTGGCAACGATAGACGCCAAAAAGCGCGTCCCCCCTTCATCTGATTGGTCCATATTTGATAGTTCCTACTTTCTGCCATAACTTTTGAATGATCCGCTAAATGTCCAGGCCTGAAGAATCTACATGCAAGTCATACAAGCGCTTCCACTGCAGCCTGAACGTGCACAAGGGTGCGAGGGCCCGTTCATCGCTGCTTGCAGCTTTAATTGGTATTTAGTCTGCTAAAGCATCGTCAACAGGAAAGACGTACAGGCAAAAGTGGCGAGTTTTTAATCAGATGCCACACCTTTTCAATGCTTGTTGGCAGTGATTCCTTCCTTTTAGCAAAACCTGCTTGAGAAGGGAGAATTTTCTCTATTGGGCCGCTATTTCAGCCTGTCTTACTGGCTTTAGGGGGAAAACTGTGGGCCTGCACCCTCTAATGTCCCACAAGGGGACCTCTGGCCCCCTTGTGGGACCTTCCCACCGTTTTGAACTCTCTCAACACTGGTTACCCAGTTGGAATCTGCTTTGGCTTTGGTTAAGCAGGTTTGAGGGATTCATGCACTGTCTGTACATCAGTTGTGCATTCACTTTTCCACCAATGACACCCAGCCTTTCTAGCTCTTCTATCTCCCCTACGATGCTCCCAGGAACAGTTGTCTCCCCATGGTGAGACACGGGTCCTGGTTGGATTCCTGGCTTGCAGAACGGTAATGGAGCTTCTGATGAGGTTCCCCACGGTGACGCACCCACTAACCACAGAACCGTTTCACCACTGTGTCAAAGATTTACTCCTGTTTGGTCACTTAACTTATTTCAGATTTCCTTGAGCTTGGGAAACGCATTAAAAGAACTTTGCAGATTAATAAGAAGACTAATTATATTATAATTAAATATTATACAGCGTTTTTTCCCAATCACTTCGTTTTTCTGTAGGTAAGTTAAAGTGAACTGAAGTTGGCTGCTTTATTTGTTTTATGGAAACTTTTGTGAGCCGGATAGTTCCCAGAGATGTCGGTGTTATTTCTGCCTGAGAAATAGCACATCGGTGTCACATCTGTAATAAGCACCAAAACTGTAAAAGCATTTTATAACAAAACCTTGTATTCCCAGAAGGAGAGGAGTAGGAACAACATCCGTCCGCCTCTTTATATTTCCGCGTGTGGAGCCTGAAATCCAAATGTGGCACTATATTTTTGGAGGTGAAACACTCATAGCGTGTGACACGGCAGTTGTGAAAATCGCCAAATTCAGTAAACAAAAAAAGCAAGAAGGGGCCCCTCTTCTTCATGTTTGATTGCAAACATGCATCAGTCTGGACCGAATCCCGGGCGCTCTGCATTCAAGTGACATTTTCTGCATCAGGGTGACATTTCTACTTTGTCACATCAAGGACATGAAATCACTTCAGCTTGTGCCGCTGCGTTTGAGGCATTCTTCCATTTGAAGAGCATCACAGATGTGATTTGGTGCCGCTTACACCTCCCCGCGGAATAGGTGTCAAATACGCTTCAAGAGGAGATCCGTCTCTGCTTTCAAACATTCTGATAACAATTTTTTTTTTTTTTTTTTAATGTTCCACCATTTAAAGCTCCAAAAACCACTCTGCGGTGTTAACAGTATTTTATGTCGTCGAGCAGAATTTGCGAGGCAATAAAAAGTGATGCAGGGGTTCATTTAGCCAGTGGTTAACATCTTTACAGCTGCACATCCATTTCACTCTGCACAGATGACACAAGTGTCATGTCAGGATGAGGTGCTGCCAGGTGGAGCAGGTGGAGGTGTGGCGGTGATTTGTGTGCACTTGTGATGCAACGCAATAATTACACTTGAGACGAGCCGCGTAGCAGCTCCTGCACGGTTCCCCCTAACCCTCTCTGTCTCTTTTACCTTCTTCTTTTTTCCCTCTGTGCTTTTTCTTTTCCTCCGTGGCCAATCTGGCACCAGGCACACTCGTCTGAAATAAGTCACACTCCAGTTTCCTTCCTCCCGCCTCCATCAACACACCCCACACCCTCCGGCCCCCACGCTGGACGGATGCCTTTTGTTTTATGGGATTTGTGTCTGTTTCTTAAAGCCGCAGCCCTCCATCTTTATTCCTCTGTCAGTGAACCCTCGTGTGTCTCTCTGCTTTGAAGCATGAGACCATTGAACCGCGCCAGAAATGCTCTCTGGAGAGGCGTGTCAATAATAGATTGGTCCAGTCTTCAGTTCTCCGCAGCACCACACCGGGGTTGCAGCTAAAGGGCCCCTTGGAAAAATGAGAAATGAAGTAAAAGCGCCGAGGTCAAATTTATGGGGCTGCTCGCACGGCCCGAACGACTACAACGGAGGAATGAAGGCGTCCGATTGATCCTGACACGTGGAGGGACATTAAATGGAAGAAAAAGTGATGAAAAATGCAGAGAAGGAGGCTCAATGAGAACAATGTGCAGAAACAAGTAAAGATCAGAACTAGAGGAGGGTTTGTTTGAGAAGTATTTCTCTGACACATCTGACAGGTGGAGGCTTCAAACTAACCGACGCCAAGGGCTGAATCTTGATGAAACGACAGAAGAAAGAAGAAGTGAGATATTAGAATAGAAATAATCGAAGAAGTTAAACATGAAGATCAGAAAAACTGAGAATAGTGACAAATGAAGAAAACTGCTGTCAGGAGAGAAGGCTGCACGTTAGCAGCGCAAAGCTGCGGAATGAGAGGCGGTGTGTTAATTAAAGGTGGGCGTCCTTTAACAGGGGAGGTCGTTGTCAAGCTGAGCACAGCCCTCCGATGTCTAACTAACTACAAGAGGGGAAAGCACACGAGCACCTAGCTCTGCTACTCTTGATAACCAGGTTGAGTTTGACCCTAATGTGGCCCGTTCTTCTTTTCCAGGCGTGTCCTTCAACAGTGTGTACACCCAGATCTGGAGGGTGCTGCTCCATCTGGCAGCAGACCCGTTCCCCGAGGTGTCCGACCTGGCCATGAAGGTCCTCAACAGCATCGCCTACAAGGTAAAGTGTGGCTGATCATCAGGCTGGAGATGAGAATCCACACTGCAAAAACTCAAAATCTTACCAGGAATATTTGTCTTATTTCTAGTTAAAATGTCTCATTTTTAGTCAAAAAATCTCATTACACTTAAAACACGAGTCATTACCTGAAAAATAACTT
Source organism: Cololabis saira (assembly GCF_033807715.1). Classification (NCBI taxonomy): domain Eukaryota; kingdom Metazoa; phylum Chordata; class Actinopteri; order Beloniformes; family Belonidae; genus Cololabis; species Cololabis saira. The sequence continues at coordinate 48,601,039 of NC_084587.1, forward strand.
ATTTGACCATTTTCACCTTTTTCAAGTACCGTAAATTTTCACTTGAAATAAGTAGGAAAATCTGCCAGTGGGACAAGATTTATCTTCTCATTACAAGCAAAAAAATCTTGTTCCACTGGCAGATTTGTCTGCTAATTTTAAGTGAAAATCTATTTGAAACCGGTGAAAATTGTTGTTTTTTCCAGTGATGAGTTGTTTTAAGTGTAATGAGATTTTTTTTTTTGCTAAAAATGAGACATTTTAACTAGAAATAAGGCAAATATTCTTGTTAAGATTTTGAGTTTTTGCAGTGCAGGACTTGAACCCAGTTTGTAGTCAAGTCCCTGTTAGGCTGACGGCTGACAGGGAATCCAGAGTCGTCTCATTTCCTCAAGCGTAATTTAATCAAGGTGTCACAATTGACTGTTTTTTCTCCTTATTCCCACACATTACCTTTCTTTTTTCTCTCCCTGAACATGGTTATACAATGAAAAAGATCAAATTTACTCCCCCCTCAGACCCCACTGGCACTTGGTTCCTTCAAAACACCATTACTTTTGTGCAAATGCAATTAAGGGCCAATGACTCCCCCCAGGCCGGGCAGAGCTGAGCTGTAACTCTGCAATCCACGACCCAAAGCCAGACTTCTGCTCCTCACCACCATCCAGCCACAACTGTTAACATAAGAAGCAGCGCTCCTGTTTCCACGGCTTCATCTACAACTGTGATTTTTGTCCATAGTTTAACATGAAGATGCGGTCAGCATCCGTCCGTCTGATTGGCTGGATGTTCCAGCCGCTGCAGGGTTGCTTTCAGCAGCGATGATGGATTGGGGCGGGTTGGTGTTGTCTGAACACCTGAAAAACACATCATGGAGGTGACGGTGTGGACGCCTTCAGGCGTCTCCTCCTCCCGAGTTAATGAGTCATCACAGTCGGAGCGCACGCTCATCTATTTCCAGCAAAGAGCCGAGCAGAGACGGCTCAATCACAGACATTCATCTCAGTTCAGTATTGTTAACATCGGCCTAACGGGGAATCCAGCTCTTTTAATTAAGATTTTGAATGTCAGATGTTATTGATTAGTAACAAAGTGAACAAGGTCAGCTGCTAATTAAAATGTAACTTGCTTCTCGGATGATGAAAGCAGGAAATACATTTCCTCTACCGCCCTCATGCCGGGCTGAGAGTTAGGGAGACACTTTCATTTCACTGTTGTCATTTTTACTCCGGTTATTGAGCAGGTTTCTACCTTTAGTCCACACACAACGTCGTGATAGAAGAGATGAGGTTTCTCTTAATGGGTTTTAATTCACCAAAACAATCCATTAGAACAATAATTCAACCCTGCAGTTCTGTAAACTTGAAGGAGAATGAGTGACGAGAGGAGATTATGTGTTCAGTTCAGTGGTTTGAATGATCTTCTGATCATTGGCAGGCCAGGACATCAGCAAGTATATAGCAGACATCTACACAATTTACATATTGTAAAGATGAATTAACACCTCAGTGATGGCAAGGTTAAAGTATAAAAGTACAATGTTACACTGCAAAAACTCAAAATCTTAACAAGAATATTTGTGTATTTTTTCGTCAAAAAAATCTCATTACCCTTAAAGGGATTGTGACATGAAAAACACATTTTTCTTGATTTTTTGTGTTTTGTTGGGTGTCTTGACATCAATTACACCCAAAAAACAACGAACTTTTAACATTCAGTGTATTGTGTGCTTTCTGGGATTTTCCGCATAACTGTGCAAAAACGGCGCACCTGGTTTGGTGGCGGGCCGTTACGTAACGGCCCGCTAAATCACCGCCCCCTCCACCCAGCTCCCTGCCTCCTCTCCTCTCCAGCGCACCATAAAGGCTGATTTATGGTTCCACGTTACACCGACGCAGAACCTACGGCGAAGGGTTACGCGGCGACGCGCAACGTACGCTGAACCCTACGGCGTAGGCTCTGCGTCGATTTAACGCGGAACCATAAATCAGGCTTAACACGGAGCTGTTTAAGAGCCTCTTTTGTTCTAATCACCGGAGGAAAACTGCTAAGAAGACCCGCGGCCACTGACTGGACTTAAGATAAGGGGACACTTTATTTACATGCCTTCATTTTTATGATTGTTTGCTGTGGTTCGCCCTGCAGCTTATCCGTGCATGCTTCGCCTGTCGCTCTCGGCTCTCCGACGCCGCTGTGAGCGTATGGCTGGAGGAGGAGGAGGTTGGGAGGAGGAGCGGAGCAATGATTGACAGGAAAGGGGGGAAAGGAAGCATTTTTCACGGCGCAAAAAAACACTAATAAAAAGCCAGGAATAGAGTTCTAGAGTGAAGTTTTTCTTGTTACACTCTTTTAGACACATTTGAGGGATGTTGGCCAAGACTTTTAATAGTGTTAAAAGCATGTTAAAAATGATGTCACAATACCTTTAAAACAAGACTCATCACTGGAAAAAACAACAATTTTCACCTGTTTCAAGTAGATTTTTACTTAAAATAAGTAGAAATTTTTTTTTGCTTGTAATGAGAAGATAAATCTTGTTCCACTGGCAGATTTTTCTACTTATTTCAAGTGAAAATGTACTTGAAACGGGTGAAAATTGTCAAATAAGTTATTATTCTGGTAATGACTCTTGTTTTAAGTGTAATGAGATTTTTTGGACTAAAAATGAGACATTTTAACTAGAAATAAGACAAATATTCCTGGTAAGATTTTGAGTTTTTGCAGTGAGCAACGAATGCTGCCTTTTAAGAGGGACGTCTTTTCCGCGGGAGTCCCCGCGTTTTTCAACAGGACATTACAAAACCACATTCTGCAGGTTTTAAAGATTCAAGGACGAGAAACGAGTGGGTTTTTAACTGCTTCAGTCCTGAATATGTGGAGTATTTCTAAAGGGAAGAAAAAGCGGTGTGCACCTCTCGGCCCACCTTGAGACCTGCTTGCAGGGACAATGACACCAAATAATAGCTGCAACTTCTCATCACTTGTTGTCCTCAATGCCAGAACAGCCTGTAGTGGATGTTAGAGGAATCATTAAGCATCTCAACTGTTTGGGCTGCCGGCCTGAAACAGAAAATATATAAATATCAACACATGAATTGAGCACGAAACATCCTGCGTTCAGACTGACTCCAAGAGTAAGTAAATAAAGTCACTGCATCATTATGTTGTTGTTTTTTTTACTATTTGTACTTTCTGCACTGTCCCAACACTTGATCTGCAGCCATCTGCGTGTTCGGCTGAGTGACTGTCCAGCCGAGTCAAGACCGGCTCTTTGCACTGCATGTGTAAACTTCCATCTCTGGCTGGTTCTCAGCCTTTAGACGCGAGCAGAAGCAGCTCGTTGCAGTTCTGTAATTAGCATAAAAATCAAATCTAAGGCAATCTCGGGCCGTTAAATGTGTTTGCTTGTGTGAACAAGATTTATACGGCACGGTTCTCTTTCACCCTGGCTTCAGTAAACAACAGCTCTGCTATTCATCAGTGGTGCTTTGCCTCTGTTGTCTTTATTAAGTTTACCCCCCCCTTGTGTGCATCCATTAGACGACACACGATGAAGAGCTTATATTACCTTCTACGCCTAATGAGATAAAGTTCCTGAAATTTGGGCAAACTTTGCAAAGTGCTGCACTTTTATAGCAGCGACACCGACCAGATTTCGGATAATACTCCTAATCCGTGCACAACCTTCATATGTGCCTCTGAAATAGATGAGAAATATGGAAATGGATTCAAAGTGTGCCAGAGATGAGCAGCCGTAATTCAAGTCGTTGTCTCCGCAGGCGACGATGAACGCCAGGCCGCAGAGGATCCTGGATTCAGGATCGCTCACCCAGTCGGCGCCGGCCAGCCCCACCAGCAAGGGCACGCACATCCACCAGGCGGGGTGAGGACACGTCTCACACACACGATTACGCACAACACTCCTGAATGCATCCTGTGTCCAGCGGGCTCGGTCTCGGGTTCATCTAGAGACGAACACTGTAGCATGTGAGGAGATCCAAGCAAACATGAGGGACAGAGTAGACAGAAATCACAATCAGGACCACGAAAACCTAAGAAACCTGCGTTGGATATCTCTTTTTGGAGTTTACTGGATCAGAAGAAGCACTTTGGGTATCCTGAGGTGTTTCTTCCGAGTGAGGAATCGGTAGGGAGACCAGTGCTGCGTCTGCAGTGTGGTCCATTGTGATGAAGAGTTTACTTTTTACTGGTCCAGCTATGCTCCGAAACCTTCCCTCTGGTCATGAGCTAGACTCTGCCTTTTTAGAAGGGTTGTGAAGTGAAGAGTCACTGCTCGTCCACATCAAGAGGAGTCGGTTCAGGTGGGTCAGGCATCTGGTTAGGGTGGATCCTGGGCGGCAACCACAGCCCATAATAGCACTGACTGCATTTACATGCAGTCAATAACCCTTTTAAAACCCGAATATTAGCAATAACCCGGTTTTGCACAGCCATGTAAACACCAAGAACCGCTTTGAATAACCCGAATTTGCTCATATTCCGGTTTTTAAAAACCCAAATATGACCCCTGGGTTACTCCTTTTAAAACCTGAATATTGGGTCATGTAAACGCCTAACGGAATATCCCCATCAAACAGAACATGAATTTGTTTTCTGCGCATTCTCTTTTCGCAAGGAATCTTGGTCTTTTGAGTCCAGGACGTACTTCTAAACATGGACAAACGCAAGACCACGTCACACTTTTGGAGTGAGGAGGAGACTAATCATTTTATAAATGTAATGAAGGATATGAACATTTTAGCATTTGTAGACGGTAGAAAGTACCGGGATAGCGAGATTTACAAGAAAGTGAGCGAAAACTTGCCCGAAGCAGCATTTGTTTTGAATTTGGATACAGGAAGAGGAAGCGGAAATGACGGGAATTCATCACGTTCTCCGTGCGTCGTTTGATGGAGATATCCCAAATGATTAATTACCATGTAAACAGGGTTAACCCTGTGCGCTCACGCATGGAAACTGAATATTCCGAATGTTTCAGTAACTGGAATATTAGCAATAACCCGAATTTTGACTGCATGTAAACGTAGTCATTGGTGTTTACATGGCCGTGCAAAACCGTGTTATTGCTAATATTCAGGTTTTAAAAGGGTTATTCATGCATGTAAACGCAGTCACTGATAAAGTCTCAAACTGAGCCGTCTCCAGACAGGGCTACATCAGGGAACCCATTAGAACCAGGAACTCCTGCTAGGCCTGCAGATGTAAAGTACTTACGTAGGAAAATATGTTAAGATTAAAGCACCAAGTGGAGAAATCCCAGCTTTTGACACACAGGCAGAAGATTGTCAGCATTAATATCAGATCACGTCAATCAGCCAGTAAGGGGACTGTACCCTCCCCAACCCTCGTCCCCCTCCTCCTCTCTGAGTCTCTATCCCTCTGTTGTTGCAGCGGCTCCCCGCCGATGCCCAGCACCAGCAGCTCCAGCCTGACCAACGATGTCCCCAAACCCCCCCCCAGAGAGCCGCAGGCCGCACGGCCTCCCTACACGCCCACGCTGGGGGGGCAGGCGCCGCACTCGCACCAGTTCCCCCGAACCCGCAAGATGTTTGACAAGGGACCCGAGCAGGTGAGGGGACAAACACCCCCTGCATGGGCGTATACGCCTCTGACGCACACGCTTGCAAATGGACAAAGTTGCATTGATTTAATGTTATTAATGAATGTATTTATTCATATTCTAATCATGTGTGTGTGTCTGTGTGTGTGTGTTCAGGCAGCTGAAGATGGAGACGACCCAGGAGGCCACAGGAACTACATCAGCGCGGCTCTGCAGACGGGTCTGTGCGACTGGAGCGCTAAATACTTTGCTCAGCCTGTCATGAAGGTGGGTGTCCCCCTGCTGCTCATCACACAGGATAATTTAAATAAAGCCGTTTGGCTTTTTTCTTCTCAGTCAGCAATAAAATGTCGGGCAACTTGTCATTCAAAAGAACCAATCAGAAGAGACGTCCAGCAGCGTTTCACTACTCGCATACAGGGACCACAATCTGAAATCTCAACCTAGTTCTTTAAGATCTGCTTAAAGTGGTTGCTAAGCAACAGAGGGTAAAGGTACCCAGTCACTGTTTACTTTTAGTTTCCCCATGAACTTCTATCAAACCTGCATGGTGGTCGTGTTGGTGCAGCAGTTTAGGGACTTACTGCACATGATCTCCTGTTGTATGGAATTTATTTTAAACATGAATAAATCTGCGGGGAGCCAATCACAGCGAGGGAGAAAGAACCTCCTGCTTTTCCAACGGGGCTTTCTGAATAATTGAGCTGTCTGAGCCCCATAATGTAACGTCCTCCTGAGTGAATTTTAAGATTAACAGAAGTGATTTTCCCAGTGCTGGGTGATGAAATTTGCAACAGTAAGTCAGCATCCCCTCTGTTTTTTAAGATGCAAAACATAGCTTGTACAACACATTTCTTACCCAGAGGCATTTGGAAGTACTTTACATCAAGCTTAAGAAAAGTGAAAAGTGAAATCAGATCCATCAAATACAGTAATGCTTCAAAGTTGTTTATATCAACATTAATACAATACAGCAGGAAATAAGATCAGAAACAAAAGTGTACATTCAAGTAATTTATAAAAGCCATTTTAAATGATTTGAAGTGGATTTTTATTTTATTTTTTTAAAGGGAAAAGAACAGCTTCAGTGTCAGTTTTAAACGCAGCTCCAGTTGGAGCAAATCTAGTCCCAGTGGGAGCTGATTCCAGCAGAGGCCGCCTTAATGGCTAAAAGTCATTTCACCTTCTGTGGTTTGAATCCTGGGCACCATTAGCAGCCCAGTCCCTGGAGGGCTGAAACACCTTCAGGCTCGTACGCGCTGTCTCCCACATCAGTCCTGCTCACACTCCGACACGATGAGAACGCCTTTCTACCTTAAACCTCAACAGTAGTGCAGGCACCTAAGAGTTTTAAGTATTGCAAGTAATTTTAAGTAACAGGTTCTCTCTCATAAGCAGTATTTCAATTCTTCAAAGATTGTAGATGTTTGTGGGCAGGAAAGATCTCCCACAGACTGTCATTTCGAAGGTCTTGCAAATATCTACAGTCAGAAGGAAACATCGAGTAGGAGCGTCTCGCAGTAGCTCACTCTGTCAGGAATAACAGGATTGAGCTTCTTAAATCTCACTCAAACATGAATGTTACTGTGGCAGGATGATGGTTTTGTAACAGTTATAAAGCAGGATCCAACAATTTATAGGCATATTATTCAAAAGAAAATAAAGTGTCATGTTTGTGATGACATGTTTGTCCAAAAATCATGTCATCACAATCTGGAACTATGTCAGAGCCACTTCAGACTGGTATTATCCCGCTTGTGCACCTTCAGCCACACCTTCCCTCACATCCTGCTGTACATTAGCAGACGGACACACAGGGCCGTAAAATCAAAAAAGGCAAAGCCTGCAGAAGCTTGAGAAGTTGAGTTGAAATGTTAAATCCACTCAATATAGCTGTTCTGAACAGAGCTGAAGGGAAATATCTGAAAAGAGACCTTTACAACGACCATTATATCAAGATGTTTCTATATAAACTATAGCTTTTATTGTCTTTTATGGTAAAAACTGAGGACCAGCCTTTAATAACTCAAAAATAAGCACAAAATGAGCACAGTTTGTAATTAGTTGATAGTTTGTTGCATCAAGCTGCTTTCAGGTCCAGAAACAGATTTGTGCAACAAGTTATTTGTTAATATTGATCTGATGTCATCTGAATTTCTATCACCATCCCACCTGTCGCTTTGAATAGTCAACCACGGTCAGGCTCCTGCAGCCCGAACAAGAGGGGCCCAGGAACTGATCCTTGTGGGACTCCGTACATCAACAGGGTTCTTTCATAGTCATCGTTGCCAACACTGACTACAGTATATACCCCTGCCTTCTAAATATGATGTGAGCCACATTATAACCATTAGTGAGAGCTCTTTCTCTTTCTAGACCCCAGTCACGACCCACAGTATCAAATAGTAAAATAAGAATCTAATAACACAGGACTGAGAAACTCCACATATTGTTTTTTTTTTTGGCAAATGCCATTTCAAAGAAGACAATGGGTGTTGATGCCTTGCTTTGTGATAAAGAAAGAGATGATTATTAAAAAGATGAATTGGATAGGTCAACCAGAGGAGAAAGAGAAAGTTTGGAAAGTGGAATTCAAATAAGATTTGCAAAAACTTTGTGCATGACGGAGCGAGAAGGAGCAAAGAGAAAATAAGATTTTAGGAAATATAAAATATTTACATCACACATGAGATGTTTGGAGGGAAAAAGTAGAGGAAGGTTAGTGTGAAAAACGGCACACACAAAGATGATGAAAGTCAAATATTTGAAAAGCAGCACAGACATGGATCGAGGAAGCGGTGGAGTGTGGGCAAGGACGAAAAACAGGTGTTGAAAGTGAAGCAAATCTCGGTCTAAAGAACACGGCATCCAGATGAACGAGATGAAAGGGAGACGGAGCGTGAAAGTGCAAAAGAAAAATGAAAAGCAGAGGGGGGACTGGATGGGATGAGTGACTGCAGGGAAGATGCAGGACGAGTGAGGGATTCGGCTGTTGTGAAAAATCTAAACGCTTTGCTGACAAAGATTTTTAGTGCTGCCACGAGTCTCTATTCCAGAGTTCATGTCGATCTCGGGGTATCCACAGGTTAAACAAAGTGTTCATTTGCTTTAAAGCCCTCAGCTGCGAGTGAGATCATAATCATTTGGTTATAAGTATGTTTTTGGCCACTTGTCATGTTTCAGTGATGATTTTTCTCCAGGATTGTGAAGCTGGAGGCTGCTTTCTTGTTTCAATGCGAGGCTCACCATGACACATGTTTGATGGTGTTTGTGCTGGTTTGTGCTTATTGCACTGAAATCTAGTACTAAGTATTCAGTATGTATGTAAACACCAAGAGTACCCACGCAGCGTGCTGCTTCTGAAAAGAGCAGATAGCACCGGTTCAACTGTGCTTTTATGTCACCTTTTCACATACCAGATAATTGATTTTTGATAACTGCAGGAATTCAGAATCATTCCTATCTGCATCTTGATGCATTTAAGAGTTCCATCCTCCTCCCTGCCTGAAAACCGTTTTTTTCCTCCTGATTAAAGAGCAGCACTTTGGCCAGAACTCTGGTCTAACCTTGGTTTTTGTTTGAGTCTCTTTAGTTTATCACACAGCTCTAGAAAAACCACAGTAAACCAAATATACATACATACATATATATAGTCTTCCTGCTAAAGCTGCCTCCTCTCCGCCTCAGTCAGGATGTATAACGTCCATGTGAGTGAATTACCTGACTCAAACCCATGCGAGCACGCTCTTCACGCGCCGCGCCGACAGCTGGTCCTTGGGTCTGCACTGCCAGCTACTATAACGTGGGTTGTGTTTCTCGTAAAAGCGACACCCAGATCGGTCATGCGATCACGTGACATTAAAGCTGCGCGTGGAGAGCTGTTTAGCATTCGGTGACTGCACCACACACTAGCTGCTCACGAGGCTTGTCCTCCGCTCAGTTTTCACCCTGACACGTTGTAAATAGATGACTTTAATAGATTCAGCTGTAAGCCTGCACATGTACTTTATATTCAACTTCATATTTAATTTACTGTTAAAATGAAGAGTTATTTTGTTGACTTTAAGTCAGCTCAGGTTCTGTAGGGGGCCATTTTTTTCCAACTTAATAAAGTTATTGCTTTTGCTACTGTCCCCATTCTGGATTGAGGTGATTAGATGTGATTGCATGAAGTGAGCGTGATGCACCGTCTCATTTTCTCAGCCTCGTGAGCGTCACTTAACATTATCGCAGCAAAGGTAAGACGAGATGGAAGTTCAGCCAGATTACTTGAGCTGTTGCAACTTGAGCTGTTGCAAAATAGCCTGATTATGCAACGCAGCCATCTGCAACAATGGTGTGCTCGTGTGAACACGGTGCTCAGGAGAGGACTGTTTTTTCTTTTCCTATTAACTACTGCTCACTTTATATCGGCGCGGCTTCATTACTGGCAACATGCATGGTAATCTGAGAAATAAAGCGCACGCCATTATGCAGGCGTGGGCATTTCTATGCCGTTGATACAGTCCGCCTGGCTTTTACATCAATATAATTCACTTTGTCGTCACCGCTCAGTTTTGATCCAGCAGGATGTATGGAGGCACGGCCACTTCCTGTGTCCCGCTGGTGTTGTGACGCATGGGCTCATTCCCATCACATTTCCTGGGATTTGTTTATGTACGTAATTATGCCGTTAAATAATATTGGTGTTCAAGACTTTCCAACAGGTCACTGGTGCGTACTGATTAAGGATACTTGATGTACATAAGCCATAAAAAAAAAACTTCACCTGATGATGATGATTTTCATTTATTCTCCTATTCAGTTTCAGTTAAACAGACTTCACTAAATATGTGACCTATGATCACAAACTGTACTGACCAAATGCCACGACTGCAGTCGACAAACTGTTGGCCTCCAAGCCTGCACGCCTGGCCTCATTAACACATCATCATAAATGCATGATCGGAAGACACGCCCATAACACCCAAGGTGCACTGCAACAAAAATGACGGACCAACTGGAACGACTGGTAAACCCACCAGCATGTACGGTGCTGGGGAGGGTCCCCAGGACCCTGTCCTGCATCACCACACCTGATTCTGATTAATGCTCGTCGTCACTTCAGAGTGTGTTGCTGCAAGGCATCTAAAACCTGCAGGACAAGGTGTCCTGAGCACCCAGGACCAAGACTACTCGGGGGACGGTGTCACAAAGGGTCATTTCATTATTCTTTGTGTTGATCATGCATCTAATGACGCTAGGGTTCACTAACCTCCCTCTCTGGTGGTGGTTTGTCCCAGTTGGGACTGGTTTAGAAGGACTAAGAAAGGTGAGAACACCAGCTTGTTGTGAAGATGTGTGGTGCAAGTCAACGGTTGTTTTTTTTTTTCTTTTACCTCCTCTTTTCTTTATGTCCTGCTCATGAAGGTTGTGGACTTTATCTTCCGGTGCGGAATGTATGATTAGCTGAACCAGTAAAACCCCACTTACTGTTTTTTACGAAGATATTTTTCCTCCTTCGGATGAACGACCCCACCAGGCCTGTACTGGCCATACTGTTTGTGTTGTCACTGTGATTCACCGTGTTTCAGTCACATGAACATACGAGGGGGGTTAGCTGCTCACTGGGCTGTGCTCAGGTTGGAAGAGGAGAGTCTGGGTAGCATCAGTCTACTGTTGGACAAGCTGTCTATACATGGGAAGTACTGTAACTACTTTGGTAAGATGAGCTTTGGCACACTGCAAAATCTCCAATGAGGTAAAGAAAAACCAAAGGCATCACTGGGACGCGTGAACAAAACATCTCTGTGATCATATGGTATCACTGAGCAGGTAGGGGACCATGGTAGAATAAAAGCAGAGCTCTCCAGAGAATAAACCAAACTAATAAAATGTTTGTTGTATTTTGTGCAACGCAGTGTCTGAGCTGAAACTGTTCTGTAAAACTAAATAGGGAATGATGTGTAGGTCTGTTTCAGAGCTGTCTGATGGATCTACCAGGAGTCACTGATGTGAAATGAGGTTCACAAGTCTCGTGGTGCGTTCAGATCCAGTTCTGTGCCATGAAAGAACACGATGCACCTTCATGTATTTATGATTTATGAGTCCATTCCAAATGAGCGGCACTTTTCCTGATTTTCCTGATTCTTCTGTCACGTTGTCATGAACATTAGCATGTACCAGGTTAGCTGAGGTCTGGATCTGTTTTTGTTTGTTTCTTTGAGCGTCTCACCATCTGACCTTCAGGTAAACTCCAAATGTTTTTACAACCTTCATCAGGATTATTAGTAGAAACTCTAACATGATTGCTTATGTCTTTTCAGCACACCTGAATACTCAAAACCTCTGAATGAGATTTCTTTCTTGTTGACTCTTTTTTTTTTCCCTGCGGGTCGGTTGGTGCTGGTTTGAGCTCCACAGCAGGTTCATATGTGAACAGTGAATTTTACAGATATTTCATGATTGCAGGTATTCTGAAAATACCTAAGACTCGAGCCTCAAAGATGTGCACAAGAGACAGGGAAGCGGAGCCGTGATCGAGTCAATGAAATGGACTTTTCCCCTCGTTTGATGTGTTTCGCTGGTTTTCATCATGTCTCACGGAACTCAAATTGAAAAATTCATCAGCTTCTTGAAGGTTTCGTCCACGACACCCCGCCGGTAAACTAATTATCCAGCGAAGACTCCAGTCTCTCCTGGAAAACAGAGAACCCCCCCCCCATCGTTTGTCATGACTCTGGGCACGGGGCCTCTTTTAAAACAGAACTTTAATCCTGTGACGTTAACACTGGTTTTCAGGGAAAAGGTGAGGCTCGTAGAACGGTGCCGTGTTCCCCGACGGTGACGCTGCCGTTCCCCTGGGGTCTCTTCAGCTCAGCCTGGGCTAAATCTGCCTTTCATCCACCTTCAGATCCCAGAGGAGCATGACCTGGAGAGCCAGGTGAGGATGGAGCGGCAGTGGAGGTTCCTGAGGAACGCCCGTGTGAGGAGGCAGAGTCGCAGCATCACACAGAGAGGTGGGTGTCGCACGCACGCTGAATTTTAATGCTGTGACATTTCCTTGCTTCCTCTGAAAGAAGGAATCCTTTTGTTTATTTAGGAGAGGTAGGTAATGTCACTTCACAGATATAGTTGGAATGAGCTGCACGGCGTACAGAATTCACTCACTTTTTAATAAATAATCAGACTGTCGGCTTATTCTGATCGTGTTAGGATTCGATAGACTGATTCATCCAAACTCATCGTGTAAAGGCGGGTTAGGTTTATTCACCAATGACATCTCATACACAAAGTTTAAGCTCTGCTGAGTGTTTGTGGTGCGAACGGCACCTTCAGAGCGCCAGCATCCCACTAGTAATAAAGTAAAGCATCAGAGGAGGAATAAAACGCACGAGCGGCTCCAAGGCCCTGGAGGAACACATCCTCCACCGAGGACAATACTCTTCAATTTTAGATAAATCGATAAAGATCTCCACCAAAATGTGATCATTTCTTTCTTCATTTATATTTCACCTCTTGACCGAGCCTCGTTAAACTCACTCTGGCAGTGTTTGTGAACTCTTTGATAAGCAGCACTGGGTTCATACTTTCTCTGCTGCTCTCACCACGGCAGAGAAAATGAAACTTAATTTAAGAAGGTGTCCGCCGGCCGTCGGGTGGAAACAGGAATCTAGAAAAATGTTTTAATGACTTCAGATGAATCAAGAATATAATTTACTGAAAACAGAGAAAACAGACAAGACTGGAAAAGTAAGGAGTTTGCAAAATTAATAAACGAGAAACTAACAGAGCACTTTCATCCACTTTTGAATTTTTGTTTAAATGTCATGTTGTACATGTTTAAAGTTAAATATATCAGTTTATATCTCCAGTGTATCTTGTTTTGTTGACTCACAAACTTCCTGCATTTCAAATTAAAACACAAAATGTTGGAAAGTTGCGTGGACGTCTGGGAGTGGCTCCGTGAATGAAGGCTCCTCAATCTCTAAAATCTTAATTTACTCCTCCGCATCACCAGAAGATTAAATGATTTTTTTCTCAGAGGGCAGTGATACCGCCGTCACAGAGCTGACACTCGTTCCTGTTTGCCTCCGTTTATGTTCTGACAGGACGTTGGTGCGACGTAACGCTCCCGGCTCATGGTCATCAAGGACGCTTGTCTGCAGGAATAGATGAAAATGAAGTGATTTTAAATTATAATTTTATTGATTCAGGAGCTTAAAAGAATCTACATTAGAACAGCAAAACATAACCAGAGTGAATGAGTCTTGTAACAGTGTGTTGTACAGCGGACTGCTGCCGTCGCTGTAGGTTGCAGTTTAGTCTGGGAGCTAATTTGCTCGTGTCCAAGTGAGTTTGTTCTCCGAGCTGGCAGCAGAACTTTGTCGGCCTGGTTGTAAATGTCCGCTTTAATCGCAGAGAACACGAGTTTAGAGACAAACAGATCTAAATCCACAATATCAGCGTTTGAGAGTGAGTTCCACTGTCTGTCGGTAGGTAGACACACTGAAGGAGTCTCCTCTGACGTCTCAGACAGACCTCTGTGAGGACGGCCTGCAGGTCTGTTTGGCTCGGCAGATGAGCAGCCATTTGAAGGAAAAAGCTACGAGATCCTTCAGTTCTGTTGAGGATTCGACGTCCAGTGACACGCTAAACCTCCACGGTGCAGCCCGGGTGTCAGCATGTGCTGATCCACAGTCAAGACACAATAGATTGAGATCTGTTTGCAGCAGGAAACGTGCTGTTTTATGAGTCGCAGGGCACCCTCTCTCACACACACACACACTCTCTCACACACACACACACACACACACACACACAGTCATTAAAGAGCTTGCAGTAGCAGCAAACACACAGAATCTCCGAGTGAAGCCCGAGCTTCCTCAAACAGAATTCCTAACAATTCAACGTCACTGGCAGCTCCCTCCACACGCACACACACCACAGCGCACGTGCCAGAGCGCAGTCACACGGCGAATGGCGTCAGAGATGAGGCTTGCTACGCACGCCTCTCCCTCCCCTTCCACCGCCCGCTCAATCATTGAATTCCCCCCACAGATTTTTGAAAGAGGTAGAAGGGTTGCCCTCATTCAGTCGGCTCCCTCCAGAGAGAGACGGGAGGAGGAGGGAGGAGAGGGAGGACGGCTGTGGGAAGACGAGTCGAGGAAGCTGCATGGCTAGAAATAAGAAGAGAAGAAAGTGTCAGAGAAAGTCAGCCGTTAATATGACTTACCTTCTCTTTAGTTGCTGGTGCAAACGCCGACTTGCACTTCCAGACGCGTAGCAGGTCTCACGTTTGCTCTCAATCAGCACAAACACAAACGAATCATTAATGATCGTCTCTCCCAGGTTCTCATGACATTTCCATCCATCGAATGTATTACTGATGGATTTTTCTATGTTTTAACTCATTCTGCTTCATGTCATCGCTTCGGCCTCTGGAGTGAGTTCATGTGGTGTTTCCATGACAACCCAGTTGATGATGAATTTGCGGTCTTTACTTTCATTAAAAGCTTCAAATCTCCTGCTATTGATTAAGCCAGCACTGATATTCAGATTATTTATTTCCTTTTTCTCTCATTTGTTCCTGCATGTTCATAACTTCTATCCTGGTTCCAGCTCTGTTCTCTCTTTTAAAAAGCTCAGTAATGATACAGTACTTGGTTTCTGCATTTGTGTCATATATGTTTGAATAAAAAAAAAGAAAATAGAAGCATATTTATACATACCTTATTTCTTTTCGTCCAGTGATTATTCAGATCATCCAATGTCTTGTGGGTCTTAGTTTACTGCAAACTGTTTACCAACTCCGAATGAACCTTCCCTCCATCATCCTGTTGCTTTAACTGAAAGTGTGCCAACTGTGTCTCAAAGAAACATCAGAATATATTTAATCTCAGGTTGTTTAAAGGTTTTCTAAGTTGAACTATGTGAGAACAGTTCATACTTTAAGTGAAACTGGATGTTTGTGAGAACTTCAGATCTTTTCCTCCTGTGTGACAGACAAAGTAAGGAAGAACAGACTGTTCCTACTCTACATGTTCTCCCAAGGCTTCAGCTCCATCCCAGGCTTGCGGATATTGCACATAATCTTACTGAATCATGCAAATGTTGAACTTATAATGCTGGAAAATCCTGCACCCACAGTTTTCAAGTCATTCAGTAATATTTATGCAGCGGTGCAGAACACAGGGAAAATCTACAGAAGCTCTGCAAGATAGACAGACTTGTGCGTTGGAGAGTATGCTAAGTGCAATCCTTCTTTCCTTCTGAAAGGATGAGCCTCCGTTGCTGCTGCAGCAGCTGCTGCAGCACAGACGGGCTTCTTTGATAAGAACTTGAAGGTGGATTGTTAGGTCGGACCTTACAGAGCTGAAGCAGCCGGCTGTTTGGTCTGGTTTCTCTGCGTCAAGCCAAAAAGTGCTGTCGGGCTCGCCCCCATCCTTTATGATCACGAGATCCAAAAAACTAAATTCAAGACACTTACAGGAGAAATGTTGGGATGTTCAAATCAATTCTGAAATGCCTCTGAGATGAAGGAAAAGGAAGCTCCCAAATTAAACAACTCAAGAACACTCAAATGGCGCTTTTGCATTAGTATAACTTCAGCTCGGTTCTACCCGTTTTGCGCTTTCGCACTAGGGCTGAGACGAGTAGAGCCGCTCCAAGTCGATACTTTTTTCTGTAACCATTTCAGTGAGGTTCTTTGCGGGCTGAGCAGGGACTATTTCTGACGTCACCACCTCCTCGCCACTGATTGGTCGGGGGGGCCTTCAGCGACTCGCGGCTCGCGGCGATTTTATTATAAAGCGCAAAACGTCTGTTTGGTGATCCAACTCTGAGGTGCAGATGTTCATAAACCTGGTGACTGACGAGAAAAAATTTAAAAAGCGATGTAGACGGGCTGTTTTTTTCTCAGCCGCTCCCGGCTCCAGCTGATTTCTCATCTGCGCCGACACAAACAAAGGTGCTGCGCAATCGAGTACGTCACAGCAGCTTCACCCCAACCTGCCCACTTCTCCCCTGGCAGTGCGAAAACACACGTGTGGAGCCGTGTAAAGCCGCACCGAGCCGAGTCGGGCCAAGTAAGTCCTAGTGCAAAAGCGGCAAAAGGTGCAGTCTCATCAAAGCTTGAAACGATAGAGTACAAAGAAATCATCAAGTCGGCAAATCACCCTTTGTTTAAGGTTCAAAGACTTAGATCCGCCGTCTGCCCGACAATTTCACATTAACCTGGTGAGCTTGCAGCCATTATGTCCTGTAGTTCAGTCGCTCAGGCTTTTTTTAAATAACCAAATACAAATACAGGTAAGCAGCTAGTCCAGTTCAGCTTGATCCAGTGTTTGTACCGCACCAGTTCACAACAATGGTCACATCAAGACAGGAAGCAGCTCCAGTGGTCAGTGCAGTCCAAGTTCAGATAATTCAGTTATAATGTCAACTGAATTCATAAATCCATGTCAGTCCTGTCATTAGGCTGAGACACCCATCCTTGATACCGACCTAGTTGATGTATGAAAACAACAGAGTGCAGAGATGTGACCACTAAAACATAAAAGAGAACACTGTTCATTGGAGAAAATAATTATGAATAAAAGATCCAAAATCTTAAACCAATATCCAAAAGGACTGGAACAGGAGAACAGATGACTGTCCTGACTGAACTACCCCAAAACCAAAGGAATAGTCCTAATTTAACCTCCTTTTCAACTGAAAATAGGACTTTGCTTTGACTTGAGAGGTGAAGAGTTGAAGTTGGAACTGGTACTCCTAACGTCATCAAAACCAAGGAATCCAAATTAAATGAATATTTGCGACGCTAAAAGGTGTCTGGACACTACCGTGTCATTTGAGTAGTCCTAGCTTGACAGTGGTTGAACTGCGGCTGAGGAATCACATTAATACGTTTCATGTGTGTAAGTACTTCAGGGGTTAGATACCAGCACTGCTTTGGTTATTTCCTGGAAACAGAATTTGTTCTTGCAAAGTCTGCACACGTCTCCTTACATGGTCATCCAGGTTTTGTTCATGCATCTGCAGCAGGAATCAAACCGGTGACTTTGCGGTTATGGAAAACTCCTTTCTCACAGCTGCTCTCTTCTGGATTTCACCCCTCTATTGCAGGCGTTTCTCGTCTGGATGATCAAATATTCATCAACCGTAATCCCGGAGTGCCATCTGTCGTGAAGTTCCACCCCTTCAACACCTGCATCGCTGTGGCCGACAAAGACAGCATCTGGTCAGAGACGGAGAACGCTGCACTTGCACACATTGTTTGTTAGGAATCATCCTTTCTGACCTAAAGTGTGATACTGACCAGGTTTTCCTCTGCCTGTTGTGTGTGTTTTAGCTTCTGGGACTGGGAAAAGGGCGAGAGGCTGGACTACTTCTACAACGGAAACCCTCGTTACACTCGCATCACTGCCATGGAGTACCTGAACGGACACGACTGCTCCTTATTACTCACTGCAACAGGTCTGAAATCTAACGCTCGCATGGAGAGAGTCAAGTGCAGGGCAAATGTTCACGCCTGCCAGCACAGCACAAGTCTTGTTTGCAGCAGAAACAACCTATTAGCTCTTGATTCTTACCTCCACAAACGCAGACAGATCTCTGTATTCATCACCATTCATTAAAAGAACAAAGTAATTATCCTCCGTGGCTTTATCTTCATACCACACAGTTCTGCAAGGAACAACTCTACATTAAAACCCATTCATTTTGTTTGGTCTTCACGGCGTAAAATTAAACTAAGAATGAATGTTGCATTTTACTGCACATCTCACTTTGATAAAACGCTCGGGGATTAATATATTTAAATGCCATCTCATCAAAATGTAATGTGCACTTATTCCGTTTTTCCCCATCAGTTATATACTGAAGGATACCAGGGCAGAGCATTAGTTATAAAGATACAGCATTAAAAAAGTAAAACGCACAACATAAATCAAGCAGAGACTTTTACAGGTTGTAATAGCTCCCTCATAAGAGTTGGTGGACATGTTTTATACTGAGCTCTTGGCTGCAGAGCTTTTTATGGTTGGACTCCTGCCTCATTTTGTTTCTCACTTACAGGATGCTTGCAGGGAAGGAGCTGTTTAGGTGCTTCTTTGTACTCTGTTTCTTCCAACTCCGTGTTGCGTGTTCTGAAAGAAAAACAAACTCTTGAACACGTTGCCACGCACGTCTAAACCCATTAAAAATGCAATTAAGACTTGACCTTTAACTAAGCTCTAACTCCCTTTTGTCTCTCAATCTTTGTGCCCGTGCTCTTCCCTCCGTCTAGACGACGGAGCGCTGCGTATCTGGAAGAACTTTGCCGACCAGAAGAACCCCGAGATGGTGACGGCGTGGCAAGGCCTCTCCGATATGCTGCCAACTACCCGAGGTCAGCCCCCCACCAGCTCCACATTAAACATCTACTCTTTATTACGATGTACCTCGCCCTCCCATACTGCCACAGTACTGTTCATGCTGCGGTGACTGCTGCAGTCCTGTCGTCAGACCCATCCCAGTCACCTCCACACCCCCATCTGTAGAGCAGGTATGACAGAAGTTTACTGCACTTATCCACCTGTCAAGTCCAAACATCTTAAGAGTATAGGTATATTTTGCTCAAAATTGATTTTGCAAGGAAGAAACAAATTACTTTATGTACTATTTAAGCCAAATTCATTATTAAACCTTCTATTTTTACACAAGCACAACTTAAGAAAGTTAAATTAATCCAGGGTGGAGCAAACCGTTGAACAAAGTCAGTTCAATTGTATTAAATATATTTCTAATCAATGCCAAAAGTAATTGTAGGACACTTCACATGGTGGAGACCCAACGATTCCGTCTGAGCAACTGGTGACACTGCAGTAGAAACCTCAACAAAAACTCAGCAGGTGGGTCAGTGAGGGACAAAAAGCAAAACTGCAAAGAAAAACACTCCCAATGTCCATGACGTCCAATAGTTGTGAAGAAATTAATAAACAACATAAAGGTTTAAACCACTGGGTTTCTAATATCTGTGAGCTGAATCAATAACCACAACTGGTTTTATAGTAATCAGTAAACAGCTGTATTTAACAGTGATCAGTAAACACAGCTGTATTTAGCAGTGATCAGTAAACAGCTGTATTTAGCAGTGATCAGTAAACAGCTGTATTTAACAGTGATCAGTAAACAGCTGTATTTAACAGTGATCAGTAAACAGCTGTATTTAACAGTGATCAGTAAACAGCTGTATTTAACAGTGATCAGTAAACAGCTGTATTTAACAGTGATCAGTAAAACAGCTGTATTTAACAGTGATCAGTAAACACTGGTATTTGTAAGTAATCAGTAATTACAACTGTTTTTGTCAAATGTATGCTTGCGTTAACTTTCTAAAAACCATTGGTTGTACACACAGACTCCTATAAAACATAAAAAACTATAGCTTTGAAATCATTGCTTATTGATTTAGTGTCACATTTACAACACAGCTGGACATGATGTGCTATTAACTTGATTTACGGGTGACATTTGCACTGCAATAACCAGGCCCATCAAACGGAAGGTCCACTCCTACTCTTGTTCGACCCAAATGATTCTAGCAAAAACCTTTTGAGGACAATATTTAAAAAGCATCATCCAAGCTGAATCAGTACCTCTCACTAGAAGGCTACTTTTCAGGGAAGGACCCGGCGCTCCATAAAGGAGTTGAATGTTTTGAAACACAGAATGATCATATTCTGAGTGGGTGACACCACTGTCAAAAAACAGATGTGGCATTGCCGTCACCGTGACTTTCTCTCACACCGGCCGGTCCATGTCCACAATCTGTGTCACGCTGCCTCCAAAAAACTAGTGCAGCTGAACTTTGTATTTTTATATTTCGGTTTTTCTGCCACATTAGTGGCAGAATGTGAGGTTTAAGTTGGTGGTTAAATTCTGCTCTGTCACTCAAAACCAATTTAAGACTAGCTGAAGGTGTGCTGTCAGCTGCTGTCATCACCTGTTGTACCGTCACATACCCATAATCATCCCGAGGGTCATGTTGAACCTGCTGAGGGCTGCACGCAGTGAGAATCACGAAACTCAGCAGGTAGGTGTTCTTTGTTCTTGTCTAGGATTCTTTAAATTGCACAGATATCGTTAATCACTTTCTGTTCAAACTCTGGAAGTTTTGTGGATCCGCTTTCATGTTGACTCTCTTCGCCGACACACTTCCATAATTCCAGGGAGAGTTATTCCCCGTTATGTGAACCAGGCCAGACGGCGACACTCGTCAGAGACTTGCACCCACATGTGTGTTGTTTTCCGCGCTACACACACTCTCCTGTCTAACTCTCCAGCGCTCCACATATCCTGCCTCGAGCGTTCCTTCATTTCTGGGCCAGGCATGTGTTCGAGGGAACTGTGACAGTCGCTGGAAACATTGTCTGCAAACACATGACAAACCTGTGCAGAATTGCAGTAATTAACTTTTTTGTAGCACAAATAAACATGAACTTATGTATGCAGCACTATTTTAATCAATATCAAGTACAGAAACTAAAAGATATATATATCTAGGTGACGATATATATACGCCCGTTTAGATAAATGGTATCATTTTAAGGCGACTTATTAGCCCCTCACTGCAGAAGTTCAGCCAGTCTTCTGAGCTATTAAACTTCTGTTACTACACTCCAAAAACTCCTTTCTAGGAAAAAAAAGCTTTGTTTCATGAAAATGAGTCTTGCTTTTTGTTAAACTGAGTATTTAGCTTTTTTTTGTTTCTTTTATATATGACAATATTAGTAGACGTAGGGATATTAGGCTTATTTCTAGAGGAGCTGGATAATTCTGCTCTCATTAGCCCACATCAGTGAGACATAACAGATCAAAAGATGTAATTAACCCAGGTGACCTTTATATCCCAAAGCCACAACTTGTTGGTTGGAGTTTTTTTTGGAGCACATCATGTGCGGAGCTGTCAGGATGAGTGACACCACAGGACTGCAGTGAGGAGACTCACTCAGCTCACATCACCACGGCCCGCCCAGAGACACTCTACCTCTGCAGATGATTCTCACATTGAATGTTTTCCCTGAAAGTTTTAAACGTCAGTGCGTACTGGTTTCCTGGGTGAGCCACGACGGACAGTAACTGCATATCTTCCTTCGCTGGGCAGGCGTTGAGAGTTCAGCGCTGTGTTTTGATTCTCTGGGTTTTTTAGCCTGGGCTGCATTAATAATGGAAAACTTGACTAAATATTAGAGAAGTCTCTCTTTGTGCTGCCAAAAAAGCAGCTCACCCTCGCAGCAGTTGCTAGACGACTGAGCGTTTCTCAAGGCTCCGCCGGCAGAGCGGCTCACGCAGCAGGACCCCCCTCACCACCCCCATCTCCACTGTCCAATAACATGCTCATGTGCTGTGTCTCCCACCACGCGTTTGTGTAGACTGTCTGGCTCGTTGTTACTTTGCTGGGTATTGTTTGGTCCGCCCCCCCCCCCCCTCCCTCTGGAGAGGCTGAACAAGGCAGCATCAACATGCTGATGAATTTTACATGAAATCATCATACCTCATCAGTTTTAGCTTTTATTTTTTTTTTTCTCAAGGATTTTATTTATCTTTAATTTTCATCCACAGACAAACTGATGGAGCATTGGCTCCACTCTTCCTCTTGTTTTAATTGTCTGCCCTGTGGTGAAGGGTTTTGAGTTCTGGGTGGTGCGGGTTTGCAGCTCCTGGTAGCTCCGCTCCTCTCGCCCTTCTCATGTTGGAGGCAGCCGCCTTGTTCATCCCTCTTTCGAGTGCATGTGGATTAATGCTCGGGGAGTGACGAGCAACACTCGCCACTTCCCCAGTATTACGGTTCTCAGAAGTGTCTGTGACTCTTTGGGTCAGCATGCACAGGGGGTTCTTGCTAATGTGTTGCTTGCTTTTGTTGCGTTCTTGCTCTCCTCCCCTCCCCTCCTCCACCTCTCCCCCTCCATTTGCTCTCTCCTCCTCCTCCTCCTCCTCCTCCTCCTCCCCTGCTCGCAGGTCTGGCCAGAAGGGTTTCCATCTATCTTGACAGGAGTAAGCAAGGAGGTGAGTGTTGCCATTCTCTTCCGTTCTTCCTCGTTCTCAGAGCAAAGGTGCTGCACTAAACAGCTGGGAAAGTGTCTCTTTTTGTTGGTGTATTTCTTTAATTCCTTTTCCCCTCATCCCCGACCCCCCACCATTGCTCATCCATCTGCCTGGTGTCTGTTGATGCCCCATCACACCATCCCTGGCACTCACTAAAATGTCGAGAAGAATCTCAGGGGAAGAAGTGGGCTTGTTATATTTACATTAGGGATCATATGTAGTCTGCCACACTGAGGGGACACGTCTCACCGGCGAGCTCTCAGAGCAGCTCAACGTCAAATGCAGAAAAAGGATACAGAGCTGTGTTCATTTTAACCAAACTAGGCACATTATTTGTCAGCAGGTAACTTCTGTCCAATTCATCTTAAAGAACTTTACACAGAAAACTAATACAGTCCAATTCTGCCCAACCCCGTAGTCCAATTCATTGTAATTCAGGCATAAACCGATGTATTCCTGTTCATAATCCCACTGATTCCAGGATTTGTAATTCCCATGAATCCAGTACATAAAAAGCAGCGTTGCTAAGGAACAGGCCGCATCGCAGCTTCACTTTGGTGCAGTCCGATCATCCTGATCAAGCACAAGAAAGGCCCTGGTTAACGGGGAGATGAAGCCTCCGGCAGAGCCGGACAGCCATCTGCCTCGGCCGGCCGGGGCTCTCAGATCACTGGGAAGAAACACGGACATTAGTCTAGAGCTCTCTGCCCCTGAGATGCAAGGCAAAACACTGTTAATAGCAAGTTTGTATGTTTCGTTAATGTTATCCCTAATCAAGCATGGCCTCTTCCATGCTGCTCTGAACGGTCGAGATGGCGTGTGCATCCTGAACACTAACCCTGATCACTGAAGGTTCAAGCACGGAGCCTGCAGTCTTGAGAGGGAGCTCCTCTGTTGGGAGGATGTGGAACTACAAGGTCCTGAAGAGGAAGGCAGGCCCATAAGGTCTTCATATGTGAAGACACGAATAAGAAGCTCTGTCTTAACCTTTGAAATACGGAAGAGTATTAGGGTCAGGCAGAAGAAAAATAAAAATATTTTAGAGGTGGATGATTTTTTTTTCATTATGCACTTCGAGAGAAAAGTCGAAATGTCGAGGAAAAAAGTTGAAATGTCGAGAATAATGTTGAAGTACAATTTCGAGAAAAAAGTCAAAATTTTGTGAATAAAGTTGAAATGTTGAGGGAAAAAAGGCAAAATTTCGACTTTATTCTTGAAATTGTACTTGACATTTCCACTTTTTTCTCGAAGTGCACATAAAAAAAAAATCTTCCCCTCTCAAATATGTTTTCTCCTGCATGGCCCTAATGCTCTTCCGTATTAACAGGACATCATTGAAGGGAGACTAGGATTGAGGAAATATGATCTCTGGTGCTGATCTCCATCTCAACTCTTCTGCAGCATCTTGAACCTGTTGGAGTTACTTCAGAGTTTCATCTTAGGACTTTATGATAAGGAATTGCTCGAGGTGACGAATGCAGGGACTTTTCTGCATCACTTTGGGATAATCTTAAGCACTTCTGGAAACGTCATGTTGTTTTCTCCAGGTTGTACCAGATGCCAGAGTAATGCTATCTAGAGTAACTAGAGTACTAGATAGTACTCAGCCATGTGTCCAACTCAATCTAACTATATTTAATGAATTGGCTCTAAAAAGACTACAGGTGATGACTTGGTGAAACATTGCCTTGTGTTTGAGTCCAGTAGCAGGTTGTTGGACTTGAGCCAGAGCTGAAAGCATCAGACATCCCACCCTTAGGATGAACCGCTGAGAGGGTCGCTCTTTAAGTGTTCTTTAATTTCTTTATTTCAGCTCGATTGCACACCACTCTCACCTCACCAGCACATGCAGACGTTAACTATTAACTCACCTGCACATATTTATTATTCTGTTTGTGGAGATCTGACTGTTGGCATTTGAATTAGTGATGCTTAATTTGCTCATTTTGACTAATATCTCAAATCCGCATTAAAAAAAAAAAAAAAAAAAAAAAAAGAAAGAACTTTCACATGCATATTTATTTAAAGCGTTTGTTAATTTAGGGACATTATTTAAAATCACCTCAAGTAGCTTATGTCTCGTATGAAAGAAATACAAATTTACACACCAATTTCCTTTGGTCCCAGAGGCGTCGGCATTTAATTGGGAGCACGTAGATGCTGTGTTACTTTAATAACGCAGCGCCACCCTGTCTGTCTCCCTGAAGGGATCAGCCTGTTAAAATCACACGACTGTGGCTGGCAGCGGCTCAGGGGAGGCATTCCTGCTGCCGCATTCACATGCACAGGCTGTTACTGGAGGTTCACAAAACGGAGGATGATGGTTTCCCTGGAAAAATGGGGGAAACCTAAAGAAGGTTGGGTTGTGGAAGCGTTAAAAGAGCCGAGCAAATAGTTGAGATTTTCCTTCTTGCTGATTGCTTGGAGAATCAGTCTAATTAGGTTCTGAGCCTAGAAAGGTCCGGCAGTTTTGTGTCATTAGTGCATTTACAGTCTTTTTATCGCCGTTAGTTATTAGAGGGTAGGATTCCTCCCCTTCCTCATTGTGACTGCTTCAGTGAAAGTGGGGCGGTCCTCTTCTTATTAGCTGTAGGGAAGCTCACTTGTCCTGCTCTACATTTGGCTGCACTGCCTGGTGCCTTGTTAACATCAGGGCTCGGGGAACGAGATAAATCCACATCCTGGAAGTCTGCGAGGAGCTAGAAAGGAACAAGAGTTGGAAGGTTGAATAAAATGAGACACAAAGCCTGGGGGGCCTTTTTTCTTGCTTTTTTTTTTTTTTTTAAACTGCAGCCTTTCCGTGAATGCAAAGCAGATGGTTTCACTGCTTCGTGGGTCAAGTGGCTGAAACCTTCACTTCCCAGCGAGATAATAGTGAAGGAGGAACGTTTAAACCGTCAGGCTGGCAGTTTTTTTTCTTTTCTTTTTCCTCTGCTTTTTTGCATGATTACAGCCCCTGGCAAAAAAAAATATATATATATATACATATATGTGTGTGTTTATAAATGTATGTGTATATAATATATATTCCACCACCGCTCTGACAATGTTCATTCCGCTCTTTTATTCTGTAGAAAGGTTATGACTGAAAACTATATGTTCTGATCCACTCAACATTTGGTAAAACCTTTGCCAATTCATAATATGGCTTTAATTAATTCCAATCAAAAACAAATCTTTAAGCACCTTTTGATATTTTTTTTCTAAATAAAACTCCTGCACATGTCTAAATATGTAATTTAGCAGAGATTTAGAATAGTGTTGTTGCACATGCAATCAAAGTTCCCAGTAAGCGGGATATGTCTGTTAAAATGGTAGAAAGAATTATACAATTCGTTTGACAGATAAAGCCAGACGACGAGGAGTAAAGTCCTAGTTGTCTTTTCAATATTTTTCATGACTCCATTATTTTCTTCTGTTTTTTCTAAGCAAAATGTCATTAATTACATCACTTTAATTTGATTCATTTTTGGGAATCAAGACAGAGTGCTCAGTTGTTAAATAGCATTGTGTGATAACTGTGGTTTGTGGTGGTGTTTTTCTCCCTCTCTCCATCTCTAAGTGTGGATATTGGATGTTTTTTGACTGAGGTTGTGATTTTGTCTGGTTGGAATGGAACTAACTATTAGTCTGAAATAGAGTGAATGGACCTAAAAACCACCGCTTCATCATTCTAGTGTGGTTTTTGTTCAGTACATAGTGACATTGATTGTGTTTGTAAGACAAGTAAGGGACAGACGGATCACTGGTTCTTGTTTTATTTATTCATATTTCCCACGATGATGTCTTGACTGTGTGGGTAACTAAGGCCCAAAGGTGTCTTCCAGGAACGTTTCCCTGTTTTCAACTTATCGCTGTCAGTCCGGGGCGGAGCTAAAGAGTTGGGTTTAAAGTTACACATCTGATGGTCGTGATCCCAGAACATACAGCACATGTTTGTGTTTGAAGCCAGGGAGGATTTAGTTGCTCGAACTGGAAGATAAGAAAAGGAGAAATTTGGGAAATGGTCAGAGGGGAAATGGGATCCAGATGATTTAAGTCACAAAGGAGAGACAAGAGCCGAGTGTATTTGTCTATGTACAATGTTGTTTTTTTAATGTTTCTGTGTTTATCATTATGATCAATTATGCCCCCCCTCCCTTGTAATTATGGAGCAGTGTCAGAGCTAAATGCTTTCTTTGACTTTCAAAGGTAAATTGGGACCCATCAAGCTTTACATATTTCATGTGCAGCTCAGATTTCTGATGTAAATAGGGATCATCGTGAGCACAGAGAGCAAAAACTCGTGCGTGATTGACAGTTTCCTTCCAGACCTCGTCTCTTTGGCAACAGTCACTCGTGGAAGCATTAAGTGCAGAAGCAGTGAAATAACACTTTAGTCGCTTTTATAGGCGGCACACAGTCAAAACAATAAAAAAAGGCTTTAAGTGGGTTCAAGCTCCTTTTTTTTGTTTTTTAAGAGGTCATTAGTGAGCAGCTAATACGTGTAAACTTCTTCCTCGTCATTTCAGTCCCACTGAGATCAGCTCTGATTTTGAAGCTTTGCTGTCTTTGTGTTGATTGTAGTTGCAGCTCTATGCTGTTTACGTTGTGAAACACAGGCTTAGTTATAAAAACAATACATTTTCATACAAGCAATTGCCCAATACAGACATGAACCTTGTATTGTGATCTTTTGAAGGTGTTTGTATCGTCACTAGTTGAGCTCTTCGTCCTCGTCTCGAAGTTGCACTCTCATTGTGTGACTCGTGCAAGTTTCAGTTCTGCTGAAGTGGTTTGAGATTTCCCTTTGGGATTATTCAAAGTGATGCGAGAAATCTTCTGTCCAAGATAATTAGGTCAGCAAGTCTTACTGTCATGTTGATTAAGTCTTCAAGCAAGCGGGTCAAAAGCTTTTTCCCTCCCCCCTCCCACTGGTGGGCCCGCGCTCCTAAAGGAAAACAGATTTCACAGCAAGGAAATCTACCTGTCAGTCAGCGCGCTCCCACAGGAAGATGTCGCTGTCTGTTAGAGGCACATTCACGCTGGGTAACTTCCCAGGAATAGCAGCGGAGTTGATTACTATTCAGAGCAGGATGAAGGGAAGATTCCTAAGAAACGGAGCGAGAGACGAAGCAGGTTTAATGAGCTGCAGTCGATGGAGTAGCGAGGCCATCACTGGAGTTAATGATGCAGAATGAGACTGCAGAGGAAGGTGTCCTCTCGCCAGAGAAGAGGAACGTCAAACTAATATGTTCGAGCACAGAAATAGATGAATGAAGATATAGATATCACGCATTAATGAGTGCTTCATCGCATGGGGGCCGACTGTTGACGTAGCCAGCTCTTAACCCTGTTTAAAAAACGATGATTGTGCAGACAAAATACCATCCACTAACAGTACTATTACTGGATACATATATGTACTTATTTTGGAAAATATTGAATCTCACTGGAGAGGGTAAAAGAAAAGGCTTTTGCAGCAGAAAGAGACTTTGCAGAGAGCGTATAGAGCATCCGTCTATACCTTCATCTCTGTAAGGTAAGATTTAGCGCTGGGGCTGTTGCAGCAGCCGCTTCTTCTCACAGCTCAATTCTTCATGTCCGTATTGATTTCCGTGTGGGTAACTAAGGCGCGCTTGGGCACCTTAAAGGTTTCCTCCGAGGGAGAATTTTCCCCCGTTTTCAGCTTAGCCTTGTCGGTCAGAGCCGAAGAGCGGCCTTTAAAGCTTCAGATCCAGTTGAGCGTGACCCCTCAACCTGCAGTGGATGCTCGCGGCCCAAGGCAGGAAAGATTCAGCTGCTCCAACTGGAAGATAAAAGGGGACAATTTAGGAGTGTGGTTGAAGAGAGTAAACGATGTGAGTCACTGAGAAGAGGGAAGTGTGAGCTGAGTGAATTTACCAACCAAGCAAAGCAAAAATGGTTTTGAAAGTCTCGGGTCTTCTGTGTGTTGCCTTTAAGCGATGAGTCTCTGGCTGTTGGGAGTCATGGTTTTATTAACCTGGGTTTCCACATTGAAAGGCACACAGTGCATCCTTGTTTTAACCCTGAGTGCCTTGCTCCAACACTAATGTTGTTTGAAGTGGGACGTTTTCACCAAACTAAACCGCTTCCTCTCAAATCCCTTCCCTTTTGGTTGAAGTGTCTGTTCCAGAAGCCTCAAAGCTTCAGGCTGTCAGGCCGTGACAGGGGTGACACACGTAAAGATACGTGCACACACACCCACTCCAACGTATGCTCAGTTTAGAATCACCAATTAACCTGACACGCACGTCAGCTCTGGGAGAAACACCTCCCAGTGGCGGGGAGCGCTCCCCGGAGAAGCCTCAGCTGACGTTTGAACCAGAAACCTTCTTCCTCTGAGCCGACAGAAGAGATGATTACTGTAAATGTATTCTGAAATGCACAGAAGTGGTACTGTCGCATTCATTTCTCCTTACCAAACATCTCTGTCGCCTCATCCTGCTCGATGTTTCACAGAATAAATGCAGACTAGGACACTCGGGCGTTAGGAGTATGCAACAGGTTTACCTGTCGTGTGTGTTGTGAGGAGGAGGGAGTTGACTGAGGACTTAGTCAAGGTCAAGTGCATTCAAGCTGGTCGTTCCAAGGAGGACGTTCTGACTTGTGGGAGGGGTTAAGTCAGGGTCGTGGGGTAATAGAAATGGTAGTGCTCTGGGTTTTTGTTGTTTCTGGGTTGTTGTTTGTTTTGTTTTTTTTAAATCAATGCATGTGACTTCTACCAGAAATGGCTTACCCTGCCTTTAAAGCGCCAATCTTCAAGAGCAGCCTGAGCGAGGTCAGATAAGCCGTTAAACATCTGCAAAGCTGCAAACATCCCAGCCCTGGCATGATAGCAGTTGGGCTGTTGGGTCCTGTATGTGAGCGGTTCTGTAAGGCAGACGCCTGAGGCCAAGCTTTAGGTTAGACCTCAAACCTCTTCAGGAGCCAAAAGAAGTCCAATTGTCTTATATTTAAAAGTGTAAAGGGACCTGCTAGAAAACTACCGTGTTTGACTGGAAAACAAACTCTAACTCCAAAACAACAGTCAGCCAAAGTGAAACCTTCATCAGGAGCCCGAACAGAGCTCCGAGAGCTTCATGTAGAAGAGAGAAAGACCTGTAGGAACTTTTTAGGAGACTTTGGCGCATTGAGTGCAGGAACACCTAAAACTCTAATCCGAAAAGAAAATATGGGGCACGTGATGATAATTTAAAGGGGACCTATTATGGCCTATTTATAATACCTATACCTATAATACCTATTTTAAACAGGCCTTGAATGTCTTAAAAACATGTTTTGATGGTTTTTGCTAAATAAATTAGAAATTCAGCCTCTGAGGAATGCCATTTATTTATTTATTTTTTTTGCACTTACAAACATACAAGCATCGAGAAAAAAAAGCAGTAATAAATCAAAGTTAAAATGTGCAGGAAAGAATGAATCCTGACTTATAAGCGACCCTCCCCTCTTAAACCTACAATAATTATAATTAACACTTTACACCCCCCCCCCCATCCCTACCCAAAATGCCTTTATCTTCCCATTCTCTAACCTCATTATCTATGCGGGATTCTGAGTGGGCGGGGCTATGATAATGAGGCTCTGTGCTGATTGGCTGCCTGAATGACGCGATACACCGCTATGAAAAAATGGTGGAAGCTCCGGCCGGCCAGAGTTAGTTGTGTGTGTGGTTTCACGCATCGGAGGCCAACCTATGTAAATCGCTCCCGTCGTTACGTAAAGGATGGGATCAGAATCTTATTGGCTCGTAGATCCACATCAGACTGGACGGCTCATCCGGGCGGCTGTACAGACACTGCAGAATTTGGTTTCTTTCCTCCTTCTCTGAGTTGGAAGGCTGAGGGGAGACCACTTTATATATGTTAAAGCAAGAGAAAACCTGTTTTTCATAATAGGTCCCCTTTAATATAATAGGGCTACTATATATTCTCTATGATAAACAAAAACCAAATCCTAATTGGACTCTGAAGATTCTCGGGGAACCATGATCTGGACATCTGAGTTCCTCCAGAAACATGAGCTGGTTGGGCTGAAAGGTCCTGAGCTCGTGTTCACCGCTGACTGAGACAGTTTGAGCAAAAACCTCCTGGTTCTTTGTCTCCTAAACATGATCAGGCCTCTTAGTCGCACCTGGAGACGTTACAAACGGCCACAAACGTGCTCCAGGCCCAACATCTTCTTTATTTTCTTCACTATTTAAGTCTTTGCAAGCTCATTTTCATTCGTTCATATATTTATCATGTGACCTTTACTGCAAGTATTCAGGAAAAGTCGTCAGTTCTCAGTAAGAAAGATGTGTCGATAAATCATTTCTTGTAATATGCTTCAAAGGTCAAGAATGTACGTCCAACCTCAGCCCCGTCCTCCGCCAACATGTCTCATGCCTCTGAATTCATTTGTAACACCGTAAAGACGGCACATCAGCAGTGAGTGTGTGAAACAAACTGGAAGGTTAATCCATCCGTGTTTAGGATGAGAGTCACGCGCGGGGATGGTTCGCTCTGTGCTGAGTCAGCTGAAGATCCCGTGTGTTGTAAACTCCAAGGATTTCTCATCAGCGCAGCGCGTAGGGCGCCATCATGGCGCATAAAGAAAGATTAAAAGTGTCTCACTCACAGTAAAGTTTGATGATTGTTCCTGGGTTATTGTTGAGGAAAGCTGCGCTCCTCCGTGCCGTTGTAACCCAGATTCACTCTGCCGAGCTGGCATCTTCAAAGGGAATGCCGCGCGTCTCCTCACAGCTTGCGTCTTCTGAAGCAGCGTTCCCTGCAGACGTCTGCGGCGTGAGCGGCCCGATGACGTCACGGGGGTGGGGGGGGGGGCATCACAGCCTCCACGTGGGGCTGGGCGTTTTCAGGCAATCCGGGGCGGGTGACGCAGGCAGGGATCGGTGGAAGACGGTCACGACTCACGAAGGCGGATAAATCACATGTTCACTGCTGTGAAGCCCCGGGAAGAGAGAAGCCCCGACTCTCTGCACTTCAGACGTTTGTGGAGGGAGCCAGGCGGGTTGAGAAGACAGAAAATAAAAATAAAAAACCCGGAGGAAGTCTGTCAGAGAGGAAAGAAAGTATGATGTGATGAGTTTCTATTGGACCAAAAAACCTTACAGACTATAGATTATTTGTGCATCTTTGTTTAAAACAATCTTGTGGGAGAAATGTGCCATCAATCTCACTGAAAATGGAAATATTTTCTAAAATAAATATATATATATATATATATATATATATATATATATATATATATATATATATATATATATATATATATATACACATACATACATACATACATACATACATACATACATACATACATACATACATACATACATACATATATACTGTACACACATATGGGTGGGTGGATGGATGGGTAGATCTATAGAGAGAGATGCTCTGAGGAAGTCATTATGTGAAAAGTAGGAATGTAAATGTTATTTGACTGGAGTACATTTCTGGCATGTTTTTCTTTCTCCAGATTGATTAAAAAAAACTTGAGATTCTCTCAAAGAAAATGGTTTTTTTTTTTTGGTTTTTTTTTAGTCTTAAAACCTTCAGTTTTAAAAGTGAGCATTAAGCATCTTTGTGAGCCTCAGACGAGACATAATTGTTTTTCTTTAGCTGTAATTGTACATTCCACCCTTATCTTCATCAATATTGGAGAATTTAAAAAGCTCGGGCGTATCCGTCAGCGTGAAAGAGAGCTGGGCGTATGTTGCAGCAGCTGTCGGGGTTAGTTTGATGTAAAGCTGACGTTGCCAGGGTGGAGCACTTGTCTGTCTGTAGTTCGTTTGCAGCCCCTGCGCTGCTCCAGAAAGACTCCCGATAACGTGACCTTCACCTTTAAAACCGCGCTCGTCGTCTGTGTGCCAGCGTTGTCTTGCTGGTGACTTACTGTGAAAAGCTCTCAGACTTCTACAGTTTACTTACCCACACTGACCAAAGGGATCAGCCTTTCTGCAGCTTCACAGTTGACAGTTCAGTCCATCTTTGTCTTTGATCAAACCCCCCCCCTCTCTTTTGTCCAGTGAGGGCTTCGTTTTAATGCACACGCCGTGTTTTCAGTGTTGATACAGAACGTTTCTGTGTACAGTACTCAAGCTGACTTTGAAGAGCTACCATGTTTAAGTTAATTATGAATTTGGGGACCAGCATGAATCCTGGTGTAGCTGTAAGAACGAGAAGGTCCCGTAGACCACGGACCTGGGTTTCTAAGACGTCCAGATCCATCTCTGGTGCCCCAAAACAGTTCAAACCTGCACTCGGTCTTGGTGACGGACAGAAAGGCAGACAAATCTACAGAATCTAAAGGAATTTATGAAAACCACATTGCTACAATGAAATAACGCCCAGCTGGTGAAACCCCCCCACCCTCCGCTGCAAAGATGAAGCCTAAGGTCCCGAATCTGCACTGAGACTGCGACGCAATGTTGGCTCATTCTATTTAATGACTTAAAACAAGTTGATTAGTAAGAGAGCGCCGATCCCAGGAGCAGGGAGTGAGAATGACATTACAGAAGGCCGTTATTAAAAGTCATCAGCCTCAAGACTCTGTGGTGACTTTCAGAAAGACTGAAACCCTAAAAGTGATGCAAAAGTGTGCAAGGCAGTCCGGAAATATTGTTTAAGTCAATGACCTTTCGTGTCCAAGGAACGCACACAAAACTGATGAATAGTAATGAATAACACCGATACGGGTTATTATGGATTATTCTACAGACGTATGGAGGCAAAAAACAAAGAGAGCGCTAAATGAACGCGTTCAAACACATAAAGCATTGTTGATCCCGCGTGCACTCGTGAGGCGGAGGGTGGTGCAGGCGAGGCCTCCGACTGCCGTCTCTGAGCCGGCGGGTTTATGGACCTCTGCTCGCTAGATTCCTGCTGCGACTGCTCACAAACGAAGGTCCTCGCCGTCTTCAGCTTCTCACTCGCGTCACATCTGCCTCATGAACGCTAGAATGCGCTGGCGGCCCGGGTCCAGGGCCGGCGTTTGCACCTCCCAGGGGTCGTGAAGTTTGTAGAGTCTGAAACTTTTATGAGGAAACGCCTCCTCGGTAGCCGTGACTGACATCTGATCTAATAAAACCACATAGGTTTTTCTGTTTATTTTCCTTTTGGTATATTTATGAGTAGCACGCTGGTGCAGGGAGCTGTCGCACTCGTCGCTCACTTGCCCCGCTGCATGTGACAGCGAGAGGCGTCTGAAATGTGCAACAGCTTGCGTGGGTCGCGTGTGGGGGGAAGAACACATGCTGCTGCGCCTTCAGCAGCTGTGTTTGTGCATGCAGGTGCCACGGCCCATTTTACATTGAATTAAATGCTTTAAAAACAACTCATTAAAACAGCACCGCACATATTGGGAGCTAATTATTGGGAGTATTTTAGTTTTTCATGTAATTGTGATTTAAAAAGCCGCCTTCTGTGGTGGTGATGGTAAATGATGGTGGTGTGTGTGTGGTTGGTTTGGGTTTGTGAAGCCGGGGTGTTGTGTGTTGCAGGAGCGGGGATGGTGGTGGACTGGGAGCAGGAGACGGGTCTGCTCATGACGTCTGGAGACGTCCGCGTCATCAGGATCTGGGACACTGACCGAGAGATGAAGGTCCAGGTACTCGCAGCCTCTCGTCACATCTTCTCATTGCACGTAGTCTTGTTGACCTTCTCCTAGTGTCCAAAGTTGGACATTGTATCCACATTTAAACTTTTACATTAATATACTTTCTGCACAGTAAAGAGGTCTGGAAGTTGTGGCTCATCCTAGATTCTTAATCCTACCCAGAACCTGGCTAAAAGCTGCTTGTCCATCAATCTGCTCCTTAACCGGTGATTCTCAGGCGTTTGGTGGCGAGGACTCGGGGGACGGTCCTCCAGTACAGGAGTCACCGATGTCGACCTTTGTAGGGTTGAGAGAAGGAGGAACCTGGAAAAAGTTAAAAAATGTGCCTAAAAATGTGATGAAATTCAAGTCGGAGCGTCTTCTGCTGCGCTTCAGCTCGCGACCTCCGTCCCGAAGAGCTGTAGACGTCTCAGTTTTCATTGCCTGTCTGTGAAGGGTGGACATGAGAAGAGATTGATGGTGGATAAAAACCCACAAAAACCTGCGTTGACTTGGAACAGTAAAATAAGCAGGTATGAACAGTTCCTGGACTTTCCTCCAGTAACTTCTCCCATGTCCCCAGGTCAGTAAGTCACAGTATTAGGCCACATTTTGGGGGCCCAAGGTACAAAAAGATGTCTTCAGATTGAGCTGGAGGTTGAAAGGAAACGAAGAGATGATCCTGGCAGCAGGTTCCTGATAATTTGGAGAAACCTGACGGGCACCGTTCAGAGATCACCGGGACGTAGCTGCCGGGGCGGAGCAGACGTTTCAGGAGACGTGGCGGTGAAGCCTTCACCCGTTAACTTCTGCTGTGATGGGTTGTTGGAGGTGAAAAAGTGGATTTTAAGGTTCTTCAATTAAATAAAAGGAGCTCAGACTCATGCAGACCCCTTTATACACCTCAGTAACAACAGAGGCTTTTCCTTCAGTCTGAACATGTTTGATGGAATCGTCGTAGATAAAAGTGCCCCCGCCCCCCCAGACCTGTCAGTATCTTGCTACGAACAACGAAGGAGGCTCAGTCAGTGCTGGTGTAGCACCGTCAGCCTCACCTGCTGTTACTTTACTGGGAGCTCTTCATCAGTCTGTCCTGACAGAGAGAGCTGAGCCGGGAGGAGATGCTCGCCTGGGCTCACTAACCGTCGTCATCCTGAGAACAAGATCCCAGATACAACTATTATGGCGCTTTTAAGCCTGAATTATGGTTCTGAGTCAACCCAACGCAGAGCACACGCCGTCACCGTGACGCCGTCGTGAACCCTTCGGACTTCTCCGTCACTCCATTTCGCCGCGGTGCAGTACCCCCCCTGACCGCTAGTTAACTATCTTTTCCTGAATGGTTTATCCAAGAGATAACAACTATTGTGCAAAAAACCAAAACAAAACAAATTACACATACACGAAGAAAAGAGCTGCTTCAAACCGGAAACCGGAAATGCGTTGCTTCCAAGTGAACCAATCACAGCCCTCTCGTCTGCGTGTGGTCTGCGTCGACGCGTAGCACACGCCGTAGGCACGGCGTCGTTTTGACGCAGAACCATAACTCAAGCTTTAGAGATGACATTCAGCCTCGGGGTCAGCTTCACCGTCTGGGGTTGCCAGGTCTGGAGTTGTTGCTCCTCCACGTCAGAGGAGCCCGTGGAGGTCTGAGTAGGACGGATCCTGGCCTCCCTCAGGATTTCAGGTTTGTCCACCAGGGTGGAAATGCTAAGGAGCCTCGGGACCCGCGGGAGCAGGAGGTGGCCAGGTGGTGGGGGGTTTGGGGGGGGCTGGGCCTCTTGTTCAGGCTCAGGACGCACATCTGGATAAGTGGAAGTTGATGGATGGACAAACACGCGTTGCCTTCTCTGTTTGCAGTATTACCCTACTAACGGTTGGTTTGTGAGAGTGTAATTAGAGAGAAGGCTCTCGGGGGGCTGGACCCGGGTCTGTTACTACAGCTGGTTAACGGAGCGGTCGGTGCCAGGAGCATCCTGAGACCGGAGACGCCGCTCAAACTCCTACTAATGCCACAAGGTCACACACATGTATCAGATGATTCCAGTTTAGAGAAACTAGAACCAGTAGAAGTACAAGAACACTAATCTATCAACTGGTTCAATCATCCGGAGTCGGTGGGTTTGTTCTGAAACGTGACAACAATCTTGTTGGTGAGAGCGGCATTAAAGCGTAATGAGTCCGGTTGACTGCTGCAGCGCTTCGTCTCCTGGGATGTGGGACACGCCGGGGCCATTAGCGGCCTCTCCGCTTCTTTACATATTTAATGAAGCTCGCTGTGCTAATTATTGTCATGATGGATGGACTTAATACAGGTACAAGCGGCCGCGATCCCCGCGGCGGCATATTGACGCAGTCCTGCTTCAAATGAGCTGCACATGATGGATGGTTACCTGCTCAGGCCTCCGCCGCAGCGTGTTTACGTGTGTGTGTGCGTGTGTGTGCTTGTGTGTGTGTGTGTGTGTGTGTGTGTGTGTGTGTGTGTGTGTGCTTGTGTTCGTGCCAGGACATCCCGACCGGCGCTGACAGCTGTGTGACCAGCCTGTCCTGCGACTCCCAGCGCTCGCTCATCGCTGCAGGTCTGGGCGACGGATCCGTGCGCGTCTTCGATCGCAGAATGGGCCCTAACGAAAGGTAAAGCGCTGCCTCCCTCCCTTCCTCCCTCTCTCACACTCATCCGCCGCGCAGCTTCTCCCCTCATCATTTTCTCATCACTTTAGATTGATTTTGAATTTATGATTTAATTTCCCCCGAACTGTTTTACTTTAACTGTCCCACCTTTATTTAAACACACACCCGAACAGTCAGCGGCTCCGGCGGACATTAACGGGGCCTTCCATTATTCACCTCTGCGATCTATATTATACATGAAGCGGCGTAAATCTCCCCGCGGGGTCGCCGCTTCTTTAATGGGCCGTGGCGACGCTGCGTCTTCCCCTCGCTGAAACATTATTGTAGGCTCGGCCCCCAAGGGGCAAAACAAAGCATTTAAATAAAGCAGCGGCTCATAAATCCTTAAATAAAGTCAACTTAATAGTTCCCTTCAACTCCACTGTATTTATGGAGCTCAAATGTAACTCAAAGTGCTTCACAGGACTGAGAACTAGTCCAGACGGGAAGCTGATTGACATTTAATGTTTGTTTTTTTGTTTTTTAAAGAGTGAAAAAATATCATTAGTATTAGAAGCAGAATAGATGCGTAATGGTTAATGTTTTAGAGGAAGCCAAAGGACAAAGTTGCATGTTAGAAGTTGTCAGCGTCAGCACAGACGTGCAGCCGGTCCGTCCTGGGTGTCTCCCGTGTCGGTCCTGCAGGTTCTGGAGCCACGAGGAACAAGGAGATCCTGCTCAAAACTGCAACTTTAAATCTGCGTCTAACTTTAACTTGGACTCGTGAGGAGCAGCCAGGACTCTGCAGCGCCGCAGGTCCCGCGGGAGGTTCCCAGGGAGGAACATCTGCCGGGATGAATCCCCTGAGATCAGGCCACAGCTGGACGTCACCGAAGGTGGAGGAGGAATTTCTCAGTTCTGGTAGAAATGTGCTGAACGTCCTCCTACACGGTTGGGGCTCAGGTTCTGAACTCCAAGCCTCTCCTGTGAGGACGCAGTTGCTGCTCGGCTCCAGAAACATCCTTTATGTGTTCACCTCAGGGCAGGGCGGGATCTTCCTCAGCCCTGGTGTCACGCTGCCCCCTGGTGGCCCCCGCCTGCACTGCATGTCAGTCACAGGTGTGCTAGAAATACCGGCTGAAAGGAGAGAGGCCCAGATTAAAAGGGCTAAAGTGTCAAAGGGGATAGAGGGAGCGTCGGTTCATCACATGTCAAGATGCAGATGTGCAAGGTTTCCGTTGAGATGGCCTGACATTAAGATGATACGCTCCCACACCGACTACATCAACATGGAGTCTCCCATCCCATCAGCCGCCTCCAGTTACACTGACCTCAAATCCCATGACCTCACACTAAAGACGTGACTTTGTTCTCACAAATTCAGGAAGACTGGGTCAGATCACAACCGAATAATCCCCAAACCGTAGTCTTTGATCAGTTTGAGAAGTGACTTTTTCATGTTTTATGCTCAGATAACAGAAAGGAGTGACAAAGATCTTGTGAAATATGTGCACATTAGTCATAATTAAATATTATTCTACACTACCGAGGGTGTTTCTAGCTGGAAGAGATGACAGGGAGGACCTGTGTGCGTATGTTCTCGTATTTATTCATATTTACCCGTGGAGCCCCGGCTATCTGCTCAAAGATAAATAAATGTCTACCAACGCCACAAAAGCTGCGTTTATGGTCGTAAAGAAGATTTTTCAGCTTTGGAAATTCCCCACAACTCCAGGAAGGAAGGACTGGATTACCGGCATGATTGAAATGGCTTTGTACGGGAACCCAAACCCAAAGACTGTGGGATCATTTCTAACCGCGTGTTTTGTGTTGCTGAATATTTTTAACTGACTGTTAGAAAATACTGTTTCTGCTTGCTGAACAATGAAATTCTCGATTTCAAAAGTAAAATGTTAGAACGTTCATAGGGTTCTCGGGAGGAGAAATGAGGACTCACACTCAGGGAGGTTCATGTTTATCGGGTTGTGGTTCTGCTTCCCTGTCGTGGTTCTAACCGGACCTTGTCTGTCTCCTGCAGCCGCGTGATGACGTACCGGGAGCACGGAGCCTGGGTGGTCAAAGCCCACCTGCAGAAGGAGACAGACGGCCACATCATCAGCGTCAGGTAGGCCCTCACGTCCCGCTAGCTCTCACACGCCGCCCCGCTCGCCTGTACTGACCGCCGCGCTTCCTCCCGCCAGCGTCAACGGGGACGTGCGCTTCTTCGAGCCCCGGATGCCGGACTCCGTCAACGTGCTGCAGACCGTGAAGGGACTGACGGCGCTGGACATCCACCCACAGGCCAACCTCTTCGCCTGGTGAGTCCGTCCACGAGACGCGGGAGGACGCAGGGAGACGCGGAGAGACACGGGGAGAAACCTTCGCCTGGTCTCCCTGGAGAGACCCGGTGCACATGAATTACAGCCCTCCGGTTTGAGTCCGGTGTTGCTTTGTAAACACAGAACAAGTCAACATCAGACAAACCTTTATCACCACGCCGTTACTCATTTAACAAAAATGAAGCCAAAAGAACAACGAAAATTATGACTAAATATCGTTGTCAAAGAACCTTTTATCACCTGAGGAAAACGAGACAAGACACAACGAAAAATGCTATAATGCAATATCATAGACGAATAATAACGAGACTAAAATGTAGATTACAAAAAAAACACTCTGCTAAAATGTGTCTTCATTTTCGTTGACCAAAACGGGACGAGACGAAATGTTCTAACAAAGATCCTTAATGTCCATGTTTTCAGTAGTTTCCTCTGGTTCAGTTCTGCTGGGTGACGTTAGTCCTCAATCCCAGTCGCTGCAGCGGGGAATCAGATCCAGAAGATGCAGCTGCAGAGTTAGAGGCTGATGCCGTTAACGCAGAGCTCTAGGTTCAATTCAAATTAAAAACAAAGTTACATAGAAAAACGCGGGGATCTTCTCCCTGGGCTGAGAGAAGAAGAAAAGACCATCTTTGGATACACTTTCCTACATAGACGTGGAAAAGAAAACCCAATGTGTCGTCGAAAAAAAAAAGATGGGGAGAAATGCATAAAAATAAATATGTTGTAAACTCAAATTAGAGTTTTCTGTATCTGGAATGAATGAATTCTTGAGTCTATAAGGTAACAATAATATAATAATGAGATAACCTTTTATGAATTTTAAAATGGGTTTGGTTAAATACAATCTTTGACTAAAACTAGACTAAAATGTCATCATTTTTTTCCGACTAAAATGAGACTAAAATGGTCCTGGACAATTCTGAATAAAATGCTCAGACTTTTAGTCGACTGAACTTGACACGACTAAAAGGAGAATGAACGTGACTGAAACTAATAAAAACTAAAATGATAGCTGGACCCAAAGACTAGACTAAAACTAAAATTGAAACAAAACAACACTAGAAGTGGGCAATACTGAGTACCCCTGAGGTTCAGTATCTAGTAAATCATCTAGGAGAAACAAGCTGAAGTAGCCACTTCCTGCCACGGGTTCCTGCCAGGACGAGCTCCCTCCGTCACCCCATCCCTTAATGTTTCAGTCGTCCTGGTGGGAGTTTGCTGACCCACGCTCCACCGCTGCTGCTGCTTGTTTTCCCTTCATTTCTGAAACAATTGTTAAAGTTTGTTTCTGAATAATCTTCCTGACCTTAGAAAGTTATCTCCAGGGTGTTTACGTGATTGTTAGTAAATGATTCAGTGGTCTTATATGTGGAGATGTGCAGCAAGACTTCCCTCCTATAAGACCTCTGCTCACGTCTTTCCCCTCTGGCGTTGGGTTAACCCACGCGTGACCTGCTTCTATGGAGATCTCCACCCTGATCCGTCCACCGACACGTACCGGTTTCATCCTGTGGAAACACGAAAAGGGAACCTTTTCTCTGATTTATTCCCCAATAATAAAAGGATGGTCAAATATGTTTATCTGAGGGTGAATATCCCATAATCCCTCCTGCTGCAGACATGTTCGGGATTGACCGGACTTTAGTGTATGTAGGTCCTGTTGAACCATAATCACCCTCCCTCTCCCTCTCTCTCTCCAGCGGGTCCATGAACCAGTTCATCGCCGTCTACAACGCCAACGGTGACGTGATCAGCAACATCAAGTACTACGACGGCTTCATGGGCCAAAGAATCGGAGCCATCAGCTGTCTAGCCTTCCATCCCCACTGGGTAAAACTGGACCTTTAATGATGTCTAAGATCCTGAACCTGACTGTATTCTTCAGTATCTGTTGTCCTGGAGGCTCAGAGACTCTGTTAGATACTCTTTATAGCTCACAAATATACTCACCTGCCACTTTCTGAAGTACAGCGGGTACAGGTTCCCCGGGCAGTCCCGGGACACCTGATAAATGTGTCAATGTAATGAAGTAAAAATACAATATAACCTCAGAATCGTCAATAATCAGCCCCTCTGAGAATAATATTCCATAAATCTGGTCCAAACGGTCTTATTTGAAGCACAAATATCTGCCAGATGGGTGAGA
The DNA here is from genome assembly GCF_033807715.1 of Cololabis saira. Taxonomy (NCBI): domain Eukaryota; kingdom Metazoa; phylum Chordata; class Actinopteri; order Beloniformes; family Belonidae; genus Cololabis; species Cololabis saira. The sequence goes on from NC_084587.1 coordinate 48,642,371, forward strand.
AAAAGGAGGAAATGCAGATATGAAAATGGAGCCGCTTAGAGTTTTATTTTGAAGGCCAAGGCTCCTCGCGTGCTCTCTGCAGAAAACATCTCCTCCTGAAGGTCACAGATGTTGTTCTGAATTTCTCCTGCATTGATGCTGCCGTCGCAGACGCGTGAACGACCTTGTCCAAGGTCACCTGTTCGTCCTCATCCATCACAGAGCCCGGCGTTGGTGACTAGTGACGATGGGCCTTTTCATCTTTCATCCCTTCAGACAGGAATATGTGGAGGACTGAATCCTTCTGAGCAGAGCTGAGGTTTCCCCCCCGTGGTTGTCGGTCTCAGGCGCCTCCGAGCCCAGAGACACCAGGCTTCATCTCCGTAAAGCTCTAAACACATCCTGACAGCGTCTGGAGATTCTCTGCCCGTCTTTTTATTCTAATAGTATCATTTCAGGGAAGCTGCTTTTGTGCAAAATCATCACAACTGTCACCTGCTGATGGAGCAGGTGTGAAGTAACAGGGTTTTATTACTTCCTGGAAACATCTTAATTCCCTTACCTCCTTGTTCTTGCAGTATTTAGCAGAACTGAAAAGCAAAACATCAAACTACAGTGGAGAAGAGGAGATATCCCCTGCGTATATGATCGGAACCGGCATGAAAGTCATCGTAAACTCAGTGATCAGCATTTTCCAAACCCTCCCAATTTATATATATATATATATATATATATATATATATATATATATATATATATATATATATATATATATATATATATATATATATATATTTCATTGTCTAAGTGAATGGACATCATGGTGAAGGCTCCAGGCTGCTGGTCGGCCTCCAGCCGGAGCCGGCACTTAACCAAATACTAGTTTGAACTGTCGTTTGATTGGAGCTGGATGACGTGTTTATGACTGAGTTGTGTCACCAGTTCAGCAGGAACATCTTTGATCACGTAGAACCGCGTTAATGACGATGGCGTCGTTCCAACGCAACTCAACTCAACTTCCTTTTATTGCCACACGGCTAGGCCGGTGGAATTAGTTTGACGGTGCAGGTGGTAGCTGCAACAATACACCACAGCAGTACAAAAGACAGACCGTTTTCGAGAGGAAAAAGACAGTGTCATAACAATTGCAGACAAAACTGGACAAGACCACCGAAATAGGACAAGGAATTAAGCGTTAAGTAGTCGTACGGCCGAGGGAAAGAAAGAGTCATTGTATCTCTTGTTCCTTTTACCCAGTGACTTATAAATAATCCTCCTCTGGGAGCGGAGGCGCTTAAACAGATAGCTAGCAGGGTGTGAGGGGTCCTCAATTATTTTAGTTGCCCGTGTGATGGTGTGGTGTTTGTAAAGGGAGTCCAGTGTGGGGAGTTCATGTTTAGTGATTTTGGAAGCCCTTTTAATGATCCTGTGCAGTCTGTGTAGTGTATGTTTGGATGTATTGCCGTACCATATGGTGATTGATAAACACAGAATATGTTGAATTATGGCAGTGTAGAATTGGACCATTAAATTGTGCCTGGATGCTGAGCAGCTCCTCTGTAACCCGGTGTTCTTCAGTGTTTGGCACTGTTGCCCCGGTGGCCCGCGCCGAGACCTCTCCCACTCCCGCTAATCTGCTCCGTAGATCGGAGCTCGGCCCCGGCCTCCGCGGCGCTGCCTCTCATCTGCAATGACTCTCCCGAGGAAGCGCTCGCTCAGGGAGTGTACTTCCTGCCTTTGATGCGATCTGGGGCTTCTCCTCGCCCGCCCCGCCCCGGCCGGCTCTGCCATCTTTCTGCGCTGTCAGCTGTCTTTCCGCTCTCTGCCACCTATTTGAGTTTGTTAAACAGTGGCTTCCTGGTCTCCGGCGTTATCTCCAGTCGTTAGCTCTTCATCTGCCACTGATGAGCTCCAGCCCCGACTCCCAAAATACACTCGCTACGCTGCACAATGTAAATAAAGACAGGATGCGGGTGGAAAACCTATTTTCATTCTGTTTGAACTTCTTGGAAATCGGAGCGCGGAGTCGCTCGGCGCTACGTACATGCGAGTGGAGGAATCCAGTCTCGGAAGGTCTGGGTTGCTCTGGTCAGCGTTGATGTTTCCCCTCCAGATGTGCAGATCTCCTTCCCCAGCCCGGGTTTCTAACTGTCCTCTGTTTCCTCCTCCAGCCCCACCTGGCCGTCGGCAGCAACGACTACTACATGTCCATCTACTCTGCAGAGAAGCGGCTTAGATAACACACCAGCATCCTCCACCCCCGCCCCGCCCCGCCCCCACACCAACACACCTGACTTCTGACCCTGAGCCTCAAGCACCGGGATGTAAATGATGTTTTTCTTGTACATAATGCAATTTACCACCGTGAATGTTCCAGTGATGGCTGCTGACAGAATCTCCTGCTACAGACGACTCTATATGTGTAGATATATACATATATATATTATTATCATTATAATTGTTTATTCATATTCTTATTATGAAGCTAATGATTGTAGACTTGGCTGTGCTGAGGAGTGTGTGTGTGTGTGTGTGTGTGTGCGTGTGTGTGTGTGCGTGTGCGTGCGTGCGTGCGTGCGTGCGTGTGTGTGTGTGCGTGTGTGTTGAAATAGCAGAAAGGAGGTTCTGTTTCAAAGACGTGGTACCCAGCGATCACTGCGGCTCCTCTCCGCCCCACGGCGACCGTCACTACCTGAATGAACTCTGACCTTGTCCGCATGTGTTCAGAGCTGCAGGAACCCGGGCCGGCCTCTCCGCCGGACACCGGCTCCTTTGTAATTTAATTTTAATGACCTACTCAGCCAGAGGACGCTGAGTCCGGCAGGTTTTCTGGCCCTGCCGGCCAGATGTTTGCAGGAGGAGCCTGCGGCAGGTGGACGGTGCTGGGGCGGTCTGACGGGTGTGACGGGTGTGATGAGGCTGTTTCCTCTGCGTGTCTCCTCGTAGCACGGATGTGCCCGCGGCGGGTCCTCGCTCGGCTCCTGCGCTAGCGATCCGCTCCTCGCCCCAACATGTGCCAAACATAATCATGACCTCTCGTGCACCCCCCCCCCTCAGAGGGGGATTAACCTCCAGACGGACCAGACCCTGAGAAGCCCCGCCGCCGCCTGCGTGCTTCACCCAGCAATAAGAGCTCGTGTCCCTGCCCTGGCGAGAGCCGCGCTGCCACAGCAATACAAGCACAGCCGTTTGAGCCCCGGGGGGTGACGGGACGGATCCCCATCCAACCGCTCCCCCGTCATGTGACCAGGACGTCCGTGTCTGAGGGGAACCACCTGGTTCAGCCCTTGGTGGAGACCCGGGAACAGCCTCGCTGAAGTCTCTTCTTCTTCTTCTTCTTTGGTTTTATTGCTAGTGTTTGCTTTGATCCTGAGCTGCAGAGCTGGAGGTGTGACGTGTGCGTCGCCCGTTAAAGCCTCACCTGTGCCCCCCCCACGTTCAACACTTCACCAGTAACTGGCCGACTGCCTCATGGAGCAGTGTCCTCCGTAGATCTGGCTCAGGAATCTCCGTGGCCTCCCCAGACCCCCCCACCTCCCCCCGGCGCGGTGCTGCGCTTTCAGCTCCCACGGTAGTTCTCTTGGTGTGCAGCATCACCGACAACGTGCCTCTTCTCCGGGGCTGCAGCTTTGCCCTCCTGGCTTCTCTTTTTTGCTTTTTCTTTTTTTTTTTAACACATTTTCGCTTTCTGTTCTTGTAATTTATGATTTTATTTGTTTGCCTTGACCTCTGATGTGGAGAGGAATAAAAACAACGTGTGGACGCCTTACTCGCACACGAAGACCCAGTTTTTCCACAAGTCGCTGGCGCCCCCCCCACTCCCACCCCCAGCGACTCCGCTCTCTTCTTCTCTTCTTCTCTGCACCGCACCCCCCCGAGCTTTGCTTTTCCTGCAGAAGAAGCAGTGCTGGGAACGGAGAGTGACCCGGGAACACCCTGCAGTCGTCCTGCAGCCGCCGTCACCCCCCAGCCTCACACCCACCCCCGAGACCTCCAACCATCGGTGGGCCCCCCGTTATCCAGCTTTGAGTTTTAAGTTTTTAGATCTGAAGAAAAAAGACTTTATCACCGTAGTAAGAAAGGAAAAATGAAAACAATCATGTTTGTCTCCGTGTCTGTAGACTGCTTTGCTGACTGTGGTTTATGAGACGGGAGATGAAATCAGTGAAATAAACCAAATACAACATGAGATGACGTGTTTCTGACGTGTGTGGGGTTTTCATTCCAATAGCTTGTTGTTGTTTCTGCTCATACATCATTTAAAGTTGAATCACAAAACCCAGTTATTATATCTTATTGCTGAAACACACTTTTATTAAAACATCGACACCTTGATATCTGGTGGAGATTAAATAAATGATGAGCTGGAGCAGTGAACATCTGCTATAAAACTCTTCCTGAATTTTTTAAGTAAAAACTCAGTCAATCTCCATAAGATTGCATTAAAATTTACAGTAGAAATAAATATATTTACAGACTGGGGCAGCAGGAAGGCAACGCTTTGGTAGATGTGTAGATGGGTGTATTTTTATGTAGCTCCTGAGGTAAATGTACTCTGCATGATTAGGGTTTGGTTTCTTTGTGCGTGATGGTTGCGTTGCAGCTCTCACTAGTCCTCCCAGGCCGGCCAATGCCCAGATAACCACCTTCACTTGCATCCCTACCAGGATCAGCTCCGGGATCTCCCAGCAGCCCTCACTCTCAGCTCAGCAGGACTCAAAGGTTGAGGTTGCTGCCGTCAAAGCTTGGTACGACATTAACCAAACTAAACGGCTAGCTCCTGCTGAGTCTAGGTGGCTCTTCCAACCAGTCGGCAGGCTGGTTGGCTCGGCCCGTTTGCCCCATACTTTGATTAGCTAGGGTTTGATGGAGACGGGTCCTAAGAGGAACCGCCCAGAGCTCTGACTAAATAGGCTGCAAAAGCACCAACGGTGATGTCACAGGTTTGTCGGTTCCTTCTGTGCAGTCTGGAGTAACTGAATAGTGAAGTAGATCCCTTGCTGCTGCCAGAAGAAGAGGGGAGAAAGAAGCCGGGTATAAAACAGAGATGCTGGCAGTATTCAGATCTGTAGAAACAGGATTCCAAGCGGCAGATATCTGCACTGATCTTAGATGCTACTGTTGCTGCTAGTCAGTCTTAGTAGGGTTAGAAGGCCATTTCCACACATTTTGATCCATCGTTGTGAAGTGAGACTCTTCATCAGTGGAAACGTGGTTGTCCCAGTCCAGTTCACCCCAAGCTCAGACTGTAACACTCAGAGAAACGGTAAACATTTCATCTCACCCTGGTCCCACCGGGCAGTGAAGCGATACAGTCCAGCCGGATTACAAAACTCCCAACATCATCTACCTCCATCGTTGGACGTGAACGTGGTCCCCCCGGAAACGCCATGGCACATCTCAGAGGTGACCCCTCCCTCCTCCAGCCTGCAGAGCTGCAGCAGGTCTGTGGGCCTGAACACCACCAGGTTACACGTGGCTGCTGGAGGCGGCAGGACGACTGACAGAACCACGGTACAGTCAACCCACCGGTGACCCGAAGATCAGCTTCAGAGTAAACCACTGCAGGTGTACATCCACTCTCCTATAGACATTGTTTTAGAAGTCCGGTATTGTTCCAGACGCCTGGATAAAGTAAAAAATACAAGATATTTGTGGGGAGGGGGTGGTCTACCACCATCTTGGTGTCCTGGTCGGTGTTGGTTCTGCACGGCTCCTCCCGGTGGCCTTTCCTGGGGCCGGCCCAGGTATCTGGCTGGGGCTGGTGGCCTGGCTCCTGAGGCCGCCCCAGGCTCGCTATGCCGGCCTGGGGTCTGACTCACGGGAACTCCACCCCCTGCCTCATGCATACACATCAATATAAATACGTAAACATGGAGGGTTGAGGCACGCTGGGACGGTAAGCTGTTGCACTCACAACACTAATATAAACTAGGAAATGAACATGGGGAGAAGGGAAGAAGAAAAAAATTAACAAAACATACATTTTGGTTATACAGAGAGTTCAGGACATGCAGGGATTATCCCCCCCTGCATGTCCCACTCTCTTTAATGCACCTAAGCAGAGGTGTCAAGTAATGAAGTACAAATACTTTGTTACCTTACTTAAGTAGAAATTTTGGTTATCTATACTTCACTGGAGTAATTATTTTTCAGACGACTTTTTACTTTTACTCCTTACATTTTCACGCAATTATCTGTACTTTTTACTCCTTACATTTTAAAAACCGCCTCGTTACTCTATTTCATTTCGGCCTTTAAATAAAAACTATCCAGTTAAATTGCTCCATCCGGATAGAGTGAATTTGGTTGTGGTTGTTTCAGATGTTCTTGTCCAGTTTTGTTCTTACATCCGTTCCCTCAGATTCCTGCAACTAAACTTGGATGTACATTCCAATAAAGGTTAGGATAAATGATAACATGCCTCTGAAGTTTGACTTTTTGCACCATTACAATACTTATAGACAACTAGTCATCATATCTGCTGCTCTCTGAAACACATGTTAATGCTCAATAGTACACATATATGCTTCTTTATTATATTTGCATTATACTAAGATACATTCATTTTCAATGGCTTTTGTCCTTAATGGCTTTTTCCCCCCTTACATTACTTTTACTTTTATACTTTAAGTAGTTTTGAAACCAGTACTTTTATACTTTTACTTGAGGAAAAAACTCGAGTTGATACTTCAACTTCTACAGGAGTATTTTTAAACTCTAGTATCTATACTTCTACCTGAGTAATGAATGTGAATACTGAAGACACCTCTGCACCTAAGACACATAAAAAAAATAAAATGGAAAAAGATAAATAAATAAAAACGACTGGGGCGTGTGGGGAATATCCACCCTGCATGTCCCACCTTCTGTTTTTAATTCTCCCAAGACACTTACATTTAGTTAATATTAACATAACAGGGACATAAAAAGAAAGAAAGGAGGAAAAACTAAAGGGGAAGACAAAAAAGGTCTGGGATGGATGGGGATTTAGCAGGGTCATCTGCTGGCTGGACCCGGCGAGCCCCGGGGGGGTGGGGGGTCCTGGGTCCTGCTGGGTCTCTGGTCGGCGATACATGAGTGTATGTGTTGGTGTATATTTGTATGCAGGGGCGTACCTCCAAATTCTGGGCCCTGTACACTCAGTGTGAGTGGGTTCCTATCCATGCCAGGGCATGAGGTGCGTGAACAAGGAAGGAAAAAAAGGGGGTATTTATCTTTTTCTTTTTTTTTTCTTTTTTTTTTAAATCAATAGAGTTTTAGGCTACAATCAGATCATATTGATTTCTTCATTCCCCACCCGAACCCTCCCCCCTCAAAAATCATAATCACAATTATTTTTTGATGGATACTGATCAGTTCTTTACATTAGTTTTTGGTAACATCATGATTTGACATTGGTTTTTAAACACAGCACTGCACTGCTAAGCTTTTTACCAGATAAAAATAATAAATTGCTTTATTCCTAGATTAATATCTTACTAGTGTGCACGTGAGCCTACAGTGATATCAGTTGGATATTTACATTGTAATATATGCAGCAGAAATATCTCTAGGTGGATAATTTATTAACCCTTTAAAAAACTGACCTATGTTCTGAGGTCTGAGTTGTTTTGGAGCATCTACATGTGACATACTGTAGCATGGTACCCCGGCGCTGCTGGTTAATGTAATGTGCTGCATCGCTTGATTGTTTCATGCCAACAGACAGCGCATGTTGCTTTGGTCACCGTCGGCCCCCAATCGATCAGAGACCCCACATTATTTATATGTGAATATGTGCATAATGTATACAGAGACAGATGAGACTGCATCAGAATGACTGCTGATAGTAGTTGTAAAGAATTGCAAATACTTGAAGTTGGACTTCAGTTAAAATTATGCTGGATTTTTTTTTCTCTGTGTTTACATATGCACCATGTGGGGGGGGGGTCTAGTGGTTTGGGTCCACTTGTTGGCACTTGGATCTTCGGTAGAACAATAACACTGTACACAGAAACATTTGTCAAAATGACGTGCAGTGATATCGGCTGATTACTTTTTGCAGGTTTGTACACAGTTACTGTCGAGTTTGGAGACCCCCCCCAACCTTCTCTGTGTTGGAGCCACAGATCCAAGACCCCTCACTTGTTCTGGGGAGGTATTTTCTAGTCTTCATCCTCCTGGAAACGGTGCTCATCTGCAGGCTTGCAGGTCTGCCGGGGAGCTGCAGCTCTTCTGTACCTGGGAGAGAGAACCTCATTTACATTAGACAACAGTGGAATATTTTTGTGTTGTGTATTAATCAGGATGTCATTATGTATGTAGGTTAGTATACACTTTTAATAAATAACTACATAAATAAATAACTACAGTGATTTACCAAGTCAGGGGTACCAGAACAGCAGATTTTAGGTGAAAATCAAAACTGACATTTAACAAAACATTTCTAGATTCATCCCATGGGCCACTCGGTTCTCCCAGGCTCGAGAACGTCGTGTGTTTATAACACCAGCACGACGCTAGCTGGCAGGTCACATATGTGACTTTGTTTACGTAAAAACTCAACTTGCGAGAGTTCACGTCCACTTGGTTTACCGTCACTGGCAGTCAGGAGGGAGGAAAAGAGAACATGTATTTCTGGACGAGTTACTGCCGCCATTCAACGTGTTTCTGCTTCAGTGCAGCTGGTATCTGTTGCTTCCTGCAGCTGAAGAGAAGGAAAACAGTCCTCATCTCCACAGCTTCATCCACCTCTCCTCCATGTGGACGTTGAACATAAACACGGAGTCAGAGATGTCAAAAAGACACATTAATGATGCAATGAAAGAGGGGAAAAAGCAACATTCACCATCAGTTAGTGGCAGCAGTTTAGCAGTATAAAAGTGGATAACCAGATGTGGTTTATGAGCCAGAGATGAAGCCACTGCAGCTCCTGGTAAAAATAGCAGCGAGCATACTGAATATGCAACCAGAAGAATTATCTCATCTCATAACAACATTAACAAACATAAACGGAACACAAAGACAAGAAAACAAACGCTGCACCATTATTGTTGGTGAATCACCTTCCTGACACGGTAAACAGGTGTAGGTCAGTCGGGGCCCAACTTTTGCACTTTTTCAGATTTATTGCTAACACTAATGGCCGAACTCAACAGGACCAGTTGATTCAGAAATCATAAAACTCAATCAGCATTATTTTAATGCTTCTTTATGGTTCATACCCCACCTCATTTAAACTACACAAGCATTCAGATGTATTGCCAAGTAAGTCCTCTTACACTTACTTGAGGAACAATGACGGCGAAATGAGTCCCGGACTTTCATGACATGTTAATTGACTCTTTAACTCACAGAAAAAAAATGTTGACCGCAAAATAATAAATACTTTTGGGTGGAAATAACTGAAACCTTCCTTTGTGGGAATCTGTTCATACAACAAGCTCATGAATTGAAATTGAACTGAATTGAATTGATTTGAATGTCTTTTATTGTCATTGTAGAAGGAAATTGTAGAGCTTCTCCTGTGCTCAGTGCAAAACTATTAAAGTCATCACTGGCACACTTTCAAAAAATACTTGACGATTTCATTGGCCAGGATCAAAGGTGGTTTTCTATTGGCTGGGGGAATTGTGACAGCGTTACTACGCAACAATCCAGAGAGCGAAGAGGAAAATCTGAGAGGACGAGTTTGCTAGTGAGCAGAAACAACCTGAGAGAAGAGGGGGGGGGGGGGGGGGGGGGGATCTTTTATACCTTCCCAACCTGTGACTGGTGTGTCGTTGGTGGACATCACCCACTAAATCTGAGGGTGGTGTTATTTTATGATGATAGAGCCACTATTATGAAATAAGAAAACAGTCTTCATATCAAAGTTTGTGACTTTGATATTGATGATGACCATTCTGAATCTTTATTTCAGAATGGAGAGAGAACACAGCATCTTCAGATCGTCATCAAGTCTGTTCCAGATCTGAGGCCCTGCAGACAACACTCATACCAGTGCAATGTAAACGCTGTTGTTTACCTGTTATGAGGTGTTTGTTCCTGGTTTGGTGTTGGTGCTGGGGTGGGGGGGGGGGGGCAGATAGGGAGCAGGCCCATCAGTCTGGGGTTTACACCATTTACAACTTCAGACATTATGCAAGCATTATGGAAGAGATTGAATTCAGTAAGTCTTAGAAGACCATGGCGACAGAAAAGTGGGCGAGTGGGAGTATCTATAGCAGTCCAAGACATGGCACGTATGACTTTCTTTTGTAGGCTCTCAAGTTTTAGAAGGTAACTGGGAGAAGTGTTTGATCATATGACATTACAGTAACTCAGATGAGGTTCAAAAAGAGTTTTGTACATAGTAAGTAAAGCAGATAATGGAAGAGAATGTCTGAGCTTGTAGAATAGACCAACATATTTTGATAACTTCTTTGTCAGATGATCAATTTGGCATTTAAAGTTGACAAACTCATCAGTATGGACCCCCAGGAATTTAGTGGAGTTAACTCTTTTGATCTCCTGACCGTCAATATTGATATGTAGCAGTGCAATATTGATTTTCTTTCGGTTTGAGCGAAATAACATATACAGTAATTAGTTTTGCTAATATTAAGCGACAGTTTATTACTTTTAAACCAGGCATCCACTTTGATTAGCTCCGTGTTTACAGGGTCTTGGAGAGTGAGTAGGTTTCTATGTGAGGTGAACAGATTTGTATCGTCAGCACTAAGGGTAGAAACCTAATTGTTGATTCCATCTTCGACTCCTTTCGAGGTAAACTGGAAGACCTGTTACACAGACTAAACAAGTCAAACAAAGACTGCATCATTCTTGGTGACTTCAATATTTACATATCTAAGAATGATGCAGCAAAACATGATTTCATTAATACTTTGCACTCTTCTTTCTAATAAACTAAACTTGAAACTTGAAAAAGTTGTGATACTTCTGCAATCTTCTGCAAATCTTAAAACGATGATTTATTCACAACAGAACATAGAGAACATGCCAAAATGAACCGTTCACCCAGGTGATGTCAAATATTACTCCATGTTGGTATTAAACTGGTCAGAGGAATGATTGGTTATAACATGATCTTTGAGAGGTAGGGTCTCTCAGACGTAAAGATGGGCAGATTTTCACCAGTCTAAAGACGCAATGTGTGTGAAAGTTACAAGGCAATTTTAAGAAGAATATTCCTCAGTGTTAAAGATGTGAAGACTTTAAATATCTCATCAACAGCACATAAAAGCTTCCAATGATTCTGGGAATCTGAAATAATGTCTACATGACCGGGACAAGGCTGAAAATGATTATTTGATGCCCACAGTCTTCAGACCTTCACGCAGCTCTGCATTAAAAACGGTCAGGATTCTGTAACGGGAATCAAACGCCTCTAGAAATCACTAGAAACACGGTTCACCAGACCACAATCGCAAGTCATCGTGCAAAGAATTTGTGAAGCATCTCTCAGCAAGATGGGGCTAAACCCCACACTTGATCCACCTGGGCTGGCACAACCACAGAGAAGTTTGCACTTTTAGGTAGTGGGTCTGGGTAGAGATCCGGCCCGCCGACACTTTTGAACAACTGAAAATATTTGGCACATCGTGAAACAAACGAGGCGACAAAGAAGATCCAGGTCTGTTGAGCAGCTCACTTCCATCCTGTCCACAGTCTTCTGCTGCTTGCTCAGGAACCAAGAAGGTTTGGATACAAGCTTTTTGTTTTCTGTTTATTTTATCAGCTGTTTATCTGTCGGACTAATTAGGAGTGAGACTGTATTGCTGAAGCACCCAAAGATGGCATTTTATCACTGTATGGTGCAATATAAATAAAGCTGAATAAAACTGAATTAAACTTCTTATATCAAACGACAATAACACAACATTGTTCTCTCCGTGTTTTGCAGACATTTACGGTGTGAACTGTTTTGAGAAGAACAGGAGATGCTACACCGGAGTAGGGCTGTTCGATTAATCGATTTTAAATCGTAATCGCGATTATGTAATTAGAACGATGTTAAAACGTGAAAATCGTAAAATCGATTTTTCACTTTTTTCATGCAAAGACCCAGTTTAGTTTAATTAGAAAATGTCTTGTTTTATTTAATTGGAAATATAACTTACTGTATGTTTGCAAGTGCTGATTTGCTGATTTTTTTTTTTCAGAGATAAAACTTTATATTTTATTATATTTTTTAAAACTTTTTTTCAACTTATTTTACAGAGTTTTGCACTTTATTCATTCATTTTTGGTTTAATAAGAGCAACGTTTGCACTTAAAGCAAAATGGGGCAAATGTTCAATAAAAAAACAGCATATTTGAAATCATTTCTTTGCCTTTTGTCAATTCACAAAATAATCGTAATCGAAAATCGGATTTTGAGAGAAAAAAAATCGAGATTTTATTTTTGGGCAAAATCGAACAGCCCTACACCGGAGTCAACTTCAACTCATTGCAACTTTTTAAAGACCTAAATGACTTATGTTCTTTAAGAAATGTTTTACTTTCAGCATGTAATCGTCACCATTTCATTCAAATTTCATTTTTATTTTAAACAGCGTCTCAGCTTTCTTAGAATTGTTTCTTTTATCTTATTTAATAAAAAATAATTCTGACCTCTCAGACTGAATGAATGTGACTTGATGACTCAGACTGAATGAATCACACCTGTCCATTATTTCCACCTTTGTCTCTGGAGAAAGTCCCGGTTTCGGAGTCACGTAAGATTTATGTCATATAATATTGTGTTTTATAGCTGATTCACACTATTATCTTTCCTTGAGATAAGTGCTTTCCAACACAAAGAATATTTTTCTCTTCCCTTGCTCGGGTCCTGCCAGCAGAGGTCAGGGGTCGCGGGCCTGACCGCTGAAGCCCGAGCTATTCAGCAGTATGTGACCGCCGTCACACACACTCTGAATGCAGCGCATGAGGAGAACATTCCACGGCACCAAAGAGTTGGGCGGTATGAACATCCTGAGGAAACAACACTCACTTCCTGTCAAATTAAGCCAAGCTGATGGCTGCTTGGGGTGATAACCGTCCCCGCTGGCTCACCGCTGAGTGGCTGAGGTAAGGCACCATCTTAGACCGCGCTCCCGCCCACCAGGGCCAGATCTGCCCCGCAGACACACACTCACACACAAACAGCCGCCAGGCAGCGCAGTCACGCGTTTGTGCAGCTCCAGGACCGGCCAGCCAGCAGGACCAGGGCTTTCTGGGACAACATGGGCGTCCTGCTCCTGCTCACCTCCGCAGCCCTGTGCAGCTGTAAGACCCCCCACCTGTCGCCCTCATGACGGGATCTCACCTATACGGAGGATAATAATGCTTCATTTGACACTAACCTGCTTCTTTTTTTTGCTTCTCTCAAAGACTTCCACTCAGGGAGCGCGGGGAACGCACAGAACTGTAAGTACCATCCAAGATCAGTCAGATATCAGGATTAGATTTGTCTGGGAAACCGTTGACTGATTCAGCTCGCACAGATTTCACCTGCGATGGTAAAGAGTTTATAAAGTGCAAGTTTATAAAAAGAAATGTACTTGTGTCCTGTGAGTGTCACTATGTGCTTTCAATCAGGGAAATGTAATTGTATTTTAAAAACCCTGGAAAGGCCCCACAGACACTTGTTCCGGGAGTGGAAAGAGTTCTGGCTGTTATCAGAGCCCGGCCATCGCTGGCGTCTGCAGTGGTGGAAAAGTTGTGGTGGAAAGTGTTGAGAACATGTTGGTGATCGGCGTTCACACGCCTCCCTGCTCTCCGGAGCCGGATAGTGATGGAACATCTGAGTCAGTCCACGTCTGCTGTCGGCCGGTGCACCGGGCCGGGCCGCCGTCAGCAGGGCCAGGGTGGAGGTCAAAGGGATTTCTGAGGAGCTCTACTGGGTTTATTTTCACTTAGTAGGTTTCCCTAACCTCCGAAGACCTGGCGTAAACAAATGTGGACATCACACATTTTGGCTCAAATCAACAAGACAAAAAATGCACCAGGTTAAAGGAGATAATTTTTTTCCCCATCAGGTGATTTAAGTAACATTTGGACAAGTGGAGGATGCGCTCTTTTACAAGAAAAAAATCTAGAAAAACAAGAACTTCACCGCCACACGAAGCTTCTCTGCATAAATGAAATATCAATAATTCACTTTTTCATTTTTAGATCCACAGTAAATGAAAATAGGTGAGTTTAAGATCCTTTGAAACAGCCAAGCAAGAAGCAACTTAGAATATGAACATTTTAAGAATAAACCTCAGAAAACTTAAAATTTAAGTAGTATTTTGCTTGACATTTTTTCACATTAAAGTTTCTTAAAACTTTAGTCCAGTTTATTCCAGTTTATCTGACTCTACCTCACGCTTTGGGTCTCTGGAAAGCGCCTAGACAACTTGTATTGTAATAGATACTACATTGATTGAATGTCTCAATTTAATTAAAAGCCATTTATTTAGAATCTTGTGTAAATGAAAGTTAAAATGTGAGGGTATTCTAGGATGAATGGGCTAAAGAAAAAAAGAGCCTGGAAAACTATCACAATTCTTTTGCTTATTGATTTTAAGAATGAATTCAGTTCCTTTGGAGGCGACTTATATTCCCAGAGGGCGGTAACGAACAAAGAAGAAACTGCTTGGGTGCCATTTTACCGTCACCAACCAGAGAAATGAAGCACACAAAGGGACAATCCATAAAAAAATCCATAAAGTCTTGCAGTAGACGGGAAGTTCTGGCAGATGCCTGGTTTTGCAGTAAAAACTTGTTTATCCAAAGTTTTTTTAACACTTCTGCTTGGTTGTTTTGAAAAGTGGTTCTTAGATATTTATTTATGAGTCTGAGCACTAAACCCGCCCCCAGTCTGTCGCGATTGGTTTGGTACATTCTGTACCAGTGGCGATGGCCAGGAACGGAGGTTCCTGACCCATTTCACAGTAGAGACTGTCCTCTCTTCATAGTTGCCATTTCCTTTATGCTTTTCTGAAGCATGTGCTTGGGAGCTGTTAGCCAAGTTATCTTCTATTGAGGAATTGTTACAGTAAAATGAAAAAATAGACCTAAACATTTTATCCAAAGACCATTTCTTGGACCCTTTTTCTGATTCTTATTTCATATTTTATTAGCAGATCTGAACAGAACAAAATATCAATAAGCATCCAGATAACATGGAAATATTCAGGTTCATCACATTTGTCTGCAAGTGAGCCTGGACTGAATCTTTTCATCATGGGCCTTGTTGGTTCCCGCTGAAGGATTCAGGGCGGAGGCCAGATTCAGTGCACTCTGAAACCGTGATCCATCCCCTGAGTGACCTCTTTGTCCAGCAAAGTGCTTTTCCTGTCTTTCTAGCGTGTGTTTACTGTCTCATAATGACCCGGTCTGAGACGCAACAGCAGCGTGTCTCTGACACACGTCAATATGTGCAATGTAGTGAACGGGCTTGATTCTTTCTGTTTCACGTGATAGTGTGGAAAACCAACAAGCTGCCCTTTCATGCATGCTTTACGTTGCTATCGCACATTAGACTTGGGAACAGGTGCTGAAAAGAAAAATGAATTTTAAAATATTTATGTGCAGTTTTCATCTGGATGCACATGACTGATGATTGGTTTCAGGCTCTGGGGACTGGGAGAGCATTCACGTGTTTGGAGTTGTAGATATTCTAGCTGCATACTTTTAAAAAAGGGCAGAAAATTATAATTGATAACTGCATGTGTATTGAAAACATTTATCATAAAGAGCAGCCAGGTGTCACATTGGTCACTGATAATGAACCCTCTCATGATGTTTAGTCCAACATTAAATATAGAGAACAAATGCAAAAACTAGTGGTTGTTATCGGTGTGGTGTGGGAGGGGCAGGACTCCCATGTTAGTCTCAGATGTGAAAAGAAAGGGAACGATGAAGGACGGAGGTGAACATTGAATTTGGGTGCAGCAAATTTGGCTACAGATTGAATGGCTGCTGTTCCTTTTAGGGTAGATTTTGAGATATTACTGGTTGGTTTTAAGGTTTTAAATTGATTGGCACCAGAGTATCTGCTCCGTCTTATTCATGTTTATACTCCTGTCAGAGGGCTCTGGTCTTCCAGCCAGATGCTCCTCGATGTTGCCAGAACTAGACATAAAAACAGAGGTGACAGAACTGTTTTGATCGCTGGTCCAGTTCTTTGGAACAGATCACCGTCACAAATAAAAACTTCAAAAAAATGTTGCTTGATTTAAGTCTTTGCTGAAGAGTCATCTCCTCTCATTGGCCTTCATTTCAAGCTGAAAATTGACATCTGATAAATAATTTGTTAGACCTTTTGGTTGTGATGAGAGATGTTAAATAATATTACGCTTCCATGCAGGAGGTTGTAGGAATCTATATAAATAAATCTGACTTGACTTAAACAGTGTTTCTGTGCGCCAGGGTGGAGAAAGGCCAGAGAAAAATAGGGAACCAACATTTCAAGTTTCATTTGATGAGCTAGCAGGTGTCTGTCTGTCTGTCCTCTTGTTGACTCCAGACAACGGCCTGATGCTGGGGTCAGCTACGATTTAGCCAGCTCTTTCAACATAAAAATAGTACTTACTGTATGAAGATAGATCAAAACCAAAGGCCATCAATTCTGTGGAAAAAGGTATTTGTTTCAAACAACCCCCACCTCTCTAAATTGTGAAATGTAGCGTAGAAATTAAATCGTAATTATATTTATTCACTATTTCGCTAATAAGCAGCAGCAAGATACCACTAGGTCAAGAGTTAACGTTAAAAAGTTACAATAAATACGGAGGACATAAATCAAATTCCACCAATATGAAAAAAGGAACTAAAGGGAAGGACAGGTCAGCGATTGCAGCTCAGTCTCTTTCAAAATCAATTCAAAATTATTGAAAGAGATCGTTTTGTAAACATTTCTAGTCTAAATGACGAAAATTCTGGAAAGCCCTTTCACTCCAAGTCCTGAAGACACTAAAAACATCAGGACGATTAGACTTTTGTTGAAGATATACACACTCAGGTAGGACAAGGCAGACCAAGGAAGCCTTAAGTAAATTAGTCTAAAATATGGCACTTTTGCACTAGGACTTACTGAGCCCGACCCGGCTCGTCACGCCTTTACCCGCCTCTACTAGTTTGTTTTTCCACAGCCAGGGGAGAAGTGGGCAGGTTGGGGTGAAGCTGCTGTGACGTACTCGATTGCGCAACCGCTTTGTTCGTGTCGGCGCTGATGAGAAATCAGCTGGAGCCGCGAGCGGCTGAGAGTAAAACAGCCCGTCTACATCCCTTTTTTAATTCTCTCGTCAGTCACCAGGTTTATGAACATCTGCACCTCAGAGTTGGATCACCAAACAGACGTTTTGCGCTTTATAATAAAATCGCCGCGAGCTGCGGGTCGCTCTCGCTCTGACTCCCGCTTCCTGATTCAAACGTTTGACGGCCCCGCCCCCGACCAATCAGTGGCGCGGAGGGTGGTGACGTCAGAAATAGTCCTGGCTCAGCCCTGAGATTGAACCTCGCCAGAATGGTTACAGAAATAGTATCGGCTTGGAGCGGCTCTACCCGTCTCAGCCCGAATGCAAAAGCGCAAAACGGGGCCGTGGCGGGTAGAACCGAGG
This sequence comes from Cololabis saira, assembly GCF_033807715.1. Classification (NCBI taxonomy): domain Eukaryota; kingdom Metazoa; phylum Chordata; class Actinopteri; order Beloniformes; family Belonidae; genus Cololabis; species Cololabis saira. Next base: position 48,659,923 of record NC_084587.1, read on the forward strand.
AGAAGCGATACTAGTGCAAAAGGGCCAATAATTACCAGTTCAGGCCATCCAAGCTGGGAATATAGTTCACAGTGGTGAGTCAGAGGTTGACAGTTTTTTTTGCACAAGAGTTAATAAGCATAAGTAGAAGTCATAATTTGCTTTGGTCACAGAGCCTCACAATATTTATACAAACTGTTGAATAGAAGTGGGCTAAGAGTACAGCCCTGTGGCACACCCTTTGTATATGACCAAACAGAATGGAGATCACACACACGACATTTTGAGTTTCATCAGAAAGATAATTGCAGAACCAAGCGACTGCTTGTTTTGAGAACCTTATATTACAAAGACTGTTTCATTATTAGATGGTCCACAAAGTCAAATGCTTTCGATAGTTCAATAAAAAAGAGAAGTACAATGTTACTTTCTATCGATAGCAGGAACTAATGTCATTTACTACTTTTAATGCTCCTGTGATAGTACCATGTTTTTCCCTGAACCTTGATTGACATGTTGATAACAGAATACCTAAATCTAAAGAATCCTCAAATTGAATATGAAGACCCTCTTAAACACAGGTGTAGAGTTCAAGTCATTGAGGGCACACACTACATGTTTTAGATGTTTCCCTGCATCAATAGATCAAACTCACTCAGATGAACCTGATCCTCATCAGCGGCTTGTCATCAAGTTTTGCACAAGTCTCTTAATGACGCAGTTGTTTTTATAAGGTGTTTTGAAGCATGAACATCTAAAACATATTGGACAGTAGGCTTCGAGGACTGGAATTTGACACCACTGTTCTAAATTCTTATATAAGATAGAAAGTCTGAAGAATGCCCTGTACAGTTACTTAAACTATAAAGGTTTCCCCTTTCAAAATGAGGAAGTGGAAGCTAAATCTTGGGAATTTCATTATCTAATTAATGTTCTGCTCTAAAGTCAATAGGATCAGTAAAATCTGGGTCTCGTCCTGTTTTTGAGTCTAGACATTAAAGTGCTTTTTGTTCTTTGCCAACCATAAAGGGCTGATAACTGAAGGAGCACTGGCTGCATGCAGCAGGAGCTCGGCTACGACAAGTGTCTGCAGTGACAGAATAAATTATTGAAAAGCCAGAGCTGATAAAAATCTCAATGAAAAATTATTTCATGTTTCTCTCCAACCATTTCCAATGTAACCAGGCAAGGGCTGAGATTTATCACTGACTGGGGAGGAATTTTATTTGAGTTTTGAAAACCATTTGGGGTCATTTAGGCCATTCAGACTTTTCTTTTGGAGGTATTTGTTTCTTAACTCTCTAAAGGTGAGCCGGTCGTCACGGAGACCTGTTGATCGTGCTTTCGTCCATGCTACAATGCATTCACTAATGAAAGATGAAAGTTGACGAACCATGGATAATCCCTGAATCGTCAAAGAGTCATGTTTGTTCTTAATATGAGTAAAGCTTTCATCGAAATATGACCAAGGCTCTTTGACATCTTAAATCAATTCTATTCTACCCCAAATTGAAAGATTTTGCTGAAAACAAAAGGTTTTCTTTTTAAAATGTTTAAAATCAGTCTTTATAATGATTTGCAGATGTTTGAGGGGGGTTGTTTTTTTTTTTAATTATCAAATTAAGTGGTTCCTACAGCCGCTGTAGTGTATTGGTTGATTAGGTCATTACAAAAATCACAAATACCACTATACTTATGTAGAACATTGTGTTGAATTTTTTGACATTTGTTATTTGGGTGAGTGGGAGAAACTGGGGTTCCCCCCAGTTAGAGGACCCGACTGCAGGGAACCGAATGATTATTGGAAATAAGATGGAGCTTAATGGGTTAAATATACATGTTTCTCAAGCCTCTTGCCTTTAGTTGAACAAACCGTATATGAATCAAGTCCATTTTGGGCATCAAATTCCACACATTTATGTGGACTATTTTAAGAACCGGACTGTGATTTAAAATCAAAAGAGTTTGAACTTCAGGTCCAAGATTTGGCTGCACATTTCCAGATACAACAGCAAGAGAATAAACCATCTCTGTTTCACAATACTTAGTCTTTGGGAAGAAACCCCTCATGGAGGACAAGTCATGTTCAATTAAAGCATATCCATGGCATGAAAATAGTTACTTATAATGAAAGAGATTATTCTTTTTAAACCTGAAGACCTGCGAGGGTTTGTCTTAGGAAAGTGGGTTGAGCTGATTATAATTACTGTAAAAGCAGAACATTTTTAATTGACCCTGAATAGACATGCGGCCTGTTTGAGAACTTGCTTGTGGTCGCAGCAGTTATTTAAAACTGGAACTAACGCTGATAGAGGCTAATAATGGAGGTTATTAGTGTTCATTCTACACTCAGAATCAGAACTAATATAAAGAAGGAACAGAGAAAGATTTGAATGTACTTTTATGTGTATTTTTTCATCTAAAAAAAATATATTTTTTTTAATACCTTTGAACTCTGAAAAGTTGTTTAGAGAAGCTGGAATTTGTGGGCTTAAGATAATTAAACCAAATTTGCTGATTCATGTTAATTTTCAGATGGACGCAAAGGTTGAGTTGGTCAGCACTTCTGCTTTGTAAAAGTTAACAAAAAGAGCAGAGATGCCTGCGTTCAGAACCGTTTATATGTTGTTGCCCTAGCAACAACTCATTTGCCCACTTTGCCTGAGTTGCCTCTCTTGAGACAGGAAAAATGTGAGATAGAGAATGTGACTGTTACTTTCTCCAACTTTCCAGTTAATTTATTAGGAGTCGTTGATGTTAGTGCTACATCTTGCAGCACATCATGACTCGTATCGTAAACTTTACTCATAAAAGTCAGTCAAAGTAATGCTTTAACTGACTTAAGTAATGAAACATTATTGCTTTAGTGCATTACTATTAATGCATTTTTGCCCAACATTGGTCCAGATCCATAAAATCAATATTTAATTTACACACATCCTTATTGTAAACTTATTTTTTTGCACAGTTTTTGGTTTGACAAAACGTTTGCTCCTGAACTCCCCTCAGATTAACAATTTTTCCTTCTGGCTCTGTTGTCAAATAGGGATAAAGGAAGAGGCATGGGTTCTTTTTCCCATTGAGAGAGCTAAATAAATGTCCCTCCTTTACTTTCCTGGATTAACACCACAGCTTTTCACAGCAAAGTAATATCATTGTGAAAATGGTCTGACTTTATTGTTTAAACTCTCATTCCAGTTTTCGATATTGATTCCGTCGAGCTGTCCATCGAGCCCGAGAGTGAAGTGCATCGGAACACCAATGTCACTTTGAGATGCAAAGCAACGGTTAACACTGAGGGGTCAGAGGTGCTGACTCGAAATTACACCATATACAAGGACAATGAGATGGTCTACTTCAAGACCACCAGCTCTTCAGAGGATTTCTTGTACCAACTGCCTGAGGTCAGAGTCTCCAACAATGGCAACTACAAGTGCAAGATTGACATCATGGGCAAGTCTAAAAACAGCAACTTCCAAGCCCTCAAAGTGACAGGTGGGTTCATTTTCATTTTTTTGTCAGTCATCATTTGAATGTGCTGAGGCTTTAAAGTTCACATATTGATTAAAAATAGCGGAATATGTGTAAAAATGTAAAATGAAATTAAACAAATCATTATATCCTAAAGTCTTTTTTGCCAACTCATCATAAATGTTAAAAAGTCCCAGAATTGCAACAATAAAATGTTTTTTTTTTTGTTTTTTTTTTGTTCTGGGGGTTTTTTTCTCTCTCACATGAGCACTCTTCTTTCAGGAATATCAAAACCTGTTCTACACCTAAACAAGACTTACATGACTGAAGGGGAAGAGATATCGGCCTGGTGTACAGCGCCGGGTGAGAATGGCAAAATTGTCTTCTACTTCTATGATAACGATAAAATGATTGACCAGACGGATCCGAAGTCTAACACAGCATGGGTCAAGTTTTACCCTAGCGGTTCTGGGACTCATAGAATTCGCTGTACCTACACTATCTCCGTTACGCCGGGCTCCTTCAATTCAGAGGAAAGTAACACGGCCAACGTTGAGGTCACAGGTGAGCTATTTTTCCCCAGTTTTATGACAATTCCTGGTATTGAAATGTCCCCAAGACATCATTTTTTTTATCTCTAGAGATTCCCATCCATCCAAGTCTGGAGATCACCCCTAAAAACAACATTTATGAAGGAGACCCTCTCAATATCACCTGCACAGTCAAAAACGGTCTGCGCAGCTCTGAAAATACGGAGCTCCTCCTGATCCAGAATGACAAAATACTCAGCAAGGGAACGACATCTATCAGCTACAGCGGAATTGCACAGGCAACGGCCCCGGACCTTAACTTTGTGTGCAAATTAAAAGTGAGAAAGGTTGTGAAAGCTGATAAGGACACGGTGTCAGTGACTGGTGAGTGGACATGCTAAATGTCAATTTCGTGGATTCAAGTTATTAAGTAATAAACAATAATAATAAGCAGGACCCTTCTGTGCATCACTAGAACCTGCATACCACTTTTAGTTTTTTCTGACTCTTCATATTGCACATAGAGTCATGTGCAACAGTTAGTACCCTCTACTTTCCTCCTACGTGTGTTAGTTTGTGTGGTTTGCCATCTGATCATGGTGGATTTGACTATGATGCAAATTCAGCCTCACACAAACAACTGCATATACAGTTCTTTCAGAGTGGTAATGTTTGTTTAACAAAATTAATCAAAACAAACATGTCGACATTAATGGGTACCTCATTACTGCTTCCATAGGATTTAATAGGATTAGATCAAGTGCCCTGGCCCTTAATTAACTGGTCATTAGCAGGTGTGGAGGCTTCTATTAAACCACACATTTGGGTGGCTTGCTTGCCTTGAGAATTATGATCTGCGTTAATTTAATACCAACAGAAAAGGGCATAACCAATGCTTGTAGAGAAGCAATTGTTTGCTGCAAATGAATCCAGAAAGGGTTATTAAACCCATATAATAACATAGTTCCCCATTTTCCTTGCCCAGACATGGGCCTCACTTTGGTGCCTGGTCTGGAGCCGGGGCTCGCTCACCTGGTGGGTTGGCTTGCACCCATGGGGCCTGGCTGAGCAAAGCCCAGAAAGTTCCCCCTCTGCATGGGTGCATCATCCATCGGGTGCATCGTAAGCTGGGTGCTGGCCAAAGGTGGAGACCCTTGCTACAGTAGATGACTTGCAGGATGTGGAACATTACCTCTCTGGTGGGGAAGGAGCATAACCCGGTGCATGAGGTGCAGAGGTTACAGCTAGATATAATCCAGTTGAACAACCAGTCTCTTTGAGAGGGCTTGGACTTTGTACAACTCTGGAGTTGCCCACTGTGAGTTGCACCATGCAGGGGTGGGTATACTTATTGACCCTCAGCTCGGTACCTTATTGTTGATTTGAGGGTAGCCTCCCTTCGCCTTTGGGTGGGGGGAAGGGTTTGTGCTTATGTACCAAACAGCAGACACTGCACCCACACTTTTTGGACTCCTTGGATGGGGTGCAGGAGAGTGACCCTGTTGAGGACTCCCTCTGTCTGCTGGGGGAACTTCAGTGCTCACATGGAAAATGACTCTGGAAGGTTGTCACTGGGTGGAACAGTCTCCCTGATCTGAACCTGAGTGGTGCTCTGTTATTGGACTTTTGTGCTCATCAGATATTGTTCATAAACACTATGTTCAAGCACAAGGGTATCCATATGTGCAACTGGCACCAGGGACCCCAGGGGGAGCTGATAGGTAGTAACAGGTCAAGTGGAATACACCTTAGGTGGTCACTGAGGCAACAACTCAGTTGTGGGAGGACTTTGGAGAGGCCAAGGAGAATGAGATCTTGACCTCTGACCTCTGCTGAGCTTGACATGGAGCATTGTGAGTCAGTGTAAGGAATACTTTGATCACCTCTTTAATCCCACCGACTCTCCTTCCTATGAGGAAGCTGAGTCCAGGGACTCGGGGATTGGATCATCTTGCGGCCGGAGGTGAATGAGATCCTACCGTTCCATCAGGCTCTGGATGTTGTGAGGCCGTCTTGGTTAACATACCTTTACAACATTGCGTGGCATTGGAGACAGTGCCTCTGGATTGGCAGACTGGCCTAGGGGTAACCTTCTTTAAGAAGTGGGGACTGGAGGGTTTGCTCCAACTACAGAGGCATCATACTCCTCGGCCTCCCTGGTTCGGTCTATGCAGGTGGTACTGGAGAGTAGGGACGGTCAGTTAGTCTAGCCTCGGATTCAAGAGGACATGTGTGGTTTTAGTCCTGGTTGTGGAATGAGGGGGGTTTCTATGGGTCTGAACAGTACAGATTTATGAGTTCCAGTCCCAGTGAACAACATGGCCCCTGGTATAATTCAAGGACAGATACCCTTCCACCATGATAAGGTTTTGATTCAAGGAGGGGGGCAGTATGATCCTATGAATTGTATTTTTCATCTTTAGACAACAAAACAAGTTTACAAAGGACGGTAGTAATTGCTGCATATGACTGTGTAGGCATTCACATTCTTGATAACAATGTTTGTGCACATAACAATTTGATGTGTGGTGTTGATCTGTCCACAGAGCTGTTCTCAGTGCCCACTCTAACAATGTCTCCTACGGAGGTCTTTCAAAAAGATCCAATGCAGTTAACCTGCCAAAGTGAACGAGTGGCCTCCGAGAGACTTGACAAAAACGAGTTGATATACCGTCTTCTTCCACACGAAAACATGATCCACAAAGGGAATGGAGAATTTGCTGGAAGTGCCCTGCAAAATGAGTATAATTATACATGTATAGTGGAAGCAAGAGGCATTGTGAAAGAAAGTAAAACCCTGACCATACGTCCCAAAGGTAAGCTGCTTCATTAGATGCTGGGAAATAATATGTACTTAAGTACTTAATAATATTTCAGCATCCACATTCCACCTCATGACCATGTAGAAGTGTAGAAGCCTGATAGTTCATTGGGGAAATATCGAAAATACTGGATAGACACAAAAAAAGCTAATAGAGAATCTGGATCCGATAAACTCTACTAAAGATCATTTTTCATATTGCTCTGTGATAGCTATATACAGGTTTTGTACACTTACATTAAAAATTGTTCTTAAAGGTCATTTCCACACCCCCAAAAGGAGTACATTTAATGTCAAGCATTGAAAGTACAGCAGTATGAAATAATCACAAAAACAGTTTGTGAGAATAGCACCATTTTCTTCCTTCCTCAAAATTATAATCCAGCAACATGTATTTACAAAAAAAATTACATTTATTGCAACATTTTATTAGCTTCTTTACTTGGTAAATTGTGATCTTTTTTCATGAATATATAGATAACCTGAACAGTAATGAGGAGGATTTTACTGATAACTGTTAGAAAATTCTGAATTTATTTGAACTCATTTAAATGAGTATATCAATAATTGTGATATAGTAAACTGAAGATATAAATAATATCAATGATTCTAAATTAAACATTCTGAGTAAAAAATAATTTCACTTATGTTGCTTTTATTTTTATTTTTACTTCATTGATGCCTGGTAATTAATAATTCGTTTTTTCTTTCTTCTCTCATTAGTTTCTGTCTCAATTCCAAAAATCTCAGCCTCTGATTGGTTGATCTTGGGAAGCCCCTTCACGATCTACTGTCAGTCGGAGAATGGCAGCTTGCCCATTACCTACAGCTTGTGGAGGAAGTTTGAACAAATCAACCAAACCACAGTCTCCCAGCCCCGACGAGGAGCTGCCTTTCCACTCACCATTAACAATGTAGAAGAAATAAACAGTTATAGGTGTGAGGCGACTAATGGAAAGAAGCCTGTGTCTAGTAAAGGTCTCAACGCAACTGTCATTGGTAAATATTCAACTCTAAATGATTTATGTTTGGATTTCACCAATACTGATGTTCTAGTTTTTTATTAAAGGTAAATCTCCATCTCAGCCTGAACTGTTTTGGAAATCTTAAACAGGTTTCTGTGGTTTCTCTGGGTGAAGAGAAATGTCAGGTTTATGCTACATGCAGCATTTTATTTGATGGCTGAAACAGATCAATTTCAAATCGTTATTTTAAAGCACTTTTTAAATCAATTATGATGTCAGATTAAATTTTTGTTTTTATTAGTTGACTAATCTTATGTCCCCACCCGAGGCCGGAGGTCAATGATCGACTTTGTTGTCGTTTCATCTGACATTCGGCCGCATGTCTTGGACACTCGGGTGAAGAGAGGGGCTGAGCTGTCAACTGATCACCACCTGGTGGTGAGTTGGATGCGCTGGCGGAGGAGGAGGTTGGACAGACCGGGCAGACCCAAACGGATTGTGAGGGTCTGTTGGGAACGTCTGGCCGAGCCCTCTGTCAGGGACATCTTCAACTCCCACCTCCGGGAGAGCTTCTCTCAGATCCCGGGGGAGGCAGGGGACATTGAGTCTGAGTGGACCATGTTCTCTGCCTCCATTGTCGACGCGGCGGCTCGAAGTTGTGGTCGCAAGGTCTCTGGTGCCTGTCGTGGCGGCAATCCTAGAACCCGGTGGTGGACACCGGAAGTACAGGATGCCGTCAGACTGAAGAAGGAGTCTTACCGGGCTATGTTGGCCGGTGGGACTCCTGACGCAGTAGATAGGTACCGGCAGGCCAAGCGAGCTGCGGCTCGGGCGGTCCTGGAGGCAAAAACCCGGGTCTGGGAGGAGTTCGGGGAGGCCATGGAGGAAGACTTTCGGTCGGCCTTGAGGAAATTCTGGAGGACGGTTCGGCGCCTCAGAAGGGGGAAGCAGTACTCTGCTGGCACCGTTTACGGTGTGGGTGGGGAGCTGTTGACCTCGACTGGGGACATTGTTGGACGGTGGAAGGAATACTTCGAGGATCTCCTCAACCCGACTGACATGCCTTCCACTGAGGAAGCAGAGAGTGGGGACTCTGGGGCGTGCTCATCCATCACCCAAGCCGAGGTCACCGAGGTGGTTCATAAGCTCCTCGGGGGCCGGGCACCGGGGGTGGATGAGATTCGCCCTGAGTACCTCAAGTCTCTGGATGTCGTAGGGCTGTCTTGGTTGACACGCCTCTGTGACATCGCATGGAGGAAGGGGACAGTACCGTTGGGGTGGCAAACCGGGGTGGTGGTCCCTCTGTTTAAAAAGGGGGACCGGAGAGTGTGTTCCAACTATAGGGGGATCACACTTCTCCGCCTCCCCGGGAAAGTCTACGCCAGGGTACTGGAGAGGAGAATACGGCCGATAGTTGAACCTCGGATTCAGGAGGAACAATGCGGTTTTCGTCCCGGTCGCGGAACACTGGACCAGCTCTACACCCTCCGCAGGGTGCTCGAGGGTTCATGGGAATTTGCCCAACCAGTCTACATGTGCTTTGTGGATCTGGAGAAGGCATTTGACCGTGTCCCTCGTGCCATTCTGTGGGGGGTGCTCGGTGAGTACGGAGTCCGGGGCCCTCTATTAAGGGCTGTCCTGTCTCTGTATGATCGGAGCAGGAGTCTGGTTCGCATTGCCGGCAGTAAGTCAGACTTGTTCCTGGTGCATGTTGGACTCCGGCAGGGCTGCCCTTTGTCACCGGTCCTGTTCATAATTTTTATGGACAGGATTTCTAGGCGCAGCCAGGGGCCGGAGGGGATCCGGTTTGGGAACCACAGGATTTCGTCTCTGCTTTTTGCAGATGACGTTGTCCTGTTGGCTTCATCGGACCGGGACCTTCAGCATGTGCTGGGGCGTTTTGAGGCCGAGTGCGACGCGGCAGGGATGAGAATCAGCACCTCCAAAACCGAGGCCATGGTTCTCCACCGGGAAAGGGTGGCGTGCCTTCTCCGGGTGGGTGGAGAAGTCCTGCCTCAGGTGGAGGAGTTCAAGTATCTCGGGATCTTGTTCACGAGTGAGGGAACGATGGAGCGTGAGATTGACGGACGGATCGGTGCAGCGTCCGCAGTTATGCGGTCGATGTACCGGACCGTCGTGGTGAAGAAGGAGCTGAATCGAAAGGCGAAGCTCTCTATTTACTGGTCAATCTACGCCCCTACCCTCACCTATGGTCATGAACTTTGGGTAGTGACCGAAAGGACAAGATCGCGGATACAAGCGGCCGAGATGAGTTTCCTCCGCAGGGTGGCTGGACGCTCCCTTAGAGATAGGGTGAGGAGTTCGGTCACCTGGGAGGAGCGCGGAGTCGAGCCGCTGCTCCTTCACATTGAGAGGAGTCAGCTGGGCATCTGTATCGGATGCCTCCTGGACGCCTCCCTAGGGAGGTGTTCCAGGCATGTCCCACCGGGAGGAGACCCCGGGGAAGACCCAGGACACGCTGGAGAGACTATGTCTCTCGGCTGGCCTGGGAACGCCTCGGACTCCCCTCGGAGGAGCTGGAGGAAGTGTCTGGGGTGAAGGAAGTCTGGGCCTCTCTGTTGAGGCTGCTGCCCCCGCGACCCGGGAACGGATAAGCGGCAGACGATGGATGGATGGACTAATCTTATGTCATTTTCCTTCCCCAGTGCCTTTGTCCAAGCCAAGTCTGGAAGTAATTCCAGTTCCAGCAGACATCGCTGAGGGACATGATCTCTACCTCATGTGTCGGGTTGAAGGCACACCGCCCATCACCTTTAAGTGGTACCGCGATGGTGATCAGAGGCCACTGAATGTCACCATAACCAACAACCAATTCCAGGTTCACCAGATCCCTTATCTGTCCCAACTGCACAGTGGAAACTACAGCTGTGAGGCTGTCAACTATGCCAACATCCCAGTCCGAAGTGACCGACTTTACATCAATGGTGAGACTAATTTTAGATCTTTAACTTAAAAGAAATTTTTGCAATGCAATATAATCTATCTAGCATCTATATTGTATATGAGGTCTGTTTAGGTGTTAGTGTTACCTGTTGTCGGAATGGCCAACCAAAGCTATAGTTTCCAGAAGCATTTCAGTATTTGTTATGTCGGGCCTGAAAATGTGTAAAACCTTTAGCTTTTTCTAAATTTCTACTTGCATATATTTCAAAATCCCAAAATATTTGCATATTGTTTGGTTTAAGCTCACGCACTTTTGAGTCCAACATATAGGGTTGGGTCACTTCATTTAGTCAAATAAGTTACAAAGTATAGATTTGTCCCATTTTTCTTTTTTTTTTTCTTTACCTGCAAATTTAATTTAAGGTCAAATTCATGCAGAAAAATGTAAATTCCCTAAAGGTTTCCAAATTGTTCAAACAGCACTGCAGCCTGGACCAAAGTTATCCACCACTGAATTGACTGACTGTCATTTACATTTTTGGAGATTACGCAGCAGAAGTAGTGTTGATCTGCTTTGTCACTCACTGTTCCAACCAGTGTTGTCAGGTGTACGATAATTATCATGTTTGTAAGATGATTTCAACCTCTGTACCATCAATAGCAGGAAGTGTACGATAATTTCACAATGCCTCTCAAAAAGGGAATAATTTCTTCACGACTGTTATTCACTATTAGTCATATTTGGAATCAGTTTCAGCAGATTAATTTGGTTGTAATTGATCTGGTTTTTAAAGTCACGTTTTATCTCTTTCATCCTTATTTCCTCTCTCACACAGACACACCTCCTTAATCCCCCCCTGCATACCCTGAGCAAACTCATTTCTCATCCGCCATTGTTGAGCAAATTATAATTTTAGCGGAAATATGATCGTTTTGGGTTCTCTGTCTGATAATTTGGTTTTTTGTATGTGCCAACACTAGGGGTGGGTATTACCAAGGACCTTATGGCACGATACACATCACGATACTTGGTTCACGATACGATATTGCGATATCCAAATTTTGCAATATATTGTGTTGTTATACATAGTTCACTGAAAACTGTAAAAGTCATTATGCATCTTAATATCTGAGTTGCACGTACATCAGATTATAGTGATAATTCATGGGACAAACTGAGTCAAAACAATGTAATTCAAATTTTCATAATATAATTACATAATATAAAATTAACATTAACAATGTCATGTAAGCCCATGTATACAATAAAGTCGTACTGGATTTACAACCCATCTGAAACATGATTTATTATTTGAAAAAAAAAATTAAATAAATAAATATATATATATAATATATATATATATATATATATATATATATATATATATATATATATATATATATATATATATATATATATATATATATATTTATATATATTTATAAAAAATAATATAAATATAAAAAAACCTATATTCAAATTTTGAATATCCATATCAAATCAGCTGGCAAGGTATTGCAATCGATTTTTACAATTTTTCTTTAATAAAATATTGCCATACAGATATTTTTGCCCACCCTTAGCCAACACTGGTCCCAATCCTGTTTGTTTCTCTTTCTAGTTCGTATGGCGATGTGGAAGAAAGGTCTGATCGTGGGATCGTGTCTGCTGCTGGTCTCATTACTGCTGATGATGGGCTGTGTGCTGTACTACAGATCCAAGAGAGGTAGAGAGACCTACAGTCCTCCAGCAACTCAGGCTGCATATCTCTATAAATAAAAGCCAACCCTCCACCCCCACCTGCCCCTCCCTTCTTACTTCTCCTTTTTTATTATAGGCAAAAGAGAAAGACCTGCTGAATTGTCAGTGTGAGTTGGCTTGACTATTTGTTACTTCTGAATGTGACAGATGTTATAGAAACTAGAGATGGAGTGCAGAACTTTATCGGATGGTTATGGCTCTGTGGTAGAGTTTGGTGTGGGTTATTTATATTTCAACAACTATGCAGGTTGTTTTGCATGTTATATTTATGCTGTTGTTTGACTTTGGTATTTTAGCATATGAATTCTTATTTGACCCATTAAGAAAAAACAAAAATTACATATATATATATATATATATATATATATATATATATCTTCCTTAGATGAGCCCCTCTTTCTTTGTTGGTTTCTTGGTTTCTTTGGCACCTATTCCATGATGCACGTACCTGGAATAGTGGGCTGGCTAACTTCTAACTGACAGAGGTGATAGGCAGTGGTCTTCATAGGGGTGTGTGACTAATAGTTGTAATTTTATACGTATTATTCACAAAAGTGATCCAGGCTGGCACATTTTATAGTACGTTTTACAGTGCAATTCCAGGCCAACCAGGTCTATTAGGCAGGGATCCCATTCCCAAACATAAGTCAATGAACTTTCAGAAGAATTCTGAAACTATAATTTTAATTTTGGTGGTGCCTTAATAACAACGCAGGCAAATTAACCAAAACTTCACGTGATTCACCATGTAAAGGGGTGGGTGAAGAAGACAAATAGGGATCTTTTCTCACACTTTTTCAGCATCCATAGTAGCTAAGAAGAAACATATCCAATCCACTTTGTAAGCAGCCAACTGTAGTTTTGCTTTTTCTCTCAAAGAGAAGCGAAGAGATGTTATCCATTTTTTTAGAAGCACTAATGGAAAACTCCAGTCGTATCAAGATGTCACTTTTTTCAAAGATCCATTCTAGCTTGTGGCCTTGATCGCGATAAAGGTTACAAACCTAAAAAGTGCTCCTTCAGATTCACTTTGACAGATTTTACCTCTCCATGTCCCTTTTGAAGTTGTGGCAGAATTGTTTTCTCTGCATCTTTAACAAATCAAGTCAGATTAGCGAGGTCGAAAAGGGAAAAAATAGCCCAAAAAAAAAAAAATTGTACATGAGATTGTCATGCAATGCAAAGAATAAATGCTGAACTGTTTCCATCATGAATATAAAGAAACAACTACAACAGCTAAAACATGCAAAGCCATCTGCATACTTGTAAAAGCATTCATGTGGATTTATCTTAGGTGTTTGGTGTTTTTGGATTACCTCACTGTTGCCTGTCCAGATCTAATTTTATTTTCACTATTTCTCAGAAAGCCTTTGAGCCCTAAATCAGATGACACATTAACAGTGACTCTAACTCACGACACAGAGGTTTATGACACAGCCACAGGTAGCTTGGTTTTACTTTTTTCTCCCTTACTTAATAATAATAATAATAACCCATGCTCTGAAAATGCATGCAGAGGTTATATACACTTAAACAACATTTCTGTGTTTTTGTCACTACCTGTGCTTCCTCCAAGTGCAAATGTCCTGTTTACGTGCATCCACAGTGTGACTGTGTTTGATTGCATTGTCTCTGTCTTTCTGCCTTTTTTGTGTGTGCATGTAACTTATTTTTAAGCATGTGTAGCAGAAGTAGAAGTAGGAAGATGCTTTTAGAATACAGCATTTGCAGGCAGTCAAGTGAAATCATAGCTGATCGTGCTTTTTGTCAATTGCTGTAACGTGCTTAGAGAGGACATTATCATCTTCTTCCAGACCCAGCCGTGTACTTTGATGGCAAGGAGGGGAGAGTGACCAATGGGATGCGAGGTAGCATGGCGTCCCTCCCTGCTGACTTCAGCAACAGGAGCAGCTACAGTATCCCAGCAACAGTTTAGAGACAGCCAACAGTGGCAGGAGTGGTTATTTCCACTACTTTGGAGAGAAAGGAAGCTGTAAGAAAAAGACTTTTGGAGACAAACTGCAGAGACAATAATCCTGTTCATGATGCAGTCTTGCAAGATTCTGACACCTCCTGCACCGACTCTTTCTCAGTAAAAATGAGGGGTATTTTAGTTTTCAATGATGTTGTATTTTATAATCAGGACCCACTGCTCTCTCTCCCCTCCTCTTGCAGTCGTGATGGATTTTAATGCTGCCTTTGTCTGCTGTGTCTTTGTCATGTCTGTGCAACTGCATGTCTTATTCATTGTTGTATTGCTCTGTTTATAATTTACATGTTTTGAGCTAAGCATGTTTACGTTGATTTGTATATACCACCACAGGAAATGTGTGTATATATTTTTGGTTGATCCTTGGACTGATTAGAAGAAAGACTCGTAGAATAAAGATGCTGGTTTTATTTAGAGGTGTGTCAGTACCATTCATTCTTTTTTTCCAACCAAGGTTCGATTACTGAAAAAAAAATAACTTTTTGTAACTATCATATTACTACAACGGAGTATTAGGTCCAAACTAAGACAAAAAAAAATGGAAATTACGAGAATAAAGTCATAATAATATGAGAATAAAGTCGTAAAATTACGAGAATAAAGTCATAATATTACGAGAATAAAGTCGTAATATTTTGAGAATAAAGTCGTAATATTAAATATATTATAAATATAAAAATATAACTTCACAAGATGCTCAATATTCCTCATTTTAACAGAGGGAGAAGACTGCTCTTCCTGTTAGAGTTCTCGTAAATTATATTCTCATAATATTACGACTTTATTCTCATAAATTACGACTTTATTCTCGTAATGTTACGACTTTATTCTCGTAATTTTACGACTTTATTCTTGTAATGTTACGACTATATTCTCGTAATATTACTACTTTATTCTTGTAATATTACGACTTTATTCTCATAATATTACGACTTTATTCTCATATTACGACTTTATTCTCATAATATTACGACTTTATTCTATTACGACTTTATTCTCGCAACATTATGACTTTATTCTCGTAATTTTACGACTTTATTCTCATTCTATTATGACTTTATTCTCGTAATTTCCAATAATTTTTTTTTGTCTTAGTTTGGCCCTAATACTCCGTCGTATATTACTATACTATCATGCATGATTTTATTTGCTATGAGTTGAAAAGCACCACCATCCTCAGCTCAAATCCAAAGCAAGAAGGTCCACATAACATGAAGTCCATTCATTTCCTGAAAGGTTAATGCACACAACTGAGACTTCCTTGAAAAGTTAAAACAATGGAGTTTTCAAGAGGTTTCCTACGCTGTTATGGTGCATGCTGCAGGAATTTGGTGGGTGTGGGTGAGGCGTGGAAGAGGGAAGCATCGATGCTGATAAAGCTGGAGTTATTGTGCAGAGTGGGTCTTATTTTGTTTCAGGCAAGGCAACTTTGAATGCATGCAGCATGTGGAGGAAATTAATCACAAAAGCATTGGTGCAAGCCGTATGTTTGTGTGTGAGATTACATTACCAACTGGGAAGTTGTTTTTCCCAGAATCTACTGTGCAGCCGTTGCTGATTTAAGAACCCATTGTGTTTGAGAACGCAGAGAACTTAATTGTGGACCAAATGTGGAGGGAAATCTTCCTCTGATACTAGTTTCGTTTTAATAACACCAAGTCTACCTTGGAGGGCCAAGATGAGGGGACGTGCTATGGAACCTTTTGCTTAGTTCCAGCTTTTGGCAGATGAAAAGTTAGTACTTATTTTACTGTGTTTTCCTGATTACATCAAATTAATTTGATTATGTATTATCTTACAGACATTAAATAATGTATACCTCTTTTTAAAAGTCATTCAGTGCATTTACCAGGTTTCATCAGAATATGACACAATATATATGATACAATATCACTTTAATGTCAGTTGAGGCTAAAATTATTTTTATGCCTGTGGGTCACGTACTGAAGAAGAGGACATAAACACAAAGTGCAGAACATGTAACAAGGAGTGACAAAGACGTCTATGTGAAGACAAATGTAAGCTGTAACCCCCTAATTGACATGTCACCACCTTATACAAAGGTGCAGAGATACAAATCTGCATGACGTGCAACTTTACACACAAGCAAGGCAAGGCAAGTTTATTTATATAGCACAATTCAACACAAGGTAATTCAAAGTGCTTTACATCGACATTAAAAGCGGCAAGACATAATTAGACAGTGAATTAAATGAAATTATGAATAAAATTATAAGAAAAGAAGTAAAATAATAAAAAGCAAAAGTTGTTAAGAATAAGGGCAGTAGAGTACAGCAGGTAAGTATTTAATTTAGGAGTACGCTTGAGTAAACAGTAATGTTTTTAACCCTGATTTAAAGGATCTACAGTTGCAGCAGACCTCAGGTCTACAGGAAGTTTGTTCCACCGGTGAGGAGCAGAATAACTGAACGCTGCCTCACCTTGCTTGGTTCTGGTTCTGGAACCACAACAAACCAGATCCAGATGAACCTCAGGGGTCTGGGAGCTTCATAGGAACTAACAGATCCAGATGAACCTCAGGGGTCTGGGAGCTTCATAGGAACTAACACATCCAGCATGTATTTTGGTCCAAGACCATTCAGTGCTTTGTAGACCAGCAGGAAGATTTTAAACTCTATCCTTTGACTCACTGGTAACCAGTGTAGTGATTTCATGACCGGTGTAATGTGGTCCAGTTTCCTGGTGTTTGTAAGGACTCTGGCGGCTCGTTCTGGATCAGCTGCAGCTGCCTGGTAGATTTCTTGTTACTTATACTAAGTTTAAGCTTAGATGATTTAGCAGTAAGATGGACTGATAGGCAGAAGTATTTTTTTTTTTTAATCTACTGTGTTTGAAAAAGAGAATTCTATAGTGGCTGTTTGAAGGCAAAAGTTATCAATTACAAAATTGATTAATTGAAAATATACATTTTCATCTCCTTCAAACAATGACCAACTTCATTTTACTTTTATACGACCAGTCAAAGGTTTGGACACACTTTCCCATACAAATGTGTCCAAAGTGTGTCCACACTTTTGATTGGTAGTGTGTATACAAAGTATGAATACATCTAAAAGAAAATTGAAGTCACGAACAATCCCAAAAAAGGAGAGAAAGAAAGGGAGAAAAGTGAAGAAAATGCAAGTTAAAAAAATTATATAACACCATTCTGGAAGTTATGCAATCAGCAATGTGTGACAAGTGAGGCTGTTAGAAATTGGTAAAAATAAATTCCACCAAATACAAAGGCTGTTTGATAAATCCCAGCCACCTTTTTTTGTGGGCCCCTTTTTAGCAAAAAGTAGACTACGAAATTGCAAAATGGGTCCCATGTGGGTTTGTCCAGAGGTTCCATGGTGGCCATACCTGTGTTTCGTCATAGGGACTCCAAGTGGGACTTGGTATCTTACTGAAACCACATCGGAACCTTTGTTAGCCTAAGCCCATTTAGTACATTTATATCTCATAAGCACTTGTTTTCTCCACATGGGCTCTCCATTAGACACCTACAGTATACGCCATTTGCCCCTTTAAGCCCAAGCCCACTCTGTACTAAATTAGCCCACTATTCACACCATCCATATGGATATACTGGTTACTGGTTACTGGTATCAGTCAGGTACCTTCAAAAGCCACTGTCTCTCAGCATTAAGCCGCTGCCGCTACCAGAAATGTAACATAAAAAGTTGTTAATCAAGGAGGACGTGTACATCAACTCTGTGCAGAAATGGTACCTGGTTCCTTGAATAAAAGCGCATGTCACATGGATGGAGAGATGGTGGCTCTGAGTCAGCTTTAGGTGAGAAACGATACCAGTTTCAATTTCCAAAGATGACAACGACCATTCAGACCAGAGTTCATGTCATGGTTTTTAGGTTTTTTCACAGTTTTGGTATTTAGGTTCCTGTTTTATTTTAAAACCCCGTGTTGAAACTTCCTTGTGTTTAAGTTATGTCTTGACATCCCTTGTTGATCTGCCCTGATTGTGTACACTTGTCTCTCGCCAAGCCTTCTGTGTACATCTTGTTTTGTCTTTCCCTTGCTCCTTGTTGGTCCGTCCTGTTTCCATCCTCCATGTACCATGTCAGGTTTTTGTGTTTTTTGTCATGTTTAAACTCTTGGTTTTTTTTTTAAACCTGCTCAGCAGCGTTTTTGGTTGTTTTTTTTATTTTCTTTTTTTTTAGTAAATAAATCACGTTTGTTTGGAACTCCTGCCTCCTCGTCTCCTGCATCTGGGTCCTCAACCGCACCAAATGATTAAAAGTGGAATTAAAAGAGAGTGTAATGTAAAACAATGGTAAATAGTCCTTTCACAGTTTCAACTTAGTGTGTTGCTGGAACCAAACTCTAAATGTGTTGATATTTTGGAAACAGAATAAAGTTTAGGCACTGAAAATAATTTTCTGTGTCAGGTAAATTTAAACAACTAAAAATAAAAACAATTTAAGTTATTGCATTTTCCAAAACCTCCAAATGATTCTGAAAACAAATTGTCATGACTTTACATTTAGTTTTCCCTTATTAAGGTATGTGTCTCTATTCTAAACGTGTAATAATTTTTAAGACTTCATTAAAGTTTTGTTCGGCAGCCACATGAACTGAGGCTGTAATGTTTCTGTTTGTGTTTCACAGTGAAGGTGGACAGCACTTCAGTGAGTGTGTGGAGCGAGCGAAAACCTGAACCAGGTGAGCTACGCTTGTACTACTGTTTTGATAAATGTTATAAATGACCAATGAATGAACAATGTTGTTAATAAATCAAGCAGATGCTCCAATGTAAGCCACGAAGAACAAAATCCATCAGGCGTTAAAAGCTAGTAGGAGCTTGATGCAGAACTAGTACAAACAGAACCTGGGGAAAATGTTGTTTCTTTCTTTATCAACGGGGTCAAGCAGGATTTACCAGTAACCAACTGTCAGCTAGGTTGTGCTAACAACTTTAGCTCCTGACAACCTATCTAATGTGTCATCAATCCGAGGAAGTGGGTGTGAATCCTTAATGGTAACCACATTTCGGTGGTGAAGTCCACATAAAAACTGATGTGTTCCATCTCTCTTCCTGACAAGCACTACTGCCCTGACCATGGGCGACAGGACTACTCAATCGCCACATGTTGTAGAAGCTTTTCTACCTTGGCTTGTAAGACAGCCTGTGTTTCTGGGGATGTCCTGTAAGGGCTCAGTGTAATGGGTGAAGCGTCACCAGTGTTCATTTTATGTGCCACCAAAGTCCTCCTTCCATAGTGGAGGGTGAGTACTAAATATGTCTCCAAACTACATCAAAAGTTGTTGTAGTTGCAACCACCTTTCTCGAAAAAAATTGCTCTTCATACAGATTTACTGGAGGTGGTGGGCCACTTGGCTTGTCACCAAGTGTGACAGAAGCTACCACCATGTATTCATCATATGGTTGACCAGGACTGTAAAAACCCGGCATTAGGAGCGTCCTCCATCAAGAAGAACTGGATCTTGAGTGGGATTAACAGCCCTGACAACACCTTTTGTCATCATGGATAGATGTCAATGCTCCAGCAACAGCCAGATTCAATGAGCGGATTACATGTGGTTCCAAAACGCCTACATAAGCATTTGAGTAACTAGCAGGGAGAGCATTATATGTCACTGCACAGCTATCTCTGACATAGGTGGGGCGGTTATGGAAGAAATGGTAACAGCTGCAAACTGACTGAAATAGGAAGAATGAGCATGTGAAAAGGGAAGTTCAGTGTTGACACTGTGACACTGTGTTTCACAAGAAGGTCCAATCCCAAAATGACTGTATGGCAAGTTGTGTGATGCCATGAAATATGTGGGATAAAGTGACATCACCCAACAGTACAGGTGCAGACATTGTACCTAGTGCACAGACTGAGTCCCTCCTAAATGTCTTAACTTATCATGCTAGTCCAGCTACTCTCCAGAAGAAGTTCATTTTAGCCTCTTATATGTGTGATTTTGTTATTTCGGTCACTTCCCAGTTTGTAATCACACGTGAAGGGAGGAACATAGACTGAACCGTAAACAAAGAGTATTGCCTTTTGCCTCATCTCAGCTCTTTTTATCACAATGGAGTCTGCATTATTGCAAATACTGCACCAATCCACCAGTCAACATCCCACCCTATTCTTCTCCCACTCACAAAAAAGACCCTGAGTTAATTTGAGTCCTCCAATTGAGGCAACACTTCACTCTCAACCCAGACAGGACATTTCAGCATTTTCTGGCACCCAGGCTGCTTCAGACTTGGCTGCTAATCATTCCAATGACATCTGAAGATTGTAGCTTAATGATGCCAACAGTATCACATCATCTGCAAAAAGCAGAGATGTAATTATTGGACCACTATACCTGATGCTTTTCTTCAACTTGGCTGTGAAATTCTGTCCATAAACATTATGAACAGAATTGGGGACAGGTATAGATGATTGATGGATTGATGGATTATTTTCACAGTTGCTTACCGCAACAGCTTAAAAGACTAAAGGACCATAACAAATTTGGAAACTAAAACGTGAGGACAGCGAAACAAATTGTGACACAATTATCAAAACTAAAGACACACTTAAAGACACTGAACTGACTAATTAGTTGTAGTTACTTTCTATCAATGTTTACAGAAAGGTTTCTTCTACTATTTTAAATTGATTTTCAAAATGTATGAAACATCTCCAAGCAGTAAAGCATACGGCGCATATGATTTAAAGCTCGACAGACTTAACAGGGAAGAATGGATTCAGGAGTAAAATGATTTGAGCTAATGCTCAGGGTTCAGAGGGTTAACGAGAATTTTGATGCAGGTGACGAAGAGAGCAGCATCATGTCCAATGAGCCGGATGTGGCGTACACAGAGGTGGTTCATCCCCGGTCAGTGGATCCTACCAGAGGTAACATTTTGCAGCCAACAGATTAAAACACTGTTTTCTGGGGGCTCTTTTCTTGTCTAGTTTCTGTGATTTGACACCCTTCTGGGTTTTTTTATTGACATTGTGCACAATTCTCTTCAGTTCCAAACAACCTGATTTCACAAAAATCCGTGAAATGACCACGACCTCTCACCACTATTTTCCGTGGTGATTCAATGTGATTCAATATGAGTTGTAAATGTACCTGTGTACGGTTTATTTTAATATTTACCATTCAAAAGCACAACATATTTAACCGTTAAGTGTGCTGATAACGCCTCATTCAATGGGGCAGTCAAATCGGGTGGACCCGATCGTGGCACTCGTCACGTGATCAGGATCTCTGCTCGTCACTCTATGACGTAGAGGGGATGCCCAGGCAATCCCTGTGGTTGACGAAATGGGAGAATGGTTAAAACAATTAATTTAAATATCGCCTGTCTCCACTTCCTGGTTCAAAAGCAATTAAAAAGGATATTTTGTGGCTGGACGACGCTCTGGTTAAGGTCTGGTTAGATTAATGCACCACTTATGATTGGTTAGAAGTAGAAAACGCTTGTGGTTTTTGCTAAAAATAATAATTTCACATCACTTATGCCACCTCCGTCGTCATGGCGACAGCAAACAACATGGTTAAATACTCGAATTTACGTTAAATACTAGAAAACACGGTTAAATACTCGCCGTCAAAATTCTGTTAAAAAATCATCAAAACACCACATTAAAAACACAACATTAAAACACTGTTAAAACAGCGTTAAAAACATGCTTTTACAAACTGACAGTAACAAACAGGAACTTGCACGTCAAAAACTCATAACTTAGCCACTATAATAAAGAATAATATATACATAATAATAATAATGTAATAATCCGTGTATATATCACGACAACGGATCCCAATGACTTCGCATAGTACAATATCCGTGGTGCTCACACGGAATTTACCACTTTCCGTGCTGGTGCCAAGGAAAATAGTGGTGAAAGGTCGTGGGCATTTCACAACATTTTTGTTAGATCAGGTTGGTTCCAAATCTGCTCATCCAAACCATTTTTCTCTTCATCACCCACATTCCTTTAAAGTTGATAAGACAGGCCAGCACTTCCTGGGAGGGGCTTAATTACACTTAATTAATACATCTGCAGGTGGTAGGAGCTCTGGGGATAACTGCTGGCATTTCCAGTGAAGTTGCAAACTTCATAAACAGGAAGGGCTGAGCCAACTGCTGCTTTTGATAATGGCCCCTGCTCCTACACGGTCTTGGGCTCGCAGTCCCACCGGGCCTTCGATGGCGGGCAGTGCAACACAACCTGCCTGTTTTCAGGATCCTGTTGATGATATGTCCAATAGACAGAATCTCCTGAAGATTGTCTTTTGATGTTGAATTCTTGTTTTCTTTTATGTCAACAGTTCCTTTGAGAAAACACACAGACACAGTTTACAGTGAGGTCCAAAACTCTTCACATGGTAAGTTTAACGGATAAACATTATTGCAGCAGTATTGTATGAAATAACAGTTCTAAATGACCAAAGTAAGTTGTAGGGAGAATCTGCTAAAACTATAATTCTGCACAGCTCTGTTGAGCATTTTAGCATCTCTCAGCTAACTGTTATGGTTTTGTGGCTCACATGTTCACTGTTGTGATCAGAAGCTAAAATGACTGTTAAAAATACAACTATAAATTTAGCCACATCAGTTAAGATTTAGATATTCTCCTGAAAGGTCGAAGGATGACTAGAAAGGCAAAATGCTGAACTGTTTGGACATTATTAAGACAAAAAAAAACAACCTTTACGTAACCTTGTGAAGAGGGGTTATCAACATCTCACGGCTCAGAGGCTTCTGGATTAACCATCTCACTTTGGAAATGTGTATTTCGGACAGAAGAATTTGTGTTTTGGATCGTTTTTGGAAGAAATGTGCCCTGTGTAGTCAGCACCAAAAACGTAAATGACCTTCAGACTGTTTGTAACAAAAAGTCCAAAAGTTAGGCTCTGTGATGATATGGGAAACCTGTATCAGCATCTTTGGCAAAGGCAGTTTACCTTTCTGTGAGGGTAACATTCATGCAAAACAGTGGATTGAGGTTACAGCAGCATATGCTGCCTTCAAGACCACATCTGTTTCAGGGACATCCAAGCATTTTTCAACAAGACAATGCAAAACTAGATTCTTCACACATTACAAAGGCATAATTGAGGAGGAAGGAAGGAACTGACGATTATGGATTGTTGCGCACCTTGAGACGTGTTTGCAGGAAGCAAGAGACAAAACCGAAATGCTCCATTGCTTGGTATCCTCACTGCAAGAATGCCATTCCAGTATTGAGAGGGAGGAATGGCAGCAGTCCAGCGTGGTTAAAGCTTTACTGTCCCAACGTTTGTCGGAATGTGGAGACCTGGGATACATGGATGTATCCATAACTTTTCTGACTGTTAGAAAGTGTATCACGTCACTTTAAAAGAAGAAAGACACTGATATTGAAGTGGAACTAAAGCTGCAGATATCCCAGTCTGTAGGTGTTGGAGCCATTTCAAATCTCACTAAATAAAAATTCCATGATGTAAAATTATACTACTGCTGGCGAAGCCTATCCTGTTACTTCTGTGGAGAACTTCCTGTTATTACCACATCGGCCAGACTCTGGATGGCCCTATCAAGCTTTCCATCTCTGTGCTAATGTTTCCTGTTGAAGACCGACAAAAGAATCGTGAGCTGATGATAGAAGAGTCAAAGACTGAGGGCAGATAGAATAAATATTGACTCAGATGAGGTAGACAGGACTCCAGGCCTCGGCAGAGGAAGTGCAGTCAGCTCCATCGTCACAACCACCAAATGCTTATTGAACAGATCAGAGTTCAGCCAGTGAGTCAGCAGGATACTCACCCAGCTGACACGTGTTTAACTGTGTGCTTTTCCTTACAGGTGCTCCAGACCACCACGACTATGTGAGTAACTCTCCTAATTATCACATTACTTGGTGTTTACGTTGCAGTAGACCTCCACCATTAAGTAAGATTAAAATTTCAATAGATCAATATCTGCTTTCTTAACCAACAATACCCGATACTTTTTACTCCGGGGCTTTTTTTTCTTCTTAAAGGTACTAAATAACTATGATACAGCATCATTGTTTGGGTTTGCCCAGTGGACTAAGGTGTTAGCAAAGCGAAGGAAATTAGTCCGAAAACTCGGTGGAGAACATCCGTCTGAGGAGCAGATATGTGCAGATGATGAAACATATATAAAGTGAAACAAAACAGTCTAATAAGTTGAACTTTATCCAACTCATTCACAATAACTCAGAATATCTTTCAGTTGTAACTAAAACAGAAAAATACGCTCACACTTTAAATCATTCATCTTCACAAATCCACCATTAAAAAGTGGAGGTGGAAAGCGTCGTACTACGTCCTGTTCTCTGATTGGTTCATCGTTGCCAGCGATAGCAGACACCTGAAGTTAGTGTGAGGTTGAAACAACGTTGTATTCCAACATTTGATTATAATCGGATAATGATGCAGATTTGAAAATTGGGTTTACTCTAAAAATCTAACGTTGGATTGACGTCTAACTATAGTAAGGTAACTTTGACTGGATACTGGATGGTGGTTGCTTGCCAGCACAACATAATTAGTTATCTAGCGTTATCTGATGTTACAACCCGTATCGAACCAATGATCGACTTTAATGTGTCAGCTGAACATCCGACAACCAATCAAGCGGAGCGGCTTCTTTGCGTACCAAAGTCACACTAAAACTGCACTATTTTGTGAAAATATGATTTGCAACTTGTTTCCCACAATCACGGCACCTTTAAGCTCTTTTTACACAGATATAACAGATACATGCACCTGTAGTTTATCAGTTTCAGTGTCATTTGAGGGAATATTTCATTACTTTTAGGACATTTTCGTCCCTCTCTCGCAGTTTCCCGTCCTTAGAATCAGCATATGATATATACACATCAGCATATGCAATCTGTATATGCAATCTGTATATGACCAGCTTCCAGTGATACTTGGATTTCTCACCGGACCCAGTGCACAGCAGAAGTCTGGGGTGCAGATTCAGGGGACTCATCTTTTGTCTGGCAAGGCTAATGGTAGTTTTATGGGGTTATAGTGTGAACAGATACATTAACTGTCCATGACAACATATATTTAACTGTCTCAAGTGAATACCAAATGAAAATTCCAATTTAACACAACGCTGGGGCCACGTTTTGGATGACTGAAGCCTAAGGAATATGTCATTCAATGAGCCGCTCAAATGTTCTGGGTTCTGTGGCACCACAGGCCCAGCTCTGAGTGGGACTGTCCAGCCGCCACAGGTTTTTCTCAAGTCAGCTTCACATTGTGCTGCATTCAGTGTTTCTCATAAGTGGGGACCACACACCCTGTGAAGGAGGGGTGGAGTCAAGTCAAGCGGTTGACTCCGCCCCTACAACCAGCTGCTATGAACAGAGCTGTAAATACTTTTTTTAAAAGGTATCTGATGCACCGATCTCTCTCTTTGAGACATTTCATTAAGACTCAGGACATTTCATTAAGATCTCAGGACATTTCATTAAGATCTCAGGACATTTCATTAAGATCTCAGGACATTACGTGGACGTTTAGAAAAAGGGTGGATTCTTTAAGCGTGGGTCAAATGCGCCTTGATTGCTCGCAATATAAACAATGTACACAGAGCGCAAAATCCTGGTCTGTCAAAAACAAAATGAAAGAGTTCCTGTTTAGAAACTCCTCCTACATCGCTCTGCAGTCCACAACCTGTGTCCTGGACTCAGGGGCGGCAGATAGCACACTTAGGGCCCGATTTACTAAGATCCTAAATAAAGAGTACTAAATTGCGTGTGCACTGAAAAAGTTTGCACGTGCTGTTGTTGTGTGTTTTGCGGGTGATCAACTAAGATTGCGTGCGCAATTGATAACAGGTGGAAACAGCAGTATTTAAATGAGGTGTTGCGTGTCTTACGGTTTGCGGCGCAAACTTTGCGCCATGGAGAGTCTGGATGGAAAGCAGGATATAGTTGCAAGCGCAAAATGAAATTTGACGAGTTGGAGTTAGAGATATTAGTGGAGGGGCCGTATTCAGCACCCCTGCCGTGAAAAGCACCCCCTCGTATATTCAATGATAAGTAGACCAAGAAAAAAAACAACACACTGACACTTCAATATATTTATATATACACACTCACACAAACACATACTTAGGAGTTTATATTATATATATTTACAAATATTATGGAAGACAACACAGTAAGCAGGCTATTAATTAATGACATCAATAACCATTCACCCAATTTTTGTTATCTGTGACTGTGATTGTGGGAAAGTGTGACTATTGTGGAATCCATGAGCGCATTTAAACATGAATCATTAACACAAAACTGGACGCTAAACAGAACATGACACGGAATGAGAATATAATTTTTGTCAGACGAGGGGGTGCTTTTCACGGCAGGGGTGCTGAATGCGGCACAACACCGGGGTATGACAACTGCAGAACAAGTATAGGCGCACAATAAGAAACACTTTTTTCTCCATGAAAACACGTGATTTATTTATTATCACAAATAAAAAAATGAATGTGCCTCCTGTGGCAACCTTTTGCTGAATAATACTCGATTTAACATTCAAATAAAATATTTCTCCTTTTGCATGTGGAGATTAGCACCTTCCTTTCGAACGTATTAAATACAGACGCAATCACAATCCCCGCAATTACTTTCAGGCTTGGTAAATCTCATTGCGCGTGGTAAATGGACCAATTTGCATCTTCCCCTCCCAGTATTTAGGATTTCTGCCGGGTACGCCCCATATTGATTATTCATCAGGGCAAAAGTACTAAATGAATTGCGTGTGCTATTTTGCTCATTTGAGAGACGCAGTCCTCTTTGCACGCTGTTAGTAGATCAGCTGGCACTTTGGTTTGCGGATGCTGTCAAGTTTGCACACGTTTTTACACACGCAAACCTTTAGTAAATCAGGCCCATAGTCTGAATGCATTATAAACAAACATCATTACTATTGATATTAGAAATCCTCCTTAATGGCTTTTATACAAATATTCCAGCTTTGTGACTGCTTCCCCGCCCAGACCGGAGGCTCGCTGCGCCCTGGTTTGCGTCTATCCTGAAGGTGTAGTCAATCTCCTCATGGCTGTTGTTCCCTTTACATCTAAAAGCTCCACTGCGACAAAGTAATCTGCCATTTACAAACTCATAATAGTGATATGTCCAGGTTGTACATGGGCCCATAGTATGTTTTCATGTTTCCATTTGCTCAAATTCCCTTTTAAAACTGTGAGTTGAGTTCCATCACTTTTCACTCATAAACGTGTGACCAAATCTTTTCAATCAGAATTATAACTGAAACAATGCGATGCGTCTCGAGTTTTCAACACATTTTCACAGCTCTGTTCTATTTGATCCCCTTCTCAAGCATCCAGGAAACTGGAACACTTTACGTAGCTTTACGTTACAAACAGTATGCAAGCTTCTTTTTTCTATTTCTCAGCTCAACCGAAGAATCCCAACGTAATCTAGTTTTGAGATGCATGTGTGCTCATTCCCTCCGTCCTCGTGGTCGTAGTGACTCTGCATGCCAATAATCTGGAGTAAGAGGGAAACTGCCGTCAGAGTTTCCAGACGTGAACAAAAGCATTTGGGCCGGCACTTCCTTCCCTATCAGCCGCTCACATCAGCACTGCGGTCCAGTCAAACGACCATCTCGGCCTGCGTGCTGTCTCCCAGTGAGGCGCAATCACGGCCGCGGTGACGGCGCTGTTTGTCCGTACATGGTGTCCGAGGCGGCTTAAGAGGGGAATTTTGAAATAACAAACCCAGGAAGTGACGTCATGATCCAAAAGTGGTTGATGCTCTGATGAGTGCATCTGCTGGGTGAAACGTTTGTTTGCTCTGCTGCTCTTCGCAAAAAAATTGGTGTTTCAGAATATTTGAACGGCTTTTTCTTTCTTCATTTCACACCGCATTTTATAGTCAGCTCTGAACTTCAAACAGCTTCCATCAAAAAGCTTTACTTCATCCTAATTTGGTTTGTTTTAATTAGCATTAGACATAAATCAGATGTGAACACCAGTATGGGTTCAGAAAAAAACACTCCATGTCTATGGCCCTCACCCAACTTGTAGATAACATCACCAAAGCTGCCGATAACAAGGAAATTACTCTAGGAGTATTTGTTGATCTATCAAAGGCATTTGATACTGTCAATCGTGATATATTATCACAAAAACTTTCTCTTCTTGGTTTAAGTGGCTCAAGTTTGTTATGGTTCAAAAGCTATTTATCAAATAGAAAGTAATTTGTTTCTTGGAGTAATACAGGTTGATTTCTTGTGGTGTGCCTCAAGGATCGATTCTGGGCCCATTATTCTTTCTTATTTACATAAATGATCTATATATGGTATCATCTAAAGCATTTTTTATTCTGTTTGCAGATGACTCCAATATTTTTTTATCTGGTAACAATGGTCATAAACTAATATCTGAAATGAACATGGAATTGATCAAGGTTGACACCTGGTTCAAGGCCAACAAATTATTACTTAAAGCAGCACAATTTAACTTTTCCACCTTAATATAATATGTCCAGAGTCATTGTGATGATACATCAACTTCCAACAGGTTTAATAACACCTCTGTCATGGTCTGAGGGGTCTGTATCGCCTTCACTGGCACTATGTAACTTTGAGGAGCATGGTAGGAACCCTGCCACACTATTGGTAAAGCACTACCGCTTTTGTCCAAAGGAGACGCCAAACTCAACAAAAGCTGAAAGTTACATTGTGCTAATTTAATATAAAGAAAAGTTCATACATGTTATTTTCCTCTAGAAACCAAACAGCTACTAACGCCCTTCCAAATGTTCATATTTCCAATCACATTTTGGAAAGAGTTACGGTAACTAAATTTCTAGGTGTTATGATTGATGAAAATCTCACTTGGAAAAATCATATTGCACTCATCTCGAACAAGATTGCAAAGAATATTGGAGTAATCAGACGTATACGGCATCTATTATCAAGAAAAATCTGTATTCATTTATATTATACTATGATTTATCCTTATATTTCATACTGTAATGTCATTTGGGCAAGTACCTCCATGAGCAACCTCAACTGTATCTTTATCCTTGCAAAAACGTTTTATCAAAATTATTAAATTTTCTATGTTTTACATATTTCTGTAGATATTGTTTGTTTCATTATTGGAGGAACCACTTGACAAGCCCTTATGGGTTTTTTTTGGTTCCTCTCGTACATTTTCTGTTATATTGTATTTCTTTTTTTAATTTCCTTTTTTTCTACATACTGTTCGTCTGTACTTTTAAAAACTAAAACTAAAACATGTTTAATGGCTCCCGTTGGTGTGTGTGCAGGGCTCGGCGGAGTATGCTGAGTTCAGCGCGGAGCATCCCCAGAGCAGTTGGTTCCCTCCACGATCCAGCCTGGACTTGGACCTGCCGGAGCCGGTGGATTAGTGACGCCATCCGCCGTTAATCTCCTTGCTTTTGCTTTGCCACTTCCACCGAATGCTTCGTCGTTTATTTATCAGTGGAACAACCGACTGCAGAATCTTTTGTAAATATTGTTAACTTTCATAAAAGCCTGTCATTTGTACACACTGGTGCGTGGTGACGTGATTAAAGGGTGATTTCATAAATCCAGTTAAACTCGATGCACAGAAAATAACACGGCAGTCAACCCCATCGTCAGATCAGCCACAGAAAATAATAACTTTACAAAGTCTGTGGGAATATGACTACAGAGACAAAGTGGCACATGTGTAGATATAAGAAATACCAAATCAAAGGTTAAAAAGGTGCTTAGAGCAACATATATATCTGTCTCTGTAAGAAACCACTCGACCATGAACTCCCACACACCAGACTCCTACCTGAGGACTACGTCTGACTGCACAGACCAGGAACTGGACCAGCAGTCCTCGGACCAGCGTATGAGCACTCTACCTCCTGAGCACTAGATCCGTCCTAATATACGTTTTCTGAACTCTGTGGGATTCGGTTTACTCACTTCATCACTTTTTTTAATGTTACTGCACAATTTCTAGGAAGTTAAAATGAAGTGAAAATCGATGCCGCAAGTGTTTTTTCTTTTTGTCTTCTATCCGTTTGCTTGCTGTGGCATAAAATGTCTTGAAAGTGCTTTAACTTCAGATTCAGTGTTTTTATTGTGAAGCCGAGCTTCGTGAAGGGTCCAAGGCTGCATTAGCGTCACAGACGCTGAAAATCCGGGATCCACATCTGAATCACCTGCAGTCTAGAGAACCTCAGTGCTTGACCAGCATGTTTGAACTTGTTTGAACATGTTAAACCTTTGGTCAAATATTAAAGCTGTTATATAAACTACAACTGTTTCTGAAGAGTTTACTTCTCTGAAACGTGGAAGGGGATGGAGTTGTGCCACTGCCAGAAACCCTTTTTGCTGGTTCTACGCAGAACATTAATGATGACAAAAGAAGAAAAACAAATCCACCTTGGAGACCATTTATTTACTCCAAAGGTCTGATATAACACATCCTTGTCACTTTGTTTTAGTCAACTCAGAACAAAGGTTTTTCATTCAGCCCTGCACGGTGCTGTGACATCACAGACCCAGACCAGAGAAGACTCATCCAGCCTCACCATCTTCATCTCCGTCCATCACGCTGCGTTAATGTCAAGTCAAGTACCTGACTCTGCCACCTTGAACTGACTGTTGTGAACAACTAAATGCATCATCATCACTCTGAGTGCAAAACACCGGATCCTGCAGCGTGGGAGCGAGAGGGGCAGGGTAACGGCCTGGTCAGGCGGGGGAGAGGTTTGTCCCTCAAGACTCCTCTCCCTGGCCCTGCCCCTTCTCAACCTTTCCCCGACCCTGCACCCCAACCTGGGACTTGCTGATTGGGCCGGAGCTTCGGGAGCTGCGTGCTGGCCTGCGGTCCCCACCCCTGGTCATCCCGTTGCTGCTTCCACCTGCCTGCTGTGCTGTTGACGTCCCTGACCCCCAGTCTGGTCCTCGGCAGGAGGGTCCCCCCTTATGATCCAGGTCCTGCTCAAGGTTTCTTCCCTCCTAAAGGGGAGTTTTTCCTTGCCGCTGTTTGGCTTAAGGTTTTTCTCCCACTAGGGGAGTTTTTACCTGCCATTGTTTATGTAATAACTGCTCGGGGGTCATGTTCTGGGTATGGGTCTCTGGAAAGCGTCTAGAGACAACTTTTGTTGTATTAGACGCTATATAAATAAAATTGAATTGAATTGAATTGAATCATTGAAAAATCAGACAACAGAAGAGGCAAACGGTTTGAATCGTTAAATACGCACTGAGGAAGGAAGGGAAGATGGCAAGCAGGTATGTTGAGAGCGGTGGGGGGCGGAGGATGACGAGTGGTAAGGTGAGCATGGTCTCATTGATGCCAGATGCAGAGAGCCCCCCCTCCTCCACACACACACACACACACACACACACACACACACACACACACACACACACACACACACACACACACACACACTCAGAAGGAAGCTGGGATACCAAACTGCAACCTCAGAAGAATGGAGGAAGAAGCAAAAGGAGAAGTTGCATCTAGCAGAGGCAGCGACAAACCAACAAGCAGGGCTCCATCCTGCAGGTCCAGGGATCCAAACAGCATTAGAACCGAAGGGATTTCTTTTAGCAGGTTCTTCAGAGGTGTCTGGTAACACACATACTTTATATAATCTGCTGCCTCGCATGTCCGTGACTGTTTGGTTATGTTTAGTATCTATTTTCAGACGCAGTGGGTGATGGTTGGACACTGAAGCAGGCGTGTCTGTTTAAGCTGAACAGGGATCATTTCTGGTGTGGAGGGATTGGGGGGCGGGTGTACGGCACCACAGGTAGCCCTACGGCCAGTACTGGAGATGAGGGGGGCATCCCCCCCTGAAATGAAAACGGTCCAAATCATCCCCCCTGTAAAACTGCCATCCCCCCTTTCCATCCCTTATGTCATTTCATCAATGAATGTGGTTTTACTGCTATTTCAACATTTAGTCAACACCAGAAAAATAACTTATATGACAATTTTCACCTGTTTCAACTAAATTTTCACTTGAAATAAGTAGGAAAATCTGCCAGTGGGATTTATCTTCTTATTACAAGCAAAGAAATCTTGTTCCACTGGCAGATTTTTCTACTTTTTTCAAGTGAAAATCTACTTGAAACAGGTGAAAATTGTTGTTTTTTACAGTGATGAGTCTTGTTTTAAGTGTAATGAGATTTTTTTTTACTAAAATGAGACATTTTAACTAGAAATAAGACAAATATTCTTGTTAAGATTGTGAGTTTTTGCAGTGATCCATTTTACTTATCTTGTGAAGGACAGAGTCATATTGATAAGTTCAGAAAACTGTTTTTTATAGTTGTGTTTTGATGTATTTGATGTAAACCCAGTGGATATTTAAAGCTTACAGAAGGCTGCATTTAACTGCTGCTATGTCATTCCTGCAGTATTTCTGCAGGTGTTTTGGTCAGTGTTATTATTTGTAATATATTGCCTACGGCAGTATGTTGGACTGTAAACATTCTCAACTCGTGGCGACCCAGAGGAGGTGGCTGGGGAGAGGGAGGACCTTAGGGTGCTTGCTGCCCTGAGCGCAGGGGGCTGTAAATGGAAGTTAAACAATAAATAGATGTCGTCACAGATGTAATGTGAAAAAAAAACCATCATCGATTGGATCATTGATCCCCTTTCTCATATTTACAATCTTTCATTGAGATCAGGAGTATTTCCAGACCAAATGAAACTGGCTAAAGTTATCCCTGTACACAAAACGGGTGATACTAGAAAAAATATTTGTGGTTCAATTGGACAGATTCATAGACGGCAATAAGTTGCTAAATGAAGGGCAGTATGGGTTTAGATCATCAAGATCAACTTCCATGGCTTTGTTGGAGGTAGTAGAGGAGGTTACAAGTTGTATGGACAATAAGAAATATGCACTGGGTGTGTTTATTGACCTTAAAAAGGCATTCGACACAATTGATCATGGATTGTTGTTAGAAAAGATGGAGAGGTATGGGATTAGAGGGGTAGCACTAGACTGGCTGCATAGTTACATGAGTAATAGACAACAGTTTGTACAAATTGGAACTTATAAATCATTGAGCCTAAACATTACCTGTGGTGTCCCCCAGGGGTCAGTACTAGGACCCAAATTGTTCATCTTATATATTAATGATATTTTTAAGGTATCAAATATTTTAAAACTGGTTGTTTTTGCTGATGACACAAATATCTTTTGTTCGGGGAACGATTTAAATCAACTCATAAAAATGGTTAACATTGAATTATCCAAATTAAAAGATTGGTTTGACAAAAATAAACTGTCACTAAATCTGAGTAAAACAAAGTTTATCATATTTGGAAATCGCAAAATAGATATAGAAATTAAAGTAGAAATAGATCAGGTAATGATTGAAAGAGTATATGAAGTTAAGTTTCTGGGTGTATTAATTGATTACAGACTTTGCTGGAAATCCCATACTAAACATGTGTGTTCCAAACTAGCAAGGACAATAGGGATACTGGGTAAAGCCAGACATATACTGGATAAGAAGCCATTGCACACTCTGTACTATGCACTTATTGAACCTTATTTATCATATTGTGTAGAAGTGTGGGGTAATAATTATAAAAGCACTTTAAAAAAGATTTGCACTTTACAAAAACGAGCAGTGAGGTTAATAAACGGAGCGGGATACCTAGATCATACGAATAATTTGTTTTTAAATTCTTATTTGCTCAAGTTTCCAGATTTGGTGAAATTCAAAATGGCACACACCATGTTTAAAGCTTGGAATAATAGTTTACCTGGAAACATCCAAACGTTATTTAGGAAAACAGATGGTATTCATGATTTACGGAATAAACACACTTTTAAACAGACAATGGCTCATACTACATTGAAAAAGATGTGCATTTCAGTGTATGGTATAACACTCTGGAACAACCTTGATGAAAGTGTGAAGGTCTGCAAGAACATCAGGCTATTCAAACGCTGCTATAAGCAGATTCTCATACTGAACTACCAACATTTGGATGTTATAATGACCATGATTTTTTATTTTATTTTTTTGCATTGTCTTATTTTCTTCTGTGCATGATGCTTTTCTTTCTTTTTTAGCTACTTTTATTATGGTGATTGTTTTTGTTTGGTTTTTTTCATTGACTTTTTTTTCTTCTCTACTGTGCTTGATGCCTTTCGTTTTAGCTACTTTTATAGCTTTATAGCTACTTTTTTAGACTCACTTGTCTTTTAATTACTTTTATATTGACATACTTTTATATGTCAAGAATAAGGGTATATACTGTATATATGTATTATTGTTGTTATTATTATTATTATTGTTATTGCTATTATTATTCTTTTATATATCGGATATTCTTAGATTGCAAGAAGGGGCCGGACTAGATAAGCATTTGCTTCTTCCTGTCCCTTCTTGAACAAAACTGGTTGTGCTTTATTATTGTTGTTGATGTATGGTGTGTTTTTTTTATTGTTTTGTTCAAGATGAATAAAGATCAAATCAAATCAAATCAAATCTGTCTTCGATTTAACCACAAGATGTCAGTAAACATCCTCTTGGTCAATGAAAGGAGCCCCGCTCTTCCTTCAGAAAATCCTTCAAAGAGTAAAACTGAAAGAAAGAGGGAGAAAACAGAAACTGGAATCATTTTCAAGAGTTCTTGCTACGACATTATTTCTTGGTTTTCCGTTAATGAGATGTTTAGACACCAGGATATATGGAGTCTAAGAACTGCTGCATATTTCTATTGTTATTATGTTCTTTTTTCCTGCTCATCGTCAAAAGCGATTCATTACCAATAAAATTATAGTTTATATATCCTGTTTTTAAAATAAATGATGTGGTTTTATTTATTTATTTGTGTATTTACAGAAACTGGGTTTCAGTCAGGTTTCTGGGCTAGAGTTGAAATAAATGAAGCAAAAATAGCCCAAAACATTCACATTCAACATGTTTCATTTGGGCGAGCTGAATGTCTTTCATGATCTTGTCTTCTATTGACCTCAGTGTATTCAGAAAAAAGGCTCTGATCAATTTTAGTGGCGTTTATGCCTTTGAATACTGTATCTTTAGTTTGTAATCAAAAACTTAACCAAATCACTCCACGGCTCACATACTGGAGTTTACTGTTTCCAGGGCTGATCACAAAGTTGTTTATTTCTGCGCCCTCGTTGAGGATCCTTGTCTGATCATTTGAGCACTGTTGTTCATCAGTTTATCAGACAAACGAAGCCTCACCGGTTCCGTCTAGCTCTTCTTTGGTTCAGGCCCTGATTCCAGCGAGAGAAACAGCCCCAACAGTTTGCTCCTGTTGTCCAGGGGTCCGTTTCACAAAGCAGGTTCAACAAACTCTGAGTCTAATCCTGAACTCTTAGTTGATCTACTCTGAGATCGGAAACTCTGAGTTTTCGGTTCCAGAACAGCGGATTTGAGGTAATTTACTCAACTCTAAGTAGTTTCACCGGGAGTTAAGCGCGAGCGTGAGGGAAATAAAAAGCCAGCATCAGTAGATCGCTGATACAAGGATTCACCATGGCAACCGGCGACACAAAAGAGCGACATACATTTTCTTTTTTTTCTTTTTAACTTTATTTATCTTTTCAATTTACAAAATCCCTTTGAGGAAACGTTAGTTTGCATCTGAAGATCCACATACTTCACGCCACTGGAGTTAGAAGCGTTAATACGTGCATATGGCGAGTATGAGAGCATATTTTGGAAAAAAAAAATGAAATTTTATTGTCAATTAGATCAGGGCCGTCAATTGGGTACGGCAGCTGCCACACCTCGGCTTCAGGGTAGAATGTAAATGTTTTTTTTTAAATACATTTATGGAATTACTCTGTATCTATTTGTATTGATGTATTCTATTACTTCATACATATAAAATAACTACAAATGCATATCAGAACAACATGATGGATTTCAGTAGGTATTATCTATCCCAACACTTGTACCTCTCTTTGTGAAACAGGCTAGAGTTACTCCTCTTTCTCTGGTTTGAGTTACCTCCCTTTGTGAAACGGAAAACTCAGAGTTTCCCTCATTTCAGGGTTAACGGACTCAGAGTTTTCACTAAACCTGCTTTGTGAAACGGGCCCCAGGTGTTGCTGGTTTTGGTTATTGTAAAGTGCTATTATGAGTTGTGTGCGCTGCTTTTGCAAGTTAAGACCCCAGCATAGCAAAAATACTTGAGAACACATATTTCCTTGTAGAGATACAGAACATCACTATATTGCTATTGCTGATGAAAACTAAAAAAAAACTTCTTCGACAGGTGCCCTTGATCTCATAGGTTTGGCTGTGTTTGCTGGACTTTCTGGGCTTCATGTGGTAAACAGATCCATATGTAGTACTCTGTGTGTAGGGCTCAATATGCAACTTGTATCTTCAATGAAATACAGGGGACCTAAAAGTGCATGAATAAATAAATAAATAAGACTGATCATAGCATAACTAATGTTTTGATGAAAGTTAGATACACTTTAATGTTGATGTTGTGCAGCTCACTTTACTCAGATTCAATAAACTTCTCCACTGTTTTTAACTGTTGCCATGGGAACCAGTAAATCTCACTCCCATCAGCTGTCAGAAAAAACACAGGGTGCTTTTATTGAAGCGGCTGAACTTGCATCAGACTGGTTTGCAGACTGCAGCGATGCTGTGATTTTGTTTTATCTGCAGCTATGAAACAAGCTGTGCAGCCGTGTTTGTCTTTCAGCCCCGTTCCCCTGAACCACTGCAGATAAACAGAGACCTCATCATGATTACATGGTCGTTGTCTCTGCAGGGAGGAGCTTCACAAGCAGAGCTTCAAAGGGAAAATATCAACTTTAGTTCATTTCATGTAATGTTCATTTACTTTTCATCCTCTATCCTTCAATGTCTCCCGTCCCTGCTATTGGGAAAAACCATATTGTACGTTGGATCATTCAGGAAAGTAACCAGTAATATCAGAGTGGTGATGGAGGGATCCAGGAAACCTAACCTTGCAAAGACGCTAGAAAACAAGGGATTTTAGAGCCGATCAACATCAAACCGCTTAAACTACAGTACTTGAGGATGACTAGACTCCAAAATAGCATTGGTGTGACCTTTTAACCTCTGTGCTTGTTAGTTAGTGCACAGTGGCTTTCCACGTGCTCAACACTAGAGAGCGGCATTGCTCCAGTAAATAAAACACAGCAGCTTCTTCTTCTCTGCTCACAGTTGCTGTTTGCGGTTGGCTCTTGGGTCCATCCTGTGGATGTATATATATATATACATTTATATTTCAGAAGTAGGAGTGAGTTACAGCGACAGCAAGGTAAAGGTCTGTTTTTGCTGTCTGTCCTGTTGTTGAGTGACAGGAGCACTCTCTTCAGATTCAGATTCAGATGACTTTATTAATCCGTTTGGGAGGTTCCTTCAGGGAAATTGACATCACCATCTCACACACTCAGCACCCATATAAAGATAAAAAGATTTTAAAAAATGTAAAAAGAGGTAAAAAATAAGAATAAAAATTAAAATAAAAAGTGCAGTGCCTGCCTGACCCTACAGATCTGAACATGAACATTCTGGTATGTATTTCTCCACCTGTACTGCTGCACACCTGTATTCATTCTGTTAGTCTGACAACGATTTGGTCATCAAACCTCATTTGATTTCGTATTTTATGGCGAGCATGTTAATTCTGCAGAATATGAGCCCCGACGTTTGTGATTTCTTTTTGTGGCTCTTATAATTATTTTCTACGCAGAATTTGATGAGATGCATGTGTAATTTGACATGGCTTCATTTTACAACTTTTTTCCATCATAAAAGGTCTGAAAAAGCCATTATTAAGGGAGTGCAGAGCTGGTGGACAAAAGGAGAAATGACTGTTTGATGCACATTCTTCAGAAAACCAGAAGAGGTGAGGTTATTGTTCTGGTACTTGTGGAGGAAAAAGACTAAAAACAATAAGTATCTTTAACTTATCCAGATGCAACACCTGCATGGGTCCTGCTATTTCATGTTTTAAAGGAAGGTTCCTTACTGAGTGAAATGATGTGGACGAAGAGAAGAATCCAAGTACTAGTCATGATAAAAGAACAAAGAAAAGCAACCTTTTACTTCCCTTATCCTCTACTTAACAGTGACTCATCCTTCATGAAAGGAAGGGGTTATTCTGCCCCACAATTCCTTACAAATGTTATGTTTAAACCAAAGCTGGATTATATCTGGATATCTCGTTATACTATTAGCATATATGTTGTAGCCTTTGTGACACATTTTGACAAGAAAACATCAGGTGAAGCATCAGATGTTTTTTTTCTTTTCCTTAATTTGCAGAAAATCCTTTCAGCATTGTAATTTTGTGACGGCAGACCAACGTCCTCGTGGTTCACTTTTCCTAATTCCTTCCAAATATCTCCTACCATCTTTCTTTAATCACAGGTGTTCAGATGTTTCCTGAAGACAAAAAAAGAAGCGCGACCCATAAGGGAAGTCGGTTATGTAGCAAACTGATCATTCAGCCAAAGGTTGACGTGGCACCAACAGCAGACGGCAGCTCTGCGGCATCACGGTTATTTATGCAAGGCCGTTGAGCAAATGTCGAGCAAGTAGAACTGGAGGCACATAGATAAACATCAGTCATATGCAATATGACCATGACCATGCACGACCTGTACACGACAGCGGAACCCTGGCAGTTAGGACTCGTGGCCTTTCGCTCGGGGGAGACAGTTTTCACGTCCTCCTGCAGAAACACTCAACTCTGCCAATACACAGCTGATAACTCATATTACATGCATGTTACTTTGCTCTATCTTGTATTTTTCTTCCTACTGTGACATATGGAGGGATTGACTTCAGTTATCTTCAAAATGAACAGAACAGGTAGTTTTCATTATAAAGAACGTATGTGATATATGTAAAGACATACCTATTTATTGCTTTGTGCGCATTAGAAGTCGAACACGTTTGTAGTTACGACCGTGACGTCAGTGTCCACATTTCTGATTCAAAAAACCCACGTCACATTCAGTCGCTCTGTAACTGAATGTCCTTTTCAGTTGAGTGTTGGCATGGCAACCACACATGAACAGCTTTATTATTCTAGATAAATGCATTTAAAAATGAACCTTCGTCTCTCTCGCTCTACGACTTTTCCTCCATCCGTATTAAAACCCTATTAAGCTTTAATGAGCTGACTTCGTCCAAATGGACAAAACATGAGCTCAAGTGCAGCGTGCATTCATCAGCACGTCCCCGCCCGTCGTCCCGCATCCATCCTGCTTATTAGTGAACATCCTGTTGTAGTCATACAATTCCATTTCTTCCTCTTTACCTTCATGCTCAAACCTCCTGTTGTTTATCTGCAGCTGCACTAAATCTGTTTCTATCCACAGAGTCATGTTTTCTAGAGTTTACTGCAAACAGACTATAAACACTTTTAATACAATATTGGCATTTTGACCAGGATAAATGTCACAACATTATTACTTTGCACATTACAAATAAAGATATAAAAAACTGGAGTTTTGGTAAAGCATTTTCCTCCTTTGGAAAGACACAAATGAAAAGGCAAAGATGAGCCGTCCACAGCTCCTGTCCAGCCAAAGATATCAGGTTTTCAGAGAATTGATTAATAATCAGCTCCTTCTCCAGCATGAAGCTTGATCTTTGTAGTTTCAGGTGAATTTTCATGAGCTGGTATGTGGTTGTGTTGAGATGAATGTGTCCGGGGCTGGTTATATTAGATCATATCAGACCCGTGACTTTGTCCAACTCATTTAGACGAAGAATTCATACTGTGCCTGCACCAACTGATTTATCCTGGCTGACCTGAACACGATAATCATGCAGCTCGGCCCTTGTGTCTCCGTGTGACCTGCTTCCTAAAAACACTGTTAATGTAGAACTGATGTGTGACTTGTGTCTTTAAAACGGTGCTACTGCAGGATTTCTGATCACTAGTTTGCTTCTCCAGTGGGGACAAAGACAAGATCTCCCTGTCTTGATCAGATACGAACCACGATTTGATCAAATTATAAAACGTTATATGCTCATAACAGCCTGAGCATCCTCTTTTTCTTTTTTACCTCTCGTGTGAAAGGAGTTTCAGGATGACAGCCTGCTGGTACATTCAGGGATGTCAGTGATTCAAGCTGCATGTGCAGCGCTGACCCCTCCACTCCTCCTGGGGTCCTTTCAGTATCAATCAAGGCATCAATAGCTGCATTCAATTATTTTTCCCCAATCATATTAAAAGGTAGATATTTTATCTTTCCTCATAATGTTTTTACAACAACCACATTTTTAAATTGTGATGTAGTGAGTTTTAGTTTAACAAGAAAAAGACGACAAGATGTTGAGGAAAACAAAGTACCAAGCTTTTTATATAAATATTTTTAATTATTATTGTTTTAATTGTGAGGGTGATGCAGAGTTCTCAGAAAGGTATCAAATATACAACATGCACAAGCTCGTGACACGGTTTGTATTCGGTAGGCCGGGAGATCTCGTCTTTGTCCGTCACTATTGGAAAGGTGAAATAAAGAGAGCAGTGATATTGAACAGTGCCTGTATGAGGTTTTTATCTGGTAGGATCAGCGCAGAAGCACAAACCAAATCAGTTTTTTTATGAAAATATATTTACATAACTTCCACTAACTTCCTGAACATCTTATGCACACAGGCTGAGTAAACATGGAATCACAATGTTGACTGATCAGGGCCCACACAGATACAATAAATACCCATCACATCACATTTGATAATGTTTTCAAGGTCAGCAAAAAAAGAAGGGGTCAAGGGAAGATACATAAATACCAAAATATTCCAACGTTGCTGCAACAGTCAGAGAAAAATCTGGTTGTATGGAAACTTTGATCCTGAATCTCACTTCCCGCCCAATCTTTTAGTTTTCTTGGTATTTAGACCTTAATTGTGCTTTTGTAAAACTCCACATCACTACTGATAAAATAAAAAACCACATCTGAACAAATGAGACATAAATATGATGTGATTACGGCAAGGCGTCACGCTAATGTGCACCGATGTCTTTGAGTATCAGCTTTCCAGTGTTTTTACGAACTGAGGGCAGAGATTGTTTTATCCTACCCGGTACACATCCTGAAGCAGCAGATAATAACTGGGAACATTTAAACCCAATGATAACAGCAAATACTGCAGTACGTGGACCTGTGTTTGGTTTCTTCATGTCAGCACGATTCTCTAGGTATTAAGTGACAAAAAACCCCAATTTTGCCTGCTTTCAAGATTGACACTCTCTCTTCACTTTCTGTCCACTACAGTTATAAAGCCTTAGTTTATGTTTGTCTTTGATAAATATCATTTTTAAATTTTATCCAATAAACGTGTCCTAAAAGAGAAACATGTTTCTCATCACAAAAGCATTTTCAGAGCTGTTGGTCTGGTGAGGAGTTTCAGATTTATCATCATTCACCTGTGAATCACCAACCCATCTGGCCCTCATTAATAATCCAGGGGGTTCAACCATATGGTGTTTACCTGGTCAGCGTGCTTGATTTTCACTTCCCTTTTCTAGACACTCCCATAGCCAGATTAGTAGTTTGCAAATAGAAACACTGCTTACACAACAACTAAATAAATATGCCAATGTAAGAAAAAGCAAATAAGCAGCGAGAAAAAGGAAAAGTCTTTATTTTGTGGTCTCAGCTGTGGAATCACAAATGGGATTAAATCTGCTGAAAGGAAAAAAAAAGTATCGGCGCACACTTGGACTTGGAGTAAGTATGCTTTTATCAGGGATACGAGTACCAGCAACCATCACTTTATGTGCAACTGATAAATACATGACCTTTGGATCATCAAGCCCTGCACGATAATCAGCAGGAAATGGGTGACAGTTTTTGAAAAACTGAAGTCACTCAGCAGCCATCTACAATCTCATTTCCTGGGCAACACACTTCCAAATATAAAACAACAGTCAATTCATTGTTCTACTTCAAATATTACATCACACTTAGCAGGTGCTTTTGTCTAAAATGACAATTGAAAACTATGGATCTAGAGTAAGTTACAGAGTAGGTGGAGGTAAGAGAGCGTGTATGTGTGGGTTAAATTAAAAGATCAGAGACATTAAGTTGTTTGGGATAGGAGGTCGTCTTGGAGGAGATTAAAGACCAACTGTGCATCAACGTTCTGGACCTATCGTAGAGGTTTTATCAAGCAAGATAGTCCCGCTAGGACGACATTGCAGTTATGGAAGGATATAACTAAGGCCTGTACCAGAGAGTTCAGTGGCATATAGTATTAAAAGTGTATTTTCTTTTCAGATATTGTTAAAAAGAGTGTGGATAATACAGCTGGCTCTTCATTTACACTTTGATGAAACTGCAAGACTAAGGTGCCTCTTTTGAACTGTGTACTGACACCGTTTCAGTTAGATGTGTGTGTCATGAGGTCATTACCCGGTGTTAAATACTAACGGCAGCTGATGAGTTGGATGTAATATTTCTATTTATAACCACAATTTTTATATCTCACACTCATGTGGCGTGGACTCTGAACTGTGCAGACAATCATCCACGACTCAGAGGGACTTACCGTGACTAAGTAGTCAATCAAACCAGTCTAGCACAAGATTTGGAAGCCATTTCTATATATTGAGGCTCAAATTGGTTATTTACAAGAGGTTATTTAGAAGAGCTTTTACAGTTTGTTCCTCTGTATAAAGAGTTTAAGTCTACACCTACGAAGCACATGCATATGTCTGTACACCCCTGAAACCACTTTATTTTCACACTGAACTGTAATTTATGTCATTTATTCTTAGGTAACAGCTGTACCAAAAATGTAGGTGTTTATCAGCAAATGATGAAATTAAGCATTTAATTTTCATGCGAGACTTGTACTAACTGGCTGATGTATGTCCATAATTTGCACATTGTGATCATTTAATTCAACCTTTCCAACATCTTTTCATTAGACTAAC
Source organism: Cololabis saira (assembly GCF_033807715.1). Classification (NCBI taxonomy): domain Eukaryota; kingdom Metazoa; phylum Chordata; class Actinopteri; order Beloniformes; family Belonidae; genus Cololabis; species Cololabis saira. Next base: position 48,703,293 of record NC_084587.1, read on the forward strand.
AATGAATAAATGATGGATTTCATCTGTAAACATTTGTCCTTCCTCCAAATGTTGTACTCTAAAGTATGTATGATGAACAAATTCAAGGTTGTTTTTTTCTTATTGGACCACGTTTGTATTATGCAGCATGAATGTTGAAGCCAACTTCCTTTTATCTCCACGTGTCGCACATTTACTTGCTGTGTGCCTTAAAACTTCCTCTTAACAGTGCCACGTTGTAACAATAAAGCCTTTATGCTTGCCATAGGACCACGTATTCTCTTGTTTCCCAGTACGTGGTCAGTTCCCACAAATTGCAAAAAAGATTTTTTTCATTCATTATCTATATAGTGCCACGGCACTTTAAGAGTACAATTCAACTCATCAAATTAGTCAAATTAATACAAGCCAATTTAAAAAAATAAATTATTGCTTAGTGAAGGAAACCAGCATTTGGCCCCAAGACTTTTCTTTCATTATAACTGCCCATTCTGAGCAAGCACCAGGCGACTGTGGAAGGAGAAAAACTCAGAACCAAGCTAGGAAGGGCAGCCAACGGGCTCGGGTGGTTGGAAGGAGGACAACAACAGATCAGGGACACCTGCTGGAAAGCGACAATTAACGACAAGCATAATAAGAATAATGTCATAAAAAGTTGTAATAAAAGAGAACAAAGAGGAAATGTGTGTCCCATGGAAGGTCCCCAAGCCGTGTAGGCCTCTAGCAGAATAACCAAGGGATGTTTCAGGGTCACCAGGCCATGCTATTAACTAAAAGCTTTATCAAAAAGAAAAGATTTAAGCTTAATCATAAAAGTAGAGGGGGCCTCTGCTTCCCGAACACGGAGTGGCAGCTTTTACCACAGGAGAGGGACCTGAGAACTGAAGGTTATACTCCTAGAAACTGGGAACCACATGTAAACCTGCAGTCTGAGAGTGAATGATCTGCTTGGAAAATATGGAACTATGAACTCTTTAAGATATGAACTTTAACTTTTATTGATTTATATAGCACTTTTCATGCAGGTAAAGTGCAACACAAAGTTATTTACATTAAAAAGTGAAAAGAAACAATCCCCCTTGACCCCCCCCCATTCCCCGTACCCTCATTCATCCGACACACACACACACATATGCACATATGTTGGTTCGCTCTCTGTTATTTATTGACGTCATAATATAAAGGTGAAGGTTGGAAAATTTGAATATATTGAAAAACTTCATTCGTTTCAGTAAATTCAACTAAAGGTGAAAGAAATATATTATTTCCCACTACATGAAAAGTGAGATATTTCAAGCCTATATTTGTTATAATTTTGATGATTATGGCTCACAGCTTATAAAAACCCAAAATAAAAAAATCTAAAAAAAATAGAATGTTTTATGAAATCAATAAACAATTCAATCATCAAAATTATAACAAATAAAGGCTTAAAATATATTGCTTTGCATGTAATGAGACTAGGTAATATATGAGTTTCACCTTTTAAGTGGAATATAAATTAACTTTTACACTATATTCTAATTTTCCAACCTTCACCTGTATGTATCTAGGCCTATTCTACATCTTGGCTGGTGTGGACATACACAGCATAGGAGGCTATTTCACTTTCTATATGATTGGCTGTCTGTACAGTCATGCAAGTTCAATGCTATTAAAGCACTTTAAACTTTACATCAAAGCATTTTGTTTTTTGATATAAAATAAATACATTTCTATGCAGTTTAGAAGTTTTGGGGATGTCCCTTTTTTTTGGTGCCTGTGCTGCTGAAATGGGGCGTCCCTTATTTCTATTTCTTAAAGGTGGCAACCCTAAACCCAACAAAAAAATACAGTTATCCAAATCTCCAAGCAGAAGTGTTTCAAAAGCTTGCAACATTTAACTGTTACTCACACTTTGGAAAACATAAATGTTCCCAGTTTACACACACTCTCTTGCAATTGTTGCATCAGTTAAACCCAGTACTCGAGTTGTAAAAATAAATCAGGGGGGATGGTGGATTTTATCATATGGGGACAGATAAATTGTGCTGATTACAAATATTAAAATATATTACAAATAATAGCACTGACCAAAACACCTGCAGAAATACTGCAGGAATGACATAGCAGCAGGTAAATGCAGCCTTCTGTAAGCTTTAAATATCCACTGGGCTTACATCAAATACATCAAAACACAACAATAAAAAACACTTTTCTGAACTTATCAATATGATTCTGTCCTTCACAGGATAAGTAAAATGGATCACTGCAAAAACTCAAAATAAGAATATTTGTCCTATTTCTAGTTAAAATGTCTCATTTTAGTAAAAAAATCTCATTACACTTAAAACAAGACTCATCACTGGAAAAAACAACAATTTTCACCTGTTTCAAGTAGATTTTCACTTGAAATAAGTAGAAAAATCTGCCAGTGGAACAAGATTTTTTTGCTTGTAATGAGAAGATAAATCTTGTCCCACTGGCAGATTTTTCTACTTATTTCAAGTGAAAATTTACTTGAAACAGGTGAAAATTGTCAAATAAGTTATTTTTATGGGGATGACTCCTGTTTTAAGTGTAATTAGATTTTTTGACAAAAAATGGGACTTTAAACTAGAAATAAGACAAATATTCCTGCTAAGACTTTGAGTTTTTGAAGTGTAGTTCTCAGAACTCTGGCTGCAGCATTTGGGGTCAACTGGAGGTTTTTAAGAACATTTTTGGGACAACCCAATAAAAAAATACATTTGTCCAAATCTCCAAGCAGAAGTGTTTCAAAAGCTTGCAACATTTAACTGTTACTCACACTTTGGAAAACATAAATGTTCCCAGTTTAGACACTCTCTTCTTGAATTGTTACATCAGTTAAACCTGAAGTACAGTCATCCTAAAGCCTGAATTATGGTTCTGCGTTAAATCGACAGCATAGCCAGAAAGTATAATTCCCCAGCTTTATTCACATATTTCCCCAAAAGGCTGTATGTATTCGTGGATACATGGTTTTAAGTACCTTTAAGCACCTTTAAGAACCATCAAACAGATTATTTATTTCGGCAGGTTGATTGAAAATAGTGGATATAGTTGAACTTCAAACTTTAAAAATAATGTTTAACGCAAAAAAAAGATCATTACCAGAACAGTTACAACATTTGTTCAGATTGGAGGATGAGGATAACAGACTTAAATTTGATTTCAAACATACTTTTGCAAGGCTAAACATAAAACAAATGTGTATTTCTGTTACAGGTGTAAAATTATGGCATAGACAAAGCAAGGAACTGAAAAGTTGCACAAGTTTGTGTCAGCTTAAGAAAATGTTTAAAAAAGAAAAGATAAGTGCCTACAAAAAAGAAGAAGGAGAAAGAGAAAAAAAATAGATAGAAGAGTGGTATTTTTGTTTGTTTTCTTGTTTATATATGTATAGATAGATTGGTGTTCAGCTAGTCAATGTAATTGTATTAACAGAGAGGGGCAGGTATCATAAGTTTTCTTCTTCCTGCTCCTTTTCTTTCATGGTGATAATGTGTACTTCTTGGAATTTTGTACAACATTGTTAAGAAGATATACCATGAATGGAATAAATGAAATGAAATGAAATGAAAAAGTGGTGTAATATTTGTCGTTTATCCCGCAGGTGGCCTGCGTTGAGCCCATGGTTGAGCCGGGATGCTGCGTGTTTCACTTCCAGGTTCGGCGCGCTGCGGTCCAGTCACATTTCAACACGAACTGCTTGCGCTCTCATAAAGGCGCATGCGCAGTGCAGCTGACCCCTCTGCTTGTGCGAGCACTGCCACGTTAGTAGCGGCAGACACAAAACACCCGCTACTCTCCCGGCCCCGAGCAAGCAGCGACCCCGCCACCACCAGACGCTCTTCAGAACCAAACCCAGCTCCGACCAGCTCCTGCACACCTGCACACCTGTCCTACCGGCCCGAGAGCATGTTTAAGCTGCTGCTGCTGCTGAGCCTGGCCGCGGCCAGGGCTGAGCTCGGCGAGGAGGAGGACGTGCTGGTGCTCAAGAAGAGCAACTTCGAGGAGGCTCTGCTGGCTCACCCCAACATCCTGGTGGAGTTCTGTGAGTATCTACAGTTTTGCTGGATTACAGCGGTGTGTGTGCTGAACTTTGACTCTTAAGTTGCTGCTAACTAGCTGCTCTCTCTGTGAGGTCTGCGGGCTGTTTCACTGTAAAAACACATCGCTGGGGGGGTTTCTGGGGATTATTACTGTCACATACTAGCTCCAGTTTCCCCAGATTATCCTCAGTTTATGTTTATGCAGCATCTTATTTACGTATACATTAGCTGCCCCCCCTGGCTGTTTCAGAACCTCACATTCCTGTCATGTTTTGGGGAAGTATTCCTTCACGTTTCCTTTCCCTGCTGTACTTAGTCAGTATTATTACTGAAAGTCATCGCAAAAGTTTCGATTAGCTGCTGTGGTTTCATATAGCAGGCGATCAGTTTTTGAGGTTACCTCATAACCTTTCCTGATTTGAATGGACTGTATTATGTCTTTTATCATAATAGTTTTTTGCCCAGACTTGCACGGGCCACATCTTTTAGTTTCCAGGCCCCATTCCGCTACACTTTGGTTACGCTCATAAATTTATTGTGACTTAATTGACGGGTGTTTGGGCCAATCCGAGTGCCTGTGGGTTTGGATTGTCCAATCAGGTGTCGAGGTGGGCGTGGCTAACGGTCTGGGGTGGGCGGGGCCTCTGCGGGTTCGTGCAGCTAGGTTGACGTGTACTTCAGGAGTTCATCTATATGTCGGCTGGACATGGACGACAGTTTCATGATGTAAGCGGGGATAACTGCATTTGACGTGTCATGTCTCGCTGCAAGCAACACAAAGTACAAGAACCATTTAAATTCAATTTTACATTTAATTCAGCATTTTTAGGGGCATTTTTTTTCCTTTTTTTAAAATGACTTCCTTGATGGTCAAATTCTCACCAAAAAAAAAGGCTTCATTTAACCTTTTTAAAATGGTATTTACCAGAAAAATGTGTTAGCCACGTTTCTTTTCTTGGTACTACTGATAGATTCAGTTTCTTTTTTGTATTGTATTTCTTTTATTTCTTTTATTAAAATAAAAACACTTTTCTACACAAGTCACTTATTAGATAAAACATTTGGTGGGCTGTAACCAGAGGTGGGTAGTAACGAGTTACATTTACTCTGTTACATTTACTTGAGTACATTTTGGGAAATGTTGTACTTTTAGGAGTAGTTTTGAATCACTATACTTTTTACTTTTACTTGAGTAGATTTGTGAAGAAGAAACTGTTCCTCTTACTCCGCTACATTAGGCTACGTTGAGCTGTTACTTTTCTTTTATACCTTTTATCCACGTATGCGTCAATCTCATGAAATCACTGGTGATTCTTTGGGAAAAATGTTAGTTTTTGCATGTTTTGTCACATTTACACAGACTCAAACACACACAGAGTTTCTATGAGTTCATGGGCTTGTTCTAGTTCTGGTTAAAAAAGAAAAGTACAAAGGCTTGAAATTTTGTGCTACTTGTGCTTAATTTATTTTTTTATTCTGTTATTCTATTTATTTTATTATAAATCAGACGTTACTCAACAGTTACTCAGTACTTGTAGTTTTTTCACCAAGTACTTTTTTTACTTTTACTCAAGTAATTATTTGGATGACTACTTTTTACTTCTACTTGAGTCATATTATTCTGAAGTAACAGTACTTTTACTTGAGTACACTACTCTACCCACCTCTGGCTGTAACCCACTTTTTTTTAAACTTCTACATGAAATAGCCATTTCAAAAAAAGGCTTTTTATATTTGAAGAAGAGTGCCTTGGATTTTTCTTCTTTTTTTGACATCCTTTTTCCCACCAAAGAGCACCTTCGTCACATGATTTAGATGAACCTTCTGAGCACTCTGGACTTTCTTTTTGTCTGAAAACATTTGGTATATTTAAATTTTTGACCTCCCAGCCTCATAATCACCCCTCTTCTGTGTGCATATTTGATTGCAACAACAATGAACAATGCGTGTACTGTATGTGCTCCCCAGATGCACCATGGTGCGGCCACTGCAAGGCCCTGGCTCCGGAGTACGCCAAGGCCGCCGGCATGCTGAAGGCCGAGGGCTCGGCCATCCGCCTGGGGAAAGTGGATGCCACAGAAGAGGCCGACCTGGCTCAGGAGTACGGGGTCCGCGGGTACCCCACCATCAAGTTCTTCAAGGGAGGAGACAAGGAGTCTCCCAAAGAGTACTCTGGTGAGGGGGTTTATTCATCTTCAGGGGGGTTTACCGTTGTAGCTAGTGAGGAAGTCGGGTTAAACTCATCCTGTAGGCTTTTTTTTTTATGTAGGTGGTTTTCTAATGTGTTTAATGTTGTTAAGACTGCACTCTAAAGCAGGAGAGGGTTGTTTCTTTTTTTTTTCTTTTTTTTTTTGGTTCCTTCTTTGCAGGCTGATGTAATCTTGAGTCACTGACACTGAATATTATGTCAAAACGCGATGTTAAAACACTTTTCTTAGAAGGCAAAAGAGTTCAATTCACAAAAATTCAATTCTCTTCTTTTTGGTAATATGATCTGCTCAGCGGCCTGGTGAGCCAATCAGCTGTGAGCAACACGCTGACATGAGACTAAAGTGGTCTGGGCCTCCCCCGCACGCTCCTCTCAAGCTGAAACTGTGCCGGGCTGACATGTGTGCAGTTCTTCACGTCGCCTCTTCTCTCCTGGCCTGGGTTTGCCTCACTCTGAAAGGAGAGGGGGAGAGACGTGCTTTTGTGGAAATAACTGCTGAGTTAAATACAGCTTCTCCAAGCACCTTTTCTCTCACGTCCCACACGTTGCCTGAGACCTTATAGTGTTTTATAATCGGTACAGTTTGTCCTTTTTAAATTCAGATTAATTGCAACGAATCTCCAAAGGAGGGTAAACGTGTTTTGATCCATGCCACAATCTTGGCATCCTTATTTCATTATTACTTTGTCCTAATGTAGTAAGGTGTTTTTGGATTTGGAAGTGAAAACGGATGAAGTTCAACTTTAACTACAAGTCGTACTTTCTCTGCTGTCATTGTTTTCCACTTTCAGGAGTAAAAATAAATCTTTAATACAAACAGTTACCCAAATGCTTCCGTAGCCTTTAACATCTTCAGTTTCAGTTTGACCACAGCAAATATTTAAACCTCCCCAACCCTCAGCCACATTAGGGACTCAATGAGGCAGTAATCTGCTAAATATATCTAATTTGGGATTATATAAAACTACCCTTGAGTATATCCTCTAAAGTTAATTAGATGATGACCAAAATTAATCTACAATCCTGAAATTTACAAGCTATGAGAATCAAAATGAGTAACTAAAATGTCCTGAGGAAGAGTTGGTGAAATGCAGAAAATAACTGGATCACCGTGTCTTATTTTGGGAGGTGTGATGGATGTAGAGTTGATTGAGACCTTGAGCTGACTCGTCTTGGACTTAAGCTCTCAAACTTAATTGTAGTCTTTTGCATACTGAAGTCTTTCTCCTTTTGGTCCTGTGGCAGCTGGCAGGCAAGCAGATGACATCGTCAACTGGCTGAAGAAGCGCACAGGACCCGCCGTGGCCACCCTGGCCGAGGTCTCCGAGGCCGAGTCTCTGATTGCTGATAACGAGGTGGCCGTCATCGGCTTCTTTAAGGTGAGTGTTTTACTCCACAGGTTTTTCATTGCCTACATGAAGCTGCGATGCCTGACCGTCGCAAAAGAACAGCGCATGTACGTTTCCTTTGTGTCTGTTAAGGTGTAGGAGTTACACTTGTTTGTCCACAGATGTTCATACTGAAGTTTTACATAACGTGGTAGTTGAAAAAGTTTTTTTTAAATCTGAAAATGAGTTTGTGTATGTGTGTGCAGGACGCCAGCTCTGAAGGGGCCAAAGCCTACGAGAAAGCAGCTGAAGCCACTGATGACATTCCCTTCGCCATGACCTCAAGCGATGCCGTCTTTTCAAAGTTTGAAGTGTCCAAGGATGGCATCGTCCTCTTCAAGAAGGTGACCTTAAGTTAAAGTTTGATATTTTTCTCATGTCTTATTAAATCTAGGTGAACCCAAACCTGCAGACGAGCTGTTACCCAGGCAGGTCCAGAACGGGGTCGGCAACCCAAAATGTTGAAAGAGCCATATTGCACCAAAAACACAAAAAACAAATATATCTGGAGCTGCAAAAAATTAAGTCTTGTATAAGCCTTATAGATACATACAGCATGTGTTGCCTTCATTATATTAGTTATAACTGGGTACTCGGCTGCAAATGTAGCTTGCAAATGTCTTTCCACATTACTCTTTGTTATTGGACAACTTCTCGCTACAGAGCAAACATTCAGACAATAAATGCAAATGATTCGGTCCAAGAAACGTTGAATCCTCTTCTCTCCTCAGTTATTTTTCCCTTTGGAAACAATCCCTTTGGCCGGTTTGTTTCCAACAGCCACCTGCCTGGCGCCCCCTGCTGGTAGAAACGTGTCACAGGCTCAGACGCAAATCTTCGTTAACAGAAATGTTGAAATTTAATATTTATTCTACACATTTTTACAGCATCGGAAAACGTTAAGAATGTTTGTCATGTTTGTCCTCCTACAGAAACCATATTAAAACAAAAATATATTTCCCTCCCCCATCGATTTCCATTTTCAAACATTTTTCAAAAAGCTTCAGGAGCCACTAGAGCGGCGCTAAAGAGCCGCATGCGGCTCCAGAGCCGCGGGTTGCCGACCCCCGGGCTAGCACATGATAAATGATGAGAGCCAATTATAAATGGCTTACTAGTACACTTTTTATCTGGTTATGAAACGCACACATGTGTAAGCAATTATTTATCGCTGAGTAGCTGAAGTTGCCTGTTTCTCTTTTTTCTGAGCTTCAGCTTCGGTCATCTGATTTGGTGAGACCTTGCAGCGTCCACTGCCAGAAGCTATTCTTGGTCCGTCTGAGGCCGCTTGATGTTTTAGACATCCGTTGACCTTTGGGGCCAGCAAATTGCATAACCGTGTAGTGCTATGAGGGGTGAATTATTGAGGGCTGTATTAAGTAATGGCTGCTCCCACAAGTAGGTCTCGGGAGCTAAAAGCAGAGGATGAATGGATAGTCTGGTCCATATATTCATTTACCGTGTACTTGGGTTGCTGCTTCGGCTGCAATCAGAGAGGATGACACAGTTTCCGAGCATGCCGTTTTTATTACGTGTCTCTATATGTGACCGACACTGTGATTCAGTACTTATCTGGGTTTTCCAGTATAAAATAATGGTTTATTTTGCCATGATGGTTCACGCTTGTAACTAGTGCTGCATACCTCATTTGCAGAAATATGCTCAAGATGACATGTAATAGCATGCAGAAGTACGACTTAGTGGCCATTAAAACGGTCTACTTTGACACCACCTAAAGTTTGACATGATAATGTTTAGGAATGTAGTCTGGGGTTCTTTGGCCCGTTTGTTGATCTGGTGCCAACACCATACGTGTATGTAGATGCCTCCACGGATAGTCTGATTTGGGTGGGGTCGCCAGGTTGATAAGCGCTGTGATGACCTACTTACACGCTTCCTCTTATTGGGTTTATGATCTTGAAGAGCTGCACTGGTGCACACCGGTGCTTTTATTTGGCTGGCTTATCAACAAAACCCTATCTATTAGGGTGGATTTGTCAAACTAGTTCAAAGTCCACAGTGGGAGTCGAACAATTGAACAAGAAATTTGAAATATTGAACTAATTAAAGGCAGCAATGACATCTGGACCCTAAATCTTTTGAAATCAACTATATTCATTCTCCAGCTATACCAGGGGTCAGCAACCTGCGGCTCTTTAGCGCCGTCCTAGTGGCTCCCTGGAGCTTTTTCAAAAATGTTTGACCTTTTTTTTTTCTTTTTCTCAACATTTCTACTTTTTTCCTCAACATTTCGACTTTTTTCTCTAAATTGTACTTCAACATTAATCTCGACATTTCGACTTTTCTCAACATTTTGACTTTTTTCTCTAAATTGTACTTCAACATTAATCTCGACATTTTGACTTTTTTTCTCGAAGTGCATAATGAAAAAAAAATCTTCCTCTAAAATATTATTTTGATTTTTCTCCTGCCTGGCCCTAATACTCTTCCATAGATTTGCATAACAAAAAGAGTCATGTGGAAAGACATTAATATGCTACATTTGCAGCTGAGGACCCAGTTCTAACTAATATAGAAACATGCAGCATGTGTTGCCTTCATTCTAATTCTGATACAAGACTTTTCATTTTTTGCGGCTCGAGACATATTTGTTTTTTGTGTTTTTGGTCCAATATGGCTCTTTCAACATTTTGGGTTGCCGACCTCTGTGCTAATCACTCCACCCGTCTGTCTTTCTCAGATATAGTTGTGCTGCTCTATAATTGTGATCCATATGCTATTTAAGCCAATTAATGTGTAACTCTACCGTTCAGTCGTTTTCTTAGATGGTGGGTCATGAGGAGTGAAAAGGCCGAGTGGCTTTAAATGCATCAGCCTTTGCAATGCTGCATGACTTTCTTTCATGTTGGCACATGCACCTTTTAGCTCCGGCCACCTGCTGCCATTGTCTGGCAACTTCACTGACATCAACACCGCTTACATGTGGGCTGCTGTTAGGCAAACCTTCCCAAAGCTCACTTTTAATAAACAGCCGGGGTCTTTGACTTGATTATTGTTTATTATAGCAGGGGTTTAAGATTAAGTTTCAGTGCTTGCCTTGTTGTGCCCATGGGAGCTGCTTGGCACAGTTGCATCTTTTACTATTCTTAAAGCCCAGTAAACCCCCGTTAGGTCTGCAGGGGAGGGGGGGGGTGTAACTGAGGATTTTTAAGTGGCTTGTCTGGTAAATCTATGTTGGGTGTTCACAGGCAGACTAGATGTGCCAACAGCTGTCTTGAATATTGTTTCCATATTTTCTTTTCAGTTTGATGAAGGCCGCAACACCTTCGACGGAGAGATGACCAAAGAGAACCTCCTGGCTTTTGTCAAGTCCAACCAGCTGCCGCTGGTCATCGAGTTCACCGAGCAGGTCGTCAGCCACTCAATACCATCACCCATAACTGCATACTATCCTAGGAACAAGTGAGGTCCTTATGTGTGGTTTTACTTTTTCACACAGACTGCCCCTAAAATCTTCGGAGGAGAAATCAAGTCCCACATCCTCATGTTCCTGCCCAAAACTGCATCAGACTTCCAGGATAAAATGGACCAGTTCAAGAAAGCTGCAGAGGGATTCAAGGGTCAGGTGGGTGGACTAACGCGCCTCTAAATATTTTTTATATATTACCAGATATTCTGAGTACCTGTGGGGATGGAGTCCAGACACTGACCACATCTGTGTCCTTGTCCAGATCCTTTTTATTTTCATTGACAGCGATATTGACGACAACCAGCGCATCCTGGAGTTCTTCGGCCTGAAGAAAGAGGAGTGCCCCGCCATCCGCCTCATCACCCTGGAGGACGAGATGACAAAATACCGGCCAGAAAACCAAGCCATCACAGCAGAAAGCATCACCGAGTTCTGCACGCGGTTCACCGAGGGAAAGCTAAAGGTGACGGGCCGTCCCAGTTACCGGCTTATCCTATTAATGTTCCGATTCTGCTAATGCAGGAGACTCGTCCTGTAACCAAAAACGCCACAAAGGAAAATGCAGTTTTATTTATTTAACCCCGTCTTTCACAGCCCCACCTCATGAGCCAGGACATTCCCGAGGACTGGGACAAAACCCCCGTCAAGGTCTTGGTTGGCAAGAACTTTGAGGAGGTCGCCTTCAGTCCCAGCAAGAACGTCTTCGTGGAGTTCTGTAAGAACCTGCTCTTTTACTTTGTACCTGATTGTAACCTTGAACCTGTAACTCCGTGGAACACGGCTGTCAGTCTGTGCTTTAAAGTGTATGCAAGGTGTGTTTTTCCAGTTGACCTTAATTTAGTTTATTCAGACTGTAATTTAGACTGAAGATGGAGGCTTTATTTACCCTCTCCGTCTCACTAAGCTGCTTCCAAATATCTGTTAGCTGAGTCTCAACTCCTGTCATCAAATTAACTCCCGACCAGATACTAATGCTGAAAATATTGATCTATGTATAGCAGCAGGATTATCTTTACGGCTATCCTGGTCCAAATGTGCACTATTTTTAGCAGAATTTTCCATGTCTGGCTGTTTAAATATAGTTTATGGCGAGTCAGACACTACGGGAAGCCCCATATTCCCTCACATGTGGGTGTATTTTGGGGGTGGGTTTCTAGACAGTTAGCTTCTTTCTACTATTTAATTTTAGAGGGGTTTAATCATGCACAAAGTGTTAAATGATATGCTTGTTTTAAAAAAACTGAAGTGCCATGAAGACTCAGCTACGTCACTCCGGTGCCTCGATAAAATGTCAGTTATTCAACATTATTGGTGTTTTCTTGTCGTTTGTGACATTCTAGATGCACCTTGGTGCGGACACTGCAAACAGCTGACTCCCATCTGGGAGAAGTTGGGGGAGAAATTCAAGGACAGCGCTGACATCGTCGTAGCCAAGATGGACTCCACAGCCAATGAGATCGAGTCCGTCAAAGTCCACAGCTTCCCCACCCTGAAGTTCTTCCCTGCAGGAGACGAGCACAAGGTCAGCAGCCCGCCGTCACACGGCCTGCGTTTACAGCTCGGGCACGTTTTTCTGGACGTATAAAACGATTTTCTTGCGATCGGCATCACCTCTCATCCAAGAGGTCGTAGGTAGAATCGTGTTGTGCTCACGTGTCTTTGCATACGAGTCGTAGTGATCCAGATTAGTTAGATGTTAGAAATCCTCCCCAAGGGGCCTTCCTAGTCGCTCTTGATTTAGCGGCGTTAATCCCTGTAAAGAAATCTGAGCAGGTCCCATAGATTTGGCCTGATTATGTTGTTGGTGTTTGTTTTCCTGCTCTGATTTCACTCACGTTCAGACATTTGCATCTGCCTCGCTGCATGTGGCCCGTTCCCTGAGCCGGCGGTGTCGTGCCAGGTGTAAATGAATCGAGCCGCCGCGTCGTCGGTCTGCGGGTAAGGCCATGGCTCTACTTGGCCGAGGAAAGATCCATCTCTTTTTGATATTTGAACTGAGAGGACTTGCTGAAGTTGGCTAAAGAGTCTATTCAAGGATAACTTGAGACCTCTAAGCAACGTGGAGAGTCTTGAAGTTACGCGTTAGTGTGTGATCCATGTCGTTTTCATTGGTCTGCTTCTTTGGGCACACTGGGGATTTTACTGGGAAACGAGTGCATCTGCTGACCGATGAACATTATCACCAACTCTTGATGTGCAGGAGAAGGCGTCATCCATGACCCGCTCCCTCTTAAGACCCTGCTCATACGGCAGAGATGTTAATAAAGGCCCAACTTAGTGTGAGATGGTTTTGTTTGGTGGATGCAGAAACAAACTACACCCTCTACGAGGACGGAGAGCTAAAAGTTTCTCGAAACCACTGCTTTAAGAACTTCAAGAAGGATAGATGGATAGATCTTTGTGTTTTTATAATCAGTTTTATAACATGAAGATTGACAGTCCATAGATTAGTAGGTACTTTTCACATTACTAAAAGTCTTCACACGTGAAACCAAAGTTCATCCCCGTCACTTTGATTTGTGATGTTACTACTCTCAGATCTTTAAGCTCTGATTCAAACTTATAAAAAAAACAGTTTTACATTTTGGTTTGTTACAGATACAAGTCAAGCCTCAACAGCAATAAACGATGAAATGCGTGCGTTCTGTGCATATTTATGAGAAAGGATCTTTCTTCAACAGGTGATAGACTACAACGGAGAGAGAACATTGGAGGGCTTCACCAAGTTCCTGGAGAGCGGTGGTAAAGAGGGAGGCGCCCCTGCAGAAGACGAGGATGACCTGGATGGAGAGGTGAGTTATTCTCCCCTCATGTGAGCGTCTGACACGGGTTTAGCCTAGTAAAGACCTCCTTTGTCTGTCAAGTTAACCTTCCTGTTAACCTCACACATTAACGTCTAAGAGTTATGTTGGATAGAAAAGTGGAAGGTTAGATTTAAGTCCAGTGGATAAGGGAAACATGGTCTAAGTAGGCAGTGGGAGCAGTAAATGAAGTAATCTCTAAGTGGCTACCGTACAGACTTGTGGAGGAAGTATCATTAGAATAATAATTCTGCTTTAGAGCTTAACCCTCTGGGGATGTTTGGGATATCCCACAAGGCTTTCCCACTGATCTTCATCTTTAGTAAAAGATCTTGATGAGGATGAATTCTGAGCAGAAGTAAATGCTGCAACATTCATGAGCTTGTTGAGATGGTGCTGCAGTGAAGCTGATTATAAACAAGGCTAAGTGATTCAGAGAAACACTAGAAACCTCCGTGTGTGTGGCAGCTTGGCAGGGTTTGGTGCACGTTGGTGACCTCCTGGCACCGGGCTGCAGCCCCCACGCTCTTCCCAGAAGTCTAATTGCAGCCTGGTCAACATACAGATGCCTCCTGCAGCTGTTTACCGGTCTTTGCTGGGAGACGTCGGCTGTTTTCCCGAGAGCCCACCAGTGTTGTCGGTTCAGATCCCTTCCATCAGTAATTCCCCGATCACTAACTGTAGGGCTGGGCGATATGGACCAAAAGTCATATCTCGATATTTTCTAGCTGAATGGCGATACTCGATATATATCGATATTTTTTCTGTGCCTTAATTGGGGTTTCCCCCAAAGCATTATAGCATAGCATCTCTGTTAGCTTCATTTTATTCTAAAGCAAACCCTTAAAAAAACAGTTTTAATACAAAGCCTCGTGCCAAATGTCACACAGGTACCTTTATTAACAGAGGTCTGCACAATATCAAAATGTATAAAACAAATGAAATAAAAATAAACTGCCTGCATATATAGAATAAAAATGCTTCTTGAATAAAATAAAACAAATATCCCTTTCCTGCATAACAATTAAATTAAAATACACTGTGCAATTAATACAATGTAGACAGTAACAGGCAGACTTTTCCACTGAGGTTGACAGTTGTGCAAATAACAAAACATTTGTGCAAATCTCAAATAAAACATTCAAGTCAATTTGTCACAAAATAAGCTATATCAAAATCATTAAAAAAAAAAAAATAATTGAAATCGATATAAATGATATTGTCTGGTACCATATCGCGTTTGAAAATATATCGATATATATTAAAATCTCGATATATCGCCCAGCCCTAACTAACTGTGTTCTGCTCTCCAGGACTTCGAAGACGGGGACGAGGATTCAGACGGCGAGGACGGAGATGGACACGACGAGTTGTAAGCGCTGCGGGAGGAGATTAAAGGAGAGGAGATGAGTCCCACCCCGAACCCGTTCAGCCAGTCACCATCACCACCTTCACTTCCTCGTGGACCTTCCCCCGTCCTGTGGAGATCAAACGTTTCCCCGTCAAACAAGCTCACGCCGGCCGGCCAGCCAGCCAGTCACTGGCCGGCAAGGCCGGTTATTATTTCCACCAGCCACATCGTCAACCTCCCAACTTCCTACCAGACTGGTCTCATCCCTCCTGGGGGAGGACTTGATGGAACAGCGCACCACCTCTGTGGTAGACTTCAATGCCTTGTTTGCCTTGTATATTTCAAACTAAATGTAAAGAAAAAAAAAAAAAAAATGGCATTGAGAAGTTTTCAAAAAATGTAAACATTTCCAGAAGAGAGAGCCCCCTTTTCTCTAGCGAAAAGAAAAGCCTTGCCATGATTCATTGTGGGCCTGAGCTAAGAGTGTCACCTGTATTGAGCGGTAAGGGGGGGCTGCCAGTGTTCTTCTCCCTGTGAAAGAAACCAGGACCAGCGTTCGTGGTGGTTTTGTAAGGACTGATCTCTCAGGGGAAGAGGGGCCATCTTGTATTCTTTTGTTTCTTTCTTTCTTTTAATCATTTCTTCACTAAAATAAAGCCCACAGTTTGTCCAGCGTAGCACCAAGAAAGTGCCCCCCCTCATCAGCAGCAAGACTGATTTATTATCTTTTGTCTTTCGGGGCTATATGTTCAGTTCAGTTGAGTTTTACTTTTCATTTTCAAATAACTGGTTCTGTTTCCTCATTTCAACATAGCTACTGACTTTATTTTTGAAAAGGAACACGGTTAACTTTTTGTGGGAAATCCTATTTTATTTAATTTGTCACATTAAGGGTTTTTTTTTTTTTTCTTTTTTTAAAGATTTGTCATTTTTTAATATGTGGTTGTGCCCACCTGTTATCAGTCGGCCGTGTGTGGGCGGAGTTGGCCCTCGGACACACTCTCAGACCCGGGGTGACGGTTGGAGCCGGTTCTGATTGGTCGCACTGCGTTTACGCCGGATCAGAGATTTACCGCGGTTACTAAAGCAAACGGAGATTGGCACGGTTTCATGGCCGGTTTGGTCTGAGAGGTGCGTTTGTATCTGAAGTGGGGAGGGAACAGTTGTACAGCCCCACGCCTCACCCACGCTGGAGCCCCCGGCACCCCGTTACGCTCGTCCCAGCACCCCGGAGCCGTGTGTGTGTGTGTGTTGGAGTGAATGTGTGTGTGTTGGAGTGAATGTGAGGTGTGTGTTTTGGCGAGGGGGGGCTGGGATGAGCAGAGCAGGGTGACGGACGCGTCAGCGGAGCAGCGGTGCGGGAACCTAACAAAACATTCCTCATGTTAGAATTATGTGGAAAAAACGTGAAACGGTGGCCAATAAAGAAAAATACATCTAGACTGTGTCCTTTTTGTTTCTGCTGTTTGTCGGGCTGATTATTTTGCACATGAACGGGTGAAGACCCTGCAACACTCCGCCTGTTAACTGGATTATAAACCTATAGTGGGATATCGAGATGTACTAATATTAGAAGTCTGTCTTGTGCCTTCTGTACACTTCTTTTGGTTTTACTGCTAGTTTCATTCAGATGTCATCTGTGCACCACTATCAACTAAACTGAAAAAAAAAAAGTTTGAAACTGAATTCCATGTAGTTCATAAGATGTTTAACACATGTAACCTTAAACCTTCTGAGACTAGATGAGGGACCAAGCAAAATACATCCAAGTATTTCCTAGACGTTAAATATATCTAAGATTTAATATTTAAAGCCTACGAGACTTAATTACTGGAATGATGGCTTAAGGTTATTAGGTGGTCCCGTAGGAGGTGGACTGAAGTTGAAGGTAATTTTAGCAAGTCAGACTGAGCTTTCTGTATATTAATTGGACTTAAATCATACTTTTTACTGTCAAATGTAGATTTATGTTGTGACCAGTTTATATTTGCTTCTCTGTATATCTCCTCTCTCAAGCTCTATTAGATTATCCTTTATTTCTCCCTCAATGGGGAAACTCACATTGTTCAGCAGCAGTACACGTAACGCACACATGCATGGGAGGGGTAAAAATATATAATTACGAAAAAATAGTTTATACATTGCAATGGAAATAAAAGTAGTGCAAAAAAAAACAGTGCAAAAAGAGCAGGTAGGATGTGTGTGAGGTAGACGGATAGATATTGCACTTATGGTTATTGCACATATTGTCTGTTGCTACGGTCAGCAGACCTGATTTGTACAGTCTGATTATTTTAACCTTGGCTCTAATTGTTTAATTTTTAAGCTTGACCTTATTAGCAGCAACCCAAACCTGCAACTCATCCTGCGGCTCCACGACCAGCTGTGATTCCTCTGCAGCAGTCGGGCCCAGATCAAGTATCGGGGAGGTATTTAACCCAGTACCAGTACTCCCATGATGCTATTGGCACCGCTGAACATCCAGCATCTTATTTCAATCTCAGTTGACTCAAACTGACTCTAAGTTGTACAGCTAGTTTAGTTGCTACTGGTCATACAACACTCTGTTCAGTGAGCCGTTGAATGACTTTATGAAAATCCATCTGTTTCCATGATTCACAAAATGCACCACGTTTAAGTGGCTTTTTGATAATATACTGTTCTGAAATGGTTTTACATCCATACTACCACCTTCTAAGAGACAAGCATGTTAGCTGTAATACCGCAGGCTGTTGGACCACAGTTTCTGATACAAATGGTCTTAGTTCTGTTACAGTTTACATGCATTGCAAATAGACAACTTTTTTTGTCTCATAGTCTGAAGTCCAATCACACTAAACTTCTCCTGTTTCAGGTCAGTCAGGATTACCAAAATTATTTCATTTTGCTAAATGTGACAATGAAAGAGAGAGAGAGTTTCTTAGAGAATTTATATTACTTTCTTCAAGGTCAAAATTTGGATACATTTCCATAGGATTTAGTAGCATTGCCTTGAACTGCATAACTTGGGTCAAACGTTTTGGTTAACCTTCCACAAGCTCCTGACAGAACCGGTGTAGCTGACGGTGTAACCGGTGTTTGCCGGTCGCCTCAATCGCACACGACTTTTCAGATCTGCCCACAATTTTTCGGTGGGATTCAAATCAGGGTTTTTTTTTAGCTTCCTGGCTGATGTCTTGTGATGTTGCCTTAATATTTCCAAAAAATATCTTTCTTCACAATGCTGTCTATTTTATGAAGCGCTATAGTTCCTGCTGGAGCAAAACAGCCCCATAACATGATGCTGCCACCTCCGTGCTTCACAGTTGGTCTGGTGTTCTCAGCTCTACAATCCCCCCCCATTTTTCCTCCAAATATAATGCTGGTCATTAGGACCAAACGGCTCCACTTTAGCTTCATCAGACCACAGGACATTACTCCAGAAGTTAAGGTATTTGTCTAGGTGTCTTTTTGCAAACTGTAATCTGGCTTTTTTATGTTTCTTTCAGCCCATGTCAGTGCAGGACTCATTTCACTGTGGATAATAACTCTTTCTTACCAGCTTCATGCAGCAGCTTCACAAGGTCTTTAGCTTTTGTTCTGGGGTTGATTTGCACATTTCAGACCAAAACTCGTTCATCTCTGGGACACAGAGCCCGTCTCCTTGGCCGGTGTGGCGGCTGGACATTCCCATGACGTTTATACGTGCGCATAATTATTTGAACAGATGAACATGGTACTTTCAAACATCTGGAATTTGCACTCGTGGATGAACCAGACTTGTGGAGCTCCAACTTATCGGGAGCATTCAAACCTAAACTTTTGACCTCAAAGAAAATAATGTAAAATTCTCTAAGAAACTCTCTCTCCCCTATTGTCACATTTAGCAAAATGAAATAATTTTGGTAACCCTGACTGACCTGAAACAGGAGAGGTTTAGTCTGATTTAACTTCAGACAGGGAGACAAAAAATGTTATGTATCTTTTTGCACAGTGTATGTAAACTTCTGGTTTCAATTGTACAAATGTCTCATTCCCGTCCATTTCCACCGGTACAGAACGTACCAAACATGCCCGTAAACATCCTTTATAATCTTCATTCTAGGGCTGTTCGATTTTGCCTAAAAATAAAATCTCGATTTTTTTCTCTCAAAATCCGATTTACGATTACGATTATTTTGTGAATTGACAAAAGGCAAAGAAATGATTTCAAATATGCTGTTTTTTTATTGAACATTTGCCCCATTGGGCTTTAAGTGCAAACTTTGCTCTTATTAAACCAAAAATGAATGAATGAAGTGCAAAACTCTGTAAAATAAGTTGAAAAAAAGTTTTAAAAAATATAATAAAATATAAAGTTTTATCTCTTGAAAAAAAAAATTATATTTCCAATTAAATAAAACAAGACATTTTCTAATTAAACTAAACTGGGTCTTTGCATGCTAAATAATAATGCAACCCATGAAGGAGGTAGAGGTGTGTAATGTCAGTCATTACATTTGCTATTCACATTTGCAAGTTTTTTGCAAGGAACACGAGCCGGTCTACCGCATCTGGCTTGAGGGATGCCCGGTGGCATGTTCCAACGCCCCCTCCTACACTAAAGAGCCTCTCCGATGGGGCACTTGTCGCAGGTATTGAGAGGTATCTCCATCAATCATTAATATGGTATCAATCATTAATATGTGTGCAGACAAGGTTAAAAAAAAAAAAAAAAAAAGTGAAAAATCGATTTTACGGTTTTCACGTTTTAACATCGTTCTAATTACATAATCGCGATTACGATTTAAAATAGATTAATCGAACAGCCCTACTTCATTCTAACATAATTGTATGATTAACAACAACCTTCTCTCTGTAATTAACTGTTTCACTTTTAATTTCACCCTCGTCTCAATTTCTTTTTGGAAGAAAACCGTTTACGCACACTACATAGCTTTCCAGAGCAATCTGCTCAAAAGCTCCTGACATCTCGTCCACAACCCCAGTTAGTTGAACCGTCAAGCTCCTGGATCATCGGGTTAAGATTCAAAATTAAACAGTGTCCATTACCACTTCCCACCGGTCATTAAAGTGGCCGATGCAAATCTGAGTCATTTAGAAATGACCAACATGAGCACAGCAGCCTTTTCCTGATGTTTATGTCAGCGCGGCTCAGGTCAACAACCTACACATGACACCTGACTCACTCCAGCAGTAAACCGCTGGCATGCTGTTTGGTGTTTACTAGAAACGTCCCGCCCCCCTCCCTCCCCGCTGAAGGCACCCCCCCCCCCCCCCCCCAGTGACACGCAGGCAGAGGTTACTGGCTGTCAGGTCTGGTGTGTGAGCGGAGGCTTGTGACTGCTAATGGGAGGGCTCTGAGCGGTGACTTCTCACCTTCCAAACCGTGCCATTGGATCTGTGGGGTGTCATGACCTAAAATAGCCCCACGGCGGGTATAAGAGTCCCACGGGGGAGGCCGGGCCTCCAGAGCAACACTTTTGATACAAGTAGGAGAGCCACGCTGACAAGGACCGACTCATCTCTCTCTGGAGACTTGAAGAAAGACAAACTTTGCTTTTTTTAAAGGGTTTTGCTGGATTTGAAGAGCCACCAGACTCCAGGATGAAGTACTATGAATGCCCGGTGTCCCACACCATGGGAATCAAACCGTTCCGCCAGAGCTGTCTGGTTCCAGTCACCTGCAAGGCTGCAGCCTCCATGAAACCAGTCCGGAGCGTCCGCTTCCCTAACGACATCGTTTTCCAGGACTATGTGCGGCACGGAGAGCTGGAGAGGATTGGACGCTTCATCCGAGCCAAAAGGGTCAAACTTGACACCGTTTACCCCTCTGGTGAGGACCGACGCCAACGCTCGCACAGCCCTGGTGATGGAGCTTGAGATGTTAAATACTGAACTTTTCTCCCTCCCTTCTCTGCCCTCAGGGATGGCAGCCATCCACGAAGCTGTGCTGTCTGGAAACCTGGAGTGTGTGAAGCTGCTGATCCACTACGGAGCAGACCTCCACCAGAGGGACGAGGAGGGGTGGACCCCCCTGCACATGGCCTGCAGCGACGGCTTCCCACACATTGCAACGTGAGCATCCACTCTTTTCCTTCAGTCTGTTCAGGTCCACTTTAGATTAAAACTGTCCCAAATATTCAAAGAGCAGTCGCTGCTACTATCCAAACTTGATTTAAGGCAGGGAAACAAATGGTTTTATTGCAGATTGTCAGTTCTACCTACCTTCCAACCAAGTTGTAGTGGATGATCTGCTTCATTCTTGCACCTCAATTCTGCTCAGTTTAAATCTATCTGTGCAACCAACCATAGATGCACTCTCCTTTCACTAAGCGGAGATACATTATGTCCCCTTCAGCTACCTCCTCTCGCTGGGTGCCGACCCAGAGCTGGAGAACGACTGCGGGGAGAAGCCGGCCGACCTCATAGACCCGGACAGCAAGGAGCTGCTGGAGCTGTTCGGGCTGGCCGTGGATGACTGAGAGCAGCTGGCCTGTGTCGAGTCGCACTAGTCTCAGAGACTGCTGCAGTCGCCCTGCAGCCCTGCAGCCGTGCAGCCCTGCAGCCGTGCAGCCGTGGGCAGGGGAGGCCTCGTCTGGCGCCCAGCGGGATTGTTGTGAGCTGCATCATTATTTCTGGAGGCCTGCAGACACGGTGGGAGGAGGGGGAAGTCACCGCTGGCTGGTAGAGGCTCCCTCTCCTCTCCTCTCCACTCCCCTGAATCCTGTCACAGACTGATTATTTTTTAAATACTGTACTTGTTATCATGCTAGAATTCTAGGTGACCTGAAACAATACTGTTTTTGTGCTCAGCTACTTAGTACTTGATGTTGTTGTATGCCTGTTTTTTTTAATCAAAAAACTTGTGTTTACTGCTTTATTAGCAAATGTGTTTACGTCTCATCAAGCTTTAATTCCATAAAATATTTTGATATTTAGTCAACTGCATTCTTGTTTGTATGTCTTTTTATACATATTTGAATAAAGTGAACCAGTTTATTATTACATTTTCTTCATTGCTTTTTTTAATGTAAAAAAAAATTTAAATCATTTGATCGTAGTATGAGGCAAGTACAACCTCAGTTTAACAATATCACATGACTTTTTCCATCATGCCATTATTGACTTGACAAAAATGTAGCCAAAAAGAGGAGAAAAGTCAAATGGGCAATACTATGTACCCTCTTACTGCTTCCAGAGGTTTTAAAAGGATAATTTGCAGCCAAGTGCTGCTAATCATTAATCATTGATGAATGATCATCAAAAGGTGTGCTGGGGCCTGATGTACAAAACGTGTGGCGCACAAAAAACGTGCGTTCGCCACTTTCAACGCTCACGGTCGGATATACAAAGAATGACGTGAACGTAGAAAGCTGCGGTCTTTCACTCACACATTAAGGCTGGTGTACGCACTTTTCTGAGGTTCTGTCCGTTGGCGACACTCACTGGTGATGCAGTGAAGTGCAGAATATGAGGAAAATTAACGTCAAAGTTCACGACAGTCCCGACATCACCATATAAGTTACACAAGAGTGGAGCTGCAACAATCTCACAATCAACCACATGATCTGAACAAACAACTAAAGGAGCTCAACGATGGAACCTGCAAATCCCGATGGAGCTTTGGCTCCGTTAGAGGAACCTGCTGATGCAGGATCAGGAGCGAGTCCTCAGGGACCAGACTGACCTGCTGGTCCAGGACTAAGACTGGACCATCAGCTGGTTCAGGTACCAAGAGGATCCTCCTGGATCTCTGCCCTGAACTGAACCAGCTGCTCCGGTTCAGACCAACATGATGCTTTCAGCTAGAGCTACTGACAGGTCGGACATCTCAGTCACCATGACGACCGTATGGGACGAGTACTGGAGATTAAAGCCAGATCCTAAAACATCCCATAACTGTGTCTGAACAGAAAAACATTAAAATACATTTTGCAGCGAAAAACCGGTTCTGTAAAGTTATCTTTTAAAATAAAACTAAGATGTCACGGAAAGGTTGGTTGGTACGAACTGATGTGATTCAGCAATGAATTAATAAAGTTTTTATTGAATGTTGAGGCAACTTTCAGAGTCTCATATCGGGTTAGCTGCAGGTGCTGCAGGATCTAGAAAGTGTTTCTCCGGGGATGGACCAGGATCTAGACCGGTCTCTCCTCCTGCGGATGCAACACTCTGAGTTAAAGCAACTTTGCTCTTTATTTCTCACGTTTGCACCTCAATAATCCTGTTGGCACAAGTTGTCTTTATTTCTGCAGCAGAGGAATCAGATCGTAATGCTTCATGTTTTAAATATAAATGTATATTGTTCACATTGTTATACTTATGAGAGAGGTGATCGCGGACGTCCAAAATGTGTAAGACTCAATAAACTCAATAACATTGGTCTTAATCCGTCAGTATATAATACGCGTGACAATAAAGCAGAACGAGGAGCCGTTTTTTCATCCACCAACTTAAATTCTGGTGTCGGTTCTTAAAATACAAACAAGAAAAGCATCGGTAATGATGCACTGACGCTGCCAATAAACATTCACAAACCTGTACGATCATAATAAAACCACAACTCTTCACGGAACGCAACGCAAAGAACAGCATTACCCATAATGCAATGCAGCTGAAATCGGAAGAAATGCCCCCAAATAAATTATTTATTCCAGCTCACAGCCGATGTTTTTTTAAATTTGTTTTACCTTTTTTTGCACATTTCTTGAAACATATGCATTTTGTTTGTGTTTTATGTATATGAGACAGGGCGGAGTGTTGTGCTTCCGCATGTGTGCTCAAATCCACGCTGATTGGTATGTACAGAGAGACCTGCGTGGATTTGGGCGAACGCACAGTTTTGTACATCTGAAGTTTTGCGTAGGTGTAAATTCCACGCTCGGTTTCACATTGAAATTCACGCACTCTTAGTACATAAGGCCCCTCTAAAAAAAAAGATGTTTTGACATTTTTCTGGTCTGGAGCATTCATTTCTGTTAACACAATGCCAAAAAGGAATGACACCTGCAATTGCTTTAGAGGGGGGGATTTTTGCTGTTCATTAGTCTGAAAAAGGTTATCAAATATGTTGAAACAATTTGCAGTTCTGTGCAGCTTCAGTAAAAAAGATTATTTGTAAGCGGGAAGCATTGAAGACACTTTCTACTCTTCCCAGGAGCTGATGTCACAGCAAATTTATCTCAACAACAGATGGTACAGTGCTCAGAAAACATAAAGAAAGCAGGCGGAGCTGTGGGCCTGGAATGCCAAGTGTCGTATTTGGCATCACACAACATTTAAGCAGAAGCACTTTGTACCCATCGTCCAGCAGGGCGGTGGGATGTGTTTTAGTAGCAGCAGTCACTCATGACAACGATCACCAACCACAACTCTCACGCAGCCATCTGCCTGATAGCTTAAACTGGGTCAAAACTGTTTGGTTTTGGAAAAGCTTGGTCAAAGTTCAGACCTCGAACACGTTCAAACACTGCGGTGAGTCTAGAGAGCTGTGTGACACATGGGAGTAAACATTAGTAAAATAAGCGTTTCATCATGTAACATCCACAGAGAACCTTCAGCCCGCTCTGCAACGTACCAACCACCACCGATTTAAAGCCGTGGTTGCTCTATTTGTGCTCGCTGGAAAAACAAACACAAAGAACAGTAAGTGCAGACAAAACAACTGCACTTTTCAATCAGAAATCTTCTCCTCGGAGCTGTTACTGGAAACATGAAACAGATCGAAGCTCATTAAAAGGAATTAAAGTCCGAATCGGTCGGCAGCACACTGAGATTCAGGTCACGTGCGTCACATTCGCTGGAGGCAAACCAGCCCAACGCCATTAAAGGCAGGATTCATGGAGTGCCTGCGAAGCGTTTCCATTTAATCCCAAATTTAATCAACAGAAATGAATCCATGGAAAAGTACAAAAGTATAAAAGTTTGTCATTTACAGCTGGAACAAAAGTGACGTCTCAGAGTCTCTGTGTGAGTCCGGGCAGGTGAACGGCTTCACTCTTTGAACTTCCACTCCTGGCGACACATGGGGCACTGCTGCTGGACCTGCTGGGAGTTCAGCCACTTCAGGATGCAGTGCATGTGGAAGCAGTGGGAGCACTGGCCCCAGACCAGTGGGCAGTCGTCCCCGGGAACTTTACCTGCACAAACGAGAGCTGCATTACAAACTGCACTCAAGAGCAGAACTGAACATAAAAACATCCAACAGGCGTCTTCTCCAGATGTAAATACTACACAGTCTGAGGTTTTGCTGCTGTAAAAGGCTGTAAATATGGAAACACTTGCTGGTATCCTGCCCTGAAAAACAAAACAAAAACAAAAGTAAAATGATCTCTAAAATAACCTGGAACTGGAAATGTTGAATAGGGGTGGGCAAAAATATTGATACGGCAATATATCGCGATACATAGTCTCCCGATACGATATCGATATTCAATGTATGTATCGCGATATATTGCCGTATCAATATTTTTGCCCACCCCTAGCTGCACGTTATTTTGTGATTTCAGTGTGGGTGAGACACTGCATTTTATTTTTGTCATTTTAAGTCAGGGGCAAGTAGCTGTACTGTATTTTTGTGATTTCAATTTCAGTGTGGGTGAGACACTGCATTTTATTTTGAGTATTTTGTATCTAAGAATAATGCACACACTGCACTTTTCATTGTGTTTCAGTGTGTTTTTTCATGCAAATATGTTGCATAATTAAAATGGAAAGTTTGAATTACATTGTTTTGACTCAGTCTGTCGATTGCATTATCACTATCATCTGATGTACATATATACAACTTGGATTTTAAGATGTGTAATGCATTTTTACATTTTTCGGTGAACTATGTAGAATATCGCAATATATCGGGATATATCGCATAATCGGGATATCGCAATTTGTATCGTATCGTGGCTCAAGTATCGTGATGCGTATCGTATCGTGAGGTCCTTCCCAATACCCACCCCTAATGTTGAATGAAAGCAATCATTATTGATTATTTGCTTAAGAAAAATCAACCTTTACTTTTGGTTGAACTGAAAATTTGGACATCATAAAAGAATGTAAATGATGCTTCCAAAATGATGACTTTAATATTTTGTTTAATCTCTTTAACGCTCAATCAGACGTCTGCATCTGCCGACAGGTATTTCTCTCCTCCTCCTGAGGAAACAGCTTTCTCTCCTTCTCTCAACAGGATCATAGATGACCTTTTAAGAATAGTCCACATTTCTTCCTTCCTATTTTATTAATAATTCTTTGCTGTTTTTGGTCCGTTATCCTCTCGAAGGGTCGATGTGTCTGAGCCTGAGCTTCCTGGACAGTATGTTTTTGCTCCTGGATGGATCGATAGTCTTGAAACCTTATTCATTCGTCCTGCACATATTCACGGTTTCCTGTGCCAGACGCGGCCAAAGCATCCTCAAAAAACAGCAAAGCACCCTCAACGATTCACAGCATATTATGGGTTTTCTTTGCCTGAAAGCTTCTTTCCTCCACATGTGAACACAGAGCAGAGGTGACTGGCTAAACAGCATCAGTTTCATTGGTTCAAGATTCCCCCAGAGACTCTTGGACCCTTGTTTGTTTGTTTGTTGCAGGGCCTTTTTCCATGGAGCCTATTGTTAATCCCCCTCATCAATATGAACTTGCATTTCCTCTCGCATCCGTGTCCTGGGAAGGTGGTTACAGCCCCGTGGGCGTAGCCTGATGGATCAGACACACATCTAGAAAGATGGTCTGAAAAAGATCTATAAGGCCGCTCGATCAAACCATGATGCACCAAATTTTGTCCATCGCTGAAAGGTCTGGACTGCAGGCAGATAGTTTTCCATCTCCTCCTCATCATCCAGGTTATGTTGCTACTCTGCCACACCAGACGAGACCCAAGCTGCAGACTGTGTAATGATCCTGAGGAAACAACCCAGCACATAATAACGTGATGTAAGATGCTGGCAGGCAAAGCGAAACACCTCAACCCAGTAGTGGGAATATTGTGTGGGTTGGAAGTTCCCAGGTGAAGATGGGAGATCCCTCCCCGGGTGGTGGAGAGTGAAAGAGCAAAGATCCTGTGGTGCTCCCAGATCCCGACACCGCGTTGGACAACAAACCCCAGGAGAAAGCAGTGGGGATTGAAGCGAAGGAAGGTGAGAAATTGTAGAAATATCAGGGGCTGAAGGAAGAGATGGAGGATGTGGAAGTGAAGACAGCAGGGGTGGTGAGAGAGTCGGAGCTGTGACATCCAGGCTGGGGAAGTGGCTCACATCCCAGCAGATCTCAGCAGATCTCAGTCCGAAGTGTGTGGCCCCAGGAAGAGCAAAACATACTGCCCAGAACCCTCAAACTCGCAGGCCAGCAAATCTGTCCACGTCCACGGTCTCGGTGAATGTCATCACATCATGATACACACAGTACTGGAGTTGAGGGGGGAATGAGGGGGGATGAGGGGGGATGAGGGGGGATGAGGGGGGATGAGGGGGGATGAGGGGGGATGGCATCCCCTCTGAAATAAAAACGGTCCAAATCATCCCCCCCTGTAAAACTGCCATCCCCCCTTTCCATCCTTTATGTCATTTCATCAATGAATGTGGTTTTACTGCTATTTCAACATTTAGAGTCATCACCAGAAAAATAACTTATTTGACAATTTTCACCTGTTTCAAGTAAATTTTCACTTGAAATAAGTAGGAAAATCTGCCAGTGGGAAGATTTATCTTTTTATTACAAGCAAAAAAATCTTGCTCCACTGGCAGATTTTTCTACTTATTTTAAGTGAAAATCTACTTGAAACAGGTGAAAATTGTTGTTTTTTCCAGTGACGTGTCTTGTTTTAAGTGTAATGAGATTTTTTTTACTAAAATGAGATATTTTAACTAGAAATAAGACAAATATTCTTGTTAAGATTTGGAGTTTTTGCAGTGATCCATGTTACTTATCCTGTGAAGGACAGAGTCATATTGATAAGTTCAGAAAAGTGTTTTTTATTGTTGTGTTTTGATGTATTTGATGTAAGCCCAGTGGATATTTAAAGCTTACAGAAGGCTGCATTTAACTGCTGCTATGTCATTCCTGCAGTATTTCTGCAGGTGTTTTGGTCAGTGCTATTATTTGTAATATATTATATTATTTGTAATCAGCACAAATTATCTGTCCCCATATGATAAAATCCACCATCCCCCCTGATTTTTTTTTTACAAGTCGAGTACTGGATACACATACACATGTGTCTCTCCTTTCTCTTCTTCATTCTCTCTGTTTGTTCTCTCTTTTCCTGCTCTGTCCAGTTTGGCCTCCAAACTGATGATCCAAACTTATGATCCAAGTCCTGGTCAAGGTTTCTTCCTTCCTAAAGGGGAGTTTTTTTCTTGCATACTTCCTTTTTTTTCTTTCTTCTATTTCTTTTTATTGACATTCAGCATTAGACATTCACTGTGAATGATTCACATACATCTTTTACATACATACATACATACATACATACATACATACATACATACATACATACATACATACATACATACATACATACATACATTTCTCCAATTTATGATTAATACATTCCTGTTATCTTCTCTATTTTATAAATGTCCATTGTAATTTCCATCCATACCTTTAAAGTTGGGCTCTCCTGTGATGAAAAGCGCTATATAAATAAAATGTATTATTATTATTATTATAACCATTTCCTTGAAATAGTCTTTTTACAGGCCACTAGCAGGATATTCATTCAATTTGTATCACTTTTTGGCCAGTCTTTATACTTTATCTAGATAAAATTAGATACTTGGCTTAAGGTTTTTCTCCCACTAGGGGAGTTTTTACCTGCCAGTGTTAATGTTTATGTAATAATTGGGGGTTCATGTTCTGGGTCTCTGGAAAGATCCTGGAGATCATTTCTGTTGTAATAGACGCTATAGTGAATGTAATGTAATGTTGTCCCCGGGAGCAGCAGCTGATCTCGGGTGAACCCTTATAGATCCATGGGTGTAACAGGTTCAGGTACTCACAGTCCGGGCAGCATCCGTTGAAGGGCATCCTGCAGATGCCGCAGTTCTCGTCGTTGGCGACCCACAGCCAGGAGGCCACGCCGCTCCACTGCTTGATCTTCACCTTCATCCCGGACCAGGGGGGAGATCAAACCCGTGTAAACCCTGGTAAACCCTGGTAAAACCCTGATCAAACCCTGCAGCCCCGGGAGGAGCGAGGATCACTGCGATTACGGACCGGTCTGCTTCAGAGATCCAGCACCGGCACACTACTTACTTCAGAAGATGATTGAGTTAGTCATTTAAACACCATTTTCACGCAAGTTAGAAACTCACAACATACTTCTGTTAACCGGTGAGCATCTTCTTCTTCTTTGGTTTTAATTGTAACAGGTTTTTGTGTTGAAGGGGAAATGCTGCCCCCTGCAGTCTCTTGTAGGAAACGCACCAACAACACTTGAGTAAAAATAAAATACTATATCCATGTATCTTTTAGTCATCTTTCTTTCAAAAATGTATTTAAAAAATCTTATTAAGTTCTTATTTGATTCTCAGTTTCTTCCTCCAAGCTGTTGCTCTGATGAACTCTCACAACTAATAGAGTCTCAGAGAAACTAACCAATCACGTGCAATAACAATAATAGCAGTTACATGCTGTAACAATGCACCTTCCGGCAATAATCATGTCTGACTCACTCTGCTGCACCTCTCACTTTTTTGTATTTGTTGTATAATTTGTTTTTGTATAATTGTATATATGCTATTTTATTCAGAGCCGTCATTTTTCTCTACCTCATACTGCTGCACCTTAGTTCTTTAATTGTATATATGTCAATAAGTGCCACATTTGTTTATTTACTGTTTTATTTACTTGTTTGATATTCTAATCTAAAGAGCGAAATAACCAGAGTCAAATTCCTCGTTGGACAATGTTCAAACCAGGCCAATAAAGACGATTCTGATTCTGATTCTGATTTAAAATTGGAGAGTTAACATATTTTAAAAGTGAAAATATGATAAATGAAAACGAATAATTTTATTTAAATGTCTCTAAATGTAATTACAGAGAGACAGACACAAAAATGCTCAGCGTTTTTAATTATCTAAGACAAGATGCAGTCATGAGCATATACCGGTAGTAGAAATGCCAAGAAATTGTTCTCTAAGTTTTGGAGCATGTATTCATTCAGAAGAGATGCATTGTATATCATAACATTTTTCCCTCACACAGCATATTGGTTACACTTCTGTAGCACCTTTATAACTTCCTGTTGCACTGTTAAAACCATAGTCTATATAAATACTTGACAAACCCTTCATGACATCACCCAAGGGTTTGGGAAGCTGACAGGAACACATTTACCATCAAAACCAGCTTGCAGATCCCTCCGCTGATCCGTGGAGGAGGAGCTGTGGACATGGGCGTCAGTTTGATTTCAGAAGTGCTGGGGACATTTACCATAAACCTGAGTAAGGTTTGAAAAGTGCTGGGTACGAGCTAGGCCCATTACTTCCGAATTGAGGTTTCATGATAAATAATAGGGATTGCATTAGATGATGCGTATTGACGCGATATTGTCCCCATATTAAAAGCCATCTGCGCGGTCTTATTTAGGTCGTCGGAAACATCATATACATATTGCAAGCCTTTTATTATTTTAATATTGCTGATCATGGCTTACAGTTTAAGAAAACTCAAATATCCTATCTCAAAATATTAGAATATTCTGGGAATCTTAATCTTAAACTGTAAGCCATAATCAGCAATATTAAAATAATAAAAGGCTTGCAATATTTCAGTTGATTTGTAATGAATCCAGAATGTATGACATTTTTGGACTCCAGAAAAATAGGACTTTATCACAATATTCTAATTTTCTGAGACAGTCCTGTAAACTTGTTTATGTCGTTGTGCTGAACCACTTGCGAATATCCACGGTTACTTTGTGTTAACGGAGCAGCAGAGAGCAGAGTCTTGCTGCTGCAGGAAACTGCGCGCTGGAAGCAGATCAGTGACGGACACTGGCTGATTTATGGTTCCGCGTTGCACCAACGCAAAACGGTACGCGACGCTGCGTAACCTACGCCGTAGGCTACGCCGTCGATTTAACGCGGAACCATAAATCAGGCGCATTTGTCAGTTTTTTCAGACTTTTCGTCTTTTCAACTGAGCATGAAGACACATAAAATGAGGGTGCAATGCTTATGCACCCTCGTATAACCGGGCCTGCAGAACGCAACTTTTAATTCCCAACTCCTACCTGGAGAGGTGAAGCCCGAGTCCTCCCCGCAGCGCTGTCTGTCACACACATACAGATCTGGGCACAGACGCAGCAGGTCATGTTGTCCCGCCACTAAGATTTTGCTGGCCTTATATGTTTCCTGTGTTTTATTTTGTTCATTATTGATAAATTTAGTGTTGATGTGTGTGTGACAGACGTGTGTATGGGGCGTTAATGAAAATACGGGACAAATCGCGTCTTACTTTATTTATTTATTTATTTTTTTTAAGTGGTGGGGACAAATCTGCTCGTCAGACAAAGTGGTGGGGACGCGTCCCCACCGTCCCCGGCGTAAATGACGCGCCTGGCTGTGGATTCACTGGTGAACGTTTGCAGCACAATATCTTGTTTCAAATGTTGTTGGTGAAATCAGCCCCTGTGTTGAGCCGACACTGGGTTAACACAAGCTGCTTGCTGCTTTGCTTAGCTTTGTTGCGTTACCAAAAGTCGCATTTCCAATACCCCTAGATTTGCACAAAACCCAAATATCAACAGTTGATTCAGTGATAGTGGCTAGCCATTTTCTAAGCCAATCTGTAGATACCTGATGTGGTACAAAAAAGTACAGTTATAATGGATGTGAAATAAGCAATGGAGACCAAAATCTTTTTTCAAACCAGGCTGTAATTGTTCATTTCTGCTGAAAAGTTGAACATTTTAACATCAAATTCGATGGAGATTTACCTTTGCAGTCAGCCCCCAGTGGCCAGCCAATGAACTGGAACTTTTCTCATTTCTGCAGTGGCTTCCAGCCGGAAGTTAGGTTGCTGGCGTTTGTGCAAATCAGTTTGTAAGGTCTCTATGTGCAGTCACACAGTCGTGAAGCACGTTTCCGTCTCTAATCAGATTTCCAAGAGGAAACACCGGCAGCCTTGGAGGAAAGTATTTTGTCCCCTGATATAACATGACGGCTACATGTTAGAGGCTGCTTTGTGAAAGCACACACCAGGTAGGCACTATTCTGTCTGTGTGGGACCTGGGAGGCAGAGTAGGGAAAGGGATGTTCACCACCTTATACTGGAAATTCTCTAAGCAAAGGTAGGAGCAGAAAAAGGCAACTTTCTCAGTTTTTAGCTCAGGGGGTTCCCCTCTCTGGAGAGCAGAGAGGTTTTCCTGTTCTTGAAATTATCTTCATGTACTCACACATGAGAGTCGTGGAGATTCAGTCAATTTCATGACACCAACATTGACTTTTGTTTCATCTCTTGCTCGTTTTCCTTCTCAACCATTCATTTACTGAGTATTTTAGTCACCTTTGTCATGATTTTCACTGTACATATATCAGGTCAAATATGATTTTACTGCATGATTTTTCTTTAAAAAAAAGTGATGTGCAGTTGAAATGAAACGGGACGATGGATATATAGACGGAACTTCCAAAAAAAAATGCAAATATTACTTCAATTGAAGTTTAGCTTGACATTTATCATGAAACGCCTGCTTCGTGCTGCTGCAGGTGAGCATCTTAAAGGGGACCTATTATGAAAAACATGTTTTCTCTTGCTTTAACATTTATAAAGTGGTCTCCCCTCAGCCTGCCAACTCAGAGAAGGAGGAAAGCAACCAAATTCTGCAGTGTCTGTACAGCCGCCCGGATGAGCCATCCAGTGTCATGTGACTTCTACGAGCCGTTCAGATTCTGCGCATTTTCGTTACGTAACCAAAATGCAAACCACGCCCACAACTATAAAACCGTGTAACTGCATGCGAGCGTCCGACTATCGCGTAGCACTGCGTGACATCGGACGCTCTCTGTCCATCTCCCTCCAGCAGCTGCCACTTTATTGAGGTTTTTGTAGCGAAATGAGGAGGTATCACAGAGATAACTTCTCATTTCAACTAACTGGATCAGCTGTTCCTCATCCGTGACTGTTTCCTACAGCGCTTTCAACGCGAGCGACAGGAAGAAAATAGAAGCAGGGCGTCCGACAAATCTTCAGCTCAAAACGGCACGCCGCGTCGTGCTGCAAAGCGCTGCGTCGCTGCGTCCAGTTAGGACAGTCCAATAGAAAATAAAGCAATGGAATTGATTTTGTCGCTGACGCTCGCTCGCATTGCATGCAGTTAGGACATGGTGTAAATTATGTGATTTATGGTTCCACGTTACACCAATGCAGAGCCTATAGTGTAGGGTCTGCGTCGATTTAATGCAGAACCATAATTCAGGCTTAACTCCGCTGGCCGGAGCTTCCGCAATTTTTTCATAGCGGTGTACGCTTCATTCAGGCCAATCAGCACAGAGCCTCATTATCACTCAGAATCCCGCATAGATAATGAGGTTAGAAACGGACGGTAAAGATAAAGACATGGCCCAGAGGCTGAATTTCTAATTTATACAGGAAAAAAACAATCAAAAGCTTGTTTTTAAGACATTCAAGGCCTGTTTAAAATAGATATTAGATGCCATAATAGGTCCCCTTTAAACTCCGAGGGTGCGGTTCCGCCCCCGGCCGGCAGGGGGCGGCAGCGGCAGCTCGGGTCTCTCTCTGAGGGAGGTGACGACCACAGCTCCCGGTTCACTCAGGTTCCTGCTACCACGGCTGCTGCTGCTGCAACCTAACTTTTCCTAAACAGCTCCTGGGGGTTTCCAGTGCTGGTGTAGCTCCACCAGGATCTCCTCCACCCCCGAGGGTGAATCTGCCCCGCGAAGACGGAGATTGTGGCCGCAAACAGCAGCTCCGCCGCGGCTGCAGCGTCCGGATGGTTCAGGACACAGCGCGGTTAGCCTGAAATAACCGCTCTCAACTCCGTCCAGGGCCGGCCAGGGTGAGTCTAATCATCCCCTCCGCTGCAGCCCCCCACCAGCGCCCAGAGAGGCCGAGACATCGCTTATTCCTCCTTAAAGGGCCTCGAAAAGCGGCTCAAACTCTCCCTAAAGGCTGTTTTAGAGCCTTTTCTGTCGTGTCTGAAGACGAGCAGGTTTGTAGCTCCAGCCTCAGCTCCCACGCGACTTTTACATGTAAATACACAGGACTGTCTCAGGAAACTAGAATATTGTGATAAAGTCCTTTTATTAAAAACAAAAATGTCATACATTCTGGATTCATTACAAATCAACTGAAATATTGCAAGCCTTTTATTATTTTAATATTGCTTATTATGATTTACAGTTTAAGATTCCCAGAATATTCTAATTCTTTGAGATAGGATATTTGAGTTTTCTTAAACTGTAAGCCATGATCAGCAATATTAAAATAATAAAAGGCTTGCAATATTTCAGTTGATTTGTAATGAATCCAGAATGTATGACATTTTTGATTTTGTAATTGCATTACAGAAAATCACAATATTCAAATTTTCTGAGACAGTCCTGTAAACGGAATGCAGTAATTTGAAATCCTGGGAGCCATTTCTGTTCTCATTATGGTGTAAACAACATATCAGATGTTGAAACTGGCAGATTTGGTCATTTTGTTGAAAATATAGGCTCATTTAAAGTTTCATGTCAGATGCACATCTCAGAATAGTTGTATCAGGACATCCATTTCAAATGCTATCAGTCCACTGAATAGGAATTTATCATGCGTAATCAGAGCCTTGAGTGGACAGATAGCATTTGAAGCCGCTGATCAGGATGTAGGTAGGTGTCAGGGGGACATCAGTCTCTGGTTACAGGAGACGCATTCCTGTCCTCTGCAGGACTCCAGCTGATCAACAGTCCTGTGTCCTCGGTAACAGATTCTCTGTTTCATGATGTACCAAATGTTTTCTGCTGGTGCAAGGTCTGGACCGGGTCTTTCTCTGCCAAGCATCCTGCTTGGGATGGATTTAGTGTGTGGTTGAGCATCGTCTTGATGCAACGCACAAGCCCTTCCCAGGAGAGACATCTGGATGGAAGTATACGTTGCTCTAAAACGTCTATGATCATGTCAGCATCGACACCGCCTTTCCAGATATGCAAACTGCCCACACCACAGACACCAGTACAACCCATTACCGTGAAGGCTTTTGAACTAAGCTCCTCTGTGGTCTGCAGGACATGGTCCATGGGTTCCAAAAACACATCCAATTGTTATTAATCTGACCACAGCACAGTTTTCTGTTTTGCATCAGGCCATTTTAACTGAGCTTTGACCCAGAGAAGACGGCAGCGTTTCTGGATGGGTTCAAATATGAGCGGACCCTTCAAGTCCGGTCCTT
Organism: Cololabis saira; assembly: GCF_033807715.1. Lineage (NCBI taxonomy): Eukaryota > Metazoa > Chordata > Actinopteri > Beloniformes > Belonidae > Cololabis > Cololabis saira. The sequence continues at coordinate 48,738,883 of NC_084587.1, forward strand.
GGCGGCTGCTGCCCTGCATGTTTCAGATGGCCCTCTGCTCCAGCACACCTGGCTCAAATTAGTGGAGCATTGACTCACGTAGACCGAGATGACAAGCTGACGGAGATCCAGTCAGGTGTGTTTCAGCAGGGAAACATGCAGTACATGCAGGACGGAGCCGGGACACACGGATGCTTCCTAACATGATAGAGCTGAAAGCTGAACTGTGTTAACGGTGAACTCTTACTCTGGATGTGTTCTTCTAGGATGGTTTTTATTAATGCAGTGCTGCTTGAGGTCCTGAAGATCACAAGGATCCAGTTTTGATCTTCACCCTGGTCTGCCAGATTCCTCCTGGTTCTCTGAATCTGGTGATGACATACACTGTAGATGGTGGGATCCTCACAATAGTCAAGGAACATTGTATTAAATTTGTTCCACAATTATTTTTTTTTGACGCAGTTTGTCACAAATTGGTGACCCTCTGCCTGTCGTTAGATCTGAAAAGTTCTGCCTCCCATAAATGCTGCTTTTACACCCACTCAACCAAATGATCTGTTGCCAATCGACCTAATCAGTTGTCAATTGCTCCTCCAGAATTTTTCCATTTGCGCTGTGTCCAACTTTTTTGAGATTTTGTTACCATCAAATCCATAAGGAGCTAATATTTTATCATTCTTATTGTATCTAATATTTGTGTATGTTTTACAAATGGCAAAAAGTCGGTTTCTGTATATATTTAGTTTCTACTGTTAAAAAAATATAGATTTACAAGATTTTCAAATAATTTTTACGCAGCATTCCAACTTTTGTGGAATTGGAGTTGTGGTTCAAGTTCAATAAAATCTGCTCATCTGTAGATAGACAACTGAACACAATAAGGCAAAGTAGAATGCAGTTGATAAAAGGCTTTACAGATGTTTTCCCTCTTTCCCAGCTGTGAGTTGCTCTGAGTGGATGACAGAAGATGCAGTCCAACCGGGCAGACTTGAGCCACAGGCGGCAGTTCAGCGACAGGAGCTCCAGCCGCTGGGACATCTCCAAGGAAGAATGGGAAGAGAGGTGCAATCCCCACAGAGATAATCCTCGGGATTCCTATCACAAATACCATGGAGACGGACACGGTAACGCAGAGAGAACGAGCAGGAGCAGGGACTACAGCGAATCCCCTAAAAGGTGGTACGATAAAGACCCGCCGAGCAGAGACCGGAGCAGACAGAGCCCCGTGAGGAGACGCATGTCTTCGCCGGCCTCGGACGGGTCCGAAAAGAAAGGGCGGAGGTTTACAGGGGACAATGATGTCGATTACAGATACAGACGCGAGTCTCCTGAAAACACATACAGACTGTCACCAGACGGTTATTCACACGATCACAAAAGCAAGGATTTTAAATATGCCCAAGTGCATGAAGAGGATTTCAAAAATGGGAAAACATCCCAAGACTCCCGAGACAAGCCCTGGCGCGAAGAGTTTTCATACAGAAAACATGAGGATTTAGATGACGGAGGCTTTCCTGGCTTTCACAAAGACAAAGACTATCGTAAAAGGAGGCAGGATTCTTCACAGGAGAGGTCACGGTCACCAGAGCGCTTCTCAAAGGTTAGTCACCACTTAAAATACCATGCCAGAGCAATGGTTCTCTTCTTTTTTATATATCTAAAGTAGTACTTTGCTTGATTACTGAAACATTTACATATCAAACAGATTTATACCAAGACCAAAGTGGGGATGGACAACTCCTCCACATCTGTATATCATGAAGAGTATGAAGAGTATGACCGAGACAGAGGAAGGTTTCCCTTAAATGGATCCAGTGGAGAGGTGAGTCTGGTGTTTCTGGTCCTGCACATCTGTAATGCCGTCCTTATTTTTGTAATAGACAATGATAAACTGCACTGAATAACGGGCCTTATACTGCAGCTGGTCATAAATTTTTTTTTTTTTTTTTTTTTTCACCTTGTTTGCACACATATTAATGATTGATACCATGTCGGTAGAAACCAAAAGTAAATATATGTGCATTATTACTATATTTAATATATATACATATATATACGCATACATATGCGTACACATACATAAATATACACATACAAACCCAGTGTTTTTTTTTTGGGGGGGGGGGGGGGGGGGGGTGACGACATCCACTGCCAATCCAGGAAGCAGGAACACACGGAGACACACGTCAAGCACTAGAAATCTGCAACAAAAAACCACAAAACAAAGCACGAAACCGGCACGCAGCCAACAGCAATCGACCTAAATCTTGAGATCTGATCGCAGTCTGAGCTAAGCTACCGCTACCTAAACCCAAAAACTAGAGAGCCAGCATGCAGGTGAACAAGCGTGTGTGTGTGTGTGTGTGTGTGTGTGTGTGTGTGTGTGTGTGTGTGTGTGTGTGTGTGTGTGTGTGTGTGTGTGTGTGTGTGTGTGTGTGTGTGTGTGTGTGTGTGTGTGTGTGTGTGTGTGTGTGTGTGTGTGTGTGTGTGTGTGTGTGTGTGTGTGTGTGTGTGTGTGTGTGTGTGTGTGTGTGTGTGTGATAAACCAAACAAAGCTCCACCTGAAGTGTATCTATAGTGGGGGGAGGGGGGGGGGAGCCACCCCGCCACCCGCGAGACCAGAGGCCGACACGGAAGAGCCCGGAACCCAGGCCACCGGCAACCCCACAGAGGGGAGAGGTAGGAGGGAGGCAACCCACCGCCTGCGAGGCCCCCCCCCCCGCCCGGCGGCGGCCGAGGGGGCCCGCGGAGGCGGAGGCGGCCAAGGCGCGGGAAGAAGCAGCCAGGGATCCCGCGGCGGCGGACCGCGACCCAGGCAATCCCCGGCCACCCGGTCCGGGCCGGACACGCGGCCAGGAGGCCCTCACCCTTCAGGCCAACGACCCCCACCCGGCAGGGGGCCAGCCTGCCCGGAGAGACAGAGCCGCCCCGGCCGCCGACGCGGGCAGGCGCACCCGTCCCCCACGAAAGTGGCCCTCCAAGACCAGAGGGGCGCCCCGCCGCAGAGGCAGCGGGGGGGACCGGAGCCGGGCCCGGTGAGAGGGAACCCCCCAACAAGGCGACACCCGTGCAGGCCCGACAACGGAGGGCCCCAGACCCTAGCATCCCATTCATTCATCCATTCACCTATCCGATACCTATACTAATAATAATATAATATACTATACATAATAATAATAATAATACTAATAATAATACTAATACTAATAATAATAATAACCATCTTTGTATAATATAATATTCATAAATTATTAAGTTTTGATGTCCTGCCAATGAAGGCTCAAATCCTCCATGGCAGGACCCTTCCATACCGCATTCTCACCGACACAGACATACAATCACGCACCGTTTCCCCCTCCAGCACCGCCAGAAGGCGCCCCAGGCTGCACAGCGAGCCCCGCCAGGCCCGGGTAACCCGACCCACCTGTCCCAGGCCGGTGAGGGAACGCGGGTGATGTGTGACCCCCTCCCGCCCCTGGTGTTGAGTGCATGTGATTAATGCCATAAAAACAGGGAGGGGGGAGGGCCAAGTATCGATTGACACCGACCCCCCCCACCTCCCGAACTACGTGTCCTTGTCAAATGTATTTATTAAGTGTTGAATGTGCAGTGTCTATTTTACTGTTAAAACCGTGAGGCGGGGAGTGCCGGGCCTTGCGGGACAGTGCCCCCCACGACCCGGACCCCCCGCCCTTCGCCTATGTGCGTATGAATCGTGTAGGGGGGGAAGAAGGGGGAGCGGAGGCCGAAGCCAGGAGGCAGGACCAGCAAAGCCGGCCCTGATAAGACACCCGCGTCCCCCCACCGGCCATCCAGTAGACGGGGGCCGGCCCTCCGAGCCGGGCCAGGGCCCCACCGTACCTCCACGGGCGCCCCCGGCGCCGCCGGAGCCCCCAGACGGAGGGGGAAACGGTCCAACATCCTCCCATTCATACTGACAACATAAGACATAGATACCTGGGAATGGTGCCACCCCGCCGTCGCGCCCGCCCGTGCACCCCCCGGTCAGGGGAGGCCCGATCCCCGGACCCGGCCCCACCCCCCCCCGAGGCCACCCCGGCGGACACCCCAAGGGTCACGGAGTCCCCACATCCGCAGGGGCACTTGGCCCCCGCCCAGCGACGGAGGACCAAGGCAGCAATGCCCCCCCAGCGCAGACAGCCACCCCCCACCCAGGCAGGGCCGGGCCCTCCGGGTGGGACCCACACGTCCACGGCCCAGCCCCCCCCGGGAGGCCCGGAGACGCCCAAGCCACAGCCCCCCGCCCGGGCCCTCCCCAGCCACCCCCCCCACCGCCATGAGGCAACCCCCCCCACAGGCCCCCAAGGCCCCCACCGGCCAGGGACAGGGCCCCGCGGCCCCACCCACCGCCCCCCAGGGGCCACCAGAGGCCAGCGCCCCAGACCCCCCAAGCCGACCCCCAACCCCAAGGGCTACGAGATCACCACCTCCCCGCCCCCACTAGGTAACGAAGCCAATAATCGGGGACCACAGAGAGTGCAATTCAGCCGAATGTTGTTCAGTGGAGGCAGACATTATCTCACTACTAATATGATCTGATAAAAGATTCCTAAAATGGTTGATACATAAACTGGATTTTTGTTTCCAATTTACTAGAATGGTTTTCTTTGCGATACATAAAGCAGTGAGAACCCGGTGTGTCCAATTAGGTTCTATTTGAGGGTCTCCCAGGTGACCTAATATACATACCGTGGGGCACACTGGGATTCTGTGGTTGATCCATGTGGATAAATCCTCACAAATCTCCTTCCAGAACCTCTGTACCGGTGTACAGAACCATAAAGCATGCATATAATTATCTGGGGTGTTCTCTGTGCACTGTGAACAGATATTAGAGGTGACAAAGCCCATCTGGAACATCCTTTGTCCAGTATAATGTATTCTATGAAGAACTTTGTACTGTATAAGTTGTAAGTTTGGGTTTTTAGTCATAGTAAACGTATTTAAGCATATTTGTGACCAAGAAAACTGGTCGGTATTCAGAGAGAGATCCGCCTCCCACTTGGAGATCGGAAGAGAGACTGAATCGTCCAGTTTAGACACTAACCTGTAGAGTTTTGATAACAACTTTAAAGTGCTTAGATTCAATAAATCTATTATCTTAGCGGGAAGTTGTAAATCTAATTGTCTAATTTTGTATGTTTTATTTATTATGGCCTTAAGTTGTTGATACTCTAAAAATTTACTCCTGCTAACTCCGTATTGAACCATAAGTGTATTGAAAGGTACAAACTGTCCTCCTACAATTACGTGCTGTAAATACCGTATTCCTTGATCTCTCCATTGAACAAAGTTAACCACCTTTTTATCATTTTTCACGATGTCTGGGTTGTTCCATATGGGTGTACGGTCACATGGAAAAAGTGAAAATTTTCAGCTTGTCATAAATTGAATGCTGCTGTGATGAATGTTCTGTCTTATACATCCAGTCGACGGGGCTGGACGATGTGGCCTAAAGTTAAAAAGCGATATAGCTCTTAATTTTGGTTGATACGATTTAATATCGTTATGAAAACCACAGAAGCTCTGTCATGAATGCCCAAAAAGGATATCGGTCACATACCTCGGAAATTAAATAGTTCAAATAAATGAATGCTCATAATTTATTTAGATGTATAACCAAGAAATAGGACATTACTACCAAACAAATCTACAGCGCCCTGTAGCCTCATGAACGACGACAGATGCCCTAAATAGTTTACCCAAATATTGAAAGCGTGTTTAAAAGTCACATATTCATTCTGAAATCTCCTGATATGTCTGATGTATATCGTTATTGAATTATTGTCCAGCCCTAGTAGGTGACTGATATGTTTATTGGGCTATTAGCCCAGCTAGTAGTAATTGCAGTGCCGACCTGAAATGACACATCTGTATCACAGAAGCTACATTTCACTTTTTTCTTCTTTTTCATAAAAAAAAAATCCCTTTTGTAATTATTGGTTTACTCAATTTTTGTAGTCATATGATGTGTTTTTAAGTGAGCTATGTGCAGTTATTGTGGTACAGTGGAACTATATTCAGCTATGTTGACTAACACCAAGAGCAGCAGGAGCTCCTGTTTGGTCACAACTACTTATTTTCTCACCGATTCTGTCTTTCCTCATGATACTCAATGCTCCCGCTGGGCTTTAGCTCATAGGCCACTATCATCTAGGTTAGGTTATCTCCTGAGCGAGCGCTTAACTAATCTGACAGATATTTTATTGACTGTGACTGCGTTTCCATGCAGTCAATAAGCCTTTTATAACCAGAATATTGGCAATAACCCGGTTTTGCACGGCCATGTAAACACCAATAACCCCTTTGAATAACCCGAATTTGCTCATATTCGGGTTTTTAAAGACCCGAATATGACCCCTGGGTTACTCCTTTTAAAACCTGAATATTCAGTCATGTAAACACCAAACGGAATATCCCCATCAAACGGAACATTAATGTTTTCTGCGCATGCTCTGTTCACAAGGAATCTTGGTCTTTTGACGTACTTCTAAACATGAGAAACACAAGACCACGCCACACTTTTGGAGTGAGCAGGAGACTAATCATTTTATGAATGTAATGAAGGATATGAACATTTTGGCATTTGTAGACGGTAGAAAGTACCGGGATAGCGAGATTTACAAGAAGGTGAGCGAAAAGTTGCGCAAAGCAGCATTTGTTTTGAATTTGGATACAGAAAGAAGCGGAAATGACGGGAATTGTGTCATGATGTTCTCCGCGCGTCGCTGGTTTGATCCAGATATCCCAAATGATTAATTACTATGTAAACAAAATATTCTGAATGTTTCAGTAACCGGAATATTAGCAATAACCCGAATTTTGACTGCATGTAAACTAGGGGTGGGTATTGGGAAGGACCTCACGATACGATACGCATCACGATACTTGAGCCACAATACGATACACATTGCGATATCCCGATTATGCGATATCCCGATTATTATATTCTACATAGTTCACCGAAAAATTTAAAAATGCATTACACATCTTAAAATCCAAGTTGTATATATGTACATTAGGGGTGGGTTAAAAATATCGATATATCGATATTTTATCGATATGCATGTGTAGGAACGATTATCGATACATAAATCCAAGTATCGATTTAATTATTTATTTTTTTTTTTTTTTTTTTTAATCCCGATTTTTTTCCCCCCATTTTATCACCCATTGCTCCTACCTAAGTCAGTCCTGGGCATTGCTCCATCTACCAACCCCGGGAGGCCCTGCACTGAGCTCAAGTCTCCTCCTTAATTGAGGAGTGAGCAGGCTGCTTCTTTTCACCAGACAGGGTGGGGTTTCTCTGGCCAGACGTGGCGCGTGGAAGGATCATGTTATTCCCTTATTGTAACCAAAATATCAATATCGAATCGTATCGGAAATCGTATCGTCTTGGGACCTAGTGTATCGGAATCGTATTGTATCGGGAGGTCAGTGATGATACCCAGCTCTAATGTACATCAGATGATAGTGATGGATCTTAAAATCCGAGTTGCACGTTCATCAGATTATAGTGACAATTCATGGGACAAACTGAGTCAAAACAATGTTTTATTATAACTATACAAGCTAAAGTTACAACATATTTGTATGTTTTTCATATTATTTACATCATATGAAATTAACATTAAATTTAGTATGAGGTTGCTTTAATTATGTGGCAAATGATAATAAACATAAGAAAGATGGGTACTAAAACCAAGGACAGGCACAGTGATCAGTCAGTATAGATATAAATCCATAAATAAATTAACCTCTGTCCATTATTTTTCATTTTTTAAGGGCAGGTAATTGTCTTGTATAAAAAATAAATTATAAAATGAAATAAAACGTGAAATAAAACCTGAGCTCAGTGCAGAGCCCTCCCAGGGTTGGTAGAGAGTGGCAATGCCCAGGACTGTCACTTAGGTAGGAGCACTGGGTGATAGAATGGGAAAAAATCGGGGATAAAAAAAAAAATTAAAAATCGATATTCAAATTTTGAATATCGATATTGAATCGGCTGGAAAAGTATCGCGATATATTGCCATATCGATATTTTTGCCCACCCCTAATGTAAACGTAGTCATTGGTGCTTTTATTTATTTTTTTTATTTTATTGTAAGTCACTCTGTGATTGCTGTCTCTGAAAGGTGTTCTGTAAATAAACATTATAGACAAAATAGTGTCCCGAAAAAAGCTTTAAAAGGAACCAGGTATAACAACAAAAGTATCTTCCTAAAAGTGTGTGAGAAGACGATTTAAAAGTTTAAGATCATAGAGAAACTTGTAGATGCCGGACACTGATTGCTCTGTTAACTGTCTTCTGTGTTTTCAGTTCATCAAGAGCGACGCCCCCCCGGCAGACACCGAGGAGAAGTCCACCAAAGGCTTCCAGCGTTTCCTCGACGTGCTCAACAAGGGCGTGAACGTGGACGTTCTCACCCAGATCGTGACGCAGACCCCCACCCACGATGGCAACGACGAAGATGTCTCTCCGGGCTCGTTTCTGAGCGCCGCAGAGCAGCGGTGGTCTCCCAGCGGTGCCGAGAGGCCGCAGAAGCGGCAGCAGCGCGACAGCTGCTGGAGCGAGGGCTCCCACAGACGGGCCTCCCCGCAGCCTCACCGCCGCTCCCCCGGGCCCAGCAGGAGCTCCGGGTCCAACGAAAACGCTCCACGAAGGATGGACGGCAACGAACGCTCGTTCGGGAGTAGATCCAAGTCCCCCTCGGTGGAAAAGATGACGCTGACGCCCGAGGACGAGCAGAAGCACAGGCAAATGCAGGATGTTCTGCAAGCCATCGGCGTGGATCTGGGGTTTGAAGAGCTCGGCCAAATGTCCCATCGCATCCAGGAGCGTCTGTACGGGAAGAAAGACGGCGAGCGCGGTGGTAAATTAAGTCGCGAGCAAAGCACAAGGCAGCCGTATTATTCTACCACACGGGAGAGCCGGTCTTCCTCATCAAGGTCTAGTTTCAGCCCGCTGAGTCGGGACGGACCTGTGAATGCGGACTCATTGAGCGCTCATAGGGATGAGCCGGAAGAGGAGCCGGACAAGGAGCTGTACGAGCCGGACGCGCTGGCCGCGCTGGACGAGCTGGACGAGCTGGATGAGCCTCCGGAAGAGCTGCAGCCGTGTGAGTACGGGTGGAACATGGACGGCAGCTCCGCTGCGGACAACCAGCTATGTGAAGCTACTGAGCAATGTGAGGCTACTGAGCAAAGCAGCGCTTCACTGTTTCCTCCCAATCCCTCGTACGCGGTAACACAACCTCCGGGACCCCCCGTGATGCCGCCGTACCCCCCCATCAACTGCTCGCCGCTCCCGTTCCCAGTTCTCAATCCAGTCCCGCCTCCAATGTTGCCCCCCATTAGCCCGGGCCTTTTCCTGCCTGGCCTGCCTCCTATGCTCCCCTACCCCAACGTGCCACCGCCCAACATCTTTCCTCCGGCCATGAGGCAAACAAACCCCTTCCTCCCCCCACACATACCCCCTCCACACATACCCCCCCATCATATACCCCCCCATCACATACCCCCCTCACACATACCCCCCTCACACATACCCCCCCCACACATACCCCCACCACAGTTACCACAGCTCACTCTACCAGCCGCCAGTCGGAAAAATGCCCAGAGCAAATACATGAAAAACAAACAGCAGGCGAGACCCCGCTGCTTGCAGGTTATTAAAAAGATGCAGTGATGTACTTTTCAGGTGGAGAGAAAATGGTCTTCATGGTAGGACAAGTGATTTTTTTACTTTTCTGATTTTTCTTGGTCAAAGATCACAATGAAATATGCTTGTCAGGAGAGACTGCCGTCCTCCTCGTCGTTGAATCACAGCAACGCAGGCGGAGGGTGTTGGTGTCGACTGTGAAGCAGACGTGGTAAACGGCTGGAGCGTCAGAGTCTGAGGGAAAATCACCACCAATCGGACATGAATATGAGACTGGCTTCATCCTCACAGACTGAATTAAAAAAATAAAAATCCAGATCCTTTTTCCGAAGTTTCTCTCTGAGGTCGGAGCATGTACTACTTTTAGTAAAATGGGTTCTGCCTTTATCTCAACCATCTCTAGTCTCCTCTTGTTATGTACCCATAGAAGATGGGTCATGTTACACTGGGGCGGAGGGGGGGGAGCAATTTCTTAAAATGAATATTTATGCCTTATTTTCATATTTTAAATAAGTATAATTAATTTGATATATTCCCATTTTTTTGTAAAAAAAAAACAAAAAAAAAAAAAAAAAACTAATGTACAAGCTTTGTGTAATTCTCAAGCAATCGGAGCCTCACCATCTGTTCATCAACTTGACAGCTTTACTAACTACAGACATAAAAGTTAAACATCTCAACTGTATATTGTTAAATCATTTAGAAGTGAAATAGATCTGTGTAATTGCAGCAGTTTTTCTTTAAACATGTGTTAATACGGTTGAAATGTCACTTGACTGTTCGCCCAGCTCATCAGTGAAACTGTCACGAGGCTCTGCAGAGCGCAGGCCGGATCGGTCCGACAACACCGACCGCATGAGCCATGTAGCTGCCTGTTTACTCCGAGGCGCTTCGGTGGGAAAACTGCTCTTCACATTAAAACCAATTATCTTAAACGTTTCAGATTTTTTAAGAATCAAAATGGTAAACCTTACTTAGTCTGAGTGAATGTTGAACAGAAGTATTCCGTCACAGATGCAGAAGAAGTTAATTCTTCATCAAAACCAAATTATAATGTCCCATTTGCGAAAATGCAGCTCGTTCCCCTGGAAAACTGCGAGTATATGAATTATTTACTACAACCCGGCTTAAGTGCAGGACCTGGGACCGGTGTTGTGCCGTATTCAGCACCCCTGCCGTGAAAAGCACCCCCTCGTCGCGGGAACGCGCATGTGGAGAGGACGCTATAAACTACTACCAAACGGACATATATTACCCACAGATCTCTTATTCACGAGTAAATGTCAAAAAGGACTAAATGCTCATGTTTAATTTACTACAAATGACAACGTACACACAATGACAAAAATTATATTCTCATTCCGTGTCACGTTCTGTTTAGCGTCCAGTTTTGTGTTAATGATTCATGTTTAAATGCGCTCATGGATTCCACAATAGTCATACTTTCCCACAATCACAGTCACAGATAACAAAAATCGGGTAAATGGTTATTGATGTCATTAATTAATAGCCTGCTTACTGAGGGGGTGCTTTTCACGGCAGGGGTGCTGAATACGGCACAACACCGGCAACCCCAGTAACTGGTGGCCACGTCTCCCACCAATCACCACCCAGACTGATGTTCAGGACCGCTACGGACCACACTTGCTGGAAGACACTTCTGTTAAGTTCCCGTGTTTGAATAATAAGCATGTCTTTATTTTTGGTTACTGATTATATTGTGAAAATAACGAGGTGGGAGAGGTGAAACGGCCACGAGGAGGAGACCTCTCCAAACACGGGCCTGTGTGGGGCCGATGGGAGATGAACCGATCCAGAACTATGGCACTCCTGCAGACATTTGTTCTTTGTCATGTGTGGTTGAATATCTGTGAAAGAGGCTGAAAAGAGAGCAAGGAAAGGTAAGTTGGAGAATAAATATGTGTATGCATATGCACATATCACAGATGCACATACATGCAGTGTAATATTGCATGGTACTGTATGTAATGTATGTATATACTAGTACTGAGTGTGCAGTTTGTAAAATGTTCCAATAATTAATTTTAGGTTAACAAACCTTATGTGGCCCCACCTTTTAAAAATAAGCAGGTGGTTTCCCAAATCTTAAAGGTAGAATATTTTCCTCTAAACATTTAACAGATGTGGGAACTCGCTCTGTTACTAGATTTCCAGAAGTTAGCTGTGCTGGGTTTAGCTTTTCCTACTAAACATTAAATTGTCAACTAAACATGTCTTGTTTAGTTGGCAGTCATCAGAAACATTCCCAGAATACATAATTTTGGGTGTATTTTTATTTTCAGAACTTGCAATATATGGGAGAAAACCCCAAATCTGTCCAGAAAGCCTGATTTTGTGGACATTACCACAGAATGAATGTGCCATTTTCATTTTACTTAATCTGGGGTATTGGGATCAAAATGACTCAGCAAGGTTGGTGGGACATGAGTTCAATTTTATTTATAAAGCGTCTAATACAACATATGTTGTCTCTAGACGCTTTCCAGAGATCCAGAACATAAACATAAATATAATTATAAATATAATCCCCCGAGCAATTCTTACATAAACAATGGCAGGTAAAAACTCCCATAGTGGGAGAAAAGCCAAACAGTTGCCATCAACGACCTGTATTGAAGTAAATGAAAGAGAGTTAATTGTCTGTGTGTGGGGGTTTTGTTTGTTTCCCCCGTCAAAGGTAAGTAGAATCTGAAAGTGACTCTTAAAAGTGCTTAGTCTAAAGGGCCAATCTGTGACATGAGCATCAACTAAAAACAATGACCTGATTTTCCCTGCAGTACCGGCGCTCTGCCACCAGGGGGCAATGTTCAGCACCAAACGAAGAGCAGGTTAACCAGTCAATAATGATCATTTTGAAATAGATCTGTTGTTGAAAAACGGTTCGGTTACCTCCAGAACTGTTGTCAGACGCGGAAAAAGTAGAAAAAGTCAGAAATCTGGCACAAACTCCCCCCCCCCCCATACTTTATTTAACAAAGATGATGTTTGCCGTTTGTCCCTGAATCAGTCTCAGGATCAGATTGCTCAGGATGCATTATTACATTACTATAATGCCAGGTGTGAAAGGGGTCAACGAGGATTTAGGCATCATAAAAAAAAACTGCGTTACCAATCTCACACAAACTGCAAGCGTTGTGTTTGGATTGTTTAATTATTGGTGAGTTGAATGAAGCTTTGAGAGAACAGTACATTTGACCGATGAATGCTGCCACTTTAAGCGACTGATTTATCCAGTAAAGGCTGATCAACAGCACCCAGAACTTTGTTGTTCCTGTTCGTTGTTGTCTTCTTCTATGTTGTTTTTTCTTCCTCGTCTTCTTCTTTGCCTCCTTGTTTGAATATTTTGATATTGTGACTGTGGTCTGACCTTTGACAGCTTCCCGATGTCCCACCGCCTCCTCCCAGGGGGAAGTGGGCCGGCAGGATGGGCCCCTATTATAATAGTTGGGGATACACTGTTCTAATTTGTCTTCATTGTTTTCTTCTCCATCTTTGACTTTTCATTCCTCTTCTTTGCCTTCCCCTTTTTTAATATGTTCATATTGTGAACGCCATGGTGCGTCCAGGATGGACTCCTAATGTATAAAGAGCTCTGTACACATGCATGTGTTATTGAGCATCTGCTATTCTTTAGCTATATATTTATATATTCTATATTTAGAAACCTACTTAGTTTAGAAAAAAAGTTGGGCTCACTAAATGCACAGAATATGTTTAATTCTGACATTTTCAATGAAAGCATCACATGGTACTGCCGTAGGGAAACACAATAAACCAAGGCACGGTGCTCCCATGGTGATGAGACACAGAGGGGGGCATTGTGGGAGAAAGTTTGAGAATGAAATCAGCTTTTGAACATCCAACCTTTCACAGGTGCCCGATGTCCCCCTGCCTCCCCCCAGCCGGGGCGTCGACAGGGGGTTTGAGCGCTTCCTCAAAGTCCTCTGCAAAAGAGATGACATGCAGCTGCTCAGGAGGATTGTCAAGCAGGATGTTGAGGATCTGCAGAACCTTCACCCCTCTGGTGGAGGAGCAAGTGGGGGCCGGCCCTCAGGAGTAAGAGCCGGGACCTGGACAGTGAAGCTTTACTCCCAGGACCAGCAGCACAGAGTCCAGCACTGACTTCCTGAGATGAGAACCATCTTTTCCTGACACTAAAGACGAAATGAATAACAAAAATAACCAAAAGGTGGGCTCAAGTAATCAATCAGCACCTTCTATGTCAGAAAGGAAGGAGGAGCCAAAAGGAACTTTAAATTTCGACAAAAAACATGACTCCATGCCTGGCTTGGAGATGACGGTGTTTTTTGCGCAGTGAAAAACTCGTCCTTTTCCCCCTTTCCTGTCAATCATTGCCCCGCTCCTCCTCCCAACCTCCTCCAACCCAACTGCTACACACTTCTGCCGTCTTCACACACACGCGCGCACACCGAACCACAAACATCCACACACACAGCCCAGACAGGGCGACTACAGCCCGGGGATGAAGTCCGTGACCAGAGGACCGTAGCTCCCCGCAAGCCATATGCTCACAGCGGCGTTGGAGAGTTAAGCTGGGAGCGACAGGCGAAGCATGCACGGAAAAGGAGCATGGCGAAGCAGTCCACAGCAAACAATCACAAAAATAAAGGCATGCGAAGCAGCAGTGTCCCCTTATCTTAAGTCCAGTCAGTGGCCGCGGGTCTTTTTAGCAGTTGTCCTCCGGTGATGAGAACAGAGAGGGCTCTAAACAGCGGAGGGGGCGGTGATTTAGCGGACCTATACGTATAGGTCCGCCACCCAACCAGATGCGCCGTTTTTGCATAATTATGCGGAAACTCCCAGAAAGCACACAATACACTGAATGTTAAAAGTTCGTTTTTTTTTGGGTGTAATTGATGTCAAGACGCACAAAAAAACACAAAAAATCAAGAAAAAATTGTTTTTCATGTCACAATCCCTTTAAGACTCTGGGGCTGAACCAACTCTCAGACCGCCACAGGAGAGGCTGTATGGGAAGAGGAGTGACAGCGGAGTCAACAAGGTCATGCTCCAGAAGCCATAGCAGTCGTCATCACCACCGCTCTCACTGCCAGGGCTGGAAACAACGCTAAAGCCCAGATGCAGCCGTTCACATGAAAGAAGAGATGGACCCAAGTACGGAGGCAGGAATGAGGTCAGCAAAGAAGCAGAGGAGTGTCCTGACAAAGAGGAACCTTATCTTCATCCTCACCCTGCTGCTGCCTCATTTCCAGAATACAGTTTGCCTCATTACTCAAATAAGTTTGGCTGCTACAGCAACTCCTACAGAGATGCACCCAACAGTTGCCAGAGGTTTGACATTTTGAGAGAGAACATTATTGTCGGGTGTCTCAACCACCGGTTTCAGCCATTTCTCCGTTCCCAGATTAGGATGATTTTTTTGTCTGTTTTTTCACCTTGTGGAGGTAAAAAGCAGTGGCGTCAATTCAGTCGAAGCTAAGGTATGGCAAGGTTACGAGTCACAGAACTTAACTAGAGTATCAATCAACACATCCAGCAAATACTCATCACAGAAGTCTGCTATGTAGCTTATCTGTGTGGTCAAGAAAATTGGAACTTTTTCAAATGCAGTCTCGCTCACTGCAAAAACTCAAAATCTTACCAGGGATATTTGTCTTATTTCTAGTTAAAATGTCTCATCTTTAGTATAAAAATCTCATTACACTTAAAACAAGAGTCATCACCATAAAAATAACTTGTTATTTGGCCATTTTCACCTGTTTCAAGTAAATTTTCACTTGAAATAATTGGAAAAATCTGCCAGTGGGACAAGATTTATCTTCTCATTACAAGCAAAAAAATCTTTTTCCACTTATTTGAAGTGAAAATCTACTTGAAACAGGCGAAAATGGTTGTTTTTGAGTCTTGTCTTAAATGTAATGAGATTTTTTTTACTAAAAATTTGATATTTTAACTAGAAATAAGACAAATATTCTTGTTAAGATTTTGAGTTTTTGCAGTGTATAATTAGTGAAATCGATCATGTTGTTCTGATTTGCATTTGTAGTTATTCTATATGTATTAAGTAATAGAATAATCAATACAAATAGACACAGAGTAATTCCATAAATGTATTTAAAAAACAAACATTTACGTTGTCCCTTGAAGCCAAGGTGTGCCGGCTGCCGTACCCAATTGACGCCCCTGGTAAAAAGCAAGTCGCTTTAATAAAAGCGGTTTACCTAAATCGCTAAAAATGACCTAATCTGCAGCTGTCTTTGCTGCAGCTCCTGCTCCCTGGTAATGAAATTCTATCCGTTCTGACACAGTTGATTCAATCATAATATTTTTACCAGTTGCACCGTAAAGAACCAAAGGAAGCAGAATCTGCGACCTGTAACAGATGATAAACATGCTGAAAGGGAAATGGACATTACAATAATAGAGCATGAAGTATATGCACTGCTCTTGCTGTTAACACCTTTTCTCCTCCTCTAGACATAATAAAAGCTTAAACACATTGATGCCGTTACACTTTTCTCCAACATGTTAATGTATTCAGCTTGTTTTGGTTTTTTGTTTTTTAATTGAAAAATATGTAGCATAAGAGAAGTAAATCTTTTACATCTAACCTTTCTGATGTCATTACTTCTCTGTTCATGGTTCATAAATAATAACCGATATGTGACCACATGAAAGTAAGTAAACCTGAACAGCATTAGCAGTATTTGTGCTTCTTCTTCGTTGATACGGCTGCCGTGGATCTATAAATCAATACTGCTTCAGTGTTTTCTTCAGGATTATAGATGTTCCACCAGACAGCCACGTGAACTAAGGTGGCATCAGTATGAATTTGTTTGTTTCCTTGAATCTTTTCCATTAAGGTGGAAAGTGAAACTTTCGACCACCGATCCCTTTAAATCACTGAGTTTTTGTTTAAGACGAATTATTTCATGTCTTCAAGAAATAATTGTACACTTGAAAAATGTGGATGTTTTGTGTTCAAAAGTAAAGTTTGCTAACAGATCTGGTATAATGTTTCAGAACTGTTGCATAAGAAAATAAATGTAAAATCTTTCCAAATCAAACTCTCGTGCCACCTTTGAATGCTGCCCCACTAAAACTGTACTTCAGTGACCAGATGTCTACTACTTAAACATATAAATGTCTCCTTTCTTTCCCAGACGTCTGTGGATCGGAGAGATCTCACTGCCAAAGGACTATTTAGATTTGATCTCAGTGAGATCCATCTTGTCTCAAT
This sequence comes from Cololabis saira, assembly GCF_033807715.1. Taxonomy (NCBI): domain Eukaryota; kingdom Metazoa; phylum Chordata; class Actinopteri; order Beloniformes; family Belonidae; genus Cololabis; species Cololabis saira. The sequence goes on from NC_084587.1 coordinate 48,755,787, forward strand.
GGTTTATATATGTATAAATAAATAAATAAATACTGTTTTTCTTAAAGTAAGCAGTCCGTCAGTTGCTCGTTCACTTTGGTTGAATGTCACCACTCACGATTGTGTCTTTTTATACATTTGTCTTATTTCTTTATGCTTTATTTCTTTATACTAAATATAATTTGTAGGGTTTAGTTTACTCATGAATTATATTTTTCTTATTGCTATTGTTTTTACTATTTTGTTTTTCTTAGTTTTCTGAAAATTGTTTTTATTATTTGGTTTTTCTGAGTTTTCTGAAAATGGGAAAGGTTTAATGTCTCGATTTTCATTCACATGGATGGATGTTAAGAGCTTGTTTTAGTTTCTGTTTATGAAATAAATAGTTTATCATACATTTTCATAAATAGTTTCTATTTATGAAAAATCACATCTGAATGACCTTCAACAGGTTGTTTTTTTATTTGGAAATACCAAATGTGTTACTAAAGCACCAACTAGAAATAACTACACTTAAATTACAGGTTAAGTGCCACAATCGCAGGTGCCCTTGCAGTCTTTAAGGCCGCTGGTCACTCATCACCCGTTTAACCCATCACCGGTTTAACTCCTCATCCGTTTAACTCCTCACCCGTTTAACCCATCACCGGTTTAACTCCTCATCCGTTTAACTCCTCACCCGTTTAACTCATCACCGGTTTAATTCATCACCCGTTTAACTCCTCACCCGTTTAACTCCTCACCCGTTTAACTCATCACCGGTTTAATTCATCACCCGTTTAACTCCTCACCCGTTTAACTCCTCACCCGTTTAACTCATCACCCGTTTAACTCCTCACCCGTTTAACTCATCACCGGTTTAATTCATCACCCGTTTAACTCCTCACCCGTTTAACTCCTCACCCGTTTAACTCATCACCGGTTTAATTCATCACCCGTTTAACTCCTCACCCGTTTAACTCATCACCGGTTTAATTCATCACCCGTTTAACTCCTCACCCGTTTAACTCCTCACCCGTTTAACTCCTCACCCGTTTAACTCATCACCCGTTTAACTCATCACCGGTTTAACTCCTCACCCGTTTAACATCTCGTCCGGAGCTGAGGCTGGAAAACCGCTTCGCGGCATTGAGCCCGGACCCATCTCCTGACCGACAGCCTTCCGCTGCACCCGCCCCCCCACCATCGACTGCCTCCACCGTGGTGATCGGAGACTCCATCGTCCGGGGACTCCCGCTCCCCTCCCGCGGCACCGCCACAGCAGTCCACTGTTTCCCCGGAGCCCGTGTGCTGGACCTCAACGCACAGCTTCCAGCTGTGCTCGAAAAGCACACAAACGTGAGTACTGTGGTCGCTCACGTTGGTACCAATGATTCAGCACAGTGTGAATCAGAAGTCATGAAGAAACATTTTATTACTTTTCTTGACTCTCTTAAAAAAACTGGAAAAAATATTGCAATCTCTGGACCCTTGCCTACCTACAAAAGAGGCATGGAAAGATTCAGTCGTCTTGTCTACTTAAACTCTTGGCTAAAAACGACATGTGAAAATTTTAAGTTTACTTTTATTGACCATTTTGACCTTTTCTGGGGCCGCCCTGCATTTTTTAAACGGGATGGATTGCACCCCAACCATAGGGGCACACAGATACTGGCACAAAACATAATGCACTGCATTACATCATGACTAATTAATACCCCACCCACCCCTGCTAGTTTTATCAAACCCACTATATCAACTAGACATAATACTGCAACACGAGCTACTAGAGGAACAATTGTAAACAATCTGATTACAGTTAACATTGACAGAAACTTATTTTCATTTTCAAGACAGACGGAAATTAAAATGGCTCTGTTCAACATAAGGGCACTGGCAAACAAATCTTTTTGCATAAATGAACTCATCAGTGACAATAATCTTGACTGCCTCTTTTTAACTGAGACTTGGCTGGGCGCAGATGCTCCTGCCACACTACTAGAGGCCTGTCCACCCAGCTACACCTTTTCCTTCTCATGCAGAGAAGGGAAAAAAGGTGGAGGCACAGCCTCAATATACAGAGAGGCACTGAAGGGCAGGGATGTGGATTTGGGCACTTTTAACACATTTGAATACAATGCAACTATTTTAAACTCTCAGCCTCGCTTCCTGGCAGTTACCATATACAGAGCTCCTAAGTTATCTATCCCTTCTTTTTTAACAGAATTTTCAGAACTATTGTCTGTCATTCACACGAGTTACAACTCTTGTATTTTAATTGGAGATTTTAACATACATATTGATAATCTGGCAGATACCAGAGCCAAAGATTTCTTAGAATTATTGGAATGCATGGATTTTAAACAGCATGTAAACGTACCTACTCACAAATATGGACATACATTAGATTTAGTCATATCATATGGTTTGAGCATCAACATATCATCTGTTACAGATCTGGCTCTTTCTGACCACAGCTGTGTATTTTTTAATAATCTTTATCATGCTGTACAAAACACCACAGAACGCATTGTTAGAAAACGATACATTACCCCTCAAGTAGCCACAACTTTCTCATCACATGTTATAGCTTGCAAAAATACAGTCCTACCATCATCTTGTGAAATTTTAGTCCATGATTTTAATCTTAAAATGAAAACAGTACTTGATGCAGTCGCTCCTATTAAAATCAAGAAACTAACTACAAAAAGTGTTGTTCCATGGAAAAATAATCTTACTATGAAGTTAAAAAGAGAATGTAGAGCTGCAGAGCGCAGATGGCGAAAAACAAAACTAGAAATTCATCAAAACATACTTACTGAAAAACTTAAAAACTACAACAAAGAAATTCGAAAGTCTCGCCAGGATTATTTTTCAAATTTGATTAATACCAATATCCATAACCCCAGACTGCTTTTTAATACAATAGATTATATTTTAAATCCAAAAACAAATAATAGCTGTAAGCTTCCAGCTTCTAAATGTGAAGAGTTTGCTGGCTACTTCAGGGAGAAAATAATAAACATCAGGTCTGGTATCTGCCAGCAAAACAAGCACGCTGCACTTTTACCAATATCCTGTATGGAATGTGACGTGAGGTATGAATGTTTTGACCTGGTTGATGCTGACACCCTGAGGAAAGTAGTAACAGAACTGAAATCCTCCACGTGTTCCCTTGATCCAATCCCAACCTCCCTTTTTAAAACAATTTTTAACTCACTATCTGAAGACATACTGGCCATTGTAAACCATTCCCTACAGCTAGGCGTCTTCCCCACTGATTTTAAAACTGCTTTAGTTAAACCTATTTTAAAGAAAGGGAACCTGGACATTTTATCACCCAGCAATTATAGACCAATTTCTAATCTTCCATTTTTAAGTAAAATTTTAGAGAAATTAGTTTTTATTCAGTTAAGTGCCTATTTAAATTCAAACGCTACATTAGAAATGTTTCAATCTGGTTTTAGAACAAATCACAGTACAGAGACAGCCCTGCTAAAAGTAGTAAATGACATCAGAACAAACCTTGACAAGAATAAACCCTCGGTTCTGGTACTACTTGACCTGAGTGCTGCCTTTGATACTATTGATCATCAAATTCTTTTAGATAGATTAAGCAAGCGTGTTGGCCTAGCTGAAACTGTTTTAAAGTGGTTCACTTCATATCTTTGTGGAAGAAAATTCTTCATCTCAATAGATAATAATGTCTCCAAACACTATGAGGCTACCTATGGAGTACCACAAGGGTCGATTTTAGGACCATTACTTTTTAATTTATACATGTTACCCCTGGGCAGTGTCATCAGGAGACACGGCATCTCTTTCCACAGTTATGCTGACGACACACAGCTCTATGTGGCCGTGTCTCCTGATGACACTGGGCCGATTGACTCACTTTTTAACTGTATTTTAGATATTAAGGCCTGGATGTCGCAGAATTTTTTACAGCTAAACCAGGAAAAAACTGAAGTACTGATCGTCGGTTCAAAAGCCCAGAGAGAGAAACTGGCCTCTAAACTAAATACATATGGAGTAAACCCGAGCAAAGAGGCAAGAAACCTAGGAGTCATATTTGACTCAGATTTTAATTTCAAATCACACGTACGCTGTGTCACAAAAACAGCATTTTATCATTTAAAAAATATTTCTAAGGTGAGGCCGTTTCTCTCTCTGGGCAACACGGAGAGACTAATGCACGCCTTTATAACAAGCAGGATAGACTACTGTAATGCTCTCCTTACTGGTCTGCCCAAGAATACCATCAACAAGCTGCAACTGGTTCAAAACGCAGCAGCAAGACTTCTGACTCAGACCAGAAGGAGAGCACACATTAGGCCCATTTTAAAAACCTTACACTGGCTACCTGTTAGTTTTCGTGTTGATTTTAAAGTTCTTTTATTAGTTTATAAAGCGCTACATGGGCTTGCGCCAGAGTATATTTCAGAAATGTTTTTATTCTATGAACCAGGAAGGCCCCTCAGATCCTCTGGCTCTTCTTTTCTAGCTGTTCCACAGAGTAGAACTAAAACATTTGGTGATGCTGCTTTTAACCACTATGCTCCAAAACTGTGGAACAGCCTGCCGGAGGATCTGAGAGGAGCTGGAAATGTGGACATTTTTAAACGTAGATTAAAAACTCATCTCTTTGGTCTGGCTTTTATGTAGCATCACATTTTATGGTTTTAGTTTTATTCCGTTTAAAATTTTTTAAAGGTATCTGTTTTATTTATTTATCTATCTCTTATAATGTTTTTACTATTTTTATTGTTGTGGACTGATTATTTTTTTTAGCCTTAATCCTTGAACCTTTATCTCTTTATAAATTTTATATATTTTATATTGTATGTCAGGGTGCATTGGTCTCCCAGTTTTTATCTTTTTGGTCTCCCAGTTTTTATTTGTTTATTATGCTTATTTTTCAATCACAATGTCAAAGCACCTTGTATTTCATGTACTTGGACGAAAGGTGCTATATAAATAAAATTTGATTGATTGATTGATTGAACTCATCACCCGTTTAACTCCTCACCCGTTTAACTCCTCACCCGTTTAACTCATCACTCGTTTAACTCATCACCCGTTTAACTCATCACCAGTTTAACTCATCACCCGTTTAACTCATCACCAGTTTAACTCATCACCCGTTTAACTCCTCACCCGTTTAACTCATCACTCGTTTAACTCATCACCCGTTTAACTCATCACCAGTTTAACTCATCACCCGTTTAACTCATCACCAGTTTAACTCATCACCAGTTTAACTCATCACCCGTTTAACTCATCACCAGTTTAACTCATCACCAGTTTAACTCATCACCAGTTTAACTCATCACCCGTTTAACTCATCACCAGTTTAACTCATCACCCGTTTAACTCATCACCCGTTTAACTCATCCCCCGTTTAACTCCCTAAGCTGCAACTTGTGGAGTCGAGCCCAGAACTAGAGTTGAACTTGAACAAGCGCAGCTGGAAACCGTTTTAATGTGTTTAAGGAACTGATTTCACATCCAGCAAAAGTGAATATTTATTTACACGTATTGATCCTGTAAATAAACATGTGAAAGTCAGCTGATTGATTTTCATCTAAACCGCCTTGAATCATAATTACTGACATAAACTGACACTGGACGACATGAAAGGACATCCTGACAGCCTGAATGATCCAAATCTGGTACATTATTACAAGTTAAGAAGGCCAAGTGTCAAATATAATTATTAGGTATCACGTCAGTCTTCTCACTGAAAGGTTATAATTAAGCATGAACTCGTGGTCAAAAGCAGATATGGAACATGTCACAGTTCTGTTTACCGTCACCCACTGTGACCCGGTCTGTAGTGGCGGGCGATTCATGGTCCTGCATACCGCAGCGAGCCATCAGTCATGCAAAAAGTAATCTGGGGTTGAGAGATGTGGATTGGCTGATTTCATCTGCTCCAAATGAGCTGAAGGTGACGGCTCCGATCCAGCCGACCCGAGAGTCAGACTCGTTTTCAGGGCTGGTTGTAAACCACTCAATGAAACAGTCGCCTGTATTTAAAATGACATTTATTCACATGGTAAGACATTCAACTCTTACAGTCTTTCACCAGTTTATAGTTCCTGAAAGGAGATGATACACCGTGGACATTCAATAATAACAAAGAAGGATTTTAACAAGACGAAAGCAAAAATGTCCAAATAAATTACTCAAGTAGTCACAGCTCCGCACCGTCAGCTGAAATGTCTTGAGCTGACACTTGTCTAGAGTTCATCTCTCTCCTCTCCTTGGCAGTAGCAGGCTCCTCTCTGGCTGTTCATGTAGGGCTTGCAGCCCAGCGTCCACACCGTGTTGAAGAAGGTGTCCGCCACGCCTTCACACGCTGGAGAGGAAGGAACATGAGAGACGGTTAGAGGTCAACCGTGATGTCAGCTGATGAGATGCGGTTCAGTTAATGTTTCAGCGAAGGCAGCGAGAATCAGATTTACAGCCCTCTCTGCCGTTAAGCTGAAGTCTGATGGTGATGAAGAAGAGATGAAACCCATTACCAACCTTCCACCTTGGACACGAAGCCCAGGCTCTTCTTGAGGTCCGAGCAGATGCTGTGGAGGCACCAGCGGAACTTGGAGTCGCAGCGGTACTTGTTGGAGCCGCAGGTGTCGTAGCACATGTCCAGCTGGTTGCAGCACTTGGTCATGGCAGGGATGCCCACGTCCATCTGACACACAAACACGGACAAGGAACCAACTATCATCAAACTGGACTTGTACGGCTGTGGGTGTGTATATATATATTAGGGCTGGGCGATTTTGGACAAAAATAAAATCCCGATTTTTTTTCTCTGAAAACCCGATTTTCGATTTCGATTTTTTTGGTAAAACTACAAAAGACAATGGAATAAATTGTTTCAAATATTTTATCTTTATTTTTAAAGAAAAATAGCAAACAAATTTCCCTATAGGGAATGAAGTGCAATTGAAAGATACTGTAAATCCTCCTTGAGTTTAGTAAAGTGACAACATTTACAATTTTCTTGACCAAACAAAGATGACTAGACGAGCTCTGTCTGTAATGCAGCCAGCTGCAAAAAGGAAAATCGATTTTTCGATTTTCATTTTTTTTAAATCGATTGTGATTAATCGCACAGCCCTAATATACATATACACAGCACCGTCTCTCAGAAAATTAGAATATTGTGATAAAGTCCTTTATTTTCTGTAATGCAATTAAAAAAACAAAAATGTCATACATTCTGGATTCATTACAAATCAACTGAAATATTACGAGCCCTTTACTATTTTAATATTGCTGATCATGGCTTACAGCTTAAGAAAACTCAAATATCCTATCTCAAAAAATTTGAATATTCTGGGAATCTTAATCTTAAACTGTCGGCTTAAGTTTCCTCCACTACTTGCAGCCGTTTTTGCCACTCAGTGCGAGTAAGGGGGCGTGGTCCAGAGGGAATGTGACGTCAATGCATACTCTCTCTCTCTCTCTCTCTCTCTCTCTCTCTCTCTCTCTCTCTCTCTCTCTCTCTCTCTCTCTCTCTCTCTCTCTCTCTCTCTCTCTCTCTCTCTCTCTCTCTCTCTCTCTCTCTCTCTCTCTCTCTCTCTCTCTCTCTCTCTCTCTCTCTATATATATATATATATATATACACAATTGTACAATCTTATGCTTGTAATGAATAAGATTGTACAAGGGTGTATAGGCTATAAATTCACATCGTAAATAATGTTAGCTTTTATGCATAGATGACTACAGGAACTCAGGGACGTATAACTGCACATGGCAAAAATAACTTGGGTATCCGCTAATTTATACTCAGGTATACTATACTATATATTCATACTGTGGAAATGTCTTACTATTCATTTGTGTAACTTATAGGTACGGTAAGATTATTGATACCTAACAACGAGGGTCCTTCTGAAAACACAGTACTGAGTTCAAGGGAGAGGAATTCACCTGTTTTTTCTTCCTACTCCTCTTCAAACATGACGAGACTGCTGCCACCAAAAAATAAGCATCTGTTGCAGTCCTGGTTACAGTATGTTCCAACGTGTCTGTTACTTTACACTCCCATCATGTTTGTAATAAAGACTTCTAAATTGAATGAATCTAATCATTGCTGTTATCTCAGCTGGGTTCAGAGTGTGCACACTCAGATTTTAGACTAGCTCTGGTGTCACACTGACCTGTTTATGGGAATCGTAGTGTTTAGGCTTCATCATTCTTCATCTGGTGTTCAAAACTAGCAGGCATCTGTTACTCTGTGTCCTCCAGACGCCTGATGTACGTTCTGACCCACTAGCATGCAACTGATTCATTACAACTACTGGAACTTGGATCATCTCTCAACACTTATTCCCAGTACTGGAGTTGAGGGGGGATGAGGGGGGATGAGGGGGGATGAGGTGGGATGGCTTCCCTTCTGAAATAAAAACGGTCCAAATCATCCCCCCTGTAAAACTGCCATCCACCCTTTCCATCCCTTATGTCATTTCATCAATGAATGTGGTTTTACTGCTATTTCAACATTTAGAGTCATCACCAGAAAAATAACACCAGAAAAATAATTTATTTGACAATTTTCACCTGTTTCAAGTAAATTTTCACTTGAAATAAGTAGGAAAATCTGCCAGTGGGACAAGATTTATCTTCTTATTACAAGCAAAAAAATCTTGATCCACTGGCAGATTTTTCTACTTATTTCAAGTGAAAATCTACTTGAAACAGGTGAAATTTTTTGTTTTTTCCAGTGATAAGTCTTGTTTTAAGTGTAATGAGATTTTTTTACTAAAATGAGACATTTTAACTAGAAATAAGACAAATATTCTTGTTAAGATTTTGAGTTTTTGCAGTGATCCATGTTACTTATCCTGTGAAGGACAGAGTCATATTGATAAGTTCAGAAAACTGTTTTTTATTGTTGTGTTTTGATGTATTTGATGTAAGCCCAGTGGATATTTAAAGCTTACAGAAGGCTGCATTTAACTGCTGCTATGTCATTCCTGCAGTATTTCTGCAGGTGTTTTGGTCACTGCTATTATTTGTAATATATTATATTATTTGTAATCAGCACAAATTATCTGTCCCCATATGATAAAATCCACCATCCCCCCTGATTCTTTTTTACAACTCGAGTACTGCTTATTCCTGATAATCTAACATGCTCAGTTTCAGTCCAAGTAGTCACCATGTGGCTTAAACATTTTATACAGAGGTGTTAATACGTTCTGGCGGAAGGTTTTATGAGCTTATGATAACACATTATCTGGGAAGACTAGATAAGATCTGGGGAAAAAACAAACAATTTCCGCTCATTTGTTCAGCATTGGGAACAAAGAATCAGATCTTTTGATTTAGGCATTATTAATAAAAAATACATAAATAAATCTGCATTCTTTGGAGCAGAACATGCGAATCTCATGATTTGATTTTCTTCGTGAAGACAGGTGAAGCCTACCGAATCTGGAATGGGAAGACCAAAGAAGTAGGAGCTGCATCCGTCGGGCTCAGGCATCTTATAACCAGGACGAGGAACAGGAGCACCCCCTGGGAGACGAAGCAGGGGGACAGATATCAGACGCAGATCAGGTTGCACAGCTGGCCAGTAGGAGTATGTTAAGAGAGATGCCTCTGATTAAATCCTTCATGATATTGTCCTATTCCCCAGTCCCTGTACAACACACCTCCTATCAGTCAGAGGTCACAGTCCGCTGCCAGGCCCTCCCCAACCATGATAAGTGCAGGAGTTTACAAAAGCGGCCTGAGTAAGTCCAATAAGAAGGCAAATTAATTTAAAATATTGGAATATGATAACACTTTTAATGCTGAAATTAAAGGAGAATTAAAAGTTAGTCCGTGATATCAGCAGTCTTGATTGGACAAGTGTCCATGTTTGAAGCAACATTATGGTTTGCTCTCTAAACACACCCCTAGAGTCCAGTGGCGTCAATTCAGTGGAAGCTAAGGTATGGCAAGGTTACGAGTCACAGAACTTAACTAGAGTATCAATCAACACATCCAACAAATACTCATCACAGAAGTCTGCTATGTAGCTTATCTGTGTGGGCAAGCAAATTGGAACTTTTTCAAATGCAGTCTCACTCACTGCAAAAACTAAAAAAAAAGGAATATTTGTCTTATTTCTAGTTAAAATGTCTAATTTTTAGTCAAAAAATCTCATTACACTTAAAACAAGAGTCATCACCAGAAAAATTACTTGTTATTTTACCATGTTCACCTGTTTCAAGTAAATTTTCACTTGAAATAAGTAGAAAAATCTGCCAGTGGGACAAGATTTATCTTCTCATTACAAGCAAAAATAATATTGCTCCACTGGCAGATTTTTCCACTTATTTTAAGTGAAAATCTACTTGAAACAGGTGAAAATGGTTGTTTTTGAGTCTTGTCTTAAATGAAATGAGATTTTTTTTGACTAAAAATTAGACATTTTAACTAGAAATAAGATAAATATTCTTGTTAAGATTTTGAGTTTTTGCAGTGTATAATAACTAGTGAAATCGATCATGTTGTTCTGATTTGCATTTGTAGTTATTCTATATGTATTAAGTAATAGAATAATCAATACAAATAGACAGAGTAATTCCATAAATGTATTAAAAAAACAAACATTTACATTTTCCCTTGAAGCTGAGGTGTGGCGGCTGCCGTACCTTGCCATACTGAATTGACGCCCCTGCTAGAGTCCAATCCAGACAAGATGTGTATTCATGTTAGGGGTTTTAAGACATCGACAAGGCCCCGATGTCATTAGTATAGAACTGTAGCTGAATACAACTCAAAGTTGCAGCTGGTAGATCACAGTGATTGATTCATTACATCTGCAGTTTGACCCTAAACAGAGCGTCCTCTTGCAGGCTCACCGTATCTGCAGCGGTATTGGCACACTCCGTCTCGTCCCCCCATGAACTCCAGCATGGAGTCAAAGTAGGTGCTGACGGCCTCGAAGCCGCCTCTGACGGAGTTCATCCCCCACTCCTCCTCGTCGCCCTGCTGTGTGTCGCCAGACGCGTCGCCCGGGGCAGGTGCTGCTGCCGCTGGATCTCCAGCCTCCTGGGCAACAGCGCCGTGGACCAGCAGGCCCAGCAGGCCCAGCAAGAGCAGGAGCGGAGTGAGAAGGGCCCGGCGGGTCATCCTGCAGGTCAGACGGGTGCGAGTGAACAGAGGTAAGAGCTCAGAGACAGAAGAAGACGCAAATGCTCTCACAGAGGCAATACTGAAACTGTGTGCGTGACCTGAACTTTGAGCCACGCTCAGTGATGGCATTGCATGTGGAGGAACAAAGTCCAGCTTCTATCTCACTTTTTTTTTTTTTTTTTTGCACGTCTGAGCTTTTATCATTCTTGTTGATTGATTGGTGACTGTGCCTTTTCATTCTTCAGGCATTACAAATCAATCCTGTTTCACTTCTGTTCATATTCAAATTCTGTGAAAAAATACCCCCCCCCCCCCTCCCATGGAAACCACTGCTGACCAAAAAGAGACACATCTTGATAATCCAAAGACTTTTGGTTCTGTTGACTGCTCAGACAAAAGTTAGGCTCTCTGGAAGATGTGTGCGTCGTTTCATCTGCCGTACAGCTGACGGGGTTTCAGGAAAAGGACGGCGCTGAGACGGTCAAGCATGGCGGTGGGAGCGGGACGGTGTGTAGTTGCTTTGCTGCTTCAGGACTTGGACAACTTCCCGTAATTGGAGGAGAATTCTGCTCTTCGTCAGAAAATCGTGTTAATACTAGCCCCCAAGACCAGTGAAGCATCGTGGCAGAATGTCCAGGTCTCTGCAGGCGCTGCAGTCAAAGTACAACATCAGCAATCAAGAAGAGATTGCACAAGTGTGACCTAGTTGGCAGTTTTTAAAACTACATTTTACATACTGGATAGATCAGTGATCAGCATCAGTGTTCTCTGACCAGAAGACATGTTTGGTTCAGAGAAAGATAGAAGAATGAAGCATGGTGGCTGAAGTGTAATGGCGTGGGCTCTTTGCTGCCTTGCAGACTGAGCGTATTTTTAACACCAGCACTGTTTAGTTTGGCCCAAACAAACAGAATAGAACAGCTGCACACCAAACCGCTGTTGAGAGACTTCTTTGATGAAACCGTCTCTCTGAAGGTTATCCACAACCTGGATTTGATTCAACCACAGGTGAGCTCACGGGTGAAGCTTGTGGTGCAGTGAACAAAGCTGGAAAACAACTGTGCCATAATAAATGTATTAAAATAAAGTAATAATAATAATCAAATGAAAAGTGTTTGGGCTGAAGTGAACGAAGTACACATACACTGAAGTACTGAAGATTATGATGTGCACCAAGGACACCTAATATGTGCAAATAGCCTGAAAAGACTGCAGTCACTGATTCAACTGCGAATCTGGAAACATTTCAAACAAGATGAAGTTGAACAAGGAATGTGCAACTTTAAACTGATTACTTGCAGGACACTAACATCTTAATGTGTGAGATGTTACACATTACACACTGATACATTCTGTTACCTCTGTGCCCCCATACACACACAGCACTGTCTCAGAAAATTAGAATATTGTGATAAAGTCCTTTATTTTCTGTAATGCAAAAATGTCATACATTCTGGATTCATTACAAATCAACTGAAATATTACGAGCCTTTTACTATTTTAATATTGCTGATCATGGCTTACAGCTTAAGAAATGTGTATATATGTATACATGTATGGGTGTATGCGTATGTATGGGTATATATATATATATATATATATATATGTGTGTGTGTGTGTGTGTGTGTGTGTGTGTGTGTGTGTGTGTGTGTGTGTGTGTGTGTGTGTGTGTGTGTGTGTGTGTGGTGTGATTATGTGTGTAAGTTGATATATACATAGATATAGAGCAGACACAGTATTGTGTAAATAAGTATATTTATATAAATATTTATATGGGCATGTGTGTACAAATATATAGAAATATTCAACTATGTGTATGTATGTATGCATGTATAAGTATGTGTGTGAGTATAATTACAGTATATAATAATAATAATAATAATAATAATAATAATAATAATAATAATAATAATAATAATAATAATAATAATAATAATAATAAAAATAATGTTATTTAGCAGTGTGAGTACAGTGTGTGAATATTTATAAATACAGGTTAAATGATTAGTGAATGGGGGTAGGACTAAATAAGTTTACACTTCTTCCTACTCCTTTTTTGGCACATGTAAATCAAGATAGCAAGTTTTAAAGGATGCAATTCTTTGTTTTGTTGTTTTGTTTTCTTAAACTTCTCATGAAGTGTTTTTTTTACATGTACAAAAATAAAATAAATCAAATCAAAACCACGCCCCCTCCAACCGTTTGCTACGTCTATGGTTTGCTACAGCCCACGGAAGTGACGTAGGTTTCAAACACGGAAGTATATGACGGCGGTCTGTCACTTAAACCAACATACTATTTTATTTTCTTGCTTTTAAAACCAGTAAAATTTACTGAATCTCTATTACGTGTGCATTTGGACTAAAACTAACCGAGCTTCGTTTCACTGAAAACGTGTTTGTAGGGAACAAACCACGGGTGTCTGAGCCACGTGCAGCGAACCTGAGGGAAGTTTGTTTACTTCACTATTTCAAACTAGTAATGATAACTGTAACAACATGGCTTTCGCTAACCTGTTCTCGAGACTGGCTGCTGTCGATGAAGATGTGGGGACTTCTGATCGATCAGACTTCACATGCCGGTAAAAAACAACAACAAAAAAACGATAGTTTGGTTAAAAATGATCAGTTCTGTTTGAGGGGACTCATCTTATCTGTGTTATAGAAATGAAACTGGGCATGGTGAGAGGGCCAGGAAGAGAAAACCCCAGGGTGAGGAGCCTGGATCCCACAAGAAGGTGAGTTGATTACTGATAACTGTCTTTATTCCCTTATTTAGTCCCTTAATATTGATGAAAATGTATCTTTTAAATATCATATTTCAAATCTGGCAAGTAAACTGAGGCAAAAGATTGTCTTTTTCTACAGGAATAAATCCTGCTTCCCCTTGCACTGCAGAAAAACCCTTATTGAGGCAACTTTTTTATCAGTTTTAGATTATGGTGACATACTGTACAGACATACCTCGGCTACAACGCTAAAGCCCCTTGATTCTGTTTATCACTCTGCACTTAGGTTCATTACTGGTGACTCATATAACACTCATCATTGCATCCTGTACAGTAAGGTTGGATGGTCCTCCCTCTCTGAAAGGCGAGATTTTCACTTTTATTTATTTATCTATAAGGCTATTATTGGCTTGCTGCCGAGTTATGTTTCCTCCCTCCTTGCTTGGCCTGCTAGTTCACACCACACTCGATCCACAGACTGGCTTACACTACAAGTCCCTCGAGTCTATACTGAGCTTGGTAGATCTTCTTTTAGCTTTTCTGCACCATCCACCTGGAACTCATTACAAAGCACTCTAAAAATTAATTCACTAGTGTCTTTTGGTCATTTTAAATCCCTGATCTTAAATCTTTTAAGCACTGCTTGTATCTGTTTTAATTGATTTTATTGTTACATTATTTTATTAATTGTAACTTCATATTTGTTTAATTGACTGCTCTTTTGTTGTTCTATTTTTGTCCCTGTCTTTTGTTTTTTTACTTTTGTATTGCTCGACGTCATTGTAAATGAGGGCTCGCCCTCAATGATTTTTCGAGTTTAAATAAAGATATATATTTGTTATTTGTGTATTTAAGTCCAAGTCGTGATTTTTTTTTTTGAGCCAGGGAGCCTCATCGAGACAATACACATTTAAATAAAAACTGCATAAGCAACTAAGGAAATAAAAAGGAAACAGTCAGTAGTTCATGTGACATTTATAGAAACCAGTGGTGGACAGTAATGGAGTAAATTTACTTGAGTACTGTACTTAAGTACATATCCAGAGGATTTGTACTTTACTTGAGTATTAGATTTCTTTGGTACTTATTACTCTTACTTGAATACATTTCCAAGACAAATATTTTTACTTTTACTCGAGTAAATTTCTAGGAAGGCTGAAAAGTACTCGTTACTTTCAGGTCTGCTCTTTTTTCTTCTTCCCTAAAATCCTATTGGACACAAGCTGTTTTTGTCAAAGGAGGAGACCTATCACACGCACGCTCTCCACTGGGATGGACGTAAAGCGGAAATACGTCAAGCCTCCTCAAAACGATACCGCCAAAGTAGCCTGCGTTTGTCAAGACAGAGCCGCAACAACGGCTACGCCTGCGTCAGGAGAAGAAAGACAATCCGCTGAGTCGTCTGAGTCTGATAATGAGCCGGACTCGGAGCAGGGACTTTCACAAAATCCTTGGCCGTATCTTAACTCAATGTTTGAGTTCGACCGAGTGAAAAACGAGGGCACAGTTTTTTGTAAAGCAGTGGTCTTTGAGTGGGATCCAGACTTAGTTGGATGGTGCAGGTTAATTTGGTTTCAGTTCATGATTGTTAACATTGTGGTTCTAAAAGCAGCACATCAGTGCAGCTGGTTTCAAAGAGTTAATTCTCAGAAACAACAGTTAAAAGATCCTTAAATTAATTTAGAAAAAATAAAGTAATTTACTGATGCGGAAAATAAGAAATTTACTCTTACTCTTACTTTTACTTAAAGTAAATTTAAAAGCATTTACTTTTGGATACTTAAGTACCTTTTAAAGGCAAGTACTTTTCTACTCTTACTTGAGTAATATTTTGACTGAGCTACTTTTACTTGTAACAGAGTAAATTTTGACCAGTAGTATTTGTACTCTTACTCAAGTACTGGGGTCGAGTACTCTGTCCACCTCTGATAGAAACTGAACAGGGGTCCAGCTGTTGTATTTGTACTGATGGATTTTTCAAATCTCTGTTAGTGGTAAAGGTCCCAACAGCACTTTATTCTTTCCAATACCTGAACTTCGGCTACCAGTCTGTACCGAGTACTGACGTGATCCCAGTGTTACTTATTTTTTTACTTTAATTAAATAAAACAATAATAATTTGCATCAGTCAAATATATTTATTAAATAAAGAAATCCAGGTACTACATTTAAACTGCAGCCACAAATAATTAATATGGGAACACATTTATATTTTGATGATTTGAACAAAAATCCCATGATACGGATTCTTCATAAACATAAGGGTGTCAGTGTCAGTGAATCTTTATTTCCAGCAGTATCAGCGAGTATTTCCTATACTGGTATCTAGGGGTGTGCAAACAAGGGTACCTCACGATTCGATTCTATTTCGATTATTGGAGCTTCGATTCTTCGATTATAACGATTGTCGATTCGATTATTGGTGCCACGATTCTTCGATTATTGTGATTTTTAATGCTTTTTTCCATACAAGATTGATTTTGTCTTCATCTGTGGCTACATTTGTAAATAAATAGCCAATCAATTAACTCAGTTCCTCTAACAACACTCATTAAGTAAATAACAAGGTTTTTTGAACATTTGACATGTATTTTTCAAAGACACAAAATAATTTATTCTATGACTATGTAAACATTTGTTCTTTGACTTACTTAACTTTGACCAGGGAAAGCTGCACTTGCATGAGAGCGCCCTCTATTGGCGGAAAACACTGAAAACGGTCAAGCCCTGGATTTAATGAGTTCATTAATTCAAGTAAACAACATATGTACTTCTATCAAATTTATTTAGTGTAAACATATCTGCCATATTTCAAGTGAACAATAAGAAATGTGCATTCTTGAAAATGAAATGATTCAGCAGCTTATTCAGTCTGGAATCTGGATAGGATAACTTAAAAAAAAAATATATATACCGGTATATATTTTTTTTTAATTAA
Source organism: Cololabis saira (assembly GCF_033807715.1). Taxonomy (NCBI): domain Eukaryota; kingdom Metazoa; phylum Chordata; class Actinopteri; order Beloniformes; family Belonidae; genus Cololabis; species Cololabis saira. The sequence continues at coordinate 48,772,556 of NC_084587.1, forward strand.
TCGATTCCAAATCGTCACGTGACGCATCGCGATGCATCGACACATCGATGAATTGCACCCACCTCTACTTTATCGGTATCGCAACAACTCTGGTAACAGGTGCCAGTTGAGGGTCGGCACGAATCCGTATGGACCCTCCTGCAGGTGGGACCTTGTGGATTCAGGTGCAGGTTTATTCCAGGTGGGAGTTGGACGCCTCCAGGGCTCAATTTCTGGGATTTCTAAGTGCGGTTAAGAGGTGGAGGGTTCCTGGTTAGTGGTGTTAGGATTTCTTCTCTGGTTTTTGTGGATGAAGGGGTTCTGCTGCTATCATTGAGTGAGGATCTGAAGCTGTGAGCGTCTGAGGGCGAGGCGGTGGGACTGCTGGTAGCGAACAAAAGAACAAGATTGTAATTATAAGTGACTGAAATGGGATTCCTCCATATGGCGGCTGGACTCTTCCAGTACAGAGAGGTCCGACGGGAGGATTATGATCGTATAGTGTGAGCAGACGGGTCGCATCCGAGCATCGGGTCGTACAGTGTGAGACCATAAATCGTGGGCTGGGAACTTTTGAACTCAGCCATCCAGTCGTGCAGTGTAAGATGGGGCTGAATCAAACGATTTAAAATATCGCACAGTCTATGCCCAGCTTTAGAGAGAGGGTGAACAGTTCAGTTGTCCAAGAAGGACTCTGAGTAGAGCTGCTGCTCCTCATCCAGACGAGCCATTCCAGGTGGATTATGGCCTCCTTCTTCAGGAGGTGTTTTCATTATGTCATATCATAAAAAGGCCCAGAAGCAGGAGGCACCGGAGGGACTATATTTTTTGGCAGGCCTGGGAATGCCTTTAAATCTTCCCAAAAGATCTGGAGGAAGTGGCTGCAGAGAAGGTGATCTGGACGTCTTTGCTTAAGCTGGAGACCATCAATCCAAACCTGGATAGGTAGAAGTTAATGAATGGAGGGGTGGAACAAAACTTGTGTTTTCCAGTATTAATGAATGTCTACATTTCTTTTATTTTCAAATGGTTTTCTTTTCACAGAAAAGATGTCACGTGAAGGAGACTACCACATCTTGTGATGCCTTCAAAGACCAGACCAGACCCCTCCAACAGCAGGGCAGTGATGGAGAGCGTGAACTTGGTGGAAACACAAAGGAAAAGATAAATGACCACAGCTCTAAAGCTCGCAGTAATAGCAGCCGATGCAACAAAAACCAAAAATATAAAAGTAGAAACAATTGTCAAGCTTATAACGACCAACAAAAGCTGGAGGAGAAGATGGAGACAAACCAGCAGCAGGGAAAGGATGGAAGAAGGCCTGGAAATGGAGGTGGAGGACCAGGGAACAGAGGTGGAGGACGATCTGGGAACAGAGGTGGAGGACCCAGGAATAGAGGTGGAGGAGGATCTGGAAACAGAGGTGGAGGAGGATATGGGAATAGAGGTGGAGGAGGATCTGGGAACAGAGGTGGAGGAGGATCTGGGAACAGAGGTGGAGGAGGAAATGGGAATAGAGGTGGAGGACCTGGGAATAGAGGTGGAGGAGGATACGGGAATAGAGGTGGAGGAGGATACGGGAACAGAGGTGGAGGAGGATACGGGAACAGAGGTGGAGGAGGATACGGGAACAGAGGTGGAGGACCTCTGTTTAGAAAAGCAGAAATGAGGAGTAACGATGCTGAGCCGGTGAGTACGATGCCACTGTTTCTGTCAGGTAGGAGAATACACCTGGAAACGCAGTCATCTTGAATTCAGGTGTTTTTCTCCCCCCCGCGTGTTCAGGAGAAAAGGTTCATGACTCAGGAGTTCAAGGACCAGAATGCTTTGCTGGTGGATGGACGGTTAGTTTGTCGACATTTCCTTTTTGGGCGATGCCTGATGGTAGGTTATGCTAAAACGTAGAAGTTATCTAAGTTACCAGTTTACCTGTAGAGGACGTCATAGGCATTTGTGCTCAGGTTGTTCGTGTCCTGTTTGCAGGCCGAGAACTGCCAGCTGGAGCACGCTGAGGGCTTCAACGACCTCGTCAAACAAGCCTGCAAATTCTATGTGCTAGAGACTTGCACGAAAGGGGAGCGGTGTCCATACATGCACAATATCCTTTCACCCAAATGCGAAGTCAGTGCTAACCGCTGCATAGCTGCTATTTCCTTTACTACGCCGTACAGTCGTTTCCTTGCAAGTTCTTCCACAGGAACGGATACTGCTCTAAAAAGGACGACTGCAGGTTTTCCCACGGGCCACTTAATGAAGTCACCGAAAAGCTTCTGGAGGAGGTGCGTCTGAGGAAATGTATTAGTTCAACAGGGATTATCGTGTTCGGAATGTGACATGCGTTGCGGATTTCCTCCATGCAGGCATTAAGACGAGATGAAGCTCTCCGCGAACTCGCCAAAAAAGCTGAACAAGACTCGTCAGTCCAGCCGGCGAACACGGAAGAGTCTGAATCCGTAGAAGCTGACAAGGACCCCGAGATACTGAAGCTACCACTCAGGTTAAAGCGCTCATGGTGTCTTTTACCGTCTGTCGTCCTTCCTGGGGGTGTTAAAAAGTCAAAAATTGGTTCACTGTGACGTAAAGAGCAGAAACTCATTAACTCAGATTTTATTCTCATTAGAACATAAAAAAACAACATTTGTGTGATGGCAGCAACTAAAAAGAACTTAGAAATACCTGGAAAAGAAAGACATACCTGGAGGAACACCTGGCATCTAACTAGGTTGCTTGGCAACCGGCCAGTGACGTGATCAGATTTTAAAAAGAGCATCCTTGAGCATCCTTAACTGTCCCACAGGTAAAGATGGCTTCACTAGTTTCCGAGCACTGATACATTTATAAAGACGGCCTCATCAACTACATCATCTAAGCTACACCGTCTAACGGCTCTGAGAATCTGGGCAAAGCCAGACATCACCGCTGCACGTCCATGATCTCCGGGCCTTTAGGTGACGCCACGATAAAAACAGCCCTGATTATGAGATGATTAGATTACTGAAATCACTCTGGGCCTGATTTACTAAAGGTTTGCGTGCGTAAAAACGTGTGCAAACTTGACAGCACCCGCAAACCAATGTGCAAGCTGATCTACTAACAGCGTGCAAAGAGGACTGCGTCTCTGAAATCCGCAGAATAGCGCACGCTATTCATTTAGTACTTTTGCCCTGATGAATAATCAATTTGGGGCGTAACCGCCAGAGAGCACTAAATACTGGGAGGGGAAAATGCAAATAAGTTAATTTACCACGCGCAATGAGATTTACCAAGCCTGAAAGTATTTGCGCGTATTGTGATTGCGTCTGTATTTAATACGTTCGAAAGGAAGGTGCTAATCTGCCCAGCATCTCCACATGCAAAAGGAGAAATATTTTATTTGAATGTTAAATCGAGTATTATTCAGCAAAAGGTTGCCACAGGAGGCACATTCATTTTTTTATTTGTGATAATAAATAAATCATGTGTTTTCATGGAGAAAAAAGTGTTTCTTACTTGTGCGCCTGCACCCCGTGAAAAGCACCCCCTCGTCTGACAAAAATGATATTCTCATTCCGTGTCATGTTCTGTTTAGAGTCTTTTTGTGTTAATGATTCATGTTTAAATGCGCTCATGGATTCCACAATAGTCATACTTTCCCACAATCACAGTCACAGATAACAAAAATCGGGTAAATGGTTATTGATTTCATTAATTAATAGCCTGCTTACTGTGTTGTCTTCCATAATATTTGTAAATATATATAATATAAACTCCTAAGTATGTGTTTGTGTGAGTGTGTGTATATATAAATATATTGAAGTGTCAGTGTGTTGTTTTTTTTCTTGGTCTACTTATCATTGAATATACGAGGGGGTGCTTTTCACGGCAGGGGTGCTGAATACGGCACAACAATTTGCCTTTTCCACTAATATCTCTAACTCCAACTCGTCAAATTTCATTTTGCGCTTGCGACTTTATCCTGCTTTCCATCCAGACTCTCCATGGCGCAGAGTTTGCGCTCGCAAAAGACACGCAACACCTCATTTAAATACTGAGGTTTGCACCTGTTATCAATTGCGCACGCAATCTTAGTTGATCACCCGCAAAACACACAACAACAGCACGTACAAACTTTTTCAGTGCACACGCAATTTAGTACTCTTTATTTAGGATCTTAGTAAATCGGGCCCTCTGTGCACTCAGGAACTGTTCTGTCGTCACTGGTTAAAAACACAGTTCTGTGAATAAAAATATAATTTTATGAGATTTTTAAATCAATATATTCTTTTTTTCTTTACATCTTACACAGTGTCCCAACTTTTGAGGGATTTGGGATGTCCTAAGCATTTGTGGGGGGTGCATAATTTAGGATTGAACTTTTAACAGTTTTCTCTTTTCTCTTCAGGCCAAACTTTTACAACAGCACAGATGCTGAGAAGGAGACATCAGTTGAGCAGACCGAAGACGTGTCCTCTGTAGCGTCAGACGCTGCCCGACCTCCAGGTCCTCCATCAGCTGATCAACAGGAGCCGGTGTGTTATTCGGTGCAGGCCGTGCTCGGAGCCCAGATGTCCAGACCTTATATCAGCTTCTTCGGAGCTCCGCGAGGTGAAGACCCTGCACCTGCCGCGGCCCCGCGGGGCTCCTCAGACGTCACCGTGGGCAACACAAGCCACGCCCCCTACTCCGTGGATGCTGTCCTTAAGTCTTATAAGTCAATGGGAAACTCCACCTTGGGTCAAATACCTACCTTTTCCAGCACACAGAGCTTACCTTATACCCCCAAAAGTACGTCTGAAAAGGTCCCACAACCTGTATTAGGTTCACAAAACCAAAACCAGAAGGTGCCAGTAAATACCAGACAAGAAGTAAACGTGTACCAGGGAAAGATTTTCAGTCCAGTGTGCGCTGACTCGATTTCCAGGACTTCTCCTGATCCTTCCTACTTGTCTGGGGATCGTAAGAAACGAGGCGGGGAGGTGTCGGCGAGCCAGAGACCTGCTCAGAGGGAGCTACCGCGTTCTGTTGTCTCTGGGTCTGATGAAAGCAAAGATGCTGCAGAGAGACGGCACCTGCCTATGGGACCCATGTGCTCTGAAAGCTCTGCGTGGCATCCTCCTAAACATCACACACAGCTGAAGCCACATCTCTCTGGACTGACGTCTGACTCTTTAAGAAAGGCCTTCTCTCCCTCTTCGGGCTTCAAAGGGTTGAGCGTTGGCGCTGCTGCAGCTGTCGGGCCTGTAAAAAGCCCCGCTAGGACAAAGGATCCTTCAAATGCTGCTGTTCATCATTTTGGAGCGCAGTTCTCTGAGATGCTTCAAAAGGGCACAACGACTCAGCCGACCCCCAAACCAGGCTCCCCGCAGGGTTATTTATCCAACACAACCCCGGAGCGCCAGGGTCGAAATCCAGATGGAAAGGACTCTTCAGTTAAGAGACCTTTCAGGAGCCTTTTTGCACCACTAACGCCAGACTCTGAAACAGCTCCAGCTTGTCCTCAATGCTTTATTAAATCTCCACAGTCAGCAGATATTGCAAGAACCAAAACATGTGCCACGTCCTTCCACAGCCTTTTTGCGTCTCCTCTCAGTGCGACCCCCACTTCTCCTCCGGGGTTGGAGTCTCGGTCATCTGTCGCGGTGACCCGTCCCTGCAGTCAGCAATCACTATTACGCCCCAAGCACACAGCTTCTGGTCTGAGGGCCCCTCTCTCGGTGCAGGCCAAACCCGGCGTCCACAGCCCGGCACCTCCCGCACGGATCCCTGATCCTGGACTTGATCGTGTGAAGCAGGTGGCGACTCCAGTCAGTCAAGATGCTCCAAGCGATGCGCCGACAGGTCATCATCCGCGGCAGCTGCCTGACGTGTCGCCCCCCAGAGGTGACGACACGCACCACATACACACATTCCTCACGCAGCTGAAATGCTGCAGCTTCTAGTTCTGTCTTCATCTCACAGATTCTGCTGCAGAGACGTCTACAAAGTCAGTCCTGAAAAGCCTGTTTCTGTCCCTGGGGCCGTACCAGGAGGATGGAGAGACACGGGAGAGCAGTCGGAGCCCCTCAGGTGTCCTGCAGAGACGTTCACAGCCCATAAAGCTCTGGCGTTCTTGTTGAATGTAGCAATAACCTGCAGGTGTTTGGATTGATTTTCAGATGAAGAAAAGGAGGAGAAGAGCAGTTCGGAGTGTGTTTTGAAGCAACAGCAGGAGAGTCGAGTGAAGAAGAAACGAAAGAAGAGGAAGAACAAAATGGTAGGTATTTTAATAAAAAGCAGAAAATGAGGGATATGTTTGATCAGCAAACCCTTGAAGGCAAAACCAGCTCATCATTGAACGTCACCTGCTGTGACCCTGACCTCTCTACCTCTGCACCTCTCTACCTCTGCACCTCTCTACCTCTGCACCTCTCTACCTCTGCACCTCTCTACCTCTGCACCTCTCTACCTCTCTACCTCTCTACCTCTGCACCTCTCTACCTCTCTACCTCTGCACCTCTCTACCTCTGCACCTCTCTACCTCTGCACCTCTCTACCTCTGCACCCCTCTACCTCTGCACCCCTCTACCTCTGCACCCCTCTACCTCTGCACCTCTCTACCTCTGCACCTCTCTACCTCTGCACCTCTCTACCTCTGCACCTCTCTACCTCTGCACCTCTCTACCTCTGCACCTCTCTACCTCTGCACCTCTCTACCTCTGCACCTCTCTACCTCTGCACCTCTCTACCTCTGCACCTCTCTACCTCTGCACCCCTCTACCTCTGCACCCCTCTACCTCTGCACCCCTCTACCTCTGCACCTCTCTACCTCTGCACCTCTGCACCTCTGCACCTCTCTACCTCTCTAACTCTCTAACTCTCTACCTCTCTACCTCTGCACCTCTCTACCTCTGCACCTCTCTACCTCTGCACCTCTCTACCTCTCTAACTCTCTACCTCTCTACCTCTGCACCTCTCTACCTCTGCACCTCTCTACCTCTGCACCTCTCTACCTCTGCACCTCTCTACCTCTCTAACTCTCTACCTCTCTACCTCTGCACCTCTCTACCTCTGCACCTCTCTACCTCTGCACCTCTCTACCTCCGCACCTCTGCACCTCTCTACCTCTGCACCTCTCTACCTCTCTAACTCTCTACCTCTGCACCTCTCTACCTCTGCACCTCTCTACCTCCGCACCTCTGCACCTCTCTACCTCTGCACCTCTGCACCTCTCTAACTCTCTGCACCTCTCTACCTCTGCACCTCTCTGCCTCTGCACCTCTCTACCTCTGCACCTCTGCACCTCTCTAACTCTCTGCACCTCTCTACCTCTGCACCTCTCTGCCTCTGCACCTCTCTGCCTCTCTACCTCTGCACCTCTCTACCTCTCTGCCTCTGCACCTCTCCACCTCTGCACCCCGGCTGCAACACATTCCTCTGATTGAGACAGCTGTAAGTACCGTGTACTGGGAGGAGCTGGGGCCGCTCAGATCCAGTATCTGTAACGGGAACCACTTCTGACGTAATTCACTGACTGAATCAAAAAACTGTAATCCAAATTCAAACCTTTCTTTTACTGTTTAAGCAGCGCTTCTGGATTTGTCCTGTCTGGAAGAAGCATTGTTTGAAGGGTTCTATAATGCATGTTTGATTTTTTTCAGGAGATTCATATTAAATTCAGATTGCAACAAAATAAAAGGCAACTAATTGCATCCTTTAATACAGATGAATACTGCTTACAACATCGTATACAGGATACTCTGAGCTGTTTTTATACTGCCAGCTTTCCAAAGAAAAGACAAGGACACCCTTAAGCTGGGCATACACTGCAATATTTTAAATCGTTTGGTTAAGCCCCATCTCAAACTGCACGACTATCGCCGAGTTCAAAAGTTTGCAGCCCACGAGTAATGGTCTCACACTGTACGTCCCCATGCTCTGATGCGACCCGTCTGCTCACACTATACGTTCATAATCCTCACGTCGGACTTCTGTGTACTGGAACTGCAACGTCAAAAAGAAGTGGAAGAGGAGGAACCCCCGAACTTGGCAATTTGTGCCATTCTGTGTGGCGATAAATCGAAAAAGATTAGACAACGTTGTGATTGGACAAGGAATTGGCTATTAAAACATGATTTGTAATGTGAATTTGCAACACTTTAAACTACAAATAAAAGTTTTTGACGTGACATCAGAGATTGTGCATGCTCTCTGCAAAAGGATGAGTCCAATCGGGTCGTAGCTGCTTCAACTGTGCGGTTCCTTCACGAGGAGCGACCAGGATTTCAAACACGTTTGATTTTCTTGCAAGCACACGATTTGTGATCGGGAGCTCGTCGTGAGGTGTTACTCTCTCGTCGTTACCCCACGTATACTGCACGAGGCACGACCAACGATTGGGTCGAAATCTGGCCCGATCCGAAAAATAGTTGCACGGTTCAAAATGAGCCGACAATCGCACAGTGTATGCCCGGCTTAAGCAGAACCTAAAGTGCTGGGAGCGTTGTACTTAAGTGCTAACATCACCAAGAAGGCGGCCAGCTCCGCTACACTTTGAAATCAGAGCTGCTGATCACACAATCATGCATTTCTTTTCATGGGAAAAACTCATGTGGATGAAAAATCTTAGAACCTGCCACAGGTACCACACGGCACCTCAATGTTTCCATTGTTGATGAGCTATCTTAGTGCAGGATATGAATGTAGCTTCCATTTCTGCATAGTTTGTGGTTGTTTATACCGTATTGACTTACTGTTGTTCTGGTTGTGCTCCTCAGACTCGAGCTTTCCACCAGTCTGCAGTGGACGCAGCTGCAGGTTCTGCAGAGCACCAGTCGCCTCAGACGTCAGATATCAGGGATGCAGGTATGTCCAGACCTCAGGAGAGGAACTCTGGCTCACGTGTGCCCCCGTTCACACCAGCGGCTCCACTCACGCAGCGTCCCACCCTCCTGAGAGTGAAGCAGGGGTCGGAGGAAGGAGAGGTGGTGAATGGAAACACGGCCGTAACGCCATTCAAGGACCTTTTTAAGCCCTTTTAGACTCCACTTGAAAGGTTTATGTTTATATTACTAGATATAAACGCTAATAAGTGAGTGTATTCCTTTCAATACCTGCTGTATTTTCTGTTGCGTCTGATAAATATATTCTGCAAGGCACTTGTATTTTATTTTTTTTTAAATAAACACCAGGTGTATGTTTCTTGTACAGGCATTTTTATTCCGTATATTTATTATGAGCACTGTAAAGACTTTCCTTTAGACTGTATTAAACTTATTTTGCATAACAGATGTATCTTTTTCTGTGTGTGTGGGGGAAAAAAAGTCAAAATATTGTTCAATTTATGTAATTGTTTGTTTTAATTTTTTTATTTAATATTATAATGGTTATGATCAATTTTATCATTATCCATGTGGGCATCGTTACTGGTCCATCATGTTGTCAGAAAGGTCTGCAGTAAACTATCTCATGTGCCGAGGGGATTAGAGAAATAACTGATATAGAAGCAAAAGTGTGCAAAAGAGCCAGTCCCTCACCGCTAACACGGGTGATGTGTGTTGGGCTCAGATATTTTGCAAGTGGCATGTTCCTACACGGGGATGCCGACAATCTTAGCAAAGCCATTATTTGCCGTCCCATCAGAAGAGTGTATTTGGCATTAAAAGAATATGTGCACATCTTCATGACCTTCAGCCTGTTTTACGCATTCAGGCGATCCGCCATCGTTTGCCATGTCCTTTGTTGCGCTTTCATGATAGTGTTTCAGTATTTCCTTTCTTTAGCATGTGCTTCATTTCTTCTTAATCTTCCACCAAAAGATGTTGCTCATTTGTTGAGAATTACGGCGTACATAGTTTGTCTTGTAGAATCTGTGATCCACCTCATGGTCTCTTGAAGGAATCAGCGGACGCGCATTTACCTGGAATACTTCCACCTGGCTTGACCTGAGCCTGGTTTGGACTTTGTGAAACGGGTGAAGCCAGGATGAACTGATGGTGCTATACAAGCCTGGATTTATCTCTTATACTGGATTTCTGAATCCTACTTTTGTGAAACAGCCCTCAGGATATGTCCAAAAGCCTGAAATGATTTCATAGCGACTGAAATCAAGGATCATGGGGAAAATTAGCAGATTTGCCTGAGGTGACATTTGGTTGGACACATTTGTGGAGTCTTGCTAGTGGGCGGAGCTAATGGCTCTTGAACGTTCACATAACTCCTTTCTTTGACACGTCGGCTTATTAACTCATTATCAACACTGTTTGGTTTTTACATTTATTGTAAATGACTTCAGAACATTAAAACCCTTCGATGCATAATGTATTTGAGCTGCGCCAACAAAGACTATAGATTTCTAATGATATAAATAAATCTTTGACTGTAAATTCTGAAGCTTTCTTATGAAATTGTAGCTTAGAAAAGACACGAGTAATATTGAATTAGAGCATCTTTGTTATTTATTTCTTCAATGTTCAGAAGTTAAAATATAGTTCCTCAATTGAGATGCAAGTATTTATCTTTCCTGTCCTCAACGCAGTCAGACTCCACATTACATCAGATATTTTGTTCATTCTTCAGTTCTTGGCTGCACAGATCCCGGCAGACGTTTACAGCGGAATCCCTGATTCACATGTTGATTCGATGACCAAATCAAGTTACTGCTTCTCACTGAAGTAGATGGTTGGTGCACCTCAACGAACACAACCCACAGCTGAGAAATAAAGCTGTGAAAACACGTCACCATTTGTGCTCTTTATTCTCTGTATCCATTTACCTCGTGACTGATGTTCATTTATTAGTTTGAAGTGACATTAATACCTGTATTTGTATTGTTTAATTATTTCAATAAAGTTTTATCGAAAAAAAACAACCACGTTTGAGTTCGGCGACGGATGACGTCACCCCATTCAAAGTCTATGGACACAGACGCAGGTGACAGTCATTCTTTGCTTTTTTATTTTATTTGTTTCTATTATTTTAGCTACTTCTGTCCTGTTGTTTGTAACTATATTGTTTACAAGTTTTATAAAAAATACAAGGAATAATATTGGGAAAAAAGGACACAGATAATAATAATAGTACATTTTATTTAAAGGCGCCTTTCAGGACACTCAAGGTTGCCGTACAAAGGACCAGGGGTGGAAAGTAACGAATTACATTTACTCACGTTACTGTAATTGAGTACTTTTTATGAGTATTTTGTAATTTTCTAAGTAGTTTTTGAGCATCATATCAGCCACATCTCAAACACATATTCTGAACAGCACTGAGGACAACATGCAACAACAACAACAAACGTATCTGGTCACAGAGGAGCATCTAAAACCGATCATCCAGAAATACTGACAGGCTTACACCAGCACAATGGGCCATGATGACGGTGGAGGAACTACTGGACCCGGAGATGCAGTCCATCCTTGCTGACACGATAACAGAAATAATACAGGCCGTGTCAGCAGACATCCTGAGGGTTTTCCTACCTGGCAGCAGCCCTCCCTCTGGAAACCATCGAGCCTCGGCTGGGAGACTCGCTACTCAAAAGCTGCTCTCAGCTTCTCAACGTCTCACTGGACCAATGTGAAGGTGCGCAGGAGCTGACGGACCTGCTGGAAAAGGAGATCCAAGAGAAGGTCACCTCTGGCATCACTACGGCCACAAGCAGTGAAGACACGGCGCCCTGCTGTGATCTTTACGTGAGTGGCTTCATCTCAAATAAGAAGCGTCTGGGCCACATGGTGTCTCAGGCTGGCAGGTGCCTGAAAGCCAACTTGGTCAAGCTGAACCTCAAGTGGCGACTGGCGTGTACGGCTGGAGAAGATTCCATAGACGTCCCGTTGGCTGTTGAAGGAGTGACCAAAATCCTGGGGAAATGGTCTACGGAAACGTTGTAGAAGGATCATTTTGTCGCAGAACAAAGAAGATCTCATGTACGGCGTTCAACATGGGCTTAGTGGTCGGGGAGGTGAAAAAGTATTTCCTTTTACACACCGCAGGTTCAGAGGATCGCGAACAGCAGTTCCTGAAATTTGCCAGGAAACAATTCAACCATCTGAAAAATTCATCCTGAGCAACAAACGCACCTCCAGTCCCCCTCTGCTCGGAGATGACCTCTTCCTCTTGCCAGTGAATGCGGCTGAAAATGCCAAATCAGACCATAAAGTCGGAGGCTGACGGTGACGTCTCTCCGGAGATGATGTACGCCATTGTAACAGACCCAGGATCTGAGCCTGTTGAGCAGATTAAATGTTCCTGTAAAATACAGGGAAATGATGAGACAGAAAACCAGTGTAGTTTCTCAAAGTCTCGCTTCTGCCTTATTTATTACCGTAATACATTCACATGTATTTTCAAATTGCTGTTCTTCATATGCAAAAGCAAATATACAGTACCTATAATAAATTAACTTCATGTATAATGACCTTAAAATTGTTACTTTCTATTCAATTATGCCTTTTACATGAAATCTCACAATATATCAATTACCGGTACATGTTTTTAATACATTTTAGCAATTTATTCTGTTTTTAACCAAAATACCTTTTTATACTTGCAGCTGGACTGTTTTTAACATACACCAGACACCAGTGCTTAAAGCAGCACTATGTAACTTTTCCATCTTCATATAATATTTCCAGAGTCATTGTGATGGTACATCAACTTCCAACAGGTTTAATGAACCTCTGTCCTGGTCTGAGGGGTCTGTATCACCTTCACTGGCACTATGTAACTTGGAGGTGCATGGTAGGAACCCTTCCACACTACTGGTAAAGCACTACCGCTTTTGTCCAAAGGAGCCGCCAAACTCAACAAAGGCTGAAAGTTACATTGTGCTGCTTTAACTGTCTAGTTTCACAGATTGCATGGCAATAACACATGCATGCTGGCAGGTTTAAGCTTGCGCGATTGTTACTTCCGGTGAAGAGTACCAAAATAAAAGCATGTAACATGAAATCCGGTAAAACAAATAAAAGCATACAGAAGCGGTTACCTTATTAAGGGAACATATTTAAGAGTTAACACACTTTACACTGTAGACATTCACCCACACACGCACACATTCACACACCGGTCGTCGGCGGAGCTGCCATACAACGGCGCTGGCCTGACAACCGGGAGCAACCGGGGGATTCAGTGTCTTGCCCAAGGACACTTTGGTGGACACAGGAGGAACTAGGGTTCGAACCACTGACCTTCAGGTTCATGGGAGAACGAAATATGTTGGAATAAGAAAAAAACAACATTTTTGAGTAGTCAAGTCGGGATGGGGTCAAAACAAAACGTGGATGATTTAGCTCTATTGACGACTGAGCTCTGCTGAAGAGGCTAAAGGAACAAGGTATAAATAGAAAAAGCCATGAGGGTTGTCAGATATTTTATACAAAGCAGATTTCCAGTCACATTGCTGTATCGTATTAGAGGAATAAAGTACCTAATTGTAATATTCAAACCTGATTTTTTTTTTCATCTTATTTTTGTAATCTCATTTCCACAAATCCAGAGTTTTTTTGCTTTTTTTTAAAGCTGCAACACTTAAGCGTGTTAATGATTATTTAAACCTTTTTATCCTGGACTGAGTACAATACCTTGATGATTATCATTGATGAATAGTGAGATTTATTCACCCAGCTAAGAACTACAATACTTTTTTACAAATACTAATCCAGGTTCTTGAGTGTTTCCTGTAAAGTTTCGCTCAGACCGTGCATTTACATGTCAGTGATTACTTAAATTGACTTGACAGATTGCAAGCAGCCCTTGTCAGAGCAACTTAGTGAATCACTGCAACAGCTGTGCATAAAACACTAAAGCCGGTGGCCATTAAAACGAGAAATACATTTAGACAATTGGATAGTAGTACTGGTTATTGATATACTGACCAAGTATATTGATATACGTTTTGATGCTGATCTAGCAAATGATCAAACTTCATGTAGTAGTTAAGCCTGCACCCACCAATGCCCTCAGTACCCTGTTAGGAGGAGCTCAACCCTGGACAAGAACAATGACATCAGTCCTCTGCTGGTTGTCATCTCACTTTAACACACTGAGTTTAACCCTTTATGTTCAACCAGAGTTCACATGACTGCTGTTTACAGTGCAGGAAGGGAGTCACCCTGACAATAGTACGACACAGAGCTATACATTCCCACAAGTCAGCTCAGAATCCAGACAGATGGTAAGGAGACACTCAATGTTGTTTGGAAATTATCATTTGGTTTCCCAATTTCAATTTTGATCATCAAAATAAAAGGATTTTGTTGGTTGTGTGAGTTATCAGAAAATGACAGATGTCCATGATTTTCTGCCTCAACAGTTTCACTTATGTTCCTTAAGTTATGTTTTTAAGTTGCTTTATACCCCCATTTCCCTCTATCTAAAACAACATTTAGCTTTGATTGCAACATGCATTCACAATGGTGCCATATGGTTGAGCAAATGCTGTATTTTGATAATTATTTCCATGCAGAACTCCTTTTATCCAGAGTCCAATCTTGATGTTCCCTCCCCTTTTTTCTTTTTTTAATTAGCTTCAATGATAAGTGTTTTTGTTACACAAATGTTTAGTCCCAATACCTGTAGCTATTTTGACATGACTTATATTTATATCCATATACAGTAGATTGTTACTATTACTTCCACTCCAAGTGGATGTCACCCAACCCTTAAGTGATCTCCGTTCACAATCATTCCAGATATTTTTCCAACTACATTTCTTCCTCAAAGATATTGGATCTAATGTTTGTCCATGTTGTGATGATGCATTGGACCGTTCTCAGCTTAATTTTAACATTTCCAGCAATCTCCCTAGCTGTTTTCTTTGCTTGATGCAAACAAGTAAATTGACTCCTCTGAAACAGTTAGGATCTTTTCCATGGATGCGTCTTCTGATACAGTGATTTGGGGAAGGAGAACCCCTTCACTGGATCAGTTAGGGTTAAATAACTTGTTGCCAGCTGTATGAGTCACTGTCATACTTTTCCAGGAAAGGATCTTACCTATTTTGCTTAGTTAAATCCAGGTAGTGTAGGCGGTGTACATTTCTACCTTAATCATTCCTCTCCATGTACCTAGGTATTTACAGTACCGTACCTAGGTACCTAGGTACATACTGTACCTGACAGCCCTCACGATGCACTGACCGACACTGTAGAAGTGAGCTCTTTATTTTTTATTCTGTGTGGCACTTTAGTACATTTATGATCTCCTATAACACAGGGTTTTTGTTTCGTTTGTTTGTTTTTAAATCTGTCTTTCCTTCTGTATAGGGTGGACTCATCAACTTTGAGAAATGCAGATGTGTAAGTGCTACCACCTAGTGCCACATTAAGTGAATTACCATTTTGGAAATGATTAGGCTTAAACGTCTTTTATCTGTTGCCTTTATTCTGCTGTTTTGTTGATTGTGTTGTACGACTCTCCACTGCAGGAGTTTGAGATTCTCTCACAGATACGACAGCTTCAGGTTTTTGGTTCCCACTATAGCCTTCCGGTTAATCTGTGCATCACTGCTTTGCTGCAGGCACTTACTCTTCTCACAGAGGTAATATATACTGAAATGGATGGAAGAATGATGAAATAAGTTTCACCTCAGCTCATCATATCTGACTTTTATGGTTTTTGTCTTGTGTAGCTATGAACTGTCTCGTGAGTTGGAGCCTCCAGTTGATTCCTGTCCCAACTCTCCCAATTCATGGAACACTCTAACAAAAAAGCTCACCTCGTAAGTCTTGAAGGATAGCCTCTCTGAATGTTTTAGGTACACCATAAGTCACTCTGTAGGAATAATCTACATTTTCACTTTCATCATCATTATACTCAGCTTTACACTGGCATTCTTTTAAGTATTGTGGAGGCTTTCTGAGTCTAGTGGGATATCTCCCTTCTCCTTGAGTGTTATCTTCATTGGTTGTACCTGTCTCTGTAATCTCTTCAACGTTGGACTCTGTACTCTCTTTAAATTGTCCCTGACTCTGGTTGACTACCTTCAGTGGTATATCTTCATAACTCTCAATGCCATCCCTCATATCACAATTTATCTGAGTCTGACTATCAGCGATACCTGATGAATTTTATTTGCCTATACTTTAGGACTTTTCCTGTCTCCGGCTTGTACACATTGTATGCTGGAGTATATTTATCATAGCCTACAAAGATCCTTTTCACACCTAGAATCAAGCTTATTTTTTTTAGTCCTGCTTATATGCACAACATTCAGAGCCAAATATGTTCATGTTGGACAAGTTAGGTGTTTTTCCTGTGAAAACATAATAAGCAGTCTGCTCTAGTCACCTACTGTAACACCTATTGAAGATTCTGGGCTGCTGTCTGTACAGCATATGTCCATAACTGCTTGGGTATGTTGCTCTCCAATAGCATGCAGCGCGCCATCTCAAATAAGGTTCTCCAACCTCTTTCAGCAGCTGAAGCACCGTTGGTAATAAGAAAAAGATCAATTTGATTAGTAACAAACTTGTCCTCACTGGATAGTAAGTGCGTATTGAGATGCACTTTCGTGTTCCTGTGTGAACAATTCCAGTTTGGTCGCAGCATGATCAAATATTAGAATAGTATCATAAGAGCAAGACTGAACAGATCGGAGAAATCGGTTGTCCAGGAGAAAAATAATCAATTAGAGAAAAGGAATGATGTACATGAGAGAAAAAATAATAGATTTTACTAGTTGGATTAAGAAAACACCATGGATCAGAGACCGAGAACAAGTAGCAAATTATTACAAGTGACTCAAGTCCAGGTATCAATTCAGGTATTAACGTAAAGCAGGGCGGCTTACCAACTGAAAACGGGACAACTTTACCACCAGCTTACCAAACAAACTGTCAGCGGTTTTCAAGCTGTAGCTCCAGGACAGAAACCAGACAAGTTCACCTTGATGAAGTCCATTGCAGTGGCCGGGTCTTCAAAGGTGCGTGAAGCTCTACCAGGAAAAGTGAACCTCAAATCAAAGGAAACCTCAGACCAAACTTCACTCCAGGACATGAATGCAACAGATGTTTGACATCCATGAATGCAGCACGATTCTTTACAACTGAAGAAGTAGAGTCAGGAAAAGGGAACAGTCTTTTGCCTTGGAAGAGAAGAGGAGAATCCCTGGAAGCCTCACCGGCACGGCGTAGAATATCATTCCTCATTTGAAAGAAGTGCACATGAGTCAGAAAGGGTCGGGGTGGTTTACCATCACTAGTCTTGGGTCGGAGAGTGAGATGAGCACGGACAAGCAGGGACAAATCAGCCAGGCTGAGGGAGTCCATCAGCCGCTTGCAACAAATTCAGTTGGGCCACACCTTCAGCCCCTCCGGCACACCTACCAGCCGTACGTTGTTGCTCCTGGCTCTGACCTCCAGGTCCTCACATTTAGCGGTCAGCAACATTTCAAAATCAACACGGATCACAGACAGCAGTTCACTGAGGTCATCAAAAAAGTCTGCAAAGTATTTGGGGGCCTGTAAACATTCAGAAACAGGACTCTGGATGAGGCCTGCAGCTGTACAGCCCCGTATTAAAAAGACTGAAACCTTCAAGGTGTTAACTCTTGACATTGAAATGATTAATTGAATAAGTCTCCAACCCCTCAGGTCCCCCGGCCCTGCCTGTGATACGTCCTCCCTGTTTCAGGAGACAGGATTTACTCTTTGGTTTTGCACCGAGACAGTTCCAGGGAGGATTATCACTCCATGATTGGTTATAATACACAGACTTGGCTGTGTTATCTGTGCTCCTTAGCTGTGTGTTAGCTTGCTCTAAGTCTCCAGAAGCTATTGCAGGTAAGTTCACATGGAAAGAAGGAAAAAATCAGGGAAAAATCAGCATAAAATCAATAACATAAGCAAATCAAGCAGAGAGCAAGCAGAGGAAGTGTCTGAACTGTAAAGCAGCAGGAATGAGGAGGAATATAGTTTTATTGTCCGTACCGCCCAATCATGATCTGAACTTTGAACAAGTTCCTGTTAATTTAAGATAAACAATATTGTAAAGGTGAATGATTGAACAACAAGCTGCAGACGAATCTTCACTCCGTCTTATTCATCACATCAACTCTGCTGTTTGACAATAATCCTGTAAATCAGAGGAAGGAACCGGAGCAGAGGGAGGAAGGAGGAAAGTTCAAGTGTGACGGAGCAGAAATCCAGTCCAGAAGATTCCTGTTCATCTCTGAAAGAAGATCGAAGCGAGTCCATCGGGTTTTCCTCCACAACACAGCAGAGTCTCTGAAACACTGGTGAGTCCAGCTCATCACATTTCCTGCTTCAAAAGCCTCCACCAACACGACTCTTCACTTCCACTCCTTCATGTCAGCATCATTCAACACACTGACTCTCTTCACTATGGAAACATGCTCATTTTCCACAATTATCCATTCCATTCAGGAGCTTCAGATGTATGAAAATCTCTTTTTTTCTGGTTCATATCTCAGTTTTAGACATAGAACATAAATCTTTTTGATGACATTACTACCTGAACGCTGCGCAGCTATAGTTTATAGAAAGAGATGGTTCAAGATCCTAAATCTGTAGACCCGGCCCAGCTTCTGGATGATGTTTAGTTCCTCTGACACTTTTGCATTACTAAAATACAACCAGAAACCTTCCTGATTAGATCCTAAAAACATCCATGAAGAGTTGAGATTCCAGCACAAACAGAGATGTCGAACAGCTGAAGGTGAAGAGTTTAGTGTTTATCTACAAAAAGTGACTGATGTGAGTTAGTAAAAAGTTTTCAGGAGGATGAAGACGGCAACGACCGATAACATCAGGTAAAACAGGCATCATGAAAGTCACGTGACAGTAATCAGGCGGAAAGAGCAGAATTGTAGGAGGAGCAGAATTTCAAAGCTTTTCAACAGTTGTTCATGTACAGACAGTGTTAAATGAAACAGCCATTTTATAAACACCAAACCCACTTTCCCACCCCATTACCCACCCCCCACCCAGCTCAGGTCATGAGGCACATAGAGATACAAATACAACAAACCAAAAACAGACAAACGAACAAAATAAATAATAATAGTAAAATAATAGTAATTTAAAAAAAAAAAAAAAAAAAGTGGGGAAGGGATACATAGGGAGTCAAAGAGAGGATAATTTGGGTAGTTATTCAGTCCTCTTCTGCATCTGGAATAATGAGCAAATGGTCGACATATATTACAGCAAAGGGTTCCAGGTGTTCTGGAATTTCTTTATCGAGCCCATGAGGGAAAATCTAAGTTTCTCAAGTTTAATATTGTACAAAACGTCTTTAATCCATTGATTGTGTGCCGGGGGAGAAGTGTGCTTCCACCTAAGCAAAATCAAGCGCCTGGCCAACAAAGTTGTGAAGGCCAGGGCTCGTCGTGCGGCAGCGGGAAGGTCAGCATTGGGAGGAACGCCAAAGATAGCCGAAAGCGCATTGGGAGTGATGACCACGCCACAAGCCAAGCTAATTGTTTCAAATATGTTTGACCAATAACTTGTCAGTTTGGGGCAGGACCAGAGCATGTGGATGTGATTGGCAGGGGATTGTTTGCACCGGTTACAGGAATCACTGACATCAGGGAATATTTTGGACAATCTGGCATTCGTGTAGTGGATTCTATGTAGGATTTTGCATTGGATTAGCCCGTGGCGGGCACATATGGAGGAGGAATGGACCAAGTCTAGGATGCGCTTCCAGTTTTCTTCAGTTAAATCTGTCCCAAGGTCACTTTCCCAGGCATTTTTAGTTCGGTTAAGGAGGCCTGGGCTGACTGAGTCCATGGAGCCACAGATAATTGAGATGCCTTTCCTCTGATTAGGATCCATATTTAAGAGGACATCGATCAGGGTTTCAGGGGGGCGGTTGGGAAAATGAGGAAACTGTTTTTTAATGAAATCTCTGACTTGGAAAAAACGAAAAAGGTGAGAGTTAGGTAGATGGTACTTAGCTGAGAGCTCTGTAAAAGATGAGAAAATTCCTTCTGTATATAAGTCGTTAACAGTTACTAAGCCGTTGTTGAACCAAATTCGATATGCTGAGTCTGTACTTGAAGGTTTAAAGCCATGGTTATTGAGTAGTGGGGCAAGACTAGAGGGTCTGTGCAAACCGAAATGTTTTCTAAATTGAACCCATATTTTAAGAGAGTTAGACACAACCAGATTTTTTGTAACAAATGTAGAGGAAAGGGGTAGCTGTGAGCACAGTATGGAATGTAAAGAAGTTTGGGAAGCCGCCCTCTCCAAGTAAACCCAAGCAGGTAGATTGTCAAGACTGCCACCCATCCAGTATGGGAGTTTCTGAATGTTGGCTGCCCAATAGTACTGCCTGAAGTTTGGGAGGGCAAGACCACCCTTACATTTTGGAAGATGCAGGATTGACTGTCGGATGCGAGCGGGTTTGATCCCCCAGAGGAATTTGGAGACCATCTTGTCTAACTTAGTAAAGAATGCTTTTGTAAGGAATACCGGAACCTGCTGAAAAAGATATAAGAGCTTGGGTAAGGTAATCATTTTAATCAAGCTTATTCGGCCCGCCAGGGACAAAGGCAGGGAAGACCAGCGATCAAAATCGTCCCCAATTCTTTTAACCAAAGGGGTGAAGTTTTTGCCAAAAATGTCAGACATGGAAGTTGTTATGAAGATACCCAAGTACTGAAAGCCACCCTCCGGGATTTGTCCTGCCAATGGGTTAATCGGTAGCATTTCACTCTTTTGGTAGTTGAGTTCATATCCAGAGTATTTACTAAACTGTTCTAAGATACGAAGAACTACAGGAAGTGATCTGGCGGGGTTCGAAATATACAGTAGCAGGTCATCAGCATAAAGTGATAATTTGTGTGTGGTGTCAAACCGTCTAATGCCCTCAAAGCCCTCATCCGCGCATAGCCAAATGGCTAAGGGTTCTATCGCAATTGCGAACAGCAACGGCGACAGCGGACAGCCCTGTCTAGTGCCTCGATGAAGGGGGAAAGAGGGTGACTGCATATTGTTTGTTTGCACTGATGCCATTGGGGCAGAGTACAGTAACTTAACCCAAAAGATGAATTCCTCCCCAAGGCCAAATCTCCTCATGATTTCAAAGAGATACTTTCATTCCACCCTGTCGAAGGCCTTTTCCGCGTCGAGTGAGACCACCACCTCCGGGGTATCTGGGTTGGGCATATTAAGAATGTTGAGGAGTCTTCTGGTATTATGAGATGATTGTCTTCCTACCATGAAGCCTGTTTGGTCAAGTGAAATGATATGGGGCATCACTTGTTGTAAACGAAGGGCAAGAACTTTAGATAAAATCTTGAAATCTACGTTTAACAGTGAAATTGGTCTATAATTATTACAAAGTAGGGGGTCTTTATCTTTCTTTAGAATAAGTGTGATTGTGGCCTTCGACAGGGTGTCAGGGAGATGTTGGTCCGAGACTGCGTCGTTATACATGGCCTGCAAAGCTGGAGAGAGGAGAGTGGAGAATGTTTTATAAAATTCCACGGTGTAACCGTCTGGGCCAGGCGATTTGCCACTTTGTAGCGACTTGATTGCCTCCTGTATCTCCATAGTGGATATGGGTCTGCCTAAGTCCCTGACGAACTCAATGTCAATTTTGGGAAAGCTGATTTTGTCTAATATACTGTCATTTATGTCTTGGGGTGAGTCTGAAGTGTATAGGTCGGAATAGAAGCTGGCAAATGCTCTATTGATGTCCTCTGGGTCCAACAGAACATCGCCAGCTGGGGATTTGATAGCCGGAATCGCTCTAGAAGCAGCCTCTGCTCTGGCCTGGTGGGCCAGGAGTTTACCGGCCTTCTCTCCCGACTCAAAAAAGCGTTGCCTGGACCGGAGTAGTTGTGTCTTAGCTTTATTTATGGAGGCAAGATCGAATTCCGCCTGAAGTTGAAGACGCCTTTTATAAAGGTCAGGGTCGGGATCAATGGAGTATTTGTTATCAACTTCAGTAATTCTATGCAGTAAGTCTGCCATATGGGACTTTTCAGTTTTCTTCAGATGGGAAACATAGGATATAAGTTGGCCTCGTAAGTAAGCTTTTAAGGCTTCCCAGAGTGTTCCCCTGGATATGTCCGGCTTGTCGTTCAGCTCAAAAAACAACCCAATTTGTGAATGTAAAAATTGTTTGTACGAGTCCTCAGCTAGTAATGAAGAGTTAAATCTCCAGAGCCTGGGGAAGCTGTGCCATCTGATGAGGTTAATTTCTAAAGAGGTTGGGGCATGATCGGATATGACTATGTTCTGATAGCTGCAAGAGTGAACTTTTGGGAGTAACCTATTATCCAGGAGAAAAAAGTCTATGCGGGTGTATGTATGATGTACATGAGAAAAAAATGAAAACGCTTTACCTGTGGGAAATTTGTGCCTCCATGGGTCAGACAGCCCAAGCCGTCTAGTAAAGATGTCTAGCGTCTTAGCCGCTTTGGATAAGGGTGACACTTTAGGTGAGGATCTGTCGAGGTTAGTATCCTGAACCATGTTAAAGTCCCCCCCTATGACAATATAGTGGTTTTCAACATCAGGGAAGGATGTAAAAAGTCTGGCTATGAACTGGTCGTCATCCCAATTTGGGGCATAAACGCTTGCTAGTATGACAGGTGTGTCATGCAGTCTACCGGATACAACAACAAAGCGACCACCAGGGTCCGCAACCGTTTTAGATGGTTCAAATATAACATTATTGCGAATTAGGATGGCAGTGCCTCTGGCTCTTTGATTAAATTTAGAGTGGAATATGTGGCTGACCCAGCTTTTTTTAATTCTGGACAATTCTCTGTTACGAAGGTGGGTTTCCTGAATAAAGAATATGTCCCCCTTTAAATGCTGCAGATGGGTCATAATCCTGTTAATTTTGGTAGCACAGTTCGCCCCCTTAACATTCCACGAAACAAATCTGATACTATTGTTTAAATTTGCCATGTCTCTTCGTTGTACCAGAGTTGGTCATTACAGTGGAGGAAGGGGTTAGGAGGGCTGGAAAGGGACGTGAAAGGATAAATTGAGAAGATGACCATAAGAACATCATAAAGAGGAGTGAAAAAAGGAAAGTAAAGAAAGAAGAAGAAAGACGAGGAAAAAAAAACAAAAACAAAAACAAAAAAACACGCAAAACATAAGCAAAAAAGAAGTCCCCAGACCTGAGATCCCCAGCATTGAACATGCCATCAGTGTCCTTTGCACAGTGGTGCTTCGTCCTTGCACCTGCATAAGTACTTCCGGTCCCAGCTCCAATGTTTCCCTGTCCCACATTAATTAAAAGGTTGCTCACGAACAGAGCTATAAACATGCATCTATATACACATGTGTACTAATAGTGTCATGAACAGAACATAAACAGTCACACAAGTGGCCCTGAGGATTTTTCTAGATCAAGAATCCGGTACTGCCGGTACTGCCGGTACTGCCGGTACTGTCCTTATGGGAATGTGTGAATGTGGTTGTGAGCCCTGTCCAAGAGGAATTTCTGTCACCATTGGGACAGACAATAAAGTATTCTATTCTATTCTATTCTATTCTATTCTATTCTATTCTATTCTATTCTATTCTATTCTATTCTACTGTCCCATACTTTGTCAACATGTGTCCCATAGGTAAAACAAAACAGTTAAACAAAAACATCTAGATTACAATCTAGGACACAGACCCCCTATGATGATAAGTCTACCTTCAAACCAGAACAAAA
This sequence comes from Cololabis saira, assembly GCF_033807715.1. NCBI lineage: Eukaryota > Metazoa > Chordata > Actinopteri > Beloniformes > Belonidae > Cololabis > Cololabis saira. The sequence continues at coordinate 48,796,139 of NC_084587.1, forward strand.
CTAAAACTTAAGTGCAGGCCAAAATGAGCCTGCAGGGGGCGCCTGTATTAGAAAGGGATAAAGAGAGCAAAAACATAATACCATAACCAGTACTTCTCCAGGTAGTTGGTAATTAGCACAACCAACAAAAAGACATTGTCAGAGCTGCCATTAAAAAAAAAAAAAAAAAAAAGACGCGGTTAATCCCCCGCGTATGCTCGGCTCCGCGCTGGCGCTGTGAGGTGATGAACTGGCGAGCCTCCTGCACCGAGAGGATCCGCTTCTTGTCCCCTCTTCCAGTCGTGATGAATAGCATGGCCGGGTAATGGAGAGCCGGCTTGCAGCCCAGGTTGTACAGCTCCTTCATGACTTCCCGGTATGCAGAGCGTTGTTCCAGTATTTCGGGGCAGTAGTCTTCAAATATGTGGATCGGGTTGCCCTCATACTTAAGTTTACCCCTCAGTCTACGAGATTCGCGGACCACAAGCTCTCGGATCTGGAACTTGTGAAAGCATATCAGCACCGCTCTGGGTTTTTCTCCGGGGCCCGGACGAGCAGTCAAGGTGCGGTGAGCGCTGTCGAGCTCCGGGGAGATGTGAGGATTTGTTCTCCAAATACCTCAACCAGGAGCTTTGAGAAGAATGTTGTGGCGCGGGGGCCCTCGATGTTCTCCGGAAGGCCGATAATTCGGACATTATTTCGGCGGCTTCTACCCTCCAGGTCAGTGACTTTAGCCCTCAGTTTGGCGTTGTCCTCGGTAAGTGTAGATACTGTTGTTTGTAAGGCTTGTAAGGTCTCGCTGGTCGTGTCGGCATGCGACTCCAAAGATGAGATCCGTTGGTGGTGTTCCGTTATGGAGGTCTGAATTTTGTCCAGTTTTGCTTCAAACTTAGCAAATGCTGAGTTAAGCTCTGTCGAGAATGAAGCCTTGTGCTCCGCTAGCATCGTTGCTAGCGCCGCCATGTCCGGGGAACCAGACGTATCTTCCTTCTTCTGTTCTCCTTTCCTGGGCTTTGAAGTCATTTTTCTTTGTGTCAGATGGTAATAGCAACTGTGTTATATCGTTATGCTAGGTTGAGCCGTTTAAGTTTGACTAGATAAAGTAGCAACAATTAAGTTCGTGGGAGCACGGGAACATGCGACTACTCCATGCTGGCATAACCTGGAAGTCCCTGATTCTGGGTTTCTGAGTAAATTCAGACTTCAGAGTTTGTTCTCAACAACTCAGCAGAGTCTGGAGACACTGGTGAGTACAGAAGAAAACATTTACTGTGTTTCTGTCAGCGGGACGACAAAACTTCAACTCTGTTTACTAAATGTTATTCTGGAAAACTCAAACTGACTCTGGTCAAAGAACAGGAACGTTTAGAGGAAAATGATTCACATGAAATAGTTAATTATTCTGGAGTCGTGACATTAATAATCTAAACTTGTGTTGATGAAACGTTCCTCCTTTTACTGTCAGACGGGTGTTGTCTCTGAGGATTCCTGACATTCTTTGTTCTGTCTCTTTCCTTCTCTCTTGTTGTTTTTTTCTTCTTCATGTCATTATTGCAGCTTTAATGTTTCACACTTTCACTTTTGTTTCCAGAGAACCAACATGTCTGCTGGCAGCAACCGGAGATCTGCAGATCAGTTCCTGTGCTCCATCTGTCTGGATGTGTTCACTGATCCAGTCAGCACACCATGTGGACACAACTTCTGTAAAACCTGCATCACTCATTTCTGGGATGATAATGTTCTCTACAAGTGTCCCATATGTCAGGAGATGTTCAACACCAGACCTCAGCTGAAAGTCAACACCTTATTGAGAGAGATGGTTTCTGAGTTCAGACGTGAAGCTCAACAGAAATCCAGCAGCAGCAGCTCAGAGCAACAAGCTGCAGAACCAGGAGAAGTTCCCTGTGACGTCTGCACTGGAACCAGACTGAAGGCCCTGAAGTCCTGCCTGGTGTGTCTGCTGTCCTACTGTGAGACTCACCTGGAGCCTCATCTGACAGCTGCACGTCTGAAAAGACATCAGCTGGTGGAGCCTGTGGAGAACCTGGAGGACAGGATTTGTACGAAGCATGATAAACCTCTGGAGCTGTTCTGTAAGACCGACCAGACATGTGTCTGCACGCTCTGCTCTGTTTTAGACCACAAGACTCATGAGTTTGTTCCTCTGAGAGAAGAATATGAAGGAAAGAAGGCAGATCTGCAGAAGACAGAGGCTGAGATTCAGCAGATGATCCAGAAGAGACGACTGAAGATTCAGGAGATCAAAGAGTCTCTGAAGGTCAGTAACGATGCTGCAGACAGAGAGAAAGCAGAAGGTGTTCAGGTCTTCACTGATCTGAAGGAGTCTGTTGAGAGACGTCTGAAGGAGTTCATGAAGGAGATGGAAGACAAACAGAAAACTGCAGAGAAACAGGCTGAAGACTTCATCAAAGATCTGGAACAGGAAATCTGTGAGCTGAAGAAGAGGAGCTCTGAGGTGGAGCAGCTCTCACGCTCTGAAGATCACCTCCACCTCCTCCAAAGATTCTCATCCCTGGAAGATGCTCCACCCACCAAGAACTGGACAGAGGTCAGAGTCCATCCACCTTCATATGAGGGGACTGTGGTGAGAGCTGTGGACCAGCTGCTCGGTGAAGTTGAGCTGAGGAGGATCCAGCAGTTTGAAGCTGATGTGACTCTTGATCCTGATACAGCAAATCCCTGGCTCGTCCTGTCTGATGATGGAAAACAAGTCTATCATGTTGGTGTGAAGAAGAATCTCCCAGATAATCCAGAGAGATTCTCTCAGGATATTTGTGTTTTAGGAAAACAGAGTTTCTCTTCAGGCCAATTTTACTTTGAGGTTCAGGTTAAAGGAAAGACTGACTGGACTTTAGGAGTGGCCAGAGTGTCGGTCAACAGGAAGGGAGAAATCACAGTGGGTCCTAAGAAAGGTTACTGGACTGTTTGGCTGAGAAATGGAAATGAGTACAAAGCTCTTGCAGGTCCTTCAGTCCGTCTCCATCTCAGTTCTCCTCCTGAGAAGTTGGGGGTGTTTGTGGATTATGAGGAGGGTCTGGTCTCCTTTTATGATGTAGATGCTGCAGCACTTATCTACTCCTTTACTGGCTGCTCCTTCAGGGAGAAACTCCACCCGTTCTTCAGTCCTGACCTCAATGATGGAGGTAAAAACTCTGCTCCTCTGATCATCTGTCCTGTCAATCAAACTGTCTGATCTTTGATGGAATTAATCTTCATAAACACTGAATGTTCATTGTGTGTGTGTGTGTGTGTGTGTGTGTGTGTGTGTGTGTGTGTGTGTGTGTGTGTGTGTGTGCGTGTGCGTGCGTGCGTGCGTGCGTGCGTGCGTGCGTGCGTGCGTGCGTGCGTGCGTGCGTGCGTGCGTGCGTGCGTGCGTGCAGACAGACAGACAGCCTTATCATGGACGTACAGAGGTTTTTTAGACAAAAAGATCCAGGTTCAGGTAGGAGTGTATGATCACATGATGTGACTTTATTTCTCAAATATTCAATTAGAATGATGTAATTTGGATCAATTTATATCATTTTTTAGATATAGATTATTGTATATTATATAGATTAATATACAGATAATTTCATATTTGGTTGACAGTACAAAGAAAGAGAGGAGCAGATAAAGGACTTTTTTAGTATTTTTATTATAATTTTTTATATTAATGTAAGGAGACAGAGAAGGAGCTTACACACCACAAATAAGAATGCACCTACTTGTGTGGTATCAAGGGTCATCCACCATGAATTACACTTAAATTTGATCAAAATCACGATCTGGTCCAATAATTCTTTGATAATATGTTAATAATCTTGTAGGTTTCAGTTAAATTGTATTTTTCAGTCTGTAATGTGTAATGTGGAATTATTTCACCTTTTCTTTTAACATATTCTGAATAATACACGTGCATTATGTTTGTTAAATATTGTTAAGTTACCTTTTAAGATTTAGACAAATTATTCTTCAGGTTTAAACTGGAAAATAGAAAATTGATCAATTTACTCCCAGATGCAGATCAACTTACCCTAAACTGGGGCAAGTTGAGCCACAAGACAACTTTTCCTTGAGAAGTCATATTTTCATTGCCCGTTGTCATGGAGACGTTATTATCATTTCCATTGAATGACTAAAAACTGCTGGAATGTTGAAGTTTTTCCTGAATAAAGCAGAACTCTGTAATCTGTGTTTGTCTCTGATGTTACAGTTTTGATTTTGAAAAGCTCCATTTAAAGTTGCTTTTAAAGTCAGTGAGTGTTGGTTTGATTTACCAATTGTAATCAGATTACAATGCTGGTTCACTCCGTTAGATAGTTGGTCTTGCAGGGGTTAAAACCTGTATGAATATCAACTGTTTTGACTAGAAATTCATGTTAAATTAACAACTGTGATGAATTCTTAGCTGAGAGTAACCAGTCACCAGCAGAACATGTTTTTACTGACAAATCATTATTTAGTATAAGAGCACACTGGGACTGGAGAAGTCACGATGTCGGGTTTTTGTTTTCCGAGGCGACCTGAAGGCATCACTGAAGCTGCACCGTAATTACTGATCCCTGTCTGTGGAGCTAGAATAATGTCAATATTCACAAATGTACTGGACGTTTCACTGGTGCAGAGTTTTCTGAATCCATTTATATCAATTTCTGCTGGTGTTAGATTATCATTTAAATACTTTTAGTCAAATTTAACTGATCTTGTGAAAAGTGTGATATAGATGAATAGATGAATTACTTTGATAATTTTTAAAGACTAGAGAGTCAGAATGATTCGTAACATTTGTAATTTAAAAGTATGGATTATAAAGGAAAAATGATAGTCTAGAACAACAGTCCCTTCAGGCTGACTGCTGTACTCTCTCTTCCTCTACCTGGGGGCGAGGACAGCTCCCGGACCAATAACTGCACTAAGTAGTGACCTGCTAGCTCGGCTCAGTGCCACAGACCCTGTCAGGAACTTCATTCACAACAAATTCAACTTCATGGAAAGATACTGAACCTCTTGACATGCAGAAGCACCAGCGTAGCTCACAAGCTTAGCTTCCTGGCTTGTATTGGTAGTTGAACAATTAAATATTAAAGATTATTAACTAAACACTTGTCTTAACAAACAAGGGGATTAAGTAGTAGTAGTTAAATAAGACGTTTCACTTATGGCACTTTTGCACTAGGACTTACTCGGCCCGACTCGGCTCGTCACGCCTTTACCTGCCTCTACCCGTTTGTTTTTCCACAGCCAGGGGAGAAGTGGGCAGGTTGGGGTGAAGCTGCTGTGACGTACTCGATTGCGCAACCGCTTTGTTCATGTCAGAAATCAGCTGGAGCCGCGAGCGGCTGAGAGTAAAACAGCCCGTCTACATCCCTTTTTTAATTATCTCATCAGTCATCAGGTTTATGAACATCTGCACCTCAGAGTTGGATCACCAAACAGACGTTTTGCGCTTTATAATAAAATCGCCGCGAGTCGCAGGTCGCTCTCGCTCTGACTCCCGCTTCCTGATTCAAACGTCTGACGGCCCCGCCCCCCGACCAATCAGAGGCGTGGAGGGTGGTGACGTCCCCGCCCCCCGACCAATCAGTGGCGAGGAGGGTGGTGACGTCGGAAATAGTCCCGGCTCAGCCCGCAAAGAACCTCCCCAGAATGGTTACAGAAATAGTATCGGCTTGGAGCGGCTCTACCCGTCTCAGCCCCTTTATTAACGCGCCACTGTTAGGGTTGCCACCTTTCAGAAATAGAAATAAAGGACGCCCCAATTTCAGCAGCGCACGAGCCAAAAAAAAAGCCCCAAAACCTCTAAACTGCATAAAAATGTGTTTATTTTATATGAAAAAACGTGTTCTTTAATAGCATTGAACTTGCATGACTGTACAGACAGCCAACCATATAGCAGCTGAAATAGCCTCCTATGCTCTGTATGTCCACATCAGCCAAGGTGTAGAATATTGCTTCAGGTGAAGAATATGGTGTAAAAGTTAACTTATTTCAATAATTCAACTAGAATTTGGTGTAAAAGTTAATCTATTTCAATAATTCAACTTAAAAGGTGAAACTAACATATTACCTAGTCTTATTACATGCAAAGCATGATATGTTGAACCTTTATTTGTCATAATTTTGATGATGGAATTGTTTATTGATTTCATAAAATATTGTCTAATTTATTTTTTATTTGGGGTTTTCAAACTGTGAGCCATAATCAAAGAGCAGCGTCTTGCTGGTGCAGGAAACTGCTGCATGGAGATGAGTGACGGACACTGGCTGATTTATGGTTCCGCGTTGCACCAACGCAGAGCCTACGGCGTATAATGCGTGGTGACGCGAACGTACGGTGCGCGTCGCACGCGTACCCATCGCCGTAGCCATGCCGTCGATTTAACGCGGAACCATAAATCAGGCTTAACGCGGGCGAATTTGTCAGTTTTCTTTTCGTCTTTTCAACTGAGCACGCAAACACAAACTGAGGGTGCAATGCTTGCTTATGCACCATCGTAGAACCGGGCCTGGCATAATATATGTCCGTATTGGTTCAATACGGAACTTTTAATTCCCAGTTCCCAACCCCTACCTGGAAGTGAAGCCCGAGTCCTCCCCGCTGTCTGGCACATAGAAAGATCTGGGAACAGACGCAGCAGGTCCTGTTGTCCCGCCACAAAGATTTTGCTGGCCTTAATGTTTCCTGTGTTTTATTTTGTTATTATTGATCAACTTAGTGTTGATGTGTGTGTGACAGACGTGTGTATGGGGCGTTAATGAAAATACGGGACAAATCGCGTCCCGTATTAGTTCAATACGGGACGCAACATTTTTTTCTCAAATAAAGGACAATTCCGTATTTTACGGGACGGGTGGCAACCCTAGCCACTGTCCTTGCTGGAAGCCATTTTGAACTGACTGAAATTCACATCAGCGCGGTTTGAAAGGCTTAATGTGATTGGCTTATGAGTAAATCGTCCCCCACATGGGGTGCGTTCTTGTGATTGACTGAAACAAGGAAGATATCTGATTGGTTTTAGGTCATTCTGTATTTTAAAAAATACCTTTGTGGGTTGAGACAAGTCAGAAGAGTCTCAAAAGGAGGACCAGGAGTGGGTGAATGACCTGAACCGGTTCTTCAACCGGTTTGAACAACCATCCACTCCTCCCCCCACCCACCCAGCCCTGCTGCAACTTCCCCCTCTTCTGCTCCGAGGACTCTCACCTCAACCCCGCCCCCTGCTACCCCCCCTCCACAACCCCCCAACCCACTCTCAACTCCACCAACCCCCCTCCCTGCAACCCCGCCCAGCCCACCCACCACCCCCCCGCCCAGCGTGGTGCTCTCCACAGCCAAGGTGGAGAGAGGACTGGCCAGGCTCAAGGTGAGGAAGGCGACGGGTCCAGATGGCATCACTTCCAGGCTGCTCAGATCCTGCTCCAGGCAACTGTGCAGGACTTCGTGGAGCACATGTTCAACCTGAGCCTGAGGCTGCACAAGGTACCACAGCTGTGGAAGACGTCCTGCGTGGTACCGGTGCCCAAGTCGTCTCGACCCATTGCATTGTGTATATTGTGTATTGTGTATATACTGTCCATATTTTTTAATTATATATATCTTTTACTTTTTAAATTTTTACCCCCTTCCCCGCATGCGTGTGTGTGTGTGTGTGTGTGTGTGTGTGTGTGTGTGTGTGTGTGTGTGTGTGTGTGTGTGTGTGTGTGTGTGTGTGTGTGTGTTATACTCCGTACGTACCCACGCCTACGTCCACGGTCCAGTCAGAAGCAGCCAAAGGGGATTTTTTTTCACTGAGGTGGAAAACCGGAGCTCCCGGAGAAAACCTGAGAGTCCCAAATACGAAAATTAAATTCCCATCGCTGAGAGACACTTGGAGAGCATATTTTTCTTCTTCTTCTTGACGTTGAGCTTCAACCTCAGGAATTTGGCAACCGCCTTATCAAAAGCTGGGTTGTGTTTGGCCATGGCGCTCCGCAGCAGGATTTCTGAGGACCCAAAAGTCTTCAGGAGATTCCTGACCAAGTCCTTGGAGACGTCTCGGATGTTTGCCTCCGTACACAGGAGGTCACAGTCGCAGGCGTCCAGCTCGGCAGCCACCAGGCCCGTCAGACGGGTCCAGATGGCATCCAGGTCGTTCTCTTGGACCAGTCTCCTGTTCCTGCGGGGCACTTTGGTCACGAGCCGCAGAAGCAGAGCCATGGAGACCTGGTTGGTCAGACTCACGAACGCAGAGCTGGTGCTGTCCATGGAGTCCGGTCTCTTGCCCTTCCTCTTTCCCCCCGACACATTGGGGGTACTGGGGTAACGTGGAGCACTTCTACACGCAGGCCTGTGGTTATTAAGGAGGTTGAGCGAATGTCCCAGCTTCTTACACACCTGCTGGACGTAGAAGTTGTCCTCTGAGGGAAACCTCTGGTTCAGCTGGAGCGCCAGCTGCTGCAGCTTTGCTACGGCCTCCGTCAGGTCGTCAAAACCACCGCCCTCCTGGGCTTTGTGCATCTTCGGGTGAGCCCACGACAGCCATTCACCTGTCTGGACACCCGTCGCCCTGGTTTCTCCACCTCTACAAGGTGGCACTCCGGCTCTGGAGGATTCTGGGACACACGTTGCTGGGACGCAGTGACTTCCACGTCCACGTGGTTCATAGCACGGATCAGGTTCATCGTCTGAGGTGCTAGACTCCTGATCGGCAATTAACCTGTCCATGCATGTTTGGGGAGACTGGGCAAATCTAACCCGCTGAAGCTTTTCAGTGTGTTCTGGTGATACTTTTGACTGTTTCAATCCCATTTCAGATTTTTATTTTATTTTACTTTGTCTCGATGTAAAGCACTTTGAATTACCTTGTGTTGAATTGTGCTAAAAACGTTTTATGGACCTTGTTGTATCTTCCTAAAATAAGTCACTGTCCACACATGAAACTCTGTTTGTGGTGTTACTGAACCAGCTTGCAACATACACTGCGATACGACGGACCTACATGTACACCCTTGTATGTGACGTCAGAGAATCAAAGAATGTGCGTCATTCCAAAGTCCCCGCGTTGGTGCGCATGCGTGCATAGTTACGTAATGTAGTACACGCACACACACACACACACACACACACACACACACACACACACACACACACACACACACACAAACGTTCACGCACCCTTACCAGGATTTTAGACTTCCCCGAGGAAACAAAGTTTTTCCTGTTTTCTCACTTGACCTCAGCCTAAAAAGTGTTTCACAAAGAATAAGAAAAGCTGTTTGCCAAATGATTTCATTAAGCAGTACCCTTTTTTGCGTGGTTTGACAAGACGTCACATCTCGCGATATTAAAGACACGCCAAAGCGATCCACTTTAGCTCTTTAACAGTAAAAACACAAATGTACTAATTTATCCGTTTAAAACTTTTTAAATTGAACTTTACATATATTTTATAAATTAAACAAGGCACATTTTACATTCCAGAAAAATATTCTTTACAAAAACGAACACTGAGCGACCAAATCAAAGGAATTACAGAACAAGAAAATAAAAAATAAATAGAATTTAAAAAAATAAATAAATAGGAAGAAAAAACATGCAAATAATCAATCAGAAACTAGGGTACAAAGAAACTATTCAGATATGCAACAAAAATCGAATATTTTTAAAAGGGGATATTTATGGATGAAAAATGTAGGCATTAATTAATTTATTGATTATAATAAATTATAAAGGTCCTTGTTAACTACAAGAAATGGTTTCAATATCTGCATTACAAAAAGTACAAATCTTCAAATTTAAATGAAACATTTTATGTAACAAATCATTACACGGATAAACCTCGTTCATTATTTTGAAATGAACTTCGTTAGCCCTACAGGTGAATGGTGAGAGGAGAGGTAACTAGTTCTTATCTTAACTAAAAACCTTGCGGTGTAATGTTAAAACATATGTTTCCTCTTTAATGGGGAAGAGAAACACACCAAGTGTTTTTTGTGTACACCAAGCTCACAAATTACGTTTTATACACATCCCTTACCTTAACAGTAGTGATTAATATAAAGCAACGCATCATCTACCGATTTCTTGTGCTTAAAACAAAACATTTTTATACATGACTACCTTGGTACAAGATTTGTGTCCAAATCTCCAGATGAATTAAGCCTACTAAGGCAGTGCTGCTCCACTAGATGGCGCTGTAGGCCAGCGACTGTATCACCTACAGGAAGACCAGCTGAAACAAGTGACAAAACAATAACTACAAACGTATATAAAACCATCAAAATTCAATACAAAAGATATTAAAACGTGTCTTTTTGAAGGGTTTCACTTCATTCCTTAATCTCTCAGTCAGCTGCCTTGCTTCTTCATCCTGCTGGTCTTTGCTCACAGTTCTTATTGCTGGAGATATTTTCTGTACACAGGAAATGCCTTTATATGATTTTATTAGTGGCAGACAGTTTTTTGAAAGGTATCTTGCTGGTCTTCCTTTACACATCTTGGGTCAGATGTTGCTTTTTGCTTATTGGATCTGCGTTCATTTCACACATTCACACATTTACAATTATTATTCTTATTGTTAATGAAAACAATAACCATAATATTAATAATAATGTTATTAAGTAGGCTATAATTGAAGTTTACAATAGATCCAGATGGTAATTTTTTAAATTTTTTATTGAAAGACAAGATGCAAACAGCACAATACAACCGCCAGGGGGAGACATACACTCATCGGCGGAAAATCAGGACACAATGAAACAATGATCTACAAAAATACATTGAAAAGAGCACATAAACTTAAACCTTTATAGGGCGATTAACCATAGTACAAGCTGATGGGACCAGGGACCTGGGATGGAGCCCGCAAGGTGATCTTCAACCAGTTTGAGCGAATGTATCGGCCTCCTAAATCCAGACAGCTCTGACGTGAGCATTATTGATCTAAAATCATTTGTGTTGAATGATCAACTCTCAAAAGAAGTCAACACAAACCATCTGGTTGGAAAGAAAGAAGCAATGCTGGCTGATCAGGTTCATCATGGTATTAAAAAATCACATTAAAGGAGCATGGGGCAGGATAGAGGCAGGATTTATGAAAAAAATGTGTATATGTTTCAAGTTTTCTAGTAATAATGTCAGGTGAAGCGTTCCAAACCAAAACGAATGAGCCCTCTAGTGTATCTCTCCGTTGCCTTGAACAGGCTGTGTGCTGCAAAATGTGCTGCAATTCAGAGGCCGAATTTCGTTTGGAACGCTTCATCTGACATTATTACTAGAAAACTTAAAACGTATACAAATTTTTTTCATAAATGCTGCCTCAATCCTGCCTCAAGCTCCTTTAAACTTGATTAAAACACATGAACAAATCACTTTCTTTTTAGCTCTTTGTCCATGTTGTGGTCATCAAGTAGTGAAATGTTTCCATCACTTCATGACGCTTCTCTAAAACCTGCTCATCTGATTTCATTTCAATAACTGATCAAATGATTCAATTAGTAAAAGTTGATGAAAAACTGAGAACAGCTCAGCGGCAGGGATGTAGTGTTGCCTGGTGGATGGTTTAGTTGGAGGTCTGAGAGCGGTCAAGTGTTTTTGAAGTAGTGCACTGACAAAGCACAAACTGAGAAATTAAATCTGACCCGGTGACCTGGACATAGTTGTACGAGTCAAAAAAGAGAGGAATGGTTGTCACATGATTACTGCTTTGTCCATTTAAGGGGAGCTGCTGCACGAAAGCTTTTGTTTGCACTTCTTTATGTGATCTTGTTGTTCATGAATTGTTGTAAATTTGTAAATATTGTGGTAAATTAACCTTATTTTAAACCTGTTGCTCAGCATATGAAAGTGTAAGATCTCCAGACCACCTGAATCTCTATTAACTCCAACAACTTCATTGTTAAGATAATAAGGCTTCTTTTTCCACATACTGTCAAATAACAACTTATTCTACCCCTCAATGGGATTGGTTCCTCAACTCAACTGTTTATAGCCTCACAAAGCTGTAGATATGATTGTCTTCCTGAGGTCTACCTGTATTCATCAACAGCTGCAGATGTGTGTTAGTCTGATGGTTTGATCCCTGAGATGATTTCCTGCACACACAGAGAGACTGCAGTCCTGGTCTGAGGTGGAGGAGCCACTGGACTGATCCCACACCAAACATCATTTTGTTCACTTCATATTTACTTTCAATTTCTACAGCAGCCTTGTGGTCCGAGTATACAAGATCATTACTGTGACTGCGATAGAGTGCGTCCCCTGCTGGTAGCTTCTGAACAGTGAAAGTCAGCTCATTGCTTCAAGTCATCCTGGTTAAAATGATCAAATTCCACAGGATGAAAAAAAGATCTTAACGATTAATTATCAATAATCCATCTAAAATACCTCTAAAAATATTGTCTCCACATTCACCAGCTTTGTGTACAGAAAACCTGGTTCTAATATTTAGTTATTTATAACCAATATGGAAATGTTATTTGGTACGCTAAAGCAGAGAGTAATTTATGTCTGTGGGGATTTCAACATTGATTTGTTGAATCCCCAAAAACATAAAACGACAGATGATTTCATTGATGTCATGTATGGTATGAGTTTGTTTCCAACTATATCTAAACCTACCAGGATAACAACCCATAGTGCAACCTTAATTGATAACATTTTTACTAATAACGTGGATAATAACAAAAGTGGTATATTGATAAATGACATCAGTGATCACCTGCCTGTCTTTGCAATTTATGAATGTAATTATAAGAAGAAGAGTGTGTTAAATGAAGTCAAATATAAGCGACACAGATCTTCTGAATCCTTATCTGCATTCAAACACGAACTGTTGAAATACAACTGGAAAGGGGTATGTGAGGAAACTGAGGTTAATATAGCCTATGATAAATTTTTAGATATATTTATCAAACTTTATAATAAAAATTGCCCCATAAAACAATACAGTAACAAGAATAGATAGAATAGAATAGAATAGAATAGATGTAGATAATCCCTGGATGACCAAAGGATTACAAAACGCGTGTAAAAAAAATAATTCATTATACAGGTTATTCATTAAGCAGAAGTCAGTTGAAGCAGAGTTAAAATATAAAAAATATAAAAATAAATTATTAAATATTATGAGGGCTTGTAGGAAAGACTACTATACAAGACTAGTAGATAAGAATAAAAATAACATTAAAGGAATATGGAACATATTAAATAGTGTCATTAGAAATAAACCAGCTAAGCTCACATACCCCGACCTTTTTGAGTACAGGGATAAGAAGATCACAAACATGAAAGATATTGTTGATGGGTTTAATCACTTTTTTGTAGGTGTTGGTCCAAATCTAGCCAAAGAAATAAAAGGAACAGGGAAGGTTGCTGAGGAGGTGGCTTGGGGGGAGAGAAACTCTAACTCAATCTCTCTGGAAACTGTGGACAAAGGGGAAATTATAGAAATTATAAAAAATAGCGCTAATAAAACATCTACTGATGGAAATGATATTGACATGGCATTGATAAAAAACATCATTGATGGGATCATTGATCCCCTTTCTCATATTTATAATCTTTCATTGAGATCAGGAGTATTTCCAGACCAAATGAAACTGGCTAAAGTTATCCCTGTACACAAAACGGGTGATAAACATCTATTTACCAATTACAGGCCTGTTTCCCTTCTGTCCCAGTTTTCTAAGATACTAGAATCATTATTTGTGGTTCAATTGGACAGATTCATAGACTGCAATAAGTTGCTAAATGATGGGCAGTATGGGTTTAGATCATCAAGATCAACTTCCATGGCTTTGTTGGAGGTAGTAGAGGAGGTTACAAGTTGTATGGACAATAAGAAATATGCACTGGGTGTGTTTATTGACCTTAAAAAGGCATTCGACACAATTGATCATGGATTGTTGTTAGAAAAGATGGAGAGGTATGGGATTAGAGGGGTAGCACTAGACTGGCTGCATAGTTACATGAGTAATAGACAACAGTTTGTACAAATTGGAACTTGTAAATCATTGAGCCTAAACATTACCTGTGGTGTCCCCCAGGGGTCAGTACTAGGACCCAAATTGTTCATCTTATATATTAATGATATTTTTAAGGTATCAAATATTTTAAAACTGGTTGTTTTTGCTGATGACACAAATATTTTTTGTTCGGGGGACGATTTAAATCAACTCATAAAAATGATTAACATTGAATTATCCAAATTAAAAGATTGGTTTGACAAAAATAAACTGTCACTAAATCTGAGTAAAACAAAGTTTATCATATTTGGAAATCGCAAAATAGATATAGAAATTAAAGTAGAAATAGATCAGGTAATGATTGAAAGAGTATATGAAGTTAAGTTTCTGGGTGTAATAATTGATTACAGACTTTGCTGGAAATCCCATACTAAACATGTGTGTTCCAAACTAGCAAGGACAATAGGGATACTGGGTAAAGCCAGACATATACTGGATAAGAAGCCATTGCACACTCTGTACTATGCACTTATTGAACCTTATTTATCATATTGTGTAGAAGTGTGGGGTAATAATTATAAAAGCACTTTAAAAAAGATTTGCACTTTACAAAAACGAGCAGTGAGGTTAATAAACGGAGCAGGATACCTAGATCATACGAATAATTAGTTTTTAAATTCTTATTTGCTCAAGTTTCCAGATTTGGTGAAATTCAAAATGGCACAGACCATGTTTAAAGCTTGGAATAATAGTTTACCTGGAAACATCCAAACGTTATTTAGGAAAACAGATGGTATTCATGATTTACGGAATAAACACACTTTTAAACAGACAATGGCTCATACTACATTGAAAAAGATGTGCATTTCAGTGTATGGTATAACACTCTGGAACAATCTTGATGAAAGTGTGAAGGTCTGCAAGAACATCAGGCTATTCAAACGCTGCTATAAGCAGATTCTCATACTGAACTACCAACATTTGATGTTAGAATGACCATGATTTTTTATTTTATTCTTTTTTCATTGTCTTTTTTCTTCTGTGCATGATGCTTTTCTTTCTTTTTTAGCTACTTTTATTATTGTGATTGTTTTTGTTTTTTTTCATTGACTTTTTTTTCTTCTCTACTGTGCTTGATGCCTTTCGTTTTAGCTACTTTTATTATTGATTCACATGTCTTTTAATTACTTTTATATTGACATACTTTTATATGTCAAGAAGAAGGGTATACACTGTATATATGTATTATTATTATTATTATTATTATTATTATTATTGTTATTGCTACTATTATTCTTTTATATATCGGATACTCTTATATTGCAAGAAGGGGCCGGACTAGATAAGCATTTGCTTCTTCCTGTCCCTTCTTGAACAAAACTGCTCAGCTGCAAAGAGGAAAAATGACCAACTACCAAAACTACCATCTAAAGTTATTTAACTATATTTCTTTTTGTCCCCACAGTGACATGGTTTTGCAGAAAAATTGAGAATACATAACAAAGAGAAACATAAAATCAGATTAAATACTGCTGACCCTTCTTAACAGCATGTCAGAGTTATCTTAACATGTAGTTTAAAAACACAAATCCTTTAAGAACGCAACCCGACTCTGACGTCATACTGTAGCTGTTGACGCAGGTGTTGACGTCCGGCGAAGATCAAAGGCAGTCACGTGCACAAACCTGGTTGCGTTCTTAAAGGATTTGTGTTTTTAAAACTGAAGAAAATTTAATAAAATAGAAAACAAAATAAAATTGCAGTTTGTATGTGTACATTTTAACTTCAACAGACCACAGAGAAATTGTGTGGAAAAAATAAATATATATGTATAAAAATATAAATCACGTGACCGGCCGCAGCTCTCATCGGACCACGTGACTAAACAGCGCAGTGATGACAGAAAACAATTTGAAAAAAAAAACGCGGGGTTGCATTTATAAATACAATTACAGCCATTTACAATTATTATTCTTATTGTTAATAAAACAATAACAATTAACATTAAGTAGGCTATAATTGAAGTTTACAATAGATCCAGATGGTCATGACTGTTATTGCTGGGCTCCCTACAACACATGCAGGACCTCAAGGAAATAAAAGGTAAAATTTGATATTGGAGCCCAGACTCCCCCGATGATTAATGACGACATTAAACAGTTTGCATAACACAGTTTGCTATAAATAAATAGCCAGTGCTATCTTTTAGTTTTAATGTCAATTCATGTTACGGAAGCTCCTTTTATTATGGAATATAAACGCAACAAGCCTTATCTTAGCTACCTCGAGCAAATGTGTGATTATTAGATCTACTTAGGCTAAGTAGAGCTAAGTCTTAGCAGGTGTTATGTTAATTGCCGTCGTTATCTCACATTTCCTAGCTTGTAACAGTCAATCAAAATGCTCTTCATTTTTCCACAGTCGCCCAGCTTTTTGTTGTTACAGTTGATGTTATCCACAGTGCGTTTATAATGTGTCTTTTCATCAGTGTTAAAGTACACATCGTTATGTCATTATATAGTAAGGTCATCTTATGGGATATTTGGCAAATCTGGGAACTAAATCGTTACCAAGAAATCTCTTCACCAATGTGTTTCTAAAGGTGTCTAATAACATGTCCTAAAAAGTTGAAATTCAACTCCTGGGGGAAACTTTGTAAAAAACTGCACAAAGTTGGGGTACCAATAACCAATTTTCGAAAATTTGAAAATGCTTAATTTGGCCTTAAATAACTTGTGGGGGATCAAACTAGGGGTTTTTCAATATTCTGAGTTCATTGCAAGTATTTATTTTTCACTACAACCATTCCTTAGTGGAAAAACGGCCACACCCACTTTCCCAGGTCATCGTTCATCCCGGCAATGCCCCCCACTCACACATAGCATATGTAAAAAAAAAAAAAAAAAAATAATAGTTTATTCTTTATTGTTTGACATGATGAATAGACCAAGTCAGTGTTTAGTGATGGTTGCTGTAGTTGTTTTTGCATTCAACGTGAGGACGTTTTGAGTTAACATTAGGACCAAACATGCTGGATCCATTTGCATCCCTTTTCTTTGTTGATCATGGACATAATATACTGCTTTTACCTGGATGCTGGACATCTTTGCAGCTGCAGGCCATCATCAGTATGCCAAAGGTGCATGGCTGTACTGTCAACTGATGAAGGAACTGGAAACTTTGCCTGGTTACAAAGAGACCATTGAACGTTTCACTGCCCATGGGAACCATGTTGTCTGGTACTCCAGCGACGATTGGTCTGGCACCTGGTGTGACATCTGCATTGAGCAGACCTTAAAGGTATAGTCTGTGATGTTGGAGAGCTAGCAAGATTTGAAAGTGGCACCTCCTCTAAGCCACACCCCCTCCTCCACCTCCCGTCAGCGCTCCATCCAAAGCCACGCCCCCACAAACTTTGGGGAACGCGCATTTGCAGGAGTCAAGTTTTCCAGGACATTTTGGACAGCACATTTTCAACAAAACTACCCCATGTCTCATTCACCTGTAAGCGAGGCCGGTTTTAGGGGGGGGCAGGGGGGGGCTGTGCCCACCCAAACGTGCATCCTGCCCACCCAAACAAAGTTATGGGGATCCTTTATTTTTTTGTAATTTTATTTTTTTATAAATATAAAAAAAATATCACAGAATATCTGTACCGTTTCTGATTGGGTGGGCACTGCGCATCATTTTTAGACAACAATGAACGCATACCGCAAAAGTTGTGTCTCGGCGGAGGGACCCGACGTCCCAGCAAAATGAGCACAATAGAGAAGTGTTCAGAACAGCACACAGAGCACACACTGAAGGCTGATTTATGGTTCCGCGTTACACCAATGCAGAATGGTGCGCGTCGCCGCGTACCCTATGCCGTAGGCTACGGCGTACCCTACGGCATAGCCGTGGCTCCAGAGCCTGTACAGCACCGCAGCGCACCGCCACCCGAACCGGCGCTCTCCGCCCTCACCGGGATGGAGACGCCTCCATCCTACTGAGGGTCTGCCTGACCCCCAGTAGTGGACAACCTGCACCGCAGAATCGCACTTTGGCTTTCTTTTTTTAGCCTTTTTAGCAGGGCGAGCCGTTACATCGACGTGACCACCCGACCGCGAGCCGGCGGTGAAGCCGGGAGCGGCGGGGGCCCTCAGGCCGCGGTTGCCAGTCGGTCTGGAGGAGCGGGGGGGGGGGGGGGTCACACTAGGACACTCTGAGCCGAGGAGGACCCATGGGAAGTGGACACGAGAGGCTCGAGGCAGGCTGGAAGCAGAGTGCGCGCATGGGACAGAGGGGGGTGTGGGCGGGACTTAAAGGGGACCTATTATGAAAAACACGTTTTTTCTTGTTTTAACATATATAAAGTGGTCTCCCCTCACCCTGCCAGCACAGGGGAGACAAAATACCATGAAATTCTGCAGGGTCTCTGACCCCCGCCTTACAGAGTCCCCCAGTGTCACGTGACCTTTTTTTGAGCCATTCTGAATCTGCGCCTATGGTGACGTCACCATAGGCGCTCATTTCCATAGGTTCAGCCTCCGCTGCTGAAACCACGCCCACAATCAGCTCTCTGGCTCTGGCTGGAGCGGTGCATCCTTCAGCCAGTCGGACGCGGCGCCGCGGATCCGGGTTAAATCATCCAGGTTCCCGGGTGGTTTGGGAGCTGGGTCCTCGGGGGTCTGTCCCAGGTCGGACCAGCTTCACCCTCCGAGATTTTCAGCGAAATCTGTCGGTTTGATCCCCGATAACGGGAGATGCGTCGCGGATGCGCTCCGGAGCCGATCTGTGCGCCCGCCGTGCGGTTGCAGCGCCAGCGCGCAGAATCCGCCGGGCAGATCCGGCTGAAATTCCGCTGGTCGGTCCCCGGGAGTCCCTGCTACCAGTCCAGGCGGGTTCCTGCGGTCCCGGCCGGTCGGAACCGGTCAGATTCCCTGGTTAAAGCCGCAGTGATGCGCGCTGCTCCCGGGCGCCTGGCGTGGCTCCGGGGCAGCGTTCAGCATCCGCCGGGTAGATCCGGCTTAAATAGTGCATAAATGTTATTTATATACAACTCATATTTTATTTTTTTAACAATAAAGTTTCCATTTGTGAAAATTCAGTGTTGTGATAATTTACAGGCTTGGGCTGCTCTGGCGGAGCGAGGTTTATGCTCCTCCCCTCCTACACGTCATTCAGGGAGCCAATCAGCGCAGAGCCTCATTATCATACCCCCCCCTTCCCTAAAAATGAGGCGCAGAAAAAGAGGTTAGAAGCGGTAAAACTAGTGACAGGGCCCACAGGCTGGATTTATGATTTATGTAGAAAAAACAAGCTTTAGATTGTTTTTAAGACATTCAAGGCCTGTTTAAAATATACATTAAATGCCATAATAGGTCACCTTTAAAATGAAGGCATCTGATTGTTTTTTTCCCCCCTGCCACTCTTCTGGTCCTCTGACCAATCCGTACCATTCGGTGCGCAAAAAACAGATTGGTCAGAGTTTTTACAGGATTAAAGCTGTCAGAGAGGTCAGATTTTTTTCTATCCTTTTTCTGAACACATTATTCAATGGCTACTCTCAGGATGGAAGGACCATTTCACCCAGTAGAACAATACATTTTTTTGAATACGATTACAGACTATACCTTTAATGAAGGCGGCCAAATCAGAAGGTGGACCTAGCAGAGGGAGGATGAGAAGCAGTGATTCTGGCTACAAGTGCTGGGTGCTCACACTCAGCCACTTCTCTAATATCAACAAGCATATGGAGGAAAGTGTAAACCAACATGCTCCACTCTACATAGACCTTGGGAAAACCCAGATGAAGCGTGATGCAGAGGCAGTTAAACTTCCCCTCCAATGGTTTGAGGAGAACAACCCATTTGACCACAGACGCGACAAAGAGATGCTTGTATCTTTGTCTACAGGATTCACAAGCACAGCAGATGACCCATTCATGGTGGGTGGCTTCTTTACATGGTGAAGTGGGAACAAGGTCAGACTTGGTAGGAGATTGCCAACAGTTACCTAAGCTACCTGCAGCATCTTGGCTGTAACTGTCAAAAGATCATTGTGGTCTTTGATGGCTATAACAGATCGCCAAAAGATCATGACCACATCCGACGTACCAAGAAAACATGCTGTGATCTCCAGATTCGACCGGATCTGATACACTGGACACCAAGAGCAAAGTTCTTGGACAACAGCCATAATAAGAGTGAGCTCATTCACCTCCTCTCTTCAACATTCCAGAAGCTTAGCATCACCGTTGTGCAGAGTGACAATGATGCTGACACTTTAATTGTGAGAGAGGCATTGGCTACTGCTACAGATGGCTCGGTTGAGGTCAGTAACATTTGTGTGTACATGCAAAGTATATTACTTTCATTAGCTATGACTATGAGTTATGCAGCGTCCGCAGTTATGCGGTCGATGTACTGGACCATCATGGTGAAGAAGGAGCTGAGTCGAAAGGCGAAGCTCTCGATTTACCGGTCAATCTACACACCTACCCTCACCTATGGTCATGAACTTTGGGTAGTGACCGAAAGGACAAAATCGCGGATACAAGCGGCTGAGATGAGTTTCCTCCACAGGGTGGCTGGACGCTCCCTTAGAGATGAGTTTCCTCCACAGGGCGGCTGGACGCTCCCTTAGAAATGAGTTTCCTCCCTTAGAGATGAGTTTCCTCCGCAGGGTGGCTGGACGCTCCCTTAGAGATAGGGTGAGGAGTTCGGTCACCCGGGAGGAGCTCGGAGTCGAGCCGCTGCTCCTTCACATTGAGAGGAGTCAGCTGAGGTGGCTTGGGCATCTGTACCGGATCCTCCTGGACGCCTCCCTAGGGAGGTGTTCCAGGCATGT
This sequence comes from Cololabis saira, assembly GCF_033807715.1. Classification (NCBI taxonomy): domain Eukaryota; kingdom Metazoa; phylum Chordata; class Actinopteri; order Beloniformes; family Belonidae; genus Cololabis; species Cololabis saira. The sequence continues at coordinate 48,816,896 of NC_084587.1, forward strand.
CCCCCTCCCTAGGGAGGTGTTCCAGGCATGTCCCTCCTCCCTAGGGAGGAGTTCCAGGCATGTCCCTCTCCCTAGGAAGGAGTTCCAGGCATGTCCCTCCAGGAGGAGACCCTGGGGAAGACCCAGGACACGCTGGAGAGACTATGTCTCTCGGCTGGCCTGGTAACGCCTCGGACTCCCATTGGAAGAGCTGGAGGAAGAAGAGCTGGAGGAAGTGTCTGGGGTAAAGGAAGTCTGGGCATCTCTGTTGAGACTGCTGCCCCCGCGACCTAGGAACGGATAAGCGGCGGACGATGGATGGATAGCTATGACTACTTTAAAAGTGATGGCATTGATGAGGAATACTCAGACATTGACTCATAAAGCATTCCACAAGGGGGATCACTGTTTGCTCTGACTAATGTGAAACGAATTGTAATAAATGCAATCTTATGTAAATGCAAAAAAATGGTGTGGCAGTTTTTCCACTAAGGAATGGTTGTAGTGAAAAACAAATGCTATAAATGAACTCAGAATCCTAAAAAAACCCTAGTTTGACCCCTCACAAGTTAATTAAGGCCAAATTAAGCATTTTCGATTTTTCAAAAATCGGTTATTGGTACCCTGACTTTGTGCAGTTTTTTATGAGGTTTCCCCCAGGAGTTGAATTTCAACTTTTTAGGACATGTTATTAGACACCTTTAGAAACACATTGGTGAAGAGATTTCTTGGTAACGATTTAGTTCCCAGATTTTCAGACACTTCCCTTACTAATACATAACATTCCCACATGCTATATTTTACTGCAGTTTACTGAGTCTTTCTTAGCATTTCATTGTAATGACAACATGCTAATTATTACTAATAAATGACTCACTTATATAAGAAAAAGCACATTGTACAAGTATATTATACAGTAGAGTCTACATTGTGCATGTATGTCTAGGTTTTGTATTTATATTTAATTTTTTTCTTGAAATTATGTTTAGACTCGTGTCACACACTCCTCTTCCGTCCTCAGATGCACTACTGAGATTTCTCAGTCCGTCCTCTGCAAATCCTCCTGTCGCTTCCACATCAGCAGCACATCCCAGCACTGATGCAGCAGCATCAAGCGCTGCTCCTCCTCCAATAGACCCAGCTCACTGGCCATCTCCTCTAACTGATAAGGTACGAACAGAGTTTGTTCACAGTGGTCCATTTAAAATAGAAAACTTAATTTTCCCGAATCAAAAGGATGGACGGCGGTGTCAACAGGATTATTTTTACAGAGTCTTAGTCAATGGTGAAAAAGTCTGAAGAAACTGACTTGTGTACTCTATAAAAGATTATAGCTTTTTTCTAAAAGAGAGTACAAACTGAATAGGGCAGGAATAAAGGACTGGAAACATGCAAGTCACTTGCTCAAGGTACACGAGGATAGCCAGGAGCATAATACTCACATGGCAACAAATAACAGAACACACTGTGACAGAGATCAAAATATCCAAATACTTCTGTCATTTTAGACAGCACTATATCCTCATCCAGATCCTGCATGTCAGTAAACTGATGCAGTCACCCTCCGTGCAGCTCGATGTGGCTGTTGACTTGCTGAAGAAAAACCAGAGATTCCCTCACCAGGTACAGAAATACTGGATGTTCTGATGTACAAACAATAGCAAAGGATGTGTGAAGAGATGAACGTGGAGGCTGAACTCAAACAAAAGGAAACCACATTTTTTAATGTGGTCGTAGACACTGCCATCAACTCACTTGATGAGGGATTTCAGACTCTTGGAGAGGTGAATGACACGTTTGGTGCTCCTCGGTTTCCCCACCTCAGAAGAAGAGGACCTGCTGCAGAAGATTCAAACACTCAGTACTGCTCTGACCCATGACAGCCAGCCTGACGTTGATGGCACAGCACTTGCAAAGGAAATGCAGAATTTCCCACCACTGCCATTAAAACATTGTCAGACCTGGGTTTAAAGGAGGACTCAGATGTAGACGGAGAACGGTAATGACAGGTTTTTATTTGGATATTCTTGAATCTCTCAAGACAGGGTGACAAACAAACAGGCTGTGAAAAACTAGACGTCACCAAAGGGCGCGGTGACAAAACCCCAGGAGAAAGAAACGAAAATAAAAATCACTCCAGAGGAGAAACGCTACACTGATCTAAATACCCTATAATCTCAAAATAAAATACTCTCACGGAGGGAAAAAAAACAAAGCTGACAATAGTAAAAAACTAAGCTACACCAGTCAGGACTATAAAGAAACAAAAAGGCGCTCCAAAAAGGGAGGAAACAAGGAGGAAAAGTGATTTTTTTTTCTATTAATTTCAGCTCATTTTTACCATGTTCCTCTGTATCTTTCTGCCTGCATGATTCGAACAGAGAATCCCATTCAGCTTCAAGTACTGATATTGGTATCACAGGCTTCCTGATTGTTTTAGCTACCTCACTGGGGTCATTTTGACAATAGTGCTGAATACTTCCCATGTTCTCAGTGATGGTTGGACGTGTGGCGGTAGTCGGGGCTGCTAGTTCAGGTCTGACCTGTATCAAAGCATGTGTCGATGAGGGCTTGGAGCCGGTCTGCTTTGAAAGTAGTGATGACAATGGAGGCCTGTGGAGATTTAAGGTGAGTGGTTTACAGTTTGAGAAAGGATCCCAAATCTCATTTATGTCTTGAATATGGTCAACGTGAACACAGATGTTTTTTTTCTTGTAGACATCAATTATAAGCAACAGTCTTGTCTTGTTTTCTGTGTCCAAAGGAGACACTTGAGCCGGAGCGATCCAGCATCTACCGCTCTTTGGTGGTTAATACCTCCAAAGAGATGATGTGTTTCAGTGATTTCCCCATGCCTGAAGATTATCCCAACTATATGCACAATTCCCAGCTGCTGCAGTACTTCAGGCTCTATGCTGAACAGTTTGACCTGCTTAAATACATCAACTTTCAGGTAAGCCTGGTTTCACCATTGATGTCTTTTGTATGAATGATCACAGTTGTTTTTTATTGATGTGTGTGTTTTTGTGAACGTGGACGTGCTCATTTCAGACCCCAGTGAGGAGTGTTACACCAACACCAGACTTCTCTGTGTCCGGTCAGTGGGACATTGTGACGATAAATAAGAAAGGAGAGGAAGAAAGGCACATCTTTGATGCTGTTCTGGTGTGTTCAGGTCACTATACCCATCCAGCCTTACCCTCGTCTGACTTTCAATGTGACGAAATAGATGCAGGGTCAATGTTTAGTGGTTCCTCCTGTTGCTTTAAATGTGTTTCTGAACTCTTTCTCTGCTCTGAGCTGTTACACTATCTGTCTTTCTCCAGGACAGGAGACGTTTTCTGGCAGGTGTCTTCACAGCTGGGAATATAAACAAGGAGACGCCTACAGAGGAAAGAGGGTGGTGGTGGTCGGCATTGGCAACTCTGGAGGAGATATTGCAGGAGAGATTAGTAGATTTGCAGAGAAGGTAAGACGAGTCAGGAACAGGACAGCTCACATGTTGTTTGAGGTTCTGACACAGATGACAACATTGTCCACTATTTTGACTTCATGTTGGACTCGTGTGCAACTGTGATAGAAAGTTCAGCCTTGGCCACTTGATTAAACCCAATCTGCTGAGAGCAGCAAAACAACAGCCAAATGTGCAGACTGGGAGTTGCTCAAAAAAGATTAACACTGACCTTAAACATGTTTTTATCTACTCGAATGGTAAGAATGAATCATCATTTGTGCCTATATAATCAGTATGCTTCCTTTGTTACGTTGTCATTCTGCATCGAGACGCCTGATGTTTGTTCTGACCCTTTTGAATGCAACTGTTTAATTAAATCTACTGAAATCTGGATCCTCTCTCAAGTCGTATTCTTGGCAACTTAGACACTCAGTTTCAGTCCAGTTATAGTTGGAAAACATTAAAGAGCATTTGATGGGTTTTTCCACAATATATTTTTGGTGCATCATAAATCATTATACAGCACAAAAATATGTGGGTTTTTTTCTGTCTGTTGATTTATTCAAAGCCAGTCTTCCTCTCCTCCCTGCCAGACATTTCTCAGCACACGACAAGGGGCGTGGGTGGTTGGCAGGATGGCAGGATGGCCTTCCCCTGGACATGACGGCCCTCAGCAGGTTCAACAGCTTCCTGACAAAGCTGCTGCCCAACACTTTAGTCAACTGGGCAGTAGAGAGAGCACTGAACCACCGATATGACCATGGACTTTATGGATTGAAACCCAGACACAGGTGACATGCAGTAGTTCAATATGAATCTTCCTCTCTGAGTCCAGACCACAGAGGTTCATCATGAACTTCTGTAGACTTCTGCCACACAGTTACAAAACTGTAAAGGTTGAGAGTCATCTCCTACTTTCAGTTACAGAAATAATGCAAATAAATGTAACTGGTAGAGATGCAGCGGTCAGCGTGTGGACTGTTGGTTGTGTGCATGTTTTCTTAGATGTATTTTTATAGATGAAATCATTCTTTTTTTGTTCACAGACTTTTGGACAGAGGACTTTTGATCAATGATGATCTTCCTGGCCGAATCCTTCAGGGAGCTGTAGTCATTAAACCCAACCTGAGAGGGTTTAAGGATGCAGGAGTTGTATTTGAAGATGGCACTGTGGAGGAGAACATTCATGCAGTGATTTTTTGTACTGGTTACCATGGAAACTTCCCTTTTCTGCCTTCAGCCCTGCTTGAAGGACCCTATGACGAACTGACACTGTACAAGTAAGTTCATGGTGGTTAAAATGTCTGATATTTATAATACACTTATTTCTAACATCTAAATGAAGCTCGACATCAGACTACATGAACACTAAACCAGACGATTCGTCCCAAAACGGTTTATCCACGTCCACACTGGCAGTTAAGCTTTCCCCTGGAAAAGATCTTTGTCCACTTCGTCCACCGCAGTAACTGCATGACGAAGTTTGACATCAGGGTTAAGAATCAGGCAAAATAAGGGAAAGATCATTCGTCACCCAGAAGAACAAATCGTGAAGCTAATTGGTGCAACTATGTCAGCATGGTTCTGTTCATCCACATTGACCACAACAACTGTGTTTACAAACTGAAACTGTGTCTAGATACATTTTCTTTCCATTTTTAAGGCCAAAATCAGAATATTTTGGGTAACAGATAAATAAAATAAAAAGAAATCTCAGTTTTAAATGAACATGGAGTGTTGTGAACAGAGTCTTCGATTATCCCACAGTTATCTTATTTGTATTTAGGCCCATTTAAGGACCTGATTCATTATGTGTCTATTGTTACATTGATGGATATGAGTGTCTTATAATCCAGGAGACTGTTTCCTCCGTCTCTGCAACCCCCCACACTGGCCATCACGGGTCTTTTCCAAGTAAAAGGTCCAATCATGCCTGTAGTGCAGATGCAGGCACGCTGGGCTGTTCAGGTCTTTTCAGGTAAACTCATTAACAGACAAAGATGTTCATGGGAATAAAGAAGTTGCATCAGCAGATGCGTTGTTTTTTTTCTAGGTTTGAGCCATCTTCCACCTGAGAATATAATGCTGGAAATCATCGAGTCTGACAGAAGGAGAAACATGCAAAGGTAGAAATCCTCTTCAACCTTCAACCAAGTCAAAGTGTTTCTTTTCAACATGTGAAAATCCCTATTCCCTCAGTTACCCTGCCCACGACAGGCTGTTCTGCAAGTGGATTTCATATCATACCTGGACTTCATGGCTGAGGAGGTCAGCCCCCTTCAACACTGTTACATTTCACCACATTTGTGAAGTGTGTTGATTTCAAAACCTTCATGTAACGCTTGAAATTACAGGTGGGTGTTCAACCAAAGCTGCTGAGGCTGCTCCTGAGAGATCCTGTGCTCTTGGTGAAGATCTTCTTTGGTCCCTGCACTCCATGTCAGTATCGTCTAAGCGGGCCTGGTCGGTGGGCAGGAGCTCGGAGCGCCATCCTAACACAGTGGGAGAGAGTCACTCGGCCTTTCAGAACCAGACTGGTACCAGAAGCAGAGACGAGCACATCTGTCCTGTGTTCCCCCTGGTTGATCACATTCGGAGGAGCATTGATGATGGCTGCGCTTCTGTCGGAAAAGATTATCCAGTGCTGCAACATGCAAAGCAGCTTCTGGACAGCAGCAAGATTTTCCAGAGACTTGTGACAAACTGATTTACAGAATTGACTTAAAAAATACACAAACCCACCACCTTTTACTGGATTTATTCTCTCTAAACCTTCTCAGTGACATCACACTTTCTGTCACTATTTTATTATTGAATTGAAAGACCAAGACGATACTTGCTGAAAGGAGTTTACTGCTTCATCAAATGTCAGTCAGGTGACCACAATACAATCTAACTCATATTTTGGGACTATATTTCTGATTTCCAGCAATTATTATGACACAGGGAATCAAACATTTGCAGCATTTCATAGGGAAATATCAGATATAGTTTTATACCAAGATGTGCAGAGCAGAAATGATATAATTGACCCAAGTTACTTATTTCTGATTCATTGTAAACTCATTACTTGTGATGTCCAGGGCAGGAATCTGCTTCTCTTAAACCTAAATGAAATGAAATCAAAGTCAGTTTTATTTCAAACATCTTTACAGGTGAGTCTCCTTCAACAAAGTTAAATCTGTGCTTGTTTCTGAGGGATGTCTCATTCAATACTGACTTCATGCAGTTATTTTGTTCATGATTTTATTTTGTGTACAGTTAACTGATGTGTCTCTGTGGTTGATGCTGCATGATTGCTCAACTGATAAATCCGCCTACAATAAGATTATTGCTGTGTTTTCTAATTGTATCTTATTAAAGAGACTTTAAAATGGAAACATGATGATGTGACTCACGTGACTTCCTTCCTGGTTGCTTTTATTCAAATACCATTGAATAAAATTCATCTTCACAGGCTATGGTTTTGCATCAAATGAAATGACATCAATACTCCACACCCGTGTGGTTTTAAACGGATGAAGGACAAAAGCCTTCAGGTCAGCACCGATAATAACTGAAAAGTCCTGCAGGTCACAAAAAGTCTGAAATAGATAAAGAGACAAATATCTTATGTCTTGGTGGCGGCCCGCGGAGAAACAACAATTGCACACAGAACATTTATTCAAAAGTCGTGAACTGACAAAATATGGTAAACTAAATGAATCACCTCATCCAGTTGCGCACACAGGCGCTCCAGGGTTTGCCTTTATTACCCAGCGCACATCGCTGTGAAGCAGCAGCATCCTCTCCTGTTTTTAAATCTCTTTTAAATACACTCTTTCATTCATTGGCTTTTAACCCACGGGGATCTGTATGGATCTTGTATGGCTCCTTAAAGTGTTTCTGTGTCTTTTTAAACTCATTGTTGTTAACATACTTTTGGCCTAGTCTGACTCAGCCACAAGTTGACGTTAAAGACGACGCTGAGTGCTTCATGTACCCCTGATAAAAATGAATAACACGAATCTCTTTATCCGTGACGCCCTGCAGCTCTCCACTGAGCCTGGCGCACAGGACACTATAATATATATTATATATATTTATTTATATATTATATAACTATAGTCAATTTATATGTATATATATATATATATATATATATATATATATATATATATATATATATATATATATATATATATATATACACATACATACATACATACATATACATACATACATACACATACATACAAACAACGTTGAACTTGTACTTGTATTGAACTTGAAAATACTGAAGAAAACAGAAAAAACAAGTTGCCTCAAGATGAAATAGATAAATTATACAACATGTACTGTAATTCCTATAATAGAGAATAAATTAAAACACAAAAAGGAATTAAATTACATTCATTTATTTGACATATTTTCAGTTTATTTGCATATGGATTTCCTTCAAGTTAAACATTTACATTTTCTTTTAATTTGTCATTTCCACTCATGTTTCTCTGTTATTCGCTGACGGATCATACAGATGTGCGAGGCTAGCCAACTCAGTTAGGAGAGGAACAAGAATGCTTTTTTAAAATGATTAGATTATAATAGGGTAAAAACTAATGCTGGAGGAGCAGGATGGAGATGTGTGGCACTGGGGCACAAAAGATGCTGCTAGATGTCAGGCTGTTTACCCTTTCACTTAGCTTTCTCTCACAAAGTTACTTTTCATTCAACTTACTTTGAATGAAAAGTAATATGTATATAATAATCAAAGTTTAGTTTAGTTGCACATAAAACAGAACCTGTATAAACAGTAAAAACAATGGTCAAATGAAGCATTGTGCAGGAGAGGTGGAAGCCAAAAAGGCTTATGAAAATGCCTTCCCTTTATAAACAAACATAACATCAATTAAAGCTGCAAGCAGCGATGAACGGGCCCTCGCACTCACGGCCACCGCCCCCATAAGCATATCAGAAATGACACCACCCACGACTTCCTATGTCAAACCATTGAAAAGTTATAGCAGAAAAAAGGGACAACCAATCAGAAGAAGGGGCGGGGCTAATTCAGGCCAATGAAGGTCAAGGACTCCATACAGAATCTGATGACACCACCCACGACTCTCTATGTCAAACCATTCAAAAGTTATAGCAGAAAATCGGGACAACCAATCCGAAGAAGGGGCGGGGCTAATTTTCACCAATTATGGTCAAGGACTCAATACCGAGTCCCATGACACCACCCACGACTCTTTATGTCAAACCATTCAAAAGTTATGGCAGAGAAAAGTATTCTAGGGGGCGCTGTTGAGCCGTTAGGCCACGCCCATTAATGCAAACCATGAAATATCAAATTTATCGCCCGGCCTGCCTTGCATGCAAAATTTGGTGCCTTTTGGGGAACTATCAAATATGGACAAATCAGATGAAGGGGGGGTGCGTTTGTTGGCGTCTAGCGTCGCCACGGTAACACTTTTGAAAGAGAAAAGTAATGCGCGTAGTCGCAGGATGGAGACGCATATTTTGATGTATAACACATCTGGGTGCACGTTACGGTTCGGGCCGTATTAATTCTCGAAGGAATGGCATATATTGCTCCAAAATTACGTGATTAATTCAGAATGTTCAAAATGGCCGACTTCCTGTTCGGTTTTGGCCTTGGCGCCAAGATACTTTTCTTTAAGTTGCGACATGATACAGGTGTGTACCGATTTTCGTTCATGTACGTCAAACCGTATTATGGGGTTTGAGGCGCAAAGTTTTTTCTGCCTGAACCAATCAGATGAAGGGTGGGCGCGCGTTTTGGCGTCTAGCGTCGTCACGGTAACGCTTTTGAAAGAGAAAAGTAATGCGTGGTGTCGGAGGATGGAGACGCACATTTTGATGTATAACACACCTGGGTGCTCATTACGGTTCGGGCCGTATTAACTGCCGAAGGAATGGCATGAATTTCGCCAAAATGACACGATTAATTCAAAATGGCCGACATCCTGTTCGGTTTCGGGCATGACTCCAAGAGACTTTTCTTTAAGTTGTGCCATGATACAGGTGTGTACTGATTTTCGTGCATGTACGTCAAACCGTATTGTGGGGCTTGAGGCACAAAGTTTTCCGGGGGGCGCTGTTGAGCCATTTTGCCACGCCCATTAATGCAAACCATAAAATATTGTAATAATTATTCGTTTATTAGATTATATATTTTCACTGATAATATAAAGCTGCCACCACCTTTATTAAACCGGTGTGGTCCGGTATAAGAGGCAAGAGGATGTTTATCAACCACACAAATACACAGGGATAGGATACAAAATAATCTTTATTAGAAAATATATCTTTGTTTAAAAATGGCAATATGACCCCTGCAACAGGCTGAGAACTAGAGGCTAACAGCTATGGCACACCAATGGCCACCCTACAACCCTGCCACACGAAATGCAAGTCCACAAACCCAGACGAGGCCGGCACACGGTCAAAGAGTCACTGCACACTATAAAACCAAATAGCTGACACAGCAAACTAATAAAACTCAGTGCTAAAACTGCACAGCAAACCACAGGGACCACTCCAAACTATAAGCAGGTCAAAACCACTCCACACCACTAGGGGGAGGCAGGGGGCCCGGGGGCCTTCAGCGTCGCCTCTAAATGAGCCCCTGACAAAGGATCAATTACCCTGGAATATGCGTTAAAACATTATGCTCCAGTTCATATAGGGAAATGAACGGGCATCAAATCACTCAAATACATAGACATGAAAGGAAAAAATATGAAGGACACAACAAATAACGGACAATGTATACGGTATTTGAGTTTAACTTATCTCGCCCGATCTGGCGACGACACCCCCCCACGGGGTGTCAGCATGGAGTTACCCGTGAAGCGTCACGGACCAAACTCACTGCGGCCAGGTTAGTGACAACCGGCAGCAGTTTGTGGCAGGGAAGCCTCAGTAAGGAGAAGGCATGGGCACCTACTACACCCCGGTCCCTCACTATCTAAAGGAGGCATCCAGCCTCCCCTCCTCACTCAGAAAAGGCTCTCTCCCCTATCCAGCTGTCTTCGCGGCCGGCAACAATAAAAGCTGCGATCCGCACCCTCCCAGCCCGGTGCCGCAGCTTCGAACAGAAACTGAAGTATTCCCCACCCTCCGTCCAGTCATTCACAGACCTCTTTTATTCCTCTCCTAGCTGACACAGGTGCAAGTGATTCACAATCAGGTACTGGAACTCCTCCCTGCAGCATCCACACCGGCAGGCACAGAGACCCTCCTGACATTTCATTACACTCCTCCCTCCCCTAACGGAGAGAACTCGCCCTCGAGTTAACACGCCACATCGTAGTCTTTTAACCACCCAGGTGCCTTCCGTTCACGCACCGGGCGTCCCCCCCGTGCGCGTCCAGGCGAACAGCTCCCCCCCTCTGGCGGGAGCAAGTGCTGACTGCACTGTTCCTCTGGGGTCACACTGGCATCCCGTGGTGCAGCAAGTGTCGCACAATCAGATGGCAATGGCCACCCCTGACGAACATCAGCAGGGCCCCTCTTTGCAGAATCAGGTGGTGATGACGGCCGCTGCCGACGAGCATCAGCCGGACCCCTCCCAGCAGAATCAGGCGGTGATGATGGCCGCTGCAGGCGAGCGTCAGAAGGACCCCTCCCAGCAGAATCAGGCGGTGAATATGGCCGCTGCAGGCGAGCGTCAGAAGGACCCCTCCCAGCAGGATCAGGCGGTGATGATGGCCGCTGCAGGCGAGCGTCAGAAGGACCCCTCCCAGCAGGATCAAGCGATGATGGCGGCCGCTGCAGGCGAGCATCAGCAGGACTCCCTTCCGCCAGACCACTCTCCATCTGAACCGGGCCTGATTCCCCATCATCCTGGGTTGATGGCAGCGCTACAGAGGAAGCCAGATAAGGTTTAAGACGGTTAAAATGTACTACAGTCTCTGGCCCTCCCCCTACTGGTGCCACTCGGTACAACACTTCTGTGACCCTCTCTATTATTTTGTAAGGGCCTTTAAACCGTCTCTGAAGCTTGGGGCACAATCCTCTCTTCCTTGCTTTGTTTAGCACCCACACAAGTTCCCCGTCAGAGTAATACTGAAAGTTCACTCTGACATCAAAATTGGTCTTTTGTTGGCTAGAAGCTTTGGCCTGATGCTTCTTCACTGCCTCCACTACAGTGGATAATGTCTCCACTAATTTGCCAACATACTCGCTAACTGAAGGGAACCCCTCTCCAGCCCCCACATCAAGCATTATGTCCACTGGGAGAACCATCTCTCGTCCGAACAACACCTTATAGGGGGTGAAACCTATACTGGCATGCACACTGCTGCGATATGCCATCATTACGTATGGTATAAGAATGTCCCAGTTAGACTGATTCTCCTCGACAAACAGTGATAACATAGACAGCAATGTGCGATTAAATCGTTCAATGAGACCATCTGACTGTGGGTGGTATGGGGAAGTCCTTGTTTTGTGGATATTTAGGAGCTGACACATTTCTCTAAACAGAGTTGACTCAAAATTCCGCCCCTGGTCTGAATGGATGCTACGTGGAGCCCCAAATCTACAAACCCATTCTTCCACTAACACCTTAGCAATAGTCTTAGCCTCCTGGTTTGGCAGAGGAAATGCTTCTGTCCACTTGGAGAAGTAGTCCCCTATAACCACAATATACTTATTTTTACTGGCTGTCTCTGGCAGAGGGCCTAGAATGTCGAGCGCTACTCTCTCATGTGGTCGGGAGACACCTGATGTCTGAAGGGGAGCACAAGGGGGACGACCCTGAACCTTCCGGGAGGCGCAATCTACACATTGCCTACACCACAGCTTCACATCCCCGAACCACCCCAACCAATAGAAGCGATCCTTCACCTTCCCCTGCAGCTTCTGTACCCCTAAGTGGCCACCAGTGGGGGAATCATGCAACTGCGCCAAAACTTTGGGGATCAAAGCCTGGGGGAGGACAACCTGCACCTGAGATGCAGCATCTGAATTTGCAGGAGGCACCCTCACCAACCGTGAATCTCTCATCTGCAATTGCGACCACACAGTAGCGTATTTTTGTAGTGCTGGATCTTCAGGAAGGTCCAGCCCCCTTTTTTTGTTAGAGATCAACTGCTGTAATTCTGTGTCCTCATTCTGGGCCTTCACCATTTCATCTTCGACACATTCCTGACTGGCCTGTATTCTGGGCCTCCCCTCCTGCACAGCACACACACTTGGGCCTGGGAGGGGCTGTCCCGCAGCTTCAGTCTGACTAGACTCTGGGCCTGAGCTTCCAAATGCAGGCAGCCTAGAGAGGGCATCTGCATTAGCATGTGCTTTCCCTGGCCTGTGTATGATCTTATATTGGAAACTGGCCAACTGCTCCACCCACCTAGCCAACTGTCCCTCCAAGCCCTGAAAGTTATGCAGCCACCTGAGTGAGTTATGGTCAGTACGCAGTATAAACTCTTTCCCCAGCAAATAATGCTTGAAGTACTTCATAAAAGTCACCATACTTAACAGCTCCTTTTTAGTGGTGGCGTACTTCCTTTCTTGCTTCGTCAAAGCTCTACTTGCGTATGCTACCACATGCTCGACACCATTACTCTCCTGCGACAGAACTGCACCAATGCCTGCATCACTGGCATCTGTATCCAAAAGAAAAGGTTTTGCAGGGTCTGGATAGGCAAGCACTGGGGCAGAAATTAAACTGGTCTTCAGCTGTTCAAACGCGTTCTGACAGACTTCTGACCACTTAAAACGTCTGCCCTTCTCAGTCAGCTGGTGTAGGGGGCGGGCTATCTCTGCGAACCCCTTCATGAAACGTCTGTAATATGAAGCTAGCCCTACAAAGCTTCTTACCTCCGTTTGGTTTTTAGGCACAGGCCACTCTTTCACCACCTGTATTTTGGCTGGATCTGCACTCACCCCTTCTGCTGAAATGATATGGCCAAGGTATTGCACTTGAGTCGCAAACAAGTTACACTTGGAGGGTTTCACTTTAAGGTTGGCCTGGCGCAGCTTACACAACACTTCATCTAAGCGTAACAAATGCTCCCGGAATGTGCGACCAAACACAATGATGTCATCGAGGTAGACCAAGCACGTGGTCCACTGCAAGTCGGCCAAAACTACATCCATGAGCCTCTGAAAAGTGCTTGGTGCATTGCACAGGCCAAAACTCAGCACATTGAATTCAAACAGTCCCTGCCGCGTTACAAATGCTGACTTATGCTTGTCTTTAGGATCGATTTCAACCTGCCAATACCCACTGGCGAGGTCAAGCGTTGAAAACCAACAAGCTTTATGTAAGCTGTCGAGAGCATCGTCAATTCTGGGGAGGGGATAAGCATCCTTCCTGGTGAAATCATTAAGCTTACGATAGTCAACGCAGAAACGCAGGCTCCCATCCCGCTTTCTCACAAGGACCACCGGGGCGGCCCAAGGGCTACATGATGGCTGAATGATACCACTTGCCTGCATCTGTTTTATGTGTTCTGCACACTCCTCCTGTAAATGGAGGGGAACACGACGTGGATGTAATTTAACAGGATTCGCAGTGCCAGTATCAATCTTATGTCTTGCAAGGGGGGTCCTCCCTAGATCTGTATCTCCTGTACTAAAGACTGGCAAATGTTTGTACAACAGATCACAGATAGCTTGCTGCTCTGAAGTCCCCAACCCCTTCCGGTCTAGCCCCAACTGTTTCACAAGGGAATCTACTGTCCAGGAAGGCATGAAGTCTTCCCTCCTATTAATCCCTTCAGCCTCCCCCAAGCCTCCTCCCACCTCAATATCTGTATGCAGGGTACCGACTCTCATGCCCTTCCGCAACACTAGCTGCTCATCAGTGACATTAATCACACGAATTGGGACAACACCTTGTTCAACTTGGCAAATTACCCGGGCCACCATAACACTACAGTGATCAGACAATGATGTTGAGGGTTCCAATATACCTTCCACACACTCACCAAGTGGGCTTGTGACCACGCCAGGGAGTAAAGCTTCACTTCGGGGTGGAACTGCGGTGTCGGATTTTATCACGACAGTACGTGGTTTTGCATAATCATCTTGGAACAACAAAGGTAACGTTTTCCCCATCACCCGAAAAACCCTTTCCTTGTAGTCAATCACCGCCCCATACTTGGACAAAAAATCAAAGCCCAGCAGGATATCAGAGGAGGGAATATCAGCAACGAGGAACTCTGCTACTAGTGCTAGGGAGTCGAACTGGCAAACTGACTGCCACACTCCTGATATGCACATACCCCCCCCGTTAGCAGCCGATACATTCCCCGGGTACTCAGTCAGCTCACATCCCCCCCTGGTAATTGACATCCACAGCTTCTTCGGGATTACTGATCGATCAGCTCCACTGTCTACCAACACCTGGAGGTCAAACCCCCCCACTCTGGCAGCTACATGGCTGCCCTTTCTCTTGGTTGAGGCCACAGTCCGCGTCAAAAGTGAGGGGGCGGGCAGTTGGCCCGCTGTACCCACCCCCTCTAGTTTCCCTGCACATATGGACAGTCATGGCGGAGGTGTCGGTCACACCCACACTCCCAACACACTCGAGAACGGTTATGGGCTCTACGCCCAAAAGTACCTCCTGAACCACGCCCAGTGTCAAGAACGGGACACCTGGGAGAAGTAGAGGAGGAAGTGGATGGGGCCACAAGAACAGGGTGCCTGGGAAAGCTAGAAGAGGCAGTGGGTGGAGCCACTGTGCTAGAGGGAGTCTGCCGCACCTGTACTACAGACTGCATGGCTTTGACCTCCTGACGCAGCCCTTCTACTGCGCCCAATAAGGCCTCAAAACGATCGTCAGTCTCATTGGTGCTTTTTACTTCCCTTACTCTTGCATCAGGAACGGAGTGGGCTTGTTCCAAATTTCTAAGGAGCTCCATCTCAGCAGCTAAGTGGATTGCAGCCTCTAACGTCTTGGGCTTTGCAGCACGGAGGCTAATACGGAAGTCCCCAGTGCTAAAATGGGTCACAAACTGGTCTCTGGCCAACAGGTCTCGAGTGTGATCATCCACGGAGGAATAAGCTTTTGCCACTAGCCTACGCAGAGCATTTCCAAACTCCTGGGCAGTCTCATTTGGGGACCGCCTCCTCTCCACAAAAGCAACCCTACTCCACTCATCACTATGGCAGGGCTCAAAACAAGTAGTCAGAGCTGCTTTTAAGCGGGCATAATTAGCTTTTGCTTCAGCAGAAACACCATTATACATGTCACGCGCATGCCCGGACACCAACAATGCCATAAATTTCAGTTTGACAGGTTCGTCCCATCCATTAACACTAGCGGCTAGCTCAAATTGCTCCACCCAATCAGACCATTCTCGGCCCACCCCAGAAAAAACTTCAGGCATGAACACAGGACGGGGGATTACACTAGCTGGAAAGGGCGCTAGCGGAGCAGCCATGCTGCTAGAAGGGTTATTTCCACTTGCATTCATTTCTCCTAATCCTGAGTGTGATAAATCATTCTCCGCCTCCGACATATTTAGTTCTTGATCCCACCGCTGCCACCAGTGTAATAATTATTCGTTTATTAGATTATATATTTTCACTGATAATATAAAGCTGCCACCACCTTTATTAAACCGGTGTGGTCCGGTATAAGAGGCAAGAGGATGTTTATCAACCACACAAATACACAGGGATAGGATACAAAATAATCTTTATTAGAAAATATATCTTTGTTTAAAAATGGCAATATGACCCCTGCAACAGGCTGAGAACTAGAGGCTAACAGCTATGGCACACCAATGGCCACCCTACAACCCTGCCACACGAAATGCAAGTCCACAAACCCAGACGAGGCCGGCACACGGTCAAAGAGTCACTGCACACTATAAAACCAAATAGCTGACACAGCAAACTAATAAAACTCAGTGCTAAAACTGCACAGCAAACCACAGGGACCACTCCAAACTATAAGCAGGTCAAAACCACTCCACACCACTAGGGGGAGGCAGGGGGCCCGGGGGCCTTCAGCGTCGCCTCTAAATGAGCCCCTGACAAAGGATCAATTACCCTGGAATATGCGTTAAAACATTATGCTCCAGTTCATATAGGGAAATGAACGGGCATCAAATCACTCAAATACATAGACATGAAAGGAAAAAATATGAAGGACACAACAAATAACGGACAATGTATACGGTATTTGAGTTTAACTTATCTCGCCCGATCTGGCGACGACACCCCCCCACGGGGTGTCAGCATGGAGTTACCCGTGAAGCGTCACGGACCAAACTCACTGCGGCCAGGTTAGTGACAACCGGCAGCAGTTTGTGGCAGGGAAGCCTCAGTAAGGAGAAGGCATGGGCACCTACTACACCCCGGTCCCTCACTATCTAAAGGAGGCATCCAGCCTCCCCTCCTCACTCAGAAAAGGCTCTCTCCCCTATCCAGCTGTCTTCGCGGCCGGCAACAATAAAAGCTGCGATCCGCACCCTCCCAGCCCGGTGCCGCAGCTTCGAACAGAAACTGAAGTATTCCCCACCCTCCGTCCAGTCATTCACAGACCTCTTTTATTCCTCTCCTAGCTGACACAGGTGCAAGTGATTCACAATCAGGTACTGGAACTCCTCCCTGCAGCATCCACACCGGCAGGCACAGAGACCCTCCTGACATTTCATTACAATATCAAATTTTTCGCCAGGCCTGGTTTGCGTGCAAAATTTGGTGACTTTTTGGGCACGTTTAGGGGGGCAAAAAGGCCCTCCTTTTGTCAGAACAATAAGAAGAAGAAGAAGAAGAAGAAGAAGAAGAAGAAGAAGAAGAATTCCTACAGATACAATAGGGCCTTCGCACTGCAAGTGCTCGGGCCCTAATAACAACAGCAGTAACAGCAGCAGTAGTAGTGTGGCACATAGGATATTTATATATATAATTCCTGCTCACTTAAATATGTTATTTCAGTCGTCGTTAACACTGGGACCAGTAAAACACACTGACGATCAGCCGACTCACATTTACGTTGTTATTGATTCTTTCAGGTGGGTAAATGTTACATAAGCGTTACTACAGTTGGTCAATATTGTTAGCTTTTTATTTAGTGTACTGTCGCATTCTAAGGTGTATTTTGTCAGCGGTATTTGTGCTAGTTTGGTTTATAAACCGGGACGAGTCGGCAGCAGCTCGCCGGTTACGGTGAGTTGGTTGTGTCAAATTAATGTTAAAACTGTCAATCGGAGTCGGATGTAACGTTTGTCTGACTCAACTGATACATATATATGAGTACGATATCATTTTAGAGTGTTTTGTTGTTCATATTTTCTGTGTTTTATTGATTTTCTCCTAACGGTTATTAATTCTCCGCCAGCTGATTAGCAGCGCTGTAGTTTACCGTTGCCATGGCAACCAGGCAGCGCGCACGCTGTAACACGTCACATGTAACAAGAGATAAATGGGAGAGATTATATTATTGATGTAATTGTTCTGTGACTAAAGGAATAAGGGAATAATATAATATATATACATAATAATAATAATAATAATAATAATAATAATAATAATAATAATAATAATAATAATAATAATAGTAGAAAAGGGCTTGGATCTCGCGTATGGAGTTTTTTTTTTTCTCGGCGTGCGGAGTTTGACTGATTAAAAAAGAAAAGAAAAGATGAATAACTTTAACGGGTTACATATAAAGATGTGTTGATAGGCTGTCAGTTTTATCAACCGAGTTCGTCTACAATGGAATGAGAGGAAAGCAGCTCTGGCTCAACCAAACCAACAGCAGCCAATCAGAAGTGGAGCTGGGCGGGTCTTTGATCCAGCAGAGCAGAGCGCTGTTTCAACCTGCCGGAACACCAACACTTGTATCACCGACTTCAACATGGAGGAAACATTCATGAAGCTGTACAGGAGGATTTGGCCGATAAAAGACTGAAAATGAACTGGCGCTGGGCATGGATGGAAGAAGTGGGTGGAGACGGCAGGTGTTTCGGTAGCTGGTGCCAGAAGAGAGCCAGGTGCTTTTGCAGCTCTGCTCTAAAAAGATACCGTCCGCCAGTAAAAGCTGGACCTCCATGAAGGAGATGCCGCTCATAGAGCTGCTGTCTCTTCAGCCACAGCTGATGTACCGGTGTTCTGACCATTTCTGATACCTGCCGAGAAATGATACTTTGTGGTTCTGCGCATGCGCACAGTCGATTTTCAGTTGGATTGCCACGCTAAATTGATAATATGGGATGTTGAGTATTTGATCCTTCAAAATACACTACCCATGACATGAATTGCATTACACTTTGTGAACATTATAGGTCCTTGTCGCTTGGCTTTTTCTTTCTCTTTATCGTATAATGTTCACAAAGTGTAATGCAATTCATGTCATGGGTAGTGTATTTTGAAGGATCAAATACTCAACATCCCATATAATCAATTTTAAATCTATATTTCAGGGGTAGCATAATTTGATAGTCCAGTAACATCCTATCAAATAATGCTCCCGTCACTTAATGCATTCAGGTAAAATACTAATCACCTCAGTGCCATTGCAGGATGAATGTCAGCATACTTATACCTCAATGTATCCATTTTAAATCAATATACCTCAATTTATCCATTTTAAATCAATATTTCAGGGATAGCATAATTTCATAGTTTTGATATTTTATATTATTGTAAGGCTGGTGTAGAGTTAAGCCTTACTTGATTAAATTACTCCTTTTTCGGGTCGTGAGTAAGTGAAAAAGAACGGGGACAATCTAAAACATCACAACAGGTATGCTGACTAGTGTAACTATAGTCCCTGATTTACATCAGAATATACAAAATATATTTATAAAATAATGAACCATGAATTACCAAAATAAACTTAACAAAAATAAATCTCCTCTTACATTATTATTATTATTATTATTATTATTATTATTATTATTATTATTATTATTATTATTAATATTATTATTATTATTATTATTTTATATATGTTTTGATATTCTTTTCTATATATTTTGATATTCTTACAGTCGAGGTTTGCAGACAGATCGGGATCCGAGCCAGGGTGATGGACCGGGATGAGAACCAGAACCAGATCCAGGACCGGGATCAGAACCAGAACCAGGATCAGATCCAGGACCGGGATCAGAACCAGAACCAGGACTCGGAGATGGACCGGGATCCGAGCCAGGACTCCGGATCCAGCAGCAGGACTAAAGCGGCCGCTGCCGGTCTGCAGGTCAGAGTTCAGGTCCACGAACCCGCTCCTTCTCGGTCCGTCTGTCTCCTGCTGACGAACCAAACCAAAATCGTAAAGACGTGGCATGGAGAACATTTGCATCAGTGCGATAGGAGTAAAACGATTCTAAAAAACACCATTCTAAAACAGTGACAGAGACACCACCAGAATAGGTCTATTTAATAAAATGTGATGATCTACTGTAGGGCTGGGGATCGATTAAAATGTCAAGAATCAATTCGATTCCGATTCTTAAGATTCAGAATCGATTATCAAGATTTGATTCGATCCGATTCGATTCCGATATTGATTTGGGTTAGTGTTATTAAAACTGCTTTTTGACTTGTTGCATGAATTCTATGACTGTAGTTCTGCAAAATATTACTACTAGTATTATATTGAGATTCAACAGCAAGTATTGCAGCTAATGATGCTGTAAGGACCAATCAGCTCCCAGAATGCTGATAGAACTGAAACAGAAACATCGTGGGGCAGAATTACCAAACAGATCCAGGGAGGAAACAGAGACGGATGAAATCTGTTTGTTTTTTTTCCCACATTCCGTTTTTATTTGTTCCATTTTCGGTCTATTTTGGTTTTTACTTTTTGAGCATTTGGTTTTTATCATTTTTTGCAAATGTAACCCCAAGACAGTATATAAAGTAATGAAATATAGACAATTTATGCAATTATAACTGAACACTTTAATGTTTTCATACCTTTAAACATATTTAAAGGCAAAAACATGGCACTAGTTATTCTCGTGTCCAACAAAACATTCCTTTTTTGGGGATAAAAAAAAAAATAACCAAAAGTTGTAATGTAATGATGAAAAAAAAAAATCTTTAGACATATGAATTGATTTTTAGGAAATAAAGGAGCTGTATGTAAGAGCAATAATAAAACGAATCATAAAATGACCCCGGTATGTCAACAGACATTTAAAAATCATGTTCATTTCAAATACTTATGTCACTGACAACAGCACTCAAGCCAGGATATTCCAGTTTAAAAAGAGGAGTTGCAGCCCTCAACTGATGTTTATGTTGTCATTTTTTGTTTTGGCCTGAAGCTCCACCCTCCACCTATCTCCCAATCACCAAGTCAGTATTGTTTCTGAAGCTCCACCCTCCACCTATCTCCCAATCACCAAGTCAGTATTGTTTCTGAAGCTCCACCCTCCACCTATCTCCCAATCACCAAGTCAGTATTGTTTCTGAAGCTCCACCCTCCACCTATCTCCCAATCACCAAGTCAGTATTGTTTCTGAAGCTCCACCCTCCACCTATCTCCCAATCACCAAGTCAGTATTGTTTCTGAAGCTCCACCCTCCACCTATCTCCCAATCACCAAGTCAGTATTGTTTCTGAAGCTCCACCCTCCACCTATCTCCCAATCACCAAGTCAGTATTGTTTCTGAAGCTCCACCCTCCACCTATCTCCCAATCACCAAGTCAGTATTGTTTCTGAAGCTCCACCCTCCACCTATCTCCCAATCACCAAGTCAGTATTGTTTCTGAAGCTCCACCCTCCACCTATCTCCCAATCACCAAGTCAGTATTGTTTCGGCATCCGGGTTGCCAGCTCGGCTCTAATTATCGCAGCCATGGCAGCCTATGTTCCTGCTGCATTCTGCAGCCTACCTGGCAACCTCTGGTCGGGGGGAGGAGGGGGAGGGCAGTACTGGCGTTGAGGGGGTATGAGGGGGGATGGCATCCCCCCTGAAATAAAAACGGTCCAAATCATCCCCCTGTAAAACTGCCATCCCCCCTTTCCATCCCTTATGTCATTTCATCAATTTTTTTATTTTATTTTATTTAACCTTTGTTTAACCAGGAAGTCCCATTGAGATACGAGATCTCTTTTGCAAGGGAGACCTGGCCAAGACAACAGCAGCAATAAAATACACAATACAACATACATCACTCAAAAACCACATCAAACCATCATCCATTCTACAGATAACAACTACATTCTTCAAGTAAATTGTTTCTTAATAAATATTTAAATTCGCCAAGCGAAACCAGGGTGCTTAAGCGAGTGAGGTCTTGTAAACCATTCCATGCCGATGGAGCAAAGTGAGAAAATGCAGTCTTACCTAATTCAGTGAGTGCTCTGGGAGTTTTTAAAAGTAGCCATCTAGTGGATCTGGTATTGTAGCTGCTAGAGGCTCGACAAATGAGACTACAAAGGTAAGGAGGAAGCTTACCCAAGATGGTTTTATAAATGAAGATATACATGTGTGTTTTCCTCCTTGAATAGAGGGAGGTCCATCCTACCATTTGGTAAAGTACACAATGGTGAGTAAGCCATTTGGCATTGGTAATGAAGCGTAGGGAAGAATGGTAAACACTGTCTAGCTTCTTTAGCAATGAGGAGGCAGCATGCATATATACTATGTCACCATAGTCAATAATGCTTAAAATTGTAGCTTGAATAAGTTTCTTTCTAGCCTCAGTAGTAAAACATTGTTTGTTGCGAAATAAAAAACCCAACTTTAATTTAAGTTTCCTTGTGAGGTTTTCAATGTGTTCTCTAAATGACAGCTTTTCATCCAACCATAGCCCAAGATATTTATATGATGAAACCTTTTCTATGACTGCTCCCTTTAAGGTAATAATATGCATATAGTCCATTGGTGTTGATCGAGCCCTTGTGAATGTCATAAGTTTGGTTTTCTTATCATTTAGGACAAGTTTTAAATCAAGAAGGGAGGTCTGTAAGCATTTAAAAGCAGCTTGGAGATCCTCCATCACCTGTGTAGGGGAGGATGCACGCGAGTATAAAACTGTATCGTCTGCATAAAGATGCAGTTTGGCTGTATGGATTCCATTTTGTAGATCATTTATAAAAATAGAAAATAAAACTGGTGCTAAAATGGACCCTTGGGGAACACCTTTGTTAATTTCTAAAAAACCTGATTTATAATTTTCTGCCACTACACATTGTGTTCTCTCTGACAGATAATTTCTGAACCAGTTAACCACTTCCTGTCCAAGACCAATCCTGCCCAGTCTATACAGTAATACCTCATGATCTACAGAGTCAAAAGCTTTTGCCAAATCAATAAACAGTGCTGCACAATGCTGTTTCTTGTCAAGTGTATTGATTATGTCATTAGTCACTAGCATGGCTGCAGTTATGGTACTGTGCCCCGACCTAAAGCCTGATTGGACCTCACTTAGGATGTTGTTTTCTAGTAAAAATTGCTTTAGTTGAATATTCACAAGGGATTCAAAGACTTTTGCAAGGATAGAGAGTTTAGAAATGGGACGATAGTTATTTACATCTGAGGGATCCCCACTTTTTAATAAAGGAAGGACATAAGCAGACTTCCATACTTTGGGGATGGTGCTGGTCAAAAAACTAAGATTAATAATTGAAGCAATAGGCTCTGCAATAAAATCACTGGCTTTTTTTAAAAGGTATGGGTCTAAGTTATCCGGGCCTGCCGACTTTTTGCAGTCTATACCTTTCAAGGCTTCACATACTTCAGTGGCAGTGACAGGCTTAAAATGGAAGAGGTTCATAACAGGGCTTGCAGAAGGGGCCACCACTGAGCTTCCTACAGAAGTGTGAGGATCAGCATCACAATGGTTAAAAACAGACCCAGCAGAGATAAAATGTTCATTAAAAATCTTTACAATATTGCTTTTATCTATGATCTCACCGCCATCTGTCTTAAGATGGTTGGGAAGGCTAGCACAGCCATTAGCACCAGATACAGATTTAATTACTTTCCAAAATTTTGCTGGATTATTCAAATTTTGAGTAACTGAGTTCAGATAAAATTCTGATTTTGATGTTCTGATCAATCGTGTACATTTATTTCTGAGAACTCTAAAGGAGGTCCAATCTGCTGAGGCATTTGATGTTCTAGCTTTAGCCCATGCAACATCTCTCTGTCTCAATGAAGTTGATATGGCATCTGAAAACCAAGGATTATCTCTTCCCCTGATCCTATACTTTTTGATAGGGGCATGCTTGTCACATATAGACATAAATGTTGTAACAAAATAGTCCCAGGCAGCATTAACATCAGGCATAAGGGAAACTTTCTCAATGTCACTGTGATATAAATCATGCAGAAAAGCTTGTTCTTCGAATTTCTTAAAATATCTTTTAAATATAAAACGTGGTATGACCTTGGGGGGCTTGATATTGCGTACACAAACAATTGCAGAGTGATCACTCACATCATTACAGAAAATCCCTGTGGCATTATATTTGTGTGGACAGTTTGTTAAAATAATATCCAATAATGTGGATTTTTGTAGTGCTTTAAGATTGGGTCGAGTTGGAGCGGATATCAGTTGTGTAAGATTCATGGAATCACATACGTCTTTAAAAGGTTCGGAGGCCGGGGCCAGCCAGTCCCAATTTAAATCCCCCAAAAGAATAAACTCGGAGACATTAAATTTGTTTAGGATATCAGAGATTGAGGCGAGAGCATCATTTCACACACACACACACACACATCAATGAATGTGGTTTTACTGCTATTTCAACATTTAGTCAAAAATAACACCAGAAAATTAACTTATTTGACAATTTTCACCTGTTTCATGTAAATTTTCACTTGAAATGAGTAGGAAAATCTGCCAGTGGGACAAGATTTATCTTCTTATTACAAGCAATAAAATCTTGTTCCAATGGCAGATTTTTCTACTTATTTTAAGTGAAAATCTACTTGAAAAAGGTGAAAATTGTTGTTTTTTCCAGTGATGAGTCTTTTTTTAAGTGTAATGAGATTCTTTTTACTAAAATGAGACATTTTAACTAAATAAGACAAATATTCTTGTTAAGATTTTGAGTTTTTGCAGTGATCCATTTTACTTATTCTGTGAAGGCCAGAGTCATATTGATAAGTTAACTGTTTTTATTTTTGTGTTTTGATGTATTTGATGTAAGCCCAGTGGATATTT
Source organism: Cololabis saira (assembly GCF_033807715.1). Classification (NCBI taxonomy): domain Eukaryota; kingdom Metazoa; phylum Chordata; class Actinopteri; order Beloniformes; family Belonidae; genus Cololabis; species Cololabis saira. The sequence continues at coordinate 48,841,425 of NC_084587.1, forward strand.
AAAGCTTACAGAAGGCTGCATTTAACTGCTGCTATATCATTCCTGCAGTATTTCTGCAGGTGTTTTGGTCAGTGTTATTATTTGTAATATATTATATTATTTGTAATCAGCACAAATTATCTGTCCCCATATGATAAAATCCACCATCCCCCCTGATTTTTTTTTTACAACTCGAGTACTGGGGGAGGGTACACGCCGCTCAACAATATAAGTGACTGCAGTACCAGTTTTGGCCATTTCTTACAGACGGCTCCTTTAATATGAGAATCGATTTAGAATTGGGAAATCGATTTTTTCAACACAGGCCTAATCTACTGTCTCAAAAGCTGCGCTTAGATCCAGTAGCACCAGGATTGAAAGCTTCTGTGAATCCATAATTGCATCTGAGATCATGAACAATCTTTAAAAGGACTGTCTCTGTACTGTGGTTTGTCCTAAAACCAGACTGATATTTCTCAAACATATTGTATTTATTTAAAAATGTATTTAATTGGATAAACATTTTTTTCTATGACTTTTACTTAAGAATGGTAAGTTGGATACAGGTTGGTATTATCAAGGATGTTGTGATCTAAATTGCTCTTCTTCAGAAGGGGCATCACCACTGCCATTTTACAGGCAGAGGGGAAAAACACCCGTTGGAAGAGAGGAATTTACTATGTTTAAAAGCTCATACTCCTAATAACCATAAAACGATTATAAAAGTGATGTGGGAATGGGATCTAAAAGGCAGGTTGTTGGGTTTAGTTGAGAGAAAACCCGACCAAACATCTTTGCATCAACCAGGACAAAACACCCCTAGTGTTTCCTCAGGTAAAAGCAACAATCAGATCTGTTAAAGAAAATGAAATAACACTTGTCAGTTATCAAATAACACTTGACAACAAATGTTTTATTCTGGGAGAAAATATCATTGGCATTGGCAGTAAAGGACTAAATTATAGCGAGTTTAACCAACTCGGTCCATTCCACCACAGCCTGTCATTTACAAGTGTCTCTGAACTGAGTCCACGAGTTCCGTGATCTCAGGATTTTCTTTTCCCATGCAATGTCTCCAGTTCTCCGGCAGCGTTAGACTCTGGATCTCCGCTACTCTGTTAGCCACAAACAGCTTCCATTTGCTTTGCTGTGCTCTTGATCCAATGAATGGTGATCATCGAGTCAGTCCAGAAATGACACTTAACATTGTTCAGACTCAACATCTTGCTCAGATATTTACCAAGTCTGGCACAGATGAGAGTTCCCGGCAGTTCCAGTTGGGGCAAAGTTACCCTTTTTAGCGGAGCCACTTTAGTTTTAGCAGAGATTAAACTCACAGTGATTGTTCCATCCGGCTTGGTTGTGCGTAAATACGCAGCGGCACAGTAGGCTCGTTCACTAGCGGCACAAAACACATGAATTTCTAGCATTTCTTGGGAATTTAAGATTTAATTAAACTAGAGATGCACCGATTGCACTTAAGGTCAACTTGTACCCAACCGACAAGACTTTTGTCAGGGACTTTAAACCACTTTCTCAAGTAAAGGTTGTGGAGTGGCCATTATTAATAAAAAAAAACACTGTCAATGACAGAAATGGCAGATGGTCGTTTTCTTATTGTGACAGGATGTCTGTATTCCATGCATGTAAGGTTAGTGAACATCTGTGGGCAGAACATTGATGACCCAGACTTTTGTCATAGAATTTTGAACAGGCTGGCCGACCTGTCTAATACTAACCTGATAATTGCATGGGATCATAATCTAGTACTTGTTGTGCATATTGATGGATATTGGAGCAGAAATTGTAATGATGGATTAGATTTTTATGGCCTTTTCTAAGGAAACTCAAAGTGCTCACAACAGCTCCATTATTCATTCACTCCTCATTCATACTTGGTGATGGTAAACTGTGAGTAGCCACAGCTGCCTCGGGGCACTGATGGAAACGTGGCAGCCAATACGCGCCTAACGGCGTCCCCGACCACCACCAGAACATTCAGACAATATTCACCATCATTGAACAATCAGCTCTACCACCTTGCCACTGTACCCCTTCTCATGCCTCTACTACTAAGGGTATTATTTCTTCTACCAATATAGCTGACATTTGGAGGATTCAACACCCTGCTGAAAGAGAGTACTCCTTCTCCAACGTACACATATCTTACTCGTGAATTGACTATTTTCTAGTAGATGCCAAACAAGCTTCAATTACCATAATATTGTCATTTATGATCATGCCCCAACCTGTATTGTTCTCGATCTCAAAAGACCCAAACCAACCTTCTCGTGGCGACTACGTTCATCATTGCTCACTGATGAGTCCTTTTGTAAAAACTTGTCTGATAAAAACAAGGAATTTCTTTTATTAAATGACACCCCACACGTCTAAGACTCCACATTATGGGAGACATTCAAAGTTGTCATCCGGGGCCATGTCATCGCTTATAAAGCCAATTTAAGGAAATCGCAAAAGAATGAATGACATTTATTTTAGTCATTCACATTCAGAAATAATACATATTTCAGTTGTTTCGACATCAAGCAAAAAAGATTTGGGCTGAAGCAACTTGCTTATAGAAGCCCAGCCTGATTATCATGACAACTCTTGAACGCTTGAAGTGTCATTCAGAAATACTAATGATGATCAGATTTTACACAACATACTCAAGTTCAAACATGAATACAACACCATATTGTCTGACTCAGACAGCACTACTTTGAGCGCAGAGATAAACCGCATATGCTACTCACTCGTCAGCCTACAGGTCAGCAGGCTAGTAGGGCCATTCACAAAATAAAATCTGCACTGGTAACTCACTTACGGACCCAAAATCAATTAATGAGCACTTTAAAGAGTACTCTGAGGAATTATACAAATCCAAGGCTAGAGGGGATGTTGAAACATGGCTAATTGGGTTAAACGTCCCAAAACTGGATATTACATCATGTAAAGAGCTGAATGCCAGCATATCTCTGAAGGAAATCATGGATTCTATTAGCTCGATGCTCAGTGGTCGAAGCTGCGGCCCAGATGGTCTGGCTATTGAGTTCTTTAAGAAATTTGCAAAGCAGCTTGCACCATTCTTGTTCAGAATGTTCTTCCACTGAATCAAATCAGAAAAGCTTCCTTCTTTGCTTTATAATGCTAACGTTGCACAGATACTTGGCCTAAACCTTGAAACTGTTGTATCTGTTGATGACCAAATTGATTTGAAACAATCTGTCTGTTACTGTGTTAACGTTGCTGTTACTGTGCCAAATCCTGACAGTTTCAAAACTTACCAAGAATTACTGGATGCCACTGCCCAGTCTCTTTCCAGACAGACCACTGTAAATCCCTCGGCAGCTGAATTTCTGAATGCTGGACAAGAAATCTTCTAAAAAGGCACAAAACGATAGCTTTTGGGAGGACATAGCCCGTCTCAAATCCCACAAATCACTTCCAACACACAGTCTCTTACTCTGTTTAGCCCAAACTTCTGTACTACATCCAATTGTACTGGATCCTACTCACAAGGTGAGTACACAATTAATCAGTAAAGATTATAACGAGAGATTGCGTCAGGATGGTTTAGAAAGGATCTTTGCTGAAATAAGAACATTTTGGATCTTGAGGGGCGCAAGGCCGTACATAGTAATAATAATAATAATACATTTTATTTGTAGAGCACTTTTCATGTATAATCTCAAAGTGCTTACATAAACAAGGGAAAGTCAGGACACATAAAAGACCATAAGTAAAAAAAAAAGCATAAAAATAGTAAAAAACATCTAAGAAAGATCAGGGAAAGCCTTCCTGAACAGGAAAGTTTTAAGCCCCTTTTTGAAGGTGTCCACAGACTGGGGTTGACGGAGGTGTTCAGGGAGGGAGTTCCAGATGTGTGGGGCAGCGGAGCAGAAAGCTCGGTCTCCCATGGAGCGGAGTCGTGTACATAGGCATCAGCAGAAGTGTGTTTCATGTCAAAATTGGAGAGCGGGTGCCTGAGGGTTCAGCCAATGGGTCAGCACCGCCCTTTCATTAGGTAAGAAAAAGATGACACGAGGAAAGAAGGGGGAAAAAAGCATCTCCCACACTATGTCCTGTCAGAGGACACAGTGTGATATTACAAAAAACACCTTACCAAAAGAAATTAAATGCACTCAGATAACTTTATAGCCAATAAAAAAACCTACATTGATCCGTACTCTGTTCATTAACAACTACAAGATTTCTCCACACTAGTGTTTTCAAATAACTGCCTGAAAGAATTTCTTTATTAATTCCTCACACATTCGCATAACTCCCAATTAATTTTTTTTATTGCACCGTTTATGTTCAGTCACCAAATCTATTTGGATCTTATAAGGACTTTAAACTTTCAATTTTATAAATGAATTTCCTAATTTTAATGCCCAATGAATTTAATTTGTGTTTTTAAATAAGCTAATTGAGCTGAAAGAGTGAATGAAATCATATTTGACATATAAGACTAGAGGCCTTCATGCTGCTTGTCATGTATGTTCATTGAAAGTAGCAACAAATAAATTCAGGCTTCTGAAATGTTGTTTTTGTATCATGTCGCTTGTTTTGGGGCTCGTTTATAGCCCAAATTTTTCCTTTTTATGACATCTCTATCTTGATGAGGACTTGTTTTTGACATCACATTTGTCAGGTAATAAAACTGAGTTTTCACATCCAGTTCTGAAGTCAAAACTGTTTTAAAGACAACATTTCTAATGAAAGTTTGAGATCAGTCATCTCAAGTGGCTTCGGTAAACAGTTGATGAATGTGTTCAGCTTTCACCACTTACACTTTTGTTCTGACCTACCGAGATGTTTTATTTGAATGTTTTTTTCTGTAAAGAACTAGTTGTGACAGGACATGGTTAATATGACCCCTAGAAAATAAGGATTCATTGTTTCACTGCAAAGACCATGATAGAAAGCTATTAAATACAACTGAAAAAACTTTTGACAGTTCAACCGACAACAGGATCTAAGTCTCTTCCTTTCTTTACAGAAACGTAAAGGCAAAGAGAGGCCCACAGGTTACCCCTGTGATCAGTGTGAGAAAGTCCTCGCCACTTCATCATCCTTGAAGGGACATAAGAAGATTCACACTGGAGAGAAGCCGTACAGATGTGATCAGTGTGGGGCAGCTTTTACTGAATCAGGTGCTTTAACGAAGCACCAACGCATTCACTCTGGAGAGAAGCCATACAGATGTGAGCAGTGCGGGGCAGCTTTTACTCATTTGAGTACTTTAACTACGCACCAACGCATTCACACTGGAGAGAAGCCGTACAGATGTGAGCAGTGTGGGGCAGCTTTTACCACATCAGGTGCTTTAACTACGCACCAACGCATTCACACTGGAGAGAAGCCGTACAGATGTGAGCAGTGTGGGGCAGCTTTTACCACATCGGGTGCTTTAACTACGCACCAACGCAGCCACACTGGAGAGAAGCCGTACAGATGTGAGCAGTGTGGGGCAGCTTTTACCACATCAGGTGCTTTAACTACGCACCAACGCATTCACACTGGAGAGAAGCCGTACAGATGTGATCAGTGTGGGGCAGCTTTTACCAGATCGGGTCATTTAAGAAGGCACCTACGCGTTCACACTGGAGAGAAGCCGTACAGATGTGATCAGTGTGGGGCAGCTTTTACTGAATCAGGTGCTTTAACTAAGCACCAACGCATTCACACTGGAGAGAAGCCATACAGATGTGTGCAGTGTGGGGCAGCTTTTACCTCATCAAGTGCTTTAACTACACACCAACGCATTCACACTGGAGAGAAGCCGTACAGATGTGATCAGTGTGGCGCAGCTTTTACCACATCAAGTGATTTAACTACGCACCAACGCATTCACACTGGAGAGAAGCCGTACAGATGTGAGCAGTGTGGGGCAGCGTTCACTCAACTGAGTACTTTAACGAAGCACCAACGCATTCACACTGGAGAGAAGCCGTACAGATGTGAGCAGTGTGGGGCAGCTTTTACCACATCGGATGCTTTAACGAAGCACCAACGCATTCACACTGGAGAGAAGCCGTACAGATGTGAGCAGTGTGGGGCAGCTTTTACCACATCGGGTGCTTTAACTACGCACCAACGCAGTCACACTGGAGAGAAGCCGTACAGATGTGAGCAGTGTGGGGCAGCTTTTACCGCATCAGGTACTTTAACTACGCACCAACGCATTCACACTGGAGAGAAGCCGTACAGATGTGATCAGTGTGGGGCAGCTTTTACCACATCAAGTGCTTTAACTACGCACCAACGCATTCACACTGGAGAGAAGCCGTACAGATGTGAGCAGTGTGGGGCAGCTTTTACTGAATCAGGTGCTTTAACGAAGCACCAACGCATTCACTCTGGAGAGAAGCCCTACAGATGTGAGCAGTGTGTGGCAGCTTTTACTGAATCAGGTGCTTTAACTACGCACCAACGCATTCACACTGGAGAGAAGCCGTACAGATGTGAGCAGTGTGGGGCAGCTTTTACTCAATTGGGTAATTTAAGACGTCACCAACGTGTTCACACTGAATAAAATGTGTGTATCTGGAAATCTGGTATAATTGTAATAAGTTCAGTTTTATATATTTTTTTTAAATAGTTCTGCTTCTGGTCGTAAATTTGTAACCTTTTTTTTTAAAATGTTTTTATTGTAATCTAACATTTTTTATCATTGTTCTGTTATTGTTCTGTTCTGAATAAAGTTATTCGTTTGTTGTTGGATTTCAGTTTCCTGCTCAGTAACACCATTGTAAACAAACAGGAAGTCAATGTCAGAATGTTAGAACAGTGTCCCACAGTCGTGCCTTGTTCATGTGATTTTATCACTATAGATGAATGATGGTTCTTGATTTAATTTTATCTGAGGGATGTAAGAAAACAGTGCTTTACTAATGACACCCTCTGCTTCTGGGACCAGCTGCTCAACTGTAAAAGTGAGTGAATGCTGTCATAGACTTAAGGCTGAATTATGGTTCCGCATTAAATCAACGCAGAGCCTACGCGGCTACGCAGGAGGATCTCCGTAGCCTACGCCGTAGCCTGACATGCACCTCCCAAAAAATGTAACTACGCGTCGAGGCGACGCAGACCCAACTCAGACCAAGAAGGCTGTGATTGGTTTGCTAGCAACGCATTTCCGGTTCGTGAAGCAGTAGTGAACTTTCAACGCTCTTTTCTTTTTTTTTTTTTTTTTTTTTTAAATATTTTTATCCTGGTTTTTTCCCCATTTTATCACCCAGTGCTCCTACCTAACAGTCCTGTGCATTGCCATCCTCTACCAACCCCGGGAGGGCCCTGCACTGAGCTCAGGTCTCCTCCTTAACCTGAGGAGTGAGCAGGCCGCATCTTTTCACCAGACAGGGTGAGGTTTCTCCGGCCGAACGTAGCGCGTGGAAGGATCACGTTATTCTGGCCAGATCCTCCCCACCCCATCTGGCGCCCCGGTTGGCCAGAGGGGGCATGTATAGCCCAGGACTGTGTGCATGTTTTTGTGAGGGTAGCTCCCATTAGCTACCCAGGGGAACACGGGGAGAACATGCAAACTCCATACAGAAAGATCCTTTCGCCAACCCCACCCAGGGTGTGGGCACTGAAGTCATGGGGGAACTAACACGCACTTCAGCGCCCACAGCATCCCCGGCGGGAATCGAACCCAGGACCTTCTTGCTGTGAGACGGCTGCACTACCTGCTGCGCCACCGTGCCCCCCTTCTTTTCTTTGTGTGTGTGTGATTTTCTTTTTTTTGGGGGGTTGTTTTGGCTTTTTGCACAATAGTTGTCCTTATCTCCTTGATCCACTGTGAAATGCTGGAAGCTAAACATAGTATCAACTAGCGCTCTGGGGGGGTACTGCACCGCGGCGAAATGGAGTGACGGAGAAGTCCGAAGGGTTCAGGACGGCGTCACGGCAACGGAGTAGGCTCTGCGTTGGTCTAACGCAGAACCTTAAATCAGGCTTTACAAAGCTAATGACAATTAAAATTTTTTTTTTTAAATCCTGTGAATAAAATGTGTGTCTGAAGGATAAGTTATATGTAGTGGAGCAGGAATTGGATCAGTGACTGTTCACAACAAAGACCCCAGCCCTAGTGGCCTAATGGTTAAGGCACTGGGCTCCTCTTCTGAAATCATCAACAATAACATCAATAACAGTCATCCCTCGTTTGCTGCTGTGGACCGGTTAACAAAAACTCCTGTGTCAGTAGCATCTAAACTCCAGTTCAGCAGTCAGTCCATCGATATCAAGTCCAGTAACATTAATGCCTCCAATTAAAACCAATTTGGACAAAATGACACAATTTCACGCAGTCAACTACAAAAACCGGGAGGATATTATGGATCAGCCAGAAGCATCAGGGGTTTTGGTTCCCTTTGCTGTTGGGCTGTAATTCAGGTCATTCACTCACCACCGGTAGATGATTGTTCTTTCCGGTATCATTGTTGCTGACTCAAGATGGCCGCCGGTGGTGATTGTGAGCAGATCTTGGCTGCCCCAACGCCACCAGATGACAACCCGGTATGTTCAGACACTAATAAGGAAATTGTTAGCCTCAAGGGAGACATCCGGATACTGTCTAACGAACTAAAATCCAAGACTGAACTGCTTAATTCACTTTTGGACGTGGCCCATCAGCAGTCCATGCATATCTGGCTCAAGAGGCTCAAGACCTTCCTTTTAGTTTAGCTTATAACATAATTTTTTTGTTATTCTTGTATTTCTTGTTATCTAGTTATTTATCATTATTTTAACTACTTATTTTTAAATCATTTTATTATGTACTTATTCTTTTGTATTAACTTTTTCTTTTAATTTTGTTCTTAGGTTTATTTCAATGTTGATTTTACTTTTTCATATGTTAACTCCAGTGTTTTTTACTCGTGAGGATCTTCCACACCGGGTACTATGCCTACTTGGCCTGTGGGGTTCTATCCACAGTGTGTTCATAGGTCTGCCTAACAAGTCTATCAGACGGCTACAGCTAATCCGGAACGCTGCTGCCCGGGTTCTCACCACAACTAAGAAAGTGGACCACATCACTACGTGTCTGAGATCTTTACACTGGCTCCCCAGTACCTCAGAGAATAGACTTTAAAATACTTCTGTTAGTTTTTAAAAATACATCAGGGACTTGTTGCCATAGCAACCATCCAGACCTCTCAGGTCTTCTGGTTCAGGTCTGCTCTGTGTCCCCAGAATCAGAACCAAACATGGAGAAGCAGCATTCAGCTTTTATGCTCCACAGATCTAGAACTCTGAAACATTCAGTTCCTTTAAAGGAGCTTGAGGCTCCTTTTAAGAAATGAGACTCTCTAGCGCCACCCTTCACCACGACGGCCGTTGGGGGTACTGCAGCCAACAGTGAAGCCGACACGGGAGAACGTGCATGCAGCGTCATGTGACGTCACATCCGCAGCCCAGCGTGGGAAATTCGGGACCGAATTGCAGCACATTTTGCAGCACACAGCCTGTTCAAGGCAACGGAGAGATACACTAGAGGGCTCATTCTTTTGGGTTTGGAACGCTTCATCTGACATTATTACTAGAAAACTTAAAATGTATACAGATTTTTTTCATAAATCCTCCCACAATCCGGCCTCAAGCTCCTTTAAATCAAGGTTTAAAACAAATTTGTTTACAGCTGAATTATTTAAAGGGGAACTATTATGAAAAACAGGTTTTTTCTTGCTTTAACATATATAAAGTGGTCTCCCCTCAGCCTGCCAACTCAGAGAAGGAGGAAAGCAACCAAATTCTGCAGTGTCTGTACAGCCGCCCGGATGAGCCGTCCAGTGTGATGTGACTTCTAAGACCCATTCAGATTTTGCGCATTTTCGTTACGTAACCAAAATGCAAACCACGCCCACAACTATAAAACCGTGTAACTGCGTGCGAGCGTCCGACTATCGCGTAGCACTGCGTGACATCGGACGCTCTCTGTCCATCTCTCTCCAGCCAGCTGTCACTTTATTGAGGTTTTTGTAGTGAAATGAGGAGGAATCATAGAGATAACTTCTCATTTCAACTAACTGGATCAGCCGTTCCTCATCCAGGACCGTTTCCTACAGCGCTTTCAACCGGCTTTCAACGCGAGCGGCAGGAAGAAAATAGAAGGCTGCATCCGACAAATGTTCAGCTCAAAATGGTGCGCTGCGTCGCTGCAGCCAGTTAGGACAGTCCAATAGAAAATAAAGCAATGGAACTGATTTTGTCGTTGACGCTCGCTCGCATCGCATGGAGTTTTGACACGGTTAGGACACGGACGCGATGTAAAGGCTGATTTATGGTTCAGCGTCGATTTAACGCAGAATCATAATTCAGGCTTAACTCCGCCGGCCGGAGCTTCCGCCATTTTTTCATAGCGGTGTATCGCGTCATTCAGGCAGCCAATCAGCACAGAGCCTCATTATCATAGCCCCGCCCACTCAGAATCCCTCATAGAGACTGGGATTCTTCATTCCTCAGAGGCTGAATTTCTAATTTATTTAGCAAAAACAATCAAAAGCTTGTTTTTAAGACATTCAAGGCCTGTTTAAAATAGGGATTAGATGCCATAATAGGTCCCCTTTAAACAGAAGTCCAATAATGGAGCACCGCTCGGGCTCAGATCGGGGAAGCCGTTCCTCCCAATCAAACCCCTCCAGATATCACTGTCATTGCCCACGTGAGCGTTGTCGTCCCCCAGTAGAACAGTTGGAGCAGTATCAACTACCTCTCCCAGGAACTCCAAGAAGGCTGTACTCCATACTGCTGTTTGGCCCGTAGGCACAAATAACAGTGAGGGACCTTTTCCCTGACCTGAAGGCGCTAGGAAGCGACCCTCTCGTTCACTGGGTTAAACTCAACAAATTTGCGAATAAGGTAGCCCTGCAGGGGGTTGATGTTTTATGAAATAAGCATAACTCTCTTAACTTTCTGTATCTCGTCCTGCCAGACTTTTCAAAACAAAACACAAAAAAATAAACAGAAAATCTATCTGTCGAAGAAGAAGAAGAAAAGATCTTTGGTCTTATTGCGATTGCTGCTACAGCTAGTGAGACAATAGTCAGATGAATGCAGCAGAGGATCATGCCAATGATTATTCAGAGGCAAAGCCCTTATGTAATGCATAATAATATTAAGGATCGTTAAAGCACGACATTGTATTAATGAGGCCAAAAATAGCAAACTAAGATTTTGATGACTTTAGACTTTAGCTACGGCGCATCCAGTGCTGCCAGACACGTGCACAAAAAACCTTTATTACACTTTTGTGATGAAGTGGATCATCAGATTGCCTGAAAAACCTCCTGGAAGCATAAAAAGGTGTTTGCCATATTTGGAAGTCGTTTTTGAATCAGAGCAGTTTCCATTATAGGATTTCTTTATCGATATGTGTAAAAACCACTACTGACTGGTTAGCTGAGGAGTTGGCCCGCTACAGGGTGTCCGATAAGAACTTCAGCCAGAGATGTCAAGTTTTGTGCAGTTTATTGTGAAGCTGGGATATGGTGTGTGGTTCTGGAATACAAACAGTAAATAATGTATATTAATTATACACCTCTGTATAATAACCAAATTAAATATCTATATCTTAAATGAAATATAACTAGATAAAAACACAGACACTTTCCTATCAGTGTTATATCTAGAATTGCCATATAAAACAGAACTACCAGCATATAATAATAATAATAAAATAGACAGTGATGTAAACATTGATCTGCTCCTTTAAAGCGGCACTATGTAACTTTTCCACCTTAATATCATATTTCCAGAGTCATTGTGATGGTACATCAAATTACAACAGGTTTAATGAACCTCTGTCATGGTCTGAGGGGTCTGTATCACCTTCACTGGCACTATGTAACTTTGAGGAGCATGGTAGGAACCCTGCCACACTAAAAAACTACACATTTTTTTTTTATTTTTTATTTTTTATTTTTTATTTATTTTTTTTATTAACAGAACAAACAATACAACAATACAAAAGCAAGTCTTATCAATGAAATATCAAACAGAACATCAGCCAGGGGGTAGGCTGCTAAATAAATACAGAAAACAAAGTGCACAAATCACAAGTTTTCATAGCTTTCTTGTTATTCGAGTCACAAATACTTTGCATGTACTGTTCAGTTTCCTTTTGGAATGCAATAAAGGATGGTTTTGAGTGAGTAAATTTACTTTTGTGTATGTGATACTTCCCTAATATTATGATCAAGTTTATGACATACAGTTCTTTCTGTTTCTTACTTTTGACATCGTGGACACCAAAAAGTACATTGTTCCAATGTAAAGAAAAATCAGAGTCAATTTTCAAGGTGATGTAACGGGTTACTTCTCTCCAGAAGATGGCAGTAGAGTTACACAACCAAAATAAGTGTATTACAGTTTCAGGTTCAGATTCACACAGGGAACAATCAACACACAAATCTTTCTTAAATTTTAACAAATAATGTTTGGCAGGGTAATATCTATGAATTAGTTTGTAAGACACTTCTCTAACTTTATTCGTAATTAAATATTTGTATGGAAGGTTCCATATATGGATCCAGTTCAGTCCAGGAACAATATTAGACCAGTACGGAACAACATATGGAGTAGAGGTGATGTCAGTCTGAAAAAGAGATCTAATTAAATAATTCCTTTTTTTAGTTTTAACAGAAAAACACATTCGCCCCACTGGTGTTAATATAGGATCTAAGGGAGGACAGACTGGTTTACCAGCGCCTCTTAATAGATTTAGAATACCAGATGGAACAGCATCCATAACAACTGCAAAGTCTTTTGGGGTCACAGGAACACCATAAACTGTAAGGTATTCAGTGTAATTTAGCAGATTACCATTTTCATTGAGCAGTTGGGTAACTAAAATAATGTTGTTGTCGAACCATGAGTTAAGAAATAGAGATTTATTTTTATATTTGATGTGTTGATTGTTCCAAATAAAGCATCTATGTGGAGAGAAATTGTGCTTATAAATTAAGGACCATGCTAACAACATTTGTTTATGAAAGTTTGACAAAGCTAAGGGAAGTTTTTCTATTTTATAGTCACATAATAACACATATTCAAGACCTCCAATGGTAGAAAAAATAAATTTGGGTATAAAATTCCAAGTGGATGTAGGATTATGTAGGAACTGCTTTATCCAGTTAACTTTAAAGGTGTTGTTGAGAGTGGTAAAGTCAAGAAAATTTAGACCACCAGAATCATAAGTGTTCATAATAACTGACTTTTTTACATAATGCGTCTTGTTTTTCCAAATAAAATTAAATAGTAATTTGTCAATGGCATTACAGATTTTTTTGTCGACAGACAAGGGAATAGCTGCATAAGTAAGACGAGATAATCCTTCTGCCTTTGTTAGTAGTATTCGACCTTTTAGAGATAAATCTCTTTGAAGCCATTGGTTTAGCTTTTTCCTTGTCTTATCAATAATCACATTAAAGTTCTCAGAGCATCTATCTGTCTGATTTTTTACAATGGTAATCCCTAGGTAGGTGATTTTGTTTTTAACAGGTATATTGTAAATCACTGAAACATCGCAGTTTTTAAGGGGGAATAACTCACATTTCTTCAGGTTTAAGGCAAGACCAGAAGCTGCAGAAAATGCATCTATTGTATGGATAGCAATGGGAACCTGTGAAGCATTTTTTAAGAATAATGTGGTATCGTCTGCCAACTGACTGATTATAATTTCTCTGCCTGCAATAGAGATACCTTTTAAAAAGCTATTTTTAATGTGAATAGAGAGTAGTTGAGTGCAAAGAATAAATAGATAAGGGGAGGCGGGACAGCCCTGTCGAATTCCCCGCTGTAAATCAAATCTCGGGGAGGTCCCGTTTTTTAGTCTGATGGAGCTGTTACCTTTGAAGTACAAAGTTTTAACAGCTTTATAAAAAAAATCACCGAATCCAAAATGTTCAATTGTCTGAAATAAAAACTTATGTTCAATGGTGTCAAATGCCTTGTAGAAATCAAGGAATAAGATAAAACTGTCATCAGCACACAGAGAAGAGTAATCAATTAAATCTAAAACAAGTCTAATATTATTAGAAATATGTCTTTTTCTCATAAATCCTGATTGGGTCTCATCAATAATTGGGTCTAAAACATTTTTAAGTCGTTTGGCAAGTACTGAAGCAAATATCTTGTAATCAGTGTTAAGTAACGAAATGGGTCGCCAATTATCAATAAGAAGATGGTCTTTTTTAGGTTTTGGAATCAATGTAATCAGACCTTGTGTAAGTGTGGGAGGTAAAGCTTCTTGTTCCACACTTTCTATAAATACCTTAAGTAGAAAGGGTGCTAAGTCTTCAATAAATGTTTGATAAAATTCCGCAGACAAACCATCAACCCCAGGAGATTTGTTAGTTTTGAGGCGTTCGATGACATAAGTGATTTCCTGTAAAGTAAAAATTCCGTCACAGAACTCTTTGTCATCCTTAGAAATTTTAGTGATGTTATTCAGAGAATTGAAAAAAGAAGCTGACTGATGACAGTATTTTGTTTTATACAGCTCACTGTAAAAGCTGGAACAAAATTTTGCTATTCTATTAGAGTCATCAGTTACATCACCATTAATATTGAGTTGTTGGATTAAATTGAGCTTTCCGTGATATCTTTCTAGGTTAAAGAAATAAGATGAATTCTGTTCTCCTTCTTCGATCCATCTCTTTCTTGATCTTACAAAGGCACCTTTAGCCTTAAGTAAATAGATATCATTTAGTTTAGTTTGTTCTGAGATCAAGTCAGATCGATCCCTATCTGACATATCAGCAGGGCTCTTCTGTGATAATAACATTATTTTGGAGACTACTCTCTCTTCCTCTAATCTTTGATTTTTGGTGTGAGTACTGCCATAGTTACTTAAATATTGAGCAGCTTTAAATTTCAAAAGTTCCCAGTTGCTACCATAAACACCTTCAGCACCTGCCTTATTCCAAAATTCTGCTATTATCCTCTTTATGCCTAATTTAACAGTCTCGTGTTTTAAAAGAGAACTGTTTAGCTTCCAGTAAGCATTTCTATATATCTTTGTAGAGGCAGAGTGCAATGGTATAAAAATGGAGACTGCATTATGATCAGTTAGTGGTGTTGTGAAAATGTTAACTGATATCTTGTCAATGTTCAGATTATTAGAAACTAACCAAAAATCAAGACGCGATTTCCTGGTGGCACTCCTGTTACCCCATGTAAAGGAACTGGCGTTGTGATGATGAAGTCTCCACACATCAATTCAATTAAATTTTTGCATGAAGACTTTCAGGTTTTCATTAACTGCAGTAGAGTTACGTTGAGGCCAGCAGTCCAGGTTGTGATCAAGAATCATGTTAAAGTCTCCCCCTACAACAATACCTGAGATAGGAAAGTTATTAGAAGCATTTAAAATATGGTTTTCTAATGTATCCAGCAGTATGTCATTATCATTATGTGAATTATAGCCATAAATATTAACAGTTAACAATATGAATTTTTCAATGTCTACCACTTGGAGAATAAAATGGCCTGAGGGATCACAAGTTGTTAATAACACGGATCCTGAAAAGTTGTGCTTTAAGTTGGTGACACCGGCCGAATGTTCAGAACCATGAGCATGCCACAACTCATTACCCCATTGGGATCTCCAAAACTTTCGGTCATCAGGGACTGAATGTGACTCTTGGATAAAACAGAAATCAGTTTTGTGCTTCTTAGCAAATAAAAAAAGTGCCTTTCGCTTAATATTATTTCTTAACCCCCTGGCATTAAAAGTAACAATGGATAAAGACATAAAACTAACAATGAATGAGAAAAAAAGGAATAACCTTAAAGAATAAAATCCTCCCTAACAGGAGCTGACCCATCTTAGGTTCTATATACAGTGAAACATATCAAATGTAAACATCGTGGCACCTATAGCCTACTTTTGATGTCGATTGAACTCAACAAGCCATATAAAGTGTAATCCCGCAGGACAATATGTAAAGTGTGGCTTGGTGTTATAAAAATAAGATTAAAAAAAAACGAGGTAAAAAAGAGTCCTGAGTAAGATAAAAAAAACGAGGTAAAAAAGAGTCCTGAGTAAGATAAAAAAAACGAGGTAAAAAAGAGTCCTGAGTAAGATAAAAAAACGAGGTAAAAAAGAGTCCTGAGTAAGATTGTCTTTGCTTATCAAACCTTCAGCATCACAGGAGACATTTTAGAACACTTAGGATGCATAAAAATAAATTCAGAACACCATGTTTCATACTATCACAGTTATCAGTATAATTCTTAGTCAGAACATATGATGTGCTTATCACCTCAGGTACTGGGAAACAGTTCAGTTCCTTCAGCAAACGCTCTCCCTCCGATGTAGTATGCCGTTTTTCCTTGTTCACGGGCTTTGGCCACCAGAGGCCACAGCTGCCTCCGTCTCTCTCTGGCGGCAGGTGACAGATCCTCAGCAAAGCGCAGGTTCTTGTTCTGCAAAAGTGTAGATTTTTTTGCAGCTTTCCAGATCTTGTCGCGGTGGAAGCGAGTGGCAAACTGCATGATTATCCCTCGAGGTCTGGTGACATCTTTCCTTGGATGCCCGAGGCGATGCACGGTGTCAATTACGTCTGGGAGTTTATCTCTGAACTCCGGAAGGATTGCTTGGCAGATGTGGATCACCTCGGTGCGGACGTCTTGCTCCCTATCTTCGGGTACTCCATACAGGCGCAGGTTCCAGCGTCGTGAGTACCGTATTTTCTGGACTATAAGCCGCTACTTTTTTCATAGGTTTTGAACCATGCGGCTTATACAAAGGTGCGGCTATTCTGTGGATTTTTCTTCCACCGCTAGGGGGAGTGCTAACCGGAATTAGAATAAAAACTAAGACAAAATAAATGCAAAGAAGAATACGCTACTTCTTCTTTAGCAGATAGAAGTAGGTAGAAGCAGATTTCAAACAGATAAATAGATAAATAAATACCGGTTATTTTCTCTTGGTTCTGTCCCGTTTTAATCAGCAAAGTTGCTGCTGTGTTAAAAGACACTGTTAGGAAAGATCTATTTAGGTACAAACATGTACATCATTTACAGTTCAAAATCGTTCTGTACATGTAGTAAATATCTAATCTAACAACATAAATATCTGCGGCTTGCATATCTTTTTTTTTTTTTAAATAAAAGTGGGTGCGGCTTATATACAGGTGCGGCTTGTATATCTTTTTTTTTTTAAATAGATCGGGTGCGGCTTATATACAGGTGCGGCTTATAGTCCAGAAAATACGGTAGTTTTCCAGATCAGTGACTCGTTGGTCCATCAGAGACACTTTTTTCTCCGTCTCCTTGGCTTGAGCATCAACTTGTATCACCTTTCCTTTTACCTCCCGAATCTCAGCGCAGGCAAAATCAACTGTTTTTTTCAACCCCTCAATCTTCAGTGTGTTGTCAGAAATCAGTTTCTCCATGTTTTTTTCCAGACTATCCAGCCTGGTGTTTAGGACGTCGGATATTTTTTGCACTAACCCCCCTTCATCCATGTCCAGGGAACGTTGTGTCTTCTGTTTCTTTGATGCAGGGGGTTTGGATGGAGTACAAACTGGTGTCGCGGAAAGAGGAGCAAACTCAGAATCCACAAGGGAAATCACAGGTTTGTCGGTCATGGAGTAGTCATGCAGGTTGTGCATGAGAGGGTTCACTTTAGTCGACGGCGCCTCCATGTGGTGTCGTTGTAGTGCGTCAATTAACTGAAGCACTTAGCTTAGCAACTTCCAATTATCGACGTAAGTCTTTGTACCGTAGCAGTTTTTCGTTAATTAAGGTCGCTACCAGTTCACCACGGTGTACTCAACACTGCTCTAAAGTTACCACGAGTGGCTTTCAGATAATGAGATATGTTTCACTATTTTCTCCAATTGTTGGTGTGCAGCTCCCGAACGCGGTAGTGCTCACGCTGCCATCTTGGAAGCCGAAAAAAACTACACATTTTTATGGCTTTGACTGCTTTACGGCATACGTCACTTCCCCCTCCTTCCCGATTCGTAGTCGAGACGAAAATGGGCGGGGCTTGGAGCGAGAGCTCAGCAGAAGCTGGTAACCCGTGCTTCGTTGTAGCTGCAGCAGCTCCACATAACAGACCAGGGAAAAGATCGCTAATGGTTTAACTTTTCACCGCTTTCCTGCTTGGAGGCAGAACCACGGAGGCCGGCCAAGTATCTGATACCAAAGTAAAAGAGTAAAAGAGTCGTCGGCTCGGTTGGATCGCGGCTGTAACGACCAAACATAACGTTCCTCAGTAAACAAACAAACACGCACACAGACGGGCGTCGGATCAAAACACGGATTTATTAAACCACAAACAAACACTCACAGACGGGTTTTATTCCCCACTACTCCAGCTAAACGCAGTTGCTGGCCAGCTCTCTGTGGTGCGATTAATTTTGTTGAGGAAAAACTATTAACTGTTTGATTTGTAGCTGCAGAGGAAAAAAATAATCTCACGAGGAAAAAAAAAAAAAAAAAAAAAAAAAAAAATATTGCTCACGCCTAGGAGCCTCTTCAGCATAATATAGCAGTCAAAAAAAAAGAAAAGAGAAGTAAGAGTAATACAAAACATGTACTGTATGTTGTAAATTATACTAATTTATTGAAAAACATGGCAAGTCAAACATTTACCAAAGCAGCTGGCAAACACTAAACAAGGTAGCAGAAGACGTGGGTTGTGCAGAACTGCGGTAGTAAATCCTCACCGGAGCTCCATTCTTTGATAGGGGATTTCATATGGATCCAGACCGTTAATAATCATTATTTTCTCCATATACCGCTCCCTGGCTTCCTTGTTTAAGGTATCACGGTAAATTCCAGTTCCTTTCCAGCAGTTTAACATCTTTTTTTTTGCGTTCCGTCTGTTCACTTGGTGAAACAGAAAAGCGTCCCGTCTTCTCTCAAAACAAATGCACGCGACGGGACAGGAGTTTTCCGGCAGTACGCGCTGGTGCTCATGGGAAACGTAGTGTTCTTTCTGGTAAAGCCCTACCGCTTTTGTCCAAAAGATGCCGCCAAACTCAGAAAAGCTGAAAGTTACGTTGTGCTGCTTTAACCATGTGGAAAAAGCTGTATGATCTCAGCGCTCCCTGTATGAAAAATGTGTGGATAGAGTGAGCAAGAGCTTACAGCACCTGCTATTCTCAGGCGGGAATTAAATTCAATACTAATTTTTCCAACAATTTTCCAACAAAAAAATGGATGTTTTACTGTTACACCACTTTTTTTTGTTACATTTTTTTGCCTGGAAGAATATTTTGACATGTTTTAAATAAAAGGTTAAATATAGTTAGATATTTTCCTCACAATGTAACACATTAATGACACATTGTCTTTCTCTCAGCTTTCTAATCAACTTTCCTCTTCATTAATTCCTCATCAACAACGTTTTTGAAGTGTTAAAACCAGGAGTGGTTGATTTCTTTGTTGCTGGACAGTAGGTGAAAGTTTTTTCTGACTGCTTCCAGCAACTTTGTCCTGGAGGGTGTGTATCTTTTACTCTGCCCACCACATTAAGGTACTTGGCAGGCCCCACATGGCTTTGATGATTTATTAGCTGTGCTGGATCTGGATGGCTGTGCAGGGGGCGGTGGTTCAGCTACGAAGCAATTGCTACCCTCACTGCATGATGGCCTCTGAAGTTGGATGGAGGGAGTCTGTGGTTGTGCAGGAACCACCGGGAGTACGGCTGCTGCAGAGACTCTGGACGCCATGCGTGTGGGCACGGCAGGCTTAGGCTGAATGGGCCTGAGCGCCGGTTCTCCACCATCTAACCTGAACATAAAACATAGACGTGATGATGAGTATGATTTACTGTATGTCCACACTACAAGTGTTGTACATTTCCACTTTTGTAGGAGGTGAAATTAAGTGCTTAACCAACTTACCTCCGCTTGTCACCGTGCCTTTTACCAGCAACATGATGAACATCCTGGAACTGCACCGGAGGTCGATCTGGTGGTGGTAGAGATGTTGGCAGAGTTGATTCTGCTGGCATTTGTTCCTGTGAAAGTACTGTCCGGTGAGGCTTTGCTGTTGGTGTTACCGGGACTCATACCGTTTCACAAAGTTGGCAGCAATCTTCCCATGCTCCTGAAGAGAACTGGCAGCAGTGGCAATCTTCTGCCTGAGGTCAGCTGGGACAAGGTGGTGGTGACTGTTGTCTGCCAGTTCAAGAGTCAGTAAGGCCAACGCCTCTACTTCCTCTATTCCGGGCAGATCCAGATGTCTCTGGCTCATCAGCACATCCTGCAGAGGGGGACTATCCTCCTCCACCACCTGTTCTGCTTGCGTGAGGATAGCGTGTTTCCTACATACGACATCAATAGGATCCTCATCTGAAGGCATGTTGATACCCTCATCTGCCATCTCCTCCTCGCTTTGCTCAGCTGACTCCTCTCCGTCACGAGCCTGCTCTTCCTCAACTGTAAATATGTAATTGTACTAATCACAAATGGCCAGTTCCAACAGCCACTTGTAGATTAATGCATACACAGACATACCAATATATGCACACTTTCTTTGTTTCATATGGATATTACATTTAACATTTATATCATGTTAACTGCAGTGTTGTGCATAAACGAGTTCAAATGAACACGTTCACTGAACACGTTCATTACTGTGAGAACGTTGAACTGAACACAACATATTTGCAAATAAAGAACTTGAACGTGAACTTGTTCATTCTGCAGATCATGAGCTGGAATTTGAACTGTTCAGAGTTTCAGCTTCACTGTTTGGGTCCAATTATTATGGAATACATTTCACCAACAGTGCACACACCAGCATAACAACGGGCACCAGCTTGCATGGCAGGGCGGCCCGA
Organism: Cololabis saira; assembly: GCF_033807715.1. Classification (NCBI taxonomy): domain Eukaryota; kingdom Metazoa; phylum Chordata; class Actinopteri; order Beloniformes; family Belonidae; genus Cololabis; species Cololabis saira. Next base: position 48,862,213 of record NC_084587.1, read on the forward strand.
GCCCGGAGCATCTTTACATGACCAGTGGAGAGAGAGACGTTGCAGACGCAGCGTCAGCGAGACGTCAGATGATGATCCACTTATCATTATCTGCAGGAATTTTACACATCGTCTCCCAAAGAGTCTGACGATAAAAATCTAACCTTTCTGTGCAAATTATGTCCACCTGCGCTGAGAAAACAAGTCTGAGCGTCTGCCTCGTCAACTTCACATTTGAAACGTCATGTGGAGTTAAAACATCCGTCCAGTGTGAGAAAATATCTGCAAGTCCTTGACAATGAAAAAGAGTCTTCAGGAAAGACCAAGAAGTATGGGCAGAAATATGTGCCACTAGAAACTGAATTTGAATCATTTATATTTGAATTTGAATTGCTCAACTTGAATTATTGCATTAAAAAACTGAATTTGAATCACATAATTTGAATTTGTATTGTTTAATTTGAATCATTGCATTAAAAAACTGAATCTGAATCACATAGTCTTGTCAAGGCTGAATGTAGATTCAATTTTTCGGAATGTAGATTCAGTTTTTCAATGCAATGATTCAAGTTGAGCAATTCAAATTCAAATATAAATTATTCAAATTCAGTTTCTAGTGGCACATATTTCTGCCCATAAAGAAGAACCAACAGCCCCAAACGACTCACGTCACACTGCTGCTCCTTCAGGGGTTGATTTCCCAGCAACAGGTAGACAAACTGATAATGGACCACATTGTTGGAGATTTACAGCCTCTGAGTAAAGTTGAGAAGCCACTAGGACAATACATGATTGTATACAGTGAACAGTTTTAGGATAGGGTGGCGTTTCATTCGTACTTCTCACCTAAAAATATTGAAATAAACTGTATTTGAACTAGTTCAAAGTGAATATGGTGAACTATGAACGTGAACTATTCATTTTTAAACTAAGTGAACTGAACTTGAACTAGTTCATGAGAAGTATGAACTTGCACAACACTGGTTAACTGTCATTGCTAGAATATGCATCAAAAATAAATGGATATTGTCACTTTATACCGTTTGTGTGTACATTGTTAAAGAGTGTGATTAAATACTTTACCTCTCTGGCCATAGTAATTCCTTGATGTGAAACTTAAGAAAACATAAGGTGCTTATTAACATTTCTATGTGTTTTTAAGAATATAAACATTAATAATGTCATATTAATATAGTTAATATCAGACTATAAGACATTTATTAGAACATATAAGAAACTTGTTAACTGTCTGTAGATGCTTAAGAAGAATTACAAACATTTATTAACTCAACTAACCCACACATTAAGTCTTTGTCATGGCTTTACTAATTTTTTTTTGCCTTATTATTATTATTATTATTATTATTATTAATAATAATAATAATAATAATAATAATAATAATAATAATAATAATAATAATAATAATAATAATAATAATAATAATAATAATAATAATAATAATGATGATGATGATGATGATGATGATGATGATGATAATAATAATATTAGAATATACTTTATTGCTCATCTATTATCATTTAACTAGTCAAACAGTTAACTATGCTTTTTGCAGATACTGGATCAAAAGCGAGAAAAATTTCTTACTAAGACTAAATCTTTTATTATTCATTTATTAATGGTTAATGATTTTCACAACTTCCACATCTGGAATGAACACAACATGTGGTCAAAGTTGATAAATTGGGATGAAAAAAATTGCATAATAATACAAATGTTTCAAAGATGAAGCCCAAAATTGGCATTTATTGCTGTGGCTGTCAAGTAAACAGGACATTTCACTAAAATAATCATGAGGGCGTTACCGCTACACCAACCCTGCCTAACACGAACCTTGTTCCGGATGCAGGTCAAGGTACCTGGACATTCTTCTCTGTGGGGGACGCGGGGAGAGCGGCCGATTCGGGGAAATGTCGCCATCTGCTGGACGAATAAATGCACTGCAACAACAAACGGAGAGGAGGGGAAACACGTATACAGATAAAACCATAAGAAACCATATTAAATGTGTTTCTCTTTCAGATACGTGGGTCTGGAGAACAACTAGACGATGTACCTGCCAAGAATCTGTCCTCTCTGATTAGTAAAGCTGCAAAAATAAATAATATATATAAATAAACCAGATCCTGCTTCCACTCAGTCATCCTGGACATTTGGTTTTATTGCCTTCCTGTTTTGGCTACTTACTCCAGTTCTTCTTGTTATTTATTTATTTATAATTAAAGGTATTCCCTGAGGTTTTTTTCAATGGGATCTTATCCGTTCCAGTCATATAATTAACCATCATTTCAAGTGGATAATCAAACTATATATGTAGTAGTAGTAGTAGTAGTAGTAGTAAACCTTTATTTTACCAGGCAAGAGTTGCTAAGAATACATTCTTATTAAGGCAATGGCCTGGTAGGAGGTGAAAGACCTCCTAAGGGGAAGGGAGAAGGGGAGTAACATTAAGATATAGACAATAAAAGAACATACAACAACAGTGACACAAAAGAAAAAGGAATAAAAACATAATGCAGTGACACACCACAGAATGACAGTTAGTTTGACGTACAGTGACATACAACAAGTTAAGTAAGGACAGAGACACTAAAAGTAAAAACAGTGATACTAGACAACCATAAATGAGACAGTAACAAAACAACAGCAGTAACAGACGGTGTTAGTGAGGTTAGTGAGGTGACAGGATCAGAGAGAGCTTTGGCTGGGACAGCTGCAGGTATACTTTATGGATTTAGTTATGACATGTTTGAAGGAGTTGACAGAGGTAAGAGTTTGTAACTGTAAGGATTTTTGGAGTTGATTCCAGCTGTCGGCGGCAGCAACCTGGAAGGAGGAACGGCCCAGGGAAGAGTGCGTCAGTGGGGCATTTAACAGGATGAGAAGGGCAGAACGGGTGTTGTGTATAGGGGGAGGGCGCAGATGCAGAAGCTGTGTTAGGTAGGGAGGAGTAAGACCTAGGAGGGTTTTGAATACCAGCATCAGCCAGTGCATGTTGCGCCTGGTTTCCAGGGGGGGCCAGTTTACCAGGGTGTAGAGGTCACAGTGATGGGTCCTGTATGGGGCGTTGGTAGCAAATCGAATAGCGGAGTGGTATAGAACGTTGAGCCGTTCAAGTGCTCCTTTGCAGGCAGATCTATATATGACGTCACCGTAATCAAAAAGTGGAAGCACAGTGAGCTGGACCAAGGAGCGTTTGGCAGTGGCAGTGAACGAGGAGCGGTTACGGTAAAGAAAGCTTAAATGTATAATTTAACAAGGAATGAGACAAAGCTTCAAAATTGAAAGAGAAACAAGCCACATTTATTCATACAAAAAGACAAACTATACACACATGATGAACAAATATATACATTTATATACAAAATAAAAACAAAGTATATACAAATTATAAAAAAAACTATACATTTGTATACAAAACCTCTTTTTTTTGTCTTTTCATGTCCTCCTTCCACTCCGCCACAGACTTGTCACCAACAACAGCTCTCACCACTGGGACTGAGTCCTCTGATTCAGCTCAAAGAGCTGAATGTTGTTCTGAACCATCAACCTCGGGCTGCCAGCACCGTCTCCCTGATGGACACGTAGTTACTGTGGATGAGGGACCAGCGGGTCTTCATGATCCTCTGGATGAGGGACCAGCGGGTCTTCATGATCCTCTGGATGAGGGACCAGCGGGTCTTCATGATCCTCTGGATGAGGGACCAGCGGGTCTTCATGATCCTCTGGATGAGGGACCAGCGGGTCTTCATGACTCTATGGATGAGGGACCAGCGGGTCTTCATGATCCTCTGGATGAGGGACCAGCAGGTCTTCATGATCCTCTGGATGAGGGACCAGCGGGTCTTCATGATCCTCTGGATGAGGGACCAGCGGGTCTTCATGATCCTCTGGATGAGGGACCAGCGGGTCTTCATGATCCTCCCACGCGTGTGGCGGCAGGATGGAGACGGCAGAGCTGCTGCAAACGGCCTCCACCAGGACATGCTGAAATCCCGGCTGGACATCAGGACCCTGGACCTCCTCCTGAGGAGGAAATGAACAAGAAAAAGACCGTTGTGAACAAATAAAACCGGAAACAGCCACAAACCACACAATATTAAGAATGCTGTTTGCTTCTCCATCATGTAGATCTTCTGCAACACTGTACTATGTTTTTGTCTGTTAAAGTCAGCTGTGAGTGTGGTGGTTACCTCAGAATGTGAGGATGCTGCGGAGCAGGAGACCGGTTTCCAGAGGCTCTGGGAGAGTCAGGGGCGGCTGGACCCGATGGTTCAGACCTGGTCCTGACTTGGATCAGCTGACTGGGATGCTGCAGTGCTGGCAGGGGTTTCTGGGTAAAGACGAAGGGGTCCAGGACTTCCTCCTCTATGCCCTCATCCACCTCTTCCAGCTCGGTGACGGCAGCATCCTCATCCGGAGTGTCAGGGTCCAAGTTCACGTCCTCAAACACGCTGCCCGTCTGCTGGAACAGGAACTCCAGGCCGATGAGCTCCCCTGTGAACAAAGTGAACAGAAACTGCTGTAGATCTGTGTCATGACGGTGTACTGAACAGGAAAAAAAGCCTGGGTTTCCGGTCATACCGGTGTACGCAGCGGGCTTGGTGAAATCCCTCACCATCAGACGACCAAGCACCTTTGGCCCTTCAGGTTAAGGGCGTGTTTGAGGTGTCCAGTGTAGGAGTGCAGAGTTTCTCCCTCAGCTGCATCCAGAGTTGCTGCTGCACCGTCTTCCTTCCACCTCAGCAGTCCGTCCACCAGGAACGCCTGAAAGTACTTTGTGCTAGCAGACGACCCTAAGAGAGACATTTGTTTGAATCAAAATCAGGTTCAAGCTCGTATGGAATTAGAAAAAAAATGATTTGAATGGATTAACATTTTTTCTTTTTCCTGACGGCGACAGCTCCGGAGAAATGTCTGTATCTGCTGGACGAACAGGCGCACCGCAAAAACAAACTGAGGAGGGGAAGCAATTCCACATGGAAAACCTTCAGAAATGTGCATCTCTTTCAGATACGTGGACCCGGAAAACAACTAGACGACGAACCTGCCAAAAATCTCTCCTCTCTGAATAATAAAGACCCAAAAATAAACAAGCTCGACCTTCCACTAAGTCATTCTGGTCATTTGGGTTTGTCGCCTTCCTAAATGTCCTTTGTGTTTTGGCTACTTACTCCAGTTATTTCTTTAGAAATAAAAGTGGCAACACTTTACTTGAATGGGTGTGCATAAGACTGTCATGATGCTGTCATAATCATGACATAACACCTGTCATGACACTTTATGAATGCTTATGACAGTTGTCATTAAGTGTCATTCGGTAAATTATGTCACTTTTAATGTCAAGTTGACATTGTCTGAGATGTCTTTGTTATGACAACTTGACATAGACCCAAACAACATAACCTGTCATAAACATGACATAGAAGACCTCATTATCAAACTTTGAAAATCTATTTAGCTTTGTCTTTACATGACATTAAACTTTCATATATGGAAAGCTTTGACATTGTAGTGTGGATTCTTCAGAATTGACGAGTCTTTTTGTTGTTTGTTGTTTATTTACACTTTTTACATTGTGGTTTTGGTTGGAAATAGGTTGAAAGATGGAGGACGCCAGATTAGATATGCCAAAAATTAATTTTCCCCTTTACCTCAGCTGCGTCTACTCGTTTATTCCCCATTGACGCCTCTCATAGTACTCGGGGTGGAGCCTGGTGGAGCCGGGTGGAGCGCAGGTAGCGCACCAGCGCTGCCTGGCTTCCCCCATCTGCCTGATCACACCTTACCGAGAGCCTGTGCAGAACCCTGTACAGGCTCGGTTCTACCACAGGCACTCCCGGGCACGGAGCATCATAGAAAGGGCCTTTGGAATGATGAAAAGCCGTTGGCGGACTATCTTTTTTAAGGCCCTTGAGGTCAGTCCAACCTTCTCGGCAGAGGTTGTTGCCTGCTGTGCCATCCTGCACAATATCTGCCTGGACAATGGAGACATGATGGAGGAGGAGGACATGCAGCCCCCTGATGAGGACCCTGGAGCATCTGGGTGTGCTGAGTTGTCCTCTGGAGAAGGAATCAGAGACATGCTGTCAGCCGCTGTCTCAGCTCCAGTAGTTGCAGTGCAAGCTCTGCAACAGCATGATTACATGTAAATATTAATGTTAATCAATAATTATAATAGACTAATCAATCAATGTAAATATGTATATAATAGTTTATAATAGTTATAATATAGTAGTTAGTATTTGGAATGTATAGTCAACATTTATTTCATCAAACATGATTTTGTTCTAATTTTTTTATTCAATTCAATCTGTTCATTGTTCATCTTTATTTTTACCTCACAGTAATATTATTTTTGATAGTTGTTGATATATTGCAGAGATCAGTTTGGGATTGTTATAAAGGGCTACAGGGTATTATTGTCATTGTTATCATAATCAACATCTTCTTTATTATCTTCTTTATTATTAACAATATTATTAGCATATTATACTATATTATACATATTATACTATATTTGTGGGTTTCATCTTCTTTATTATTAACAATATTATTAGCATATTATACTATATTTTGATTCTAGTGAATGACTGATTTAATAAAACTTATGTTACTTGTAATTGCTGTGGCGTATGGTGTTCAACCTTTGCCTATTGTATTATTTTATCCCCTGAGGTATTTTTTAGATGCCAGCTGTTGTCCTTCTTCATGCAAGTTAATAATGATCCAAAATGTGTTATAATAACACCATTTAATATTAACCTTTCTATCATCCTCCTATTATACAAACAACTTCAATTCTCCCATGTTTCTATAGAATATTCACTATAATTACTATATTATTTCCTATAATTGTATTAAAGGCAGGGCCTTTTGAAAAGTTAAACTGGTTTGGGTTGCTACTGTAGATATGGAAAAATCAGGTCAGAAGAGAGAATCTACAGTTCTGGTTATTAATGGCAGGTACTTTGATGAGGTTCACACCACAGACTGTGCCGGTAAGTGGTCTAAAGGGAAATAAGCTCTTTAAGTCAAAATGTAGGCTATGTAGATGCAAATGCAACAGGCACACCTGACTTGTTACCAGAAAACTAGTAATACAAGTTGAAAAGAAAGAAGAGTGAACTACCCAATTCATGGGTTAAGAGAATCATTCATTTAGTCACTGTACCAAATCAACCTATGAGTAAAAATTAGATAAGAGTTTATTTCTCATGCTGAGTTTGTACAAATAAAAATATTACTAGTAAAGACCATAACTCTGAATCTTAAATCAATAATTTTTACTGAACTCTATACAAAATACAACTGATGAAGACAACGAATGACAATGAAAACATGCTGAACTATTTACACTTTTGATTTTTATCTATTAATTCCTATTTACAAAATCTATTTTTAATAATTCGCTCCTCTCTCTCCTTTGTCTCCTTATCTCTTCTATCCTCTCTCTCCATTCTCTCTAGTGGCTTCATTGAACTTACTCAAATCCTTTCACAGCAGCGTTGCGCTTGCCGGAGAACAGGCTGTTGTTGGCTGCTCTCCAGCGGATCAGCTGCTCTTTGCAAATTTTTTGTGATTGTGAACTCATCTGGTTAATATCTTATCTTAACCAAAGCGAAATCACACCTAATTACTCACATTTGAATTGTAGCGTGATGCTGCAACTTTCCTCGGCTCCGGCACACGCCCCCTCCATCTTGTTGCTCTGCGCAGCCGAAGGTGCGCGCGCAGCAACCAAACACCGCTGCATTGCATTGTGGCATGTGCATGTGCATGTGTGCATGATGCGCACTATTTAGTACGTTCTAACGTTTCGGACGCACTAAAAAATCTCGCCATGGTCATTTCTCAAAAACGAAAAAAAAAAGAAAAGTAAAAAAAAAAAGACCTGCAATGTTTGGCGTCTCAGAATGGAATGACGTCATAGGCGGGCCAACATTCCTGCGCATCAAAGGAGTAGTGATGACGTCACGACACGACGGTATAAATACACTGTGTAGGAGTGCGGTGGATGTAGGCAGAGAAACGACGGAGATTAATTCCTCTTTGGAGAGCACTCCATTTAATTCAATTCACCAAGTTAGAAAGCCTTGTTGCCCTTGTAAAAGGAACAACAAGGCATGTAACCTGGGCGAGGTCGCCGTGAATTATAACTCTGCGAATTAACAATTGTCCTGTGTGTGTATATCCACCACAACTGGACATTTAGAAGAATTCACAAAAGTTGGTGAAAGTATCCTTACTAAGAAAATGGATGAGATGCTTCGTTCCCGTTTGGAAGCATCTCAAAAGGAAAATAAAAGCATGAAATTGGAGCTTGAGTCTAACCGGGAAACATTGGCTGAGTTCGAGTCTAAACTGGAAACAAAAAATGATCTAATTCGACATTTGGCGGATGACGTTGAAGATTTCCAGCAACTTATGACTGTCAAGGACCAGAGATGTCAGAAGCTCAATGATGAGCTGAGTTTGAAAGAAGATGACATCATATATTACAAGGGACTTGTGCAAGAGCTTGAGCTCAAATTGAAAGAGAGCCAAAAACAACCGGTGACATGTGAAAAGTATGTTCAAGTAACTGAGGTTGAGACAAACCAGGAAAAAACTGACGTGGACAACTCTCAGGAGTCCCAGACAACAAGTTGGTGGTATTTCAGTGGCAAAGTTCTGTTTAATGTGTTGAAATCCTGCGTCATCAGCACTATTTGTTCTACACTAGTAACGGTAGCTGTGCCTTATATATTTCAAGGATGCAACGACTACTCTCAAGGAGAATATCCCTTCTGATGAACCCACCACTTCATTAGAAACTACACAGCCGGGGGATTATTTGTTACCTCCTTGAAAATGACTTGCATTGAAAAACAGACATAGGCAAGGCAAGGCAAGGCAAATGTATTTATATAGCACAATTCAACACAAGGTAATTCAAAGTGCTTTACATTGACATTAAAAGCGGCAAGACATAATAACAAATAGGTAAGAATAAGAAAAGAAGTAAAATAATAAAAAGCACAAGCTGTTAAAAAGTAAGGGCAGTAGAGTACAGCAGGTAAGTATTTAATTTAAGAGTACGCTTGAGTAAACAGTAATGTTTTTAGGCCTGATTTCAAGGAGCTGACAGTTGGGCCACGTTCAGACTGCAGGCAAATCTGATATATATCTGATTCCTTCTCATATCCGATTTTCAGGGCTGACTGTCCACACTGTTTTTAGCAAGTGTCCATATCGGATCTGGCTCTGTTCAGACTGGGCCACATCATTGACTGATCTGACGGGTTGCCATAGCAACAACGTCGGAGCGGAGGCTTCACCCAGCGCGTGTATTGTGTGAAGTCATGTAATTGCGACATCAAAAACAACAACATTATATATATATATATATATATATAATATAGAGTCAGCTCACATGCTGTTCCATACCTGTAAAGCTGGGCATACACTGTGCAATATTTTAAATCGTTTGACACTGCCCCATCTCACTCTAATCCTCCCGTCGGACCTCTGTTACTGGAACTCCAGGCTGGTTTTGGGGCAAAACGTGCGTCCTGCCCACCCGTTCAAAGGTAATGGGGATCCTTTATTTTTTTATAATTATTATTATTTTATATATATATATATATCTGTACCGTTTCTGATTGGGTCGGCACTGCGCATCATTTTTAGACATAACAATGAACGCATACCGCAAAAGTTGTGTCTCGGCGGAGGGACCCGGCGTCCCAGCAAAATGAGAAACAAAGAAAGGTGTTCAGAACAAAACCACCAGCAAACTAACAAACCGACCAACAAAGCTCAGAGTTAACAAAACGAACCAGCAATGAACAACTGGCAGCCCCGCTCTCTAACCTGTCCTCCTGATGAGCTGACGGGCTGCAGGTTCAGGCTCACAGCGCGACTGATAGGAAGATATGAAGGCTGATTTATGGTTCTGCGTTACACCAACGCAGACCTACGGCGTAGGGTACGCGGCGACCCGCACCGTATGTGGAAATGCAGTCTTTTTTCTGCTATTAAAACACGATTTGTAATGTGAATTTGCAACACTTAAACTACAAATAGTTTTTGACGTGACATCAGAGATTGTACATGTGTCACACAGGGTGTGAGGTTCTTTGGATACCAGCAATTGATTTGTTTCCACTGTTAAGAAACGACAACCGTCCAAGTATAGTTTAAATAATTTATTAAAACTATTAAAACACCAGAGTAAAATGCTTAAAAGAACACAATAGAAATGCTAAAAAGGGGCTTAAAGTCCACAATTAAAAGGATAAAATAGTCCAAGGCTCAGGAGGCAGTCCAAGTAGTCAATATTCAAAAAGGTAATTGTTTAAGAAAGAAAGGGGAAAGGGGGGGGTCCTGTGTCCGTCGGCTCCCAGCTCCGGCCCTGCAGAAATGCCCGGGCTCCTTCCCTCGAGCAGCTGCTTTACTTATCGTTTGTAGGCGTTGAACCAAGTCTTTTCCTGCTCTGGCTCGTCCTCTCACGCCCGCCCGGTCTCTCGCCGTAGCCTCTCTGTCGGTCCGCGTCCGTCACCAAACCGTTTTCTTCCAACGTGGTAAGAACTCCGACTCAGTCCCAAGTGGCGTCCGTTACTGCTGCTCGTGTCGCATCTCGTGTCCCTTCTCTGCCGTCCCTGCTGTGCCTTTCCTCCCCTGCTCACCTGTGCGCAATCAATTAAAACCCATCACTTGTCCGTCTGCACCAATCGTGCTCTGTGGGGTGTGTCACACAATCAGTTTTCCAGGTGTCCCTCATCAGTTCAGTTTTTGATCCAGTAAAATCAATAAAACCACAATAAGAACACAATCATGCAAGAATATAAAACATGCAATCATAAAATCATGATAATATAAAACAAAGATAAAAACCCACACAATGTATGAAAACAAATCAGGATCAAATGATAAAATAACTGATGACAGTCTCACTGTGACATTTTCCCCCCTCTTTAACAGTGGTCATCCCGACCCATTACTCACGATACCTGGCTGGGGCTACCCCAAAATTAGTTCGCTGTGAGCGGCGCATGTCAGGTTGCTCAGGCTCTGTACTGGGGGCTGCTGGTCCTGCTGGAGGGTCAGGTGGTTCAGCCTGACCTAGATCTGCTGGCTGTGTTGCCAGCGGCTGGGTAGAGTTAAAGATTAGTCCGGGGAGCCACCAAGTGGGAGGGGGCAACTGTTTGGACTGGTCCACTTCCGGAGTTTCTGGTTCTCCGGTTGAGTCCTGGCTGTCCTGCAACACATTTAAAGGGCAAGGTCGGAGGTTATTACGGTGCACTGTACGTGTGGGGGCTTCCTTACCCTCTGGCCGAAGGACATAAACTGGGTGGCCCTCCCGTAACTGAGTCACCACCACAAATGGTTCTGGAGTCCATCTCGGGGCCAACTTTCCTTTGGCCCTTCTGCGGAAGTTGCGGATGAGCACCCGCTCACCTGGAAGCAGGGGTGCTAGCTTAGCTCGTCGGTTGTAACGGGTCTGATCCCGTTCCTGCATGTGTTGAGATTGCTTCTTCACAGCCTGGTATGCATGGCTCAGGACTTTGTGGTGCTGTTTTACCCAACCTTGTAGGGTGTGAGACTCCACCGTGGGGCTCAGGCCAGATACCCAGTCCACTGGTAGTCTGGCATGTCTCCCAAACACCACATAGTGCGGGGTCATCCCTGTTGTGCTATGGGTGGTGTTATTATAGGCCTGGATAAGGGCTGGTAGCTGGTTAGGCCACTGTGCCTGGTCGGTCTCTGCCAGGGAACCTAACAGCCTCAGCAAGGTCTGGTTGAACCTCTCGCAGGCCCCATTCCCTTGAGGATGATACGCTGTCGTGCGGATCTTTTGGCACCCATAGAGCTGGCAGAGTTCCCTTACCACAGTCGACTCAAAGGCAGCCCCCCGATCTGTCAGGATACGTTCTGGGCAGCCGAACGTTTGGATAAGACTGTTGTACAGGGCTCTGGCTGTGGTGTTAGCAGACTGGTCCTTGGTGGGCACTGCAAGGGCATACTTGGAGAACAGATCAGTTATCACCAATATATAGGGATACTGGTCACTTGGACGTCCCAAAGAGAGGTAATCTACCCCAACAACTTCAAATGGGTAGGATGTTGCAATGGGTAATAAAGGGGCTCTCACCTCAGGTCCAGCTTTAGCACACACACACTGCAAGCAAGTTTCAGTCCACTCTTTCACATCTTGGGTCAACCTGGGCCAATAACAGCGTTGCCGCAGCGCAGCTAGAGTTCTCTCACTGTTAGGGTGGCCCATCCCATTGTGGTAGGTTCTCCATATGTCATTGGCTTCCTGTTTTGGGACAATTACTTGGAAAGCCTGGTGGCCAGAATCAACATTGTACATCCTCCCCAGTACACCGTTCTGTACTACAATTTTAGCCCATTCCGCAAGCAGTCGTTTCATGTAAGGTGAGGAGGAGTCACATCCCTCAGGCCGGGGCAGTTGCTGTGCTTTCCACTGTCGTATTTGCAAGAGATCTGGGTCCTTGGCCTGGCGTTCCTCCCAGGCTTCGTCTCCTTCGACCATGACCCGATCTGCAAGTGCTGGGGGCATTTCTCCTTTTTGTTCAGGCAACCTGGACAGGGCATCGGCATTTCGATTTTGTGTACCTGGGCGATATTTGATGGTGTACTTGAAGTTAGCCAGTTGAGCTGCCCAGCGTTGCTCCACTGCTCCAAGGCGGGCCGACTCTAGGTGTACCAAAGGATTGTTATCCGTGAAGACAGTAAAATCAGCACCATAGAGATAATCTTTAAACTTCTCAGCTACAGCCCATTTCAAGGCCAATAGCTCCAGTTTAAAGGAGCTATAGTTCTGGTCATTTCGTTCAGCTGGGTGGAGGCTACGGCTAGCGTAGGCAATCACTCGCTCTTTGCCGTCTTGTACCTGTGCCAGTACCGCCCCCAGACCGTCAAAACTGGCATCTGTATAGAGGCGGAAGGGGAGAGAGAAGTCAGCATAGGCCAGGATGGGTGCATTGATCAGTGCTTCTTTCAGTTGGTCAAAAGCCTGCTGGCACTCTGGGGACCAGTTAATGGGAGCTGTCTTTCTCTCCTGCATATTGGTGCCATGTGTCAATGCATTCAATGGTGCTGCGATCTTTGAAAAAACAGGTATAAAGCGGCGGTAGTAGCCAGAAAAACCAAGAAAGGATTTTACCTGCTTTACTGTCTGAGGTACTGGCCAGTCGCTCACCGCTGCTGTTTTTTCTGGATCTGTAGCCACCCCTGCCTCGCTGATCACGTGGCCCAGGTATGTTACCTTTTGCTGGAACAAGTGACACTTTTTAGGCTGTAGCTTCAGTCCATGCTGGTGGAGACGCTCAAACACCTCTTCCAGGTGGCGCACATGACTGTCAAAGTCGGGAGAGAACACAACCACATCATCCAGATAAATCAACAAAAAGTCATTTACCAGGTTTCCCAGGCAGCGTTGCATCAGCTGCCTCGCTGATCACGTGGCCCAGGTATGTTACCTTTTGCTGGAACAAGTGACACTTTTTAGGCTGTAGCTTCAGTCCATGCTGGTGGAGACGCTCAAACACCTCTTCCAGGTGGCGCACATGACTGTCAAAGTCGGGAGAGAACACAACCACATCATCCAGATAAATCAACAAAAAGTCATTTACCAGGTTTCCCAGGCAGCGTTGCATCAGCCTTTGGAATGTGGCTGGGGCGTTACACAGACCAAAAGGCATCCGTTCAAATTCGTAGAGGCCGAATGGTGTGGTGAACGCAGTCTTCTCTCTGTCAGAGGGGTCCATTTCCACCTGCCAATAGCCGCTTGCTAGGTCCAGGGTGGAATACCATCTGGCCGCTTTGAGTCCAGTCAGTGACTCTTCAATGCGGGGCAGGGGGTAGGCATCTTTATGTGTGAGTGCGTTCAACCTCCTGTAGTCCACACAGAACCTCCAACTTCCATCCTTCTTCTTCACAAGCACAATCGGGGCTGCCCAAGGGCTTGCGCTCTCCCTCACTACACCACTGTCCAGCATGTGCTTCAGCAAGGTTTGTAGTTCAGCATATAGGCTAGGAGGAACAGGCCGGTACCTCTCTCGACTTGGGGGTGCTGAGCCAGTTGGTATCTGGTGCTTCACCGCACCAGTGCAGCCAAAGTCCTCATCATGGCTTGAAAACACTTTGGTCCACCTCTGTAGCAGGCTGGTCATCTCCCTCTGTTCTTCAGGGGTCAGGCCGTCTCCCCTTAGGGACATCACTGGATGGGACTCAGCGTCGTCAGCTCCTTTGGTGACCCCTACCCGCCTTACTGCTACCTCCACCACATCTGGTGCCACGCTGTTGAGAACCAGCTCTTGTTCTCCTTGTACATCGGCTGCAGCCACCTCCGTCACCTGAGCTAATGGCTGGCGCTGTGGGACTTCCACTGGGTAGGGGTTGGGGTTGCAGATCCTGCAAGGCACTCGTCCTCCACTTAGGGTGGCTAAGGTCCGGCCCACCCGCCATTCAGTGTCACTGTCAGGGAGAGGTTCTACAAGCACCTCACAAGAGGGGTTAGCTGCACCTTCCGACACCTGGGTCCAGAGGATCATTTCTGACTGGGGTGGAATAACGACTGGTTGTTGTCGTGATAATTTGGCCACGCCCTGGTACGGTGGAAGGGGCCCTCTGGTGGTGACTCGCTGACACTCTGCAAAAGCTTGATCCCAGACCTGTCCTGCTGCAGGGGGCATGGTGGTTTTGAAAGCCAACAACCCTGGGTGATTCCCCTGAGTGAGAGCAGACCATACAGATTTAATAATGTTCATTCCAAGTATGCCCTTATCTGGCCCCAAGCATTCATCATTGACAATTATTACACCTTTTCCAGGGACATGGACACTTCCTACCATACAGTCGACCAGAGCATAGCCCACGTAGGGGATCTCTAGACCGTTAGCGGCTCGTAGGGTCAGCCAGGGGGTGTCGCCAGCGTTTGTCACTCCAGTTCCTTCCAGGTGCCTTCTGAATAAACTTTGGCTCAGCAGCGTGACCTGTGACCCTGTATCAAGAATGAAAGGTATAGGGCATCCATTCATTTTGACAACAACATCGGGGCACTCACCTACTAAGGCAGACTTGGAATGTGATGTAGGCTCCTTCTCCTGGTTGACTGCCCCCACTGCTTGGCCCACAGCTGTAGGGGGGGTTAAAAATCCTGAGGCCTTGATGGTTTACGGGGGCACCGGCGCTGGACGTGCCCAGCTGCACCACAGCTCTGACAGATAGGTCTGCCCTGCGCGTCCCACTGGTAGACTGGTGCCCTGGTGCCTGGTAGCTGTCGTCTTGCCTGAGGGGCTCGTGGTGCAGCTGTGCTGTAGTCCCTAGGTGGAGTTGTAGGACCTGAAGGCACCTCCCTGGTTGAAAGCTGTGTCCTCATCTCTTCTAGTAGGTTGGCAGAAAGGGTTTTCATCTGTTCCATGATCTCTTTCCTCATTTCTCCCATCAGTCCTTGTTGCAGCTCAGCCCGTATCTGGTCTTTTAATGGTTCCATATTTGCTGTGGTTGTGTTCCGTGAGGCTGCGGCAGAGACTCTTTGGGACAAGATGGGGTCTTCCCCATCTTGCAGCTCTTGTTCCAGGGCCCGAGCTTCTTTACACATGTCTGTAAAGGTTATAGGATCATTCCGCCTTATCTGTTGGCTCAGTTCCTGTTTTATGGGTCCAGCTTGTACCCCAACCATCAACTGGTCAATCAGAAGATCATCCCCCTCCTCTCCAATTCCACCTTCATCCTGTTCCTGCCATCTGAAAAAGAGTTCTCGCAGTCTTAGTACAAAAGCACTCACATTTTCATCAGTCCGTTGTTTGCAATTGAAAAAACTAGCCCGTAGCTGTGCTTTGGTGGCTGGCTTAGCATATAGTTTTTTTAGAACATCCAGTTCTTTTTGCCCAGTGTCTTTATCTCTTGGATTAGTTAGCTGTAGTTCACGCTTAGCCTCTCCTTCTAGGGCACCCAACACAAAATCAGCTTGTAGCTGTTCACTCAGTCCTTGTGCCCTCAGCATGGCCTCCACCTGAACCCTCCATTCTGCAAATTTCCCCTTTTCACCAGCAAATTTTGGGATCCAAGCAGCCCCCATAAACCATGGCATAACAAACTGTGCAGTTATAGGCATGTTAGCATTCGGCACATTAGCATTACTCTGTTGGGCTGCGTCCATCTCTTAACAGTGGAGCTGGTATCCTGCCAACAACGCCAAATTAAGATGTCACACAGGGTGTGAGGTTCTTTGGATACCAGCAATTGATTTGTTTCCACTGTTAAGAAACGACAACCGTCCAAGTATAGTTTAAATAATTTATTAAAACTATTAAAACACCAGAGTAAAATGCTTAAAAGAACACAATAGAAATGCTAAAAAGGGGCTTAAAGTCCACAATTAAAAGGATAAAATAGTCCAAGGCTCAGGAGGCAGTCCAAGTAGTCAATATTCAAAAAGGTAATTGTTTAAGAAAGAAAGGGGAAAGGGGGGGGTCCTGTGTCCGTCGGCTCCCAGCTCCGGCCCTGCAGAAACGCCCGGGCTCCTTCCCTCGAGCAGCTGCTTTACTTATCGTTTGTAGGCGTTGAACCAAGTCTTTTCCTGCTCTGGCTCGTCCTCTCACGCCCGCCCGGTCTCTCGCCGTAGCCTCTCTGTTGGTCCGCGTCCGTCACCAAACCGTTTTCTTCCAACGTGGTAAGAACTCCGACTCAGTCCCAAGTGGCGTCCGTTACTGCTGCTCGTGTCGCATCTCGTGTCCCTTCTCTGCCGTCCCTGCTGTGCCTTTCCTCCCCTGCTCACCTGTGCGCAATCAATTAAAACCCATCACTTGTCCGTCTGCACCAATCGTGCTCTGTGGGGTGTGTCACACAATCAGTTTTCCAGGTGTCCCTCATCAGTTCAGTTTTTGATCCAGTAAAATCAATAAAACCACAATAAGAACACAATCATGCAAGAATATAAAACATGCAATCATAAAATCATGATAATATAAAACAAAGATAAAAACCCACACAATGTATGAAAACAAATCAGGATCAATGATAAAATAACTGATGACAGTCTCACTGTGACACATGCTCTCTGTGAAAGGATGAGTAGCTCCACAACTGGAAATGGGCGGGTGGTTTGGAGCGTCTGGGATAGTCATATCCGATCTGAGTGTTTGGAGCTGTTCAGACTGACACGCATCTGCCCAAATGCGATATGGATCGGATATGAAACTACCTCCTGGAGGTGGTTTCCATCTGGTTTGCAAAAATCGGATATCATGCGGTTTGGGACTGTTCAGACTTCAAAAGAGTCATCCAGTTTCAATCTGGATGGGCTAAAAATCGGATATTTGCCTGCAGTCTGAACGCGGCCTTGGAGCAGACCTCAGGTCTACAGGAAGTTTGTTCCACCGGTGAGGAGCAGAATAACTGAACGCTGCCTCACCTTGCTTGGTTCTGGTTCTGGAACCACAACAAACCAGATGCAGATGAAGCTCAGTGGTCTGGGAGCTTCATAGGAACTAACAGATCAACCATGTATTTTGGTCCAAGACCATTCAGTGCTTTGTAGACCAGCAGTAAGATTTTAAACTCTATCCTTTGACTCACTGGAAGCCAGTGTAGTGATTTCATGACCGGTGTAATATGGTCCAGTTTCCTGGTGTTTGTAAGGACTCTGACGGCAGCGTTCTGGATCAGCTGCAGCTGCCTGATTGATTTCTTGTTAAGGCCTGTAAAGATGCCATTGCAATAATCCAACCTACTGAAAATGAATGCATGAATAAGTTTTTCCATGTCTTGTTTAGACAGAATCCCCTTAATTCTAGCAATGTTTTTTAGGTGGTAATAGGCAGATTTAGTGATAAACTTTAGATGGCTGTTGAAGTTCAGGTCTGAGTCAATAATTACACCAAGATTTCTGGCTTGATTTGTAGCTGTCAATGACATTGAGCCAAGTTGAGCGCTGATCTTTTCCCTTTCATTTTTAGGGCCAAAAATGATCACCTCTGTCTTTTCTGCATTTAGCTGGAGAAAATTCTGGCACATCCACTCATTGATTTGGTGAATACAGTTACTCAATGAGATCAGGGGACTGTAGTCATGTGGTGACACTGAAATATAGAGCTGTGTGTCATCGGCATAAGTATGGTAGGAAATGTTGTGATGTTCCATAATCTGAGCTAGGGGTAGCATATAGATGTTGAATAGAAGCGGTCCGAGAATAGACCCTTGAGGAACCCCACATGTGATCTTGGTTCTCTTAGACTCGTGGTTTCCTATTGACACAAAAAAGGCCCTATCTTGCAAGTAAGATTTAAACCATTGAAGCACAGTGCCGGTAAGTCCCACCCACTTTTCCACTCTGCTGAGAAGAATGTTATGATCAACTGTGTCGAATGCAGCACTCAGATCCAATAATACCAGAACAGAGGATTTGTCTGCATCATTATTCAGATGAATATCATTTAAGACTTTGATGAGTACAGTCTCAGTGTTGTGGTGTGGCCGAAATCCAGACTGAAATGCGTTAAAAAGGTTGTTTTGCATCATAAAAGCATGAATTTGCTGGAAGACCACCTTTTCAATGATTTTCCCTAAAAATGGCAGATTTGATATTGGCCTATAGTTACTAAGTGTTGTAGCATCCAGATTTGATTTCTTAAGAAGAGGTTTTATTACTGCAGTTTTCAAGGCCTGGGGAAACCGGCCTGTTTGAAGAGAAGTATTTATTATCTGCAATACATCCGGCGCTATGTAATTAAAAACTGTTTTAAAAAAAACAATTTAACATTTATATCATGTTAACTGCAGTGTTGTGCATAAACGAGTTCAAATGAACACGTTCATTGAACACGTTCATTTCTGTGAGAACATTGAACTGAACGCAACATATTTGCAAATAAAGAACTTGAACGTGAACTTGTTTATTCTGCAGATCATGAGCTGGAATTTGAACTGTTCAGATTATGTGAGTTTCAGCTTCACTGTTTAGGTCCAATTATTATGGAATACATTTCACCAACAGTGCACACACCAACATAACAACGGGCACCAGCTTGCATGGCAGGGCGGCCCGAGCCCGGAGCATCTTTACATGACCAGTGGAGAGAGAGACGTTGCAGACGCAGCATCAGCGAGCCGTCAGATGACGATCCTTATCATTATCTGCAGGAATTTTACACATCGTCTCCCAAAGAGTCCGACGGTAAAAATCTAACCTTTCTGTGCAAATTATGTCCACCTGCGCTGAGAAAACAAGTCTGAGCGTCTGCCTCGTCAACTTCACATTTGAAACGTCATGTGGAGTTAAAGCATCCGTCCAGTGAGAGAAAATATCTGCAAGTCCTTGACAATGAAAAAGAGTCTCCAGGAAAGACCAAGAAGACCCAACAGCCCCAAACGACCCACGTCACACTGCTGCACCTTCAGGGGGAGGATTTACCTGCAACAGGTAGACAAACTGATAATGGACCACATTGTTGGAGATTTACAGCCTCTCATATCCCTTTTACACCAAGCTGGTTCCAGGGCTGGTTCTGGGCTAGAGCCAGACTTAGCACCAGTTCTTTGGTTTTACACAGCCTAAGCACCGGCTCCTGGCTCTCAAAACTGGTGCTACACCAGCCCTCTTTGGTTGCTGGGCCAGGCGTAAGAACCTGTTTCGTCGGGGGCTGGGGACGGTGTTACTGAACAACCAAAGCAGAATAAACACGGAAGAGCGCCGTTTTTAAACAACGGAGCGTTGAAGACGGCGGTTAAGTTAGTAGACTCTTTTATTATTACATCCATTTATTTAATAATGGATGTAAAACAGAAGCAGCAGTGGTCTACGGTACAATCCATCATCAGTAATGTCGGCGGGTGGAGCGGCAGCCTCGCGTCCGAGCCCGCGGGGGAGCGTTCCAGCCCTGGGACGCTAGGCCGCTCCATCGGCGGGTTCCCGGCCCGCGAGGAGCCGCGTCCCAGCCCGCGGTTCTGGTTCCGCGTACATCGACGCAGAGCCTACGGCGTAGGTTACGTAACCTACGCCGTAGGCTCTGCGTCGATGTACGCGGCGACGCGCACCGTAATTTCTTAACAGGCGTAGCTACAACTGATAGATTTCATCTATTAAACCAACATTTATCTTCCTAAATGATTTATTTCATCCAGCGTAATTCTCAACAAAGCTGCAGTCTTCTCCCCCGGGAAGACGGCGCAGGTTGAGCCGGCTGAGGAGCTGCTGTGCTCCTCAGCACAGCAGGGGCTGCCGGCTCTAGAGTCATTTCTTAATAGGCGTTATTTGGATAAACTGAGCCCAGTTTGGGGATCTTAAAGTTACTTTTAAGCCTGAAAAAAATATTAAAACTTAATAAAGTGCCATATTAACAGCGCTACAGCTGAAATTAAAACAGCTTTTGGCTCTCAGCTTCCTGATCAGGGTGGGGATGAAAACGAGGGGGAGTGGTGACGTGATGACGTGGCTCTCTGGCCAGCTGCAGGCTAGCACCAGCTGTGTAAAAGCAAACGGTTCTTACTTAGAACCAACCGCGAGTAAAGTTGAGAAGCCAACAGGACAATACATGATTGTATACAGGTGACAGTTTTAGGATAGGGTGGTGTTTTCATTCGTACTTCTCACCTCAAAATATTGAAATAAACTGTATTTGAACTAGTTCAAAGTGAAAATGGTGAACTATGAACGTGAACTATTCATTTTTAAACTATGTGAACTGAACTTGAACTAGTTCATGAGAAGTATGAACTTGCACAACACTGGTTAACTGTCATTGCTAGAATATGCATCAAAAATAAATGGATATTGTTTCTTCATACCGTTTGTGTTTACATTGTTAAAGAGTGTGATTAAATACTTTACCTCTCTGGCCATAGTAATTCCTTGAAGTGAAACTTGTTGACTAGCACATGGCACACTCTAGGCTAAGGAGCTCCTCCTCCTCCAAGGCCCTACTGGTCAGGGTAGGGCATAGGAGCAAAGACGTTGGGCTCCAGCACGTGATCATTGCCGAAGAGCAGCTCAGCCTGCTGATTCATGCGCTGGATCTGCTGCGCATCCATGCACGATGTCTGCCAACCCAGACCACCGGCAACGCAAAGCCACTCCATCCGATTGTTCCACTGCACAGCAAACGCAACCAGATACACCTGAAGCACAAAACCAATCTATGCATTATTGTATATTGTTGTGCTTTACCTTTTGGTGGATGGAGGTGAGTGGGTATGAAGCGCACAACAAAGGATCTTCTTTGCAGACTTTACTTGCTTGCAATAACAGGTTAGTTACAACCACAGCTGATGTTGGTCTGGACAGACAACGTTTTAGCAGTGTCCATGCAGTGAGCCCTGAGTACCGAACAACAAGTAGAACTGAACAAGTTTCACGTTAACAAACGTTATCCAGATAGCCACGCTGCGTTCACAGACTTAACACTAGGCTTGGAAATTCTAAACAAAACAAAAGGGTATGCTTATAGGCTTATGAACAGTTTTAACTGCCTTACACTACTCCCCTTTAGGAGTACTGAGTCCATTCAGTTCAGGTAATGTAGGGAAAACTGACTAGTGTTGCGTTCCTACTTCATTTAATAACTCATTGGGGCACCACCTTTCATTACAAAGGAAAACTTGTATACATTGTATTAATCAATCTCTTATCTGAAAGTAGGTTCTAATCTGGATTGATCTGAGTACATTGAATAAAGAGACAATGTATCGGTAACGCTTTATATTAAGGTCCTTGTAATAAACATTAGTTAATAGGTAATAAGGCCCTTATACTGTAAGTCCTTATAAGGTGCTTATTAACATTTTTATGTGTTTTAAGAATATATAAACATTAATAATGTCATAATAATATAGTTAATATCAGACTATAAGACATTTATTAGAACATATAAGAAACTTGTTAACTGTCTGTAGATGCTTAAGAAGAATTACAAACATTTATTAACTCAACTAACCCACACATTAAGTCTTTGTCATGGCTTAACTAATCTTTTTTTTCTTTATTATTATTATTATTATTATTATTATTATTATTATTATTATTATTATTATTATTAGTAGTAGTAGTAGTAGTAGTAGAAGTAGTAGTAGTAGTAGTAGTATTATTAATAAAATATACTTTATTGCTCATCTATTATCAGTTAACTAGTCACTTGTTAACAGTTAACTATGCTTTTTGCAGCTACCGGATCAAAAGCGAGAACAATGTGTTACTAAGACTAAATCTTTTATTATGCATTTATTAATGGTTAATGATTTTCACAACTTCCTCATCTGGAATAAACACAACATGTGGTCAAAGTTGATAAACTGGGATGAAAAAAATAGCATAATAATACAAATGTTTCAAAGGTGAAGCCCAAAATTGGCATTTATTGCTGGGGCTGTCAAGTAAACAGGACATTTCACTAAAATGGTATAAAAGTCACCTAAAATAGGCATTTGGAAAAAAAAAAAAAAAAAAAAAGAGTACACTTTTCTAGCTCCTTTAAACATTGAGGCATACTATACAAAACGTGAATAAACACAAAAAACTGTGATTTTGTAAAGTGCAAAGTGCATAAACTGAGGTAGATTATTTAAATAAAATAAATGTATAAAAGTCATCTAAAATATGCATTTGGAAAAAATGTCCACTGTCTAGCACCTTTAAACATTGAGGCATAGATATTATACAAAACATCAATATATATATATATATATATATATATATATATATATATATATATATATATATATATATATATATATATATATATATATATATATATATATATATATATATATATATATATATATATGGACATTCTTCTCTGTGGGGGACGAGGGGACAGCGGCCTGTTCGGGGAAATGTCGCCATCTGCTGGACGAATAAATGCACTGCAACAACAAACGGAGAGGATGGGAAACACGTTCCAGATAAAACCATAATAAATCATATTAAATGTGTTTCTCTTTCAGATACGTGGACCTTGAGAACAATTAGACGACGTACCTGCCAAGAATCTGTCCTCTCTGAATAGTAAAGCTGCAAAAATAAATAATATATATAAATAAACCAGATCCTGCTTCCACTCAGTCATCCTGGTTATTTGGTTTTGTTGCCTTCCTGTTTTGGCTACTTACTCCAGTTCTTCTAGCTGTTTACCCTTTCACTTACCTTTCTCTGACAAAGATACATTTCTTTTTAAAAACTTACTTTGAATGAAAAGTAATATGTACATAATAATCAAAGTTTAGTTTAGTTTAGTTTAGTTGCACATAAAACAGAACCTGTATAAACAGTAAAAACAATGGTCAAATGAAGCATTGTGCAGGAGAGGTGGAAGCCAAAAAGGCTTATGAAAATGCCTCCCCTTTATAAACCAAACATAACAATAACAGCAGTAACAGCAGCAGTAGTAGTGTGGCACATAGGATATTTATATATATATACAATGATACAAATATCTTGCTTGATCTACTTAAAAAAATAAGTCAACTTTTTGCATGAGATTATTATGTAGATCAAGAAAGACTAGTCTTTGTATAAACTACTTAATTTTATGTATGTAAATAATACATTTTGCAAGCAGTCAACTTAATTGCATTAAGTTTACTTTATTTATCAAAATTAATTTGACTTTAAAAAGAAAAAATGAGAAAAAATTGAAAAAAGGGGAAAAAAGAAAAAAAAGAAAAAAAAATGAAGTTGACTTTACTTGCAAATTAATTTTGTACATACTAAAAATTAAGTAGTTTATACAAAGACTAGTCTTTCTTGATCTACATAAAAATCTCACGCGAAAAAGTCGCCTTCATTTTTTTAAAGCAGCACAACGTAACTTTCAGCTTTTGTTGAGTTTGGCGTCTCCTTTGGACAAAAGCGGTAGTGCTTTACCAGTAGTGTGGCAGGGTTCCTACCATGCTCCTCAAAGTTACATAGTGCCAGTGAAGGTGATACAGACCCCTCAGATCATGACAGAGGTGTCATTAAACCTGTTGGAAGTTGATGTACCATCACAATGACTCTGGAAATATTATATTAAGGTGGAAAAGTTACGTAGTGTCGCTTTAAAGTAGATCAAGCAAGATATTTTTTACTGTGGTTTCTACTTAAACAAATAAAGCACGATTCATCTAAATGTTGGTCAATCTGCCCAATAGATAAAAACTGTTAAAGGAAAAGTAAATACAACAAGATCATTGCTTGTTGTTTGTGTGTAAATGAAAAGATTACTGGGATTACATAAATACTGCTTGTTAAGGAAAAATGCACAATGTCTTGTTTTTTGAACAAATAGCCTATAGATTGAGTTCAAAACTAGATGTATTCATGTAAAGCAACAAACTTCATTTTTAATTGTTAATATCACAGATTTAAATATGTTATATTTACATGCGCTTAGATTTATTTTTTTCAGTGTAATTGCCTGCTAACTTAAATATGTTATTTTATATATAGCTCTTATATTGCATATTTACAGACACCCCCATTCAATTCTAAGCATTTCTTATTTTTTTTTAGTATGAAAGGCACGAGCCCAGCTGGGGGTATAATGCCGCGTTCCATTTACCTCGGAAATCGGAACAGGGAACTGGGAATGGCAGCCATCTTGGAATGGTAACTCGGGGGTGGTGAAGCTTCTCCCACTTTCCCAGTAGGAAATCCCACTTCGAGGGGCGTTCCAGTTGACAATTCCGACTGGGAACTAGGAAATTCCGACTTCCGAGGACAAATGGAACGCGGCATACTGAATTCTTCAGTTGTCGTTAACACTGGGACCAGTAAAACACACTGACGATCAGCCGACTCACATTTACGTTTTTATTGATTCTTTCAGGTGGGTAAATGTTACATCAGCATTACTACAGTTGGTCAATATTGTTATCTTTTTATTTAGTGTACTGTCGCATTATAAGGTGTATTTTGTCAGCGGTATTTGTGCTAGTTTGGTTTATAAACCGGGACGAGTCGGCAGCAGCTCGCCGGTTACGGTGAGTTGGTTGTGTCAAATTAATGTTACAACTGTCAGTCGGAGTCGGATGTAACGTTTGTCTGACTCAACTGATACATAGATATGAGTACGATATCATTTTAGAGTGTTTTGTTGTTTATATTTTCTGTGTTTTATTGATTTTCTCCTAACGGTTATTCATTTTCCGCCAGCTGATTAGCAGCTGTAGTTTACCGTTGCCATGGCAACCAGGCAGCGCGCACCCTGTAACACGTCATGTAACAAGAGATAAATGGGAGAGATTATATTATTGATGTAATTGTTGTGTGACTAAAGGCATAAGGGAATAATATCATTGTTTTATAGATAATAATAAGAATTGTAGATAAGGGCTTAAAGTATTCCGGCACCGTGCCGGTGTTCTGCCATTCCATGCTCCCTGCCAGAAAATGCTACTTTGTGGTTCTGCGCATGCGCACAATCGATTTTCAGTGGGATTGCCACGCTAAATTGATAATATGGGATGTCGAGTATTTGATCCTTCAAAATACACTACCCATGACATGAATTGCATTACACTTTGTGAAAATGATACGGTAAAGAGAGAAAAAAAAACAATTCTATCGCTTTATTTGATATTCATTTGGCTATTCACCTTTATTTAACCAGGCAGGTCATTAATAACACATTCTTATTTACAATGACGGCCTGGCAAGAGACAAGGACCACTTGGGGGAAAAGGACGTGGTTTAGGGAGTAAAACACAATAAAATTGTAGCTCTACAAAGGTAGAAAACCATTAGGTAGCATTTTTTGGCAAAGCAGCAAAAAATGGCAGAACACTACGACGGAGTATTACGGCCAAGACAAAAAAAAATGGAAATAAGAATAAAGACAAAAACAAGAATAAAGTCATAATATAATGAGAATAAAGTCGTAAAATTACGAGAATAAAGTCGTAGTAGAATAAAGTCGAAATATTATGAGAATAAAGTCGTAACATTACGAGAATAAAGTCGTAACATTACGAGAATAAAGTCGTAATGTTGCGAGAATAAAGTCGTAATAGAAAAAAGTCGTAATATTATGAGAATAAAGTCGTAATATTATGAGAATAAAGTCGTAATATTCCGAGAATAAAGTCGTAAAATTCCGAGAATAAAGTCGTAAAATTCCGAGAATAAAGTTGTAACATTACGAGAATAAAGTGGTAATTTATGAGAACTCTAACAGGAAGAGCTTCTTCTCCCTGTGTTAAAATGAAGAATATTGAGCATCTTGTGAAGTTATATTTATATATTTATAATATATTACGACTTTATTCTCGGAATTTTATGACTTTATTCTCATTATATTATGACTTTATTTTCGTAATTTCCTTTTTTTGTTTTTTTGTTTGGCCCTAATACTCTCCGGCGTATGGAGTTTTTTTTGTTGTTTTTTTCTCGGCGTGCGGAGTTTGACTGATTTAAAAAAAAAAGAAAGAAAAAATGAATAACTTTAACGGGTTACATAGAGATGTGTTGATAGGCTGTCAGTTTGAGTCAACTGAGTTCGTCTACCAATGGAATGAGAGGAAAGCAGCTCTGGCTCAACCTAGAGTACTAGAGAGTACTCTCTCTAGTACTCTAGCTCAACCAAAGCAACAGCAGCCAATCAGAAGTTGAGCTGGGCGGGTCTTTGATCCAGCAGAGCAGAGCGCTGTTTCAACCTGCCGGCATAGGCGGCCTTACCTATGTTTCAACCGTTTCAGTTGAAACGGGCCCCGGCCACCAGGGGGCCCCCAACTGACTGACAAAAAAATAAATGCGCAAGGAAGACACAATAATAAATCAATACCCGCCATTAAACTAACCAGCTAACATCCAAGAAAAATGAAACGAACATACCAGAGTGGTGCTGAAAAGCGAAAATTAGCAGATATAAAAAAAGAAAGCTGTGAGTCGTGTTACCGGCCAGCCCGGTCCCCTATAAGGCGGTGTCTGTGTTCGGGTGTGTGTGTGTGTAAAGCCTGAATTATGGTCCCGCGTTAAATCGACGCAGAGCCTACGGCATAGGGTACGCGGCGATGCGCGCCGTACGGTGAGCGTCGCCGCGTAACCTACGCGTTGGTGTAACGCGGAACCATAAATCAGCCTTGAGACGTAGTGGGTGCAGCGGAGGAGAGAGAGAGGGAGATGCAGGTGCGCGTGTGGAAGACCGGTACACGTGTTCAGTTACTTTTCAGTGTGTCCTCCGTTAGCTTTCAGTTGTCGGCCCTCACATGTTTTGTTTGCTCTTTACAAGTTTGTAATAAATGTGCGACGTTGCACAGACAGTATTTTTCCTCCGTCCTTTTTTCCTTCACTTTTTCCCCGGACTCCTAGACAACCGACGGTTACCAGCAACGAGCCAGAAACCGTATTAATATACCAGCTCTCCCAACTACGGTTCGGAGATAGGACTGGAAATTAAGAAAGGTAACAGTAGTATTCCGAAAGCGAGCTCTTTCTTTGGTCCAGCATCTGCACCGACTACAGCAGCGGCTGCCGCCCACTCTAATAACGCCAACGCAGTAAACGCATCCATGCGCCACGCATGGATGCGTTTACTGCGTTCTTTCAGCTTATAATGCGTCACGGACGCAGGACACATAGCTGGCAAATATAGTAATAAATAGGGCCCCGTATTAAATATTGAAACGGGCCCCCTGATGCCAAAGGCCGCCACTGCCTGCCGGAACACCAACACTTGTATCACCGACTTCAACATGGAGAACACATTCATGAAGCCTGTTGTGGAGGTTATTTCCCGAAGAATACCGAACAATATTACTCCTTTTTATGGTCTTTATTTCCCCCGCTCTGTCACACACTTACAGCTCGTTAACACTTCAGCCGGGACTACTTTCCGCGCCGCCGCGCCGTTCTCCTTACCGGTGCACTCAGATCAATGCGCGTGTACACAAAACAGTCCCTGAATAAAACTCTCATATGACACCTGTAGAGGATGATTTGGCCGATAAAAGACTGAAAATGAACTGGCGCCGGGCATGGATGGAAGAAGTGGGTGGAGACGGCAGGTGTTTCGGTAGCTGGTGCCAGAAGAGAGCAGGTGCTTTTGCAGCTCTGCTCTAAAAAGATACCGTCCGCCAGTAAAAGCTGGACCTCCATGAAGGAGATGCCGCTCATAGAGCTGCTGTCTCTTCAGCCACAGCTGATGTACCGGTGTTCTGACCATTTCTGATACCTGCCGAGAAATGAGACTTGGTGCTTCTGCGCATGCGCACAGTCGATTTTCAGTTGGATTGCCACGTTAAATTGATAATATGGGATGTTGAGTATTTGATCCTTCAAAATATACTATCCGTGACATGAATTGCATTACACTTTGTGAACATTATAGGTCCTTGTCGCTTGTGAGTCCGTCATTGTAAATAAGAATGTGTTCTTAATGACCTGCCTGGTTAAATAAAGGCCAATGACTGAATGAATATCAAATGAAGTGCTAGGATTGGGTTTTTTCTCTTCTCTTTATCGTATAATGTTCACAAAGTGTAATGCAATTCATGTCATGGCTAATATATTTTTGATATTATCAATTTTAAATCAATATTTCAGGGGTAGCATAATTTGATAGTCCAGTAACATCCTATCAAATAATGCTCCCATCACTTAATGCATTCAGGTAAAATACTAATCACCTCACTGCCATTGCAGGATGAATGTCAGCATACTACACCTCAATGTATCCATTTTAAATCAATATTTCAGGGGTAGCATAATGTCATAGTTTTGATATTTTATATTATGGTAAGGCTGGTGTAGAGTTAAGCCTTACTTGATTAAATTACTCCTTTTTCGGGTCGTGAGTAAGTGAAAAAGAACGGGGACAATCTAAAACATCACAACAGGTATGCTGACTAGTGTAACTATAGTCCCTGACTTACATCAGAATATACAAAATATATTTATAAAATAATGAACCATGAATTACCAAAATAAACTTAACAAAAATAAATCTCCTCTTACATTATTATTATTATTATTATTATTATTATTATTATTATTATTATTATTATTATTATTATTATTATTATTATTATTATTATTATTATTATTATTATTATTTTATATATGTTTTGATATTATTTTCTATATATTTTGATATTCTTACAGTCGAGGTTTGCAGACAGATCGGGATCCAAGCCAGGGTGATGGACCGGGATGAGAACCAGAACCAGATCCAGGACCGGGATCAGAACCAGGATCAGATCCAGAACCAGGATCAGATCCAGGACCGGGATCAGAACCAGGATCAGATCCAGGACCGGGATCAGAACCAGGATCAGATCCAGGACCGGGATCAGAACCAGAACCAGGACTCGGAGATGGACCGGGATCCGAGCCAGGACTCCGGATCCAGCAGCAGGACTAAAGCGGCCGCTGCCGGTCTGCAGGTCAGAGTTCAGGTCCACGAACCCGCTCCTTCTCGGTCCGTCTGTCTCCTGCTGACCAACCAAACCAAAATCGTAAAGACGTGGCATGGAGAGCATTTGCATCAGTGTGATAGGAGTAAAACGATTCTAAAAAACACCATTCTAAAACAGTGACAGAGACACCACCAGACTAGGTCTATTTAATAAAATGTGATGATCTACTGTCTCAAAAGCTGCGCTTAGATCCAGTAGCACCAGGATTGAAAGCTTCTGTGAATCCATAATTGCATCTGAGATCATTAACAATCTTTAAAAGGACTGTCTCTGTACTGTGGTTTGTCCTAAAACCAGACTGATATTTCTCAAAAATATTGTATTTATTTAAAAATGTATTTAATTGGATAAACATTTTTTTCTATGACTTTTACTTAAGAATGGGAAGTTGGATACAGGTTGGTATTATCAAGGATGTTGTGATCTAAATTGCTCTTCTTCAGAAGGGGCATCACCACTGCCATTTTACAGGCAGAGGGAAAAACGCCCGTCGGAAGAGAGGAATTTACTATGTTTAAAAGCTCATACTCCTAATAACCATAAAACGATTATAAAAGTGATGTGGGAATGGGATCTAAAAGGCAGGTTGTTGGGTTTAGTTGAGAGAAAACTCGACCGAACATCTTTGCATCAACCAGGACAAAACATCCCTAGTGTTTCCTCAGGTAAAAGCAACAATTCAGATCTGTTAAAATCAACATTTTGTTGGAATAAAACGTTGTATTTAATAGCATTGATCGTATTTCTTCAGTGGTCTGCAAAGTCCAAAACTATAATTTTTCCCAAAACTTTCAAGTCTTTTGAAATAACACTTGTCAGTTATCAAATAACACTTGACACAAATGTTTTATTCTGGGAGAAAATATCATCTGCATTGGAAGTAAAGGACTTAATTATAGCGAGTTTAACCAACTCGGTCCATTCCACCACAGCCTGTCATTTACAAGTGTCTCTGAACTGAGTCCACGAGTTCCGTGATCTGCAGGATTTTCTTTTCCCATGCAATGTCTCCAGTTCTCCGGCAGCGTTAGACTCTGGATCTCCGCTACTCTGTTAGCCACAAACAGCTTCCATTTGCTTTGCTGTGCTCTTGATCCAATGAATGGTGATCATCGAGTCAGTCCAGAAATGACACTTAACATTGTTCAGACTCAACATCTTGCTCAGATAATTACCAAGTCTGGCACAGATGAGAGTTCCCGGCAGTTCCAGTTGGGGCAAAGTTACCCTTTTTAGCGGAGCCACTTTAGTTTTAGCAGAGATTAAACTCACAGTGATTGTTCCATCCGGCTTGGTTGTGCGTAAATACGCAGCGGTACAGTAGGCTCCTTCACTAGCGGCACAAAACACATGAATTTCTAGCATTTCTTGGGAATTTAAGATTGAATTAAACTAGAGATGCACCGATTGATCGGCCACTGATCGGTATCGGGCCGATAATGCCCCTATCGGTTTTGATTGGAGATCGGAAAATAATAGTTGAGAGTGGGCCGATCTGATGACGTTTACAACAACAAACCGCCGCCTGCGCTGCGTTTCTACACCTCATACCGAGCTGTCCTGAGGGGGCGTGGCCGGCCTCGCCGGTACGGGAGTTTTACAATGTCTGAAAAGGACAACAGTGTGCCTATGAGCTCGCTGCTGCGCTCTCCAAAACGTGCATGCATCTCTCTTTGCACAGCATCGATGACACTGTAAAATAACCTCTTGAACTCTGTCTTTTCATCTATGTCACTGTTAGACCCTGGCCTAGGGGAGCCAAGGGTACAACAAAAAGCAGGGGAGACGCAGTACTCAAAATACTATAAATTTATTAAATAAGCAAAGGTAAATAATCAAACGAACAAATGAGTGAGCAAACAAACAGATGAGGTGTGGAAGTCAGTAATCAGTAGTGTAGTGTGTGTATGCATGAGTGGAATGTATGTGGGTGCATGTTGGATGTATTAACAGAAATGATGAAAAAGGTGCATAGTGGGAGAGAGGTAGAGGAGGACTGAATACAACAGAACTCCCGCAGGGACTGGGGAGACAGGCTTTTATACTGGGTGTCGGCCACCCGGGCCCAGGTGCCGACACTTGGCTGATTAATGCTGGCCATGATTGCTCTGCTCCCCAGTCCACTGAAAAACAAGGAAAAAAGGATTAGGACTGAAAAGCAAAGAGAATCTAAATAACCAATATATAATATATAAAATGCTACACCAGACCAATCAAATAACATACTACCACCATATACTATGACACAATACAATAATATAATATAACCCCATATCATATCATACCAGGGAACCGTCACAGTCACTCTGTGCTTGCCCAATGGTTTCTTCAACTGCAAATTCACGGAGGTTCTTGTTAACTGTGCGTCTTCTCTTGCTTGGACCGGGGCCGGTCACTGGCACAGCCTCGCTGGCCGTGCCTGGAGGAGCGCAGAGATCTCATAGCGCAGCAAATTCATTTTCTGTGCGCAGTGTCTTCACACAGTCAGAAGCGCTATTCACAAGTGTCACTGCAGTGAATAAATCCATATCTTCGCCAGCGAAAACTAGACTGCAGATTCATTCATTCATTCGAATTGCGCGGTAACGGTTATTGGCGTAGGCTACGTCAAGTACGTAATCTGACGTTTTGGCCGTTGCAGTGTAAATTTCCCAATCAAACATAAACACACCATTCTTCCATTATATTTCTAATATTTTAGTGATAAAGAAAGCAATATTAGTATTTTTAACAAAAAAATAATAAAATAAAGATTAAAAAAATGTTTGTTTGTTTTTTACGTGCCCCCAGTGGGGGGGGCACACCCGCTATGGGCGGGCCCGGCCCCTTATGGCCCGCCCATAGCGACTGGTGTGCAGAGCCTATGGTGTAGAGGCAATATAAATGGGTAGTGCTTTAAAAAGAAATAAAAACCTTGGTAATACATTCATCTGTATAATTTTAACTCTTTTTTTTTTCTTTTTTTTTTAGATTCCCTTAGTAGTCCCACAATGGGGACATTCTTTCTCTGCATTTAACCCATTTTCTAGTTGAACTAGTAGCAGTGGTCTGCCATGCAATGGAGCAGTAAGGGTTAAGGGCCTTGCTCAGGGGCACAAGGTGGTTGACTTTTTAAGGAAAAGGGGATTATAGACCATCTATTTAAATCCAGTTTAATTTGGCAAATTAATTCCTCAAAATTCTTCAAATACAAATTTCCCAAGTTCTTTGTTATATTAATCCCAAGATATTTTACCCTTTCCACATCCCAATGAAATGCATATTTGCGTTTTAGTTCATCACTAATTGTGCAGCCCATAACCATTACTTACTACTGATTTATTGACATTCAATACATAGCCTGAAATAGCTCCAAATTCTTCAATTACCTTCATCAAAGCTCCAATTGACTGTTCAGGCTTAGATAAATAAATACTTATATCATCTGCATACATCAGCAATTTATGATTTACTCCAGCTATGTCTACACCTATTATTTTCTGTTCTAACCTAATACGTTCTGCCAGTGGTTTTATGCAAAAATCAACGGGGATAAGGGCTCCCCCTGTCTGGTACCTTTAGAGATACTAAAGAAGTTCGACATTGCCCCATTGACTTTGACTCGAGCATTTGGCTGTTTATACATTGCTTTCAACCAACTTATAAAATTGTATATAGGGCCTTATTGAAGACCTTTTCTGAATCTAAGGTAATCATTCCCACAGGGAGATTCTGTTTTTGAACTGTCTCTATGATATTTAATGTTCGTCTCACATTGTCAACGAGCTGCCTTTGACTTATAAAGCCAGTTTGATCTGGATTTATTAATTGTGGAATAATTTTGGCTAATCTGGTAGCTAATATTGAAGATAAAAGTTTATGGTCTGTATTTAAAAGACTAATTGGCCTATAAAATGAACAATCTGCAGGATTTTTACCTGGCTTATGTAAGACTGTTATGATAGCAGAATTCCATGTCGCTGCCCATGTCTCATTGTTTAGCGCCCAATTATAAGCTTTACATAAAAGTGGAACAAGATCAACATGATATTCTTTGAAAAACTCATTTATATATCCATCACTTCCAGGCGATTTATGTGCTTTAAGTTTTTTCATTTGATTATTAATTTCTTCCTGTTATTGCCCTTGTGAGTACGATATTCTGTTCTTTGGAAACTTGAGGTAAATTCAACTTTTGGAAAAATTGCATTCAATTATCCTTATTAATGAGATTTTGGGTAACATCATACAGTTCCTGGTAAAATTTTGCAATTTGATTTGCTATCTCATTTCGACCCCTTACTACAGTCTTAGCATTTTTTTCAATGAGCTGCATTACTGATACCCTCTTTTGCTGTTTTTTAAGCTTATAGGCCAACACCTTTGGCTGCTTTGGGGCCTCCGTCATATGTTCTTTGTCTCATGAAAGACAATGATTTCTCTACTTCCATATTCAAAATATCATTCATTACTGCTTTTGCCTCTTTAAGTTCCTCCAATACCGAGGATTCCCCAGAGGTTTTGTGTTCTCTTTTCTAATTCCTCAATTTTCCTTTCAAGTGATTTTCTTGCATTTTCTTTTTGTTTTTGCCTAAAAGAGGCATAGGCAATTATTTCACCCCTTAAAACAACCTAGGCCCCTTCCCATAATATTAATGAGTTTACATCTTCTGTGTCATTAAACCTTATATATTCTTGTAACACTTCTCTTACTTTTAGTTTAAATTCCTCTTCTAAAAAAAGAGAATTATTAAACCTCCAAATATGAACACCTTTCTCTATACTACTCTTTAATGTCATTTGTACAGGTGCATGATCGGATAACTGCATTTGGCCGATTTTGATGTTTTTAACTGATGAGTGATTTTTTTAACTGAAGAATAATATGTGTAATCCCTTTGAGTTGGATTTAAGTCTCGCCACACATCCACTAATCCAATATCTTTAGAGAATTTTCTCATCAAAAGTGCATCCTTTTGGGCCTTATGTTTTGTACTACTCTGTGAATCCATCTTCTCGTTCATCAATAAATTAAAATCTCCTCCTAACACAGTTATACCTTTACTTTGCACTGTAATTAAGTCAATAATCTTCTCAATTACACTTGTATATGTTAAGTAGTGTAATATATTCTCCATCAATCCTCCCCACTACAAAAACATATCTGCCCTCTTTGTCACACACTACATTTTCTACTTCAAAGGGATGTGGTTCTTGATCATAATTATAACACCTCTTCTAGATGAGTGATAAGATGAGTAAAAAACCTGGGCTTTAAACAGTTTGGCTAATTTCTCATGCTCTATTTTGGACAAACGTGTTTCCTGCATAAATACCATGTCTCCTCCTTGATATTTAATTTGCGCAAGCACTTTACTCCTTTTAATTGATTTATTCAAACCATTAACATTAAATGAAATTATATTAAAATTCATACACTACCACTTAGTGTTTTCTGTTTTATAAATCTGCCATACTTATTCAACAAAACATCCTGTAAACCTAATCCCATGTAGTCAATTTTAATATCCTCATTTGTAAGTAAAATATTCAATATATCCTCCAATTTCTTACAATAGCAAAAATTATATTCCAAATTAACAAAAGAAACAAGAAAACAACAGAACATCGTTTCCACTTGTGCTACCAAACGCCTATGGTAGCTGTCCACAGCCTTCCATGCTTGTGACCATGCATGGATGCTGGGGTCTTTAACTAAGACCCAGAGCTGTAAGATTTTAAAAACAGCTCTATATAATACAGTGGGGAGAACAAGTATTTGATACACTGCCGATTTTGCAGGTTTTCCCACTTGAAAAGCATGTAGAAGTCTGTAATTTTTATCATAGGTACTCTTCAACTGTGAGTGATGGAATCTAAAAAAAAAATCCAGAAAATTACATTGTATGATTTTTAAGTAATTAATTTGCATTTTATTGCATGACATAAGTATTTGATCACATCTTCTTTAAGAAGCCCTCCTGTTCTCCACTCATTACCTGTATTAACTGCACCTGTTTGAACTCGTTACCTGTATAAAAGACACCTGTCCACACACTCAATCAAACAAACTCCAACCTCTCCACAATGGCCGAGACCAGAGAGCTGTGTAAGGACATCAGGGGTAAAATTGTAGACCTGCACAAGGCTGGGATGGGCTACAGGACAATAGGCAAGCAGCTTGGTGAGAAGGCAACAACTGTTGGCGCAATTATTAGAAAATGGAAGACGTTCAAGATGACGGTCAATCTCCCTCGGTCTGGGGCTCCGTGCAAAATCTCACCTGGTGAGGCATCAATGATCATGAGGAAGGTGAGGGATCAGCCCAGAACTACACGGCAGGACCTGGTCAATGACCTGAAGAGAGCTGGGACCACAGTCTCAAAGAAAACCATTAGTAACACACTACGCCGTCATGGATTAAAATCCTGCAGCGCACGCAAGGTCCCCCTGCTCAAGCCAGTGCATGTCAAGGCCCGTCTGAAGTTTGCCAATGACCATCTGGATGATCCAGAGGAGGAATGGGAGAAGGTCATTTGGTCCAATGAGACTAAAATAGAGCTTTTTGGTCTAAACTCCATTCGCCGTGTTTGGAGGAAGAAGAAGGATGAGTACAACCCCAAGAACACCATCCCAACCGTGAAGCATGGAGGTGGAAACATCATTCTTTGGGGATGCTTTTCTGCAAAGGGGACAGGACGACTGCACCGTATTGAGGGGAGGATGGATGGGGCCATGTATCGCGAGATCTTGGCCAACAACCTCCTTCCCTCAGTAAGAGCATTGAAGATGGGTCGTGGCTGGGTCTTCCAGCATGACAACGACCCGAAACACACAGCCAGGGCAACTAAGGAGTGGCTCCGTAAGAAGCATTTCAAGGTCCTGGAGTGGCCTAGCCAGTCTCCAGACCTGAACCCAATAGAAAATCTTTGGAGGGAGCTGAAAGTCCGTATTGCCCAGCGACAGCCCCGAAACCTGAAGGATCTGGAGAAGATCTGTATGGAGGAGTGGGCCAAAATCCCTGCTGCAGTGTGTGCAAACCTGGTCAAGAACTACAGGAAACGTCTGATCTCTGTAATTGCAAACAAAGGTTTCTGTACCGAATATTAAGTTCTGTTTTTTTGATGTATCAAATACTTATGTCATGCAATAAAATGCAAATTAATTACTTAAAAATCATACAATGTGATTTTCTGGATTTTTTTTTTTAGATTCCATCACTCACAGTTGAAGAGTACCTATGATAAAAATGACAGACTTCTACATGCTTTTCAAGTGGGAAAACCTGCAAAATCGGCAGTGTATCAAATACTTGTTCTCCCCACTGTATTTGCATCTAGTTTACAAAGGTTTTTATAATTTGGGGGGGTGACAATGGCATCAAAATCACCATCAAAACAATACAATCAACATGAATGTAGCAGGCATATTGATAACAGAAAGAATTTATGATTTACCTTTAATCTGTAATCCTTAATCATAAATTACATTTAATGATGTGCACACAGAAATATTAGATCATTTATCAAGCTAACCACTTGGAAATGACTTCTGAAAAATCAACTTAGAGCAACAAACACCTATAAAAATTAAATCACGGGGGGAATCATGATCGAAAAA
Source organism: Cololabis saira (assembly GCF_033807715.1). Lineage (NCBI taxonomy): Eukaryota > Metazoa > Chordata > Actinopteri > Beloniformes > Belonidae > Cololabis > Cololabis saira. Next base: position 48,899,207 of record NC_084587.1, read on the forward strand.
GATCCGCCTCCCATTAATCTAGATTTTCTTCTTTTTCCAAGCCCCATGAAGGACACTTTCTTTGACTTGAAAACTTAGGCAAGGTCGGACAGTTGTGAGCTTTGGCTTTCTGAGGCTCAGGCTGATCCTCAGGAGCGCACACTGGGACTGCTGTGGAACTGCAAGACTGAACGTTACTACATGTAACATTGCGTTACATGTAGTAACTCTGTTGTATGATCCATTAGGTTAGGTGATCCCCTTCTTACAGCTTGGAATTCTTTTGGAAAAGGAGCTTTGTTATCTTCCTCAAATCACAATTCCACGCTGCTATACCTCCAAAGAGATGGACCGTCCTACCACCGTCCGAGGCACCCATATCTTTTTTGATGCGTCTGAACAAGCATATGGTGTTGTTGCATATGTCAGATCTAAGGATGTCAAAGGTCACATCAAGCTAAGTTTCATTCTTGCTTGCTCACACGTTTCACCCAAGCAACAGCTACAAGTACCCAGACTGGATTTACGTGCTCTACTAACTGGTGCACGCCTCTGTGACCTCATCAGGACAGAATTCACTTTGCCAGTCTGAACTATTACACTTTGGACTGACTGAACCACTGTGCTCCACTGGTTCGTGCTGATGATGTTACAAGAGGGTTATCCCTGTCAGATATTTTCCTCCCAAACAGATGGATCAATGCCCCAGCATTTTTATGCAAACCTCCAGATACTTGGCCTAAACTGATTGATTTGAAACAATCTGTCTGTTACTGTGTTCACGTTGCTGTTACTGTGCCAAATCCTGACAGTTTCAAAACTTACCAAGAATTACTGTATGCCACTGCCCAGTCTCTTTCCAGACAGACCACTGTAAATCCCTCTGCAGCTGAATTTCTGAATGCTGAACAAGAAATCCTCTAAAAAGGCACAAAACGATAGCTTTTGGGAGGACATAGCCTGTCTCAAATCACACAAATCACTTCCAACACACAGTCGCTTACTCTGTTTAGCCCAAACTTCTGTACTACATCCAATTGTACTGGATCCTACTCACAAGGTGACACAATTAATCAGTAAAGATTATAACGAGAGATTGTGTCAGGATAGTTTAGAAAGGATCTTTGCTGAAATAAGAAGAACATTTTGGATCTTGAGGGGCGCAAGGCCGTACATAGACATCAGCAGAAGTGTGTTTCATGTCAAAAATGGAGAGCTGGTGCCTGAGGGGTTCAGCCAATGGGTCAGCACCGCCCTTTCATTAGATAAGAAAAAGATGACACGAGGAAAGAAGGGGGAAAAAAGCATTTCCCACACTATGTCCTGTCAGAGGACACAGTGTGATATTACAAAAAACACCTTAGCAAAAGAAATGTAATGCACCCAGATAACTTTATAGCCAATAAAAAAACCTACATTGATCCATTCTCTGTTCATTAACAACTACAAGATTTCTCCACACTAGTGTTTTCAAATAACTGCCTGAAATAATTTCTTTATTAATTCCTCACACATTCGCATAACTCCCAATTAATTTTTTTTATTGCACCGTTTATATTCAGTCACCAAAGTCTCATCTGTGAGCTATTTGGATCTTATAAGGACTTTAAACTTTCAATTTTATAAATGAATTTCATAATTTTAATGCCCAATGAATTTAATTTATTTGTGTTTTTAAATAAGCTAATTGAGCTGAACGAGTGAATGAAATCATATTTGACATATAAGACTAGAGGCCTTCATGCTGCTTGTCATGTATGTTCATTGAAAGTAGCAACAAATAAATTCAGGTTGCTGAAATGTTGTTTTTGTATCATGTCGCTTGTTTTGGGGCTCGTTTATAGCCCAAATTTTTCCTTTTTATGACATTTCTATCTTGATGAAGACTTGTTTTTGACATCACATTTTTCAGGTAATAAAACTGAGTTTTCACATCCAGTTCTGAAGTCAAAACTGTTTTAAAGACAACATTTCTAATGAAAGTTTGAGATCAGTCATCTCAAGTGGCTTCGGTAAACAGTTGATGAATGTGTTCTAAGGGTTTTTGTTTCAGCAGCTTTCACCACTTTTTTTTCTGACCTACCGAGATGTTTTATTTGAATGTTTTTCTCTGTAAAGAACTAGTTGTGACAGGACATGGTTAATATGACCCCTAGAAAATAAGGATTCATTGTTTCACTGCAAAGACCATGATAGAAAGCTATTAAATACAACTGAAAAAACCTTTGACAGGTCAACCGACAACAGGATCTAAGTCTCTTCTTTCTTTACAGAAAAGTAAAGGTGAAGAGAGGCCCACAGGTTACCCGTGTGATCAGTGTGAGAAAGTCCTCGCCACTTCATCATCCTTGAAGACACATAAGAAGATTCACACTGGAGAGAAGCCGTACAGATGTGAGCAGTGTGGGGCAGCTTTTACCAGCTCGGGTCATTTAAGAAGGCACCAACGTATTCACACTGGAGAGAAGCCGTACAGATGTGAGCAGTGTGGGGCAGCTTTTACCACATCAGGTGATTTAACGAAGCACCAACGCATTCACACTGGAGAGAAACCGTACAGATGTGAGCAGTGTGGGGCAGCTTTTACTGAATCAGGTGCTTTAACTACGCACCAACGCATTCACACTGGAGAGAAGCCGTACAGATGTGAGCAGTGTGGGGCAGCTTTTACCACATCAGGTGCTTTAACTACGCACCAACGCATTCACACTGGAGAGAAGCCGTACAGATGTGAGCAGTGTGGGGCAGCTTTTACTCAATTGAGTAATTTAAGACGTCACCAACGTGTTCACACTGAATAAAATGTGTGTATCTGGAAATCTGGTATAATTGTAATAAGTTCAGTTTTATATTATTTTTTTTTAAATAGTTCTGCTTCTGGTCGTAAATTAGTAACCTTTTTTGTAATGTTTTTATTGTAATCTAACATTTTTCATCATTGTTCTGTTATTGTTCTGAATAAAGTTATTCGTTTTTTGTTGGATTTCAGTTTCCTGCTCAGTAACACCATTGTAAACAAACAGGAAGTCAATGTCAGAATGTTAGAACAGTGTCCCACAGTAGTGCCTTGTTCATGTGATTTTATCACTATAGATGAATGATGGTTCTTGATTTAATTTTATCTGAGGGATGTAAGAAAACAGTGCTTTACTAATGACACCCTCTGCTTCTGGGACCAGCTGGTAAACTGTAAAAGTGAGTGAATGCTGTCAGAGACTTAAGGCTGAATTATGGTTCCGCATTAAATCAACGCAGAGCTTACGCCGTAGGGTACGCGGCTACGCAGGAGGATCTCCATAGCCTACGCCGTAGCCTGACGTGCACCTCCCAAAAAATGTAACTACGCTTCGAGGCGACGCAGACCCAACGCAGACCGAGAGGGCTGTGATTGGTTTGCTTGGTAGCAACACATTTGCGGTTCGTGAAGCAGTAGTGAACTTTCAACGCTCTTTTCTTCGTGTGTGTGTGATTTTTTGTTGGGGGGGTTGTTTTGGTTTTTTGCACAATAGTTGTCTTTATCTCTTTGATCCACTGTGAAAGGCTAAGTATCAACTAACGCTCTGGGGGGGTACTGCACCGCGGCGAAATGGAGTGACGGAGAATTCCGAAGGGTTCACGACGGCGTCATGGCAACAGCGTAGGCTCTGCGTTGGTTTAACGCAGAACCTTAAATCAGGCTTAACAAAGCTAATGACAATTTAAACTTTTTTTTTTAAATCCTGTGAATAAAATGTGTGTCTGAAGGATAAGTTATATGTAGTGGAGCAGGAATTGGATCAGTGACTGTTCACAACAAAGACCCCAGCCCTAGTGGCCTAATGGTTAAGGCACTGGGCTCCTCTTCTGAAATCATCAACAATAACATCAATAACAGTCATCCCTCGTTTGCAGCTGTGGACCGGTTAACAAAAACTCCTGTGTCAGTAACATCTAAACTCCAGTTCAGCAGTCAGTCCATCGATATCAAGTCCAGTAACATTAATGCCTCCAATTAAAACCAATTTGGACAAAATGACACAATTTCACGCAGTCAACTACAAAAACCTGGAGGATATTATGGATCAGCCAGAAGCATCTGGGGTTTTGGTTCCCTTTGCAGATGACACAAAAGTATTCAGAATCATCACAAATGACTCCGACAGAGTTGAACTCCAATCAGATCTTGACAGGGTGAGTACCTGGAGTGATACTTGGTTACTGAGACTGAACCCTGAAAAGTGTAAGCATCTAAATATTACAAAAAAAGGTAACAGTAATGTAAACTATAAAATTGGAGACATAGGGGTCAAACAAATACAGGAGGAAAAGGACTTGGGGGTCACGATTGACAGTACATTAGAATTCCAAACCCACATCTCAGATAAGGTCAAGAAGGCCAATTCCATGTTGGCTATAATAAAAAGAACATTTTTAGATCTTAATAGTGAAGTGCTGTTACCATTATATAAAGCTCTGGTGAGGTCTCATTTAGAATATGCTAACTCTGTTTGGAGCCCTTACAAAGTGAAATACATTGAAAAAATTGAGGGTGTTCAGAGAAGAGCTACGAAACTAGTCCCAGGTCTGAAAAGGTTGTCCTATGAAAAGAGACTAAGAGCTCTGAAACTGCCAACCCTTGTATACAGGAGACACAGAGGGGACATGATCGAAGTATACAAGCTTGTACATGAGATATATGATGCCACAGCCGAACCTATTGTTCAGTTCTGGAACAGTACATATGAACTGAGAGGAAACTCTTTGAAGTTGTTCCCACAAAAGTGTCACTCAGAGAAGAGGAGGAACTTTTTCACACTGCGCGCGGTCAAAGAGTGGAATGAACTTCCAGAGGAAGTCGTGCAGGCCCAGTCTGTGAACTCTTTTAAGAACAGACTGGATAGGTTCTGGTCAAACAAATACTTTTTGTACGATTTTAGAGCTGATAGGTGATGCAAAATGGATTTAATTAATCTGTGTGTGATTTTATGAAATGTTTTGAATGTAAATTTTAGTCCTATATATTTATTGTAAGTTATTTTTGATACTGATGTAAAGGACACATGTCCTGTATCGGTCAATTTATTAAACTAAAATTATTAAACTTTATTAAACTATTAAACTTTGCTGTTGGGCTGTAATTCAGGTCATTCACTCACCACCGGTAGATGATTGTTCTTTCCGGTATCATTGTTGCTGACTCAAGATGGCCGCCGATGGTGATTGTTGGTGATGGTGATTGGTGATTGACAACCCGGCAGTGGTGTTACCAGGATGCCAGCTGTGGGGGCGGGGCATTAGTCTTACCCGGGGGGGAAAAAAAAAAAAAGTTGCAATGCTCAACCAAAATCCAGCGTAAGCCTACTGCACCTTAAAACATCTCAGGCATCTCAGTTCTGGCCAGAGCAAAGCAATTCCTGGATAGCAAATCATCCAGCATTCTGTTCTGTTCCCTGGTTTTGCCTTATCCAAGTTACTGTTTAGAGGTTTGGGGAAATACGTATAAAAGTTCACTGCAACCACTATTCATACTGCAGAAAAGAGCCGTAAGGATAATTCATAATGCTGGTTTTTGTGAACACACCAATTTCTTATTCTTCAATTCTAAAATAATCACATTTTTTGACATAGTGGAATTCCAAACTGCACAATTCATGTATAAAGCTAGGAACAACTTATTACCATCTCACTTGCAGGAAATGTTTTATGACAGAGAGGGGAGGTATAATTTAAGGGGTTCTCTAAATTTTAAGACATGCAGAACACGAACAACAATGAAAAAATGTTCTATATCAGTCAGTAGAGTTAAACTATGGAACAGAATGGATTCAGAATTAAAACAATGTCCAAATATTAACCAGTTTAAAAACAAATACAAAAACATGATTTTCACAACGTACAAAGAGGAAGGGGTTTAGAGTTCAGGGTGACTTGATCCGGGTCCGCGACATCAGACGAGACATATCCCAGGGGCTTGGCGTTAAGGATCCCTTCAATCTCAGCCAGAACAGTCCTGAGCACCTCTTCGCTCACCGACTGTGCACCCATGGTAACTTGGAGGGCTTGTTTCAGATGACGGATCTCTCTTTCCCAACATCCCCCGAAATGAGGGGCGTTCAGGCTGAACTGAATCTGCTCCTTAGCGAGTTGGGCTTGGAGGTCGGGTTGCAGGGCAGTTAAGGCCTCCCTAAGCTCCCGTTCGCCGCCCCGGAAGTTGGTTCCCCGGTCAGATATGAGCTCAAAAGGTAAACCTCTCCGGGCTGACAACCGGCGGAATGCCATAACATGTGAAATACGGAATCAACTTTTAATTCCCAATTACGTAACAATTCTGTATTTCAAGGGATTGGTGGCAAGCCTACGCGGGCCACATATAATGACATGGCGGGCCACATCTGGCCTTGAATATGACACATGTGCTCTAAAATGTCAAAAAATAAGTGGTCAAATATGTACTGATGTGTTTACATTTCATTGACTATATATGCGCTAGAACGTGATCACCTTTACTTCAGAATCAGCCTCTTATCACAGGTCACAGACGCGACTTCCTTCTCATTCATTCCTGCAGCTTCACAGTAACAGCAGAAGCTCAGCGTCTATGGGAAGCTGGAGTGGGTTGTTCCACTGCAGCCAAACTGACCGTCATTGGATAAATGCTCGGTTTTGTTCCGCCCATCGGACGCTCAGCGTCTCTGGGGGCCTATGGGTTAGTGGGCGTGGCCTCGGCTGGCCTGCTGCATGATGATTAGATGATCTGTCTGAGGATGAATCCCTTTCTGATTGACAGCGAAATGAGCGAATCAGTGATCTTGAGATATAAACACTGCCGGAGAAGTTTTGTAGCTTCATTCCATCATTCCGAGTTGATCTGGAGAGTTTGGAAATCCTCGCAGTGACTTTTGTCTTTATTAAAACGATAAGCGACACACTCAGCAACTTGTTTCTGGTGTTTGGAGACTGTACTGGTGTTATTGGAGACTCTGACTTCTGTTGCTCGACAGTTATTGTCCCCGTAGAGCAGCGGGTGCCGCTGTGAGCCGCTCCACCGTTGCAAAGCATTCACAGCCGGAACGGAGGGTAGAATTCACATACAAATAAACTGACACAATTCATGATGTAAGGAGAAAATGAGCTTTGCCTCCTTAAAAGACCAGCAGCCGCCACAGGTGAGAAGTAAGTGATACTTTAGTCAGAGAAGAGGGGGCAGTAGCGTGGTGACATTTGTGACTTTTTAAATGCCAAATGGTGCCGTTTACAGCACCTGTTACAGAAGCCTTATGACTTATTTATTGACATTTGGGACTGAGTTACGTAGCTAACGTTAGCTGCTGCTATGTTATGTCAATTTGCAGACAATGAAGAGAAAAGTCCAAAGAAATTTCTACTTATTTTAAGAAGGAAATGAGTCCAGAGCGAGAGAAAGAGCCGACAGGGAAGCAGCAGAGGCTTAGTGAGGAGGAAAAAGAGGAGGATGGTATATCAGTAGGCGTTTCTTTAAGTACTTCTCAGCCAGGCACTGCCTCATGGCAGTGCCTGGAAGTAGGCATCATGGCTGGATGCACCGTTTCTCCCCTGGCTTTTACCATGGCGATGGAGGTTATCATTCGAGCCTCGAAATGGGTCGTAGGCGGACAAAGACTCGGCTCCTGCCGGCGCCTCCCTCCCCTCAGAGCCTACATGGACGACATCACCACATTGACTACTACCGTCCCATGCACCAGGAGGCTACTCAGGAAGCTTGAGGAGAACATCAGCTGGGCCCGTATGAAGTTCAAACCATCTAAGTCACGCAGCATCTCAGTGGTCAAGGGAGTGCTTGTGGATGTGCAGTTCTTCATCGGTGGTGACCCAATCCCCACTGTTTCTGAGCAGCCAGTCAAAAGCCTTGGAAGGCTCTACGATGCGAGCCTGAAAGACAAAGACCAGGTGGAGCAACTGCGGAATGACATCAGTGCAGGCCTAAAGGCGATTGACGACACTCAACTCCCTGGGAAGTTAAAGACCTGGTGCTTTCAGTTTGGTCTACTACCCCGGGTGTTGTGGCCCCTGTCAGTGTATGAGGTGCCCATCTCAACAGTAGAGAAGCTGGAGAGAAGAGTCACAGTCCACGTTAAGAAGTGGCTCGGCGTCCCTCGCTGCCTCACCACCATAGGCCTGTACGGAGACAGTGTCCTCAAGCTGCCCCTCACCAGCCTTATGGAGGAGTTCAAGTGTGCCAAAACACGACTGCAGATGACCTTGAACGAATCCAAAGATCCGGTGGTCAGGGAAAATGCACCAACCTTGGCTACTGGGCGCAAGTGGAGACCAGCAAGAGCAGTGGAGGAGGCAACAGCAGCTCTGAAACATGCTGACATCGTGGGGAATGTTCAGCAAGGAAGAGGAGGCCTTGGACTAACAACCAGCCGCCCGGCCTGGAGAAACGCCACTGCTCCAGCACGGAGGAAGATGGTGGTGGAGGAAGTGCGGCGCCAGGAGGAGATGGCAAGATCCGCCAAGGCAGTCTCCCTCGGCAAACAGGGCCTGTGGACACGGTGGGAAGGTGTCGAAAAGAGGAAGTTGAGCTGGAGGGATGTATGGGCTATGGAGGCAAGGAGTTTGAGCTTCGCCATCAGAGCCACCTACGACGTGCTCCCAACACCAACCAACCTCCACCAGTGGTTTGGCGAAGACCCAGGGTGCGTCCTGTGCTCCAGGCCAGCCTCCCTCCATCACATACTCACCGGGTGTAAAACCAGCCTCACCCAAGGACGATATACTTGGCGCCACAACCAAGTCTTAAAGAGCCTTGCTGCCACACTGGAGGAAAAACGATCTAGCATCAACACCCTATCTCTGCCAGCAACTACCACCTCAACAACACCATGGGCAACGGCCTTTGTCCGTCAAGGGACTACAGCTACCAGGAGCAACTCCACACCATCGGAGAGAAGCCAGCTTTGCCTAGCACGTGATTGGAAGATGCTGGCAGACATTGGCAAACAGCTGGTCTTCCCCTCAGAGATCGCCACCACCACCTTGAGGCCTGACCTGGTGCTCTGGTCCCCCTCCCTAAAGAAGGTATACATCATCGAACTCACCGTACCCTGGGAAGATTCCATGGAGGAGGCATATGAGCGGAAGCATCTGCGGTATGCCGACTTAGCCGCAGAGGCAAAACACCGTGGCTGGAACGTGGAAGTCCGCCCAGTGGAGGTTGGGTGCCGGGGGTTTGTGGGAACATCCACCACAAAACTGCTGAGGGACTTGGGGGTTAAGGGCCAGAACCAGCGCAGAGCCGTCAAAGCTGCATCAGAGGCGGCAGAAAGAAGCAGCCAGTGGCTCTGGCTGAAGAGAAAGGACCCCAGCTGGGCCCCAAAGTAATGTGCCAGGAGGTATGCGGTCAGTCTAGGCTTGACTCAGGGAATAGGACGCCCCTGCCACGCATAGTCCCCTGAGATGTCCACCACTAGACAATGGGTGACTCTCACGGCTAATTGGGCTCGGGACACAAGCTGAGGTCTGATCATCCTACAGCTGGCCGCCTCTGGGGAGGGTGTATAGTGTAAAGGGCCGAAACACCCCATGACCCAGAGGAGCACTACTGATGATGCGTCCCACAATTTTTCAATTCTTCCCGATAATCTCCTTCTAGACTACATCCATCATTCACCGACAAGTCCATTTGCATGTGCTCGCACAGGAAATCAACATCTCATCTTGTGTTTTTGGAATCTGATTTTCTGGACCCGTCCAGTGACTGCTGAGAAAGATCAGCTGACGACAAGGGAAAGTCCTTGTGACGGCATGGAGAGACAGCTGGCAGGAGGGAATAGACCCCAACGGGACAGTTCTGGGTTAGCTGCCCACCACTGTAGTCTCTCATGCTTTGCAGCACGTTAGAGACACCCCTCATTAGCTACGAAAAAGCAAACAAAGAGAACACCCCCAGAGTCTGCGAGAGCGGGGGCGGAAGAAGACTCATCGGCTGACAAAATGGTAACGACTGGACCGGAAACGACTACGAGCAAAGATAGCACAGCGCAAAAGAACACCACAGCAACCAGCTCAGCAGCAGACCACAAGCTGCAGATATGTAGCTGCGGATGGAGGAAAGTAACATCTTTTCGGGGTTTGAGGATTCACCAGGGAAAGAAAAAGTGCTTGAGGGAAGAGAGTCAGGGACCTCGCATTGACTACTTCCTGCGGAAAGCGTCAAGTAAGTCGAATGAAGTTCACCAACTGGACGAAAACCATAGCTTGGAGAACATCAGCATCCCTGTCACGGAAGAGGAAAACTCAAGCACAGAACTAGTGGTGGAACAAACATCAGCGGTGGAACCCACCCAAACTCCCCGACCTGCAGTCGAGCGGAAACTCCAAAGCAACAGACTGCGTGTGAAGTGGCCCGGCGGTGCAGAGAAGAAGCTGTGGGAAACGGTGAATAATGACCTGTCCCTGTCCCTACAACAACTTCGAGGCACAGTAGAGAAGAAGTTGGAGACAATGGCAAACATCATCTATCAATACGGAGCAGAACGCTTTGGAGTATTGGAGGTGAAAGCAGCTAAACAGGCTCCCACTCCACTGGTCTCAAGGAGGCAACAGGAGATCAAGCGCCTCGTTCAAGAAAGGAGACAACTCAGGAAACTCTGGAAGAAGGCCTCGGAGGTGGAAAAGGAGGGCATAAGCGCCCTCCAAGCCGACATCAAAACACGCCTGGCATCCCTCCGCAGGGCAGAGAATTCACGGAAAAGAAGGAGGAACAAAGAACAAACACGAACACGGTTCTACAAAGAACCCTTCAAGTTCCTGAAGACTCTCTTCACCAAGGAGAAAAGCGGGGTTCTAACAACAACAAAAAACGACCTGGAGGAGCATTTGAGATCAACTCACTCGGACCCAAAGCGCTATGAATGCCTGGAAATCCCTCCAGACATCCCACCAATCGACCCCCCAGAACATCAATTTGAGACCGGTCCTCCAACGTGGAAAGAGGTGGAGAAGTTCGTCCATCGGTCGCGAACAGCATCAGCTCCTGGGCCAAACGGAGTCCCGTACAAAGTGTACAAGAACGCACCAGATGTCTGTAGGTATCTCTGGAGCCTCATGAGGACAGTGTGGCAGAAGAAGACCATGCCCAAGGCGTGGCGTAGGGCAGGTGGGATCCTTATTCCAAAGGAGAAGGACGCAACAAACATCAGCCAGTTCCGCCCCATCGCCTTGCTTAACGTGGAGGGCAAGATCTTCTTTGGAGTCATTGCAAAAAGGATGGCCGAGTACCTGCACAAAAATGAGTACATCGATACATCTGTACAAAAGGCAGGGATATCGGGCTTCTCTGGGTGCCTAGAACATTCCAGCATGATCTGGCACCAGATCCAAATGGCAAAACTGGAGAAAAGGGATCTCCACGCGGTCTTCCTGGATCTGGCAAACGCCTTCGGTTCTGTGCCCCATGAGCTCCTATGGACCACCTTTGAGTTCTATAACATCCCGGATATCATCACAACCATGGTCAAAGACTACTTTCAGGACCTGCAATTCAGCTTCTCCACGCCTGAATTTACCACCTCATGGCAGTGCCTGGAAGTAGGCATCATGGCTGGATGCACCGTTTCTCCCCTGGCTTTTACCATGGCGATGGAGGTTATCATTCGAGCCTCGAAATGGGTCGTAGGCGGACAAAGACTCGGCTCCTGCCGGCGCCTCCCTCCCCTCAGAGCCTACATGGACGACATCACCACATTGACTACTACTGTCCCATGCACCAGGAGGCTACTCAGGAAGCTTGAGGAGAACATCAGCTGGGCCCGTATGAAGTTCAAACCATCTAAGTCACGCAGCATCTCAGTGGTCAAGGGAGTGCTTGTGGATGTGCAGTTCTTCATCGGTGGTGACCCAATCCCCACTGTTTCTGAGCAGCCAGTCAAAAGCCTTGGAAGGCTCTACGATGCGAGCCTGAAAGACAAAGACCAGGTGGAGCAACTGCGGAATGACATCAGTGCAGGCCTAAAGGCGATTGACGACACTCAACTCCCTGGGAAGTTAAAGACCTGGTGCTTTCAGTTTGGTCTACTACCCCGGGTGTTGTGGCCCCTGTCAGTGTATGAGGTGCCCATCTCAACAGTAGAGAAGCTGGAGAGAAGAGTCACAGTCCACGTTAAGAAGTGGCTCGGCGTCCCTCGCTGCCTCACCACCATAGGCCTGTACGGAGACAGTGTCCTCAAGCTGCCCCTCACCAGCCTTATGGAGGAGTTCAAGTGTGCCAAAACACGACTGCAGATGACCTTGAACGAATCCAAAGATCCGGTGGTCAGGGAAAATGCACCAACCTTGGCTACTGGGCGCAAGTGGAGACCAGCAAGAGCAGTGGAGGAGGCAACAGCAGCTCTGAAACATGCTGACATCGTGGGGAATGTTCAGCAAGGAAGAGGAGGCCTTGGACTAACAACCAGCCGCCCGGCCTGGAGAAACGCCACTGCTCCAGCACGGAGGAAGATGGTGGTGGAGGAAGTGCGGCGCCAGGAGGAGATGGCAAGATCCGCCAAGGCAGTCTCCCTCGGCAAACAGGGCCTGTGGACACGGTGGGAAGGTGTCGAAAAGAGGAAGTTGAGCTGGAGGGATGTATGGGCTATGGAGGCAAGGAGTTTGAGCTTCGCCATCAGAGCCACCTACGACGTGCTCCCAACACCAACCAACCTCCACCAGTGGTTTGGCGAAGACCCAGGGTGCGTCCTGTGCTCCAGGCCAGCCTCCCTCCATCACATACTCACCGGGTGTAAAACCAGCCTCACCCAAGGACGATATACTTGGCGCCACAACCAAGTCTTAAAGAGCCTTGCTGCCACACTGGAGGAAAAACGATCTAGCATCAACACCCTATCTCTGCCAGCAACTACCACCTCAACAACACCATGGGCAACGGCCTTTGTCCGTCAAGGGACTACAGCTACCAGGAGCAACTCCACACCATCGGAGAGAAGCCAGCTTTGCCTAGCACGTGATTGGAAGATGCTGGCAGACATTGGCAAACAGCTGGTCTTCCCCTCAGAGATCGCCACCACCACCTTGAGGCCTGACCTGGTGCTCTGGTCCCCCTCCCTAAAGAAGGTATACATCATCGAACTCACCGTACCCTGGGAAGATTCCATGGAGGAGGCATATGAGCGGAAGCATCTGCGGTATGCCGACTTAGCCGCAGAGGCAAAACACCGTGGCTGGAACGTGGAAGTCCGCCCAGTGGAGGTTGGGTGCCGGGGGTTTGTGGGAACATCCACCACAAAACTGCTGAGGGACTTGGGGGTTAAGGGCCAGAACCAGCGCAGAGCCGTCAAAGCTGCATCAGAGGCGGCAGAAAGAAGCAGCCAGTGGCTCTGGCTGAAGAGAAAGGACCCCAGCTGGGCCCCAAAGTAATGTGCCAGGAGGTATGCGGTCAGTCTAGGCTTGACTCAGGGAATAGGACGCCCCTGCCACGCATAGTCCCCTGAGATGTCCACCACTAGACAATGGGTGACTCTCACGGCTAATTGGGCTCGGGACACAAGCTGAGGTCTGATCATCCTACAGCTGGCCGCCTCTGGGGAGGGTGTATAGTGTAAAGGGCCGAAACACCCCATGACCCAGAGGAGCACTACTGATGATGCGTCCCACAATTTTTCAATTCTTCCCGATAATCTCCTTCTAGACTACATCCATCATTCACCGACAAGTCCATTTGCATGTGCTCGCACAGGAAATCAACATCTCATCTTGTGTTTTTGGAATCAGCCTGTATACTACAACAGTAGAATACAATCCTGTAATGATGGCGTTTAGTTTTGGTGTCCACCCCAAGAATTTAAGTGGCCCCATTTGGCCACCCCTAGGAAACATTTTTGGAGGCGCCCCTGCATCCAAGGATCAGGCAAACCTGCTAGATTGAAATTATAATAAGGTTGAGTCAGTTTCTCTAATTGGTATAGAACGTTGTGCATCAGAGTTGAATGTATATTATTGATTTTTTGATGATAATACTCTAAAAGCGCCTATTTGTTGGAGTCAAAGTGCCTTAACCATGTGGAAAAAGCTGTATGATCTCAGCGCTCCCTGTTAGAAAAATGTGTGGATAGAGTGAGCAAGAGCTTACAGCACCTGCTATTCTCAGGCGGGAATTAAATTCAATACTAACAATTTTCCAACAAAAAAATGGATGTTACTGTTACACCACTTTTTTTTGTTAAATTTTTTTGCATGGAAGAATATTTTGACATGTTTTAAATAAAAGGTTAAATATAGATATTTTCCTCACAATCTAAAACCATAATGACACATTTTCTTTCTCGCAGCTTTCTAATCAACTTTCCTCTTCATTAATTCCTCATCAACAAAGTTTTTGAAGGGTTAAAACCCAGGAGTGGTTGATTTCTTTGTTGCTGGACAGTAGGTGAAAGTTTTTTCTGACTGCTTCCAGCAACTTTGTCCTGGAGGGTGTGTATCTTTTACTCTGCCCACCACATTAAGGTACTTGGCAGTTCCCACATGGCTTTGATGATTTATTAGCTGTGCTGGATCTGGATGGCTGTGCAGGGGGCGGTGGTTCAGCTACGAAGCAATTGCTACCCTTTTTTTTTTTAGATGTGTCCTTGCTTCAACACACGGCTGTCATTAAAAGCTCCATATACCTTTGACAGTAAATTGTTTTCATGGGAGAAGGTGACTCTTCTAACTTTAAATTCTATATTATATAAACTCTTTTTGAAAAGTTCCTATTTGACAACTGCAAAGATCTGTGCTAGTAAGTCAAGGGTCTGTTATGGTGTTCCGCAGGGTTCAGTGCTAGGGCCGATCTTGTTCAGTTTATACATGCAGCCGTTGGGAAGTATAATCCAGAATCACGGCATACAGTTTCATTGCTATGCTGATGATACGCAGCTCTATTTGTCTATGAAGCCGGATGAAACAGAACCGTTAGTTAAACTTCAGGCATGTCTTAGGGACATCAAGGACTGGATGTCCAGAAATGTCTTGCTTCTAAATTCAGATAAAACAGAGGTTATCATTCTTGGTCCAGAGCATCTTAGGAAGGGACTAGATGGTGTTGCGATGGCTTCCAGTGCAACTGTGAGAAACCTTGGTGTTGTTTTCGATCAGGATTTGTCGTTTAAACCAGTGATTCTTAACCATAGGGCCGCGGCCCACACTTGGGCCGCGAGCGCCATCTAGTGGGCCGCCAAAAAAAATTCAGTTTTGTACGTGTGGGCCGCGAGGGCCGCGGGACTGCATAGCAACTCCCAACCAAATGAGGAGAAGACACTCAGCTAGCTGTACGTGTAATAGTAAGAGAAATGGTGTGTCTTTACAGAGAAAATCCTTCATTTTGCACAGAGTAGGTTTAGATCCGCCAGGATTAGGGATCGATTAATTGGGTCTGCGCCCAGAGCGAGCGAGCGCGGCGTGATGATTTATCCCGGCGCGTCCCCGCGGCCGGGGAGGTCGGCTGAGGCTGCCGCTCGGGCGGCTCCGTCGTTACTGCTGAAGGATGGTAGATGTAGATGCGTGGGCTGTCGTGTCTGCTGGACTGGACTGTTCGGGCTTTCGAAAAAGCATCGGAAAGTAACTGCTGCAGCGCGACCAGAGAGCTGCGGTGCGGGCTGTGCCCGTCGCAGCTGATCAGGCTCTAATGTAAATAACTTAAAGTAAAATCAAACTAAGTTTTGTCCTCGCTGTATTTTTAAATATGCAACCCGGAATGGACAAATTCATCCTGTTCAGTCTTCCCACTGGGACAAAACCAGTGTCTCATACGTTCAGAGACCGTGGCGTTCAAAGTGCGAAAGTGAAACGCCACTGAAACAAAACAAAACGTTTTTCATCAAACATATCCACTCAAGTCTGAACTGAAGTCACAGAAAAATAAACTGACCATCTTAAAACACCCATGTTTGAGTCCACATACAGCCTGTGAAGCAGCTTTCTCCACAGTGAACATAATTAAAACTAAATATCGTTCCAGGTTCATCAATGAGCACCTTCTCATGTGCATGAGAACCTGACACCATCCAGCCCAGATTTAAAGTCCTGACAGGAGAAGTTAGAGCTCAGTTCTCTCACTGAACAACAGAAACTGGGGGCATACGATTATAAGAGGGGAAGAAAGAAAAACTGCAAAACTGTTAAATTGTTAAGATGTGTTTATATTAATTTAGTATAAAAATGTGTTGAGACAATTAACAAAGAAAAGGGGAAATTCAAACTGCTGGTAGAGAAATAAAATAAGATAGCATTTGAAAAATAAAATAAAATCTACTTTATTTTTAAGAGAAAAAAATATGTTTAATTCAAGTTAAACATGTTAATTGGCAAATATGTACTTTTTTTAATATAACAGTCAGATGCAGATGTTGATACAACTATGAGGCTACTTGAATATATACACACACACAAACACACACACACACATATATATATATATATATATATATATATATATATATATATATATATATATATATATATATACATATATATTATGATGTTCTGGACCTTCGCTTGAGTAAATTTTCTCTAAATGGACCTCTTAAAGTTTTAGTTGAATACCCCTGCTATACAGTGTTTATATTTAATGGGCCCCGGGCCACTCTGTACTGAAAAAATTGGGCCCCAAGGTCAAAAAGGTTAAGAACCCCTGGTTTAAACCATATGTTAATCAGGTTTTTAAAATAGCGTTTTTCCATCCCCGTAATATTGCAAAAATTAGGAAAATCCTCTCGCAGAGTAATGCAGAAAAACTAGTTCATGCGTTTGTATCTTCTAGACTGGATTACTGTAATGTGTTGTTAGCAGGATGTCCAAGTAATTTGCTGAATAGGCTCCAGCTGATCCAGAATGCAGCAGCGAGTGCTGACAGGAATCAGCAGGAGAGACCACGTCTCTCCAGTGTTAGCGTCGCTCCATTGGTTACCTGTAAAATTCAGAATTCAATTTAAAATTGTATTACTTGCATATAAAGCCCAAAACGGCTTAGCTCCGCAGTATTTACAAGATTTAATAGTGCCTTATGTTCCTGGCAGAGCTCTCCGCTCCCAGGGTGCAGGCTTACTCGTAGTTCCTAGAGTATCTAAATGTAGATTTGGAGGGCGGGCGTTCTGCTATCAGGCACCATTACTATGGAACCAACTTCCAATCTGGGTTAAGGAGGCTGACACCACCTCCACCTTTAAAACTAAACTTAAAACCTTTCTGTTTAGTAAAGCCTATAGTTAGTGTTTAGTAAACCTCTAGCTGGTGTTGGTAAATCTCTAGGTAGTGTAAACTCTAGTGTGTTAGAGTCAGTAGTCATAGTTGTAGCTATAGAACAAGACTATAATAGTTAGTCTCAAATATAGCTTTGCGGTAGATATGCTGCTATAGGCTTATGCTGCAGGGGGGCACCGACATGATCCGCTGGGCGGTGCCTCTCACCCTTCTTCTTCCTTCTCCTTCCACATGACTGCTGTGGAAGGAGAGTGCTGCTGATGTCCCTGACTCCCCCAGTCTGGCCTTCGGCAGGAAGGTCCCCCCTTATGAGCCTGGTCCTGCTCAAGGTTTCTTCCCTCCTAAAGGGGAGTTTTTCCTTGCCACTGTTTGGATTAAGGTTTTTCTCCCACTATGGGAGTTTTTACCTGCCATTGTTTATGTAATAATTGCTCGGGGGTTTATGTTTATGTTTATGTTTATGTTTATGTTTATGTTCATGTTCATGTTCTGGATCTCTGGAAAGCGTCTAGAGATAACATCTGTTGTATTAGACGCTATATAAATAAAATTGAAAAATTGAAAATTGAAGACAAACATAGTTTACTTCAGACACTGCGTTGATGTTCAAAAAGTGTTAGCAACAACCTGCATCTTCTCTTCCTCCAAAGTGTGTTCTCCTGAAGCAAACTTGCCAAGCGTGAACTACTTGGTCCTGAAGCATAAACTTGGTGAATGCCTTAGCGAGGCCCGCCTCGTGATTTCTTCACATAGTGGCTGCTGAAAAATGAGTAACGCGTTATAAGTCTCAATCAGCACCCAAAGTTCTCTGCTGTAAAACAATTGAATTAAGAGGACAGCTCTTTCTTTTTTTTTAAGCTCTAGTAGCCCTTTATTGAAGATGCAGACTGGAAAGGGGTAGAGAGAGAGTATGGGGATGACACGCAGCAAAGGCGCACAGGCCGGGATTCGAACCTGCGACCGCTGCAGGAGGAGGACTGTAGCCTCAGTATATGAACCGCTGCTTAACCCACTGCGCCACCGAGCGGCTCAGAGGACAGCTATTTCTAATTGACAGTACCTAGTGTCATCTCCCTGGTGGTCTAGTGGTTAGGATTCGGCGCTCTCACCGCCGCGGCCCGGGTTTGATTCCCGGTCAGGGAATTAGTCTTTTCTAGAAGACATTTCTCAAAATACACCACAGGGTTTCAACAAGTTGAAAGAACACGGGCCACAAAGAGTGCTGTGTACAACGATTGTGCGTACGCTCACGGTGGGATGTTCAAAAAGTGACTAGAATGTGAAAACTTGCCCTGGGTTGGATTCCCAGTCAGAAAACTGTGCTTTCCTGGACTAGATTTCTCACACTACGGCAGGAGTTTTTAACCCTGCTCCTCGAAAGCCACTGTCTTGCGTGTTATAGATGTTTTCCTGCTTCAAAAATGATGCATACTTTAATGGATCTGCTATTGTCTGATCACGATGAACCAGTGTTAAGCCAGAAGCAGCAGCTGTATAATCGCAAGGTATTCCATAGTTGTTGTTGCTTCGATTTTCAGGCCAATGCAAATGCATCGACTTAACTAACGTTAACAGTGAGTTACTGACCTGGGTCCCTTTAGCAACCCGAGCTATAAAAAAGCAAAGCGGTCTTCAGCTGGTTCTGCAAGTTGAACAAGTTGTGAACCAGCACTGGCTCTGAACCAGTGTTGTTCTTGTCGGCTATTTTTAAATTTTGTTTCAGTCTTAGTCTTGTTTCAATCGCTGTTGTTATTTTTTGTCATATTTAGTCGAACTCATTCTTTTTTTATTTAGTCACATTTTTGTCGACTAAAAGTCGAGCATTTTAGTCTTCGTCTTAGTCCATGAAACCGCAAATTTATTTGTTTAGTTTTAGTCAACAAAAACTATTGGCATTTTAGTCTAGTTTTAGTCTGACAATTTAGTCTAATTTTAGTCTGACAATTATTTTAGACATTTATCACTAGATCAAATCGAAAAATATTTTTCATCGCATTTTCTCTCATCCTTTTGATAAAAATGTCAATTTTAAGAAATACATCTAGAAAGGGAACATGAATTGACATGAATTTGCACATTTATTTGGATCACAATTCAGACACATTGATGGTTGCATTAAAATGAATATACATCTGCGATGAAAATAAAATAAAGTGCCTAATGGGCTAGTTCACATTCAAGAAAATTGATATGAGGTCAGTGAAAATAAGAGAAAAATAAGAAAATAAAAACAAACTCCCAATGTATATAACAAAATAGTCTATTGTAAACATCAGCATTTTGGCAATTTCTTGTTTTTGATATTTTCTCCTGAAAACTGCACTTACGACGTATGTCTGCTTTAAATAGGCTAAACTTGCAATCCAACTGAAACCATAGTTGCCCCACCAATAGAATAGTACATTTCATTCATTCTACACTATAAGTGGCTGCGGTTGCTACATGCTAAGAAGCTAACGTAAGTTAACTAGTAGACTAGTTTTGGGTAGGTTTTATTGTAGTAACATTAAGCTGACAGTACACTCAACAACACAACGTTGATTTAATGTTGTAAACAACCAGCAGCATACTTTATGTTAACTTAGCTTACCTTGATTTCTTTGTGGTAAATGGAGATGTGTCGTTTCAGGTTTGTAGTGTTCTTTCCTTTCAACTTATGACCGATCCCCGTGCAAAGCATTATTATTTTATTTTATGAAATCTCTGTGTGGTAAGACGTACTTAAGTGCTTATTTGTGAGTGCGCAGCCTTGACCAATGGCGTGCGTCGCCGGCCTATTTAAGGGGAGGTGATGGCGAACCCGGAAACAAAGCGCGACTCTTCGCCCCCGCCCACTGCGGGTTCCGGTCGGTTCCTGTCTCGTTCCTCATCCACCTGTGGCTTTGGCCGGCTCGTGTCAGAAGCGGATCTTGTGGAAAGAATTCATGCAACTGGTACGTAGTCGGCTGGTTACAGCATGCTGTGACGGCCCACTTTGGTTACTTTTCTTTTTTCTAATTTACTGCCGACCTGCATCTGATCACTTTTCTAGCACGTCCGTTGTTCAGCGTCCTTTCAGTCGGTCGCAGCTGCGCCTTCTGAGGATGATTGGCTCGCTTGGAGCGTCTGCAGCGCAGACGACTCGTGAAATGCAGAGAGCCGCTTTAGAATAACTAAGCCTTACATCGCCTGGTATGTGTCTTTTTTTTTTATGAATCCCGGTCTTGCTGCAGTTATTAGTGGCATCAATTAAGTGTTGTGTACTCCTCAGGTGTTGCTGGTTTTTGCCCCACTGCCGTTCTTGCCAGCGTTCTTATCTACGGAAAAAAAAACCCAGAGCCGTGGTCTGGCTGGACTGACGCGGCCGCTCGTGTGAAGAGGCTGCAAGACCTTCGAGCATCCAAGACTTCTTGATACTTAGTTTTTAGCGCGTGTGCGTGCGTGTGCGTGCGTGCGCGTGTGCGTGTGCGTGTGTTTGGAGCGTGGTGTGAGGGATATTCTTCTTTTGGGTTAATTTGTTCTTTTTGTTGCCCCTGCTTTAAACCTATTGGCAGGAGGTCCATTTGTATAACCGCAGATAACCAATAAGGTTTTTTGGGCCGGGTTTATTGTGTTTTTCTTTCCATATCTGTTATTTGTTTTGGGGCTCGAGAGCTTGTTGAGTTCGTGCGTGGTTGGTAACCACATTGGTTAATTTCTTTATTTTTCTTTCTATTACTTTTGTGCTGTTTTGTATGTTTGTTCATCTCCTAATACCCTTTTTTTTTGGTTTCTTTGCTTTCCAGGTGCTGAGCGTCCACGGCAGGGTGGCAAGCCAATCCTTGGGTGATGGTGCTTTATTTTCCGTGTGTGAATTTCACGTATGCTTAGTTTTCCTTAGTTTGCTGTGCCTCTTGATTTATATTATCCTACGTTTGCAGTTCTTGGTTTATTTAACTTACTTTTGGTTTATAGTTAGTGTGACACGTGTGTCTACATGGTGTGAATCTCTGGACCATTGATCCATTTCTTTGGTAACCCCCCCTGCTGGTGGGCCTCAGCCCTATCCTTAGCGAGGATCCCCTCATCCCTGCCCCAAAATACGGGGATGTGATTGTGTCATATATTGTATTGTTTTAAAAGGAATCCTGGTTTTTATAGAAATAAGAATTTGTATTTTCACAACCGTTTCTCTGGTGTATTAGTCATCCGTTTGAAATCTTACGTGCGCCCTTAAAGTCTATAAGGCCACATTTGGCGTTGTTGGCAGGATGACTTCTAAACACCAGTGACTATTGTTGTGAATTTTGTGAAAGTGGTTGGTTGTATGGTTTGTTGGGGGAAAGGAAAACTTTTTTTTTCTCAGGCATTTTAACTAACCTTTTCTATTTTTGTGTGAGTGTTGGCAAGAACGGCAGTGAGCCCAGTGTGGAGGTTGGCAGTGTATTCCTCTGGCTGTGGACTGAAACCTTCTGGCAACACGGTAAGCTGAGTTTTGAGGTATGGAGGAAGAGACGAGGTTCGACAAGCGCTGGCGATACATTCTTTGCTTCTGGGTCCTTAGTGACCGAGAGGCTGGTATTTGTTCCCCGTGAAAATGTTCAACGTTTTCTGGGATGACGATAATTGACTCCATTGAAGAGGCAGATTTCTGCGAAAGGGCATGCCACCTCTCCACCAGGGAGCAGGCGGTGAGGTGGTAGCGTTTATGGTCATATGTTTTTTGTTTTTTTTTTAACTTTATTTCTTGAAAAAGCGTCTGTTGATCGGACGACTTTTGGAAGTTAGCGCTGAGTGCTACACTTTTTCTTAAGGACAATTTGGTGAAGTTTATCTTCATGCAAAATAGAGTTGAAGCTGTCTGCCAGCAGCTGCGTTATTTGGGCTCGGACTTTGTCCGAGTTCTTGGTTCTGTGACCTTCGTAAAGGGGGCTGCGTGTTCCAGTAACCTGGTGGCTGATCAGCCATCGCAGAACCCAGGGTGATTGTTTGCGAGTGCATCGGCGGGGCGCCGATTGAAAAAAGCTGGGGGCAGATTGTGGTAAGACGCACTTAAGTGCTTAATTGTGAGTGCGCAGCCTTGACCAATGACATGCGTCGCCGGCCTATTTAAGGGGAGGTGATGGCGAACCCGGAAACAAAGCGCGACTCTTCGCCCCCGCCCACTGCGGGTTCCGGTCGGTTCCTGTCTCGTTCCTCATCCACCTGTGGCTTTGGCCGGCTCGTGTCAGAAGCGGATCTTGTGGCAAGAATTCATGCAACTGGTACGTAGTCGGCTGGTTACAGCATGCTGTGACGGCCCTCTTTGGTTACTTTTGTCTAATTTACTGCCGACCTGCACCTGATCACTTTTTCTAGCACGTCCGTTGTTCAGCGTCCTTTCAGTCGGTCGCAGCTGCGCCTTCTGAGGATGATTGGCTCGCTTGGAGCGTCTGCAGCGCAGACGACTCGTGAAATGCAGAGAGCCGCTTTAGAATAACTAAACCTTACATCGCCTGGGGCCTGTACTACGAAGCAAGTTCAACATACCCAGGATATCTTTTCCTTATCCAAATTCACTAACCCGGACAATTGCAATCACGCTAAGCGGTCACACGACGGTGGTTATCAACTCGGTATATCAACCCAGGTTTCTCCAATCTGGATATGAGCGCGTGCACATAAAAGGGGCAGTGTTTTCAGCGCATGACCAATCGCAAGCATGGAGAAGTCCGCTGTCAGAGCCGCTTATTTCAGTAGCGAAGAGCAAACAATAATTTTACGGAAATATGATGAGTATAGGCATATAATACAGGCAAAAAGCGACACAGTTGCAGCTGCAAAATGCAGGAAAGACAGCTGTCAAAAGATCGCTGACTGTATAAATGCGTAAATTCATAGGGATATAAACATATATTTGAATATTCTAGGAATCTTAATCTTAAACTGTAAACCATGATCAGCAATATTAAAATAATAAAAGACTTGCAATATTTCAGTTGATTTGAAATGAATCCAGAATGTATGACATTTTTTTGTTTTTGTGTTTGCATTACAGAAAATCACAATATTCTAATTTTCTGAGACAGTCCTGTATATATTGGTTCTATAACTATTGTTGTTGACCGATAACTTGTGCTGATGCTGTACCAACGAATTGGGTTTTTTTTATTTATTTTATTTTATTTTTTATTTTTTCAGGAGGGGGGTATTTAGTATTTTAAAGTGACTTCTCAGAATGTTCGAGGGACGAAATTGAAAATCCCTTTTTTGCTATCCCCTTACAAATGCATCTTCTTTTTGATTTCTTCTTGATTTATTTATTTAATTGGTATTAGTTTTGGATTGACTGTACATCGGATTTTGGGTGATGATTTGTTTTATTTATTCATTGATTGATTGATTTTTTATTTTCTCCTCCACCTCTTTTTTTTTGGATCGTTCATACAGGTACTCATCAGGGAAAGCAAAGGGGTTTTGGTGGTCCCTGAATACGCGTTCTCTTCGGAGGGATCCTCTCACGATCCGCGCACCGAGCTCCACTGGATTCTCTTCGAAAGGGCATGCCATTTTCCAAGAGAGCTGATTGGTCAGTGGGCGGTGCTTTTATACCCGGCGATCAGTATCTCGAACATAACCTGCTCCGGAGCAGGTTAGCTGTTCAGCATAAGTTACCATGGCGATGTACCCCGGTGAGAAGTGAACCACCGTCGTAGTCCTGAAAACCCAGGGTTAAACCTGAAGTTACCTCGCTAACCCCAAATCCCGCTTCGTAGTACAGGCCCCTGGAACGTGTTTCCCCTCCTCTCCGTTTGTTGTTGCAGTGCATTTATTCGTCCAGCAGATGGCGACATTTCCCCGAATCGGCCGCTCTCCCCGCGTCCCCCACAGAGAAGAATGTCCAGGTACCTTGACCTGGAACAAGGTTCGTGTTAGGCAGGGTTGGTGTAGCGGTAACGCCCTCATGATTATTTTAGTGAAATGTCCTGTTTACTTGACAGCCACAGCAATAAATGCCAAATTTGGGCTTCACCTTTGAAACATTTGTATTATTATGCAATTTTTTTCATCCCAGTTTATCAACTTTGACCACGTGTTGTGTTCATTCCAGATGTGGAAGTTGTGAAAATGATTAACCATTAATAAATGAATAATAAAAGATTTAGTCTTAGTAAGACATTTTCTCGCTTTTGATCCGGTATCTGCAAAAAGCATAGTTAACTGTTAACAAGTGACTAGTTGATAATAGATGAGCAATAAAGTATATAATAATAATAATAATAATAATAATAATAATAATAATAATAATAAAGAAAAAAAAAGATTAGTAAACCCATGACAAAGACTTAATGGGTGGGTTAGTTGAGTTAATAACTGTTTGTAATTCTTCTTAAGCATCTACAGACAGTTAACAAGTTTCTTATATGTTCTAATAAATGTCTTATAGTCTGATATCAACTATATTATTATGACATTATTAATGTTTATATATTCTTAAAAACACATAACAATGTTAATAAGCACCTTATAAGGACTTATAAGGGCCTTATTACCTATGAACTAATGCTTATTACAAGGACCTTAATATAAAGCGTTACCGATCCATTGTTTCTTTATTCGATGTACTCAGACCAATCCAGATTAGAACCTACTTTCAGATAAGAGATTGATTAATACAATGTATACAAGTTTTCCTTTGTAATGAAAGGTGGTGCCCCAATGAGTTATTAAATGAAGTAGGAACGCAACACTAGTCAGTTTTCCCTACATTACCTGAACTGAATGGACTCAGTACTCCTAAAGGGGGAGTAGTGTAAGGCAGTTAAAACTGTTCATAAGCCTATAAGCAAACCCTTTTGTTTTGTTTAGAATTTCCAAGCCTAGTGTTAAGTCTGTGAACGCAGCGTGGCTATCTGGATAACGTTTGTTAACGTGAAAACGTTGTCTGTCCAGACCAACATCAGCTGTGGTTGTAACTAACCTGTTATTCCAAGCAAGTAAAGTCTGCAAAGAAGATCCTTTGTTGTGCGCTTCATACCCACTCACCTCCATCCACCAAAAGGTAAAGCACAACAATATACAATAATGCATAGATTGGTTTTGTGCTTCAGGTGTATCTGGTTGCGTTTGCTGTGCAGTGGAACAATCGGATGGAGTGGCTTTGCGTTGCCGGTGGTCTGGGTTGGCAGACATCGTGCATGGATGCGCAGCAGATCCAGCGCATGAATCAGCAGGCTGAGCTGCTCTTCGGCAATGATCACGTGCTGGAGCCCAACGTCTTTGCTCCTATGCCCTACCCTGACCAGTAGGGCCTTGGAGGAGGAGGAGCTCCTTAGCCTAGAGTGTGCCATGTGCTAGTCAACAAGTTTCACTTCAAGGAATTACTATGGCCAGAGAGGTAAAGTATTTAATCACACTCTTTAACAATGTACACACAAACGGTATGAAGTGACAATATCCATTTATTTTTTATGCATATTCTAGCAATGACAGTTAACCAGTGTTGTGCAACTTCATACTTCTCATGAACTAGTTCAAGTTCAGTTCACATAGTTTAAAAATGAATAGTTCACGTTCATAGTTCACCATTTTCACTTTGAACTAGTTCATATACAGTTCATTTCAATATTTTTAGGTGAGAAGTACGAATGAAACGCCACCCTATCCTAAAACTGTCACCTATATACAATCATGTATTGTCCTGTTGGCTTCTCAACTTTACTCAGAGGCTGTAAATCTCCAACAATGTGGTCCATTATCAGTTTGTCTACCTGTTGCTGGGAAATCAACCCCCTGAAGGTGTTTGTCAGTCAGAAAAGATTTTCACCTACTGTCCAGCAGCGAAGAAATCAACCACTCCTGGTTTTAACACTTCAAAAACATTGTTGATGAGGAATTAATGAAGAGGAAAGTTGATTAGAAAGCTGCGAGAAAGAGAATGTGTCATTAATGTTTTACATTGTGAGGAAAATATCTAACTATATTTAACCTGTTATTTAAAACATGCCAAAATATTCTTCCATGCAAAAAAATGTAACAAAAAAAAGTGGTGTAACAGTAACACATCCATTTTTTTGTTGGAAAACTGCTGGAAAAATTAGTATTGAATTTAATTCCCGCCTGAGAATAGCAGGTGCTGTAAGCACTTGCTCACTCTGTCCACACATTTTTCTAACAGGGAGCGCTGAGATTATACAGCTTTTTCCACATGGTTAAGGCACTTTGACTCCAACAAATAGCCGCTTTTAGAGTATTATCATCAAAAAATCAATAATATACATTCAACTCTGACGCACAACGTTCTATACCAATTAGATAAACTGACTCAACCTTATTATAATTTCAATCTAGCAGGTTTGCCTGATCCTTGGATGCAGGGACGCCTCCAAAAATGTTTCCTAGGGGTGGCCAAATGGGGCCACTTAAATTCTTGGGGTGGACACCAAAACTAAACGCCTTCATTACAGGATTGTATTCTACTGTTGTAGTATACAGGCTGAGAAGTACTTAAAGAAACGCCTACTGATATACCATCCTCCTCTTTTTCCTCCTCACTAAGCCTCTGCTGCTTCCCTGTCGGCTCTTTCTCTCGCTCTGGACTCATTTTCTTCTTAAAATAAGTAGACATTTCTTTGGACTTTTCTCTTCATTGTCTGCAAATTGACATAACATATACAAGCAGCAGCTAACGTTAGCTACGTAACTCAGTTCCAAATGTCAATAAATAAGTCATAAGGCTTCTGTAACAGGTGCTGTAAACGGCACCATTTGGCATTTAAAAAGTCACAAATGTCATCACGCTACTGCCCCCTCTTCTCTGACTAAAGTATCACTTACTTCTCACCTGTGGCGGCTGCTGGTCTTTTAAGGAGGGGAAGCTCATTTTCTCCTTACATCATGAATTGTGTCAGTTTATTTGTATGTGAATTCTACCCTCCGTTCCGGCTGTGAATGCTTTGCAACGGTGGAGCGGCTCACAGCAGCACCCGCTGCTCTACGGGGACAATAACTGTCGAGCAACAGAAGTCAGAGTCTCCAATAAACACCAGTACAGTCTCCAAACACCAGAAACAAGTTGCTGAGTGTGTCGCTTATCGTTTTAATAAAGACAAAAGTCACTGCGAGGATTTCCAAACTCTCCAGATCAACTCGGAATGATGGAATGAAGCTACAAAACTTCTCCGGCAGTGTTTATATCTCAAGATCACGGATTCGCTCATTTCGCTGTCAATCAGAAAGGGATTCATCTCAGACAGATCATCCAATCATCATGCAGCAGGCCAGCTTCTGTAACAGGTGCTGTAAACGGCGTAGGCTCTGGGTTGATTTAACGTGGAACCATAATCATTAGCCTTAAGTCTATGACAGCATTCACTCACTTTTACAGTTGACCATCTGGTCCCAGAAGCAGAGGGTGTCATTAGTAAAGCACTGTTTTCTTACATCCCTCAGATAAAATTAAATCAAGAACCATCATTCATCTATAGTGATAAAATCACATGAACATGGCACTACTGTGGGACACTGTTCTAACATTCTGACATTGACTTCCTGTTTGTTTACAATGGTGTTACTGAGCAGGAAACTGAAATCCAACAACAAACGAATAACTTTATTCAGAACAGAACAATAACAGAACAATGATGAAAAATATTAGATTACAATAAAAACATTACAAAAAAGGTTACTAATTTATGACCAGAAGCAGAACTATATAAAAAAATAATAATATAAAACTGAACTTATTACAATTATATCAGGCTTCCAGATACACACATTTTATTCAGTGTGAACACGTTGGTGACGTCTTAAATTACCCAAGTGAGTAAAAGCTGCCCCACACTGCTCACATCTGTACGGCTTCTCTCCAGTGTGAATGCGTTGGTGCGTAGTTAAAGCACCTGATGTGGTAAAAGCTGCCCCACACTGCTCACATCTGTACGGCTTCTCTCCAGTGTGAATGCGTTGGTGCGTAGTTAAAGCACCTGATGTGGTAAAAGCTGCCCCACACTGCTCACATCTGTACGGCTTCTCTCCAGTGTGAATGCGTTGGTGCTTCGTTAAAGCACCTGATTCAGTAAAAGCTGCCCCACACTGCTCACATCTGTACGGCTTCTCTCCAGTGTGAATGCGTTGGTGCGTAGTTAAATTACTCAATTGAGTAAAAGCTGCCCCACACTGCTCACATCTGTACGGCTTCTCTCCAGTGTGAATGCGTTGGTGCGTAGTTAAAGCACCTGATGTGGTAAAAGCTGCCCCACACTGCTCACATCTGTACGGCTTCTCTCCAGTGTGAATGCGTTGGTGCGTAGTTAAAGCACCTGATGTGGTAAAAGCTGCCCCACACTGCTCACATCTGTACGGCTTCTCTCCAGTGTGAATACGTTGGTGCCTTCTTAAATGACCCGATCTGGTAAAAGCTGCCCCACACTGATCACATCTGTACGGCTTCTCTCCAGTGTGAATCTTCTTATGTCTCTTCAAGGATGATGAAGTGGCGATGACTTTCTCACACTGATCACAGGGGTAACCTGTGGGCCTCTCTTTGCCTTTACATTTCTGTAAAGAAAGAAAGAGACTTAGATCATGTTGTCGGTTTACCTGTCAAAAGTTTTTTCAGTTGTATTTAATAGCTTTCTATCATGGTCATTGCAGTGAAACAATGAATCCTTATTTTTTTAGGGGTCATATTAACCATGTCCTGTCACAACTAGTTCTTTACAGACAAAAACATTCAAATAAAACATCTCGGTAGGTCAGAACAAAAGTGTAAGTGGTGAAAACTGCTGAAACAAAAACCCTTAGAACACATTCATCAACTGTTTACCGAAGCCACTTGAGATGACTTATCTCAAACTTTATTAGAAATGTCTTTAAAACAGTTTTGACTTCAGAACTGGATGTGAAAACTCAGTTTTATTGCCTGACAAATGTGATGTCAAAAACAAGTCCTCATCAAGATAGAGATGTCATAAAAAAGAAAAATTGGGGTATAAACGAGCCCCATAACCAGCGATATGAGACAAAAACAACATTTCAGCAACTTGAATTTATTTGTTGCTACTTTCAATGAACATACATAACAAGCAGCATGAAGGCCTCTGGTCTATATGTCAAATATGATTTCATTCACTGTTTCAGCTCAATTAGCTTATTTAAAAACACAAATAAATTAAATTCATTGGGCATTACAATTATGAA
Source organism: Cololabis saira (assembly GCF_033807715.1). NCBI lineage: Eukaryota > Metazoa > Chordata > Actinopteri > Beloniformes > Belonidae > Cololabis > Cololabis saira. The sequence goes on from NC_084587.1 coordinate 48,928,517, forward strand.
ATTAATTTATAAAATTGAAAGTTTAAAGTCCCTATAAGATCCAAATAGCTCACAGATGAACATTTGGCGACTGAACATAAACGGAAAAAATTCATTGGGAGTTATGCGAATGTGTGAGGAATTAATAAAGAAATTCTTTCAGGCAGTTATTTGAAAACACTAGTGTGGAGAAATCTTGTAGTTGTTAATGAACAGAGTACGGATCAATGTAGGTTTTTTTATTGGCTATAAAGTTATCTGGGTGCATTACATTTCTTTTGGTAAGTGTTTTTTGTAATATCACACTGTGCCCTCTGACAGGACATAGTGTGGGAGATGCTTTTTTCCCCCTTCTTTCCTCGTGTCATCTTTTTCTTACCTAATGAAAGGGGAGTGCTGACCCATTGGCTGAACCCTCAGGCACCAGCTCTCCATTTTTGACATGAAACACACTTCTGCTGATGTCTATGTACGGCCTTGCGCCCCTCAAGATCCAAAATGTTCTTCTTATTTCAGCAAAGATCCTTTCTAAACTATCCTGACACAATCTCTCGTTATAATCTTTACTGATTAATTGTGTCACCTTGTGAGTAGGATCCAGTACAATTGAATGTTGTACAGAAGTTTGGGCTAAACCGAGTAAGCAACTGTGTGTTGGAAGTGATTTGTGTGATTTGAGACAGGCTATGTCCTCCCCAAAGCTATCGTTTTGTGGAGGATTTCTTGTCCAGTATTCAAAAACATTTTCAAGGTTTAGGCCAAGTATCTGGAGGTTTGCATAAAAATGCTGGGGCATTGATCCATCTGTTTGGGAGGAAAATATCTGACAGGTGTTAACCGCTGTCATACCGTTATTACTACTACCTCTCCTTTAGTTAATATTGTTTTGTATTTTTTTTTCTTTTTTTCCTTTTTCCCCATTCCTACAGTTCAATGACTAAAAACTAAAATCAATCCTTCAACACCACATCTAAACAAATAGCATGACCCGGTCTTGCATTGCTGCAACCCCATTCCACCTACATCCCCCCACCTCTTTTTTCTTTCTCGTTCTTTCTTTTCTCAAGTCCATAACCCCATACACCACGCACTTTATACCTCTACTCTGCACTTTATAGCTGTGACACCAGTACTTTACATAGACACTTGCACTTTACTTTAGTCTGCTGCTATAACTTAGAACTATAACTTATGAATGTAAACCAAGATGGTGGCGCGTGCAGATGCAGCGACCACTCGCTCTCCCGACAATGCAGTGTTTTGTTTATTTAATAAGTGTTTGTCCGAAAGTTTGTCGTGTTCGTCCCGTCTGTCTACATCGGAACACAAATACAGCCGACAGGCTCTGCTAGACATTGGCAAGAGCAAGATTTACGACCTGGATACCACAATCATCAGAGAGATCGGATTACTCCGCCAGCCGTGATTACACCGGACTCGTCTGCAACCACAGCCCCGGGGAAGAGACGTCGGAAGCGGTGTGCGAGGAAGCAGAAGAGGGGCAAGGGCGGAGGTAACCGAGCCCGGCTAGCGGCTAGCCCAACCCGCCCACCAATACCATCCGTCATTCTGGCTAGTGTAAGATCACTGGACAACAAAATGGACCATATAAGACTGCTGAGGTCAGCGAATCGGACAGTGAGGAACTGCTGTGTGCTTGTTTTCACTGAAACATGGCTTAATGAGAACATCCCCGACTCTGCTGTGGAACTTGAGGAGCTAACATGCTACCGAGCAAACAGAGCCCATGCTAACGGAGGTAAACAAAGGGGCGGAGGGATCTGTGTTTACACACGTGATGCGTGGTGCCGGGACGCTGCGGTGGTATGCAGACACTGTTCACCATTAGCGGAGTTTATGATTATAAAGTGCCGTCCTTTCTATCTGCCGAGGGAATTTACTGTGGTTTTGCTGGTCGCAGCATATATCCCTCCAACCTCCAGCAACAGTGACAGAAATGCGGCACTTTGTGAACTTTATCAGGCCATCAGTGAACAACAGACAGCACATCCAGACGGATTTATCATTGTCGCTGGCGATTTTAATCATGCTGACTTAAAGACTGTCCTACCAAAACTCCACCAGCATGTTAATTTCCCAACTAGAGAGAAAAACACCCTGGACTTGGTTTACACGTCACACAAAGGAGCATACAAAGCCTCCCCCCTCCCCCACATCGGATTGTGTGACCACATCACTGTTATGCTAATGCCAGCATACAGGCCCAGAGTGAAGGTGGATAAACCAGTCCAGAAAGAAATCACAGTCAGTACGTACACATGCAGCGATTCAAGCTGGTTGCAGATCTGATCAGATAATGACATGCAGAAGATTGGATCAACTTGTCTGAGTACACATGCTGTTCTGAGAACAGACTGAATCAGATTGAATAAGCCACTGTAACCAGAGCATGGCTGACTCCGTGACGCTAGGTGGCGCTGTACCCGAGGTAACCATGGTAACCATTTCAACAAAGAGCCACTTCCGGTTGACCTCTGCTTAACAACAACAAGGAAGGAAAAAGTGCATTCTCACTGCTTTCCTATTAATAATCTGTCTAAAACAGCCTTTCTCAACCTTTTTTCAGTCATGACACCTTTCAAAAGTGAATAAAATCTCACGACACCCCAGAGTAAAATATAATTAAAAACCGCGCTGCATCGCTCTGACTGTAAATGCGAATCTTACACCGTGTCCACACTGCATGCGACGCGAGCGAGCGTCAGCGTCAAAAACAGTTCCATTGCTTTATGTTTTATTTGCACTGTCTATACTGGTTGCGAGCGACGCGGCGCGCCGTTTTGAGCTGGACTTTTGTCGCACGCCCTGCTTCTATTTTCTTCCTGTCGGTCGCGTTGAAAGCCGGTTGAAAGTTGGAAAAAAAAGGTGAAAGCGCTGTAGGAAACAGTCATTTCAATACAAGAACCTCAATAAAGTGGCAGCTGCTGGAGGGAGATCGCCAGGCTGGAAGGTTCTGATAAAATAATAAGATATAGCCTAACAAGAATCTTATCTTAATCTTATTTGAGCTTAATTTGTGCCGGATCCAACAAGATCTGGTACCTATTTGATCATTTCTCGTGTCCTCTGCTTTTCCCCACATCCCAGTAATGATGTGACATGTTTGCTGCATTTAACACCACGAACACGCCGCTCACTCCAGCTGTTCGCTGTTTCATTGCGTCACCTCACGCCGTTATTTTGTTGTTTTTTTCCCCACTTTGGTCGGACGGTAGACCTGCTTATATTTTCTTCCTGCCGCCTGCGTTGAAAGCGCTGTAGGAAACAATCATGGATGAGGAACGGCTGATCCAGTGAGTTGAAATGAGAAGTTATCTCTATGATTCCTCCTCATTTCACTACAAAAACCTCAATAAAGTGGCAGCTGCTGGAGGGAGATCACCAGAGAGCTGGCAAAGGGAGCGCACGGGCGGTTGGTGGGGAGAATAAAAGGAGAGTCTCGGGCGGGTGAATAAAGGCAGATTTATGGTTCCGCGTAAAATCGACGGCGTAGCCTACGGCGTATGGTACGCGGCGACGCGCAACGTTCGGTGAGTGCGCCGCGTACCCTACGCCATAAGGTCTGCGTTGGTTAACGCAGAACCATAAATCAGCCTTAAGGCTGCAGGCGGCGTGTGAGCAACGGATGACTAAGAGGGAGAATAGTTTCTCCAGGAGTGGAAGCAACGCCGGGCCAGTTATGCCACAGTTTGCAGATGGATTGTTGATCCGTGGGCTAACGTGTTTGCTGGGACTATTTTGCGAGCTTTTGCAAAAGCGTGCATTTCCGAGGCGCCGCACGGCACGGAACGAGACTCTGACAGCGAGGAGTTCGGACTGGCACAGCTGATTTAGCGGAGCTCTTTAATGCAGAAACAGAGGATGAGACTTAATGGGTTTGATTAATGTAAAAACTGAAATAAAGTAGCCTACAATCAAACAAAGTTTTGCTCCCGCTGTATTTTTAAATAGCACCTTGTGTGCGTGTGTGTGTGTGTTCTTGTGTGTGTGCCTTTTCGGTCGGTGCGCCGTGTGTGTTTCAAATACAGAAATGACACAAGACTGAGGCCTTTCCACACGGCGCCCGTATGGTCGCGAAAATACAGTATTTATATATGAAATGTCAGAATAGGAAATATTTTGACGACACCCCTGAAGCAGTCAAACGACACCCCAGGGTGCTACTGAGCAGCGTCGTCGTCTCCTTTCACTTCCAGGTGAATCCCCTCCCCCGGGGGAAAACCCCACCCGGGGGAAAATCTCGAGCATGCGCAGACTGTAATATCTATGTCCCCGTTCACATGGCATTAACAAGGCGGTTGCGACTGGCTTGGGACTGGCTTATCTAGGTGCTGCAAGTAGGTTGACGAATCCGGTCTGATCAGATTGACTGGACTGACTTAAGGTGTTCACATGCAGTTTAAAAGTCAGTACGATGTGTGCAAATGATCTCCAACCAGGTTGAATCGCTGCATGTGCACGTACTGAGTGTGGCCAGAGGGATCAAGGGCTGCTCTTAGACTGTCTTGCAGGGACGTAGGCATATTAGGGCATATTAGGCCACTCTTTTGATTGGCCCAGGGCCCGGCCCGCCCTGAGAAAACTTTTTTATTCTCTGTCAACTGTTACAACGGAACTAATGGCCCTTTTGGACCAGTCCTTACTCTGCCCGACTTGGCTCGTCACGCCTCTACCCGTTTGTTTTTCCACAGCCAGGTGAGAAGTGGGCAGGTTGGGGTGAAGCTGCTGTGACGTACTCGATTGCACAACTGCTTTGTTCATGTCGGCGCTGACCAGAAATCGGCTGGAGCCGCGAGCGGCTGGGAGTAAAACAGCCCATCTACATCCCTTTTTTAATTCTCTCCTCAGCACCAGGTTTATGAACATCTGCACCTCAGAGTTGGATCACCAAACAGACGTTTTGTGCTTTATAATAAAATCGCCGCGCTGACTCCCGCTTCCTGATTCAAACGTCTGACGCCCCCCCCCCCGACCAATCAGTGGCGCGGAATGTGGTAACGTTTAACTTTAGCAGTGATTTTCTGCGCTCGCTGCTGCTTAATTTTGTTTTCAGACAGCGTACGCAATTAGCTAAGTTAGTCAGCATTCATGGCTCAGAGTAAATTGAGTAAATTTGGCTTTAAAAGGGTTAGACTCGAAAATGAGCCACAACCTTCTAGCAGCATCACCGCCGTTCCTACACCTCCCACTCCAGAAACTAGCAGCACGCCGCCCCCCACCAGCGTCTCCTCAGCCGGGCAGCGGACATTGCCGTGTCCTGTTCCTCCCCCCCGGTCGCCAGCATGAAGGACCACCCAGTGATTTGTCGCAACTAGATGAACCACCTGCCCAGCCAAAATTGAAGAAGTTCCCCTACACTGTGAGTCATGGGAAACCACGGTGCTTCTCATTGAAGTGGTATGATGAATTTGCCTGGGTGGAATACAGTGTGTGCAGGGACGCACTTTTTTGTAAAATGTGCAGACATTTCCCCAGCGCCAGAGCTGAATGTGTGTTTACACGGGACGGCTACACTGACTGGAAACACCTACGCTATTCTTTAGAGAGACATGAAAAAAGTGAGCAGCACTCAATTTCCTTATCTAAGTTTGAGGCCTACAAGGAAACCAAAACATCTGGAAGGGGAAACGTCATTGATCAGATGGACCTGGATGCGCGGGACAAAGCATTTGTTGAAAGGAATAGGGAGCATATCAAAGTCGTCCTGGATATTGTAATGCTTTGTGCCAAACAGGATTTAAGCTTGAGAGGGCGCAGGGAAACGGAGGCAGATCTCAACAGAGGTAACTTTCTAGAAATGTTTAAATGGGTCTGCAAATATGACCCGGAGATCAGAGCACGTTTAGAGCAGCTGCCCAAAAATGCAACCCTTATGAGCCCTGACATACAAAATGAGCTGCTAGAGTCAGCTGCCTCCTTACTGCTGCGTAAAATAAAGGATGAAATAAATGAAGTGCCTGGTACATATTTGTGTGTGAGATATATCCATGGAGGAAAAATAAAAGAGCGCGCAGTCGGCTTTGTGGACACCAGCAAGGACATGAGTGCGCAGGGGATTTCAGCCAAGATATTAGAGATCATTGAACCACTGGGTCTTGACCCATCTCTCTGCGTTGGATTCAGCTTTGACCGGGCTTCAGTAATGTCAGACCATAAAGGAGGTGTACAGGTTATTTTAAAAGAGACATTCCCCCATGCTGTTTACGTGCACTGCAATTCACACCGATTAAATTTGGTTCTCAGTGCAGTAACAAAAGTGTCTGGACATGTTAGCACATTCTTTGAAACAGTAAACATTTTGCACGCGTTCATGACAGGGTCAAGCAGACATGCACGTTTCATGGAAATGCAGAAAGAGATGCACCCAGGACGGCCCTGGCTTGAACTTGAGCGTTCTGTGGATACGCGCTGGAGCTCCAAAGCTGGATCAGTGGACAAAATACTGACATTATTTGATGTAGTACTTGAAGTGCTGGCTGAGTGTGCAGAAAGCAGTGGTCAAACGAAAGTCGATGCCCAGTCCCTGCTCCAACAGATCCAAACAAAGAAGTTCCTATTTCTGCTTGTAACATTTGGTAAATTGTTTGAAACAAGTTCTTTTGCCACAAAGGGATTACAAAGTCCAACCCTGTCAGTCACTGGATGCATTGACTTAATCAAGGGACTGAAAGACAATTTTGCAGAGTTTAGAGACAAGCCAGAATGTGTTTTCCAACAAGTGATGAAGCTAACTGAAGACCTTGTGCAGAAATATGAAATCACAAGCTGGGATATCACAGTGGGGACCAGAAAGAGGAACCTCCCTTCCAGGCTCACTGATTATGTGGTCTTGACGACTCTGGGAAAAGCAACAGCTGTGAGGAATGATGACGACCTGAGACACATCTGGAATGACATACTTGACAGGTAACATAGGCTGATAGGCTGTGTATATTGACCTCTTGCATTTATTGATGGCTATGCATTATTTTGATTGTGTTATATTCTCCTGCAGGTCCTGCAGAACAATGTCACTGATTTATATAACCTATTGTGTCAACTGAAGTAGAGTGTAGAATGTCATAGACTGGGCTTAAAGTTGTTTTCAGTATGTGCAATTGAGGGCAGTCTTGTCCATGTTGTTTATCTAAGCCAGATTAACAAATTTATAGAACATTCTGGTACTGAGTTATCCTAAAGTAATAACTAATGTAATAACCAATAACATCATACCACTTCTTTCATTAGGCCAAGGCAATTCATAATGAAATATATATCTATATAATAATTTGAGTTCCCCTGTCCCTAATTTCCTTTTACTCCTTAGGTGTACTGTATTCATCATCATTATTTTTCTTTTGGTGTGGCCTATGGCATGCATAGCCTACTTTAGCCTGCATTTGATAGACTATTATTTTTCTTTTTCTGACAGGCAGCTGACTGAGCTTGAAACCCGGTTCCAGGAGGACCAGTACGGCATCATGAAAGCTGCAGCAGCTTTCCTACCACAGTCACAAACCTTTGGCAAGAAGGAATCTCTGCACTCTGTATGTAATCACTACAACATTTCAGTCAGGGATGCAGAGTTGGCAGTATTCTACGAGCAACTGAAAAGGAAAGCCTTAAAAGAAAACTTTCCTTCACTGATGGAGGTACTGGACATCTGTCCAGCAGACATATTCCCAAACCTGAACAGAGTCCTTCAAGTCATCCTAACCCTTCCTATAACCTCATGCAGTGTAGAAAGACTTTTCTCAACTGTGGGTCGCATCAAAGATTACCTTAGATCAAAGATGAACACTGACCGTCTCAACCACTTGTCCCTCTTGTCATTTGAAAGGGAAATTAGCGACTCTTTGGATTATGATGAGATCATCACAATTTTCAACCGCAAACCTAGGCGTTTGCACCTTGTTTAACTCTTTAGGAGAACAGAGCAGAAGAGAACCAAGAGTAAAACAGCAGAACGTGAATATAGCAAAAGAGTAGAGTAGAATGGAACAGCGGGACATCAGCAGTGCAGAAGAGAACAGAATAGAATAGAGAAGAATATTAGGCCAATATAGCAGAGCAGAATAGAATAGAATAGAGTAGAAGAGAACAGCAGGACATGAACAGAGCAGAATAGAAAAGAGCAATGTAACAGCATAGCACAGTGTTTCTCAATCCTGGTCCTCGTGTTCCCTGTCCTGCCTGTTTTAGATGTTTCCCTGCACCAACACACCTGATTCTAATTAATAGTCCTCATTAGCTTGTCACCAAGGTCTGCACAACTCTGTTGATGACACAGGTACTTGTATCACGGTGTGCTGAAGCAGGGTAGCATCTCAAACATGCAGGACAGGGGCCCACGAGGACCAGGATTGAGAAACACTGGCATAGCACAACTAAAGAGCAGAACAATTGAGAAGAAAAAAAACAGAAGAACAGAATAGGAAGAGAGCAGAATAAAAAGCTGTTTCAAAAGAGAGAACAAGTTTTAATACTTTTCTATATGTGTTTTTATTTATGTTTTATATTTATGTTCTCAGTTTGAATGAAATTCAAATTTATTATGTTTGACAGTTAATGTTTTAATGTTTTAATGGAATATAGGACACCTGTTTAATACTTTTTTATATGTAGGCTATGTTGTCATTAGGCCTATATTTTGAGATGTTCTCATTTTCATCAAATTCAAATTGTTTAAGAGACTCTGAGGTGAGAGTGGACATGCGGTGTGCATGTGTATCGCCCCCCCCCCCCTCTCATGTGCTCGTTGAGTGGCAGCAGCCAATCAGGGCTGACTGCACACGCAGTGAACCTGCTGCGTTGGAAGTCCCTGGGAGGAGATGAGAAGGAGACCGGAGCAGAAAGAGTTGTTTGGTTAACTTACCACCAGTTTATTACCAGTTACAGCTTGTTGTGTGCGTAAAAAGGCAAAAACCACACAAATTCCTCCAGCCTAATAAACTGGTAAAAGGAAAGTTCTGCCCCCCTCGTGTTTGGTCAAACACCCCTTGGCGACGTCTATCACCCCTGAACCCTCAGTCTCAGCTACAAATTGGTCCTTCGAGCCGGATAGAGTCGTTACCATGGCAACCTCCAGAGGTGATCCAGGCAGAACAACCCCCAGTCCTCGCCTCCACAGGACAACCCATAGACCTTCTCACCTCCAGGATTATGTGGTTGATTATGGAGATGAGGAGCAGCAACCAGCAACACTTCCCACCCGACGTGAAGCAAGCAGGTCAGGCAGTTCTGCATCTTCGCTGCAGAACCCGGGTCCAACAAGCCCATCCACCAGCCTTATGCAACACATTGTTGAGACGGCTAAACAGCAAAGTGAAACTGCAAAGCAACAGAGCGAAACGGCTAGGCGTCAGACAGAGCTACTAGAACAGGTTCTGCTAAGAACCACTCCCCAGACCTCAGTCCATTCCTCGAGAGCAGCATCACGTCAACAGTCACCTTGGGCTCACCTCCACCAGACAGTAGGTGGAATGCAGCCAGCATCCAATGAATGGCGTTCCCCCCAAAGACTTGAGGATACTGAGGCCCCAGCTCAAAGCTCTCCCCTCTTAGCCACACAAGAGCCGCCTGGTCCCAAGCTAAACCCTCAATTGAGGAGGGAACTGTACGAATCACCACCCCTACTTAGCCGAGCAACATCCATCAGCATGCATCCCCTCGACCCGCAGGATACCACACCAGACATCCATCAGTCTACTAGCTCCAGGCAAATATGTCCCACTTCATTACGCCCCCTTCCACGCTTTCCTGAAGACCATCAGCTGCCGCACACCTTTCAGCGCTCCAACCATCAAAGTCAGCCACCGGCCTTCACTAAGCAAGTCCTCTCAGCCCCCCAGAGTCGACCTACTGGCCCAACTCAATATAATCCTGCACACACTAAACAGGATCCAGGTACTGGCTACCATGTTGCCCCCCCAGTTGTAGAGTCCCAGCTCAGACCACATGCCTCATGCTATGTGCCTCCCCACGCACTCCACGTCGAGGCGCCAACATTCCCAGATTTCACCAGAGAGGACCGAGCACAATATGTAGAGCTTCGCCTGTCACTCAATAACCTTTTACATCAGGGCCATTCCGAACAGTACAAGTATGCTCTACTGTTGAAACATGTAAAGACCCCAAATGCTCATCGGCTTGTCCTTGCTCATGCTGAGTCTTCCACCCCTTATACCAACGCACTGCAGGCACTGGATAGAAGGTATGGGCGACCCTATCAGTTTGTTCTGAAGGAGATTGAGACCCTTGAGAACTTGGCCCCCCTTCGTGCAGGAGACGAGCGGGCTCTGGATGACTTCTCACTGCGTGTACAAGCCATCGTGGGCATGCTAAAATCTCTAAAAGAAGACGGTCTTGAGGAGCTGCACAGTGGATCTAATGTGAAACCTCTACTGAATAGACTGCCCCGCCCACAACAGCAGAGATTCAGGAGACACCAAATCAGGAAGAACCCCAATCAAGTCAAAACATCTCTGCTAGAGTTTGCAGAGTGGCTGCAGCTGGAGGCAGACTGTCTGGAATTCGACCCCACGGACCAAGTTTTCCATGCCAGAAGGGAGCAGAAAACCCGACCTATGACTCAACAAGCCAATGTCATCTATGGAGCAGAGCACCCTCAATCTAAGATCACCCCGGTTGCTCCCCCACCAAAGGTTAAAGGTGCACCAAAGATTCACTGCCCCTACTGCAACAGTACAGCTCACTATCTGAGCCAGTGCACAGACTTTGCTGCTCTTACGAGAGATCAGGCTGTCAGCTGGATTAAAGGAAATAAGAGATGCTGGAGGTGCGCCCGAGCACATCTAGCTAAAGACTGCGACCTAAAGAAGCCTTGCCACCTCTGTAAGGGAAAGCACTTGTCTTCTCTCCATGATGTCAATCAGCGGAGTGCTGCAGAGCCCGTAGATATTCCCACACAGAGTGCTACGCTCTACACCTCCGACTCTGAGACTCTGTACTTAGACCAGACTCGCCGTGGTGGAAGAGTCTTCCTTAAGGTCGTCAAAGTTATCCTCCATCAAGGGAATAGAGCGTTTGACACATACGCTATCCTTGATGACGGCTCAGAGCGCACCATCCTGCTTTCCAATGCCGCGCAGCACCTGGGACTGCGAGGAACGTCTGAGGCCCTGAAACTGCGGACAGTGCACACAGACATCAAGACGGTGAGTGGAGCCTCCGTCTCTTTCACTATATCTCCAGCTAACAAGCCACATGAGAAATTTCACATCCAAGATGCATTCACCGCTAACCACCTTGGCCTGGCAGAGTATACATACCCCCTGTTGACCTTACAGCAGAAATACAGACACCTAGAAGGCCTGCCAATACCTTCCCTCCACAAGGTTCGCCCAACACTGCTCATTGGTTCAGACCACCCAGACCTAATCGTCCCCATTGAGCCGGTGCGCCTCGGCCCACCAGGAGGCCCAGCTGCAGTTAAAACCTGCCTAGGTTGGACCTTACAAGGGCCTTCAAAACACCTGCAGGATCAGCTCTCAGCTTCTCAGTGCCTATTCACCTCCTCTTCTCCTACCACAGATCTGTACCATCAAGTAGAGAGGTTGTGGCAGTTGGACACTCTACCCTTCCATAGTGAGAAGGTGGTAACGAGGTCCAAACAAGACCAGGAAGCAGTTGAAATGCTTGAGGCAAGCACAGTGAGGGTGGAGATCAACGGCATACATCGCTATGCGACACCACTGCTCAGAGCTAAAGACATGCCCAGGCTACAGGCATCCAAGGAAGCAGTGATGTCATACCTCCGGAGCACAGAACGTCGGCTTGCCAAGGACCCTCCACTGGCCATCACCTACAAACAGGAGATTGAGAAACTGGAAAGAGCTGGTTACGCTGCAAAACTCACCTCACAAGAAGCTGTACAGTCAAGTGAATCGTGGTATGTACCTCACCACATCGTATCCCACCATGGTAAACACAGAGTTGTGTTTAACTGTTCCTTCAGCTTTAAAGGCCAGAACCTCAACCACTACCTGCTGCCAGGACCCACATTAGGATCCTCACTCCTAGGGGTCCTTGTTCGGTTTAGAGAACACCCAGTGGCTATTAGTGGAGACATAAAACAGATGTTCCACCAAGTCCGGCTCCTCCCCAGTGACCAACCCCTAATGCGGTTCCTGTGGCGAGATCTCCGGTCTGAGACACCACCTGAGGTTTACGAATGGCGTGTCCTCCCATTTGGAACCACATGCAGTCCCTGCTGTGCTACCTTTGCCCTGCAGAAGCATGTGCTCGACCACAGTGAACCAGGGGACCGAGTTCGTCAGACTGTGCAGAAACACTTTTACGTTGACAATTGCCTACTGAGCACATCTACCCCAGAAGAAGCCAGAGACATGGTTGACCAGTTAAGAGAACTACTAGCATCAGGGGGGTTCGAAATAAGACAGTGGGCAAGCAATGTTGCTTCAGTGGTTAGCCACCTTCCTACAGAGGCAAAGTCAGAGAGTGCAGAGTTATGGATCTCAGAGTCCCAAGCAGATCCCCAGGAACATGCCCTTGGACTGAGCTGGCATTGTTCCCCAGATACCCTTCAGTATCAGCGCCGCCCATCCCCCCTCCAAGATGTGACGATGCGCAACATCTACCGCATCCTTGCAAGCCAGTATGATCCCATTGGATACATACTCCCCTTTACCACCAGGGCCAAAGTCTTAGTCCAACACCTCTGGGCAAAAGAAAGAGAATGGGATGACCCCCTGTTGCCCTCAGATCTTCTACAAGCTTGGAACACATGGGAGGGTGAGCTGCAGCACCTACCAAAAATCAAGCTACCTCGGTGCTATGCAACTCCTGACCCGGATGGAACCGAGGTGACAAGAGAGCTTCACATATTCTGTGACGCGTCAGAGGCTGCGTATGGTTCAGTAGCCTACCTCCGTACTGAGCACCAGCAGGGGAACATTCAGGTGTCCTTTGTATTGGCCAGATCTCGAGTCGCTCCAAACCGAGCTCTCTCAATGCCAAGGCTCGAACTTTGTGCTGCCCTCACTGGAGCCCAGCTGTCCAGATTACTCCACAACGAGCTCACCCTGGAAATCAAGAACACAGTTTTGTGGTCCGACTCTTCAACGGTACTTACCTGGCTTCAGTCGGAATCTTGTAGATTCAAAGTGTTCGTGGGGAACAGGATCGCCGAGATTCAGGAGCTGACTGAGGGCCACTGTTGGAGATATGTGGATTCTGGGAATAACCCCGCCGACGATGTTACACGGGGGAAGACCCTCCTTGAACTGGCGGCGCCAAACAGATGGAGTCAGGGACCACAGTTCCTTTACCAGGCCCCAGAATCATGGCCTATGCTTCCAGCCCCGACCAATGATGCAGACTCTGAAGAGCTCCGCAAGCCCAAGTTCTGTGGCCTAACCACCGCTGGTCCCCCTGCGATAGATGCGACTCAGTACACCTCCTTTGAAGACCTGGTGGAGGCCACCTGCAGATCCCTAGATGGGGCGGCTCATCAGCCTGATGGTCCCTCTGCTGCCGATTACCGACTGGCCGAAACCACCATATTGCAACAGGCACAAACAGACAGCTTCCCTGATGAATATAAGGCCCTTGAGACTGGCAGGTCCATCTCATCAAGTAGTTGCCTTATTACCTTGTCCCCAGAGTTTGATTCCAGCATGAGAGTGATCCGCGTAGGTGGTCGACTCCGTCGAGTAGAAGGCCTTAGTCCTGAAACAGTGCACCCAATAGTGCTGCACCCAAAGCACCCAGTGACAAAACTTCTTGTTCAGCAGTATGACAACAAGTTGTGCCATTCTGGACCAGAAAGGGTCTTCGCTGAGATCCGACGGCGGTTCTGGATACTCAGGGGCAGGGAAGCAATACGCCGCCATCAACATTACTGCCCCCAGTGTCAGAAATGGAGAGCCAAACCAAAGGTGCCAAAAATGGCTGATCTGCCCCCTGCACGGCTACGCCTCTTGAGACCAGCTTTCTATTCTACTGGTGTAGATTGTTTTGGTCCCTTCCTGGTAAAGCGCGGACGAAGCAACGAGAAAAGATGGGGTGTGATCTTCAAGTGCTTGACAACCCGTTGCGTACATCTGGACCTTCTCTACTCCATGGACAGCGATTCGTTCCTACTGGCTCTCAGACGATTCGTGGCTAGGCGCGGCACCCCCTTTGAAATCCTGTCGGATCAGGGAACAAATTTCCGTGGGGCAGACAGAGAGATGAAGGAGAGCTTCACTGCTATGAGCCCAGCTCTGCAGATAGAGCTAGCTAAACAGAAGATCCGGTTCTGTTATAATCCCCCTAACTCACCACACTTCGGTGGAGCCTGGGAACGCGAGGTGCGCTCAGTTAAAGCTGCCCTTAAAGTCACTGTTGGTTCCCAAACCCTCACTGAAGAGGTACTGAGGACTGTGCTAATTGAGGTCGAGGGCATCTTGAACGCCAAACCATTGGGATACGTCTCTTCAGATGTCGCCGATCAAGATCCCGTCACCCCAAACTACCTCCTCATGGGGCGGCCTGATGCCTCATTACCCCAAGTCATTTACCCAGAGTCTGAAGTGCTAAGTCGACGGAGATGGAGACATAGCCAGGTACTAGCAGACCAGTTCTGGAGTCACTTCATCAAGAGGTATCTCCCAACATTGCAACCCCGTCAGAAGTGGCAGGGCGACACTGAGAACATCGTACCTGGCACTGTGGTCATGATCGTTGATCATCAACTACCCCGAGCCCTCTGGCCAGTCGGCAAGGTGAAGGATGTCCACCTTAGCGCAGATGGCCGTATTCGCTCAGTTAACGTTCAGGTAAAGGACAAGGTATACCAGAGATCAGTCGCCCACCTGATTAAACTACCTGCCATCCCAGAGGACCAGTAAGCAGCATCTCCCTCTAGTTGTAGTCTCTTTGAGGAGTACATTCTCGCAGTGAATGTAGGGGCGGCTGTTTAAGAGACTCTGAGGTGAGAGTGGACATGCGGTGTGCATGTGTATCGCCCCCCCCCCCCCCCCCCCCCCTCTCATGTGCTCGTTGAGTGGCAGCAGCCAATCAGGGCTGACTGCACACGCAGTGAACCTGCTGCGTTGGAAGTCCCTGGGAGGAGATGAGAAGGAGACCGGAGCAGAAAGAGTTGTTTGGTTAACTTACCACCAGTTTATTACCAGTTACAGCTTGTTGTGTGCGTAAAAAGGCAAAAACCACACAAATTCCTCCAGCCTAATAAACTGGTAAAAGGAAAGTTCTGCCCCCCTCGTGTTTGGTCAAACACCCCTTGGCGACGTCTATCACCCCTGAACCCTCAGTCTCAGCTACACAAATGTTATATTTGACAATAAATGTCTTTACCTCTGCCTTTGCAGTTCTTTTGACATTAGCTGTACCAGGGGGAATATTAAACACCAGTTGTCTTTTTTTAATGGGGGAAATGTGTTTGCAAATCAACAATGCTCAATTTTGTATTAAATAATATTACAAGCATAGCTACGCTATGAAAATATAATGATGTACTGTAGTAGCACTGTGTCAGTGTGTGCACAGGACAGCAGGGTGCGCTGTTTCACTTAAATAGGTCATAGAATCATTAACCTTAACGTTGTTTCTGCTAGGCATTAGTGGATATTATATAAATTTTTCCTCTGGCAAAAGTTGGCCCGCCCACTTTTCTTCAGTCCCGCCCTATTCAAAATTTCTGGCTACGTCCCTGCTTTGCAGTGTCACTAACTTACAAAAATGAAAAGGAAGCAAGCAACCCTTTTTTTTCAAAAAAAAGAAGGCAAGTGATGGTCCAATGTTGGCCCAGCAGCGGAGGGAGTCAGGCTATTAACGAGGCTGTTAGCCACTGATGGATTAATTATGCAAGTTCATCTTAAGGTAAGATATCAAATCACCCTACCCTCATATAAATCTGATTAAGGGAAATATTTGACTTTTTTTACTCTCTCTTTCTCTCTTCTGCTCCCTCTCTCTCCTTTTTGCATTTGGACTTTAACTGTTTTGAGTTAAACTGGGATGTCCACGTGATATTGTTGCACTGACATAGTGAATGAAGTGAACAGAATAAGTTAAATTGCGTTTGTTAGACACGCTTCTGCTCTCTAACTCTGCTGCTGTCGGTGCTTAAACGGATGCGTATTGTGTAATCAACATGTAAGTGTAGTGTTCATAGTTAGCAGGATGTGAGTGAGACTGCATTTGAAAAAGTTCAGATTTTCTTGACCACGCAGATAAGTTACATAGCAGACTTCTGTGATGAGTATTTGCTGGGCATGTTGATTGATACTGTAGTTAAGTTCTGTGACTCGTAACCTTGCCATACCTTAGCTTTGACTGAATTGACGCCACTGCACTTCACAACCTTTACCCTACGCCATAGGCTCTGCATTGGTGTAACGCGGAACCATAAATCAGCCTTTATTCT
The DNA here is from genome assembly GCF_033807715.1 of Cololabis saira. Lineage (NCBI taxonomy): Eukaryota > Metazoa > Chordata > Actinopteri > Beloniformes > Belonidae > Cololabis > Cololabis saira. The sequence continues at coordinate 48,944,907 of NC_084587.1, forward strand.
GGCGAGATCTGAAAAAACTCTGTAACAACGAGCAAGCGAGTGATTATGTACATTCACTGAGTGAATATTATGAAAGTAAAATATATATTTCTCGCTATAAATGTAATCAAAATGCATTTTTATGCAGAAACTAACTCAAAATATTGATTTTATTCACTAAAAAATGAGAAATGTCCGCCATGTTTTTTGGTGCCACGGCCAGAATCTTGAAAGTCACGTGACTTGGACGCAAAACGAATAGGCAGAAAAAATGTAACAATGTAACAATTCAAGGGCTATTATTGTAACCCCTCTACGTTTTTGCACTTTGGACCAACGTAGGCAGGGTACGTTTTTATGTGAGACTGGGTTGAGTTATGGGACTTTCTTTATCAGACGAAAATTATGACAACGCAAAAAAAAAATGCTTTTCAGACGATTTGGCCATAAAGTTCTTGTTAAATCTGACTCCAGTTAAAAAGGCCTGTGATGTAGCAGCTTTACACAGACTATATGATGACATGGATGTTCAAGTACGCTGCTTAGGCTCAATGGGAGTAGTCTCACACACTTATGGCAATTTGCTCTGCCCAATTCTCGTGAAAATGATACCAGAAGAAATGGCTTTGCAGCTCACCCGTCAAAACGGTTGTGAACGAGAAGAAGATACAGACAATACATTCAGTGTAGAAAACCAGATGTGGTTTTTGTAGTTCTTTATTTTTCTTGCTGTCGTTTATAGGTCTCTGTTATGTTCAGCTGAGTTAACAGCGTGGCTGCACCTCCTGTTCTTTCTCTGCCTTAGATGCAGCCAACTTTGAAAACTCAATATACTCCTTCGTGGGAAAAACCTTCAAATGTCTTATCAGCTTTGTTGTGTTGAAATTATTTTATAACATTCCTCCTCGGGGTTTCTCCTTTGCACACACTATGCAAACTGCAAATTTGTTGTCCTTTTCAGACATTGTAAAACTCCCGTACCGGCGAGGCCGGCCACGCCCCCTCAGGACAGCTCGGTATGAGGTGTAGGAACGCAGCGCAGGCGGCGGTTTGTTGTTGTAAACGTCATCAGATCAGTCCACTCTGAACTATTATTTTCCGATCTCCGATCAAAACCGATAGGGGCATTATCGGCCCGATACCGATCAGTGGCCGATCAATCGGTGCATCTCTAGTTTAATTCAATCTTAAATTCCCAAGAAATGCTAGAAATTCATGTGTTTTCTGCCGCTAGTGAACGAGCCTACTGTACCGCTGCGTATTTACGCACAACCAAGCCGGATGGAACAATCACTGTGAGTTTAATCTCTGCAAAACTAAAGTGGCTCCGCTAAAAAGGGTAACTTTGCCCCAACTGGAACTGCCGGGAACTCTCATCTGTGCCAGACTTGGTAATTATCTGAGCAAGATGTTGAGTCTGAACAATGTTAAGTGTCATTTCTGGACTGACTCGATGATCACCATTCATTGGATCAAGAGCACAGCAAAGCAAATGGAAGCTGTTTGTGGCTAACAGAGTAGCGGAGATCCAGAGTCTAACGCTGCCGGAGAACTGGAGACATTGCATGGGAAAAGAAAATCCTGCAGATCACGGAACTCGTGGACTCAGTTCAGAGACACTTGTAAATGACAGGCTGTGGTGGAATGGACCGAGTTGGTTAAACTCGCTATAATTTAGTCATTTACTTCCAATGCCAATGATATTTTCTCCCAGAATAAAACATTTGTTGTCAAGTGTTATTTGATAACTGACAAGTGTTGTTTCAAAAGACTTGAAAGTTTTGGGAAAAAATGTTGGGAAAAATTATAGTTTTGGACTTTGCAGACCACTGAAGAAATAAGATCAATGCTATTAGATACAACCTTTTATTCCAACAAAATGTTGATTTTAACAGATCTGAATTGTTGCTTTTACCTGAGGAAACACTAGGGGTGTTTTGTCCTGGTTGATGCAAAGATGTTCGGTTGGGTTTTCTCTCAACTAAACCCAACAACCTGCCTTTTAGATCCCATTCCCACATCACTTTTATAATCGTTTCATGGTTATTAGGAGTATGAGCTTTTAAACATAGTAAATTCCTCTCTTCCGACGGGCGTTTTTCCCTCTGCCTGTAAAATGGCAGTGGTGATGCCCCTTCTGAAGAAGAGCAATTTAGATCACAACATCCTTGATAATACCAACCTGTATCCAACTTACCATTCTTAAGTAAAAGTCATAGAAAAAAAAATGTTTATCCAATTAAATACATTTTTAAATAAATACAATATTTTTGAGAAATATCAGTCTGGTTTTAGGACAAACCATAGTACAGAGACAGTCCTTTTAAAGATTGTTCATGATCTCAGATGCAATTATGGATTCACAGAAGCTTTCAATCCTGGTGCTACTGGATCTAAGCGCAGCTTTTGAGACAGTAGATCATCACATTTTATTAAATAGACCTAGTCTGGTGGTGTCTCTGTCACTGTTTTAGAATGGTGTTTTTTAGAATCGTTTTACTTAGTGCTGGGCGGTATACCGGTTCATACCGAATACCGGTGTTTATTTTTCTTAACATATGAATTTTTCATATACCGTAATACCGGTGAGTACAGTAGCGTACACAACGTTGGGAACGCCGCGCGGCGCTACGTTCCGCCGCTGTTTGTGAGACTGTTTAGCAGTAGTGATGCACCGATTGTTCGGTAACCCAAATTGTTCCGCCGAAAATGGCAAAAAAACACTTTCGGTGTTCGGTGGAATAAGTGGGGAAAAAAAACGAACAATTAATAACGGCGTTGTAATATAAGGAAATAGACTGGCCGCTCCCGTACCGGTTGCGTACCACAAACATAAATCGTTGGCCAACCAAAAAGTAACCACATAAGAATTTTACCTAACATTCACCAGGAGGTGGAACCAAAACAACATAATGCTGGGAAATTAAAAAATGTTCAGTTTTTTATGTTCAATAAATATTTTCTACCTTGTAATTTTGCAAAAGATTTTTTTCTTTGAAAAGCATGCCTAAATCAAATTTATTTGATTTGATTTGACAGTAAAATAGGCCATTCTAAGCCAATTTACTGCAGCAATTCCTTTCCAAATCATTAGAAAATGTGGTTAACACCCAGTTGTGCATGAAAAAAAAAAATACTGTGATATTCCGTGAAACCGATATAATTTTGAAAAATACCGTGATATAAATTTTTGGTCATACCGCCCAGCACTAGTTTTACTCCTATCGCACTGATGCAAATGTTCTCCATGCCACGTCTTTACGATTTTGGTTTGGTTCGTCAGCAGGAGACAGACGGACCGAGAAGGAGCGGGTTCGTGGACCTGAACTCTGACCTGCAGACCGGCAGCGGCCGCTTTAGTCCTGCTGCTGGATCCGGAGTCCTGGCTCGGATCCCGGTCCATCTCCGAGTCCTGGTTCTGGTTCTGATCCCGGTCCTGGATCTGGTTCTGGTTCTCATCCCGGTCCATCACCCTGGCTCGGATCCCGATCTGTCTGCAAACCTCGGCTGTAAGAATATAAAATATATAGAAAAGAATATCAAAACATATATAAAATAATAATAATAATAATAATAATAATAATAATAATAATAATAATAATAATAATAATAATGTAAGAGGAGATTTATTTTTGTTAAGTTTATTTTGGTAATTCATGGTTCATTATTTTATAAATATATTTTGTATATTCTGATGTAAGTCAGGGACTATAGTTACACTAGTCACCATACCTGTTGTGATGTTTTAGATTGTCCCCCGAAAAAGGATTAATTTAATCAAGTAAGGCTTAACTCTACACCAGCCTTACAATAATATAAAATATAAAAACTATGACATTATGCTACCCCTGAAATATTGATTTAAAATGGATAAATTGAGGTATATTGATTTAAAATGGATACATTGAGGTATAAATATGCTGACATTCATCCTGCAATGGCAGTGAGGTGATTAGTATTTTACCTGAATGCATTAAGTGACGGGAGCATTATTTGATAGGATGTTACTGGACTATCAAATTATGCTACCCCTGAAATATTGATTTAAAATTGATAATATGGGATGTTGAGTATTTGATCCTTCAAAATATATTACCCATGACATGAATTGCATTACACTTTGTGAACATTATACGATAAAGAGAAAGAAAAACCCAATCCTAGCGCTTTATTTGATATTCATTCGTCATTCGCCTTTATTTAACCAGGCAGGTCATTAAGAACACATTCTTATTTACAATGACAGACTCACAACTTCACAAGCGACAAGGACCTATAATGTTCACAAAGTGTAATGCAGTTCATGTCACGGGTAGTGTATTTTGAAGGATCAAATACTTAACATCCCATATTATCAATTTAGCGTGGCAATCCAACTGAAAATCGACTGTGCGCATGCGCAGAAGCACCAAGTCTCATTTCTCGGCAGGTATCAGAAATGGTCAGAACACCGGTACATCAGCTGTGGCTGAAGAGACAGCAGCTCTATGAGCGGCATCTCCTTCATGGAGGTCCAGCTTTTACTGGCGGACGGTATCTTTTTAGAGCAGAGCTGCAAAAGCACCTGGCTCTCTTCTGCCACCAGCTACCGAAACACCTGCCGTCTCCACCCACTTCTTCATCCATGCTCAGCGACAGTTCATTTTCAGTCTTTTATCGGCCACATCCTCCTGTACAGCTTCATGAATGTTTCCTCCATGTTGAAGTCGGTGATACAAGTGTTGGTGTTCCGGCAGGTTGAAACAGCGCTCTGCTCTGCTGGATCAAAGACCCGCCCAGCTCCACTTCTGATTGGCTGCTGTTGGTTTGGTTGAGCCAGAGCTGCTTTCCTCTCATTCCATTGTAGACGAACTCGGTTGACTCAAACTGACAGCCTATCAGTATCAACACATCTTTATATGTAACCCGTTAAAGATATGCCGCGTTCCATTTGTCCTCGGAAGTCAGAATTTCCCAGTTCCCAGTCGGAATTTTCAACTGGAACGAAGTGGGATTTCCTACTGGGAAAGTGGGAGAAGCTTCCCCGAGTTACCATTCCAAGATGGCTGCCATTCCCAGTTCCCAGTTCCGATTTCCGAGGTAAATGGAACGCGGCATTATTCATCTTTTCATTTTTTTTTTTTAATCAGTCAAACTCCGCACGCCGAGAAAAAAAAAAAAAACGGAGATCCGGCACGGTGCCGGAATATTTTAAGCCCTTATCTACAATTATTATTATTATTATTATTATTATTATTATTATTATTATTATTATTATTATTATTATTATTATTATTATTATTATCTATAAAACAATTATATTATTCCCTTATGCCTTTAGTCACACAACAATTACATCAATAATATAATCTCTCCCATTTATCTCTTGTTACATGTGACGTGTTACAGCGTGCGCGCTGCCTGGTTGCCATGGCAACGGTAAACTACAGCGCTGCTAATCAGCTGGCGGAGAATTAATAACCGTTAGGAGAAAATCAATAGAAAACACGGAAAATATAACCAACAAAACACTCTAAAATGATATCGTACTCATATCTATGTATCAGTTGAGTCAGACAAACGTTACATCCGACTCCGACTGACAGTTGTAACATTAATTTGACACAACCAACTCACCGTAACCGGCGAGCTGCTGCCGACTCGTCCCGTTTTATAAACCAAACTAGCACAAATACCGCTGACAAAATACACCTTATAATGTACAGTACACTAAATAAAAAGATAACAATATTGACCAACTGTAGTAATGCTGATGTAACATTTACCCACCTGAAAGAATCAATAAAAACGTAAATGTGAGTCGCTGATCGTCAGTGTGTTTTACTGGTCCCAGTGTTAACGACAAGTGAATAATTCAGCGCAGCCACAGCTTTTATACCCCCAGCTGCTCTCGAGCCTTTATACTCAAAACAATAAGAAATGTTAGAATTGAATGGGGGTGTCTGTAAATATGCAATATAAGAGCCAGGGCTGGACTGGGACAAAAAATCGGCCCGGGCATTTTGAGCCTAGACCGGCCCACCAGGTATTGATGGAAATAAAATGAAGCCTATGAATGAAAACAAACGTTCTTGTGACACCGCTTGTACACTGTCTTGTTGGTGTGTATGTTCTTGTCTAATAAACCTAAACCTACACCATCCCCCCCAGTCCCGTTATAGATGTACTTAGTACTGTTTCTGAGTAGACCAACAAACTTGTATGGCAAGTCGTTTTAACATTTAATAGCTAGACTGGATATGTGTTGCAGATATCTGTAATTCAATTGTTCCTAGTCAAAAAGAACATTTCAGATATCTACAATGATATATTAACCCATTTTAAACAGGGGGAACGCATTCTGACAGCGTGAAATACTGCTGTCAGAATGCGTTCCCCCTCTGTTTATCATGAAGGGATGCTCACACATCTTTCAAATTCATACTGCTGACTTCTTTCACCACCACAGATAAGTCCTGTGATTTTCAGGCTGGGGGGGGGGGGGGCCCTCGCGCGTGAGCGTAGCGAGCGCGCGCGAAATTTTTTGGGTTTTTCGGGTCGGATCGGGTGTCTATATGCGCAATTTTAACTCTCACATTAGCAAAATACTGGATAACTTCCCCTGCCTCATCATCATTTGGCTTGCCTCGACGCGGGGCCCCACGGCTGCTTGAGACCCGGTTGGATCGGTGATTTTTGTAACAAATTTATCAAACGAGCCTTTCAGAGAGGCATTAAACTCTTCCATTTTCTTTAGTTTTTTTTCTTTTTTCATCCCCTGATGGAAATTTCCTGATTCTGTCTCGTTCTCTCGACATTGTGTGACAGTTTGTTCCAACTCCACCCGTCTGGATCAGAGCACCTTGTGTCTGCGCTTGGTTTGACGCAGTTGTACTGAACAACAGACACGCGCATCATTGCACATATATTTATTGATATGCACAGACTAGTACACATTTAGGTCTGTAATGGAACGTGACTGTTGATATTTATAAGGGAAAAAACGAAAAAAAATTTGAAAAAAAAAAAGAATTTGAAAAAAAAAAAAAAAAAAAAACGGCCCAGGGCGCGAGGCCCCTTGGGGCGCGAGGCCCCTTGGGGCGCGAGGCCCCTTGGGGCGCGAGGCCCCTTGGGGCGCGAGGCCCCTTGGGGCGCGAGACTTCAGCCCATAACCAATCTAACTCATCATAACCAATCGGCCAGTGGTACCAGTTGTTGTCAGGTAAAAAACAAAATCAAATGGGCCGATGGGCCTGCCCGGGCCAAAAAAAATAAAAAAATCGGCCAGCCCAAAATCGGGCTGGCCGATGGTGATTTTGGGCCGGCCCGGCCCAAAAAAAAAAAAAAAAAAATTTTTTTTTTTTTTTTTTTTTTTTTTTTTCGGGCCGGCACGGCCCGGCCCAGAATCACCATCGGCCCACCGGGAAATGCCCGGTATGCCCGATGGCCAGTCCACCCCTGATAAGAGCTATATATAAAATAACATATTTAAGTGAGCAGGTAATGATATATATAAATATCCTATGTGCCACACTACTACTGCTGTTACTGCTGTTGTTATTGTTGTTATGTTTGTTTATAAAGGGGAGGCATTTTCATAAGCCTTTTTGGCTTCCACCTCTCCTGCACAATGCTTCATTTCACCATTGTTTTTACTGTTTATACAGGTTCTGTTTTATGTGCAACTAGTTTAGTTTAGTTTAGTTTATTTATTTAGCAATATAAGACAAATATGAACAAAAAATGAAAAACATGCAAGGAAAGGAAGAAGCCTGGTGGCTTATATAGAATCCTTTCCATATATGAATAAAAAACAAAACAAAGCAAGGGAGAGTAAAAAAAAAACAAAAAAAAGCACAAGAAAATGTAACTCAGATCAAATAATGAACATTACAAAGATGAAACAATAAGAAAGTTCTTTAAATGTTTTTTGAATATTGGCAAGGATGGTGATGATTTAAGAGATTTATTGAGTGAATTACACAAGTGGGGGCCTCTGTAAGTGATGAAAGATTGATGTTTCCATGTTCTACAAAACGGTAAATTAAAATCATCTTTGTGCCTTGTGGCATAAGAATGAATATCGGAATTAACACAAAAGAAATTACGAAAAGAAGAAGGAAGATCTTGTATATCATTTTTAAATTTGAACATAAATAAACATTTTTATTATTTTATATAAACAACATGTTTTAAAAATGTTAATTTTATTGACTGATAATAATGAATAATTAATTAACTAAACTAAACTAAACTTTGATTATTATATACATATTACTTTTCATTCAAAGTTAGTTTTTAAAAAGAAATGTAACTTTGTCAGAGAAAGCTAAGTGAAAGGGTAAACAGCCTGACATCTAGCAGCATCTTTTGTGCCCCAGTGCCACACATCTCCATCCTGCTCCTCCAGCATTAGTTTTTACCCTATTATAATCTAATCATTTTAAAAAAGCATTCTTGTTCCTCTCCTAACTGAGTTGGCACTAGCCTCGCGCATCTGTATGATCCGTCAGCGAATAACAGAGAAACATGAGTGGAAATGACAAATTAAAAGAAAATGTAAATGTTTAACTTGAAGGAAATCAATATGTAAATAAACTGAAAATATGTCAAATAAATGAATGTAATTTAATTCCTTTTTGTGTTTTAATTTATTCTCTATTATAGGAATTACATACATAAGAATGTCCACAACATTTCTGAGATTCTGAGCACCTAGTTGTAGTTTGTAAGAGGTTGACAGGTCGTTATATATTTCTTGTAAACCCGTCTTAAAATGTAATACGGGACCTGGGTTGGGCTGGTGGGACGCTGGAACATTTCCCTCATTTTTAAATCCAAAACGTGACAGGTATGAAAGCTAATGGTGTGAATGGGGGGGAAAGTGTTGCAAGCCACGAAAAATATCAATATGTAGATGTGTCAGGAGGGGATTTGGTGTAAAACACAAATAACAAACACAAAACGATACCAAACAACGTACAGAAAGCAGTGAGCCGCTGTGGTGCCTCTACAAATGAAAGAGTCACAAGAAGTTGCCTTGTAGAAACATTCAATAGATTTATCTGATTTATCCACAATTAACTCAGGGCAGCGCGGTGGCTTGGTGGTGAGCACTGCTGCCTCACAGCAAGAAGGTTCCCGGTTCAACTCCCTCACAGCAAGAAGGTTCCCGGTTCAACTCCCAGACAGCAAGAAGGTTCCCGGTTCAACTCCCAGACAGCAAGAAGGTTCCCGGTTCAACTCCCAGACAGCAAGAAGGTTCCCGGTTCAACTCCCAGGCCCGGCAGGTCTTTCTGTGTGGAGTTTGCATGTTCTCCCCGTGTTGCGTGGTTCCTCCAGTTACTCTGCAGCTGAAGTGTTGGGTTGTCCAGTGTTGGGGGTTTCCTGCTGCAGCTGACAGCAGCACATCCTAGCGGTTAACGCTGCCTTTACCTCACCTGAACCCGAGACACCGCCCCCCTAAAGCACTGGACCGTCCTCTGGAAACGTAGAGACGACTGAGAGAGCAGGTCGGTGAATCACTGGATGCAGCTTTAAAGGGAACCCTGGCTATTAAGATATGTAGGTCTTAAAAGTGAGTGAGTATGGAGTCCGGGGCCCTCTACTAAGGGCTGTCCGGTCTCTGTATGATCGAAGCAGGAGTCTGGTTCGCATTGCCGGCAGTAAGTCAGACTTGTTCCTGGTGCATGTTGGACTCCGGCAGGGCTGCCCTTTGTCACCGGTCCTGTTCATAATTTTTATGGACAGGATTTCTAGGCGCAGCCAGGGGCCGGAGGGGATCCGGTTTGGGAACCTCAGGATTTCATCTCTGCTTTTTGCAGATGATGTTGTCCTGTTGGCTTCATCAGACCGGGACCTCCATGTGCTGGGGCGGTTTGCGGCCGAGTGCGACGCGGCAGGGATGAGAATCAGCACCTCCAAGACCGAGGCCATGGTTCTCGACCGGAAAAAAGGGTGGCATGCCTTCTCCGGGTGGGTGGAGAAGTCCTGCCTCGGGTGGAGGAGTTCAAGTATCTCGGGATCTTGTTCACGAGTGAGGGAACGATGGAGCGTGAGATTGACAGGCGGATCGGTGCAGCGTCCGCAGTAATGCGGTCGATGTACTGGACCGTCGTGGTAAAGAGGGAGCTGAGTCGAAAGGCGAAGCTCTCGATTTACCGGTCAATCTACGCCCCTACCCTCACCTATGGTCATGAACTTTGGGTAGTGACCGAAAGGACAAGATCGCGGATACAAGCGGCCGAGATGAGTTTCCTCCGCAGGGTGGCTGGACGCTCCCTTAGAGATAGGGTGAGGAGTTCGGTCACCCGGGAGGAGCTCGGAGTCGAGCCGCTGCTCCTTCACATTGAGAGGAGTCAGCTGAGGTGGCTTGGGCATCTGTACCGGATGCCTCCTGGACGCCTCCCTAGGGAGGTGTTCCAGGCATGTCCCACCGGGAGGAGACCCCAGGGAAGACCCAGGACACGCTGGAGAGACTATGTCTCTCGGCTGGCCTGGGAACGCCTCGGACTCCCCCCGGAAGAGCTGGAAGAAGTGTCTGGGGTGAGGGAAGTCTGGGCATCTCTGCTGAGGCTGCTGCCCCCCGCGACCCGGTAACGGATAAAGCGGGAGAAGATGAGTGAGTGAGGTCTTAAAAGATAAATGTTGGTATCAATTATAACAATGTGATATAAAAAACCTTTTTGATGTCTTTGTTTTTATAAAATTTGAACATTTAATTTAACCCGTATGTCGCCATTTTCCAGCTGGATCAACAGATCCGGGGTGATCAGGTTCCATCACAACAATTGCCACAGTACATGGTATACTACCACACTGCAGCGTCACAAGTGTGAGCAGGCAATGGCTCAAATGTTCATGACAGGGGCTTCTCCACAAGGCTATGCAACATCATTTGAAACAATTTAGCTGGTTTTAGGAAAACAGATTTAAAACTCCATAATTTGCTCGACTGAAAGGCCTTATCGGGGCAGGAATGGAAAAAAGGCACGGAGAAACTTGAGATTTCTGGTCTCCTGGATTGTGGATTATCTCCCCGAGACCAGGTTTTTGAGGCTCAACGGCTGCACATCAGACACCATGTTCCTCAGCACATGGAAAAAAACTGCTCTTCACCAGGACCTGCTGCTGAGCGTAATCATCCATGGCTGCTGTTGGTGGCAAGTCTGTGGCAGAGTGGAAGGAGGAGATGAAAGCCCCCCAAAAATAGGTTTTTATTTTAAATATAAATGTATTTTATAATTTGCTTATAGTATGTTTTGTATGATTAAATATGGCTCGTTACTTTTTCAACTTTGAAGCTTTGTTTCCTTCCTTGTTAAATTATCACTCACTCACTCACTCATCTTCTCCCGCTTATCCGTTACCGGGTCGCGGGGGCAGCAGCCTCAGCAGGGATGCCCAGACTTCCCTCACCCCAGACACCTCCTCCAGCTCTTCCGGGGGGAGTCCGAGGCGTTCCCAGGCCAGCCGAGAGACATAGTCTCTCCAGCGTGTCCTGGGTCTTCCCCGGGGTCTCCTCCCGGTGGGACATGCCTGGAACACCTCCCTAGGGAGGCGTCCAGGAGGCATCCGGTACAGATGCCCAAGCCACCTCAGCTGACTCCTCTCAATGTGGAGGAGCAGCGGCTCGACTCCGAGCTCCTCCCGGGTGACCGAACTCCTCACCCTATCTCTAAGGGAGCGTCCAGCCACCCTGCGGAGGAAACTCATCTCGGCCGCTTGTATCCGCGATCTTGTCCTTTCGGTCACTACCCAAAGTTCATGACCATAGGTGAGGGTAGGGGCGTAGATTGACCGGTAAATCGAGAGCTTCGCCTTTCGGCTCAGCTCCCTCTTTACCACGACGGTCCAGTACATCGACCGCATTACTGCGGACGCTGCACCGATCCGCCTGTCAATCTCACGCTCCATTGTTCCCTCACTCGTGAACAAGATCCCGAGATACTTGAACTCCTCCACCTGAGGCAGGACTTCTCCACCCACCCGGAGAAGGCATGCCACCCTTTTCCGGTCGAGAACCATGGCCTCGGTCTTGGAGGTGCTGATTCTCATCCCTGCCGCGTCGCACTCGGCCGCAAACCGCCCCAGCACATGCTGGAGGTCCCGGTCTGATGAAGCCAACAGGACAACATCATCTGCAAAAAGCAGAGATGAAATCCTGAGGTTCCCAAACCGGATCCCCTCCGGCCCCTGGCTGCGCCTAGAAATCCTGTCCATAAAAATTATGAACAGGACCGGTGACAAAGGGCAGCCCTGCCGGAGTCCAACATGCACCGGGAACAAGTCTGACTTACTGCCGGCAATGCGAACCAGACTCCTGCTTCGATCATACAGAGACCGGACAGCCCTTAGTAGAGGGCCCCGGACTCCATACTCACTCAGCACCCCCCACAGAATGGCACGAGGGACACGGTCAAATGCCTTCTCCAGATCCACAAAACACATGTAGACTGGTTGGGCAAATTCCCATGAACCCTCGAGCACCCTGCGGAGGGTATAGAGCTGGTCCAGTGTTCCACGACCGGGACGAAAACCGCATTGTTCCTCCTGAATCCGAGGTTCGACTATCGGCCGTAATCTCCTCTCCAGTACCCTGGCGTAGACTTTCCCCGGGAGGCTGAGAAGTGTGATCCCCCTGTAGTTGGAACACACTCTCCGGTCCCCCTTTTTAAACAGAGGGACCACCACCCCGGTTTGCCACCCCAGCGGTACTGTCCCCTTCCTCCATGCAATGTCGCAGAGGCGTGTCAGCCAAGACAGCCCTACGACATCCAGAGACTTGAGGTACTCAGGGCGAATCTCATCCACCCCCGGTGCCCGGCCACCGAGGAGCTTACGAACCACCTCGGTGACCTCGGCTTGGGTGATGGATGAGCACGCCTCCGAGCCCCAACCCTCTGCTTCCTCAGTGGAAGGCATGTCAGTCGGGTTAAGGAGATCCTCAAAGTATTCCTTCCACCGTCCGACAATGTCCCCAGTCGAGGTCAACAGCTCCCCACCAGCACCATAAATGGTGCCGGCAGAGTACTGCTTCCCCCTTCTGAGGCGCCGAACGGTCCTCCAGAATTTCCTCGAGGCCGACCGAAAGTCCTCCTCCATGGCCTCCCCGAACTCCTCCCAGACCCGAGTTTTTGCCTCCAAGACTGCCCGAGCCGCGGCCCGCTTGGCCTGCCGGTACCTATCTACTGCGTCAGGAGTCCCACCGGCCAACATAGCCCGGTAGGACTCCTTCTTCAGTCTGACGGCATCCTGTACTTCCGGTGTCCACCACCGGGTTCTAGGATTGCCGCCACGACAGGCACCGGAGACCTTGCGTCCGCAGCTTCGAGCCGCCGCGTTGACAATGGAGGCAGAGAACATGGTCCACTCGGACTCGATGTCCCCCGCCTCCCCCGGGATCCGAGAGAAGCTCTCCCGGAGGTGGGAGTTGAAGATGTCCCTGACAGAGGGCTCAGCCAGACGTTCCCAACAGACCCTCACAATCCGTTTGGGTCTGCCCGGTCTGTCCAACCTCCTCCTCCGCCAGCGCATCCAACTCACCACCAGGTGGTGATCAGTTGACAGCTCAGCCCCTCTCTTCACCCGAGTGTCCAAGACATGCGGCCGAAGGTCAGATGAAACGACAACAAAGTCGATCATTGACCTCCGGCCTAGGGTGTCCTGGTGCCACGTGCACTGATGGACACCCTTATGCCTGAACATGGTGTTCGTGATGGACAAACTGTGACTCGCACAGAAGTCCAACAACAAAACACCACTCGGGTTCAGATCGGGGAGGCCGTTCCTCCCAATCACGCCTCTCCAGGTATCACTGTCATTGCCCACGTGAGCGTTGAAGTCCCCCAGTAGAACAATGGAGTCCCCAGTTGGAGCACCATCAAGTACTCCTCCCAGGGACTCCAAGAAGGCCGGGTACTCCCCACTGCTGTTCGGCCCGTAGGCACAAACAACAGTGAGAGACCTATCCCCGACCCGAAGGCGCAGGGAAGCGACCCTCTCGTTCACCGGGGTGAACTCCAACACATAGCTGGGGGGCTATAACCAAGCCCACACCAGCCCGCCGCCTCTCACCCTGGGCAACTCCAGAGTAGTGGAGGGTCCAGCCCCCTTCAAGGAGCTGGGTTCCAGAGCCCAAGCTATGTGTGGAGGTGAGCCCGACTATCTCTAGCCGGTATCTCTCAACCTCACGCACAAGCTCCGGCTCCTTCCCCCCCAGCGAGGTGACATTCCATGTCCCCACTGTGAGGGTTGATGTCCAGGGATTGGGTCGTCGAGGCACCCCGCCACGACTGCTACCCAGCCCACAATGCACCGGCCTGCCATGGTCCTTCCTGCGGGTGGTGGGCCTACTGGAAGGCGGACCCGCGTCGCCGTTTCGGGCTGAGCCCGGCCGGGTCCCACGGGCAAAGACCCGGCCACCAGGCGCTCGCCTACGAGCCCCGACCCCAGGCCTGGCTCCAGGGCGGGGCCCCGGTGACGCCGATCCGGGCGACGTAACGGTCCTTGATCTTTTGTTATCCATGGTAAGCTTTGTGAACCGCTCTTAGTCTGGCCCGTCACCCAGGACCTGTTTGCCATGGGAGTCCCTACCAGGGGCGAAAGTGCCCCCGACAACATAGCTCCTAGGATCACTCGGGCGCACAAACCCCTCCACCACAGTAAGGTGGCGGTTCAAGGAGGGGTTGTTAAATTATTGCTCAGAAAAAACAAGATACACAGATTGAGAGCACGTTTGTTATTTATTTGGTAAACAGTTACAATTGATTCTTTTTTTTTGACAGTTTGATTATCCACTTAAATGATTGTTAAATATATGACTGGAACAGATAACGTTATATTGAAAAAACTTCAGGGAATACTTTTATTTCTAAAGAAATAACTGGAGTAAGTAGCCAAAACACAAAGGACATTTAGGAAGGCGACAAACCCAAATGACCAGAATGACTTAGTGGAAGGTCGAGCTTGTTTATTTTTGGGCCTTTATTATTCAGAGAGGAGAGATTTTTGGCAGGTTCGTTGTCTAGTTGTTTTCCGGGTCCACGTATCTGAAAGAGATGCACATTTCTGAAGGTTTTCCATGTGGAATTGCTTCCCCTCCTCACTTTGTTTTTGCGGTGCGCCTGTTCGTCCAGCAGATACAGACATTTCGCCGGAGCGGTCGCCGTCAGGAAAAAGAAAAAATGTTAATCCGTTCAAATCATTTTTTTTCTAATTCCATACGAGCTTGAACCTGATTTTGATTCAAACAAATGTCTCTCTTAGGGTCGTCTGCTAGCACCAAGTACTTTCAGGCGTTCCTGGTGGACGGACTGCTGAGGTGGAACGAAGACCGTGCAGCAGCAACTCTGGATGCAGCTGAGGGAGAAACTCTGCACTCCTACAGTGGACATATACAGAGGTGGACAGAGTACTCGACCCCAGTACTTGAGTAAGAGTACAAATACTACTGGTCAAAATTTACTCCGTTACAAGTAAAAGTAGCTCAGTCAAAATATTACTCGAGTAAGAGTAGAAAAGTACTTGCTTTTAAAGGTACTTAAGTATCCAAAAATACATGCTTTTAAATTTAATTTAAGTAAAAGTAAGAGTAAGAGTAAGTTTCTTATTTTCCACATCAGTAAATTACTATATTTTTTCTAAATTAATTTAAGGATCTTTTAACTCTTGTTTCTGAGAATTAACTCTTTGAAACCAGCTGCACTGATGTGCTGCTTTTAGAACCACAATGTTATATAAAACCTGCAGAAACACCAAAAACAAATCAAATGAATGGGATCATAAGAGGACAGCAGATGATGCAGAGTTTATTAACAATCATGAACTGAAACCAAATGAACCTGCACCATCCAACTAAGTCTGGATCCCCCTCAAAGACCACTGCTTTACAAAAAACTACATCTCTGCTTTCAATAACTCAATGTTGTAGGCTCTGTCTTCACTTGTTGCGGCTCTGTCTTGACAAACGCAGGCTACTTTGGCGGTATCGTTTTGAGGAGGCTTGACGTATTTCCGCTTTACGTACATCCCAGTGGAGAGCGTGCACTGTGATAGGTCTCCTCCTTTGACAAAAACAGCTTGTGTCCAATAGGATTTTAGGGAAGAAGAAAAAAGAGCAGACCTGAAAGTAACAAGTACTTTTCAGCCTTCCTAGAAATTTACTCGAGTAAAAGTAAAAATATTTGTCTTCGAAATGTATTCAAGTAAGAGTAATAAGTACCAAAGAAATCTAATATTCAAGTAAAGTACAAATACTCTGGATATGTACTTAAGTACAGTACTCAAGTAAATTTACTTTGTTACTGTCCACCACTGGACACCTCAAACACGCCCTTAACCTGAAGGGCCAAAGGTGCTTGGTCGTCTGATGGTGAGGGATTTCACCAAGCCCGCTGCGTACACCGGTAGATGACGGGAAACCCAGGCTTTTTTTCCTGTTCAGTACACCGTCATGACACAGATCTACAGCAGTTTCTGTTCACTTTGTTCACAGGGGAGCTCATCGGTCTGGAGTTCCTGTTCCAGCAGACGGGCAGCGTGTTTGAGGATGTGAACTTGGACCCTGACTCTCCGGATGAGGATGTTGCCGTCACCGAGCTGGAAGAGGTGGATGAGGGCATAGAGGAGGAAGTCCTGGACCCCTTCGTCTTTACCCAGAAACCCCTGCCAGCACTGCAGCATCCCAGTCAGCTGATCCAAGTCAGGACCAGGTCTGAACCATCGGGTCCAGCCGCCCCTGACTCTCCCAGAGCCTCTGGAAACCGGTCTCCTGCTCCGCAGCATCCTCAGATTCTGAGGTAACCACCACACTCACAGCTGACTTTAACAGACAAAAACATAGTACAGTGTTGCAGAAGATCTACATGATGGAGAAGCAAACAGCATTCTTAATATTGTGTGGTTTGTGGCTGTTTCCGGTTTTATTTGTTCACAACGGTCTTTTTCTTGTTCATTTCCTCCTCAGGAGGAGGTCCAGGGTCCTGATGGCCAGCCGGGATTTCAGCATGTCCTGAAGCTGCCAGGGCCCTGGTGGAAGCCAGGAGTCTCCAGGGGCTCGGAGAGAGACGGGTAGACAGACTCTGGCAACGCCTGCCAGAGCAGGACAAGCGGAGAGTCGTCTACCCGTCCAGACACCAGGACAGACGCTCCAAGGGTTCAAGGCAGCAAAGGGGAAGAACACTTCCTGTCCTGTCCTGGAAGGAAAGTCTCCAGCGGTGAGTTTCATTTCAAACAGCTCTGGTGCTTCTGTTGCCGTCTGCCATGTTTTAACAGCGTCTCACCTCCACTGTCTTCCAGCTGCTACTCCGACTCAACTCCTGCAGACGGGCCAGATGCAGCCGCCTGGTGGAGGCCGTTTGCAGCAGCTCTGCCGTCTCCATCCTGCCGCCACACGTGTGGGAGGATCATGAAGACCCGCTGGTCCCTCATCCAGAGGATCATGAAGACCCGCTGGTCCCTCATCCAGAGGATCATGAAGACCTGCTGGTCCCTCATCCATAGAGTCATGAAGACCCGCTGGTCCCTCATCCAGAGGATCATGAAGACCCGCTGGTCCCTCATCAGAGGATCATGAAGACCCGCTGGTCCCTCATCCAGAGGATCATGAAGACCCGCTGGTCCCTCATCAGAGGATCATGAAGACCCGCTGGTCCCTCATCCAGAGGATCATGAAGACCCGCTGGTCCCTCATCAGAGGATCATGAAGACCCGCTGGTCCCTCATCCAGAGGATCATGAAGACCCGCTGGTCCCTCCAGAGGATCATGAAGACCCGCTGGTCCCTCATCCAGAGGATCATGAAGACCCGCTGGTCCCTCATCCAGAGGATCATGAAGACCCGCTGGTCCCTCATCCACAGTAACTACGTGTCCATCAGGGAGACGGTGCTGGCAGCCCGAGGTTGATGGTTCAGAACAACATTCAGCTCTTTGAGCTGAATCAGAGGACTCAGTCCCAGTGGTGAGAGCTGCTGTTGGTGACAAGTCTGTGGCGGAGTGGAAGGAGGACATGAAAAGACAAAAAAATGAGGTTTTGTATACAAATGCATAGTTTTTTTATAATTTGTATATAGTTTGTTTTTATTTTGTATATAAATGTATATATTTGTTTATCATGTGTGTATAGTTTGTCTTTTTGTATGAATAAATGTGGCTTGTTTCTCTTTCAATTTTGAAGCTTTGTCTCATTCCTTGTTAAATTATACATATATAGTTTGATTATCCACTTGGAATGATTGTTAATTATATGACTGGAATGGATAAGATCCCATTGAAAAAAAACCTCAAGGAATACCTTTAATTATAAATAAATAAATAAGAAGAAGAACTGCAGTAAGTAGCCAAAACAGGAAGGCAACAAAACCAAATGACCAGGATGACTGATTGGAAGCAGGATCTGGTTTATTTATATATATTATTTATTTTTCAGCTTTACTGTTCAGAGAGGACATATTCTTGGCAGTAACGTCGTCTAGTTGTTCTCCAGGTCCACGTATCTGAAACAGAAACACATTTAATATGGTTTATTGTGGTTTTATCTGGAATGTGTTTCCCCTCCTCTCCGTTTGTTGTTGCAGTGCATTTATTCGTCCAGCAGATGGCGACATTTCCCCGAATCGGCCGCTGTCCCCTCGTCCCCCACAGAGAAGAATGTCCAGGTACCTTGACCTGCATTATTATTTCGTTTATTTCGGCATGTTTATATAGACACATTTCATCTCCAGAACATTATACATTGCATACTCAGCACATGACGAAAAGGGTACGGGAGAAGCTGACGCTTATCAAAGTCCCGCCCCGTTCTAAGATTCATGATCACATCAACAACAGAATTCAGTAAGATACATAGTTTACCACATAGCAATTTGTCTAATTTCATCCTTCACAGTCCAGATAGCATCCGGAACAAGTTCGCGTTAGGCAGGGTTGGTGTAGCGGTAACGCCCTAATGATTAGTCTAAGTTTTTATATTTATATATATATAGATGTTTTGCCTCAATGTTTAAAGGTGCTAGAAAGTGTACTCTTTTTTTTCCCCAAATGCCTATTTTAGGTGACTTTTATACCATTTTAGTGAAATGTCCTGTTTACTTGACAGCCACAGCAATAAATGCCAATTTTGGGCTTCACCTTTGAAACATTTGTATTATTATGCAATTTTTTTCATCCCAGTTTATCAACTTTGACCACATTATTATTATTATTATTATTATTATTATTATTATTATTATTATTATTATTATTATTATTATTAGAATATGCTAGTAGTTCTGCTCTATATGGTAATTCTAGATATAACACTGATAGGAAAGTGTCTGTGTTTTTATCTAGCTATATTTCATTTAAGATATAGATATTTAATTTGGTTATTATACAGAGGTGTATAATTAATATACATTATTTACTGTTTGTATTCCAGAACATCATACCCTATCCCAGCTTCACAACAAACTGCACAAAAGGTACTAACTTGACATCTCTGGCTGAAGTTCTTATCGGACACCCTGTAGCGGGCCAACTCCTCAGCTAACCAGTCAGTAGTGGTTTTTACACATATCGATAAAGAAATCCTATAATGGAAACAGCTCTGCTTCAAAAACGACTTCCAAATATGGCAAACACCTTTTTATGCTTCCAGGAGGTTTTTCAGGCAATCTGATGATCCACTTCATTGCAAAAGTGTAATAAACGTTTTTTGTGCACGTCTCTGGCAGCACAGGATGCGCCGTAGCTAAAGTCTAAAGTCATCAAAACCTTAGTTTGCTATTTTTGGCCTCATTAATACAATGTCGTTGTGCTTTAACAATCCTTAATATTATTATGCATTACATAAGGGCTTTGCCTCTGAATAATCATTGGCATGATCCTCTGCTGCATTCATCTGACTATTGTCTCACTAGCTGTAGCAGCAATCGCAATAAGACCAAAGATCTTTTCTTCATCTTCTTCGACAGATAGATTTTCTGTTTTTTTTTTTAAAGTCTGACAGGACGAGATACAGAAAGTTAAGAGAGTTATGCTTATTTCATAAAACATCAACCCCCTGCAGGGCTACCTTATTCACAAATTTGTTGAGTTTAACCCAGTGAACGAGAGGGTCGCTTCCTAGCGCCTTTAGGTCAGGGAAAAGGTCTCTCACTGTTGTTTGTGCCTACGGGCCAAACAGCAGTATGGAGTACAGCCTTCTTGGAGTTCCTGGGAGAGGTAGTTGATACTGCTCCAACTGTTCTACTGGGGGACTTCAACGCTCACGTGGGCAATGACAGTGATATCTGGAGGGGTTTGATTGGGAGGAACGGCTTCCCTGATCTGAGCCCGAGCGGTGCTCCATTATTGGACTTCTGTTTAAAGAGGACCTATTATGGCATCTAATCCCTATTTTAAACAGGCCTTGAATGTCTTAAAAACAAGCTTTTGATTGTTTTTGCTAAATAAATTAGAAATTCAGCCTCTGAGGAATGTGTTTAGAATCCCAGTCTCTATGAGGGATTCTGAGTGGGCGGGGCTATGATAATGAGGCTCTGTGCTGATTGGCTGCCTGAATGACGCAATACACCACTATGAAAAAATGGCGGAAGCTCCGGCCGGCGGAGTTAAGCCTGAATTATGATTCTGCGTTAAATCAATGCGGAACCATAAATCCGCCTTTACATCGCGTCCGTGTCCTAACCGTGTCAAAACTCCATGCGATGCGAGCGAGAGTCAACGACAAAATCAATTCCATTGCTTTATTTTCTATTGGACTGTCCTAACTGGCATTTTTTTTATTTAATTTTGCTAACGTAACAAAAATGCGCAGAATCTGAATGGCTTGTAGAAGTCACATGACACTGGACGGCTCATCTGGGCGGCTGTATAGACACTGCAGAATTTGGTTGCTTTCCTCCTTCTCTGAGTTGGCAGGCTGAGGGGAGAACACTTTATATATGTTAAAGCAAGAAAAAACTTGTTTTTCATAATAGGTCCCCTTTAAATAATTCAGCTGTAAACAAATTTGTTTTAAACCTTGATTTAAAGGAACTGAGGGTTTCAGAGTTCTAGATCTGTGGAACATAAAAGCTGAATGCTGCTTCTCCATGTTTGGTTCTGATTCTGGGGACACGGAGCAGACCTGAACCAGAAGACCTGAGAGGTCTGGATGGTTGCTATGGCAACAAGTCCCTGATGTATTTTTAAAAACTAACAGAAGTATTTTAAAGTCTATTCTCTGAGGTACTGGGGAGCCAGTGTAAAGATCTCAGACACGTAGTGATGTGGTCCACTTTCTTAGTTGTCGGGAGAACCCACAACTACAATATTGCAGAAACAATAACTGGGTATATACACTTTTGTGTGGACACAGTAGTGCCAAAAAAGACCATCAAAATATACCCAAATAATAAAAGACTACATCACACCTGATATCAGACACCGCCTCAAACGGAAAAGGCAAGCTTTCCGGGACAATAACACAATTAAACTGAAGACTATCCAGAAAGAACTAAAAATCAAACTGAAGGAAGCACGAGAACAACATAGTTTGCGTATTAAAGAAGCTTTCTCGAATAAAAATTCAGCAACAGCTGTGGGACAGTATGAAAGAAGCTATGGACATGAATTGTAAGAGAGAGAGCATGCAGGTATTGAGGGAGATGGAAAAAGCAAATGAACTCAACAACTTTTATAAACGGTTTGACTGTATGGTGAGTGATGGTGCAGAAGTATGTTGTGACGCTTTAATGTCATCATGTGATCCAACAGACAGAATTGTGATCGATCCCAGTGTTGTGGCTAAGGCCGCGTTCAGACTGCAGGCAAATATCCGATTTTTAGCCCATCCAGATTGAAACTGGATGACTCTTTTGAAGTCTGAACAGTCCCAAACCGCATGATATCCGCGTCTCAGTCTGAACAGCTCCAAACACTCAGATCGGATATGACTGTCCCAGACGCTCCAAACCACCCGCCCATTTCCAGTTGTGGAGCTACTCATCCTTTCACAGAGAGCATGTACAATCTCTGATGTCACGTCAAAAACTATTATTTGTAGTTTAAGTGTTGCAAATTCACATTACAAATCATGTTTTAATAGCAGAAAAAAAGACCGCATTTCCACGTACGGTGCGGGTCGCCGCGTACCCTACGCCGTAGGTCTGCGTTGGTGTAACGCAGAACCATAAATCAGCCTTCAGTCGCGCTGTGACTGAGCCTGAACCTGCAGCCCGTCAGCCCCTCTCCTCCTAGGAGGAGAGGTTATGGAGCGGGGCTGCCAGTTGTTCATTGCTGGTTCGTTTTGTTAACTCTGAGCTTTGTTGGTCGGTTTGTTAGTTTGCTGGTGGTTTTGTTCTGAACACTTTTCTCTGTTTCTCATTTTGCTGGGACGTCGGGTCCCTCCGCCGAGACACCACTTTTGCGGTATGCGTTCATTGTTGTGTCTAAAAATGATGCGCAGTGCCGACCCAATCAGAAACGGTACAGATATTTTGGGATTTTTTTATATATAAAAAAAATACATGACTTCACACAATACACGCGCTGGGTGACGCCTCCGCTCCGACGTCGTTGCTACGGCAACCCGTCAGATCAGTCAATGATGTGGCCCAGTCTGAACAGAGCCAGATCCGATATGGACACTTGCTAAAAACAGTGTGGACAGTCAGCCCTGAAAATCGGATATGAGAAGGAATCAGATATATATCACATTTGCCTGCAGTCTGAACGCGGCCTAAGGTTTTCAAAACATTACATACTAAAAAGGCGTGCGGGCCGGATGGCATCTCAGCACTTCTTTTGAAAACCTTTGCCGATGAGTTGACTCCAGCCTGGAGCCCTCTGTTTCAACTCTCTGTCGACACACACACCATCCCCGTAATATGGAAAAAAGCTGTAATTATCCCAGTCCCTAAGAAACCTTGTCCGCAGGACAATAATGATTTTAGACCGGTAGCATTAACGTCGACTGTGATGAAAGCACTTGAACGCTTCGTGGTAGGGAAGCTACAGGGTGAGGTTGAACACCTTTTAGATCCCTGCCAATTTCTATTCACATTATATACCAATGATTGTAGGAACCATCACCTGAATAATTATGTTTTTTTAATTCTCTGACGACACGGCCATACTGAGTCTACTGACAGTGGACTCAGATATCGCTGTGTACAAGTCAGAGGTAGAAAGATGTGTGCAGTGGTGCGAGGAGCATAATTTGATTTTAAATGTTAAGAAAACAAAAGAAATGCTGTTTGATCCCAGGTCTGTTGGTGATCACAGCCTAGTCTTTCTGAATGAGGAGAGGGTTGAACAGGTTACAGTACACAAGTACTTGGGCATTTATTTTGATTCTAAGTTACAGTGGGCTCATCATGTAGATTATGTTTGTTCAAGGATCAGCCAGCGCCTGTACTTTTTGCACAGGATCAGGGTTCATGGAGTGGATAAAGATGTCATGTTGTTGTTCTACAGAGCAAATTTCTCTCAAGGGAGACAATAAAGATTACCTTACCTTAACCCGGGCAGCAGCGTTCTGGATTAGTTGAAGCCGTCTGATAGACTTGTTAGGCAGACCTATGAACACACTGTGGATAGAACCCCACAGGCCAAGTAGGCATAGTACCCGGTGTGGAAGATCCTCACGAGGAAAAAACACTGGAGTTAACAGATGAAAAAGTAAAATCAACATTGAAATAAACCTAAGAACAAAATAAAAATAAAAAGTTAATACAAAAGAATAAGTACATAATAAAATGATTGAAAAATAAGTAGTTAAAATAATAAGAAATAACTATATAACAAAAAAAACTAAACCACCCTAATACAATAAAAAAAAATGATGTTATAAGCTAAACTAAAAGGAAGGTCTTGAGCCTCTTGAGGCCGATATGCATGGACTGCTGATGGGCCACATCCAAAAGTGAATTAAGCAGTTCGGTCTTGGATTTTAGTTCGTTAGACAGTATCCGGATGTCTCCCTTGAAGCTAACAATTTCCTTATTAGTGTCTGAACATACCGGGTTGTCATCTGGGGGCGTTGGGGCAGCCAAGATCTGCTCACAATCACCATCGGCGGCCATCTTGAGTCAGCAACAATGATACCGGAAAGAACAATCATCTACCGGTGGTGAGTGAATGACCTGAATTACAGCCCAACAGCAAAGGGAACCAAAACCCCTGATGCTTCTGGCTGATCCATAATATCCTCCAGGTTTTTGTAGTTGACTGCGTGAAATTGTGTCATTTTGTCCAAATTGGTTTTAATTGGAGGCATTAATGTTACTGGACTTGATATCGATGGACTGACTGCTGAACTGGAGTTTAGATGCTACTGACACAGGAGTTTTTGTTAACCGGTCCACAGCAGCAAACGAGGGATGACTGTCCAATTCCTGCTCCACTATATATAAATTATCCTTCAGACACACATTTTATTCACAGCCTACGCCGTTGCCATGACGCCGTCCTGAACCCTTCGGACTTCTCCGTCACTCCATTTTGCCGCGGTGCAGTACCCCCCCAAAGCGCTAGTTGATACTTTGTTTAGCTTCCAGCCTTTCACAGTGGATCAAAGAGATAAGGACAACTATTGTGCAAAAAACCAAAACAACCCCCCCCAAAAAAAATCACACACACACAAAGAAAAGAGCATTGAAAGTTCACTACTGCTTCACGAACCGGAAATTTGTTGCTACACAGCAAACCAATCACAGCCCTCTCGGTCTGCATTGGGTCTGCGTCGCCTCGACGCGTAGTTACATTTTTTGGGAGGTGCACGTCAGGCAACGGCGTAGGCTATGGAGATCCTCCTGCGTAGCCGCGTACCCTACAGCGTAGGGTCTGCGCTGATTTAACGCGGAACCATAATTCAGCCTTAAGTCTATGACAGCATTCACTCACTTTTACAGTTGACCAGCTGGTCCCAGAAGCAGAGGGTGTCATTAGTAAAGCACTGTTTTCTTACATCCCTCAGATAAAATTAAATCAAGAACCATCATTCATCTATAGTGATAAAATCACATGAACATGGCACTACTGTGGGACACTGTTCTAACATTCTGACATTGACTTCCTGTTTGTTTACAATGGTGTTACTGAGCAGGAAACTGAAATCCAACAAAAAACGAATAAGTTTATTCAGAACAGAACAATAACAGAACAATGATGAAAAATGATAGATTACAATAGAAACATTACAAAAAAGGTTACTAATTTACGACCAGAAGCAGAACTATTTAAAAAAAAAATATATAAAACTGAACTTATTACAATTATACCATATTTCCAGATACACACATTTTATTCAGTGTGAACACGTTGGTGACGTCTTAAATTACTCAAATGAGTAAAAGCTGCCCCACACTGCTCACATCTGTACGGCTTCTCTCCAGTGTGAATGCGTTGGTGCGTAGTTAAAGCACCCGATGTGGTAAAAGCTGCCCCACACTGCTCACATCTGTACGGCTTCTCTCCAGTGTGAATGCGTTGGTGCGTAGTTAAAGCACCTGATTCAGTAAAAGCTGCCCCACACTGCTCACATCTGTACGGTTTCTCTCCAGTGTGAATGCGTTGGTGCTTCGTTAAATCACCTGATGTGGTAAAAGCTGCCCCACACTGCTCACATCTGTACGGCTTCTCTCCAGTGTGAATGCGTTGGTGCGTGGTTAAAGCACTTGATGTGGTAAAAGCTGCCCCACACTGCTCACATCTGTATGGCTTCTCTCCAGTGTGAATGCGTAGGTGCGTAGTTAAAGCACCTGATGTGGTAAAAGCTGCCCCACACTGCTCACATCTGTACGGCTTCTCTCCAGTGTGAATGCGTTGGTGCGTAGTTAAATCACCTGATTGAGTAAAAGCTGCCCCACACTGCTCACATCTGTACGGCTTCTCTCCAGTGTGAATGCGTTGGTGCGTAGTTAAATGACCTGATTGAGTAAAAGCTGCCCCACACTGCTCACATCTGTACGGCTTCTCTCCAGTGTGAATGCGTTGGTGACGTCTTAAACTACCCGATTGAGTAAAAGCTGCCCCACACTGCTCACATCTGTACGGCTTCTGTCCAGTGTGAATGCGGTGGTGCGTAGTTAAAGCGCCTGATTTGGTAAAAGCTGCCCCACACTGCTCACATCTGTACGGCTTCTCTCCAGTGTGAATGCGTTGGTGCGTAGTTAAAGCACCTGATTCAATATAAGCTGCCCCACACTGATCACATCTGTACGGCTTCTCTCCAGTGTGAATGCGTTGGTGCGTAGTTAAAGCACCTGATGTGGTAAAAGCTGCCCCACACTTATCACATCTGTACGGCTTCTCTCCAGTGTGAATGCGTTGGTGACGTCTTAAATGACCCAATTGAGTAAAAGCTGCCCCACACTGCTCACATCTGTACGGCTTCTCTCCAGTGTGAATGCGTTGGTGCGTAGTTAAAGCACCCGATGTGGTAAAAGCTGCCCCACACTGATCACATCTGTATGGCTTCTCTCCAGTGTGAATGCGTTGGTGTGTAGTTAAAGCACTTGATGTGGTAAAAGCTTCCCCACACTGCACACATCTGTATGGCTTCTCTCCAGTGTGAATGCGTTGGTGCTTCGTTAAATCACCTGATTCAGTAAAAGCTGCCCCACACTGATCACATCTGTACGGCTTCTCTCCAGTGTGAATGCGTAGGTGCCTTCTTAAATGACCCGATGTGGTAAAAGCTGCCCCGCACTGATCACATCTGTACGGCTTCTCTCCGGTGTGAATCTTCTTATGTCCCTTCAAGGATGATGCAGTGGCGAGGACTTTCTCACACTGATCACAGGGGTAACCTGTGGGCCTCTCTTTGCCTTTACGTTTCTGTAAAGAAAGAAAGAGACTTAGATCCTGTTGTCGGTTGACCTGTCAAAAGTTTTTTCAGTTGTATTTAATAGCTTTCTATCATGTTCTTTGCAGTGAAACAATGAATCCTTATTTTCTAGGGGTCATATTAACCATGTCCTGTCACAACTAGTTCTTTACAGACAAAAACATTCAAATAAAACATCTCGTGGGTCAGAACAAAAGTGTAAGTGGTGAAAGCTGCTGAAACAAAAACCCTTAGAACACATTCATCAACTGTTTACCAAAGCCACTTGAGATGACTGATCTCAAACTTTTCATTAGAAATGTTGTCTTTAAAACAGTTTTGACTTCAGAACTGGATGTGAAAACTCAGTTTTATTACCTGACAAATGTGATGTCAAAAACAAGTTCTCATCAAGATAGAGATGTCATAAAAAGGAAAAAATTTGGGCTATAAACGAGCCCCAAAACAAGCGACATGATACAAAGACAACATTTCAGCAACCTCAATTTATTTGTTGCTACTTTCAATGAACATACATGACAAGCAGCATGAAGGCCTCTGGTCTTAAATGTCAAATATGATTTAATTCACTGTTTCAGCTCAATTAGCTTATTTAAAAACACAAATAAATTAAATTCATTGGGCATTAAAATTATGAAATTCATTTATAAAATTGAAAGTTTAAAGTCCTTATAAGATCCAAATAGCTCACAGATGAACATTTGGTGACTGAACATAAACGGTGCAATAAAAAAAATTAATTGGGAGTTATGCGAATGTGTGAGGAATTAATAAAGAAATTCTTTCAGGCAGTTATTTGAAAACAATAGTGTGGAGAAATCTTGTAGTTGTTAATGAACAGAGTACGGATCAATGTAGGTTTTTTTATTGGCTATAAAGTTAACTGAGTGCATTACATTTCTTTTGGTAAGGTGTTTTTTGTAATATCACACTGTGTCCTCTGAGAGGACATAGTGTGGGAGATGCTTTTTTCCCCCTTCTTTCCTCGTGTCATCTTTTCCTTACCTAATGAAAGGGCGGTGCTGACCCATTGGCTGAACCCTCAGGCACCAGCTCTCCATTTTCGACATGAAACACACTTCTGCTGATGTCTATGTACGGCCTTGCGCCCCTCAAGATCCAACATGTTCTTCTTATTTCAGCAAAAATCTTTTCTAAACCATCCTGACACAATTTCTCGTTATAATCTTTACTGATTAATTGTGTCACCTTGTGAGTAGGATCCAGTACAATTGGATGTAGTACAGAAGTTTGGGCTAAACAGAGTAAGCGACTGTGTGTTGGAAGTGATTTGTGTGATTTGAGACGGGCTATGTCCTCCCAAAAGCTATCGTTTTGTGCCTTTTTAGAGGATTTTTGTTCAGCATTCAGAAATTCAGCTGCAGAGGGATTTACAGTGGTCTGTCTGGAAAGAGACTGGGCAGTGGCATCCAGTAATTCTTGGTAAGTTTTGAAACTGTCAGGATTCGGCACAGTAACAACAACGTTAACACTGTAACAGACAGATTGTTTCAAATCAATTTGGTCATCAACAGATACAACATTTTCAAGGTTTAGGCCAAGTATCTGGAGGTTTGCATAAAAATGCTGGGGCATTGATCCATCTGTTTGGGAGGAAAATATCTGACAGGGATAACCCTCTTGTAACATCATCAGCACGATCCAGTGGAGCAAAGTGGTTCAGTCAGTCCAAAGTGTAATAGTTCAGACTGGCAAAGTGAATTCTGTCCTGATTAGGTCACAGAGGCGTGCACCAGTTAGTGGAGCACGTAGCTGTTGCTTGGGTGAAATGTGTGAGCAAGCAAGAATGAAACTTAGCTTGATGTGACCTTTGACATCCTTAGATCTGACATATGCAACAACACTGTATGCTTGTTCAGACGCATTAAAAAAGATATGAGTGCCTCGGACGGTGGTAGAACGGTCCATCTCTTTGGAGGTATAGCAGCGTGGGATTGTGATTTGAGGAAGATAACAAAGCTCCTTTTCCAAAGAATTCCAAGCTGTAAGAAGGGGATCACCTAACCTAATGGATCATACAACAGAGTTACTGCATGTAACACAATGTTACATGTAGTAACGTTCAGTCTTGCTGTTCCACAGCAGTCCCAGTGTGCACTCCTGAGGATCAGCCTGAGCCTCAGAAAGCCAAAGCTCACAACTGTCGGATCTTGCCTCAGATGGTAAGACGTTAATCACAGCAGGATCATTGCTTGCCCACTGACAAAGGTCAAAGCCCCCTACTAAAAGAGTAGTTCTCAATTTGTCAAAGTGTCTGAGCTGCCACTGATGAAGGAAAACTTTGCAAGATGCCAGTTGAAGGTGTACCCAGAAACCACACTCAAGGATATGCCAAGCTGAAGAAGGTGTGGGGTAGAGTTCAGGTTCAGATGAAAAGTACGATATCGTCTGTGTAAAGCGAGATCTTGTGATCCACCCCTCCCAGACTAATTGATTTAAGTAAGTCATGTGCCCTTATACTGGTTAGTGATGCACGAAATGAAAATTTGTGGCCGAAACCGAAAAACATAATAAACACGCCGAATACCAAATAATACCCGGTCAATTCCGGGTCAAGTGGCAAGGCATGGCGGATTAGTCGAGCTCTCCACGCCATCAAACAAACAAACAATTTGACGTTTTTTGCAGATAAGTACTTATGAAATTAATATTTTCGGATAAGTTAGATAAATAAATAAAAAGCCGACCCATATGAGCCAAGTAAGTACCAGACCACAGGAGCAAAAAAAACGGCAGAAAATGAACCCAGACACGGCTCTCGCTGAAATGAAGACAATGCTGGCTGAACTGAAAACAGATTTCAGGTCGGATTTGAAGTCAGAAATGAAGACTCTTCGTGGTGAGATGAGAAGTGGATTTGAGCGACTGGAAGAGAAAGTGTTCACGCTGAATGAAACAGTTAAAAAACTTGACAACAGACTTGAAGAAGCCGAACTCCGGATAAGTACTAGAGGGGACCGCAGTGCTGTCTCAGGGAGGCTGTTAACCTTTCTTTTGCAAAGTAATCAATTTCTACAGGAAAAGTGCCAAGATCTGGAAAACCGGGAGAGACGCAACAATCTGAGAATTTTTGGAGTTGCGGAGGACGCTGAGAGTGGAGATATGCTGAAGTTTATTGACCCGTTTATTAAAAGGGCTTTTAAACCTGCCACCGGAGTACAACCTGGGGATAGAAAGAGCTCACAGGTCACTGCAGAAGAAACCAACAAATCCAACAGACTCCCCAAGATCAATTGTTGTGAGATTTGCAAGTTTTCAAGTCAAAGAAAGTGTCCTTTATGGGGCTTGGAAAAAGAAGAAAATTGAGATTAATGGAAGGCGGATCTTTTTCGATCATGATTCCCCCCATGATTTAATTTTTATAGGTGTTTGTTGCTCTAAGTTGATTTTTCAGAAGTCATTTCCAAGTGGTTAGCTTGATAAATGATCTAATATTTCTGTGTGCACATCATTAAATGTAATTTATGATTAAGGATTACAGATTAAAGGTAAATCATAAATACTTTCTGTTATCAATATGCCTGCTACATTCATGTTGATTGTATTATTTTGATGGTGATTTTGATACCATTGTCACCCCCCCCCCAAATTATGAAAAACGTTTGAAAAACTAAATATTATATAGAGCTGTTTTTAAAATCTTACAGCTCTGGGTCTTAGTTAAAGACCCCAGCATCCATGCATGGTCACAAGCATGGAAGGCTGTGGAAACCATGTTCTGTTGTTTTCTTGTTTCTTTTGTTAATTTGGAATATAATTATAGCGACTATCCTGTCAAACAATTAGCCACTCGGCTGGGTGCGGGACGGGACTTCCTTTTTTGACGCGCTCAGCTGATGGATGAGTGAATGAATGAAAAGTACACAGCAACGTCCACTGTCGGGTGAGGTTCCCATTTATTATCCTTACTGTATATTTCCAAGCATGTTTATAGTATGGAAAAACTGTTTATGGAGTGATCTGAATTAATTGTGATGGTTCTGGCTGGTAGAAAAGCTGTCTTTAAAGAGCGGTAAAAAACCGTGCGGTCTCCCTGTCACCCATGCATTAATTGGCCGCCCAGAACACCTGCGCCTAAATACCAATTGCACCGGTAGTGACGTGGACCCAAACCACCATCTAACCTGCCACCAAGTGACAACAACTTGTAAATAAACAAAAAGACTGAAATAAGCAGACAAATAATGGCTCCTACACACCGGCCCCTTAATTGTGACTGGGTGAACAATTAAATTCAAGAAAAAAAGGGAGCCATAAATAGTCCAATCTTCCTCTGTCTTCTTTCTTCCATCTTCTGAGTCTGGCGTCACAGACACTAGACTCAACGTTGGGTCATGACCATGCAAAAACTTTATACTGCCTCCTGTAGCAGAAAAAGCTTGGATATGGGCCGCTCCAAATGCCCTGTCTTTGTCTTCAGCTGTACGGAACGTACAAGTCCTCCCTTGTCCGGATATGTCTTTGTTACTCTTCCCATAATCCATGATCCACGAGGTGCAGTATGATCCATGACAATGACAACATCACCTATCACAAAACTTCTTCGAGGCTTTGTCCACCTTTGCCGTTCTTGCAGTAGCGGCAAGTACTCTCTTGTCCACCTCTTCCAGAACAGGTCCGACAGGTACTGAACCTGCCTCCACCGTCTCTTGATGTAAACATCATCCTCTTGAAAGAGTCCAGGTGCAAGAATAGGCTTTCCTTTGAGCAGGAGGATGTGATTTGGCGTGAGTGCTTCCAAGTCATTGGCCTCATCAGATACTTTAGTAATGGGGCGGTCATTCAGAATGGCCTCTACCTCACACAGGATGGTATGGAGGCTTTCATCGTCCAAAGATTGTTGGTGTAGAACAGAACACAAGATGTTTAGGACCATTCTGATGAGCCGCTCCCACACACCACCATGGTGAGAAGCAGTGGGGGTGTTAAAGCTCCAATCAATACCTTTTTGCAGAAGAGCACTGTGAATCTTGCTGTGATCTATGGCAGCCAAGGCCTCTCGCAACTCTCGCTTAGCTCCAACAAAGTTTGTGCCGTTATCCGACCTCAAACTAGTGACTTGACCTCTGCGGCACGTGAACCTCCTTATGGAATTAATGCAGGAATCTGTATTCAGAGAATAGGCAATCTCCAAATGTACAGCCCTGCTAGCCATACAGGTAAAGATGACGCCATACCGTTTGACCACGGCACGTCCTCTCTTGACATCTATGGGGCCGAAATAATCCACTCCTACATGTGTGAAAGGAGGCAAATCTGGCCTGATTCTTTCCTTTGGCATGTCGGCCATTTTCTGTTCACTGGGCTGTCCTCGATGCCGTCGACAGATCACACAGTCCGATATTATCCTTCGACAGGCAGAGTTAGCATTTGTGATCCAGTATCTACGCCGCAAAGTTGAGAGCATATGGTTTCTTCCGGCATGTCCAAGCTGCTGATGTATGGATCGTAGAATGAGATTGGATACATGTTGACTCTTAGACAGTATTACAGGGTGTTTGAGTTCCTCAGGTAAAGCTGCCCGACTGAGTCTTCCACCCACTCTCAACAACCCATCCTTCCACACAGGATCCAACCTGTAAATGTCACTCGTTCTCTTCACACCAGATGCTCCACCCTTCAATGCAGAGATTTCATCCTTGAAGGCTGCGTGCTGACTGAAGTGGATAATGGCAGATTCTGCTCTGGTGAGGTCACTTACAGACAGAAACTGATTGCCAACTGCATCTCTGACCTTTTTCATCTCCTCTTCCACCCTTTCAGGTTGCACAAGTGAGCCTGTAGCAGTAAAAGAAGCAACCACTTCCTTCCTCTTTCTCCTTAGCTCCAGGAGGATCGTTTTGAGCCGAAGGAACCAAGCAACAGTGGTCTTGAGCTTTGTCCACTCTGAAAAGAAACTCATGAGCTTAGCAGTTGCATCCTCAGAGTGTGTATTGATGACATTCACAATAACATTCCTTTTGACCTCTGGATCTTGTGAGGAAATGGGCTGTGGATCAAAGGGTCTTGGCCAATCAACTTCTGGGTGTCGCAGAAAATCAGGGCCCTCAATCCACCTTGTGCATGCTAGAAAGCTATTTGCAGTCAGACCTCTGGAGGCTTCGTCAGCAGGATTATCCCTAGAGCTGATATGCCGCCACTGAACAACCTTTGTAGCTTCTCTTATAGAAGCCACTCTGTTTGCTACAAAGGTATGAAATCGTTTGGTTTCATTACTTATGTATTTCAGCACCGTCTGACTGTCAGTCCAGAAACATGAGTCCTCCAACTGCAGTGATAGCTCTTTCCTCAGCATCCTGTCTACTTTGACAGCCAGCACAGCAGCGGTAAGTTCAAGGCGAGGAATTGTCGTCTGTTTTAATGGTGCAACTCTATCCTTGCCCAACATAAATGCAAGATGCACTTTCTCCTGGCTCTCCAGCCTAAGGTAGGACACTGTACCATAACCATGGTCACTGGCATCTGCAAAATGATGCAACTGTTCATGTAGGGGTCCTCTAAAATCCATTGGCTTGATGCAACGATCCATCTTAAACTCTGCCACCCTTCCCAGGTCCAGCAGCCATCCTGTCCATTGTTGCGAGAATATCTGGGGTATAGGGTCGTCCCAGGACATGTTTTTTCGGCACATTTCTTGCAACAATAGCTTTGGTAACAAGGTAAAAGGTGATAGAAATCCTAATGGGTCGTAGATGGAACTAATGATTGAAAGGATTCCACGTCTGGTGTGTGGCCGTATTTCAACTGCAGGTTTGAATGTGAAACTGTCACTTTCCGCACACCAACTCAATCCGAGTGCCATCTCCACAGGCAGAGTGTCGTGCTCCAGATGTAGCTGCCTGGTTGGTTTTGATCGCTTTGACTCAGAAATGGATGACAATACAGCCCGACTGTTGCTTGTCCACTTTAACAGCTGAAATCCCCCTTTTGAGCACAAGCTAGTGAGATCCTCAACGAGCTGCATTGCTTCTTCCTCTGTGGGCAAAGACTTCAGACAATCATCCACGTAGAAATTATTGCAGATGGTATCTGTCACCTTCTCTGGGAAGTCAGCCTTATTGTCCACTGCAGTCCTCTTCAAAGCATAGTTGGCGCAACTCGGGGAGGAAACTGCCCCAAAGATGTGCACTCTCATTCTGTGTTCTACCGGACGCATTGAGGTGTCTCCGTTTGGCCACCACAGAAAACGAAGAAAATCCACATGCTTTTCTGACACTCTTACTTGATGGAACATAGCTTGGATATCCGTCATCAGAGCAACATGTTCTTCTCTGAATCTTGTTAAGACACCAAAGAGAGAGTTAGTGAGGTCGGGACCTTGCAACAGCTGACAGTTTAATGAAGTTCCTTTGAATCTTGCCCCACAGTCAAAAACAACCCTCAGAGTTTTCTTTTTTGGGTGGTACACCCCGTGATGAGGGAGATACCACACACTGCCATCTTTACCATCCAACTGGTCCTGAGGCACTACTTCCGCATATTCATTGTCAATCATGCCAGTAAGAAATGCTGTGTACTCCTCCTGGTAGGTCTTATTCCGTTCAAACTTCCTCTTGAGACTCTGGATGCGCTGTTCAACTATGCACCTGTTGTTGGGCATGGTGATGTCATCCACCTTAAAGGGTAAGTCCATACAGTAATGACCATCCTGCATGCAAGTGGACTTTTCTAAGGTCTCCATAAACCTCAGATCTTCCCTTGACATCTCATGCTTCTCCAACGTCTTCTCATTGAAGTCCTGGTTGTATTGAGAGATCAACAGCTCCTCGAGCCTGGCAACGGATATCCTGTTGGCACAAATGGTTGAGCAGCTTCTCTGACAACAATCATTATTGCTCCTTGCAGGACCGTTGATGACCCACCCCAATAGGGTCCTCACGGCATATGGTCCTTCACCTTCGCTGTTTATGATCTCCCAGGGCTCCATAAGCTTTGGCGCATTAGTCCCAATTAAGACTTCCACCGCAGCATCCAAGTCTGGGATCCTGATATCTCTCAGATATTTCCATTTTTTAATGTCTTGCTGAGTGGGAATGTTGCTCCTTGACACAGGGATTGTTTCCTGCATGTAGGTCTCTGGGAGCTCCACAAATTGATTTCCATCCAACTTGGATACTTCCAGTCCTGAGATCACTTGACTTTCCACGACCTTTTCTTGTCCCATAGTGCGCAGTAGGATGTTGGTTGTTTTGCCTTGTAGGTTCAGCTTCTTCACGAAAGTGTTTGTACAAAAGGTAGCTGTACTTCCAGGATCCAAGAAGGCATATGTCCGCAGCACCTTATCTCCCTTTTTAGATTTTATCTGTACTGGCACGATGGAAAGAGTACAGTTGTCATCTCCGGCCCCAGTACAACCACATGCCTTTAGGGAGACAAGGGCACTGCTGACAGGTGTTTCTGATTCCTTGTTCTTGTCTTTGCTGTGGATGTGCAATATAGTAGGGTGTTTTAGACTGCACTCACTGCAGGTCAGACGGCTCCTGCACTCCTTACTCATATGGCCAGGCTTCAAGCATCCAAAGCACATTCCTTTTCCTCTCAGGAACTCAATCTTCTCCCTTTGAGAAAGCTTGTCCTCATGTTCATAGCAGCCCACTGCCGCATACAGCGCTTCGCCGTTTCCAGTCCATGAATCAATTACACGTATACTTGCTTACATGCAAACTGGGGACCTCCAGGCGCGTTATGACAGGAAACTTTTCCTACCTTCCGCCAGATGAGGTTGATGAACATTTACCGGCCAGGGATAACAGATGAGGTTAGCAGCGCTGCAATCCGCATTTCCAAATGCTCCAATAATCCATGTGAGATCAGGGTTTTTTACTTGTATAGCGACTATCCTGTCAAACAATTAGCCACTCGGCTGGGTGCGGGACGGGACTTCCTTTTTTGACGCGCTCAGCTGATGGATGAGTGAATGAATGAAAAGTACACAGCAACGTCCACTGTCGGGTGAGGTTCCCATTTATTATCCTTACTGTATATTTCCAAGCATGTTTATAGTATGGAAAAACTGTTTATGGAGTGATCTGAATTAATTGTGATGGTTCTGGCTGGTAGAAAAGCTGTCTTTAAAGAGCGGTAAAAAACCGTGCGGTCTCCCCGTCACCCATGCATTAATTGGCCGCCCAGAACACCTGCGCCTAAATACCAATTGCACCGGTAGTGACGTGGACCCAAACCACCATCTAACCTGCCACCAAGTGACAACAACTTGTAAATAAACAAAAAGACTGAAATAAGCAGACAAATAATGGCTCCTACAATAATTTTTGCTATTGTAAGAAATTGGAGGATATATTGAATATTTTACTTACAAATGAGAATATTAAAATTGACTACATGGGATTAGGTTTACAGGATGTTTTGTTGAATAAGTATGGCAGATTTATAAAACAGAAAACACTAAGTGGTAGTGTATGAATTTTAATATAATTTCATTTAATGTTATTGGTTTGAATAAACCAATTAAAAGGAATAAAGTGCTTGCGCAAATGAAATATCAAGGAGGAGACATGGTATTTATGCAGGAAACACATTTGTCCAAAATAGAGCATGAGAAATTAGCCAAACTGTTTAAAGCCCAGGTTTATTACTCATCTTATCACTCATCTAGAAGAGGTGTTATAATTATGATCAAGAACCACATCCCTTTTGAAGTAGAAAATGTAGTGTGTGACAAGAGGGCAGATATGTTTTTGTAGTGGGGAGGATTGATGGAGAATATATTACACTACTTAATAGGGGTGTAACGATACACTAATCTCACGATACGGTACGATACACGATATTGAGGTCACGATAACGATACGATATTATAGCAGTATTTTTTTAACAACCTTGCATGAGAAACACATGACTGGAAAATGTTTTATTTTATTTGAAAGACACAAAATACAAAACAATGCTGTGCATTTGCCCTATTGTTACAGTTTGTAATGCTTTATAACTGTTTAAGTTTTAAAGAGAAAGCCAGGCCAACCATTTTCCACAAACTGAACTAAAAGTAAATGTCAGGTTTGCATTATGCATCTTCAGTTTCATACAAGTACAAATATTTTGCCACAAACTGAATAGTTTCTCTCATGTATGATTTGACTTTTTTCTTTTCCAGAAATTTAACAACTAAAATTAAATAAATAAATAAAAGTAAATGATTACATA
This sequence comes from Cololabis saira, assembly GCF_033807715.1. Classification (NCBI taxonomy): domain Eukaryota; kingdom Metazoa; phylum Chordata; class Actinopteri; order Beloniformes; family Belonidae; genus Cololabis; species Cololabis saira. Next base: position 48,981,863 of record NC_084587.1, read on the forward strand.
CAATTTTACATCATAAAAAAGATTGATTCATGCTCACCTTATAAGTGTAAGAGGAGATTTATTTTTGTTAAGAAGGTTATTTTGGTAATTCAGGGTTCATTATTTTATAAATATATTCTTTATATTCTGATGTAAATCAGGGACTATAATGACACTAGTCAGTTTATCTGTAGTGATTAGTCTGTTTTAGATTGGGCGGAGTGATACGCCACAGTATGGCACTAGGTGCTGTGTTGATGTTCTAAAATCCTACACTGTTGAGCGGACATTAAAGTACACTCCAACTCGGAAGAAGTTTTCCCGTGTTTATCCTACTCACGACCCGAAAAAGGTTTAATTTAATAAGGTAAGGCTTAACTCTACACCAGACTTAAAAGTTCAGAGCTCAAAACCCTGCAAGAGTCCCGTGATCGGGACCGCAAAAAGGTACTACTTTCTTCTGAGCGTAGTAGGATTTTGGTCCGCGGGTCGAGGCGCGGTCGCCACGCGTGGTCGGATGCGCGTTTCTAGTCAACACAATAGATTAATATTAATAACCCAATATGGCGATACACCTTGTCACCTCCACGACACGTTTTTGTATCGCGAAATTTCGTGGTACGATATATTGTTACACCCCTACTACTTAACATATACAACCCTCCTGAGGAAGGTCCAACTGTAATTGAGAAGATTATTGACTTAATTACAGTGCAAAGTAGGGATGGGCGGTATGGACTAAAAAATGTATCACGATAATTTCTGTCATTTATCCCGATGACGATAAAAATGACGATAAGAAAAATACCAATTCAACTCCATCTTTTTAACTATAATTCTATCACCACATTCAGTCTTTGGAGCCCCCAAAATACTGCTCTAAAAGAATACTAAATGCTACTAAACTACACCAGTTAAATTGAATTAATAAAAACCAATTAAATGAGTCCACCTGTACTGCAAAACTGGAATGACTCAAATGAAACAAGTTTGAAATGTAAGAACATATTCAACATTTATTCAAACTGTATGGCTTAAACAGTGGGATAACAGCAAACAGCAAAAGTACCATTGCCCTTCAAGTTTTCTTAGCTTATAAAATCACAAAGTAGAAATAAATACTAATATACATAAAATGTGCAGATTAACCTGTGGTTGGAACATGCCACAAATTAGATACTATTGCAATTCTTTTTCGTAATAGTCAAACGTTATATCAAAATGTAACAGCCATTTCCTCCTGTTGAGTAACAAAATAGTGCAAAAGACAACATGATGAAGAACAAAAATATATAGCCATGCTTTGCACTCACTGTTTTTTTGCAAACTCTGCATATAATAGATGATGTTTGCTCCTCGTCTCTCTTTTTAAATCCAAACCAGTTCCAGGTAACGGAGCTGGAGTCTCGTTTAACAACAAGCTCCTCGCTCTCAGATCCGCCTTCCGCCATGTTTGTTAAGGCTGATTTATGGTTCTGCGTCGATTTAACGCAGAACCATAAATCAGGCTTTACACAAAAACGTCATCAACGGGAATTTATCGTTTTTACCGGGGGGACTGATGTGCAGCGCCTGGATGATGCAGAGCATTCTTGACAAACAAAAGACTTTGTTCCACCTCCCTTTCCTAGTAAATACATTCTTAAATACATTCTTAAAATGTTGCATGACAACTCCTCTTGATATCTGCACCTTACAACATTTGGTGCCGAAACCCGGGAGAAGAAACAAAGAAAGAAGGAAGACGCGGATACCAGGACAAATCAACAATGTCGGATTTGCAAAGCAGTGTCTTCAATTGGGTATGGCAGCTGCCACACCTTGGCTTCAAGGGAAAATGTAAATGTTTGTTTTATAAATACATTTATGGAATTACTCTATCTATTTGTATTGATTATTCTATTATTTAAAACCTATGAAATAACTACAAATGCAAGTCAGAACAACATGATTGATTTCACTAGGTATTATCTTTCCCAACACTTGTACCCCCCTCATATCTTGAAATGTGATACAGTATGTCCCAGCGTCCCTGGCGACAGTGGTCGCTATCAATCTTGTTTTTAGCGCTCTTTGCAGTGTCACTAACTTACAAAAATGAAAAGGAAGCAAGCAACCCTTTTTTTTCAAAAAAAGAAGGCAAGTGATGGTCCAATGTTGGCCCAGCAGCGGAGGGAGTCAGGCTATTAACGAGGCTGTTAGCCACTGACGGATTGATTATGCAAGTTCATCTTAAGGTAAGATATCAAATCACCCTACCCTCATATAAATCTGATTAAGGGAAATATTTGACTTTTTTTACTCTCTCTTTCTCTCTTCTGCTCCCTCTCTCTCCTTTTTGCATTTGGACATTAACTGTTTTGAGTTAAACTGGGATGTCCACGTGATATTGTTGCACTGACATAGTGAATGAAGTGAACAGAATGAGTTAAATTGCGTTTGTCAGATACGCTTCTGCTCTCTAACTCTGCTGCTGTCCTGCTGAAACGGATGCGTATTGTGTAAACAACATGTAAGTGTAGTGTTCATAGTTAGCAGGATGTGAGTGAGACTGAATTTGAAAAAGTTCAGATTTTCTTGACCACGCAGATAAGTTACATAGCAGACTTCTGTGATGAGTATTTGCTGGGCATGTTGATTGATACTGTAGTTCAGTTCTGTGACTCGTAAACCTTGCAATACCTTAGCTTTGACTGAATTGACGCCACTGCACTTCACAACCTTTACCCTACGCCATAGGCTCTGCATTGGTGTAACGCGGAACCATAAATCAGCCTTTATTCTGGCGAGATCTGAAAAAACTTTGCAACAACGAGCAAGCGAGTGATTATGTACATTCACTGAGTGAATATTATGAAAGTAAAATATATATTTCTCGCTATAAATGTAATCAAAACGCATTTTTATGCAGAAACTAACTCAAAATATTGATTTTATTCACTAAAAAATGAGAAATGTCCGCCATGTTTTTTGGTGCCACGGCCAGAATCTTGAAAGTCACGTGACTTGGACGCAAAACGAATAGGCAGAAAAAATGTAACAATGTAACAATTCAAGGGCTATTATTGTAACCCCTCTACGTTTTTGCACTTTGGACCAACGTAGGCAGGGTACGTTTTTATCTTTCTTTATCAGACGAAAATTATGACAACGCAAAAAAAAATGCTTTTCAGACGATTTGGTCATAAAGTTCTTATCATAAATGCACATATGAATAAATTGTTAAATCTGACTCCAGTTAAAAAGGCCTGTGATGTAGCAGCTTTACGCAGACTATATGATGACATGGATGTTCAAGTACGCTGCTTAGGCTCAATGGGAGTAGTCTCACACACTTATGGCAATTTGCTCTGCCCAATTCTCATGAAAATGATACCAGAAGAAATCACTTTGCAGCTCACCCGTCAAAACGGTAGTGAACGAGAAGAAGATACGGACAATACGTTCAGTGTAGAAAACCAGATGTGGTTTTTGTAGTTCTTTATTTTTCTTGCTGTCGTTTATAGGTCTCTGTTATGTTCAGCTGAGTTAACAGCGTGGCTGCACCTCCTGTTCTTTCTCTGCCTTAGATGCAACCAACTTTGAAAACTCAATATACTCTTTCGTGTGAAAAACCTTCAAATGTCTTATCAGCTTTGTTGTGTTGAAATTATTTTATAACATTCCTCCTCGGGGTTTCTCCTTTGCACACACTATGCAAACTGCAAATTTGTTGTCCTTTTCAGACATTGTAAAACTCCCGTACCGGCGAGGCCGGCCACGCCCCCTCAGGACAGCTCGGTATGAGGTGTAGGAACGCAGCGCAGGCGGCGGTTTGTAGTTGTAAACGTCATCAGATCGGCCCACTCTCAGCTATTATTTTCCGATCTCCGATCAAAACCGATAGGGGCATTATCGGCCCGATACCGATCAGTGGCCGATCAATCGGTGCATCTCTAGTTTAATTCAATCTTAAATTCCCAAGAAATGCTAGAAATTCATGTGTTTTGTGCCGCTAGTGAAGGAGCCTACTGTACCGCTGCGTATTTACGCACAACCAAGCCGGATGGAACAATCACTGTGAGTTTAATCTCTGCTAAAACTAAAGTGGCTCCGCTAAAAAGGGTAACTTTGCCCCAACTGGAACTGCCGGGAACTCTCATCTGTGCCAGACTTGGTAATTATCTGAGCAAGATGTTGAGTCTGAACAATGTTAAGTGTCATTTCTGGACTGACTCGATGATCACCATTCATTGGATCAAGAGCACAGCAAAGCAAATGGAAGCTGTTTGTGGCTAACAGAGTAGCGGAGATCCAGAGTCTAACGCTGCCGGAGAACTGGAGACATTGCATGGGAAAAGAAAATCCTGCAGATCACGGAACTCGTGGACTCAGTTCAGAGACACTTGTAAATGACAGGCTGTGGTGGAATGGACCGAGTTGGTTAAACTCGCTATAATTTAGTCCTTTACTGCCAATGCCAATGATATTTTCTCCCAGAATAAAACATTTGTTGTCAAGTGTTATTTGATAACTGACAAGTGTTGTTTCAAAAGACTTGAAAGTTTTGGGAAAAAATGTTGGGAAAAATTATAGTTTTGGACTTTGCAGACCACTGAAGAAATAAGATCAATGCTATTAGATACAACCTTTTATTCCAACAAAATGTTGATTTTAACAGATCTGAATTGTTGCTTTTACCTGAGGAAACACTAGGGGTGTTTTGTCCTGGTTGATGCAAAGATGTTCGGTCGGGTTTTCTCTCAACTAAACCCAACAACCTGCCTTTTAGATCCCATTCCCACATCACTTTTATAATCGTTTCATGGTTATTAGGAGTATGAGCTTTTAAACATAGTAAATTCCTCTCTTCCGACGGGCGTTTTTCCCCTCTGCCTATAAAATGGCAGTGGTGATGCCCCTTCTGAAGAAGAGCAATTTAGATCACAACATCCTTGATAATACCAACCTGTATCCAACTTACCATTCTTAAGTAAAAGTCATAGAAAAAAAAATGTTTATCCAATTAAATACATTTTTAAATAAATACAATATTTTTGAGAAATATCAGTCTGGTTTTAGGACAAACCACAGTACAGAGACAGTCCTTTTAAAGATTGTTAATGATCTCAGATGCAATTATGGATTCACAGAAGCTTTCAATCCTGGTGCTACTGGATCTAAGCGCAGCTTTTGAGACAGTAGATCATCACATTTTATTAAATAGACCTAGTCTGGTGATGTCTCTGTCACTGTTTTAGAATGGTGTTTTTTAGAATCGTTTTACTTAGACCTAGGCGGTATACCGGTTCATACCGAAAACCAGTGTTTATTTTTCTCAACATATGAATTTTTCATATACCGTAATACCGGTGAGTACAGTAGCGTACACAACGTTGGGAACGCCGCGCGGCGCTACGTTCCGCCGCTGTTTGTGAGGGGACTGTTTAGCAGTAGTGATGCACCGATTGTTCGGTAACCCAAATTGTTCCGCCGAAAATGGCAAAAAAACACTTTCGGTGTTCGGTGGAATAAGTGGGGAAAAAAAACGAACAATTAATAACGGCGTTGTAATATAAGGAAATAGACTGGCCGCTCCCGTACCGGTTGCGCACCACAAACATAAATCGTTGGCCAACCAAAAAGTAACCACATAAGAATTTTACCTAACATTCACCAGGAGGTGGAACCAAAACAACATAATGCTGGGAAATTAAAAAATGTTCAGTTTTTTATGTTCAATAAATATTTTCTACCTTGTAATTTTGCAAAAGATTTTTTTCTTTGAAAAGCATGCCTAAATCAAATTTATTTGATTTGATTTGACAGTAAAATAGGCCATTCTAAGCCAATTTACTGCAGCAATTCCTTTCCAAATCATTAGAAAATGTGGTTAACACCCAGTTGTGCATGAAAAAAAAAATACTGTGATATTCCGTGAAACCGATATAATTTAGAAAAATACCGTGATATAAATTTTTGGTCATACCGCCCAGCACTAGTTTTACTCCTATCGCACTGATGCAAATGCTCTCCATGCCACGTCTTTACGATTTTGGTTTGGTTGGTCAGCAGGAGACAGACGGACCGAGAAGGAGCGGGTTCGTGGAACTGAACTCTGACCTGCAGACCGGCAGCGGCCGCTTTAGTCCTGCTGCTGGATCCGGAGTCCTGGCTCGGATCCCGGTCCATCTCCGAGTCCTGGTTCTGGTTCTGATCCCGGTCCTGGATCTGATCCTGGTTCTGGTTCTGATCCCGGTCCTGGATCTGATCCTGGTTCTGGTTCTGATCCCGGTCCATCACCCTGGCTCGGATCCCGATCTGTCTGCAAACCTCGGCTGTAAGAATATAAAATATATAGAAAAGAATATCAAAACATATATAAAATAATAATAATAATAATAATAATAATGTAAGAGGACATTTATTTTTGTTAAGTTTATTTTGGTAATTCATGGTTCATTATTTTATAAATATATTTTGTATATTCTGATGTAAGTCAGGGACTATAGTTACACTAGTCACCATACCTGTTGTGATGTTTTAGATTGTCCCCCGAAAAAGGATTAATTTAATCAAGTAAGGCTTAACTCTACACCAGCCTTACAATAATATAAATTATAAAAACTATGACATTATGCTACCCCTGAAATATTGATTTAAAATGGATAAATTGAGGTATATTGATTTAAAATGGATACATTGAGGTATAAATATGCTGACATTCATCCTGCAATGGCAGTGAGGTGATTAGTATTTTACCTGAATGCATTAAGTGACGGGAGCATTATTTGATAGGATGTTACTGGACTATCAAATTATGCTACCCCTGAAATATAGATTTAAAATTGATTATATGGGATGTTGAGTATTTGATCCTTCAAAATATATTACCCATGACATGAATTGCATTACACTTTGTGAACATTATACGATAAAGAGAAAGAAAAACCCAATCCTAGCGCTTTATTTGATATTCATAAAGCGCCTTTATTTAACCAGGCAGGTCATTAAGAACACATTCTTATTTACAATGACAGACTCACAACTTCACAAGCGACAAGGACCTATAATGTTCACAAAGTGTAATGCAGTTCATGTCACGGGTAGTGTATTTTGAAGGATCAAATACTCAACATCCCATATTATCAATTTAGCGTGGCAATCCAACTGAAAATGGACTGTGCGCATGCGCAGAAGCACCAAGTCTCATTTCTCGGCAGGTATCAGAAATGGTCAGAACACCGGTACATCAGCTGTGGCTGAAGAGACAGCAGCTCTATGAGCGGCATCTCCTTCATGGAGGTCCAGCTTTTACTGGCGGACGGTAACTTTTTAGAGCAGAGCTGCAAAAGCACCTGGCTCTCTTCTGGCACCAGCTACCGAAACACCTGCCGTCTCCACCCACTTCTTCATCCATGCTCAGCGACAGTTCATTTTCAGTCTTTTATCGGCCACATCCTCCTGTACAGCTTCATGAATGTTTCCTCCATGTTGAAGTCGGTGATACAAGTGTTGGTGTTCCGGCAGGTTGAAACAGCGCTCTGCTCTGCTGGATCAAAGACCCGCCCAGCTCCACTTCTGATTGGCTGCTGTTGGTTTGGTTGAGCCAGAGCTGCTTTCCTCTCATTCCATTGTAGACGAACTCGGTTGATAAAACTGACAGCCTATCAACACATCTTTATATGTAACCCGTTAAAGATATGCCGCGTTCCATTTGTCCTCGGAAGTCGGAATTTCCTAGTTCCCAGTCGGAATTTTCAACTGGAACGAAGTGGGATTTCCTACTGGGAAAGTGGGAGAAGCTTCCCCGAGTTACCATTCCAAGATGGCTGCCATTCCCAGTTCCCAGTTCCGATTTCCGAGGTAAATGGAACGCGGCATTATTCATCTTTTCATTTTTTTTTTTAATCAGTCAAACTCCGCACGCCGAGAAAAAAAAAAAACGGAGATCCGGCACGGTGCCGGAATATTTTAAGCCCTTATCTACAATTATTATTATTATTATTATTATTATTATTATTATTATTATTATTATTATTATTATTATTATTATTATTATTATTATTATTATCTATAAAACAATTATATTATTCCCTTATGCCTTTAGTCACACAACAATTACATCAATAATATAATCTCTCCCATTTATCTCTTGTTACATGTGACGTGTTACAGCGTGCGCGCTGCCTGGTTGCCATGGCAACGGTAAACTACAGCTGCTAATCAGCTGGCGGAGAATTAATAACCGTTAGGAGAAAATCAATAAAACACGGAAAATATAACCAACAAAACACTCTAAAATGATATCGTACTCATATCTATGTATCAGTTGAGTCAGACAAACGTTACATCCGACTCCGACTGACAGTTGTAACATTAATTTGAACAACCAACTCACCGTAACCGGCGAGCTGCTGCCGACTCGTCCCGGTTTATAAACCAAACTAGCACAAATACCGCTGACAAAATACACCTTAGAATGTACAGTACACTCAATAAAAAGATAACAATATTGACCAACTGTAGTAATGCTGATATAACATTTACCCACCTGAAAGAATCAATAAAAACGTAAATGTGAGTCGCTGATCGTCAGTGTGTTTTACTGGTCCCAGTGTTAACGACAAGTGAATAATTCAGCGCAGCCACAGCTTTTATACCCCCAGCTGCTCTCGAGCCTTTACACTCAAAACTATAAGAAATGATAGAATTGAATGGTGGTGTCTGTAAATATGCAATATAAGAGCTATATATAAAATAACATATTTAAGTGAGCAGGTAATTATATATATAAATATCCTATGTGCCACACTACTACTGCTGCTGCTACTGCTGTTGTTATTGTTGTTATGTTTGTTTATAAAGGGGAGGCATTTTCATAAGCCTTTTTGGCTTCCACCTCTCCTGCACAATGCTTCATTTGACCATTGTTTTTACTGTTTATACAGGTTCTGTTTTATGTGCAACTAGTTTAGTTTAGTTTATTTATTTAGCAATATAAGACAAATATGAACAAAAAATGAAAAACATGCAAGGAAAGGAAGAAGCCTGGTGGCTTATATAGAATCCTTTCCATATATGAATAAAAAACAAAACAAAGCAAGGGAGAGTAAAAAAAAAACAAAAAAAACACAAGAAAATGTAACTCAGATCAAATAATGAACATTACAAAGATGAAACAATAAGAAAGTTCTTTAAATGTTTTTTGAATATTGGCAAGGATGGTGATGATTTAAGAGATTTATTGAGCGAATTCCACAAGTGGGGGTCTCTGTAAGTGATGAAAGATTGATGTTTCCATGTTCTACAAAACGGTAAATTAAAATCATCTTTGTGCCTTGTGGCATAAGAATGAATATCGGAATTAACACAAAAGAAATTACGAAAAGAAGAAGGAAGATCTTGTATATCATTTTTAAATTTGAACATAAATAAACATTTTTATTATTTTATATAAACAACATGTTTTAAAAATGTTAATTTTATTGACTGATAATAATGAATAATTAATTAACTAAACTAAACTAAACTAAACTTTGATTATTATATACATATTACTTTTCATTCAAAGTAAGTTTTAAAAAAGAAATGTAACTTTGTCAGAGAAAGCTAAGTGAAAGGGTAAACAGCCTGACATCTAGCAGCATCTTTTGTGCCCCAGTGCCACACATCTCCATCCTGCTCCTCCAGCATTAGTTTTTACCCTATTATAATCTAATCATTTTAAAAAAGCATTCTTGTTCCTCTCCTAACTGAGTTGGCTAGCCTCGCACATCTGTATGATCCGTCAGCCAATAACAGAGAAACATGAGTGGAAATGACAAATTAAAAGAAAATGTAAATGTTTAACTTGAAGGAAATCAATATGTAAATAAACTGAAAATATGTCAAATAAATGAATGTCATTTAATTCCTTTTTGTGTTTTAATTTATTCTCTATTATAGGAATTACATACATAAGAATGTCCACAACATCTCTGAGATTCTGAGCACCTAGTTGTAGTTTGTAAGAGGTTGACAGGTCGTTATATATTTCTTGTAAACCCGTCTTAAAATGTAATACGGGACCTGGGTTGGGCTGGTGGGACGCTGGAACATTTCCCTCATTTTTAAATCCAAAACTTGACAGATATGAAAGCTAATGGTGTGAATGGGGGGGAAAGTGTTGCAAGCCACGAAAAATAGCAATATGTAGATGTGTCAGGAGGGGATTTGGTGTAAAACACAAATAACAAACACAAAACGATACCAAACAACGTACAGAAAGCAGTGAGTCACTGTGGTGCCTCTACAAATGAAAGAGTCACAAGAAGTTGCTTGTAGAAACATTCAATAGATGTATCTTATTTATCCACAATCGCATTAACTCTGGGCAGCGCGGTGGCTTGGTGGTGAGCACTGCTGCCTCACAGCAAGAAGGTTCCCGGTTCAACTCCCAGACAGCAAGAAGGTTCCCGGTTCAACTCCCAGACAGCAAGAAGGTTCCCGGTTCAACTCCCAGGCCCGGCAGGTCTTTCTGTGTGGAGTTTGCATGTTCTCCCCGTGTTGCGTGGTTCCTCCAGTTACTCTGCAGCTGAAGTGTTGGGTTGTCCAGTGTTGGGGGTTTCCTGCTGCAGCTGACAGCAGCACATCCTAGCGGTTAACGCTGCCTTTACCTCACCTGAACCCGAGACACCGCCCCCCTAAAGCACTGGACCGTCCTCTGGAAACGTAGAGACGACTGAGAGAGCAGGTCGCTGAATCACTGGATGCAGCTTTAAAGGGAACCCTGGCTATTAAGATATGTAGGTCTTAAAAGTGAGTGAGTATGGGGTCCGGGGCCCTCTACTAAGGGCTGTCCGGTCTCTGTATGATCGAAGCAGGAGTCTGGTTCGCATTGCCGGCAGTAAGTCAGACTTGTTCCCGGTGCATGTTGGACTCCGGCAGGGCTGCCCTTTGTCACCGGTCCTGTTCATAATTTTTATGGACAGGATTTCTAGGCGCAGCCAGGGGCCGGAGGGGATCCGGTTTGGGAACCTCAGGATTTCATCTCTGCTTTTTGCAGATGATGTTGTCCTGTTGGCTTCATCAGACCGGGATGATGATGTTGTCCTGTTGGCTTCATCAGACCCTCCAGCATGTGCTGGGGCGGTTTGCGGCCGAGTGCGACGCGGCAGGGATGAGAATCAGCACCTCCAAGACCGAGGCCATGGTTCTCGACCGGAAAAGGGTGGCATGCCTTCTCCGGGTGGGTGGAGAAGTCCTGCCTCAGGTGGAGGAGTTCAAGTATCTCGGGATCTTGTTCACGAGTGAGGGAACAATGGAGCGTGAGATTGACAGGCGGATCGGTGCAGCGTCCGCAGTAATGCGGTCGATGTACTGGACCGTCGTGGTGAAGAGGGAGCTGAGTCGAAAGGCGAAGCTCTCGATTTACCGGTCAATCTACGCCCCTACCCTCACCTATGGTCACGAACTTTGGGTAGTGACCGAAAGGACAAGATCGCGGATACAAGCGGCCGAGATGAGTTTCCTCCGCAGGGTGGCTGGACGCTCCCTTAGAGATAGGGTGAGGAGTTCGGTCACCCGGGAGGAGCTCGGAGTCGAGCCGCTGCTCCTTCACATTGAGAGGAGTCAGCTGAGGTGGCTTGGGCATCTGTACCGGATGCCTCCTGGACGCCTCCCTAGGGAGGTGTTCCAGGCATGTCCCTCCTCCCTAGGGAGGTGTTCCAGGCATGTCCCACCGGGAGGAGACCCCAGGGAAGACCCAGGACACGCTGGAGAGACTATGTCTCTCGGCTGGCCTGGGAACGCCTCGGACTCCCCCCGGAAGAGCTGGAGGAAGTATCTGGGGTGAGGGGAAGTCTGGGCATCCCTGCTGAGGCTGCTGCCCCCGCGACCCGGTAACGGATAAAGCGGGAGAAGATGAGTGAGTGAGGTCTTAAAAGATAAATGTTGGTATCAATTATAACAATGTGATATAAAAAACCTTTTTGATGTCTTTGTTTTTATAAAATTTGAACATTTAATTTAACCCGTATGTCGCCATTTTTCAGCTGGATCAACAGATCCGGGGTGATCAGGTTCCATCACAACAATTGCCACAGTAGCCTACATGGTATACTACCACACTGCAGCGTCCCAAGTGTGAGCAGGCAATGGCTCACATGTTCATGACAGGGGCTTCTCCACAAGGCTATGCAACATCATTTGAAACAATTTAGCTGGTTTTAGGAAAACAGATTTAAAACTCCATAATTTGCTCGACTGAAAGGCCTTATCGGGGCAGGAATGGAAAAAAGGCACAGAGAAACTTGAGATTTCTGGTCTCCTGGATTGTGGATTATCTCCCCGAGACCAGGTTTTTGAGGCTCAACGGCTGCACATCAGACACCATGTTCCTCAGCACAGTGGAAAAAAACTGCTCTTCAGCAGGACCTGCTGCTGAGCGTAACCATCCATGGCTGCTGTTGGTGGCAAGTCTGTGGTAGAGTGGAAGGAGGAGATGAAAGCCCCCCAAAAATAGGTTTTTATTTTAAATATAAATGTATTTTATAATTTGCTTATAGTATGTTTTGTATGATTAAATATGGCTCGTTACTTTTTCAACTTTGAAGCTTTGTTTCCTTCCTTGTTAAATTATTGCTCAGAAAAAAACAAGATACACAGATTGAGAGCACGTTTGTTATTTATTTGGTAAACAGTTACAATTGATTCTTTTTTTTTGACAGTTTGATTATCCACTTAAATGATTGTTAAATATATGACTGGAACAGATAACGTTATATTGAAAAAACTTCAGGGAATACTTTTATTTCTAAAGAAATAACTGGAGTAAGTAGCCAAAACACAAAGGACATTTAGGAAGGCGACAAACCCAAATGACCAGAATGACTTAGTGGAAGGTCGAGCTTGTTTATTTTTGGGCCTTTATTATTCAGAGAGGAGAGATTTTTGGCAGGTTCGTCGTCTAGTTGTTTTCCGGGTCCACGTATCTGAAAGAGATGCACATTTCTGAAGGTTTTCCATGTGGAATTGCTTCCCCTCCTCAGTTTGTTTTTGCGGTGCGCCTGTTTGTCCAGCAGATACAGACATTTCGCCGGAGCGGTCGCCGTCAGGAAAAAGAAAAAATGTTAATCCATTCAAATCATTTTTTTTCTAATTCCATACGAGCTTGAACCTGATTTTGATTCAAACAAATGTCTCTCTTAGGGTCGTCTGCTAGCACCAAGTACTTTCAGGCGTTCCTGGTGGACGGACTGCTGAGGTGGAACGAAGACCGTGCAGCAGCAACTCTGGATGCAGCTGAGGTGTTGGCTTTTTTTATGTGGGAAATATATAATACAAGGGGATGCTTGAGCTTTACTCTACAAGTGAGAGCACACTGAGTGTGCTGTCCAGGTAAAAATGCAAAAATTCTGCCACCTAAAACACTACAACTGCAGTCACGCCCGCCGACAGGGGGGGACAAACGGGTCTGTTGTCCCGGGCCCAGGGTGGGGGGGGGCCCCAGAACTGAAAAAAATAAAATAAAATATATATATACTTTTTTTTTTTTATTATTCTCATTAAATTATGGAATAATTTTTCAAAATGTTTCAAAATATGCCTATTTGTGGAAAAAATATGTAGTATTTGAGTTACATAAAAGCGTATTTGTTTTCTTCCTAATTGTCCTTGTGGTCAGGAACCCCCAACACAAAAATGGTTTGGCCGCTGATCAAAATTTGATGTTATCATTTAATTCAACCATTAGAATGGTCAAAATGTCCGGTCAGCACAAGTCCGGTGCTCAGAAAAGAAGAGAAAAGAGAAAAAGAGAAGAAGAAAATAGAGGCCTCAGAGATTCTCTACACAAATATTTTAAAAAGGTGGTGACGGTGAAGCTGGAATTAATAAAGTCAGCGTAGAGCAAGGTAAGAAACAGCGCAGCCAACATTTACCAACCTTGTAACTTAACCTAACTGGCTAGCTCTAATGTTAACGTCCATTAGCTTGTATAAAAACCTGAAGAGCAGAGAGAGAGGAGAGGAAGAGGGAGAAGGAGAGATCCGGGCGTAGGGGGGCCATCTTAGATTATTTTGTCTGGGGCCCCGGCAGGACTGTCAGCTGGCCTGACTGCAGTTCAGATATGACAGAAATCCAGCCTGCATTTATACACATCTGCAAATTCAGGCTGATGTGAGTCTACCGTCAGTAGAAACGCAGATTTCTGAACTTTTTCAATACCTCAGAGTTGAGATGTCTCAAAACCCTGCCAAGAACCGTGATTTAAAAAAAAAAAGACATGTGACAAAATTACAGCCAAATGTCTGCGTAGTCTGTTTCAAAACTGTTCTGACAAAAGTAAAAAATAAGTTCAGTCCTGCAAAGCAGAACAAAAACCTTCACTTGTAGCCAACATTGACATTGTGGCTTGTTTTTGCGTATTAATCTTTTTTTTCATGCTCATGCCAGCTCATGCAGTTATAATATTTTAATAAACACATACAAATAACAACAATGAAACTCATCACTCACAATTGTACCTTTTTACCACTATATAGAAATATGTTATTGCATCTCCCAATAATAAAAGATCCTCTTCACCCGGAGGTTCATCCCTGGGCATCAGTATATCAGGAAAAAAACATTATGTATGAAAACATGTTTTTGATGAGTAATTTAAAATATTTTTAAGTTTTAAGTTATTATAATGTTATTTCCAATCATTACATCCCTGTGACCACTAGATGTCACCAGTGAGCGATGCTACAGGCTGTTTCTAAAACATCAACGTTTCCAGCGCAAGAAAAAAACAAAAACCACAACTTGAAAGTAAAACAGTTTGGATAAATATTGATATAAACTAAATGAAGGAAATATGCTTTACAAGGATAATAAGGACTAAGCCTAGAAAAGCCGGAAACTACACTTTGGTGCCAGTAGAAGTGGACGGCGGTCTGCTGTTATAATTTAAATGTCATGATAGAATACAAAATACAGTGAAGGAGAATATATTGTCTTTAATATTTTTAAAATACCAGAGGGATCTGTCCATATTTGCTACGTTATGAACAGATACTCAAAATCCAACACAATCACCAGTTCTTCACGCAGGTGTGATCTTTCAAAGGTGAAATAAAGCAGATCACTTCACTAAATGGTTTGAAATAAAAATCATGCAATATTTCAGTTGATTTGTAATGAATCCAGAATGTATGACATTTTTGTTTTTTTAATT
Source organism: Cololabis saira (assembly GCF_033807715.1). Taxonomy (NCBI): domain Eukaryota; kingdom Metazoa; phylum Chordata; class Actinopteri; order Beloniformes; family Belonidae; genus Cololabis; species Cololabis saira. Next base: position 48,997,023 of record NC_084587.1, read on the forward strand.
GCATTACAGAAAATAAAGAACTTTATCACAATATTCTAATTTTCTGAGACAGTCCTGTACACACCATTGTACAAATAATAAGACGTTTACCAATTAAGATAAAAAACTTTCAGGAATATGAATACAGCTCCAGGCAGAAGAGAGAGAGGTCTGTACATGCGACTGAACCGGCTCTGCCGGGTCTCCTCTCTGCTGCTTCATCAATATGCTAAGATACTTACAAACTGATAGTTTCAAAGGGAAAATCCTCCTGTTTTACACTTCACACTTTCTTACACAATACATAAAATATACAAAAGAAAACATGGCCTGGTCTTCATTTCTAAGGTTAAATCATCCCTGATAGCAAAATATGAGTGAATCAACATTGAATTATGGTTAGGCAGAAACATTGAATCCATGTTGAAGCCATGGTGAAGCCTGGTCAGTGACAAATAGAATATGTTGATTCAACATTGATAACACGTTGGCATTAGAATTGTATGATTGATTGATGGTTGATCCACCGTCAATCATGGACCTTAACCAAAAATCAACTCTTGTGACCATAATTCAACATTGATTTAACATCTTTTGCTATCTGGGATTGCCCACAGATAGATATTTAAATAACGCCTCATGTGGTGGAAGAAAGAAGGAAGGTTTTAAAACGGGCTTCAGAAACCAGAGGGTCACGTGACCTAATTATTCCTCCCTTGTTTTACACAGAGGTGTCAAGTAACGAAGTACAAATACTTCGTTACCTTACTTAAGTAGAAATTTTGGTTATCTATACTTCACTGGAGTAATTATTTATCTGACGACTTTTTACTTTTACTCCTTACATTTTCACACAATTATCTGTACTTTTTACTCCTTACATTTTACAAACAGCCTTGTTACTCTATTTCATTTTGGCCTTTAAACAAAAATTATCCAGTTAAATTGCTCCATCCGGATAGAGAGAATTTGGTTGTGGTTGTTTCAGATGTTCTTGTCCAGTTTTGTTCTTACATCCGTTCCCTCAGATTCCTGCAACTAAACTTGGATGTACATTCCAATAAAGGTTAGGATAAATGATAACATGCCTCTGAAGTTTGACTTTTTGCACCATTACAATACTTATAGGCAACTAGTCATCATATCTGCTGCTCTCTGAAACACATGTTAATGCTCAATAGTACACATATATGGTTCTTTAATATATTTGCATTATACTAAGATGCATTCATTTTCAATGGCTTTTGTCCTTAATGGCTTTTTCCCCCTTACATTACTTTTACTTTTATACTTTAAGTAGTTTTGAAACCAGTACTTTTATACTTTTACTTGAGTAAAAAACTTGAGTTGATACTTCAACTTCTACAGGAGTATTTTTAAACTCTGGTATCTATACTTCTACCTGAGTAATGAATGTGAATACTTTTGACACCTCTGGTTTTACACAATCTGTGGTAGCGACGCAGAAGGGGGCGCTGCTCTGCATCGTGGTGCCATCGAGTCGACGAAGCATAAATTAGTTTAATTCAAGTCTAAAAAATGTGCAGCAGTTGACTTTAAGGTCAAAGTGAATTTGCATCAAAGTAAGTTTTTGAGTTTTTAAATACCTTAAATTAGAAATGTATGTGCGAGGACCTGAAAAATATGAATGGATAAACCAGATTTTTTTTCTTCTCTACTCCATCTGTGATTTACCTGCTCCTTCAGTAGCAACGACACTTGATGAGAGACACCTAACACGTTTATTCTCCTCAATGTCAGACTGTAGTTTTGCTGCTTCTGAGCCTTTGTGCACCGAGCAAGTTACGCAAGATCCCAGTGAGCGGGCTAAAAGCTGCCGTTGGTCTTGGTATCCATGAATGCTTCCTCCTCCGTGGGTTCATCAGATTCTTCATCCATCTCAGACTTAGCGGCCGCCCCACTGGCTGGGGCCCCTTCATGGGATGCGTGCTCCTCCTCGAACTCCTCCTCGAACTCCTCCAGCGTTTTCCTCTTGAAGCAACCCAGCTGATGAAACCGGAACAATCAGGACGTTGAATACCAACATTAACATTTGTGTTGGAAATATAGTCGATTACTTGAGTGGAATTAAAACTCAAGTCGTATGACCCCAAATCAGAAAAAGCTGGAACTGCTGATGTAGTTTTCTCATCAGCTTTTAAAGTACAAACTAAGGCTGGTAACGCGTCCGAAAACAAGTCTGGACAGAAACATTTTACCAGTTTATAGCGTTTTCTATTTCTCCTCTTTGAAAGCTTTCAGGCCTGGACCATGACACGCAGTGAAGCGTTGTTATTCTGTCTTCCTGTACACATGTTTCGGGGGGGGGGGGGGTGACCCCTCCAGGAGATGCACCGTCTTCTACAGCCTCGTTTTTGTCATGTGAAAACATTGTTCTGCAGTTTCTTGAACAATTCCTTGGAAAAAGATGTTTCGTTAAGGCCGCCAGCCGGGCCAGACATGCTTTTGTTCAATATAAATTGAAATCCCAGAGCCTGCTGGGTCTCTGAAAAGTGCCTTGAGACAGTTTTTCTTGTAATAGCCAGTACTGGAGTTGAGGGGGGATGAGGGGGGATGACATCCCCCCCAGAAATAAAAACGGTCCAAATCATCCCCCCTGTAAAACTGCCATCCCCCCTTTCCATCCCTTATGTCATTTCATCAATGAATGTGGTTTTACTGCTATTTCAACATTTAGAGTCATCACCAGAAAAATAACACCAGAAAAATGTGACAATTTTCACCTGTTTCATGTAAATTTTCACTTGAAATAAGTAGAAAAATCTGCCAGTGGGACAAGATTTATCTTCTTATTACAAGCAAAAAAATCTTGTTCCACTGGCAGATTTTTCAGAAAATTGTTGTTTTTTCCAGTGATGAGTCTTGTTTTAAGTGTAATGAGATTTTTTAACTAAAATGAAACATTTTAACTAGAAATAAGACAAATATTCTTGTTAAGATTTTGAGTTTTTGCAGTGATCCATTTTATTTATCCTGTGAAGGACAGAGTCATATTGATAAGTTCAGAAAAGTGTTTTTTATTGTTGTGTTTTGATGTATTTGATGTAAGCCCAGTGGATATTTAAAGCTTACAGAAGGCTGCATTTAACTGCTGCTATGTCATTCCTGCAGTATTTCTGCAGCTGTTTTGGTCACTGCTATTATTTGTAATATATTATATTATTTGTAATCAGCACAAATTATCTGTCCCCATATGATAAAATCCACCATCCCCCCTGATTTTTTTTTTTTTACAACTCGAGTACTGGTAATAGATTATAAATAAAAACTAAACGGAACTGATCCATCTAACATTTCTACTGTGAGACGGTCCATCCCACAAACCTCAGAGGTCAGATGTGTCGACTGTCGTCCACACATGTCCAGATTATCATTATAACTGCCTGTTGACATCAGCATAGTATTAGTAGTTTGTTTGTTGTATTTCTGTAATGCCAACATAGGTTTAGAGTATATTAGGTTCACAAAGTGCCTCGTCATGTTGTTCCAGCTTCCTCAGATTGGGTTTTGAGTTTCATGTGTGGAGTTTCTGGAGGTTTCACCTTGAACATGATGATTATGATGATGAGCAGAAGCAGGAATCCTAGCACAGTTCCAGTTAGAACAATCAGCCATTTTTGTGGCGGGAATATGTACTCGACACGAGCTTCACTCTGTTAGCGGAGGAGACACAGACCGTGACAGTGATTGATTATCTGTTTGAGGATCTTCCCTAGCCAAACACATATCGAGCAGTATTTGTGTGTACCGATTTTATTGTTGGGTCGCTGTATTTCCGCAGGTCAGCTGCCTCTTTCTTAGGGTCTTCTTTCTATGTATGATAGGCAGGATAAATGAGGTCAGTTAGAAAACCCTAAAACCCAGTGAAAAGGAATTACTCTGGTCGAGTGTCAACATACCTCTTTTTTATGGGAACCCAGCACGTATTTTTGCTTGTCGAAGTCAACTTTTATGTAGCTCTTCATTCTAACCTCTCTGCTCTCTCCGGTGTATCGCTGGAAAAAGCCAATCCTCTGCAGGAGAAGAGCATGCTGGTTAACAGCGTGGTTGGTGTGTAGTGTACGCCGCCCCGCGTCGCTGCCGTACGTACCCCTGCACGCTCTTTTAGGCCTTTGAACTGCACTTTTGACACCAACCAAAACTCGACGGCCGTATAACTTCTCAGGTTGAAAGTGTTACACTCCACGTGCACGCAGCGTTCTGCCGAGCAGTTCTGAAACAAAGCAGGAGGTTTTTCTGATTTAATGACATCTTCAGCTATGATGTTTATATTTCAGATCTGTTTGTCCTACCTCAGACTTCTGGGCGGGCCTGCTTGAGCACTGAGTTTCATTCTGAACAAAGAAAAGTGAAAAGAATCTCATGAAGGACTCGTGATTAGACTCATAGGGCCTGATTTACTAAAGGTTTGCGTGCGTAAAAACGTGTGCAAACTTGACATCACCCGCAAACCAAAGTGCAAGCTGATCTACTAACAGCGTGCAAAGAGGACTGCGCCTCTAAAATGAGCAAAATAGCACACGCTGTCCATTTAGTACTTTTTCCCTGATGAATAATCAATATGGGGCGTACCCGCCAGAAAGCGCTAAATACTGGGAGGGGAAAATGCAAATAGGTCCATTTACCACGCGCAATGAGATTTACCAAGCCTGAAAGTTATTGCGGGGATTGTGATTGCGTCTGTATTTAATACGTTCGAAAGGAAGGTGCTAATCTGCCCAGCATTACGCACCGATGGCTGCTGTTATTGTGGCAAGGAGGCGACATCGCCAAAATCAAAGAATACGCAGAGAGAGAGTCTTTGCCGAAGTTTTATTAAAGGCCACTTTTTCTTTAGTTCTTCACCTTATATCTTGCCACCTTCTTTAAACCTCATCTGCCGTTCTTTTTGTGTTACCAACTGCATTTATTCTATCGCAGATTTTCTCCCATATTGCGTTTCTTTTGGTAATGTTTAAATGTATTTGCTGTAGTTCATGAATGTGTTTATTTGCCTCTTCCACTAATATCTCTAACTCCAACTCGTCAAATTTCATTTTGCGCTTGCGACTATATCCTGCTTTCCATCCAGACTCTCCATGGCGCAAACCGTAAGACACGCAACACCTCATTTAAATACTGCGGTTTGCACCTGTTATCAATTGCGCAAGCATTCTTAGTTGATCACCCGCAAAACACACAACAACAGCATATGCAAACTTTTTCAGTGCACACGCAATTTAGTACTCTTTATTTAGGATCTTAGTAAATCAGGCCCATAGTGTGAAGTGACTCTCGGCAGATTACCGGTTGGACAAGGACTTGATAGTCGTTCACTTCCAAGCCATGTTCCAGTTTGATGGGGAAGACCAGGGACACGCTGACGGGGAAATCTTTAAACCCAGTATTATCTATCTGTAAGTGGGGGGGACACGAGACACAGACATCTAAGTTACTAAACACACTTTCAGAAGGATGTGACGGCCGGTCATTCCAGTGGTTTACCCTGAAAGCAGTGCTCATGTTCTTAGGGGCGGGATCATCCAACGTGAAGTTCAGATACGTGACGCTGCCTTCTGTCCTGGAAAAACCACAACACGGTACAGCTCATTTCTGGGCTCCGTTATATTTCCCGTGATCCAATGAAGCAGATGTAAGTTACGAGCCACTCACACAGCTGAGGCCATGTTCACTTCAAACTGCACCGGGATGCTTTTGGTCATAGACGGGATCGGGATGCTGGAGTTCAAATTATCGCTGGGGGTTCAAAAGACAGTAGTTATTATCTTTACATGTCACAGCCTCCCAACTGGTTTGGAAATGGAGTTGCAGTGAAGAGGAAGTCATCGGCTTTATTCTGTGTTTGGGTTGTTTGAAAAGCCCCTCGTGTACCTCTGTCCAGTGACGGTCATCGTCATCGTGTCATTCCACTCACTCTTATGCAAGATGTGGAAAGAAGACGTGAATGTCACCTTCAAGGAGCGAGAGACAGTGGTGTTATCTTTAATTCAGACATAAACGGAGACTGTCTGAGTGGAACATTAGCAAAGGCTGCTGATGTGAAGGTGTCAGTGCCAGAGGTGGTAGTAACCAGTTACATTTACTCCTTACATTTACTTGAGTTAGTTTTGGGAAATGTTGTACTTTTAGGAGTAGTTTTGAATCACTATACTTTTTACTTTTACTTGAGTAGATTTGTGAAGAAGAAACTGTTCCTCTTACTCCGCTACATTAGGCTACGTTGAGCTGTTACTTTTCTTTTATCCCTTTTATCCACGTATGCGTCAATCTCATGACATCACTGGGAGATTCTTTGGGAAAAATGTTTGTTTTTGCATGTTTTGTCACATTTACACAGACTCAAACACACACAGAGTTTCTATGAGTTCATGGGCTTGTTCTAGTTCTGCCTGGTTAAAAAGAAAAGTACAAAGGCTTGAAATTTTGTGCTACTTTTGCTTTCTGTTATTTTATTTATTTTATTATTTATTAAGTACTTGAATTTACTTTAAGATTATTTTAATTTAAGCTATTTTTTATTAATTTTAATTTATTTTATTATTTTATTGATTTAATTTGCCTGAAGATGATTATTTTGTACTTTTGTCTGTTTGAATGGTTGTGTTAAAAAAATAAATCAGACGTTACTCAACAATTACTCAGTACTTTTAGTAGTAGTTTTTTCACCAAGTATTTTTTAATTTTACTCAAGTAATTATTTGGATGACTACTTTTTACTTCTACTGGAGTCATTTTATTCTGAAGTAACAGTACTTTTACTTGAGTACAATGTTTGGCTGCTCTACCAGCTCTGCTCAGTGCTGAACGACCCTGGTGTGTGTTAACAGGTTCACTTACGAAGGATCTGCTGCGGTACACGGGAAGACTGACTCCACACACGGTCTGGTTGCTCACTCCCTCCAGGTCGTTGCAGCCGTGCAGCGTTGGTCTACTGGCCTGAAGGAGGAGGAACAACTTATGACTTCATAGGCTCACGGGTACGTCATGTTTCTGTCACATAAGGTTTGTCGGTTAAACGTCTCCCCGATCGTATATATTCACACATCCTTCCTGAAACTGAGCTCCTCAACAGTCTGACATGTTTCCTGCAGACTTTAGGTGGCACAGAAAAGAATGTGCAGAGGTGTCAAGTAACAAAGTACAAATACTTTGTTACCTTACTTAAGTAGAAATTTTGGTTATCTATACTTCACTGGAGTAATTATTTTTCAGACGACTTTTTACTTTTACTCCTTACATTTTCATGCAATTATCTGTACTTTTTACTCCTTACATTTTAAAAACAGCCTCGTTACTCTATTTCATTTCGGCCTTTAAATAAAAACTATCCAGTTAAATTGCTCCATCCGGATAGAGTGAATTTGGTTGTGGTTGTTTCAGATGTTCTTGTCCAGTTTTGTTCTTACATCCGTTCCCTCAGATTCCTGCAACTAAACTTGGATGTACATTCCAATAAAGGTTAGGATAAATGATAACATGCCTCTGAAGTTTGACTTTTTACACCATTACAATACTTATAGGCAACTAGTCATCATATCTCCTGCTCTCTGAAACACATGTTAATGCTCAATAGTACACATAAATGCTTCTTTAATATATTTGCATTATACTAAGATACATTCATTTTCAATGGCTTTTGTCCTTAATGGCTTTTTCCCCCCTTACATTACTTTTACTTTTATACTTTAAGTAGTTTTGAAACCAGTACTTTTATACTTTTACTTGAGTAAAAAACTTGAGTTGATACTTCAACTTCTACAGGAGTATTTTTAAACTCTAGTATCTATACTTCTACCTGAGTAATGAATGTGAATACTGAAGACACCTCGGATAATGTGTGTGTATTGACCTTTGAAAGGATCATCCTGGAGAAGGAAAGGCCCGGGGGATAGAACATGGTCAGGCTGGTGTTGTACGAGTCGTCGCCGTGGTTGTTCAGACTTATAGACACGTTGAAGTAGTTGTTTTCCTTCACCACCAACGTTGAAGATCTGCAGGAAGTCAGATTTCCTGTCAGTTTCAGTCCGACATGTGATTTTAGTCATAAAACGGCGGTGCTGTGCCCGTCACAGAAACTTACATGAAACTGAAATCCACCTCTAGTTCTGCGATACAAGTGTCATTCTTTTTACAATGTTTTTGAAATGGAACCTGTAAAAAAAAAAAAAAAAAAACATAGATATCAGCATTTTATTTTAGATTGAATTCTTCAACATTTAATGAAATAGCCAGTGGAGTGCTGTTTCCTCCCACATATTTATGACCCCCCCAGTTGGTTACAATTAACTAAAAAATGCCTGTCAGAATAAGCAGAAACTAATCTTCTGTCACTCTTCCAGATGCTGATCAATCTGTGATGTACAATGAAGGACAGGTCATCAACAACTTTATAAATATAAAGTCAGAAGTTTAAGCTTTGAGTAGAAAGGACAAACTAACAGAGACGTAACTTTTCAAATAATCATGACCTGTCCCAAACATTAACGGCATCCTGAAACACAGACAGCAGCAAAAGCATTATTTGTTGGATGCTTGACTTGCTAATATTTGTTCAGTCCCACTCAGCAATCGCGTCAAAGAGACTCGTCCTGGAACCATAGAGGTTCACGAGGATCTCGTTGGGGGGCGGTTCCTGTTAAAGGAGACATGCGCCAACGCTTGAGGTGCCAGAAAACTAACCCAGGTCCCTCTAACAAGTGGCTCTTTTAGCCTGGTGGTTCGCTGTGTTCCTCGTCTGGCTCGTCCCGGGCATGTCCCGGGTTCTTCTCATCCGTTTGGGTTCCTAAGCAGCACTTTAAGTCATTCATCAAGTATTCTTTGTTATGTGTCTGCTTCATATGGATGGAACATTATGATGCATGGGTCAACCAAAGACCAACCAAAGTGATGCTTTTTCAAATATCTGAAACCAAAAACAATCTGTATGTTGTTGTGAAATTACACATCTGACTGTCAGTCACAGGGCCTGTGCTCATTTCCCATTTCCAGAACATACTACTTCTTCTGTTGTTTGAGCCTCCACTTTTGTTTTTAGTAGGTGTTTATCACTTTCCCCACTTTTGTCATGTGTTACATCACCGGGTTCCTCCAGAGTATCGAGGCTCCAGGATAGTAGGAATCCTGATGCACCAGTTTAAACGCAGATTCACAGAGTGCAGCGTGATAATAATGGGAGACCAACTGGTCACTGTGAGGGAGCTGGACCTGGTAATCTGGGAAATGCTGTTGCAAGACAATCAGAAGATAATAGGCCCGCTGCTGTCCCGTTGGGTATTATCATTAACGTTATCATCTTGGGGCACGAGTGTGCTTCTGTGTAGTGATCCTGGTGAATAAGGAATGCACAATAAATTCAGAGTTTCCCACAGATGAACCCAGATAGGACGTTGGTTGATGGTAACAACATTAATATGCAGGGTTAATCACATGTCTCCTCCTAGTTAAGAAATGATTGAGACTCTTGCTTAAACTGAACTTTTATAATCTTTTTTGTCAGAATACATCTCACAAAACGCACTGAAACTAGTTCTGTGTTTGTAACCCCTGGTTAGTTGGAGTAGAAGCCGTGGGCTGATATTTTTCCAGTGCCCAGGTCAGACAGGGTTCAGGGCCGCACTCGTGGGCCCGTAGTGGTTCACCTCGGTGGTTTCCAACGGGGCACTTGAACCTGGGTCATCACAAGCTGTAACCACGAGCCCACACCGACTGATTATTTCCATTTCCTCCCCTTTTGTTTCACTGTGAGTGCATAGCTGGGTTAAACTCAAGACCTCAGCCACGGCTGACGAAAGAAGCCTTTTGGTCTATTTTTCTTCCTCAGGCTCGATAAAAAAGAAAAAAAATGCCACTTTTGCCCCCCCAAAAAAGAAATTATTTTCTAAAAGTGCATTTAGAGGACCCAAACCCGTGTGACGTGGACGTCCGTACCTCCACCAGGGCGTGCCTCCTGCTGTCCGTGTTCAGGCTGGCCCTCGCGTTCTCACTGTCAGGTTGGGAAAAGGTTAATCTGATGTTTATGGGGGATAACGTGTCTTTCACACATTTCTGCAAAACAAGGAACAGGAAGAGATATTTGCACAAGTGTGAGGAAATGTTCAATCAGAAGGGGGAAGCAGAAATGGATCACTTCTTGAGTCTGACATGAAACTGATCGATTATCATACCGGCATGTAGGTGGAATAGGTGAAACAGGTTTCTTTATTGATCAGATTGTGGGTGGACGTGAGGTTCTTGGCTTTCCTGTCAGTGCGACTGAATAAACCTCGATGTGTTTGTCTCATGGGGTCGATGCTGAGTGTGTACGTGATGTTCAGTCCCGAGCTCGCGGCCCCTGCAAAAGCACGAAGCACGATTTGAACAATATACTACCAGCAGCTGTTTTAACCATTACATAGTTATGAGTCGCCCTACCTCCTTTGCTTTTCGTTGCCTCCTCCATTTCAAAGCAGAGTGTCAGGTTAACCATGGGTAAATTTTCACTTGAGCTACCCAGGCAGTCGATTTTCTCAGTGCTAATCTCCTGCGGTTGAAATGACAGGCGAGCCGAGACGTTGAAGACGGGCCTGGACCTGAAAGTCAACGAGTGGAAGTGTTTTCAGTTGCTGTGAGCTTAAATCCTTTAGCTTTCTTTTCCAAAACTGTCCATGAAAGTAAAGCAATGTGTAAAGTTTAGCTTTGGGTTCCTGCGTGTTAATAATTTCAGAATTCCTACCTTAAAACCACGGCAGCGCCCTGTGAGCCAACCACGATGTCGGGGAGCCCATCGTCTCCCAGGTCAATGTGTCCATCAATCGCTTGTCCAAAGAATCTCATATTGGGTCTAAATTTCTCCCCCATGACTCTCTGGAATGACATCACACATCACAATTAAAATGTTTGCTTTGTGCACCTTTGAGTAGGTAGATGGACAAATGCTGCATATTCAAAATCAAAGGTTCCCAATGCCGGAAGCCGTCATCACAAGTTGGTGTAATGAGGCTATGAAAGCATGCACACGGCCTGCAGCAACACTCAGAGAGGGACATTTCAGCCTGGATTTACGGCCAAACGTGTAAAAATAAAACACGTCTGCTCCACTCAGCAGCAGATGGATCCGTCAAGCTGCCCGGTGTACAGGTGGCTTCATGTTTGATCCCATCCTTTAAAAAAAACTATGGAGAGGATTCTACTCGGCCACCTGAGACAGCAGGTGGTTGATGTGATGGACCCCCTGCAGTTCGTGTACCGGCCTGGCATGGGTGTGGATGATGCTGTCATCTACCTGATGCACAGGTCACTCGCGCATCTGGAAAGCGCCGGCAGCACTGTGAGAGTCAGGTTCTTTGACTTCTCCAGTGCTTTTAACACCATCCAGCCATCACTGTTCAGGGGAAAGCTGGAGGAAGCAGGAGTGGACTGTCACCTGGCTGCATGGACCATCGACTACCTCACCAACAGGCAACAGTACGTGAGGCTCCGCAACTGTGTGTGTGAAGTGGTGGTCTGCAGCACGGGGGGCCCGCAGGGTACAGTGCTCGCTCCATTCCTCTTCACACTTTATACATCTGACTTCCACCACAACACGGACTCCTGTCATCTCCAGAAGTTCTCTGATGACTCCGCCATCGTGGGACGCGTGTCCAGGGGGGACGATCTGGAGTACAGGGGGGTCATCGCCGACTTCGTCTCCGGAACCATCTGCGAATCAACACCAGCAAGACGAAGGAGGTGGTGATCGACTTCGGCAGGAACCCTCTGCCTCTTGCACCGGTGAACATCCAGGGGCTGGACATTGAGACGGTGGAGGAGTACAAGTACCTGGGTGTTCACCTCAACAACAAACTGGACTGGTCACACAACACCGACGCCCTGTACAAGAAGGGCCAGAGTCGACTCCACCTGCTGAGGAGACTGAGGTCCTTCGGTGTGTGCAGGGAGCTCCTAAGGACTTTTTCTGACTCTGTGGTAGCGTCTGCTATCTTCTTTGCAGTGGTCTGCTGGAGCTGCGGGAGCTCGGAGAGAGACAGGAAGAGACTGAACCGACTGGTCAGGAGGGCTGGCCCGGTTCTTGGTTGAATCTGGACTCTGCTGAGGAGGTGGGTGAGAGGAGGATGCTGGTCAAGCTGAACTCCATCATGAATAACCCTCTCACCCCCTACATGACACTGTGGGAGCATCAGCAGCTCCTTCAGCCAAAGACTGCTCCACCCGCGCTGCAAGAAGGAACGCTACCGCAGGTCCTTCATCCCCACAGCCATCAGACTGTACAATAAGAAACTGTAGCCACCCGAGTGCAATAACCTGTCTCTTTGAAAGTGCAATAACCTTTGCCTGCTAAATACCTCATGTATTTTTGCACATGTAATATTATCCGTTTTTTTGTGTTTACTATTTTTTTCTCTTGTACATTGCTCATTTTTCTACATTTTATATTGCTCTTTTTTTATTATTTAGCTATTTATTGGTTATTTCTATTTTAATTTTTATATACCGGTAAACCGTTGAGCGTGTGTGTGTTTTGGCTGCTGCACAATTGAATTTCTCCTCTGGGAGATCAATAAAGTCTTCTATACTATTCTATCTGATTCTATTCTATCCTTTATGTTTCAGACCTTTTCCTTTTCTATGACGTTGCCAGAATAAATTGTTTCTGCTATAAATTAAGTTGTCTATAATTAGTGAAATGACACTAGAATATCAGTATTTCTTTTTAGAAGAGATTTGTACTAAAATAAATACAAATAAAACATCTCAGCTTGCCAGTTCTACAGCATAAAGAAGAGAGTTAGAGTTTGATGTTGAAAAGCCCAGTAACCTGAATCTGTTCGTACATGATGGACCAGGGCCATATGTTTTAGAGCCATCAAAAATGAGAAATATCATCCATTAGAGAGAAATGAATGTGTGACATGAGAAAGACCAGAGAGATCTAGAACCAGTACGTTGGTGCTTTAGCACAGGAAAGTTGGCTCTTTTGTCTCAGGAAAGCTGTTAATATGTATCGTGAAAGCTGGAGTTTTTGGAAGAATAGAATAGAATAGAATAGAATACTTTATTGTCTGTCCCAATGGTGACAGAAATTCTTCTTGGACAGGGCTCACAACCACATTCATACATTCCCATAAGGACACGTTACAATATAAAAAGAATAAATACGTTAAAAACAGTAAATAAGTTAAAACAGACATGACAGTGCCTGTTAAAAGTGCAACAATCTATTTAATATTGTTCAGAATGGTTGTGGCAGATGGGATGAATGACTTTTTGTAAATGTTTTTCCGGGCCAGTGGAATTCTATACCTTCTGCCTGATGGCAGTAGTTGAAATGAGTGGTGAAGGGGATGAGAGGGGTCTTCTGTGATCAGAGTGGCCTTCCTGATCACAGAGCGGTTGTAAAGATCAGACAGGGGTGTGTGTTGTGATCTGCATATTTTGCTGGCCTGGTTTATTATTCGTGAGAGTCTGGTTTTGTGTTTGATGGTGAGCAAGTTGTACCAGGATGAGATGTTGAATGTAAAAATGGATTCAATGAGTGAACGGTAAACCAGAATTAAAATGTCTTTGCTGATGTTGAATGTCCTTAGATTCCTCAGCAGGTGGAGACGCTGTTGTGCCTTCTTGTAAATACCGTCCGTATGTTGTGTGAAGGACAGACAGGTGTCGATCTCAGTCCCCAGGTATCTGAAGGACTGGACCTGCTCTACCAGCTGCCCCTGGATGCTGAGTGGCTGGAAAAGAGATGGCGTTATTGCTGCCTTGCTTCTGCCTCTACAGCACAGCTCCTTTGTTTTGGCAATGTTCAGCTGGAGTGAGTTCTCAGTGAATGTTTGGACCAGGTCGCTGACGGCCTGCTGGTACTGAGTCAGGGCATCAGAACCAGTCATGTGGGCAACCAGTGCCATGTCGTCTGCATATTTAAAAAGTGACATTCCTTCTCTGCTACAAGAGATGGTGTTGGTATATGCAGAGAAGAGAATGGGAGATAAAACACAACCTTGAGGAAGCCCTGTGTTTAAAACCAGTTTGCTCGATTTAAAACCATTCACAAGCACTTCTTGTGGTCTGTCCTGTAAAAAGTTAAAAATCCATAAAAGCAGTGTTGGGTGCACCTGAAGATCTGACAGGCGGTGCAGCAGGGTGCTGGTGTTTACAGTGTTTGAAATGAACCTAGTGACATAATTCTTTCAATTGCAATAGAATCACCTAACTTTATCTCTACAATGACAATGTGCGTATCGCCTACAGTGTGCACAGCTCTGAATGAATCTCAAAACCAGAGCTGGGTAGTAACGAGTTACATTTACTCCGTTACATTTACTTGAGTAAGTTTTGGGAAATGTTGTACTTTTAGGAGTAGTTTTGAATCACTATACTTTTTACTTTTACTTGAGTAGATTTGTGAAGAAGAAACTGTTCCTCTTACTCCGCTACATTAGGCTACGTTGAGCTGTTACTTTTCTTTTATCCCTTTTATCCCCGTACGCGTCAATCTCATGACATCACTGGGTGATTCTTTGGGAAAAATGTTTGTTTTTGCATGTTTTGTCACATTTACACAGACTCAAACACACACAGAGTTTCTATGAGTTCATGGGCTTGTTCTAGTTCTGCCTGGTTAAAAAAGAAAAGTACAAAGGCTTGACATTTTGTGCGACTTGTGCTTAATTTATTTTTTTATTCTGTTATTATTTTATTTATTGTATTATTTATTAAAGTACTAGAATTTACTTTAAGATTATTCTAATTTAAGCTATTTTTTATGTTTTATTAATTTTAATTTATTTTATTGATTTAATTTGCCTGAAGATGATTATTTTGTACTTTTGTCTGTTTGAATGGTTGTGTTAAAAAAATAAATCAGACGTTACTCAACAGTTACTCAGTACTTGAGTAGTTTTTTCACCAAGTACTTTTTTACTTTTACTCAAGTAATTATTTGGATGACTACTTTTGACTTCTACTTGAGTCATATTATTCTGAAGTAACAGTACTTTTACTTGAGTACAATTTTTGGCTACTCTACCACCTCTGCTCAAAACCAATGCCCATCTTGGGTAAAATGCAGGGAGGGACTTTGTTTGAGTCTTTTGTGAATCTTTTTTTTTTCCTTTCCACTGTTTTGCTTAAGGTTTTTCTCCCACCAGGGGAGTCTTTACCTGCCAGTGTTTATGTTTATGTAATAATTGCTCGGGGGTCATGTTCTGGGTCTCTGGAAAGATCCTAGAGACAACTGTTGTAATAGATGCTATTTAAACACAACTGTATCACCTGGCTGTAAGTGCTGCGTATTCCTCCGTATCTGTCTCCGAGGTAGATGTACACAGACCCCCGGTTGTCGTCCTCCATGGGGGCTCCAACAGCAACGTCTCCAAGCCCATCTCCATTCAGATCAGCCAGACTGGAGATGGTGGTGCCAAACCTGCCCATGGACGGTGCCGTCACACTCAGCCCTCTCTCCAGTTGCAGCTATACGAAACAAGGACGTTATGCAGTGACAACACACCTGCATAAGTGACCTGAAATGTAAGAGTTTAGGGTGGCCTACGCTATCAGTCAGCGTGTAGATGTAGACTCGGCCTTCTCTCTTCTCCTGAGGCTGGAAGAACAGCGGCGCTCCGACCAGCAGGAAGTCGGTGCTGCCATCGGAGTCCACGTCCACCGAACACAGCTCTGCACCAAAATACGAGCCGATCTGGAACGTGTAAATGGGGAATCACATGATGCTATACGGTTCCTCTAGAGAGAAAGCTCAAAGGCAGTCCTGTGGTTTCTAACCACTGAAACAAACACAGCAAGTGCTTTTCTAATGCACTTGCTGTGTCCGAGGCAGTGATAAAGCGTTGGAAATAGTTTGCAAATTAAAATTTGATGCAGAATTTCTGACTCTATAACGGTAGCGTAATACTTTCTGTGGCAGACTATGTTAGTCACAGATTTTCATCTCAAATATATTTAAGGAATTTACAATAAAAGGACAAATATTGTCAAAATGGCTACAAACCTGGCCATCGTTGATCCTTTGGATCACAGTCCAGTTCTTGGCATTGCGACTGAAAAGTACAACCTGCCCTTTGTGCTCAAATCGTGGCGCGCCGGAGAAATACAGAGATACACCATTCCTCTCTCCAACAGATATGGAGAAACCTACAGCAGTTAGTGGTATAAATTAATCTACTGGACTCCCACTTCACACATACAAAAAAAAAGACATTTGTCATCGTAATTTGAAACTGACAAAGATTATGTCCTGTGTTAGATAAGAGTTCATTTCATGAAGGAAAGTGGATTTTGGATGATCTTACCCATGTACGAGTCCTCATGCATTTCTGGATCTGAAATTTGTTCTTCTTTCTGACCCCGTTGCTCCTGGAGAGCCCCACCCCAGCTGTTGGATCCCACCGAACCCAGAACCAAGGTGTCCTGTCAACCGGAGAGTCAGGTAGTGAGCACCAGTAACAAACCGTCAAACTACTTCCTGTAGTGAGTCAACAATCGTAGCAGGATGTCCCTCAATGAATATCAGGGGATGCAAATCAACAGAAGTTAAAAGTACATTGGACACACCGGGTTCTTACTGCCTTATGTATCGCAAAGAAAACCATTCTAGTAAATTGGAAACAAAAATCCAGTTTATGTATTAACCATTTTAGGAATCTTTTATCAGATCATATTAGTAGTGAGATAATGTCTGCCTCCACTGAACAACACTCGGCTGAATTGCACTCTCTGTGGTCCCCGATTATTGGCCTCGTTACCTAGTGGGGGCGGGGGGGGGGTGATCTCGTAGCCCTTGGGGTTGGGGGTCGGCTTGGGGGGTCTGGGGCGCGGGCCTCTGGTGGCCCCTGGGGGGCGGTGGGTGGGGCCGCGGGGTCCTGTCCCTGGCCGGTGGGGGCCTTGGGGGCCTGTGGGGGGGGGTGCCTCATGGCGGTGGGGGGGGTGGCTGGGGAGGGCTCGGGCGGGGGGCGGTGGCTTGGGCGTCTCCGGGCCTCCTGGGGGGGGCTGGGCCGTGGACGTGGGGGTCCCACCCGGAGGGCCCGGTCCTGCCTGGGTGGGGGGTGGCTGTCTGCGCTGGGGGGGCATTGCTGCCTTGGTCCTCCGTCGCTGGGCGGGGGCCAAGTGCCCCTGCGGATGTGGGGACTCCGTGACCCTTGGGGTGTCCGCCGGGGTGGCCTCGGGGGGGGGGGTGGGGCCGGGTCCGGAGATCGGGCCTCCCCTGACCGGGGGGTGCACGGGCGGGCGCGGCGGCGGGGTGGCGCCATTCCCAGGTATCTATGTCTTATGTTGTCAGTATGAATGGGAGGATGTTGGACCGTTTCCCCCTCCGTCTGGGGGCTCCGGCGGCTCCGGGGGCGCCCGTGGAGGTACGGCGGGGCCCTGGCCCGGCTCGGGGGGCCGGCCCCCGTCTACTGGATGGCCGGTGGGGGGACGCGGGTGTCTTATCAGGGCCAGCTTTGCTGGTCCTGCCTCCTGGCTTCGGCCTCCGCTCCCCCTCTTGCCCCCCCTACACGATTCATACGCACATAGGCAAAAGGCGGGGGGTCCGGGTCGTGGGGGGCACTGTCCCGCATGGCCCGGCACTCCCCGCCTCACGGTTTTAACAGCAAATTAGACACTGCACATTCAACACTTTATAAATACACTTGACAAGGACACGTAGTTCGGGAGGGGGGGGGGTCGGTGTCAATCGATACTTGGCCCTCCCTCCTCCCTGTTTTTATGGCATTAATCACATGCACTCAACACAAGGGGCGGGAGGGGGTCCCACATCACCCGCGTTCCCTCACCGGCCTGGGCCTCGGACGGGTGGGTCGGGTTACCCGGGCCTGGCGGGGCCCGCCGTGCAGCCTGGGGTGCCTTCTGGCGGTGCTGGACCCCCCCGGGGAGGGGGAAACGGTGCGTGATTGTATGTCTGTGTCGGTGAGAATGCGGTATGGAAGGGTCCTGCCATGGAGGATTTGAGCCTCCATTGGCAGGACATCAAAAACTTAATAATTTATCAATATTATATTATACAAAGATGGTTATTATTATTATTATTATTATTATTAGTATTATTATTATTATTATTATGTATAGTATATTATATTATTATTAGTATAGGTATCGGATAGGTGAATGGATGAATGAATGGGATGCCTGGGTCTGGGGCCCTCCGTTGTCGGGCCTGCACGGGTGTCGCCTTGTTGGGGGGTTCCCTCTCTCCGGGCCCGTCTCCGGTCCCCCCCGCTGCCTCTACGGCGGGGCGCCCCTCTGGTCTTGGAGGGCCACTTTCGTGGGGGACGGGTGCGCCTGCCCGCGTCGGCGGCCGGGGCGGCTCTGTCTCTCCGGGCAGGCTGGCCCCCTGCCGGGTGGGGGTCGTTGGCCTGAAGGGTGAGGGCCTCCTGGCCGCGTGTCCGGCCCGGACCGGGTGGCCGGGGATTGCCTGGGTCGCGGTCCGCCGCCGCGGGATCCCTGGCTGCTTCTTTCCGCGCCGTGGGGGCCCCGCCCGCGGGCCCCCTCGGCCGCCGCCGGGCGGGGGGGGGGCCTCGCAGGCGGTGGGTTGCCTCCCTCCTGCTTCTCCCCTCTGTGGGGTTTGCCGGTGGCCTGGGTTCCGGGCTCTTCCTTGTCGGCCTCTGGTCTCGCGGGTGGCGGGGTCGCTCCCCCCCCTCCCCCACTATAGATACACTTCAGGTGGAGCTTTGTTTGGTTTATTTCACACACACACACACACACACACACACACACATACACACATATAGTCATTTAGTCACATGCACACACACACACACACACACACACACACACACACACACACACACACACACACACACACACGCATGATCATATACATACACACACACACACATAGACATACACACTGGCTTGTTCACCTGCATGCTGGCTCTCTAGTTTTTGGGTTTAGGTAGCGGTAGCGATAGCTTAGCTCAGACTGCGATCAGATCTCAAGATTTAGGTCGATTGCTGTTCGTGTTTTGGTTGGCTCCGTGCCGGTTTCGTGCTTTGTTTGTGGTTTTTTTGTTGCAGATTTCCAGTGCTTGACGTGTGTCTCCGTGTGTTCCTGCTTCCTGGATTGGCAGCGGATGTCGTCACCCCCCCCCCCCCACCCCCTCCCCCCCCAAAAAAAAAAAAAAAAAAAAAAAAAAAAAAAAAAAAAAAAAAAACACTGGGTTTGTATGTGTATGTTTATGTATGTGTACGCATATGTGTGCGTATATATATGTATATATTACATATAGTAATAATGCACATATATACACTTTTGGTTTCTACCGTCATGGTATAATTCAATAATATGTGTGCAGACAAGGTAAAAAGAAAAAAAAAAAAAAAAAAAAAAAAAAAAAAAAAAAAAAAAAAAAAAAAAAAAAAAAAAAGAAGTTAAAAGTACATTTATTAGGATATACAATTTCGCCTTTCATTTCTTGCCTTTAGTTTCCTTGGTAAAAAGAGTCCAGATCCCATTAAGATCAGGGTATTTGGGGATGGTTGTCAGCGTGTCTTGTCATACCGTGACAATACCGACAAAAGTCATACCGACAAAAGATTTAAAATGATCTGTGTGTTTTTGCTTGAGTGAGTATGGTCAAATGTATGCAGCGTTGCCAAATCTGACTTTATACAGACTTCTTATGAGCACTTTCTGTTGGAGAAGTGTTGACCGAAGTGTTTTACAATTAACTGAAATCTAAAATTTCTAAATGTAATTAAAAGTGAGTCTACTTGAGTAGATCTATTTATAATTACCTTCAGCTTCATGTTCGACCTGTCTGAGTGTTTAACAATCTCTCACCTTGTTGTAGGCAGCACTGAATCCACTCTGGGACATTTCATTGGTTAAGTTTCCTGCGCGAGTCAAGGTGGAGCCTAAATCAGAGACATGAATAACGCAGTGTTACTGCTGCAGGGACACACTAGGGAAGGTGCTTTAGTTTAGTATCATTAATAATCAAAAGTGGGAGGGAGGGAAACATGATAATAATAATCACCTTCAACATTAAATATCCTTTTCTGAAAATTGTCCAGTATTCCTTTGAGTCCGTCGTACTCTTCAATTTTGAACACGTTTTTGTCCTTTGGCTCTGAAGCAATGACTTTAAACTTTTCCATGTTTTTGACTTTGACCTGAAACCAGATGAATGAATAAAATTATTCGAGTTAGCTGTCATTATTGGACTCAAACCTGGAATAAGTTGTTTTCTTTTCCTGAGATGATTCTTCAAAAACAGTGTTACAGTTCCCCGTGAGAGCTCTTCCTTGAAATATTTACACACTTCCAGGAAGAAGAAGAATTGGTCAGCTTCACAGGCCACTGTCTACCTTTCTGTACACCTGTTTTACATTTCAAATTTCAAAAGAGGGTTTTTTTTGGATGCTTAGTGAATTCCAACTTTTCCCACGGCTACACAGCAAGAGCCTAGTCAATGAGAAGTTAAACGCCCAGTCAAAAGCGAAAGCAGGTCATTCTGAATACACATCAGAGGACAATACAGCAAAAACTCATCAACGCCATCTTTAACCGTGAAATCCATCTTTCTGCCCGCGCCTCTGTCAAACAGAATGCCCCCAGATACGGAGGTTGGCAGATCGTCTAGGGCAGGGGTCGGCAACCCGCGTCTCTAGAGCCGCATGCGGCTCTTTAGCGCCGCCCTGGTGGCTCCTTGGAGCTTTTTCAAAAAAGTTTGACCTTTTTTTTCCTTTTTTTCTTCTTTTCTTTTTTTTCCCTTTTTTTCTCTTTTTTTCTTCTTTTTTTCCTTTTTTTCTTCCTTTTTCCTTTCCTTTTTAATCTCAACATTTCGACTTTTTTCACGAAATTCTGACTATTTCCTCGACATTTCGACTTTGTTCTCAACATTTCGACTTTTTTCTCGACATTTCGACTTTTGTCTCAAGATTGTACTTCAACATTAATCTTGACATTTCGACTTTTTTCTCAAAATTTCAACTTTTTTCTCAAAATTTCAACTTTTTTCTCAACATTTCAACTTTTTTCTCAACATTTTGACTTTTTTCTCGACATTTCGACTTTTTTCTCGAGATTGTACTTCAACATTAATCTCGAAATTTTGACTTTTTTCTCGAAATTTTTACTTTTTTCTCGACATTTCGACTTTTTTTCCGAGATTGTACTTCAACATTAAACTCGACATTTCGACTTTTCTCTCGAAGTGCATAATGAAAAAAAAATCTTCCCCCAGTTATAACTAATATAGCTACATGCAGTATGTGTTGCCTTCATTCTAAGGCTTATACAAGACTTTTTGCGGCTCCAGACATATTTGTTTTTTGTGTTTTTGGTCCAATATGGTTCTTTCAACATTTTGGGTTGCCGACCCCTGGTCTAGGGAAAGCATATAGGCTATAGCATAATCCCAGGCCACGACGACAGCGGTGACTAGACGCGTCGACAGGAAGCCCCGGGCACATGTTGCGTTGTACAACAACGCTGCTGTGTAAATCCGGAATTAGGATCTTGCTTCTGATTTTGTTGGGATTCCTGGTTTTGTTAATCAAGTTCCTGTTCGGTTTTGAAGGTTTTTCTTGGTTTCTTAAATTTGACTTCCTTTATTCTCATAATTCCTGATTGTTTGCACCTGTGTCCCGTCAACCCCTGTCAGTATATTGGCCTTTTCTCAATATGGAAACTTGTCTGTACTTGTGAAACTTGTTGACTCGACAGTGAAATCAAAAATTGCCGCCGCGTCTAGTGGACTCTGTGTTCGTACAAATGAGTGGTTGCTTCGTGAAGATTATGGATGAGGAAGTGATAACAGCCAGTGATTGGCTGAGCCGATTGCCAATCAATAGTATTAGAAATAAATGTATTGGTTGATATAAACCCTCCTAGTGTGGTACAAAAAAATTCACCCACCTCAGAGTTGACATAGGTGTGAAATCAAACGATTGAGACCAAAAGGTTTTTTTGAATCAGGCTATAAATCTGTTTATTTCTGCTCTAAAGTTGGACATTTTAAGCTGGAAGTTAACGGAGATTAACTCGTTTTTGGATCTGGCTTCTATCGGTCAGTCGAGGAACTGCAACAAAACGTAGTAGCATGAGATGGTTGGTGCTTGGTGGAGGCTTGTGCAGCCTTGAGATGCCACAGTATCCCAGAATGCATTTCACGCCAACAACTGAAGGTAATACAAGAAGAGAGGAGTAAATCTAAAGTCATAACTTGTTTTTTGTTTTACAAATTGTAGTTTTAAGATGTTTTCGTGAGACAATTAAAATTTTTAGTTATCATTTAGCTCATTTTAAAAATTAATCTGACGTTTTCTATGTTTATTTCTTTTCAATTCCATCGAACTTCATTTATAACATGGCTGACGAACAAATGTGTAACATTTTATTAAAAATACTTGGATAAAGTAATGGTTATAAAAACTTAATTGAGAGGAATACAGTCCATTCTCAGTGGTATAATGTTCCCAGTGTTTATTTTTCCAATGCATTAAAGTTTGATGTTTTTCAATACTGTTTGCCTGTTCGCTGAGCTGTGATGTCATCAAGTACACTGCTGCTCCAATTGCAAAAAGAAAGACATGTGACCTTGCGTCCTCCAAAGTACAGTATATTCTCCTGAGTCGTACTTACTAAGTACAAACTACCCAAGTCCACAACTCCAGACTTGGCTACTTAGAATTGGCTGTTTAACGTCCCGTCTATCACCACTTACTTCCTACTGAGCTTTCTTTTATAGCTTATTTTGTTTTCGAGAGGAGGGTTTTTCAGACTTATTTTGAATTCCTGTCCATGCAGTGTTTTTGTGTGTGTGACATCATCTAAAAATCCCTTACCCTTCCTTTAAAGACAATGTATTTCAAATATTCTCACTTATTTTCATGGCCATTGTCAGTTACAACCCACATCAGTGTTGCAGACATGAAAGCAGCATCTTTTGAAAAAGTAGAACAAAGCAGTATGTAACACATTATATCTTACCCCAATGACAAACCGAATGATTTTTTTACTCTCATATTGTTTAATTATCTGAGAACGGTCCCGGTCACTTGGATCTCCATCTGTGATGAGGACCAGAACTTTAGTTGCATCCGGAGATGCCCCTGCAGCTGCATTCATGAAAAGCTTGTTCCTAAAACAAATACAAATGCACAGTTAGTAAGGTCCAAAAACAATCCTTCATCTTTACAAATGAGTACATTCGTTTTTATTTACTTAACAAATGTTTGTATTATTTACTAAGTCAGTTTGTTTGCAGATGAACTTACAACACGAATGTGAGAGCAGAGTGTGTGTTGGTGAGTTCCTCCATATGTGGTTCTTTATTAAGTAGCAGGAGAGCATGACCGGCCTTATATTCATTGAAATCAAAAACTTTTCTGTGACTTGAGGAGAACTGAACAGCTGCAAACTGAAAAAATAAATGACAAAGAAACCACAAAAGAAAATACATGCAGACGTTAATTAACGTTAATTGGTATACAGGACTGTCTCAGAAAATTAGAATATTGTGATAAAGTTCTTTATTTTCTGTAATGCAATTTAAAAAAAAATGCCATACATTCTGGATTCATTACAAATCAACTGAAATATTAAGATTAAGATTCCCAGAATATTCTAATTTTTTGAGATAGGATATTTGAGTTTTCTTAAGCTGTAAGCCATAATCAGCAATATTAAAATAATAAAAGGCTTGCAATATTTCAGTTGATTTGTAATGAATCCAGAATGCATAACATTTTTGTTTTTGTAATTGCATTAGAGAAAATCACAATATTCTAATTTTCTGAGACAGTCCTGTGTATGGTGGATGATTTAACAAACAGCTGCTACAATTGAATCAGTCTTGCATTAGTCCAGTAACCTTGATTGATGTGTTTTTAAGGCTGCTCATTATGTTCTTGATGAATTCTTTATTTTGATGGAACTCGCTTCCAGTCATGCTCCCTGATCCGTCAAACAGAAAGACCAGGTCCACAGTCTTTTTAGTGCAATCTGAAACAAAGAAAGAGTAAGAAATCCTCGAGAAAAGTTCATAGCATTCATCTGTCCATCATCCGTCCGTCCGTCCGTCCGTCCATCCATCCATCCATCCATCCATCCATCCATCCATCCATCCATCCATCCATCCATCCATCCATCCATCCATCCATCCATAGTGAGGAAGATGTATGTGGATAATGACAGCATTTTTCATGATTTTTGCCTTTTTACACCATTTTAACTTTGGAGTCTATCCCTGCAAAGGGTGTGTGTGTGTGTGTGTGTGTGTGTGTGTGTGTGTGTGTGTGTGTGTGTGTGTGTGTGTGTGTGTGTGTGTGTGTGTGTGTGTGTGTGTGTGTGTGTGTGTGTGTGTGTGTGTGTGTGTGTGTGTGTGTGTGTGTGTGTGTTGGGCACTACAGTGTGTAAAGTTTTTCAGTCTGATTAAAGAAATAAAAACTTGTATTAGAATGATGGGGACATGTTGAGAAATAAAGGAACAGCTCAGGATTCACATTTCCATGTTACCTGCTTTCTCGTTTGTTTGCTTTACCTTGGAAAAGAGGCTTGAAAAAGGAGAGTTGCTCCAGTTCATCTGAAACGTTATAGCAGAAACTGTTCAGGTAGGTGTTCTTATGACACTCGTGGGCGACACTTGGACTGCAAACCTAAGAGCAAGACAAATAAGAAAGCACACGTTACACTCAGCATGTTGGTTTGGGTTCCTCATCAGTAGCACAGAGGGGGTTTGGGATTCTTACGGTGAACCGTGTGTCTGAAGGAGCTGCAGCTATGGACAAGCCAAAGTACTTGACGACTGTTGCGTTTGTTTTTAGAGGATCTGCAAAAGTGGAATTGGACTTCTGTTATAAACTAATATTCACACGTTTCCTTAGTCTTTTTCATTTTTTCTTAAGGAATTAAGTTGGTCACAAAAGTTAATATCACCTGGCCTGAAGCACTTTGGATCGCTGTTTTCATATTTGCATATTCCCCCTGATCCGTTGAGCTGCAGAGGTGAGGTGACGATGACCCTGTGGACCACAGTGATATGGGAGATTAGTCAAACACATGACACTTAGCTTTCACCAACAGGATGTTTGTCACAGGACTTGATATCGTTAACCCACAATATATTCCCGTTTCGTTCAGGAACCTCTTCTAAAAGATCACCTTTTATCTGCTTTTATCAGTAACAGTTTACTGCAGCAACTACCGAGTTGCATCATCTAACTCACCCTTTCTTTTTGGCAGATGAGAACTGAAGCACTTTGTATCCAAAAAAGTCCTCCTGTTTACCGTCATAGATTTCAGGATTGGTGAAGTCGATGTTGAAGGCCACAGAAACTGCCAGGACTGCCGCTGAAAACAAACAACACGGCACTGCATATATTTCATTTCATTTCATTTTTTATTTATTCAGATCATGGAAATATGCCAACAGAAAAGACAAAGACCAAACAAGTAAAATAACAACAACACAATCATCAACTAAAGCATATTCCATAAATAAGAAAGTAGCAGGAAGGAGAAAATCGTATTCTACCTGCCCCTTCCTCAAAACTAAATTGAACAATAATAACAGATGGTCTGCACAATTACTCAGTTAACATCACAAAGAAAGGAAAACAAAAAAATCTAAGATAGATTGTCTGTCTCCATATGCATATATTATAAATCTTAACTATTTCATCGATACATTAGTATTTTTTTCTCTTTAAATTTCTTTTTAAACTGAAATGTTTATACAGCCCTTTAAATCATAATGTAATGAATTCCATAACTTAATTCCCAAAACAGAAATGCTCATCTGCTTTAAAGTTGTTTGGGCAAATAAATGTTTAAAATTACATTTTCTTCGACTATCCTCATTATTTGAACTGAAAGTAAACATGTATTGTAAGTTTTCTGGTAATGCTTTACATTTAGCTGTACATGATTGTGAGTGTCTGTAACTTAACCAAATCATCGAGTTTCAGTAATCTTGATTCAATAAATAATCTGTTCTCTGTAATGCGTATTGTAAATAACTCTAAGTGCTCTTTTCTGTAGTAAAAATAAAGGATTCATATTAGTTGGATATGTGTTGCCCCAGACTGCAACACAATAAGTTAAATAAGGCAAATTAACAATATTACTGTATAATTGAACACAAACTTAGCCTCATTCAAAACAAAAATATTTTTGCACACTTTTGATTTTACATGAGCTATATGAGCGTTCCATGTCAATTTCTCATCTATAATAACACCTAAAAACCTAAATTGTGATACTCTATCAATGAAAACGATTAATTATTAACAATGGAATGGATGGATGATTACAAGAAATGACTGGGACTTAAAGTTGTACATTATTGGAGTGCAAACTTCTGTTTTAATATTTAGAAAGATATACGTATCCAAAAAGTTAACAACATAATGCACCTCCTGATAGCCGACACTGGCAGCCTTGCCAACTCACAGTACAATGAACATAAATGAGTCAACAACCCTACATAACAAAAAGTTACGACAATATAGAAAATGGATGGATGGATGAAGACTGGGAGGGATTTGAATATTTCTCATTCTACAGTACATATCTTTGAGATATCCTGAGGAATTTCAGTGTGTAAAGAGCAAGAGTTTGAGCGTAAACAGAGCCTTGCTTGCCCCAAAGTATTAAGATGTTTGGCACTTTATAAGTTAGTGGATTATGTTTAGACTAAGATGAACGCTTAGGAGCACCAGTCTCTCAGATGGCAACAAGTGGCATCAATCACCAAGAGATAAATGCACAAGCAGCTGCTTCTTCGGAGCACCACTGTCATTCTAGTGCAGTATACACTAATGCCACTTCAATTTTACTATGAAAAAAAAAGTATCATGTTTATGTTGATGCCAGAAAAAGGACAAAAGACAACTGTAATAGAATTTAGGAAGAAAAGATCCTAAATCCCTCATGTTTCTGGAGGAAACAGGCCCCAGAAGCCCAACTCTGTGATGGTATGATCTAAGTTTTATCTCTGTGGTGGCATCATTACAGAAACAGTTCTAGAGCAACATACGTTGCTTTCAAAGCCACATCTTTTCCAGGAAGTTCAATGCACTTTTTTTTAACAAAGAAATGCAAAACCACATTCTGCAAACTTGACAATGGTACGACTGAGGAAGACGAGGGTAAGGGTACTGGCTAAGGCTTTACTGACTAAAAGAACAACACAATGCAAGTATATGAAAAGAGCAGCACTCTTCTACACCTTAAGATTCGTAAACATTAAGAATGGGACAAAACAAGTGGAAATCTTCATTGCCTGGTTTCCTTCATGCTGGAAGGCCTTTCATGGGTTCTCACAACCTTTTCTGTGTTGTGAGACAAAAGTAACCTCACAAAGCAATGGCAGCGTTCCACATACTTATAACAATCCCTGAATCAATCATATCAACAAATAAAGTTGACGTGAAAAAAAAGAGATATCTTGGGGTTATACAGCCTGCAAAAGAATGAAAGGCAAACTACATGGAATAATTGCTGTTTCTTTTTCTTTTAATATAAATGTACATTTTCACACCATCCTATTTCTGATTTGGGTAGTAGCGCTCAGAGCTTTAAGAACAAAGGGGATATTTAAAACAACCATTTGGAGAAGTGCAGCTAGCTATTACCAAAAGTCAGAAAGAAGAAACAAAGAAACAAAAGTGACCCAGACATCTACCCAGTGTGCTGTCTAGATGTCAAAGCTTTAAGCTGGGCATACACTGTGCGATATTTTAAATCGTTTGATTCAGCCCCATCTCACACTGACTGCACGAATAGATCGCGGAGTTCAAAAGTTCACAGCCCACGATTTATGGTCTCACACTGTACGACCCGATGCTCGGATGCGACCCGTCTGCTCACACTATACGATCATAATCCTCCCGTCGGACCCGTGTACTGGAACTCGAGGCCGGTTCTGGGGCAGGTGTGGGTTGTGTCCACCCAAACGTGCGTCCTGCCCACCCGATCAAAGGTTATGGGGATCCTTTATTTTTTTATAATTTAATTTTTTTATATATATATTAAAAAAATCCCAAAATATCTGTACCGTTTCTGATTGGGCGGGCACTGCGCATCATTTTTATACAAAACAAAGAACGCATACAGCAAAAGTTGTGTCTCGGCGGAGGAACCCGACGTCCCAGCAAAATGAGAAGAGAAAAAAGAGTTGTTCCGAACAGCAGACAGCGCACACACTAAAGGCTGATTTATGGTTCCGCGTTACACCAACGCAGAGCCTACGGTGTAGGGTACGCGGCGACCCGCACCGTACGTGGAAATGCAGTCTTTTTTTTGCTATTAAAACATGATTTGTAATGAGAATTTGCAACACTTAAACTACAAATAATAGTTTTTTGACGTGACATCAGAGATTGCGCATGCTCTCTGCGAAAGGATGAGGCAAATCGGGTCGCAGCTGCTTCAACTGTGCGATTCCTTCACGAGGAGCGACCAGGATTTCAAACATGCTTGATTTTCTTGCGACCTCACGATTTGTGATCGGGAGCTCATCGTGAGGTGTTAATCTCTCGTCGTTACCCCACGTACACTGCACGAGGCACGAGCAACGATTGGGTCAAAATCGGGCCCGATCAAAAAAAAGTCGCACAACTGGAAAATTGGCTCATGACGAGCCGATAATCACACAGTGTATGCCCGGCTTTAGTGGAACAGTGTTTTTGTCTGCATGAGACCAAAATGACCAACTTTCCATATAAATATGCAAGCAGCAGCCAGAGTGTGTGGAGTCCATCCATCCATCCATCCTTCCATCCATCCATCCATCCATCCATCCATCCATCCATCCATCCATCCATCCATCCATCCATCCATCCATCCATCCATCCATCCATCCATCCATCCATCCATCCATCCATCCATCCATCCATCCATCCATCCATCCATCCATCCATCCATCCATCCATCCATCCATCCATCCATCCCTGGACAAGTCACCAGTCCATTGCAGGTACATTTTGATTTATGATTTCTCACAGCCCAAACAAATTAAACACTAATTTCAAGATCAGTACAGAAAAGTAACAGCTCCCACAGAATCACACATTAGACTACCAGAATTTTCCCCTCTGACAGTTTTGGGTTTTTTTTTGTCAGCTGTCAGTTGTCAGCGATGTCTTTTGGTGAGTTGTCACACCTCACAAGCAGTTGCAAAAACCCTCCTCGCTTCTGTTGCAGATATGCAGCACCATCTTTTGAACTCATCCTTGTGGGTACCACAATGACGGATGGCTGTGCAGCTTAGTCAAAATGTGAATAAAGTTGCCCAAAGTTTCGTTCAGGAAGCTACAAGTAATACTGCAGATATTGTTCTGGGCAGAAAAATGTGATGCAAGTGCATGCATATTACCAAACTACATAGTCCTTGGTTTTGTTTTATTACGCAGACACCACATTGGGTTTGATTATGTAAAAGGAGGCGCAAGTTAAACCAAAAAGGTTGAGCCAAACATGCAAAGATCAGTAACCGGGAAACTCACAGGAAACGCCACCTTGCAAAAGAAGCAGCTGCTCCATTTAAGGGCATGCGAGCACCGATACCAGCGGGATACTCTGTGTGCATTATAGACGAATGAACAAAGTAAACCTGTATAAGACGCTTTCTTTTTGTCTGTTTACAAGTTGAGCAGCTTCTCCATCCCAAATCAGTGGTACGTATAGAACAAGAGCGCTCTGGTGCAGTCGGGTCACTCCCCTCCCAGCCTACAGCTTCTAAAATGTTCTCACACTCTAGAAAAAGAGAAATGACGTAGCAGTAATTAACCAACATTTTAGCGCTGAAAGTGAAAGACAAGTTCATGTGAATTCTTGACAGTCCATCAGATGAGTGGCCTATTACACCGTTAAATGTTGTTTAGTCAGTGGGGAGTTGTTCAACAGGTATGAATGCAACCCTTAAAAAGTCTGTTTTCATAACCACACATTCTGCAACGCAGCTACCGCACTTGCTGCTCGTCTCACGTGTCTATTTTACTTCTGTAGCCCCAACTCTTGCACATCAGGTTAGAACTCATGATTACGTTTATTTATCCTCAAATTCAAAGTTTTGATTCATCGGAGTATGACATTTATAAAGATTCTCCCGAGCTATAGGTGAACCTTTCAAAAGGTTTGTTGTATCCAAGTGTCTCAGTCAACAAATCATTTAAATAAGACGCAGTAATTCTAGATATTCTAAACGTGTGAACAAGCCTTTAGGACTTCAAATAAGACTTCAAAATTAGTTTTCAGTTGATTGAATTAATTATCATGAGTTTTTATTCAAACTATTATCACGTTATTATTTATCATCATTTATTATTGGAAAAAGAAACAGTAAAGAAGTCCGTCAAAAGTACTGAGGTCAGAACAGAACCCACACACACACACACACACACACACACACACACACACACACACACACACAGCGTGATGGTTTACATATAACACTGTAAATGGGTTATACTATCTTATCCGTGTAGCCGTTACAAATGCAGGTCATAAGTTACCTACAATTACCGTAAGGTTGCACTCTTGTTTCTGGCCAAAAATATTGAAGGGAGTATATGAATAATCATACCAGTATTTTCTCTGTCGGCCTGAATTATTTTTTGTAGTCTGAAATATTTAGTTACTGTAAATCTGCATTTCAACTCACAGTGAGATCTGCAACATTTTCAGGTTAAGCCTGATAAATGCAGCCTGCTTCAAAGGTCAGCAGATAATTAATTTAAATGATTGTGATTTTAGTGTTGACCTAAACGAACATGAATAAATGTGACCAAGCTGAATATGAATCTTCCAGGAGAGCAGCCCAGGTTACGATCTGAACACCGTCTGAACCCTCATTTCCTGATCTCTAAAACGAGGCACTGGGGCTTTTAAAAAAAACTTTCAAATTAAGACAGAAAATGCAACGGTTGACATTCAGCAAAAACACAGGTGGAAAGTTAAAATGTAAGAAATGAACAGCTTTCACCACATCCATAAATCACTGCGGAGCATCCTGCATATTAGCACCCTCTCTTAAATGGCCTGGGTTTAAAAAATAAAAGAAATCTTACCAGCAGCCACCATGCAGGTAAACAAGGAGATGTGAGGTGGCCCGTACATCTTTCACATGAAGTCAAAGACTGCATCTGGATCTTGGTGACATGTGTCTGTGTGCAACACTTCCTGTGCTCTTACTTAAGTATGAGGGTGTTTCCGTAGCAGAGGGCTGTAACACTTCTGCTCTCACATCGTGTTTGGTAAACTCACTCTTCCCCTTTTACTGATAAATTACCAGCTTTTATTAAAGAGAAAGAACTATGGAGGGGCCATAGGTATATAAATAAATTGAATAAATAAATAAAAGCCCCGCTCATTCCCAAATGTAATTCTTATTGAATCATTATTGTTGCCACTGGAGGAATATAGTTGATCTAGCCCAGGGGTCGGCAACCCAAAATGTTGAAAGAGCCATATTGGACCAAAAACACAAAAAACAAATATGTCTGGAGCCACAAAAAATGAAAAGTCTTGTATAAGCCTTAGAATGAAGGCAACACATGCTGCATGTTTCTATATTAGATTTTTTTTTTACTATGCACTTTGAGAAAAAAGTCAATGTCGAGAAAAAAGTCAAAATTTCGAGACAAAAGTCGAAATGTCAAGATTAATGTTGAAGTACAAACTTGAAAGAAAAGTCGAAATGTCGAGAAAAAAGTTGAAATGTTGAGAAAAAAGTCAAAATTTCGAGAAAAAAGTCAAAATTTCGAGAAAAAAGTCGAAATGGAAAAAAAGGAAAAAAAGGAAGAAAAAAAAGAAAAAAAGGAAAAAAGAAGAAAAAAAGAAAAAAGAGGAAAAAAGAGAAAAAAAGAAAAAAAAGGAAAAAAGAAAAAAGAAAGAAAGGAAAAAAAAGGTCAAACATTTTTGAAAAAGCTCCAGGAGCCACTACTCTCACTCTCTAGAGCCGCATGCGGCTCTAGAGCCGCGGGCTGCCGACCCCTGATCTAGCCATTGACACTTGTGGTTATACACTCCAGTGAATCTGCAGAGAAAGTACTTCACAAAGGAAGAGAAAACTGTGCTTTTCCATGTTTTTTTTAGGGGGGGGGGGGGGGGGGCATCTTCATAATATGTCACGTAACGTGTGTTTAAGCTCTATTTATATAAGCTAAACTGTTAAGTTAACGGCCACCACAAATGTGAACTGTCATGAGAAGCACCTGCTGTGGTGATATCAAACAGCTGGGTGGATGTGGAAATTAAGAACTCGTGAGAAACTATGGTCTCATTTTCATGCATGTGAAACAAGAAAGATCCTCTTTAAATAGAATCTGCAAAACAGTGGAAATATTCCTGTCCTCAGAATAAATGCCCCGTGCTTTGTAGCGGTATTCCTGCTTCTCTGTTACTACTGGGTTGTGAGTGAGCTACGCATCAGCAGCTCACACATATTCAAATGACTACGCTGACTCATGGGCAGAATTTGGGCTTTTTAATCAGACTGAGCGAAGCTGTGTGTATTTCTATACGCGATCAAACCACGTAAAAGGGTTAAAGGAACCCCCTTCCCCCCCATTTCTCTTTCCAAAGACAAAGAATCACTGTAGTGTTAAAGAAATGTCATGTTTTGTTGAAACCATCATTATACGGTGCAGGAGCTCCCTTTAAACCCTCGCCTTCACGACTATGTTTGCAGAAGTAGGTTCAAGAGGGGGGGGTCAACTCCGCTTGACCCTGCTATTATGAGGAACGTGACTCTTTAGAAACTAGTGTTAAAGCTTTGTGCTGCCCACCTCTGACGTACAGCAGTGATGGGAACGCGGGTGGAGATATAGATGGAGAAGCTCGCTCTATAGGCAAGGCAAGTTTATTTCTATAGCACAATTCAACAACAAGGTTATTCAAAGTGATTTACATTAAAACATAAATAAAAACCATGATTTAAAATGTTAACATAAAAGAAAGAAAGAAAAAACAATAGATCAGATAAAATCAGTAGTTGAAATATGATTTACCGTATTGTCCCGATTATAAGACGACCCCCATTATAAGACAACGCCCTCTTTTTCAAGACTCAAGTTTGAAGAAACACTTTTTGAACACCAAATTCAATTTTTATACAGAAAATAATTTCAGTACATCTGAAACAAATGATTATAACAATATATTAATATTCATATTCATATATATGCCTCATTGAAATCATTATCTTGAAGTTTGCATCATAACTTCTCCTCAGCTGCCGGTTTACCTGCCGAACTTCCACCCACTTTTCTCCAGATTGTCGCTACGTTTCTCCACTTTCTGTTATCTCTTCTCTTATTTTCTTCTCTTTTCTTTCTTATACTATTTTTTATTTTTATTCTTCGTGACAGGGGCTCGCTTTGGCCTGGGGAGTTAAGTTCAGCATTCGCTTTAAAGATATCTGGCGCCATCTAGTGTTGTGAATGGGTATGATGTCTAGACCCCGAATGTAAGACGACCCCCACTTTTTCGGTCTTACCGGTATTTCAATGTAAAAAACACTGCCTTATATTCAGGCCAATATGGTAAGTTATGAAACGGCAGATTTGGAGCTTTATTCAGATGGAGCTGAGAACAGGTGAGTCTTCAAACTGGACTTAAAGAGTGTTTCAGCTGATCTGAGGCTTTCTGGGAGTTTGTTCCAGACATGTGGAGCATAGAAGCTGAATGCTCTTCTCCATGTCTGGTTCTGACTCTGAGAACTGATAAAAAACCAGATCCAGACGACCTGAGGGGTCTGAAGGTTCATACTGGATCAGGAGGTCCCTGATGTGTTCTGGTCCTGGACCATCCAGAGCTTTATGGACAAGCAACAGAACTTTAAAGTCTATCCTCTGACGGACAGACAGCCGGTGTAAAGAGCTCAGGGCTGGACTGATGTGGACTGATGTGGTCCACTTTGTTGGTCTCAGTGAGGACTGGAGCAGCAGAGTTCTGGATGAGCTGCACTTGTCTAACTGATGTTTAAGGTGGACTGTAAAGATGCTGTTACAATAATCAAGCTACTAAAGATGAATGCTGGACTAGTGTCTCCAGGTCCTGCTGGGACATCACATCTTTTAACCGTGATATATTTTTCAGGTGATATTAGGCTGACTTTTTTATTGCCTTAAAGGTGACCTATTATGGCATTTAATGTATATTTTAAACAGGCCTTGAATGTCTTAAAAACAATCTAAAGCTTGTTTTTTCTACATAAATCATAAATCCAGCCTGTGGGCCCTGTCTCTAGTTTTACCGCTTCTAACCTCTTTTTCTGCGCCTCATTTTTAGGGAAGGGGGGGGTATGATAATGAGGCTCTGTGCTGATTGGCTCCCTGAATGACGTGTAGCAGGGGAGGAGCATAAACCTCGCTCCGCCAGAGCAGCCCGAGCCTGTAAATTATCACAACACTGAATTTTCACAAATGGAAACTTTATTGTTAAAAAAATAAAATATGAGTTGTATATAAATAACATTTATGCACTATTTAAGCCGGATCTACCCGGCGGATGCTGAACGCTGGCCCCGGAGCCACGCCGGGCGCCCGGGAGCAGCGCTGCTGGAGCAGCGCGCATCACCGCGGCTTTAACGGGGGAATCTGACCAGTTCCGACCGGCCGGGACCGCAGGAACCGGCCTGGACTGGTAGCAGGGACTCCCGGGGACCGACCAGCGGTGATGTCACAGTATCCTGCAAACTGCAATGAATGAATAACATGAACATTCACTGTTAAGGTTCTCCAAACAAAGTGGCAGGCTTTTGTTATCTATGTCCCTTTTCAATTATTTTTTGTTTTACAATATATATCCTTGAATGACCGGAGAATGTTGTGTAATTTTTGGAGCGTAAGCAATTGGACTGTCTAATCAAAGTAATTCCATAGCGAACAAGGGAATATTTGTTACTGAAGTACTGTACCTGTATTTAATTGTTTGTTATTGTAAAAAGGGCTTTGGTAAAAGTAAAATAAGAAAGATGCCAAAACAAGACACTCAATGTGGTTTACAATGTTCTTTTTATGATTTTTCTGTTTTAATTGAAAACTTGTTTACAACCTTTGTTCATATTTCCCCGGAGTAATTACACCATTGCATTTTATACTTTGTTCATTTTGTTTGTATAATTATAATAAAGAAGTGAATTAACTAAAAAAAAGAAGAAAGGTTTAACTATCTCGGTAGATGACGTGGAGGGAAACTTTCTCAATGACATTTCAAATAAGGCATCCTTTGTGATGAATAGCTCCTTCCTCCTTTGAGCGGTGCTGCTGTCAGCTGAACAGGCTCAAGTGAGTCCAGAATACTTCCTGCAGCTGCGACGTGGTGAAACACACAGTACTTCATTCCCAAAGGTCTGTCTTTGTCTTCAGCAATACTCAAAACCCCATTTTTGTGACCTGTGAAATCACACTTTCCACGAAAACTGAGAGGAAATGCTATGAACTTCCTCCTTGTGCCTACATCGCCCTTCAGCATTTTCTGATGAGGCTGGTTTTTCTCAGTAGACAACTGCAAATTGTTATTTTATTACTTGTGTATGTCTACACCCATATTTATAAGACGTGTGTGTCTGTGTGTGTGTCTGTGTGTGTAACTTGGGTGAATTGTGGTGTGCTCGTGTCTGTCTGTGTGTGTGTGGGGAGGGGGGAGGGGAGGCGGGGCATTAATACGTTTTATGTTTGTGTATTGTTTTAATGTAAAGCACTTTGTGCTGCATTCTATGCATGAAGGGTGCTCTATAAATAAAGTTTGATTTGATTTGATGTATGACACCCTAAATGGCCGAGCTCCACAATATTTTCAAGACCTGATAGTGCCGTATGTTCCTAACAGAGCTCTCAGTTCTCCGAGTGCAGGTTTACTCATAGTTCCTAGAGTATCCAGATGTAGATTTGGAGGACGGGCGTTCTGCTATCTGGTCTGAATCAGCTGGTCTGAAACAGAGCTTCATCCTAAATATGCTGCTATAGAGCTACGCTGCAGGGGGGGACTCCACCATGATCCACTGAGCGGTGCCCACCACCCCTCCTTCTCCTTCCTTTCTCAGTTATTAACTAGAACTATATCATAACCATCATTGTTCTCCATTGTTCGTGTATTGGGGCAGCACGGAGGCTTGGTGGTTAGTACTGATGCCTCACAGCAAGAAGGTTCCCGGTTCAACTCCCAGGCTCGAGAGGGTCTTTCTGTGTGGAGTTTGCATGTTCTCCCCGTGCTTGCGTGGGTTTCCTCCGGGTACTCCGGCTTCCTCCCACAGTCCAAAAACATGCAGTTTGTAACATAAATTGATGATTCTAAATTGCCTGTGAGTGAGCCTGTGAATGGTTGTTTGTTTAACTATGTGGCCCTGTAGACTGGTGACCTGTCCAGGTAACCCCTGAAATTAGCTGGGATAGACTCAATGACCCTGCAAAGGATAATGTAGCTTTTATAGTTTGTTGTACAGGCCAGAGCTTCAGGAGCTGCGGGAGGGTCCCCCATTACGAGCCTGGTCCTGCTCAAGGTTTCTTCCCTCTTAAAGGGGAGTTTTTTCTTGCCACTGTTTGGATTAAGGCTTTTCTCCCACTAGGGGAGTTTTTACCTGCCATTGTTTATGTTATGTTATGTAATAATTGCTCTGGGGGTTCATGTTTTGGGTCTCTGGAAAGATCCTAGAGACAACTTCTGTTGTAATAGATGCTATAAATAAAATGTAATGTAATTGAAATGAATTGAATTGAAATCAAACAAAAAGGGACATGGCTGTTTGTCATAGATGTTTTATTTTGTGCTGTTTGCTCAAGGCTTTTGAACCTTGAGAGAAAAGTCTGCAACTGGACATCCTTGCGTTATGCAGCCCAGGGAGATGACGTCTACGTGTGAGGAGAAGTACAGGGCTATGTTATCAGGGCCCACTCCTCCGCTGGCTTCTATCAGGAGGGATGGGAAGTGGCTCTTCAGGCTGCGTGCTGCAGCGTGGAGCTCCTGAAAAACACCACAGTGCTTGTGTCAGCCAGCAGCAGCCAGGAAACCACCCCAGGTTGTTGTTTTGTACCTGAGGTTGAAGGTTGTCCAGCATGACGATGTCGGCCCCCGCTGCTGCAGCCTCCCTGCCCTCCTCCACGGAGCAGCACTCCACCTCCACCTTGCTGCTGAAGCCGCACACGGACCGGGCCGCCGTCACCGCCTGCACAACCAGCACAACCAGCACAACCAGCACATGGCAGGACCCAGAAAAATCTGTTTGCCACATTTACAGGGATTAAACCGCTGCGACTGTTGGACAACTCCCACTCTCTCTGACCTTCAATTACAACACTTCTGCTTTCAGAGGCGTTTTCACTTCAACATGTACTGTATGCATACTATAAGTTTACTGTATGAACATCTGAAGTTGTTTTGAGTCTGCTCTAAACTGTCCTAGTGAAGGCGCCATGAACACACAAACTGCAGAAAAGCCATCTTTTTTCATAAATTAATCAATTAATCTAATCAAATTCAAATGTGTCTTTTTCAAATGCCAGTTTTTCAATCTGGCTGTGAAAAGTTCAACTACCGTATTTTCTGGACTATAAGCCGCTACTTTTTTCATAGGTTTTGAACCGTGCAGCTTATACAAAGGTGCGGCTATTCTGTGGATTTTTCTTCAACCGCTCGGGGGAGTGCTAACCGGAATTAGAATAAAAACTAAGACAAAATAAATGCAAAGAAGAATATGCTACTTCTTCTTTAGCAGATAGAAGTAGGTAGAAGCAGATTTCAAACAGATAAATAGATAAATAAATACTGGTTATTTTCTCTTGGTTCTGTCCCGTTTTAATCAGCAAAGTTGCTGCCGTGTTAAAAGACACTGTTAGGAAAGGATCTATTTAGGTACAAACATGTACATCATTTACAGTTCAAAATCCTTCTTTACATGTAGTAAATATCTAATCTAACAACATAAATATCTGCGGCTTGCATATCTTTTTTTTTTTAAATAGAGCGGATGCGGCTTGTATACAGGTGCGGCTTGTATATCTTTATTTTATCGTTTTTTTTTTAAATAGAGCGGATGCGGCTTATATACAGGTGCGGCTTATAGTCCAGAAAATATGGTATTTTCTTTTTTTCTATAAGGCAGGAACACTTTTTCTCTCACTTTTGTAGTTTTCTCAGCGTCCGTTACGGCTCTTGGGTTGTGAAACATTGTTCTGTAGAAATCTTCCGATATTATCTTAGTTTTCTTACATTTAGTACTTTTGGTAAGCTTTGATAGTACTAGCCTTAGAGTCTTGTTCTGTGTTCTGGTATTCATTTGTATTTTATTTTACAATCACTTTTTGTTCTGCACAGGGTTTTCATTTAATTTGGTTTACTAGCTGTTTTATTATATTTTATTTATTTAGAGCTTGTTTCCTTGTGAATTCAGGGCTGGTTTTGGATTTTTTATGTGTCTCAGTCCCTGATTTCATTGACTACTGCACCTGAATCCCCCTCACACCCCCTGGACTCGGCTGGACTGGGTCAACAGTTGGACTCATCACACCTCCTCTGCAGCCTCCTTAAATGTTCTCACTCGCTGCCTGGCGGCCTGATAAGCAGGAAGTTCCCAGTCATGTGGAGCACACATACCTGTACTCAAGATGATGTACCAGGAACAGGTGATAGCCAACTCTGTCAATAGATCAACTTAT
Source organism: Cololabis saira (assembly GCF_033807715.1). Classification (NCBI taxonomy): domain Eukaryota; kingdom Metazoa; phylum Chordata; class Actinopteri; order Beloniformes; family Belonidae; genus Cololabis; species Cololabis saira. The sequence continues at coordinate 49,035,612 of NC_084587.1, forward strand.
TTAAAGATGCACAAAAGAGAGTTCAATAGGGGTCAGGAGGAAGGCAGAGGGAGATGTAAATGTCATTAGAAACAAACCAAAGGGCTGCTGCTCCACCGACAGTCTGTGGAGGGTGTTCACAAATAAAAAATAAATGTAATCAAATATTGGCCCCACCGGGCAAATGCCTGGTGTACCAGATTACAAGTCCAGCCCTGCCTCCGTTAGTTACATGACTATTCTATGTTTTGCTTTCTGCCTCCTTTATTCTCCTCTTTTTTTATTGGACTGTCAGCATCATCAATCTGAACGTGTTTTCCTTGAAAAAGCTGAGTAGAGTTGTATATTTTCATTTATTTTTGTCTCAAGCTGCTGCTGGCTGTAAAGCATTTTTACATTCCACTTATGACACACACACACACACACACACACACACACACACACACACACACACACACACACACACACACACACACACACACACACACACACACACACTCTGGTGAAATCACTAACCACAGCCAGAGCCAGTGGGAGTGGCCGAAGGAAAAGGCTGTGTAGCAACCACACGTGTACTTCAGTCTACTCTACGGGTCCGGGACACGACTATCTCACACAGGAATCCAACTCGTGCTCCTCTAAGTGCACGTTTACAGCCTGATAAGAAACATGCTCAAACATGTTTCCAGAGTGGCTGCAAGAAACATGAAAAAGCAAATGTTATATGCATCCGTGGCCTCTACAGGTGTAGAATGACAACCTGGGTCAATAAGGTATTGACTAACCTCTTAAAATCTAATTTATGAACATTTGGATGATTCAATTATAGATTTTTTTTTTTTACTATGAAAAACTAACAGCTTGTAGTATGTTTGCATCTATAAGTATGCACATTGTTCCCAAACTCTTCCTCCACCTCTGGCTCACAGTTTGGGAATATCTTTGGCCATGCTGAGATTTCATGTATTAATTAGAGTGCTCTTTGGTTGGTTCAGCGCCTGCAGTTGTTGCTCTGCAACCAACCCACCAATGTCTGTTTGTTTAAGTGACCTGTAGGCAGAGGTGGGTAGTAACGAGTTACATTTACTTGAGAAAGTTTTGGGAAATGTTGTACTTTTAGGAGTAGTTTTGAATCACTATACTTTTTACTTTTACTTGAGTAGATTTGTGAAGGAGAAACTGTTCCTCTTACTCCGCTACATTAGGCTACGTTGAGCTGTTACTTTTCTTTTATCCCTTTTATCCACGTACGCGTCAATCTCATGACATCACTGGGTGATTCTTTGGGAAAAATGTTTGTTTTTGCATGTTTTGTCACATTTACACAGACTCAAACACACACAGAGTTTCTATGAGTTCATGTTTGTTCTAGTTCTTCCTGGTTAAAAAAGAAAAGTACAAAGGCTTGAAATTTTGTGCTACTTGTGTTAATTTATTTTTTTTATTCTGTTTTATTTATTGTATTATTTATTAAAGATTTTAATTGACTTTAAGCTTATTTTAATTTAAGGTATTTTTATTTTTTATTTTTATTTAATTATTTTATTGATTTAATTTGCCTGAAGATGATTATTTTGTACTTTTGTCTGTTTGAATGGTTGTGTTAAAAAAATAAATCAGACGTTACTCAACAGTTACTCAGTACTTCAGTAGTTTTGTCACCAAGTACTTTTTTAGTTTTACTCAAGTAATTATTTGGATGACTACTTTTTACTTCTACTTGAGTCATATTATTCTGAAGTAACAGTACTTTTACTTGAGTACAATTTTTGGCTCCTCTACCCAGCTCTGCCTGTAGGTCTGTTCAGTGATGGAGAGACAGGTGTGCCGGCACCAGGTCGCTCAGCTGGCTGATGTTAAGCAGGTTTATCCGTGTGTCCTGCCTTCATCATGAGGCCCGCTCTCTCCTTTTGTTTTTCTTTAGTATTGAGTGTATATGTGATGGTGCCACCCACCTCTGTGATGCTGCCGGAGGCCCACACGTGGTTGTCTTTCAGCATCACCATCCCACTCAGGTCCTGCCTGTGCATGGACACGCCGCCCACCAGCATGGCGTACTTCTCCACCAGCCGGAAGCCCGGGGTGGTCTTGCGTGTGCCGGCCACCTCCCCGTGCCAGTGGCTAGCCTTTGCCATGGCTTGGAGCCGAGAGCAGCGGGTGGCGATCCCGGAGGCGCGGGCCAGGCAGTTCAGAGCCGGCCGTTCCCCGAGCAGGAGGTCTCTCGCTGGGCCTCTCACCACAGCAGTCAGGGTCACGCCCTCCGGGCCTGGGGAGGTTTCACAGAAGGTGGAGATTAAGTACATTCAGTATACTATATGCACTTCATTTTGGACTTTTTATTTTTTGGGGGGGAGGATTTTTAACATGGGAGTACAATATTTATATCAGTGTTCCCCAGTCAGGTGTAAATGCATCCCCGAGCTATTTTTTACAAATTATAATTCTGATCTTTTGAACGATTTCAGTGTTTTCACTATCTATAACAAAGATTATAATGTTTAAAAATGCTGATTGGCTTGTTTGTGTTTTGGAGATAATCGTAGAAGTTAATTTCTTAAAATCCAGTGGTTCATGATGAAGAACTTATTTACAACAAATGCTGTTCTGTTCAAGCAGCTGATATGTAGATCACATGTAAAAATAAAGTTAATATATAGTACATGTTGTCTCAATTAGGATACACAAATATATACATGGTGAGAACATCTTATGTCTTAAAGTAACAACTAAAAAAAAAAAAGAAAAATCTTGTTCCAAACCGCAGATGTCAAAAGGTAACTGCTATCGTGACTGGGTCCAGAAGATGCATTTGTACTGAATTTGGCTTCCTCTGGATTTGTCTCTGGCCTGAAAGCACATACTAGGGCACAAAAAAGCAATGGCTAAAATGAACCAATCTTTATGCGGTTTGGAATGAAAAGCAGGAGGAATATTCACGCCGATTCCCATGTTTGAGGCTTTTAAGGCTCGGTTGAAAAGATGTGGAAGTGGAAGTAAGTGCACAGTGCCTACCAATCTCATCTCCATCCTGGTAAATCCAGTCCACGGTGCATCCCACCTCCGTGAACACTGCCGTGAAGAAAGGGCTCCCTGCCAGGACGGTGTGAGGAGTTTTACACAGCAGCCTTGCCTCAACTACGGCTGATCCCACACACACTCCTGCAGGGTCAAAGTTCGGCGTGTCCTCTGCCAGCCACTCTCGTGCCAGCCGGGTCAGGGTGGGGCGTGGGATCGAATCTGCCACTGGGTGTTTTAATGCAAACATACTGCATACAAACAAAGGAAACTGATTTTTCTCTTTTCATTGACATGAAAATGTCTGAACTGAAAGAAGGAAATGCATAGTGAAACACTTTGAAAGGGATTTCTTGTCTCACAGTTATTTTTTTATTAGTAAAAAACGGGCGTGCAGAGAGTTTCATTATTTATCAGCTTTGTTCATCCTGATTCAGAGTATAAGTAAGACTTTTTGAAAATGAGAACAAATTGCAAGATCACCAGACATCTTTAGTAGGTAATTGTAAACTCTGTGATAAGGATAAGGAACACTGACGTGGTCCTAGATGCTCATGACCCTCCATGATGACTCACTTTGATTGTTGTAACCCAGTGTTTCCCAACCCTGGTCCTCGGGGACGGTTCTGCATGCTGCATGCATGTTTTAGATGCTGCCCTGCTGCAGCACACCTGATTCTTATTAACGTCCTCATCAGCTTGGTCTGTACAACTGTGTTGATGACACAGCTACTTGTATCCCGGTGTGCTGAAAGCAGGGCAGCTTCTCAAACATGGGGGACAGGGATGCCCCGAGGACCAGGGCTGGGAAACCTTGTTCTGGTCTACAAATGGTGAACACGTTTGCTTCCACTGGGCTGTATCGTAACCTCCCAGGCTAAAAACTACAGCGCACAAGGAACTATTGCTAACAGCATATTGATACCCTCTGACAGGAACTGCACATATAGATGTAAACCAAATACATACTTGCCCGAGTCAAAGGTTCCTACTTTCAGTAGGGAACAGACCACAGAGTTGTAGAAGTGTCGTTGTGAAGTGTAGAAGTGAGCACACAGGAAAATTGTGGAGTGGAATTTGACCCTGCATGCATCCATGCTGGAATGTTTACAAGATCAGTAAGAGGTCACAGTGTAGGCTCAGCATTGATTATTTTGACAATGGCTCAGTCACAGGCCCCGTTTTCATGTGGAAAACAAATCTAATCGTCTCAATCAATTCTATTGAGCCCAGAATAACAGAGTTTATAATATAAAGGATTATTGAAAAGAACTGAACTGATATTGCTTGAGAATTTCAGATTATAGTATTTATTTTCAATTTGTCAAACTGTGCACACAGGCCTTCTTCTCCTTCTTCTTTTTTGGAGTTTTGCGGTTTTTTGTGATATTTTGATCTTTGAGTTCACGTGGACACTTTGGGGAAGCGAACATGTTATCATCATGTCAAATGTTGTTTATCATATTTATTAACATTTGGCCCTACAGATTGAATGGATTATACTCCTCATATATACCATCAGATTACTTAAATTATATGGTAATTGGAAAAGTTGAATGACCGACATCCATGTTTAAAGTGAATGTATTATCAGACATTTAATGACTTGACTCTCTAAAATTAAGAATCACAGCAATTGTTTATATAAGACAGAAATGCTGAAGCACCATATAATATAAACATTTGTTTTTATGCTTAAGAATATATAGATTTAGCACCAAAAGGAGATTTGTGTGTGGTAGATTATATCTTTGTTGTAGCGATGCTTCTTGGCAATAAATCTTATACTATGGGAAGTCTGTTTGTTTCACTTTCTAACGGTGCCACATTTATAAGGTGCCACGCATCTGTGGGATGAGGAGCAGAGATGAGGATGTGGGTTGTGCCCATGAAAACTGTGCCAAGTTTTCTCTGCCAATGCCAAACATCTTATTTTGCTATTGACTTTTGTTTGGGGGATTAGATGATTGAAGTTTTAAGAAACAATATGTATTGGCATTTTATCCATTTAACAAACAGGAGCCTCAGTAGTGTGTGGAAGAACCAAACAATGCCACAACAGCCTGGCTCCTCCTCCTCATGCTGGTCACCAGCCTGACACTGCTGTGGGATGGATCCCATCCTTCAACCAGCTTATGTCACAAGTCAGCCAACGTCGTTGTGTTGGTCACTCTGGCAAGAAAAGCACGCTCAAACCACAAGTGTCAGGACTGCTGGCAGGACACCCCATCCTCTCCACTCCCAGATTCTGCAGGAAGTCTCTGATAAACCTGCTCTGTGGTGAACGTTGTCAACTTGGAGGCTAGAGTTCCATCCCAGACTGGAGATATGGGATTACCACTGGTTGCAGAATCTCATCTCGATATCTCTCTGCATTGAGATTGCCGCCAATGATGACGAAACCCTCCAGTGAAGGAGATGCTGCCACACACCATCACCCTGCCTTCAGCAAAAGATGTGACTCTATTGGCGCTGCAATCAGCACAGCTTTCTCTGTCTTCTCCACACTTTGACCCTTCGATCCAACTGCCGTCTGCAGAATCTAGACTGGTTGGCAACTGACTTGTAGCAACTGGGTTTACAAGAAGCTTACGATGATGACACCTCCTGAATTGTAGGATATGATGGATGTGGAAAATTGTTATAATCATGTGCTGATTGTAAACGAGAAGCGAAACAAGATAACGAAACGCTGATTGGTGGTAGCGTTCATGTGTATCAAAAATGCATAGAAGAAGAAGCCGTGAAGGAGGAAACCGTGGTTTGGTGTCAGAGGCATGTTGAGGCTGTATCTCTTTGGTGTTTTTCTACTTAAGTATGAGTGATGCATTCAATTGAGAGCTTTGGAAGTTTTGTCAAGTTTTGAATAATAGGGTATCGTATGAGGGCACGTGGTGGCTTGGTGATTAGCACGTCGCCTCACAGCAAAAAGGTTTCTAGTCGGCGGCTTTTCTGTGTGGAGTTTGTATGTTCTCCCCGTGGCTTGCTCAGGGTACTAACTTCATCCCACAGACCAAAAACGCCCAATTAATAGTGATTCTAAATTGACCATAGCGGTGTGTAAGCGTGTTTGGTTGTTTGTTTGTACACTTTGAGTGTGTGTATATTTATACATGCACTCACCCCTTTATTGGGTGTAAAGCAATACATGTATTTATAATATGGGGCGTAGCCTTTCAATTGGCAGTCGACTCGGCCAGTAGAAAGCCATTATTGCTTTTTCATCAGTCATTATGCTGAAACTTTGAAGCAATCTGCACTTTGTAGCCTACTAACTAACCCATCATCGCCTAAAGGCAGTGGTCATTTCTGATTAAACCACCAAAACAACATCTCAAACAGGATGTTCCACTGCAAACGTTCAGTGGTAACTCCACAGCTCTGTTTGTTTGTGCCACTGCTTTGCATCGTGGCATTGTGCAGGACAGGGAAAAAAAGGCTTCAAAAAGGATCTTCAGAAAATGTATAGTATATATCATGGATTGCCCTGCGTAGTGTTTGCAGGCCAGAGTTTCAGGAGCTGCATGCTGCCCTGCAGCCCTCCCCCCGACCACCTCGGTGTCTGCTGTCTACATCTGCTAATTTAGTCATCCCTGCAGTGCACCAGTTAGCCATTGTGTCTGTCTTTCCTTTCTCTGCTTTTCGTTCTCCCTGTCTGTTCTCTCTTTTCCTGCTCTGCCCGGCTGGTCTCCGGCAGGAGGGTCCCCCCTTATGATCCAGGTCCCTTCTCTCCTAAAGGGATGTTTTTTCTTGCCACGGTTTGGTTTAAGGTTTTTCTCCCACTAGGGGAGTTTTTACCTGCCATTGTTTATGTTATGTTATGTAATAATTGCCTGGGGGTCATGTTCTGGTCTCTGGAAAGATCCTAGAGACAACTTATGATGTAATAGACGCTATAAATAAAATTGAATTGAATTGAATTGGAATCAAGCAAAAAGGGAACATGGCTGTTTGTCATAGATGTTTTATTTTGTACTGTTTGCCCAAGGCTTTTGAACCTTGAGAGAAGAGTCTGCAACTGGACATCCTTGCGTTATGCAGCCCAGGGAGATGAGGCTTAAGGCTTTTCTCTCACTAGGGGAGTTTTTACCTGCCATTGTTTATGTTATGTTTATGTAATAATTGTTCTGGTCTCTGGAAAGATCCTAGACACTACTTGTGTTGTAATAGACGCTATATAAATAAAATTGAACAAAACAGACAGGACGCCAGGATAAATCTTGATTTACTGATGTCCAATTCTATATTTACTCAGTTGCTCGAGAGGGTGTGTGATCCACTTGTCTCGATAAGACAATAGCAGGAAGTACAGTAGTGAACATGCAGCACAAAGAGACAAAGAGCTATTTCTGTTTCCCTCCAAGGCGTTTAAAAAAAACAACTTTATTAGCAAATCATGCCATACAAACACCAACAAGGTTCGAGTGGAACATACAATGATGGAGTCAATTATAAAAATATCTAGTATGAATAAGAAATCATAATGAAGCAATAACAATAATAGCAGTAATTATAATAACTAGAGCCGTCATTTTTCTACCTCATACTGCTGCACCTTTCAGTTCTTTATTTGTATATATGTTAATAAGTGCCACATTTGTTTATTTACTGTTTGCTATTTTTAAATCTGGGTACAGCGAGCAGCATAATAATAATAATAATAATAATAATAATAATAACAATAATAATAATAAAGATGAGTAAGTAAATAAATACAGAATAAAATAAATACATAAATAAATAAATAAAACAGGAGAATAAAACAGGTATGAGGAATAGAATCAGATGCATAGAAAACAATAAGGAAAGGTCAAGACAGTTATAAATAAAAGGTTAGTCAGAGGATACAGGGAAAAGCTTTTCGTAGTTGATTAAAAATATATTGCTTTTTTTGTTGTTAATAAAATAAGGAGATCTAATGAGATAATGTAATTCTAATAGAAAAGGGGCAAATTTAGGAGTAGCACCAGCAAATCTTTGTTTGTGAATAAAGTTTCCCTCCAAAGGCGTCGCTGCGCAGGCGCGGCGCTGGTGACGTCACGCGGGCAGGCAGGCGAGTCGCGCTCCCGCTTTGCGCGAGCCCGCGGCCGCGCCTGCGCCCTCTGACCCAGATCGAGCGGCGGAGACGCAGAAGAACCAGGAAGTGAAAGTACACACATGGAGGGTGTGTCTGCCCCCGCCACCGTCGTGAGTTTTCCGTCCGGCGGCAGCAGCAGCGGGTAGAGCAGATCCATGATGGGGGACTCGGCGAGGAGCCGGCGGCGGGAGCAGCTGCAGCGCTGGGCCGGGTCCGGCACCGACACGGCGTCCGCGCTGCCGCGGCGGCGGCGGCGGGGCCGCGGGGCCGGGGCCGGCCCGGAGGACGCGCCGCCCGGGCCCGGCGGGGACGAGGAGCAGGGCCGGGACGAGGGCAGCCCCGGCCTCCGGAGAAGGTCAGAACCGAAGCTGAAGGAGTTAGGAGGCGGTACTGGGTGGATATTGATCTGGAACCATCGGGACGATGGTTCCAGATCAATATCTACCCAGTACCGCCGTAGTTGAAGTTACCTGTATTACCTGTCCGCCCCAAGCTTGATCTTGTCAATACCTCTCTGCTGCTTTTTCTATTCACGTGTCACAACATTACATGTACATCCACCCACTGTTCTTATCTGTTACTGTAGAGGTCTGGGGAACACCTACACAAGAATAATCTATACCAAATAACAGAGGAATGTTCACACAGAGAGAGGGGCTGTAATAATCTAAGGGGAGAACTAGATTTTAGAAAATATAAAGTAAGAACAACAATGAAAAACATGTACATAGAGTGACTCTGTCGTTTGGAGCAGGAAATGAAACAAAGTAATAACATAAATCTGTTTAAAAAGAGATACAAAAGATTATTTAAAAACAAGTATATGGAAGAGGAAATGGGTTAAAGAAGAGTGTGATAAACAAATAAAATAGGGAAAAATGGTATATTATACTTGCTTAAGATAGGTTTAGATATTTATGTAGTATATATGATATGATGTATAAGAGGGATAGTTATAATTATGTAATATATGTTATATATTTATTATGTATGTAGCATATATATATATTTATAGGGATATTTATGTAGTTTATATAGTGTATATTTATATAATATTTGTATTTTCTATATATATTTATGTAATATTTATATTTTCTATATGGATAATTATGTAGTAATAGGCATGTTTACGTAGTATTTATATAGACAATGTTTATATGGATATTGTGTAGTTATAATAATAGCAATAATGTAAATTCATAGAGTTATAAAGGGGTAGGAACTAGGAAAAAGTGTATACTTCTTCCTACTCCTTTTTCGAACCTATGTGCATATGAAGATGTTACTGTTTATTTTTTTATTTTTATTTTTTATATTAATGTTGGAAATAAATTCATTCATCCATGTATTTACATTAGGGGTGGGACGATATGGGTAACTTACGGTTCAATACTGTGGCGATATGTGGCCCACAATAACGATAATGGCCGGGTTTCCCAGATCAGTTAAGTAGTTCTTAACAGCGAAAGACTTCTTTCAAACCTTCTTAAGGAGCCTGTGAAAGAAAATCGCGTTTCCCAGAGTCGCTCTTAGCTTAAGTATCTCTTTCATTAAGAAGGAAATGAAAGATGCTGCTGACCCAGTCTTTACAACCATCTTAGTGAACAAAGACTCACAGATCCAGCCGCGTCAGGCAAAACAATATTACACCAAGCAATGAGATATTAAAACAATGCACCCCGCACACGTTTTGATCTATTTTATACTTTAGATTTATATTGTTTAGCATTTATTGGTGACAGCAAAGGGGGGAAAAAAAAGAAAAATAAGGAATAACAAGTGTGTTCCTGTATATGCTTTACGCACAAATAAAACGATCATCATGAATATCATTTATTTGATGATTTGGCTGCTATACAGCATGTTCTCGCTGCAAATAAACCGCGTCACCGTGCGCGAAGCAGAACTGTTTTTATGAACGCATTCGTGCGTCAGCACTTCAGTCCCCTGGACGTTCTGTCGGACCGGCTGTCCAGGCAGCCGTGACACCTGCGCCGTGCCCGAGCCCGAGCGCACCTATGTGATGACAGGGAAGCAGCAGCTGATCAACGGGATCCTTTGATGAATCGTTCATACAGTCTCAAATATAATCAATGGTGTCGGTTTATATTAAAGAATCTTTTTGCCCAGAAGAAAAAAGAGCGAAGACAACGACCCATAACTATTTTCTTCTCTTGGAAAAAACCCACCTGCGGGATGCAGCAGCATCAGAAGAGCAGTGGAATACGTGCGTGGCGGGGATGATCTCTGCAATCTGAAGCCCTCTATAATTGTAAAAAGAATTTCACTTATCACGGGTTCTTTTTGGAACATAACCCCTGCGAAAAACCAGGGATTGCTGTAATTCCACGTTGCGATTTGCGAAACTCGCCTTCTCTTGGCTCATGTTTTTGAACGCACACACACGCCCACCACGTTTCCTCCCGGTTTCTGCGTGTGGGGAAAAAAAGCCTCACTGTAGCCAGAAATAACGGAGTAACTCACCGTTTGGATGAAAAAGGGTCATTGAATTATATTTATCATCTTAATTTTTCATTATAACGCACAGGCAGCAGGGAATTAGTGCGTTAGGTAGCAGTGCTGCGTGTGAAAATGCGCTGATAGTGATCGGTGATCGATTTGCCTGGCATCGATTGATTTGGTTTCAGAACCGGACAGCTGCTCCAAAGAGCTTCTGAAAGAGCGAAACTAAAGAACGGTGTTAAGAAGTCATCTGGGAAACACCCATATCTTAGGGTTCTCTCTTAGTTCAAACCTTCTTTGAACCTCTCTTAAATCCTTAAGAGAGGTTGGATCTGGGAAACCCGGCCAATATCACGATATCTATGATATTCAATATATTGGAAGGGATTTCATCAACGATACATCACGATATATGTGACCTGGAAAAGAAAAAATACCCATAAAAAGGAAAACTGTAGTTATGCATTTATTCAATGCCAAAACTTCATACAATGTACAACGAAAGTGCATTTGTATATATTTGCCTCAGTGCCTCCTAGGCTTGTAAATGTAAACACTGTACAGCTGGACAAATGGAAGTGCATGAACAAAAGTGCAGTGACAACCGCGTAAATCCATTATGTGTGTTGTAGTAAAATATGGATATTTGCCGTGACTAATGTACACCCATCCATTCATCCATGTATCTATATATCTATATAGATCAGCTTGTGCAGATGGATATCCCAGAGCGGTCCCTCCTCCTCCAGGAGGATGCTGAGGCGGTCCGGGTCAGCCGGGTCAGCTGGAGCTCTAATGCTCCATCTGTCTGCTGCTGGCTCGTGTCCAGGAGGGTTTAGCCACACACCTCCCTCAGCCTCCTCAGGTGGCTCCTCTCTTCTTGAGAAGCAGCTGCTCCCAGTCTTTCCCAGATCATTGAACTTCTCACCTCATCTCTAAGCGTGCTCTCACAGCTTCCTGCTTTTGCTCGGGACTAGATGGGAATCAGCTGACCAGTTAGTTCATTTGAAGCAGTTTAGTTCATTTTCTTCTTTTACACGGATCCAAAACATGTGACGTTGAAACATGCAAGGACTTCTTCTTTGCCTTGTGGTCGGATGCTCTGAGGCAATAATGAGAAACAGGAAGAAGACCCCATGTTGTGTGCTGTTCCTGCTTTGTGATGGCGAATGCATGGGGATCAGTTGTCAAGCTAGTGATACTTTATGTTACCCGAGTTTATCTTTCTCACTAAATGCTTCAGTTTGCAAAGGAAGTCCAGCTACAGATTGTGAGGATTGCGTGCATTACTGTTAAATACTATGCTACTCCAGGCAGCTTTGGTCTTGTTTCTTGTTTGGCACTTCAAGCACTGCAGTGACTGACTACGTTTACATGCAGTCAAAATTCAGGTTATTGCTAATATTCCGGTTACTGAGACATTCAGAATATTCCGTTTACATGGTAATTAATCATTTGGGATATCTGGATCAAACATGAACATGTGCAGAAAACAAATTCCTGTTCCGTTTGATGGGGATATTCTGTTTGGTGTTTACATGACCCAATATTCGGGTTTTAAAAGGAGTAATCCAGGAGTAATCCATATTCGGGTTTTTAAAAACCAGAATATGAGCAAATTCGGGTTATTCAAAGGTGTTATTGGTGTTTACATGGCTGTGCAAAACCGGGTTATTGCTAATAATCGGGTTTTAAAAGGGTTATTGATGCATGTAAACGCAGTCACTGTTGTTTTGGTTTGCACCTGAGTTTGTTTACTTGGCGCCTGATACATCAGACCCTCTAGAAAGACGTCGGGTCTGGAACGGTCCACGGGGCCTCCTGCTCCGAGGGCTCACCGGCGGTTGCTTATCAAGCTGCTTTTGCATGCAGATGGTTAGCGCTGTGACCAATCAGGGCAACGAACAAGGTGACATATTCAGAGCGACGGAAGCGCGTCAGCGGGAGAGTGTTGAGTAGTAGAGAAAATGAAGCATTTGCCGAAGCCTGTCGGCAAAACAGCAAATACACGTAGCTTGCAAAGGAACAAAGGCAAATTAAAAATTGGTGGCACTATGTCCAGATTTCCAGGGTTATTACTTTGTTCACATCAGATGAAACAGACTGCACCATGTGGCAAAAGTGAACTCAAGTTTGTTTGAACCAAAATTTGAGAAAAGGGCCATTTCAAGTTAGGTTTTTTTTCTCTGTCCAGGATTATTCAGTGCAGCATTAAATTCACTTTCATCCTGGTGCAAGAAATACTACCGCAGCTAACCCACCCTTCATTAATTCACTGTTGGAAACGTCCCATAAAATGAATTATTAGTTACAATCAGAGCCTTGGAAAACCTATTTATTTATATTCTACATGTTTGGCTGGTTGTGGCTCAACTTCTGAGTGTTTGTAATCGCTGTTTTTCCAGCAGAGATGGTCAAACTGTTTTGGACGGCGTGTGTTTTTGCCGACACATTGGTCCTTCAGCGTCCATCAGTCCATGTAACTGATAAAGACATGAGCTACTCTTTTGGGGTAGAAGTAGGGAAAGACTACTTTATTAATATTTATAAGAAATGTATCCATATCCAAAACTCCTGCAAGTTTTATACAGAAAACTATGTTACAGTTCAGAAAATCACAGCTATAACACGAGACGCTGCCAGAGGTCATTTCTCACTGCCAAAAACAAATACAAACTAATAAAAGAACTGTGATGTACAGAGCTATGTATGAATGGAACTTACTTCCCAAACACTTTGAGCGAACTACTAGCATAAAAGAATTCAAATTATTAGTAAAGAAACATCTCTTGAATAAATACATATAAAACTTATTTATTATTATTAAAAGGTTATTGGTTCAAGTTACGATAAGTGATCATAACTTAAACACATTGTCAATGACTATACATGTACAAGTATACAAGTATATCTTGTAGTAGAATTTCCTTTTTTTTCCTTTTTTTTCTATGTTTCTTTTCTTTTTCTTTGCTACCTCTTTAGGTTTGCTTTTCATTTTTGTCATGTACTGTATATTATGTGTCGGACCCCAGGAACAATAGCTGCAGTTTTGCTGCAGCTAATGGGGATCCAAATAAAACTATAAAAAAAAAGTATTGTTTGAAAACATGACACAAAAAACAACTTTGATTACAGGATGATTGTATGGACTTTTCTTAAATGCTGGAATTGGTGAAAGCACTAACAGATTTGCTGTAATGAGATGTTCCTTGTGTGTTCAGGAAGAGGGTGAGGTTTGACCGGTGTGCTGAGTTCCTGGCTGCCTGTGCCAGCGGGGACACGGAGGAGGCCACGTCCATGGTGGACGAGGCCAAACAGACCATCAGGACGGACAGTGACAGTGTGGCAAACATCGTCAACTGTTCCAATGCCGACGGCATCACCGCCCTGCACCAGGTGAGACGGCTCCTCCTCCTCGTGGTTTCAGTAACGGACTTTCTTCCCTTTCTAAATCCCAGCTTTGTTGAAGGATACTTAATGGAGCGTTCTCCTCCGCAGGCCTGCATAGACGGCAGCATGGAAATGGTGACGTTCCTTCTGGAGAATGATGCCGGCGTGAACCAGGTTGACAGTGAGGGATGGACGCCGCTGCATGTTGCTTCCTCTTGCGGCTACCCTGACATTGCAGAGTGTGTAGTATACACCTCAACAGTTAGCAGAGTCCCGTGTGAACAGCTGTGCCGTTCAGTCCTCTTTGCTCGTGTAGTGACGTCAGTACAGCCAGGGTGCCAGAGCATTTCTGCACCCAACAATACTAACATTGTTGTCACGTTTGGCAAGACGACACGTCAGCTAAAGCATGCCCGCCACACAACGCTTGCAGCTCAGAAGATTTAATAATAGACCTACTTTTTTTACTCCAATGGGTTTTTCTTTGTTAGAGTTTTAATGTCTTTTTAGTCTTACAGTGTACATTGAATGCGTCGTAGCCATAAACACAGATCACGTGATGGATTACGAGTCCCCACTTTAAAGGGGATTCTCTTGTCTTTCTTAAGTTCAATGTATCGTACCTTTGATTGTTTTTCAGGTTTCTTTTGCAACGAGGTGCGTGTCTGACTGCCGTGAACTGTGATGGGGATGTTCCCGCGGACATCGCTCTGGACGAGACCACCGAGTCCCTCCTGCAGGATTACACGCTGAGACAAGGTCAGAGATGCTCCTTCACTGCCCCGGGGACCTATTATGGCATCTAATCCCTATTTTAAACAGGCATTGAATGTCTTAAAAACAAGCTTTTGATCGTTTTTGCTAAATAAATTAGAAATTCAGCCTCTGTCTTTATCTCACCATTCTCTAATCTCATTATCTATGCGGGATTCTGAGTGGGCGGGGCTATGATAATGAGGCTCTGTGCTGATTGGCTGCCTGAATGACGCGATACACCGCTACGAAAAAATGGCGGAAGCTCCGGCTGGTGGAGTTAGTTGTGGGCGTGGTTTCACGCATCGGAGGCCAACCGATGGAAATCGCATTTTGGTTACGTACCGACGGCAGCAGAATCTTATTGGCTCGTAGATCCACATCACACTGGACGGCTCATCCGGGCGGCTGTACAGACACTGCAGAATCTGGTTGCTTTCCTCCTTCTCTGAGTTGGCAGGCTGAGGGGAGAACACTTTATCTACAGGACGGTCTCAGAAAATTAGAATATTGTGATTTTCTGTAATGCAGTTACAAAAACAAAAATGTCATACATTCTGGATTCATTACAAATCAACTGAAATATTGCAAGCCTTTTATTATTTTAATATTGCTGATCATGGCTTATATTAAAATAATAAAAGGCTTGCAATATTTCAGTTGATTTGTAATGAATCCAGAATGTATGACATTTTTGTTTTTTTATTTGCATTACAGAAAATAAAGAACTTTATCACAATATTCTAATTTTCTGAGACAGTCCTGTATGTTAAAGCAAGAAAAAACATGTTTTTCACATAAGGTCACCTTTAAGATAAATGATCATTCGTCTGTTCTGGACTGCAACGTTACAGCTCTCGCCAGAGTTTTTAGTGGGATCATTTTCTAAACATTAAATGAGACACTGACCTGCACTTCAGACGGGTCCTGGTTGACCAATCAGGATCCACGAACACGAGGTTTATTGGTAGGCAGGATAAAAAACATCACACATTTCCCCTCATTTCCTTTAACTGTGCTTTTGTGCTTCGGCTCTGTGATATACTTGTATGTATCTAAACTTGTTTATATGGGGTAAAGCGATCCCCGGCTGAGTAAGGGCCCATCTGAGGACACAAGTCAGTTAAAGGAGATGGATTTGACGTGGCCAGCCTCCCGTGACGCTGGGGTACAGAGCGATGGAGGGCTCGGTTATGACGAGCATCCAGAGACGCTGGTCCAGATTTATGTAAGAGATCTGTGCTATCAGCCAGGGTTACTGCTCTTGTTTTTAAGTCAGCACAATTGTGATTAAAGGTTAAAAAAACAAACCAACAAGCACTTGTGATTGTGGCTTGCCACCTCTTGCTGGGACTTTGTGTCCTACTGAATCATGACATGAATAAGTACCCGAGCTGAAGGGAGTTGCCTGCAACAGCTCTGGTTGTGGTCGTGACGGCATGTGCTGCTGCGTCTTGGTGGGAAGGTTGTGTCTCATCCAGAAGGCTGGTTGGTTAATCCCCGGCTCCGCCACCTGTCACTGTTTTTGGGTGGGAACTGATCTCTGCACACGTTGCGTAACTGTTCTCGGTCTGCCGCTGTTTCACCTGCACATGTCATCAATTTGCTTCCAGATTTATTCCTTGTGTCTAATCCAAAACGCCCTGCTTCTCTGTAGAGAAATGACATCAGATTTATTTCTGCTATCTCCTGCAGTCAGCTGTCAAACCGCCTGAATCATAGTGACTTTGTCTCACAGTAAACATTTAAAAACAGTTGAACAACTTGTGTCGTTTAAATGTTGCACGAAACCAAACCGTTTTAATGCTTTTTTTGTTTTTACAAAAGGGAAAACTAGGATTAATCTTATTATTCACGGCTAATCCTACAAAGAAGTCAATGTCCTTAGCTTGAAGAGTTTGCTGATATTCAGTTTTATTATTGTAAAACTCAGAAAATTTGAATATTGTGATAAAGTTCTTTATTTTCTGTAATGCAATTTAAAAAAACAAAAATGTCATACATTCTGGATTCATTACAAATCAACTGAAATATTGCAAGCCTTTTATTATTTTAATATTGCTGATTATGGCTTACAGTTTAAGATTAAGATTCCCAAAATATTCTAATTTTTTGAGATAGGATATTTGAGTTTTCTTAAGCTGTAAGCCATGATCATCAATATTAAAATAATAAAAGGCT
Source organism: Cololabis saira (assembly GCF_033807715.1). Lineage (NCBI taxonomy): Eukaryota > Metazoa > Chordata > Actinopteri > Beloniformes > Belonidae > Cololabis > Cololabis saira. The sequence continues at coordinate 49,052,470 of NC_084587.1, forward strand.
TGAAATATTTCATGAATCCAGAATGTATGACGTTTTTGTAATTGCATTACAGAAATCACAATATTCTAATTTTCTGAGACAGTCCTGTATAGAATCTTAACACAGTACATTTAGAAATAAAAGTGTTTAAAAAGAGACCAAAAAACAAACCTACATGTAGAGGATTTGCTTCCAAAAAAGTAAGCAGAGCAGTTGTACAGTAATATTTATATTGAGGACAATTGTAAACTAAAACGTTAAACTTTAAAGGCGGGTCCTCGTTTTGGCATTGATCAGATAAATGTTTAAGATAAATACAAGTTTTTGGGAACCAACTTGTCCCGTAAATGTTAAAACTCCCTCCGTCACTAAGCATCATGTGTCATTTAATGTCCAAGTTTAAAGTTTCCTGTTAACGAGAGTGATGGTGAAACTCTGACACGTTTCACTGTTTCCTCTGCTGATGCCGTTTCAGCGCTAGATCGGACTCCGAGACTCAGAACCAGGAAAACCGGTGCTGGCACCAGAACGAGACTGGGATTATTAACAGATTATTAACAGATTGTGATTGCAGCTGTTCCGTCACATCTGTGCCGAGCTGGTAGAGAAGAATTAATGTCAAGCATTAAAAGAATGGGCGTCAGTAGTGTGTGGATCGGTGGAGGGGACCGTCTCCACATGTTCACCTGTATTTATGAATGCCACCACAAACTGTGTTTTAAACTGCTGGCGGTTGTTTTATATTAAATTTAAGATCAGGGTTTGGATTTTCATCAATGAGCATAAAAATGATGGTAGTTTCGGTGCTTGTGCTTGGGGGTCCTCTTCAAAACAGATGCCATAGATCTCTTTGTAACAGTTTGTAAGTGTTCATAAGCAACAACCAGAAGAAAACTTGGGTTTTGAGGTGATTTGTGTCCTTTTTCGAACCGTGGTCTGGTACAGAGTTCAACATCAGAAGAGACGTAATGATGCACTGATCCGGCTCTGTGAATAAGGAAAAGCACACCACCTCGGTTTAGTCTGTATGTTGGGAAGTGTTGCATGTTATGGCACTTTTCCACTAGTACCTAGTGGATTCTACTCATCTCAGCTCGACTCGACTCGGCCTGGTTTATTCAGCACCTGGAGCAGAAGTAGGAGGTTGGAGAAGCTGCTGTGACGTATTTGATTGTGTATCTAAAGGAAGAAGACAACAACACTAAAGATGTAGAACCTGGAGGAGATGATAGATGTGCTGCTGGGTCTGTGGCTTGTGTTTGATATCAAGTTAAAAAATGAGAAAAAGGGAAAAGCGCTGCTGAAAAGTCAGCTGAGCCGTGAGCAGCTATGAAGAGACAGAGGTCCTGGTAGATCTTTTCATTCCTCATCGCCTGTCTAGATCCCTTTTTAATTCTCTCCTCAGCACCAGGTTTATGAACATCTGCACCTCAGAGTTGGATCATGAAACAGACTTTTGCGCTGGTTGAATAAAATGAACAAGAAGCCGTAAGAGTCTCTTTCTCTGATTTCCTCCTCCTGACTCAGACGTCTGACTCCAACCCCCCGACCAATCGGTGGCCTGTAGTGTGATGATGTCAGATACAGCCGACTCAGCAGCTTAGAACCTCAGCAGAGTAGTTACAGAAAAGTATCTACTCGGCACGTTAGACCCCTGGTGGAAAAACGCAAAGGCGAGTGCTTCATCTGTACCTGCTTGTTCCAGTTCAGTCACAGGGTTGACCTTGTGTTTGTTCAAATAAATGTCAAGAGAAAGTTGATTTGCTGGTTCCAAAGACAGAAACCCACATTAGTAGTTTGACTTGGTAGAGAGGGAAGAAACAGGAACTGGTTGTGTTCTCATGAGCCTGGATCTGTAGACGGTGGTATTTAAAAGGCAGTGCTGGTTGTGTGCAGGCGTGGACCTGGAGGCGGCTAAGCGTCTGGAGGAGGAGCACATCATGACGGATGCTCGGACCTGGCTGACCGAGGGCCCGCCGGCCGACGTCCGGCACCCAAAGACGGGGGCCACGCCGCTGCACGTGGCGGCAGCCAAGGGCTACGTGGAGGCGCTGAAGTAAACACCCCGACCCACACCCGTCTAATGACCCAACTGCCAGACGAGCATGCTAAACTGATGTTGTTTGTAACGCCGCTCCTCCAGGATACTGTGCCAGTGCGGGCTGGACGTGTCGGCCACAGACCTGGACGGCTGGACGCCCCTCCACGCCGCAGCGCACTGGGGCCAGGGCGAGGCCTGCTGCATCCTGGCCGAGCAGCTGTGCAACATGGAGGCTCGCAGCAACGGGGTGAGGCCCGGAGAGACAACACCGATGTGACCGCACCTTCTTCTCAGCGTCCTCTTTACTGTGATGTGTGATGGCTTGTTGCTTAGTGCAGCTTTTGATACTGTGGACCATGTCAATCTACTTCAGTGCCTTGAACAGTGTTTGGGCCTCAGAGGAAACAGTTCTTAACTGGTTTTCATCATATCTAAGTGGTAGATCTTTCTCTGTTTCGGTCGGCAGTTATGAATCTGATAATGTCAGCATTCAATATGGAGTCCCACAAGGGTCAATTCTAGGTCCCCTACTTTTCAATTTGTATATGTTACCACTTGGGTCCATCATTCGGCATCATAATATTCAATATCATTCTTATGCTGATGACACACCATTATATGTATCTGTTACTGCCGATCATTTGAGCCCAAATGACCTCATTCAATGCATTACAGATATCAAGCATTGGATGGAAACAAACTTTTTACAGCTGAATGAAGAAAAAACCGAGATTCTTTTAGTTGGTCCAAGTGCTCTGAGGCAACATGTTCTCCCTTTATTAACTCCTCTGTCAGTAAAACCTTGTGAACTTGTCAAAACCTTGGGTGTTATTTTAGATGCTGATCTTAACCTCCAGAAACGCATAACTAATGTCTCCAGGAACTGCCTTCTATCATCTCAGAAATATATCTAAAGTAAGATGCTTTCTGTTACAATCAGACTCTGAAAAGCTGGTTCATGCTTTTATCTCCAGTAGATTAGATTATTGCAATGCACTTTTTGCAGGACTAACAAAGCAAGTGTTACATAAACTCCAGCTTATTCAAAATGCTGCAGCCAGAATTCTAACAAAAACCAGGAGGTTTGAACACATCACTCCTGTTTTATCCTCTCTTCACTGGCTCCCTGTTAAACAACGAGTAGATTTTAAAGTACTTATTTTTGTCTTTAAATCTATGAATGGCTTAGCTCCCTCCTACATGGTTGACATGCTGACTGAATACATACCGGACAGATCCCTTAGATCATCAAATAAGAGTCTTCTCATCATACCTAGAATTCACACTAGATCTGCTCATGGTGCTTTCAGTCACTACTACACTCTCTGGAATTCCTCTCTGCAGGAACCAAGGTCTGCTCCAATAGTGCCCACTTTCAAAAGCAGAATAAAAACTTACCTTTTTGCACAGGCGTTTGCCTAAACTCATGGTTGGCTGGGTGATCGCACTTTTGTTAAAATGGAATTATGGTTGTTATTATTGTTTTTTCTCTTGTCATACTTGTTATCTATTTCTTTTATTGTAAACTTGTAATTTTGTTTGTTATTGTATTTTGAGCACATTGAGTCCATGCTCTTCATGTGAAATGTGCTTTATAAATAAAATTGTCTTTGCGTGGCATCAACGTTGCAGGGTCAGACACCGTTCGATGTTGCTGATGAAAGTGTGGAGGGGCTTCTGGAGGAGTTGTCACAGAAACAAGCCAACGTAAGAGAGTGGCTGTCCGTCTTTACTCCGGTTGTACCTCCGCATTAAGATATTTACTAGCTTTATTGTCTCAATCGCACATTCCTCTCTTGCAGTGGCGAAATGAACAGTCTATATTAGACAGGCAGAACCAAGCCGGCTCCAACGCTGCAAATGCACAAAACAAGCGCCGAAGGTAAAGCCCTTTCCTCGTACTGGAAGGTCACAGGGTGAACAGAAGAGCAGATGTGTGGAGTAACCGGTGTCCGTTTCTCTCCTGCAGGAGTTCGGTGTGCAGGATGAGCAGCAAAGACAAGCTGAACGTTCAGGACCAGTCTAAAGAGAGGAGTGTGTCCGGCAGCCTGAAGCTGAGCGAGGAGAAGGAGAGCAGTCCCGGTGAGTCCGTCTCGTCCTGAGTGCTGCTCTCATTCAGCGTCTGAGTCATCTCTGCCGTTACAAAAGATCCTTGTTCTCTCTCCTCCCCAGAAAGCTCCACTGTGTCCAGTCTGGACCCGGAGAGCGTGACCACATCTGCAGCCGGTCCTGCTGACAAGGTCCAGTAACACACAGCAGCTTTGTGTCAGCCCATCAGTTGATCAGTGGCAGCAGTAGAGGCTGGAGCAGTAGAGTCATGATTCACCTTAAACACCCGCGCCTTAGTCAGCGCTGGTCACATGACCACCGCACTGACGCAATCAGAACGCAGGAGAAAACAATACGTGGACTTGTGTAGTTTGAGGTCAAGTCATCCAAATAAAGGAGGATATTCCTTTTTAATTATTATTTCATTATGTACATAAGCATTTAAGCCCATGTTCTTGTTTAAAAACACAATCATCCATAAAGTGAGCTCCGGCAGCTCTGGGCAGCTCTGGGCGGCTCGTCTCAGATCTGAGCAGCTGCTGATATCAGTATACATTTATAAAAAGAATATTGATTTACTATTACTTTGAAAAGTAACACTATTACTTGAAACATTAGCATCTGATCTGGCTGAACAGCTGTAACATCACTGTTTGTTCTTTACACCTCTACATGAATTAATGCTTTAGATTGAGTTATTCCCTTTATTTATGGAACAGTGATGACTTTGTTTGGTTTTTAAGTGAAGGAGAGGGATCTAATGTGGTATATAATGTCAATCATCGGTGGTAATACATAGTTCAGTGAGGAATTAAATAAATCTGTACTAAAGCGTACAATATTTCAACAGATATTTAGCACCGTATGGCACTTTTCCACTAGTACGTACTCTGCTCTGCTCAGCTCAGCTCGACTCAACCAAGTTTCTTTACCATAACAATTCAGCGTGACGTATTTGATTGTGTGATCTAAACGAAGAATACAGCACTAATGATGTAGAACCTGGAGGAGATGATAGATGTGCTGCTGGGTCTGTGAGAGTGAGAGAAGCTTCAAGCAGCAACGCTTTTTACATTTTTTTTAGTTTATCTCGGCGCTGCTGAAAAGTCAGCTGGAGCCGCGAGCAGCTATGAAGTGACAGAGCTCCTGGTAGATCTGGTCGTTCCTTATCTCCGTCTAGATCTTTTTAATTCTCTCCTCAGCACCAGGTTTATGAACATCTGACCCTCAGAGTTGGATCATGAAACAGACTTTTGCTGCCGTTGCTGGTCGAATAAAATGAACAAGAATCCGTCAGAGTCTCTTTCTCTGATTTCCTCCTCCTGACTCAGACGTCTGACTCCAACCCCCCGACCAATCAGTGGCCTGTAGTGATGATGTCAGATACAGCCGACTCAGCAGCTTAGAACCTCGGCAGAATAGATACAGAAAAAGTATCTACTCGGCACGTTAGACCCCTGGTGGGAAAGAACCAAACTGAGGCGAGTGGAGTCGGGCTGAGTAGCTGCTGGTGGAAAAGCGTCATTAGATTCAGACTAAAGCTCGTCTTCACACAATGTTGATTATTGTTTACTTGAGTAACGAGTGGGTATTTTTGAGGTGAGACATCTAATTCCAGCTTGTTTTGGTCTCTCATGTGGTCCAGACATCGGAGGAGAAGGATGAGGAGGCGGAGGAAGAGCAGCAGAAGGAGCAGGACAAGGCCAGCCGGACGGCCAGAGTCCAGCCCACTCCTCAGACCAGAGAAGCTGCTGCCGACAGTCCCAACGCTCCCGCCGCCGACAAGAAGCACAAACAGTACTGATCCCAGCTCATTCTTTAGTCCTGAATGCACTTTAAACCATGCCAGACTTTGATATGTTCAGACACTAAATGATGCTGTAAATGGTCACATTATTGGTGTGTATTTGTGTGTTTCAGGTTCCAGGCTCCCGTCAGAGACGAGGAGTCTGAATCTCAGAGGAAAGCTCGCTCTCGGCTGATGCGTCAGTCTCGCCGCTCCACGCAGGTACTGCTCCACAGCGCTGCTGCTCCTCACTCCTGGATAAAAACATCTCTGGTTATGCCGTTGTGCTGGAGGCGGCGTGACTGCCGCCTTTGTTCTCTGCAGTACAGAAGAGAGGGAAAAAATCCCTGGTATAATTCTTATTTGTAGAAACCACTGAGCCAAAGATACGGCAGCGTGTTTACAAAGTAACATAAAGTGGAGCCAGTGCCAAATGACGTTGAAGATCCTTTTTACTGAGTCACAAAGGATATTTTTAGGAAGTGTTATTGATGTATTTGTAAGATAATTAGTTACTTCTGCTCAAGAGAAAATAGAAATATCTGTGTTGCTACATACAGGACTGTCTCAGAAAATTAGAATATTGTGATAAAGTCCTTTATTTTCTGTAATGCAAAAATGTCATACATTCTGGATTCATTACAAATCAACTGAAATATTACAAGCCTTTTATTATTTTAATATTGCTGATCATGGTTTACAGCTTAAGAAAACTCAAATATCCTATCTCAAAAAATTTGAATATTCTGGCAATCTTAATCTTAAACTGTAAACCATAATCAACAATATTAAAATAATAAAAGGCTTGCAATATTTCAGTTGATTTGTAATGAATCCAGAATGTATGACATTTTTGTTTTTGTAATTGCATTACAGAAAATAAAGAACTTTATCACAATATTCTAATTTTCTGAGACAGTCCTGTAAATGTGTGACTGACTGAATTCAGTACAAATTGAGAAGGTGCAATTTAAACCGTTGTTTAGTCCGACTGTCAGACGTGTCCAGGAGCAGATGAGCTCACGTGCACGAAGGCTGGTGGTTTATGTGGAGATGTGGGCGTCTCTGAGCAACATGAACCCTGAGGGTTGTGGTTTCCTCTCTTCCTGCAGGGTGTGACCCTCACCGACCTGAAAGAAGCAGAGAAGAGCGTGGGCAAAGCGGCCGACCCTCCTCCTCCTCGGAACGTCCAGTCAGTGAGCCCCATCGTCACCGTCACGCCGGCAGAGAGAGGTGAGCGGGAGCTCTGCTGCTTCTCAACCAGCTTCTTTCTCTTGAGTGCATTTGTAAAAATGTTTGTATAATATAAGTTCCTGCCCAGGACGTAGCTAATAGAAAGCTTCAACGTGCACTTACGCAGTCCGGTCATTGCACAGCTTCCCACACAAAAGTGTATTTAGTGACCACATTTGTTTGTTTGTCTGTAGAATATTCTCTCCTCTCGCCTGGAGGCCTCAGTTGTGGTGAGAAATAGGACGTACGCAGCTATTTTAGGGTGGAGTGCTGCGCAGGGTCGTTCTCTTTAAAGGAAACGATGCTTTCTCACACGTTTAAGGCGACTGCTGCTCGTGGCTCGTGTGCATCAGCCGTTCTGGTTTTGGTGCATTTGTGACCACTGCAGAGCACCGCCCTGGTTTGTGGTCGGTTGGTGAGGAAGTGCAGCGTTTCCCCACCTGGCAACACGGGCCTGGTGTAAACAGCCTGTAAACATCTTCATTAATGATCGTACTGATCCCACGCTGAACCTCTACTTCAGCCCCCGATGATCCAAGCTGGACGTTCAGAGTCACGGGCAGCTTGTTTTACTCTGAAAACTAGGGCCAAAACCTTCTTCTTTCTTTCCCTGGCTGGATCCAAACCCCCAGATCTCACGAGTGTTTTGTGTTTCAGACACAGACCCGGAGAAGCAGGCGGAGCAGCAGGGAGACAAACGCCTGGGCGTGAAGGACCGGAGGAAAGGCCGGAGGGAGAGACGCTCCACGGGCATCGTCCAGCTGGGAGAAGTAAGCAGCATTTAACCGTCAGACCCACCGGCAGCCGTCCCGGGGAGAGGTCTGGTGGGAGCTGCCGCTCGGCACCCCGACGCCACTCAAGAAGAAATGTTCTGCTTTTAAGAGAACTTCTCTGACTAGAAGTTAAACGGACTGGTGGTTCTTGTGCAAGTGTTACAGCGAGGTGGGGGTGTGGTCGTTCACAACATGAGTTTATCTCGTGGGTCGGCAACCCAAAATGTTTTAGAGCCATATTGGACCAAAAACACAAAAAACAAATATGTCTGGAGCCGCAAAACATGAAGAGTCTTGTATTAGAATGAATTAGAACGCATGCTGCATGTTTCTATGTTAGTTATAACTGGGTCCTCGGCTGCAAATGTAGCTGCTAATGTCTTTCCACATGATTCTTTTTGTTACGCAAATCTATGGAAGAGTATTAGGGCCAGGCAGGAGAAAAATAAAAATAATATTTTAGAGGAGGAAGATTTTTTTTCATTATGCACCTCGAGAAAAAAGTCGAAATGTCGAGAAAAAAGTCGAAATGTCGAGATTAATGTTGAAGTACAATCTTGAGAAAAAGTAGAAATGTCAAGAAAAAAGTCAGAATTTCGAAAAAAAAAAGTAGAAATGTCGAGATTATAAAGGAAAGGAAAAAGGAAGAAAAAAAAGAAAAGAGAAAAACAGAAGAAAAAAGGAAAAGAAGAAAAAAGGGAGAAAAAAATTAACATTTTTGAAAAAGCTCCAGGAGCCACTAGGGCGGCGCTAAAGAGCCGCGGGTTGAGACCCCCGGTTTATCTTCTGCCTTCCAGATGTTTTACAGTGAAGATCTGCCAGAGGTTGCTTTTAGCGGCTAACAGTCCGATTGTCATGGAAATATTTACCAGAGCAGGATGGGATCCACCTGAGACGTTGGATCCTCATTGTTTGCTGAAAGTGTAATTCCATATTTCAAAGTGCTTTCAGACAGTTTTAGTCTCCATTCCCCAGACGCATGCATGACAGTCAGCGGTCGATCATTATCTCTGAACAGCTCAAAAACTCACCAGAGACACCAAGTAACTGCCGGCAGCCGTCAGGTATTTACCGTGCTGATTATCTGGAGTTGCTGCGTCCAAGTTAGAGCCAGTAGGAGAGAGAAGCATCAGCACAGTGAAGCCTGAGGGGAAACCGTACCAGCGCAGTACAAGCAGGCTGCTACGGCAACACACAACATTCATTACCGCACACGTGTCCTGCTAGCTGAATGTGCTAAACTTTTATTTAGCGTGTGATTTGTTGACGTCTCGCTCACTCCTGTTTTTCAGAATGAGGAGGACGATGTTCAGCCCGATGATCAAAATAGTGACGGCACTTCTCTGTGAGTACCTTTGCTGGATTCTTTCCTTTTTTTTATGTGATAATTATTTTATTAATTTTAAAAAGCAAAAACAGTCAAAGCTGAATCTTGACGGCATCTTAAAGTCATAGAGCTGCAGGACAGGACTGCTCAGAAATGTGTTTGCACTTGAAATTGAAGCAGTTTTTGTTTTGTTTTTGTGTCCTGACGTAGTTTAAACATGTTTTAAGCTCAGTTTTTAGCTCTTGTGGGCAGATTCAGCGCTAGTCTAGTGTGAATATGGAGCAGTCTAAAGGAGTTGTTGTGTTTCTGCAGCGGGAACCAGCTGGGAGACTCGTCTGCAGATTACCGAACGGTACGAGCCCGATCCACTCAGCACAAACACAGCTGGGGCTGACGGGGCGGAGCCGGCGGGCAGGAATGATGCCCGGCAGGCCGTCGCCCCCACACACACACACACACCTACTTTCTTCTGTAGTTTCTAATCACAAGTAGTTTTCGTGGAGGCGTAATACCGTCTCCACAGGTGGCTGCTGCTTTTACACATGCTCTGTTGTTTTGTTTTGTGGTCCAGTTGTACTTCAAGGTGCTGGAGGAGAACGTGTCTCTGAAGGACAAGCTGCAGGAGATGGAGCTGCTGCTGAGCCAGAACAAGGTGGAGCTGGAGAGACTCCGACAGGTCCGTCAGGTTTGCTGCTCCTCCCTTCAGCCGGCCGACGGCGCCTGCGGCTCTCGCTGCACCGCCGGGGGCTACAAGCCAAACATTACCTCACTGCTGCTCATATTTGTTACTGATCACACTTGTTCTCTGTGGCAGAGTCAGGACAGCTTCACCGACAAACCCGCCCTGTTGGAGTTGGAGAGATTCGTAAGTCTGCATTTGCACAAAGTGGATATTTCCTAGTTGTTAAAGCCGCAGAGCTGCGGAGGCTGAAGCTACGGGTGCACGTTAACAGCTCTGCAAGCTCATCTGTACTGTTAGACACGCAGCTGAAATGTTTGGCGGGCGGGACCTGGGCAGGTTTCACGGCTCTCTTTTGCCCCGCAGGAGAAGTTGGCCCTCCAGAGGAAAGCAGTGGAACTGGAGGACGAGCTGAAGGTACGAGTCTTCACCGAGACGCAAACACACGGGGATAAATCAATAACAATCAGTCCTCGGCTTCAACACAAACACAAACCCGGTGGATTCCTGCAGCGTTGAACAACGTCCTCACCGGGATCGTACCTTCCTGTCAAAGATCCTTCACGGTTTAGGTTGCACCAACTTTTATACTCTGAAGGCAGCCCGAGTCTGAACAGGAGAAACCGTTTCAGCGTAAGCCGTTACTGAGCTCTGCAGGTGAAACAGCAGACGACATCGTCTCTCTGTTTTTGAGAATCATTTAAGAATGGGTTGAATGATCCTGTTGAAGTGAAATTGGCTGAGATGTCGGCAGTAGCGCTCACTACGTTTACGTCAGGCGTGACCTGCTGCAGAGCTCACTCACGTCACCTCCTTTACAGTTTTCCTCCCTGGACAAGCAAAGCAAATTCCACCTTCCAGGTTTCAGACGCCACTTCAACCCAAAGTGAAGTGATGTCGTCGTCATTTCTGTGCAAAGAACAGTGGAAAAGAAAACAAACAAACTGTAAAATCCAGCGAGGCATTGCGAGCCATAAACGTCCCTCACTCCCGACGTCCACATGACAACACTGCAGTTTTCTTTCCTTTATGAACCATTGATGAACATTTTAGTTTTGACATTAAAGCAGATGAAACTTAAAGCAACCGAGTCCATCAGACATCGACACCTCAGAGCTACCGCGACCACATCATCTCCGTCATTCAGTTTCATTACTTTTTAAACACCTGTGAAGCTCCGGCTTCATTCTTAGCTTTTCCTCCAGAACCTGCGACGCGTGTGGACGTTTCAGTCATCTGGCAGCTGAAACGCCTCAGATCTCCTCTCCTTCTGAGAGCAGCACGTTTCCCATGAGCCTCTGCCTCTGAAACACTGACTACGTTTACATGCAGTCAAAATTCAGGTTATTGCTAATATTCCGGTTACTGAAACATTCAGAATATTCCATTTACATGGTAATTAATCATTTGGGATATCTGGATCAAACCAGCGACGCAGGGAGAACATCATGACGCAATTCCGGTCATTTCTGCTTCTTCTTCCTGTATCCAAATTCAAAACAAATGCTGCTTCGTGCAACTTTCTCACCTTCTTGTAAATCTCACTATCCCGGTACTTTCTACCGTCTACAAATGCAGAAATTTTCATATCCTTCATTACATTTATGAAGTGATTAGTCTCCTCCTGGTCTTGTGTTTCTCCGTGTTTATAAGAACTTCCTGGACTCAAAAGACCAGGATTCCTTGTGAACAGAGCATGTGCAGAAAACCTGTTCCTGTTCCGTTTGATGGGGATATTCTGTTTGGCGTTTACATGACCCAATATTCAGGTTTTAAAAGGAGTAACCCAGGGGTCATATTGGGGTTTTTAAAAACCGGAATATGAGCAAATTCTGGTTATTCAAAGGGGTTATTGGTGTTTACATGGCCGTGCAAATTCGGGTTATTGCTAATATTCCGGTTTTAAAAGGGTTATTGATGCATGTAAACGCAGTAACTGTTTCGCCTCTGCCTGCAGGTTCTGGGCGACCTCCGAGCAGACAACCAGAGGCTGAAGGATGAGAACGCCGCCCTCATCCGAGTGATCAGCAAACTCTCCAGATGAACCTGGAAAAGCCCGGAGAGTGAAAGTATTCCAGGAACGATCTGTTTGCCAAGGCGGAGGAGACGCAGCAACACGGCCGGAGAACAGACCACTTTCAGGGTTATCGCCTGCACTTGGGCCTTTTACATTTTGGCAGATCTACTGTATAACAAGCTGAACTGCACCTCCTTCGGGTCGACGGGATGTTCCTGTTCACATCCACTTTTATAAGTTTTTATTGTACCTTTTTTTTTTTTTTTTTAAACTGGAATATTTTAATGTGCTTTGCTTCAGTAATCTTGGTATAAAATCTGTGTTAAGAGACTTGAAGCCATGCACAGTGAGGGCTGACGGCTACATTTTATTTTTATTTCGCTTCTTGAATAGTTTGAGGAATTTAGAGGGAAAAAAAACCAACAAAAAAATAAAAATAAAGCCAGTCAGGTGTGTGGGCCGATCGCTCACGAGAAATGACTTTAATGTGCCAAAAGAGGGAAAAGATAGAAAGAAAAAAAAAAAAAGCTCCCAGTTTTGCACATCCGTTTTGTAAAACTCCAAGTGGTCAGTGTTTTTCTCAGGAAGATTTTCTGTTTGATTCTTCCTGTGTTTATTTTAGCCGGCTGCTGCGACGGTGGACCAAAACCTGCACACTCGTTTCTCTTGTGCTTCCCTGAACCTGCACGTCACGCCTAGATTTACTAACACACACCGGTGTGGGAGGATGGAGAGCTTAGGGGTGTCAATTGACTATTTGTAAAACATTATGTTACAGACGTGAAGTCATTCGGGGGTCGTGGAAAACACTCGCTCTAACTCGATCAGTCGTGCCGCTTCGCCATGTTTGACTGGACGCTTGTGACGGCAGCAAAGTACTCTCGTGATGGACAACTGTTTAGAAAACAGGCCAGATGGGTCATCCTTTGAATGTTTACTTCATTATGAGGAAAAAAAAAAGATGCATGCCCGATATTTTGATGCCGTGCCTTTGAATATACATTTGTTAGTATTATTTCTATTTTGCTTTGGCAATGTACACTGTTGAGTATAAAATACAACATGGGCATAAATGATTCAGGATCTGTTGCTTCTCTCTATGTGAGTCCTTCCTCTTTTTTTCTTACCAATATTACAGCTGTATTTCCCCCTATAAAATAAAGTAAGAGAAAGTACCTCTAAATAGTGTTGGTTAATTTAGATATTTGTCCATGACAGGTTTCATCCACCAGAGGGCGCTGATGAGATTCATTTTACGTGGTGAAAATTACACATTTGTTAAATAACCATTTTCTGTAAGTTTTTATCACAGGTCATTCCTGAATTTGTTTTTCTGACAGTGTTAAACACAGACATTTGGGAAAATGTAGCTATTGTGGCAGTAAAGTATAGAGGAAACTGGTGTTTTTAAATAAATGTCTTGTCCATGCTGTTATTGTCATATTATTTATCCATCTGATACAGAAACATAAGTGCTTTCAGCTTCATTTCACATCTCACCGTCTCTTAATCATGACGCCTCAGTACTTTTATCCTTAAATGATCCAACTCTTCGTGGTGAGATGCTTGATTCTAGGGGTGTGCAAACAAGGGTACCTCACGATTCGATTCGATTTTGATTATTGGTGCCACGATTCTTCGATTATTGTGATTTTTAATGCTTTTTTCCATACAAGATTGATTTTGTCTTCATCTGTGGCTACATTTGTAAATAAATAGCCAATCAATTAACTCAGTTCCTCTAACAACACTCATTAAGTAAATAACAAGGTTTTTTGAACATTTGACATGTATTTTTCAAAGACACAAAATAATGTATTTTATGACTATGTAAACATTTGCTCTTTGACTTCCTTAACTTTGACCAGGGAAAGCTCCACTTGCATGAGAGCGCCCTCTATTGGTGGAAAACACTGAAAACGGTCAAGCCCTGGATTTAATGAGTTCATTAATTCAAGTAAACAAGTAAACACATTTATTTAGTGTAAACATATCTGCCATATTTCAAGTGAACAATAAGAAATGTGCATTCTTGAAAATGAAATGATTCAGCAGCTTATTCAGTCTGGAATCTGGATAGGATAACTTAAAAAAAAAAAAAAAAAAAATGTATTAATTGATTCCAAATCGTCACGTGACGCATCGCGATGCATCGACACATCGATGAATTGCACCCACCTCTTGATTCATTGATCAATTAGTGTCAAATAACAGATATGGATCCCAAGCTTTTTTTCTTTGGCAAAACATTGCAACTGAGGCTGATTTGAGCAAAATCTTTATTGAACGAGAAGAGCAATCACAAATGATGACAGAATATACAACCCCACCAACATGCCAGCGTTTTCATACAAACTGTACAAGGTGAAGGAATGTATGGAGCAGGAATCGTTTACACTCATGTCTTCAGATACAGTACGAGTTGATTTCAGTTTAGCGGTAAGTTGTGTTTCTGTGGTGTCGCCTGACCCTAACGTTAGTGTTACTGAGATGTGGGGGCTGAACAGGCCAAGCATCTGTCTGGGGGGGGGGGGGGGGGGTAGCGGACACCGGCCAGGTCTCCAGCAGCAGCAGACGGTGTCCGGCTCTTCCTCCTCCTCCTCTTCCTCTTCCTCCTATCTCTGGTTCTACTTCCACACCTGGGACTTCCTGGCTGCAGATGTCGTGTAACAGAGCCGTCTGAATGAGGTGTAGTGTGGGGGTGGGGGTGGGGGTGGGCGGATGATGTACATTAAGGCAAAGGGAAACTAAACAAAAAGAAAAAGTTATTATTTTTGTCCTCCACATGATAATAGTTTGGTTCTAAGGCCTCACGGCTGAAAGGAGCAAGAGTGCCATCGTGGATTTAACTGTTCTCATCATCATTATTATTAAATCTAATTCTATGTGAACATTCGGCCCCATCTGGGAGTGTGTGTGTGTGTGTGCAGAGCTGCAGCTGAAAGGGCTTGTTGGCGGCGAGTAGCCCTTCAGTTAGCGACTACAGCGTCACAACTAAGCGCTGCTCGTGCACACAAGGCATGCTAAAGAGACACCGAGGAGTTCAGACATAAGGCAGCTATTTCTGTGTTTTACTCTCCCTTGTGGACTTTGGCTCCCGTCCCTGTTGGGAGGGGAGTGGGTGACTAGGCCTGGGGGGGGGGGAGGGAGGCGCTACAGCAGCTCCGAGTGAACTGTCGTCACAAGGCAGTTATTGGTCATAATATCAAAAGACAGCGAGCAAAAGGAATGATATAGTGAGAGAGTGAAGGACGAGGGGATGAGGTGGGGTCAGCGATGATGAACACAACAGCTGATTACCTGTGAGTACAGTCACATTACACAACCATTGATACAATTATACACATATATATATAAAAAAAACAATAAAAGGCAAACAAAAGTTGATTGTACAGTTGCTTCTCCACATGTACTTCATACTGAAAGAGGAAGACACCGTTCTGGGGAGGTGAAGGCGGGGGTTAATCTCTTCAAGCAGCAAAAACCAGGAGGAGCAGGGTGTGAGGAGGAAGGTGCTACATCAGAGAGGTGGGGGGGGGGGGTGTGCAACCAATCAGACAATGTGCAGGGAGGGAGGTGATGGACGGACGGGGGGGGGGGGTTGCTACTGCCGACAGGAAGGTGGAGCACGGCCAGGCGGAGGAACGGAGGCATGACAGCATGAAATGCACTGCAAAGTAAAAACAGAGAAGGCAGAGACGGTGGATACAGTGCGGGGGGGTGGGGGTGAGGAGAGGGAGGGGGCGGCGGGGCGGCCCCCCCTGACCGCACACCCCCCCTCTGCAAACACAAAGGCCTCTTAATCGTTCCAGTCCTTCTTGATGTTGAGGTTCCACTCCCAGGACAGGTGGTTGTGCTTGTCGTCGTCGGTGAACTTGGACTTGATGAGGTAATTTCCGCGGGCCAGCAGGCCCTTGGGAGCCTCCTCCACCGTGGTCAGGAAGTCGTACTCGGGGGCGCGGGGCCCGTAGCTGCCCACCATGTAGTCCGACTTGTCAACTGTCGACAGAGAGAGACGTCACGGTGAGACGGCGACACGTCAGCGTGAGGCTTGCTAGCCTAGAGTAGCAGCTGATGTTGCTCATGTGTGCTGCTCAGGACTGGACATACTGAAACTGTATTTCTAATTCTGAGTTGTTTAGGCCCAGTCCCAATACTCCCCCTACTCCTACTTTTCATCCCTACCCCTAAATTCTGCACGTTCCCGTGAGGGTAGTGGTGTCCCAATTCCTCTTTTCACCTAGGGCTAGCGGGGAAAACAAGGGTAGTGGCTATGAATCTGTCCCTACGGATCAAGTGTTTTCAGATCATCACTAGCTGAACTAGGGCCAGAAAAATTTCCCAGAATGCTTTTGTTGTCATTTGCGGACTGAATAAAAAAAAAACAACATGGCGGACATTTCTTATTTTTTAGTGAATAAAATCAATATTTTGAGTTAGTTTCTGCATAAAAATGCGTTTTGATTACATTTCTAGTGAGAAATATATATTTTACTTTCATAATATTCACTCAGTGAATGTACACAATCACTCGTTTGCCCGTTGTTGTGAAGTCTTTTCAGATTTCGCCGGAATAAAGGCTGATTTATGGTTCCGCGTTACACCAAACCAGAGCCTACGGCGTAGGTTACGCGGCGAGGCGCGCCGTACGCCGTACCTAACCCTACACCGTACGCCGTACCCTACGCCGTAGGCTCTGCGTCGATTTAACGCGGAACCATAAATCAGCTCCGGAGCCGGCAGGCAGAAATCTCAAAATTTTCGGAGCAAATTTCTTAACAGGCGTAGCTACAACTGTTAGATTTCATCTATTAAACCAACATTTATCTTCCTAAATGATTTATTTCAGCCAGCAGTAATTCTCCACAGAGCTGCAGGTTTCTCCCCGGGACGACGGCGCAGGTTGACCTGGCGATCAATCCTGTACGTGAGCTGCTGCTGCTCCGAGCCGGCGGCTCTTCTCATCGCCGAAAACATCGGATCAAATTTCTTAACAGGCGTTATTTGGATAAACTGAGCCCAGGTTGGGGATCTTAACGGTTACTTTTACGCCTGAAAAAATATTAAAACTTAATAAAGTGGCATATTAACAGCGCTACAGCTGAAATTAAAACAGCTTTTAGCTCTCAGCTTCCTGATTTTAGGGGTGGTGCTGAAAGTAGTAGTAGGGGGAGTATTGGGACAGGCCCCTGGGGAGATTTCAAGTGCCCTAAAATCTGTGGCTTCTTTTTTAGGGGTAGTGGTAGAAAGTAGGGGGAGTATTGAGATTGGCCCTTAGGCCCAATCCCAATTCAACTTCACTCGCACTTCTTTTCTTCCCTAACCCCTAAAAAAGAAGGGGGAGATTTTAGGGCACTTAAGATCTAGGGCACTTTGCCCAGGTGCCTGTCCCAATTCTCCTACTCCCCCTCGTTTTCATCCCTACCCTGATCAGGAAGCTGAGAGCCAAAAGCTGTTTTAATTTCAGCTGTAGTGCTGTTAATATGGCACTGTATTAAGTTTTAATATTTTTTCAGGCATAAAGGTAACCTTAAGATACGGCGTAGGGTACGGCGTACGGCGCGCGTCGCTGCGTACATCGACGCAGACCTTACTTACGTAACCTCCGCCGTAGGCTCTGTGTTGGTGTAACGCGGAACCATAAATCCCTTTATTCTGGTGTGATCTTCGGCAACTTTATCTGAAAGTGTGTAAATTACCCAGATAACAGCTGGATTACTTTGTGGTTTCTGAAGACTATTATATCAGAAACATCCAAAACAAATCTGACGAGTCACAGGGTTATTTCTCTCTATTTCTCTGAGACAAGTCTGCCTGTTTGCCTTCGGTCGGCGAGTCAAATCGACGCAGAGCCTCTTTTTTTCATACCCCCTCGCTCGCCAAGTCAGCATCTGAAATCCCTCGATTTGAAGGGGCTATTCTCAGCCCCTAGCCCTCGTTATGCCCCCTCCCCCTAGGTGAAAAGAGGAATTGGGACACCACTACCTTCACGGGAACGCGCAAAAGTTAGGGTTAGTGAAGAAAACGAGGGCGAGGGGGAGTATTGGGACGCAGCCTAACTCTCTGTGGGGACATCCATCCTGCCCCGTCGTGCTCGGCCCACCATTGGATTCAGATAAGTGGTGTGTGTTGAGGAAAAGGACCAAAGCTTCACCTGCAGAGCCGTGCTTAGTTTATTGTTTCATCTCCTCTTGGAAATGTTTTCACGTGTAACCGGCACATGTGCGATGACAAATACGTCAAATTAACTGAAATATGTCAAGATCAGATGTTTCTTGCTGAACTCAGAAGGAGAAAAATTTCCCGGCTTCGGGGAATAATATTCATTTGAGAGGACGCACAAGTTTTTAAAGAATTAAAACAACAAACATCTGATCTTCATGAGGTCAATAGTTTTATATTACAGTTATTTCCTTCATGAAATGTTCATCTAAAAACCAGGGGCCTCATGTACAAAGCGTGCATACGCACAAAAACATGGCGTACGCCCTTTTCCACGCAAACGTTCAGATGTATCAAGAGTGAAATGACCGTGGAAATGTGCGGTGCCCGACGCCAACTTCATGGCTGGCGTACGCACGTTTCCACAGCTATTGGTCCGTTGGCGACACTTAGTGGTGATGCTGGGAAACTGTTAATAATGTGAAAACAATTAGCCCTCAGAGTGATGTGCACATCAGAGACACACTGATGAACAATTAACACATTCAACTGTCTGCAATTACACGAGTGGATATAAAAGCAAAGTGGTGCAGAAATACCGTTAACAACAATGGCAGCTTTGGCAGTGTTAGAAGATATCACAAATGGCGCAGTAAGAACATAAATAATATTTAGCCGGTTTTCCTAATGTAATCGGAGCTATCGACTGCACACACATTGCTATAAAAGCACCATCACTGGATGAATATGTGTACGTTAACAGGAAGCATTTTCATTCCATTAATGTACAGATTATATGATTAATTTATGTTATTTGTGAAGTTATTTCTTGGAAAAAGGGGCAGATCAGATAAGATTCTTCTTCTTTCTGCTTGCTTTCATTCACGAGTTAAGAACATTTGTATTTGTATTGAATTATTTTATTTTTTTGAATGGAATAAAGAATATTAAAAAAAATAAAAAAATATGTCACAGGTGTCAAACTGAATCCCAGAAGGGCCGCTGTCCTGCATGTTTTAGATGTTTCACTGCTTTAACACACCTGATTCTAATTAATCATCATCACCAGCTTGTCATCAAAGTCTGGATGGTTCTGTTGATGACACAGCTCCTTGTATCATGGTGCAATTAAACAGGGAAACCGGCCCTCGAGGGCCTATTTAAATACATTTGCATATTTAAATGGAGGCGTGGTCAGGGAGGAGTCTGGGACTCCTACATGTGCGCTCAATTCCACGTTGATTGGGATGTACAAAGGAAATGTGCTTGGATTCATGCCTACGCACAGTTTCATACATCTGGATTTTTTTGTGCGTAGGACGTTTTCTGGATTTAAGCGTACGCCATGTTTCAGTAGGAAATCCACGCAAGTCTTTGTACATGAGGCCCCTGCTCCATGTTAAACTCAGATTTGATAGTTTATAAGTTGCAGTTGGTCACAAACTCTCCTGCTGCTGGTTAACCAGCGTGAGGGAGGAGAGAAGCTGCAGCCTCGTGTTTATCTGCACGTTAAAGACGACAACCTGAGAGCAAGTGTCCAAAAAAAGACAGAACTTACAACTTTATAGGCGTTCACTCTTGCTGCTGCTAAAATAAATCTAAATTAAATGTTATTAGCAGCGTCTGGCTCGGGGGGGCGAGGCTGCTCCTCCACTCCTGCAGACATGGAGGACCGTGCTGGGGAGGACCAGTCACTTTGACCTGATCTAATGATCACTTTCATGATACAAACCCTCCAGGAATCTCTTGACCCAAACAACACATTCAGGATTCTTTTGGTAACAAAGATAGTTACTGAGTAACGGGAAGTTCAGATACAAGAGCCCACGTTGAGCTTCAGTTCAAAGTTAGTTTTTACTCACTTTTCATTCCTTTCCTGTACGTTTCCTGCACGTACTTCAGACCCGAAACAATCTCCCTGTTTACCTGAGGATAAAAAACATGATTCAAAACAAGAAAGCAACGTCTCTTTTGTTCAAAACATCCCATTTCAATCACATTTCTAGATTTTTGCTCTTCTGACGCCGTATCAGCAGAGACGGCAAATGAAAATGAAGAAGGAAAACTGGTTATTTCTTGAGGTTTTTATCTTACTGACATGGAACGTACCATCAAACTGTCTCGGCCTCCGTCACAACCTTCAGCTCTAGCGTTTCCGGCGGTTCCAGCTCGTACCAGACCCTGCCCTGGTTTACTGATCAATACTGAATGATTTCCTCCGGGCTGCTTCACAAACAGCAGCAGATTGTGTGGTGACCTTTCTGGACGGGACTGACCCAGACACAGCTCTGGTATTTGATCAGCGTTATAATCACTGATAATCATTTTTAAATTAATACATTCTGCCACGCAGACTTGCTATTTAGTTACATTATATGAGTACCGTATTTTCCGCAATATAAGGCGCTACAGTAGATAAGGCGCTACAGTAGAGTCTGGGGTTACGTTATGCATCCATTAGAAGTATTTATTCAAGTGTATTTTATTTGTGTTAGTTCTTTAATATTTTAGTTCTAAATTGGAAGATTATTGTGATCTTTTTCGTCGCTCAAAATAAACGTCATACTTCTGAAAGCCGGTATTCCCGCCAAAACGCCATCCATTTGTCGCGACTTTCAACCCCAGCAAGGCCAAGTATGGAGAAATGTAAGAAAAGAATAATATCTGAAGAAAATGGAACATTCATGATGCCTGGGCAGATTCATAAATTACCTCTGATGAGAGTGACCTACCAGTATGCCTAATGTGTGGAGAAAAACTGTCTAACAATAAACGGTCAAATGTCGCAAGACATTTCAACAATACACACAGAGCCTTTGCTGAACAATATCCAGAGGGAGAAGAGAGAAAAAAGCTGTTTGGGAACTGATGCAGAGACTGATCTGACGAAAAATCACTTCAAGAAGTGGCTGAAGTCGCAGCTCAATATTGATCCATATATAAGGAGCACCGGATTATAAGGCGCATGGTCAGCTTTTGAAAAAATTGAAGGCTTTTAGGTGCGCCTTATAGTGCGGAAAATACGGTATTTCTGAAGCATTATTCATATTTTTTTTGCCCCTGATGGACGCCATATAAGGTAGTAGCCCACCGTCGCCAGGGCAGAGAGGGCTAACAATGACCTCACTCAGACCTTTAACTCTCAGCTTCTGTTACACTTCCCTCCCAAATACCTGGTGAGGCCGGGGTGTGTGTCAGCACGCTGACTGGTTCAGGAAGGGAAGCCTTAGCCTACCACGTCCACCGGGAAGCTCACACTTCATGCGTTACAGAGTGCAAAGCATTTGTTTAGAGTTCAGACGGAGGCGTGGAGCTGCAGGTGGAGACGGCTGGGATCCCTCACCAACACCCAGCTGTGTTTACATCACTTCTCACCTTAAAGCTGATCTTTATCTTGTATTCTACTCCCTCCTTCAGCACAAACGCCTGCTTCTTAAAGGCTTCCAGGTCTCCTGTTACAAACCAAAGGTAGAACAAAAAAAAGAGAATAAGTCAATAAGTGGGTGATTGTAGCGACAGAGAGGGTGTAATTATGACAATCCAGGACAAAAATCAAACACTCAAGTCTAGTTTTTTGTTAAATACATGACAGAACAACGTCCCAGATGTTCACCAGAGACAGGATTCATGACATTTTAAGATCTAGTGAAGACAAGTCAAGATTGTGTTTTTTTAATTATAAAAAAAACACTTGAACACAAAGAGAGCATCAGTGGTGGAGGAAGCCAAGACTTCTGGAGGCTGAAATGAGCCTTTCACAGTCATAAATAGGTAGATTATAATACATGTTTGAATTATTTAAACAATGTAGGAGTAGGAACTCAGTTCTTCTACTTTATATACCGCCTGAAAAAGCTGAATTGACTGTATTTGCTTCAGTTGACGTCCCTACACCCGTCTCTCCTGCATACCCCACTATCAACAGGAGAGCTGTTTTTATAGGTCAAACACGTGTATACGAGACACTTTTAAACCATCTTCAGACATGATGTGTGCATAATTGATAGCGGTATCAGAAAAGTTAAACAGTAATGATGTGCAGTCGTTCAGACACGGGTCTCTTTTGCATCAGTGTTCCTCTTTTTTCAGTCAGACACGTCTGTAAATGTGACAGAAAACCCACTGAGGACATGAACGGCAGAGGAATAAGCTGGTTTACCTGCACAGAGTTTACAGAGTCTGTTTTCTCTAATTATTTTCCTATATCTAAACAAAAGCTGCATTTCCTCTCTCAGACAAACCTTTAGCTTTGATTACGGCACGAATTCACCATCACATCCTTGCATTAAGCTTATGCCACATCACAGCTCGTATCTTCCTCCAGAGGTTTGTTACATTTACTAAAAGATGCTTTGGTGATGGGAGAGTCTTCTCCAACGCATCCCAAAGATTCTTAATGGGGTTAAGATGTGGACTCTAGCAACTCTAAATCTCAGTACGGACCAGACAGGCTCACATTCAGGTACTGTAGCATCACCTCATCCCCCCGTTCACCCTGTTATCTCTCGCTCCAGGACAGAACAAACCTGGACTCAGACCAGGGAGATGATGATGATGATGATGATGATTCTCCAATTAGAGCACCAATCTCTGATGCAGTTAAAGCTTTCATAAACAGGAAGTAATTTTGAAGAAAATAAATGAATACAATCTCTATGACTGCTCTTTCCAAACCCTTTTGTATTGCTAATCAATAAAAACTCATAACTCTTAAAATAACAGCGAGACAGCCTAAAACTAGGTATATTTAAGACAATTTTGACCCTTTGACAAGCAGGAAAAACACTTGAAAGACTGAGGATCTGCTCACTGCTGCAGCTGGACTTAAATAACTCTCTGCCAGCTGAGACACATTAATCACTGCACTACTTTTCCAAACAGGAACTTCTGACCCACTTGCTTAGTTGAATTAGGTGACACATTTATTTTTGGCCCAGCCAGTCCACTCACAATTAATTAATTTGCATGACAAGCAACGTGTGGGGATGTAAACAAAGAATCACCAAACAAAGTGACACAATTCTCACCTTTTTTGAAAAATAAATTAATCAACATCAACATCACCTAATACTGAGCACTTTAGGTGATCTGAACAGAAAACGTTCGTGTATGTTAACCTAAGTCAACGTTTAAATTCATGTTCTCTCTCAGCCCTTTATATTGCTTAGATATGAAATTATTCTTAAAAAAAAAAAAAAAAAAATCTGAATAGCCCAATACTACTTCAAAACTTAATTAATAACTGGGAAGAAACGAGTATCAAAACCTGCACGAGCTCCAATACTAAACCATTAAAGATCACAGTATTGATCAGCTCAGAGGATTTCATTTCTATTCTACCTGCATGAGTGCATGTGTGGATGCAGTCAGGAGGTTTTAAACATTACCACCACTAACAAAACCACCACTACTACTGATGATATGGTCCTTACCGCATCTGAAAATTTAATTTATGTGCCACTCACAGCCCCTCTTACTGTATCTTTCCATTCGTCATTAAATGCATCAGCTGGATTTTCTTGCAACTAATCTTCATCCAAATGTGACGAAAACCAGCCAAATGTTTTGCACAAACCAAATTCCATCAATGAGTCTTGCCGAGATGCCAAACAGCTGATTGATGTACAGAAGTGTTGCATCCTGTATTTGGATATATTTGGATTTCTGTGCATTTTCTACCCCGACATCTCATTCTAGGATAAACCTGGGAGAAATAAAGGTCATACCAGAGTCCTGCCACCTGATCATCCAAGACTATGCTGCTCAAAATGAGAGAAAAGCAGACTGAAAAACTGAAAAACTCTGCATTGTTTTCATTGAATGAGCAGTGATAATTAGCGGAGAAAGTATTTATGCAGTGATGCTCAGAGAGGGAGCCGGACACAATGTTCCCACTGATTTAAGTGTTGGCCAGCAGGGGTAAACGCAGCTCCAGGAGCGGCTGTTCCTTCAGGCTGACTCTGGGAATACCATAACCACATTTTTACACTTGTAAGCAAAATGGAAAACAAAGTTGTGTATTCAGTTCTTCTGTACATAACAAACTCTACTGTTAAAAGTATAAGGGAGATTTAGAGAGCACATTCAGCTCAGGGTGAAGGAGTTCGTGCAGAGCTCAATAATGATGACGACGGGGGAAAAGTATTACTTAGGAGAACTTTCACGCAGGCTACGGTATAACAAAAATAGGATGAATCAACAAAAGCAACTCCCTCCTGTCAGAACTATTGAGCTTTTTGGAAAGATGCAATGTTGAGCAGCTGTAAACAAGGATGGTGCAAACATATTACTCTTTACTCCCCGTGTGATTCCAAACCCCAGAAAACCAGTCTCACCAATTCCACAAATGAAACAAATGAAAAACCAAACCATCAACACTCCCATGAGTCATCATTATCTAAAGGGGACCTATTATGAAAAACAGGTTTTTTCTTGCTTTAACATATATAAAGTGGTCTCCCCTCAGCCTGCCAACTCAGAGAAGGAGGAAAGCAACCTAATTCTGCAGTGTCTGTACAGCCGCCCGGATGAGCTGTCCAGTCTGATGTGGATCTACGAGCCAATAAGATTTTGCGTATTTTCGTTACGTAACCAAAATGCAAACCACGCCCACAACTATAAAACCGTGTAACTGCATGCGAGCGTCCGACTATCGTAGCACTGCGTGACATCGTACTCTCTGTCCATCTCCCTCCAGCAGCTGCCACTTTATTGAGGTTTTTGTAGTGAAATGAGGAGGAATCATAGAGATAACTTCTCATTTCAACTAACTGGATCAGCCGTTCCTCATCCGTGACTGTTTCCTTCAGCGCTTTCAACCGGCTTTCAACACGAGCGGCAGGAAGAAAATAGAAGCAGGGCGTCCAACAAATGTTCAGCTCAAAACGGCGCTGCGTCGCTGCGGCCAGTTAGGACAGTCCAATAGAAAATAAAGCAATGGAAGTGATTTTGTCGCTGAATCCCTCATAGAGACTGAGGTTAGAGAATGGGAAGATAAAGACATGGTTCAGAGGCTGAATTTCTAATTTATATAGAAAAAAGAATCAAAAGCTTGTTTTTAAGACATTCAAGTCCTGTTTAAAATATACATTAAATGCCATAATAGGTCTCCTTTAAATCTGGCTATAATATGTTTCCAGGCCGAGCCACCACCCCTGCGGTCGTCTGCAGTTCCTCCATGTCATCTGACTGCAGAAACGTCACAACATTGTTGGTCAAACACCACGTGAGCAGGAGCAGAATAACTAGTTTCTCCTAATGACCAGACAGACGACCCTCAGCACCAGAGATGAAAACCAACCAGTCAACCGCTAGTAAATCAACATTACTGCTGCTGCTCTGCATGGGAAGACTTGGCCTGTAATTTAGGTACAATTTTAACAGATAACTAAATAAAAGAAGCCAGTGGTGGACTACATGATTAATTCCTCTAAATCATACAGTTGACTGCAAAGATATTCAAGGATTGCCGGTGAAAAGCGTCTCACCTTGCAGGTCCAGCACCAGGGGGTTGGGGGCGGCCTCGCAGATCAGAGACATTCGTGTCACCTGGACATTGGGAACAGTGGGATCTGAGGAGGAATCAGAAAACACATCATTGAATTCAGACAATAAAGAAACTGTTTCCGGATACCACACATCATTGCTTGTGACATCCACCTGCTAAAAGAATACTTATGTCAGTTTTACAGTAATATTTGCTTCTCACAGGAGACAGAACATATGACCAGTCTTCTTTCCAGAACAAATAAACCATGTCATGTTGCCATTTCATTTGTTTCTGACTCAACAAGTAGACCTTGATGATACAGAACATCCCAGTGAGGAGGAAACGTGTTCAGTTGTACAGACACACAAAAAAGGCCATTCTTACGTCACTGAAATGGCCTAATCACAAACTACAAAAAATACTCCTTTTACACTTGTTTGAAATGGTTCTATTTCTAAAAAGTATGTATAAACTTATTGGGAATTATTTCAATTGAAACATGTGCGCTACGATCTCTGCTATCTGTGTCCTGGTATTTTTTATTTATATATAATAAGAATTGTAGAAAATATTCACACTCAGCTCAGACTCCCCTGAAGATGATGTGTAATTGTTATGTTTGTACAAATCTGACATGAAGACAACATGTTGTCTCATTAAAGGAAATGTGAGGGTCAGAAAGACACGTCTGAGACATTGTACAGGACTGTCTCAGAAAATTAGAATATTGTGATTTTCTGTAATGCAACTACAAAAACGTCATACATTCTGGTTTAATTACAAATCAACTGAAATATTGCAAGCCTTTTATTATTTTAATATTGCTGATCATGGCTTACAGTTTAAGAAAACTCAAATATCCTATCTCAAAAAATTTGAATATTCTGGGAATCTTAATCTTAAACTGTAAGCCATAATCAGCAATATTAAAATAATAAAAGGCTTGCAATATTTCAGTTGATTTGTAATGAATCCAGAATGTATGACATTTTTGTTTTTTAAATTGCATTACAGAAAATAAAGAACTTTATCACAATATTCTAATTTTCTGAGACAGTCCTGTATGTTCATGTTATGCAGATTTTTGCAAAAAATTAAATTTTCCCCCCCAATTTCTT
This sequence comes from Cololabis saira, assembly GCF_033807715.1. Lineage (NCBI taxonomy): Eukaryota > Metazoa > Chordata > Actinopteri > Beloniformes > Belonidae > Cololabis > Cololabis saira. The sequence continues at coordinate 49,079,123 of NC_084587.1, forward strand.
TAAATGCATTTTCAAATTCAAACTGAAAGATGAATCCCTAATTGGCACACGTGCAGGAGGCGTGCACATCATGCGTGTTGTTAAGTGTGTTTACTCGGGGGGCTGGATGTAGGACGGCTCTGCTGTAGTTGAGACCATCTTTATTAATTAAACTTTGGTTTGTCTCTCATGAGGAGCAGCAAACGGTCATTAGAGGCTCCGCATACGAGGAGATAATGGGTTTGATATGAGGAGACGAGGGACAGGTCTTGTTTCAGCTGCCGGCAATCTCTAAACAAAGCTTAATCATAAAGCAGAATTCAAACTAAATTATTGTGAAATCATTTTTGGATTTATTAATTGAACCGTCTGCTAGCAGCAGGAAGAAATAATCCTGGTGGCAATTTTTAAATACCTAACTGCCAACAGGGTTGTAACTGCCACCTGAACGTTGTAAGGTTGACGTAAACACAAAACAGTCATGTTAACAGGAAAAAATCCTTTTTGGTGTCATTTATTTTTGCAGTTTAACAGGAAGTTAAGCCTCAAGTTAAAACACCTCAGTCCAAAGGAAAAGTGTCTGAAGAAGCTTAATGTCGGGATCATCCCAGTGCGTCAGCAGCGTTCTGCCCGCCGCTGCTCTCCTTTGGCTTTTTGAGCCTTAAGTTCATTCTAATAGGGAAATATCCCTCTAACCCTCCTGTGGTACAACCGTCCAAACTTTTGATAAGAATAATCTAGAATCAGCAGCTGACGCGTGTTTGAAAAAGGCAAACAAACTCCCGCATTTCACATTCCCGCATAGTTTGTAGGTGAAAGAAAGGAAAGCTCAGGACGGGCCAACATATGTGGAGAAACTAGTTTGCCGACTTGACCAAAGTATAAACGTGAAACACGTCTAAAAAACACAAAATAATGCAGAAACTAGACAGAAACAAATCCAGTGATGGATGCAGAAAACCTGCCAGCAGCTTTTAACAACAGAAATGACTTAATCAGACCAGAGACGGACAATAACATGGAAAACATGGATCAATCTATAAAGAAAGACCTTCCTTCCTCTACACTCGGGATTTACATTTAATAATCCCAAACAGTTGAGGTTATTCTGACTGAAAAACTACGCTGCAGGTGCAGCTCGCTGGAACAGACACGATCTTCAACCACATAACTCACATCAAGATGCCAGGCAACATTTTAACATCTATCCATTTTAACTGCGTTTATCCTACAGAAATTACAAACCTGTTTTTCTATTAAAAAGAGAAGAAAATGTTACTTTTAAACATGCATCTTATTAGAAAATAATGAAAAAAGAAAAATCAACTTCATGATTTTTTGCTCTTAAACCACTATTTCACTATTATTTTCACCTTTACCAGAAGTTTGTCACCGAACCAATCATCTATCAGTAACATCTAAGATGGAGAAATGTTTCACAGTGATTCGTGGAATATGATTTTACAGTTAGTGCTTCTACTAGAGATGTGAGTCTTGAGCTGTAATCATAACAACGGTGTGCTACATTCTTTCACCTTTTTTGTTAACCCTTTCCCAAATAAGACCTAACATCAGCTGGTACAGGACCTGACACACAGACAGATGTGGAATTGATGCACTTTACATGAAACCTTCTTCTTCTTCTTTTTAAAAAAAATAAAATTAAATTTGATTTCTTGTTCTAGTTGTTCTCTCAGATAAGTGGCGTTTCTAGACACCCACTCAGAACACAATCTTCCTCACCCTCCGCAGCGATGCCAGGACCCAGCAGAGCTTCTTTATATTTGCGTAAGCTTTCGTCATCCTTATCCAGCTCGTGGATCTCCTTCACAGACTTCTGCGCTGGCGGCCTGTAGTTGACGGGCTCGGGCTCCTCATTCTCTGCTGCGATGGCTGCTAGCTGCTCCGGGGTCAAGTCATCCTCAGCCATGACTGCAGACAGAACGGAGAAAAGCGTATGTGCATGAGGAAACAGGAGAAGGAAATGTAGTCATTTGAACAAAAAGAAAAACTCAGGAAGACTGTCAAAGTTACAGCACAATAGGTATACGAATAGACTCTTACTTTATCAAGGAAAGGGTTGTTAAATGCTCAACAAGTAGAATAACAACAATAATGTCGGTGCGAGCGCTGATAAAGTCCAGCCGGTGCTTTTTCCCCCCAGTGCGCTGCTGTCAGGCTGCACAAACATTAACATTTATCTTTACACTGCTACTGATCTTACTCTGCTGGGTCATATTATCTTGCCACATTTCTCAAAGTCATCAGCCCTAAAGTCAAGAATGAGGGGTCATGCATCACATTTGTTTGTCTGGCGCGCACAATAGTTAGGGCAAAGCAAAGGGTTCAAGCTTTTAACAAAAATGAGCCACCGGGAATGTTTAAAAACATATTTCAGCATCATTACCAGCAGTATCATATCTGGGTTTAATTCCCATCCATCCATACATGAGATGAAGATAATGTGAAGTTATAAATAAGCAAGTCACACCATTTATGACAGGAAATAAGGACCAGGTTACCCTGCTACCAGAGGTGTCAAGTAACGAAGTACAAATACTTTGTTACCTTACTTAAGTAGAAAGTTTGGTTATCTATACTTCACTGGAGTAATTATTTTTCAGACGACTTTTTACTTTCACTCCTTACATTTTCACACAATTATCTGTACTTTTTACTCCTTACATTTTAAAAACAGCCTTGTTACTCTATTTCATTTTGGCCTTTAAACAAAACTATCCAGTTAAATTGCTCCATGCGGATAGAGTGAATTTGGTTGTGGTTGTTTCAGATGTTCTTGTCCAGTTTTGTTCTTACATCCGCTCCCTCAGATTCCTGCAACTAAACTTGGATGTACATTCCAATAAAGGTTAGGATAAATGATAACATGTCTCTGAAGTTTGACTTTTTGCACCATTACAATACTTATAGGCAACTAGTCATCATATCTCCTGCTCTCTGAAACACATGTTAATGCTCAATAGTACACATATATGGTTCTTTAATATATTTGCATTATACTAAGATGCATTCATTTTCAATGGCTTTTGTCCTTTATGGCTTTTTTACCCCTTACATTACTTTTATACTTTAGTAGTTTTAGTAGTTTTGAAACCAGTACTTTTATACTTTTACTTGAGTAAAAAACTTGAGTTGATACTTCAACTTCTACAGGAGTATTTTTAAACTCTAGTATCTATACTTCTACCTGAGTAATGAATGTGAATACTGAAGACACCTCTGCCTGCTACCAGGACAACTTCATTTTGACAGCCAAAAGTTTGTTCTTTCTCCATGTCCCTTTTTGGACGAGCGGTCTTGTGCTCAGGAGCCAACGCTGGAAAGATTTCCTTTGCAGCAATGTGAGCGGGAAACAAAAGCAGGAAGAGCTCTGTTTATTCCAAGAGTCTTGACATTCATTGAGGCCATTCTGCCTTCAGAGCTACACAAGAGACACCGATTCAATGCTATGTAGATATTTTAGTCAATATAATATGCCCATTCCTTAAAGGAAACGTACAGGGCCCACAAAATTTCCTGCGTCATTTCAGAAAGGTCTGGCAAATACTTGAGTCAAACTGCCAGAGGAATAAAGAATGAAGTACAAAAGCACCTTTTTCAACCATATATTTACAGTTTTGTTCAGATCAGTACAGTACTTTCCATTTTCAAGGTACAGCAAAGCAGTTGTTGTGAAACTGGATGGAGATGAAGATAACACTCCGACGTCTGAAACCGTCACAAAATCACTCTTGGTTTCACTGACTGAATTGGCAAGGTTAAAATGTGTCAAATGGTTGAACTGGTAGTTAGTTCAAACTATCAGAAGCACATGTTTTGTGCTCTCAAGAACAGATTACACCCCTGGTTTTTACAGCTGCAGACTGAACACCTTTGAACAGCCGGAGTACTTTGTGCTGGTCAGACTACACAACTTTCTCTCTTGCCATTAACATTGTTGAGGTTGTGGGTTCACATTAGGACAGGGAGAACTCACAGACAGATGACATGATCTGACAGCGATTCTAGGATTTTGTAAGAAAAAAACCCCAACAAAAACACAAACGCTAGAAGTGATGTGGGAAACGATGTGAAACGGGAGCTGTTTATCCAAAGAGTCAAAGGAGATTCAAGACCTCTCTGTCATTGTGCAGTTTCCTGACAACAAAAGCATTTAAAGATAAACTAGGAAAGAAATTAGCTATAGTTTTTTTGGAACACAAACAAAAAAAGAAGAAAATACAGCTTTTTCAGTCTTTTCTTTGAATACAATATAGACTTTCTGCTTAATTTGTGGGTTTTCCATCATCACGGTTACCCAGGTCCATGTTACCCACTGACTGCTGCTCAGACAAGCTATAGCCTTGCAATGTGTCAATGACCATCTTTGACACATTTTTGACTACTTTACTACTACTAGCAAGCACAAGTTCCTGTGCAATTCACCTGAGACTTGGAAGAATTGTATGTGAGCTTTCAAGAGTTATAAACCAGGACAAGTCCTGTAGTGTTAAATTGGCTTTGGTACAGACACTTTAATACAGTAACTAACAGGAGAGGCCTACAGAGCAGATTTACATCACTAAGAAATGATATGATACACAGCTATGTGGAAAGCTGTATATACAGGAATGTCTCAGAAAATAGAATATTGTGATTTTCTGTAATGCAATTACAAAAACAAAAATGTCATACATTCTGGATTCATTACAAATCAACTGAAATATTGCAAGCCTTTTATTATTTTAATATTGCTGATTATGGCTTACAGTTTAAGAAAACTCAAATATCCTATCTCAAAAGATTAGAATATTCTGGGAATCTTAATCTTAAACTGTAAGCCATAATCAGCAATATTAAAATAATAAAAGGCTTGCAATATTTCAGTTGATTTGTAATGAATCCAGAATGTATGACATTTTTGTTTTTTTAATTGCATTACAGAAAATAAAGAACTTTATCACAATATTCTAATTTTCTGAGACAGTCCTATAAATGATTTAAGGATGTCAACTTTTTTTAAGCATTTGCTCCGTTGCATTTCTCGTGGTGATGCAGGTATGTAGGTAAACTGAACAAATGTTTCCACATAACTAACACCTGTCCTGATGGGCATCATTTCTGTTTGGCACAGAATATGACCAGCAACCTTCTGCCACTCCTGCTGTTGTGTCCGTTGACCACAAACAGCTTCTTCCTGAGGCTCTTCATTTCATTAATGACCTGAGTTTTGTGTCTTGCACAGCCCCGGTCTGTCATTCTAGTAGCAGTTATCAGCAAATCCTGCACCACACGCCAGTTCTGTTTACAATAGTCCTGACACACGATTTATTCCTCAGAGGGAGTTAATGGTGGGGCCAGCTCATCATGCCACCTTGTGTCCGTTCATGTCAAAAGGACAGGCACACATTCATCAATATATTAAAAATAATTCTGCTTCAACTTTTTTCTGGACTCTGTTTTAAGTTTGTATTCCACACAATTCTTCATCTTAATGAAATCTATGGAAATTAATGTATGCGGAACATAAACATGCATTTTTTTATTTTAGCCATTTAAAAAAATGGCTGACTGGTGCATATAATCCCATTGTTATTCTTTTATCTATTTTTTTTAATTTTTTAATCAACCAGTCCACTTGGATAGAGTTAATTTCAGACTCTGCTTCCAGAGTATTCTGAGGAAGAAAGAGCTGAACGTGCCTCATTTACTGTGTGTCTGCACATTATTATCATTATCATTACTGTTGACTAACGCAAATAATGCTCCTGGGTAATTCTGATCAGGCAGGGAAAAAAAATGACATCCATTGCCTATTTCATCATGACATTTACAGTAAAATTGAACAGGCTTAGATTTGTGATATGGACAACTGAATAAAAGTATATCATGAAACTGCATCATCTTTATAGAAACAACTATACTCTCCAGTATACATGACTATGTTACTGTAAAAAGGTTCAAAGTTGTTGAAGTTTTAACTGCAATTAATGACTTGCTACAACTGTGAAAAAGCTGAATAGATGCAGCAGTACCTGAGGTAACTGACACTCTTTTTAAGACGTATATGGTATATCTGCATGCTTGACCTACATTTCAGATTACACAACATCCCAGGTTAATATAAACTAATGCTATAGCCATTTATCGCAGTAGAAGAATATATTTAATAATCTTAATAACAATGTGAGTCCTAAAGATCCAGAGCTCTACTGGATATGATAAATTAGGAAAGAGAATGCAAAAACAGCTGACATACATTAGTTTGAAGGATAATTTCCATAATTATACCTTCATAAAGGTTAAGAGACTTATTTTCTTATTTTTACATTTTTCTCCCTCACATCCCCCTGCACAGCTCTCTCCCCTGACCTGCCTGAACTGGCAGACATGGGAGGAATGTGTGAGTAAAGGGCCAATAAACATGCCTGAACCTGGGCCAAAAACATGCTCACAATTTTCCTCTCTTCTTCACAATTTCACCACTACTCAGACAAGATTTTAACAACAAAATTGTTTAACAAGCAACTAATTCAAGTTTTTTAATGCATATTTAACATGTTCTCGAACCCAAATGGTCCAACAGACTTTCTATGACCAAATCGCTCTTTATTTCACATTAAAATACATGTCTTTGTAATGAAATAAGAGAATGTGATTTACAGAGAGCAGGTTTACTGGAGCTTTAGCATAATAATAGTGACATAATAAGTCACATCCTTAATGAAAATGACAGTGCAGGCTCAGATGAGGACGGATCCATTTATTTAAATTTTTTTTAAAAGAGGGAAAATCACAGCAGGTCCTCCAATGAAAATTTTATGGATCTAAAATTCACTCAACTGCTTTGCCTAATTAAAATGCAAATCTGTAAGAGACAAAATTTAGATCAATGCTGTTTGAAATGACAGTAGAGGTGGTGGTGAAGAGGATTATACAAGTTCTTCCATTAAATCAAATTATTCTTATCTTGTATTTAATTTGAAAGGCCCATTGTAAAACCTAAAAGGTAAAACAGATTTGTCGTCTTTCTTATAAGGAGGTATGTTTTCTCTGCAAGTCCCTCTCCTTGTGTGTACTTTGTTTAGACTGTTGGAGGCTCAGAGGTATTTTTGTAACATTCACCAAAGGTAACATTAATTAACCACTTAATGTCCCGTCTTGAAAATGTCTCCATAATGACATTTCAGAGATGCTCCAGCACACAGAGCCACACAGAGCCACCACACCCAGCTGGAGGAGACACGGCAGGTTTAGCAGGATCCTGCTCATCATGACACAAGACAGGAAACTAGAGCGTCCCCTCCGTTAGGACAAAGGGTTAAAGGGCTGGGGTCTGATTCCTTCTTGGATCACCAGATTTAAGCTCGTCTGGGTGTCTTTTGTATGAATCTAACCAAACTCCTAAACACGCTCCAGGGTGTCACATCCAATTCTGCAACCACTGACCATGTGACCTTTATGAGGTTTTAATAAAAACACCATTGTTGTCCTTCAATAACCCATTCATCTTCATGACTGTTGGTAAAATTGTTCCATCTTAATACTTAAATAGTAAAACATTTTGAAAATGGTGGAACTTTTTGCTTAAAAAAATAATCATTGGTATTATAAAAGACATATATATTAAAATGTACGTGTGAATGCTTTCAAAATCAATTGCCCTATTTGAAATTGATAAAAACAGGGTGACAATATTGGGTGTTAGCCATCAATGATTGTGGACATTTTTAAACTATTGAGGTTCAATATTTATAGGCTATAACACTCATCTTATTTAGAAAAGGTCTGATAACATTTAAACCTAAGAAGCAGGAATGAAATTCATTCAGGATCTTTTGTCACAGATTTTGACGGAACATCCATCAATGTAAAATACAACTAAGTATGTCAAGCTTACATGAAACTGGTATTAACAAACGTAAATTGGGGGGGGAACAATACATACAATGACGATGGATAAGTGACAAGTTTGTCCAAGACGTACAAGTATTGAGCTGATAAAAGTAAAATGTGAACAGGCTTTTCTGCAGGACTCCGGCGAGAACACAAAGCTTTGGAGAGCTGGTCGCTGAGAAACCCACCAGACGGCCACGTTTGACCACACTAAAGGCTGATTTATGGTTCCACGTTACACCGACGCAGAGCCTACGGCGTAGGGTACGCGGCGATGGTGCGCGTCGCCGCGTACCCTACGCCGTCGAGTTAACGCAGAGCCATAATTCAGGCTCAAAGGCCCTCGCGGGGAGGCTAGCGGCGTGCCGCACGCGGCAGAGATGCGCTCTCTGCCGCGTGCGGCATGCCGGATATCTCATCATCGCTTGTCCCCGTCACCCACAGGTCTTACCTTACGTTTTAAAAAATAGTAGTAGCGCTACCAGGTGCCTCTGCAGTAAGTGCGTTGCGCTGCTCGGGAGCTCTTGTGCAAGTATGGCGAATCACGGCGCGGCGCCGCCCCATGCGCGAGCGGCGCCGCGGCGCGGCGCGCCGCGCTCTCCGCCCATCACGCAGCTCCACCTGCACCGACACATAAACCACTACTCTTTGTTTAAAACAAAGAGTAGAACAAATTGTTTTACTGAGAGCGGGGGGGATTTATTTACGCTACTTATTTCCTTGTGTGTAGAGCGGTACAGATCATTTTATTGAAACTAGGTGAACAGGTGAATAGTTCCCCATCTGTATAAACCAGGGGTCTTCAACCGGGGTCCGCGACCCCTAGAGGGGCCTCAGAGGTACTGCAGGGGGTCCTCCAATTTAAAAAGAAATAAAGGCAATTTTAACCAAAATTACGACGGATTAGGGCCAAACCAAGACCAGAAAATTTTGGAAATTACGAGAATAAAGTGATAATGTTGCAAGAATAAAGTCGTAATAGAATAAAGTTGTAACATTACGAGACTAAAGTCGCAAATTTACGAGAATAAAGTCGTAATTTATGAGAATAAAGTCATATTATGAGAATATAATTTATGAGAACTCTAACACGAAGAGCAGTCGCCTCTCTGTTAAAATGAGGAATATTGAGAATCTTGTGAAGTTATATTTATAATATAATATTACGACTTTATTCTAAAAATATAACGAGTTTATTCTCGTAATTTTACGCCTTTATTCTCATATTGACTATCCTCGTAATTTCCCTTTTTTTTTGTCTAAATTTGGCCCTAATACTCCATCGTACAAAATAATTTGAGTTAAAAAAAAATATATATATATAGGCTATATATATATATATATATATATATCTGATTGAGAAAACTCCATTAACAGCCAATAAGAGTCTACTTTTGACAATAACTATTTAGTCTACAACTCTACATAAATGATTCCCATGACGTGGGTCATGTGACTAATGTCAATTTTAGAGCGGAAAAACGAGCTAGATAGCTGTTCCATTGCGAAATTGACCTGACTATTTCATATTTAATGCTAGTAAGACCTGATGGATAAATTTGTGACAGTAACGAAGCCTAAAGCTGGAGATTGTAACGTTACAGCTCGGCCTGAAGTTACTCCTTCCACGTCTGATGAGGCCAAAGTTTCATCAACCGTAAACACATGTAGGCTAATAACAGTCTGGAATTGGTTAATAAGGTGATATAAGCTAGCAGAATAAAACATTCAAAAGTTATTATAAGCCAGGCTTAAAACTTGACGTTAAAAAAAAAAAAAAAAGGGAAAAAATAAGAATTCCAAGCGGGGGTCCCTGCTGTTTTTCTCTCATCCACGGGGCCCCTGGGCTAGAAAAGGTTGAAGACCCCTGGTATAATCTGTTTTAACAAATAAGGATGCTTGCAAATGATTTAGCAGTTTAAGGATTGTAATTCAATTACCCGTTACAATTGCAGTCAAAAAGAATGCTTATTAAAAACCTGAAAGCTTGTCTGGAATGGCAGTTTTACTATAAGCAGTCACCCCACTGTCTTGTTTCAACCAGTGTAAACTGTTATGCCATCATTGAAGAGATGGAGATATATGAGATTGATGGCATGTAATGTTGTTGTAACCATGTCTCCCAGATTAAAAAAAAAAAAAAAAGGCTAAAACAAAGTCAAAATCCATACACAGTATTTTGTTTAAAGACAATTCAGTATTATCCATTTATGTACAAAATTCTGTACAAGTCCACAAGTATACAGTACCAGGTGACGGATGGGATTTGTGTATACATTCAACATTACAGTAAATAACCCTCCATAGAAAAATGCAAACATGTTACATATTTAAAAAAAAAAAAAAACTAAAACAGATCACGTTGCAAATTTAAGGCAGTTAAATGTTCTGATACATTAAAATGACTTTCAAAACACAACTGCCCTAAACATAATAAAAAAAGAAAGAAAAATGAATGAGACCTCAGTGGTTCATATAATAAAATGGCTTCAAAACACATGTCTGGACAGCGTCCTCCGAATACTTTAGGCGGTGTCCATCTTACACTGGAAGAGAAATGAAACATGATTATTCAATCATCAATGAACATTTGCTTTACATTCAGAATTAAAGCAGTAATCATGTTGGACGTTGGTGTGTACCTCAGCATTGTAAGCGTCTAGTTGAGCGTCGAGCTCCTCTGCAGATAGCTGGGGTTTGTTTCCACCTCCACCTCTTCCTCCTCCTCCTCCACCTCCACCTCCTCTCCCTCGCCCTCTGAATCCTCCTCTGCTGCCGCCTTGCCGCCTTTCAACCCTGGGCTGACCGAGTCTGCTCCGATCAAACTTCCCATTTGAACTGCAAACAGGTTAAAAACAAGAGGAATATTTTTTTTGGTGTTTAAAAATAATAAAGAAATCCGTGTTCATACATTCAGGGTGCGTGTCCTCGTACCTCGGTGCACTACTGCCTTCTGAAGTCACTTCTAGGATTTTCATTGGACGACCTGAAAAACAAGTAACATTGCACAACAGCATTAATTCTGCGTTTCTAAAGCCGAATAATTTTGCTTGTAGAGCTGAGGCCTCACCATCAAGAGGAACACCGTTATAGTGTTTCATAGCTTTGAGGGCATCTTCCTTATTTGCAAAGTGGACATCTGCTGTTCCTTTACTACGACCGGAGCGGTCATAGTGTATTGACGCAGTCTGTAATGTCCCAAAATCTGCAAAGAGATCCTGGAGAGCAAAGCACAAAATAAAAGGGATGTTCACAGAGCATGATGCAAGAAAGTAGATACAGACAGCTGACAGACTTACCTTGATATCTGAATCAGAAACTCCAAAATCAAGATTAGAAACCAGCAGCTTGCCACTATTTTCTACACGTCTTTCTGTCCTAACATGTTGTCCTCTTTGTCCACCTGCGTGCTCCTCAAACATGTCATGCTGCCATTTGTCTGGTAATTCTCTGGGCTGAAAGAAATATGAAAAAAAATAATAAATACAGTAAATAATACAGATTTTGTGCATGCTACTTAATATTTATAGAAAACGTACCCCGAAGCAAAGCCGTGTACACCAATCCCTTTTAATGGAAAAGCAGGATACCCGGACTGAGATGACCGTAAAACAACCACTGCACATTGTTTTCTAGCCATCTTTATGTGCATTGTTTTAATTAAATATTTTTTTTTTTGCCGTTTAGTGCTATACTGGTCATTTTTGCTCCTAAATTCTGCTCTCAAATGTTTTGAACTGCTTTGTTGGCTACTTGGTTCTACATTTCTCTTTTCAGCCTTTTATTTCTCCATCAACTCATGGGCATATTGTGTTTTTGTCGCCGCCACTCTCCACCAAGGCTAAGCTTGCATTTGTAGTCCTTTTTTAAAATGTAAAAACTGTCCAGCATATTTCATGAGCACTCAGAACAGAAACAAAGACGAGAAGCAAAAATATAAATCGCTTTGTTTGACATAACTGAATATCAGCACTGTCAGGGTGCTCGTGTGTTTTTCTCCATCTGTTGGCATATTAGTTATTTATGGTCTCTCATGACACACACGCTTAAATCCAATTCTTGTACATTAATTTTAGATCTGATTGCATACATTTCACTTTTCCAAGGTCCTTCTGTGCCTGTGGTTGTTTTAACACGTTTCATAGTTATTCTGTGCACCAGTTAAAGCACCAGTTGTCAGATTAAACTCAGTGTAGCAACCAAGAGATTGCTATCCTGATAGCTGAGGATTGTATGCACGACAAAAAAGGGAGGTTTTGTTAACAACTTTGTGTATAATCAAACATAGCATTTAAAATATAACAACCCCACCAGATTGGGAAATAAAATGCTTCCTTGTAGTTATTTATGCAGTGTTTGATAGGGATTTGTCAGAATGACACAAAATTCAGAATAATTATGTCATAAAGCTATTGCTATGTATAAATCAATGCTATTGATTTGTTGATGCTGATAATGTGAATGCATTTTTCCAATTTCCCTGTACTAATACAGAGTAGTTGAGATGTGTAAATTAAGTAGTTTTGAGCAGTGTAAATACTCGAATATGTCTGAATTAGCAGGATATTCCACTATAGCATCCTCTACTCAGTCTTTCCACGGCTCTGGTCTCAAGTGGAGGCCGCTGAATTTCTTTTTGATCTGTGAAAGTTGTTCAACTTCAGTTAGTTAGAGCAGAGGTGACATTTCCTCAATAAAAATAAAAGCCTTTGTGTGCTCTTAAGAGTTACCAAGACATAAATGACTGAGATCCTGCTAAAACCCTTTGTTTCCCCACTGTGTGACCGTATCTATAAAGAGAAGCAATACACAATCCCAGCTTTTTCTTATTTTTACCATACTTACAATTTATCTGTATAGAATTAATTTTAAAATACTATTGTTTGTTTTTAAGTCACTAAATGAGTTGGCACCAAAATATATCTCAGACCTCCTACATGTTTATACTCCATTTAGGTCTTTGAGGTTTCTACTCAGTCGCGTCTCGTTGTTCCGAAAACAAGGCAAAAAACCAGGGGCGACCGAGCCTTTTCAGTTATAGCCCCTAAACTCTGGAACAAGCTTCCTCCCCACATTAAAATGGCCCCCACACTAGAAATGTTTAAATCTCGTCTTAAAATTATTTTTATTCTTTGTCTTTTAATCCAGCGTGAGAGTTGTTTGGTCTCTGTCCGGTCTTTTATGTTTATGAATCACTGGTTGTCTGTCTGGTGTGTTTTTATTTCGTGCTTTTATGTGCTCTTATCTATTTTACTCTGTTTTTAGTTTTTTACTATTTTATCATGTTTTATTTTACTCATTGTGCAGCACTTTGTTAACCTTGTTGTTTTTAAAATGTGCTATACAAATAAAGTGGATTAGATTGTATCGTTTATTTAGTTCATGTTGCCCTGAACATGTATCTGACTTTGAGCTGCTATAAAACCCGAATTTCCACTCTGGGGATCAATAAAGGACTATCTTATTTATTGATTCAGAGTATAACTCAAAAGACCAAACCAACTGAGATCTTTAAATGAAATAAAAAGCTGATTTAGGCCTAGTGAAGGAGCTTCTCTACCTGTTGCTGCTGGTTATTGTAGCAGGAGGAAGCGGAAACATGGTGGTGATTCATAAAGCCTCCAAAGCTTAAGTCTGATGTATGGTTCCGCGTTAAAGCGACGGCGTAGGGCACGCGGCGACGCACACCTTACGTTGTGCGTCGCCGCGTACCCTACGTCGTAAGCTCTGCGTCGGTGTAACGCAGAACCATAAATAAGCCTTAGTGAGGAGCCATGAGGCAAGTAGACGCTTCCTGGCAAAGCAGTGCCCAGTTCTGCCGATAGTTCGCCCTTACAGCCATTAAACCCCACAGAAATCATCACACGTGTGCCTGCCCCCCCCTCGTGGTTCGTACCCGGGTGTAGGGAGCGGGTCTGCTGTTCCTCTCCCGGCTGAAGTTCTGCCGACCCCGCGCCGCCGAGCCCCCGACCCGGTCTGAACTTCCTCCCCGCGGGGACGACTCCGCTCCGCGGCCGCCCCGCTTGTTCATCTTGATGATGTCGTCCAGGGACATGTTAATCTTATCGGCCATCGCCTTGTTTATGCCGTGGAGACGACGATGGAAACGAACAAAGAAAAGCGTGAAGCGTCGAGTGGCTGTTGTTTATCAGCTGATCTCCGGTGGCGCGATGTTGAACGGAGCGGACGTGACGTAGTTAAATGCGGAAGTGACGAAGGCGAGGACCCCATATATATATATATCATCGATGATTTCCTTATCAATAATATTATAATTCTAGGTAAATTCCACATCCACAAATCTAGGTATATGAAGGTGAAACCTCGTTTTTGTGTATTCCATAACGAATTCCTCCGTTTTTTTTAAAGCCCTTAAACTCCTGACAAAAAGAAATGCAATACAACTTTTGAACACAATTGAAGAATATAATTTATTGGATAAGCCCTAGCCCCTTAAGTTATTTTCCTTCTGTTCTCTCTTTATGCAATTTTTCCCTGATACATGTTGAAAAAAAAAATGTGATGCCTTGTTGTTTGTATATGAATATATTTTCAATAAAGAAAAAAAAAAATTATATATATACACACTACCGTTCAAAAGTTTGGGGTCACATTGAAATGTTCCTATTTTTGAAGAAAAAGCACTGTACTTTTCAATAAAGATAACTTTAAACTAGTCTTAACTTTAAAGAAATACACTCTATACATTGCTAATGTGGTAAATGACTATTCGAGCTGCAAATGTCTGGTTTTTGGTGCAATATCTACATAGGTGTATAGAGGCCCATTTCCAGCAACTATCACTCCAGTGTTCTAATGGTACAATGTGTTTGCTCATTGGCTCAGAAAGCTAATTGATGATTAGAAAACCCTTGTGCAATCATGTTCACACATCTGAAAACAGTTTAGCTCGTTACAGAAGCTACAAAACTGACCTTCGTTTGAGCAGATTGAGTTTCTGGAGCGTCACATTTGTGGGGTCAATTAAATGCTCAAAATGGCCAGAAAAAGAGAACTTTCATCTGAAATTCGAGTCTATTCTTGTTCTTAGAAACAAAGGCTATTCCATGTGAGAAATTGCTAAGAAATTGAAGATTTCCTACAACATGTACTACTCCCTTCAGAGGACAGCACAAACAAGCTCTAACCAGAAAAAGAAGTGGGAGGCCGCGTTGCACATTTGAGCAAGAAGATAAGTACATTAGAGTCTCTAGTTTGAGAAACAGACGCCTCACAGGTCCCCAACTGGCATCTTCATTAAATAGTACCCGCAAAACACCAGTGTCAACATCTACACTGAAGAGGCGGCTGCGGGATTCTGGGCTTCAGGGCAGAGTGGCAAAGAAAAAGCCATATCTGAGACTGGCCATTAAAAGATTAAGATGGGCAAAAGAACACAGACATTGGACAGAGGAAGACTTGAAAAAAGTGTTGTGGACGGATGAATCCAAGTTTGAGGTGTTTGGATCAAAAAGAACGTTTGTGAGACGCAGAACAAATGAAAAGATGCTGGAAGAATGCCTGACGCCATCTGTTAAGCATGGTGGAGGTAATGTGATGGTCTGGGGTTGCTTGGGTGCTGGTAAGGTGGGAGATTTGTACAGGGTAAAAGGGATTCTGAATAATGAAGGCTATCACTCCATTTTGCAACGCCATGCCATACCCAGTGGACAGCGCTTGATTGGAGCCAATTTCATCCTACAACAGGACAATGACCCTAAACACACCTCCAAATTGTGCAAGAACTATTTAGAGCAGAAGCAGCTGGTATTCTATCGGTAATGGAGTGGCCAGCGCAGTCGCCAGATCTGAACCCCATTGAGCTGTTGTGGGAGCAGCTTGACCGTACGGTACGCAAGAAGTGCCCATCTAACCAATCCAACTTGTGGGAGCTGCTTCTGGAAGCATGGGGTGCAATTTCTCCAGATTACCTCAACAAATTAACAGCTAGAATGCCAATGGTCTGCAATGCTGTAATTGCTGCAAATGGAGGATTCTTTGATGAAAGCAAAGTTTGATGTAAAAAAAATCTTATTTAAAATACAAATCATTATTTCTAACCTTGTCCATGTCTTGACTCTATTTTTTTATTCATTTCACAACGTATGGTGGTGAATAAGTGTGACTTTTCATGGAAAACACAAAATTGTTTGGGTGACCCCAAACTGTTGAACGGTAGTGTGTATGTATGTGTATATATATATATATATATATATATATATATATATATATATATATGTATATATATGTATATGTGTGAACAATATAAAGAATGAAAGAAAGAAGTAAAAAGTAGTCATCCAAATAATTACTTGAGTAAAAGTAAAAAACTACTTGGTGAAAAAACTACTCAAGTACTGAGTAACTGTTGAGTAACGTCTGATTTATTTTTTTTAACACAACCATTCAAACAGACAAAAGTACAAAATAATCAGGCAAATTAAATCAATAAAATAATATAAATTAAAAAATAAAAAATAGCTTAAATTAAAATATGCTTAAAGTAAATTCAAGTACTTTAATAAATAATAAATAAAATAACAGAATAAAAAAATAAATTAAGCACAAGTAGCACAAAATTTCAAGCCTTTGTTCTTTTCTTTTTTTAACCAGGCAGAACTAGAACAAGCCCATGAACTCATAGAAACTCTGTGTGTGTTTGAGTCTGTGTAAATGTGACAAAACATGCAAAAACAAACATTTTTCCCAAAGAATCACCCAGTGATGTCATGAGATTGACGCGTACGCGGATAAAAGGGATAAAAGAAAAGTAACAGCTCAACGTAGCCTAATGTAGCGGAGTAAGAGGAACAGTTTCTTCTTCACAAATCTACTCAAGTAAAAGTAAAAAGTATAGTGATTCAAAACTACTCCTAAAAGTACAAAATTTCCCAAAACTTACTCAAGTAACTCGTTACCACCTCTGTATATATGTGAGCAATATAAAGAATGAACGGTTTGAAAAGGCCTAGCTTTCTGTGGGGTCATCTATGGGGCCACACAAATAAGTTTCTCTTTATGATCAACCAAATACACAACTACATAGATTACGAGAAGGAATTATTCATAGCAAAAAGCAGCCATATTTTTTCCTTTCTTAGTGGAAGGACGAACAAAGGATTTAGAAAAAAATTCCCAGCAGTTTTCAGTTCCCACTTTTCTAGCCTGGTTTGATTCACAGTGTTTCATCTGCTGAGGGGCCCCAAACGTCCGAGGGGTCTTCTGTATCAACAGTAATATAATGTCACCCATGGTATGGATATTTCTGCAATTTCAATAATATTTCAGACACAAACAATCTGACAGATGTAAATATTTGTTTTATTTTTTAGAATCTGTATAAAGTAGGGGAGGCAGACCCAGCTTTCCTCTCATTTGTACAGGCTGCTGTGTTTCTCTCCTGTCTACTGCAGACAAGTCTCTGAACTGCCCATCGTCATAACATGACACACCTTTGATCAAGCTACCAGCATTATTTTCTTCCTGAGGAAATACCAAACTCTGATCATTACCAAGATCATCTGTGTGTATGCTGCAGAATCAGTCAACGTGATCATTATCTCATCACAGGCTGGCCTTGTTCTGGAGGCTGTTCTGAAGCCTCTGGAGCTGCAAAAGAGGATACTTTATACAATGAAGAGCATCATCAACCACCCTGAGCATCCTCTTCACAACACAGCAATAAATCTCTACAATGAATCTTTGGAGGGACTTCAATCATAAAAACGGATGCAATACATATTTTTCCTTCAAGGATTAATAAAGTATTTTTGAATTTAAATTTCATTGTCTTATGCACTCAGAGCTGGATGACAATGCCTTGTTCTTGCAGTTTACTCCCTGTTGTTGCACGTGCAATTTATCAGCTGTGTTTAATTGATATTTGTGATTCATCAACGCTACTGGGTCTTATTTAAATTGATACCACGTTTAAGGATGTCAATGAAAGATTAGGGAGTTCAATGCCCAGTAGTGGGGTTGCTGAAGTTTTCTTTACACACCAGGTTTTTGCGTAGAATATAAAAGACAGAAATAATAATTAAAAAAACATGTTTGGACTATAAAAATAAAGCATTCGGAGTTGACATTCCTCTTAGAGCATTCTTACAAATTCATAAAGTATATTCAATTCAATTCTGCAATCACACGTGCTGACTTTAACCAGCCAGTTTATGTCCAATCTACATGTGGACAGCGGCCTCTGCTGGAATCAAGTGCAAAAACCTCACAGTCTGTTTTGAACTGCAAACAGGTTCACTAACATGTTGGCTTTAATTCATTTTGCTGGGGTCTTTATTCTTAGGGCCATATTCTAGCCAGAAGTCTCCCAATAGAAAAAAATCATACAGAATATATATGAAAGACACGTTTGGTCAGAGGCCCAATTTGTTTTTCAGTTTCAATATCCAATTAAAGCTGCAAGCAGCGATGAACGGGCCCTCGCACCCTTGTGCACGTTCAGGCTGCAGTGGAAGCTTGTATGACTTGCATGTAGATTCTTCAGGCCTGGACATTTAGCGGATGAAACCACCCACGACTCTATATATGAAACCATTCAAAAGTTATGGCAGAAAATAGGATCTAGCAAATATCAACCAATCAGAAAAAGGGGCGGGGCTAATTCATGCCAAAGGAGGTCAAGGACTCAAAACCGAGTCCGATGACACCACCCATGACTCTCTATGCGGCTCCAGCAGCTCCAGGCGACTTCGTCTTGTTTGTTTGATCTGTGCCTTATTTGTTTAACCCTGTCTGGTGTGGTGCGCTTGGGTTCAGAAAAGAAATCCATATATATAATAATAAATCATCTGATTGGTCCATATTTGATAGTTCCTACTTTCTGCTATAACTTTTGAATGGTTTGACATATACCCCTTTTACACCAAGCTGGTGCTTGGAGACCAGCCGGGCAAGCCGTAACAGTATGTACTTTTTTGGCCGATACCGATGTTTTGAAAATGACGTGATCAGGCCCGATCAACACTACTATAAATCAAACCATGTGTCACGGCTTGGACAGTTACACAACCACAACAGAAGCATCTTGTAGGAGGGGCGAGCGTTCTGATGGTCCATCCATGTTCCTTTGTGCAGGTGACTCCTCTGAGACCGATGGAGCCCCGGTGTGTCTGTGCAGGAGTCAGAGAGCTTAGTTAGCGGAGAAACACTTGAGCTTTTTTACATAGTTAATGTACGGAAGAGTATTAGGGCTTTTCAGGAGAAAAAATATTTGAGAGGGGAAGATTTTTTTTTTATTGTGCACTTCGAGAAAAAAGTCGAAATGTCGAGAA
This sequence comes from Cololabis saira, assembly GCF_033807715.1. Classification (NCBI taxonomy): domain Eukaryota; kingdom Metazoa; phylum Chordata; class Actinopteri; order Beloniformes; family Belonidae; genus Cololabis; species Cololabis saira. Next base: position 49,098,289 of record NC_084587.1, read on the forward strand.
AAAAGTCAAAATGTCGAGATTAATGTTGAAATACAATTTCAAGAATAAAGTCGAAATTATCGTTAGTTAGTTAGTTAGTTAGTTAGTTAGTTAGTTAGTTAGTTAGTTAGTTAGTTAGTTAGTTAGTTAGTTAGTTAGTTAGTTAATATTTATTTCGGTCAATCACAAACAAAAATCAACAAACAAGATAACACAGGTTTTTCCCTGGTCAACATTGTGACCGAAAAGGTCTGGGCTTGAAGCATAAAGCTTATCTTGCCCACCTTTTAACTGAATAGAATATACAAAAAGAACAAATGAAGTATCATGAGGCTACACAAAATAATAATAATAGTAATAATAATAATAATAATAATAATAATAATAATAATAATAATAATAATAATAATAATAATAATAATAATAATAATAATAATAGCAATAATATAATAATAATAATAATAATAATAATAATAATAATAATAATAATAATAATAATAATAATAGCAATAATATAATAATAATAATAATAATAATAATAATAATAGCAATAATATAATAATAATGATAATAATAATAATAATAATAGCAATAATATAATAATAATAATAATAATAATGATAATAATAATAATAATAACAATAATAATAATAATAATAATAATAATATAATAATGATAATAATAATAATAATAATAATAATAATAATAATAGCAATAATATAATAATAATGATAATAATAATAATAATAATAATAATAATAATAATAATAATAATAATAATAATAATAATAATAATAATAATAATAATAATAAACTTTATTTGTACAGCACCTTTCATACATAAAATACAACGCAAGGTGCTTCACATAAAAATAAATTTAAGGCATAAGACATAACATAGAAATAGAGGGCATAAAACAAAAATCAAAGCAGCAAAGTGGAAGCAAAAACAATAGCAGTAAAGCAGCATAGTGAGGACATAACCAACACATAACCCAAAAGATCGATTAAAATAATCAAAATACAGACAGTATTTTAAAATAATTTAAAAGATCAATTAAAAGCAAGTGTGTAAAAGTATGTCTTCAGCTGTGCTTTAAAAATGTCCACAGAGGCTGCCTGTTGGAGATACAGTGGGAGTTTGTTCCGAGCAGTTGGGTGTAAAAGCAGAAGGCCGCTTTACCATATTTTTTAGTTGTCATTTTTCGGGGCACAACGAGCAGGTCAGCGGTGGAAGACCTGAGGGGGCGGGTTGGGACATATTTAGGGAGGCAGTCCAGCAGGTAGGGAGGCGCGAGATCATTCAGAGCTTTATAATTTTATGGGGCGGCAGTAGCTCAGGTGGTAGAGCGGGACGTCCAATGATCGGAAGGTCAGCGGTTCGAATCCCGCTCCGTCCCAGTTGCTGTCGTAGTGTCCTTGGGCAAGACACCTTACCCACCTGCCCCGTGTGAATGTGTGTGAATGTGTATGAATGTTGGTGGTGGTCGGAGGGGCCGCGTGGCGCGGAATGGCAGCCACGCTTCCGTCAGGGCAGCTGTGGCTACAGATGTAGTTTACCACCACTGGTGAGAATGTGTATGAATGAATAATGATCTCTGTAAAGCGCTCTGGGTGCCTAGAAGGGCGCTATATAAATCCAAGTCATTATTATTATTATTATTATTATTATTATAAACAAGTAAAAGAACTTTAAAATCAATCCTAAAAACAACTGGAAGCCAATGCAGTGAAGCTAAAACTGGAGTAATATGTTCTCTCATCTTGGTTTTAGTTAAAACTCTGGCTGCCGCATTTTGGACAAGTTGTAGTCTGTCTGTTGTTTTCTTTGGTAGACCAGAAAAAAGTGCATTGCAGTAGTCAAGACGAGAAAAGACAAAGGCGTGGGTCAGCGTTTTAGCATCATCCAATGACAGGTAGGCTCTGATTCGAGCAATATTCCTAAGGTGAAAAAAGGCAGTCTTAGTAACATAACTTATGTGTGAGTTAAAATTCAGATCAGAGTCAATAATGACACCCAGGTTCTTGACTGTGCCGTTGCTATCTACAGCCAGGTTGCCAAGTTGTGTGCTTATGATTGTTTTCTGCTCACTGGAGCCGATTATGAGAACCTCTGTCTTATCCTCGTTTAGCTTCAGAAAGTTCTCACTCATCCTAATAATAATAATAATAATAATAGCAATAATATGATAATAATAATAATAATAATGATAGCTCTGAAAACAGAAAGTGAAAAGATGCTAAGGAAACCGACAAAACCAATTTAAGTTGTAATTTTATCTCATGCATGTGTGCATTCTTCTTTGTTTGCTTATTGTGTTTCTATATATGTGTCCATTACCTTTGCTTTGAATAACATCTTGTATGCTTTTATTGAATTTGCTAGTTTAAGGTCGTTATCTAATGAGTTCCACACTTTTACTCCTAAAACAGATAAACATCTGCCCTTTGTGTTTGTTCTTATTGCTGTTGTGTCAAACATTGCTGTTCCCCTGAGGTCGTGTTTGCCCTCTCTCTATCGTGAATAAAGTTGAAATACAATTTGGTGAATAAAGTGTAAATGTCTCCTCTGGCCCATCAAATCCAGTTAGAGTGACTGACAGCTCTGCAGCAGCAGCCGGAACTAACTAACTAACTTACATCCTTGGAGTGGAACGTTAAGGGTACATTTCTGAAGTTATGCAACTGCATATGTGTGATATGTGTTTCAAATCAATATCCTCATCAAATTTGGACTTTTTTCTCAACATTTCGACTTTTTTCTCAAAATTGTACTTCAACATTAATCTCGACATTTCGACTTTTTTCTCAGCATTTCAACTTTTTTCTCGAAGTGCAAAATGAAAAAAGAATCTTCCTCCTCTAAAATATTATTTTTCTTTTTCTCCTGCCTGGCCCTAATACTCTTCCGTATTAAAGTCACGATGCCTGGTAAACAAACCTTTTTAGGTGGACGACTCTGCAGGCAGTCGCCCCGTGTACGGTGCACCCGAGTGTAATGAGGATTCCCCTCAGCAGCCCGGCATACAAGGCCCAGCTCAGACCTGGAGAGAGACATTTCAACGTTACAGTCTTTGACTCCAGCCATGACATTTCTTCTTCAAAAAGATATCGAGTTTACAGTTTAAAAGCACACTTTTCAACCACAGCTCACACCTGATTCTAATTACTCGTCATCATTAGCTTGTCATAAAGGTCTGGACAGTTCTGTTCTTGAAACAGCTACTTTTATCACGGTGTGCTGAAGCAGGGAAACATCTAAAACATGCTGGATAGGGGGACCAGGATTGGGCCCCCCTGGTCTACGCTGAAGTAAAATGATTGTCGCTTGGGAGCCATTTGCATGGGGAGGCGGCTGCTACACCCGGGGCCCAGGCTGCATGCTACGGGGCCACAACCCACCCCCAGGTATGGATAAAGTGCCAAACACGTTTTACCTCTCTTTAAAGAAGGAGAAACCAGTGTTTTCAACAATTATAGACCAATTTCGATTTTGCCTTGCTTCTCCAAGGTCCTGGAAAAGTTAGTTTACACAAGAGTTATTACACATCTCAATGATAATAACATACTGTACAAACACCAATATGGTTTTCGCAAAAAACATTCAACATATATGGCTTTATTGCAACTTATCGATAAAATCTCTACTGCTCTGGACAAAAATATGTTTGCCATAGGAATTTTCTTGGATCTCTCTAAAGCGTTTGACACCGCTGATCATGGTATTCTCTTGTCAAAACTCCATAGATATGGTCTTCAAGATGTGGTGATCACTTGGTTTAAAGATTATCTTTGCAACAGAGAACAATATGTTTGTATTAATGGTCATGAATCTAAGAAAGAAAAATTACGTTATGGTGTGCCTCAAGGGTCAATTCTTGGGCCCCTTCTGTTTCTAATTTGTATTAATGATTTTGCTGTAATGTCTGAGTCCTCTCTGCCCATTTTATTTGCGGACGACACCAACTTTGTCATGTCGCATTCTAATTTTGAATGTTTATTAAGAAATGCCAATACCATGTTGGAATACGCCTCAAGATGGTTTCTGACGAACAAGCTTTCCTTGAATATAAATAAATCAAATTATTTTCTTTTTAGAAACAAAAACAAATTTTTTCCTGAGCAGGATTTAACGCTCCAAATTAATAATATTGAAATCCAACAAGTTTCATGTGTAAAATTTCTTGGTGTACTAGTGGATGAAAGATTGTCCTGGGGAAAACATATGTATGCAAAAAAATGATGAAATCCTATGGTATTATTAGAAGAGTTTCTTTCTTGGTTAATCAGTCCTGTCTCATTATATTATAGTCTAATTTATCCATACTTGACGTATTGCAACATTGTTTGGGGCGCTTCTTATTCTTCGTACCTTAACCAATTATTTTAAATTCAGAATAGATTCTTGAGAATGATTTCATATTCTTCTCATCAAGCACCTTCTGCACCCTTATTTAGCAAATTTAAATTATTATCAATTGTTTCTATTAACAAATTTCAAACATGCCTGTTTATGTTTAAGTTAGTTCATTTCAAACAAGACATTCCAGGCACTTTTCATAATTTTTTTCTGTTATCATCAGATATTCACTCTTATTCAGTTAGAGGTGGAAGAACTTTCATTTACCTCTTTGTCGTACCTGCAGTCACCAATCCTTTATCAAATTCCATGGCCCTCAACTCTGGAACTGTTTAGATAGATCTCTTAAGTTAGTGTCATCCTTAAAAATGTTTAGGACCAGCTTGGTGGGGTATCTTTTATATAGACAAAATTAACAGGCTATTCGTACTGAAATGAAATTGCCATTTCATGGATATTTTTGTTTGGGTGTTTATTGTATTTTTCTTTGTTTCTTTTACCTTTTCTTTTTCCTTTCTATTCTTTTTCTATTGATTGATTTGTTTTGGTGATTTTGTATTGAGGGGGAGGATTTTTTATAAGCCCTTCGGCCTTCTTTTCCTCTCCTGCTCAAAATTCATTTGTCAATGTATGTTAAGATTGCTGTTATCATTGTGCAAATAAATAAATAATAAAATAATAAATAAAAATAAAACAGCACCTTTGTTAGATGAATGTCTTAACCCGACCACAACCCTGGGATGAACAGAGCCAGCAACCGGAGTCAACAGCCCTCCCATCTTCTCTACTTCTGATGATTTTACTGTTAAAGATGCTCATAAAGTCTTCACTACTGAGAGCAGCAGGAGTTGTGACTCTTTGTCAGCCTGGCTACAGTGCTGAACAGAAAACGTGGGTTACTTTGGTTATCCTCTATCAACGTTAAATGATAAGCTGTTCTAGCTTTGCAAATGGCTTTTTTATATACTATTAGAATATCTTTCCATTCACGATAAGAGTCTACAGACTTACAAGGATACCACTTCCTTTCCATTTTACGCACGTTTTGTTTCAACATGCGGATATCTGAATTATACCAGGGAGTTAAGCTCCTGTGGCTAGAAACCCTCCTTTTCAAAGGAGCAACTGCATCTAAAGCTGAATGCAACAAATCAGCAGTGTTACTAGCAAGGAAATCAACATCTGCAGAGGTAGAACCCAGGTCACCGGCCTCTACTGCTTCACTATGTTCCACTGTGGTAAGATGAGCGATGGCCTCCCTAAATTTAACAATAGCTTCATGGGACAAACATCTGCTAAAATAATACCTCCTATTTTGCGCTTCAACATCGACAATATTAAATCCAAACGTTATTAAATAGTGGTTGGATAGGAGGGAGTTTACAGGCGACACAGATTATCAGGTTCGACACCAGAGGACGGGATCGAGGGTATGATTAAAACAGCGCCTTGGTTTGTTTACTTTTTGTGAAATGCCCACTATAGCTGTAGTTGGGGTAAACGGGGCGAGGAGATGTTGGAGGTGATTGTGTCACTGCGTGGCCTGGATATTCTGCTGTGAATAGTGAAAGCTGCGGTGAGTGGCGGGCAGAGAGGGGATCAGAGGTGTGTCTGCAGGCTTCATTTGCATCCAAGTAGTGCATAACCCCCATCCCCCAAATGCAAATACAAAATACACAAACTGTAACCACCTATTAGGCAATTGAAGTTCAGTTGAAATTCAGTACTTGTATTACATTCAGTACAAATCACAAAGAGAGAATTCACAAAGACAAACTACATCAGAATTCAAGCTTTAATCAGAAATAGCAACAAGAAAAAGATGAATATTAAAGTAAAAAGAACAATCAAATGTGGTAGTGAGACTGTGATCTCTGTTTACATCAAATCAATCTTTACTTGTATAGCGCTTTTCATGCAATTAAGAAATGCAACACAAAGCGCTTTACATAAAACATAAAACTTAATAATGCCCCCCCCCCCCCCCACACACACACACACACACAGTTAACATACACACTAAAAGAGTTTAAAAGTATAACATAAAATCCTGAAAGTAGGTCTAGAAAGCAAGACATGCTAAAACAAGCATACGAACAACTTAAAACCATAGGAGCATAAGACCTGGGTTAAAACAACAAGAACAGCTAATTAAAACAAGGGTATACAAAAAAAGACTAAAAAGAATCAGCTAAAAGCCAAATTAAAAAGGTGAGTCTTGAGCTTTTAAAAGCATCACCAGTCTCTAACCCTGAGGTTCTCCAGCAGGCTGTTCCACACACGTGGGCCGTAATAGTGAAATGATGCCTCAGCGTGGGTTATGGTTCTGACTTTGGGAATGATTAAAAGGCCGGTGCTGGAGGACCTCAGGGTCTGCCAGGGTTTAGAGGGTAAAAGCAGATCAGACAGATAAGAAGGACCAAGACCGTTAAGAGATTTAAACACTAATAAGAGAACCTTAAAATCATGAAATGAGAAATAATTTTCTGTTCAAAAAAAATTACAAATCCAGCAAACTTCCCAGAGATAATATACACCGGTTTAAATACCATAGCGAGACATTACAACAGTATCCTCTTCAACAAGATGTATACTTTACACATCTGTCCACAGTGTATGGTTTGGCTAAAGTGAGATATCAATAATTCCTGTAATTTCCCATTTTATTTGCCAAAGTATGTCACTAAATCCTGTAATTTATTACCACAGAAGATCTTAAAGAGATTGAATCCTTAAAAGGAAGAGCCCTTATTTCTATCCTCTTCGTCAACCACGTCTACCTCCCCCTCTAACCATCCACCAGATCTACCTCCCCCTCTAACCCATCCACCAGATCTACCTCCCCCTCTAACCCATCCACCAGATCTACCTCCCCCTCTAACCATCCACCAGATCTACCTCCCCCTCTAACATCCACCAGATCTACCTCCCCCTCTAACATCCACCAGATCTACCTCCCCCTCTAACCCATCCACCAGATCTACCTCCCCCTCTAACATCCACCAGATCTACGTCTACCTCTAACCCATCCACCAGATCTACCTCCCCCTCTAACCATCCACCAGATCTACGTCTACCTCTAACCCATCCACCAGATCTACGTCCCCCTCTAACCATCCACCAGATCTACGTCCCCCTCTAACCATCCACCAGATCTACATCTACCTCTAACCCATCCACCAGATCTACGTCTACCTCCCCCTCTAACCCATCCACCAGATCTACGTCCCCCTCTAACCATCCACCAGATCTACCTCCCCCTCTAACCATCCACCAGATCTACATCCACCTCCCCCTCTAACCCATCCACCAGATCTACGTCCATCTCCCCCTCTTAGCCATCCTCATTCCTCTTCCAAGTCTTCCACTTCTTCTACACCTCCCTCGACCTTTAAGCCACCCACTTTGACTACGTCTCCTTTCTCTTCCAAGCATTCCTCCTCTTCTGCGTCTTCCTTCACTTCAAAGTTGTCCTCCTTTCCTACGTCTCCCTCTTGTTCCAAGATTACTTCCTCTTTTACCTCTCCCTCCCTGTTGAAACCATCCACTTTGACTACATCTCCTCCCTCTTCAAAGCCTTCCTCCTCTTCCACGCCTCCCTCCCCCTCTAAGCCATCAACCTTTTCTACGTTTCTTTCCTCCTATCTGATTGTCCACTTCTTTGTTTTTTTTTTTTTTTGTGTCTGGTCTTGGCTTGGATCAGGGTATACAATGCAATACTCTGCAACCTTTTTATTGGGACCACCAGAACAGCTGCTGCACTCCATTTGTCCCTTTGATTCTACACATCGGAATATGTTTTCAAGACCCAGTTTTGGGAGATCGGCGGACAACGTCCTTATATTCTGTTTTTACTATGAGGACGTGACCAACCTGCCAGGTTTGACAGGCCGGTCACGCCCCCCGCTGGTAGTCACGCCCCCCGCTGTCCTCCTTCCGCTCCAAGATGCTGGTCCATGTGTGAGAGAACATGTACGCTCCCTCATGTCTGTTCATAGTGTGTTGTCCTTGTTTCCTTATATGGCCTCCAAAATCCAGCGCTGGTGTCTGTTGTCCTCGGTGCGGATGACTCTGGCTTTGTTCCAGTTCATGAAATGATTTTGATCTCACTTGTTCTGCTCCTTTTGTTTATATTGTTGTTTTTTTTTGTTTTATGCACGTTCCAGTCCGTGCCAACATTCATTCCTAAATCATTTTTTGACTCTTTAGACTCTGTTATCTCATCATACATTTGGAAAGGAAAACGGCCTCGACTAAAGAAGACGCATCTCCAAAAATCTAAGCAAGATGGAGGCATGGCGTTGCCCAACGTCCGTTTCTATTACTGGGCGGCAAATATCCGTCGCCTTACCTGTCACACTTTCACAGTAGACCTGACCGACCCGTATGGGTGTCAATGGAGGTAGGATCTGCCCAAAACATTTCCATTCCTGCACTTCCTGGTTCCTCACTCCCTTTCACATCAACTATACCTACAGATAACCCTGTGGTACGGAACACACTGAGAGTGGACTCAGTTCAGGAGACACTTTGGCCTTCTTGCTTTCTGCCTCTCAGGCTCCATTGTAGCTAATCATCTCTTCCAACCTTCCCTACTAGACCCACATTTTCAAGAATGGCAAAGTCTAGGTGTCTGTCGTTTTAAAGATCTCTTTATTGATAATATATTTGTATCATTTGAACAACATTCTAAACATTTTAATCTCCCAAACTCACATTTTTCAGATATTTATAGGTGCCGAATACCAAATTTTTCTGTGGGACCAGATTTGAATATCGTTGACTCATTTCTCTGTTAACCATCACATAAAGGGTTAATATCGGTTATTTACAGTAAATTGCTCTCTGTAAGGCAAGCCCCCTTAGTAAAAATTAAAATGGCGTGGGAACAGGATCTGAATTTGTCTATACCAGAAGACACGTGGGTGACAATCTTTAAGTTGCTAAATGGCATCTCTCTCTGTGCTCGTCACTCTTTGCTACAATTTAAAATGGTTCACAGAACTCACATATCCAAGACTAAATTATCCAGTTTTTACCCAGATGTAGATCCATGTTGTGACAAATGTAAGACAGAGGAGGCTTCTCTTTTCCACATGTTCTGGTCCAGGGCTGGATTTAGTGAGGCCCACTAAGGTGGGCAGACTGAAATGTAGGGCGGGCGACGCTGCCTGCGGCGAAAAAATTTTGGGGGGTCAAACCCCAGAAATGCACAGAAAACTATGCTATCATCATATGAGTTCATCTATCTTCTCCTTTGACCAACAGTATGCTAACCCAATTGCCCTTCCTGACACTTCCCTCTGCATTTACCCGGGCTTGGGACCGGCACTAATAGGACACTGGCTTGTGCCCTATTGGGCCTGCATTTATTTGATGTTTTTTGCTTTTTTTTTGTGTGCTTTTTTTTTTAATCAATCAATCGTACCCTACGGCGTAGGCTCTGCGTGGATTAAAAAGGTCCTGCGGCAGGCTGGCGGCTCCAGAGCCTGCACGGCACCGCAGCACTGCCGCCCGCACCAGCGCTCTCCGCCCTCGCCAGGATGGAGAGAGGCGTCTCAGAGGCTTTTGCCTTTTTCAGTTAATATTTGCATTTCAGTTACTGTTCATCTCTAACGCATCTCTAACTTAATGCATTAAGAACTATGTGATTATTTTTATGACTCGTGTGTGTGTGTGTGTGTGTGTATACATGTACATTACCTAACAGAGATGCACAACTAAAGACTTTCAAAATATGACAAGAAGAAAAACACTTAACGAAAAAGAGGAACATAAAACCTATAACGACACAGCAAACGGAACTGATGTGTGTAGTTAAAAGACATTGCACAATCACTTGATGTTTGGGGAAAAATAGCTCCTAATGCAACTATTTAGAGAGACACTGACATTTTCCTACAACTACTCTATATTCTCTTCTTTGGAAACACACTAAAGATACTCTGTTTCTTTTTTTCAGACAAAGCTCCGACTTCTTAAATTTCCGTCTGACAGTTTCGGTGGTTCTCCTGCCTTCCTCAGAGTGTTACGTGATGGGAAGTGACAACGTCCTTATCAGCTGTTTTTACTATGAGGACGTGGCCAACCTGCCAGGTTTGACAGGCCGGTCACGCCCCCCGCTGGTAGTCACGCCCCCCGCTGTCCTCCCTCCACTCCAAGATGCTGGTCCATGTGTGAGAGAACATGTACGCTCCCTCATCTCTGTTCGTAGTGTGTTGTCCTTGTTTCCTTATATGGCCTCCAAAATCCAGCGCTGGTGTCTGTTGTCCTCGGTGCGGATGACTCTGGCTTTGTTCCAGTTCATTAAATGATTTTGATCTCACTTGTTCTGCCTCTCAGGCTCTATTGTAGCTAATCATCTCTTCCCTACTAGACCCACATTTTCAAGAATGGCAAAGTTTAGGTGTCTGTCGTTTTAAAGATCTCTTTATTGATAATATATTTGTATCATTTGAACAACATTCTAAAAATTTTAATCTCCCAAACTCACATTTTTCAGATATTTATACAGGGGGTTGCAAAAGTATTCACCCCCCTTGGCTTTTTATCTATTTTGTTACATTTCAACCTGTAATTGAAATATTTTTTGAATCTGAATTGTATGTGATGGATCTGCACAAAATAGTCTAAGTTGGTGAAGTGAAATTAGAGAAATATCTATAAAACAATAATTAAAAAAAATAAAACACTTAACATTAGCATCAGGGGTGGGCACGTTTGCCCACCCCTGCCCGGCCTCGCTCTGGACATTTCCCAGTCTGGAGAAGTCCTGGAGGGAAGTCTTCCAAACTTTATCCCTCATTGTTGGTTTGGACAACTCTTTAGTTGCTCTCTTTGGTACCCTGGGAGGCGAGGCTGATGCACGTTTGAGCCTGGCTAAACGTCGAACTTTGTCATTCACCTCTCTGCTTGCCAGTTGGCAATTCTGTTGAGGTGGAAGGATGCTGCTCCGCCCACCCACGCTCAGTGAGTGATGGATATTATGTCCTGCCTAAATCTGGAAAAAATATACTATTCCATCCATAACTTTAAAGAAAAATTTCATAGGGTGTGGGAGCCTTTCACTTCCAAACACTTCACCAATTTTCAGATCAGTAGCACCACTTAAATCCCCTTAATATTATCATTATTTCATTTGTTAAATATATTCTTGAGTATATGTTTGGAGATTTGGAGATGTTTCTTTCCCTTCATATGTATTTTTTACTGCTCCAGGAATGATGTACTGCTTATTGTTGTATTTACCTTTGATGTGCAACCAGGGGCCTGTACTACGAAGCGGGATTTGGGGTTAGCGAGGTAACTTCAGGTTTAACCCTGGGTTTTCAGGACTACGACGGTGGTTCACTTCTCACCGGGGCACATCGCCATGGTAACTTATGCTGAACAGCTAACCTGCTCCGGAGCAGGTTATGTTCGAGATACAGATCGCCGGGTATAAAAGCACCGCCCACTGACCAATCAGCTCTCTTGGAAAATGGCATGCCCTTTCGAAGAGAATCCAGTGGAGCTTGGTGCGCGGATCGTGAGAGGATCCCTCCTGTCTTCTTCTTGTCATTTTTTTTCTGTTTGCTGCAAGTAATGTCAATGCTATTTCATTGTGCTTTTGTATACTGATATCATCCTAAAACAGAGAGTGATAGAAACACTAAAGCCTTGTACTTGTTGTACTTCTAAGATATGAAAGTGAGCCTACTTACCGCTTTGAATTATGTTTTTATATTTATTTTTTATTTGCTCCCATGTGCGTTTCACTCCGCTGGGGTTGCAGCTGAGGCTACAATTGTCATACACGCCATACGAATACATCTAAGCAACACATGCATTTAACAGAATAGACAACTGTAATTATAGTCAGATCTACTTATGCCCTAATGATGGGGCAGTGATGTTTATATCCCTATGAACTTACGCATTTATACAGTCAGCGATATTTTGCCAGCTGTCTTTCCTGCATTTTGCAGCTGCAACTGTGTTGCTTTTTGCCTGTATTATATGCCTATACTCATCATATTTCCGTAAAATTATTGTTTGCTCTTCGCTACTGAAATAAGCGGCTCTGACAGCGGACTTCTCCATGCTTGCGATTGGTCATGCGCTGAAAACACCGCCCCTTTTATGTGCACGCGCTCATATCCAGATTGGAGAAACCTGGGTTGATATACCGAGTTGATAACCACCGTCGTGTGACCGCTTAGCGTGATTGCAATTGTCCGGGTTAGTGAATCTGGATAAGGAAAAGATATCCTGGATATGTTGAACTTGCTTCGTAGTACAGGCCCCTGGCTTGTTGGCAGCTGAGTGAGCAGGTGACTGGAGTGACTGACGAGGTGGGTGTGGCTGGCAGATGGGTGAGCAGGAGAGAGGTGAGTGGAAAAGTACTGAAGGCTGGAGGACCAACCATGACATGATGTATACTGTACACATCTGTCCACAGTGCCTGGTTTGACTAAAGTGGGATATCAATAATTCCTGTAATTTTTTTCTTTGCCAAAGTATGACACTAAAAAATGTAATTTATTTCCACAGAAGATCTTAAAGAGATTGAATCCTTAAAAGGAAGAGCACTTTTTTCTATCCTCTTCGTCAACCATGTCTACCTCCCCCTCTAACCATCCACCAGATCTACATCTACCTCCCCCTCTAACCATCCACCAGATCTACATCTACCTCTAACCATCCACCAGATCTACCTCCCCCTCTAACCATCCACCAGATCTACCTCCCCCTCTAACCATCCACCAGATCTACCTCCCCCTCTAACCATCCACCAGATCTACCTCCCCCTCTAACCATCCACCAGATCTACCTCCCCCTCTAACCCATCCACCAGATCTACGTCTATCTCCCCCTCTTAGCCATCCTCATTCCTCTTCCAAGTTTTCCACTTCTTCTACACCTCCCTCGACCTTTAAGCCACCCACTTTGACTACGTCTCCTTTCTCTTCCAAGCATTCCTCCTCTTCTGTGTCTTCCTTCACTCCAAAGTTGTCCTCCTTTCCTACGTCTCCCTCTTGTTCCAAGATTACTTCCTCTTTTACCTCTCCCTCCCTGTTGAAACCATCCACTTTGACTACATCTCCTCCCTCTTCAAAGCCTTCCTCCTCTTCCACGTCTCCCTCCCCCTCTAAGCCATCCACCTTTTCTACGTTTCTTTCCTCTTTATTCCTCCTTTTAATCAGAAACGCAATACTCTGCAACCTTATTATTGGGACCACCAGAACAGCTTCTGCACTCCGTTTGTCCATCTGATTCTACACATCGGAATATGTTTTCAAGACCCAGTTTTTCACCAAGGTTTTCAAGAGCTTTGCTGCGCTGTTCGACAGTGGTGGCCTTTTGTGGATTGTTGGATTTATATACGTTAGTAAACACAGAAGCATAATGTTTCCAGGGGTCCGTTTCACAAAGCAGGTTCAACAAACTCTGAGTCTAATCCTGAACTCTTAGTTGATCTACTCTGAGATCGGAAACTCGGAGTTTTCGGTTCCAGAACAGCGGATTAGAGTTAATTTACTCAACTCTAAGTAGTTTTACCTGGAGTTAAGCACGTGCGCCACAACTATAAAAAGCCAGTATCTATAGAGCCCTGATACAACGATTCACCAAGGCAACCGGCGACAACAACGGCAAAAGATCCACACACTTTTTCTTTTTTTTTTTTTAACTTTATTTAACATTTCAATTTACAAAATCCCTTTGAAGAAACATTTGTTTGCATCTGAAGATCCACATACTTCACGCCACTGGAGTTGGAAGTGTTAATACGTGCGTATGGCGAGTATGAGAGCATATTTCTGAAAAAAAAAAACAGCTGCAGCAGCAAAATTGGCGTGGGAGAAAGTTGCTGCAGTCAATGTGTAAGTTTGAAAGCAGCATTCATTTAACATTTTAGCACACTGTCTTATAATATTACAGAGATGAAAACAGTGGTGGAATGGTATTGAATGAAATTTTATTGTCATTTAGATCAGGGCCGTCAATTGGGTACGGCAGCTGCCACACCTCGGCTTCAGGGGAAAATGTACATTTTTTTTTTTTAAATACATTTATGGAATTACTCTGTATCTATTTGTATTGATTTATCCTATTACTTAATACATATAAAATAACTGCAAATGCATATCAGAACAACATGATGGATTTCACTAGGTATATCAACACTTGTCCCCCCTCATATCTTGAAATGTCCCAGCGTCCCTGACGACAGTCGTCGCTATCAATCTCGTTTTTAGCGCGCTCTGCAGTGTTACTAATTTACAAAAATTAAAAGGAAGCAGACAACCACGCAATTTAAAAAAAAAAAGAAAGAAGGCAAGTGATGGGTCCAATGTTATCCCAGCAGCAGAAGATATTAACGAGGCTGTTAGCCACTGATGGATTAATTATGCAAGTTCATTTTAAGGTAAGATATCAAATCACCCTACCCTCTTATAAATCCGTTTAAGGGAAATATTTGACTTTTTTTACTCTCTCTCTTTCTGTCTTCTGCTCCCTCCCTCTCCTTTTTGCATTTGGACTTTAACTGTTTGAAGTTAAACTCGGATGTCCCTGTGATATTGTTGCACTGAATTGACGCCACTGAGGGAGGAGACAGAGAGAAACTCAGGGTTTATTGAAGTAAACCTGCTAGCGAGCAGGTTAGGTTCAGAGAGCCTGTTACTACGGTAACTGACCGAGAGCTTAAGTTACCTCTCTTTGTGAAACTAGAGTTACCTCTTTCTCTGGTTTGAGTTACCTCCCTTTGTGAAACGGAAATCTCAGAGTTTCCCTCATTTCAGGGTTAACAGTTTTCAGGGTTTCTATAGCCGCTTTATCCTTTGCAGGGTTGGGGGGTCTGCTGGAGCCTATCCCAGCTAATTTCAGGCGAGAGACAGGGGTTCACCTGGACAGGTCGTCAGTCCATCGCAGGGCACCAAGTAATATCTGTAACCTACAGTATGTCAGTGTAGCACTGCGAGTGCTACGGGGGCCGACCGACAGGACAGAGAAGACACGGGGTTTTCGTGCAGAACTCTTTATTCACCAGAAACTTCCAGACACCCACACACGTGCACAAGCACCTTCAGCCAGCCGACCCTTTGCTGCTGTCCAGTCCCTCCTTATCAAGGCAGGCAGGGTGGAAAGGTTGATGGAGCACACCTGTGCCCCATCACCTGAGTGGCTGCACCTCCACCCTGCCACAGTCAGTTTTTAGAAATCATGTCAGAAACAAATGCCGTTTTTTCAGCCCTGAAGTCTGAGATGGAAACCCCAGAGCCAAAGGCGTGCACAGCTGCAAGAGCAGCGGGGGGAGGCAGAGACGGGCACGGAGAGGAGGAGGAGCCACCCAGGCAAGCCCAACGGCAAAGAGCTCCAAACCCAGGCCAGACAACCAACACACATTCACTTTTAAGTTATTTGCATTTCAGTTAGAGTTCATCTCTAACGTCACGGGTTATTTGGTTATACATGCATTAAGAACTATGTGATTATTTTTATGACTCGTGTGTGTGTGTGTGTGTGTGTGTGTGTGTGTGTGTGTGTGTGTGTGTGTGTCTGTGTGTGTGTGTGTGTGTGTGTGTGTGTCTGTGTGTGTGTGTGTGTGTGTGTGTGTGTGTGTGTGTGTGTGTGTGTGTGTGTGTGTGTGTGTGTGCATGCACATTACCTAACAGAGATGCACAACTAAAGACTTTCAAAATATGACAAGAAAAAAAACACTATTAACGAAAAAGAGAAACATAAAACCTACAAAGACACAGCAAACTGAAAAACCCTGATGTGTGTAGTTAAAAGACACTGCACAATCACTTGATGTTTGGGGAAAAATAGCACCTAGTGCAACTATTTAGAGAGACACTGACAACTACAACTACAACTACAACTACTCTATATTCTCTTCTTTGGAAACACACTAAAGATACTTTTATGTTTATTCAATGTCTGAGACAGTGGGACTTTGTAGATTTATTGATTGCTTCTTTTGCTAATATTTGACTAAAAAGACACAGCTGATAAAAAAAATCAACTTAAAATGATTCAAAAAGGCTTTATTTTGAGTGCTTTTTAAAACTTTTGTATAGAATACTTCACATTGATTGTCATTATATTTATGTGTATATATGGTGTATAATTACAAATAATTACAATTGTTGGAGCACCTGTTACAAACTACTTTCTTTATTTAAAATTTTTTTTCTGTTTCTGTAATAAAGTGACAAAGTGCTTGAACATAGCACCGACTTTAACATTTAAATATTTTGCATTTCTGCATACCCACTTTCTTAACAAGGTAAAACAAATTAAAGTTTTTCCATAAAATATAATATAAAACTAAACTCTTCAGAATAGTGGAAGTAGATATCCAGTTTTGATGATGTTACCAGCTAATTGTTATCTATAAACAAACACAACAAAATTAAGAGTGCATGCAACTGCACCCAATATATAAATAATATGAACAGTACATTTTAGTATTGCATGTCATTAAAACAATTTTGTATATAAAAACAAAACAAAACATATTATTACCAATTGATTACATTTTATGCAACTTTGATTTGCCATATTTACGTTGTTTTCTGTGTATTTTTTTTATATGACCATTAAATGGTATTTTTATAATATTCTTACTTAATAATTTGCATAGAAGCGACCATTCCCAGGTATAACAAAGCTATTTAATGTTTGTGCTCAATTATCGTCTATACTCCCTGTCAAGCCCACAGCCAAGTGTAAGTTATTTGAACTTTTCTTTATATTTAATAAACGTACTAAGTAGGCTGTTGAACTGACGTTGATTTAACTTAAAAATAAAAACTTTGATAGCTACTTCAATCAAATTTACATGAAAAATATGGATCTAAAACAACAAGCCAACGCTAACTCGGATATGTGTATGTGAGAGAAATTACCCCCTCGAATCCACATACGGTAACGGTACGGTAAAAGAGCACTAACAAGTAAAACTACGCGCAACAGACACTGGTAAAAAAAACAATGTTATTTTGGCTGTTGAAAGCATTTTTTCCATCACTTGAGTTAGATTGACTGGTGGCTCCATCCACTCTCAGTCTGAATCCAGCCTAAACACACAAGCGCATGTGGCGATGTTAGCTGCTACCCAGGTGTTAAGGCGGCGGTGGCAGGTTATTTACTGGGAATTATGGGAATTATTCACAGCACGCAACAGGTAGTAAATTGTTCTAAATATTGATCTATTCTTTATCTATATTATTTATCTTTAGTGGAAAAGTAGAAAAATACTGTATTTTCCACACCATAAGGCACATCGTATTATAAGGCGCACCTTCAATAAATGGCCAATTTTAAAATCATCTTCATATATAAGGCGCACCACATTATAATGCGCGCAGAATATGCGGTAAGATACTGTACTATAGTGGCCGGGGGTTGAGTTACTTATCTACCTGATGGAGCTGCGCTACAGGAAATGCTACAAAATGCTACAGAAAGGCGCACTGCCGGTTTTTGAGAAAATTAAAGACTTTAGGTGCTCCTTATAGTGCGGAAAATGAAAGTAAAGTATGAAAGTATTCAAATGGTATTATGAAAGTAACTGTATTTGAAATACTCCAATTTAAAACAGCAACTGTACCGGAATACAGTTACTCAAAATGTATATTCTAAATACGTAACGGCAGTACATCCATCCATCCATCCATCCATCCATCCATCCATCCATCCATCCATCCATCCATCCATCCATCCATCCATCCATCCATCCATCCATCCATCCATCCATCCATCCATCCATCCATTATCTATAGCCGCTTTATCCTTTGCAGGGTCACGGGGGTCTGCTGGAAACGATCCCAGCTCATTTCAGGCGAGAGGCAGGGGTTCACCTGGACAGGTCACCAGTCCATCGCAGGGCAACGGCGGTACATGTAGTCCGTTACTCCCCAACACTATATATGACCAAACATTAGAATGGAGACTATCACACATGACATGAGTTTTATCAGAAAGATAATTGCAGGACCAGCCGACTGCTTGTTTTGAGAACCTTATGTTAAAAAGACTGTTTCATTATTAGATTAAATGCTTTCGATAGTTAAATAAAAAAGAGAAGCACATTGTTACTTTCTATCAATGGCAGGAACTAAGTCATTTACCACTTTTAATGCTCCTGTGACAGTGCCATGTCTTTACCTGAACCCTGATTGATATGTTTCAAAAATAGTGCATGAATCTAAAAAATCCTTAAGTGGATTATTAATAAGACCCTCTTAAACACAGATGTTTCACTGCATCAACAGATCAAACTCATTTAAATTAAATGGATCATCAGCAGCTTGTCATCAAGGTTTGTACAAGTCTCTAAATGACACAATCGTTTGTATCAGGTGTTTTGAAGCAGGGAAATATCTATAATAGACTGGGCTGTAACTTCAGAATCATGTAACCCTGTAGGCATTTTTGAGGAAAAGATGGCATACAGCATTTTTTGAAAGATCAATGTGTCCCAAACCAGAATCCACCGTATGCCAAAAAAATTAGACCCCTGGTTTTCTATATTCCCACATTCAAGATGGCCACCCCATATGGTAAATTGGACTGTAAACGCTGTTGCCTATCCTGGTATAGGCTCATAGATCAAGCAATTCCTAAGTTACAATAATACTGTGTTTGGTATCATTTTAAAGGAGACATTTATAGCTCTCTTTCAAACCTAAAGTTGAACTTTTCTGACATACTTGGAGGTCAATACAGCTCCAGAAACCCCAGAGAATGTTAATTTTTCATCATTTTCGCCTATGTTATTTTTATTTGTATTAACTCTGTGACACCTAGGAATACCAGAGACATAAAAAACAAGTACAGCAATACTCACTCTCATATACAGTTTCAGAAAATGTATAATATCACCATATTATTTCTATCTTGTGGGTGATTGTGTGCTGGAATTCGTGGGCAGTTAGGATGCTGAAATACCGCAGTCAAGCAGCAGGTGGCGAGTTGCCACAACAACGAGTTAGCGAGACAACTAGCTAACATGGATGTTGCCAGTGCAAATATATGTGGTGGTGTTCATCTCCTCTATTAAGGATGAGTAACAGTAACAATAATTTTGAAAAGATGAATCATGTGTTTAAGTTAATCAAGTCATTTAAAAAAAATATCAACCAATTTCCTGGATTAAAGTTAAAGTTAAAGGGTTCAGTCAGTGAGAACATCAATGATGTCCGTTTGGGCATATTTGTCAAGGGTCTGAAAATAGAGAGACTACTGCCCACCAGAGATGCTTTGAGCTTTCATATTCAGCGCGTTCACTTCCAGAGCTTGGTCTGGCGGCAGGCCCATTTGCGGTACCCGGTACCCCCGCCCCCTGAAAATATGGGATAGGAGATGGAGGACAAAGTGCTCATTCCTAAACTGATGTTGCTTCCTGCGATTCCAGATGCCTGTGAGGAACTAATGACCTGTGGTTGCACAACTGGATGCAAGACGGCCTGATGCGGTTGCAAACCAAACCCATGCACTGATTCTTGTCAGTGCCAAAAGTCAAGTGACTGTTGCATGAATATGTAGGCCTAAAGCACTGAAGACAAAAATGTGATAGCTCATCACTCACTCATCTTCTTCCGCTTATCCGTTCCGGGGTCGCGGGGGAAGCAAAGTCAGCAGGGATGCCCAGACTTTCTTCACCCCAGACACTTCCTCCTGCTCTTCCGGGGGGAGTCCGAGGCGTTCCCAGGCCAGCCGCGAGACATTGTCTCTCCAGCGTGTCCTGGGTCTTCCCCGGGGTCTCCTCCCGGAGGGACATGCCTGGAACACCTCCCTGGGGAGGCGTCCAGGAGGCATCCGGTACAGATGCCCAAGCCACCTCAGCTGACTCCTCTCAATGTGAAGGAGCAGCAGCTCGACTCCAAGCTCCTCCCGGGTGACCGAACTCCTCACCCTATCTCTAAGGGAGCGTCCAGCCACCCTGCCGAGGAAACTCATCTCGGCCGCTTGTATCCGCGATCTTGTCCTTTCGGTCACTACCCAAAGTTCATGACCATAGGTGAGGGTAGGGGCGTAGATTGACCGGTAAATCGAGAGCTTCGCCTTTCGACTCAGCTCCTTCTTCACCACGACGGTCCAGTACATCGGCCGCATAACTACGGACGCTGCACCGATCCGTCTGTCAATCTCCCGCTCCATCGTTCCCTCACGCATGAACAAGACCCTGAGATACTTGAACTCCTCCACCTGAGGCAGGACTTCTCCACCCACCCGGAGAAGGCACGCCACCCTTTCCCGATGGAGAACCATGGCCTCGGTTTTGGAGGTGCTGATTTCCATCCCTGCTGCGTCGCACTCGGCCTCAAACCGCCCCAGCACATGCTGAAGGTCCCGGTCCGATGAAGCCAACAGGACAACATCATCTGCAAAAAGCAGAGATGAAATCCTGAGGTTCCCAAACCGGATCCCCTCTGGCCCCTGGCTGCGCCTAGAAATCCTGTCCATAAAAATTATGAACAGGACCGGTGACAAAGGGCAACCCTGCCGGAGTCCAACATGCACCGGGAACAAGTCTGATCTACTGCCGGCGATGAGAACCAGACTCCTGCTCCGATCATACAGAGACCGGACAGCCCTTAGTAGAGGGCCCCGGGCTCCATACTCACTGAGCACCCCCCACAGAATGGAACGAGGGACACGGTCAAATGCCTTCTCCAGATCCACAAAGCACATGTAGACTGGTTGGGCAAATTCCCATGAACCCTCGAGCACCCTGCGGAGAGTGTAGAGCTGGTCCAGTGTTCCACGACCAGGACAAAAACCGCATTGTTCCTCCTAAATCCGAGGTTCAACTATCGGCCGTATTCTCCTCTCCAGTACCCTTGCGTAGACTTTCCCGGGGAGGCTGAGAAGTGTGATCCCCCTATAGTTGGATCACATTCTCCGGTCCCCCTTTTTAAAGAGAAGGACCACCACCCCGGTTTGCCACTCCAACGGTACTATCCCCTTCCTCCATGCAATGTCGCAGAGGCATGTCAACCAATACAGCCCTACGACATCCAGAGACTTGAGGTACTCAGGGCGAATCTCATCCACCCCCGGTGCCACTGAGGAGCTTATGAACCACCTCAGTGACCTCGGCTTAGGTGATGGATGAGCACGCCCCAGACTCCTCACCCTCTGCTTCCTCAGTGGAAGGCATGTCAGTCGGGTTGAGGAGATCCTCGAAGTATTCCTTCCACCCTCCGACAATGTCCCCAGTCGAGGTCAACAGCTCCCCACCCACACCGTAAACGGTGCCGGCAGAGTACTGCTTCCCCCTTCTGAGGCGCCGAACGGTCCGCCAGAATTTCCTCGAGGCCGACCGAAAGTCTTCCTCCATGGCCTCCCCGAACTCCTCCCAGACCGGAGTTTTTGCCTCCCAGACCGCCCGAGCCGCGGCTCGCTTGGCCTGCCGGTACCTCTCTACTGCGTCAGGAGTCCCACCGGCCAACATAGCCCGGTAGGACTCCTTCTTCAGTCTGACGGCATCCTGTACTTCCGGTGTCCACCACCGGGTTCTAGGATTGCCGCCACGACAGGCACCGGAGACCTTGCGTCCACAACTTCGAGCCGCCGCGTCGACAATGGAGGCAGAGAACGATGTCCCCCGCCTCCCCTGGGATCCGAGAGAAGCTCGCTCGGAGGTGGGAGTTGAAGATGTCCCTGACAGAGGGCTCAGCCAGACGTTCCCAACAGACCCTCACAATCCGTTTGGGTCTGCCCGGTCTGTCCAACCTCCTCCTCCGCCAGCGCATCCAACTCACCACCTGGTGGTGATCAGGTAACAGCTCAGCTCCTCTCTTCACCCGAGAGTCCAAGACATGCGGCCGAAGGTCAGATGAAACGACAACAAAGTCGATCATTGACCTCCGGCCTAGGGTGTCCTGGTGCCACGTGCACTGATGGACACCCTTATGTTTGAACATGGTTTTCATTATGGACAAACTGTGACTAGCACAGAAGTCCAACAACAAAACACCGCTCAGGTTCAGATCGGGGAGGCCGTACCTCCCAATCACGCCTCTTCAGGTATCACTGTCATTGCCCACGTGAGCGTTGAAGTCCCCCAGTAGAACAAGGGAGTCCCCAGTTGGAGCACTATCCAGTACTCCTCCCAGGGACCCCAAGAAGGCCGGGTACTCCCCACTGCTGTTCGGCCCGTAGGCACAAACAACAGTGAGAGACCTTTTCCCGACCCGAAGGCGCAGGGAAGTGACCCTCTCGTTCACCGGGGTGAACTCCAACGACTGAGCTGAGGGGCTATAACCAAGCCCACACCAGCCCGCCGCCTCTCACCCTGGGCAACTCCAGAGTAGTGGAGGGTCCAGCCCCTTTCAAGGAGCTGGGTTCCAGAGCCCAAGCTAAGTGTGGAGGGGAGCCCGACTATCTCTAGCCGGTATCTCTCAACCTCACGCACAAGCTCCGGCTCCTTCCCCCCCAGCGAGGTGACATTCCATGTCCCCACTGTGAGGGTTTTGGTTCAGGGATTGGGTCGTCGAGGCACCCCGCCACGACTGCTACCCAGCCCACATTGCACCGGCCTGCCATGGTCCTTCCTGCGGGTGGTGGGCCTACAGGAAAGCGGGCCCACGTCGCCGTTTCGGGCTGAGCCCGGCCGGGTCCCATGGGCAAATACCCGGCCACCAGGCGCTCGCCTACGAGCCCCAACCCCAGGCCTGGCTCCAGGGAGGGGCCCCGGTGACGCCGATCCGGGCGACGTTACGGTCCTTTGTTCTTTCTCCTCCATGATTGGCGTGAACCGCTCTTAGTCTGGCCCGTCACCTAGGACCTGTTTGCCATGGGAGACCCTACCAGGGGCGTAAGTGCCCCCGACAACATAGCTCCTAGGATCACTCGGGCACACAAACCCCTCCACCACAGTAAGGTGGCGATTCAAGGAGGTGAAAAATGTGATTGTTCAGTGAAATTTTTGATGAATTAAATTGATGAAAATCACTCAGGCCTTTGAATATTGCTTACTAATAATAGTCTTTACAAAATGCTGGTCCAAAGAATGAATGGTGGTGAATGGGACTGAGCTGGTTACAGCTATTTCAAGCCTTATAATAACTTCTCACAAAGAAAAAGTATGGTTATATCATACATTTCCTGACTCGTCAAAGTCCATTGGGTATTGTGGTTGTTGTCTTTTGGGTCGTTGACATCTCTTGATCCCAGAAGATAAAATTAACTAGATAGTTTAGGCGAAAAATTGTATGGAAATGTGTGTAATTTATGGTTTAAGGAGGCCGTGTGACCTCTATGTTTGTCAGAAAAACACAACCGTGGGCTCAGATAAAAGCTGAGAAGGTCCCCTTTACATTGATACCAAACAATCATATATCTACTATTGACAAATAGGAAACTGATCACCATTTCTAACTTTAGACGACAAATCAATAGTTGTGCTAATTAATCAATAATTATGACTAAACGATAACTTTGACAGCTTAGCATACAGCAGAAATGGATTCAGCACAAAAAAATCATACAGAAACAATAGAGAAAGTGCTTTTCCTCAAAAATGCCTACCATGTTGTTTTCTAAGGGACGTTTTCAATTTTCGGCCCTGACTATAACATGTTGGACAGTGGCCCAAGAGGACTGGAATATGACACCCCTGTTTTAGATTCTTATATAAGACAGAATGTTTGGAGAATGACCTGTACAGTTACATAAATGATTCAATCCAATCCAATTCAATTGTATTTATATAATGTCTATTACAATACAGCCCAGACCCACAGCATGACTTCTGCCCAATTATTACACAAACAGCGGGAAGAAAAAACTCCCCTTTAAGAGAGAAGAAACCTTGAGCAGAACCTGGCTCATTAGGGATCCTTGTGCCAAAGGCCAGCCGAGTACAGCAGGAACATGGAGATAGGAAAGAGAAACTTAAGAACAGGGAGAAGAAGGGAACAGATATATTGTCAGATATATTCCGCTGCACGCCAACAATTCCGCTGCTACTTCTCTTGAGGGGCCAAAAATATATGTACAGTATTATAGTAGTTTTTCTGTTCTAAATTCTGGTTGCATAATATTTTAGACGTAGATTGTACTAAAGTCATCAGATGAATCAAAGTAAAATGATTACTGTTATAACTTTTATAACAGTAGTGTGGTGGTAAGGCCAATGCAAAATAATGTGTTTGAGATCTGGTTCAAGCATTCGATGCATCTAAAAATTGAAGAAATGACTATTGACTTTCTCATTGTCAACTAAAACTAATGGCTTCAACTAAACCCTAAAAGGCTTGTTGCCTTGCAACTAAACAAAAGAGTTGGGTTTTTCCTGAGTATTTCACAAACCTGTTTTGCCTAAAGTTATAGAATTTAGCCCCTTTCCATCTGGGTCCTATAGTACCACCAGGTGATTGTGGAGGAATCCACCTGTGTATTCTGGAGTGTTTTACATAGCAGCTTCACCCCAACTAAAAACTGCCAGCTGTTTGGGAATATTCATCCCCTGGTTCTTTAAGGGACACTCAGAGCTGGTCAACTTTAAAAACCTGCGGCTTATATCCTGAAATTAGGGGATATGTTGATCTGGTCCTATATGGTTGTACCAATAAGAGACAAAACCTTTTTGAGTGGTTGAGTTGGGATGAGTTCCAGCAGTCAGTAATCTGATGTGGACAGGTACAAGAGCGGGCAGTAGCACCGGCACCTCTTCAAAATTATAAATAATTAAATAAAATACTCTTTTTCATGTCATTTCATGTCATTGATTGTATCTGATAAAGTGTTTGATAGTAAGTGTAATATCATGAAGAATGAAGGAAAAGAGACATTTGCTGATGTTGAATCCAACAACAAAACCAGGCAGTTCTGGAAGTACTTGAATTGGAATCAGCTAATTAAACAAAAAAACTAAGCCTACCAGAGAACTCACCTGTGGAACAGCGATATAAATACATTTGATTGGATTTGAATATGAGGATGTTTGTAACATGATATAATGTCATAGATATTCACAAATACAGTACATACATATTCACTTGTTTAAGTTTGTCTGAGATCATTTTTATTTATTTATCTTTAGATATTCTGCAAATATCATTAAAGTGAGGCTGGAACATGTCATGATTTGGGGACAGATCCAGAGAGCCAAGCCTGGCAAGAGACCCCTTAGCTGGGCCGACCTGTGGAAGATGCCACAAGGCAGACTCAGCTTTCTGCTTTCTGCTCAGGGCAACCTACGACACCTTGCCATGCCCCAGAAACCTCAACCAGTGGTTTGGAAAGGAAGAGCGTTGTCCCCTCTGCAGTGCACCCAACGCCAGCCTACAGCATCTACTGTCGGGCTGCAAGGTTGCGTTGGGGCAGGGGCGCTACAGATGGCGGCACGACCAAGTCCTGACAAAGCTGGCTGAAGTCCTGGAGAACTGCAGACGAGAGGCCAATAACCACCGCACAGGCAAACAGCTGCCTGTCAGGTTCGTAAGGCCAGGAGAAGGAAGCGGAGTCACCTGCCGACGAGGCCCCCGGAGCGTTCTTTCTCAGGCAAGGGACTGTATGAGGGCTGACATCGGCAAACAGCTACAGTTCCCCCGCGAGATCACCACCACATCGCTCCGGCCAGACATCGTCCTATGGTCTGCTGCAAGTTCTCATCTAGTATCAAACATTGACATACAAGGTTTGTAGCCGACTGAGATCAGGGTTTGGGTTTGTTTTTTTTTTATGTTATTTTTTTTTTCATTGTTTATTTTTATGTATTTTTTCCTTTTTTAAATCATTCATTCAGGATTCCCTCCATCATCTGTTGACCTTCAGCGTCTGCGTCGGACAACTCTCCTGCGTCTGCGGGCGACGCGGGTCCTACGGACTCTCCGGCGCCTGCGGACGGGGCGAGAGCTCTGTCTGCGTCTGCGTGGCATTGTCAAAAGATGTGATGAGAACTAGTAAGGAGTTCTAGTTATAAACTCTGTTACGAGCTTGTTGATGGAATGGAATGTTCATGGAATTGATGACATCATATCTTCTTCAATGGAATTAATGACATCATAACTTGATGACATCATATCTTCTTCAATGGAATTAATGACATCATAACTTGATGACATCATATCTTCTTCAATGGAATTGATGACCATATTATTTGGGTTTTTTGGTTTAGTTTTTACTTCATAACAGTGATGATGTCATAGAAAAAAAAGAAAGCAGACTTTTAATCACTTTAAATTACAAAATAGTGAATAAGAGAATGATGACTGTAATAAAACACATCTTACAGGGTTTTTAGCTGTGATTTCACCTGATAAGTCTGGAAACCGCCGCAGACAACAGTGATGTCACAGTCATGTATTGATCATTGATGTGTACAGTCATCTGACAATGATGGCAGGATGAAAACGTCCAATCATGTGCTAACAGTGGAATGATGATCTTCAGCAGTTTCTATTCTGGCTCAGAGGCCAGGGCTTTATGCTCTTATACACTTTCTGAACCCACGCTGACATTTGTGGAAATGTCTGTAAAACCCTTCGTGAAGCTTCCTTAAAACAAGTCCAGAAAAAGCCATTAAAGGTAAAACAGAGACTTGCTTGGGTAAATGAAATCAGACTTAACTCTAGCAGTTAAATATAAAAACACAGCAGCTCAGGAGAGCAATATTATATATGTAGTGGATATGGGTAAATGAAACAGTAAGTATGGATATGAATTAAAAGAAAAAAGTATATATGGTATTATAATAGTATATATAGTATAAGGTCATATATGAGGTGTACAACATTATTGACATCTCACCCAGAATGAAGCAGATCCAAGTCGTACAGTGAGATGTTTTTTATTCTGTTTTACATTCATGTGTCCTCTGCCATTGTTGTAGGTTTTTAAAAATGATTATTGGAAATAACTGAAACAAAAAACAAACATAGTTATTAAAAATAAAAACATTAATGTACAGTATCCAGGGAGAAATTTCCAATTAAAGAAACGAAACGAAGCGTCGATTGATGAAAAAC
Source organism: Cololabis saira (assembly GCF_033807715.1). Lineage (NCBI taxonomy): Eukaryota > Metazoa > Chordata > Actinopteri > Beloniformes > Belonidae > Cololabis > Cololabis saira. The sequence goes on from NC_084587.1 coordinate 49,125,599, forward strand.
TGGAAAAATGGGATGAGCCTGGATGGAGGAAAAACTGGAAAAATATCCAGCCGCTGTTGTTAAATCGACCAGTTACAGTAATTATGCTATGTACTTTTTTAAATTGATTATTGACAATAAAGAAGAAAAGAAACGAAAAAAAAAGCTAAATTTACTGGACTTTTACATAAAACTCAAAAACTCTAAAACTCAAATCAAGAAGATACCAAGCTGAAGGTGAATAACTAACTGACTCGGTCCAGAGGAATATTTACAGATAAATGGTGACGTCACAAATGATCAAAAGAGGAGAGAATTCCACCGCCATATCAACCTACGTCATATCAACCTACGTCATATATCAAATGTACTATTGCAACAGATATAATGAAGTCTTATTTTTGAAAATAACTAATAAATGCATTTTTGGAAAAGTGTTTTTCTACTGACACTCCAAGAAACAGGTTATAAAGTTTAATTTTCGTTATTTTAAGTTGTCGTTTCGGACTACTTTAGTGAAAGCTGAACCCTGAAATAGCTCTTATATAGTGTTCACTTCTCTCAACCACATCCCCGATGTCTGAGACGGAGAGTAAAACCACTGCGGTCACGCCATCTACGCTTCAAGGAGGCGCAGTCGCGCTATCTGCGCTTGGAAATCGATTGCGCGTCTACAGCGCGTTGTACGGTAAAGCGTGTGGACGGCTTCAAAACGGTTATTATTATTATTTTCACGTCTTGAAATAGATACATATGTCATTCCTTTTTGTAGTTTTACTAAAGTCTAACAAAATGATAAAAAAAAACAAAACAATCCCATTCAGAATCCCCTTCATTTCTATATAGGCAGATTAAAAAAAATTCATAAAAAAATCAAATCAAATACTAGTCAGCACACTGTAAGATATTCTTGTTCAGCATGTCCTCAAGTACCTCTGACATCATTTTCAAGTTCTTTTACCCTAGCATTTTCTAATAATTACATCCTAAAATCATACCCAATACACATGAATATAGGCAGATTAAAACAATTCATAAAAAATCTAATCAAATTTTAGTCAGCACACTGTAAGATATTCTTGTTCAGCATGTCCTCGAGTACCTCTGACATCATTTTCAAGTTCTTTTACCCTAGCATTTTACTAAAGTCTAACAAAATGATAAAAAACAAAAAAAAACAATCCCAGAATCCCCTTCATTTCTATATAGGCAGATTTAAAAAATTCATAAAAAAATCAAATCAAATACTAGTCAGCACACTGTAAGATATTCTTGTTCAGCATGTCACTTTTCACTTTCACTTTTGGCTGGTTTTGAGGTAACCTGGTCTTGATCAAACTGTCAATTGGATTTTGATGTTTGGCTTATTAAAGTCTTCCCTAATTCTCATCATAACTCCGCCTTGTGTGTGCTGTAGGTGTGGCTTTACCATTGTAACAATAGACATGTGGACCCAAGATCCGGGTAAAAGGATGGATAGCAGATCTGGTTTTTAGTCTCTTCATCAGATTTGAACGTAATCGCAAAAGCACAGAAACACTACTGCCAAACAAGAATATCTTACAGTGTGCTGACTAGTATTTGATTTGATTTTTTAATGAATTTTTTTAATCTGCCTATATAGAAATGAAGGGGATTCTGAATGGGATTGTTTTTTTTTTTGTTTTTTTTTATCATTTTGTTAGACTTTAGTAAAATGCTAGGGTAAAAGAACTTGAAAATGATGTCAGAGGTACTTGAGGACATGCTGAACAAGAATATCTTACAGTGTGCTGACTAGTATTTGATTAGATTTTTTTATGAATTTTTGAAATCTGCCTATATTCCTGTGTATTCGGTATGATTTTGGGATGTAATTATTAGAAAATGCTAGGGTAAAAGAACTTGAAAATGATGTCAGAGATACTTGAGGACATGCTGAACAAGAATATCTTACAGTGTGCTGACTAGTATTTGATTTGAATTTTTTATGAATTTTTTTAATCTGCCTATATAGAAATGAAGGGGATTCTGAATGGGATTGTTTTTTTTTTTGTTTTTTTTTATCATTTTGTTAGACTTTAGTAAAACTACAAAAAGGAATGGCATATGTATCTATTTCAAGACGTGAAAATAATAATAATAACCGTTTTGAAGCCGTCCACACGCTTTACCGTACAACGCGCTGTAGACGCGCAATCGATTTCCAAGCGCAGATAGCGCGACTGCGCCTCCTTGAAGCGTAGATGGCGTGACCGCAGTGTAAAACTGGTGTGTTCCAGAGTCAGTGGATCATTCACGAGTGGAGCTGGTGGATTGTAGCGGACCTGAAACTCTGCAGCTGCCGTGTGTCGGTGTTTATGAGACACTTCACTCCCACATGTTCACCGGGGGTTGGTGTCACATTGTGAGTGTCTGAAATAAGAGGCTGTGAACGGGTGAATAGGAAAAAGGATAAATCGCTTTGCAGAGCCTATAAGTGGCTGAACTAAAGAAATAAACTATAGGAGCGCCATCCATTTACTTTAAGGAGTAACTCAGTCGTCAAAGGACAGCATACGGATGTTTGTGTTGTTCAGTTATGATGAAACAAACACAAACGTGACAGTACACTCGGTAAGTGCGTATAGAAGACGGTTGTGAAGCCGCAGCTGCCGCTTACGACCATACCGCCATGAACCAGCAGAGGGCGCTGTTGCTACGTTTGGGAACATGTGCACATTCATCCTCGTTTGCAGCAAATCAGCTCCAGCTTCAGACGCGTAGCGTTCAAATGCTCTTTCATGGAGCCTTGGAACGTCATCAAAGAATGTGACGTCTTTGATGACGTCACGAAGAATAGTGGAAGAGGAAGCACACGTAATAGCACACATTAGAGTGAAGATGTATTTCTTTTCTTGTTATTATAAACACCAGAAAACCAGACACACACAGCTGTTTAAAAGCACAGCAGAAGTAGTGAAATTATTTTGCCACAGGACCATGAAAATATTATAACTGTAATGGCAATCTAACAACAAAAAGTTCCATGTGAGGGAATTTGAAGACATTTCCAACTCATGCTGGTTCCAAAAAAAGTGGTCCGACAGGGAGCTGATTCAACACTTTATTTTACATGTGCAAAGCTTCAAAAAACAACACCTACAATACCCGGGTGCTGAATGAGCGGTTAAAAAACAAGCTTGTGTATTATCAAAAACAACACATTAGGCTACTGGCGACAGAACAAACCATGCGGACACACACACTCCATGCACGGTTGAAAAACTGTGTGGCTTCCCAGCTCCTAGTTCCCCTGCACCTGATGATCACCTGTGTGTGCATGTTTGATCCAGGCCTGGTTTACAACATCTTGAATTACATGCACAGTCTCCCAAACCCAGTAGAGACCTTTTTAAGAGAGGTCACACTTGGAAAGTAACTGACTGTCAGACACACCACGTAAAGAAATACACATTTGGTCAAGAAGAATTGGAGGAGTACCCCACCTTGTGGCACGAGTGAAGAACAGCAAAGCATTGAAGTGACTAAAAGGAGAAGAACCAGACATTACCTCCCTCTCAAGCAGTCCACATCTCTTAGAAGAACTTTAAGACTGGAATGTGTGAATTCACTTTGGTTAATTCAATGTGCCTTTCTATTTCTTTTAAGCTACATGTCATTTTTACATTTCACCACCATGGTTGAATGAATGAGACATCTATAATCTTTTTCTCATCCAAAGACAGATGAGTTTAGAGGCTCTGCTGGGATTTGAACCCAGGATCTCCTGTTTACTAGACAGGTGCTTTGACCAACTAAGCCACAGGGCCTCCACAACCTCTCACTTACCTCGTCTCAGACATCAAAACAGTGAGACCTTTAGAGGTGTGACATGCTGGAATGAGAAACAGAAGACATTGGTGGACCACACGTCCTAAAGGACAAGGATCTGACTTTGGATAAGAAGGTTGAGAGTTTTAGTCCCTCTGTGGTTAAAGAGACTTGAGACAGTAAGTTCTAGTGTCCTACCTCACATTCACTCTTTACAGGTCACTTCAGTTTACCGTCTTATACCTGCTACACATATTTACGTACTGGAAGGTCATGTTAGTCAATAATGGGACTAAGATCAGGGTTTGGGTTTGTTTTTTGTTTTTTTTTACGTTATTTTTTTTTTCATTATTTATTTTTATGTATTTTTTCCTTTTTTAAATCATTCATTCAGGATTCCCTCCATCATCTGTTGACCTTCAGCGTCTGCGACGGACAACTCTCCTGCGTCTGCGGGCGACGCGGGTCCTACGGACTCTCCGGCGCCTGCGGACGGGGCGAGAGCTCTGTCTGCGTCTGCGTGGCATTGTCAAAAGATGTGATGAGAACTAGTAAGAAGGAGTTCTATTTATAAACTCTGTTACAAGCTTGTTGATGGAATGGAATGTTCATGGAATTGATGACATCATATATTCTTCAATGGAATTAATGACATCATAACTTGATGACATCATATATTCTTCAATGGAATTAATGACATCATAACTTGATGACATCATATATTCTTCAATGGAATTAATGACATCATAACTTGATGACATCATATCTTCTTCAATGGAATTGAGCACCATATTATTTGGGGTTTTTTGGTTTAGTTTTTACTTCATAACAGTGATGATGTCATAGAAAAAAAGAAAGCAGACTTTTAATGACTTTAAATTACAAAATAGTGAATAAGAGAATGATGACTGTAATAAAACACATCTTACAGGGTTTTTAGCTTTGATTTCACCTGATAAGTCTGGAAACCGCCGCAGACAACAGTGATGTCACAGTCATGTATTGATCATTGATGTGTACAGTCATCTGACAATGATGGCAGGATGAAAACGTCCAATCATGTGCTAACAGTGGAATGATGATCTTCAGCAGTTTCTATTCTGGCTCAGAGACCAGGGCTTTATGCTCTTATACACTTTCTAAATGTGCTAACAGTCGAATGATGATCGAATGAGAAGTGGAAGAGAGCCGAGAGGTTCAGGTACCAAGAGGATCTTCTGGATCTCTGCCCTGAACTGGACCAGCTGCTCCGGTTCAGACCAACATGATCTTTCAGCTGGAGCTACAGGTCGGACATCTCTGTCACCATGACGACCGTATGGGACGACTACTGGAGATTAAAGCCAGATCCTAAACATCCCATAACTGTGTCTGGACAGAAAAACATTAAAATACATTTTGCAGTGAAGAACCGGTTCTGTAAAGTTGTCTTTTAAAATAAAACTAAGATGTCACAGAAAGGTTGGTTGGTACGAACTGATGTGATTCAGCAATGATGAATAAAGTTTTTATTGAATGTTTAGAAGACTTTCAGAGTCTGATATTGAGTCAGCTGCAGGTGCTGCAGGTCCAGAAAGTGTTTCTCCGGTGATGGAGGCCGGGACTAAGACCCGTCTCTCCTCCCGGTGATGCAACACTCCGAGTTACAGCAACTTTGCTCTTTATTTCTCACGTTTGCACCTCGATAATCCCGTCGGCACAAGTTGTCTTTATTTCTGCAGCGGAGGAATCAGATCGTAATGCTTCATTTTTAAATATAAATGTATATTGTTCACATTGTTATATTTATGAGAGAGGTGATCGCGGACATCCACAATGTGTAAAACTCAATAAACGTGTACATTGGTCTTAATCCGTTAATATATAATACGCGTGACAATAAAGTGGAACGAGGAGCCGTTTTTCATTCACCAACTTAAGTTCTGGTGTCGGTTCTTGAAGGTATTGTGACATCATTTTTAACATGCTTTTAACACTATTAAAAGTCTTGGCCAACGTCCCTCAAATGTGTCTAAAAAGGTATAACAAGAAAAACTTCACTCCAGTACTCCATTCCTGGCTTTTTATGACGGTGTTTTTTTGCGCTGTGAAAAACGCTTCCTTTTCCCCCTTTCCTGTCAATCATTGCCCCGCTTCTCCTCCAAGCCTTCTCCAACCCAACTGCTACACACTTCTGCCGTCTTCACACACACGCGCACACCGAACCACAAACACCCACACACACAGCCCAGACAGGGCGACTACAGCCCGGGGATGAAGTCCAACCGGGACCAGAGGACCGTAGCTCCCCGCAAGCCAAACGCTCACAGCGGCGTCGGAGAGTTAAGTCGGGAGCGACAGGCGAAGCATGCACGGAAAAGCAGCACGGCAAACAATCATAAAAATAAAGGCATGCAAGCAGCAGTGTACCCTTATCTTAAGTCCAGTCAGTGGCCGCGGGTCTTCTTAGCAGTTTTCCTCCGGTGATTAGAACAAAAGAGCCTCTAAACAGCTCCGTGTTAAGCCTGATTTATGGTTCCGCGTTAAATCGACGCAGAGCCTACTCCGTAGGGTTCAGCGTATGGTGCGCGTCGCCGCGTAACCCTACGCCGTAGGCTCTGCGTCGGTGTAACGCGGAACCATAAATCAGCCTTTATGGTGCGCTGGAGAGGAGCGGAGACAGGGAGCTGGGTGGAGGGGGCGGTGATTTAGCGGGGCGTGACGTCACGTTCCTCCACCAAACCAGATGCGCCGTTTTTGCATAGTTATGTGGAAAATCCCCAAAAGCACACAATACACTGAATGTTAAAAGTTCGTTGTTTTTTGGGTGTAATTGATGTCAAGACACCCAACAAAACACAAAAAATCAAGAAAAATGTGTTTTTCATGTCACAATCCCTTTAAAATACAAACAAGAAAAGGAGAGTGTAATGATGCACTAACGCTGCCCATAAACATTCACAAACTCGTACGATCATAATAAAACCAAAACTCTTCACGGAACGCAACACAAAGCAAAGAACAGCATTACCCATAATGCAATGCAGCTGAAATCGGAAGAATTGCCCCAAATAAATTATTTATTCCAGCTCAGAGCCGATGTTTTTTTTAATTTGTTTTACCTGTTTTGGCACATTTCTTGTTAGGATGAGCGGTTTTTAATGGATAATTATCTTCATTATCATATTCAAACATATGTATTTGAGGGAGGAGACAGGGCGGAGTGTTGTGCTCCCGCATGTGTGCTCAAATCCACGCTTATTGTACAGAGAAACCTGCGTGGATCTGGGCGTACGCACAGTTTTGTATATCTGAATTTTTGCGTACGTGTAAATTCCACGCACGGTTTCACGTTGAAATCCACGCACTCTTAGTACATGACGCCAGGTCAGCTGGACATCGTTATCAATCAACCATCGACTCAGTCTTTGTCCAGGAATCATGCAGCAGTTCAGACAACATACAAAATATCAGGTCAATTAATATGTTTAATATTTATGTTATTATATTATTCCCTGTGATGTTTGAACTTAATATTTCTTGTTGCTTTACCTGCAAAGTTAAGTAAGTTAAACTTCTCTCTTCTAAGACCAAGAGACCCGAGTCCCTCACTAAGGCAAGGCAAGTTTATTTATATAGCACAATTCAACACAAGGTAATTCAAAGTGCTTTACATTGATATTAAAAGCGGCAAGACATAATTAGACAGTAAATAACAAATAAGATTGAATACAATTATGAATAAGATGATAAGAACAGAAGTAAAATAATAAAAAGCACAAGCTGTTAAAAATAAGGGCAGTAGAGTCCAGCAGGTAAGTATTTAATTTAGGACTATGCTTCAGTAAACAGTAATGTTTTTATCCTGATTTAAAGGATCTACAGTTGGAGCAGACCTCAGGTCTACAGGAAGTTTGTTCCACCGGTGAGGAGCAGAATAACTGAACTGCCTCACCTTGCTGGTTCTGGTTCTGGAACCACAACAAACCAGATCCAGATGAAGCTCAGGGTCTGGGAGCTAAGACCAAAAGACTGGACCATATAAATCCAGGTCTTAAATCTCTACACTGGCTTCCTGTCTGTCCCAGAACAGATGTTAAGATCCTCCTTCTGGTAAATTCTGAATGGTCTCAGACCAATTTACATCTCTGATTTCCTGGTCCATGATGAACCAATCACAACCTTCAGGTCTTCTACTTTCTGTACCCAGAGTTAGACTCAAACATGTTGAGGTGGTGTTCAGCTTTTATGCTCTTCACCTGTGGGAGAAACTCCCAGAATGCATCAGGGCTGCTGAAACTCTGAAAACCTCCCATAATGCACTGCAACCTTTATTTCTTCTATCTCATTTGTGAATTATTTTTAATTTCTGTCTGTCTTTAATTATCCCTCTTTAACTCTTGTCTATGCTGGTACTTTTAAATTTGATATGTCACATTAGAAATCCTGCACTGTTGTTGAATTGGGCCATAAATAAACTTGCCTTCTCTGTTTCTTGGACTGAGTTTGGATTCTGGACTGTTTTGGTAGGATCTCTTCTTCCATATTTGGAACATAACCTTATGCTTTTCTGAAGTTGCCCCAAAACCCTGTTCTGGTCTCCTAACAGTCTTTCTTCATTCTCCAGTGGATCTGCTGCTCACTACCAACCACCTGAAGACCCACACTCTGTTTTTCCAGAGACTAAGTCTCCTGAACCTGCGTCTGCCGCCCTCCACGTCCGTTTTTACCAACCTGAATACATTTTTATGTCTCTCTGTAGGTCCAGTTTGCTGATACGTTACAGTAAAAGTGTAAAGATCATCAGTCCCTGAAACATTGTCAACACTCTTGTCAGATAAGCGTTTCCTTGATGTTATCTGTAATAAAAATGTCATGAGTGAAATCAGACCAAATACAAATGTCAGCTGTTTTAGAAAAAGCTATTATTTAAAATCTATTAAATGAATCCTGCTTGAGGAGTCATTACCTTGGTGGTTTGTAAATGTTAATTTTTAAAAACTTTATGGTAATATCAAATGTGTCCCCTCTCACTGATTCCCACAAATGAACTGCACAAAGATGAGTGCATGATGGGCCGGTGGTTTGTAACCGCCCCGGTGATGTGGAGAAGAATCTTCCAGAAGATCCAGAGAGATTCTCTGACTGGGTTTGACAGAGGAAGGCAGATTTTACTTTGAGCTTCAGGTTAAACACAAGAGCAGACGGATGGAGGAATGTGAAAATGTACAATGGTTTCCAATACGACACGTTACCTCGCTAAAAGATGTCCTTGTAATTAGTTTCCAGTTGTGTTTTCCCCAGTGGGACTGAACCTACATAAAACTAAGATTTACTCTTACCCTCCAACATTTGAACACGCAGTTTTTATCAAGTGAAGTTTTCAGTCGGTGGACCAGTAGATTCCAAGTTTCACATTGACCCAGAGTTGATTGAAGATAAGAGAGATAAGATAAGATAGACCTTTATTACTCCCTCAATGGGGAAACTCACGTGTTAGCAGCAGTACACTTAACATACATACACACACACACACACACACACACACACACACACACACACACACACACACACACACACACACACACACACACACACACACACACACACACACACACACACACACACACACACAGAAGGGGGGTAAAAAGGTAAAAAAGTAAAATATATATATGGAGATAAAAAGATAAAAAATATAAGATAAAAAAATAGTGCAAAGGAAAGAAAAACTGCAAAAAAAAGCAGGTAGAATGAGTGTGAGGTAGACAGGTATTGCATGGATATTGCACATATGATTATTGCACATCTAGTTATTGTACATGTTATTGCTATTGTCCGTTAGCTACAGTGATCAGCCTGGTTATAGAGTCTGATGCAGCGGGAGGAAGGACCTGCGATGCCTCTCAGTGGTGCATCGCGGGTGATGAAGCTGGTCGTTGATGGATCTCTCCAGGGCTCTGACAGTCTCATGAAGGGGGTGGGAGACATTGTCCATGATGGAGGACAGCTTAGCCACCATCCTCCTCTCCCCCACCACCTCCACAGAGACTGCAGCCCAGGACAGAGCCGGCTTTCTTCACCACCTTGTCCAGTCTCTTCCTCTCTGCTGCAGTGACGCTGCTGCTCCAGCAGACCACACCATAGAAGAGGCCGACGCCACCACAGAGTCATAGAAGCTCCTCAGGAGGTCCCTCACTCCAAAAGTGGAGGTGGAGGAACCGACTCACAGCAGCTGTTCTGTAACCGGGACGGCCCTGCACTGAGCTCAAGTTTCCTTGTTGCTTGAGGAGTGAGCAGGCCGCTCCTTTTCACCCAACAGGGTGGGGCTTCTCTGGCCAGACGTAGGATCACGTTATTCCAGTGGGTTCAGTGAATGGCCCAGGAGTGCTGCATGTCATGTCATTTGTGAGGGTCACATTAGGGGAGAACATGCAAAACTCCCACAGAAAGGCCTTGTGGATGCTGAAGTCATGGGGGAAGTAAACATGCACTCAGCACCAACAGCATCCTGTGGGTGAGCTGTGAGACGGCTGCACTACCTAGGGAGACCCCATGACCACGGGAGGATGCAGGAACCCTACGGTGATGGACCAGGACCCAGCCGAGCACAGCCACCTGGCATAGGCCGATCACGGGGCCAAGAGGTCCACACCCTCCAGACCAAACTTCACTCAGGACATGAATGCAACACATGTTTGACATCCATGAATGCAGCACGTTTCTTCACAACTGAAGAAGTAGAGTCAGGAAAAGGGAACAGTCTTTTGCCTTGGAAGAGAAGAGGAGAATCCCTGGAAGCCTCACTGGCACGGCGTAGAATATCATTCCTCATTGAAAGAAGTGCACATGAGTCAGAAAGGGTCGGATGGTTTACCATCACTAGTCTTGGGTCGGAGAGTGAGATGAGCAAATCAGGCAGGCTGAGAGAGTCCATCAGCAGCTTGTAATAAATTCAGTTCACCTTCAGCCCCTCCGGCACACCTACCAGCCGTACGTTGTTGCTCTGGCTCTGACCTCCAGGTCCTCACATTTAGCGGTCAGCAACATTTCAAAATCAACAGATCACAGACAGTAGTTCACTGAGGTCATCAAAAAAGGCTGCAAAGTATTTGGGGGCCTTTAAACCTTCAGAAACAGGACTCTGGATGAGGCCTGCAGCTGTACAGCCCCGTATTAAAAAGACTGAAACCTTCAAGGTGTTAACTCTTGACATTGAAATGATTTTATTTTTTTTTTCCCTTGTCTGCACACATATTAATGATTGATACCATGACGGTAGAAACCCAAAGCATACACACGTGCATTATTACTAATATATATACATATATATACGCATACATATGCGTACACATACATAAATATACACGTACAAACCCAGTGATTTTATTAATTTATTTATATTTTTTTTTTTGGGGGGGGGGGGGGGGGGGGGGGGGGGGGGTGACGACATCCACTGCCAATCCAAACCGGCACGGAGCCAACCAAACAACAACAGCAATCGACCTAAATCTTGAGATCTGATCGCAGTCTGAGCTAAGCTACCGCTACGCTACCTAACCCAAAAACTAGAGAGCCAGCATGCAGGTGAACAAGCCAGTGTGTATGTCTATGTGTGTGTGTGTGTATGTATATGATCATGCGTATGTGTGTGTGTGTGTGTGTGTGTGTGTAGTATGTTATGTGTGTGCTGCGTATGTTTGTGTATATGCATGTGACTAAGTGGCTATATGTGTGTTGTGTGTGTGTGTGTGTGTGTGTGTGTGTGTGTGTGTGTGTGTGTGTGTGTGTGTGTGTGTGTGTGTGTGTGTGTGTGTGTGTGTATGTGTGTAATAAACCAAACAAAGCTCTACCTGAAGTGTATCTATAGTGGGGGGAGGGGGGGGAGCAACCCCGCCACCCGCGAGACCAGAGGCCGACACGGAAGAGCCCGGAACCCAGGCCGCGGGCGGGGCCCCCACGGTGCGGGAAGAAGCAGCCAGGGATCCCGCGGCAGCGGACCGCGACCCAGGCAATCCCCGGCCACCCGGTCCGGGCCGGACACGCGGCCAGGAGGCCCTCACCCTTCAGGCCAACGACCCCCACCCGGCAGGGGGCCAGCCTGCCCGAAGAGACAGAGCCGCCCCGGCCGCCGACGCGGGCAGGCGCACCCGCCCCCCACGAAAGTGGCCCTCCAAGACCAGAGGGGCGCCCCGCCGCAGAGGCAGCGGGGGGGACCGGAGACGGGCCCGGAGAGAGGGAACCCCCCAACAAGGCGACACCCGTGCAGGCCCGACAACGGAGGGCCCCAGACCCAGGCATCCCATTCATTCATCCATTCACCTATCCGATATCTATACTAATAATAATATGATATACTATACATAATAATAATACTAATATATACTACTACTACTAATATAAATAATAATAACCATCTTTGTATAATATAATATTGATAAATTATTAAGTTTTGATGTCTTGCCAATGGAGGCTCAAATCCTCCATGGCAGGACCCTTCCATACCGCATTCTCACCGACACAGACACACAATCACGCACCGTTTCCCCCTCCCCGGGGGGGTCCAGCACCGCCAGAAGGCGCCCCAGGCTGCACGGCGAGCCCCGCCGGGGCCGGGTACCCCGACCCACCTATCCCAGGCCGGTGAGGGAACGCGGGTGATGTGGGACCCCCTCCCGCCCCTGGTGTTGAGTGCATGCAGTGATTAATGCCATAAAAACAGGAGTGGGGAGGGCCAAGTATCGATTTGACACCGACCCGCCCCCTCCCGAACTACGTGTCCTTGTCAAATGTATTTATTAAGTGTTGAATGTGCAGTGTCTATTTTGCTGTTAAAACCGTGAGGCGGGGAGTGCCGGGCCACGCGGGACAATGCCCCCCACGACCCGGTCCCCCCGCCCTTTGCCTATGTGCGTATGAATCGTGTAGGGGGGGAAGGAGGGGGAGCGGAGGCCGAAGCCAGGAAGCAGGACCAGCAAAGCCGGCCCTGATAAGACACCCGCGTCCCCCCACCGGCCATCCAGTAGACGGGGGGCCAGCCCTCCGAGCCAGGCCAGGGCCCCACCGTACCTCCACGGGCGCCCCCGGCGCCGCCGGAGCCCCAGACGGAGGGGAAACGGTCCAACATCCTCCCATTCATACTGACAACATAAGACATAGACACCTGGAATGGCTCCACCCCGCCGCCGCGCCCGCCCGTGCACCCCCCGGTCAGGGGAGGCCCGATCCCCCGGACCCGGCCCCACCCCCCCCCCCCGAGGCCACCCCGGCGGACACCCCAAGGGTCACGGAGTCCCCACATCCGCAGGGGCACTCGGCCCCCGCCCAGCGACAGAGGACCAAGGCAGCAATGCCCCCCCAGCGCCAGACAGCCACCCCCCACCCAGGCAGGGCCGGGGTGTTTGGCTGGGAACTTAACTTGTTTCGTTTTTTTACATTTGAACTAACTCGTCTTGTTGTAGGCTATGTGCGACTGCGGCATTTTGGAGGGAACTTTGAAAGAGGAAAAATAAAAAAATAAAAAGCACCAGTCTGGATCGTTAAAAAGAAAGGTAAAAGAGAGAAAGGAGAGGGCTAGTTGCTTCCTGTCCGCCGCTCACCTCATATTTTGCAACGGCGCGGTGGCTGATGAGGAGGCTAGTGTTAGCTGTAGTGCAGAAAGAAGTTTCAGCCGCCTGAAGCTCATAAAAACCTGTTAACGTTCGTGCATGGATGAGGCCAGGCTGTAGACCTCACTTTGCTGAGTGTTGAGCGGGACATTAACATCGATAAGGAGAAAGTGGTTGGGCAAGTTCGCCGCCATGAAGGAGAGGAGGGTAAAAACTTTAAGAAGACCACACAGCATGTACATAGTTCTGAACCGTTACATTGTTTTCCACGTTACTTGGAATATATTGTTCGAACCGAGGATGATGTTCTGGAGTTCGGAGTCTGTGAATTGGTGCAGCGGCAACAAGCGCAGAGACAGCAATCGGTGAGTACATAAATAATGATCAGAATGTTGTTATTGCCTTGACCACCTTAATGTACCTTGTGTTGTTGTCAACTGTAATAGACCGCCGAGTCTATTTTCTATTTGAATGCATATTGTGTGCAGTTGATACATTTTTAATAGGCTATGCGTTTTGTTGTGTTTAGACCGCCGTGTCTATTTTCTATTTATAGATCTCATTAATGGCCTTATAGACAATTGTGTCTATATTCTATCTGAATAGATTGTGTAATTGTAGTTTACATTTTATGTTTTAAGTTATATTAAATGGTTCGGCTCAGACTCTGTGAGTCACTGTCGACCAGCACCAAGGACAGCGATGCTGTCAGATTGACGGCTGTCAGGCTGCGTGTGTGTGTGTGTGTGTGTGTGTGTGTGTGTGTGTGTGTGTGTGTGTGTGTGTGTGTGTGTGTGTGTGTGTGTGTGTGTGTGTGTGTGTGTGTGAACTGGTTTGTGGCGTGAGCATTTGTGTTGTTTGCTGGGTATGATGAGGTGTCCGTTATCTTTAAGTTGTTGAATAGTAAATAATTATCATAAGGGCCATTGAGAATGCTCCGCCCCTCTGTGCTGAAACCCACGCTCCGACACTGAAGACCGCGCAGATGGCTTTTAATATGGGGACAATATCGCGTCAATACGCATCATCTAATGCAATGCACATTATTTATCATGAAACCTCAATTCGGAAGTAATGGGCGTAGCTTGTACCCAGCACTTTTCAAACTTACTCAGGTTTATGGTAAATGTCCCCAGCACTTCTGAAATCAAACTGACGCCCATGGGAGACAGGATTTAGGCTGCGTCCCAATACTCCCCCTCGCCCTCGTTTTCTTCACTAACCCTAACTTTTGCGCGTTCCGTGAAGGTAGTGGTGTCCCAATTCTCTTTTCACCTAGGGGGAGGGGGCATAACGAGGGCTAGGGGCTGAGAATAGCCCCTTCAAATCGAGGGATTTCAGATGCTGACTTGGCGAGCGAGGGGGTATGAAAATCTCCAGAATGCTTTTCGTCGTCATTTGCGGACTTAATCAAAAAAAAACATGGAGGACATTTCTTGTTTTTTTTGGAATAAAATCAATATTTAGAGTTAGTTTCTGCATAAAAATGCGTTTTGATTACATTTCCTTTTGCAAACCGATATTTTACTTTCATAATATCACTCAGTGAATGTACATCATCCTCTTTTTTGTCCGTTGTTCGCTAAGATCGCGCCGGAATATGGTTACGTAACCTACGTAAGCGACGCCGTAGGTTACGTAAGCGACGCCGTAGGCTGCGTCTATTTAAAGCTCGCCGATCCGAGGAAAAGGAAAAAGGAAAGTTTTTTTGAGTCAAATGGCGACCCGCAAAGAGCAGGAGGATATTGAAAAGAAAACCCACAAATGTAAGTATAATGTCCCATGAATAAAAAAAAAAGTTTTGTAATCACAGTGCTTTTGTATGTTTGTATGAACAGTACATAGAAATACGCGGTAGATAACATTGCCGTGTCCTGTTAACTACTCGTTAACTCTCATACTTTCTACAAATGTGTTGGATATTTCACATTACTATAAGGCAGCAACGTTATTTGGGGGGGGGGGGGGGGTGGGGGGTTACGAAGTAATTAACGTTGCTTGCTGCCTTGTTATCATAGTTCAAACGTGTTTTTTTTTGTTTTTTTTGTTCGAGGAGTTTGTGCATTGCATTAATCACATTTCATTCCAGGGACTCCGGATCAGGTCCGACACCTAATAAGCTTTAGGGCTACCAACGAGGAGAATTTTACTAAGAAGAAATATGCTGCTAAACCACTGTGGGAGTGAGTGATCTATCTGCTTGCAGAATATCTGTGATGGGGTCCTTAACCATGGTATAACTACTATTCATCACTGAAAATCTTAAAAAAATATATAAGGTAAGCAATGGTTATGGTTATGGTAAGTAATATTATCTGCTGAAGAGGTGATGCTTAACAAAAAAAAATCCATGTACAGTATTTATTAATAATCTTCTGTAAATTTTGTGTGTGTGTGTGTGTGTGTGTGGGTGTGTGTGTGTGTGTGTGTGTGTGTGTGTGTGTCTTATGCAGGACACAGCAGCCTCATGGCCTTTCTACAAAGAGATGCATGAGGTTTTGGGGGTCCAGACCTTCAATCCAGCCTCCATGTTTGTTGGCCTCTTATGAAGATCCCTCGCAAATACTCATGGTAAGTTTAGCAGTAAAAAAGTACAATCTTATTCCCCAGTCCTTCTTCCTATAGCTAGCTTGTGCTACGACCGGTGGTTCCTCCTGATTGTGAGTGATAAGACACTACAGCAGTGATTCTTAACCATAGGGCCGCGGCCCACACTTGGGCCGCGAGCGCCATCTAGTGGGCCGCCAAAAAAAATTCAGTTTTGTACATGTGGGCCGCGAGGGCCGCGGGACTGCATAGCAACTCCCAACCAAATGAGGAGAAGAAGACACTCAGCTAGCTGTACGTGTAATAGTAAGAGAAATGGTGTGTATTTACAGAGAAAATCCTTCATTTTGCACAGAGTAGGTTTAGATCCGCCAGGATCAGGGATCGATTACTTGGGTCTGCGCCCAGAGCGAGCGAGCACGGCGTGCTCATTTATCCCGGCGCGGCCGGGGAGGTCGGCTGAGGCTGCCGCTCGGGTGGTGGGCTCCGTCGTTACTGCTGAAGGATGGTAGATGTAGATGCAGGGCTGTCGTGTCTGCTGGACTGGACTGTTCGGGCTTTCGAAAAAGCATCGGAAAGTTACTGCTGCAGCGCGACCAGAGAGCTGCGGTGCGGGCTGTGCCCGTCGCAGCTGATCAGGCTCGGATGAACCCGACACACTGAGTCCTGACAACTTATTAATGTAAATAACTTAAAGTAAAATCAAACTAAGTTTTGTCCTCGCTGTATTTTTAAATATGCAACCCGGAATGGACAAATTCATCCTGTTCAGTCTTCCCACTGGGACAAAACCAGTGTCTCATACGTTCAGAGACCGTGGCGTTCAAAGTGCGAAAGTGAAACGCCACTGAAACAAAACACAAAGTTTTTCATCAAACATATCCACTCAAGTCTGAATTGAAGTCACAGAAAAATAAACTGACCATCTTAAAACATCCTGCCATGCATGTTTGGGTCCAGATACAGCTGTGAAGCAGCTTTCTCCACAATGAACATAATTAAAACTAAATATCGTTTCAGGCTCATCAATGAGCACCTCCACATGCATATGAGAACCTGACACCATCCAGCCCAGATTTAAAGTCCTGACAGGAGAAATTAGAGCTCAGTTCTCTCACTGAACAACAGAAAGTGGAGGCATAAGATTATAAGAGGAAGAAAAACTGCAAAACTGTTAAATTGTTAAGATGTGTTTATATTAATTTAGTATAAAAATGTGTTGAGACAATTAACAAAGAAAAGGGGAAATTCAAACTGCTGGTAGAGAAATAAAATAAGATAGCATTTGAAAAATAAAATAAAATCTACTTTATTTTTAAGAGAAAAAAATATGTTTAATTCAAGCATGTTAATTGGCAAATATGTACTTTTTTTAATATAACAGTCAGATGCAGATGTTGATACAACTATGAGGCTACTTGAATATATACACACACACACACACACATATATATATATATATATATATATATATATATATATATATATATATATATATATATATATATATATATATATATATATATATATATATATATATATATATATATAAGTTTTAGTTGAATACCCCTGCTATACAGTGTTAATATTTAATGGGCCCCGGGCCACTCTGTACTGAAAAAATTGGGCCCCAAGGTCAGAAAGGTTAAGAACCCCTGCACTACAGTACCTGAAGATCTAACTGTTATTTTCTTTTCTGAACATAATCGACCCTCCATCCTCACCGGTGTCCTCTCTGACAAATTCAGAGGAAAGCACAGAGGTAATTTTTATTTATACAGTGATAATGAACCTGGTATGATGTTGTGGGTGTGTATGATAGTCCAGTCATGTGTGTAATCAACATGTGTATCCATCTTTTTATCTCAGAACCCTTTGGAAGACGCCAGCACATCGGCCTCAAGCTCTGCCTCACCAGCTGGAAGAGGAAGCTGGAAGCTTCAGGCATCAGGTCCGCTTTCCCCCCGATCCCCCAAAAAAAGAAATTCTCTATGCAGGACTTCCTTCAAGCTGAGGCCGCCAAAGAAGACAGAAGATGTCAAAAGAATGAAGAACACATGGACAGGTTCCTGAACCTTTTAGAGAAAATGGTGGACCAGACACCTCATCAGCAGTAGCAGCACATACACTGCAAACTTTTTTTTTGTAAATATTTCTGTGCAAATTTTTTTATATGGAACAGCACCTTTCTTTGTTTTGCGTGCAATGTTTACTTTTTTCTTTTTAAAAATTGTATTTGAATATAGCAAATAAAGCCTTTTTTACTGCAGATTCTCTCACTATCCTTATTTTACTATTGATCTCGTTGTACAGTTTATAATTTGAGACATTACCTTACTTTGAGAAACCCCAGAAGAGAAAACTGTTGTGTAACAAGTTTTATTAGACAATTTAAAAGTATTTCCAAGTGAGTAAAACCACACAAATACAAAACTATTTACACATATGCACAGCGTTATTTGGATAAACTGAGCCCCTGTTGCGGATCTTAAGGTTACCTTTATGCCTGAAAAAATATTAAAACTTAATAAAGTGCCATATTAACAGAGCTACAGCTGAGGTTAAAACAGCTTTTAGCTCTGGGCTTCCAGATCAGGCTAGGGATGAAAACGAGGGGGAGTATTGGGACAGGCACCTGGGCCACGTGCCCTAGATTTCAAGTGCCCTAAAATCTCCCCCTTCTTTTTTAGGGGTTAGGGAAGAAAAGAAGTGCGAGTGGAGAAAAGAAGGGCGAGTGAAGGAGAATTGGGATTGGGCCTTACTCTTTGGTTTTGCACCGAGACAGTTCCAGGGAGGATTATCACTCCATGATTTGTTATAATGCACAGACTTGGCTGTGTTATCTGTGCTCCTTAGCTATGTGTTAGCTTGCTCTTAGAAAGAAGGAATAAATCAGGGGAAAATCAGCATAAAATCAATAACATAAGCAAATCAAGCAGAGGAAGTGTCTGAACTGTAAAGCAGCAGGAATGAGGAGGAATATAGTTTTATTGTCCGTACCGCCCAATCATGATCTGAACTTTGAACAAGTTCCAGTTAATTTAAGATAAACAACATTGTAAAGGTGAATGTTTGAACAACGAGCTGCAGACGAGGCTTCACTCCGTCTTATTCATCACATCAACTCTGCTGTTTGACAATAATCCTGTAAATCAGAGGAAGGAACCAGAGCAGAGGGAGGAAGGAGGAAAGTTCAAGTGTGACGGAGCAGAAATCCAGTCCAGAAGATTCCTGTTCGTCTCTGAAAGAAGATCCAAGCGAGTCCATCGGGTTTTCCTCCACAACACAGCAGAGTCTCTGAAACACTGGTGAGTACAGAAGAAAACATTTACTGTGTTTCTGTCAGCAGGAAGACAAAACTTCAACTCAGTTTACTAAATGTTATTCTGGAAAACTCAGTCTGACTCTGGTCAAAGAACAGGAACGTTTAGAGGAAAATGATTCACATGAAATAGTTAATTATTGTGGAGTCGTGACATTAATAATCTAAACTTGTGTTGAGGAAACGTTCCTCCTTTTACTGTCAGACGGGTGTTTTCTCTGAGGATTCATGACATTCTTTGTTCTGTTTCCTTCTCTCTTGTTGTTTTTCACTTCTTCATTTCATTATTGCAGCTTTGATGTTTCACACTTTCACTTTTGTTTCCAGAGAACCAACATGTCTGCTGGCAGCAACCTGAGATCTGCAGATCAGTTCCTGTGCTCCATCTGTCTGGATGTGTTCACTGATCCAGTCACCACACCATGTGGACACAACTTCTGTAAAACCTGCATCACTCATCACTGGGATGGTAATGTTCTCTACAAGTGTCCCATCTGTCAAAAGATGTTCAGTACAAGACCTGACCTGGAAGTCAACACCTTATTGAGAGAGATGGTTTCTGAGTTCAGACGTGAAGCTCAACAGAAATCCAGCAGCAGCAGCTCAGAGCAACAAGCTGCAGAACCAGGAGAAGTTCCCTGTGACGTCTGCACTGGAACCAGACTGAAGGCCCTGAAGTCCTGCCTGGTGTGTCTGCTGTCCTACTGTGAGACTCACCTGGAGCCTCATCTGACAGCTTCACGTCTGAAAAGACATCAGCTGGTGGAGCCTGTGGAGAACCTGGAGGACAGGATTTGTACGAAGCACGATAAACCTCTGGAGCTGTTCTGTAAGACCGACCAGACATGTGTCTGCACGCTCTGCCCTGTTTTAGACCACAATAATCATAAGTTTGTTCCTCTGAGAGAAGAATATGAAGGAAAGAAGGCAGATCTGGAGAAGACAGAGGCTGAGATTCAGCAGATGATCCAGAAGAGACGACTGAAGATTCAGGAGTTCAAAGAGTCTCTGAAGATCAGTAACGATGCTGCAGACAGAGAGAAAGCAGAAGGTGTTCAGGTCTTCACTGATCTGAAGGAGTCTGTTGAGAGACGTCTGAAGGAGTTCATGAAGGAGATGGAAGACAAACAGAAAACTGCAGAGAAACAGGCTGAAGACTTCATCAAAGATCTGGAACAGGAAATCTGTGAGCTGAAGAAGAGGAGCTCTGAGGTGGAGCAGCTCTCACGCTCTGAAGATCACCTCCACCTCCTCCAAAGATTCTCATCCCTGGAAGATGCTCCACCCACCAAGAACTGGACAGAGGTCAGAGTCCATCCACCTTCATATGAGGGGACTGTGGTGAGAGCTGTGGACCAGCTGGAGAAGAACCTCAGAGAGAAGATGAAGAAGCTGCTCGCTGAAGTTGAGCTGAGGAGGATCCAGCAGTTTGAAGCTGATGTGACTCTTGATCCTGATACAGCAAATCCTAAACTCATCCTGTCTGATGATGGAAAACAAGTGTATCATAGTGATGTGAGGAAGAATCTTCCAGATAATCCAGAGAGATTCTCTCAGTCTGCTTGTGTTTTAGGAAAACAGAGTTTCTCTTCAGGCAGATTTTACTTTGAGGTTCAGGTTAAAGGAAAGACTGACTGGGATGTAGGAGTGGCCAGAGAGTCGGTCAACAGGAAGGGAATAATCACACTGAGTACTCAGAATGGTTACTGGACTGTTATTCTGAGAAAAGGAAATGAATACGCAGCTCTTACTGATCGTTCAGTCCGTCTCCATCTCAGTTCTCCTCCTGAGAAGGTGGGGGTGTTTGTGGATTATGAGGAGGGTCTGGTCTCCTTTCATGATGTAGATGCTGCAGCACTTATCTACTCCTTTACTGGCTGCTCCTTCAGGGAGAAACTCCACCCATACTTCAGTCCTTGTTCCAATGATGGAGGTAAAAACTCTGCTCCTCTGATCATCTGTCCTGTCAATCAAACTGTCTGATCTTTGATGTAATGAATCATCATCAACTCTGAATGTTCAGTGTGTGTGTGTGTGTGTGTGTGTGTGTGTGTGTGTGTGTGTGTGTGTGTGTGTGTGTGTGTGTGTGTGTGTGTGTGTGTGTGTGTGTGTGTGTGTGTGTGTGTGTGTAGACAGACAGAAGGCCTTATCATGGACGTACAGAGGTTTTTTAGAATAAAAGATCCAGGTTCAGGTAGGAGTGTATGATCACATGATGTGACTTCATTTCTCATTGCAACCAAATATTCAATTAGAATGATGTAATTTGGATCAATTTATATTGTTTATTAGATAGAAATTATTTCATATTATATAGATTATTATACAGATTATTTCAGATTTGGTTGACAGCACAAATAAAGAGAGGAGAAGAGAAAGGACTTTATTACTATTTTTATTATAATTTTTATATTAATGTAAGGAGACAGAGAAGGATCTTACAGACCACAAATAAGAATGCACCTACTTGTGTGGTGTCAAGGGTCATCCACCATGAATTGCACTTCAATTTGATCAAAAACACGCTCTGGTCCAATTATTCTTTGATAATACGTTAATAATCTTGTAGGTTTCAGTTAAATTGTATTTTTCAGTCTGTAATGTGTAATGTGGAGTTATTTCACCTTTTCTTTCAACACATTCTGAATAATACACTTGAATTTAGTTTGTTAAATATTGTTAAGTTACCTTTTAAGATTTAGCCAAATATTCTTCAGGTTTAAACTGGAAAATGGAAATGGGTCAATTTACTCCCAGATGCAGATCAACTTACCCCTAAACTGGGGCAAGTTGAGCCACAAGACAACTTTTCCTTGAGAAGTCATATTTTCATTGCCCGTTGTCATGGAGACGTTATTATCATTTCCAATGACAGGATCCTGAAATTAATGTAGATGTTTCTTTTTTTTATGGTGATAAGCAATGGACAATGAAATGATAACAATTTGAAAAAAAGTTTCTATCTCTCTCTCTCTGCTTTTCTTTCACAAATGTGGGAATGATGGTCCAAACTTGTGTTAAAATGAACAAAACAGTGAAGTTTATTTTGCCTCGCCGGCCAGTGAACTCTGAGTGCTCAGCACGCCTAAAGTTCTGATCCTAGAACCAACCCTGGATCATATTATTACATTTGTTTGTTGTACTTCTACCTTTTTCCTGTTTTTGTTCCTCCTCTTTTTAAAGGAACGTTTGAGATTTTCCAGTCGAATGTAACATCATGTGATCTAATTGTAACATCTGCAAGTGTGAATGATCCTACAATATCTGATGATGGAACGAGTGAAAACTGCTGGATTGTTGAAGTTTTTACTGAATAAAGCAGAACTCTGAAATCTGTGTTTGTCTCTGATGTTACAGTCTCGATTTTAAAAAGCTCCATTTTAAGTTGCTTTTAGAGTCAGTTAGATAGTTGGTCTTGCAGGGGTTAAAACCTGTATAAATATCAACTCTTTTGACCAGAAATTCATGTTAAATGAACAACTGTGATGGAAATTCTTAGCTGAGAGTAACCAGTCACCAGCAGAACATGTTTTTACTGATAAATCTTTATTCAGTATAAGAGCACACTGGGAATGGAGAAGTCACGATGTTGGGTTTTTGTTTTCCGAGGCGACCTGAAGGCATCACTGAAGCTGCACCGTAATTACTGATCCCTGTCTGTGGAGCTAGAATAATGTCAATATTCACAAATGTACAGGACGTTTCACTGGTGCAGAGTTTTCTGAATCAATTTATATCAATCTCTGCTGGTGTTAGATTATCATTTAAAGACTTTTAGTCAAATGTAACTGATCTTTTAGTGAAAAGTGTGATATAGATGAATAGATGAATTACTTTGATTATTTTTAAAGATTAGTGATTCAGAATGATTCGTAACAATATACAATGGAAAACATTTGTAATTTAAAAATATGGATTATAAAGGAATGCATATAATAAAATAATAATTAAATAGATAATAAAAGAGATAATTGTAATAGCAAGGATTAATTCACAGCCAAATACCATTAACTCTAAATTAGCTCCCAGATGTTGAAACTGGTTTATCTAAGAATTAAATTCAAAATCAGAGGGTATTACCTGCATCACACTGATCCACAGATAATACCCTGCCAAACACTATCCATGAGGCTAAAGTAAACCTTCATTTATAACTCCTTTGTGCTTTGGTTATTATCTTAATTGGAAATTTCTCCCTGGATACTGTACATTAATGTTTTTATTTTTAATAACTATGTTTGTTTTTTGTTTCAGTTATTTCCAATAATCATTTTTAAAAACCTACAACAATGGCAGAGGACACATGAATGGAAAACAGAATCAAAAACATCTCACTGTACGACTTGGATCTGCTTCATTCTGGGTGAGATGTCAATAATGTTGTACACCTCATATATGACCTTATACTATATATACTATTATAATACCATATATACTTTTTCTTTTAATTCATATCCATACATACTGTTTCATTTACCCATATCCACTACATATATAATACTGCTCTCCTGAGCTGCTGTGTTTTTATATTTAACTGCTAGAGTTAAGTCTGATTTCATTTACCCAAGCAAGTCTCTGTTTTACCTTTAATGGCTTTTTCTGGACTTGTTTTAAGGAAGATTCACGAAGGGTTTTACAGGCATTTCCACAAATGTCAGCGTGGGTTCAGAAAGTGTATAAGAGCATAAAGCCCTGGCCTCTGAGCCAGAATAGAAACTGCTGAAGATCATCATTCCACTGTTAGCACATGATTGGACGTTTTCATCCTGCCATCATTGTCAGATGACTGTACACATCAATGATCAATACATGACTGTGACATCACTGTTGTCTGCGGCGGTTTCCAGACTTATCAGGTGAAATCACAGCTAAAAACCCTGTAAGATGTGTTTTATTACAGTCATCATTCTCTTATTCACTATTTTGTAATTTAAAGTCATTAAAAGTCTGCTTTCTTTTTTTTTCTATGACATCATCACTGTTATGAAGTAAAAACTAAACCAAAAACCCCAAATAATATGGTCATTAATTCCATTGAAGAAGATATGATGTCATCAAGTTATGATGTCATTAATTCCATTGAAGAAGATATGATGTCATCAAGTTATGATGTCATTAATTCCATTGAAGAATATATGATGTCATCAAGTTATGATGTCATTAATTCCATTGAAGAATATATGATGTCATCAAGTTATGATGTCATTAATTCCATTGAAGAAGATATGATGTCGTCAATTCCATTAACATTCCATTCCATCAACAAGCTTGTAACAGAGTTTATAAATAGAACTCCTTCTTACTAGTTCTCATCACATCTTTTGACAATGCCACGCAGACGCAGACAGAGCTCTCGCCCCGTCCGCAGGCGCCGGAGAGTCCGTAGGACCCGCGTCGCCCGCAGACGCAGGAGAGTTGTCCGACGCAGACGCTGAAGGTCAACAGATGATGGAGGGAATCCTGAATGAATGATTTAAAAAAGGAAAAAATACATAAAAATAAACAATGAAAAAAAAATAACGTAAAAAAACAAACCCAAACCCTGATCTTAGTCCCAGAGATTGAGATCTGTCTCAAGTCTCCTTAACCACAGAGGGACTAAAACTCTCAACCTTCTTATCCAAAGTCAGATCCTTGTCCTTTAGGACGTGTGGTCCACCAATGTCTTCTGTTTCTCATTCCAGCATGTCACACCTCTAAAGGTCTCACTGTTTTGATGTGTGAGACGAGGTAAGTGAGAGGTTGTGGAGGCCCTGTGGCTTAGTTGGTCAAAGCACCTGTCTAGTAAACAGGAGATCCTGGGTTCAAATCCCAGCAGAGCCTCTAAACTCATCTGTCTTTGGATGAGAAAAAGATTATACATGTCTCATTCATTCATGGTTCAAACATGGTGGTAAAATGGAAAAATTACATGTAGCTTAAAAAAATAGAAAGGCACATTGAATGTTAATGTTCAATGTTAATTCACACATTCCAGTCTTAAAGTTCTACTAAGAGATGTGGACTGCGTGAGAGGGAGGTAATGTCTGGTTCTTCTATTAGTCACTTTAATGCTTTGCTGTTCTTCACTCGTGCCACAAGGTGGGGCACTCCTCCAATTCTTCTAGAACAAATGTGTATTTCTTTACGTGGTGTGTCTGACAGTCAGTTACTTTCCAAGTTTGACCTCACTTAAAAAGGTCTCTACTTGGTTTGGGAGACTGTGCATGTAATTCAAGATGTTGTAAACCAGGCCTGGATCAAACATGCACATACATACATACATACGTACATACATACATACGAAAAAGAAACACTCTCCACGATGGCCGGTTAGCTCAGAACGTCAGATTCTGGTGCTAATAACACCAAGGTCATGGGTCAGTCCCCATACTGGCCAAACTGTTTACCACTGAAACTCTGGTTATCGTTGAAAGTTTCAGGTTATAAAAATTGTGTTTTGACCTGTCCAGGGGTCTGTCTCTCACCTGAATATTAGCTGGGATAAGCTCCAGCAGACCCCCGTTACCCTGAGAAGAATATAGCGGGTATAGATAATGGATGGATATACCATCAAGTACTTTCAGTACTAATCAGTTAGCTGGACTAGAGCTGTGGTGGTTGAATGACACTCTCTGTATTCATGCTGTGAACTTGGGATCAGATTATTCATGATAAAATTATTTTGGATTGGATTAAAAACTATCTTTTCTAATAATTTGCTTAGGACAGGGAGTATGCTTATTGGACGGCTGTGAAGTTAGATTTATTGTCCTTTGGTATTGGAATTATCTTAGCCTCTTTCCAAATCCTTGGGCAAACCCCGTTAGTAAAACATCTATTAAAGATGTGACAAATGGGAGTTGATATGTAAGCTGCAGCAAGTCGTAGCAGTTTACCATCTAGCTTGTCTGTTCCAGCAGGTTTTTCAATGGGCAGAGATGGTAATAGTTTATTTATGTCAGGGACAGCAATCTGGACAAAGTCAAACTTACAGTTCTTATGTGGTAACAGTTCCACTCAGATCCTACAGCTTTTTGCACGCGCTTAGGGCACTTCAACTCCAACAAATAAGCGCTTTTACAGTATTGTCATCAACAAATCAATCGCTTGCATTCAACTCTCACGCACAACGTTCTATACCGATTCTACAAATTAAACCTTTTGCAATTCTTCCTTATTGTTTTTTAAATCCAGCAGGTGTGCCTGATGCCTTTTACTCCAATAAAGCCACCTCCCACGCCTGTGCTCCAGGAAGACACTCACTGACACTGAGTCCAGTTGAATAAAGCTTTTGTTGCACATCATCAGCTGTTGTGCCAACGACAGTCCAGTCAGTGATCCAGTCAGATTTCACAGTTTCAAGCTTCCTCCTTCAGACCGGGATGCAATGAAGACGGCAGACATCTGAGAGCACCAGGGCAGATCTTGTAACAGAGTCAGACAGTATGCATCATCTTTTACACTCAGTAGAATTACATGCAGCTCAACAAGCAGTATGCTAGTCATTGCATATTGGGCTGGCAGTGTGAACACAGCTATAGAGACCAATGCATGTGTTAAATCAATATCACTGAAAGCAATTGGAACTCATTCGTACAAGAAAAGCTGGCGTTTGGTTTTTTTGGTCATGACAAAACTTTAAATACAGTGTCATCCACGACAACTTCTGTGTGCTAAAATGTAACGATTAGATAGCAAGATCATGTTTTATTGGAGAGGTATTAGAGTTTTAAAATCAATGGGATTAACTCATAAGAATGCTTGGTAAGATGTTTCATCCTGAGCTGGAAGACATTTTCACATCAACTCAGTGCATAATGTGTTGTTTTTGATAATACACAAGCTTGTTTTTTAACCTCTCATTCAGCACCCGGGTATTGTAGGTGTTGTTTTTTGAAGCTTTGCACATGTAAAATAAAGTGTTGAATCAGCTCCCTGTCGGACCACTTTTTTTGGAACCAGCATGAGTTGGAAATGTCTTCAAATTCCCTCACATGGCATTTTTTGTTGTTAGATTGCCATTACAGTTATAATATTTTCATGGTCCTGTGGCAAAATAATTTCACTACTTCTGCTGTGCTTTTAAACAGCTGTGTGTGTCTGGTTTTCTGGTGTTTATAATAACAAGAAAAGAAATACATCTTCACTCTAATGTGTGCTTTTACGTGTGCTTGTTCTTCCACTATTCTTCGTGACGTCATCAAAGACGTCACATTCTTTGATGACGTTCCAAGGCTCCATGAAAGAGCATTTGAACGCTACGCGTCTGAAGCTGGAGCTGATTTGCTGCAAACGAGGATGAATGTGCACATGTTCCCAAACGTAGCAACAGCGCCCTCTGCTGGTTCATGGCGGTATGGTCGTAAGCGGCAGCTGCGGCTTCACAACTGTCTTCTATAGGCACTTACCGAGTGTACTGTCACGTTTGTGTTTGTTTCATCATAACTGAACAACACAAACATCCGTATGCTGTCCTTTGACGACCGAGTTACTCCTTCAAATAAATGGATGGCGCTCCTATAGTTTATTTCTTTAGTTCAGTCACACAGAAGTGTCTCATAAACACCGACACACGGCAGCTGCAGAGTTTCAGCTCCGCTACAATCCACCAGCTCCACTTGTGAATGATCCACTGACTCTGGAACACACCGGTTTTACTCTCCGTCTCAGACATCGGGGATGTGGTTGAGAGAAGTGAACACTATATAAGAGCTATTTCAGGGTTCAGCTTTCACTAAAGTAGTTAGAAACGACAACTTAAAATAACCAAAATTAAACTTTGTAATCTGTTTCTTGGAGTGCCAGTAGAAAAACACTTTTCCAAAAATGCATTTATTAGTTATTTTCAAAAATAAGACTTCATTATATCTGTTGCAATAGTACATTTGATATATGACGTAGGTTGATATGACGTAGGTTGATATGACGTAGGTTGATATGACGGTGGAATTCTCTCCTCCTTTGATCCTTTGTGACGTCACCAGCAGTATATTTATCTGTAAATATTCCTCTGGACCGAGTCAGTTAGTTATTCACCTTCAGCTTGGTATCTTCTCACTAAGGATGTCGTGGAAACAGTTCTCATTGAGGTTGGTCGTGTTTCTTTCGGTTATTTGCTGGTATTTGGTGGTTTGTCCAGCGCGACATCAGTCCGTCTCCCTGTGTTTGAGTTTTATGTAAAAGTCCGGTAAATTTAGCTTTTTTTTCTTTCGTTTCTTTTCTTTTTTATTGTCAATAATCAATTTTAAAAAGTTCATTGCGTAATTACTGTCTGGTCGATTTAACAACAGCGGCTGGATATATTTTTCCAGTTTTTCCTCCATCCAGGCTCATCCCATTTTTCCAGTTTTTCATCAATCGACGCTTCGTTTCGTTTCTTTAATTGGAAATTTCTCCCTGGAAACTGTACATTAATGTTTTTATTTTTAATAACTATGTTTGTTTTTTGTTGCAGTTATTTTCAATAATCATTTTTAAAAACCTACAACAATGGCAGAGGACACATGAATGGAAAACAGAATCAAAAACATCTCACTGTACGACTTGGATCTGCTTCATTCTGGGTGAGATGTCAATAATGTTGTACACCTCATATATGACCTTATACTATATATACTATTATAATACCATATATACTTTTTCTTTTAATTCATATCCATACATACTGTTTCATTTACCCATATCCACTACATATATAATACTGCTCTCCTGAGCTGCTGTGTTTTTATATTTAACTGCTAGAGTTAAGTCTGATTTCATTTACCCAAGCAAGTCTCTGTTTTACCTTTAATGGCTTTTTCTGGACTTGTTTTAAGGAAGCTTCACCAAGGGTTTTACAGGCATTTCCACAAATGTCAGCGTGGGTTCAGAAAGTGTATAAGAGCATAAAGCCCTGGCCTCTGAGCCAGAATAGAAACTGCTGAAGATCATCATTCCACTGTTAGCACATGATTGGACGTTTTCATCCTGCCATCATTGTCAGATGACTGTACACATCAATGATCAATACATGACTGTGACATCACTGTTGTCTGCGGCGGTTTCCAGACTTATCAGGTGAAATCACAGCTAAAAACCCTGTAAGATGTGTTTTATTACAGTCACCATTCTCTTATTCACTATTTTGTAATTTAAAGTCATTAAAAGTCTGCTTTCTTTTTTTTCTATGACATCATCACTGTTATGAAGTAAAAACTAAACCAAAAAACCCCAAATAATATGGTCATCAATTCCATTGAAGAAGATATGATGTCATCAAGTTATGATGTCATTAATTCCATTGAAGAAGATATGATGTCATCAAGTTATGATGTCATTAATTCCATTGAAGAAGATATGATGTCATCAATTCCATGAACATTCCATTCCATCAACAAGCTTGTAACAGAGTTTATAAATAGAACTCCTTCTTACTAGTTCTCATCACATCTTTTGACAATGCCACGCAGACGCAGACAGAGCTCTCGCCCCGTCCGCAGGCGATGGAGAGTCCGTAGGACCCGCGTCGCCCGCAGACGCAGGAGAGTTGTCCGTCGCAGACGCTGAAGGTCAACAGATGATGGAGGGAATCCTGAATGAATGATTTAAAAAAGGAAAAAAATACATGAAAATAAATAATGAAAAAAAAAACATAACTTAAAAAAAACAAAAAAACAAACCCAAACCCTGATCTCAGTCCCATTATTGACTAACATGACCTTCCAGTACGTAAATATGTGTAGCAGGTATAAGACGGTAAACTGAAGTGACCTGTAAAGAGTGAATGTGAGGTAGACACTAGAACTTACTGTCTCAAGTCTCTTTAACCACAGAGGGACTAAAACTCTCAACCTTCTTATCCAAAGTCAGATCCTTGTCCTTTAGGACGTGTGGTCCACCAATGTCTTCTGTTTCTCATTCCAGCATGTCACACCTCTAAAGGTCTTACTGTTTTGATGTCTGAGACGAGGTAAGTGAGAGGTTGTGGAGGCCCTGTGGCTTAGTTGGTCAAAGCACCTGTCTAGTAAACAGGAGATCCTGGGTTCAAATCCCAGCAGAGCCTCTAAACTCATCTGTCTTTGGAAGAGAAAAAGATTATAGATGTCTCATTCATTCATGGTTCAACCATGGTGGTGAAATGTAAAAATTACATGTAGCTTAGAAAAAAAGAAAGGCACATTGAAGGTTTCTTAACCAAAGTTAATTCACACATTCCAGTCTTAAAGTTCTACTAAGAGATGTGGACTGCTTGAGAGGGAGGTAATGTCTGGTTCTTCTAATAGTCACTTTAATGCTTTTCTGTTCTTCACTCGTGCCACAATGTGGGGTACTCCTCCAATTCTTCTAGAACAAATGTGTATTTCTTTACGTGGTGTTAGGCTCAGGCTGTCAGGTCACCCACCTTTTCTTTTCATCTCGCTCCCACGTCTGGGGTCTACATTCTTTTCACTTAAAAAAAAAAACTATTTATGTTAAGCATAGGATAAAAAGTTGAACTCGGAGTTTGAGGAAGTATTTTCACAATCGTTATTTTAATATCGGGACTCTTTCCAGCGGCGCCCGTGTCGAGGAGCGCTGCGGCTGCGTCACGTGATCACACTGGACCAAATAACAGCGGCCCCTGATGTAAACAAACCTGACGTAATCCAATGTGGATGCCACCTTCTCTTCCCAAATATGTAGAAAAATACAATATAATGAGCCGAAAAGTGCACAAAAATGACTAAAAACAGTGTTATATGATGCCACAATGAAGATGAATTATAAACTAAAGCGAAATAATAAAAAGTGCCCATAATGTGATTTCGTTTTTACCATTGTGTATCTATCTTTCTCCATAGACATCTCTATGCAACACTATCCCATTAATGTCACGACCATGATGTCACTTTAATGCTTTGCTGTTCTTCACTCGTGCCACAAGGTGGGGTACTCCTCCAATTCTTCTTGACCAAATGTGTATTTCTTTACGTGGTGTGTCTGACAGTCAGTTATTTTCCAAGTTTGACCTCACTTAAAAAGGTCTCTACTTGGTTTGGGAGACTGTGCATGTAACTCAACATGTTGTAAACCAGGCCTGGATCAAACATGCACACACAGGTGATCATCAGGTGCAGGGGAACTAGGAGCTGGGAATCCACACAGTTTTTCAACCGTGCATGGAGTGTGTGTGTCCGCATGGTTTGTTCTGTCGCCAGTAGCCTAATGTGTTGTTTTTGATAATACACAAGCTTGTTTTTTAACCTCTCATTCAGCACCCAGGTATTGTAGGTGTTGTTTTTTGAAGCTTTGCACATGTAAAATAAAGTGTTGAATCAGCTCCCTGTCGGACCAATTTTTTTGGAACCAGCATGAGTTGGAAATGTCTTCAAATTCCCTCACATGGAACTTTTTGTTGTTAGATTGACATTACAGTTATAATATTTTCATGGTCCTGTGGCAAAATAATGTCACTACTTCTGCTGTGCTTTTAAACAGCTGTATGTCTGGTTTTCTGGTGTTGTTTATAATAACAAGAAAAGAAGTACATCTTCACTCTAATGTGTGCTATTACGTGTGCTTCCTCTTCCACTATTCTTCGTGACGTCATCAAAGACGTCACATTCTTTGATGACGTTCCAAGGCTCCATGAAAGAGCATTTGAACGCTACGCGTCTGAAGCTGGAGCTGATTTGCTGCAAACGAGGATGAATGTGCACATGTTCCCAAACGTAGCAACAGCGCCCTCTGCTGGTTCATGGCGGTATGGTCGTAAGCGGCAGCTGCGGCTTCACAACTGTCTTCTATACGCACTTACCGAGTGTACTGTCACGTTTGTGTTTGTTTCATCATAACTGAACAACACAAACATCCGTATGCTGTCCTTTGACGACCGAGTTACTCCTTCAAATAAATGGATGGCGCTCCTATACTTTATTTCTTTAGTTCAGCCACTTATAGGCTCTGCAAAGCGATTTAGTCTTTTTCCTATTCACCCGTTCAGCCTCTTATTTCAGACACTCACAATGTGACAGCAACCCCCGGTGAACATGTGGGAGTGAAGTGTCTCATAAACACCGACACACGGCAGCTGCAGAGTTTCAGCTCCGCTACAATCCACCAGCTCCACTTGTGAATGATCCACTGACTCTGGAACACACCGGTTACTCTCCGTCTCAGACATCGGGGATGTGGTTGAGAGAAGTGAACACTATATAAGAGCTATTTCAGGGTTCAGCTTTCACTAAAGTAGTCCGAAACGACAACTTAAAATAACGGAAATTAAACTTTGTAATCTGTTTCTTGGAGTGTCAGTAGAAAAACACTTTTTCAAAAATGCATTTATTAGTTATTTTCAAAAATAAGACTTCATTATATCTGTTGCAATAGTACATTGATATATGACGTAGACTTGATATGACGTAGGTTGATATGACGGTGGAATTCTCTCCTCCTTTGATCCTTTATGACGTCACCAGCAGTATATTTATCTGTAAATATTCCTCTGGACCGAGTCAGTTAGTTATTCACCTTCAGCTTGGTATCTTCTCACTAAGGATGTCGTGGAAACAGTTCTCATTGAGGTTGGTCGTGTTTCTTTTGGTTATTTGCTGGTATTTGGTGGTTTGTCCAGCGCGACATCAGTCCGTCTCCCTGTGTTTGAGTTTTATGTAAAAGTTCTGTCAATTTAGCTTTTTTTCTTTCGTTTCTTTTCTTCTTTATTGTCAATAATCATTTAAAAAAGTACATAGCATAATTACTGTAACTGGTCGATTTAACAACAGCAGCTGGATATATTTTTCCAGTTTTTCATCAATCGACGCTTCGTTTCGTTTCTTTAATTGGAAATTTCTCCGTGGATACTGTACATTAATGTTTTTATTTGTAATAACTATGTTTGTTTTTTGTTGCAGTTATTTTCAATAATCATTTTTAAAAACCTACAACAATGGCAGAGGACACATGAATGGAAAACAGAATAAAAAACATCTCACTGTACGACTTGGATCTGCTTCATTCTGGGTGAGATGTCAATAATGTTGTACACCTCATATATGACCTTATACTATATATACTATTATAATACCATATATACTTTTTTCTTTTCATTCATATCCATACATACTGTTTCATTTACCCATATCCACTACATATATAATACTGCTCTCCTGAGCTGCTGTGTTTTTATATTTAACTGCTAGAGTTAAGTCTGATTTCATTTACCCAAGCAAGTCTCTGTTTTACCTTTAATGGCTTTTTCTGGACTTGTTTTAAGGAAGCTTCACAAGGGTTTTACAGGCATTTCCACAAATGTCAGCGTGGGTTCAGAAAGTGTATAAGAGCATAAAGCCCTGGCCTCTGAGCCAGAATAGAAACTGCTGAAGATCATCATTCCACTGTTAGCACATGATTGGACGTTTTCATCCTGCCATCATTGTCAGATGACTGTACACATCAATGATCAATACATGACTGTGACATCACTGTTGTCTGCGGCGGTTTCCAGACTTATCAGGTGAAATCACAGCTAAAAACCCTGTAAGATGTGTTTTATTACAGTCATCATTCTCTTGTTCACTATTTTGTAATTTAATGTAATTAAAAGTCTGCTTTCTTTTTTTTTCTATGACATCATCACTGTTATGAAGTAAAAACTAAACCAAAAAACCCCAAATAATATGGTCATCAATTCCATTGAAGAAGATATGATGTCATCAAGTTATGATGTCATTAATTCCATTGAAGAAGATATGATGTCATCAAGTTATGATGTCATTAATTCCATTGAAGAATATATGATGTCATCAAGTTATGATTTCATTAATTCCATTGAAGAAGATATGATGTCATCAATTCCATGAACCATTCCATTCCATCAACAAGCTTGTAACAGAGTTTATAAATAGAACTCCTTCTTACTAGTTCTCATCACATCTTTTGACAATGCCACGCAGACGCAGACAGAGCTCTCGCCCCGTCCGCAGGCGCCGGAGAGTCCGTAGGACCCGCGTCGCCCGCAGACGCAGGAGAGTTGTCCGACGCAGACGCTGAAGGTCAACAGATGATGGAGGGAATCCTGAATGAATGATCTAAAAAAGGAAAAAATACATTAAAATAAATAATGAAAAAAAAAAATGTAAAAAAAAACAAACCCAAACCCTGATCTTAGTCCCATTATTGACTAACATGACCTTCCAGTACGTAAATATGTGCAGCAGGTGTAAGACGGTAGCTAAACTGAAGTGACCTGTAAAGAGTGAATGTGAGGTAGGACACTAGAACTTACTGTCTCAAGTCTCTTTAACCACAGAGGGACTAAAACTCTCAACCTTCTTATCCAAAGTCAGATCCTTGTCCTTTAGGACGTGTGGTCCACCAATGTCTTCTGTTTCTCATTCCAGCATGTCACACCTCTAAAGGTCTCACTGTTTTGATGTCTGAGACGAGGTAAGTGAGAGGTTGTGGAGGCCCTGTGGCTTAGTTGGTCAAAGCACCTGTCTAGTAAACAGGAGATCCTGGGTTCAAATCCCAGCAGAGCCTCTAAACTCATCTGTCTTTGGATGAGAAAAAGATTATACATGTCTCATTCATTCATGGTTCAACCATGGTGGTGAAATGGAAAAATGACAAAATGACAAAAAAAAAAGAAAGGCACATTGAATGTTTCTTAACCAAAGTTAATTCACACATTCCAGTCTTAAAGTTCTTCTAAGAGATGTGGACTGCTTGAGAGGGAGGTAATGTCTGGTTCTTCTATTAGTCACTTTAATGCTTTGCTGTTCTTCACTCGTGCCACAAGGTGGGGTACTCCTCCAATTCTTCTTGACCAAATGTGTATTTCTTTACGTGGTGTGTCTGACAGTCAGTTACTTTCCAAGTTTGACCTCACTTAAAAAGGTCTGTACTTGGTTTGGGAGACTGTGCATGTAACTCAACATGTTGTAAACCAGGCCTGGATCAAACATGCACATACGTACGTACATACGAAAAAGAAACACTCACCACGAAGGCCGGTTAGCTCAGAACGTCAGATTCTGGTGCTAATAACACCAAGGTCATGGGGTCAGTCCCCATACTGACCAAACTGTTCACCACTAAAACTCTGGTTATCGTTGAAAGTTTCAGATTATAAATATTGTGTTTTGACCTGTCCAGGGGTCTGTCTCTCACCTGAATATTAGCTGGGATAGGCTCCAGCAGACCCCCGTGACCCTGAGAAGAATGTAGCAGATATAGATAATGGATGGATGTTCCATCAAGTACTTTCAGTACTAATCAGTTAGCTGGGCTAGAGCTGTGGTGGTTGAATGACACTCTCTGTATTCATGCTGTGAACTTGTGATCAGATTATTTATGATAAAATAATTTTGGATTGGATTAAAAACTATCTTTTCTAATAATTTGCTTAAGACAGGAAGTATGCTTATTGGACGACTGTTAGCATCTGTGAAGTTAGATTTATTGTCCTTTGGTATTGGAATTATCTTAGCCTCTTTCCAAATCCTTGGGCAAACCCCGTTAGTAAAACATCTATTAAAGATGTGACAAATCGGAGTTGATTTGTAAGCTGCAGCAAGTCGTAGCAGTTTACCATCTAGCTTGTCTGTTCCAGCAGGTTTTTCAATTGGCAGAGATGGTAATAGTTTATTTATGTCAGGGACAGCAATCTGCACAAAGTCAAACTTACAGTTCTTATGTGGTAACAGTGACCACTCAGATCCTACAGCTTTTTGCACGCGCTTAGGGCACTTCAACTCCAACAAATAAACGCTTTTACAGTATTGTCATCAACAAATCAATCGCTTGCATTCAACTCTCACGCACAACGTTCTATACCGATTCTACAAATTAAACCTTTTGCAATTCTTCCTTATTGTTTTTTAAATCCAGCAGGTGTGCCTGATGCCTTTTACTCCAACAAAGCCACCTGTGCTCCAGGAAGACTCTCACTGACACTGAGTCCAGTTGAATAAAGCTTTTGTTGCACATCATCAGCTGTTGTGCCAACGACAGTCCAGTCAGTGATCCAGTCAGATTTCACAGTTTCAAGCTTCCTCCTTCAGACCGGGATGCAATGAAGACGGCAGACATCTGAGAGCACCAGGGCAGATCTTGTAACAGAGTCAGACAGTATGCATCATCTTTTGCACTCAGTAGAATTACATGCAGCTCAACAAGCAGTATGCTAGTTATTGCATATTTGGCTGGCAGTGTGAACACAGCTATAGAGACCAATGCATGTGTTAAATCAATATCACTGAAAGCAATTGGAACTCATTCGTACAAGAAGAAAAGCTGGCGTTTGGTTTTTTTGGTCATGACTAAACTTTAAATACAGTGTCATCCACAACAACTTCTGTGTGCTAAAATATAATGATTAGATAGCAAGATCATGTTTTATTGGATTGGTATTAGAGTCTTAAAATCAGTGGGAATAACTCATAAGAATGCTTGGTAAAATGTTTCATCCTGAGCTGGAAGACATCTTCACATCAACTCAATGCATAATGTGTTGTTTTTGATAATACACGAGCTTGTTTTTTAACCTCTCATTCAGCACCCGGGTATTGTAGGTGTTGTTTTTTGAAGCTTTGCACATGTAAAATAAAGTGTTGTGTTGTTTTTTTGGAACCAGCATGAGTTGGAAATGTCTTCAAATTCCCTCACATGGAACTTTTTGTTGTTAGATTGCCATTACAGTTATAATATTTTCATGGTCCTGTGGCAAAATAATTTCACTACTTCTACTGTGCTTTTAAACAGCTGTGTGTGTCTGGTTTTCTGGTATTGTTTATAATAACAAGAAAAGAAATACATCTTCACTCTAATGTGTGCTATTACGTGTGCTTCCTCTTCCACTTTTCTTCGTGACGTCATCAAAGACGTCACGTGTCTTTGATGACGTTCCAAGGCTCCATGAAAGAGCATTTGAACGCTACGCGTCTGAAGCTGGAGCTGATTTGCTGCAAACGAGGATGAATGTGCACATGTTCCCAAACGTAGCAACAGCGCCCTCTGCTGGTTCATGGCGGTATGGTCGTAAGCGGCAGCTGCG
Organism: Cololabis saira; assembly: GCF_033807715.1. NCBI lineage: Eukaryota > Metazoa > Chordata > Actinopteri > Beloniformes > Belonidae > Cololabis > Cololabis saira. The sequence continues at coordinate 49,162,818 of NC_084587.1, forward strand.
GCTTCACAACTGTCTTCTATACGCACTTACCGAGTGTACTGTCACGTTTGTGTTTGTTTCATCATAACTGAACAACACAAACATCCGTATGCTGTCCTTTGACGACCGAGTTACTCCTTAAAATAAATGGATGGCGCTCCTATAGTTTATTTCTTTAGTTCAGCCACTTATAGGCTCTGCAAAGCGATTTAGTCTTTTTCCTATTCACCCGTTCACAGCCTCTTATTTCAGACACTCACAATGTGACACCAACCCCCGGTGAACATGTGGGAGTGAAGTGTCTCATAAACACCGACACACGGCAGCTGCAGAGTTTCAGCTCCGCTACAATCCACCAGCTCCACTTGTGAATGATCCACTGACTCTGGAACACACCGGTTTTTTAGTCCGAAACGACAACTTAAAATAACGGAAATTAAACTTTGTAATCTGTTTCTTGGAGTGTCAGTAGAAAAACACTTTTTCAAAAATGCATTTATTAGTTATTTTCAAAAATAAGACTTCATTATATCTGTTGCAATAGTACATTTGATATATGATGTAGGCTTGATATGACGTAGGTTGATATGACGTAGGTTGATATGGCGGTGGAATTCTCTCCTCCTTTGATCCTTTGTGACGTCACCAGCAGTATATTTATCTGTAAATATTCCTCTGGACCGAGTCAGTTAGTTATTCACCTTCAGCTTGGTATCTTCTCACTAAGGACGTCGTGGAAACTGAACAAACCATGAGTCAAAGCTCACAGGGATCGTGGAGAGATGATGCCGTTCACAGTTCTCATTGAGGTTGGTCGTGTTTCTTTTGGTTATTTGGTGGTTTGTCCAGCGCGACATCAGTCCGTCTCCCTGTGTTTGAGTTTTATGTAAAAGTCCGGTAAATTTAGCTTGTTTTTCTTTCGTTTCTTTTCTTCTTTATTGTCAATAATCATTTAAAAAAGTTCATAGCATAATTACTGTAACTGGTCGATTTAACAACAGCGGCTGGATATATTTTTCCAGTTTTTCCTCCATCGACGCTTCGTTTCGTTTCATTTATTGGACATTTCTCCCTGGATACTGTACATTAATGTTTTTATTTTGAATAACTATGTTTGTTTTTTGTTGCAGTTATTTTCAATAATCATTTTAAAAACCTACAACAATGGCAGAGGACACATGAATGGAAAACAGAATCAAAAACATCTCACTGTACGACTTGGATCTGCTTCATTCTGGGTGAGATGTCAATAATGTTGTACACCTCATATATGACCTTATACTATATATACTATTATAATACCATATATACTTTTTTCTTTTAATTCATATCCATACATACTGTTTCAGAAACTTTATATTCTCAACATTTATAACATAAAAACTTTATATTCTCAACATTTATAACATAAATATTTATCAGACATGTGTTTTTATTTATAAGGTCTTAAAGGAGGAAAGCATTCCTGCTCACCTCAAAGACTATTTCACTACAAACTCTCAGGTCCATACTTATGCAACCTGTCGAGCGTTAGATCTGCATCCTCCAACATGTGTTACAACCAGGGGTAAATATGCAGTACGGTACAGGGGTGTCAAACTATGGAATACACATTCCCATTTAGCAAAGTACAAGGTTTTAAAGGATGTCTGAAACATATGGAGCTAGAACAGTCTCATAATTCACAAATGCACAGGACAAGTTTTACAAATGCACAGACCGATTTGCAAATACACACACCGTTTCACACGTGCACAGAACAAGATTTACAAATGCACAGAACGATTCACACGTGCGTAGGACAAGATATACAAATGTATTTTTGATGCACACACAAATATAACCTGATTTACAAATGTTTTTTTGTCTGTGAGCTGCGCTGGATTTGTGTGTGACTTTTGAGACTCCCTTGACGTGACTCGATCCACAAATGTGGGTTTTTTTTAACACGGAAGGATCTGCAACCAATCAGATGTCTTCCTTTGTTTCAGCCAATCATAAGAGCGCATCCCACGTGGGGGACCCAGAGCAGTGGATAACACATGATTTACTCTAAACCAATCAGATTAAAGGGGCGGATACACCTGCTGTTTGAACTGCGTTCACTTAGAAAAGTGATTAATATTTCGAGTTGGTGGAGTAAAAGATAAATAAATATCAACAGGAGATAAAAGATAAATAAACAGGATGGAGAGGAGATCACTGTTCTTATTTTCTTGTGATCCCGGTAGATAAAACAACGCGATCGGAGATGGTTTGTCGGGCTGATCAACCAGAGCTGTCAGGAGAGCTCTTAGTCCTGCCGATGCAGCAACTGATGATGCGAAACAGCGGAGCTATTTCTGTATTTGAACTACAGGTGTCTTTCAGGAGAACGAGCCTGTTGACAGGGGCGAATATTGCTGCAGGTCGTTCTGGCTCTGGCCGCGAGTGGCGCTGGTCCCAGTCAGACACCAGCTGACCACAGTGACCAGACGTGGAGGTCAGAAACAAGCAGCTGTTATCCTCACATTCATGAGGTGACATCGCCACCACACAGAGACAAATATGTGTCAAAACAGCGGTGGCAGATCAACACATTCCCGGTGCAGATAGAGTCATGCTCATGGGAAGATGCAGCCGTGATGATGCTGGTCGGGGTTTAGTCCACCGATCATCAAACATCTGAGCTGGATACAGAGGTTCTTCGGTTATCAGTCGACTGATACCGACTTTACTCCAGATATTTCGGTAAATTAATCTCCTGACATGAGCTGCTGCTCCACCTGGCCGCTGCAGCTCGTCCCCGTCAGGCAGCGCAGCAGCTCTCTGCTGGTCTGTCTGGTTCTGAGCTGAATCAGCGGGACAATCCCATCAAACACGTCGTGAAACCAAACGGAGCAAATATATGAAAATCTCCGCTGTTTCTCATCAGTTGCTGCATCGGCAGGACTAAGAGCTGTCCTGACGGCTCTGGTTGAACGGCCCCACAAACCATCTCAGATCGCGCTGTTTTCTTTAGATCACATGAAAATCAGAACAGTGATCTCCTCTCCATCCTGTTTATTTATCTTTTATCTCCTGTTGCTGTTTATTTATCTTTACTCCACCAACTCGAAATATTAATCACTTTTCTAAGCGAACGCAGTTCAAACAGCAGGTGTATCCGCCCCTTTAATCTGATTGGTTGCAGATCCTTCCGTGTTAAAAAAAACCTATTTGTGGATCGAGTCACGTCAAGTCATACCTGCCAACACTCCCATTTTATGCGGGAGTCTCCCGATTTTCAACCATTTCTCCCGCCCTGCTCCCGATTTGTAATTTCTCCCGCTTATCTCCCGATTTTAAAGTGAAATCAGCCCCCCCAAAATTAGAGCACATTTTTCCCTTTCCAACGATACCAATATTGTGTTTGTACAATTTAAAACTGCGTTAATTTGGGGCTGATGCAGCTGCGTCTCTCTGCCTGCAGTCACTGCATGTGTCCAGCATGTCCCGCCCACAGCTCCGTCTGATTGGTTACACACAGAGACAGGCACGGGAAACAGCCAATCAGCGGTGAAGGCTGTGCATGCTCTGTGAGAACAAACAGAGGAGCGGAGAATTAAGTTTTGCCGGTTAGAGAAGCTCCGCAGAGCATATGTATGTTTCCAAGGTAAGTTAAGGCAGCAGACTCTCCCGAAATTGTAATAAACATCCCAGTCCTCTACAACTCACAACTACTAGTAACGTTACTGTGAGCGTGTCTGTTAATCACCTCAAACAAGGTTGCTGATAATATTGACATGAAAATAGTCCGTGATAGTAGGTGTGTGTGTGTGTGTGTGTGTGTGTGTGTGTGTGTGTGTGTGTGTGTGTGTGTGTGTGTGTGTGTGTGTGTGTGTGTGTGTGTGTGTGTGTGTGTGTTGTTTTAATTTAAGAATACGTTGTGACTTTGTTATACTGTACATTTTGTACAATGAATATGGCTTGCATTGTGTTCAGTGAAGCAAAGCATACATAAGTCTTTGTGGCAACAACAAATAAGACTTTCTAAAGTTGATATCTTTCTAGTCATAATTGAGTACAGTATAATGATATAGGCTTTTATAAACTGCTGTGTGTTTAATTGTTATAGCTAATGATGCCATATGATGACATGAGATGGTAAAATAGAAGTAGGCGTGTTGCCAGGATGATTCTCTCACACGTACATCGTCGTCTACCTCACACTAAAAAACTGCAGAAACTTCACTCATCCCAGTGATCAGCCCCAAACATTCTGATCAGATTACCCCTATTAAATTGTTATTCTAGCTTTTCAAAGTGCACCAGATTGATGCATTTAAATGCATTATGCTAAAAAAATTTCAAGAAATTTGGCTCCAAGAAGGCTTTAGAGTTATTTTGGGAGGTACATTTTAGCACATTTCATTGTAGCTATGCATTTAAAGTTCATTTAAAGTCGTCTTTTTTTATATCAGGGCGGGATGTTGTGAGTGGAGCATTCCAACCGCTACCCCAGAAAATCTCCCTCTTTTTCACAGCCCAATGTTGGCAGGTATGACGTCAAGGGAGTCTCAAAACTCACACACAAATCCAGCGCAACTCACAGACAAAAAAACATTTGTAAATCAGGTTATATTTGTGTGTGCATCAAAAATACATTTGTATATCTTGTCCTACGCACGTGTGAATTGTCCTGTGCACGTGTGAAACGGTGTGTGTATTTGCAAATCGGTCTGTGCATTTGTAAAACTTGTCCTGTGCATTTGTGAATTATGAGACTGTTCTAGCTCCATAGAAACACCACTTAATTTTTGTTTCTCATGATTGGACTTAATTTAATTTTTGTTTCTCATGATTGGACGTTTTCATCCTGCCATCATTGTCAGATGACTGTACACATCAATGATCAATACATGACTGTGACATCACTGTTGTCTGCGGCGGTTTCCAGACTTATCAGGTGAAATCACAGCTAAAAACCCTGTAAGATGTGTTTTATTACAGTCATCATTCTCTTATTCACTATTTTGTAATTTAAAGTCATTAAAAGTCTGCTTTCTTTTTTTCTATGACATCATCACTGATATGAAGTAAAAACTAAACCAAAAAACCCCAAATAATATGGTCATTAATTCCATTGAAGAAGATATGATGTCATCAAGTTATGATGTCATTAATTCCATTGAAGAAGATATGATGTCATCAATTCCATGAACATTCCATTCCATCAACAAGCTTGTAACAGAGTTTATAAATAGAACTCCTTCTTACTAGTTCTCATCACATCTTTTGACAATGCCACGCAGACGCAGACAGAGCTCTCGCCCCGTCCGCAGACGCAGGAGAGTTGTCCGACGCAGACGCTGAAGGTCAACAGATGATGGAGGGAATCCTGAATGAATGATCTAAAAAAGGAAAAAATACATAAAAATAAATAATGAAAAAAAGATAACGTAAAAAAAACAAAAAACAAACCCTGATCTTAGTCCCATTATTGACTAACATGACCTTCCAGTACGTAAATATGTGTAGCAGGTATAAGACGGTAAACTGAAGTGACCTGTAAAGAGTGAATGTGAGATAGGACACTAGAACTTACTGTCTCAAGTCTCTTTAACCACAGAGGGACTAAAACTCTCAACCTTCTTATCCAAAGTCAAATCCTTGTCCTTTAGGACGTGTGTTCCACCAATGTCTTCTGTTTCTCATTCCAGCATGTCACACCTCTAAAGGTCTTACTGTTTTGATGTCTGAGACGAGGTAAGTGAGAGGTTGTGGAGGCCCTGTGGCTTAGTTGGTCAAAGCACCTGTCTAGTAAACAGGAGATCCTGGGTTCAAATCCCAGCAGAGCCTCTAAACTCATCTGTCTTTGGATGAGAAAAAGATTATAGATGTCTCATTCATTCATGGTTCAACCATGGTGGTGAAATGAAAAAATGACATGTAGGTGACCTATTATGGCATTTAATGTATATTTTAAACAGGCCTTGAATGTCTTAAAAACAATCTAAAGCTTGTTTTTTCTACATAAATCATAAATCCAGCCTGTGGGCCCTGTCACTAGTTTTACCGCTTCTAACCTCTTTTTCTGCGCCTCATTTTTAGGGAAGGGGGGGGTATGATAATGAGGCTCTGTGCTGATTGGCTCCCTGAATGACGTGTAGCAGGGGAGGAGAATAAACCTGCTCCGCCAGAGCAGCCCGAGCCTGTAAATTATCACAACACTGAATTTTCACAAATGGAAACTTTATTGTTAAAAAAATTAAATATGAGTTGTATATAAATAACATTTATGCACTATTTAAGCCGGATCTGCACAGCGGATTCTGAACGCTGGCCTCGCTGGCCACGCCGGGCGCCCGGCTGGAGCAGCGCGCATCACCGCGGCTTTAAATCTGACCGGTTCCGACCGGCCGGGACCGCAGGAACCGGCCTGGACTGGTAGCAGGGACTCCCGGGGACCGACCAGCGGAATTTCAGCAGGATCTGCCCGGCGGATTCTGCGCGACGAGCGCCGCAACCGCACGGCGGGCGCACGGATCGGCTCCGGGGCGCATCCTGTGATCTCCGTTACCGGTGATCAAACCGACAGATTTGCCTGAAAATCTCGGAGGGTGAAGCTGGTCCAGCCTGGGACAGACCCCCGAGGACCCAGCTCCCAAACCACCCGGGAACCTGGATGATTTAACCCGGATCCGCTCCGCCGCGGCGCCGCGTCCGACTGGCTGAAGGAAAGACCGCTCCAGCAGCGGAGAGAGCTGGTTGTGGGCGTGGTTTCAGCAGCGGAGGCTGAACCTATGGAAATCTGCTCCCGTCGTTACGTAACGACGGGAGCAGATTCTCATCGGCTCAAAAAAAACCACGTGACACTGGGGGATTCTGTCCGGCGGGGGTCAGAGACCCTGCAGAAATTCATGGTATTTTGTCTCCCCTGTGCTGGCAGGGTGAGGGGAGAACACTTTATATATGTTAAAACAAGAAAAAACATGTTTTTCATAATAGGTCCCCTTTATGAAAAGCACATTGAATGTTTCTTAACCAAAGTTAATTCACACATTCCAGTCTTAAACTTCTTCTAAGAGATGTGGACTGCTTGAGAGGGAGGTAATGTCTGGTTCTCCTTTTAGTCACTTTAATGCTTTGCTGTTCTTCACTCGTGCCACAAGGCGGGGTACTCCTCCAATTCTTCTAGAACAAATGTGTATTTCTTTACGTGGTGTGTCTGACAGTCAGTTATTTTCCAAGTTTGACCTCACTTAAAAAGGTCTCTACTTGGTTTGGGAGACTGTGCATGTAACTCAACATGTTGTAAACCAGGCCTGGATCAAACATGCACACACAGGTGATCATCAGGTGCAGGGGAACTAGGAGCTGGGAAGTCACACAGTTTTTCAACCGTGCATGGAGTGTGTGTGTCCGCATGGTTTGTTCTGTGGCCAGTAGCCTAATGTGTTGTTTTTGATAATACACAAGCTTGTTTTTTAACCTCTCATTCAGCACCCGGGTATTGTAGGTGTTGTTTTTTGAAGCTTTGCACATGTAAAATAAAGTGTTGAATCAGCTCCCTGTCGGACCACTTTTTTTGGAACCAGCATGAGTTGGAAATGTCTTCAAATTCCCTCACATGGAACTTTTTGTTGTTAGATTGCCATTACAGTTATAATATTTTCATGGTCCTGTGGCAAAATAATTTCACTACTTCTGCTGTGCTTTTAAACAGCTGTGTGTCTGGTTTTCTGGTGTTTATAATAACAAGAAAAGAAATACATCTTCACTCTAATGTGTGCTATTACGTGTGCTTCCTCTTCCACTATTCTTCGTGACGTCATCAAAGACGTCACATGTTTTTGATGACGTTCCAAGGCTCCATGAAAGAGCATTTGAACGCTACGCGTCTGAAGCTGGAGCTGATTTGCTGCAAACGAGGATGAATGTGCACATGTTCCCAAACGTAGCAACAGCGCCCTCTGCTGGTTCATGGCGGTATGGTCGTAAGCGGCAGCTGCGGCTTCACAACTGTCTTCTATACGCACTTACCGAGTGTACTGTCACGTTTGTGTTTGTTTCATCATAACTGAACAACACAAACATCCGTATGCTGTCCTTTGACGACCGAGTTACTCCTTAAAGTAAATGGATGGCGCTCCTATAGTTTATTTCTTTAGTTCAGCCACTTATAGGCTCTGCAAAGCCATTTAGTCTTTTTCCTATTCACCCGTTCACAGCCTCTTATTTTAGACACTCACAATGTGACACCAACCCCCGGTGAACATGTGGGAGTGAAGTGTCTCATAAACACCGACACACGGCAGCTGCAGAGTTTCAGCTCCGCTACAATCCACCAGCTCCACTTGTGAATGATCCACTGACTCTGGAACACACCGGTTTTACTCTCCGTCTCAGACATCGGGATGTGGTTGAGAGAAGTGAACACTTTATAAGAGCTGTTTCAGGGTTCAGCTTTCACTAAAGTAGTTGAAACGACAACTTAAAATAACGAAAATGAAACTCTGTAATCTGTTTCTTGGAGTGTCAGTAGAAAAACACTTTTTCAAAAATGCATTTATTAGTTATTTTCAAAAATAAGACTTCATTATATCTGTTGCAATAGTACATTTGATATATGACGTAGGTTGATATGACGTAGGTTGATATGGCGGTGGAATTCTTGCCTCCTTTGATCCTTTATGACGTCACCAGCAGTATATTTATCTGTAAATATTCCTCTGGACCGAGTCAGTTAGTTATTCACCTTCAGCTTGGTATCTTCTTGATTTGAGTTTTAGAGTTTTTGAGTTTTTTGTAAAAGTCTGGTAAATTTAGCTTTTTTTTCTTTCGTTTCTTTTCTTCTTTATTGTCAATAATCATTTAAAAAAGTACATAGCATAATTATTGTAACTGGTCGATTTAACAACAGCGGCTGGATATTTTTCCAGTTTTTCATCAATCGACGCTTCGTTTCGTTTCTTTAATTGGAAATTTCTCCCTGGATACTGTACATTGTTTTTATTTTTAATAACTATGTTTGTTTTTTGTTGCAGTTATTTTCAATAATCATTTTTAAAAACCTACAACAATGGCAGAGGACACATGAATGTAAAACAGAATAAAAAACATCTCACTGTACGACTTGGATCTGCTTCATTCTGGGTGAGATGTCAATAATGTTGTACACCTCATATATGACCTTATACTATATATACTATTATAATACCATATATACTTTTTTCTTTTAATTCATATCCATACATACTGTTTCATTTACCCATATCCACTACATATATAATACTGCTCTCCTGAGCTGCTGTGTTTTTATATTTAACTGCTAGAGTTAAGTCTGATTTCATTTACCCAAGCAAGTCTCTGTTTTACCTTTAATGGCTTTTTCTGGACTTGTTTTAAGGAAGCTTCACGAAGGGTTTTACAGGCATTTCCACAAATGTCAGCGTGGGTTCAGAAAGTGTATAAGAGCATAAAGCCCTGGCCTCTGAGCCAGAATAGAAACTGCTGAAGATCATCATTCCACTGTTAGCACATGATTGGACGTTTTCATCGTGCCATCATTGTCAGATGACTGTACACATCAATGATCAATACATGACTGTGACATCACTGTTGTCTGCGGCGGTTTCCAGACTTATCAGGTGAAATCACAGCTAAAAACCCTGTACGATGTGTTTTATTACAGTCATCATTCTCTTATTCACTATTTTGTAATTTAAAGTCATTAAAAGTCTGCTTTCTTTTTTTTCTATGACATCATCACTGTTATGAAGTAAAAACTAAACCAAAAACCCCAAATAATATGGTCATTAATTCCATTGAAGAAGATATGATGTCATCAAGTTATGATGTCATTAATTCCATTGAAGAAGATATGATGTCATCAAGTTATGATGTCATTAATTCCATTGAAGAAGATATGATGTCATCAAGTTATGATGTCATTAATTCCATTGAAGAAGATATGATGTCATCAATTCCATGAACATTCCATTCCATCAACAAGCTTGTAACAGAGTTTATAAATAGAACTCCTTCTTACTAGTTCTCATCACATCTTTTGACAATGCCACGCAGACGCAGACAGAGCTCTCGCCCCGTCCGCAGGCGCCGGAGAGTCCGTAGGACCCGCGTCGCCCGCAGACGCAGGAGAGTTGTCCGACGCAGACGCTGAAGGTCAACAGATGATGGAGGGAATCCTGAATGAATGATTTAAGAAAGGAAAAAATACATAAAAAATAAATAATGAAAAAAAAATAATGTAAAAAAAAAAACCAAACCCAAACCCTGATCTTAGTCCCATTATTGACTAACATGACCTTCCAGGACGTAAATATGTGTAGCAGGTATAAGACGGTAAACTGAAGTGACCTGTAAAGAGTGAGTGTGAGGTAGGACACTAGAACTTACTGTCTCAAGTCTCTTTAACCACAGAGGGACTAAAACTCTCAACCTTCTTATCCAAAGTCAGATCCTTGTCCTTTAGGACGTGTGTTCCACCAATGTCTTCTGTTTCTCATTCCAGCATGTCACACCTCTAAAGGTCTCACTGTTTTGATGTCTGAGACGAGGTAAGTGAGAGGTTGTGGAGGCCCTGTGGCTTAGTTGGTCAAAGCACCTGTCTAGTAAACAGGAGATCCTGGGTTCAAATCCCAGCAGAGCCTCTAAACTCATCTGTCTTTGGATGAGAAAAAGATTATAGATGTCTCATTCATTCATGGTTCAACCATGGTGGTGAAATTGAAAAATGACATGTAGCTTAAAAAAAGGAAAGGCACATTGAAGGTTTCTTAACCAAAGTTAATTGACACATTCCAGTCTTAAAGTTATTCTAAGAGATGTGGACTGCTTGAGAGGGAGGTAATGTCTGGTTCTTCTCCTTTTAGTCACCTTAATGCTTTGCTGTTCTTCACTCGTGCCACAAGGTGGGGTACTCCTCCAATTCTTCTAGAACAAATGTGTATTTCTTTACGTGGTGTGTCTGACAGTCAGTTACTTTCCAAGTTTGACCTCACTTAAAAAGGTCTCTACTTGGTTTGGGAGACTGTGCATGTAACTCAACATGTTGTAAACCAGGCCTGGATCAAACATGCACACACAGGTGATCAGGTGCAGGGGAACTAGGAGCTGGGAAGTCACACAGTTTTTCAACCGTGCATGGAGTGTGTGTGTCTGCATGGTTTGTTCTGTCGCCAGTAGCCTAATGTGTTGTTTTTGATAATACACAAGCTTGTTTTTTAACCTCTCATTCAGCACCCGGGTATTGTAGATGTTGTTTTTTGAAGCTTTGCACATGTAAAATAAAGTGTTGAATCAGCTCCCTGTCGGACCACTTTTTTTGGAACCAACATGAGTTGGAAATGTCTTCAAATTCCCTCACATGGAACTTTTTGTTGTTAGATTGCCATTACAGTTATAATATTTTCATGGTCCTGTGGCAAAATAATTTCACTACTTCTGCTGTGCTTTTAAACAGCTGTGTGTGTCTGGGTTTCTGGTGTTTATAATAACAAGAAAAGAAATACATCTTCACTCTAATGTGTGCTATTACGTGTGCTTCCTCTTCCACTATTCTTCGTGACGTCATCAAAGACGTCACATTCTTTGATGACGTTCCAAGGCTCCATGAAAGAGCATTTGAACGCTACGCGTCTGAAGCTGGAGCTGATTTGCTGCAAACGAGGATGAATGTGCACATGTTCCCAAACGTAGCAACAGCGCCCTCTGCTGGTTCATGGCGGTATGGTCGTAAGCGGCAGCTGCGGCTTCACAACTGTCTTCTATACGCACTTACCGAGTGTACTGTCACGTTTGTGTTTGTTTCATCATAACTGAACAACACAAACATCCGTATGCTGTCCTTTGACGACGAGTTACTCCTTAAAGTAAATGGATGGCGCTCCTATAGTTTATTTCTTTAGTTCAGCCACTTATAGGCTCTGCAAAGCGATTTAGTCTTTTTCCTATTCACCCGTTCACAGCCTCTTATTTTAGACACTCACAATGTGACACCAACCCCCGGTGAACATGTGGGAGTGAAGTGTCTCATAAACACCGACACACGGCAGCTGCAGAGTTTCAGCTCCGCTACAATCCACCAGCTCCACTTGTGAATGATCCACTGACTCTGGAACACACCGGTTTTACTCTCCGTCTCAGACATCGGGATGTGGTTGAGAGAAGTGAACACTATATAAGAGCTATTTCAGGGTTCAGCTTTCACTAAAGTAGTCCGAAACGACAACTTAAAATAACGAAAATGAAACTTTGTAATCTGTTTCTTGGAGTGCCAGTAGAAAAGAACTTTTCAAAAATGCATTTATTAGTTATTTTCAAAAATAAGACTTAATTATATCTGTTGCAATAGTACATTTGATATATGACGTAGGTTGATATGACGTAGGTTGATATGACGGTGGAATTCTTGCCTCCTTTGATCCTTTGTGACGTCACCAGCAGTATATTTATCTGTAAATATTCCTCTGGACCGAGTCAGTTAGTTATTCACCTTCAGCTTGGTATCTTCTCACTAAGGATGTCGTGGAAACAGTTCTCATTGAGGTTGGTCGTGTTTCTTTCGGTTATTTGCTGGTATTTGGAGGTTTGTCCAGCGCAACATCAGTCCGTCTCCCTGTGTTTGAGTTTTATGTAAAAGTCTGGTAAATTTAGCTTTTTTTTCTTTCGTTTCTTTTCTTTTTTATTGTCAATAATCATTTAAAAAAAGTTCATAGCATAATTACTGTCTGGTCGATTTAACAACAGCAGCTGGATATATATTTCCAGTTTTTCCTCCATCCAGGCTCATCCCATTTTTCCAGTTTGTCATCAATCGACGCTTCGTTTCGTTTCTTTAATTGGACATTTCTCTACAACAATGGCAGAGGACACATGAATGGAAAACAGAATAAAAAACATCTCACTGTACGACTTGGATCTGCTTCATTCTGGGTGAGATGTCAATAATGTTGTACACCTCATATATGACCTTATACTATATATACTATTATAATACCATATATACTTTTTTCTTTTCATTCATATCCATACATACTGTTTCATTTACCCATATCCACTACATATATAATACTGCTCTCCTGAGCTGCTGTGTTTTTATATTTAACTGCTAGAGTTAAGTCTGATTTCATTTACCCAAGCAAGTCTCTGTTTTACCTTTAATGGCTTTTTCTGGACTTGTTTTAAGGAAGCTTCACGAAGGGTTTTACAGTCATTTCCACAAATGTCAGCGTGGGTTTAGAAAGTGTATAAGAGCATAAAGCCCTGGCCTCTGAGCCAGAATAGAAACTGCTGAAGATCATCATTCCACTGTTAGCACATGATTGGACGTTTTCATCCTGCCATCATTGTCAGATGACTGTACACATCAATGATCAATTCATCGATATCATGTAACGTCACACAGTACTCGCAGCGCCATCTTGAGGACCGACTTCCAACATGCCGTCTATCTGTTGTGCCGTGGGATGCGACAACAATAAGTCTAAAAAAACGGGATTGAACTTTTATAATGTCCCCAAAAACACTGAGCGTCGAGAGAAATGGTTTGCTGCTATCAGGAGGGACCACTGGACTCCTACAGAGCACTCCAGACTTTGCAGTGAGCACTTTGTTTCGGGTAAATAACCAGGCTCGCCACCCATCCCTTGAAATACAGAATTGTTACGTAATTGGGAATTAAAAGTTGCGTTCCGTATTGAACCAACACGGAACGCAGTTTATTCTGTATTTCACAATTGTCCCATGCACGTCTGTCACACACAGGAACAACGAACTAACAGTAATAAACAAAATAAAGGAGAGGATATATTAAAGACAGCAACATGTGTTGGTTCGCTCTGTTATTTATTAATGTCATGTCATTTCATTCGTTTCAGTAAATTCAACTAAGGTGAAAACAAATATATTAGATATATTATTTCCCACTGCATGCAAAGTGATATATTCCAAGCCTTTATTTATTATATTTTTGATGATTATGGCTCACAGTTTATGAAAAGCCCAAATAAAAAATCTCAAAAAATTAGAATATTTTATAAAATCATTAAACAATTCAATCATCAAAATGATAACAGATAAAGACTTAATATATCTTGCTTTGCATGTAATGAGACTATGTAATATATTAGTTTCACCTTGTAAGTCTAATTATTGAAATAAATTAACTTTTACACCATATTCTAAATTTTCTAATTTCACAGCCTGATGTGAGGTAGCGGTAAGCTTCGGTACTTTTAAAAGCTTTGAGAGCTTCGCCGGTGTATGGAGAAGGATTGTGGACCAGGTAGATATGTCCGCAAACGACAAATCTGGCAGGTTTTTGGCAGACTGGAGTGGAGTCAGTAATTGATTAGATATTAGATACGGATCGAAACCTAAAGTGTCAATTTTCTGTAGATACCGTTGCTGTTCTTCGGGAGTTAAATGAGTTATTAGGTGAGACGTCATATTGGCTGCGCGACGTGAAGGTCCCCGGCGTTTTATAATAGATCCATGGTCCCCGGTCGGTCCTCAAGATGGCGCTGACAACAAAAAACGTCACGTGACTGAAACCCATGAATACATGACTGTGACATCACTGTTGTCTGCGGCGGTTTCCAGACTTATCAGGTGAAATCACAGCTAAAAACCCTGTAAGATGTGTTTTATTACAGTCATCATTCTCTTATTCACTATTTTGTAATTTAAAGTAATTAAAAGTCTGCTTTCTTTTTTTCTATGACATCATCACTGTTATGAAGTAAAAACTAAACCAAAAAGACCCCAAATAATATGGTCATCAATTCCATTGAAGAAGATATGATGTCATCAAGTTATGATGTCATTAATTCCATTGAAGATATGATGTCAACAAGTTATTGTAATAAATGTTTCAGGCGGTCCCTTTAGGTACAAATGAGGCAGAGGAAGAAGGTGTTACCAATAACAATCTTTATTTAGAACATTTCATAGGCAGCCTGCTTCAGAACCTGTAAAGGAGCCAGGATAAGTCAGCGGAGTCTCCAAGGGCGGGAGTACCCCACTGATTACTGTTCATGTACGTGAATTGGGGAAGAACCAAACACTGGCAACCACTACACACCACTAAGGCACAGCAACAACACACCACTTAAAGTCTTAAGACCAGCTCTCACAGCAAGCTAGGACACTGCAAACCCCCCCAAGTATCACAAGGGTAAGCAGAGGGCAGCACCCAACCTTCAAACTCCTCCTGTTCTCCCTGATTCCCCCCAAACAGGATTCCCACTGGCTGTGGCTAAAAACGCTAAGATCACTCAACCATTCACACTCAGACATACACACTTAGAAAAAGGCATTTAAAAGACTTTGCTTCCCAGAGGCTCGAGACCCTCCCCCAGGGTCTGAGCTTAGCGCTGGTCTGGCACAAAGAAGTCTCTCTCGTTCACCAGCCCAGTGCAGCGAGGTCTCCGATGGCGGCCGGAAAACCTCTTCCACAGCTGGAGAGGGGATAATGGCTCCTAGATGGACCCCGCTAACTCCCTTCTAGCCCTGCCTGCGCAGCAGCCTTGCCCTACGGCCCCACTGACTGTCTTCGCCGCCGGCAGCCCTAACCAGCTGCGATCGGCACCCTCCCCGCAGGATTAATTGAGCCAGAAACAGTTCGCTTGGCTGGGCTAAGCCCAATAGCAATCACCAAGCTCCTCTCCAGTCACACTGTTCCACACTGACTGAGCTCTTTTAAAAGCTGACCTCTTGCAGCTCACCTCTTGCCACACAGGTGCTGCCACTCAGGCAATCAGTGCTCTGCAGCAGCACTACTACTGCTGCTGCTGCTCCTCTCCTGTTCTCCCCATAAACCCACCAAACTTCACTACATTATGATGTCATTAATTCCATTGAAGAAGATATGATGTCATCAAGTTATGATGTCATCAATTCCATTGAAGAAGATATGATGTCATCAAGTTATGATGTCATCAATTCCATTGAAGAAGATATGATGTCATCAAGTTATGATGTCATTAATTCCATTGAAGAAGATATGATGTCATCAATTCCATGAACATTCCATTCCATCAACAAGCTTGTAACAGAGTTTATAACTAGAACTCCTTCTTACTAGTTCTCATCACATCTTTTGACAATGCCACGCAGACGCAGACAGAGCTCTCGCCCCGTCCGCAGGCGCCGGAGAGTCCGTAGGACCCGCGTCGCCCGCAGACGCAGGAGAGTTGTCCGACGCAGACGCTGAAGGTCAACAGATGATGGAGGGAATCCTGAATGAATGATTTAAAAAAGGAAAAAAATACATAAAAATAAATAATGAAAAAAAAAAATAACGTAAAAAAACAAAAAAAAAAACAAACCCAAACCCTGATCTTAGTCCCATTATTGACTAACATGACCTTCCAGTACGAAAATATGTGTAGCAGGTATATAAGATATACATTATGTAAATGCATTCCATCAAATATCCCTCACGCCATATTATTTTAGTGTCACTTTTATTTTGTTATTTTGGTTTTATTTTGGTGGGGTCCTCGCAACTGCGGTGACGTCATCCACCTTTCGCGTGTTCTCTCTCTCTTTGCCTGAGAGCTGAGAGAGGTGCGTGGTTTATTGTTCTCCTGCTACAATTTCGTATTATAAGTGTCTTTAAGTTATACAAACGGTGGAATATTTTTGTAGTTTAAAACTTTGTTACTGTGTGTTTCTTTTGTGTGCAGTTTCAGCGTTTTGGCGATCGTGATCGTTTAGAGTTAGTTTGTTGAAGGTTTGTTTTAGCAGCTTTGTGAGGACTCTCCACTCTACTCTGCACTGTGACACACACACACACACACACACACACACACACACACACACACACACACACACACACACACACACACACACACACACACACACACACACACACACACACACACACACACACACACAACCACTGCAGCACGTTTGTTCACACTTCCTCCTTGCAGTTGGTGTCGTGGAGGCCGTAGTGCTGTTACAGTCAAGCACTAAAGCCTTGTGTCTTTTCATGTTTATTACAGAATAAACATGCCACTGGCTGAATAGCATCCCTGAGTCCCCGTGTCCGGCTAGACCGGTTACATTTGCATCTTCAAGAAAATTTCCATCCAGTTTGGATCGGCCTGCAGGACATGGTGAGAGAGAACACCTTCCTTTGGGTCAATGGAAATGGTGTCACGGTGGATGTAAATTACTGGAAGGAAAATGAACCTAACAACGCCATCACCTCCTGGGACAGTGATGGGGCAGGACAGGACTGTGTTGCCATTGTGCCACCGAAAAATATTGAAAAGGAAAGTTGGTTAAACTCCTGGGATGATATCATCGGTGCTGGACGACGGCGCTACATATGTGAGACCACGGCTCTCATCTTACCCAGACCTTGATCCTGCTAATGCTCCTTAAAATTGGCTCCAAATATTTTTTACAATGTTTATTCTTAATAATTGTTTTATTTAGTTTATTTATGATACAACATCGACTTCTTGCTATCATATTGCTATATATACTTGCTTGATATTACAAAGTATATTATGTACCTCACCGGCTGCAAAACCAGTTTGTCCCAAGGCCGCTACACCTGGAGACACAACCAGGTCCTAAGACAACTGGCCATCATTCTGGAAGGAAGGAGGACCACCAACAATGCCCTCCCTCCCCCAATGCCTAGACGCTCAAACACCACCCCGTTTGTAAGAGCAGGACAACTCCCAGCAAAACCACCTGCAAGATTGGAGGAAACCCTGTTGGACTCGGCCCGGGACTGGAGGATGCAGGTTGACCTAGACCAGAAACTCATCTTCCCGGCTGAGATCATTACAACTAGCCTCAGGCCAGACCTGGTCTTGTGGTCAACCTCCCAGAAGGCTGTGTTCATTGTTGAGCTAACTGTACCATGGGAGGCAGCAGTTGGTGAAGCATATGAGCGCAAACGACTGAAGTATGCGGACATAGCAGCTGAGGCAGAGCAACACGGCTGGCGTGCCCGGGTGCTTCCGGTTGAGGTCGGGTGTAGAGGCTTCGTTGCCACGTCCACAACCAAGCTTCTGAAGGGAATGGGAGTGCGAGGACAGGCCTTCCGACGAGCCGTCAAATTGCTGTCAGAGGCTGCCGAACGAAGCAGCAGATGGATATGGATCAAGAGAAAGGACCCCACCTGGGCTGCAAAATGTCCCTAGGGGTAAAAGCAGAGGGGGGCACACCTGGGACGCCAGGTGTTGCCGTTGAGCCCTCCTGAGGTGTCGTGGGCTTATCAACGAAACACCGGTGAAGGGGGGTGCCCACCTGAAGACCCCAATGAAGCGTTTACCCCTTTACCCCTTTACCCTTACCCCCCCACCCACTCACTACCAAGTGCTGATCGATCTAAGGGATTGTACTATCTAGTCCTATGAGCTCAACTGTTTTTATTGTGATGAATGACTTGTCACTTAGTCTCAGAGAAACCTATCACGTGCAATAAATAATGGCAGTTACATGCTGTAACAATGCACCTTCCAGCAATAATCATGTCTGCCTCATTCTGCTGCACCTCTCACTTTTGTATAATGGGTTTTATTTTATTTTTATTCAGAGCCGTCTTTTTTTTTCTACCTCATACTGCTGCACCTTAGTTCTTAATTGTATATATGTCAATAAGTGCCACATTTGTTTATTTACTGTTTGATATTCTAAATTATTCTGTTTGATATTCTGTTTGATATTCTAAATCTAAAGAGCGATATAACCGGAGTCAAATTCCTTGTTGGACGATGTTCGAACCCGGCCAATAAAGACAATTCTGACTCTGATTCTGATTAAGGACATAGTATTGTACATGTGTTATATATTGGTTATGTTTGGATTTTTATTTTAGCTATGTCTTAGCTATGTTTTTTTTATTTGTCATAGATACCTGAGAGCTTTGAAAGGCATTTAGAATTAAAATATATTATTCTTCTTTTTCTTATTTCATCTGTGAGTTTTCATGAAATGAGTGGTAATAGTGTGTGTATAAGTATATTTCAATCCTTGAATCCTTCCCTTTAAACCCAGAAAAAAGTCAATGCAGACCTTAGAGATGATTAAAAAAGTATTTGAAGTGTAGGCAATAACGTTTTGTACAATTTTAAAGGATATGGTGAAACTGACCAAATAGCTTCGTATATCAGTGTTTGAGTCTGTTTGAGTGAATTAATGTAATGATAAGTAGCCTTTTTATTTATTTATTTGCAGTAGCCATCTGTATTTAGATTAAAGCACTCTGACATTTTGTTTAAGTCTCTGCTGTAAGCTTTTTGATCATCAGTGATCACCATTTTGATCAGAGCTTATATCCTTGTTCAGAACACACTTGTTCAACTCCACTTGAGTAAAACCTTCACATCCAAATTGGTGGAATGTAACCAAATTCCAAGAATATCCAATTTAAGAATAAAGGGCCAATCCCAATTCTCCTTCACTCGCCCTTCTTTTCTCCACTCGCACTTCTTTTCTTCCCTAAGCCCTAAAAAAGAAGGGGGAGATTTTAGGGCACTTGAAATCTAGGGCACTTGGCCCAGGTGCCTGTCCCAATTCTCCCCCTACCCCTCGTTTCCATCCCTACCCTGATCAGGAAGCTGAGAGCCAAAAGCTGTTTTAATTTCAGCTATAGCGCTGTTAATATGGCACTTATATTCCATATAAAAAAATGTGCACAGAAATATTTACAAAAAAAAAAGTTTGCAGTGTATGTGCTGCTACTGCTGATGAGGTGTCCTGTCCACCATTTTCTCTAAAAGGTTCAGAAACCTGTCCATGTGTTCTTCATATAGTTTTGTACTTGTGTGGTTTTACTCACTTGGAAATACTTTTAAATTGTCTAATAAAACTTGTTTCACAACAGTTTTCTCTTCTGGGGTTTCTCAAAGTAAGGTAATGTCTCAAATTATAAACTGTACAACGAGATCAATAGTAAAATAAGGATAGTGAGAGAATCTGCAGTAAAAAAGGCTTTATTTGCTATATTCAAATAACATTTTTAAAAAGAAAAAAAGTAAACATTGCACGCAGAACAAAGAAAGGTGCTGTTCCAAATAAAAAAATTTGCACAGAAATATGTACAAAAAAAAGTTTGCAGTGTATGTGCTGCTACTGCTGATGAGGTGTCTGGTCCACCATTTTCTCTAAAAGGTTCAGGAACCTGTCCATGTGTTCTTCATTCTTTTGACATTTTCTGTCTTCTTTGGCGGCCTCAGCTTGAAGGAAGTCCTGCATAGAGAGTTTCTTTTTTTGGGGGGATCGGGGGGAAAGTGGACCTGATGCCTGAAGCTTCCAGCTTCCTCTTCCAGCTGGTGAGGCAGAGCTTGAGGCCGATGTGCTGGCGTCTTCCAAAGTGTTCTGAGATAAAAAAGATGGATACACATGTTGATTACACACATGACTGGACTATCATACACACCCACAACACCATACCAGGTTCATTATCACTGTATAAATAAAAATTACCTCTGTGCTTTCCTCTGAATTTGTCAGAGAGGACACCGGTGAGGATGGAGGGTCGATTATGTTCTGAAAAGAAAATAACAGTTAGATCTTCAGGTACTGTAGTGTCGTATCACTCACAATCAGGAGGAACCACCGGTCGTAGCACAAGCTAGCTATAGGAAGAAGGACTGGGGAATAAGATTGTGCTTTTTTACTGCTAAACTTACCATGAGTATTTGCGTGGGATCTTCATAAGAGGCCAACAAACATGGAGGCTGGATTGAAGGTCTGGACCTCAAAACCTCATGCATATCTTTGTAGAAAGGCCATGAGGCTGCTGTGTCCTCCCCACTGTCTGTCCCGGAGCGCACACACACACACACACACACACACACACACACACACACACACACACACACACACACACACACACACACACACACACAATTTACAGAAGATTATTAATAAATACTTTACATGGATTTTTTTTTGTTAAGCATCATCTCTTCAGCAGATAATATTACTTACCATAACCATTGCTTACCTTATATTTTTTTTAAGATTTTCCAATTTTTTGCCAATTTGTGCTGTGGTCACCTTTCCCTCCAGTTCCAGCTCTTTGATGAGTTTCCTGTAACAGAAAACAGTGATGAATAGTAGTTATACCATGGTTAAGGACCCCATCACAGATATTCTGCAAGCAGATAGCTAGATCACTCACTCCCACAGTGGTTTAGCAGCATATTTCTTCTTATTGAAATTCTCCTCGTTGTTAGTCCTAAAGCTTATTAGGTGTCGGACCTGATCCGGAGTCCCTGGAATGAAATGTGATTACTGCAATGCACAAACGTCCTCGTAAAAAAAAACAAACAAACAACAAAAAGAAAACGTTTGAACTATGATAACAAGGCAGCAAGCGACGTTATTACTTCGTAACCCCCCCCCCCAAATAACGTTGCTGCCTTATAGTAATGTGAAATATCCAACAAATTTGTAGAAAATATGAGAGTTAACGAGTAGTTAACAGGACACGGCAATGTTATCTACCCGACTCATCATGAACAGCCACATATTATCTTACGTTAACTCAGAATCAGAATCAGCTTTATTGGCCAGGTTCTAACATTGTCCAACAAGTAATTTGACTCCGGTAATTTCACTCTTTGGTATTAAAAATAAACAATAAACAATGTGGTATTTCTGTGTACTGTTCAAACTGTTAAAACATACAAAAGCACTGTGATTTTTTTAATTCCATGGGACATTATACTTACATTTGTGGGTTCAATATCCTCCTGCTCTTTGCAGGTCGCCATTTGACTCAAAAAAATGAAAAAATGCTTGCTTGCTCAAAATCGAGACGAGTCTGTAAAGGATGTTTTCCTCGGTCGGCGAGCTTTAAATAGACGCAGCCTACGGCGTAGCTTACGGAACCTACGGCGTAGCGTACGTAGCTTACGTAACCATATTCCGGCGCGATCTTAGCGAACAACGGACAAAAAAGGGATGATGTACATTCACTGAGTGAATATTATGAAAGTAAAATATCGGTTTGCGCCGAGAAATGTAATCAAAATGCATTTTTATGCAGAAACTAACTCAAAATATTGATTTTACTCCCAAAAAAACCAGAAATGTCCTCCATGTTTTTTTTTTTGATTCAGTCCGCAAATGACGACGAAAAGCATTCTGGGAAATCTTCATACCCCCTCGCTCGCCAAGTCAGCATCTGAAATCCCTCGATTTGAAGGGGCTATTCTCAGCCCCTAGCCCTCGTTATGCCCCCTCCCCCTTGGTGAAAAGAGGAATTGGGACACCACTACCTTCACAGGAACGCGCAAAAGTTAGGGTTAGGGAAGAAAAGGAGGGCGAGGGGGAGTATTGGGACGCACCCAAAGCCTGCACATTACAAATCTGTAGGAGCATCAAAAGCACAGTTACCTGGGCCTTGATATGGTAACACATTTTATATTATATCCATTATTCATTAAATCCAAAATAATAAAAGGGTTCGATATTGCAGGAGACCTATTATGGCATTTGGCACATTATGGCACTTTATATATGTTAAAGCAAGAAAAAACATGTTTTTCATAATAGGTCCTCTTTAAGACTGACATTACATCAGGTTCTGGAAAAAGTACCAAGTTCAGGGTATCTACCTGAAGCCTAGCATGGCCTTGTAATTGTGAAAATATCTCCTCTCAGCCCGCCACCTGATTATGTCCAATTCTGTCAGGCCATAAAGACACAGGTGGCTAGTATAAATGATTAAAACACATATCAAATATTTCAATTATTCCATCACACAAGTTTTTTTTTTGTATAATACAGATGAAGGAAAAGCAGAAGGTTTAACTTCATTTTTTTTTAAAATGTTTTTAGAGAGGGCAGTTTTGAAGAACTTTTACCAAACAAAAAAAAAAAAAAACTCAGATCTCTGCAGGCTTTTAAGCCTGTTAACTATTGTAGTTGCATTAAATCTTTTTGTGTTTTGGTTTATGTACAAGATGATGTTGGCTGACAAAGCATTTTAAAGATGTTGGGAAAGTTCCCGTTCCTTGTCTGTCGAGTACATACGTGAGTCCGGAGTGAATCCGATGACAGCAGAGAAACGTACAGATTGTTAGATTTGATAAACCTTCTTGAGGGGTCTGTTCAGGGGTTAAGTCATTTTTCCATACAGAAATGTGAACCATTTCTTTCTTGAATATGAGAGTTTGATGCTGCTGTGAACAACCGAATCAACTCTGTATTTTTTATATTTTGGACCAGGGATCAGTTGTGCCTCATTGTGCATTTAAGTAAGTAAGTAAGTAAGTAAACTTTATTTGTAGAGCGCTCTTCACAGACCATGGTCACAGAGCGCTTCACAGTTAAAATAAAAACACAGTTAAGGGATACATACAAATTTAAGATTAAAAAGGCCAAGACAACACATTTACAATCATAACAGCCCCAAGATAATTAGGCAAAAGCCTGCACAAATAAAAAGGCCTTTAGTTGCCTTTTGAAGGAGTCAACAGACTCCATGGAACGCAGAGAGACTGGAAGATCGTTCCAAAGCCTGGGAGCAACGGCCTGGAAGGATCGGTCTCCTCTGGTCCGGAAGCGAGTACGAGGAGCCATCAGCAGATTCTGATCCACAGACCTCAGAGCCCGAGCTGGGGTGTAGGGCTGGATCAGATCGCTGATGTAAGGTGGAGCCTGACCATGCAAAGCTCTGAAAGTTAAAACCAGAATTTTAAAATTTACCCTAGAGGAAACTGGCAGCCAATGAAGAGCTTTGAGAATAGGGGTTATGTGTGACCTCCTATTAGCGCGGGCCAGAATTCTTGCTGCGGAATTCTGCACTAGCTGCAGGCAAGACAGCTCCTTCTTGTTTAGACAAGAGAATAAACTGTTACAGTAGTCCAAACGCGAGGACACAAATGCGTGAATGACCAGCTCCAAATCCATTTGCGACAACATTTTCCTGAGTTTCGAAATATTCCTCAGATGAAAAAAGCAATTCCTTGTCAGCTGTTTGCAGTGTTGCACTAATGACATGTCTTTGTCAAACACAACACCCAGGTTTCTTAGGCTCGGTTTAACAGACTGGCCCAAATCACCCAAATACTGGTTAATCCCAGGAATGGAGGCATCAGGGGCAATAACCAGGGTTTCTGTTTTGTCTACGTTTAGCTGCAAGGTGTTCACACTTAGCCATTGTTTTATCTCCACCAAGCAATGAACTAGGGAATTTAGCCTGTGGAGCTCAGTAGGCTTGAAAGAGTAGTAAAGCTGAATATCATCAGCAAACATGTGGTAGGAGACATCAGGAAAACTCTGGACGATTTTTCCCAAGGGAATCAAATACAACAAAAATAATAAAGGACCCAAAACAGAACCTTGGGGGACTCCACACAACAGATCTGCTGACCCAGACCTTATTTGGTTAGCTGTAACACTAAAGCTACGCCCAGAAAGGTATGACGAGAACCACTGTAGAACTGAACCTGACAGTCCTACTTCATCCCTCAGCCTTCTCAACAGGATTTGGTGGTCGACGGTGTCAAAGGCTGAGGACAGATCTAAGAGAACTAGAACAGTGCATTTTCCTGAATCAGCAGACATCATAATGTCACTGGACACTTTCAGCAAGGCTGTCTCCGTAGAGTGATGTTTGCGGAAACCAGACTGAAAAGTCTCATGGATGTTGTTTTGATCCAGGAATAATGACAGCTGCTCAGAGACCACCTTCTCTAGGATCTTGGACAAGATTGGTAGCTTAGAGATCGGCCTGAAATTACCGAGGACAGTCGGGTCTAAGCCTGCCTTTTTGAGTAAAGGCTCCACTATAGCATGCTTAAAAGCATTGGGAAACACTCCAGAGGACAGAGAGAGGTTAACCATTTTGGTAACCCAGGGGCCAATTACATCAAACACTTTCACAAAAAGCCTACACGGAAGGACATCCGATGAGCAAGAGGAGAGTTTCATCTTGGTCACCAGTGCTGATATATCAGCAAGAGTCACAGACCTAAATGAGGACCACAAGCTGGAGACAGGCTCAGCGACAGCAGGGGTTCCACACAAAAGGGGAGGGATTTTCTCCTTGATCAACTTAATTTTCTCAGTAAAAAATCTCAATAATGCATTGCTGTCCGCTTCACAAAAAACAGGAGTAACTGGTGCAGCAGGACACACAAGAGAATTGATTGTGTTAAAAAGCACTTTGGGATTTTTCTTGTTAGCCGTTACCAGTTGACGAATAAAGTCTGATCTGGCATTTTCCACCATCTCATTATATGAGGCCACAAGATCCCTGAGATGGAGTCTGTGCACCTCAAGTTTAGTGGATTTCCACAGGCGTTCAGTCTTACAACAAAGTCTCCTTAGACTCATGGTGTCTTCATTTGTCCAAGGGCACACTTTTTTCCGAACTGACCAGCTTGATTTAAAAGGTGCCACCTGATCCAGAATTTTGACACAATGGTTGGTAAAACACTGAGTAAAATTGTCCACATCAAGGCAGTCCATAAACAAAAGAGGGTCAAACATGGCAGAGAAACTGTCTGCAGTATTAGCAGAAATAACACGCCTCTGAGACCTAGCTTCTACTGAGCTGGATGTCCTGTACAGACACATTTGAAATGTCTAGTCCAAGGGTAAAAACTAAGTCTAAAATGTGGCCTTTCTGGTGTGTGGGCTCAGAAACATGTTGCTCAAAATTAAAAGCTTCAGTCAATGATAAAAGTTCCTTTGCGGAGCAAGATGAGCTGTCATCAACATGAAGGTTAAAATCTCCAAGGATAAGAACAGATTCCAACTTTATTATGGAGGATAAAAAGTCACTAAAATCCTTCAGAAACAGAGCAGCAGGTCCAGGGGGACGGTAGATTGACACACAGCAAAATGGATTTGAAGATCCCACCATGACCATTTGGGACTCAAATGAAGTCAAATCCTGGGTCTGGGTCATTTTGCATGTGCAACTGTCCTTATATATAACGGCCAGACCCCCCCCACGACGGCAGGGGCGGGGTTTCCCGACAACAGAGCAGCCAACTGGACAGAGTTCATTAAGATGAATAAACTCTTCCTCTCTCTGCCATGTCTCCGAAAGACACATTAAATCCAGCTTTTCTCTTGTGAAAAGATCGTTCTGAGAGAAGGATTTATTTGTAATAGACCGGGCATTCAGCAGGCCGACAGGGGTGTAGCACCAAATTCTGGGCCCTGTACACTCTCGATGTCAGTGGGCCCCTACCCATGCCCGCGAGGCGCGTGAGAGAAAAAAAAAAAGCGGGGTGGGTGTATTTATACAATCTATCAACTACAATCAGATCAGATTATATTGATGAGTGGTTCTGAATTGATGCATTTGGCCTACTTGTGCTCAAATACCTAAAACATTGGGCTACATCTGGGCTACATTTGGCTGCAATAAGTTGCAGAGGCAAAAATGTTTTAAGCCATTTTTCAGCCAGATTGAGAAGAATAGCTAATTGTTTTTCTATGTTCTCACCACCCAGACCTATCTCTTTCTCTCTCTATCTATCTATCTGTGGCAAAAATCACAATCACAATCAATTTTGATTAATAGTGATATCACAGTTATTTAACATGATTATTCATTGGCTTTGGTAACATCATGAATTTATTGAACATTGACAATAGCTTTTAAGCACAGCACTGCACCGCAATGCTAAGGCTTTTTACCAGACAAAAATAATAAATTGCGTTATTGCTCAATTAATATATTACTAGTGTGCACTTGAGCCTACAGTGATATTGGTATGTTATTTACATGTTGATATATGCAGCAGCAATATTGCTAGATGGATCATTCATTAAATCTCAGCATGGAGTTTCATTTTATTTTCTGTAATGCAAAAATGTCATACATTCTGGATTCATTACAAATCAACTGAAATATTACAAGCCTTTTATTATTTTAATATTGCTGATAATGGCTTACAGCTTAAGAAAACTCAAATATTCTATCTAAAAAAATTAGAATGTTCTGGGAATCTTAATCTTAAACCGTAGGCCATAATCAGCAATATTAAAATAATAAAAGCCTTGCAATATTTCAGTTGATTTGTAATGAATCCAGAATGTATGACATTTTTGTTTTTTTAATTGCATTACAGAAAATAATAATAATATTCTAATTTTCTGAGACAGTCCTGTAAACTTGCTGGCGTGGTTGTGCTTGAACCACTTCTGAATATCCATCATTACTTTGTGTTAACGGAGCAGAAGAGAGCAGCGTCTTGCAGA
Source organism: Cololabis saira (assembly GCF_033807715.1). Taxonomy (NCBI): domain Eukaryota; kingdom Metazoa; phylum Chordata; class Actinopteri; order Beloniformes; family Belonidae; genus Cololabis; species Cololabis saira. The sequence continues at coordinate 49,189,983 of NC_084587.1, forward strand.
TGAGTGACGTACACTGGCTGATTTATGGTTCCGCGTTGCACCAACGCAGGTCTTACGGCGTAGAATACGCGGGGACGCGAACGTACGGTGCGCGTCGCCGCGTACCCTACGCCGTCAATTTAACGCGGAACCATAAATGAGGCTTAATGCGCGCATTTGTCAGTTTTCTTTCCATCTTTTCAACTGAGCATGCAAACACATAAACTGAGGGTGCAATGCTTATGCACCCTCGTAGAACCGGGCCTGTATGAGCAGCAGCTGTCTGGAGTGGACAATGTTAACTTTAATTGGACTTTGTGTGACAAGCTAAATGGGTTCACCTTTGGGAAAGAAAGCAGTCAGCAGCTGCCCCCCTCGTTCTTCCGTCTTTCTTTTTGTTTCCTCTCTTTCTTTTTCTGATAGCCCGATTTATGTTTTTTGGGCAGCATGATGTCCTGCACACAGGTGTCTGATCTGGGCGCACTGTCTGACCTGTTGCCAGTCGCTGTTGGGCGGACTAAACCATTTTGCATCTCCAAGAGGGGGGGCCCAGAATGTCTAATATGTTGGGAGAACTGTGACATTAAGTTCATTCTCTCATTTGATGTTATCAATATATTTGAAATAAATTATGACACCAATTAATTGGAGGGCCCAATTCATTCGAAATAAAAAATAAAAAATCTGGATTTTCATGGGCCCCTCTCTCTACTCGGGCCCTGGGTAGTCAGGTCCACTTTTCCCCCCACTACCACGCCCATGCAGGCCGATATGCAGGGTCGATGACGTCAGGGAGGTAGTGTCCGTGGAGCGCATCGGGATTGGTCGAAGGCACGTCCAGCGGTCACGTGGCCTCCAGCTGGACCTTGCGGGAGCCGGTGTAAACACGGAAGAGCGTGGAGGCGATGAGGACCATTGACCACTACTCCAGCGCTGTGTAGGCTCCAAGACTGTCCTTGTGGTCCAAACAGACGAAAGCATGAATGTGCTGTCGCACACATTGAGGAGAGGGACCCGGCGCAGACACCTTACACGTTGTCCATGGCCGGCGACAGCAGAACCCAGGCGTGCTGCAGCGCGTCGTCGCTTCACCTGGACACCAGAGCGCGAGCCTCTTCTCCTTGATTTCTTACGGACTGGGCCCGGGGCCCGACAAAGCAGCCAGAACTCAGGTGAGTCGGGGTTGATGAAAAAGGGAGGAGGAAACGCTTGTTTGTACCTGCCCCGTGTATCAAACATGCCCTCCATAGACTCCTTGATGCGAAACAGAGCGTCCCGATCATAGATCCGTAAAGCTGAGACACATCCATATGAAATACGGGCTGATATGATCACATATGTGGAGAAAATGACCATTAGAACGCTATACAGCAGGAGACGAGCCGTGGCACTGCCAGTCACAGGCGCCATGACAGCTGTCACTATGTATAGTGACCAACACATTTCTATGTGTTGTGATCGAATTCATCACGCCGGGTTCTTTAATTGAGCTGGAAAAGGTAAATAAAAAGACACAAGACTGGGATAGAATTAAAGTAGGCCTCATGAGGGAGGGAGATACAGCAGCCTGCTTCTCAATCGTCCTGCTGAGATCTGCCCGTCTCTGTCTTGAGAACAAGTTTTATTACACTTGAGAAAGGGGGGAAAGGGGTGGCCCAAGTTTTTATTGCTCAGGGGCCTCTCTTATCAGTGTCTGGTACAGCATGGTACTTTCAGTGTAAAGACAGAAGAATGCACCTTAGTTTCACATACAGAAACATTTAGTTAATCAGCACATGGAGTTTACATATTCAGTTTGATTTTAAACTATTCTTTATATAATCAATCATAACAATCCCCCTTTTGATCTCTAATCAGAGATCACCCTATGTATCTTCTTTCTTCTTTATTGTTCCTCTTCAGGGTCAGAGGTAGACTATTCTGAACACCCGGTGGACCCTGCCTTATGAACGCTGCCGTGCCAGATCCAGCCGGATCTGGGGTCCTAATCTTCGTGGGGGGGGGGGGTCTGGTCTTGCCCACTGCGATCGTTGACACCACGTGTCACCTTTCCTGTGGAGTCGGATGACGTGGGAGGTCCGTTCTGGGTCCTGTCCACCTTGGCTCCGACCACTGTCTCTTGATGACTCACAGGGGAACCCATTCTGTCTGTGAGGTCCGTGTCTGTCCGTCCATCTCCGACCTGTTTGGAGTAAGCAGATACCAAACTTTGCAGTTCGGAGAAGTGAGCTTTCTGACCAAATTGTTATTCGTCAGTCTCCTTCATGTAGGGCGCATTCTGCGGCCCTAGAAAAAGTTGTCCAGTCTGTAGTTTGTACGGGTCAGTCCGTGGCCCGCGTTCACCCATGTCATTTTTGGTCTGTGCACAGATTTTTGCCAATTTAGTCTTCATATTCGCATGTCCCATCCAGCGTTTCCCAAACGCCTTCCTGATGTCACCCACTACACAATACTCAACTCCAGATGATTCAATACATTATCCTACAATTTCATACAGATAGTGTGGAGCAATAATTGCTTATTTATGAACATTACTGATTTCTTTCCCTTTGGGCCCTGTATGTACACCCACTTCAACAATCCAGACATGCAAATTACTCTGTTAAATCCTTTACGCGTTGAGGGGATACTCAGGATTGTCCACACGATTAACATTTCCTTTATAGAAAAGTGACATTTCTACGTAACAAAAAGTAAAAATCATTCACTCATATGAAACTACGGCATATTTGCCCCAAAATACTGGTTGATGATCAAATGAATTATTACAATAACTGAAAAACATATTCCTTCTTATTAAGCTCCTCCATAGTTCACTGTTGAATGTTACATAAAGACATATCTTCGTACAGAATAAAGTTGAAAATGATCTGCCTCCGGGGCTAAACACTGACATGTTTTCCTGGAATGTTCAATGAAACAACCTTTTTCGTATCACATAACAACATCCATGAAATTCAAAATCTCCTTGACAATGAGCTTTCTAAGGTGGATATTTGGATCAAAAATGAACAAAACCTCTCTTACTATTAAGAAAACAAATTATATATCATTCAGTTTCAATAAAGAAACAAAAGAATACGGAAAATCTGGCCTTTCAGATCAAAATAAATGATAAAGAAATAAAGAAAATAAACTCTACAAAGTTCCTTGGAGTCCTCATTGATGACTGTCTAAACTCTAATCGTCATATAGATCACTTTTGCAAAACTAAATATCTGAGAATCTAAAAAATGTCTGTCTGCTTTTCAAACCGAGACGCCTGCTTCCACGCTCTGCTCTTCTTATTCTTTATAAACCTTTGTTTGGACAACATCTAAATTTCTGTACTATTATTTACTGTAATACTTATCCCAGCTATCTAAAAAAATGTGACCTTTTACAAAAAAAGAAAAATTACTCGTGCCATTCCTGGACTGAATTTAATTCACCTAATCGCCATCTGTTTGCCATTCTGGTATTCTTTACCTTAAAGAATATAACTACTCCCATAATGCTTGTACAATATATCAGGTGGTCTCAGGTTTAACTCTACTCATTCCAATCTCCGTTTCCCATCTCAAGGCCACTTACTATTTATATTTCTTATTAAGAGCTGTCTTTACCATGTCTACCTCTATACTGTTGCACCTTTCACTTTTTTAATCGTATATATTTTAATACATGCCACACTTTTATCTACCGTACATTTGTTATGTACTGTTGCTACTTTTAAATCTGAGTGGAAAGCGAAATAACCGGAGTCAAATTCCTAGGGCAATGTTCAAACTTGACCAATAAACCTGATTCTGATTCTGATTCTAATTCCTTCAATCCTTCTAGCATCTACTGTTACCCATGTTTCGTCTTCCTCGTTTACTATCGCATATGCTAATTGTAACCCTTCGTTCCAGTATCTAAAACAGTATCCGTCTACAAACAAATTAATCGCTTTGTAAAAATGGTGTTTTCACTAAGTCTTCCCTGACTTTGTCGTAACGAACGATTCTTTGCATGCACTTGTGTGGTTTTCCCCCTATGATATCCTTTGTGTGTGTACTAAATATTTGATGCTTCATTTTCTTAATTTCTTTTGATTAATTTCTTTAACTGCTACATGCTGTATACATGTAGGTTCGTGTTTACACGTCATACATAATTACCAACCTTACTCCCCCTTTTTCTGAAACAAGATCACTTGTTGGTGATCCTGTTACAGAAAATCTAAATCCTAACGCCTAGGTGTTTCACCATGTCGTACAACTATTGGGTGGTAATTATAATTTTGCTTTGGAGGCATTAAATCCTTAGCCTGATGGCCTAGACGCAAAGCCAATGATACATGAGGGCAAGCTGCATCCGTCAGTTCATACCACCTTAGTCGTCTATAATGTGAGTGCAAGACATAATGTTACCATTAGGTGTATCGTAAAATAATGTGATATGTAAAGGATTGGGGGAACCAGCGTAAGGACACCAGGTGTCGACTCAGGGGCGCCACTGTTGATAGACCGTATATCGGGCCAGGAGTAACCGATGTTTCTGGTTCAAACAAAGTCCAACATACTGTACTGCTTCAGCCAGACCTGGCTGAGGAGATAACATGCAATGTCCGCTGGATGGATAACCGACGCATTGTGTTGTACCTCCGTCCAGAAAGGTTAGCGTCCAACCATCCAGACCACACTGAATCATCACCCCCAAGGTGATCAGTTGGTCTGTCCCCATCAGGTCACAAGGAGCTTGCGGAATGTCTCAGGGTTTGCGTCTCACCCTCATCCTGAGGGGGCGTGTGAATGGTTGAGTCTGTTTTTCTTCCTCCGAAGCAGCCAGTCCCCTGTTGTCTCTTTGTGGGGCGTGTCTTTTCCTGGGTCTCTATGGCAACCCCCTCGCCAAACCCCCCGGGCCCCTCCTTGTCCACCCATCCCTCTATGGTATGTGGTAGTGGAGGTTGGGTGCTCAAGGTGGTTCATAAAATTTGTGTGTGTTTAATGCTGATTTTACTACCAGTACCTCTTGGCTTGACCTCAGCCACGACCCTGCGCCTGGCACTCTGAAAGTTCCCCCTTTTTTTTTTTTTTTCTGTTTCACCCGACATGTTTACGACATGGTTTAGTGAAGAAAGGGAGTCCTTTTGCTTTTTACGACTGGTCTGTCCGTACCCCTACATTCCTTCGTTATCTTTTCCGACCCTCTTGTCTTATCCTAGTGGCTTTTCAGTTTTCACTCCTTTAAATTCCCTAGTAAACTTTTTTTGCGTCCTTAGGCTTCTTTCTCGTTCATATTAATCCGAATTTATTTGAAAGTCCTTGGTTCACTAATGGAGGACTAACTAATGCTTGTCAATAGAAAATAATCTTATAAAATCTACCAAACTATACTAAAAGATATAATAAGACCTAACCGAAGGCTATTTATAAAAAGTTATTACATGAAAATAAACATAATATAAAAGGAACTTGGGACATCCTGAACAACCTACCGGTAATTAAACAAGGATAATGGTGTGAATCAGAACATAAAGCCAACTATTATATAGAAGCCCTACTCATATTTATTTTTCCTCTCTCAACAACAGTTACAGTAAACAGAAAGTGACAAACCCTGTTCAAAAATGTAAAAGTAAATTATCCACTGACTGTCCTAATATTAATAACCGTAGAAAAATCCTAAATAACATTGTAAAACCTCTAACCCATATCTGTAATTTATCATTTCAATCTGGTCCTTTTCCTAAATAAAATAAAAATTGCAAAAGCACTTCCACTTCCCAAAAATGAGAGTAACCTCAACTATACAAATTACAGACAAAATTACATCATCCCACTATCACAGATTCCAAAATCTGTATTCATCAACACTTTATATCAACTAAGACGTTAATATTATTGTGCCCTCACTTGAAACTGTGAATGTGAGCCGCCCCTAACCAATTCACCACATTTCACTAAGGGGGGGGGGGGGGGCGCTCCAGTACACAGACAAACATTCTTAACCTAAACAAACAAACTCCCAAAAAGTCCTCTCTCGAAGTTCATATACCGGTATGCTTTATCAAATAAAAAAGTCTTCTTTATTAGACACAGAATGCATCATTTAAAGAAGCTCATTGTTAATGTTATCTTAAAAAATGTCAACAGAGAAGCTGAAGCTCATGTATTTTGAACAGATAAAAAGTCTCCTTTATAGACACAGAATGTATCATTTAAAGAAGCTCATTGTTCATATTATTTTAACCAAGTCAACAGAGAGAGGCTCATATGAATTTAAATATTTTACTTCTTAACATTTTATCTTATAATATCCAAATATATTCTAAAATTTGTCACCTATTCAACCCCTAAATAAGATTATTATCAGCATAATCTCTAGCTTTTTTAAAGCATTACTGGTTATCTGTGCTGCCGAAAGACCCAAACAGCCCTTCCTCCTTCCATCGGAGCAACAGGCTGCATCTCTGCTTCTCTGCATCTCCAAGCACCATAAAATCTGCTAACGATCAAAGCAGGTCATGATCTGACAGAGGACTTTTACGACCATGGCATTTGAACCTGCAACTTCCACGAATCTCTCTTTTACCTTTTCTGTCTTTAACCGGATTTTAAAGCCAACTACGAAGTCAATTAAATCATACTTTTCTTTCTCCTAAAATGACAGAATATATTTCAACTGTTCACAAAATGTCATGAACATAACGTACAATGCACAAAGGCACACACACACATTATCTGTCACACACACACACACACACACACACACACACACACACACACACACACACACACACACACACACACCCTATCTCTGTCTCTCACTCTCTCTCTCTCTCCCTCTGTCTCTCACACACACATCTACACATACACACCCCAGCACACACACATAATCACAGCCCCTCCTCTCTCACAACAAGGCGAGCAGCCACTGCTTAATTTTTTTACATATATTCCACAATATTACCATCTCTATATCTGTTTTTCAAGCCCATGTCAACATAGATGTTACAGTATTCTTCACGGCGAAATACCCTCAACTTTTAAAGTTTCTCGGGCATTTTAAAACCTCTCTACAGTTTCCAAAATGCTATTCCATCCTCAATGCATACCATCAACTTTTTTTTTTTTTAAGTTTCTTTGGCAGCTCTTAGAATTTGGGTGGTCTCAATCCCTGGACTCTAACCAAGCAAATCCGTAGTGCCCGTCGGTACTACGGTGGGGCAGCCATGCCCGAGACTTTCAAAAATGCCAAATGGCCTCAAACCATGACAATTTTGGGGCCTCTAACCCTTAATAAATATTCCTCTTAATTTCTATATATTTCCTCTTTATTTCTATTCCAGCTTTGTCCTTTCTTCATTAAATTTAGCAGTTGTCATTCCTTAAATTTAGCAGTTATTAAATTCAGCAGTTATCATTCCTTAAATTTAGCAGTTATTAAATTCAGCAGCTGGGTGTTTACTTAAGACTTTGGACACGGTCTTGTTTTGAGTATCCAATGCAGATAAACGGTCTGCTCACCCTGAATTTGCGCGCAGCCGTGTCCTTCGCCTTTTTCGCAACCAGCTGTTTTTTCATAATTACCTGTTTCCTGTTTCTCAATCCCGGACGAGCCCCCAAATTGTTGTGATCGAATTCATTACGCCGGGTTCTTTAATTGAGCTGGAAAAGGTAAATAAAAAGACACAAGACTGGGATAGAATTAAAGTAGGCCTCATGAGGGAGGGAGATACAGCAGAGCAAAGCTCTGCAGCCTGCTTCTCAATCGTCCTGCTGAGATCTGCCCGTCTCTGTCTTGAGAACAAGTTTTATTACACTTGAGAAAGGGGGGAAAGGGGTGGCCCAAGTTTTTATTGCTCAGGGGCCTCTCTTATCAGTGTCTGGTACAGCATGGTACTTTCAGTGTAAAGACAGAAGAATGCACCTTAGTTTCACATACAGAAACATTTAGTTAATCAGCACATGGAGTTTACATATTCAGTTTGATTTTAAACTATTCTTTATATAATCAATCATAACATATGTCATATATTTAATTAATTGTTTAATCAAGCGATTCTACAAGGCCTTATCTACCCAAACACAGGTATTTCTACAAACTGATTATTCAAATGAATCTATATTGATCCAACTTGGATTCAAGAATCCAATAAATCCAATAAATCTTCAATCCAATAAATCAAAATTTTCTCCAATATTGGATAACATTTTGATTTCCCAGTTGACTTAACTAATTGATGTTTTGGGGATGTGGGAGGAAACCGGAGTGTCCGGAAGAAACCCACTCAACATGGGGAGAACACCTGACTCCCACAGGTGGACTGTGAGGCTGCAGTGCTGATCACTGAAACCTCCATGCTGCCCTGGATTTTTAACATTTATTTTCAAGTTTTTATTTTGGTTTGGGGTTTATGGGAGAGTATGTTGGAAAAAAGGGGGAACTATTGGTCTGATCACTGCTTCTGAAGAAATTTGTAAAGATGTTTGATTTTTTCATCTCCTCTTCTAAAAAGATAGAAAGCTTTTCTTGAATATCCCTCGTTTCCTTCGCCAGTTGGCTTCTTTCTTTATCGACTTGCATTAGTTGATAATGCAAATGTTTATTCATTTCACCGATCTCTCTCTCTCCTCCTTCAAGTCCTCCTTAGTCTTCAGCAACTCATCCTCATTTTTCTGAACGTGCAGTTTCTTCTCCTCCAATGTCTCCATTTGTTGGGCGAAGTCCTGCAGCAGGTTTTGCCTCTTCATCAGGAATTCCTCAAGCTGTTCCTTGAAACGAATGTTTGTTTCCCTGATTTCTGTCCTCTCCAGTTCCAGTTGTTCCCTCTGCTCTTCCAGTAGTTTAGTGTAATTCTCTAAACGTTTCACCAGAATATTGTTTTTACATTCGAACTGCATCAGCAATTCACTTGTAGTATTTTCCTAGACTTTTCCAAAGCCTTTGATACAGTCAATCATCAGGTTTTGCTTCAAAAATTGGTCAAATATGGTTTTCAGAACACAACATACAATTGGTTGAAAGATTATCTCTTCAATAGGTATCAATTTGTTTGCATTAATAATTGCTATTCTGACAAAGCTAGACTTACCTGTGGGGTCCCTCAAAGGTCTATTCTGGGACCATTGCTATTTCTTATTTATGTTAATGATTTATGTAATGTTTCAAATACCCTCTCACCAATTATGTTTGCTGACGACACAACCCTTGTTTTCTCTAACGGTAATTTTAATTCATTGATAAGAGAAACAAATGTTGGTCTAACTGCCTATATGAAATGGTTTAAGTTAAATAAATTGTCTTTAAATATAAAGAAATGCAGATTTATAATTTTCAGTGGCAAAAAATCTTATCCAAAAGATTTATCCAAAATTCAAATTGACTATGTTGATATGCTCCAGGTATCTTCAATGAGATTCCTGGGAGTTCTTGTTGATGAGAACCTAAATTGGAAAGGTCAAATTGATTGGGTCAATACAAAAATTCACAAATCTTGGCATTATTAGACGGATAAGACATTTGGTTAAAACTAATTGTCTTCTCACTCTTTATTATAGTCTAATTTACCCATATCTTTCTTACTGTAATATAGTCTGGGCCAGTACTTTCCCCACAACATTACATGAAATTTTGGTTTGTCAGAAACATTTTGTCAGGATAGCAACTTGTTCAGATTCATACAGCCCCTCCTGTCCAATGTTTCAGAAACTTTATATTCTCAACATTTATAACATAAATATTTATCAGACATGTGTTTTTATTTATAAGGTCTTAAAGGAGGAAAGCATTCCTGCTCACCTCAAAGACTATTTCACTACAAACTCTCAGGTCCATACTTATGCAACCTGTCGAGCGTTAGATCTGCATCCTCCAACATGTGTTACAACCAGGGGTAAATATGCAGTACGGTACAGGGGGGTCAAACTATGGAATACATATTCCCATTTAGCAAAGTACAAGGTTTTAAAAGATGTCTGAAACACCACTTCATTTTTGTTTTATAAATGGAACTGCTCTGGCATAAGTAATGGATGTACTGACACATTTTATCGTCTTGTGTAATCTCCTTGAAATTATTTTTTGTTTGTGTTTATTTGGTTTGTTATTTAGTCGTTTATTTTTGTTTGTTTCTTAATTATTAAATTGTATTTAATTTATCGTTATTCATATATCCGATCATTTTTCTTTTGAGTAAATTCTTTGTAATTTTCATTTATTTCTATCATCTATAGATTTCTAATTGCTCATTTGTATATTTTGTTTTTATAAGTATGATATTAAATTGTATGTTAACTATAGGTGGAGGCACCTGATAAGTTCTTTGCGTTGTTGCCTCTTCCTGCACTTTAATTTGTAAAGTTGTTACTTTTATTTGTGTAATTTTTAACTGCAAATAAATAAATCTAAACTGTTTCTTCATTTTCCTCAGTTTTGCCTTTGATTGCTTCAATTCAGATGTCTCTATTTCCAAGGCTTTCTTTGTATCTTTGACCTGCTCCAGTGTCTCTTTTAAGGACTGCTCCGTCAGATATTACTTCTCTGCTTCAAGTTCTTCACGTATTTTCACCGCACTTATTTCTATGTCTTTGAGTTCTGACTTTTGTTCTCTCAACTCTGCCCAACTCTCTTCAAGTCGTTTATTATCTTCCTGCAAAATGTTTTTCTCCTGCAGTATCTTTTCCTTCTCTGTTGCACTTGTTGAAAACATTCCTCCATTTTACTCTTTGTCTCATTTATTTCTCTTTTCTCAAGTTGCAGTTCTTTCTTTAGCTCTTCTAGTTTTTTTTTTGTGCCATTCTCCATATTGTTGCTGCAAACTTTTATAGTCCTCTATTAGGGGTAAATCCACAAAGAATAGATTGCCCCCGCAAATAGCGCTGTGAATTGCGCTGCATTTGCCCCCGCAATTTGCCCCGCTTTAAGGTCCTATTCACAAAAGATTCTGCTCTAATGATATACCGGAGCAAACGCGCCCATAAAGTTTTGCGGCTGAGTGCAATTTGCACTTGTCTGAGTAAGTGAGCGGAGGTGTTTCCAGTGTTCTCCATATTTCAGCACACAGATTGGTCCAAAATGAAAACTGCAGAAATAAAAAATAAAGCGAGTGAAATTAAAACGCTGTGAGGCGCAAGGGCTGCAATTTCCACTGGGAACAGGGGGGGCATGTCCCCCCCCACTTTTCAAACTCATGCTTCAGTCCCCCCCAGCTTTTTTACAGTTTAAGAACTAACGGTAGGCTCAGCCTGTATTACAAATCATCTGCTGGGGACACTGTGCGAAGAGCCCCGCTCCCCCTCCTCCCTCCTCCCTCAGTGCTGCTCAAGGAAGATTTATGGTTCCGCGTTAAATCGACGCAGAGCATACGGCGTAGGGTACGCGGCGACGCGCACCGTACAGTGCGCGTCGCCGCGTTCCCTACGGCGTAGGCTCTGCGTCGATTTAACGCGGACCATTATTTACGCATAATTAGGCTTAACTAGTGTGTGCGTATGTGACAGACACGCATGGGACGATTGTGAAATACGGAATAAACTGTTTTATATGAATTCTAATTCCCAATTACGTAACAATTCCGTATTTCAAGGGACGGGTGGCAGCCCACCCGTCCAGCTGCTGCAGCTCCAGCAGCAGCTGAGAGTCCTGACTGACGCTGAGCTTCACAGGGACACGATCAGCGCTATTTTATTATAAGTCTGATATATGTTGTGATATGTGATGACATTATTAAGCTGTTAAACACACACATTCTAGATGTATATGTTTATATGGAATTGTTTGTAATAAAGCAGCCCCTTATAGGATGAATCCTGAGCTCCTGTTATTTTTATTTTTAAATCCGAGAGAAGTCCACAACCCCACTTGATCTGACTGTGTACAGTCATGTCTGACTATAGATTTCACCCTTAATATCATTCAGTATCACACTGGCTTGAATGACATTGAGAGAGAGAAACAGAGAGATGGGGAGTGAGGAGTTTGCGCGCAGTTAATACAAGCTTTGAAAAGACGGTATTTGCTCCACTATTTTTGCGTGTGGCAAATAGCGCTTGCCTTTGTGAATTAGGCGCTTTTTGCAATGAGGCTTATTTGCATAGAAAGGGGGCAATTTTGCGCCGAATGTATGAATATCACCTAATTTGCATGCATGCAAATGGCACCGGCGCAGACTGCCACTATTTGCTTGGCAGCGCAGTTTGTGGAGCAATTCGCCTTTTGCGGGTGCTTTGTGAATTAGACGCTCTCTTTTTGTCTCATTTGCACCGGTTTAGCGGCCGCAAAAGCCGTGCAATCCTTTTGTGGATTTGGCCCTAGTGTTTTATTGTTTCAGTTCCTCCTCTTTGGTGTTGGATTGATTTCAGTTCTTTCTTTTGTGCCTCTAAACCGTTAATATCCTCCTGCAGCACGTTTTCCTCCTCTGTCTGCACTAATTTCTTAAAAATTATAACAACAAACCATTAAGAGGGGTCTCTCCAGATTTTTATTACGGTTCTCTGTACAGATGCTTTACTTTCTTTCAAGTTCCTTCCACATGTGTCGCTTTTCGTTTGCGGGAGCTGGCTTCATACGATCCATTTCTATCAACCAAAGATTTGGTATCCAGCTGGTCTTGTGTGAATCTCTTTTGTGCTGAAGGCCCTTCTTCTTTACTGAATCTGGGTTCATGTGCTCTGTTTCTCTCTGACAGTTTTTTAGTTTTACTAGAAGCTGTGACGTTTACTTCTCTCTGTGGAGCTGTGACTCTGCCGGTCACCTCATTGCTGGTGTAGCAGGACAGTCCTCGGTCCTGTGATGTCACTTCTAGTGGGCAGTGACGGTATAAAAGGGGGGTTGCAATACCTGTCTTTCTCTTGCTCCCGGGGGCCGGGCTTCATTGCCACTTGACGTCCGTCACTTCAGCCCCTGGGTGTGGAGGCTCGTTTGGGTGATTGCTGCATGCTGCGTCTTCACAGGTGCAATTGACGTGGAAAGTGTCAAAGCTCACGTCGCGCCTGTCCCTGTGTTGAATGCTGGCTGCATGCTGCTCACCGCTTGTACCTTTCTGTATGCTGTTTACTGCCGGTAAGTGAGCTTTCTCCCCCCCTGCGTCATCCTCTTTGGCATTGCACCCGCAGCAACCTGTGTGTTTGTTTGCAGGTTGCGCACATGCTGCGCTGACCGCTCTTTCCATGCCGTATTGGCCAGGACTGCCTGATCGGTTAAAGATGTCCATGTAGCCACCGCTAAACCCCTGCTGCTTTGCCTTGCTGTGTGCGTCTTCCTTCTTTTGGAGCTGCTTTGCCTTTTGCCGGAGCACCGTGTCGCTTCGGATCTCCGTGACATCAGACGCCGCTTTGGGCTGCTGAATGACTGCTTGCTCGAGCTAGCTGGCTGGGCGTATTGCTGCTCCGCACGCTGTTGCTGTTGAGCCACATTTTAGTGTCTGTGTGTGTGCGCGTGTGTATGTGAGAGAACAGTGTGGGACGTTGTGTATTAGTAGTTTTGTGTGTTTGTTGGTCCTGTTTATTTGTATTTTATTTCATTTAGGAACTTATTGTTGGTTTAGTTTCCGTTATTTATATTTCTTTTGAGGTATCTGTGATTTTTGTATATTTTGAGTGGCCAGCAAGTGATTGTTGAGCCTAATTACGTTTAATTTAAGTCTATTAATTTCCTTTTTGTGTTAATTTGTGTTAATTTGTCAAATTGTTCCCTAACTGTCCTCTGATTTCCTCCCTCTCAGGTGCTGAGCTGACGGTGGTGGATTGGTGTCTGGTGGTGGTGCCCCTGCCTTTTGTTGTGTGCTGTGTTAAGTTTTTCACTTTATTTATTTTATTGCACGTGTGGTGTTCCAAGTATCCCCTCTCAGTTGACCCATCCACACCAGAAAGTCTCAGCCCTGATTGGTCCCCTTTTAAATCTCCCCTCGTGAATGATTTCCTTTAATAGATCATTTTTATCTAATAATAAAAACAAACCTATTTTTGTATAAATTGAAGCACCGTCTCTGCCTCCCTTTGTGACGAACCTGAGTGCTTTTTTTCTTCTGAAATAGCTTACTTTAATTTCCCTGGGTGAAACTCCCAGGGTGGCGTTGTTTGGCAACAGTACAAATCGTTTAACATATAAACTTTGACCTAAACTACCTCTTCGTGACGCCACACTGGTTTTCTTGTCCAAGCTGGCTGCTGCTGCTGCTGCTGGTTTGTGACAGCTGCCGCCATCGCTTCCAGAGGTTCCGGCTCCGGCTGGGACCGGCTCAGAAAGACACGTGTAAAGGACGCTGTAAATATTTAGATAGGAACCTCCGAAGCCGGGTGTTGTCCGCTGGGGGGAGGAATTACAGAGACGCACAAACACGAATTTAGAGCGAAACACACATGAAGGGAGAGAAAGACAAAAGAAAGAAATAGAGAAGAGTAATTCTACTACCTGGTCACGGTCGCACACGGTAATTGTTTCTTTGTTTGCACTTCTTTGTTGTTCTGAAACTGCTGAGTGGTTCGCGATGTGCGTTAATTAGCATATGAATGGTCCGTGATTAGCATTTACATGTATAAGCTATGGACTGTTATCACCTGCTTCACTACTTGAAGCCAGCACTTCTTGAAGCTATGATTGGTTATGTTTACCTTTTGAGTTTGTATTATTTTGTATTGTGAAACTTAAAGAGTTCGGTTACATAAGTAAAATTAACAGATATTTAAGTTATTAAGTGTGTTAAGAAAACGGGAATGTAAGAACAAACTAGAGTTTAATTGATTTATTTGAATGTGTGCAAATATGCTCTGTGTTTGAAGAATATTAATTGAAATGACTGTTTTCTCATTGTGTTTCACTTTATTTTTCACTGTTTTAACAAAGTGTTGAAAGAAGAATAAAAGCACTTTAAATTGACACCAGTACGAAGCGTGGACTATATGATTGGCCAGGGAAGTAGTTACAACACGTGACCTAACCCCTGAGGCTGCATTAGCAGGTTTTTTTTTGTTTTTTGTTTTTAATTTTAGAATTTGTTTGTTTTTTTATTTTGTTTGTTTTGTTTGATTGTTGTAGTTTTTGTTGTTGTTTTTGGATTTTATTTGTTTGTTTCTATTTTATTTCTTGTTTGTTTTTTTTATTGTTTTTTGTGTTTGATGATATTTAATAATAAGTAAATATTTATTGGATATCCTGATTGGTTTATAACTTTATAGCATTAGAAGGTTTTTTTTGTTTGTTTTAGTTTTGTATTTTTGTTGTTTTTTTTATTGTTTTTGTTTTTTCTTTTTTTGCTTGTTGTTTTTTTGTCTTTGTTTTTTGTTGGGTTGTTCTTGTTTTTTGCTTGATTTCTCTTTTGTTGATTTTTTTTCTTGTTTTTTTTTATGTTTAAAGGAGCTTGAGGCCGGATTGAGGCAGAATTTATGAAAAAAATTCGTATACGTTTTAATTATTCTAGTAATAATGTCAGATGAAGCGTTCCAAACCCAAAAGAATGATTCCTCTAGTGCAGCCTTTCTCAACCTTTTTTCAGTCATGACACCTTTCAAAAGTGAATAAAATCTCACGACACCCCAGAGTAAAATATAATTAAAAACCACACTGCATCGCTGTAAATGCATATGACGCGCACGTATGGTGCTTTGAACGGCCGGTTCACACCGACGTCCAGCGGTTGGAGTTCCTTCGTCAGACCTCCTGGAATAACAGCCAGCACAGCGTTCATATTTTTCATTTCTTTCTTTACATTGTCTGTGAGACGGCCCCTTGTCACGCGCCCCCTTCTCCCTTTAACGTTCTCATGGTGGCCTCAATTACGTCCGCCTTAAAATAATACGATGGGCGCATTGCGTTATTGGGCGCGCGGCACATAAAAAAAAAAAAAAAAAGACGTTTATGCCTAATGGTCATCAAAATACCGTATCTTATTTATTTATTTATTCATTCATAGGCAAAAATTATGTATTTATGTATGCATTCATATATGAAATGTCAGTAATAGGTAATTTTTTGACGACACCCCTAAAGCAGTCAGGGGACACCCCAGGGTGCCGCGACACCCCTGTTGAGAAAGGCTGCTCTAGTGTATCTCTCCGTTGCCTTGAACAGGCTGTGTGCTGCAAAATGTGCTGCAATTCGGTCCCGAATTTCCCGCGCTGGGCTGCGGATGTGACGTCACATGACGCTGCATGCATGTTCTCCCCGTTCTCCCGTGCCAGTGTGAGTACCAGATTGTATCGGGCTGCAATATTTTCCCCGGAAGTGTGCATTTTTTCCCCGCGATGGTATTTTTTTGCCATGTTAAGCTAGGAAGGTAGTTTTTCACCATGTCTTCACATTCAAAACGTCTTTTTTGGCAATTGCGGATTAATCAGTGAGCGCTTAGTTGACATTACATTTTTTTAATTATATTTATATAATGTATTATGACTATTTTGCTTAGACATTTACAGATTCAACAATGAGAACATATAGAGACATACACTTCTGTTAGTCAGAAGCAGCAGATCATAGTGGAGGTAAAAGTGTACTGTGTTTTCCTCTTAGGCCGGTGTCTTCCAAACCCCATCATAAACCAACTAAACCATGGATAACTTCAGCCATCATGAAATCCGTAAATACCAAACATAGTCTGTATAAAAAATATCTCCTTAGTCCAACATCATTTAATCATGCTCAATTAAAAAAATATAGAAATAAATTAAATCACATTATTAGAGGAGCGAAAAAACATTACTATAATGAAGAACTCCTAAAACATAAAAATAACATGACTCTTCTATGGAGAACAAAGAATGCCCAAAGAATTTAAGGTTGATAGGGGGGTTATTTCTGACCCTCAAGAAATTGCCAATAGTTTTAATACTTTTTTTTCTGAAGTTGGTCCTAATTTGGCTTCCAAGATTCCACCCAGTACCCACGATCCCCTTCAATTTATGAATGATCCTATCCTTGAAAATATGCATTTCCCAATGGTATCAGAGGATGAGGTTTCGAAGACATTACTTGCTTTGAAGGATTCTTCACCAGGTTATGATAATATTGATTGTAAATTATTGAAAATCATTCATGAGTCTATTTTACTACCTCTTACTCACATTTTTAATCTCTCATTGGAACAAGGAATAGTTCCTTTCGAACTAAAAATAGCTAAGATCATCCCTATTCATAAAGATGATGACCCTGCCATTTTTAATCATTATAGACCTATATCGATTCTGCCTGCTATATCCAAAATACTTGAAAAACTTGTTTATCATAGATTAATTGAACATCTTAATAAATACAACATTATTTATACACATCAGTACGGGTTCAGAAAGAAGCACTCAACATATATGGCACTTATACACCTAGTAAATGAAATTTATAATGCTAGAGATAGAAAGGAAAATACTATTGGTATCTTTCTGGACTTGTCCAAGGCCTTCGATACAGTCGATTATCATATTCTTCTTCAGAAACTGTCGCATATTGGAGTAAAAAATAATGCATTTCTATGGTTCAAGAGTTATCTTAAAGACAGACAGCAATTTGTATTTTACAATGGAATTAATTCTCCACCCCTTCACTTGCAATGCGGAGTGCCTCAAGGTTCGACTCTGGGGCCCTTGTTATTTTTGATATATATTAATGATCTTTCAAATGTCTCCGATAAACTGTCTAAAATCCTTTTTGCAGATGACACAAGTGTCCTTTATTCTCATAAAGATCCCGACACCATTATAAACGTCCTGAATGAAGAACTTGGTAAGCTGTCTGTTTGGTTTCGGTCTAATAAATTATCACTCAACATAAAAAAAACTAACTTCTTATGTTTTGGTCTTAAACCACATTCTTTGAACAAATCTTCTAAAATATATATCGATAATATCCCTATAACTAATGTGTTCTCCACACGATTTCTTGGCATTATGGTTGATGAATCATTATCTTGGAAATCACATATTATGTTTATATCTACAAAGATTGCTAAGAGTGTTGGTATTTTACGTAAAACCCGTCATTTGATCAGCTCTGAGGTAGCCATTATGTTATATTATTCCATGATTTATCCTTACATTAATTACTGTAATATAGTCTGGGCTAGTACCCATCATACCAAACTTGAGCCTTTATACCGTCTTCAGAAACGAGCAGAATAGAATAGAATAGAATACTTTATTGTCTGTCCCAATGGTGACAGAAATTCTTCTTGGACAGGGCTCACAACCACATTCATACATTCCCATAAGGACACGTTACAATATAAAAAGAATAAATACGTTAAAAACAGTAAATAAGTTAAAACAGACATGACAGTGCCTGTTAAAAGTGCAACAATCTATTTAATATTGTTCAGAATGGTTGTGGCAGATGGGATGAATGACTTTTTGTAAATGTTTTTCCGGGCCAGTGGAATTCTATACCTTCTGCCTGATGGCAGTAGTTGAAATGAGTGGTGAAGGGGATGAGAGGGGTCTTCTGTGATCAGAGTGGCCTTCCTGATCACAGAGCGGTTGTAAAGATCAGACAGGGGGGTGTGTTGTGATCTGCATATTTTGCTGGCCTGGTTTATTATGCGTGAGAGTCTGGTTTTGTGTTTGATGGTGAGCAAGTTGTACCAGGATGAGATGTTGAATGTAAAAATGGATTCAATGAGTGAACGGTAAACCAGAATTAAAATGTCTTTGCTGATGTTGAATGTCCTTAGATTCCTCAGCAGGTGGAGACGCTGTTGTGCCTTCTTGTAAATACCGTCCGTATGTTGTGTGAAGGACAGACAGGTGTCGATCTCAGTCCCCAGGTATCTGAAGGACTGGACCTGCTCTACCAGCTGCCCCTGGATGCTGAGTGGCTGGAAAAGAGATGGCGTTATTGCTGCCTTGCTTCTGCCTCCACAGCACAGCTCCTTTGTTTTGGCAATGTTCAGCTGGAGTGAGTTCTCAGTGAATGTTTGGACCAGGTCGCTGACGGCCTGCTGGTACTGAGTCAGGGCATCAGAACCAGTCATGTGGGCAACCAGTGCCATGTCGTCTGCATATTTAAAAAGTGACATTCCTTCTCTGCTACAAGAGATGGTGTTGGTATATGCAGAGAAGAGAATGGGAGATAAAACACAACCTTGAGGAAGCCCTGTGTTTAAAACCAGTTTGCTCGATTTAAAACCATTCACAAGCACTTCTTGTGGTCTGTCCTGTAAAAAGTTAAAAATCCATAAAAGCAGTGTTGGGTGCACCTGAAGATCTGACAGGCGGTGCAGCAGGGTGCTGGTGTTTACAGTGTTAAAAGCAGAGGAGAAGTCCATGAATAAAATCCTGGTGTGTGGGTGTGTAGAGTCCATGTGCTTTGTGACGGTGTCTAAAAGTGTGAGACTTGCATCCTCTACACCACGTCTTGCTCTGTACGCAAACTGGAGGGGGTCCAGTTTGTCGGCCAACATGTCGGACAGCTGGTCACCCACTACTCTCTCCATGCACTTGCAAAGCACTGAGGTCAGCACCACTGGTCTGTAGTCCTTCAAGTCCTTTGCGTGTGCTTTTTTGGGGATGGGGATTACTGTGGACTCTTTCCACTGGTTGGGGGTACAGCCAGAATCCAGGAGGAGCTGGAACAGCCTGGTGAGAACTCCACCTAACTGGGTGGAGCAGTCCTTGAGCACCCTGCCTCCGAGCCTGTCAGGTCCTGGGGCTTTGTGTGGGTTGACTCTGTGCAGGATGGAGGTCACCAGCTGTTCGTCTATGACGACGGTTGAAGGAGAGCTCAGGGTTGGACAGGTCCAGTTGCTTGGTCTTCTGTTGTTGTTGAACCGGGTGAAGAAGCTGTTGAGATGTTCTGCAAAGGAGATTGGGTCTGAGCAGTTGACCACTGCAGGTTTGGTGGGTCGGCCCATCATGGTGTTTAATCCCTGCCATGCTTCCCTTGCATTTCCAGATGTTAGCTTCTTCTCCACTTTGTCCTTGAAGTTGATCTTGGCCAGCTTGGCCTTCCTCCTGAACTCCTTTTCCAGTTCCCTCACCCTAAGCTTGTCTCCTTGTAGGAAGGCCTTCTTCTTTAGAGATAGACAGTGTTTCATGTCCTTTGTAATCCATTTTTTATTGTTCGGGTGAATGGTTATTTGTCTGGTGGGAGTGACAGTCTCCTCACAGAATAAAATATATGAGGTCAGTGTGTCTGTCAGTGCATGGAGATCACCACCACAATCATTAAAAAATAAATCCCAGTCTGTGAGGTCGAAGCAGCCCTTCAGTGTTTCAGTTGCTTCGTTATTCCAGACTCTGATGGTTTTTGTTAGGGGTTCTCCGGTTTTTAGTTGTGACCTGTATTTGGGCAGTAGCAGGATGACGTTATGATCTGAACGGCCGAGTGGTGGGCGTGGCTTTGAGATATATGCATTAGGGATGTTACCATAACACAAGTCCAGTGTGTTCTGCATTCTGGTGGGAGTTGTGACATATTGCTCCAAGCTGGGGAGATGTGTGGTGATGTCACATCTGTTAAAATCCCCTAACAGAAACACAGGTTGCTCTCCAGTTTTATTGACAGCTCTGTTGTAGCTGTCAGCTATGTGCTCAGCAGCCAGATTGAAGTCAGGCCCTGGTACGTAAACTAGGATGATGGTGATTTGGGAAAACTCCCGGGGTAAATAGTGCGGTCTGAATGACACCGTCAGCAGTTCATAGTGTTTACAGCTCATGGTCTCTCTCACTGTAAAGTTGGTTGCCCACTTGCTGTTGACAGCTATGCAGAGCCCGCCCCCAATCGACTTCCGTGTTTTGGCTGCATCTCTGTCAGAGCGGATGATGTTAAAACCGTCCAGTTCAAAGTCTGTGCCCTCAGAGAGCCATGTCTCTGTGAAACAGAAGAGACTGGTTTGCCGGTAATCCGTGTCAAACTTTGTGAGTGTGGAAAGCTCCTCCGTCTTGTTTCGGAGTGATCGGACATTTGACAGCGTTATGGCCGGTAGCGGCAGCCGGCTGCCTCTCCTCCTCAGTCTGTTTCGTATCCCTCCTCTGGATCCTCGTTTCCTTCGTGTCCGCTTCCTCTTGTGCTCCCGAAGTAATTCACGGGGTATGTTGTTTAAGAGGAGGGAAGTTGCTGGCTATGAACTCGATGCGCAACAAAAGAACAGAGCATCATATGAACTTATGATGTCATGAACTTTTCATTCGAACCATTCACTATTTTAAAAGACCTCTTTGATTGGTGAAGGGGTGTGCCATCTTTCATCCGCAAACTGAGCAAGTATGCCCTGCCTCTCAACAAGAATTCTGCTCTCTCTGTCCAAGTTAAAGTACCCAGAGGAGCTTTGAATCCTTTGCCACAGGGATTGCGACTGTTCAGGATGTCGAAGAGCCTGTCAATCATCTAAAAAAAACAAATGGTTCTATTTACTGAAAGCCTGCATCTATCACCATAACAGGGTGTCTGCAGGTATCAGAGTACACTACATTATCTAATTTCAATATATACAAGTAAACATTTTAGTACTAGTGTACGCTTTGCTTGGATTTCCCTCTACAGGTTAAGTATGAAAGGTAAGTATGAGAGTTGGGTTTCACGTAGAATATGAAATGTTATAAAACAATGTTTGCATGTTGCATTACCTCAGTGAATTCAGCTGTTGCTTCACAGTGTTTAAACTGTGAATAGCCAAGGTCCCTCAACGTGCGCAGAGCCACTGTTACAGAGCGACTCAGTGTTTGTGCAGCCAGGGACACCTTCAACTTCTGTCCATCAAAGTGGACATGCTTACTTGTGATCTTGCAGACGGTGGAGTTGGAACAAACTGTCACACAATGTCGAGAGAACGAGACAGATTCAGGAAATTTCCATCAGGGGATGAAAAAAGAAAAAAACAAAAGAAAATGGAAGAGTTTAATGCCTCTCTGAAAGGCACGTTTGATAAATTTGTTACAAAAATCACCGATCCGCCCGGGTCTCAAGCAGCCATGGGGCCCCGCGTCGAGGTAAGCCCAGATGATGATGAGGCAGGGGAAGGTATCCAGTATTTTGCTAATTGGAGAGTTAAAATTGCGCATATAGACACCCGATCCGACCCGAAAAACCCAAAAAGTTTGCGCGAGGGCCCCCCTGGCCATTTCACATAGGGCCTCGCAAATCTGCCAAACGGCTCTGCATACGCATACAAATACATACATATACACATACAGACATACATACTGCAGCACACTTTGTCTTACTGCAAATTGTATTGGTCTTTGTAGATTTGACTTTTTATTTAACTATTCAATTTAATCAACACATTTAATTAAGATTTTCTGCAAAATTCTCACAATCGATAAGATAAGGATAATTTAATAGCATTTAATAGAGCATTGTAATAACGTATAAATAATAAAAATCTAAAAATAGTCTGATAGACTGTTTAATATACAACACATGACTTATTTTGGAATACAAAGAACCAACTTAACTATGACTATACTATGTAAAATGTGAATTAAGTTTTATTAGTAACTTTGGTAAGTTTAAGATTTCATAAATAACATCGATGGAGGGGGGCCCAAAAATCACAGTCTGCCTAGTGTAGTCCATTTATTTAATCCGGCTCTGGACACGGGGGGCTGGAGCAGCCCCCGGGTCTCGCACTCAGAAGGCACGCCGATTTTTTCCAGTGGCCAGCCGCGGTACTGCAACAAAAAATCCCATGGGGCCCAGAAAGCATTTTTCCCATAGACCGCAATAGTAAAAGAAAGCCTCTAAAACTGTTCACAGGACACCTCCAGCTGTAATCACAGGCAATTACTAATCTTTGTATTCTATATTTTTAAGTCATGGACTTTATATCTGTCAAAAATGTTTTATAACGGCCAGAAAAGTCAAAGAAAAGTCTCTTTCTGGGCGTGACGTCACGGCTGACGTCACAGCCGTGTCCGTGCATTCCACGGATGTTTATATTAATATATATTATGTAATTATATTATATTAATACATTAATAATATATGTAATACTATACATGTAATAATATACATTAAAATACATATTATATTAATATTCGCGTCATTGCCCCGGGGCATGATGGGAGGCCCCAGAGCATCATGGGAGGTGACTCAACTGCGCATGCTCTATGGGCCGCACAACGCAGAAGTAAACCCGGAAGTCAGGAACTTTTTCAGCGTATGCGCTGAGTGAGCAAATTGCATTGAAATGAATGGGCGGCCATTTTTGATCTCCCATCCAGATTTTATTAATAGATCCATGGGCTGGAGGCAGGCTGGAAGCAAAGTGCGCGCATGGGACAGAGGGGGGCATGGGCGGGACTTAAAATGAAGGCATCTGATTGGTTATTTCCCCCCTGCCAATCCTCTGGTCCTCTGACCAATCCGTGCCATTCGGTGTGCAAAAAACAGATTGGTCACAGGTTTACAGGTGTACCTGTTTAGACTTCAATTAAATCTTCCTGTGTGAATTAAGGCTGATTTATGGTTCCGCGTTACACCAACGCAGAGCCTACAGCCTAGGGTACGTGGCGACACGCACCGCACGGTGCGCGTCAACGCGTACCCTACGCCGCAGGCTACGCCGTCGATTTAATGCGGAACCATAATTCAGGCTTTAGTGTGAAGATGAGGTGACCCGGATCCCTCTTCAGGGCACTAAAGGCTGATTTATGGTTCCGCGTTACACCAACGCAGAGCCTACGGCGTAGGGTATGCGTCGATTTAACGCAGAACCGTAAATCAGGCTTTAAGATCCGTTTACACCGTGTCATAAATGCATGCGAACGTCCGACTATCGCGTCGAGCTGCGTGACATTGGACGCTCTCTGTCCACACTGAACCCGTTAAACTCACGGCCAGTTAGGACAGTCCAATACAAAAAAAATAAAGCAATGGAATTTATTTTGTCGCCGAAGCTCCCTCGCATGGGACACGTTTTGTGTGCGCAGCCGCTGCTCTTCTGGCCGTAGCGTGGCTTTGTTCCCTCCCCTGCTACAAGTCATTCAAGCAGCCAATCAGCGCAGAGCCTCATTATCATAGCCTCCCCTCCCCTTAGAATCTCTCACAGATAATGAGGCTAGAAGCGGTAAAACTAGAGACATGGCCCACAGGCTGAATTTCTGTTTTATGTAGAAAAAACAAGCTTTAAAGGTATTGTGACATAATTTTTAACATGCTTTTAATACTATTAAAAGTCTTGGCCAATATCCCTCAAATGTGTCTAAAAGGGTGTAACAAAAAAAAACTCCAGTACTCCATGCCTGGCTTTTTATGACGGTGTTTTTTTGCGCCGTGAAAAGCGCGTCCTTTTCCCCCTTTCCTGTCAATCATTGCCCCGCTCCTCCTCCCAACCTCCTCCAACCCAACTGCTACACACTTCTGCCGTCTCCACACACACACCGAACCACAAACACCCACACACACAGCCCAGACAGGGCGACTACAGCCCGGGGATGAAGTCCGTGACCAGAGGACTCGACTGGAAGGCAGCACCGTAGCTCCCCGCAAGCAATACGCTAACAGCGGCGTCAGAGAGTTAAGCCGGGAGCGACAGGCGAAGCATGCACGGAAAAGCAGCACGTGAAGCAGTCCACCGCAAACAATCACAAAAATAAAGGCATGCGAGGCAGCAGTGTCCCCTTATCTTAAGTCCAGTCAGTGGCCGCGGGTCTTTTTAGCAGTTGTCCTCCGGTGATGAGAACAGAGGGGGCTCTAAACACTAAACAGCTCCGTGTTAAGCCTGATTTATGGTTCCGCGTTAAATCGACGCAGAGCCTACGCCGTAGGGTTCAGCGTACGGTGCGCGTCGCCGCGTAACCCTACGCCGTAGGCTCTGCGTCGGTGTAACGCGGAACCATAAATCAGCCTTTATGGTGCGCTGGAGAGGAGAGGAGACAGGGAGCTGGGTGGAGGGGGCGGTGATTTAGCGGCCCTTTACGTCACGGCCCGCCACCAAACCACATGCGCCGTTTTTGCATAATTATGCGGAAAATCCCAGAAAGCACACAATACACTGAATGTTAAAAGTTCGTTTTTTTTTGGGTGTAATTGATGTCAAGACACCCAACAAAACACAAAAAATCAAGAAAAATTTGTTTTTCATGTCACCAAGGGCGAAACTTTAGTTTCAGAGGTGGGGGGGACACAAGTAGGAACGGCAAATTTATGCGTGTAGCTGAAGCGTGGATGTGCAGTGTGGCTTTGTAAGACTATCTGTGTGTGAATGCTAACAAGCAAACAATTTTAGTATGCATTTACTTTTTTAGACACTTTTTTAACTTTTTTTTGCCCCTTTTGGGAAAATGCTGGATCTGCATTCTTGGCCAGGCTTGATTTTTCATTTTCAAAAGCTTGGGCACAGAAAAAACATAGGATTCCATTGACTCCTTGTTTAATGGAGCCAAGGAAACAGCACCACTTCTCTTGATCTTAAGGTTTTGTTGCTGAGATGCTGTTCTACAATCACTTTTGGGCTAACATGTTTGGGTTCCTGCCTGCACTCCTTCACTTGTGCCTGTCTCCACATATTTCTCCTTTGAAATATGAAAATAGATCATGTTCATTTCTTCCTTTCCTTATAAACAAACCAAAATCACCTAACCATTTACAACATATTAACCTACATGCACTACATTGCTGCTGCTTTCCCCTGCCTCTCTCTGAGTTTGAGCCTGTGGTGTAAGTCCAACATTACAGTTAGTGAAGTAACAGCAGAGGGAAAATCTGCTTTCCATACTCTGTCCCGTAATGCAAAGTTCTTTTTACTTTACTGGAGTAATATTGTTCTAAAGTAACAATACTAATAGCCTTTTCCTGGCAGTCTGTTGTCACCTTCAAGCTGTGTGTGTGTGTGTGTGTGTGTGTGTGTGTGTGTGTGTGTGTGTGTGTGTGTGTGTGTGTGTGTGTGTGTGTGTGTGTGTGTGTGTGTGTGTGTGTGTGTGTGTGTGTGTGTGTGTGTGTGTGTGTGTGTGTGTGTGTGTGAGTATGGGGAGGTACCGTATTTTCGCGACCATAAGGCGCAACTTTTTTTTTTTTTTTTTTTTTTAAATGTGCCGGGCGCCTTAAGAAACGGTGCGCCGTGTCTATTACCTGAATTACGGTAATGTAAGGCCGGCCATGAGAACGGTAAAGGGAGAAGGGGGCGGGTGAAGCTGAATGAGACCATCCACTGAGCTGTTTAATGCGAAACAGAAGATGAAAACTTTTAAGGATTTGCTTGATGTGTAAAGTGAAATAAAATACAATCAAACTAAGTTTTGCTCCCGCTCTATTTAAATAAGCACACTTGTTCTGCAGCGCGCGTGTGTTTTGCATGTCGGAACCGGTGACTTTCCCCGGTTAAAGCAGCGGCTGGAGCAGCGCGGTGATGGGCGCTGCTGCAACCCGACTTCCTGGTTCCCCAAGCGGTCCAATCGACCTGGTTCCCGGCCGCTTTGCGAGCAGAGATTTCTGGGGTCTGTCTCAGGTCTGATCAGCTTCACCCTCCGAAATTTGCAGCCAAATCTGTCGGTTACAAACCCGGTACCGGACCCCGACATGCACGGGTGTGTATTCGCGGCGACACACACAGATTCTCATTTATGTAGCGCTTGACTGGCGCAGCTGATGGACAGAAACCTATGGTGATTTTTAAAAGAAAAACTTTGCATAAGACGTTTCCAGCCGGAGTCATTATAAGGACGAATGGAAAGGGGGGGCTGGATGAAGGGATGATGATGATCAGGTGGCTGAGACAGGTCTGGAAATTCGGACTGGAGCTCCTGTCGGATACAAACCCCGGTACCGGCTCCCCGACAGCGCGTGTGTGTGAGCGGGTCCAGCGCGGGGGAGCAGACGGGGAGCGGACCCGGGACCAGCGCGGAGCGGGACCCGGGACGCGGGACGCGGGACCCGGGACGCGGGACCCGGGACGCGGGACGCGGGACCCGGGACGCGGGACCCGGGACCGCCGCGGTCGGGATCCGCAGCACAACGCAGCACAACGGGGTATGAAACGTTTATTTTCTTACCTTTATTTATTCAGGGGTCTGTCCCAGGTCGGAACAACTTCACCCTGCGAGATTTTCAGGCAAATCTGTCGGTTTGATCTCTGGTAGCCTAACCAAGATGCAGAGGATGCGCTCAGGAGCCGCCAGGCTCCCGCCGCGGGTTTGCCGGGCCAGGGCGCACCATCCCCGGGGCAGATCCGGCCGAAATGCCGCTGGTCTTTCCCCGGGAGCCCCTGCTCCCATACAGGTGGGTGGCTTCGGTCCCAGCCGGTCCGAACAGGTCACATTCCCGGTTAAAGCCGCTGTGACGCGCGCTGCTCCACCCCGCTGGGGAGAGACGGGCTCTGCGCGGTGGAGGATCCGCACAACGGGGTATGAAAAGTGTATTTACTGTTGTGCAGAAAGTGACTGACACAGAGGAAATTCGGACTGGCGCAGCTGAATTAGCGGAGCTCTTTAATGCAGAAACAGAGGTTTTGCTCCCGCTCTATTTTTTAAATAAGCGCTTGTGTGCTTGTGTGTGCGTTCCGCATGTGTGTGCGTTCTGCAGCGGGTGTGTGTGTTTTCCGGCCGGCGTGTTTTGCGGCACGCGTGTGTGCAGCTCTGCTCTGTAGACTGCGCCTTTTGGGTCGGTGCGCCATATGTATGTTTTAAATCTAAAAATGACACACAAAAATGAGGATGCGCCTTTCCACACGGTGCGCCGAATGGTCGCGAAAATACGGTATTATAGTGTTGGTTCTCACTCACTCACTATTTTTATATTTAACATCTTAGCTAACTAGCGACAATAGCATATAAAGTAATGTTGAGTAATATTTGGCTACTCATCTCTGCACAGCCTACCTGCAACACAGCAGTGCTGCTGCTTTTTTGTACCGCTGCAAAAATGGATTTTAAACTGAGCTGCCGGCTCCTCTCCATCTCTGCGCCGCGTCCTGGCTGTCTGTCTGTGAAGGCTGATTTATGGTCCTGCGTTAAATCGACGCAGAACCTACGCCGTAACCCTACGGCGTAGGTTCTGCGTCGATTTTACGCGGAACCATAAATCCGCCTTGAGCAGCACTGAGAGGGGAGGAGGGAGGGGGAGCCGGGCTGCGGGGCTGCCGGGCCGTCTTCGCATCGCCTTCGCACAGGGTGTCTTGATGATTCGCAATTACAGGCTGAGCCTACTGTAACCCAGTAGATAATTGGGACTAGAAATATATATATGAAATCCAGTAGAAAATTGGAACTGGTAATATTATTGTTTCTTTGAAAATGTTTATTTTATTTATTAACTCTCATTGGGTTATTATTATTTTATTTATTTATTTTGCACACACCCAGTCTTTTAATATTATTTGTGAAAGAAAGTATTTCCACCCTATTCTCGCGAGAGTTAGCGCGAGAGAGAGAAATGCGGCAGAACAACTGAGTCATGGCATAGATAACGAGCAGAGAATACAGAAGAAAGTCACAACTATTAAACAAAAAAAACGGTTATTAACTCACTTAGGAGCACAGAAGAACTCTGAAAATATACCTTCCGGAAGCGGAGCAGTGTTTGAAGACCTGTTAGTTGTTTTCGGCAAGGGACCTGGTGAGTTACCTGAGCTAGCTCGCGCTAGCTAGCGAATGCTAACAGCGAATGCTAACAGCCGCGCTGCTACATGTTTTATCAGTCCATGAAATGGCGGAGAATTTGTAAATACATGAACGTGACTTACAACTACTTTTCAGTGTGTGTGTGTTAAGAGGCAAAGCTCTTATTTTGCTCGGATTATCTGATGAACAATGAGGTTTGCAATTTATTTTGCTGTTCTGTGTGTGTATTTTCTGTTTTATTCTGAGATGCACTGTTATGAGGTATGTGTTAAAGCCTGCTAAAGGAGTTAATTCATAACAAGGCAGATACTCTGAAGTCTTGAATGTATTATTTTAATGTGTGTTAAAGGTACATTTTGTTATTTTCAGTTCATGGTTAAACAGTGTTGAAATTCATTTTATTTAATCTGGTAAACAGATACAAAAATACCATAATTCATGGCAAACTACTGAGGTACTTACCTTGAGGAAAAAAGAGAACTGTACAGTTAAAAAAAAAGATTATTCATCTAATCGTTACTGTGTTCCAGTAGTGTGTGATGAGATTTGGATATGGCCATAATACAAAGTTGATGATTTGAAAGTAGTAATAGTCCTGTTTTTATACAGGCTAGGTTTTTGAGAACCCTCAGAACTTGATGTGGATCTGGATTCTCCTCGTGGACGGAGATGGCGAGCCACTGGAAACACTCCTAACCCAAGGAGCAGAGAACGAGCACCTGAGCCGAGGAGGACAGCCAGCCTTCCAGCCTTAATTGAGTGTGTTGTGGTAGGACCACTGCACATACCCTTGACTATTGAGCCCTGACTGTTACAAATCCCCTGACTTGACTTGACTCTGAACTATCGCGCGCTGCAGTTTTTTTCCACCCTAAAGGAACATTTTTTGATTTAAAGGAACGTTTCCGCGAAAAGGAACATTTCAAAGGACATTACTGTACAATTATTTGTACGGACAATTTCTGTTTTTTATTTATTTATATTTGAAGATCAGTTGAATATTACTGGATTTGTTATTTTATTTTGATACAACCTTTTCACATGAATACAGTTCATTTTCCATTTAAACTACCTTGTGGCTCCATTTATTCATTGTGGTTGTCGTTTTCCTTCAAACCCTCCTCTACGAACCTAGTACTAGCCCATTCATTATTAACCCTGTTGCACCTAGCGGGTTACACTACCGTTAGTTTTTAACTATAAAAAGTGGGGGGGACAAAAACATGATTTTGAAAAGTGGGGGGGACATGTCCCCCCTGTCCCCAGTGGAAATTGCGCCCATGCATGTCACGATACCTTTAAATTGTTTTTAAGACATTCAAGGCCTGTTTAAAATATACATTAAATGCCATAATAGGTCCCCTTTTAAGACAATGAGGGGCCGGTGTGTAGGAGCCATTTCTGTTTATTGTTGACAGTTAATTTAATTATTGGGTTGTGGTTACATCATTTAGACACTAGGTGGTTGTGATTAGAGTTCACCATATATAGAAGTATAGGAAACAGGAAGAGGAAGTCAAACAGTTCTCACCAGACGCCCAACAGATCACAAAGACAAACAGAACAGAGCTGTGCCTGCAACAGAAAACTGGTATGTTAACCTTTTCTTCAATAAACCACCAACTTACTGCAACTGCCACTGCCTGGAATTTAGTCATTTGGGTCTGTGTTGGTTCACTCCTGCCCCACCTGTGAAGTAATGAAGAAGCTTTGGAAATAGGCAAACTTTTTGGAAATTTTCATTACACCGTCTTATTCATCACATCAACTCTGCTGTTTGACAATACACTCAACACACACAATCACAGGAAGGAACCAGAGCAGAGGGAGGAGGGAGGAAAGTTCAAGTGTGACGGAGCAGAAATCCAGTCCAGAAGATTCCTGTTCGTCTCTGAAAGAAGGTTAAGCGAGTCCATCGGGTTTTCCTCCACAACACAGCAGAGTCTCTGAAACACTGGTAAGTACAGAAGAAAACATTTACTGTGTTTGTGTCAGCGGGACGACAAAACTTCAACTCAGTTTACTAAATGTTATTCTGGAAAACTCAATCTGACTCTGGTCAAAGAACAGGAACATTTAGAGGAAAATGATTCACATGAAATAGTTCATTATTCTGGAGTCGTGACATTAATAATCTAAACTTGTGTTGATGAAACGTTCCTCCTTTTATTGTCAGACGGGTGTTTTCTCTGAGGATTCATGACATTCTTTGTTCTGTTTCCTTAACTCTCGTTGTTTTTCACTTCTTCATTTCATTATTGCAGCTTTGATGCTTCACACTTTTACTTTTGTTTCCAGAGATCCAACATGTCTGCTGGCAGCAACCTGAGATCTGCAAGCAAGCAAGTCTCTGTTTTACCTTTAATGGCTTTTTCTGGACTTGTTTTAAGGAAGCTTCACGAAGGGTTTTACAGGCATTTCCACAAATGTCAGCGTGGGTTCAGAAAGTGTATAAGAGCATAAAGCCCTGGCCTCTGAGCCAGAATAGAAACTGCTGAAGATCATCATTCCACTGTTAGCACATGATTGGACGTTTTCATCCTGCCATCATTGTCAGATGACTGTACACATCAATGATCAATACATGACTGTGACATCACTGTTGTCTGCGGCGGTTTCCAGACTTATCAGGTGAAATCACAGCTAAAAACCCTGTACGATGTGTTTTATTACAGTCATCATTCTCTTATTCACTATTTTGTAATTTAAAGTCATTAAAAGTCTGCTTTCTTTTTTTTTCTATGACTTCATCACTGTTATGAAGTAAAAACTAAACCAAAAAACCCCAAATAATATGGTCATCAATTCCATTGAAGAAGATATGATGTCATCAAGTTATGATGTCATTAATTCCATTGAAGAAGATATGATGTCATCAAGTTATGATGTCATCAAGTTATGATGTCATTAATTCCATTGAAGAAGATATGATGTCATCATGTTATGATGTCATTAATTCCATTGAAGAAGATATGATGTCATCAAGTTATGATGTCATCAATTCCATTGAAGAAGATATGATGTCATCAAGTTATGATGTCATCAATTCCATTGAAGAAGATATGATGTCATCAAGTTATGATGTCATTAATTCCATTGAAGAAGATATGATGTCATCAATTCCATGAACATTCCATTCCATCAACAAGCTTGTAACAGAGTTTATAAATAGAACTCCTTCTTACTAGTTCTCATCACATCTTTTGACAATGCCACGCAGACGCAGACAGAGCTCTCGCCCCGTCCGCAGGCGCCGGAGAGTCCGTAGGACCCGCGTCGCCCGCAGACGCAGGAGAGTTGTCCGACGCAGACGCTGAAGGTCAACAGATGATGGAGGGAATCCTTTTCTACCTGTAAAGAGTGAATGTGAGGTAGGACACTAGAACTTACTGTCTCAAGTCTCTTTAACCACAGAGGGACTAAAACTCTCAACCTTCTTATCCAAAGTCAGATCCTTGTCCTTTAGGACGTGTGGTCCACCAATGTCTTCTGCTTCTCATTCCAGCATGTCACACCTCTAAAGGTCTCACTGTTTTGATGTCTGAGACGAGGTAAGTGAGAGGTTGTGGAGGCCCTGTGGCTTAGTTGGTCAAAGCACCTGTCTAGTAAACAGGAGATCCTGGGTTCAAATCCCAGCAGAGCCTCTAAACTCATCTGTCTTTGGATGAGAAAAAGATTATACATGTCTCATTCATTCATGGTTCAACCATGGTGGTGAAATGGAAAAATGACATGTAGCTTAAAAAAAAGGCACATTGAATGTTAATGTTCAATGTTAATTCACACATTCCAGTCTTAAAGTTCTACTAAGAGATGTGGACTGCTTGAGAGGGAGGTAATGTCTGGTTCTTAGTCATTTTAATGCTTTGCTGTTCTTCACTCGTGCCACAAGGTGGGGTACTCCTCCAATTCTTCTAGAACAAATGTGTATTTCTTTACGTGGTGTGTCTGACAGTCAGTTACTTTCCAAGTTTGACCTCACTTAAAAAGGTCTCTACTTGGTTTGGGAGACTGTGCATGTAACTCAAGATGTTGTAAACCAGGCCTGGATCAAACATGCACATACATACATACGAAAAAGAAACACTCTCCACGAAGGCCGGGTAGCTCAGAACGTCAGATTCTGGTGCTAATAACACCAAGGTCATGGGGTCAGTCCCCATACTGGCCAAACTGTTTACCACTGAAACTCTGGTTATCGTTGAAAGTTTCAGATTATAAATATTGTGTTTTGACCTGTCCAGGGGTCTGTCTCTCACCTGAATATTAGCTGGGATAGGCTCCAGCAGACCCCCGTGACCCTGAGAAGAATATAGCGGGTATAGATAATGGATGGATGTTCCATCAAGTACTTTCAGTACTAATCAGTTAGCTGGGCTAGAGCTGTGGTGGTTGAATGACACTCTCTGTATGCATGCTGTGAACTTGTGATCAGATTATTTATGATAAAATTATTTTGGATTGGATTAAAAACTATCTTTTCTAATAATTTGCTTAAGACAGGAAGTATGCTTATTGGACGGCTGTGAAGTTAGATTTATTGTCCTTTGGTATTGGAATTATCTTAGCCTCTTTCCAAATTCTTGGTCGGACCCCGTTAGTAAAACATCTATTAAAGATGTGACAATCGGAGTTGATATGTAAGCTGCAGCAAGTCGTAGCAGTTTACCATCTAGCTTGTCTGTTCCAGCAGGTTTTTCAATTGGCAGAGATGGTAATAGTTTATTTATGTCAGGGACAGCAAACAAAGTCAGACTTACAGTTCTTATGTGGTAACAGTGACCACTCAGATCCTACAGCTTTTTGCACGCGCTTAGGGCACTTCAACTCCAACAAATAAGCACTTTTACAGTATTGTCATCAACAAATCAATCGCTTGCATTCAACTCTCACACACAACGTTCTATACCGATTCTACAAATTAAACCTTTTGCAATTTTTCCTTATTGTTTTTTAAATCCAGCAGGTGTGCCTGATGCCTTTTACTCCAACAAAGCCACCTCCCACGCCTGTGCTCCAGGAAGACTCTCACTGACACTGAGTCCAGTTGAATAAAGCTTTTGTTGCACATCATCAGCTGTTGTGCCAACGACAGTCCAGTCAGTGATCCAGTCAGATTTCACAGTTTCAAGCTTCCTCCTTCAGACCGGGATGCAATGAAGACGGCAGACATCTGAGAGCACCAGGGCAGATCTTGTAACAGAGTCAGACAGTATGCATCATCTTTTGCCCCAGTAGAATTACATGCAGCTCAACAAGCTGTATGCTAGTTATTGCATATTGAGCTGGCAGTGTGAACACAACTATAGATACCAATGCATGTGTTAAATCAATATCACTGAAAGCAATTGGAACTCATTCGTACAAGAAGAAAAGCTGGCGTTTGGTTTTTTTGGTCAAAATTTAAATACAGTGTCATCCACGACAACTTCTGTGTGCTAAAATGTAATGATTAGATAGCAAGATCATGCGTTATTGGATTGGTATTAGAGTTTTAAAATCAATGGGAATAACTCATAAGAATGCTTGGTAAAATGTTTCATCCTGAGCTGGAAGACATCTTCACATCAACTCAGTGCATAATGTGTTGTTTTTGATAATACACGAGCTTGTTTTTTAACCTCTCATTCAGCACCCGGGTATTGTAGGTGTTGTTTTTTGAAACTTTGCACATGTAAAATAAAGTGTTGAATCAGCTCCCTGTCGGACCACTTTTTTTGGAACCAGCATGAGTTGGAAATGTCTTCAGATTCCCTCACATGGAACTTTTTGTTGTTAGATTGCCATTACAGTTATAATATTTTCATGGTCCTGTGGCAAAATAATTTCACTACTTCTGCTGTGCTTTTAAACAGCTGTGTGTGTCTGGTTTTCTGGTGTTGTTTATAATAACAAGAAAAGAAATACATCTTCACTCTAATGTGTGCTATTACGTGTGCTTCCTCTTCCACTATTCTTCGTGACGTCATCAAAGACGTCACATGTCTTTGATGACGTTCCAAGGCTCCATGAAAGAGCATTTGAACGCTACGCGTCTGAAGCTGGAGCTGATTTGCTGCAAACGAGGATGAATGTGCACATGTTCCCAAACGTAGCAACAGCGCCCTCTGCTGGTTCATGGCGGTATGGTCGTAAGCGGCAGCTGCGGCATCACAACTGTCTTCTATACGCACTTACCGAGTGTACTGTCACGTTTGTGTTTGTTTCATCATAACTGAACAACACAAACATCCGTATGCTTTCCTTTGACGACCGAGTTACTCCTTAAAATAAATGGATGGCGCTCCTATAGTTTATTTCTTTAGTTCAGCCACTTATAAGCTCTGCAAAGTGTATCCTTTTTCCTATTCACCCGTTCACAGCCTCTTATTTTAGACACTCACAATGTGACACCAACCCCTGGTGAACATGTGGGAGTGAAGTGGGGCGTCTCATAAAAGTAGTCCGAAACGACAACTTAAAATAACGGAAATGAAACTTTATAACCTGTTTCTTGGAGTGCCAGTAGAAAAACACTTTTTCAAAAATGCATTTATTAGTTATTTTCAAAAATAAGACTTCATTATATCTGTTGCAATAGTACATTTGATATATGACGTAGGTTGATATGACGTAGGTTGATATGACGGTGGAATTCTCTCCTCCTTTGATCCTTTATGACGTCACCAGCAGTATATTTATCTGTAAATATTCCTCTGGACCGAGTCAGTTAGTTATTCACCTTCAGCTTAGAATCTTCTTGATTTGAGTTTTAGAGTTTTTGAGTTTTATGTAAAAGTCCGGTAATTTTAGCTTTTTTTTCGTTTCTTTTCTTCTTTATTGTCAATAATCAATTTAAAAAAGTACATAGGATAATTACTGTAACTGATCGATTTAACAACAGCAGCTGGATATATTTTTCCAGTTTTTCCTCCATCCAGGCTCATCCCATTTTTCCAGTTTTTCATCAATCGACGCTTGGTTTCGTTTCTTTCATTGGAAATTTCTCCCTGGATACTGTACATTAATGTTTTTATTTTTAATAACTATGTTTGTTTTTTGTTGCAGTTATTTCCAATAATCATTTTATAAACCTACAACAATGGCAGAGGACACATGAATGGAAAACAGAATCAAAAACATCTCACTGTACGACTTGGATCTGCTTCATTCTGGGTGAGATGTCAATAATGTTGTACACCTCATATATGACCTTATACTATATATACTATTATAATAACATATATACTTTTTTCTTTTAATTCATATCCATACATACTGTTTCATTTACCCATATCCACTACATATATAATACTGCTCTCCTGAGCTGCTGTGTTTTTATATTTAACTGCTAGAGTTAAGTCTGATTTCATTTACCCAAGCAAGTCTCTGTTTTACCTTTAATGGCTTTTTCTGGACTTGTTTTAAGGAAGATTCATGAAGGGTTTTACAGACATTTCCACAAATTTCATCATTCTCTTATTCACTATTTTGTAATTTAAAGTAATTAAAAGTCTGCTTTCCCTTTTTTCTATGACACAATCACTGTTATGAAGTAAAAACTAAACCAAAAACCCCAAATAATATGGTCATCAATTCCATTGAAGAAGATATGATGTCATCAAGTTATGATGTCATCAATTCCATTGAAGAAGATATGATGTCATCAAGTTATGATGTCATCAATTCCATTGAAGAAGATATGATGTCATCAAGTTATGATGTCATTAATTCCATTGAAGAAGATATGATGTCATCAATTCAATGAACATTCCATTCCATCAACAAGCTTGTAACAGAGTTTATAAATAGAACTCCTTCTTACTAGTTCTCATCACATCTTTTGACAATGCCACGCAGACGCAGACAGAGCTCTCGCCCCGTCCGCAGGCGCCGGAGAGTCCGTAGGACCCGCGTCGCCCGCAGACGCAGGAGAGTTGTCCGACGCAGACGCTGAAGGTCAACAGATGATGGAGGGAATCCTGAATGAATGATTTAAAAAAGGAAAAAATACATAAAAAAAACAAACCCTGATCTCAGTCGGTTACTACGGAGCCCCTAAAGGGACACGGATTTTTTTTTTTTATATAATGAGTTTTAAGCGTGCGCGTGAAACCTTTACGCGCGCGCGTAAAACCTTTAAGTGAGCACGCAAAGTTGTTTACGTAAAACGTTTATGCACTCGCTAAAAACTTTCACGCGCTCTCGCAAAACTTACAAGTGAGCGCCTAAAAGTTGTTCTACGTGAGCGCGTAAAAACAAGTACATGATGGGAGTTTTGCTGGAACAGGAGACCCTCCAGTTGCTCCTGCTCTGTTTATGAATGGAAATGACATTACAGGATTTAGCTGAGCTATATTTTAACCTGGGACTCACTTTGCTTGCAAGTAAACAACTTTACGTGCTCACTTAAAAGGTTTTACGCGCACGCGTAAAGGTTTCACGCGCACGCTTAAAACTCACTATAAAAAAAAACAACTCATTATATATAAAAAAAAATCCGTGTCCCTTTAGGGGCTCCGTAGGTTACAAACCTTGTATGTCAATGTTTTCCATCAAACGTTTACTGACTGAAATGGGCTTGACCAGTAAACCTGCCTGGCCTTGCCTTGCTGGGAGCTCCAGTTGGTCCGGCCTCTCGGCTCTCTTCCACTTCTCTCCTGCATCCAATCTCTGGATACAACATCCTGAGAAAATCACCTAATCTGCCTCCCGTATTCCTCCTCTGACTCCTGGGATGTATTTCCCCACAGTTTGATCTTGAATAGAAATAGAATAGAATAGAAAGCCTTTATTATCATTGTACAGGTACAGTGAAATTAGGCAGCAGCTCCGTCAAAGTGCACACATGCAAAGACAATGTAAACAAGAAACATAAGTATATATATATACACACTATAAACAAGAGTGAATGGGAGGATAAAAATGTACATGAATGGGTGGGAAATACTCCCTTGAAAGGATGGGAGTATTGCACATAGATAGTAGAATATTGGCATATTGTGGATAGAAGGTAGAAAATATTGCACAGAAATATATGAGGTAGCTTATAGGTTGAGAAAGTTCACAGCTTTGGGGAAGAAGCTGTCCCTGAATCTTTTTGTACGGGTTCGTAAGGACCTGAAGCGCCTCCCAGAGGGCAACAGGTCGAAAAAGTGGAAACCAGGGTGGGTGTTGTCCTTTAAAATGTTCCTTGCCCTGCTGAGGCAGCGGGAGCTGTAGATGTCGGACAGGGATGGCAGAGAGGGCAGAGGGCAGCCGATGATCTTCCGTGCTGTGTTTGCCACCCTCTGCAGCCTCTTCCTGTCTGCTTCTGTGCAGCTGGAGTGCCACACTGTCACGGCATGGGTCAGCAGGCTCTCTATGGTGGAGCGGTAGAAGGCCACCAGCAGCTGTGTGTTCAAGTTCACCTTCCTGAGCACCCTCAGGAAGTGCAGCCGCTGCTGAGCCTTCTTAACCAGTGCAGTGGTGTTGACAGACCAGGAGAGGTCTGCAGTGATGTGGACGCCCAGGAACTTGAAGGACTGCACTTGCTCCACACATTCACCGTTGACTTACAGGGGGACGGGGGCGGCTCGGTTCCGCCTGAAATCCAGGATGAGCTCCTTGGTTTTGGTGGTGTTCAGTGCCAGGTTATTCAGTGTGCACCACTCACCAAGTTTAAGGACCTCATCTCTGTAGGCCGCCTCGTTTCCCCCTGTGATCAGCCCCACCACCGTTGTGTCATCGGCAAACTTGACAATGACGTTCTCTGGGTGGGCGGGGCTGCAGTCCGATGTGTAGAGCGAGTACAGAAGTGGGCTCAGCACACAGCCCTGAGGAGAGGGTGCTGAGAGTGCGGAGGAGGAGAGGTGAGGACCGAGCTTCACGCGCTGGGGTCGGTTCACCAGAAAGTCTTTGATCCAGGAGCAGGTGGATGGTGGGAGCCCCAGGGTGGATAGCTTGGGGATTAGAATGTCCGGTATTATAGTATTGAAGGCTGAGCTGAAGTCGACGAAGAGCATCCTCACGTAGCTCCCCTGTTTCTCCAGGTGACTGAGCTGATAAACCTTAGATTCTCTAGTGCAGATATAAAACTACTGCATTGAAATTTGCTTTGCCTCCCTCTCGTCGAGATTTTCCATTCTATTTGAACTTTTTAACTTTTAACTTTAACATCTGGTGGAGAAATAAAGTATACATTTGAATTGATCTGGGCCCCTCTGGTGGCCAGTGAAACAAATTTAACAAAAATTGATCAAGAGCTTCCCTCTAGTGGAAGACTAAGGGCATTGCATGTTTGACACTGAGATAATAAAGGTGAATGGCCAGGGATCCCATTGAATGAATGTAACATCACAACTAAATACCAAAGGACCAGGTACCATTCAGAATGATATTAATAAACATAGAATAATAAATGTATAATATACAATACAATAATAATTAAATACATAATAAAAGAGATAATTGTAATAGCAAGGAATAATTTACAGCCAAATACCAATAACCCCAAATTAGCTCCCAGATGTTGAAACTAGTTTATCTAATAATTAAATTCTAAATCAGAGTGTATCACCTGTATCACACTGATCCACAGATAAAACCCTGCCAAACACTATCCATGAGGCTAAAGTAAACCTTTATTTATAACTCATTTGTGCTTTGGTTATAATCTTAATTGGAAATTTCTCCCTGGATACTGTACATTCATGTTTTTATTTTTAATAACTATGTTTGTTTTTTGTTGCAGTTATTTTCAATAATCATTTTTAAAAACCTACAACAATGGCAGAGGACACATGAATGGAAAACAGAATAAAAAACATCTCACTGTACGACTTGGATCTGCTTCATTCTGGGTGAGATGTCAATAATGTTGTACACCTCATATATGACCTTATACTATATATACTATTATAATACCATATATACTTTTTTCTTTTAATTCATATCCATACATACTGTTTCATTTACCCATATCCACTACATATATAATACTGCTCTCCTGAGCTGCTGTGTTTTTATATTTAACTGCTAGAGTTAAGTCTGATTTCATTTACCCAAGCAAGTCTCTGTTTTACCTTTAATGGCTTTTTCTGGACTTGTTTTAAGGAAGCTTCACGAAGGGTTTTACAGGCATTTCCACAAATGTCAGCGTGGGTTTAGAAAGTGTATAAGAGCATAAAGCCCTGGCCTCTGAGCCAGAATAGAAACTGCTGAAGATCATCATTCCACTGTTAGCACATGATTGGACGTTTTCATCCTGCCATCATTGTCAGATGACTGTACACATCAATGATCAATACATGACTGTGACATCACTGTTGTCTGCGGCGGTTTCCAGACTTATCAGGTGAAATCACAGCTAAAAACCCTGTAAGATGTGTTTTATTACAGTCATCATTCTCTTATTCACTATTTTGTAATTTAAAGTGATTAAAAGTCTGCTTTCTTTTTTTTCTATGACATCATCACTGTTATGAAGTAAAAACTAAACCAAAAAACCCCAAATAATATGGTCATCAATTCCATTGAAGAAGATATGATGTCATCAAGTTATGATGTCATTAATTCCATTGAAGAAGATATGATGTCATCAAGTTATGATGTCATTAATTCCATTGAAGAAGATATGATGTCATCAAGTTATGATGTCATTAATTCCATTGAAGAAGATATGTTTAGTTTAGTTTAGTTTAGTTTAGTTTATTTATTTAGCAATATAAGACATATATGAACAAAAAAATGAAAAACAATGAAATAACATGCAAGGAAAGGAAGAAGCCTGGTGGCTTATATAGAATCCTTTCCATATATGAATAAAACACAAAACAAAGCTACACAAGGGAGAGTAAAAAAAACAAAAAAAACACAAGAAAATGTAACTCAGATCAAATAATGAACATTACAAAGATGAAACAATAAGAAAGTTCTTTAAATGTTTTTTGAATATTGGCAAGGATGGTGATGATTTAAGAGATTTATTGAGTGAATTCCACAAGTGGCTCTGTAAGTGATGAAAGATTGATGTTTCCATGTTCTACTAAACGGTAAATTAAAATCATCTTTGTGCCTTGTGGCATAAGAATGAATATCGGAATTAACATAAAATAAATTATGAAAAGAAGAAGGAAGATCTTGAATATAATTTTTAAATTTGAATATAAATAAACATGTTTTGAAAATGTTAATTTTATTGACTGATAATAATGAATATTTAATGAAAAGGGGAGCAGATGGCTCATATCTGTTTGCATGTGATATAATTCTGAGAAACCTTTTTTGAATAATCAATAATTTATTAATATATGTTGAATGTGTCGAAGCCCAAACAATGTTGCAGTAATTAAGATGAGGGAAGATTAAACTATAATAGAGAGTTAAATGAGAGGAAGGAAGAACAAAAGGACAAACTTTTCTCAAAATACCAAGCATCTTCATGGATTTCATGCATACCGTATCAATATGTTGTTTCCAATTTAAACAATCATCGATAATGACACCCAAGAATTTGGTATGAGTAACCTGGCAAATTTCAGAGCCATTGATTATAATTCTAGGTTTTTCTTTGGGGAATGTTTTGTTTTTGTTACTAAAAATCATGAAGTTGCATTTTTTTATATTAAGAGTAAGCTTGTTCAGTTGAAACCATTTGAAGACATCCAATAATTCATTGTTAACATAATTGACAAGGGTATTTAAATCCCTGTGTGAGGCAACGAGATTAGTATCATCAGCAAATAAAATCGGAAGAAATGTATTACAGTTCATGGTTAAATCATTAATATAAATCAAAAACAATAAAGGACCAAGTATCGAGCCCTGTGGAACCCCAACTGATATTTTTAACTTTATGGAATAGCAACCATTGATGCAAACATATTGTTCTCTGTCTTGTAGATAGTTTGAAAACCACTTGAGAGCAACATCCTGTAGGCCATATCTTTTAAGTTTAGAGACAAGAATCTCATGATTTACTGTATCGAAAGCTTTTGTTAAATCTAAGAAAACACCAAGAACATATTTCTCATCTTCTAGAGCAGAAGAGATATTGTTGACAAGCTGTAGCAGGGCGTGTTCCGTTGAGTATTTCTTGCGGAAACCATATTGGTGGCAATAGAGGATGTTGTTCTGAAGAAGGTGATCCGAAATTCTGGAATAAATAAGTTTTTCGAGAATTTTAGAAAAACAGGGAAGTATTGATATAGGACGATAATTGCTAAAGTGATTAGAATCTCCCGATTTGTGTAACGGCAAAACTTTTGCTGTTTTAAAATCACGTGGAACCA
The DNA here is from genome assembly GCF_033807715.1 of Cololabis saira. Lineage (NCBI taxonomy): Eukaryota > Metazoa > Chordata > Actinopteri > Beloniformes > Belonidae > Cololabis > Cololabis saira. The sequence goes on from NC_084587.1 coordinate 49,231,657, forward strand.
CACCAGATTGTAAAGATAAACCAAAAATATGAGTTAAAGGTTGAATAATAAAATCAATAATTTCTTTAATGAAACTACTTTTAAACCCATCATGACCTTCAGCAGAGTTTTTTAAATTTAAGACAATACCCCTCACTTCAGCAATGGTCGGGGGATCAAAACTGCAGAGTGGAGAAAACTGACCCTTAATCAAACTAGATGGTTTTGCATGAGAATCATTTATGTTCGCTGCCAGCGAAAGGCCAATATTTACAAAGAAGTCATTTAAGCCATTTGCAATTTCTCTCTCATTGAGAGGAGCACCTTCATTTCCTAGCACCTCAACTGGGACTGTTAATTGACGTGTTTTACGTTTTAACAATTGATTAATGACACTCCAGGTGGACTTGATGTCACTAGATGCTTGGTTAAATTTGTCTGAAAAATATTTCTTTTTTGCATACCTTAGAGATTGAGTAAATGTATTTTTACATTCCTTTTAAGTTTGCACATTAAATGGTGTAGGACTTAGAATAGATTTTTTATATAGTTTCCTTTTTAGCAGAGAATGTTTTCTTAAATCTGATGTAAACCAAGGATTTGCTTTAGGATTTCTTTTCTCTTTTTTAGTAGTAATCATTGGGAAGCATTTCTCAAAGACAGGATTAAAAAGCAATAAAAATGACTGGTAAGCTTTCTCCACTTCTTGCAGCCGTAAAACAACATCCCATGACACATCCTTTATGGAAGATATGAAAAGTTCCACATTCCTTTTGGAATATTTGCGATATCTTATTTCCTCTTGTACCAAGTTGTTACTAATCGTTTTATCATTAAGATGAATTATTTGAAAAACTGGGAGATGATCTGAAATATCATTTAACAACAGACCAGAAGTAATTTCAAGATTCAAAAAATTGATTAGGATATTATCAATGAGTGTGGCTGATGAAGAAGCTATTCTGGAAGGTCTGTGGATTGAAGGATAAAAATAAGTAGAGTAAAGAGCATTAAGAAAATCTACAGTAGTTGACTGCTTGCTATTGAGAAGATTAACATTGAAGTCACCTAGTAATACACACTTTTTCCGCTCCTTGCAAATCATTTCAAGCGTGTGATAAAGTGCATCATTAAAAATGGCCAGATCTGACTCAGGTGGTCTGTAAATGCACCCAATTATGACGTTTCCGCCATCAAGGGGTAAGAAAGACGGAATTTCTACAAACACAGCTTCCACAGAAGTATTTTCAAAATATTGACTTAACTCTTTTCTTTCCTTGAAGTTAAAATGATCTAAAATGTAAAGAGAAACGCCACCACCTGATGAGGTCATTCTACAAGAATGAATAGCTCTATAGTTTTCCAAGGGATAGAGACAAGTAATATTATCGTGAAGCCATGTTTCTGAAAAAGCTATTACTGAAAATGAGAAATTTAATATGGATAGATACGGTAATCTGTTAGTTGATCATAATGTTGAGGTATACTACGAATATTAAGGTGGAAAAAAGAAAAAGAATTTGGGTTTTGTACTTTTGCAGATTTTTTAAATTGATCTTCCGTGTAATATTCACAGGAAATTTGCACATTTTGCGGGTCAACATGATTAGAATCAGGATTAAAGAACTCATCATAGATGCCATCCTTATCGATACATAAATCAAAGGGATTGAAAGCTGGTAAACCAGATATGGGTTGTGGAGACACATACATATAGTCAGTCATAATGGAAGGAGAAAAAACGAAAAAACTGTTAAAAGAAAAAAAATTAAAACCTTGGAGCGAATAACATAGATCTAAGTTTGGCGAGGAGGGTGAACAACCAATTTATCAAACTTCAAGTAGGTGATGTTTCCTTTCTGACGTTCAGCCTTCATTCGAGGCAACAGATCCTTACGCTTCTGCCTGATGCTTTCAGAGAAGTCTTCATTGATGAAAATGTTTGAGCCCTGCAGTTTCTTGGTACGTTTGAAAATTTCTTCCTTGTCCTTGAATCTGAGGAGCTTTGCCACAATTGATCTCGGGCGTCCTGTAAGCTCATATTTACCAACACGGTGAGCTCTCTCAATTTCAATGAGTTTAGGGTCAATTTCAAGATGATTGGCGAACACTTTTTTGACTTTGGTTTCGGCGTCAGGCCTAGATTCTGAATTTACATCAGGAATGCCATCAATAATCACATTATTTCTCCTAGACTGGTTATCCAGGTAATCTAGCTTAGTAGACATATCATTAAAGGAGGTTAGAGAGGCCGACAGCCTTGCTGCTGCTGCTGGCTGGTGGTATGATGTCATCAATTCCATGAACATTCCATTCCATCAACAAGCTTGTAACAGAGTTTATAAATAGAACTCCTTCTTACTAGTTCTCATCACATCTTTTGACAATGCCACGCAGACGCAGACAGAGCTCTCGCCCCGTCCGCAGGCGCCGGAGAGTCCGTAGGACCCGCGTCGCCCGCAGACGCAGGAGAGTTGTCCGACGCAGACGCTGAAGGTCAACAGATGATGGAGGGAATCCTGAATGAATGATTTAAAAAAGGAAAAAATACAAAAAAATAAACAATGAGAAAAAAAATAACATAAAAAAAAAACAAACCCAAACCCTGATCTTAGTCCCAGAGGGACTAAAGGGACTAAAACTCTCAACCTTCTTATCCAAAGTCAGATCCTTGTCCTTTAGGACGTGTGTTCCACCAATGTCTTCTGTTTCTCATTCCAGCATGTCACACCTCTAAAGGTCTCACTGTTTTGATGTCTGAGACGAGGTAAGTGAGAGGTTGTGGAGGCCCTGTGGCTTAGTTGGTCAAAGCACCTGTCTAGTAAACAGGAGATCCTGGGTTCAAATCCCAGCAGAGCCTCTAAACTCATCTGTCTTTGGATGAGAAAAAGATGATAGATGTCTCATTCATTCATGGTTCAACCATGGTGGTGAAATGGAAAAATGACATGTAGCTTAAGAAAAGCACAACTTTGGTTAAGAAACATTCAATGTGCTTTTTAGCTTAAGAAAAGCACATTGAAGGTTTCTTAACCAAAGTGAATTGACACATTCCAGTCTTAAAGTTCTTCTAAGAGATGTGGACTGCTTGAGAGGGAGGTAATGTCTGGTTCTTCTTTTAGTCACTTTAATGCTTTGCTGTTCTTCACTCGTGCCACAAGGTGGGGTACTCCTCCAATTCTTCTAGAACAAATGTGTATTTCTTTACGTGGTGTTTCTGACAGTCAGTTACTTTCCAAGTTTGACCTCACTTAAAAAGGTCTCTACTGGGTTTGGGAGACTGTGCATGTAACTCAACATGTTGTAAACCAGGCCTGGATCAAACATGCACATACAGGTGATCAGGTGCAGGGGAACTAGGAGCTGGGAATCCACACAGTTTTTCAACCGTGCATGGAGTGTGTGTGTCCGCATGGTTTGTTCTGTCGCCAGTAGCCTAATGTGTTGTTTTGATAATACACAAGCTTGTTTTTTAACCTCTCATTCAGCACCCGGGTATTGTAGGTGTTGTTTTTTGAAGCTTTGCACATGTCAAATAAAGTGTTGAATCAGCTCCCTGTCGGACCACTTTTTTTGGAACCAGCATGAGTTGGAAATGTCTTCAAATTCCCTCACATGGAACTTTTTGTTGTTAGATTGCCATTACAGTTATAATATTTTCATGGTCCTGTGGCAAAATAATTTCACTACTTCTGCTGTGCTTTTAAACAGCTGTGTGTGTCTGGTTTTCTGGTGTTTATAATAACAAGAAAAGAAATACATCTTCACTCTAATGTGTGCTATTTACGTGTGCTTCCTCTTCCACTATTCTTCGTGACGTCATCAAAGACGTCACATTCTTTGATGACGTTCCAAGGCTCCATGAAAGAGCATTTGAACGCTACGCGTCTGAAGCTGGAGCTGATTTGCTGCAAACGAGGATGAATGTGCACATGTTCCCAAACGTAGCAACAGCGCCCTCTGCTGGTTCATGGCGGTATGGTCGTAAGCGGCAGCTGCGGCTTCACAACTGTCTTCTATACGCACTTACCGAGTGTACTGTCACGTTTGTGTTTGTTTCATCATAACTGAACAACACAAACATCCGTATGCTGTCCTTTGACGACCGAGTTACTCCTTAAAATAAATGGATGGCGCTCCTATAGTTTATTTCTTAAGTTCAGCCACTTATAGGCTCTGCAAAGTGATTTAGTCTTTTTCCTATTCACCCGTTCACAGCCTCTTATTTCAGACACTCACAATGTGACACCAACCCCCGGTGAACATGTGGGAGTGAAGTGTCTCATAAACACCGACACACGGCAGCTGCAGAGTTTCAGCTCCGCTACAATCCACCAGCTCCACTTGTGAATGATCCACTGACTCTGGAACACACCGGTTTTACTCTCCGTCTCAGACATCGGGATGTGGTTGAGAGAAGTGAACACTATATAAGAGCTATTTCAGGGTTCAGCTTTCGCTAAAGTAGTCCGAAACGACAACTTAAAATAACGAAAATGAAACTCTGTAATCTGTTTCTTGGAGCGTCAGTAGAAAAACACTTTTTCAAAAATGCATGTATTAGTTATTTTCAAAAATAAGACTTCATTATATCTGTTGCAATAGTACATTTGATATATGACGTAGGCTTGATATGACGTAGGTTGATATGACGGTGGAATTCTTGCCTCCTTTGATCCTTTATGACGTCACCAGCAGTATATTTATCTGTAAATATTCCTCTGGACCGAGTCAGTTAGTTATTCACCTTCAGCTTGGTATCTTCTTGATTTGAGTTTTAGAGTTTTTGGGTTTTATGTAAAAGTCCGGTAAATTTAGCTTTTTTTTTTTCGTTTCTTTTCTTCTTTATTGTCAATAATCAATTTAAAAAAGTTCATAGCATAATTACTGTAACTGGTCGATTTAACAACAGTAGCTGGATATATTTTTCCAGTTTTTCATCAATCGACGCTTCGTTTCGTTTCTTTAATTGTAAATTTCTCCCTGGATACTGTACATTAATGTTTTTATTTGTAATAACTATGTTTGTTTTTTGTTGCAGTTATTTTCAATAATCATTTTTAAAAACCTACAACAATGGCAGAGGACACATGAATGGAAAACAGAATAAAAAACATCTCCCTGTACGACTTGGATCTGCTTCATTCTGGGTGAGATGTCAATAATGTTGTACACCTCATATATGACCTTATACTATATATACTATTATAATACCATATATACTTTTTTCTTTTCATTCATATCCATACATACTGTTTCATTTACCCATATCCACTACATATATAATACTGCTCTCCTGAGCTGCTGTGTTTTTATATTTAACTGCTAGAGTTAAGTCTGATTTCATTTACCCAAGCAAGTCTCTGTTTTACCTTTAATGGCTTTTTCTGGACTTGTTTTAAGGAAGCTTCACGAAGGGTTTTACAGGCATTTCCACAAATGTCAGCGTGGGTTCAGAAAGTGTATAAGAGCATAAAGCCCTGGCCTCTGAGCCAGAATAGAAACTGCTGAAGATCATCATTCCACTGTTAGCACATGATTGGACGTTTTCATCGTGCCATCATTGTCAGATGACTGTACACATCAATGATCAATACATGACTGTGACATCACTGTTGTCTGCGGCGGTTTCCAGACTTATCAGGTGAAATCACAGCTAAAAACCCTGTAAGATGTGTTTTATTACAGTCATCATTCTCTTATTCACTATTTTGTAATTTAAAGTCATTAAAACTCTGCTTTCTTTTTTTCTCTGACATCATCACTGTTATGAAGTAAAAACTAAACCAAAAAACCCAAATAATATGATGTCATTAATTCCATTGAAGAAGATATGATGTCATCAAGTTATGATGTCATTAATTCCATTGAAGAAGACATGATGTCATCAAGTTATGATGTCATCAATTCCATTGAAGAATATATGATGTCATCAATTCCATGAACATTCCATTCCATCAACAAGCTTGTAACAGAGTTTATAAATAGAACTCCTTCTTACTAGTTCTCATCACATCTTTTGACAATGCCACGCAGACGCAGACAGAGCTCTCGCCCCGTCCGCAGGCGCCGGAGAGTCCGTAGGACCCGCGTCGCCCGCAGACGCAGGAGAGTTGTCCGACGCAGACGCTGAAGGTCAACAGATGATGGAGGGAATCCTGAATGAATGATCTAAAAAAGGAAAGAAATACATAAAAATAAATCATGAAAACGTAAAAAAACAAACCCAAACCCTGATCTCAGTCCCATTATTGACTAACATGACCTTCCAGTACGTAAATATGTGTAGCAGGTATAAGACGCTAAACTGAAGTGACCTGTAAAGAGTGAGTGTGAGGTAGGACACTAGAACTTACTGTCTCAAGTCTCTTTAACCACAGAGGGACTAAAACTCTCAACCTTCTTATCCAAAGTCAGATCCTTGTCCTTTAGGACGTGTGTTCCACCAATGTCTTCTGTTTCTCATTCCAGCATGTCACACCTCTAAAGGTCTTACTGTTTTGATGTCTGAGACGAGGTAAGTGAGAGGTTGTGGAGGCCCTGTGGCTTAGTTGGTCAAAGCACCTGTCTAGTAAACAGGAGATCCTGGGTTCAAATCCCAGCAGAGCCTCTAAACTCATCTGTCTTTGGATGAGAAAAAGATTATACATGTCTCATTCATTCATGGTTCAACCATGGTGGTGAAATGGAAAAATGACATGTAGCTTAAAAAAAAGAATGGCACGTTGAAGGTTTTAAAGAGATGTGGACTGCTTGAGAGGGAGGTAATGTCTGGTTCTTCTCTTAGTCACTTTAATGCTTTGCTGTTCTTCACTCGTGCCACAAGGTGGGGTACTCCTCCAATTCTTCTTGACCAAATGTGTATTTCTTTACATAGTGTGTCTGACAGTCAGTTATTTTCCAAGTTTGACCTCACTTAAAAAGGTCTGTACTTGGTTTGGGAGACTGTGCATGTAACTCAACATGTTGTAAACCAGGCCTGGATCAAACATGCACACACAGGTGATCAGGTGCAGGGGAACTAGGAGCTGGGAAGTCACACAGTTTTTCAACCGTGCATGGAGTGTGTGTGTCCGCATGGTTTGTTCTGTCGCCAGTAGCCTAATGTGTTGTTTTTGATAATACACAAGCTTGTTTTTTAACCTCTCATTCAGCACCCGGGTATTGTAGGTGTTGTTTTTTGAAGCTTTGCACATGTAAAATAAAGTGTTGAATCAGCTCCCTGTCGGACCACTTTTTTTGGAACCAGCATGAGTTGGAAATGTCTTCAAATTCCCTCACATGGAACTTTTTGTTGTTAGATTGCCATTACAGTTATAATATTTTCATGGTCCTGTGGCAAAATAATTTCACTACTTCTGCTGTGCTTTTAAACAGCTGTGTGTCTGGTTTTCTGGTGTTTATAATAACAAGAACAGAAATACATCTTCACTCTAATGTGTGCTATTTACGTGTGCTTCCTCTTCCACTATTCTTCGTGACGTCATCAAAGACGTCACATGTTTTTGATGACGTTCCAAGGCTCCATGAAAGAGCATTTGAACGCTACACGTCTGAAGCTGGAGCTGATTTGCTGCAAACGAGGATGAATGTGCACATGTTCCCAAACGTAGCAACAGCGCCCTCTGCTGGTTCATGGCGGTATGGTCGTAAGCGGCAGCTGCGGCTTCACAACTGTCTTCTATACGCACTTACCGAGTGTACTGTCACGTTTGTGTTTGTTTCATCATAACTGAACAACACAAACATCCGTATGCTGTCCTTTGACGACCGAGTTATCCTCAAAATAAATGGATGGCGCTCCTATACTTTATTTCTTTAGTTCAGCCACTTATAGACTCTGCAAAGCGATTTAGTCTTTTTCCTATTCACCCGTTCACAGCCTCTTATTTTAGACACTCACAATGTGACACCAACCCCCGGTGAACATGTGGGGGTGAAGTGGGGCGTCTCATAGTAGTCCGAAACGACAACTTACAATAACGAAAATGAAACTTTATAACCTGTTTCTTGGAGTGCTAGTAGAAAAACACTTTTCCAAAAATGCATTTATTAGTTATTTTCAAAAATAAGACTTCATTATATCTGTTGCAATAGTACATTTGATATATGACGTAGGTTGATATGACGTAGGTTGATATGACGGTGGAATTCTTGCCTCCTTTGATCCTTTATGACGTCACCAGCAGTATATTTATCTGTAAATATTCCTCTGGACCGAGTCAGTTAGTTATTCACCTTCAGCTTGGTATCTTCTCACTAAGGATGTCGTGGAAACAGTTCTCATTGAGGTTGGTCGTGTTTCTTTTGGTTATTTGCTGGTATTTGGAGGTTTGTCCAGCGCAACATCAGTCCGTCTCCCTGTGTTTGAGTTTTATGTAAAAGTTCTGTCAATTTAGCTTTTTTTTTTGGTTTCTTTTCTTGTTTTTTGTCAATAGTCATTTAAAAAAGTACATGGCATAATTACTGCAACTGGTAGATTTAACAACAGCGGCTGATATATATTTTTCCTTTTTTATAAAGTCATTTAAAATATTAATTACATTTTACATGAATTAAATCTTTTAATTATTATTTAGTATTGTGCCCCCCATAAGACCCACTTGTTTAGCTTCAGCTGCAGTGGTTTGCAGGTGGAAGATGAATGTGTTATTGTGGACAGATTAGTTTGGTGATTTTAGGTTGGAAGCGCTGACTTAAAACCTTTGTAGTGTATATCATTTCAGTTGTATATGTGAGTGGATACATTTCCAGTTGTATGTATAAGAGCAAGAAAAGAAGAAAGAAGAAGAAACCAAAAAAAAAAAAGCTAAATTGACAGAACTTTTACATAAAACTCAAACACAGGGAGACGGACTGATGTTGCGCTGGACAAACCACCAAATACCAGCAAATAACCAAAAGAAACACGACCAACCTCAATGAGAACTGTTTCCACGACATCCTTAGTGAGAAGATACCAAGCTGAAGGTGAATAACTAACTGACTCGGTCCAGAGGAATATTTACAGATAAATATACTGCTGGTGACGTCACAAAGGATCAAAGGAGGCAAGAATTCCACCGCCATATCAACCTACGGCATATCAACCTACGTCATATCAACCTACGTCATATCAAGTCTACGTCATATATCACATTTACCATTGCAACAGATATAATGAAGTCTTATTTTTGAAAATAACTAATAAATGCATTTTTGGAAAGGTGTTTTTCTACTGACACTCCAAGAAACAGGTAATAAAGTTTCATTTCCGTTATTTTAAGTTGTCATTTCGGACTACTTGCTGCCGTGTCGGTGTTTATGAGACACTTCACTCCCACTATGGAGAAAATAATGATTAATAACGGTTTGGATCCATATGAAATCCCTACTAAAGAGTGGAGCTCCACTCTTTAGAAGGGATGTACTGCTGCAGTTCTGCAGAACCCACGTCTCCAGCTACCTTGTTTAGGAGTGTTTGGCAGCTGCTTTGGTAAATGTTTGAATCGCCATGTGTTTCAATAAATTAGTATAATAGTACAACATGTGACTCTGCCTTGTGCCTTTACACACACACAGTACATGTTTTGTGTCACTCTTACTTCTCTTTTCTTTTTTTTCTGCTATATTATGCTGAAGAGACTCAGAGGCGTGAGCAATATTTTTGTTTTCCTCGTGAGATTACTTTTTTCCTCTGCAGCTACAAATAGAGTTAATATCTTTTCCTCAACAAACTAGTTTTATCTGAAGATTGGGGTTAATCACAGCGCAGAGAGCTGGCCAGTAACTGCGTTTAGCTGGAGAAGTGGGGAATAAAACCCGTATGAATAATCTGACCCCCGTCTGTGTGCGTGTTTGTTTGTTTACTGTGGAACGTTATGTTTGGTCGTTACAGCCGCGATCCGACCGAGCCGACGACTCTTTTACTTTGTTATGTCAGGTACTCGGCCTCCGTGGTTCTTCCTCCGAGCAGGAAAGCGGTGAAAAGTTAAACCATTAGCGATCTTTTCCCCACGTCTGTTGTGTGTGGAGCTGCTGCAGCCACAACGCAGCAACGGGTTACCAGCTTCTGCGGAGCTGCGTTCCACGCCCCGCCCATTTTCGTCTCGACTACGAATCGGGAAGGAGGGGGAAGTGATGTATGCCGTAAAGCAGTCAAAGCCGTAAAAATGTGTAGTTTTTTAGTGTGGCAGGGTTCCTACCATGCACCTCAAAGTTACATAGTGCCAGTGAAGGTGATACAGACCCCCCCAGACCATGAAAGAGGTTCATTAAACCTGTTGTAAGTTGATATACCATCACAATGACTCTGGAAATATGATATTAAGGTGGAAAAGTGCTGCTTTAACAGAACAGCATTCATGTTATTCATTCTGTGTATAAAGTGCATTTACAAGATCTAACAATCATTATGGTAGAGGACCATAGTAAAACGGCTTTTTAAGGAAATCAAACTTTTTTTGTTAATGTTTCCTTGTAAGATGCTAAATAAAAGCATGGGTTGGACATCAGTGTGCTATGATGCTTGATAAAACTTCTATAGTCTCTATATATGATCCCAGTGCATCAGTTACAGAAACTCCTGGAGCTGGCAGCATGGCAGCCTCTTCCAGCGATGGCTCACGGGCCAGCTGAACCTTGGGGACTGACACAGTGATGGTTCAGGGATCAGCTGAACCTCGAGGACTGACACAGTGATGGTTCCTGGACCAGCTGAACCTCGGGGACTGACACAGTGATGGTTCAGGGACCAGCTGAACCTCGGGGACTGACACAGTGATGGTTCCTGGACCAGCTGAACCTCGGGGACTGACACAGTGATGGTTCAGGGACCAGCTGAACCTCGGGGACTGACACAGTGATGGTTCCTGGACCAGCTGAACCTCGGGGACTGACACAGTGATGGTTCCTGGACCAGCTGAACCTCGGGGACTGACACAGTGATGGTTCAGGGACCAGCTGAACCTCGGGGACTGACACAGTGATGGTTCCTGGACCAGCTGAACCTCAGGGACTGACACAGTGATGGTTCCTGGACCAGCTGAACCTCGGGGACTGACACAGTGATGGTTCCTGGACCAGCTGAACCTCGGGGACTGACACAGTGATGGTTCCTGGACCAGCTGAACCTCGGGGACTGACACAGTGATGGTTCCTGGACCAGCTGAACCTCGGGGACTGACACAGTGATGGTTCCTGGACCAGCTGAACCTCGGGGACTGACACAGTGGCTGTTTCCGAATTCGGACACTACCGCACTACATGCTACATACTGCAAAGTATGTACTGAATACTGCCTACTAAATGAACGATTCAGTACGCTGCTCCAGCAGACCGTTCACACAGCAGTGTGCTACAGTGTATCCCAGAATGCATTTCGCACCAAAACGACAGCGAAAGCTGAGATTTAAAAGCAGACCAGAAGCTGTTTTAATTTCAGCTGTAGCGCTGTTAATATGCCACTTTATTATGTTGTAACATCTTTTCAGGCGTAAAAGTAACCGTTAAGATCCCCACCCTGGGCTCAGTTTATCCAAATAACGCCTGTTAAGAGATATGATCCGATGTTTCGGGAATCATAAGAGCCGCCGGTCCCGGGCAGCATCAGCAGCTCACGGCCGGGGGGACAGACGTGATCGCTGGGTCAACCCACAGCGTCGTCCCGGGGAGAAACCTGCAGCTCTGTGGAGCATCACCGCTGGCTGAAATAAACCATTTAGGAAGATAAATGTTGGTTTAATAGATGAAATCTAACAGTTGTAGCTGTCACCTTAGTTTGTCTGAATATAAAGTGAAGCTTCATGTTTTTACTAGATAGATAGATAGATAGAACTGTATTCATCTATCTAGTAAAAAAAGAAAACATGAAGCTTCACTTTACATTCAGACAAAACTACAGACGAAACAAAGCTACAACTGTTAGATAATTATATATATATATATATATATATATATATATATATATATATATATATATATATATATATATATATATATATATATATATATATATACATCCAGTACATCCACTGGTCTTACATCATATGCATCAAAACACAATAATAAAAAACAGTTTTCTGAACTTATCAATATGACTCTGTCCTTCACAGGATAAGTACAATGGATCACTGAAAAAACTCAAAATCTTAACAAGAATATTTGTCTTATTTCTAGTTAAAATGTTTCATTTTATTAAAAAAACTCCTTACACTTAAAACAAGACTCATCACTGAAAAAAACATCAATTTTCACCTGTTTCAGGTAGATTTTCACTTAAACTAAGTGGAAAAATCTGCATGTGGAACAAGATTTTATTGCTTGTAATTAGAAGATAAATCTTGTCCCATTGGCAGATTTTTCCTACTTATTTCAAGTGAAAATGTACTTGAAACAGGGGAAAATTGTCAAATCAGTTATTTTTCTGGTGTTATTTTTCTCGTGATGACTCTAAATGTTGAAATAGCAGTAATACCACATTCATTGATGAAATGACATAAGGGATGGAAAGGGATTTTAATAAATGTATTAAAATGAACATATCAGTCTATTGAATTTCATTTTATTTTATTATTAACAAAGTTCTTCTCCTCTCTGTCGAGTCGCTCTCTCTCGGTCTTCTCCTCGTCCAAATCCTCTCTCTGCATCTATTTATTTCAGCTCCCGGACAAATTCTCTGTCAAAACACAGCAATGAAAAGTAGTTATTTCATGAAAATACAACGAACTACCGATATATAACGTTGTCATAACACTTAAATCACTTTTATTTACCAAGCAAGCACGCTAAGATAACTAACAAGAACCTAACATACTATTAAAAACCTACCTTAAATCCTTTTAGGGAGGCATTTCGCTGCCCACTGAAGAGGCTTTTTTTTGGAGGACCGCCACACCATCAGCGCCTCGGTGTCCTTATCTGTCCCTAATAAAGATAGGTTATATGTTTTCTTCTTGACGGCTCACTATCGTTAACGGTAACGTTACTTTGGCTGACTTATGGTTACGTTATCGCTTTGTAACGTTATTAGGACAAATATGCCAAGTTCTACATTCATTACAAATGGGCAACGTAGCTTTGTCACAATTTTTAATCATTGTCCTTACACTAAATTGAATTAAAAAGGTTATATATTAAAGTTACTTACATTTATATTCCTCCTTCTCCCTCTCCACGGTGCAACTAATCCTTTCTGCCATCACATCACATCACTGTCCGGTTGCAGCTGTTTTGTCCTGCGTTTGTGTTTTCTCAATAAAGCTTTGGGAAAAAAAAGAAAAAGTGCTGCCCGGCCGAGGCCGCATTGCATTCTGGGATATAGTAGGCGAGGTAGACTGGTCTGATGCATGCTTCGGATTTTTTTCCAAATCAGTAAAACATCCGGGTATTTTTCGCACACTGCATATTTCCTTCTGTTCACATACAGCATACTACTTACTACATTTTGGCCAAATCAGTGTATACTAGTAGTACAGTATGCGAATTCGGAAACAGCCAGTGCCTCCATGAAGACTGTGAGGTCCGTTCCAGTCGATCCCATAGTCTTCATAAACCTGAATGGAGGGCAAGCATAATCAATCTTGTACTTAAAACTAGTCTTACACATTGTTACACAAAATATTTAAGACTGTTATTTTTGGTCACCAAGTTGGTGAGAAATTAAATGTTGCCTCTTCAGTTTTGTAAATAGCTGTTAGGGTTTGGCACACCCTTCCTCCACCAGAGGGCGCCAAAGTCTGGTCAGGCTTGGCCAGAGCACCACAGCTGATCCCTATCATCGTCCCCACACCTGACACCACTCAGCCTCGTCACCCAGTCTGCTCTTAAGCCTGCCTCCCACAAGCTGCAGTGTCGGATTATTCTCTCCAGCTCAGAGCCCTGTATGCTGCCTGTTTTGGTGGTCTTCCATGGTCTCCTGTTCGTGGACCTTCCCTTCCTGGGTCCTTTGGATTACTTTTTCCAGCCGTGAGTTTCGCTCCGGTCTGCGTCCTTTGTTGGATTTTCCAGCCGTGAGTTTCCCTCCGGTCTGCGCCTTTTGTTGGATTTTCCAGCCGTGAGTTTCCCTCCGGTCTGCGCTTTTAGTTGGACTTTCCAGCCGCGTTTTTTTGGTCTGTGATTTTGTGTTTGTCTTCCTTCCTTCCTGTGGAGCGCCTTTTGTTAAATAAACTTTGTTATACCTGAACCTTGCTCGTGTTGTCCTGCATTTGGGTCCGCCTTCCTTCCCCCGAGCCTAACACTAAAATACAACCAGAAAGCTTCCTGATTAGATCCTGAAAACATCCATGAAGAGTTGAGATTCCAGCACAAACAGATGTCGAACAGCTGAAGGTGAAGAGTTTACTGTTTATCTACAAAAAGTGACTGATGTGAGTTAGTAATCAGTTTTCAGAGGGATGAAGACGGCAACGACAGATAACATCAGGTAAACCAGGCATCATGAAAGTCACGTGACAGTAATCAGGTGGAAAGATCAGAACTGTAGGAGGAGCAGCAGAACTGGAAATACAGGAAAACTTCAATGTCACATGGTTGAGTGAATCAGAATGTTTGTCAGAGCGACAGAAGAGCTGCAGCAGAGACTAAACCTGTCTGATTCTGGGTTTCTGAGTAAATTCAGACTTCAGAGTTTGTTCTCAGCAAAGTCTCTGAAACACTGGTGAGTACAGAACGAAACATTAACTGTGTTTCTGTCAGCGGGACGACAAAACTTCAACTCAGTTTACTAAATGTTATTCTGGAAAACTCAAACTGACTCTGGTCAAAAAACAGGAACGTTTAGAGGAAAATGATTCACATGAAATAGTTCATTATTCTGGAGTCGTGACATTAATAATCTAAACTTGTGTTGAGGAAACGTTCCTCCTTTTACTGTCAGACGGGTGTTTTCTCTGAGGATTCATGACATTCTTTGTTCGGTTTCCTTCTCTCTCATTGTTTTTCACTTCTTTATTTCATTATTGCAGCTTTGATGTTTCACACTTTCACTTTTGTTTCCAGAGAACCAACATGTCTGCTGGCAGCAACCTGAGATCTGCAGATCAGTTCCTGTGCTCCATCTGTCTGGATGTGTTCACTGATCCAGTCACCACACCATGTGGACACAACTTCTGTAAAACCTGCATCACTCATTTCTGGGATGATAATGTTCTCTACAAGTGTCCCATGTGTCAGGAGATGTTCTACACCAGACCTCAGCTGAAAGTCAACACCTTATTGAGAGAGATGGTTTCTGAGTTCAGACGTGAAGCTCAACAGAAATCCAGCAGCAGCAGCTCAGAGCAACAAGCTGCAGAACCAGGAGAAGTTCCCTGTGACGTCTGCACTGGAACCAGACTCAAGGCCCTGAAGTCCTGCCTGGTGTGTCTGCTGTCCTACTGTGAGACTCACCTGGAGCCTCATCTGACAATGTCAGGTCTGAAAAGACATCAGCTGGTGGAGCCTGTGGAGAACCTGGAGGACAGGATTTGTACGAAGCACGATAAACCTCTGGAGCTGTTCTGTAAGACCGACCAGACATGTGTCTGCATGCTCTGCTCTGTTTTAGACCACAAGACCCATGAGTTTGTTCCTCTGAGAGAAGAATATGAAGGAAAGAAGGCAGATCTGCAGAAGACAGAGGCTGAGATTCAGCAGATGATCCAGAAGAGACGACTGAAGATTCAGGAGTTCAAAGAGTCTCTGAAGATCAGTAACGATGCTGCAGACAGAGAGAAAGCAGAAGGTGTTCAGGTCTTCACTGATCTGAAGGAGTCTGTTGAGAGACGTCTGAAGGAGTTCATGAAGGAGATGGAAGACAAACAGAAAACTGCAGAGAAACAGGCTGAAGACTTCATCAAAGATCTGGAACAGGAAATCTGTGAGCTGAAGAAGAGGAGCTCTGAGGTGGAGCAGCTCTCACGCTCTGAAGATCACCTGCACCTCCTCCAAAGATTCTCATCCCTGGAAGATGCTCCACCCACCAAGAACTGGACAGATGTCAGAGTCCATCCACCTCCATATGAGGGGACTGTGGTGAGAGCTGTGGAGCAGCTGGAGAAGAACCTCAGAGAAAAGATGAAGAAGCTGTTTGAAGCTGAGCTGAGGAGGATCCAGCAGTTTGAAGCTGATGTGACTCTTGATCCTGATACAGCACATCCTAGACTCATCTTGTCTGATGATGGAAAACAAGTCTATCATGTTGATGTGTGGAAGAATCTCCCAGATAATCCAGAGAGATTTTCTACATGTGCTTGTGTTTTAGGAAAACAGAGTTTCTCTTCAGGCAGATTTTACTTTGAGGTTCAGGTTAAAGGAAAGACTGACTGGGAGGTAGGAGTGGTCAGAGACTCGATCAACAGGAAGGGAGGCATCACTCTGAGTCCTCAGGATGGTTACTGGACTGTTTGGATGAGAAATGGAAACGAGTACAAAGCTAATGATCCTCCAGTCCTTCTCCATCCCAGTTCTCCTCCTGAGAAGTTGGGGGTGTTTGTGGATTATGAGGAGGGTCTGGTCTCCTTTCATGATGTAGATGCTGCAGCACTTATCTACTCCTTTACTGGCTGCTCCTTCAGGGAGAAACTCCACCCATACTTCAGTCCTTGTGTCAATGATGGAGGTAAAAACTCTGCTCCTCTGATCATCTGTCCTGTCAATCAAACTGTCTGATCTTTGATGTAATGAATCTTCATCAACTCTGTGTGTGTGTGTGTGTGTGTGTGTGTGTGTGTGTGTGTGTGTGTGTGTGTGTGTGTGTGTGTGTGTGTGTGTGTGTGTGTGTGTGTGTGTGTGTGTGTGTATAGACAGCTACTATAGCCACATAGCAGATGTCAACCCCCCGCCAAAAAAACAACAAAACACTGGGTTTGTATGCGTATGTATATATATGTATATATATATATATATATATATATATATATATTAAATATAGAAACAATGCACATATATATGCCTTAGGTTTTTTACCAGCATGGTATCAACCAGTAATATGTGTGCAGACAAGGTAAAAAAAAAAATAAGAATGCACCTACGTGTGTGGTGTCAAGGGTCATCCACCATGAATTACACTTCAATTTGATCAAAAACACGCTCTGGTCCAATTATTCTTTGATAATACGTTAATAATACGTTATGTTCTTGTAAGTTTCAGTTAAGTTGTATTTTTCAGTCTGTAATGTGTAATGTGGAGTTATTTCACCTTTTCTTTTAACATATTCTGAATAATACACTTGAATTTGGTTTGTAAAATATTGTTAAGTTACCTTTTAAGATTTAGACAAAGGTTTAAACTGGAAAATAGAAAATGGATCAATTTACCCCCAGATGCAGATCTACTTACCCCTAAACTGGGGCAAGTTGAGCCACAAGACGACTTTTCCTTGAGAAGTCATATTTTCATTGCCCGTTGTCATGGAGACGTTATTATCATTTCCATTGACAGGATCCTGAAATTAATGTAGATGTTTCTTTTTTTTGATGGTGATAAGCAATGGACAATGAAACGATAACAATTTGAAAAAAGTTTCTATCTATCTCTCTCTGTTTTTCTTTCACAAATGTGGGAATGATGGATCAAACTTGTGTTAAAATGTACAAAACAGTGAAGTTTATTTTGCCTCGCCGGCCAGTGAACTCTGAGTGCTCAGCACGCCTAAAGCTCTGATCCTAGAACCAACCCTGGATCATATTATTACATTTGTTTGTTGTACTTCTACCTTTTTCCTGTTTTTTGTTCCTCCTCTTTTTAAAGGAACATTTGAGATTGAGATCATGTGATCTAATTGTAACATCTGCAAGTGTGAATGATCCTACAATCTCTGATGATGGAACGAGTGAAAACTGCTGGATTGTTGAATTTTCTCCTGAATAAAGCAAAACTCTGTGATCTGTGTTTGTCTCTGATGTTACAGTTTTGATTTTGAAAAGCTCAATTTTAAGTTGCTTTTAGAGTCAGATAGATAGTTGGTCTTGCAGGGGTTAAAACCTGTATAAATATCAACTCTTTTGACCAGAAATTCATGTTAAATGAACAACTGTGATGGAAATTCTTAGCTGAGAGTAACCAGTCACCAGCAGAACATGTTTTTACTGATAAATCTTTATTCAGTATAAGAGCACACTGGGACTGGAGAAGTCACGATGTTGGGTTTTTGTTTTCCGAGGCGACCTGAAGGCATCACTGAAGCTGCACCGTAATTACTGATCCCAGTCTGTGGAGCTAGAATAATGTCAATATTCACAAATGTACAGGACGTTTCACTGGTGCAGAGTTTTCTGAATCCATTTATATCAATCTCTGCTGGTGTTAGATTATCATTTAAAGACTTTTAGTCAAATTTAACTTAACTTTTAGTGAAAAGTGTGACATAGATTAATTACTTTGATCATTTTTAAGGACTAGTGATTCAGAATGATTCATAACAATATACAATGGCAAACATTTGTAATTTAAAAATATGGATTATAAAGGAATGAATACAAAAAAATAATAATTAAATAAATAATAAAAGAGATAATTGTAATAGCAAGGAATAATTCACAGCCAAATACCATTAACTCTAAATTAGCTCCCAGATGTTGAAACTAGTTTATCTAAGAATTAAATTCTAAATCAGAGTGTATCACCTGCATCGCACTGATCCACAGATAATACCCTGCTAAACACTATCCATGAGGCTAAATTAAACCTTCATTTATAACTCCTTTGTGCTTTGGTTATAATCTTAATTGGAAATTTCTCCCTGGATACTGTACATTAATGTTTTTATTTTTAATAACTATGCTTGTTTTTTGTTGCAGTTATTTCCAATAATCATTTTTAAACACCTACAACAATGGCAGAGGACACATGAATGGAAAACAGAATAAAAAACATCTCACTGTACGACTTGGATCTGCTTCATTCTGGGTGAGATGTCAATAATGTTGTACACCTCATATATGACCTTATACTATATATACTATTATAATACCATATATACTTTTTTCTTTTAATTCATATCCATACATACTGTTTCATTTACCCATATCCACTACATATATAATACTGCTCTCCTGAGCTGCTGTGTTTTTATATTTAACTGCTAGAGTTAAGTCTGATTTCATTTACCCAAGCAAGTTTCTGTTTTACCTTTAATGGCTTTTTCTGGACTTGTTTTAAGGAAGCTTCACGAAGGGTTTTACAGGCATTTCCACAAATGTCAGCGTGGGTTCAGAAAGTGTATAAGAGCATAAAGCCCTGGCCTCTGAGCCAGAATAGAAACTGCTGAAGATCATCATTCCACTGTTAGCACATGATTGGACGTTTTCATCGTGCCATCATTGTCAGATGACTGTACACATCAATGATCAATACATGACTGTGACATCACTGTTGTCTGCGGCGGTTTCCACACTTATCAGGTGAAATCACAGCTAAAAACCCTGTAAGATGTGTTTTATTACAGTCATCATTCTCTTATTCACTATTTTGTAATTTAAAGTCATTAAAAGTCTGCTTTCTTTTTTTTTCTATGACTTCATCACTGTTATGAAGTAAAAACTAAACCAAAAACCCCAAATAATATGGTCATCAATTCCATTGAAGAAGATATGATGTCATCAAGTTATGATGTCATTAATTCCATTGAAGAAGATATGATGTCATCAAGTTATGATGTCATCAAGTTATGATGTCATTAATTCCATTGAAGAAGATATGACGTCATCAAGTTATGATGTCATTAATTCCATTGAAGAAGATATGATGTCATCAAGTTATGATGTCATCAATTCCATTGAAGAAGATATGATGTCATCAAGTTATGATGTCATTAATTCCATTGAAGAAGATATGATGTCATCAATTCCATTAACATTCCATTCCATCAACAAGCTTGTAACAGAGTTTATAAATAGAACTCCTTCTTACTAGTTCTCATCACATCTTTTGACAATGCCACGCAGACGCAGACAGAGCTCTCGCCCCGTCCGCAGGCGCCGGAGAGTCCGTAGGACCCGCGTCGCCCGCAGACGCAGGAGAGTTGTCCGACGCAGACGCTGAAGGTCAACAGATGATGGAGGGAATCCTGAATGAATGATTTAAAAAAGGAAAAAATACATAAAAAATAAATCATGAGAAAAAAATAACGTAAAAAAACAAACCCAAACCCTGATCTCAGTCCCATTATTGACTAACATGACCTTCCAGTACGTAAATATGTGTAGCAGGTATAAGACGGTAAACTGAAGTGACCTGTAAAGAGTGAATGTGAGGTAGGACACTAGAACTTACTGTCTCAAGTCTCTTTAACCACAGAGGGACTAAAACTCTCAACCTTCTTATCCAAAGTCAGATCCTTGTCCTTTAGGACGTGTGGTCCACCAATGTCTTCTGCTTCTCATTCCAGCATGTCACACCTCTAAAGGTCTCACTGTTTTGATGTCTGAGACGAGGTAAGTGAGAGGTTGTGGAGGCCCTGTGGCTTAGTTGGTCAAAGCACCTGTCTAGTAAACAGGAGATCCTGGGTTCAAATCCCAGCAGAGCCTCTAAACTCATCTGTCTTTGGATGAGAAAAAGATTATACATGTCTCATTCATTCATGGTTCAACCATGGTGGTGAAATGGAAAAATGACATGTAGCTTAAAAAAAAGGCACATTGAATGTTAATGTTCAATGTTAATTCACACATTCCAGTCTTAAAGTTCTACTAAGAGATGTGGACTGCTTGAGAGGGAGGTAATGTCTGGTTCTTAGTCATTTTAATGCTTTGCTGTTCTTCACTCGTGCCACAAGGTGGGGTACTCCTCCAATTCTTCTAGAACAAATGTGTATTTCTTTACGTGGTGTGTCTGACAGTCAGTTACTTTCCAAGTTTGACCTCACTTAAAAAGGTCTCTACTTGGTTTGGGAGACTGTGCATGTAACTCAAGATGTTGTAAACCAGGCCTGGATCAAACATGCACATACATACATACGAAAAAGAAACACTCTCCACGAAGGCCGGTTAGCTCAGAACGTCAGATTCTGGTGCTAATAACACCAAGGTCATGGGGTCAGTCCCCATACTGGCCAAACTGTTTACCACTGAAACTCTGGTTATCGTTGAAAGTTTCAGATTATAAATATTGTGTTTTGACCTGTCCAGGGGTCTGTCTCTCACCTGAATATTAGCTGGGATAGGCTCCAGCAGACCCCCGTGACCCTGAGAAGAATATAGCGGGTATAGATAATGGATGGATGTTCCATCAAGTACTTTCAGTACTAATCAGTTAGCTGGGCTAGAGCTGTGGTGGTTGAATGACACTCTCTGTATGCATGCTGTGAACTTGTGATCAGATTATTTATGATAAAATTATTTTGGATTGGATTAAAAACTATCTTTTCTAATAATTTGCTTAAGACAGGAAGTATGCTTATTGGACGGCTGTGAAGTTAGATTTATTGTCCTTTGGTATTGGAATTATCTTAGCCTCTTTCCAAATTCTTGGTCGGACCCCGTTAGTAAAACATCTATTAAAGATGTGACAATCGGAGTTGATATGTAAGCTGCAGCAAGTCGTAGCAGTTTACCATCTAGCTTGTCTGTTCCAGCAGGTTTTTCAATTGGCAGAGATGGTAATAGTTTATTTATGTCAGGGACAGCAAACAAAGTCAGACTTACAGTTCTTATGTGGTAACAGTGACCACTCAGATCCTACAGCTTTTTGCACGCGTTTAGGGCACTTCAACTCCAACAAATAAGCACTTTTACAGTATTGTCATCAACAAATCAATCGCTTGCATTCAACTCTCACGCACAACGTTCTATACCGTTTCTACAAATTAAACCTTTTGCAATTTTTCCTTATTGTTTTTTAAATCCAGCAGGTGTGCCTGATGCCTTTTAATCCAACAAAGCCACCTCCCACGCCTGTGCTCCAGGAAGACTCTCACTGACACTGAGTCCAGTTGAATAAAGCTTTTGTTGCACATCATCAGCTGTTGTGCCAACGACAGTCCAGTCAGTGATCCAGTCAGATTTCACAGTATCAAGCTTCCTCCTTCAGACCGGGATGCAGTGAAGACGGCAGACATCTGAGAGCACCAGGGCAGATCTTGTAACAGAGTCAGACAGTATGCATCATCTTTTGCACTCAGTAGAATTACATGCAGCTCAACAAGCAGTATGCTAGTTATTGCATATTGGGCTGGCAGTGTGAACACAGCTATAGAGACCAATGCATGTGTTAAATCAATATCACTGAAAGCAATTGGAACTCATTCGTACAAGAAAAGCTGGCGTTTGGTTTTTTTTGGTCATGACAAAACTTTAAATACAGTGTCATCCACGACAACTTGTGTGTGCTAAAATGTAACGATTAGATAGCAAGATCATGTGTTATTGGATTGGTATTAGAGTCTTAAAATCAATGGGAATAACTAATAAGAATGCTTGGTAAAATGTTTCTTCCTGAGCTGGAAGACATCTTCACATCAACTCAATGCATAATGTGTTGTTTTGATAATACACAAGCTTGTTTTTTAACCTCTCATTCAGCACCCGGGTATTGTAGGTGTTGTTTTTTGAAGCTTTGCACATGTAAAATAAAGTGTTGAATCAGCTCCCTGTCGGACCACTTTTTTTGGAACCAGCATGAGTTGGAAATGTCTTCAAATTCCCTCACATGGAACTTTTTGTTGTTAGATTGCCATTACAGTTATAATATTTTCATGGTCCTGTGGCAAAATAATTTCACTACTTCTGCTGTGCTTTTAAACAGCTGTGTGTGTCTGGTTTTCTGGTGTTTATAATAACAAGAAAAGAAATACATCTTCACTCTAATGTGTGCTATTACGTGTGCTTCCTCTTCCACTATTCTTCGTGACGTCATCAAAGACGTCACATTCTTTGATGACGTTCCAAGACTCCATGAAAGAGCATTTGAACGCTACGCGTCTGAAGCTGGAGCTGATTTGCTGCAAACGAGGATGAATGTGCACATGTTCCCAAACGTAGCAACAGCGCCCTCTGCTGGTTCATGGCGGTATGGTCGTAAGCGGCAGCTGCGGCTTCACAACTGTCTTCTATACGCACTTACCGAGTGTACTGTCACGTTTGTGTTTGTTTCATCATAACTGAACAACACAAACATCCGTATGCTGTCCTTTGACGACCGAGTTACTCCTTAGAATAAATGGATGGCGCTCCTATAGTTTATTTCTTTAGTTCAGCCACTTATAGGCTCTGCAAAGCGATTTATCCTTTTTCCTATTCACCCGTTCACAGCCTCTTATTTTAGACACTCACAATGTGACACCAACCCCCGGTGAACATGTGGGAGTGAAGTGGGGCGTCTCATAGTAGTCCGAAACGACATCTTAAAATAACGAAAATTAAACTTTATAACCTGTTTCTTGGAGTGTCAGTAGAAAAACACTTTTTCAAAAATGCATTTATTAGTTATTTTCAAAAATAAGACTTAATTATATCTGTTGCAATAGTACATTTGATATATGACGTAGGTTGATATGACGTAGGTTGATATGGCGGTGGAATTCTTGCCTCCTTTGATCCTTTGTGACGTCACCAGCAGTATATTTATCTGTAAATATTCCTCTGGACCGAGTCAGTTAGTTATTCACCTTCAGCTTGGTATCTTCTCACTAAGGACGTCGTGGAAACAGTTCTCATTGAGGTTGGTCGTGTTTCCTTTGGTTATTTGCTGGTTTGTCCAGCGCGACATCAGTCCGTCTCCCTGTGTTTGAGTTTCTGAGTTTCAGAAAATTCTGTCAATTTAGCTTTTTTTTGTTGTTTCTTTTCTTCTTTATTGTCAATAATCAATTTAAAAAAGTACATAGCATAATTACCGTCTGGTCGATTTAACAACAGCGGCTGGATATATTTTTCCAGTTTTTCCTCCATCCAGCCTCATCCCATTTTTCCAGTTTGTCATCAATCGACGCTTCGTTTCGTTTCTTTAATTGGAAATTTCTCCCTGGATACTGTACATTAATGTTTTTATTTTTAATAACTATGTTTTTTTTTTGTTGCAGTTATTTTCAATAATCATTTTTATAAACCTACAACAATGGCAGAGGAAACATGAATGGAAAACAGAATAAAAAACATCTCACTGTACGACTTGGATCTGCTTCATTCTGGGTGAGATGTCAATAATGTTGTACACCTCATATATGACCTTATACTATATATACTATTATAATACCATATATACTTTTTTCTTTTCATTCATATCCATACATACTGTTTCATTTACCCATATCCACTACATATATAATACTGCTCTCCTGAGCTGGTGTGTTTTTATATTTAACTGCTAGAGTTAAGTCTGATTTCATTTACCCAAGCAAGTCTCTGTTTTACCTTTAATGGCTTTTTCTGGACTTGTTTTAAGGAAGCTTCACGAAGGGTTTTACAGGCATTTCCACAAATGTCAGCGTGGGTTTAGAAAGTGTATAAGTGCATAAAGCCCTGGCCTCTGAGCCAGAATAGAAACTGCTGAAGATCATCATTCCACTGTTAGCACATGATTGGACGTTTTCATCCTGCCATCATTGTCAGATGACTGTACACATCAATGATCAATACATGACTGTGACATCCAGGGCTGGGGCCTCATTTAAAATGGAGTGCGTAGGATTCATACTAAAAGTGCACGTACGCCCAAAAGCCGAAAATGGCGGGCGCAAAAAAAAATCTGGATCTATAAAACCGCGTGCACGCACACTTCCACGCAATGTTCCCTTTATGAATCACAGTCCACCTGGAAAGCTGCGCAGCTGAATCCGCCCCATATCCCGCCCTCAACACGCCCATAAATCCATATGGATGAGCCTACTGAGCATGCGCAGTGGCTTCCTGCAGCCTGTTAGGGATGAATCCGGATGAATGAATGAACGTGTCGAGCTACCGTGCCACTGAATTTCGCTGAGATCTGAGATCTAGATGTTGTGGATGATGTGGAGAGAGGACAGTGAAACGAGATTAGGCCTATTTGGTGGTCACAGTAAAAGTAGAAAAAGTATATAAATAGTATAAAATAAAGCGAGTAAGTGGCAGCACGTCGTTGCTGCCCGTTAGTGCCACGATCGCACGACGCAATTTCCACTGGGAACAGGGGGGACATGTCCCCCCCACTTTTCAAAATGAAGTATTTGTCCCCCCCACTTTTTACAGTTTAAAAACTAACGGTAGGCTCAGCAAATCATCAAGACACTCGGGACGGCGGCCCGGCAGCCCCCGCTCCCCCTCCTCCCTCCCGTCTCCCCTCAGAGCTGCTCTAGGCTGTTTTATGGTTCCGCGTTACACCAACGCAGAGCCTACGGCGTAGGCTCTGCGTTGGTGTAACGCAGAACCATAATTCCGGCTTAAAAGTAAACAACATGAGCACACGTACCCGTGCATGACAGGCAGACACACACGGGGAGAAGGGACTATTTCTTTAATTTTTATTTTTTTTAAAACTTTATCCTTATGAACGCAATTGTTATATAGTCCAACTTTCCTTATTTTAATCAGAACACTTTCTTTTTTCCTCTTCGGCGTGGAGTAGTGTGCTCGGAGCGGCACACCATCCCCCCCAGTCCCGTTATAGATGTACTTAGTACTGTTTCTGAGTAGACCAGCAAACTTGTATGGCAAGCCGTTTTAACATTTAATAGCTAGACTGGATATGTGTTGCAGATATCTGTAATTCAATTCTTCCTAGTCAAAAAGAACATTTCAGATATCTACAATGATATATTAACCCATTTTAAACAGGGGGAACGCATTCTGACAGCGTGAAATACTGCCGTCAGAATGCGTTCCCCCTCTGTTTATCATGAAGGGATGCTCACACATCTTTCAAATTCATACTGCTGACTTCTTTCACAACCACAGATAAGTCCTGTGAATTTCAGGCTCATGTCATCATATTTGACCATTTTAAACAGGGGGAATGCAGCGCTGCCTCTGTTTTTACTAACTAATGACCCTGAATTGCCTAAACAGTGGGTTCTTCCAATATATGTATATATACAGAAAGTCTTTGCTGCGATGGCATCACTGTAGGTAAACATTTCTCCAAAAAGATTGATGTATTATTTCACCCACCCACTATTAATCACAGCATTATTAAAATTTAGTGACAATCAGGAATCCAAACACCACTGTCCCTGTCAAAAAAGCAACTTAAATTTGGAGTTGCTAATTTAGTTTTATAGAATATATAAGATATTGAATATGAACTCATCATTCTTCAAATAGTATAAATAATAATATCAATAATAAGCCACGCGCTCTAATGTTGTGACTACTCCAGCCAGAGCTGCCTGGGAGACTTGCGAGGCCCTGTGCGGAATGGCTGGGGGGGGCCCTCGCGCGCTCGCTACGCTCACGCGCGCAAAATTTTTTGGGTTTTTCGGGTCGGATCGGGTGTCTATATGCGCAATTTTAACTCTCCAATTAGCAAAATACTGCATACCTTCCCCTGCCTCATCATCGACGCGGGGCCCCACGGCTGCTTGAGACCTGGTCGGATCGGTGATTTTTGTAACAAATTTATCAAACAAGCCTTTCAGAGAGACATTAAACTCTTCCATTTTCTTTAGTTTTTTTTCTTTTTTCATCCCCTGATGGAAATTTCCTGATTCTGTCTCGTTCTTTCGACATTGTGTGACAGTTTGTTCCACACTCCACCCGTCTGGATCAGAGCAGCTTGTGTCTGCGCTTGGTCTGATCAGTTGTGTTGAACAACAGACACGCGCATCATTGCACATATATTTATTGATATGCAAAGACTAGTACACATTTAGGTCTGTAATGGAACGTGACTGTTGATATTTATAAGGGAAAAAACGAAAAAAAACGAGAAAAAAAAAAAAAGACGGCCCATAGCGCAGGCCCCTTGGGGCGCGAGGCCCCTTGGGGCGCGAGGCCCCTTGGGGCGCGAGGCCCCTTGGGGCGCGAGGCCCTGTGCGGTCGCACGGTTCGCACACCCCTTGCGGCGGCCCTGACTCCAGCCCATAACCGATCTAACTCATCAAAACATAATCGGCCAGTGGTACCAGTTGAAGTCAGGTAAAAAACTAAATCAAATGGGCCGATGGGCCTGCCCGGGCCAAAAAAAAAAAAACAATTTTTTTTTTTTTTTTTTTTTTTTTGGCCTGGCCCGGCCCGGCCCAAAATCACCATCGGCCCACCGGGCAATGCCCGGTATGCCCGATGGCCAGTCCACCCCTGGTGACATCACTGTTGTCTGCGGCGGTTTCCAGACTTATCAGTTGAAATCACAGCTAAAAACCCTGTAAGATGTGTTTTATTACAGTCATCATTCTCTTATTCACTATTTTGTAATTTAAAGTAATTAAAAGTCTGCTTTCTTTTTTTTTCTATGACATCATCACTGTTATGAAGTAAAAACTAAACCAAAAAACCCCAAATAATATGGTCATTAATTCCATTGAAGAAGATATGATGTCATCAAGTTATGATGTCATTAATTCCATTGAAGAAGATATGATGTCATCAATTCCATTAACATTCCATTCCATCAACAAGCTTGTAACAGAGTTTATAACTAGAACTCCTTCTTACTAGTTCTCATCACATCTTTTGACAATGCCACGCAGACGCAGACAGAGCTCTCGCCCCGTCCGCAGGCGCCGGAGAGTCCGTAGGACCCGCGTCGCCCGCAGACGCAGGAGAGTTGTCCGACGCAGACGCTGAAGGTCAACAGATGATGGAGGGAATCCTGAATGAATGATTTAAAAAAGGAAAAAAATACAGAAAAATAAATAATGAAAAAAAGATAACGTAAAAAAAAAAAACAAACCCAAACCCTGATCTCAGTCCCATTATTGACTAACATGACCTTCCAGTACGTAAATACGTGTAGCAGGTATAAGACGGTAAACTGAAGTGACCTGTAAAGAGTGAGTGTGAGGTAGGACACTAGAACTTACTGTCTCAAGTCTCTTTAACCACAGAGGGACTAAAACTCTCAACCTTCTTATCCAAAGTCAGATCCTTGTCCTTTAGGACGTGTGGTCCACCAATGTCTTCTGTTTCTCATTCCAGCATGTCACACCTCTAAAGGTCTCACTGTTTTGATGTCTGAGACGAGGTAAGTGAGAGGTTGTGGAGGCCCTGTGGCTTAGTTGGTCAAAGCACCTGTCTAGTAAACAGGAGATCCTGGGTTCAAATCCCAGCAGAGCCTCTAAACTCATCTGTCTTTGGATGAGAAAAAGATGATAGATGTCTCATTCATTCATGGTTCAACCATGGTGGTGAAATTGAAAAATGACATGTAGCTTAAAAGAAAGGCACATTGAATGTTAATGTTCAATGTTAATTCACACATTCCAGTCTTAAAGTTCTACTAAGAGATGTGGACTGCTTGAGAGGGAGGTAATGTCTGGTTCTTAGTCACTTTAATGCTTTGCTGTTCTTCACTCGTGCCACAAGGTGGGGTACTCCTCCAATTCTTCTAGAACAAATGTGTATTTCTTTACTGGGTGTGTCTGACAGTCAGTTATTTTCCAAGTTTGACCTCACTTAAAAAGGTCTCTACTTGGTTTGGGAGACTGTGCATGTAACTCAAGATGTTGTAAACCAGGCCTGGATCAAACATGCGCACACACATACATACATACATACATACGTACATACGAAAAAGAAACACTCACCACGAAGGCCGGTTAGCTCAGAACGTCAGATTCTGGTGCTAATAACACCAAGGTCATGGGGTCAGTCCCCATACTGGCCAAACTGTTTACCACTGAAACTCTGGTTATTGTTGAAAGTTTCAGATTATAAATATTGTGTTTTGACCTGTCCAGGGGTCTGTCTCTCACCTGAATATTAGCTGGGATAGGCTCCAGCAGACCCCCGTGACCCTGAGAAGAATGTAGCGGGTATAGATAATGGATGGATGTTCCATCAAGTACTTTCAGTACTAATCAGTTAGCTGGGCTAGAGCTGTGGTGGTTGAATGACACTCTCTGTATGCATGCTGTGAACATCTGATCAGATTATTTATGATAAAATAATTTTGGATTGGATTAAAAACTATCTTTTCTAATAATTTGCTTCAGACAGGAAGTATGCTTATTGGACAGCTGTGAAGTTAGATTTATTGTCCTTTGGTATTGGAATTATCTTAGCCTCTTTCCAAATTCTTGGTCAAACCCCGTTAGTAAAACATCTATTGAAGATGTGACAAATCAGAGTTGATATGTAAGCTGCAGCAAGTCGTAGCAGTTTACCATCTAGCTTGTCTGTTCCAGCAGGTTTTTCAATTGGCAGAGATAGAAATAGTTTATTTATGTCAGGGACAGCAAACAAAGTCAAACTTACAGTTCTTATGTGGTAACAGTGACCACTCAGATCCTACAGCTTTTTGCACGCGTTTAGGGCACTTCAACTCCAACAAATAAGCACTTTTACAGTATTGTCATCAACAAATCAATCGCTTGCATTCAACTCTCACGCACAACGTTCTATACAGATTCTACAAATTAAACCTTTTGCAATTTTTCCTTATTGTTTTTCAAATCCAGCAGGTGTGCCTGATGCCTTTTACTCCAACAAAGCCACCTCCCACGCCTGTGCTCCAGGAAGACTCTCACTGACACTGAGTCCAGTTGAATAAAGCTTTTGTTGCACATCATCAGCTGTTGTGCCAACGACAGTCCAGTCAGTGATCCAGTCAGATTTCACAGTTTCAAGCTTCCTCCTTCAGACCGGGATGCAATGAAGACGGCAGACATCTGAGAGCACCAGGGCAGATCTTGTAACAGAGTCAGACAGTATGCATCATCTTTTGCACTCAGTAGAATTACATGCAGCTCAACAAGCAGTATGCTAGTTATTGCATATTGGGCTGGCAGTGTGAACACAGCTATAGAGACCAATGCATGTGTTAAATCAATATCACTGAAAGCAATTGGAACTCATTCGTACAAGAAAAGCTGGCGTTTGTTTTTTTTTGGTCATGGAAAAACTTTAAATACAGTGTCATCCACGACAACTTGTGTGTGCTAAAATGTAATAATTAGATAGCAAGATCATGTGTTATTGGATTGGTATTAGAGTCTTAAAATCAGTGGGAATAACTCATAAGAATGCTTGGTAAAATGTTTCATCCTGAGCTGGAAGACATCTTCACATCAACTCAATGCATAATGTGTTGTTTTTGATAATACACAAGCTTGTTTTTTAACCTCTCATTCAGCACCCGGGTATTGTAGGTGTTGTTTTTTGAAGCTTTGCACATGTAAAATAAAGTGTTGAATCAGCTCCCTGTCGGACCACTTTTTTTGGAACCAGCATGAGTTGGAAATGTCTTCAAATTCCCTCACATGGAACTTTTTTGTTGTTAGATTGCCATTACAATTATAATATTTTCATGGTCCTGTGGCAAAATAATTTCACTACTTCTGCTGTGCTTTTAAACAGCTGTGTGTGTCTGGTTTTCTGGTGTTTATAATAACAAGAAAAGAAATACATCTTCACTCTAATGTGTGCTATTACGTGTGCTTCCTCTTCCACTATTCTTCGTGACGTCATCAAAGACGTCACATTCTTTGATGACGTTCCAAGACTCCATGAAAGAGCATTTGAACGCTACGCGTCTGAAGCTGGAGCTGATTTGCTGCAAACAGGATGAATGTGCACATGTTCCCAAACGTAGCAACAGCGCCCTCTGCTGGTTCATGGCGGTATGGTCGTAAGCGGCAGCTGCGGCTTCACAACTGTCTTCTATACGCACTTACCGAGTGTACTGTCACGTTTGTGTTTGTTTCATCATAACTGAACAACACAAACATCCGTATGCTGTCCTTTGACGACCGAGTTACTCCTTAAAATAAATGGATGGCGCTCCTATAGTTTATTTCTTTAGTTCAGCCACTTATAGGCTCTGCAAAGCCATTTATCCTTTTTCCTATTCACAGCCTCTTATTTCAGACACTCACAATGTGACACCAACCCCCGGTGAACATGTGGGAGTGAAGTGTCTCATAAACACCGACACACGGCAGCTGCAGAGTTTCAGCTCCGCTACAATCCACCAGCTCCACTTGTGAATGATCCACTGACTCTGGAACACACCGGTTTTACTCTCCGTACAGACATCGGGATGTGGTTGAGAGAAGTGAACACTATATAAGAGCTATTTCAGGGTTCAGCTTTCACTAAAGTAGTCCGAAACGACAACTTAAAATAACGAAAATGAAACTTTGTAATCTGTTTCTTGGAGTGTCAGTAGAAAAACACTTTTTCAAAAATGCATTTATTAGTTATTTTCAAAAATAAGACTTCATTATATCTGTTGCAATAGTACATTTGATATATGACGTAGGTTGATATGACGTAGGTTGATATGGCGGTGGAATTCTTGCCTCCTTTGATCCTTTATGACGTCACCAGCAGTATATTTATCTGTAAATATTCCTCTGGACCGAGTCAGTTAGTTATTCACCTTCAGCTTGGTATCTTCTTGATTTGAGTTTTACAGTTTTTGAGTTTTATGTAAAAGTCTGGTAAATTTAGCTTTTTTTTTTCCGTTTCTTTTCTTCTTTATTGTCAATAATCATTTAAAAAAGTACATAGCATAATTACTGTAACTGGTCGATTTAACAACAGCAGCTGGATATTTTTCCAGTTTTTCATCCATCGACGCTTCGTTTCGTTTCTTTAATTGTAAATTTCTCCCTGGATACTGTACATTAATGTTTTTATTTTTAATAACTATGTTTGTTTTTTGTTGCAGTTATTTCCAATAATCATTTTATAAACCTACAACAATGGCAGAGGACACATGAATGGAAAACAGAATAAAAAACATCTCACTGTACGACTTGGATCTGCTTCATTCTGGGTGAGATGTCAATAATGTTGTACACCTCATATATGACCTTATACTATATATACTATTATAATACCATATATACTTTTTTCTTTTAATTCATATCCATACATACTGTTTCATTTACCCATATCCACTACATATATAATACTGCTCTCCTGAGCTGCTGTGTTTTTATATTTAACTGCTAGAGTTAAGTCTGATTTCATTTACCCAAGCAAGTCTCTGTTTTACCTTTAATGGCTTTTTCTGGACTTGTTTTAAGGAAGCTTCACGAAGGGTTTTACAGGCATTTCCACAAATGTCAGCGTGGGTTTAGAAAGTGTATAAGAGCATAAAGCCCTGGCCTCTGAGCCAGAATAGAAACTGCTGAAGATCATCATTCCACTGTTAGCACATGATTGGACGTTTTCATCCTGCCATCATTGTCAGATGACTGTACACATCAATGATCAATACATGACTGTGACATCACTGTTGTCTGCGGCGGTTTCCAGACTTATCAGGTGAAATCACAGCTAAAAACCCTGTAAGATGTGTTTTATTACAGTCATCATTCTCTTATTCACTATTTTGTAATTTAAAGTCATTAAAAGTCTGCTTTCTTTTTTTTTCTATGACTTCATCACTGTTATGAAGTAAAAACTAAACCAAAAACCCCAAATAATATGGTCATCAATTCCATTGAAGAAGATATGATGTCATCAAGTTATGATGTCATTAATTCCATTGAAGAAGATATGATGTCATCAAGTTATGATGTCATCAAGTTATGATGTCATTAATTCCATTGAAGAAGATATGACGTCATCAAGTTATGATGTCATTAATTCCATTGAAGAAGATATGATGTCATCAAGTTATGATGTCATCAATTCCATTGAAGAAGATATGATGTCATCAAGTTATGATGTCATTAATTCCATTGAAGAAGATATGATGTCATCAATTCCATTAACATTCCATTCCATCAACAAGCTTGTAACAGAGTTTATAACTAGAACTCCTTCTTACTAGTTGTCATCACATCTTTTGACAATGCCACGCAGACGCAGACAGAGCTCTCGCCCCGTCCGCAGGCGCCGGAGAGTCCGTAGGACCCGCGTCGCCCGCAGACGCAGGAGAGTTGTCCGACGCAGACGCTGAAGGTCAACAGATGATGGAGGGAATCCTGAATGAATGATTTAAAAAAGGAAAAAATACATAAAAAATAAATCATGAGAAAAAAATAACGTAAAAAAACAAACCCAAACCCTGATCTCAGTCCCATTATTGACTAACATGACCTTCCAGTACGTAAATATGTGTAGCAGGTATAAGACGGTAAACTGAAGTGACCTGTAAAGAGTGAGTGTGAGGTAGGACACTAGAACTTACTGTCTCAAGTCTCTTTAACCACAGAGGGACTAAAACTCTCAACCTTCTTATCCAAAGTCAGATCCTTGTCCTTTAGGACGTGTGGTCCACCAATGTCTTCTGCTTCTCATTCCAGCATGTCACACCTCTAAAGGTCTCACTGTTTTGATGTCTGAGACGAGGTAAGTGAGAGGTTGTGGAGGCCCTGTGGCTTAGTTGGTCAAAGCACCTGTCTAGTAAACAGGAGATCCTGGGTTCAAATCCCAGCAGAGCCTCTAAACTCATCTGTCTTTGGATGAGAAAAAGATTATACATGTCTCATTCATTCATGGTTCAACCATGGTGGTGAAATGGAAAAATGACATGTAGCTTAAAAAAAAGGCACATTGAATGTTAATGTTCAATGTTAATTCACACATTCCAGTCTTAAAGTTCTACTAAGAGATGTGGACTGCTTGAGAGGGAGGTAATGTCTGGTTCTTAGTCATTTTAATGCTTTGCTGTTCTTCACTCGTGCCACAAGGTGGGGTACTCCTCCAATTCTTCTAGAACAAATGTGTATTTCTTTACGTGGTGTGTCTGACAGTCAGTTACTTTCCAAGTTTGACCTCACTTAAAAAGGTCTCTACTTGGTTTGGGAGACTGTGCATGTAACTCAAGATGTTGTAAACCAGGCCTGGATCAAACATGCACATACATACATACGAAAAAGAAACACTCTCCACGAAGGCCGGTTAGCTCAGAACGTCAGATTCTGGTGCTAATAACACCAAGGTCATGGGGTCAGTCCCCATACTGGCCAAACTGTTTACCACTGAAACTCTGGTTATCGTTGAAAGTTTCAGATTATAAATATTGTGTTTTGACCTGTCCAGGGGTCTGTCTCTCACCTGAATATTAGCTGGGATAGGCTCCAGCAGACCCCCGTGACCCTGAGAAGAATATAGCGGGTATAGATAATGGATGGATGTTCCATCAAGTACTTTCAGTACTAATCAGTTAGCTGGGCTAGAGCTGTGGTGGTTGAATGACACTCTCTGTATGCATGCTGTGAACTTGTGATCAGATTATTTATGATAAAATTATTTTGGATTGGATTAAAAACTATCTTTTCTAATAATTTGCTTAAGACAGGAAGTATGCTTATTGGACGGCTGTGAAGTTAGATTTATTGTCCTTTGGTATTGGAATTATCTTAGCCTCTTTCCAAATTCTTGGTCGGACCCCGTTAGTAAAACATCTATTAAAGATGTGACAATCGGAGTTGATATGTAAGCTGCAGCAAGTCGTAGCAGTTTACCATCTAGCTTGTCTGTTCCAGCAGGTTTTTCAATTGGCAGAGATGGTAATAGTTTATTTATGTCAGGGACAGCAAACAAAGTCAGACTTACAGTTCTTATGTGGTAACAGTGACCACTCAGATCCTACAGCTTTTTGCACGCGTTTAGGGCACTTCAACTCCAACAAATAAGCACTTTTACAGTATTGTCATCAACAAATCAATCGCTTGCATTCAACTCTCACGCACAACGTTCTATACCGTTTCTACAAATTAAACCTTTTGCAATTTTTCCTTATTGTTTTTTAAATCCAGCAGGTGTGCCTGATGCCTTTTAATCCAACAAAGCCACCTCCCACGCCTGTGCTCCAGGAAGACTCTCACTGACACTGAGTCCAGTTGAATAAAGCTTTTGTTGCACATCATCAGCTGTTGTGCCAACGACAGTCCAGTCAGTGATCCAGTCAGATTTCACAGTATCAAGCTTCCTCCTTCAGACCGGGATGCAGTGAAGACGGCAGACATCTGAGAGCACCAGGGCAGATCTTGTAACAGAGTCAGACAGTATGCATCATCTTTTGCACTCAGTAGAATTACATGCAGCTCAACAAGCAGTATGCTAGTTATTGCATATTGGGCTGGCAGTGTGAACACAGCTATAGAGACCAATGCATGTGTTAAATCAATATCACTGAAAGCAATTGGAACTCATTCGTACAAGAAAAGCTGGCGTTTGGTTTTTTTTGGTCATGACAAAACTTTAAATACAGTGTCATCCACGACAACTTGTGTGTGCTAAAATGTAACGATTAGATAGCAAGATCATGTGTTATTGGATTGGTATTAGAGTCTTAAAATCAATGGGAATAACTAATAAGAATGCTTGGTAAAATGTTTCTTCCTGAGCTGGAAGACATCTTCACATCAACTCAATGCATAATGTGTTGTTTTGATAATACACAAGCTTGTTTTTTAACCTCTCATTCAGCACCCGGGTATTGTAGGTGTTGTTTTTTGAAGCTTTGCACATGTAAAATAAAGTGTTGAATCAGCTCCCTGTCGGACCACTTTTTTTGGAACCAGCATGAGTTGGAAATGTCTTCAAATTCCCTCACATGGAACTTTTTGTTGTTAGATTGCCATTACAGTTATAATATTTTCATGGTCCTGTGGCAAAATAATTTCACTACTTCTGCTGTGCTTTTAAACAGCTGTGTGTGTCTGGTTTTCTGGTGTTTATAATAACAAGAAAAGAAATACATCTTCACTCTAATGTGTGCTATTACGTGTGCTTCCTCTTCCACTATTCTTCGTGACGTCATCAAAGACGTCACATTCTTTGATGACGTTCCAAGACTCCATGAAAGAGCATTTGAACGCTACGCGTCTGAAGCTGGAGCTGATTTGCTGCAAACGAGGATGAATGTGCACATGTTCCCAAACGTAGCAACAGCGCCCTCTGCTGGTTCATGGCGGTATGGTCGTAAGCGGCAGCTGCGGCTTCACAACTGTCTTCTATACGCACTTACCGAGTGTACTGTCACGTTTGTGTTTGTTTCATCATAACTGAACAACACAAACATCCGTATGCTGTCCTTTGACGACCGAGTTACTCCTGAAAATAAATGGATGGCGCTCCTATAGTTTATTTCTTTAGTTCAGCCACTTATAGGCTCTGCAAAGCGATTTATCCTTTTTCCTATTCACCCGTTCACAGCCTCTTATTTTAGACACTCACAATGTGACACCAACCCCCGGTGAACATGTGGGAGTGAAGTGGGGCGTCTCATAGTAGTCCGAAACGACATCTTAAAATAACGAAAATTAAACTTTATAACCTGTTTCTTGGAGTGTCAGTAGAAAAACACTTTTTCAAAAATGCATTTATTAGTTATTTTCAAAAATAAGACTTAATTATATCTGTTGCAATAGTACATTTGATATATGACGTAGGTTGATATGACGTAGGTTGATATGGCGGTGGAATTCTTGCCTCCTTTGATCCTTTGTGACGTCACCAGCAGTATATTTATCTGTAAATATTCCTCTGGACCGAGTCAGTTAGTTATTCACCTTCAGCTTGGTATCTTCTCACTAAGGACGTCGTGGAAACAGTTCTCATTGAGGTTGGTCGTGTTTCCTTTGGTTATTTGCTGGTTTGTCCAGCGCGACATCAGTCCGTCTCCCTGTGTTTGAGTTTCTGAGTTTCAGAAAATTCTGTCAATTTAGCTTTTTTTTGTTGTTTCTTTTCTTCTTTATTGTCAATAATCAATTTAAAAAAGTACATAGCATAATTACCGTCTGGTCGATTTAACAACAGCGGCTGGATATATTTTTCCAGTTTTTCCTCCATCCAGCCTCATCCCATTTTTCCAGTTTGTCATCAATCGACGCTTCGTTTCGTTTCTTTAATTGGAAATTTCTCCCTGGATACTGTACATTAATGTTTTTATTTTTAATAACTATGTTTTTTTTTTGTTGCAGTTATTTTCAATAATCATTTTTATAAACCTACAACAATGGCAGAGGAAACATGAATGGAAAACAGAATAAAAAACATCTCACTGTACGACTTGGATCTGCTTCATTCTGGGTGAGATGTCAATAATGTTGTACACCTCATATATGACCTTATACTATATATACTATTATAATACCATATATACTTTTTTCTTTTCATTCATATCCATACATACTGTTTCATTTACCCATATCCACTACATATATAATACTGCTCTCCTGAGCTGGTGTGTTTTTATATTTAACTGCTAGAGTTAAGTCTGATTTCATTTACCCAAGCAAGTCTCTGTTTTACCTTTAATG
The DNA here is from genome assembly GCF_033807715.1 of Cololabis saira. Classification (NCBI taxonomy): domain Eukaryota; kingdom Metazoa; phylum Chordata; class Actinopteri; order Beloniformes; family Belonidae; genus Cololabis; species Cololabis saira. Next base: position 49,268,883 of record NC_084587.1, read on the forward strand.
GCTTTTTCTGGACTTGTTTTAAGGAAGCTTCACGAAGGGTTTTACAGGCATTTCCACAAATGTCAGCGTGGGTTTAGAAAGTGTATAAGTGCATAAAGCCCTGGCCTCTGAGCCAGAATAGAAACTGCTGAAGATCATCATTCCACTGTTAGCACATGATTGGACGTTTTCATCCTGCCATCATTGTCAGATGACTGTACACATCAATGATCAATACATGACTGTGACATCCAGGGCTGGGGCCTCATTTAAAATGGAGTGCGTAGGATTCATACTAAAAGTGCACGTACGCCCAAAAGCCGAAAATGGCGGGCGCAAAAAAAAATCTGGATCTATAAAACCGCGTGCACGCACACTTCCACGCAATGTTCCCTTTATGAATCACAGTCCACCTGGAAAGCTGCGCAGCTGAATCCGCCCCATATCCCGCCCTCAACACGCCCATAAATCCATATGGATGAGCCTACTGAGCATGCGCAGTGGCTTCCTGCAGCCTGTTAGGGATGAATCCGGATGAATGAATGAACGTGTCGAGCTACCGTGCCACTGAATTTCGCTGAGATCTGAGATCTAGATGTTGTGGATGATGTGGAGAGAGGACAGTGAAACGAGATTAGGCCTATTTGGTGGTCACAGTAAAAGTAGAAAAAGTATATAAATAGTATAAAATAAAGCGAGTAAGTGGCAGCACGTCGTTGCTGCCCGTTAGTGCCACGATCGCACGACGCAATTTCCACTGGGAACAGGGGGGACATGTCCCCCCCACTTTTCAAAATGAAGTATTTGTCCCCCCCACTTTTTACAGTTTAAAAACTAACGGTAGGCTCAGCAAATCATCAAGACACTCGGGACGGCGGCCCGGCAGCCCCCGCTCCCCCTCCTCCCTCCCGTCTCCCCTCAGAGCTGCTCTAGGCTGTTTTATGGTTCCGCGTTACACCAACGCAGAGCCTACGGCGTAGGCTCTGCGTTGGTGTAACGCAGAACCATAATTCCGGCTTAAAAGTAAACAACATGAGCACACGTACCCGTGCATGACAGGCAGACACACACGGGGAGAAGGGACTATTTCTTTAATTTTTATTTTTTTTAAAACTTTATCCTTATGAACGCAATTGTTATATAGTCCAACTTTCCTTATTTTAATCAGAACACTTTCTTTTTTCCTCTTCGGCGTGGAGTAGTGTGCTCGGAGCGGCACACCATCCCCCCCAGTCCCGTTATAGATGTACTTAGTACTGTTTCTGAGTAGACCAGCAAACTTGTATGGCAAGCCGTTTTAACATTTAATAGCTAGACTGGATATGTGTTGCAGATATCTGTAATTCAATTCTTCCTAGTCAAAAAGAACATTTCAGATATCTACAATGATATATTAACCCATTTTAAACAGGGGGAACGCATTCTGACAGCGTGAAATACTGCCGTCAGAATGCGTTCCCCCTCTGTTTATCATGAAGGGATGCTCACACATCTTTCAAATTCATACTGCTGACTTCTTTCACAACCACAGATAAGTCCTGTGAATTTCAGGCTCATGTCATCATATTTGACCATTTTAAACAGGGGGAATGCAGCGCTGCCTCTGTTTTTACTAACTAATGACCCTGAATTGCCTAAACAGTGGGTTCTTCCAATATATGTATATATACAGAAAGTCTTTGCTGCGATGGCATCACTGTAGGTAAACATTTCTCCAAAAAGATTGATGTATTATTTCACCCACCCACTATTAATCACAGCATTATTAAAATTTAGTGACAATCAGGAATCCAAACACCACTGTCCCTGTCAAAAAAGCAACTTAAATTTGGAGTTGCTAATTTAGTTTTATAGAATATATAAGATATTGAATATGAACTCATCATTCTTCAAATAGTATAAATAATAATATCAATAATAAGCCACGCGCTCTAATGTTGTGACTACTCCAGCCAGAGCTGCCTGGGAGACTTGCGAGGCCCTGTGCGGAATGGCTGGGGGGGGCCCTCGCGCGCTCGCTACGCTCACGCGCGCAAAATTTTTTGGGTTTTTCGGGTCGGATCGGGTGTCTATATGCGCAATTTTAACTCTCCAATTAGCAAAATACTGCATACCTTCCCCTGCCTCATCATCGACGCGGGGCCCCACGGCTGCTTGAGACCTGGTCGGATCGGTGATTTTTGTAACAAATTTATCAAACAAGCCTTTCAGAGAGACATTAAACTCTTCCATTTTCTTTAGTTTTTTTTCTTTTTTCATCCCCTGATGGAAATTTCCTGATTCTGTCTCGTTCTTTCGACATTGTGTGACAGTTTGTTCCACACTCCACCCGTCTGGATCAGAGCAGCTTGTGTCTGCGCTTGGTCTGATCAGTTGTGTTGAACAACAGACACGCGCATCATTGCACATATATTTATTGATATGCAAAGACTAGTACACATTTAGGTCTGTAATGGAACGTGACTGTTGATATTTATAAGGGAAAAAACGAAAAAAAACGAGAAAAAAAAAAAAAGACGGCCCATAGCGCAGGCCCCTTGGGGCGCGAGGCCCCTTGGGGCGCGAGGCCCCTTGGGGCGCGAGGCCCCTTGGGGCGCGAGGCCCCTTGGGGCGCGAGGCCCCTTGGGGCGCGAGGCCCTGTGCGGTCGCACGGTTCGCACACCCCTTGCGGCGGCCCTGACTCCAGCCCATAACCGATCTAACTCATCAAAACATAATCGGCCAGTGGTACCAGTTGAAGTCAGGTAAAAAACTAAATCAAATGGGCCGATGGGCCTGCCCGGGCCAAAAAAAAAAAAACAATTTTTTTTTTTTTTTTTTTTTTTTGGCCTGGCCCGGCCCGGCCCAAAATCACCATCGGCCCACCGGGCAATGCCCGGTATGCCCGATGGCCAGTCCACCCCTGGTGACATCACTGTTGTCTGCGGCGGTTTCCAGACTTATCAGTTGAAATCACAGCTAAAAACCCTGTAAGATGTGTTTTATTACAGTCATCATTCTCTTATTCACTATTTTGTAATTTAAAGTAATTAAAAGTCTGCTTTCTTTTTTTTTCTATGACATCATCACTGTTATGAAGTAAAAACTAAACCAAAAAACCCCAAATAATATGGTCATTAATTCCATTGAAGAAGATATGATGTCATCAAGTTATGATGTCATTAATTCCATTGAAGAAGATATGATGTCATCAATTCCATTAACATTCCATTCCATCAACAAGCTTGTAACAGAGTTTATAACTAGAACTCCTTCTTACTAGTTCTCATCACATCTTTTGACAATGCCACGCAGACGCAGACAGAGCTCTCGCCCCGTCCGCAGGCGCCGGAGAGTCCGTAGGACCCGCGTCGCCCGCAGACGCAGGAGAGTTGTCCGACGCAGACGCTGAAGGTCAACAGATGATGGAGGGAATCCTGAATGAATGATTTAAAAAAGGAAAAAAATACAGAAAAATAAATAATGAAAAAAAGATAACGTAAAAAAAAAAAACAAACCCAAACCCTGATCTCAGTCCCATTATTGACTAACATGACCTTCCAGTACGTAAATACGTGTAGCAGGTATAAGACGGTAAACTGAAGTGACCTGTAAAGAGTGAGTGTGAGGTAGGACACTAGAACTTACTGTCTCAAGTCTCTTTAACCACAGAGGGACTAAAACTCTCAACCTTCTTATCCAAAGTCAGATCCTTGTCCTTTAGGACGTGTGGTCCACCAATGTCTTCTGTTTCTCATTCCAGCATGTCACACCTCTAAAGGTCTCACTGTTTTGATGTCTGAGACGAGGTAAGTGAGAGGTTGTGGAGGCCCTGTGGCTTAGTTGGTCAAAGCACCTGTCTAGTAAACAGGAGATCCTGGGTTCAAATCCCAGCAGAGCCTCTAAACTCATCTGTCTTTGGATGAGAAAAAGATGATAGATGTCTCATTCATTCATGGTTCAACCATGGTGGTGAAATTGAAAAATGACATGTAGCTTAAAAGAAAGGCACATTGAATGTTAATGTTCAATGTTAATTCACACATTCCAGTCTTAAAGTTCTACTAAGAGATGTGGACTGCTTGAGAGGGAGGTAATGTCTGGTTCTTAGTCACTTTAATGCTTTGCTGTTCTTCACTCGTGCCACAAGGTGGGGTACTCCTCCAATTCTTCTAGAACAAATGTGTATTTCTTTACTGGGTGTGTCTGACAGTCAGTTATTTTCCAAGTTTGACCTCACTTAAAAAGGTCTCTACTTGGTTTGGGAGACTGTGCATGTAACTCAAGATGTTGTAAACCAGGCCTGGATCAAACATGCGCACACACATACATACATACATACATACGTACATACGAAAAAGAAACACTCACCACGAAGGCCGGTTAGCTCAGAACGTCAGATTCTGGTGCTAATAACACCAAGGTCATGGGGTCAGTCCCCATACTGGCCAAACTGTTTACCACTGAAACTCTGGTTATTGTTGAAAGTTTCAGATTATAAATATTGTGTTTTGACCTGTCCAGGGGTCTGTCTCTCACCTGAATATTAGCTGGGATAGGCTCCAGCAGACCCCCGTGACCCTGAGAAGAATGTAGCGGGTATAGATAATGGATGGATGTTCCAACAAGTACTTTCAGTACTAATCAGTTAGCTGGGCTAGAGCTGTGGTGGTTGAATGACACTCTCTGTATGCATGCTGTGAACATCTGATCAGATTATTTATGATAAAATAATTTTGGATTGGATTAAAAACTATCTTTTCTAATAATTTGCTTCAGACAGGAAGTATGCTTATTGGACAGCTGTGAAGTTAGATTTATTGTCCTTTGGTATTGGAATTATCTTAGCCTCTTTCCAAATTCTTGGTCAAACCCCGTTAGTAAAACATCTATTGAAGATGTGACAAATCAGAGTTGATATGTAAGCTGCAGCAAGTCGTAGCAGTTTACCATCTAGCTTGTCTGTTCCAGCAGGTTTTTCAATTGGCAGAGATAGAAATAGTTTATTTATGTCAGGGACAGCAAACAAAGTCAAACTTACAGTTCTTATGTGGTAACAGTGACCACTCAGATCCTACAGCTTTTTGCACGCGTTTAGGGCACTTCAACTCCAACAAATAAGCACTTTTACAGTATTGTCATCAACAAATCAATCGCTTGCATTCAACTCTCACGCACAACGTTCTATACAGATTCTACAAATTAAACCTTTTGCAATTTTTCCTTATTGTTTTTCAAATCCAGCAGGTGTGCCTGATGCCTTTTACTCCAACAAAGCCACCTCCCACGCCTGTGCTCCAGGAAGACTCTCACTGACACTGAGTCCAGTTGAATAAAGCTTTTGTTGCACATCATCAGCTGTTGTGCCAACGACAGTCCAGTCAGTGATCCAGTCAGATTTCACAGTTTCAAGCTTCCTCCTTCAGACCGGGATGCAATGAAGACGGCAGACATCTGAGAGCACCAGGGCAGATCTTGTAACAGAGTCAGACAGTATGCATCATCTTTTGCACTCAGTAGAATTACATGCAGCTCAACAAGCAGTATGCTAGTTATTGCATATTGGGCTGGCAGTGTGAACACAGCTATAGAGACCAATGCATGTGTTAAATCAATATCACTGAAAGCAATTGGAACTCATTCGTACAAGAAAAGCTGGCGTTTGTTTTTTTTTGGTCATGGAAAAACTTTAAATACAGTGTCATCCACGACAACTTGTGTGTGCTAAAATGTAATAATTAGATAGCAAGATCATGTGTTATTGGATTGGTATTAGAGTCTTAAAATCAGTGGGAATAACTCATAAGAATGCTTGGTAAAATGTTTCATCCTGAGCTGGAAGACATCTTCACATCAACTCAATGCATAATGTGTTGTTTTTGATAATACACAAGCTTGTTTTTTAACCTCTCATTCAGCACCCGGGTATTGTAGGTGTTGTTTTTTGAAGCTTTGCACATGTAAAATAAAGTGTTGAATCAGCTCCCTGTCGGACCACTTTTTTTGGAACCAGCATGAGTTGGAAATGTCTTCAAATTCCCTCACATGGAACTTTTTTGTTGTTAGATTGCCATTACAATTATAATATTTTCATGGTCCTGTGGCAAAATAATTTCACTACTTCTGCTGTGCTTTTAAACAGCTGTGTGTGTCTGGTTTTCTGGTGTTTATAATAACAAGAAAAGAAATACATCTTCACTCTAATGTGTGCTATTACGTGTGCTTCCTCTTCCACTATTCTTCGTGACGTCATCAAAGACGTCACATTCTTTGATGACGTTCCAAGACTCCATGAAAGAGCATTTGAACGCTACGCGTCTGAAGCTGGAGCTGATTTGCTGCAAACAGGATGAATGTGCACATGTTCCCAAACGTAGCAACAGCGCCCTCTGCTGGTTCATGGCGGTATGGTCGTAAGCGGCAGCTGCGGCTTCACAACTGTCTTCTATACGCACTTACCGAGTGTACTGTCACGTTTGTGTTTGTTTCATCATAACTGAACAACACAAACATCCGTATGCTGTCCTTTGACGACCGAGTTACTCCTTAAAATAAATGGATGGCGCTCCTATAGTTTATTTCTTTAGTTCAGCCACTTATAGGCTCTGCAAAGCCATTTATCCTTTTTCCTATTCACAGCCTCTTATTTCAGACACTCACAATGTGACACCAACCCCCGGTGAACATGTGGGAGTGAAGTGTCTCATAAACACCGACACACGGCAGCTGCAGAGTTTCAGCTCCGCTACAATCCACCAGCTCCACTTGTGAATGATCCACTGACTCTGGAACACACCGGTTTTACTCTCCGTACAGACATCGGGATGTGGTTGAGAGAAGTGAACACTATATAAGAGCTATTTCAGGGTTCAGCTTTCACTAAAGTAGTCCGAAACGACAACTTAAAATAACGAAAATGAAACTTTGTAATCTGTTTCTTGGAGTGTCAGTAGAAAAACACTTTTTCAAAAATGCATTTATTAGTTATTTTCAAAAATAAGACTTCATTATATCTGTTGCAATAGTACATTTGATATATGACGTAGGTTGATATGACGTAGGTTGATATGGCGGTGGAATTCTTGCCTCCTTTGATCCTTTATGACGTCACCAGCAGTATATTTATCTGTAAATATTCCTCTGGACCGAGTCAGTTAGTTATTCACCTTCAGCTTGGTATCTTCTTGATTTGAGTTTTACAGTTTTTGAGTTTTATGTAAAAGTCTGGTAAATTTAGCTTTTTTTTTTCCGTTTCTTTTCTTCTTTATTGTCAATAATCATTTAAAAAAGTACATAGCATAATTACTGTAACTGGTCGATTTAACAACAGCAGCTGGATATTTTTCCAGTTTTTCATCCATCGACGCTTCGTTTCGTTTCTTTAATTGTAAATTTCTCCCTGGATACTGTACATTAATGTTTTTATTTTTAATAACTATGTTTGTTTTTTGTTGCAGTTATTTCCAATAATCATTTTATAAACCTACAACAATGGCAGAGGACACATGAATGGAAAACAGAATCAAAAACATCTCACTGTACGACTTGGATCTGCTTCATTCTGGGTGAGATGTCAATAATGTTGTACACCTCATATATGACCTTATACTATATATACTATTATAATACCATATATACTTTTTTCTTTTAATTCATATCCATACATACTGTTTCATTTACCCATATCCACTACATATATAATACTGCTCTCCTGAGCTGCTGTGTTTTTATATTTAACTGCTAGAGTTAAGTCTGATTTCATTTACCCAAGCAAGTCTCTGTTTTACCTTTAATGGCTTTTTCTGGACTTGTTTTAAGGAAGCTTCACGAAGGGTTTTACAGGCATTTCCACAAATGTCAGCGTGGGTTTAGAAAGTGTATAAGAGCATAAAGCCCTGGCCTCTGAGCCAGAATAGAAACTGCTGAAGATCATCATTCCACTGTTAGCACATGATTGGACGTTTTCATCCTGCCATCATTGTCAGATGACTGTACACATCAATGATCAATACATGACTGTGACATCACTGTTGTCTGCAGCGGTTTCCAGACTTATCAGGTGAAATCACAGCTAAAAACCCTGTAAGATGTGTTTTATTACAGTCATCATTCTCTTATTCACTATTTTGTAATTTAAAGTCATTAAAAGTCTGCTTTCTTTTTTTCTATGACATCATCACTGTTATGAGGTAAAAACTAAACCAAATGATGTCATCTAGTTATGTCATCAATTCCATTAACCATTCCATCAACATGCTTGTAACAGTTTATAAATAGAATTTGAGTTTGATATGTGTGTCTGTGTCTGTGTCCGAAAGATAACTGAAAACCTTTATGGACTACCTGTATTTTTAAGCTAAAACTGAAGGAACGTGCGTCATAACGGAGAAGCATGACGCAGGCTGACGTCACACCCACACAGCCGGCATCTGCGTCCTTTTTTTCCCATAATATTCCTGGTATTTTTTATAAAACTTGTAAACAATATAGTTCCAAACAACAGGACAGAAGTAGCTACAATAATAGAAACAAATAAATTAAATTAAAATAAAAAAGGAAAAAATGACTGTCACCTGCGTCCGTGTCCATAGACTGTGAATGGGGTGACGTCATGCGTTGCCGAGCTCGACTGGGTTTTTTTTTTTTTACAATAAAACATTATTGAAATAATTAAACAATACAAATACAGTTAATGTAACTTTGTTATATATATATAACACACACATATACTACAGACAGACAGACACCTCTCTTCTTTATAGGTCTGAGTACAATCTTGCTCATATCCTTAAACTGTGAAAAGTTTCCTCTGGTCACGACTTGAGCTGAAACGTTTAAGATTCCAGCACTTTAAAATTAAATTTTAATAAACCAAAATACCGCTCACCTGTCAGATCTAATTCATGACAAAATAATAAAACAAAGTTAAAATGCTGTACTTGTACACAGTACACTTACCAGACTGATCCATCTGCCCCTGCACGTCACGGTAACTGTTTCCAACTATACATATTTTTAAAAGAAATGACATTGAAAAGAGGAAAGAAAACATCTCCAGATGAATTCAAGTTTAAAGTCCTTCATATTAAAACAGTTTTTATTAATTTATTCTTTATTAAAATAAAATCAGAAGAAAATCAGAACACAGCAGAAGAAGCAAAAATAAACAATAGATTATGGAATGTACTTTAGTAAAGAAAATAAAAGCTCCAGCTGGTCCAACATGGGGGCTTTATTTCAACCACAGTCAAATAAAGCACCACTTTATATATTTATATATTTTCATATTCATATAAAGATATTTCGTATATATTTATATACTTCTATAGTTTTTCATATACACCTTCAGGCAATGACTAGGGGATTCTTTACAGAATCAAATTTCTTGAGGTTCTCTTAATTTACAGGTAAACTTAGTTTCTGGATAATTAAACCACAGAAAAACTCAAGGCAACTTTCTTTTGCCTCGTTCATAAAGTACAAAACTGGCACAGAGGACGACCATTTTTATACACAGTAAAAATGCAATAAAATTAAATTACATACAGAGGAGACAAAAGTTATGTAAACCTTTCCCCATTACAGCAAACCTCAAACAAATAAAATCACTGTCCAAAACAAAATCAATCCAGTATAAAACACGCACACAAAACGAAAAACAAAACAAAAAAAAAAACATTTTTTTTTCGTTTTGCCCTTGGGAAGAAAGAAAATGTGCTGCAGCTTGAATGACTTGGTTTTTCTTCTTTGTCAGACAAAGGGTTGGCTTTGCGTGGAGTCAGTTTCTATCAGAGCGATAAAACACAGCGAGAATTACTGAAGCTGAGAAAAGAGCCGACCGACTGAACGTCGGTGGAAGGCAACGAACAGCAGCACAGAAACAGCAGAGGAGCTCAAACAGGGAAACCTCCAGCTCCTCAGAGCAAGATTTAGATTTCCAAAAAGAGAAAAGAGACAAAAGTTTGTTAGAGATCTCATGGCAGCTGTGAGTTGACGTGGTCATGAAGAGGGCGCGCCTTTGACGGACAGTTTGGTTACTATGGCGATGGTGGCTTCCACTGTCCTGTACAGCATGTCCAGCATGTCGGGTGGGGGGCCGGTGCTAGGGAACACGGGGGGAGAGGAAGTGTGACTGCTGCAGGTGTCTGAACCCTCCCCCACAAACCCCAGGGCTGATGGGAAAGAGGCGTCCTCTGAGAGGGCTTGGGCGGAGCTGCTGCTGCTCTTAGACCCCACATCCTTCTCCTCTTTAGGCCCCTCTGAGGAGCCAGGTGTTGTTCTCTGCCCCGGCCCCCCCTCCTCATCCTCCTCCACCGTCCCCCCCTGCTGCTGCGGCTCACACTCCTCCCCTTGAACAAACCCCTCCCCCGCCTCCTGCAACAGGCACGAGGAGGAGGAGGAAGAGATGGAGGAGGAGGAGGAGGAGGACGCCTCCATCTTCTCCTCTTTGGGGAAGGAATCCAGGTTTCCGGAGGTGGCCGGGGTGGAGTCAGGAGAAGGTGGGTCCTGCTCCGTCCCCGGGTCTATGAGGGAGGAGGAGTCTCGTGTCTCCGTGTCCGAGGTGCTGGTGGGGGTCAGCGCCTCCTGCCCGTCAGGCTTGGGCTCGCTACAGGCCGGGAGAGCGGAGGAGGAGGAGGTGGAGGCGGCGGCAGCTCCGTCTCGGTCGCCTTCACTGCTCACCCTTCGCCGCTTCACTGGAGTCGCTCCTTCATCCTCAGCTGAGAAAAAACAAATGGCATAAAAAAGGCAGAATAAATGTAAGAAAACAATAATAAAATTAAAGCTGCAAGCAGCGATGAACGGGCCCTCGCACTCATGGCCACCGCCCCGATAAGCATATCAGAAATGACACCACCCACGACTTCCTATGTCAAACCATTCAAAAGTTACGGCAGAGAAAAGTTTTCTGAGCCGTTAGGCCACGCCCATTAATGCAAACCATGAAATATCAAATTTATCACCAGGCCTGGCTTGGTGCAAAATTTGGTGACTTTTGGGGAACTATCAAATATGGACCAATCACATGAAGGGGGGGCGCGCTTTTTGGCGTCTAGCATCGCCTCGGTAACACTTTTGAAAGAGAAAAGTAATGCACGTGATCGCAGGACGGAGACGCATATTTTGATGTATAACACACCTGGGTGCACGTTACGGTTCGGGCCGTATTAACTGCCGAAGGAATGGCATAAATTGCGCCAAAATTACACGGAATCAACAAAAATTACATGTGGGGTTCCCCAAGGTTCCGTCCTAGGACCCCTCCTATTTAACATGTACATGCTGCTGCTAGCTCAGATAATAAACAATAAGTTACTATAACCAGACCTCTCTGGTCTTCTGGTTCAGGTCTGCTCTGTGTCCCCAGAACCAGAACCAAACATGGAGAAGCAGCATTCAGCTTTTATGCTCCACAGATCAGAAAACTGCAGAAAAACCCTCAGTTCCTTTAAGTCATGGTTCAAATCTCATTTATTAACAGCTGCCTTAAGCTGAATTATTTAAATTATTCAGAATTTTGAACAATTTAACAATTAGATTTTCCTTAAAGGGGACCTATTATGAAAAACAGGTTTTTTCTTGCTTTAACATATAAAGTGGTCTCCCCTCAGCCTGCCAACTCAGAGAAGGAGGAAAGCAACCAAATTCTGCAGTGTCTGTACAGCCGCCCGGATGAGCCGTCCAGTGTGATGTGGATCTACGAGCCGTTCAGATTCTGCTCCCGTCGTTACATTTACAACGGTTGTCCTCCGATGCGTGAAACCACGCCCACAACTAACTCCGCCGGCCGGAGCTTCCGCCATTTTTTCGTAGCGGTGTATCGTGATGGCATCTGTTCGAGCTAGACATGCAAATTGCTCTGTTGTTGGTTGCTTTGTGCCCTCATTATCATAGCCCCACCCACTCAGAATCCTGCATAGATAATGAGGTTAGAGAATGGGAAGATAAAGACATGGCTCAGAGGCTGAATTTCTAATTTATTTAGCAAAAGAAATCAAAAGCTTGTTTTTAAGACATTCAAGGCCTGTTTAAAATAGGTATTAGATGCCATAATAGGTCTCCTTTAAGTTTCTTCCTTATTGATGTTCTCTTTGACAAATATGACCCATCATTCACTGAAGTTGAATTAAACATTTTATCAAGAGAAGAAAAGCTCTCGTAACAGAGTGGTACACTGCCAGTCGTGGGCCCAGTATATTCTTGGTGACATCGTTTATAGAAGGTCATTCCTCAGTGACATGATCCTCAAATCCTTTCAGTCAAACAACACCTGGTTCTAAACGTGGTTTCAGGTCACGTTTCAGCTAAACAACGCAGTGGTTACTGCACCTTTGGACTTGTGGTCTTTGGCCTCCTGCTCCAGCGTGCTGCGCTGTTGGAGACAGAGACGACAGCGAGCCAGCAGCTCCTGCAGGGCCGGGCAGAGCGCTGGATCCATGCCCTGAGGAGGCTGAACGGACAGCAGCAGCACCAAAGCCCTCAGGTCCTGACACACACACACAAATACAGAGAGAGGAGGAGAACATTCAATGAAAATCTGAAAGCAACAACCTCTAGAGACGAGCAGTTTTTAGCCTGGAACTTGCTGCTTGTGTGTATTTTGTGCGTCCGTACAGCATTGAGCAGGCTGCTGGTCTTGTTGAGCTCCACGCGGTGAGCGGCCAGCTCAGGCTGGAGGTTGCTCTGCTCACTCAGCAGGCTCGTCACCAAAACACCGATCAAGTTAGAGCAGCTGGGCCCAGAGAGCACCTGCACCTACGAGCACACGCGTGGCTTTTATTACGTTGTATCTTTACATTCTGCTACGGTGCCATTGCCCAGACCGCTTGTGTTCTGTACCTTGTGCACGAAGCAGGTGAGGAACGAGTAGGCCACGTTGTTGTTGAGGAACGTCCTCTCGTCCATGAGGATACACTTGATGTACTCGCTGAAGGCCGGGTCTTCACAGACCAGCTTCACACACGTTTTAGCCATGACAGACTGAAAATAGAAACCCAAACAACTCGTATCCTGTTCTCTGTATTTAACAATAACTCCCAGCAGGGCTGAAACTGTTCCAGGAGTTAAATGAAAGCACCGGGCGTATTATACCTGTGACTGACAGAGCTCCGTCCACAGTTTGGGGAAGAGTGCAAGGTGAAGAGGAAGTCCTTCATATGCTATCAGCACACCTGCAGGAGAAAAGGAGTGTGTGTCAGTGTGTGTGTAAAGCTGGGCATGTTGGGCAATGTGACACCTCTCCCACACACGTACTCAGTTTAACAAGTGTATCGGTAAACTTCTCGCAGTTGATGGCGACGCGGCACAGCAGGTGAATGAACTGATGGTAGGACAGGAAGTAGTCCAGCAGCATCCTGTCGTACACCTCGTCTTTACCCTGGGACACACGGGGAGAGTTCAACTTTAACACCAACATCCAGGGGCTTAACAGTGAGCCGGTGCTGATGAGAGCGAGTCCTGACGTGTAACCGTACCTTACTGCTCTCCACCAACGACGGCAGCAGACACATGTTGAGCTCCGGCCTCGGAGGGCGGATGTTGTTTTTGGCTCCCATCAGCTTGATGTTTTCTCTGCACGGCAGGTACGGACCAAACGACACTGCGGACAGACGAGCAGGGTCAAAAAATAATAATCCCACAAACTTAAGTGAATGATGTAAAATGATATTTACAGGACTGTCTCAGAAAATTAGAATATTGTGATAAAGTTCTTTATTTTCTGTAATGCAATTAAAAAAACAAATATGTCATACATTCTGGATTCATTACAAATCAACTGAAATATTGCAAGCCTTTTATTATTTTAATATAGCTGATTATGGTTTACAGTTTAAGATTAAGATTCCCAGAATATTCTAATTTTTTGAGATAGGATATTTGAGTTTTCTTAAGCTGTAAGCCATGATCAGCAATATTAAAATAATAAAAGGCTTGAAATATTTCAGTTGATTTGTAATGAATCCAGAATGTGACATTTTTGTTTTTGTAATTGCATTACAGAAAATCACCATATTCTAATTTTCTGAGACAGTCCTGCAGAAAAAGAAAAGGCCGGGCGATGAAAGCGTGATGGAGGAGACTCACTGGGGATGTTGCTGTGGTGGTAGGTGCAGTGGTTGTGCTGTAAGAACGGGACGAGGGTGTGCAGGAAGTCGTGCGGACTCAGCAGTACGAGCTCCTTCAGCACATCTGCAACAAGCAGAGCAACACATGACCGTTTAGCTTTGGTTAACTCTAAATCCTCTGCCCGTCTGCCTTGGATTTAACTGCAGCATGAAAATAAGATGATGAATGTTACCCAAACAGGCGTTGCGCAGCTCGGGAGGGCTGTAGGAGTTGAGGAGCGTGAGCAGCTTGTGTGCAAAGTCGATTCTCTCCTGCCACTGAATCAGAGCCTGCTTCACATCTGAGCATGGAAAGGGAGAGAAATGAAGGTTCAGAGCAGCTGGACCAACTTATGGACAAATGTGATTGTGTCTGCATTCACACGTGAGCTCGTCACTCAGAGGAAGTGGTGCCCGACCTTTCCGCTGGAGATATGGCCGAGTGGCTTTGAGGACAGAGAGGAAGATGGAGAGCAGCTCCACCAGGTCTCCAGTGACATGACACGCCGTCGCTTCGTGGTACATCATGTGCAAAGTGTTGAAGGACTGCAGACACACGTGGAAAGTGGTTGTTACTTTATGCATTCAATTCTAGAGTTACAGAAAGGACGCTTCAGGGGGTTTGACGCTGCCGTGTTAGATGTTAATTTAGGGCTGTAACGATTCCTCGAGTAACTCGATTACAAAAAAATCATCAAGGAATTTCCTCTGCCTAGAGTCGTCGTTTAATTAAAAAATATATTCAAGGCTCACGTTTCACATTGATTATTTTTTAGTGTCACAAAATGTGCGGAAGAAGACGGCCGGCGGTGGGCTTTTAGTAACGTGTGTATTAAGTAACAGTTTAACTACAGACGCCGGCTCGGGACCGAAAACGGTGACAGTGACGATGAGCAAAAGCAGCAAATCGAAAGAAATAAGAGTAAGAGACAGAAGATGTCGAAGGTGTGGGATAATTTAAATTTTTTGATTGATTTTTTGATACTTACAAAAAATAACTGGGAAACAATTTTATTTAATTCTATGTCTCCAGAAATTTTAAGATTTTTTTTAAAGGGGACCTATTGTGGCATCTAATACCTATTTTAAACAGGCCTTGAATGTCTTAAAAACAAGCTTGTTTTTGCTAAATAAATTAGAAATTCAGCCTCTGAGCCATGTCTTTATCTTCCCAGTCTCTAACCTCATTATCTATGTGGGATTCTGAGTGGGCTGAAACGATTCCTCGAATAATTCGAGTAATTCGATTACAAAAAATGATGGAGGAATCTCCTCTGCCTCAAGGAAGCGGTTAATTTTGCAGCTCAAAGCAGGTATTTCGCCCGGACTATGTTTAATGCAGCACAAAGTGCTGACGTCAGGCACGTAAAGGAAGAAGAAAGAGGCGGCGGATATGTTTGGTTTTGGCAGTGAATTTGGTCAACTGGTGTAAGTTCAGGGTTTTTAAATGCACAGCCATGAACCTACTGTATTATGTTCTGTAATTTGTCTTAGTAATGTCAATTAACATTTAACATCTTATGTATAAGTATAATTGCTCTAAACAAAAATATGTTTTATCCAATTACTCGATTAATCGATTTTGCATAATATGTAAATAAATGTCATTTTTCTTATGAAGGAAACAAATTGGTTGTTTTTAATAAGTGATCCATCTTGTTTTCCATTTATAATTGGGCTTTAATTAAGCAAAAGTAAGTTTTTTCCGATTAATCGAGGGAATATTCGATAGAATACTCGATTACAAAAATATTCGAAAGCTGCAGCCCATATTTTCATCTCTTTCAATATATTCTATCTTATTAACTACTCCAGATTTTTAGAAAGAAGGTTCAGAGATAAGCTTGTATTCCCTTGTACCATTAATACCACTGTGACTTTAAGCCACAAATGGAGCTTAATTTTAAATACTGAGTTGGAAGAAGTTAAAAGATTGCGCAGGCAAATGTCCAGACGCCCCAAACCCACCTCAGTCATGAGGATGAGTCCCCTGTTGAACACCACCAGCAGCCGGTCCTCGTCGTTCTCCAGCAGAACTCTGAAGGCACTGAGGGATCAGCAGACACGAGGGTTCAGACACAAGCACCAGTTCCAGTAAACGTGGGTGTGGGTTTGTGTGTGAGCGAACCTGATGAGGGTGGTCCAGCAGGACCGGCCGTCCAGGCAGCGCAGGTAGCAGCTGATGGTGGTTTTTTTAAACTGTTTAATGTCCTCCACCTCTTCTTCTCTCATGTCGGCTCGCTGCGCCACAAACAACTGCATCAAGTTGAAGAGTTCCTCCACTGCCTGCAGGGGGGGGCACAGACACAGGCAGCATGAATGGATTTATTTCTATTCGGTGTACTCTTACCTGTAGGGGAGAATTGTCCTTATTCTGGTATCTCGGGACGCTTTCACTCTTCAGTTTGTCTAAACCAAATAACTTGATGAGTTGGAATTTGGTTTCTAAATGCACCACTTCCAACAATCAAAGAACATCCCTGATGCTTATTGGTAAAAAAAACAACAGTAAATCCAGGAGGACAATCCTGTGTTGGGGAGTGCTTGTTTTATGAAACTATTAGCACTTTTACACTAGTTCCTACACAGCCTGTCTCCACTCGCCCTCGTTTATTTCGATACCCAGAAGAGAAATAGGAGGTTGGAGTGAAGCTGCTGTGACGTATTTGATTGTTAACGAAGAAGACAACAACACTAAAGATGTAGAACCTGGAGGAGATGATAAATGTGCTGCTGGATATGTGGCTTGTGTTTGATATCAAGTTAAAAAAAAATTAGTGAAAGAAGTTTCAAGCGGTGACGCTTTTTTTTTGTTTGTCTCGGAAAAGTTACAGGAAAAGTATCTACTCGGCACGTTAAACCCCTAGTGGAAAAGAACCAAACCGAGGCGAGCGGAGTCAGGCTGAGTAGGTTCTAGTGGAAATGTGGGTCAGTTTGGAAAAGGAAGCCCGGCTTTGGATGGAGTTTTGATGCACTCGAGCCGCCAAAGAGAAGTGGAAAAATGTGCAGGAGTTTATTGCATAAATGTGCATAACGGTAACATCATCCGAGGACACTAAGTGATGATGAAATCATGGTCAAGTTTTGGTTCTGTGTGCATTCTTACCAGGACTTCACCAGTTTTCAGCAGACAAAATAAAGTACGCCGAGTGGGAAAATAAATTTGATTTTGTTTTAAATGGATAAAAACCAGAAGATGTGACAGCATCCTTTGAAACCATTCTTGCTTTCCTACATTTAAATTCTTATATTACTTTCCCCAGAATTAGCAAGTTTTAGGGCTGGGCGATATATCGAGATTTTAATATATATCGATATATGCAATATGGTACGAGACAATATCGTTTATATCGATTTAAATTTTTTTTTTTTCATGATTTTGATATAGCTTATTTTGTGACAAATTGACTTGAATGTTTTATTTGAGATTTGCAATGTTTTGTTATTTGCACAACTGTCAACCTCAGTGGAAAAGTCTGCCTGTTACTGTCTACATTGTATTAATTGCACATTGTATTTTAATTTAATTGTTATGCAGGAAAGGGATATTTGTTTTATTTTATTCAAGAAGCATTTTTATTCTATATATGCAGGCAGTTTATTTTTATTTCATTTGTTTTATACATGTTGATATTGTGCAGACCTCTGTTAATAAAGGAACCTGTGTGACATTTGGCACGAGGCTTTGTATTAAAACTGACTGTTTTTTTAAGGGTTTGCCTCAGAAAAAAATGAAGCTAACAGAGATGCTATGCTATAATGCTTTGGGGGAAACCCTAATTATGGCACAGAAAAAATATCGATATATATCGAGTATCGCCATTCAGCTAGAAAATATCGAGATATGACTTTTGGTCCATATCGCCCAGCCCTAGCAAGTTTAGCCTTTATACTTGTCACGTGGGACGTTTGCAGAGGACACATCGAATAAATCTAAACATATACAAAGACCTGACATGGCCGGCGTTAACATCATCACCGAGGGAATGTTATCCTGGAAGAGCACACGTTTGTACAAGTGTCTAATGCAAACATTAGAAACCTGCTGGCTAGAGCAGGTACGGCCGTGTGTCTGGTGAAGTTCTGACTGTCTGCTCACCCCGGGGTACTGGCTGGCGTGGGGCGTCAGGTTCTTGAAGGCCCATTGGATGTTCTGGTGCGACGCCAGCTGGCGGGTGAAGGCGGGCGACTGCTCGCAGCACATGCGCAGGATGCCGTAGTACGCTGGCAGCATGCCCCGGTTAAACAGCACCACCTCCTGGTCGTCGTGATCGGCCAGGATGTAGTTGAAGGCAATGTTCTTGGTCACCACGGGGTTCTGCACCACCAGCCTCACGTTCTCGGGACAGTCCACACACACGTTGTACCAGAAGGACAGCAGGGCCTGCTTGTTGTGGTTGGTGGCGATGGCCGGCTCTGATAGTTTGGGCTGAAAGAGAAACAATCTCAACCTGAATAAGGTTTTTTAAACAAGTTTATCAGAAGAAAAATGACAATTATTATTATTACCAAATGATTCATTACAATCTTTCTTTTCACTTTCTTTCTTTTCATAACAAATCTCCAAACAATGTAAAATAGAAGAAGTCCAACCAAAGGAGTAGGCCTGTGTTGAAAAAATTGATTTCCCAATTCTAAATCGATTCTCATATTAATTCCTAAAAATCGATTCATATGTCTAAAGATCAATTTTTTTTTCTTTTATTTATTTATGTATTATTTTTTTTCATCATTACATTACAACTTTTGGTTATTTTTTTGTGTATCCCCAAAAAAGGAATGTTTTGTTGGACACGAGAATAACTGGTGCCATGTTTTTGCCTTTAAATATGTTTAAAGGTATGAAAACATTAAAGTGTTAGGTTATAATTGCATAAATTGTCTATATTTCATTACTTTATATACTGTCTTGGGGTTACATTTGCAAAAAATGCTAAAAACCAAATGCTCAAAAATTTAAAACCGAAATAGACTGAAAATGGAACAAATAAAAATGGAATGTGGGAAAAAATAAAACCGATTTCATCCGTCCCTGTTTCCTCCCTGGATCTGTTTGGTAATTCTGACCCACGATGTTTCTGAAAGCAGTTCTATCAGCATTCTGGGAGATGATTGGTCCTTACAGCATCATTAGTTGCCAATACTTGCCGTTTGATCTCAATATAATACTAGTAGTAATATTTTGCATAACTACAGTCATATAATTCATGCAACAGCTCAAAAAACAGTTTTAATAACACTAATAACACTAATAACTAATAACACTAACACAAATCAATATTGGAATCGAATGGAATCTTGATAATCGATTCTGAATCTTAAGAATCGGGATCAATTCTTGACATTTGAATGGATCCCCAGCCCTACAAAGGAGAACTAAATCAACTTACCTGGAAGAGGTTCCAGAGGTCCATGAAGTATCCAGAAAACATGAGTTTCTCTGTCTTGGAGATGAGGCAGTAGGTCATGAAGCTGAAATACTGCACCAGCTTGGTGGTGCCGTGAACGCTGGCGTCCACGTACAGCTTGGCGCGACCCAGAAGCCCCAGCAGCAGGTTGTAGACCTGGTGGAGGACCACCGTGGTGTCGGGAGACAACGGCAGCTCACGCGTTGGCAGGTGGAGTGAGCGCGTGGAGCGGAACATCTGGCGGAAGGAGTTGCTGGGGATGAGGGAGACCAGCAGGTACGCGGCGGCTGGGAGGAGGAGAGACGGGCGCAGTTAGCACCACAAATCATTTCTCTGTTCATTCACAGCATCACGGCTCCATGACTGCGTTTCCAGCATCAATAACCCTTTTAAAACCCGAATATTGGCAATAACCCGGTTTTGCACGGCCATGTAAACACCAATAACCCCTTTGAATAACCCGAATTTGCTCATATTCCGGTTTTTAAAAACCCCAACATGACCCCTGGGTTACTCCTTTTAAAACCTGAATATTGGGTCATGTAAACGCCAAACGGAATATCCCCATCAAACGGAACATGAATTTGTTTTGGTCTTTTGAGTCCAGGAAGTTCTTATAAACACGGAGAAACACAAGACCAGGAGGAGACTAATCACTTCATAAATGTAATGAAGGATATGAACATTTCTGCATTTGTAGACGGTAGAAAGTACCGGGATAGAAGATTTACAAGAAGGTGAGAGAAAAGTTGTGCGAAGCAGCATTTGTTTTGAATTTGGATACAGGAAGAAGAAGCGGAAATGACGCTAATTGCGTCATCACGTTCTCCGTGCGTCGCTGGTTTGATCCAGATATCCCGAATGATGAATTACCATGTAAACAGGGATAACCCTGTTTGCTCACTCATGTAAACGGAATATTCCGAATGTTTCAGTAACCGGAATATTAGCAATAACCAGAATTTTGACTGCATGTAAACGTAGTCCATGTTTTTACTTACAACAAATAATAACTGTTTAATAACAGCTAAAACGTGGATTTTTATGAGTTTGTGTTTCAAATCAGACTTTTGTCCTTAAATAATCAGACGTGTTATTTCTGCTGAATGAACTTGGTCTCTTGTTTAAAGCATCCATGTCGTGTGGAGGTCTCACATGTGCGGACTCGGGGGTAGTTGTGCGCCAGCAGGAAGCGCTCCACCCAGTTCTCCATGTTCTGCAGCACCCAGCTGTGGGCCAGCTTGTTCCTGGGAGTCTGCACAGCCAGCCAGTCCAGACACTGGGACGGGTTGTACTCGATCACCTGACGGAAAACACAGGAAACGTTCAAATGTGAAATTCAACAAACAATCGCAGTTTCAATTCAAACTTTTTAGTGAGAAATATTTGATCATTATTTAATTTTCTTTGCTCTCCAGTATTAGCAAAATTGTTTAAAAGAAAAAAAGAAAAAGAATAAAATAAATGTGGCAGGCTGGACGAGTAGAAATTATTTATTTCCCAGATTTGAGAAAGTGAACTCAAATCAATGTTTTTTTTTGACACTTTTCAAAGCCTGCAGATATCCTGTCCTACACAGCCTTGTGTTGTGGTTTAGTTTGGATGTTGTGTCAGTGTAACAGGCTCAATTTACCTCCCAGATTCTCTGGAGGATGTAGGAGGCAAAAGAGGGCATCCCAGGAGGTCCGCCTGCAAACTCCATGAGCATCGTCAGCAGCTTGAAGAAAGGATTTGCAGCCTGGTGGAAGAAATAATGGAATAAAAATTCCAAAAGGTTATCGATAAGTACCTTTTATACACTGTTATTTATAATAAAAAAGGAGCATTATGTTTACAAATGGCATTTAGCTGATGAAAGGCTTCTGTAAAGAAAACCAAAACCAAGACTCTGAACAATGAGAAAAGAACAAGTGCTCCCCTGTCAGTTGTTAGTTTGCGTATTCTTACCTCGGGAGTGAGCTTGGCGATGGAGGTGAAGAGCATTGACACGATCTAAGGAGAGAACAACATTAATCTCACATTCAGACTTAGAAAGTAACATTTGAAATACAGCTGCTATCTGAAAATCTAAATTAAAAGTGATGTGTGCCCTCTTGACTCCACATCCAACCTGTTCCCCTAAAACCTACATGTTCAGCCAGCCGGTTGTTATAGCGACAGAGGCTGAAGATGAGGTTGCAGGTCTGCCTGATGTTGATGCCGTCTCTGATGTGCTGGAAGAGGAAGGGGAAGCCCTTCCCTCCGGTCAGCGCTGCCATGTCGCTCTGGGAAAGGGTCAGGTGTCTGGACGGAGAGGAACCAGGTTGACGTTGTAATTCTGCATGAAAGGACCCGGTTCATCATTTGTGCATCGTGTACTCTCACCTTTCGGAGCGGGACTGCTCCACCAGCAGAGCAATGAGTGCGATCATTTTCTCCAGAGCTGCAGGACGGTATTTCTCCTCCGCCAGAGACAAGATGTCCTCCTCTTCATCCTCCTCCTCCGCCTCTTCTTCAGACAGAACCTCCACCTGAGGCTGAGGGAGCACATTAACCCTTCAACTTCGTTACCTCACTCAAAGGGTTTGCATATTTAAATCAGAAATAAAAGCTTCAGCGTGGGATTACATTTTAATGCAGAAATAAAGTACACCAATTCAAAACAAGAGCACCATTCAGACTAATGTTATCTGTGTGTTAACTCACATTCTCAGGGCCTTTGGTTCCCATGTAGAAGTGCACCATGATGGAGATGGCTTGTAGTGATAACAGGAACTGACTCTGTGGGCAGAAGCAAAGACAGAGAGAATAAACCTTTGATAAGTGCAAGAAATAGTGCTGAAAACTGAGAAAACAAAGAAACTCAGACATTTAAACACAATCTTGGTGGTGTAGCACAGGCCCCCACATCTAACAAGTTTCTGACAACTGTCATCAGCTTTTCTTCAAATGCGTTTCACAAATGTTCTGAAAGTACTGCAGAGAAATACACTGGACAGATTGTATTGAAAGCCACGGTGAAAGTGAGACTTTATTTGGTGTTTAGTTCACACTGACCTCTTCCTCGCCCATCTTGGCAAACTCGTAGAGAAAAGCAAAGTACTCGGTCAGGTGCTTGCTGTGCGGCTTGACGCCGTGCTCCATGATGGACAGGAGGGTTTTAACGAAGCGAGTGACACAAGATCGGCTTCCGATGTCTTCCACCGGGCCGTCCATGTCGTCGGAGCTGAAAACACACAGAGATGTAACATGTGTGTTCTGGTGAGAGCAGCAGGGCTGGAGTGATGTTTCTGAGAGTGTTTGTTCAGGTGAGACGTACCCGTCCTCCATGCCGGGCTGCAGGTAGAGATGAGCGTGCACCGGACGAAGCCTCTGGATTACGTGAATGCATAACCTCTGGAACATCTGGAAGATAGAAAAGGAAAGCCAGAGAGAATTTCTGACGTGAAATTCTCTGGTCAGAGAATGTTATCTTATGTTTGGGTTTGGACAGGTAACAATGAAGAATTGACCTGTCTGACAATCTGATTGGGGCATTTTATGAGGATCTGCATTGGCCACCAGTTGTCATCAGCCATCCGGTCCAAAAACCACTGAAACAAAGGAAAACAGCTCATCGCTTATGATGCAGAGCAACAGTTTCTGTGCCGTTTCATTTCATATTGGTAAAAATCATGAAATAATTATCATAAAATGTATTTAATGTGCACAGTATGAAAACAGAAGGCAGCATCCTGATACTCAAAGAGGGAAAAAACAAACCTCGCAGGCAGCCTGGCTGTTGTTAAACTGTTTGGTCAGGAGTTCGATCCACTGCAGCATGGTGGGCTAGAAGGAGCAGAGGAGTCAGTTTGTCTTCTAGAAATCTTCCAACAGCTGGAAATTAAGAGTAGGATAAAACGAGTGTGCATACCTTCTCCTTGGAGTGAATGAAAGTCTCAAGAACAAAAGATGTGCTGAGCTGCAAAAGGACAGAATAGCATGAGAACCTGAACAACTCTAACTCCTGGAAAGATGTAAACACTCCCAGAAGTTTTATACGAGTCTCAGACGGACAGCAGAGGCAGAAGAAGAATCTAGAGAGTACACCCAACACATTCAAGTCTGGATCAAAGTGGGTGGGTAACGTGCTGAGATCAGATAGGGCGGTTTTAATAGATGATGACGGTGAAGCTACATTATGGTGCTTGGCTGCAAAAACAAAACACATTCAAGGTTCCTGTGATTTTCCATCTACGGATAAACACCTTTATGTTCATTTTGTAGATAAATATTCCAATCCAAATCTTACAACACTGCAGCAGCTCATTCAAACCACTCAAGTTTCCGGGAGGCGACCAGCAGAACGCTCAGCGCTCATTAAAAACAGCCGGCAGAGAGGCGGGTCACCGACGAGTCTGTCAATTCTTACGCTTCGTGCATGGTAGGGCTGGGCGATATATCGAGATTTTAATATATATCGATATATTTTCAAACGCGATATGGTACGAGACAATATCGTTTAGATCGATTACATTTTTTTTTTTTTTAATAAAGGTTATTTTGTGACAAATTGACTTGAATGTTTTATTTGAGATTTGCACAAATGTTTTGTTATTTGCACAACTGTCAACCTCAGTGGAAAAGTCTGCCTGTTACTGTCTACGTTGTATTAATTGCACAGTGTATTTTAATTTAATTGTTATGCAGGAAAGGGATATTTGTTTTATTTTATTCAAGAAGCATTTTTAATTCTATATATGCAGGCAGTTTATTTTTATTTCATTTGTTTTATACATTTTGATATTGTGCAGACCTCTGTTAATAAAGGTACCTGTGTGACATTTGGCACGAGGCTTTGTATTAAAACTGACTGTTTTTTTAAGGGTTTGCCTCAGAAAAAATGAAGCTAACAGAGATGCTATGCTATAATGCTTTGGGGGAAACCCCAATTATGGCACAGAAAAAATATTGATATATATCGAGTATCGCCATTCAGCTAGAAAATATCGAGATATGACTTTTGGTCCATATCGCCCAGCCCTAGTGCATGGTGCACTAAATAAACTGGCCATATGTTGTCTACAGGTCCACTCATAACAATATTCAGATACTTAACTACATCTATTCATGGTTTCATGTGCACCACCAAACTGCCCAGAGAGGGAAGAAGAGAACTGAAGGAGTCTTTATTTCTCAAGAGGGCCGGTTCATATTGTAAACAGGGACCTCAAACTGTACTTAAAAAGTGTTTACTGTAACATTTCTCACCTTAGCAGTCATGAGGGAAACAGCTTTTGGATCCGGCAGAGTGCTGGGGATGCTGCTACACAGCTGCCACATGAACCTGGAAACAAGCAGTGTTCAGCTGTGGCCAATAACAGATCCACTGGTCGTCATCGTGTTACAGTAACCAGTTTCTTACTCACCCAAAGTAGGTGTGCTCAAATATATTCTTATCCTGAAGAAACTGCATGTTGTCATGCCAAATCCACTGAAAGACACAGGTATGAACATTTTAGAGTTACAAGGAAATACAAACATGCTTTAATGATTTTAACTCAAAGAAGGACGTGCAGTACCTCGAGTAGATCAGGTGACACGTCAAAACTGAAGTCTTTGCCGTTCTCTTCCTCCAGCTCCACTCTCTTGTAGAAAAGCATGTAGGCACTGTGCGTCTGCAAATACAACCAATGTCAGTGACCGATGTCTCAGCGGCTCAGACTACACAAGGGGATCAAAGGCAGGAGGAGAATAATAATAATAATAATAATAATAATAATAATAATAATAATAATAATAATAATAGGGAAACAAAAACCAGGCTGGAAATCCTGCTCAGTTCTCCTCACCTTCTCAAAGGAGAAGTCCATGAACTTGTCTGTGACAGAGTCGTACGTTTTAGTCTGAGTGGGGGATAAAAAGACTGGAGTCAGTGGTGACAGAGTGAACACAGAGGTTCTATTTGTCCTTCATGTGCAGCGCGTACCGTCATCTCTCCTCCAAAGCACTCGGAGGCCAGCTGGGCCGAGTCAAAGGGTTTCACCTCGGCATCGTTGAACAGATACCTGCAAAGTTCATACAACAGTGAGCACGAGACCAGCGGGTCTGACACCTGGAGAGATGGTGACGACTCAGCGATGCATTTCCGGCTGAAACACGTCTGCACTCACCACTTGTTGTTCTTGTAAGCGTGGGGGTTGACGATGTCCCTGATGAAGCTGTAGTAATGTCCTCCGTCTGCGGTGCCCGTGTGCACCGTCACACCAATCAGGTCGTACTCGTAGCTCTCCGTCACGTTTCCTTCCCTCTCTTCCCGAAAACCTGCATCACATGGCAGACAACATAAATTAAAAAAGAGTGGAAGACTTTTTCCCTTACACCGTGACTAAAACACACACCTTTGAGGGGGAATTGTAGATTTGTTTCTTCAGAAAAACTCAAATATTTTCAACATTGAAACGAACCTTCTTTGCGTTCCCCTTTGCCCATGAGGAAATCCTCGGTGTACGGCGTCATGTCGAGCCGCAGCGGAAAGGAAAAGTGTGTGTTGACCTTCTCCTTCATCATGGTAACCATGTTGAAGGTGTATCTCATGGTGTTGAAGCTCAGGATGCGTGGCAGTTTCTTGAAACAGGCCCTGTGTGCGGAAAAACGGCACGTGAGAGCGGTTGTGATCAGTTTTATGCTTAAAAAAAAAATATATATATATATATTTTTGTTTGGATTTGTTCCCACCTTTTCTCCGCGCGGACCTTCTTGCCACACTGAGAACACGTGTACATGTTGTCGCCCTCCAGAGTGTCCTTGATGGTCACCTCATCCAGAGACTCCTGTAGATTAGACGATGTTGAGAATCCAAGTCTGACCCCAACTCCTCTAAAAAATAAAAATCAATATACTCACGTAGATGTTCTTCATATCTGCCACTTGACACCTGACGGTGTAAAACTCCTCTGCCGTCTGACTGACGTGGTCACAATCCTGCAGGAAAGAGTGTTTGAGGATTTCAGTTCTCCTGGATGAGCCAAGCGTGTACGTGTAGACACGCATCTGATCCATTTTAAAGCTTGGATTATAACATTATTTAATAAAGAAACATGTCAAATATGAATACTTTATCAAATTATATTTTATACTTAATCTATTAAAAAAAAATAGGATTCTTAAAGAAAAAAAGAGAAATCTCAGCTTCAAATCTCACAACAAAACAATCCAATCCAAAAAATACTAACTCTCTTTAGAAACAGAGCATTTCCGAGTTAAAACCAAAGAAGAATCTTGGACTCACCAGAGAGACAACGTTGTTGGTGATGACCCCTCCAAATAAAGTTTTCACTGTGTGTTTCTGTGAAAAGGAAAAAGCATTCTAGTCAACACACAAGTTATTTTGTTCAACTTCAGGGTATCATGATATTAAACGTCATTCTAAAGCTTTGCTTTCCACAATTAAACGTGGTTATAATTTGCACCGATCTGCCACTTCTTGTACGTGTGCTTGTGAGTTTACCAGCTCCTGGGACATCTCTTCTATCTTGGTGATGAGGTCGGTGAAAAACTCCGTCATGTCTTTTTGCTCGCCTGTGTTGAGAGGCTGTTTGTCCATCGTGTAGGTTTTACAAAACGGACGGGGGTTGTACGCTTTCCTCTCACTCTCCTGGTTAAAGGTAGAGACGGACAGCAACATTGGTTCCAGTTCAGAAATGCAGTTTCTTTTCTCAGAGCAACACCCAGTCTTTTTATTTATTAATTAATTGATGTATTCATGTATTTAATTATTAACTACTTGGGTACTATTGTGAAAAAGAAAAAAGAAAAAAAAAACAGTAGAAAAGGACTTGAATTGGAGGATTAAGACTTACCATGAGATATGTGAACATCTTCTGCAGCTCCAGCAGTGTGGTCTTGTGTTTGATCTCCTCAGCATACTACACACACACACAAACACGTGTAAGAGTTTAAATAATGATCTCCTGACATGATCCGTCTGCCAACTGTGTTAAACGCTCTTACCTTGGCAGTGAAGACGGCCTGCCGGGCCTCGGGGATCATGTACAGCTGCTGGATGGTGGAGGCCAGGTAGCAGGTTGCTCCCAGGTTGGTCAGGCCCACGAAGCGGCACTCGGCCCGGACGTCGTCGTGAGGCCAGTAGTCCCACTTGTACGGTGCGTGAGAGGCTGCAGGGGAAACGTCAGAGGGATGCTTGCTTTGTGACAGTTCTTCTTGATTTGTTAAGTTATGGCGAGCTTCACAGATTCAATGCAGCTCCTTGCTGTGGTTTGAGAGTACGGTACTTTATGATGGATTTCATCCTCAGGAGCCCATGGCCCGCCATTTTTCTCTGCTTAAACACGACTAGCATTGGCCTCAAACTCTACACAAGTGTGTCAATGTCTCACTGAGCCAGGTGTGTTTGACCAGAGAAACATGGACGGTCTGTCCTGACCTGGACTCAGTTACTCACAGTTGTCCCAGTCTGTCCAACATTAGTCTCACCTGAGAGACCAAATCATGGATAAAGACTTGATTCTCTATAGCAAAGCTTAAATTGAGCCAGATCATCGTCTCAGACTACTGACTCAGAGTGTATCACAGTTTCACAGTAACAAACAGCTGAACATTATTTACACATCATTTCAAATCCAAATGTTCTCATTGAAAACACTTGTCCTGCTCAAACTCAAAATGTTTCCATTTGTTCATTTTTATTTCCTTACAATATCCCATAATACACTTTTCCTGATGTTTAAAGTTTCCAAATTGAATTAAACTGTCAAATACACAGTTTTCATGTTTGTTATGTATCATTCAATGAGTGCACAATTAAAAACGTGTTACGAAAGATTGGGAATCAGACCAGGAACTGTCTGTTCACGTAAGCAGAGTTTATACATGTGTGAGTGAGGGCTCCTGAATCTCAGTAAGGGGCTTGATCAATACAAATAGGCATCAGAGTAGTATAACAGAGAGCTTTCGGCCTAAAGATGCTGCCCTGTTTTTTTTTTGTTTCTTTTCTTTGTTAAAGCAAACAAAAGTGAAAAAGGGAGGAGCCAGCCTGCTCACCTTGCATGTGCTGTGACATGACCCAGTTGTGAAGGAGCCGGTAGTTTTCCACCGAGCCCTTCACCATCTCCACCAGCAGGTCGTAGGCGGCCGCCCTCGCCGCGTGAGACTTGCACTTGGGTTGAGCGCGGTCGGCCAGGCTGGGGAGGAGGAAGAGCAGGTTGTAGACGTCCCGCAGGAACTCTTGCCCCTCACGGGAAAACTTGAAGGGAGGCTTGTGTTTGAGAACGCTGGTGGCGAGACGCAGGAGACCCGTCAGCCCGTCGTCCTCGATGCTGCCGTCCTGCTGGTCCAGGATCTCTCGACTGCAGTAAAGAACAACACTGAGATGACACAGAGCTGGGGGGGAATTTCAGCATTAACACTTTGGTCTACAGCAGGGGTCGGCAACCCGCATGCGGCTCTTTAGCGCCGCCCTAGTGACTCCCTGGAGCTTTTTCAAAAATGTTTAAAAATGGAAATCGATGGGGGAGGGAAATATATTTTTTGTTTTAATATGGTTTTTGTAGGAGGACAAACATGACACAAACATTCTGAACGATTTCCAAAGCTGTAAAAATGTGTAGAATAAATATTAAATTTCAACATTTCTGTTAACGAAGATTTGCGTCGGAGCCTGCAACAGACGTTTCTACCAGCAGGGGGCGCCAGGCAGGAGCTGTTGGAAACAAACTGGCCAAAGGGATTGTTTCCAAAGGGAAAAAGAGAAAAATTACTGAGGAGAAAAGAGAATTCAAAAAAACAAAAAATCAAATCCTTAAAATAGGTAAAAACTAAACATTATGAAGATTTAATTAGTTTAAATCCGGATTAAATCCTTTTTTATTTTTATTTTAATATTGTTGCTGGTATTTCTATGTAATATATGCTGAGTCATGTTTGTTACATGTTGACCCAAATATGTCATTTAAATTCTGATTATGAAAAAATTTACAACAAAAAGTGGATTAAACTTGAATAATTCATGTATTAACAAATTGAAAACTACAATAAAAAAAATTAATTAAAACATAAAAAAAAAAAATCCTTAAAATATATAAAAACTAAACAAAATTAAGCTTTAATTACCTTAAATCCTTAAAATATATAAAAACTAAACAATATGAAGGTTTAATTACTTTAAATCCTTAAAACATATAAACACTAAACAATTTGAAGGTTTAATTACTTTAAATCTGGATTAAATCCTTATTTATTTCATTTTTTTTAAAATATTTTGCTGGTGTTTCTATGTAATTTATGCTTAGTCATGTTAGTTGACCAAAATATGTCATTTAAGTTGTGCGTTTCTACCAGCAGGGCGGCAGGTGGCTGATGTCTTCATTCTAAGGCTTATACAAGACTTTTCATTGTTTGCGGCTCCAGATATATTTGTTTTTTGTGTTTTTGGTCCAATCTGGCTCTTTCAACATTCTGGGTTGCAGACCCCTGGTCTACAGCCAGAGGACCGTTCATCTTTTATGGAGACGATGATGAATAATATTTTTGCAGCTGTCTGACCTCCTGATGCAGTCAGCAAGGTGTCTTGCCAGAGCGTCCAGGTCCAGCAGCGTGGTCTGCATCGAGCCAGGCAGCGACAGACAGGGAGAGACCTTCTGTGAGTTCAAACAGACCAACACTAGCAACAGTTCAACACAAAACCACAAACTCTACGATAAATCTGCTGATTACATCATCATCATCAGTACTGGTGTCTGACGGTCCCACCTGGCTGGCGTCTTTTACATGGATGTTATCGATGAGCTTGCAGAGCAGCCAGAAGTATTCCTTACAGCCAGTCTTCAACAGCGGCTCCTCTTCATAGTCCTCCACCTGCAAAGGCAAGCCCCGATTAACACAGAACTACTCAGACTGCCCGGGATGCTTTTTTTTTGTGCGTGCCAGGGCTTCTGTGCACAACTTTTACGGTAACCGATCGTTTGTGTGACTGAAAACCGTAAACATGTCCCAGCATCTCCTGCATCAATCCCACTTGAGGGACAATGTCTCATAGAAATAACTGGATTCAGTGTAGCAAAGCTCAAATTGAGTCAAATCATCGTCCCTGAGGACTACAGACACAGAGTGTAGCCTGCAAGTATTTTCCCCCCTCTATACATGTCCGGTGCAGTGGTTTTATAGGAAGATCAGACTCAAGAGGCCTGTGAATGTGCGTGTGTGAGACCTACCCGCAGAGGTTTGAGGGCCTGAGCATCGGGTAGAAACTTGAGCAGCGTGGAAGCAGCGAGCAGCAGAAATGACCTGTTGATGGATTCTCCTCCCTCCAGACCGGACAATGAGAGCTTGTAAAGGCCGTTGCACGCCTCGTGCCTCACTGCCGGCTAAAGACAACCACAACAGCCAACCGTTTAATGAAAACACTGGGCACACCTGCACGACGGCTGCAAACAGCTGAATAAGGTCATCACTGAATGAGAACACGTTTTTTCTTAATCCAAATGTCTTAAAGCGTGATGACTTGCTCTAAGAGCCGTGGGTGTTGTAACCAACTCACCTCCGGCACCAGCAGGGTGAGTTTCTTCAGCCAGTCGTGGAGGTGCTCGCTATCAGCCAAACTGGACTTGACAGTGGACGAGCAGTGAGCCCAGCTCACCAGCAGCCACATGGAGTAGTGCGTCACTGCAGGGGAACAGAGATCATTGAGATGTTGTGGATATAAAGAGCAAATAAAGCAAAGCAAAAAATCAATCGCTACCAGATAACATTCAGAAATTATTTATTGGGAGGGAAGGGGGTTAGAATTTAAGGAGAAACCTAAACTTCAAATCTTTATTTGTGCGTACAACAAAAATAAGTTTTTGTGTATCAATTTGTGGAATCAAATTGTGGAATGATTTGAATTTGGAGTTAAAAGAATGTACAAACATAAAACAATTTAAGAAGAAATATAAAGACTTTGTTTATTTGAGGTATAAAAGTGAAGACTGTGTTTAAAGATCAGCAGCTGTTTGTGTTTTGCTTTTTCTTCATGTTGTCTTTGTATGTTTGTATAGATAATACGCATTATATTTATATCAGTTATATTTATATTATAGTTATATTATATTTATATCATAGTTATATTATATTTATTATAGAGCTTACATTTGGTATTAAACAGGATATTTTTGTAAAAATGATATATATTTATTTATACAAATTAGTGTATAGTATAAATCCTTTTCAAACATGTAACTGAAATATGTCTTTTTGATGTGTTGTTTTTTTTCTTTATGTGGTGGAATGCCCACCTGTATTTGTTTCTCTTATCTTTTTTTCTTGTTTTTTTTTAAATACATGTTCGAAATAAATAAAAACGAACGAACGAAATATCTTTTGCTACAGCTTCATTACTGTATTGACAAATACTGTAGTTTGGGCTATGGCCAGTATTTCACTTAATGGTCCCGTTTCTGTTGAGGGTGTTTTATAAAAATAGAATGACGAAAAGACAAAAAGCTCATAAATTGTCACCTTCGTGCCGGGATCTGTGGTCAGATTGAGCCTTGAGGACTCTGCAATGAAAACAAAGCATATAAATCTTCCTCATTTCATTAGCAAATTAAAAAGGACTGATTAAAAGACTGTACTGTATAGCACACCTGTGAGCGAGGTTGTCATACGTGTAAGCCACATTTATGAGACGCTGGATCAGGTTGGTGCCTTGGACCAGACTGAGGAACACCTGTGAGGAAGCATCAGAAGGAGAGTCAGAGCTGGTTCTGATGGTTCTGGTTCTGATGGTTCTGGTTCTGATGCAGAGACTTTCACCTGGCGGGATACTCACCTCTGTCAAGCGAGGGATGTGCAGACCTTTCCCATGATCCACAGTGGATTTGCGGGACTTGCCAGGCCAGGCCCGTTTCCGTTGGCTGTCGGCGAGGCCGGACCAGGAGAAGACGTCGTGATAGGCCAGGTCCAGGTCTGCAGGGTCCACGGCAAACTGGCAGATCAGCTTCAGCAGGCAGGCCAGGCAGTCCAACAGCCACTACACACAAACATGGCGTTGATGAGACATTTACAGCAAAACAACATGCTTGATATCATTTCTTTGCCAATTTGTATCCAGAGAGCTAAGAATAAATCTAAGTTAAACGTTTACAAAAATGTTTAGTGTCAATCTGGATCTGCATCTAGAATCTTAATTTTTAGTTCAATCCTGTTGGAGGGGCACAGTTTCAAACTAGGGCTGGGGATCGATTCAAATGTCAAGAATCGATTCGATTCAGATTCTTAAGATTCAGAATCGATTATCAAGATTTGATTCGATTCAGATATTGATTTGGGTTAGTGTTATTAAAAAAGTTTTTTGAGCTGTTGCATGAATTATATGACTGTAGTTCTGCAAAATATTACTACTAGTATTATATTGAGATTCAACAGCAAGTATTGGCAGCTAATGATGCTGTAAGGACCAATCAGCTCCCAGAATGCTGATAGAACTGCTTTCAGAATCATCATGGATCAGAATTACCAAACAGATCCAGGGAGGAAACAGAGACGTATGAAATCGGTTTTATTTTTTCCCACATTCCATTTTTATTTGTTCCATTTTCGAGAAGAAAATGGAACAAATGAGAATTAGGTTTTTAGCATTTTTTGCACATGTAACCCTAAGACAGTTTATAAAGTAATGAAATATAGACAATTTATGCAATTATAACCTAACACTTTAATGTTTTCATACCTTTAAACATATTTAAAGGCAAAAACATGGCACCAGTTATTCTCGTGTCCAACAAAACATTCCTTTTTTGGGGATAAACAAAAAAATAACCAAAAGTAATGTAATGATGAAAAAAAAAAAGAAATCGATCTTTAGACATATTAATCGATTTTTAGGAATTAATATGAGAATCGATTTAGAATTGGGAAATCGATTTTTTCAACACAGGCCTATTTCAAACTGCTCTTATGTGAGATGTTTAAGATCACAATATAGCTACCTGACGTGCACTACAAAAAGAAAAGGCATAACTGATAAAAGGTGTGTTGCTTCTGATTGGCCGTCTCACCACAGTCCAGGACTCCTGGTCTTTGGGCTCAAGGATGCCAGAGTTGAAGATCTCCAGGAGCATCTGCAAACCTCCGGATGAAACAAACTGAAAAAGAGGATGTAAAAAAGGTTAAAACCAATTCAAGCGAGGGGTCTGTGTCACGTTTCCTCCGTCTACCTCAGGTTAAACAAGCTGGCTCTTAGCGTCGCGTCAAGGCTGCACTTTACCTTGCAGCTCCAGGTGTTCTTGCTGTTCTCTATCTGATCCTCACTGGAGTCGTCAGAGTCCGGGTACAGATCGCTGTAGCTGCCCTGCAGACACATTCAGGGTTCAACACAGATGACGGAAAAAAGCAACTTGAAGATTTATTTTAGGGCTACAGAATATCTGTAGTAGTGTTCAATGCCTTGAAAAAGGTCTATGACCGAAACTTTGGCTCAATAAACACGAGTACGGTGAGAAGAAGGTGTGCGGGAGTTTTCTTTTTAAAAAAGGGCTACAGTAAATGTTGGTGGATTTTATGTACTGCGCTGCATTCCACTCTAAAATCTGGGTAAATACAATGTCGTTCTACACTTCAGCTTCACTGTTGTAGACTGCTCCGACTAGGAATTTACCACAAACGGTTCATAATTATTACATTTTCATAATTTCATCCCTATCTAGTGACTCTAGTAGCTTGACTTAAACCACTAACATTACACCTCATGAAAAGAAATGAAAAAGTGAGACAACTGCGATGAAAAACACAAAAGTTGGATTTACATTTAAAAATTTGTATTCATTTGTTAACATTTAAAAAATACAATTAATCAGTTATGATATCAAATAGTATCTGCCAATGAAGCAGCTGTTGCAGGCTGCTTTTTTTCTTCTTCAGTAAAACCATGTTAGGATAGAAGTTATGCATTTCCCCCCACCCAGTGTCTTTGCCTGGTTGCTGTTTAGCAGCAGAAATGTGATTATACATTATGAGTCAGATCAATATCACAGCATTTAATGGTGTTACCAATATCATTATATGTAATATCTACTGGACAAGGCAATATTTTACATTTGTGTGTAAAAAAGGGAGCTTCAAAGAGGTGAACAGCCTTAATTTGAAGATGTAAAATGCATCAAAGGAGCATTCTTGGTAGCTGCTTTTACAGCCGTTGAAACTACAATATGAAAAAATAAATAATTTTAACTTTTTGTAAGTGTGTTGTCAGTTCTGCTTGGTCTCGCCTCAATAAAAGTGTTTCTCTGTGTTTCTCTTACAGTTGACTCTCTGTGGATCCGTCGGTTGGGTTTTCCCAGAGCCTCGATGATCTCCAGAGCGTACAGGAGCTTGTGGGGACTTTTAATCCTCAGCAGCTCCTTCCAGCACAGACCTTCTCCACTCTACAGTCAAACAAACAACACACTCAGCGTTTGTCGTATCACAGCAGAGTCATGGCAGGAACTTGATGAGCCGAGTGACTGACCGTTTCATCAGAGATGTTCTGGAAGGCCTGCAGCATCTTGGGACACGTAGGAAGGAGCATGAGCAGCTCCCAAACACGCCGGGACAGATTCTCTGCATGGAGGTGAAGCTCCTCACATCGGACATTCTGGATTAAAAAAGCACACGCAAAAACCTTTTCCTTTTAGTTTGTTTAGCAAACGTAAAACTAAGTGGCAGATATATTCTAAAACCAGATTAATACAGAATAGTGATTATGTCTTGTGGCTGATTTTCCAAATGCAAAACATGAAGTGTAAAAACTTCTGCATTTCTGTCACATACTGTGCACCCCGTTACATTTACACAACCCCTCCTCACCTCTGGGCTCTCCTGGACCTTCTCCGTGCTGGGAGTGGGTGGTTTGAAACAGGCCAACATCTCCAGCAGGTCAAAGAGCGTGGTGAGGTGTGGCTCCTGCAGGAGCAGCAGCATGGGAATGTGCTCTTTCTGAGGAGGAGGCAAACAGGAGGCCGGCAGCTGCACACCCTCTCCCTTCCTCTCCCTCCGCGGAGCTCCCAGAGAGACAAACACCATCTGGGACAAAAACAGAGCAGTTAGGAATGATGTTTTTAGATTTCAAATGCTACCTGACCTAAGAAACAAAGTCAAGCAGATGTGGGACAAAGAGCCAGAACGTTACCTGCATGTCTTTAAAGCCCAGCTCATGTAGCGTCTTTTCATCATAGTCTGTAGTGAGTTCGTGGCCAGAGGAAATCATTCTGACCGGTCCCATCAAACCACCTGCAGGACGGAGGACAGTCTTCATACAAAGGCCACTGCTGCTTAACTGATGCAGAAAGGCTCCGTCTCTGAGTAAACAATAGGAAAGATGGCTGACCTGGGAACTCCCCCGGCTGGCGGCTGCTCTGGCCGAACTCCTGCAGCTGAGCTTGCTGGTTCATCTGCTCCTTCTGCAGGTTCTCGTACCAGTGGGTCACCTCAGCTCGCAGGTCTGCAACCTGGTCACTTGGATACATCTCAATAGTCATCTGGGAAACAAAGCCAAGACATATTAACAGAAGCTAAATGCTGCTAATATAGCAAGTAGACAGTTTAGACTGAATAGTTTTTTTTTATTGAAGCAAAAGGCAGAGGACTAATAAAAGCAAGCAGAAAATGTGTCTTTGATGCCCCCATCTTTTTTAAAATGAGAATTCCTCGGTTTAGAAATTCTCCAACGTAAATAACTGTCCCTACATTTTCTTATCCTAACCTTTCATGGCCCTTTTGAGTCTATACAATAAAAACCTGAGTATGTATTCATATATCGAGAGACAAATATATCAGATCAAAAATGAAACGCCAAGGATGAGTTTCATTTGTGGTGTTTACTGCCACCCAGTGTGCACTTGGTGTTACTACACATTACAACACTTAACATTGATCCCATACAGGACTGTCTCAGAAAATTAGATGATGATAAAGTTCTTTACTTTCTGTAATGCAATTAAAAAAAAAAAAAAAAGTCATACATTCTGGATTCATTACAAATCAACTGAATTATTGCAAGCCTTTTATTATTTTAATATCGCTGATTATGGTTTACAGTTTAAGATTAAGATTCCCAGAATATTGTAATTTTTTGAGATAGGATATTTGAGTTTTCTTAAGCTGTAAGCCATGATCACAATATTAAAATAATAAAAGGCTTGCAATATTTCAGTTGATTTGTAATGAATCCAGAATGGATGACATTTTTGTTTTTGTAATTTCAAGACAGAAAATCACAATATTCTAATTTTCTGAGACAGTCGTGTATATAGGATCAATGTTTTTAACAATATAATCCCACTTACTTTACAAGAAGCTGTCCTGCATACACAAGTCAAATACTGCAGTATAGGATTTAACACATTATACACAACCTGGACAAAGTTACTTAACATGTGGTTAATCGGACTCTGATGGAGCCTATGAATAGAGGCCTTACAGTTATAGCAAAGCTATTCTTGATTTATTCTGACCAACACCTCACCCTCAGGCTTAAGAGGATAAGTGGAGATTGTTAGTTTTTTGTTTCAGATATAAACTTGTCACCTTGTCGGGCAGGCCGGCGGGCTGGCAGACAATCCTGAGCGGCAGAGACTGTTTGTCACTGAGAGCCTTTAGGTGGCTGCTGATTCCCGTCCCCTCGATCTGCCACTGCCTCAGGTGGTACGCAAACCTGCCACACAGGAAACAATGGTTTCTTGGTAGGTAGAGGACCATGTTATTGTTGGATAGAGTGATCTCCACTGTGCGTACCTGCGTCGGAAGGCCTCCAGGTGTGTTTTGAGCATGAGCAGTCCCCTCTCGATGCTGGTCAGGCTGGAGTGAGCGTCTTTTTCCAGGTTAGCCGAGGCCATCAGAAGACTCTCCATGCACTTCCTGATGAACTCCTGCTCCTTCTCCAGTCCTGTTTTACCAGCTGTAAATTTAATCATTGTTCAACTCTATACTCAAAGGACAAAGCTTAATGTGTAAACATATGTTTAGCTGTTTTTCCCCTCATCTACTGATTTATACTCGGGACAAAAAAAGGACATGTGTTCGTGCCAAATGTATAGACTCACTGACCATTAATGTAGTAGGAGTTGATGTACTGGATGGCTGCACGGCTGATGTCTGCAGATTGAGCTCTCAGAGCGATCCCCCACAGCTGGTCCATGCCGCACAGCTGGAGACGAACACAGGAGCGAATAAAATAAAATAAAAATAAAATAAAATTAAGTGAAACTTGGCCTGGGCCAGCGGAGCTTGTAGCCAGATCTGTGCATGTGTTTGTTGCTGGAAGACGGAAGTGAAGTGTGCGTACCTCACAGCTGGAAGCATTATCAAGCGCGCTGGTTGCAAGCCGAGCCAGGTTACAGAGGTGCTGAAAGAGGTTGAGGCCCGTCATGCTGATAGTTTCTGGCTTTAGCTGAGGCATCTGCAGACAGAGTTACATCCATTAACAAATCAATAGACAAACCTCCGTCTAAACGCTGTCCAGTCAATACAGTTGTGTCTGTGGTGAACTCTATTCTTTAAAGGTTAAGCAAAACATATTCAAGCCACAGGAATATTGTTTTCAGTTACTTGGCAAACAGAGTGCACATTTCAATTCTGAAGTCACGTGTCCACTAGCCCAGCGGTCCCCAACCTTTTCTGAACCAGGACCGGTTTAATGTCTGACAATATTTTCACGGCCCAATCTAAAGGTGTAGTTGATAAAAACTAAATAAAATGACAAGATCGGCACTAAAAACTGTGGTATTTGCTATATTAATAATAATAATAATGAATAATAAATAATAAAACATAATTTTTGAAAAAATAAAATGGAAATTGTAAATTACCTTTAATATGAATATTTCTATAAATGTGTTTTTATGTTTGTTTTCTCATAAAGTTATTTAAAGCCAGGCTTTTACTTTATTGTTATATATTAAGTAGACCAATGTTTAGTGCTTTTATTTTGAAGGCATCTCGCCGAGACCTTGTAAACATCCGGCGCTTCGGACTTTAACGGTAAAAGTTTAACGGCAGTAGAAAGTGTGTCTGAAAGACTAAACTAGTGTCAGGAATGCTAAAGTGGAGCCTAACTGACACAAAAAGCACCTGCTGATGAGGATTTGTGCAAATTTGATGCCGTATTTATGTCCAGCTTGAGTTTGGTCGCTCATGTATTGTGGTAGCTTTATTGCCGACCAAACGAGCAGCTGTCGGTCTGTATTCAAGTTAAATGAAACATATGAATGTAGAAAGACTAACTCTATTTTATTTTATTTTATTCCTTTATAGCTCTTACAGTGTGTTTGCAGTGTATTTACATCCAAGGAATAAAAACATTGTGAACCATCAGTTTGAGAGTCATCCATCATCAGTCGGGGATACAGAAATTATTTTTTCCTTCTGTGCGGCCCGGTACCAGATGACCCACGGTCCGGTACCGGGCCGGGGCCCGGGGGTTGGAGACCACTGCACTAAACCACCAGCCATTTTACGTGCACATGCATCCCTCTCACTTGCACTGGAGGCGTGTACTTCAAAATTTCACATTACTGCCACATCTGAGGTTCTTTTCAATTTTGTCACTTTGTGTAATACATAAATATAAAACAACCGTGTCAATGCACTAACCCTAGCAAACTAAAGTAGCTCTGCTCTCAAGCTCATTCCTCCTCTGCCCTCCCAACAGGCAGAGAGAGATCGTTAAGTGAGAATTCTGCCACGGCTACCATCAGCTTCTCTGCCACGGTTTTTAAGAGGGAACAAAGCACTCGCTTACTGCGTTTCAACACTACCACAAGAGCAACGGCCCAGAAACATTCTTTTAAACGCAATAATGTAGCAAATGATGCCAGCCTTGACTGGATAACGCCCCGGGGTTGGACGCCTTCTTCCACATACATTTGGGCCAAGCTCAACTTATCTTGATGGCTGCCCTGTCATTAAACATTTAATTAAAAACAAGTTAAAGTGTCAAAGCAGAGGGTGAAAATCTAAGTTTCATTAGTTGAATGGATATACTAAAATAATTTCACAGGCAGTTTTGCTCATAAATCTACAGTTTGATCCATCTGGTGTTTATACGTCCACAATAAACGACTGATGATTGCAACAGCCCTTCCACTAGTTATTATGGTTTATTGATGATGTAACAGAAGACAGGCGCAATCAAATACATCCTCAAGTTTATTTGAAATTGCTGTTTCTTAATTGTAGAAATTGAAACTTGACCCTGAAACTGAAAACAAGCTTTACCTTCTCAAGAAACAGGTGCTTGTACGTCTCCATGCCCATTGCATGCTGGTCCTTGCTGCGGACCTGGTTGAGGAACCAATGCAGCGCATCGTCGTAGCACTCGGCGTCCTCCACCAGACAGTGCCAGAGGATGTCCACCTGCTCCAGACTCAACCCTGAGGGAGAATATAGACATGAACAGCTAGAAAAACAACCCCGAAGACTTCTTCAGTTTAAAAATGGTAATCTATTATATTATATTTGTGTAGGAGTCTCTGTTTTCAAGAACCCTGCAGTTTTTCCTCCAGCAAAGCCAGGAAAGCCTCCATGTCTGTGATGAGGCTTTCCCAGAGTCCATAAATGAACACTGACAGGAACTGAAGCTCTTCAGGTCAAACTGGGCTCAATGTGGCAAAATATTACAGAAAACCGTATTCTTTTATCTTCTGTGTTACATCATTCTCTCTTAAACAGGGCATTGTTCTCAGCTCAGGTTACATAATCAGCTCTATTTCAACAATGTTCCCCAAAGAACCAGGAAAAACACAACAGTTCTTTTCCAAACAACTGGGAAAATCTGCTTTTGTTTGAGAAACACACATTTTGGCAATGCCAAGAAAAAAGGAAAGAGTGGAGAACCATTTGTTTGCTCATAACATTTCAAATTCCTGATGCCCCCCCCCCAACCCAAAAGGCTAAAAGGATTTAATCACATCTGTGAATTATCAGAAGAAATAACCTAAACACTTATTGGCCTCCACTGTGAGAAGGTGGAAACAATTCCCACATGTCTCAAAACGCTGGGAACCAAACCTTAACATATCCATGAACATAGTTGACAGTGATGAGACAATATCCTGCATCTCCACCTGAACAGCTAGTGCACTTTAAGGACACAGGAGCTCAAACCAACACACGCGACAGCAACTGCAGAGATTAAGTGCTATTTTGTTGTAAATACTACACGTTTAAAATGACTCAAATCAAATCAGGAATCGTTCTGTTCACTGAGCAGCAGAGGTGTTTAATCCAGGTGCCAGAAAGTAAAAACCCTGGCATGTTTCTGGATCAGCCTGTCCATTTAGAACAGGGGTTTTGGCTAACAACCATCTACCTGCAGAGGAGCTGGTTTAGTGATTGGTTGGAACAACTGCTGGACTGGATTTTTACTTTATGGACCTGGATTATACACCTCTGCTGAGCAGAAAAAATGGATGGACTTACTGAAATGATCTGGTGACCCCAGCGTGGAGAAGACGCAGGTGAGAAACTGCAGACGGACCTGGACCTCTGCACTGTGGCTGTACCTGATATTAAAAAAATAAAAATAAAAAGAAGCATGTCATTTAGTTTAAATTGTTGTGTTGCCCTTCAGTGTTTTAAATATTTCCAAATCCTCAAAGTATATCATGCATTTTTCATTTCAGGATCTATAATTATGTTATTTGTGCAACGTATTCTTCATCTACAGTAGTGTCATGACAACCGTCGTTCAGTAATGTTTTTACCAGTCAGAACAAAAACACATCAGTTCAATACCACACAGTGCTGTTTTCTAGTCAAACCACAAGTAAAGGACGTCTTCAGAAATTATTCATGGATAATAGGAGCAAAGAGCTTCCTGAACACAGAAACATCTCACTGCTGGACTAACGCACACAAGGGGGTTGATTAAAGATGCCAACTAACTAAAAATAGCAAACGCTTGACAATAAGTCATTAAGCCCAGACACCACCTGCAAGTGGCTTGCATATTGTCTGAAAAATAGTTTACCTGAATTTATGAGAGCTACCTCTGAATGACTTAAGCAAAATAACAGACAAGGACAGTTAATCCTGCTGAACTAAATTTAACTGAAAAAAACTTTATTCAATGTAGAATCAATTACGTTTAACTGAAGACCCCACATACCTTATTCAGACCAAACTAGTTTTAGTATAAAAGAAAAAAAAAGATAAAATAAAACAAAATTAAGACAGGAAAAGGAAAAAAAAAAACAAGACTCACAGAGCAAACTTGTGCCGGTGCTCCCGAACTTCTTGGATGTAGTGTTGGAGGTTATCGAAGAACAGTTTCATCATGTGTAGCTCTTTTTCAGCCCACCTGACACACAACCAACAACTACATCAACACTCAACGCAGGAAGAGAAACTCTGCCACGGAGGACGCAAATATTCTTGGCTACTTTCTATCAATGAGTCAATTTAGAGAAAAAAATTTTGGACAACAAAAAAAATGAAAAAAAAAAAAAAAAAAACATGCAGCAGTTTAAGATAGTAAGAAAAAAAAAACAACCAACCAATTGCAGTTATGATCTGACTCAGACACGGGAAAGGAGTTACTTACATTGTGATCCAGTGAGTGTCGTAGCTGGAGCCAAACTGTTGAAAAGTGCCGAAAAGTTTGGGTAGAAGACGCAAAGAAACCACAACTGACCTGAGGGAAGACGAAAAGATGGAGTCAACTTTTCCACAGGGGAGCACACACACAAAAAGAGAAATTGTATGTATGTACGTATATATATATATATATATATATATATATATATATATATATATATATATATATATATAAAATATTAATCTTTATGAAATAAGTCAACTTAATTTTAATTCTCCAATGACCAGAGGAACCACAGAAGATTAAGATTCAGCATCTAATTCTAATTGACATTGATGATTTTCAATTTCTATGCAGAAGAAACATATACGTTTTATTTCTAAGTTTCCTAAAGGCTGACATTTGTCTAATATAAAGCATGTTTTTTTTTTAGATTTACAAAAAGCTGACCCCAGTGCAACCCTCCAATAAAAAAGTTAATAAATGTAGTTGCTCACCGATGATGGGCCAGGTTGTCAAGGCAACCCTCGATGAAGCGCATTCGTATCTGTCTGTCGGTGAACCAACAGACCAGCGAACACAAAAGCTTCTCTGCCTCGTTGATGAGACCCTCAGACAGATGAATCTAAACACAAACAACACATTCAAAACAATGTCATGGAAAAGAAAGCGATTCTAAACACATTCACGTCTAAGTATTTGATTCGTTGTGGATTCATTTTGATGTTCTCATTTTTCTTCTTATTTTTAACAAATATTTTTAGGAGTGTGTGGGATCTAAATAAAGCAGATCAAATAATTTAACATTTTCTGATCATTTTAGCTCATAAGGAATCTCTCATACTGTGATTATAACTCATCAGTCTTGCAGCTAATAGAAAACCAAGGCTTTTTAGGTGCCATGACAACAAACATGATAATAAGTGAGCCTGGAGGTCTTTGCTGGTTGTTAAAAGGTGGTATATTATAAAACTAAATCTTTGTCTGTGCTTGAAAGTATATACTTGGATGTTTGAGGTCGCTCCGAACCTATAAAAGTGTGGCAAAAAAAACAAACAACAGAAAACACAACCCTGTTATTTTGTGCAGAGCTACTTAGGCTTGAGAAGGTCACGGTCAGGAAGCTGTTCAGATTTGCAAGAGACTGGTTTGTTACACGCCCAGCTCAGAGCACAGTTTTTCAGACCGTCGTTTTTTTTTCTCCTTCCAGCTTCAACTTCCACTCAAGCTACTTGGAAATGGAAGGACAAATATTTTACCGTATATCTCGCCCTATAAAAGGCGAGCTTAAGATCCTTACATTTTCTCAAAAATCGGCAGTGCGCCCTATAATCTGGGACACCTTATGTATGAATTTTGTTGTGCTTACTGACCTCAAACCAGTTTTATGTGGTACACTGCACTCAAAAATCTGTCAAAATGTTTTAGTGACTTTGGTAGAGATGAAGTCGCTCCGCTTGTTGATAGTCGGAACGTTCAGCTGACACATTAAAGTCGATCCTTGGTTGGATACGGGTTGTAACGTCGGATAACTCGTTATGTAGCGCTGGCAAGCAACCATCATCCAACATCTAGTAGTTACCTTGATATAATCAGACATCAAGCAAACATTAGTTTTTTTTTAGCGTAAACCTATTTTTCAAATCTGTATCATAATTCAATTATAATCAAATGTTGGAATACGACGTTGTTCCAACCTCACACTAACTTCAGGTGTCCGCTATCGCTGGCAACGATGAACCAATCAGAGAACAGGACGTAGTACGACGCTTACCCCCTCCACTTTTTATTTGTGGATTCGTGGAAGATGAATGATTTAAAGTGTGAGTATTTTTCTATATTATTTGCAACTGAACGAGTTATTGTGAATGAGTTGAATAAAGTTAAACTTACCAGACTATTTTGTTTCACTTTATACGTTTGTTTTATCATGTGCCTTATAACCCGGTGCTTCTTAGGGTTCAGAAAATAGGTACCGGTACTCTCTTTTGAAAAGACGTAAGGAGCAAATTCTTATCAGCAGGCACGTAGTGGAGTTCACGCAATTAAGAAAGAAATCAGCTCATAATTCTGCTCAAGTACTTGGTTTACTTTCTTTATCTCCACTTTAAGAAACAGACTTCTTGTTGGTGTTTCCTTTGTTATTTTGTTCCTTGTCAAAAATGGAAGTTCCCATTGTTATTAAATGCAATGAAACTGAAACCTGGTGTGGTGCCAAAAACTATAAATAAATGTAACAATGGTTAGAAATCCCCTAGTTAAAAGCAATATTTCTCAATATTAGGCACTAAAAACCTTATATACACAGTGATATATATATAGTGAAGGCCA
The DNA here is from genome assembly GCF_033807715.1 of Cololabis saira. Lineage (NCBI taxonomy): Eukaryota > Metazoa > Chordata > Actinopteri > Beloniformes > Belonidae > Cololabis > Cololabis saira. The sequence goes on from NC_084587.1 coordinate 49,313,210, forward strand.
GAGTTTAACTGAACTGATGGAAGAACAAGAAGCTGGCTGGCTGCTGCCGTACTTCAGCATTCATATCTGAGATCTGCTGTTTTAACAACTTAAGCACAAAACTGTGCTTAAAAAAAGTCAAAGGCATAAAGACATGGCTGAAAATGGCAGCTGTTTCGCTCTGGTATTTTGGCATAAAACATTTCAATAAGACCTCAGGAAAATGTATCAACTTCTGCAACAAGGGAACAATGTCTCTTTTAAAGTTTTACATATCAATTGTGTGTGGAACATGAAAAAAAGGCGTACCGCATCTTCATCTTGCACCAGGTCCCAGAGCAGTGTGTTCCCCTTCTTACAAACATTATCAAGGTTGATATCAGTGACAGCGTGGCTGGAATATTGATGTTTATGAACAGCTGGTCCTGCCGAAACAGAGAGCATTCAACAATTTGGCCTCTCTGGCTCCGATCGGTTGATTTTCAGTTTTTTATTCAACTATTTAGGATTTTAAAAACACAAAGATTTCAAAAACCTGATTACTCCAAATGTTAGTGAGAGGGGCTCACCTTGCACCAGGTGCTCATGATAGATAGAAGCCAGGTTGGGGAGGTGCTGCTGAAGGTGTGAGCTGAGTTCAGCGTGGGAGTTGATCTGGACCAGCTCCTCCTCACAGCCGGACTCCTCCCCGTCAAAGTCGGCCATATTCTTCTCCGACTTGGCGCTGACCTGGGAGCTGCTGCAGCTAACGTCATCAGCACTCAACATGTCCTCCACCATAGGACTGAGGGAGAGAAGAAACAACTCATTTAGCATCTAAAAATGGCTGAATTACAATGTCCAACTACAGAGCAGCGTCAGGTCAGAAGACTGTTGATGAATTTAGATATAAAAAGCAACACAATGAGAAGAATCTCACCCCTCGTGATGGTGATGGTGGTGGTGGTGATGGTGGTGATGCTGGGGGCCGATGAATCGGCGGCAGTTGAAGAGCTCACTCCCCATGGCCTCTCCCAGGAAGTCCCCGGGCCTGGGCAGACAGGGCGGCTCCTGAGGCCCCTGGACCATCTGAGAAGGGCTGATGTCTGCAGACTGTTGCTGAGGCTCCGCCCCCTCGTGACGAGCAGAGGATGAAGCGCAAGCGTCCAGCATCCTCATACGACCCTCTAAAGACGTGGATGCTGCCGTAACCATGGCAGCAGATGTTTCTGGACTAAAGGGCAGCACTTTGGGCTTGCTTCCTGCCCCAGAAGCGATGGGTCCCACTCCGTGACCCGGGCCCTCACTCAGAGCCTCCCCTGCTTTCCTCTTCCTCGACTCCATCTGCTCCCGGGCTTCCTTTTGATGGCTGCCTTCAGCGGCAGACCGGTTTCCTTCGTCTTCTTCCTCTTCCTCGTCATCCTCCTCTTCCTCATCATCCTCCTCTTCTTCTTCATCCTCCTCTTCCTCCTTTAACGCCTCACTATCTGCCATATCGTCGGAGTGCATCTCACTACCGGGGCTCCCGGCCGACTGGCTGGCTCGGCTGGAGGCGGCTTCGTTACTGGACGCCTCGCTGCGGCCGCTGCTGCTGCCCGGCCCGCTGCTGCCCTCCTCCACGCTGTTGGCCGTCTCGTCAGAGCTGCCCTGCATCGACTCCTGCGGAAATAGTTTGGTTTTCTTAAGTTCCCATTATATTTTGATATGCCACAGGATGCAAGCAACATCTGACTTGTACCGTAAAACTAAAATGGTATAGAAAGTTACCCAGCACATGAGGAGCTCACAATTTCATGAGCAATTTCAGGTGCGGATGTGACTCATCTCTGACAGACAATTTAGCTCAGAAATAACTCAATCCCAAAAGAAATGAATTAATTTAATGATGTTTTCATTGTAATTAATTGAAGACAGAGAGCAGTTACTTCATCTTGCCTTCATATCAATTTTGAGCCGTTCATTTATTTTTGTATTTATTCAAGTCTAAAACAAAATCTCTTGGCAACTAAGCTAGTCTCTGCGAGTGTAAATGTCAAATACTTTAAACTTTATTTATACAGCACATTTAAAAACCAAAGCGCTTTACAAAACAAATATCAAACGCATTACACACAGTAATATTAAATGGTGAGTAAATATAATGTAACACCCTAAAAATTAAGCAATAATCATAATAATAATTAAAAAAAAGTGTTAATATATTCTTTTAGACCTGCTTTACCTTAAAAATCAAAACTAAATCAAAGCTTTTTCAAGGGATATTTCATGTTTCTTAAAGTGGGCTTGTCAAATGTCTTATTTTGACGTAAGACATTTAACCCTGCATGCTAAAAATTACCATGACATTTCAAAAAGGTGCTTGTTAATAGTGTTGTCCCGATCGATCGGGCCAGATCGATCGGGCCTGATCACGGCATTTTCAAAACATCGGTATCGGCCAAAAAAGTATCGGGACATACCTAGTTATTTATGTTTTAAATATATATATTAAATCGTTTTATATATTGTTGCATTTAATGTCACTTCCGGCCGGCGTGACGAAGTAAGCGAAACCAACATGGTTTCCATGTTTGAATTGTGAAATGTTATATATGTTCATGTTCATTAAGCTGCTGCTATTCATTTCATGCCATTCAGAATGTTGCACTAAGGTTAAGCCAAAAAGTATTTTAATTTTCTTGTGTTTGTGACTTTGACTGGATGTCATTCAACCACGTCTTTTGAAGTTAAATGTATTTATTTTTGTTATTGCACTATTCTGCACTTTTTGTTTTAGTTTACAATTTCATGTTTTTACATTTTGTGGCACCAGAGCTGATAAGCTTTGTTGAAATATATATATGTTGTTCTCCAATGGACAATAAAAGAAACTTGGGATAATTTAGTTTTAGTCCTCTTTTTTTTTGTAATTCATTGCCAAAATGGATCGGGAAAAAGTATTGGAAATGTATCGGGAGCCAAAAATAGTGATCGGATCGGGAAAAATCAGGATCGGCAGATACTCAAACTCAAGTGATCGGCAGCTAAAAAAATCTTGATCGGGACAACCCTACTTGTTAATGTTCCAGTTTTTTATTTTTAAATTCCATTACCTTGCAGGCTATTTTAAACCGTCCAAACCCTGTAATCAGTCATGCACACGTAATGCGTGAAACTTCCACAGGGTTTGAGCGAACTGTCGTCACTAATCCCAGACATCCATGCTATGACCATTTTCTACTGCAGGAAAGTATGCTAAACAATAAAAAACACCAAAAAACCAACTGAAAGTGCTTATTTCACTGTGGTTTGCATGTGTTCCTGGGTGTACCTCTGTGTCCGACAGCCTCTGCTGGTTCCTCTTGCTGCCCGTCACCATCATCTGGTCGTCCATCTCAATGTCACTGCCTCCGCTGTGCTGCGTGTCGCTGTTGTCGCTGCTGTCTGGACTTGCAGCCGGTGAACCTGAGACCAGATCAGAGTCATTTATTGAACAACTTAAAACACTGACGACCACCGAACACTCGCCAACAGCAGGTACAATGAACAAATTAATGTGAAACGACAAAGTTATTGAGCTGAAATTCCTTGGTAAATTGCATTTTTGTTTCAAGTTGAGATGCAGGATGAAATGTGGTGTTTGACAAAAGAAGTTCAGAACTGAAAAAAATTGATGTGGCTCATTTTTAAAAAGGCACCAATGGATCAAAAAGCACTGATTCAAATTTCTTGAATAAAATAATGAGGATAATACAAGACAGGGGTATGAAGAGGTCAAAATAGTTCTCAGTGGGATCAGGGAGCTCTTTCATTACTTTCTGACATTTTATACGCATAATGAATAATTTAGCCATTGGGAGTGAACAAAGTGAAGCTCAAAGATTATTTTTGAGTGCAGACTTACAGCTGTTTATGCAAAACCAATCAATACCCGAAGCTTTATACTAAAAAGAATCCAGACTGACCTTTCTTGTTTCCCATGGGAATGTTGGTGTTCAGCAGGGAGGCAAAGGAGCTCTGTTTGGAGAGCTGGGCTTTTGCAGCAAGGGCGTTGTTCCAAAGAGCCTTGATCAGCATGGAGGCCAGGTATAATGTCTGAGGAGGAGGAGGGCGGGGTCACGTCAGCATTTTAATCCCAGGGGAAGGTTGTTTTTGGACTGTGTGTATGCAATACAGTACCTGCTCGGTGTGGGCGCTCGGATGTAAGCCAGACACCAGGTTTAACACATGACGAAGAGGCACAGGGTCCAGGTTTTTAATGAGTGATGGGAAAAGGTCATGGATGTAACGGCTGCAGTGTTTCAGCTAGAAATAAAAAAAAAAGAGAAATACACTGTCAGACTGAACCAACAGATTATTATGCTAACACAGTGGACTTGACTACAATATTTACATTTAATCTGTTTCCAAGGGCTTCTGATAGAGCTAAATCATTATTACCTTAGGATGTTTGCTACAAATTTATAAAAAAAAAAAAAAAGAAAGTAAATTCAAATGTCCCAAAGCCACTTAGCACTGGTGCAGCTACATCTAATGCCACCCACTGCTCTGTGGTGTTCCCAAGAATAACAAGCAGATTGATGGAGTAGGATAAAACCGTGAGCAGATGAGAGTGAGCAGTCACCTGAGCTGCAGCCCAGATACAGTCTACGTGCTGCGTGCTGAGCCGGCCTTCTGCAGCCAAGAAGTTCAGGATCACTTGGCACTGCTTAATGATCTAGAGAGGAAACAAATATAAGAAAAAACGTATGACTTAAACTTGTTGCACTGCTCGGTTTAAGTAAGCAAAAGAATAAAAAGGTCTGAATTAGATGAAACATATGAGTTCACTGGACCAAAGTTCTCACCTCGATGTGCAAATTGGGTCCAAATATGTGTTCCACTACGTTGTTGTGGATCAGCCAGTCAGCCAGTTCCTTTGCTATGGACCTGAGCGGGTGAAGCACAATCTCCATGAGCAGCCGTGACAATTCAGTCAAATAATTCACAGGTTATAAAGACGTTAGCATAAAGAAGAAAGAATAAGCGGAAGATCACTCTGTTTCACTCTTTGGTCACCATAGCACACCATATTTGCATGCATTGCCAACAACAAGTGTTAAACAACATCTTTCAGAAATGGTATTTGACACCCTTGTGAGCACGAGTGCCTGACCCTTTGGAAATAACTTACGTTTCTGTGTCGGACACCAGTGACTCATTGTTGCACACATCATTGAAAGTGTGGAGTTGATTCTGAGGAAACAAACAAACATGATGAGGACATGATAAACCCCATCTGTACAAGCACCTGAACAATCGTTATCTACACAGGCTAACGAGCATTAAGCGAGTCTTAGGGCTGACAGCCGTAAGATTTTGTTGTATTTGTTGTGACTCGGTCCCTCTTCACTATCAAGTAAATGGACAAATCCCCCGATCCAGGACTACAGGTCATCCAAACCCACATGTGCATGTGTAGTTGAGCTCGTCCGTGTTTACAGTGGAACTCACTGTGATTTGGCTAAGTCCAGCCAAGCGCATCGTGAGAGTGGGGGACATGAAGTATTTGAAGGCCAGGTCCAGGCTCTCCTTGTCGAAGCACAATGCGCTGTCCAGCGGCTCCTTCACTGTGCTCCACATCAGGTCGGCCATGTTGCGTGCTGCGCTCTGTCGCAGCTCCTGGTCCGACAGCTTACACAGATACCTGGAGATAGCAATACAACACTTACTTTATCATCAAAAGGACTATCAACCAGAAACATGTGACTTCCATGTTTACCACAGAAAAAAAGGAACCAAATAAGCAGACTTGATCAGCATACCAAGATATAACACCACAATAGAGGAATTGTTCCTCCACCGAGACCAAAGACTAAATGATAATATTTTGAAATATCTTGTTTATGCTGTACTTTCTAAAGCGGGAGGATCTCTTGAATGACTGGTGAAATCCAATAGAAGAAAACCAATGGTAGAATTCAAGACAATAGTCAAATCAAAAGCATCCATCGCGCTTTGTGCATGTCAGACATCTTTGTGGTTATGGTCTAGAGCAGAAGTCGGCGAGCCGCGGCTCTAGAGCTGCATGCGGCTCTTTAGCGCTGCCCAAGTGGCTCCTGGAGCTTTTAAAAAAATGCTTGATCTTTTTTTTTTTTTCCTTTTTTCTTCCTCTTTTTTCTTACTTTTTCCTTTCCCTTTTAATCTAAATATTTTTGACTTTTTTTTTCTCTACATTTGGCCTTTTTTCTCGACATTTTGACTTTTTTCTCGAAGTGCATAATGAAAAAAAAGTCTTCCCCCAGTTATAACTAATATAGAAACATGCAACATGTGTTGCCTTCATTCTAAGGCTTATACAAGACTTTTCATTTTTTGCAGCTCCAGACATATTTGTTTTTTGTGTTTTTGGTCCAATACGGCTCTTTCAACATTTTGGGTTGCCGACCCCTGATCTAGAGTTACGTCAGCTGGTCAGGGAGGTTCAGCAACATTTTCTGTCTTAAAATGATCTGAATTCAGGTTGATGAGGTTTTCCATCATTTTTTTTTTTTAATCCTGATATGGGCATTTTTCAAGATGACAGGATTAATCAGAGCCACACTGCAAAAGAGCAAGAGAAATCATTACCACGCGCAGACTGACTACCACAGTCTAGCCATCAACTCCTCTGAGAATCTTTGGGATGTGATGGAGAAAAGGTCTCAGTGGAAAATTAATGCAAGGAAACCAAAGTTGTGACCCTGCATACGTTTGTAGCAGTAGTGTGGAAAAAAGCCATAATCCCAGCTGAAGATAGTCCAACAAAATATCAGAGTGATGACTTCTTTTGTCCAGGCAGAGCATGTAAGATTGACTTGACAACATTCCTCTCGTAGAGGTGTGTGGGCGGATGTGGAGATAACGAGTGCTGCAGACTCATCCACTCAGCATACTGGGATAGTTGTGTTGTAGTTTTCTGATCTGCTGTGATCAATTGTTGCTTAACAAATGTATTTTTGGCCACCTAAATACAGTTAAAATTGCTGTTTGGATATTAAAGAATGTTTTCCTCCACAAAAACAGTAAAATCAGGAAATGTTTCTTTAAAAATATCACTCAGCCACAGAATTTCACTGCTCAAAGCAGATTAGTGAACATGACACCAGATCATCAGCCTTGAAAGCGTCACATGACCAGGCTTGCTCAAACTGCATTCGCCGAGGTCACGTGAGGAGAAGCTGACTGGAGGCCTGGCAACAGTTGCTACGGTGACAGAGGCTCTTCCTAGCAACAACTGTGTGGCAGTTTTGTATGAGGTGGACTGACAGAGTTAGAGACACAGAGACAAGTGGGAGGAGGGGGGGCAGAGAGGAAGAAACCTCACTTCAAAAGACAGAAAACCTTTAATCATCACATCCTCCTGGAAGACAGCCACACACCTCACTGTTTCACTAAGGATTTGAACGTGCACTGACTAAGAAACTAAAACCTGAACAGGCAGAAAAACAGAGGATTGAGAAGCTTAGTAATGGTCTTGTTCTAAGATGATCCAAATTATAATATTTGAGCAGAGAAGCTGTGGGGAGCTACAGCAACAGGGAAGCAGGGTGTTCAACAAAATGGCAGCTTGGCAGTCCATTAAAAGAGGCGGTAAAAGCTCTCAGATACCTGTGTAAAAATAGTGCACATATACTCAAATGCATTCTAGGAAATTGCTAGGAAAGTTTACAAGAACCCGTTCTGACAGTTTCTTGTTTGGTACCAGCAAACGGCTGAAACAACACTGTGAAAAGCACCAGTTTGAGGCTGCGGCTTTGTTTGCAACCTAACCAACAGTTCTGTTACTTACCGTATTACGTAGGTGCGGAACGGTATGATGTGCTGCATAACTGCAGGAATGTGCAACCATATCCGTATCTGTGAGAAAAGCCGAAGCAAAGCAAATTAATAAAATCACACTCGCAAACTAAATGGTAATTTAATATGTAAAAAGAACATGTAAACGTGCTAGATAACACGTCACACCGTAAAGAAAATTGAAAAAAAAAAAAGGTACAACTCCAGTAAGGGCTAGTTCATACTTTTTAAAATGTTTAGCTCATGGCTGGAAATGATTTACACAATATTATAATAATCTGAGCTACATTTTAGACATACAGGACTGTCTCAGAAAATTAGAATATTGTGATAAAGTTCTTTATTTTCTGTAATGCAATTAAAAAAACAAAAAAGTCATACATTCTGGATTCATTACAAATCAACTGAAATATTACAAGCCTTTTATTATTTTAATATTGCTGATTATGGTTTACAGTTTAAGATTAAGATTCCCAGAATATTCTAATTTTTTAAGATAGGATATTTGAGTTTTCTTAAGCTGTAAGCCATGATCAGCAATATTAAAATAATAAAAGGCTTGCAATATTTCAGTTGATTTGTAATGAATCCAGAATGTATGACATTTTTGTTTTTGTAACTGCATTACATAAAATCACAATATTCCAATTTTCTGAGACAGTCCTGTAAATCCAGACAGGAACCATTTAAAAATCCTGCTGAGCACTTGAGACCCACATTGGAGACGATGGTGATGAAGGCGTGGGCGATGGGGAAGGGGAGGCTCTCTGGAGAGCCCCACTCGAAGCATTCCTTCATCAGGGTGAGGCCGTGCTTCCCGCAGAACAGACACACGTAGCGCAGCAGGTGAAGAGGCACCTCCACATCCTGATCAACACCACAGCAAACATGTAGTCAACCATCACACGTTCATTATTGCAGAAAAAACACAAAACACAAATGTCTGGGCACAAGAAAATATGAAATCCAAGTCAAAATAAGTCTCAAGAGATATATCCCATTAAAATGAATCTTAAACTGTGGAAATTTAAATTAAAAAAAAGAAGAAATACTTGCTACTTATTTTGGGGGTAAAACTGTCTAAGAGTGCCAACACTGGCAGAGATGGTCATGTCTACAAAAAGTCTTAAATTCTGACTTTGCTGAAACATAAAACGATGAAACCCACAGTTTCCTGAGCAGAATAAAAGGTTTAATATTTTTTTCAGACGTTTTCAGACATCTGTGTTGGACCAGACCAAATTCACGTCTGACATCACTTGTGAGTGCTGTTAAACTGAAGCCGGCAAAGCTTTCCTTACAAGCCGGCAGAACAGAAGTGATAACAAAGGAAGATTAAAAACACACAAGCTAATGTAAGAAAACACACTGACACAATCCTGTTACCAAGGAAATTTTGAGACTCAGCACACCATAATGTAGGCGTTGACAAAATAACCACAGAAGGCAGGAAATGTGGACAATACTTAACTGAAACGGAGAAAAGACCTCAACGCAACCAAAATAAACACGGGAACAAAAACTGTAATGTGTGGCATATTTGACTGAGTTATGAACTCTCACTTCCAGAGACACTCAACTACTACTAATTCTTATGTTATGAATTTAGTTAGAATAAATTAAAATACCCACAACTTATGACGGTGCTACCTTGTATATAACTGTTGTATTTTTGAACAAGCTACACGAATAAGTCCTAAATTCAGTACGGTGTCCATAAGATGGCCAACAGCCTCATCTTTCAGTGTCACTTTTCCAAGGATGGTGTGAAATTTTAAATACTTCTAGATGGTTTGGGGTCACAATCTGCCCAAGGCAGCCACTATGCCGGATAAGGTTACATTTTTTTTCCCCCCCACACTAAATTAGCTGATGGGTTAAGAGGGCTTGTAAAACCTTTATTGCTTGAAAAACCACACTGGAAATACAAAATTACAACTAACGCTCTTCTGGCATGGGGCTGCAGGGACATTTGAATTGAAGTGGGGGCAACTACAGTCTGAACTCATTTTGAATTAATATTTGTTAAAGAGTAATAGCCTTATTACAACCACCTAAAATAACAAACAATATTGTTCATTGGTTGTGAAATCAGTGAGAACAGTCATTGACTGCAGCATGTTAACCCGTCCCTTTTCCCATTTAAATACCTACAAACCAATTGACCCCTTTAGTTACTGATGCAATCTCGCTGCCGTTTAAAGTTTTACAAGGGCAACTGCCAGTGTGACACTTTGCTCCAAGCTGTTTTCTATACATTTTGGACACAAAGATCTAAGTTTGTATCTTGTGCTCAGTAGGTGTTTGAGGTAAACTTGATTAACAATAGCCAACTGCAGCACGAACTAGGTACATTTATCTGAGGAAAATCATCATGATTGTAGTTAAATAACTTTAGCTAAAGTTAAAACCACTGTTGAGTTTATTATCGTACAAATAAATGAAGACATCTTTGATGATGTTGTGGACATTAAGTTGGATTTAGGAGGATGTTAAGCTACCCTTTTGTTTGGATTTAGGAAGTGGAATAAAACAAACCTCATTGACCACCAACTCAGAATGCACAGATAAGTATTATCTTAGTAACTCTAGTTTTTCTGCTCACGGATAATTAATACTAATATATTTCATCTTTTGTACCTTGGACAATATATTTGTGACTCTTCTCTCTGTTTTTCATTTAGATATTCAACAGTCATTGGCTCATCTGTGTTTGACGCCAATTAAACAAAATCACTACCTCTGCTGTTGGACAGAAACTTCTACACTTCTCCTTAAGAGAAGAAAATAGCAGCTGCCGACTTTCAGGATGCTTCATAAATGATGACAGTGATGACACACACATAAAAAACATTTTAAAAAACGTGTTGAAGGAAGTAAGTAAAAACTTAAGCGGTAAGACTCTGCAGTGCAGCCATTTTCCTGTTAATTTGTACTTCAGTCTGTTGAGAACCACTAAAAATTAATTTCTACGTAATCTCCTCTGTGACCTCGGACAGCAACAAAACCACTTTTCCACCTCTTCCTGGGTCATGTAACAACACAAGTCACATGCAGAATACCAAAGTCCATATCCTCCTGCAAATCCCAACATGCCTCAACAAAGCATCTAGATCTCACCCCCCTCACCCCTCACCCCTCTCTCCTGCTGGGATCTGGTTCATCCAACTTCCCAATAAAAATCACTTCACAATGGAAAAAACAACAAGTATTAAACATAAAACTGTTCAATACAAACCACAGCTTACAGCGTATTACACAGAATAAATATTCTGAAGTTGTTTTAATAAATCATTTTCTGCTGAAGACGTATTTTTATTAGTAACAACCAATCAGAATGTAACGGATTAGCACATGAGAAGACTTAAGCCAGTGTAATGAGAGAATATTTCTTACATTCATGTCACAAAAGGATCCAAGGATGTTGCTTTCATGAGTAGATATGTCCTGAAAAAAACACAAAGACACAGACATGGTGGACTCAGGAAAAAAAAAGCATGGTAACTATAGCTGCAATAAAAATGGTAATAATTGTGTACAGGTGATATAGTCAGTGATTTCTGACTCACAACCCACTCTTAAAGGACTGTTTTGAGACATACTGATCAACAGGAAAAAAAAGGGCAAAACTAAACATTGTTTTACATCCAAAAGCTTGCCCTTTCTTTTCAGAAAGCTTTAAAAAGCAAAATAATCCATCTTCACATGTCAGTCATACCACTGGCTAGCAAGTGCAGTACAGCACTTCTTGCCAAGTCTTACACGAGAAGAATAATTGATTTTCCACAAAACACTAAATGATGAGCAACATGTGAATCACTATATGAAAAGGGTCTGATTTTCCACCCAGATCTGTTTATCCTGGTTCAGGTCTGCAGTAACTTATGCCCCATTTGGACAGGATTAAAATTACCTGGGGACCAGCGGTCATTTGTAAAAATCACGGAGAGGACGTCTGTGTTTTTAATCCCGTTCGAATGCGCCATGTCTGATTCTGGAGAAAGAATTCCACCGCAAATCACCTAGCCTACTTCACCAAACACCGAGGCCATGGGATGATTGTAATCCTGTCCGAATGCACGTCAGTAATTCACTGATGTGTGGCCTGAAATCTCTCCTCACCTTTTCTGCCTCTTTCACTCTTTAGTTTTGCCAATTGTGGTACAGTTGGATATTATGTTACAACTTCTGCCTAAATCTACCCCATATAGTGTAAAGGTCTGATATTTTTTAGATGACAATCATACAGAAACTAAACATTAAGCTTCACACAGAGACTGAAAAAAGAAGTCCAGATCAGAAGAAGAATGACAATGAGATGGAGACACTTGTGGCTCCACCAAGCAGTAGGAAACTTTTTATCTTTCATCAAGCTCAAAGCATATCTGACATCACAAAACCTTTAAGGCTTCATCAAAAATTCCAGTTACATTTACCGTAGATTTTACTGTTACCATGGCAACTTAAAACATAGGCAAAGACACCATTTGCTGATTTTGTCCCTTCGCAAAAAGTGACGTGTTGTCACTGAAATCTAATTTGATTGTCTGATTAAATGCGTTTAACTCCATAAACAAATTTAACATTAAATAAAAAGGTAATTGTTTAATAAAAAGCAAGGCCTCAACGTCACTTCTGGGATCAATGTCTGTAAATTACGGTAAAACACAAACTCATCCAGTGAGAACGCTCTGAACTAAATACAGGGGTGTCGGGGTGTAACTTCAGAATTACTGCAGGAAGTTTCAGTCCAGTGTGAATAGAACATTAGGTTGAGTCTTCTCCTTTATTCTTGTAGACATTATTTTTCACATTGAATGTTCTCAAATGCAAACCTGGGGCTAGTGATGCACCGATTGTTCGGTAACCGAAATTGTTCGGCCGAAAATGGCAAAAAAACACTTTCGGTGTTCGGTGGCATAAGTGAGAAAAAAACCGAACAATTAATAACGGCGTTGTAATATAAGGAAATAGACTGGCCGCTCCCGTACCGGTTGCACCACAAACATAAATCGTTGGCCAACCAAAAAGTAACCACATAAGAATTTTACCTAACATTCACCAGGAGGTGGAACCAAAACAACATAATGCTGGGAAATTAAAAAATGTTCAGTTTTTTATGTTCAATAAATATTTTCTACCTTGTAATTTTGTAAAAGATTTTTTTCTTTGAAAAGCATGCTTAAATCAAATGTATTTGATGTATGCAATGGTGAAAAAATTGGCAAAATAAATGAAAAACTGCGAAGAACCATGTTCGGTATTGTTCGGTATTCGGCCAAGTGTTTATTATTATTTTCGGTTTCGGCCACACATTTTCATTTCGGTGCATCACTACCTGGGGCTAATAAATTGTAAAAATACTTATGATCTGACCTTCATCTTTCCACTGAGTGAAGACTGAATTTTAACAAAGTACATGCAGATCAGCAATCAACAAATGCACCATCCAATAACTGAAAACAAAGCCACAGCCAAAAACAGACAAGAAGTGAGCAAAGTTCAGACTAAGCAAAGTGGTTCCTCAGATCTGGGACTGGTTCTTACCTCTATGGTGGGGTGTGTGTTGTGTTTGTAGGCTGTGTAGAGGGGGAACTGGATCTGAAAAATCTTGGCTGCACAGAGCAGCAGCTTCTCTCGTTCCTCCGTACTCCAAGAGCTGAAGGGATCCTGGCAGTCACTGCTGTCACTGCGTCCTCCGGCAGCGCCGTCGCCCTCCCCAGAGTCATGGCTGCGATCTGCCGGTCCCAGCGCTTCCACTTGGGCTGCGGTCGGCTGATTAGGCTCCTGATCCGGACCCTGGATCTTGTTCTGGTTTAGGTCCGGCATGTCGACATCCTCTTCAGCAGAGTCTCTCTCCACATTAACAGGTTCGTCCTCCCCGGGGGAGGGGGGCTGGGGGAGGATGCCAGGTGGAGACTCATCTCCGCCCCACTCAGACCCCGCTCCCTCGGCTGCAGACACGCCCCCTTTGTGCGTGCGGTCTTGGACATTGCAGAGACGGTCTCTCAGGTTGCTTATCTGAGCAATGACCAGGTTGATGAGCGCGTAAACTAGTTGATTAAAAACCTCCAAATGCTTGTACTCTTTGAAGCAGCAGAGACATTGCCTGGAAAGAAACACAGATGAAGCAGAAAGCTTTAAAGAAAGAAACAGCTCAATACTCAAACTACGGTATGTGCAGAAGGATCTCAGTGATTGGTGCCAATATTAAACATGTTTGACGTGGTCGATATGAAACTTGTTAATTTCTTTGCCCCCCTTTATTATGAACACATTTTATTGACGATAAAAAAAATGTAATCTGGCTGTCAATTCTGCTCTCCCTTTTTCTGTTTATGCATTTGTGCAGAAATCCAAAAACAGCCCTGATGTTATCACCTATTCTATGAAAGGAGAGATGACTTGACTAGAAAAAGGCACAGGGTCAAATATGTACAATGGTGATGATTTTTTGTTACATTATAACCTATGAGCTCTTTCCTGTTAGCTGTAGTTAATGGGTATCAAATAAAAGCTGCAGGTCTCTTAGATAGCCGTCCCAGCTCCTATTGACTTGAAAAGAAGTAAACTCGCTTAATATTCCTTTCATCTTACATAAAAAACTACAACCAAAAGCAGCTACAAAGTGCTTACCTTGGTTGTTGTTTATCGCCATTACGGAAATTATGTTGAATTTAGTAATCACACATCCAACAACAGTTTAAAAATATGGGATAAACACTGAGGATTTTTTTTTTATTCATTCAATAGTTAAATAAACAATTAAATAAAATGTAAGACGTTAATTAAACCATATTACGGCCTACAAGTCTGATTAATTTAAGTTCCTTTTAAAGAGTTTATTTTTCTTGAATAATTCTTAAGTGAGGGACAGCAGGGTATAAAAGGTTAAAACTCAAGTATGGCCGACACCTGACACCCTTGCTCAAGGGTTAAACTCAGTCATTATTTTGCCTCCATATCCATATTTTCTTCACTAAAGTAGCACAGAGAAGCCTTTGCCATTTTTATCCCATCAGGTAAAATAGGCAATGGGGGTCCAGTCTCTTTTCAGAAAATGTAATTTTGTTTGGTCTCCTCTCCTTGGTCACTTTATTTTCTCATCAATATCATTTCAATCATGAGTGCTGCTGTAAAATTCTGGTAATATAGATTTTGTTGAGCATTATTTAGGTAAACACATGAAGAAAGGGGCTGCACACCGTACAGCTTTAGAGACGTTTTCAGTAGAACATATAAAGGAAAGTGAAGTCATGAACATTGTATGTCATTTAGGGAGACATCGGTCCGACTGCATTAGAAACAGCACTGACCTCTGGGTCCAGGAGCTGATGTAGCCAAGCACTCGCAGAGCATGTTCCTTCTTTAGCTGGAAGCCACCTTCACTGCCATCTGCATCTGATACTGGAAAAAGAAAAAAAAACAAAACAACTTATTAGTCAACACCTCTAAGTAATCTAAAATATCCATTAAATCCACTTACTCTCAGTGAAACAAAATCTTCTTTTACAGAACTAGTGAAATACTGAATGTTGATCTAGTTGACGGCTATAAAAACCAACCAACAAACCAAATCAATAAGCAAGTGAGCATGGTCAAACTCAGAATACAAAGAAGAAGCAAATGAGATGAGCTGAAGTTCTTCCATTCGTCACACTGCAAATAGGCAAAAACGTTCACGTTCCACACCTAACCCCCATCAATGTGTTTCAAACTGCACCCGCACCCACCCAGCAAGCACAAGCAACGGCAATCAATGGAAGTAATCACAATTTTCTCAGACTTGATTAAACTCCTTTCGTGCAAAGCGCAGATGTGAGGCTCTCTCCGCGGAGAGTAAAGATGCACTGATTGTAACTCCAATTCGTGGCCAATTGTGTGTAATTTTGACCAGACCGGCAGTTTGGTCGGATCCAATTTTCCTTTGAACAATGCTAAGCTGATACTACACAAAAGTCAACATGAATTTATATTCCTCTTAGTAAAAGGGTAAATTGCAACCACGTGCTGTTAATCACAGTTTAAATCCAGGCACTTTCAAGGTTCTTTCAATAAAATTAAATCAAAATTACACCACTTCTTAATGATCTCCATTAGCCATTTAAAATATGGAAACAACATAAAAACTACACAATGTTCAGAACAAAACTATATTAATTAGAATTCCATTCTATTTAATTGTAGGTAGGTATTTTTGTTTGGACCTTTTGTCTACTTAAATGCAATGAGCAAGATTAGGTTGGATTTTGGAAAGAACACGATGTCTCTAACGTTTTTCAGAGAGTAATATAACAGACTCAGGGGGATGGTGTTCTTTTCAACAAGCAGGTAAGCAAAACAAGTCGACTCACCCGGAGCACCAAACAACGGAAGACACACTGTTTGTAGATTGCTCAATTGAAACTTCTAACTGTTTGATAAAGACCTAGTAAATGAGATGGTGGTTAAGTCTGGTCATACTCCAAATCTTGTAGTGTGTAACGCTAAGTTGCCAGTGAATTGTGTGCTGTGAACTTGCTATGACTACAGAACTCCCAATCATAACACAAACACGCCATATTGTCTGACAACAGTGAAAATTATAGTCTGGATTTGGTCTTTTACGCCTACAGTGGATTATTGTGGAGTTGGAAATGTCACATTTTGTCTTGCACCATGTGGAGTGTGTGGTAATAGTCAATAAAAACCACAACACTCTTAAGAAAATTGACATCAGAAGTATATCATGGTGCACTCTCGTGAATTTCCAAACGCATCTGATGTTATTCATCAAATGTAGTTTAGGTTTGTCAAAATGCATCTTTTCTTGCAGTCCAGAATCCCAACTGTCTCCCAGCATTCCTATTTCCACAGTCATTTACATATTCTTTGCATTATTTATGACAACTTAGTCCAGTTGGATTACCATCTAATGAATAATGCAGGATTCCTTACGCTGCATCTTTACAGCAGGGGGAGAACCTGTTGCACAGCTGCAAATTCAATGAGATGTTTCCAAAAAGCTGAATTCATGCTCATATTTTCAAATGAACAAAAAAAATTGTCTTGCCAACATAGGAAAGGCTTATGACGAGAACTGGCAGCACTAGCTGTTAGCAAGAGGAAGTGTGTGTTTTACAATTTAATTTCAGCCATTCTTGTCATAACATCTTATTTCCGGGACATCTATGATAAAATAAATAATGCAAGCTAGGAAACACTGTAAGAGGAAAACAAGCACAATACTGGACAAATCTGAAACAGACCAGATGAACTTAGAATAATAATAATAAAAAAGGAATATCAGAGTTGAACATAGAAATATCCAAAAACTAATATGCAGACACTTGACCAACAGATGTTATCCCAAGTTTGTTGGCATTATTTCCCCCCTCTCCTACTATTAATGTAGTAGTAGATAGAAGTATAGAACAAAAGGAAATTAGAAAAAAAGTCAAATATTTTTATGAACGCGCATTTACCTTGACAAACTTTCATGGTGCCAAATGCCTTTCACTGTACTTTGTAAACTTTTCCACTTAATGATGTGGGATATTAGCACAGGACAGCTTGAGTCTAAAGTTACTTTTATTGTTCCAGCGTTCACAGATCCACATCAGTCCCACCCAGCTTCAGGGAATCAAGTGTCTCCACTGAATCACTGCCCTGGATATGGCAACAAAAACAGATGACAAAACAGCATTTACGTTGCCATTTTGACCAGAGAAAAAATTCCACACTAAAACTGAACCAAAATGTTCTCGTTTCTACATGCGAACACCTCATCAGAACGCAGTGCTCCTCTGAAATATCAGCGGATCTGACTGCTTTCATGGAGCAGTGAGGAGAGTTGTTTCATTCAGGCACCGCTGCAATGTGCAGATTTCATATTCTTTACGTTACATAAACCAAAGAGCAAGAGCAACAGAAGCAAAGGAAGGAAAGCCATATTTGATAGTTGTCTGCCGCAGCGAGGAGACAACCTTTTGCTCAGAAACAGATGACTTATAAAAAGCTGTCTTATATAAAAATTAAATAAAGCTGATACAGGTAGTTTTGTTATTATTTTTTTTAAATGTACCTTTAATCAGATTATATCCTGTGATGGTTATTTATCCAATCACCAGGCCGCAGTGTGTCTACATCACTGATTAGAATTCACTCGTCTTAGTAACACCTTTCAGTGAGCAGAGCTGGTGCCTGGATACACTCCCTTTATTCCCATTTATGTGCTGGTTATTCTGCTTGAGTTGCCTCTTATTTCTATGTAGGATCTTTTGGGTTCAGCTACTGAGACCACCACGTTTCTTCATGACATCTCTCACAGTTCCTTTCACCTCATTACTTGGATCTTGCTCTGATATGACACTTGCTAGCCTTTATATATGCAGGTGTTTCAAATGTCCAACTATTTGAACTTTCCTGGATGAATTTGAATTATGGTGAAAAAAAAGAGCGCAAAGATAAAGTATCAATGTTACCTCAGTTTTAACTAAAAAGAAGGGGACAAAAAAAACATCTAAAATGGTTATGGATATTTTAGATGCACTGTATCAGAACAGAACAGCTATTATGAAAAAGAGTTTTTTTCTTGCTTTAACATATATAAAGTGGTCTCCCCTCAGCCTGCCAACTCAGAGAAGGAGGAAAGCAACCAAATTCTGCAGAGTCTGTACAGCCGCCCGGATGATCCGTCCAGTGTGATGTGGATCTACGAGCCAATACGATTCTGCTCCTGTCGTTACGTAACGACGGGAGTGATTTACATCGGTCGTCCTCCGATGCGTGAAACCACGCCCACAACTAACTCCGCCGGCCGGAGCTTCCGCCATTTTTTCATAGTGGTGTATCGCGTCATTCAGGCAGCCAATCAGCACAGAGCCTCATTATCATAGCCCCGCCCACTCAGAATCCTGCATAGATAATGAGGTTAGAGGATGGGAAGATGAAGACATGGCTCAGAGGATGAATTTCTAATTTATTTAGCGAAAAACAATAAAAAGCTTGTTTTTAAGACATTCAAGGCCTGTTTAAAATAGACATTAGATGCCATAATAAGTCCCCTTTAAGTTGTCAGTTTCCTGACTTCAGAAGTATAGAGATCGACTTTTCGTTGCCCTCTTAATACATCCATGCTTTAAGTCTCCTTCTGCTGGTATAAAAATTGCACTTTGACCACAACTCCTTCTGCAAGTCTCCGTTATACTTGATGTTTGGGTCAGTGGTTACTGCAACTCCAAGACAACTTTATTTTTCTCTCTTTATAAAAAAGATATAAACTTCCACTAGTGGTGGAAAACGCATATTTAGTCAATAATATTTCAATAGTTCAAAATCTATAAACAACTTTTCTCAAACACATTTTTTTCCCAAAGTTGACTTGCCACACACAACTTCAGGTTTTCATACAGACTAGGTTTTTGAAGTTGCTGAGGAGGGACAAGAATGAGAGTTAGACTCCGTTTCTTAGACTGTTGATATATACAGGATCCGAGTTGCCTTTCAGAGGTGGTAATCAATATCAGACAGTAAGAAATTCAGCTGAAAATACAACCAGTAACATCTCCAGTTAAGGCAAGCATGTGGGCGCACTTTGAATTCTAGTGTTCTGGGTAAGAGAGAGAGAGAGAGAAAAAAAAGAGCCAAATGTGACTCATTTTATAAGCATAAATGTCTTGGCTCACGTCATCTCACAGCACAGACACTGAACAACTAAAAGAGCAGCTGCTGACCAACACAAATCGCCCTCCATTTCTAAACTCTCAGTAAACTCTTAAACAAACAGTCCCATTTATCCAGACTAACATCCACACAACACAGTTGACAACAGGGCAAATGAGCCAAAATATCTGATAGCCATGTCTGTTATAAAAGTAATATCCCTGTCCAAAGATGTAAAGCTAAAAACTGAGGAAACTTTGGCTTCAAGTACCTAGACTCAACACAAAAGAAAAGCTGGCATTCTGGGTGATAAGAGATGCTGAGAACCGGAGGCAACACTATCACGTACATTTTTAAGAAGAATGGTACATTTGTGAGCTTAGCCCACATTTCACACACTTTATAAAATATAGTTTCTAAATACTTCAACAAAACAGTACATAAATATATCACACAGTGGAGGAGGAAGGGTTGTTTTACATCCCAACTCATTTAAAAGGAACATTGTATCGTTAAAAAAAACCTAGATCAATTTTTAGATAACAAAGAGAGTAGGATCAAAAAGGGATGAATCAAGGCAGTCGTGAGCTCAAATGTAATATATACATTTGCAGCAAAATGGCAATTAATTAAAAATGAACTGCTATTTTAAGCCTCTGACAAGACTCATATTTCCCTTCGACTTAAATTTCAAGTGAACTTTATTTTTTCAACCCGTGGACATGAATAAAGTCCAAAATTAGCACTGTGATGAACAAAGAATTGATTTTGCATCAAAGGATGCGAGACCAAGATTTTCCTGTTAAAAATAAGATTTTACTTGAGAAATACTGTGAATGGGTCATGCCTATGAGGCATCAGGGATAGGACCCTCCTTAAAGTTAAGCACCTAAATGAAATCAAGCTACTATTTGCACATTTGATTGTGTTTGTGACCAACCAACATTTCCCAATGAAAAGGCCCTTTGTTTTACAGCTATGGCACCCAGACCTGGATTATCTGCCGAGCGTCTGAAAATTCACCTTTTCAGATTTAGACACACTGATACAGGAGCCATAATCTTCATCTCACCACTAATTTCATAAAGATATCGCTCATCTTAAGCTGAAAACTGTTCCATTTATTCAAAAATTGCTAAAATAGTTAGATTTTGTGTAAAGAAAAAGTCCTGGATTAGAGCAGAGTTAAACAAAGCTGTTTGAATACAAATCCCTGTTGTTAAACTTGATTGTCAGTAACTAACACATGCTGCTGCAGCAAATCTGAGGTCACAGGTCACCTCCGACCCGGCACATGGACCTGCCAGTCATTTTGACAGGGCTGTCACAGCTGACGGTGTCCTGCTGAGGAACCCCAGCCCATCCCTCCACAGTTATTACACTGGTTTGTGATGGGAGGTTTAGCCCCTCCTGCCATGTACAATATGAAACTTTGCCAATTTCATTATTGAAGAGGTGAAAACCCAATCAGCAATAACTCAACTCAGAATCAAACTACACCTAATCAAAGTGAAAATATGCCAGCACACAGCTTTCCCCGTCAGCTAAGCTTTGATCAATATAACATGAAAACATGTTCAATAAGCAGCAAACTTTCCCAGCCCAGCAAGGTCAAAGCATTATATATTCTTACACTGTCCACCCACAATTGTGCACTAACTGTAGGTTAGCATGTCAAAGTTTTGCAGTATCTAAATCTTGAAGAAGTTGTTAGTTCAAGCTTTAAAATGGAATCGTTGGCAGAATTGAAGGGGAAAAAAGAGAGCATTAGATATTAAATTGGGAGAACATGCACCATGATGTACAGTATAGCTGCATTAGCTAGTAAAATCAGGCAACATCAGTAATGCTAAAATTATACCCAGCTCTAACTGTGACATGTGGCTCACTTGTTTCATCCAGCTCAATAATACGAAAGGAATTATCTTTCTCTTAAGAGTCCATGCTGTGTGATCTTTGTAAAATGAACTCAATAATACACCCCGTGGCCATATGTAGCTTGAGGTTTTCCGTTATCACACCCAAGTTGATTTTTATCATTTGGTCTTTAGATGAAAGCAAAAGCCAACACTGCATCTTCTTTTTAAATAACTGTATTTATTACTCATTTCATGTGGAAGAGTTAAAGAACTTGACTTGGCATGAACGAGGCCTTTATGTTATCCAGTACCTTTAAAACGGGAGTGGGATGTCTGATCGAGAGTATACATTTTATGAGGCTATAAAAAAAACAAAAATCAGACATACACCATCACTTTGTCTCATTCAGTCAGCTGTTCAGATCTGCAGTGAATAGAGTATTAGGATCATCCAGCCTCCCTGCATTTACCTCCACCCTGGTTTTTTTTTTTGTATACTGTCCTGTACCTCACAAACAGGTTTGCCATAACCTTAAAAAAATAATAAATATACACCCAACAGAAGAAAGAAGTAGAGGCGAGTGTCTGACTCCAATAAATCTTGTTGGCGTGAACCAGCGTGCTAAAGAGGCATTGTACTTTATTTATGGAATAAATCAACCAAAACATATTACAGACATGTCATTAATACTTCAGGATATTATCCTAATGTGTGAATAAGAAAAAAAGTCAGAATACATCTCCTTTAAGATGAACGCTGACAGAAACTGCAAGAACGCCTCATAAAATATCAGAAACTAACCGCACTGATACCCACATTAATGTGGTCCACCCATGTGCTGACTGGCCAACCTGCCATCTTCACCACCCTCTACCTCACCTGAGCAGCAGTCTAAAAACATTAAAACAGGATTTTTCGAGGATGACCAGGGTTTAGAAGTGACAGTGTTCAAGTACAGGATTACCTCCAATGCCTCTGCAGTGAAATGCTCGAGCTTTTGCACTCCTGAAACTTCACTAGAGTTAAGAAGAAACGTAAAATCCCCTTGCCTATGAAAAAAAACAACCTTGACATAAATTGATCAAACATTTTCCACATTTCAACGTAAATGAAAGTTAATAAAAAGATTGACAGAAGCACTCAAGACCTGTGACAGGTTAATAATATAACCAGTAATAAATGAAATTAATGTAAACAGGAGCTTGAGGTATGTTTGTATCTTTAAAAAAAAAAAAACATCTTACTCTTAACCAGAGTATTTATTTTGATCAAAAATAACCTCCAACCAACACAGTCTCAGTAAAAAAAAATACATTTAAAAAATCCTTGTCATTTTAAGTGGAACCACCCAGATCTAAAAATATAAACGCATATGTTAAATTTTCAAAGTACTGTTGTCTCATAACCCGAGTACAGAATTCTTCCAGCCTCTCCATCCACATATTCCCCCAAACTCAACTTGAAATCACGTTACATTTTCTGTAGACGTGAGATCATGAAAGTCTTGCTTTTACTTTCTCTGAATCAACATATTTCATGAGTTACTGAGTGCAATTGTTTAGTCAAAAATATATCCGTTGTAGTGGGGAAATGCTTTGGCTCAATCTCAAAGAACAGACATCCTAAGAGAAAGACGGCTGGAAGTTGGTCCCATGTACAGAGCTTCAAAGAGACAAAATTGTGTCAATTTGTGGGGAAAAAGGCGCACCTCCATTCATTAGCTGGAGCACAAATAGGCTATTTTCAGCAGCAGGATCCACCATAGTCTAGCATTTTTTTTTTTTCACTTCTGATATTTAAGTACCGGTAATGAAATATGTCCAACCTGTTAAAGAAAATATTTTTTTTCCTTGTAATACGTTTAAATAAATCAAATTATCAGCCATACCATCAATTCAACAAAGATAAGAACCCTTGCTAAAAATATGTGGCACATTTAGTTTTTTAATATTAGGGGAAAATTAAAAAAAAATAATTTCTCAACGTGTCTTTTTAACTGACAAGTGAAGAGAAATCCCTGGGTGTTTGGTTTAGTGGGCTTTGTTGTGGTCTTGTCTATCAAAGTAGATTCTTCCAGAGCCTCCATTTCACTTCATACACAAGCGGGTGCACACAGACAGAAAATAAATAAAATAAACTCTCCCCACTTGATGCAAATAGGCCTCGCAAGAACCGCAGCAGTGTTTCAGAGACCTTGGTGCTCCGGACTCTGCAGAAGAGCTGCAAGGCCTCGTCAGCACGCCCGGGATTAATGGCTAAGTTTTAGCAATAAAGACAATGTTGTATTTACGATTAGCTCAGTTAAGATGGCACTGATCTGGTAGAAAAATGGTGCGTGGGAGCAATATAAAAATATAATTCATCACCAAAAACTAAAACTAGAGATTTGGGGTAAAAGGCAGCTGACTATATTAAACTGGAGCAGCGGATTTCCGACGTGTTTGTGACACAAATGTGCGTCTCCCTGCAGCGTTTATCCCCGGTAGTCCGGCTCCAAACAGCGGCTCTCCAGCCCGAGACCCGGTGTTCTGACCATTTCTGCTACCTGCCGAAAAATGCTACTTTGTGGTTCTGCGCATGCGCACAGACGATTTTCAAAGTTTGATTGCCACGCTAAATTGATAATATGGGATGTTGAGTATTTGATCCTTCAAAAATACACTACCCATGACATGAATCGCATTAGACTTTGTGAACATTATACGATAAAAGAGGGATAAAAAACAATTATATCGCTTTATTTGATATTCATTCAGTCATTGGCATTTATTTAACCAGGCAGGTCATTAAGAACATTATTATTTACAATGATGACCTAGCAAGTGACAAGGACCACTTGGGAGAAAGGGAAGTGGGCTAGGGAGTAAAACATAGTAAATTTGTAGCTCTACAAAAGGTAGAAACCCATCAGGGAGCATTTTTTTGCAAAGCAGCAGAAATGGTCATAACACCGGCTGTAGCAGCACCGGGCCGAGGGTTGAGGGCTGTGTTTGCTGAACAATGGCTGCTGCAGCGACCGCTACAGACCTGACAAACACACCAAACTCAGGGCCAGCGGGCTCAGCTGCTCCCCTCAAACCATCCGTGCAAATGCAACCAAGTAGCAGCATGTAAATCCTGCAGAACCCCTGCCAGCATGAGTAAAAGCAGCGGCTCCAGCCGCGTCTCCAGCCCTGGTGCATGAGAGTCTGAGCTGTTTGACAGACAGGCCCCACACTCAAATACACCCAACTCAACACCTAAACTACATTGTCACCGAATGAAAAAACATGCAGCTGAAATCTCATCCCATCCTCTTTGTTTGTTAGCAGAAAACAGCCAAAGTGCAAAGCGGGAGGAGCGAGGAAACAGAGTTATATCCATCGAGCAGCGAGCTATCACGCTCCCAGCGGAGCTAACGCGCTAGCGGCGGCTGCTGCAGATGGAACAGAAATATGCGTTTACTTACTTTCATTTAAAACCTCCACCAACTCGGCGCAGTTTTCACACATTGTTCATGAAGAGGAAAGCTGAGTGCTCAAACCATGGCCGTGGGAGCTGTTGTTGTCGGCTGTGGTGGTTGTTTTGGGGTTAAAAAGGCCCGGTGGAGGGAGTGATTGGTGAAGGTTATTACTCCTCTCAGTAAGACCCGGGGACGCGGCGCTGGCGCTGACTAGCGTCCAGGCGAGGAGGATGGACGCCGACAGCTAACAGGCACTGAAAGAAGTCGAGTCAGTCTCCAGTCTGAGCGTTACTTGAGAGTAGACACGGCAGCCATGTTGGAAAAAGGCGGGGGGGGGTCGGTGGAGCATGGAGGAGCTTCGCGACGCTCCGGAGCGTCTCCTCCGACAGCTCGGCCTTTTCCGCCAGTCTCGCGAGACTTCAGGATCGAGCCTCGTTGGCCTTTTACGTTTACATGATGTTCTGAGCAAATAACTGACACTTTCATTACGTTACGCAATAGGCTGGAAACAATTCTTATACAGGACTGTCTCAGAAAACTAGAATATTGTGATTTTCTGTAATGCAATTACAAAAACGTCATACATTCTGGATTCATTACAAATCAACTGAAATATCGCAAGCCTTTTATTATTTTAATATTGCTGATCATGGTTTACAGTTTTAAGAAAACTCAAATATCCTATCTCAAAAAAATTGAATATTCTGGGAATCTTAATCTTAAACTGTAAGCCATAATCAGCAATATTAAAATAATAAAAGGCTTGCAATATTTCAGTTGATTTGTAATGAATCCAGAATGTATGACATTTTAGTTTTTTTTTATTGCATTACAGAAAATAAAGAACTTTATCACAATATTCTAATTTTCTGACAGTCCTGTAATACTAAATTATTGTGAGAATCAAGCGACCACATCAGTGAAACCAAACCTCAACAATAAAGCTCGTCAAAGTTGAACCAATTACATTTCTTAAAAGAAAAAAAAAATTAAACAAAAAGGTCTTACACCAACTAGTTTTATGCAAATATATCCATTGCACAGGTATGCATTTTAATTATAAGATAAGTCTCATAAAATTCAAAAATCCTAGTTGTATCTAGGTAATGAGAAATAAAAACGCCACACAGATGTTTTGTAAAAATAGCCAACTTTATATTGTCAGAGCACTCAGTTTTACAATCAGAATGATTTTCCTTTTCATCCAAATGCAGACCAACCGAAACACTGACTCATTCAGGGAGCCAGAGTTAAAAAAAAAAAAAAAAAGACAACTAAACAACACTAGAAGCAAGGAAGTTCAGAATTACCCCTTGAGCCTCACATTCATCCTGTACAGTGCACGAGGCACCTCTGAAACCAGTTATATATATTACATATTAACAAGGAGGATAGGAGTTAAACTGAGGTGACAAAGGAGTAAAAATAACCTTTAATTCTTTAAACTTCACACATGTGTAAAATAACATGGGAACAAACAAAACTTTAATGGCAGAGCATTAACAAAAGATGGCATATTGCAATACACACAAAAAAAGTGTAAAATAAGTTTCTTGGGTTAAGTTGGATAACAAAAGAATGCACTCAAGAATAGAGCAAGGGGGAAGATTCTCATTTACATATTGACATTAATTTGGTCAACAAACAACCGAGTCATGGGGTCATTTCTTTAACCCCAAATTCTTTTGTTTTTTCCACACAAACACGTACAAGGGAAACAATTTATCAACAAGACCAACTCCCCTTTTAGCATTGTTCGTTACACGCAAGTTGCTTCAGTCACACATCTCTTCGGGCAGCTCGTGGGGGTTCAGGATGCCGGGCACAGACATCTGGAGCTTGTGTTTCTCCTCCTGGGCTTGGCGAAGAGATGCCTCTCTTTCCTCCAGGAAGAGATCTGTTGTGTCCTCGCCAGCAAACTCCTGCAGGATCACACAAGCACAGGTTGAACAGTATTCATGTTGAGCTTTCACCTTCAGTCCGCTGGTCCAGCTGCTCGCAGAGCGGCCCTCTGCTTGGAATGCAGAATTAGCAGTTGTACCGTTAGTAGATAAATAACATCTAGAATGACCTGTAGTTGAATAAGGAGACTTATCACACAGTCATATTAAGTTTTAAGAGGCTTACTTTATCTCCTTTTTTTTCATTTTTTATAAAAACTCATATTAAGTCTAAAAACAGCAAACCATTCACATTGCTCCCACGGTTACGAAGTCCTCTGGTCACTCACCTTTATCTGCACGAGGAAGTCCCTCAGGTGTTCCTTGAAGGCCGGGATGTCCTGATTCAGGCTGAACAGACCCGTTACAAACACTTTCACCTGGGCGCTGTAAACAAGACATTCAATCAGGCTCAAGCCATCCCAGCACGTACAAGCTGAGCAAACCAGCACCGACACCTGTTTAAACCCTGCAACAAACGTCCTTTTCTGCTCATCTTATACACTATTTGATGTAGGCTTCTCTGACTTTTTTTATGTCTTTAGGGCCAATCCCAATAAACCCCCTACTTTCTACCACTAGCCCTAAAAATGAGTAGGGCCCTTGTAATCTGCCCTAGGGATTGGGACACCACTTGCTACGTCACTGCGTGGTTTACGTTGGGGTACGTAAGCGACTGCGTAGTTACGTTTGCACATACGTCACACCATATCAGGAAGCCGAAAGCTAAAAGCTGTTTTAATTTCCGCTGTAGCGCTGTTAATATGCCACTTTATTAAGTTTTAATATTTTTTCAGACGTAAAAGTAACCGTTAAGATCCCCAACCTGGGCTCCAAATAACGCCTGATAAGAAATTTTCTCCGAAGTTTTCGGGATGAGAACAGCCTGTCGGCTCGGGAGCTGATTTATGGTTCCGCGTTAAATCGATGCAGAGCCTACGGCGTAGGGTGTGCGTTGCTGCGTAACCTA
Source organism: Cololabis saira (assembly GCF_033807715.1). Lineage (NCBI taxonomy): Eukaryota > Metazoa > Chordata > Actinopteri > Beloniformes > Belonidae > Cololabis > Cololabis saira. The sequence goes on from NC_084587.1 coordinate 49,340,820, forward strand.
CGCCGTATGCTCTGCCTTGGTGTAACGCGGAACCATAAATCAGCCTTTATTCTGGCGAGGTTTGAAAAAGACTTTGCAACAACGAGCAAGCGAGTGATTATGTACATTCACTGAGTGAATATTATGAAAGTAAAATATATATTTCTCGCTAGAAATGTAATCAAAAACACATTTTTAGTGCAGAAACTAACTCAAAATATTGATTTTATTCACTAAAAAAATAAGAAATGTCCGCCATGTTTTTTTTTTGATTCAGTCTGCAAATGATGACGTAAAGCATTCTGGGAAATTTTTCTAGCCCTCGGTCAGCTAGTGAGCATCTGAAATCCTTTGCTCTGAAGGGCTAGATTCATACACACTACCCCTCGTTTAAGCAACTACATGGAAAGAGGAATTGGGACACCACTACCCTCACGGGAACGCGCAAAATTTAAGGGGAGTGCTAAAAAGTAGGGGTAGTGGGTGTATTGGGACTGGGCCTAAATAAAGTTACAGCTTGTATTTACTATTGAGCTCAGTTTAATGTTAATAAGTCAATCAAATACCTGAACAGGTTTCTGTAGCATACTTACTCTTGTAGGTGTGGGAAGGCCATCTTCAGCAGGTTAGCGATGTACTCCTGGACATGTGTCTGGTTGTTGGTGGGGTTGGCAGAGTTCAGAGCAACGCTGACTTTCCCCTCTTCCACCAGGTTAAACATGTACGCTAAGATGGTGGCATGCATGGTCAGACCTGGAGAAAAGGCAGACAGGCTCAACGGTTACTTTTATCTGCATGTTGACAACGTTTTATGGAACTGAAAAGACTTTTGAAACCCATTTCACACACACGGAAAGTCTTGCTGTGAAAGCAAATATGCTAGATGTCAGCTTGACTGATGGTTGGACCGTTCAGCTGACACATTAAAGTCGATCGTTGGTTGTAACGAGTTGTAACAACGTTAGATAACTAATTATGTAGTGCTGGCAAGCAACCATCATCCAACATCTAGTCCATGTTATCCTAAATCAGACGTCAAGCCAACGTTTGATTTTTAACATGAACCCAATTTTCAAATCTGTATCATAATTAAATTACAATCAAATGTTGAAATACAATGTTGTTCCAACCTCACACTAACTTCAGGTGTCCGCTATCGCTGGCAACGATGAACCAATCACAGAAAAAGACGTAGTAGGATGCTTACCTCCTCCACTTTTTAATGGTGGATTTGTGGAAGACGAATTATTTAAAATATGTGTTTTTTCTGTTTTAGTTACAACTGAACGATATTCTGAGTTAATGTGAATGAGTTGAATAAAGTTTGACTCACCAGACTGTTTTGTTTCACTTTACATGATTTATCATGCTTCTTATAACCCGGTGCGCCTTATGTTTGAAAATCAATCCGTTCATTGGTATTGCGCCTTATAATGCGGTGCACCTAATTATCCGAAAATATGGTAAGTGTAATACTCGTGTTTCACAGCCAGCGGCCTGATGGCCAGTCCTTTTACCTGCGGTGTGTGATGTATCCGTGACCACAGAGAAGATGTGCTGCAGGATGTCACAGAAGTACGTCTGGTAGAAGCTCTGTGCAGCTGCTTCTTCTGCAGACACATTCTGCAGGAGCGTGTAGAGGATCTGTAGACCTGCTCAACAAGCAGAGACAAGCAGAGATGTAAGAGCAGCTTCAACAATCCGCTCTACTCGCTCCCCAGTGCACTTATGGTCAATTTCTATAAAGTCTACATTGAATACAAAACTAGCCATTACTTTATACGTATCCTTTTATGACTCATCTCTTGTAGCTCCATTGTGTTATTTTCTCACATAAATTGTTTGTTGCTTACTAACTCTACTGTGATCCAGTGGAAAGTCTCATCTTAAATTCTGGTTTTGTATTTTCACAGTCTGATTATAATCTTGTAGTTACAAATGTTAGTCTGCAAGAGAAATGTCAGAGTGAATCCAACTAGCTATGCTGATTCAGGGTCGGACCTGTGTCGGCCACGTTCCTCATGGTGTGCTTGAAGGCCCAGATGATGGAGTCCAGAATCAGCTTAAACTGGACCGGAGAGATGGACAGGAAGGCTGGGAAGCACTGGGAGGTGGCAGCTTGGAGGAGATAGAAGAAATGGGTTCTGTGCTCTGGGAATTCTTCAAAGTCCTGTGGATACAGGCGGGAAACGAGAGGGAGATTTAGTGTTGACGTTTCCGGATTTACGGTTGGCCTCTAAAACTATTCTGTAACCAATGATTCAAACTGACCTTGTTGATCATGTTCAACGTGCACTCAAAGACGGCATCAAAGATCTTTGGGATTTCACTGGTAATGTGGACCCCCAGCTTGTTGACAATGGTTGCCATGGTGCTGAGGACCTCAGGCTCTCTGGCCGCTGGGACATTCCTCTGGTAGTCGATGAGCACGGCCTCCAGCAGAGGGGGCACAAAGTTCTCTGCCACCTAGAGAACAGAGGAACACAGAAACACATTAGGAGAATTTGACTTTTTCATAATTTGATAATAATGCTTATAATGTGAATATTTTAAATTAGGCTTTAGGAATGCCTTTAAAACTACTTGAAAAACTGCCATAACCATGACTAGTGTAGTCAAAGAAAGTGTTGAAGATTCCCTCCATTGGAATCCAGAGTGATCGTTTTAAATTGTGAATATTGGAGATTTTAAAATAGCAGAATTTTCAAAGTTAAAAAGGTCAAAAACCGATCATTTCAACAAAATTCCCAGCAGAGCAAGTGATCTGCTGAGTTGCTCGTGACTTTTAACAGCCCCAAACTTTTATGAAATCATCAAAGTTACACAATTGGAGTCAAAAACTGACTGTAAATGCAGCACAAAAATGTCAAAGGCTGCCAACATGGGACCATTCCAGGTCTAAACCTTTGTGTTTTAACCACAAATGCAAACACTAATGACTATGACCTCTCAAATCTCAGGAAACCAGCAGGGTGGATCTCGTCAATGCTGGTGATCTAGAACGAGGTATTTAACTATTCATCAAAACAATGCATAGTTGTAATCAATTTTGAGCCATTTAAAAAGGCCTGGAGAGGTTATTTTACGAGCAGGAAAAAAACAGATACACTTGGAGAAGCATTTTAATTCTTTACAATTTAAATCTAGGGGTACAGGGAAAGGCAGTTTAAAGTTTACTAGCAGCAGGTTTATTCTCAATGCAAAGTGAATGTTTTTTTTTGCTATAAACGCATGTTAATTTAAAACACACTTAAATAAAAGCATTAAACTTTTAAATCTACTCTCCATAATGGGAGTTTGATAATGATGAAACAACAATAGTCTTACCATCTGAGGGTCGTTTGAGCGACTGACCCAGTCTGAGATCAGCTTCAGCGTCTCCCTCTTCACAGTCCTCATACTCCTGATCAGAGGCTGCTTCGTCACCATCTCACCTGTAAAAATCATGAAAAGCAATGAGTCTAAATGTCCAAAGTCAACAAAGATCGGGAATAACAAATACTCAACACACTTTTCAGAAGTCCCAGCTAACATGACTAGACTACTAAGATTTTTTTCCATCACAAGTGATTGACATTAAAAGATGAAATAAAAGATGTGTCAATATAAAAGGCTCACGGTTCCTTTGTCAGTCTATTCCTGAACTCTGACATGTTTCCTTGATGCTTCTGCACACCAAACTTCTGCTTTGATTACTGATTAAAGATGGAAAGATTTTTTCAAATTCTGTTTGTGGAGGGGTCTAAAAGACTGCGTGGAAGCTAAAAGAAGACAGGAAGGTGGTGCAGAGGAGCTGACCGTTGGTTTGGACAGCCGAGGAGATGTTTTCACTAAGACACTTGTAGACGTTGAGCATGTCCAGGTAGATGCGGCCCAGCTGAACAACGAAGGGATGACCCACAGCTTTACAAGCTCTGACGTTTGTCTTGAGGATGCTGCCCAGCTGACGCACCGTTTCAGCGTCTTTCAGGATGTCCACATTCTACCACACAAAGTTCATATGAAAGATTTAACAAATACAAACTAACTTATGAATTATGCTGCAGGATTCATGGAACGAGAACGCACCAGGAGATGACAGTTTCAGTTTCTTACCTTAGTGGCCTGTTGGATTATACTGTCCCACACCTGATTGGGAAGCAGCATATACTTTTCTATCAAAAGATCCTGAACAGACTGGTCTGTCTGAGCGCCGATCATGTAACCTACGGCCTCATAAAATGTGTGGACCTGTAGACGGAAAAAGAAACATGACTAAAAGAACTCTGGTGACATTGTGTCTAGGTTGAGAAAGTAGAGAAGAAAAAAAAAAACCTTTCACTACAAAATACATTCTGAAACAGGGATATTTATAAAAAAAAGAAAAAGAAAAGAAAGAAAATCTGGAAATATGGTAGGAACCAGCCCGGGCAGGACTCACTTGCTGAGGCTGCAGGTCACAAATGATGGTGTTGATGTTGTTGAGGATCTCATCAATGAAGGGCATCACCTCTCCCACCTGAACCTGGACAAAATGACGTCTGCACTTCTGGGCAATCTTGATGAAGGTGTCACACGCCATGTCCTGCACGCCATCGTGGGTCTCTGAGTGAATAAAAAAAAGGGAGAAAAGAAAACCATTGCAGGTCTCACTGTTCAATTGCATTCATGTATTAAAGAAGACAAGTCATGAAAAATGAAAAGCTTCTGGGCTTGAGAAAATGTATGTGTTAGTTTAAACTCAAAACCCCTACCCAAAATAACCCTGTCAGTTTGTTTGTGGCCATCTATGTCTGAAAATATGTCCTTCAATGAACCGATCCCATTCTCCATGTAACATTTCATCACAGAAAAGGCTTAAAATGATCCAGCCTCTTCATCTCCATCCATTAACTTCTGCTTATCCGAGTTCAGGTTGTGGGGACAGTAACCGAACCAAAGAGCCACAGACATCTCTCCCCTCAACCACCCGCTTTGAGGGAATATTGAAGTGCTCCAAAGCTAACAGAGATATAATCCTTCCAGTGTGACCTGGGTCTGACTCACAGCCTTTGGACATGTTATGAGTTACTCAAACTCCTCTACCTGAGGCAACACCTCGTCCCAAACCCAGACGGCCTTTCCTTTTCCAACTGAGAACCAGTGTCAGACCTCTCCACCCATAACTTCAAAGTATATTGTGCTCACCCTCAATCCGAAGTGGGAAGCTGGACATTTTTTGCTTTTTGCTTTGCATTTTCAAAACACTCATCAAGTGTCATATGGTGAACTTAAAGAAATGAGCCAATGCAGCTCCAGCAGTGACTTCGCTAATGTTTTACAACCTGACTGGGAAATTGAAATTCTTGTTTGTATTTTTTATGCTTTCCCTGCCTGAATTTGGAAAATGTTCCTCTTTTGCATGGAGAACATCCGTCATGCAGCACCAGAGTCCACTTATAGAAAAGATTAATGAAGAAAGAAAAATATTTTAGTTTGAAAACTGGACAAATTTAAAGCAGCATAACAACAATTCTGCAATTTCTAGCTTGGCAGCTCCCCTATAGATAGTGTAGATTAAGTCGCTTTTAGATCACTGTCCAAGTTTTACTCTTGTTTAGTCACTCAACTTCCCTTCTGTCATTACTTTCTTGAGTGTGGCCTCTGAGCAGCTCGGTACGGTCTGGTACAGTTCAGTAGGGTTTAGAACCGTCCAGTCCATTCAGGTGAGTGTTTCCACTGCAAGTCGGAGCGCCACGGCCCATGCGGGGCAGTGTTGTTTTCGTCAACGATGACGAAATTATTTAATCGACGCACCTTTTTTTCATTACGATAACAAGATGGTGACGAGTTTAACATGGCTCTTTGAAGGCTAAAACATGACGAGACGTGTTTGAGTTTTCGTTGACCAGACGATCTAGACGAAAATGTTAGTGGGTCAGACGTTCAAAATGCATGACATTTCTGCCTGCCTTTGACATGTCTGCCAAACATTTTTAAATATCAGCAATAGTGAGTTACACAAAGTCCTGTTAGCATATCATATACATACAATGTTACTTGACAATTGGCTTGTGATCAATTTCATATGATCAATTGCTGACTTCAGTCTAAAATTAGCTTGGTTGCGCTGCTAACCCTGGCTGAAGTTAGTTTAGTTGTGCTGACATCAATTTAGTAGCTTATGTGTGTGTTACGGTAGCCTGTGTGTCGTACATGACGGGATTTTGGTCGGCTGCAAGTGTAATAAGTTATCATATTGACCCATGTTTTAGTGACTGTCTGAAACGTAGATGAAAATATAGCATTTGAGACCTGTTGCTGTTCCCCATGTGTCTAAATGAACAGCGCACTTGGCTTCTTTTTGTTTTGCTTCTGTTTGGTTGCTAAGTGATGCGTATATGTCATAAGTATAATATTTATATATTAATATTTGTATATAATAATATTATATAATGTCATTTTGTTTCGACGAGAAATAGCGGAGCGGTGGTGGTGGCTACTGCTGCTACTGCTACTGCTGCTGTGACACGTCACTTCCTCCCAACGGCAGGAAGTGACATGTGCGCTCTTAATAGTACGTCCAAATTAATGCATACTACTGATATTTACTCAAAAGTGTGCCGAATTTAAGTATACTTTTTAGTATATACCGTTTATTATGGCATTTCGGACGCACCGTATGACTAAATCTAAAATGGCTGCCAAAAACAACACTGATGCGGGGTGTAGACCAAATGCTTATCGTGGCATCATAGTAGCGCAACCACAAAAAAAGCGAAGCTATCATAGAAACACTACCAACAGCAGCAATGGAGGTCATCCAGCAGCTTGTTTTTATTAAGCTTTGCTTTTGGTACTTCGTATGTAAAATCTGATTGTGGGCGGCTCGTGCTGGTTTCGCGCTTTTGTCGTGGGTAGTGATGTTTTTTCTGTCCAGTCAACGGATTTATCATGTGATGCCAGTAGCTCCGCCCCTTACCGTACCTTTTCTCTATGGACCTACAAATTACAGGGGCCCAAAAATGATACGGTAAAGTTCGGTTTAACTGGACCATAGGCGCCGGAACCGTGGGTGCTTCGGGACCCGAGCACCCACGGAGATGGCCGAGCACCCACGGGGAGAGCAGAGTAGGCGAGCCCTCATGTCAACAATCACTGATTGGCTAAAGCGGTTTTCAAATAGAGGGCGCACAGCCGGCGCCGGCTTTCCCATTCAAGTGTATGTGCTGCCGCTGCGCAAGAGCGCGCTCCTGACGCACGGCGGGCGCAACGCGGCTTTCACCTAGAACTCGGCGCAGAGCCTGCGCGCATACACCTGTGTAGGCTACACATTTGTTGCAAGTTGCTTAGCGACCGAAAAAAAGTTTTTCCGGTCATGGCGCGGTTTTCCCACTCATTTGGACGTACAGTAGCTACAGCTCGGTTTGCAAAATGCATGTGTCCCTGATTCAAAGAAAAGCTCTGGCTTTAGTTCTTCTTCTGAGGAGGAGGAGACGAGCAGCAGCAGCAAGGAGGGGATGGGTCCATGAAATCCTCATGAGAACACAGGATTTGGGGGAATACAGGCTCGTTCGGGAGCTACAGCTCCATGATGGCCAGGTCTACTTCAGGCTGAATCATATTTTATTAAAAAACCTTTCCGAACTATTTTGTTGTTTTTTAGCTCATGTCAGTCATTTTAGCGGACCTGTAGTGCTTCAGTTTGCAAAAGTATTGACATGTGGTCTTTTCATAACCATATATTGATCAATGATTCAATTGATCCCCAGATGAGGCATGGAAATGCTATATTTTATTTTAAATTGACATTTTATTGTTAAAAGAGCAAAAGAATATCACATTTCTACCACTTAAACAGGTGTGTCCAAATTCTGTGAGATTTCTCTCCACTTTTGTCCCTTTTTATTGATGTCCCGATAGTCCTGCAGTCTCATCCCACAGCTCCTCACAGACTCACAGCCAAGATCATTCTTTCTTCCATGTTGATCGTCTCTGATCTACAAGCTGCAACTTTTTTTTCTCCCTCCACCTTCTCTCCTACACCGCCGAGATGCCGTCACAGGGCGCACGGTGAAATTAAAAAAAAAAAATAATTTCTACTGTTGTAGATTAGAAACGATCAAGAGGGAAGAAAGAATGATCTTGGTTATGAACTATAGAAATATAGCCTCCTTTTTCTCAGATGAACACCCGAATTTGTTAAGAATTTGATTATTATTTGTGTGTGTGTGTGTGTGTGTGTGTGTGTGTGTGTGTGTGTGTGTGTGTGTGTGTGTGTGTGTGTGTGTGCGTGCGGCGTTCATGTCCGTTACCGCTGTTGAATCTAGGTTGCTGAATTGCTGAATCTCGTGCGAAACGACACTACATGACATTCAGCACCCACCAGAAAAAACATAATTCGGCGCCTATGAACTGGACCATTTTATAATGGAAACGCACAAAATACAGTACCGAACCGCTCAGTGGAAACAAGGTTTTAGTTGCTCTGAGTGTTAGTTACATTGTTGCTGAAGCGTTACATAGCTGTCACAGCTGTAACAAGAGACAACAGGACGGGAGTCCAAAGTAACTTAAACAGGAGAAACAGGAGACTGTGGGAACTAAATATGGCTTTCTAAAAGTGAACAAAAATCACTTCAGATCAAACGGAAATTAACATTTTAAAATAAAAAAATTGACTAGTGCTGCGTTAATGACGGGGGATAACTGATTGGATCAGAATATTTCTCCCCTCAGTTCTTACCGTGCATAAACTCAAACAGCTTGTTGACAACAGTCTTAAGGAACTTCCAGTGGGCTCGCAGGAAACGGGGATATTGGCCCACAATGTACATGATGTTTGATGCTATGATGGCCTTGTTGTCTTTCCCTCTTTTCTGCTCACATAAGCCAAGCAGGTCCTGCATATAAAAGCACACAGTTATTATTTTTCACAATTAACACAACAGTGTCAATAACAGACATGGAAAAGACTGCAAAAACTAGTATAAGTTAAACCGTTTAGAGGCTGAAAATAATGTTTCCATAACACTGGTACAAGCCAAGCAAAGAAGTTACCCCTCGTAGAGGTTATCCCACCTTGATGACGGTGACCAGAAACCTCTTTTCATCCTCCTCGTGCATTGCTCCACTGATGGAGCCGATGGCCCAGCAGAGCATGTTCAGGTTTTTCCACGACCACTCGGTGCCGTTCACTTGGTTGTGGAGCTTCTCTGTCATGATGTGTTCAGTGTCTGCGTAGTCCAGATGTGTCAGGTAGACTGTGAGCAAGAGGATTGATGGGTTAGAAACTGAATAGGTGGTGCCACTGTAACCAGAGACTAAACAAGACAGAATATTGCAGAAGCAGGTGGAGCTTTTGGTATAAATAACTGCAAGGTGTGACACTTAATGATCCACCACCATTATAAATGATGGACTAAATGCATTTGTTTAAAATGCCCAAGTTTCATCAACTCAATTTAAAATAAACATCAAAACATTTGAAATGGTTGCATAACATTTACAGAAGCACAATTGAGTTCGGCATGGCTTAAAATGACAAATAAGGCACATTTTAATAAATCCTGTGTAACTGAACTCGAACCACACATTTACTAAGAAATGAGAAGTGACTCACCAAGCGTCTCCCTCATGTTCTTGTAAAGGTTGATGGCATCTGTGTCCTTCATGAACTCTCTGACCACCTCGCCCTGGTCGTTCTCCACCACCAGCACTTCCTCCGGTTTGGCCATACGACTGACCATCAGCAAACGCACCTGTGATGCCAGAGGAGGCAGAGAAAGAAGGACGTCAACTGACTGAGCCCATCGACTCACCCTAATGCACCCGACCTTTTAATTATGCTTAACAAAATGTATCTTTGTTTTGGTAATATGGATTAAAGCAATAAAAACAAAAACACATGACAGGAAATATGATTACAGAACTGATAAAGTATTTTGATTTCCGGTCATGACTGAGGACCACTACAGCTGCTGAATAAAAACTTTATAAAAACACATTTTGCCCAACCTGGGAGAGCACAGGCAGGTAGAGGTGTCTGCGGGGCGGGACGTCAGACAGCAGCGGGCTGCTGGATGTTGAGAAGGGACTCTCTCTGTACAGCTCAGCTGCCAAGTGGTTCCAGTACTCCAGGCAGATCTTAAAGATTTCTGTCTCCTCCACCTCTGACACCAACAGCATGTAGTGCAGGGCCTTGAAGAAAGACAAAGGGCTATGGTCATACAAGAGCATGTAGAGTGATCGTCTTTGCTGCAGCTCCAAGGTTTGTAAAATTATACTCTTGCGCTGCAGGGACATTACAAATGTTGTGGCTCACATCATCAATAGAGATTAAATAGTTAAAAGTATAAAAATATTTCTTCTTTCCCTTTTTTAATTAAGAGTAGCAAGTGAAATATGGCAACAGTGTATTTCTCATTTACTGTCATTGCTGAAGTCAGGGACCAAAGGGGGAAAAACATTTTAAAAAGTCAAATGACATCTTTGTAGAAGTTTTCCCAGGAGTCAGTAACACAGCTGTTGATAATGAAATTAAAGGTTGCCAAAAAAAGCCTCCATCTGGGAGGAATAGTTGATAACAGTTTTATGTTCACCGTCCACCAAACAAAACAGAAAACTACAGAGAAAACATCCACTTGTCAAGTGTCTTGTTATCCTCCTACCTCCATGAGGCTGTCACGCAGGTTGGGTCTTTTCTCAATGATCTGGCCATGTTCTTTTAGGAAGGTGCAGAGGAACAAGCTCAGGTTCTGGATGAAATTCTGCTCATCATCCTTCCCATTGGAATAAGCCATCCTGATGTTGGTGTTCAAAGGCAGCATCTAATCAAATTAGACAACAATAGCACCCATTATGATTTACTCATCCAAAGTATTATTTATTCTTGCCTGTTTTGCCCATATGGCACACATACATACACACACACACACACACATATACATATATATATATATATATATATATATATATATATATATATATATATATTGAACTTGATAAAAACCCACAAAGCGTTTTCTGTGAGCCGCACATGCCAGAGAGTACTGTAAATAATCTTTATTGGAAGAATTCAATGAACATGTCAGATAAACAATTAAAAAACAAAAAAGAATAGAATTAGCAGAAAGAAGTTTGCAGATTTTTTTATGATTTAATGTGTATTTGTAAGTGTGTAATTAAGCACAACTTAAAATGAGCATGTGTACCTGTTTAAGTTGGCCCATAGTGAGCGTGAACAGGTTGACAAACTGCTCTTCGTACTGGTTGACGCTCACGCCAGCAACCTCCGTCAGACATTTCAGTGTCACATTGCGAAACATGGGCACATTCAAAAACTGAAACAGAAAAAAAAAGCAGGTCAGATCAGTGTTGGAGTAGTTGCTCAGGATGAATAGAGGTTAATCTAACTCTTGTTGGTTTCAGACAAACATCTATCATTTTGCTTCTTTTTACACTGGTTAGCTCTTGGACAACAACAAACAAGAGGGGCTGATTTTAACCACGACGGCTGACCATATGAGTGTACTGTGTTGGGGCTCTGACATCCCAGATTTAGTCAAGAAAATAAACTAAATTATCTCACAAAGTCATGATTATTTGAAACGGTGGTCCAGCACACCCAGAATACAGTGTAATGTGACCCCAATCACGCTACTGAAGCTCATTGATTTGCTCCCTGGAAGATAGCGATACAGGATGTAACCCCGGTTCTGTGTTGATGGCAGACAAACGTGCATAAACAAGACATTACTTAGCCTAGAACTCTAGACATACTGTTAGTATATTTAAATCTGCTCTGCAGGTACATCTCGCTGCCCTCTGCTGGAGCTCATCTCTGCCCAAAAGTTGTGGAGCCAATGAAATCCGTCTATTCTTGTAGGGAGTCTCGGGCTGGCTTAACGTGATGACAACAGAGCGGCGACTTAATGTAGATGTAAACAGTGTAGGTGGCTGCAGCTGAGGAATAGTGGCCGTTTAATTCAGCTTTGGTAGCGATAGCTTAGATTCAGACCTTTTATTCAAAAGTTTAACAGAAGACATTATTCAAACCATTCCTTTGCAAGGTAGATGTGTTTGCCAACATGCCCTGCAACTTGCCATCCGTAACGAGAGTGAGACTGGAGTGCAGGCTGATATTTGGCTGCCCTGAATCCTGCTGCTGCTTCGGCAGACAAAAAGGCGAGACACATTGGCCACCAAGGTCTTCTGAGACAATCTCTTAGGAACGGTGGTGGATGACGCTTATGTCATTCACAAATGGTAAACTTCCTCTAACAATAACATAAGCTATAAAGAGGAATAATCTGAACACAGTTATGTGCATCTGTCTACCATTAGCTGTACCCAGCTGTGTTACACATGGTCCCTGGTGTGAGAGACATGGGCTGCGTGTTTGAGCATACAAGTCATTCTCAAATTCTGCTTACAAAAATCACAACAATCACTGGAATAACTTTTTATTACATTGCTTCTCTCTCGCTCCACCGAACTCTACTAAACAACTGACTCTCCCATTGCTCTGATTGGTCGAGCACTAACCAAGTGGATACAAAGGCAGCTTGGATCATTTTTGGACCCTGCATCTTTCTAGTTGTAAGTCTGATCTAATCTATCAGGCTCACCATTACTGGCAATGAAAAAGGATTCAACTGGTTTGTGTAAGGGGTCAAACTAAAATCTACTTCAAATTATACTGCTGTTAAAAAGCTGTACACAAGTCTGACTGGTAATGATTATGATTTTGAATTATGTTTTGATTAAGTGAATAATGATTACCTTGTAGATCAACATGTTGATGAGTTTGGTCTCAAAGATGTAACCTAAAGGAATCCAATTCAGAAAACGTAGGAGAGTTTCCAGTGTGGCATGGACCAGCGGTGCATTCTGGGAGTTTTCCTGTATAGGAAAAAAAATAAATGTAGAAATGCACTAAAATACTATTACACAGCAAAGGAAAATCCTAATAAAAGACTCTGGCCTGTTGTTAACTGTCTTACCATTACAAACTGGCACAGCTGGAATATCTGGGAGAACTCGTTGCACATGCTGAAAAGAGGAGACACAACCTTATAATTACTCTGATTAATCAAAACTTCTGCAGAGGTGTGATACAAAACAGGAGTAAGACTTCACAAAACAACCGTTCACTATGCAAGTCAATATTTGATGAGTGACCTGTCTTTGAGGTGCTTGGCCTTCACTTGGGTCATCTGACCACTGGAGAAGTCAAAGACCTCCTCGCTGAGCAGCTTCAGGATGATCATGTTGTTCTGACAGAGGCTCTCGCTGGTCCGACTCGCACCCACAATATCGCTGATGAAGGTGGGCCAGTGTTTGGGCCATTCTTGTTTTAAGATCTAAACCATTCCAGAACAGGAAAACCAGTCAGTTACCATAACCAACGCTTCAATGTTCCTTCCTTTAAAGTGACAATCAAATCATTACCTGTACAAGGATCATGTTGAGTTTTGAAATATACACCCCTTCTTTCTAAAAAAACATTACAGATGAAAACAACATTAATCTACAGAACAATGATTAACATCAAATGTGTGTAAAAGTGCTTTGCTGATGTCACCTCACCTCTATGTTGACTGGATCAGAAGAGGTTTTGATGATCAACCCAACAACATACTTCTTGATTCCTGAAAGAAATAATGTGGGTCAGCTGTAAATTGCAGCTAACATTTTTCACAAAACAGTAGGACACACACGGACAAGGAAAATAAACAAACTTCTACATAATGCTATTTTCATCTAATACAGATGTGCATTATGGAAAACAATGCGTTTAGTACTGTATTGTGCCTAAGGTAGTAATAACTGAAGTTAGACTGATTCTTCTTCTTGGTGGAGTAACTGGGCCTATTCTTGTCCCTTTTATAATAATCATTATTAAACATTAACACCTGAAAATATCAAGCTGATTGACAACCAGCTGTCTTGTTAAATGAGCAACACTACCCCCTTGTTTTATGGAATAAATTATATTTCAATGTTAATAAATGTTTATAAGAGCTAAGCAAACATGTGCTTCAGTTGGCTGCAAAATAGATCAGTTATAGACTTCCCTGAATTAAAAAGATTTGCATCGATCAAGAAACCCGTACTGATCAACCCCTGATCATATTTCTTATCCTGTTTATTATTAGCCTTAAAGTGCATTTTCATCACCAGCACTGAAGATTTAGACAGCACATGGCTAATTAAGGCTACTATGTGCTATATATATATATATATATATATATATATATATATATATATACACATATACACACACATACACCACACACTATACTACTATGTGTATACACACACACTTCATAGCCCTTTTTTCCATTACTTCTGGAGTTTTCTTGACAGCCACAGTCTGCTGTGTTTCCTGTTCTCATTGAAGTATTAATATCTGACTCTGAATGTTATCTACAAGCAACTATTCTTGCAGGACATCTTATAGATAGATTTGTACGAGCTCGTGAGGATATTATACTTGATATGTCTGAGGAAAGGACACCCAAAAGAGATCCTAGCATATTGATAAAGATTCCTATGAGAAAATAGCACTTTTTACCTTCACACTGATTTCTGGGAAGAATCTTCCAACGCGTTTTGATGACCGTTTCCAGAATCTGCAGAGCATAATACTGGAAGAAAAAATAAATAAAAAGAGAAAAATAGGGGGAAAAAAAAAAGATTGGTCACAATCTTATACATGTACATCCAAATCCATGATCATCTATTGAAACATAGACACTAGGTGCCTCAAATATGAAATTATGAATGCAGAAGTGTAATACAATAAATGTGCATGCCATATGCACCAAGAATCATTAACCTATTGAAAATAAAATAAGAAGACATTTTCAAACACTAGAAATGACAGTGCTTTAGATGAATTATGCCTAATCAAACACATTTACTCTCATCATAAAATCATCCCATGACAGGAATGCAAGAACTTAAACATGTAAGACCTGTTACTGCAGCAAATCTATGCAGTCTGTATTAAATACAGAGAATGGTGGTTAGTGAGCATGAGCATCAAGAGCTGTGTGTGTGACCACTGATCATAAAAGACTTAGTAAAATGCTACTTTCAATTATTAAAATAATTGCATTTGTACTCCAAGGAGTAAAAATATTATTGTATTTTTACATTTATTGTATTGTTTATTCTTTTGTGAAGCACCTTGTGATATTCACATCTGTAAAAGGCGCTATAGAAATAAATTTAACTTACATACGCCAGTTTATGGCGTCCTTGGCTCTGAGGGTGAGTAGTTTGCGTATTTCCTCGTCTCCCCAGTTACTCATCTCACAAATATAGATTCTACATGTTACCTCCTGCTGCTGCCGTTTCCCTCATCAATTGTTTGCATGTTTTATAAAATGATAACAACAAATAAAAAAATAATATAAAACTCCCCGGGTGGGTTGTACTCAGGTTACGCGATCAACAAATTCCTCCCACAGCCCGCCATCCTGCGTTAGTTCTGTTTACATTAGACCTGACCCGCGGTTAATGTATGTTCGGAGGTGAGTCATTGGCAGGGCCAGCTCAACACGACACCCCGCGTCACTCAAGGTGAAAAAGACAGGCGACACACGAGATCTGCGGGTTAAATGCGGGGTATCCGCCAATGTAGGGGCTCAAGACGCCTTCACCTTGATTCACATGCATGGGTCCACTTATCCAGTGGTCCTGATGGACCACTACTACTATTACAACATGTGCAGCTCCACAGCTCTTTACCATTACACATAAAATGTTCATACCTTAGTTGTCATGTTCTGAGAGAATTCCAAGATGGTGTCAACTCTTGTCCAGGCATCTGGATGGTCTTTGAGGCTTGTGAGCACTTCTTGGGCCACCCGTTGCTACAAGAGACATGGGGTAATGCTATGTCAGCCTAAAAACATATTGGCCTTAATTCTAAACATCTCACAAAACTAGAACTTCTCCAAAAAGCAGCATCAGATGGTTATGCAGATATCCTTTTTTTTTCTTTACACACAATCAATTAATTTCATGTAGAACCTAACAACATGCAAAGAGCCCACAATCAAGTGGCCCAGTTCTCACCTGGGATCCGATGTCATGGTACATGGAATTAACAACATTGTCCAACAGGTTGATATCAAGTTTCTGACTGAAGTCCAGCAGCTGTCTGGCTGGATGATCTGCCAACATGGTTATTTCTGCTGGCATAGGGCTCCCTGCAGAGAGAAATCGTTTGAACTGGTAGTCGTGACAAATGTACACATACAATGCACAAAAATAAAATAGATGTTTAATATGCGAGTTACAATAAGAGTTATTACAACTGTGTTAATTAAATTTAACCAGAGGATAAACCAGGAGAATAAATCACACATATCCAGCATGTGAGTACGTGAATAACAAGCAACGTGAGAAGTTTCTTTGGATGAAACAAACTATTTCAGTGCTGAGAGCTGGAGACAGCTTAGGATCTTGAACAATACTAACAGAAGGGACCGTAACCTTTTTTATATTTCTTATTGTTTGCACTATTGTTTCTTATTTGTCTTGCACTGGAGAGGTGATGCTGCGTTCAGTCTCACTGTACCCAGGTACATTGACAATAAAGTATTCTTTTTTTTTAAACATGTTTCTTTATTGGGTAGTCCATGTAATGCATATTACACAATAAACCTTTTTTAAAGGATTCGACAGAATACCCAGTTTTATATTTTACCACACACACAAAAAAAACACCAAAAAAACAAGTAAAATAAATAAGGACACACAAAACTTAACATAACAAACACCCCAAAACACACACACTGCAAAATACGTAATTATAAACAGGTCCCAAAGTAAGTACCAATCAAACTGAATCAGACTGAAGACAATAATAATAATAGGAAAAATAAAGTAATAAAATAAAATACAGGACACACAAAACAACAACAAAAATAAATAAATAAACCATAAAGTATTCTATTCTATTAAACACTGATAAAAGTGAGCAGTGAAGGTGAAACAGCGCCCCCGTGTGGCGGGCTGGTGTGTGGCTCTCGGTGGCTCTGCTCCACCAGAGGAGAGGATGGCTGGTTTAAACAATAAAACACAATAACTACCTGCTATTACGCGCTACAGAACAGTCCCAGACACTGAGACAGATGAGAGAAGGTTTTAATACGAGCCTTGACCTGGCCAGGGGAGTAAATGACTAAAAGCTCTTACCTGGTTCGTGTGGTCTGCTTGTCTTGAAAGTGCAGCTTCGCCAATATGAGCAGCGGAAGACTTAATGAATCAAGTCTTTAACTATGCAGTAAATGTGCACCGTTATCTCATCGCACACCTTTATATTCTACTCTCATCATTCGGAGCTACGAGCTAATGCTAGCTGTGCTAAGTGTTGCTAACACGCGGCGCTAGTGGGGAAATAAAAGTGTGTGTGTTGGATGATTGTAGAATATCGGCGATAAAAAACTACCTTCTCTTTAACAACAACCTGGTGTTTCTTCTCTTCATCCACAACGGAACTCGCCTCTCATTAGATGTTACATCCAGGCTGCTAGCAGCTTAGCATGCTAACGGCAAAGTCAATGGAGGGTTAGCTGTGCTAGTGAAACGGCAGATTAACCACACAGACTCACGCAGTCTCATTTACAGCGGTATTCCGAGTCAAAAAAACGAAGTGAGAGAGTCTGGTTTTATTTCTGCTTCTATTGGCACCACAGTGCTGCAGGTGGGATGTTTTATGTGCTGGTGCTCGCAGCTCATGCCTCCCAACCGCAGACCGGTCTAAACCAGTTGAGACCGGGATATTCATCCTCGCTGCTGCTGCTGTGGCGCCGCGGAAAGTTTGGACTGAGGCCCCGCCCACCCGACACCTCATTGGCTGGGACACGACCGACGTCATCAGCTGTCATCGACGGGGTGGCGTCACCGGGCCGAGGCAAGGCAAATTTATTAGTACTCAGTACTCCGGCCTTTAAAAATGAATTCAAACAATACATTGCAAAAATCCAATACTCTAGAAATAGAGAAGCCATTCAAACCACTAAGTTATGTGCTATGTATAACATTTTTTTGAACTGATCTATAATTTCTGTCTGTGATTATGTTTTGTTTGTTTTATAATGTATTGTTGACAATTTGAAATAAAGTATTGCAAAAAAAAAAAAGAACTCAGATAATTTTTTTTTGTCATATTTTACTTATTCACTAGTTTATGTGTCATTCTCCCTACTTGTGTTAATTTTTACTGGAAATGTATATTTATTTTTTGTTACGTATGTAGTGGAGCATTTTCTGATGTTCTCAATAAAAAAAAAAAGAACTCAGGTAAATGATACCTGTAAAAACAATTAAACTGCTGCTCCTGTTAAATTACACCATGAAAACGTACAGAGCACGAAGGTTTAACTGAATCTTCATTTACGACGAAAGAGTTTTAAAAGTCCATCCATCCATCCATTAAAAATGGAAAAAAAAAAGTTTTAAAAGTAAGTAACAGTTATCTGAACGTATTTCAATAAAACTAATTTTAAAAATAAAAAAAAATAAAAAATTAGTACTCAGTACTCGAGTTGTAAAAGAAAATCAGGGGTGGTGGATTTTATCATATGGGCACAGATAATTTGAAAACTCTTATTTCTAGTTAAATTGTCTCATTTTAGTAAAATAATCTCATTACACTTACAAAACTCATCACTAGAAAAAACCTGTTTCAAGTAGATTTTCACTTGAAATAAGTAGAAACATCTGCCAGTGAAAAAAAAAAATTTTTTTTGCTTGTAATAAGAAGACAAATCTTGTCCCACTGGCAGATTTTCCTACTTATTTCAAGTGAAAATTTACTTGAAACAGGTGAAAATGGTCAAATAAGTTATTTTTCTGGTGTTATTTTTCTGGTGATGACTCTAAATGTTGAAATAGCAGTAAAACCACATTCATTGATGAAATGACATAAGGGATGGAAAGGGGGGATGACAGTTTTACAGGGGGATGATTTTGACCATTTTTATTTCAGGGGGGGATGCCATCACCCCTCATCCCCCCTCAACTCGACTACTGTTTATAAAGCACATTTCACATGATGAGAATGGACTCAATGTGCTCAAAATACATAAACAAACAAACAAATTTACAATAAAAGAAATAGATAACAAGTATTTCATTTAATTTAATTTTTATTTATTCTGATCATGGAAATATGCAAACAAAAGAAACAAACAAGTAAAATGACAACACAATCAAAAGCATATTCCATAACCAGAAAGGAGCAGGAAGAAGAAAATCTTATTCTACCTGCCCCTCCCTCAAAAACTAAATTGAACAATAATAACAGATGGTCGGCACAATTACTTAGTTAATATCACAAGGAAAGAAAAACAAAAAAATCAAAGATAGCTTGTCTGTCTCCATACGCATATATTATAGGTTTTGACTATTTCATTCATACATTGCTATTTTTTTCTCTTTAAATTTCTTTTTAAACTGAAATATCTTTATACAGCCCTTTACAGTTTTTCTCAGTCGCTTTGGTGCTATTCTCAGATCACTCTTAACATTTGCACAACACTTAGTGCATTTCTCAGAACAATTATCACAAACTGCAAAACCTAGTGGATGACCTGCAAAAGCGCGTCACTTGCTCAAAATGGATTGTCTATCCCTCAAAAGCAAGTACTCATGTCAATGAAACTGTCAGTGTCGTCAAAATGAGAAGTCCTGTCACCATCGTTTATGAGCATGATAGTCAAATGGCTTTGTCATGTTTTCATTAGGACACTATATTCTCTAAGAGTTTTCTAATGTAAAAAAAAAGATCAGGACTTGGTGACACTACCTGAAAATGCTCAAGGCAGAACTATACACTACTTGTACAGCCATTTGAAAACTACAGTAAAGTTACACATTGCTGTAGTTAGGGGAGTAACTGAGTACAAGACACTGAATATGTATGTTTCACATTTTTACTGTATGCTCTTTGCAATTCTACAGCATTGTGCAAAAGAAAAATACACTACAGTCACTAATTTACTGTAGAACAAACATAAGAAACACCTTTTTGGTAAAGCTGTGCACAAATGTGAACAATACACTATAGCAGTACATATTCTAACTGAACATAGGTACAGTAAATCATTCTGGCACATCCAGACGTTCCTGTCTGTCTGGCCACATATTTTCATCTACATCACAACGGATATCATCCCTTGCAATGCAACGAGGAAAGTATCTTCTGGAGTGGCGAATCCACCCTCTGCATGAATCTGCTGTGATGTCGTCACATGCTGCATCCATGGCTGCTAGCAGGGCCATTTGTGTATGTGGACGCCGGTCATAAACCTTCCACCTCCAAGCAGAAAAAAACTCCTCAATCGGATTAAGGAATGGGGAGTAGGGAGGGAGATACTCGACCAGCATCCTGTCATCATGTGCAGCAAACCACTGCCTGACCAGAGGTGAAAGGTGAAAACGGACATTATCCCATACAACAACATAATTGCTCTGTTGGCCTCCACCCCTCTCATTCTCGGGGATTATATCCCTGTAAAGAGAGTCTAAAAAAGTGAGCAGGTGTTGTGTATTATATGGACCAATGCGTGGGATATGGGTGAGGACTCCATTCTCCGAGATGGCTGCACACATTGTGATATTTCCTCCGCGTTGGCCTGGGATGTCAGTGGTTGCAACTAAATGCTTCACACACCTCCTCATGAGTGAAAACTGAAGTTCACCTGAGAGCAATTGTTCAATTTAGAGAGATTTCCAGGAAAAAATCATAAAGAAAGGTATTACAGTAAATTAGCTTGACACAATTTGATAACTTGTTCAACAATTTTGTATGTAATGACTAAAGCAATGAAATGAGGACTATTAGTTTTTTAGGAAATGACTATTCAGCGTCCATAAGTATAGTTCATTTTGACTGACATGACATAAACAAATGATAATGTTGTAAAACAGCAGAGAATTGTATGAGAGCAACTGATACATGTCCAAAAGCATTTGCAATTTGTTCAGAGGAAGGAGAAACTGCTACTATGATGTGGACAAAGGACTACATGTTGTGGAGGTTGAACTAATAGTTATGAGAACTTTCATTCTGATCTGAGAATAGCACCAAAGCGACTGAGAAAAACTGTAAATCATAATGTAATGAATTCCATAACTTAATTCCAACAATTGAAACGCTCATCTGCTTTTAAGTTGTTCGGGCAAATAGATGTTTAAAATTAAATTTTCTACGACTATCCTCATTATTTGAACTGAAAGTAAACATGTATTGTAAGTTTTCTGGTAATGCCTTACATTTACCTGTGTACATGATTGTGAGTGTCTGTAACTTAACCAAATCATCGAGTTTCAGTAATCTTGATTCAATAAATAATATGTTGGTGTGTTCTCTGTAATGCGTATTGTAAATAACTTGAAGTTTTCGTTTCTGTAATAAAAATAAAGGATTCATATTAGTTGGATATCTGTTGCCCCAGATTGCAACAAAATAAGTTAAATAAGGCAAAATTAATGAACAATATAAAATTCTAATTACTGTATGATTTAACACAAACTTATCCTTATTCAAAACAAAGTATGACAAGAGAAAAACAATAATAACAACCATAATTCCATTTTAACAAAAGTGCAATCAGGTCACTTGTTGATTTTGATAGATAGATAGATAGATAGATAGATAGATAGATAGATAGATAGATAGATAGATAGATAGATAGATAGATAGATAGATAGATAGATAGATAGATAGATAGATAGATAGATAGATAGATAGATAGATAGATAGATAGATAGATAGATAGATAGATAGATAGATAGATAGATAGATAGATAGATAGATAGATAGATAGATAGATAGATAGATAGATAGATATCCATTACAATAGACAGACAGACAGACAGAGTTTTTCCTTTATAAATCATTGATTGTTTGGATCAACAATTTCAGCTAAATATATCATATAGCAGACAAACACAGTTTATATTTGAGAAGTGAAATGAAGTTTATAGGATTTACAGAAAGTGTGCAATTATTACTTAAACAGAAGTGGGCAGGTGCATAAATTTGGGCACCCTAACAGAAAAATTACCTCAATATTTAGTAGATCCTCCTTTGGCAGAAATAATAGCCTCTAAACACTTCCTATAGCTTCCAATGAGGGTCTGATTCTGGTTGAAGGTATTTTTGACCATTCTTCATTACAAAACATCTCCAGTTCAGTCAGGTTTGATGGTTTCCGCTTATGGACAGCCCACACACCACAAATTTTCAATAATATTCAGGTCTGGGGACTGAGATGTCCATCCAGAACGTTGTACTTGTTCCTATGCATGAATGCTTTAGCAGAATTTGAGCAGTGTTTAGGTTCATTGTGTTGTATCCAGTATCCAGTATCCAGCCCCGGAACAACTTCAACTTTGTCACTGATTCTTGAACATTGTTCTCAAGAATCTGCTGATGCTGACTGGAATCCATGAGATTAACAAGATTGCTAGTACCTGGACTGGCCACTGGACTGGTGTTTGTCTTGGAATGCTGTGTTCTTCTTCCGCCATGCACACCACCCCTTGTTATGTCCCAATAACTCCATTTTAGTTTCATCAGTCCACAGCACCTTATTCCAAAATGAAGCTGGCTTGTCCAAATCTGCTTTAGCATACCTCAAGCAAATCTGTTTGTGATATGTGCCCAGAAAAAGCTTCTGCCGCATTACTCTCCCATACAGCATCTCCTTGGGCAAAGTGCGCTGAGTAGTTGAACGATGCACAGTGACACCATCAGCAAGATCATGTTGTAGCTCTTTGGAGCTGGTCTGGTGGTTGAGTTTGACTGTTGTCACCATTTTTCTAGGCCTGCCACTCCAGGCTTTAACTACACTTGTGCCTGTGGTCTGCCATTTCCTCACTATGTTCCTCACAGTGGAAACTGACAGCTGAAATCTCTGAGCTAGCTTGTTGTATCCTTCCCCTAAACCATGATGTTGAACAATCTATGTTTTCAAGTAATTCGACAGTTGTTTTGTGCCTCCCATGTTGCCACTCTTCAGAGAAGATGCAACGAGGAGAACAACCTGCAACTTGCTGCCTTAAGTCTTAAGGTGGAGAGCCCCCCGCTTCTGGAACTCACTGCCACAGGACATACAACTGTCAGACTGTCACCACCTTCAAATCCTGCCTTAAAACTCACCTCTTCAGACATGCATACTCACAATAATCTTGGGACTGGAATGACCTCACAACACTATCACTGTTGTTTTATGTATTGTACTTTGCTATGTTTTGAATTGATTGCCATGTCTTTATTGATTGTTTTTATTGTCCCTTTGTACGGCAACCTTGAGTGTCCTGAAAGGCGCCTATAAATAAAATGTATTTTCTCACGATTGGCTTTACCTGTGTATATAGGTCAATTTTGTTTTCCAATAATTAGTGCTAAAGTTATTCAAATCAATAAATAGCAAGGGGTGCACTATTATGCACCTGCCTACTTTTGTTTAAGTAATTAATGCACACTTTCTGTTAATTCTATAAACTTAATTTCACTTCTCAAATATCACTGTTTGTCTGCTATATGATATATTTAACTGAACTTGCTGATCCGAACAACCAATGATTTATAAAGGAAAATCTTGATATTGATCAGGGGTGCCCAAACTTTTTCATATCACCGTATATGTGAGTGTTTTAAACATGGTAATAAATAGAATGATTACTAAAAGATGTGTCAATACACGGTAAAAACTATATAGGTTCTCATCTGTTATGTTATGATCTGTCAAAGACAAAAACGAAGGTAGAAGCCATAAACATTATAAAAACATTGTTAGTGCTGTAATAACACAGTGCTCATTTGATTAACTTTATTGTTTTACTCAAGCCCCAACGATAAATTTGGGAATTGAAATATCAGAGAAAAAATAACTAAAAACAGTAAAATCAATTAAATTTAGATAAGTCAGCGACATCAAGTCATGTTGAATGTTCACTATCTTGTAATGTCAACTTAATATGTGATTGAAACCAAATTCAATGAAATTTCCTAAAACCGAAAACAGCACTAGGTCTGTCTTTGGAATGGAGTTTGAGCTAGTTCAAGGTAGTGAGCAAACTCCAACTTCAGAAACATTTTAAAGTTTTGAAATTAGGGCTGATATTGTACAGAAAGATAGATTTACTTTTGTGGCAGTATGATGTCCTGCTGTGCTCAATTATACCACAGGTGGAATTTGCACTCAATTTCAGGCCTCAGCCTATTAGCACGGAGGGTGAGGGAATAAAAGGCGGTTGTGTTCCCTCCCCTCGCCCTCTCACTTCCTGGTTCCAAGCTCTTCCGGTTTCCCGGCGTTTCCTTCGCAGCGTTCAGTGCAGTGGTCCATTGTGGTCTAGTGGATGGTGGCGATCCTCTCTATGTGTGTCACAAGCTTTGAAAAGACAAGTGCTTCCTGAACGCATCGCCAGCGCACCATAACACGGAGCTGTGTAAAGCCTCCTCGGTTCTAATCACCGGAGGACAACTGCTAAAAAAGACCCGTGGCCACTGACTGAACTCAAGATAAGGACAGGGGACACTGCTGCTTCGCATGCCCTTTTTTATTTGTGTGATTTGTTTGCTGTGGACTTTATTTGCTGTGCTCCGTTTCCTTTTTGCTTTGCCTGTCGCTCCCGGCTTAAACTCCGACGCCGCTGTGAGCATATTGCTTGCGGGAGCTGGGTGTTCTAGTCCTGGTCCCGGGCTTCTTTCCCCGAGCCGCAGACCCGGGCTGTAGTCTCCCTGTCTGGGCTGCGTGTGTTTGTGACAGAAGCTTGTAGCAGTTGCTGCAACAGTGTGGATGAGAGTGAGTGAGTGAGTTTACTATAGGGCTGTTTTGTTTGTTTTGAGATTAAGCTGGATATTTGTTTCAGGTTTATTTTGTTGAGTTGGTAACTCTGGCCAGAGACCCCTTTCTTTATTTCATTTACACCATTTGGATAAATTGCTCATTACTTTTGCTTTAGTTCTTTGGTACCTACAACGGCTTTTGTTCATTGTGTTAACAGTATTTCATATTTTCTGCTGAAGGAGTTGTGTATTATTGTGTCTAACTGTTTTTCTTTTGTTGTGCAGCTGCTGGGAGCCGGTGGTGGTGGTGGCATCCCCGGTGGTGGTTTCCCTTCGTGTGCTGTGGTCCTGAGTTTGGTTTTTTGTGCACCTCACCTTTTGCTGTGCGTGTGTGTGAGTGGGGTGTTCCTTTTTAATTTTGGATTCCTCACCCCTGTTCCCCCCTCACCATCGGTAAGCCTCAGCTATTAATACAACCTGGTGTTATTTCTGTTGGCCCTTTTGTTACAATTTTAACCTGTTTTTATATACAAATAAATGGTCTATGGCCTGTTGAATGGTGAACCACGTCTCTGGTATTTCCTTTGTATAATTTACCTGTGTGTCCTTATTAAATTTAGTTAGTTAGAATTCCCTGGGTGAAACTCCCAGGGTGGCGTTGTTGGTCCTCCAATTTTGTAGATTCTGCTATTTATAAAAAGTAATAACAGCCCCTCGTAACGCCACACTTGGCGTTGTCGGCAGGATATACATTGTGAAGGTAGAGACGTGTGTTCTGTTTTGTTTTTGTGTCCTGGTTTGCCATTCTGTGAGTGAAATTTGTGTATGTGGAGGCATTGAGTTTAAGGCGAAGCAGCAGTGGGTTTCCTGTTTGTTGCGGTAAGTTTAGTGTCCCGGGTTTATCGAGAGCGGTAATATAATGGAAGGAGAGCTGGAAGAGTTGAGGGACTTAGTGGCTCAGCTGAGGGCTGAGAATGAGAGGTTGCAGCGGGAGCGGGCTACGGCCGCGCCGGGTACTAGTGCTGCACCTCCCAGTCTCACAGAGCCTCCGCCAGGACCTTCCACCTCTAGCGCTTCTGTCATGGAGAGACTGATCTTAGTACCCCGAGATAGGAAGTGTCCAAACTTCAGGGGTAGGTCAGGGTTAGGGCTAGAGGAGTGGATAGAGGAGGCTCAGGCATGCATGAGAGCTCGCCATCTGTCCCCATCCGATCAGGCATTTTTTCTTTTCGACCACTTGGAGGGAGAGCCTCGTGATGAGATCAAACATCGGTCTAGCGCAGAGAGGAGTGACCCAGCTGAAATTATTGCTGCTCTGCGGGAGCTGTATGGTTGTTCTGACTCGTATGTTGCTTTACAGGAGGCCTTCTTCTCACGACGCCAGCAAGAAGGGGAGACTCTTCAGGAGTTCTCCCTGGTGCTCATGAATCTGATGGCTTCTGTGAAGCAACAGGCTCCAAGCGACACGCTAAATACCGATGTTTTGCTGCGGGACCAGTTCGTTGAGAATGTTATCGACGGTTCCCTTCGTCGAGAGCTGAAGCAGCTTGTACGCAGGCGGCCGTTTGCCTCTCTGCTTGAGGTAAGGGCGGAGGCAATTAGATGGGAGAGAGAGGGGTCGCCGGGAGGTGTGCGGGGCCGGAGCCATTCGGTTCCCTCGGTGCTGGGTTTACAGTGTGGTGTGCAGGGTGCCCCTCTGGTGGAGAAACCATCCCAGGCTGGTGAGCTACGGGAGGTGAAAGACATGTTAAAGCTCCAACAGGAACAGCTTAACAGGCTCACTGAGACTCTTGCCCAGCTGCAGACCAGCCAGCACCGTTATCCTTCTCCTTACCGTGGCCCATTACTTTGCAGGCGGTGCCACCAACCTGGCCATTTTGCAAAGGAATGCAGAGCGGGGCATAATCCACCTCGCCCTACATCTGCAGCGCCTGCTTCCTCTCAGCCAGGCATGCATTATGAGTCAGCTCAGCATTCGGGAAACTAGCGCCCGCCGAACTGCAGAGTCAAAGTTCGGAGGGGGTAAACATCGGCTCACCTGCTGTGGGAGGGGAAGAGGCTAAGCTAGTTGCTGCTTGTCCACATATGGATGTGATCATGGGGGGAGTAGTGGTTCCTTGTCTGGTGGACACAGGGTCTATGGTGTCCACCATTACGGAGAGCTTCTTCCGGCAGCACTTTGGGTCTTGGGACCAAGAGAGGCTTCAGTCTTGCCACTGGTTACGTCTCAGAGCGGCTAATGGGTTGCCTATACCCTACCTCGGTTACCTGGAGCTTGAAGTCGAGCTTTGTGGCGAGGCGTTGCCACGGTGCGGGGTATTGGTGGTCAGGGACCCTGCGTCGGCTGATGAATCCCTTCATGCGCCTGGTGTTTTGGGGATGAACATCCTGCGGAAATGCTACGGGATGCTGCTTGGGCAACATGGTCTCGCCCTATTTGACTTACCCATCATTACAGAAGCACCAAAGGCTGTGGTGCAGGCATTGCAGAGGTGCCATCACGCCCCTGCAGGCCCTTTTTCTGAAGCTGCTGGTAAGGTCAAGGTGCGAGGCCGGAAGGTTTGCCGGATCCCTGGTGGCACAATGCAGGTGGTTCTGGCTACCTGTTCTGCACAGTACTCCGGCACTGTGGCGCTTTTTGAGCCCTCAGACCAGGGATTTCCTGCTGGCCTGCTGGCCTCCCCGGCACTGGTTCACGTTGAGGACGGTACTGCACACATCCCCATTGTGAACGTGGGTTCTTCCGACGTGCTTTTGTACCCACGAACAGTGGTAGGTGTCCTTAGTGAGGTCCGTGTGGTAAGCTTGCCCCCTGGTGTAGAGGTTTCGTCTCATACGGCCTCTGTGGTTTCCCAGGTCGTGGCTCCCCCACTACCAGATCAGGTGGAGGCGGTCGACTTGTCAGCCCTGTCTTACGACGAACAAGAAGAAGCGCGAGGTCTTCTTCGGAAACATGTCTCTGTCTTTTCATCTCACGATGGTGACTTGGGCTGCACTGATTTGATTTCCCACGAAATTCCTCTCTTGGATGACGCCCCCGTCCGCCAGCGTTACCGTCGTATTCCACCGTCAGAATACGAAGTGGTTAAAGAGCATATCAACCAGCTGCTGGGCGCACAGGTCATCCGCGAAAGCAGCAGTCCTTTTGCCTCACCGATTGTGCTGGTTAAGAAAAAGGATGGCAGCCTGCGGTTGTGCGTAGACTACCGACAGCTTAACAGCCGGACAAGGAAGGATGCCTTCCCTCTTCCTCGTATTGAGGAGTCACTTGACGCGTTAACCGGAGCTCGTTGGTTCTCCACTATGGATTTAGCCAGCGGCTATAATCAGGTTCCAGTTGCGGAGGCCGACCGACCCAAGACAGCTTTTTGTACTCCGTTCGGGCTGTTCGAGTGGAACCGCATGCCCTTTGGGCTGTGTAACGCGCCTAGCACCTTCCAGCGGCTCATGCAGAGGATTTTCGGAGACCAGCAATGTCAGTCCCTGCTCTTATATCTTGATGACATTGTGGTTTTCTCCTCTACCTTTCAACAACATCTGGAGCGTCTGGAGGTGGTGCTGCAGCGGTTACAACAGGAGGGCCTGAAGGCTAAGCTGTCAAAGTGCTCCTTTTTCCAGCGAGAGGTCAGTTATTTGGGGCATGTCATCTCTGCCAGTGGTGTTTCCACTGATCCGGGCAAAGTGGAGGTGGTAGCCAACTGGCAGCCCCCCACCACCATCTTGGAGTTGCGGTCCTTCCTCGGTTTTGCAAGCTACTATCGCCGCTTCGTGGAGGGGTTCGCCAAGTTGGCTGCCCCTCTACACCGTCTTGTGGCAGAACTGGGGTGCTCTAAGTCCAAGAGGTCACGTCCTGTGTCAGACAAGTGGACGTCAGAACATCAGCAGAGCTTTGATGCCTTAAAGTTTAAGCTCACCAATGCCCCCGTGCTTGCCTATGCCGACTTTACCCTCCCCTTCATCCTGGAGATAGACGCCAGTCATGGAGGCTTGGGAGCGGTACTCTCACAGGAGCAGGAGGGAAAGGTGCGGCCTATAGCATTTGCCAGCCGAGGTTTGAGGCCGACAGAGCGCAACCCAGTTAATTATAGCTCCATGAAGCTAGAGTTTCTGGCTTTAAAGTGGGCAATGGCGGAAAAATTCCGTGAGTACTTGCTTGGGCACAAGTGTCTGGTTTTCACGGATAATAATCCCCTTAGCTATTTGTCCACAGCTAAACTTGGTGCACTGGAGCAACGCTGGGCAGCTCAGCTTGCAGCTTTCGATTTCGAAGTTCGCTACCGCCCTGGTAAGAACAACGCCAATGCAGATGCCCTGTCCCGCTTGTACCCCCCTGTTGCAGCGAACCTGGAAACTGTACTCCCTGGTACGTCACTTCCACCACCCTTGAAGCGAGCTCTACAAACTCGAGGGCCCGAAGCTTGTCAGGCTGCTGTCCAAGCTCTGCCTCAGCACCTTCCTGCTGACATTGGCGCACTTCAGCAGGGTGATCCCGTGCTTTCAGAGGTGTTGACGTTTTGGCAGCAACAACAATATCCCGACCAGGGCGAACGCAGGCGGCTGTCCCAGCTAGCGGTGGCGCTTCTCAAACAGTGGGATAGGCTGACTGAACAAGCGGGGGTGATTTACAGAAAGGTTGCACGGCCCGATGGTGGAGAAGCCGTTCTCCAGGTGCTGTTACCGGCTGTGTTAAAGGAGAAGGTCCTTACCGAGGTTCACCAAAACCATGGCCACCAAGGTGTAGAGAGGACCTTGGAATTGCTAAGGCAGCGTTGCTATTGGCCGGGTATGACCGCCGATGTGAAGCGTTGGTGTCAAACCTGTGAGCGGTGCCAGGTGGCCAAGGACCCAGGGCCATCGGTCCGAAGCTTCATGGGGCATCTGCTAGCCTCGGAGCCAAACGAAATTTTGGCTTTGGATTACACCATGCTTGAACCAACCCATAACGGGCTGGAGAATGTCCTTGTGCTGACCGACGTCTTCAGCAAATACACCCTTGCCTTCGCCACTCGTGACCAGAGAGCTTCTACTGTGGCCCAGGTCCTAGTCACCGAGTGGTTCTCTAAGTTTGGTGTTCCAGCACGAATTCATTCGGACCAAGGTCGGAACTTCGAAAGTGCGCTCATTCGACAGTTATGTGAACTGTATGGGATTGAAAAGTCCCGTACGACTCCGTACCATCCCGCCGGGAATGGGCAATGCGAGCGCTTCAACCGCACGCTGCATGACATGCTGCGCACCCTTCCAGCCTCTAGAAAAAGAGACTGGCATTCTTGTCTACCACAGGTACTATATGCCTATAACACCACTCCCCACCAATCAACTAGGGAGTCGCCCTTTTTCCTTATGTTTGGCCGTGAGGCAAGGCTCCCAGTTGATTTCCTGTTGGGGAGAGTGCAGGCCCCTGTTGGTGGGACTGTAAACGACTGGGTGCAAGAGCACCAGTCCCGGTTGCATCTGGCCTTTGACAGTGTTCGAGATAGGTTAAAAGTCGCAGCTGAGCGCCGGAAAAGGAACCATGATCAGACTGTCCGGTCTGAACCCCTGGTGGAGGGTCAGTTAGTGCTGTTGCGAGACCTTGGCAGGAAAGGTCGTTGTAAGATCCAGGACAAGTGGAATCCAGTGGTGCACAGGGTGGTTCAGGCTCCCCCTGGAGAAGGTCCCGTGTATGCCGTTGCTCCACTGGATGACCTTGCCAAGGTCAAGCGGGTGCACCGCACGCTGCTTAAGGCAGTCGTTGGGATTGCTTCCCCAGACAGCGATCATGCTTCTCCCCCTACTCCACCTGGCCAGCTGGAAATGCAAGACGAACCATCAGATGATGATCTGTTGGCCTTGGTTAGGGAACCTCTTCTCCCACCAGCTGGTCCAAGGGAAAGAGAAGCTCCAACTGCACCAGCCTTGGCTCCACCTGCAGCTGCCACAGTACTTGTTCCCCCTTTCCATCCAGCATCCTCAGCCGCGTCTCCCCCGGAAAGCAGAGGGTCTGAGTCGCAACGTACACCACAGCAGGCGATGTACCCTCCTGCTGATGTGATAATATCCTCACCCTCCGCTCATTCTGCCCCCCCAGCAGTCTATTCCACGGGGAGTAATGAGACTGCAATTCGGCGGACAGCCCGATCTACGGCTGGCCATCACTCAAATCTCCATCATCTCCCCAGACCTGCCAACGAAGGGGCCAATCCGACGCCCCTGGCAGCCCATCTGAATGCAGTGTCTGCCTTCTTTAGACCTTGGCACTAACCCCTACACTTTTCTAATGCATCGTCGGGTCGACGATGAAAAAGGGGGGGGTGGATTGTGGCAGTATGATGTCCTGCTGTGCTCAATTATACCACAGGTGGAATTTGCACTCAATTTCAGGCCTCAGCCTATTAGCACGGAGGGTGAGGGAATAAAAGGCGGTTGTGTTCCCTCCCCTCGCCCTCTCACTTCCTGGTTCCAAGCTCTTCCGGTTTCCCGGCGTTTCCTTCGCAGCGTTCAGTGCAGTGGTCCATTGTGGTCTAGTGGATGGTGGCGATCCTCTCTATGTGTGTCACAAGCTTTGAAAAGACAAGTGCTTCCTGAACGCATCGCCAGCGCACCATAACACGGAGCTGTGTAAAGCCTCCTCGGTTCTAATCACCGGAGGACAACTGCTAAAAAAGACCCGTGGCCACTGACTGAACTCAAGATAAGGACAGGGGACACTGCTGCTTCGCATGCCCTTTTTTATTTGTGTGATTTGTTTGCTGTGGACTTTATTTGCTGTGCTCCGTTTCCTTTTTGCTTTGCCTGTCGCTCCCGGCTTAAACTCCGACGCCGCTGTGAGCATATTGCTTGCGGGAGCTGGGTGTTCTAGTCCTGGTCCCGGGCTTCTTTCCCCGAGCCGCAGACCCGGGCTGTAGTCTCCCTGTCTGGGCTGCGTGTGTTTGTGACAGAAGCTTGTAGCAGTTGCTGCAACAGTGTGGATGAGAGTGAGTGAGTGAGTTTACTATAGGGCTGTTTTGTTTGTTTTGAGATTAAGCTGGATATTTGTTTCAGGTTTATTTTGTTGAGTTGGTAACTCTGGCCAGAGACCCCTTTCTTTATTTCATTTACACCATTTGGATAAATTGCTCATTACTTTTGCTTTAGTTCTTTGGTACCTACAACGGCTTTTGTTCATTGTGTTAACAGTATTTCATATTTTCTGCTGAAGGAGTTGTGTATTATTGTGTCTAACTGTTTTTCTTTTGTTGTGCAGCTGCTGGGAGCCGGTGGTGGTGGTGGCATCCCCGGTGGTGGTTTCCCTTCGTGTGCTGTGGTCCTGAGTTTGGTTTTTTGTGCACCTCACCTTTTGCTGTGCGTGTGTGTGAGTGGGGTGTTCCTTTTTAATTTTGGATTCCTCACCCCTGTTCCCCCCTCACCATCGGTAAGCCTCAGCTATTAATACAACCTGGTGTTATTTCTGTTGGCCCTTTTGTTACAATTTTAACCTGTTTTTATATACAAATAAATGGTCTATGGCCTGTTGAATGGTGAACCACGTCTCTGGTATTTCCTTTGTATAATTTACCTGTGTGTCCTTATTAAATTTAGTTAGTTAGAATTCCCTGGGTGAAACTCCCAGGGTGGCGTTGTTGGTCCTCCAATTTTGTAGATTCTGCTATTTATAAAAAGTAATAACAGCCCCTCGTAACGCCACACTTTATTGATCCGTACAGGAAATTCTGGTGTCAGCAGCATCGTTCAGCATAAAAGGTACATTAATACGCTGCAGGTGTACAAAACTACTAAAATATTATCGTTTTTGTATGCTAAAGCTAAGATAATTAAGAGTTTATGTGACTTAAACAGAGTATTGAAATGCTTAAACAGAGCAGATTTGTTGTAACACTTAACTTTTCTCGACAAGTAATAGCAAATACTGTACAAATGAGATATGGTCGATACATACACTACATTGATGATTCAGAATGATAATAACCAACAAATACCCAAATTCTGAAATTCCCTTCTCAGTACAAATCACTTAATGAGAATATTGAGCAAGTGAAACAGAGGGCTTTAGATACATAAACATCACTTTTTGTACTTCACAGCTATCCTAAAATCGAAAGAAGCCTCCATCATCCTCACTTGATGTTTTCAGTTTTGTCCATCAGAACTATTGCAGATCCCTTATCGTAAATCCTTGTCATGCATCATGTACTTTATCGTCATCATCGTGGTCACTATCATCTGAGTAATTCTCATGATCATCTGAGTAGTGATAGCTATCATCAGAATAGTGATAATCTTTGCCATCGTGATCCTCTTCCATGTGGTGACCGCTGCCGTCTTCACCATCTTGGTTGTTTGACGAGGCCTTATCACTCTCGTCCTCCACCCGTCCTCCATCCCTCTCATCCGTATCATCAATGTCTTCATCATCAAGGAAGACCTTCCTGTAGCAAACAGGTTCATAATCCGCATCTGCCTCTTCTGGGTCACTAAAGAACAGAAAAAGGGCAGAGTTCCAGTCTGGACATCTAGATATACATTTCCACTATTACACCAAGCAATAGAGAATATGTTCACAAACATTTTAAGTCATTTATTATCCATTTACTCTACAGCCACTTTATCCAGTTTCGAGGTGTGGCGATGTTTGAGTCTAAACCTGGCTGTCATCCGACAAGAGATGGGGAAAATGCTGGTCACGTAACTCGAAACAAATGAGATACACATGTATATTTGCTCACACTCACTAATATGGCCAATTTTATATCACTAATCTGGGTAACAGATTAACAGGTTATAATCAGCTGGAGTATGTGGGGAAAACCTCCACAGGCACAAGCAGAACATATTACACTTAACACAGAAAAGCTCCAGCCGAGAACCAAACTTGGAACTTTTTGTGATGCTACCTGACTAACCACCTTACCACCATGTTGTCAGGAAAGGGGTTGAGATTTTACATTTATTTTATAGTAACATTAAAGCTGAGCTCAAGTTTGCTTCAAATAGGCTCTCTGAAACAAAAACGCCAGTTGTGCTGAACCAGATCGTGGAAACCAGTGTACCAATAATGTAGTGTAAGACATGCTGATACAGTTATTGCATGAGTGCTTGATTGTTCAAAGTAACTGACTGGTTTTCTTGATAATCTCTATGGACTTACTTTGTCTTGTTCTCACTGGAGAGGGAGGATTTATGTAGAGACGCTGATCTGGCTGCCTTGGTGCTGACAAACTCCTCCGTCACGTCACATCCTTGCAGGGTTTTGATGTATTGCTTCTCTGCTGCCCGTTTGGCATTCCTCTGTTATCAACGCACAGGTTCAGAAAGCTACACACACTAATCAAAGCTGTGATATAGAGAAAGGACCTTTCTGTGACATAATGCATCCCCACACATAGCTCTTTTTTTAGACTATTAACTTGACCTCAAATTGACTTACTTGACTAGTTTATTGAACAAAGTGTCTTTATTAAAAACTGAACTTGAGTTGGGTTTCCAGTGCAATGAACACTTACGTGTTTGGAAACCCATTTAATTAGAAATGGTTGTAAATTGGTTACTTAACTTCAAATCAGTTATCAGTTATATTTCTTTGGCTTTTACATTTGGTGTTTTTGCTGCACAAACATTTGTTTCACATAATTTTGCTGTTTGTTTTCTTTTCATTCATTACAAAGGACCTTTCCAAAATATGTGTGACTAAAATGTTTGGGGTAGACACATTGAGAAGTATCATTTACTGCACATCCAAAAATAACCTCTATCACTTGTGCTGTGCTTGTGGTTATTTTATAATTTCAATGTAATTTTGGTTAAATGCTTTTTTATAACACCCAGACTTCATCTGGATAGAAACACTTAAAAGAAAAGCTAGACTTTACCTTTGCCTCAGTGTGGGAGGTTTCTCTCAAATATCATAACAAAAACATACCAAAAACAGAAAGAATATCACTGTCCCTCTCTCCTTCACATACTCCAAAATGAAAAATGTATTGGCAACCTAAGTTTATGCAAATATTTGCAGTTTTTTATTAAAGCATACTGATCATCTTCTAGTTTATGATCTTTAGACAATAGTGTGCAGTCACAAAGAAATATATGATAAGAGAAAACAAAGGCTCTGATTCACCTGTGCAACCTGCTCCAGCAGCAGTGGCCTTCCTTTCACTCTCTCCTGCATGTCCTTAATCTCGCGCTGGTATTCCTTCTTGCGCTCAAGATCCTGTTTCCTGTACATCATAATAAATACTTGTTAATAATCACTTAAAAAACAGAAAAACTACATGACATTGTTAATTCTTCATATGCTGCAAATAAAAAGCAAACAAAAGAGGTTTGTGTTTTAAAACGTACCTGAACTCTTTCAGTTTGTTCTGGTTGGTCTGTGCCAGAGTCAGATGGGGGTCATTAGCTTGGGCACGTTTCAAAACCACCCTCTGAAGCTTCTTCTCCCTTTGCCTCTGTTTTTCCTTCCACCGCTCCTCCTCTTCCTCCTCTTTCTTCCTCTGGTCCAAGAGCTTTCTACTCAGGGAGATAATGTTTTTGTTACAGATGGAGGAAGGTTTGGAGGAAGGGACTTTGGCAGGGAGGGAGCACATTTCTCAGCAATCACTTCGATTTGGGGTTATTGGCTGGGGATGTTGGGGGGGAAAGGGAATTCTTCAAAGATTAGGGTTTAAATGTTTTAAAGGAGGTCTAAAATACGGTATCTGCTTGGGTTACTATGTCTAAACAGGACATTGGAGTTCTGGGGCTCTAACTATCTCAATTATAACGGTGCAAGCCTCTGGGGTCCTAACATGGTACCTCACAG
Organism: Cololabis saira; assembly: GCF_033807715.1. Classification (NCBI taxonomy): domain Eukaryota; kingdom Metazoa; phylum Chordata; class Actinopteri; order Beloniformes; family Belonidae; genus Cololabis; species Cololabis saira. Next base: position 49,376,357 of record NC_084587.1, read on the forward strand.
CCTCGTGGCGCTTTTTTGTGGTGTCTGTGACTTTGGCAGGCAGGAGTTCAAGGCTGCCTGAGAGGGAAGAACAGAGGCTTGAGTTTGGCGTCCGCACTTCCCCGGGACTGATGTAAGGCCAGCGCTGCATCCGAGGGCTGCTCTGCTCTTTCTCAATGTCGGCTATGACACGTTCTCGGTGAGAGGAGATCTGCGATGTCTTCAGGTCAAAGGGTTCGCACGTAGTTGTAGACTTCACCTCCTTCTGCTTCTCCAGCTGCTTTTGGAAGCGTCTGTAACTGGCGTTGAAATCAGGTATCTCTCTGTTTATTTGTGGCCTGTGTGAGAAGTCTTCATCTGAACAGCCACCGTGTTTGGTGTTCTTGCGTTCACTGAGCCGCCGTGTGAGCATGCTGGAAGGCATTGAAGCACTATGGAGCATCTCGTGGGCCCTCATCTGTATCTTTATAGACCGGTACAGCTGCTCCTCTTTCATCAGTTCACCCGATGCTGCTGCATACACAGACTTTGGCACAGGTTTAGCTTTAAAAGGTTTAACTTTATCCTGGTCGGACGCCTTTGATTGACGTAGATGTTTCTGCTCCTTCTTTAGCCGCTCCCTCTCCAGGAAACTGAAGGGCTTCTGAATGGTTCGAGGAAGCTGCTCCTCTCCCTCTCGCATAGCGCGCCGCCGTTCCTCCTTCCGCTCCTGCAGCTCTTCATAAAGTGGGAGGTGAACATGTGCAGGAACTGGGCTGGCGCGAAACTTCCTTTGACATTCGGTCAATTCCTCCAACTGTCGTCGCAGCTCTGTGTTCTCAAATTCAATCTCTGAGCGTGTTTTTATGCCACGCTTTCGCTTTTCAGCTTCACGCAGTGTCATGTGGAAAGGTTTTGGGATGGTCACTTTATGTTTCCACTGCTCCTGTTGTCCATCTTTGTTTCCTGGGCTGTTCTTCTCTTTCCCCCTTCGTGTTCTCCTCTCATCTCCTGGCATACTCTGCAGTGACGAGGATAGGTGATGCTTATAAGGAGACATCCTGAAGTCCATCCACATATTCTTGATGTGCTCTTTGGGAGAAAGAAGCAGGCCGTTCTCCACATTGTCACCAACAGCTTCATCTTCATCTTCATCTGAAGAATCTGACTTTCCAGAGTCCCATCTCAGTTCCACAGCAGAATGTGCCTTCCTCAAACAATAGTGGTAAGGAGCCGGGCTAGTATTTGTCCACAGTACACTGAAATAAACAAATGAATACATCATTTTAAATCAATTAATATAACAAACTCTTTAAAGCTCAAATTCACCATTCTGCAATCAGTTAGTACCTCCAATGAATGAGCCACACAATCCAGCTACGTTCATCGTAGCCTCTTTCATGTGTACATTTGTTCTGACTCTGAAAACACGCATATATTTCTATTCATATGCACAGACGATTGTGCTGCCACATTTCAAACGAGAACATTTAACCCTTGCACGACGAAGACCCTCAGTTCCTGCAGAGGGCTTATCTTACCCTTAGCGCCTTGTACGGTTTAATCAGCCTACAGTCTGTGAAGATGTGTGCATTAAGGTTGTCCTCCTACAGTTTATCCTAATAATCTGTATGCAGAGCCTACAGGACTGTCTCAGAAAATTAGAATATTGTGATAGTTCTTTATTTTCTGTAATGCAATTAAAAAAACAAAAATGTCATACATTCTGGATTCATTACAAATCAACTGAAATATTGCAAGCCTTTTATTATTTTAATATTGCTGATTATGGCTTACAGTTTAAGATTAAGATTCCCAGAATATTCTAATTTTCTGAAATAGGATATTTGAGTTTTCTTAAACTGTAACCCATGATCAGCAATATTAAAATAATAAAAGGCTTGCAATATTTCAGTTGATTTGTAATGAATCCAGAATGTATGACATTTTTGCATTACAGAAAATAAAGGACTTTATCACAATATTCTAATTTTCTGAGACAGTCCTGTATATCCTCTTCTTCCTCAGCCATGCCTTTGTAATAAATGCACAATGTGGTTTTTCATTGTCTTGTTGAAAAAAAAAAAATCATGCATGTCTTTGAAAAAGATGTCTCCTTATGGTGCCATTTATTGCTCTAAAACCACAATGTAATTTATATACAGTACATTAATGCTGCCACCACAAACCTGTTAATGATCTTACCAGTGAAAATACCTAAAACAATCACTGATCATGGCTTTAGGAGTTATTGATAATACAACTTTCTGGATGGTTTATTTTGCCTTTCAATGGAACCCCACAGTGCTCATTTCTTCCAAAAGAAGATCTGGTGCACTGGTTCCTCTGACAACGATACACACAACACACCACAGTAGACTGGGTGATAGTTCATCCCGGATGCCTCCCAGCTCAGAGATGTCAGCGCTGCCTGGTGTGTGGCTACACTTATTTAATAATAGTTCAACCAACCACATGTTTCTTCAGGTTGGACAGAGATATTCTGAATGTCATTATTTATATGATGTAGATCCCCAGTACAAAATAACTAAGCTGTGAATTATATGAGCTCTTTAAAACATAGTGGGGAAAGAATTTTGATGACAGTCACCTAAAGTCAAAATATGATATATGTCGTTGATAAATTGATAGAATTAATAGAACTATCTTATTTCGGTTCAGCTGCAGAGCATCCTCTCAGTTTTTTAAGCTATCGTTTTAGTAATTTTAGAACACTGGAAGAAAACAATCTAAATCATCAAATAAATTATTATTGAATGACACAAATGGTCAAATTCAATTTTCAACACTTTAAATGGCTCTAAAATAGTTACCACTGTTAAATCAGCAGTGGTAGAACACATTTTAAAGATGGATATATCTAAAATTCAAAGACACATTAAATTAATAATATATATATATATATATATATATATATATATATATATATATATATATATATATATATATATATATATATATATATATATATATATAGGGCAGGAGTGATAATCTCTTGTCATGAACCAAGAAGCAAGTAATTATTAATATTTGGTTGTATTGTCTATTTAGTGCATGTGCAAAATATCTGTGTTAAGAGCTTAAAAACTACGGGAAGACATTAACTACGACAGCACACATGTTGAGTCCTGCTCATCCGGACCAAAAGCCACCCACCTGTGCTCCACTTCCAGGGCTGTTGTATCTAACGGCTCCATGGACTTGAGCTGCAGCTTTTCCTGGTACATGCTCTCCAGTTCAGCCATGGTGCGCACGTGGGCTTTCTTCAGCTCCTCCAGCTTGCTGTAGTACTCCTCATTTGAAAAGAAGATCTCACTCAAGTCAAAGCAGCCTCTTGCTGTTCTGTAGTTGCTTCTTATGTGGATGTCCCCCCTCCCCAGACAGTCGTCATCACAGAAATCAGAGCCCGAGTCCTCATACTCCATCTGAAACGGTCAAAGTTAACACATACTCAAATCAGTTGTTTTATTTTTTTTATTAGAGTTGGTTGTAATTGGAAATGGCTGTTCTCATATCATTATTTATTGATATAAAAATGCACCCTGTTGTGTTTTGTTTCTCTTTTAGCTGGCAGAGCAGCTACAAGGTGTCCCCCTCCTCAGTAGTGCTGAAGCGCCATCAGGACTAAGCCTATTATCCTGCAGCGGGAGTGACAAGGGCCATATGGTGGAGCACAAAAGAAGGCTTAGCACCAAAGGCCTCTCTTGACATATACTGTACCTTGATGTCTGGTCCCATTACTCTATTTCTTGGACTGTTTGTCAGACGTGTCACTGAAATGGGACAACAGCAACATACTGCATGGAAGGACAGTTATGTTATTGGTCAGGGGATAGATAAGAGTTTGGGATTATCAACTGAATGCAACGTCTGGTAATCTAGGGAACACGGAAATCCGAGAATAGTCGAGACAACAAATTACACAGGTCAAATCCCTTCCTTGACCTGAAACTGTCACCATGCTGTTGACTGGGCAACATCAGACTCAACTCTAAAGGAGTACTACAGTCTCACTCAGACACAATTACATTACTAATATTAGGGAGAGGGCTACCTCACACCAGCTCAGCTAAATTGTAATTTTAATATAAGACGTGTCATGTTAGATTATACAATGGAGAACACCAGGGGTGCAGATCCGATGTCAGGATGGGGGGGGGGGAGACCAACGTGATTTTAATTTTAAATTTTTTGCCAATATGCAACTCATACCATGCCATAAATTGGTAAAGGCTCGCCAAAAAATACTGCACAGCCTGTCGCTGAGCCACCAGTTGATTATTGAAAAGGCTTCGTTGAAAACAGACGTATACGACCGGGAGGAGGCAGGAAAACAGCGGAGAAGTGAGCCACATGTTGGCTACGGGCAGGTACGAATGTAAACAGAACGTTGACAAAAAGTCATTGTCAAGCTCGTCAAAAATTTTAAAAATATGAATTCAGACTAAAAAGAAAAAATGTATGGAGTAGCAATACTTTCATTCTGTACACCTCAAAACGCACCGTGGATGTATTATTTTTTTAGAAATATATTTTTAATAAATATTCTACATATTCAACCTTTAAGTCTGAAAATACATTTGTTCAATTTTGAATAATTTAGGGTATTTTTATTGGGGGGGACAATTCATGTTTTTCAGAAATTGGGGGGGACATGTCCCCCCCCCGGGATCTGCACCCATGGAGACACTATAAATGGTATTATATACAGTAACAGGACTGTCTCAGAAAATTGGAATATTGTGATTTTCTGTAATGCAAATTACAAAAACAAAAATGTCATACATTCTGGATTCATTACAAATCAACTGAAATATTGCAAGCCTTTTATTATTTTAATATTGCTGATCATGGTTTACAGCTTAAGAAAACTCAAATATCCTATCTCAAAAATTAGAATATTCTGGGAATCTTAACCTTAAACTGTAAGCCATAATCAGCATTATTAAAATAATAAAAGGCTGGCAATATTTCAGTTGATTTGTAATGAATCCAGAATGTATGACATTTTTGTTTTTGTAATTGCATTACAGAAAATAAAGAACTTTATCACAATATTCTAACTTTCTGAGACAGTCCTGTATAAAGGCTGATCTGAACAGCTGCATTGACTCTGATTATAAGTGTGTTACCTCCTGCCAGTCCGGGTGGTGTGTGTGGTCTGTAGCGGGGCCCTGCGGGGCAGAGCCGCGCTCATAGGACGCCAGCGGCGTCTTGGTGTTCGGGTCGACCGGCGTTTTCAGGCACGAGGTCACCAGGACGTTCGCCCGGTGAGCGTTGGCCATCGATGGCCTCGATGATCCACCCCGGGTTCTCTAAATTATTGGTTTTAAAACAGCTTTGTCGTCAATTATGAGTTTGCTCTCACTACTTCAGTGGCCGGTCACAGTTGACAGAACTCCTTAGCAACGGAGAAGCTTGGTTGGCAAGGAAGTGACGAAACGTAGTAGGAAGTGACGTAGGCGGATACAAATTACATGTGGCGCATTCGTTCTATAATACATCCATGGGCCATGGGCGCATTATGATTTTTTCCTTTCCTCCATGTCGATCGTTAATATAATACATCCATGATGTCGATTCAACTGTTTTTAAAATGAATTTTGACTAAACATACAGGACTGTCTCAGAAAATTAGAATATTGTGATAAAGTTCTTTATTTTCTGTAATGCAATTAAAAAAACTAAAATGTCATACATTCTGGATTCATTACGTATCAACTCAAATATTGCAAGCCTTTTATTATTTTAATATTGCTGATTATGGCTTACAGTTTAAGATTAAGATTCCCAGAATATTTAAATTTTTTGAGATAGGATATTTGAGTTTTCTTAAGCTGTAAACCATGATCAGCAATATTAAAATAATAAAAGGCTTGCAATTTTTCACTTGATTTGTAATGAATCCAGAATGTATGACATTTTTGTTTTTGTAATTGCATTACAGAAAATCACAATATTCTAATTTTCTGAGACAGTCCTGTATGATCAGCCGATAACACCTCCGTTTTCATTTCTGAAGTGGTAAAAATAAATAAAATAAATTCTAATCTTACATGGATAATATGGAGATTGATTTTGATTTGTCACAGCAGCTTAATGATTTTATTTTAATTGTTTTGCTCCAGTAAACCATAAAAGTTGGCATGGAAAATAACTACCTCGTTCCAGTAATATTTGTCAAGACAATTCGAACGCAATTTTGTGCACAGAGGGTCTATTGGCAACAACTGTCCTGATACCAGAAACTGCATTTTTTTGGCATTTGACTACACCACTAAAACCGTTTAATATGCATTACTCAGGGGGAGGCGGCATTCAGTTTTTATGGTCCCCGATTGTGGAACAGCCTCCCGGAGAACCTCAGGGCCGCAGAGACTGTTGATGTTTTTAAAAAGAGGCTCAAGACCCATCTCTTTAATCAGGCTTTTAACTGACTCATTTAACTCTTTTACATTTCTTATGCTCACCCTTATTTTTATTAAATCTTACTGCTCTGTTTTATATTTAGTTTATCCTTTCTTATCGTATTTTATTTTTGTTTAATCTCAATGTTTTATCTAAATATTTTAGTTGTTATTTATGGTCTATTTTATACATTTTACTGTTTTATTATTTTAGTTTTTAATGTCTTACTTTCTAGACATACTTTTAGGATTTTATGTTTGTATGTTTTATGTTTTTTATAAACTCCTTTAGTGTATTTTATCCTGTTTTCTTGTAGCTTTTATCTCCAGTGTTTCCTCATGGGGAGCCTCCATGCTGGGAGTGACTCTGGTCTGCAGGGGGTCGTCCTGGGGGTCGTTCTGGCCTGGATGGTGGTGGAGCTCTGCACCACGGCTTCACCGCTGTGGTGTGGACTCCTCTTTCCGTCCGGGCCGGGATGGTCTCTGTGGCCCCCCCCCCCCTTGTAGCTGCGGGCTATGAGACCTCCTGGCCTGGACGGCTCCCTGTTACCGTTTCCTCACCTGGATCCTCTGTGCCTAGCCATGTCTACACCATGTGTCTGCGTGCGTGTCTGTGTGTGTTAGGAATTTAGGTGAATTGTCTGCGGGGAGGGGGGGGGGGGGGCATTAATAAGTTTTATGTTTATTTGTTTTTTCTTGTTTTTTTTTTTTTTTTTTTCTGTTAAGCACTTTGTGTTTCATCATTTGTAGGAAAAGTGCTATATAAATAAAGTTTGATTTGATTTGATTTGATACTGTTGATAATAAACATCACTAAGACCGTTTAATATGCATTACTGTTGATAGTAAAGACTATCTGATGAACATTTGATTTGGAGCACCAGCTCAAAATTAGATTCACCTAATTTTTCATTCATCAGTGATTGCACTACTGACAATGTTTAACTTTTTGCATAGACATGACTATTTTCCATTTCATTTATTCACTCTTTAATGTTCATGATTTGCAACATGAACATGAGTTAAAATCACCTTAATGTTAACAATATTCTGTGTATAGTACATAGAGCCATGAGACCAAAAAATATATATTTTTTGGTTTTCAGGTAAACAGACAAATGAAATGTATTTTGTAATTAATTAAAAAAAAAAAAAGAAAAAAAGAAAAAAGATAAGTCAGTTTGTTGCCCTCTGAATAGGTACAATGACCAAAATAACTGCAAAACAGAAATAAAAGGGGAAAAAGAAAAATCACACAGGCAAAGTCTGGAGTGTCAACAAAAAAAAACAAGCCTTTATTATTAAATTAGGCAACGTCACAACTACAGCAGGAATCACAGATGACTGATGTTGACCTGATTCCTCCCAGATCTACTGACAGAAGCCACTGGACAGACTTATCGAGTGTTCACCTGGAACAAATCAAAATCATAGAATACACTGTAAAATAATGACTTCAATTGACCAAGAAAAGAAAGAAGAAAGAGTGTTTCATCTTACCACATCATCAATCTTGAGAATACTGCGGACCGTTTCTGTTGCCAGTGTCAGTGCGCTGATGGAAACCAGTAGAGGCTGCACCACCAACTCCTCGAGGATGTTAGAGATTCCACCCTGTCAAATAAATACAGTCACCCAGACAGTTTAGTCTTCACCTCACCTCTGACGCTCCAGTGCATGCAGCAGTTTCTTGTCTTACATGGACATCCACAGTGACACAGCACACATACATGTAGGACAATTCTCCAAGATATTGTCCAAAACAGAAAGTAACAAAAATGTGGAAAAGATAGCATGCAAACCTTGCGGACGTTGATGCCAGCCATCTTATCTCCCTGTGCGTGTCTGTTGCGGAGCTCCGTCACAGTGGAGATGGGGTTCAGGCCTGCGTTCTCAGCGAGCGTTGAAGGTATCACCTCCAAGGCGTCGGCGTAAGCACGCACACAGTACGCCTCCATGCCACCCATGGTGCGCGAGTACTCCGCCAGACGCACAGCAAGCTCAATTTCTGGAGCGCCACCTCCAGCTATCAGAGCCCTGAAACAGGAGACACAAACAGGACTTCAATATAAATGTATATCCTAAATGATCATATGCATCACTGCACCCACCCTGCCTTCCATCTGTTTGACCTGCTGCCCTCAGGCAGATGCTACAGGTCAGGAATAGCTTCTTCCCTCAGACTGTCACCACACATACACCTCCTCCCCTCCCTGCTCTCCAAATTGATCACACACACAAACCCCCCCCTGAATCTGCATGTTTAAAAAACAGCCATTACCAGATTGTTTTAACCCTCTGACTGATTTTTCTAATAAAAACACGAGTCAACACCTGAGCACACATAGGAAGAGCACGTAATACCATTAAAAGTATAATAACAGTTAACCACAAAATTCCATTCTAATGCTCCAATTGCACTGGATTAATATTATCTGAGGACCTGCAGTGATTTGTAATCATCAAGGATTTCTGTGTTTGTAATCCCTTCTGAATGTGCCATGTCTAAAAGTACAAGTTCCACTGCATATTACCTACCCTATTTCAGCAAACACCAATCTCATGAGATAATTTTATTTCAGTTTGAATGCATGTTAGTAATTCAATGATGTGCAGGCTGGAATCTTTAAAAAATTAAATAAAATAAATCTTCTTGCCTTTTTCCCCAGCATCATTTTGGCAATCGTGTTCCATAGTTAGATATTCCTGTTACAACTTCAGCCTATATCCACCCCATATAGTGTAATGGTCTGATATTTTTAGCCAATAAACAAAGAAAAGAATCAACTTTAAACTTCACGTGGAGACTTATGAAGAAAAAAAAAAAAAAAAAAAAAAAAGTCCAGATCAGCAGAAAATGAAGAGACATGTGGCTGAATCACACAGTAAAAAACTTTTTTTTCTTCAAGCTCAAAGCCTGTCTGACAGCTCAAAACCTTTCGGGCTTTAATGACAACTCCTTTTACCGTTACCATGAAAACTTAAAGCTGAGACTGAACTGCCATTTCTTGATTTTGACACTTTATCAACGTGTGTCGTCACTAAAATTTAACAAGTGTCTGATCAGATGCTTTTAACTCAATATTTAAATGTAATGTGAAATAAAGGTAATTGTTTAATAAAATGCATCGCTTCTGTGTCACTTCCAGGATCAGCGTCTGTAAATCACAGTAAAACAGACTTCACTTATCCAGCGCGAATGCTTGGAACTAAATACATGTCGGGGTGTTATTCAGAATTGCTGCAGGTCCAGGGGAACTTTTAGTCCAGTGCAAATAGGATGCAAGTCATTTCCATCAGTCTCTTGACTATGGCAAAACTTACATCAACAGTTGAGATCTTAGCAAGGTCGAAAGGTCATCTGCATGATGCAGACCATATTAATTAGATATCAAACAAAGTTAGTGTTTCAGAGAAGTATTTATAAAAAGGACCTTTACATATTTAAAATAAACACAAGGCTGGTGCCTTAGATAAACATATATGGATTCATATACAGGACTGTCTCAGAAAATTAGAATATTGTGATTTTCTGTAATGCAAATTACAAAAACGTCATACATTCTGGATTCATTTTATTATTTTAATATTGCTGATCATGGCTTACAGCTTAAAAAAAACTCAAGTATCCTATCTCAAAAAATGTCAATATTCTGGGAATCTTAATCTTAAACTGTAAGCCATAATCAGCAATATTAAAATAATAAAAGGTGCTTTTTTTTTTTTTTTTTTTTTTTTTTTTTTTAAATTGCATTACAGAAAATAAAGAACTTTATCACAATATTCTAATTTTCTGAGACAGTCCTGTAGATGTCTTTATATGAAAAAAAATGTAAGAATGCTCTCCAGCTTAGCTGCTCAAACAACCAACAGTGAATGAAAGGAGAGCTTTCTACGGTAATGTTCCTCTGTTTCTTACGCCCCTGCAGGAGAAACGCTGCAGAGGCGCCTTAGTTAGAGGGCCTGAGTGTCTGCAGCTAAGGGGCATCAATCTGCCTCATCAGAGAAAATACACAGATAAATCAGCTGACCTCTTCTTGACCAGGCAGCGGATGACACACAGGGCATCGTGGATGGAACGCTCGGCCTCCTCAATGACCAGCTTGTTAGACCCGCGTACTACGATGCTCACAGTCTTACCAGGATTGGTGCAGCCAGTGATCTGCATCACAAAAAATAAAGGTTTGGAGAAAGAATCAAGTTGTTAAAGCTCATTTAGATTTCAGTAGTGACGTGTATGAAACATGCTTTTTCTCTTGACCCTGAAACCTGCTTTAGTGAACATACCTTGACCAGTTTGCCAGAGCCGTTCAGGTTGACCTCCTCTGCCAGCTCTGCTGTGCCCAGCATTTCTGCTGTAAAGTGGTCAATGTGGGCAATAGGCTTAGTGCCAATAGTCTGATGGGAAACAGATTTAATTTTACATTAGTAATGTCTTCAAAGTCTAACTAAAATCAAGTGATACTGAGTAAAACAAACATGTCAACATCGGCACCGAGGACAAGGATAGAAGTGTTGCAGATTAATTACAGACGTTTAAGAACAGAGCAGTTGTAGACTCACCTTGCAAATGAACTCGATGTCCTCTCTCTCAATATCCTTCACCACCATGATCTTCATTTTATTGAGGAAGTGCAGAGCAAGGTCGCTCAGTGCATCTCTGTTGCATTAAAATGTACATTCAGTGTTAAACATGTTCACTGTTCAAATAAAAACCCAGTAAGACGTGGTCTGGAATGTTCTCTTCAGGTTCTGTACCTGAGGATGGACTTCTGGATGAGAAGCATGTTGCAGCCGGCTTTCTTGATCTGTTTCACCAAATTGAGGATGTAGGCACGTTCCTCCCGCAGCACGCGGTCCATCTGGGCGTAGTCCGACACCACGATTTGGTTATCCATCTGCATCCCCAATTTAAAAAAAAAGAAAAGGAGAGGGAACAAAACTCCAATATTAGATACCATTAAATATGCCGTAAAAATGTATTGTTGAAGCAGATAGATGCTTGGTATGAGCTTGGATTTAACCAGGTGACTTACATCAGTTTTGGGAGGTGACAGACAGAACTGGATTAGTCCAATTTTGGCTTTTTCCACCCGGGTTACACCAGTGTTGGCCGTCCGCTGAGTCAGCACCAGGCCGTCCACCAGCTCACAGTCGTCAATGGTCCCTCTGAAAAACACAACATACATACGCATCATTTACGCTGTAATCTTATGAGAGAGTTTCATTCTGGGGGTAGAAGAATTAATTAAAGAGAAGCCTCACCCGAGCTTCTTGATGATTTTGATGTCCTGCAGGTCAACGCCGGTGGCCGTGGCCGGGTCGATGACCCTCATGACGGCGTCCACGCTCATGGGAGCCAGCAGGCTGGAGTACTGGGACACCACCTTGGAGCACAGAGACGTGGTGGCGCTGTTGAGGAGCGTCTCGCGGTCGCTCAGCTCCACCGGCCGGCTCATGGCCGTCAGCACCTCTACCCCCTTGTCCACAGCCTTCTGGAAGGACTCGGAGATGATGGTGGGGTGGATACCTGACCAGCAGGACAGCACAAGGTTGAGATCATTGTTAAAACTTAAATGACTTACACCAGTTGAGATCTTAGCAAGGTTGAAAGGTCATCTGCATGATGCAGACTATATTAATTAGATACCAAACAAAGTTAGTGTTTCAGGGAAGTATTTATAAAAAGGACCTTTACATTAGGGCTGGGCGATATGGACCAAAAGTCATATCTCGATATTTTCTAGCTGAATGGCAATACTCGATATATATCGATATTTTTTCTGTGACATAATTGGGGTTTCCCCCAAAGCATTATAGCATAGCATCTCTGTTAGCTTTTTCTGAGTCAAACCCTTAAAAAAACAGTCAGTTTTAATACAAAGTCTCGTGCCAAATGTCACACAGGTACCTTTATTAACAGAGGTCTGCACAATATCAAAATGTATAACACAAATGAAATAAAAATAAACTGCCTGCATATATAGAATAAAAATGCTTCTTGAATAAAATAAAACAAATATCCCTTTCCTGCATAACAATTACATTAAAATACACTGTGCAATTAATACAATGTAGACAGTAACAGGCAGACTTTTCCACTGAGGTTGACAGTTGTGCAAATAACAAAACATTTGTGCAAATCTCAAATAAAACATTCAAGTCAATTTGTCACAAAATAAGCTATATCAAAAATCATAATTATTATTTTTTTTTTAATCGATATAAACGATATTGTCTCGTACCATATCGCGTTTGAAAATATATCGATATATATTAAAATCTCGATATATCGCCCAGCCCTACTTCACATATTTAAAATAAACAAAAGGCTGGTGCTCTAAATAGCAATAGATAAACATATGAATACATATGGATGTCTTTATATGAAAAAAATGTAAGAATGCTCTCCAGCTTAGCTGCTCAAACAACCAACAGTGAATGAAAGGAGAGCTTTCCACGGTAATGTTCCTCTGTTTCTTACGCCCCTGCAGGAGAAACGCTGCAGAGGCGCCTTAGTTAGAGGGCCTGAGTGTCTGCACCTAAGGGGCATCAATCTGCCTCATCAGAGAGAACAAAACTCCAGTATTAGATACCATTAAATATGCCGTAAAAATGTATTGTTGAAGCAGATAGATGCTTGGTATGAGCTTGGATTTAACCAGGTGACTTACATCAGTTTCGGGAGGTGACAGACATATTAACACTGCAGGAAAACCAGAGCGCATAAATATGTGATTTCTGCTTTGCAAACATGTATTTCATCTCTACTTCTAGTGTTTCTACTTTTTATTATGTGTAATTTAAATACTTACATTCAATTAAGCTTGTCATCTCAAAAATGCAAATAACAGCTCAGCAGCGCTTACCTTTCTGCAGCAGTTTGGAGCAGGAATCCAGCAAAGCTCCAGCAATGATCACCACAGAGGTGGTGCCGTCCCCAGCCTCAATGTCCTGGGCTTTGGACAGTTCCACCAGCTAAAACACACATTCGGATCCAGATTAACTTATGCAATGGAGCTTTGACGTGTGTTTTATTCACAATGCTGTTCAAAACCAACACATAATGGGAACAGAACCATTAGACAACATTGGTCTGGGGTTTCTTACCATTTTGGCAGCGGGGTGGAGCACCTGCATCTGCTTCAGGATGGTGGCTCCATCGTTGGTAATGGTCACATCACCTTTCTCGTCCTGGATCTGCACCCAAAAACACAACCTCGTCTTAGATATATACACATTTCTTTGAGGTGTAACTTAATAAATCAGAGGTGAGATCAGGTCACTGACCATCTTGTCCATTCCTTTGGGTCCCAGACTTGTTCTGACGGCATCGGCAACAGCTGTCGTAAAGTAAAAGATGGGTCAGAAAGGCAACAGCAATATATTCAATTTCAAACTCCTGTTTATACTGAATGAAATAAACAAGTACAAGCGTCAGAAACCTGAAAGTGACAAGTAATTATTAGAGTCTAAGGTTGCAATTACGTTTGTTTCCACAAGAAAAGAAAAGAGCCAAGGAGTTTAATGTAAAAAAAAAAAAAACACAAAAAAAACAGTAATTTATAAACTCAAGATGCTTAATCTTAAATCTAGTCCTTTTTTGTTGGCCTTACAGGACTGTCTCAGAAAATTAGAATATTGTGATAAAGTTCTTTATTTTCTGTAATGCAATTAAAAAAAAAAAAAATGTCATACATTCTGGATTCATTACAAATCAACTGAAATATTGCAAGCCTTTTATTATTTTAATATTGCTGATTATGGCTTACAGTTTAAGATTAAGATTCCCAGAATATTCTATTTTTTTGAGATAGGATATTTGAGTTTTCTTAAGCTGTAAGCCATGATCAGCAATATTAAAATAATAAAAGGCTTGCAATATTTCAGTTGATTTGTAATGAATCCAGAATGTATGACATTTTTGTTTTTGTAATTGCATTACAGAAAATCACAATATTCTGATTTTCTGAGACAGTCCTGTATACATAAATCAAACTCTCTGGTCCATCATCTTATTAATGCAGGGACTGTGTTGAGCCATGAGCATCTTCCAGTGAGGGAAGTGCATGACATGACAGTTTCTGTATTCACATGCTACACTTTGTGTGAGTTTTACTGCGTGGACTGGTGCATGTACAGCCGCTTCAGAGGAATCATGTTCTCTTGTAGCTTAGACTCCAGGACTTTATTATCAAATACATATTGTGTCGGTCGTACCTTTGGCGGCGGAGATGTTGCTGTAGCGGATCTGGGCCGGCTTGTCTCGGTCCACGTACGCCCCTCCTTTGTTTTTAACCCCGACCGAGGCTCTCGGTACCGCCATGGCTTCGGGCATCGCGGCTTGATATCCGACGGGAAATGTTCACGGAGGTGTTGGGAGAGGGACGGATGTGTCCCCGGGAAGGAACGGCTCGGCTGGGCTGCGGATGGAGGGGGATTGAGGTGTGGTCGTGCGGGGAGAAGAAGCTTCCAGAGCGGCGCGGAGAGAAGGACCCGTCTGTCGGCCCGCCGGAGATGACGTACCCAGGCAGCACTAGTCGATCACCGCTCAACGATCAACGATCCCAGAGATCTTTTATCGTCTCTGGGATTTAAGCTGTTCATTTGAGTTCAAATCATAGAACCGTGTGGAAATTGCGTTACCACAGCTGATTCATAATATTCCATGGTGTTTCCCCCCCAAAGACCTAGATTTCCACATGGCGTTGATTTTGATCTGGTTTGATTAGTTTGGTCTGTCGGAAACAGGCTTGCCGGAGACTTAAGGCTGATTTATGCTTCCGCGTTACACCAACGCAGGGCCTACGCCGTAGAGTACGCGGCGACGCGCACCGTACGCCGCTTTTACCGCGTACCCCACGCCGTAGGCTTGGCCAACGCGGAACCATAAATCAGGTTTATTTGTATGAGCGTGTGGTTCATTGGTAGCAGTGTCCTCCTTCCTTCAATATCTGTAAATTAAAGTACTTCATATCAGGTAGGTCATTTGACTCTTCTCTAGCATCATTCCAGTTCCCCATTTACGTAAAACATATGAATAAGTGTGGACTTTAAAACCTTCATGTTAGCTACTTTAGCTTAGCACTTTGTAGAGTCTGAAGTTAGACGTCGTTTTAAGAGGATAGATTATAAAGAAAATAACTTTGAATGCACGTAAGAGCGTATATTTGGGTGTTTGTGATAACCAAGTGTAAAACTGCAAAATATAACTCTGCTCTGGGCAGGCTACAGTAATCACATTTGTGTTTGGTAGATTATGTATTTGTTGTAACATTGTTTCTTGGAAATAAATCTCATATTTTTGGAAGGCCTGTTCATTTCCATTTTAAATTGCAACTCCTTGTAACGAACGTGCATTTGTGGGATGAGCTGAGGATGCGGGTTGTGCCCATGGAAGTGTTTCCAAATGTCCCTGCCAAAGCCAGACAGCTCATTCTGCTGTTGCTACATGTGCACTGAACCTGAACATGTGGACGGGCCTTATGCTCAGCGATGACTCCAGAGTCTGCCTGAAGCAGTAGGGAGTAGGGTCAGAGTGTGGAGGAGACACAGAGAACGCTGCACTGATAGAGTCACATCTGTTGGTGGAGACAGTGTGATGGTTTGGGCCGGCATCTCCCTCACTGGAAAAACCAGGCTGGTCATCAATCGTCTCAATGCAGAGAGATATCGAGCTGAGATTCTCCAACCAGTGGTAATCCCATATCTCCACAGTCTGGGATGGAACTCGAGCCTCCAAGATGACAACGCTCACCCCCACAGAGCAGGTTCATCAGAGCATTTGGGAGTGAACAAATGAGGAGTGAAAAGCAGAAAAACACAGTGTTCTCTGTGGAAGAATAAAAAATGTCTTTAGTGTAGAACTTTGAATTTGATTTAAGTGCAAACATCTACACAATTGAATAGAACATTTATTTTCAAAGTGGTTTATCATTAAAAACAAAAAGAGCTACACACACACACACACACACACACACACACACACACTAAACAACCAGAACCCACTTTGCAAGCTTTAAATGAGATAATTGATTGACAGCTATACTGTCGCATATGTTAGTTGCCTATAAATTAGATTGTATTATTAATCATAAAAATATTAATATAAAAATGTACTAATAATCATGTTTGGTTTATATTACAAATCAGGATGACAAAATATAAGAATTCCTTCCTTTGACAGAATTTGGGAAAATGTATAATGTATCCTGTTGATGGAGGCTTGTAACAAAAATAATTTAGTGCTCTTTGGCTTATTGATTAATAGATATTTGTCCTTTATCATGGTGCAGAAGTCTCTCATATTCCCCCATCACCAACCATCCGTCTCTACTTAAGACATGTAATGCCCCAACGATTGCATAAAAATGCAATAGATTATTAGCAGAATCCCATGAAATGCTTCTAATTATGCCAAAAGAGGATTCAAGAGTGAATGTTTCTAATCAAAATGCAAAACCAGCCACTATTTTGCTAACTGACTGAAGCACCTGTTTGCTGTTGATCCTTGTAGCTGACTGGATGATGTGCATGTGTTTCCTCCTGCAGCCTAAGGCCATGGTGCCGCTGAAGGAGAAGGACAAACCCATCATCCAGAAGCTGCTCTCAGCTGGATGCTGCGCTCGTTGTGTCCTCAGGTTCTGCTGTGTGAGCGTCCAGGCTGCCTACCGACAACGGCAAGAGGTACCACTTCCACTGCATTTCCCACATAATGACTGCCTTTGTTCTGTTTTACACATATTTAGCTTGGCAGAAATCATAAAAAAGGACAATTAGAAGGCTGGCATTCCCTTTTAAATGCAGCTACAGATTGATCATCTGTTGTCTCATTCAGGACACACTTAGGGAACTGCAAGAGTTCATCTCTGGTGCAGGAAATGGCAAAGACCAGGCCTCCACCGAAGAGAACAAGTCCCATGATGCCGCAGCTTCCGAAGCTCCTGAAGACCCTCCCAGTAAAAGATCTAAACTGGAGCCTACTGGGGTTCCTTCTCAGACAGGAGAAGATGCTGCTGCTGGTGTGTGTGTCGCATGCTTGGGAATCCTGCAGAATCTATGTGGCACAGAGCAAGCAGTTAAGGTGTGTGTGCTGGAAAAGACTCATTGCGCTTTGGTAAACTGTGTCAAGATGACAGGAACCACCAGGTTGGTGATTGATCAATCTGTCTCTGATGCATTTCCACAGATAGCAGAAGCAGTGAAGTTTCAAAACTACCAGTTTGACACCCTGGTGCTGTCCATCTCTCTACCTGCTCAGCTGTGTGTCCGTGAGGTCAGTGAGTGTTTGAAGAAATCACTGCTTTTCTTTCCTACTTAACTGATCTGAAGTGTCCTCCCACGACTGCTGGCATGACGAATGTTTTTACCCCTACAGCACTCCTCCTGGCTCCACGTGAAGAAAGAAGTGAGGTAAAAGATTTTGGATTGTCAAGATGGACAATGTTGTATCTTGCGTCAGAGGTTCAAATAACTTTATTTTTTTATTTTTTTGTTTTATTCTAGAGAGAAGGGTTTGGTTCTGGACAAGGATGATGTAATCCAGGTCAAGGAGGCTTTCAAATGGATCATGCAGGGTCTGGTTGCCAAGGAGCTGGGGGGTGTTGCTGTGATTACCAAGGCAGTATATCCAACTTTGAATTAAAATAAAAACAAAAATGTGTACAATTATGTTTCGTCATGACTGTATTCTGATGAACGTTGACATCAGATGACATGGAGATGACTTTGTGTTTTCAGAGCTCCTTTGAAGTTGGCGTGGAGTTCACCCACCCCGAGACCGACTCGGACTGCCACTTCCTGTGAGTCCTCAACTCCCTTCAAGGCCCCAATCAGGGTCAAAATCTCACTGCAGACGTCTGAATTAATGTAGCAAAGCAAACAAACTTCCTTAATCACCCACATTCACAAAGACCAACGTCTGGATGAGAGAAAATGACGCAGTTAAATGATTGTGTTTCTACTGATTTCTGTCTTTCTTCCAGAGCGACGGCTTGTCCGGACTGCTTCAAATACACCAAGAACAAACAGGTGAGGAGCTCAGAGAGCTCTAATGATGATCAGAAGGGCCCAGTCGTTTTTGATTGACATCAGGACCGTTTATACTGAATAGAAGTTGTTGTGAGTGGTTGAGGGAGCAGCATGGGGACTGTTGCCTCACAGCTGGAGGGTCCCTGGTTCAACTCCTGTTTGGCAAATTGCTGATTCTAACTTACCTATAAGAGCGAGAGCGAGCATGGACAGGTGTTACCTGAATACTTGAAGAAGGAGAATCAGTTCTAGATGATGGCAGGATGGGATTTCTGAAGACAAGCTGCTTCACTGATTCTCTTACGATTGTTTTACTGTTTTTTTTTTTGTTTTAATATTTTCATCCCTGATTTTTTTTCCCATTTTTACCACCCCGTGCTCCTACCTAAGTCAGTCCTGGGCATTGCTATCCTCTGCCAACCCCGGGAGGGGTCGTTTTACCGTTTAACATTTCCCTGCCTCCACATGTGACCGTTTCTTGTCAAATGAGAGCAGAAGCTTCTGCTTCCCAAAAACAGCTGCAGTGGCCCGAGCAGACTCTGCATCTCCTTCAGGATTCACTCCCTGTGTCTGTTTGCTTGCTTTCCTTAAAGGCCATGCCAAATTAAAATACACTCCAAAGTGCATTTTAAATGAGCAGTATTATGTTTTAAGTTCATAGAAACAATTAGATTTGTTACAACACGAAGGGTTGTTTCTCTCTGCAGTCCGTGTTCACCCGCATGGCCGTGGTTAAAGCTCTGGAAAAGATATCTGATGCCAATTTTCTGAAGTAAGTATCACCTGAAATGCCATCTCTAGGAAGTAGTATTCATTATTTTTAACTCATTTCTTTTATTTCCCTTTTTTCCAGAAACTACCCATCTCCTCCCTCGCAGCCAGCCAGCAGCTGCGTCGCTCAGGACGTCCAGTGTCTCCACATGTCTGTGTTTGTAGCAGGTAACACCACATGCTGACAACATCTTGTAATGTATTTATTTATAGCGCATGCTTAAATATGAATTGGTCTTCTGATGTTCAGGGAGATACAATAAGTTTTGCCGCAGTCTGCCTCAGACCCCCTGGTTAATTGATGGTGAGAGGAGGATGGAGTCCTCGGTGGAGGAGCTCATTGCAACGCCCATCCTTTCTGTCTTCAGAGCAGACGGTGAGTTCAACCTGAGACCGGCTTTTTCATCACCTTTAGGTGGAGGTTTGTAGTCTTTTACTTTAGATTAAAGTACACCATCATACAGGCAGTCTAGATGAAGAAATAAAGTCACATGAATATTTGCTTCACTCATTCTTGCATAGTAGTATGTGGGACAACTTCAAATTATCTTTCTCTTGGGTTGACAGGATTTAATTTCTCCGCATCTGGGAGAGAAGACGTGGATGTCCGGACTCTTGGAAATGGTAAGACTTTTAAAAAAGTCTAAAAGAAAACTGGACAGTCCTCATTTATTCATCCATTCATTCGTTTCTCGTTTCTCTTGTCAGGACGTCCGTTTGCGATGGAGCTGCTGAATCCACACAGAACCAGATTTAGCAGAGTGGAGATGAAGCAGCTGCAGGAGGTGCTTAATTTCTCCACTTACTCCACTTATTAGTTCAGATGACACTAGCCCCCCCCCCAAAAAAAAAAAAAAATAAAAAAGTGTCAGCAATAGTAGTCAGAACGTGGCCTTCCTTCCGTTTTGTAGAAACGACGTTGGATATTTTTCACGAGGCACGTGACTAGTTACTACCTGGTCTCAGTGAAATGACCGACATGCTTTGGTCAAAATCCCAGAGATTTACGGTACAAGAGCTTCCTTTTTTTCCCATGAATTTGAAGCTCTTTTCATAAGATCTGGTTTTTAGAGGGCGGAGTCTGCCATTAGTCATTTCAGGCATCAAAATACTTTTTTCCTCTTGTAATACCACTTTAAAAGTACAAATAACTTGCCAGAACAGCACTTATGCAGTATAGCTGTCCTTGCGTATACTGTAATACCACAAACTCTTCTGTTTTCAGACAATAAACAAGTCCTCCGAGAAAATCAGAGTGAGGGACCTGCAGGTTGTTAACAGGTGAGTGACGATGATGAAACTGAAATTAAATTGAGCTAAAGGTTCATCAGTAATTATTCCTTATCGGTGAGTGTGCATGATGGATGGCTCGGTGCCCTGCGTGTTTGTGCTCTGTGGTGTGAAACTGCAGAGAAGCCATGAGTCGGATGAAGGAGGGAGAGGAGGAGAAAACCAAGACCTACACAGCGCTGGTTTGGACCCAGAGGCCCATCCAGAGAGAAGACATCACCTTCATCGATGACATCAAGGTCAGAGCTCGGGCTAACGTTTGGACTGCACACCTGTAATGTTTGACAAGATGTAGTTTTATTTCCTATCATTAATAGGATAAGGAATAATTCAGTACATATCCAGCAGTTGTAAACTAGAAATGTGCATTGAAGGTCAGCAGTTGACCCCATTAGTTCAATTGTCAAATTGTCTTTGGGCAAGACTTTAAAGCCTTCATTGTCCCTGGTCAATAGAGCCATGAGTGCACTTGTAATTGTCTGTTTAAGCTGAGTTTTGACATGTGAATTACTGCTTTATTAGCTGAAATACAACCGTTTTTAGCCTTCCTCATCTTATTGACCAGTCAAAATGCTCTCCAGTTCAAAGACCAAATCCTTTATCCTTTACATAAAGATAAAGAAATACTGGGTTCAGAATGGTTAACATCAGTACTGGAGTTGAGGGGGGATGAGGGGGATGGCATCTCCCCTGAAATAAAAACGGTCCAAATCATCCCCCCTGTAAAACTGCCATCCCCCCTTTCCATCCATTATGTCATTTCATCAATTAATGTGTATTTACTGCTATTTCAACATTTAGTCGTTACCAGAAAAATAACACCAGAAAAATAACTTATTTGACAATTTTCACCTGTTTCAAGTAAATTTTGTCACTTGAAATAAGTAGAAAAATCTGCCAGTGATTTATCTTCTCATTACAAGCAAAAACATCTTGTTCCACTGGCAGATTTTTCTACTTATTTCAAGTGAAAATCTACTTGAAACAGGTGGAAATTGTTGTTTTTTCCAGTGATGAGTCTTGTTTTAAGTGTAATGAGATTTTTTTTACTAAAATGAGACATTTTAACTAGAAATAAGACAAATATTCTTGTTAAGATTTTGAGTTTTTGCAGTGATCCATTTTACTTATCCTGTGAAGGACAGAGTCATATTGATAAGTTCAGAAAAGTGTTTTTTATTGTTGTGTTTTGATGTATTTGATGTAAGCCCAGTGGATATTTAAAGGAGCATGAGGCAGGATTGAGGCAGGATTTATGAAAAAAATTCGTATAAGTTTTAAGTTTTCTAGTAATAATGTCAGATGAAGCGTTCCAAACCAAAAAGAATGAGGCCTCTAGTTTATCTCTCCGTTGCCTTGAACAGTCTGTGTGCTGCAAAATGTGCTGCAATTCTGGGCCCGAATTTCCCGCGCTGGGCTGTGGATGTGACGTCACATGACGCTGCATGTGCGTTCTCCCCGTTCTCCCGTGCCGGCTTCACTGTTGCCTGCAGTACCCCCGACGGCCGTCGTGGTGAAGGGTGGCGCTAGAGAGTCTCATTTCTTAAAAGGAGCCTCATGCTCCTTTAAAGCTTACAGAAGGCTGCATTTAACTGCTGCTATGTCATTCCTGCAGTATTTCTGCAGGTGTTTTGGTCAGTGCTATTATTTGTAATATATTATATTATTTGTAATCAGCTCAAATTATCTGTCCCCATATGATAAAATCCACCATCCCCCCTGATTTTGTTTTTACAACAAACATGGACCACAGAGACTGGGAATCCAAACACCAACCTTCTGATTGGCCACTTTTGAAGTCAGAGGTGGATGATGATTGTTTGTCTCCTCAGGATCTGACACTAGACCAGAAGACTCCTCTGAGGGTTTTGCACCGGCGGGCGCTGGCCGTCCGACAGCGAGTCATCCACAGCATGAACACCCGCTTCCTGGACGCTCATCACTTCCATCTGGGGCTGAAAACTCAGGCTGGGACGTATCCTCCCATCTGTCTGAAAGTGTTGTTCTATCTGTTAATTAAAAGCTGTGAAACATTGTTTTTTTTTAAAAAAAAAAGAGCTTCTTAATGATCACCAAACAGTTACATTAAAGAGTTCGTCCATGGAGACTTTGGCCGCACTAAACCAAACCTGTGTGAGCTGCTGAAGACGGACTCAGACATCCTGGAGCTGGACGTGGAGGTGAGAGAAACAGCAGCAATTTATGAACCGTTTGTTTCGAACAAGGATTCCTTTTTATGGAGCAGAAATGAAATAAAACTCCTGCCTTGTTTCCTTTGTCAGTCTGTGGATGTGGACTGGCCTCCTGCCATCCCAGAGTGATGGCTGCTCTGCCACGCTGATGCTGCGCTGACAGGCCTTCAGGTGGATCCACTCTCCAAAAGGGAACACGATTAGAGAGATCATCATCACAGTGTCAGGAACCCGCGAGCCTGAGCCCCGCTGTCCTGCTGGCAGACTTCAGTCTGATCTGAGGTCTGGATCAGCTTTCTGATGCAACGCAAGTCAAACAGGACCGCGTCTTCAGTTTGATCACAGGATACGTTTAAAAAGACTTGAAAGTCTCCTCTTTCTGTTGTAACTGGCTTATGTTAAGTCACTTTGTAACAGTATTTATAAAGAGCTGTTTTCAGTTTGTGTTGGTAAAACTAAGTTAACGACCCTAAATCAGCAGCATGTTCATTCTCGTTTCCTGTAGTTTTTGTTAAGACATTTCTGGATGCATCATTTGTATGACGTTGATCTAATAAATCCCACAATAAGTCAAATGTGTTGCACTAATGCTGTTCTTTCAAATGTTTGTTATACAGTGTGTGACCCAGGAGGAGAAAAAATCAAAGAAATAACTAAAAGCCAAAGGTTGTACAAGTAAAAGTAAACTACAGGCCAGAACTGAATAGAAGAAAACTAACTTTAGTCATATCCGTCAGTCACAACAGCCCGAGTTAATTTTCCTCTTCCAGACAAAACTCATGAAATAAGAGACATGACAGCAGAAACCCTGAAATGCACTTCTTTTAATTTAATTCAAAATAAATACTACCACGGCA
Source organism: Cololabis saira (assembly GCF_033807715.1). Taxonomy (NCBI): domain Eukaryota; kingdom Metazoa; phylum Chordata; class Actinopteri; order Beloniformes; family Belonidae; genus Cololabis; species Cololabis saira. The sequence goes on from NC_084587.1 coordinate 49,399,883, forward strand.
ATGCAAGTCCACTGGGTTCTTGCGCTAATGTTTTGGTAAGAAAACAAACAAGCAAATGATCCAAAAAAAAAAAAGAATAAAAAGAAACTTCAATTAATGCATCCATCATCATCATCATCATCATCTTACAGTGACTTTCAAGAGGTGCCTTTGTTACAACATACAAGGTAACACTCCCTAGAACAAAAACATAAATAAAACAAACACTATGGTACAAAAAAGGGGGGGTGGGGAGAAAGTGATGGTGGGACTGGAACAACCCGACGAAACCAGCACTACAAGACAAAAAAAAAACAACATAAAAAGATGGTCCCACTTTTAAGTGTTTTTTCCCCCCCTTCTCAGAGAAGGTGAGAGGAGACAGAAACTGACGGTGCAGACTCCACGGTTACAGTCATGTCCTCACAGAGATGTCAGGAGTCCATCAGTTCCGGGGAGGGAAGGCTGGGGGCAGGGTTCGTCTCCATGGAAACATCCTCCATGAGCAACAGCAAGTCAAGTTGTTTCAAAAAACAAAAAACATCAGTGGTTTATTTTACTTCATTTTTCTTCCTCATATGCAGTTTGAGTCAGTGCGGTTGCATTTTCCCAGTCGGTGTTCTCATCAGCAAGCTTGCTTCTTCTGTAAATGCCCCCCCCACCCCACCCCCTACAAAAGAAAACAAAGAAAAAGGAAAAAAGGCATTGCATATGTACAGTATGCAGTTTGAGTGACTCAACCTTTTTTATTTTTCTTTAAAACGACAGTCCTCAGTCTTCATATTTGAGTGTCTTACGGCTCAGTTTTTCTTGTGATCTGTGAAATGATTAGTGATTCATTGATACTCAGTTCAGATCTTAAAAGTGTGTAAATAAATTTCTCTCGTAATACTGACTGACGGGGCGTAATCCCTGCGTCTGTCTGGAAGCCTCATTTCTGGTAGCGCGTGTGCTAAACATTTATTCACTATGAGTTTGTTTTTCATCTAAGAACAGTCTTTGTGCACAAGCATTTGTGTGTATATTTCTCTTCTGCATCCAGACTGAAAACAAAAACAACAAAAAACCAACAAAAAACAAGAACAGTGACGTGCACTACACTGTTAAGCTTCAGGACTGTCTGCTCTCAGGATTCCTACAGTAAATCTTTACAAATATGCTTTTCTGTCACTGATATGCTTTCACTCCTCTGCTCCATTTCTTTACTTCTATACATGAGAAAAATTCAACAATATGACACGGCGGGCCGTTTGAAACACCTCAAACGTCCCCGTCGTGTTCCTGGACCAGAGATTTCTTCGTCGGCAGTGTTCTCCACGACAAATCAGACCTGATGTTTTCTCACAGGTAAACAGGCTGGTTATCGTCTCATTTGACTGCGATCTACACAGATGTTTTAAACTGTTTAAATATTGAATACATAAAGAGGTTCTCCCATCTCCCCAGCTGACTGTAGTGCAGCTTTTGCACCAGTAGTGGGCAGGGTTCACTTGTTCCACGAGGCGAACTGCCAGCAGTCGTACATGCAGCTGGAAATTCTGCCGCTAGGACGAGATCTGCAGTCTAAAAATACAGAGCAACAGGATCCTCACCACACGCCCGGCTACTTCTCATGATCTTATACATTTTTCTAACACCCTTTCCTCAGTGAGCCGAGAGGATCTATTTTCATTCACATGCTCCCGGGGAGGCTTTTGTTCCCGTCAAAGTGTGAGATTTGTCAAAACTGACACTGAAGCCATGCCCTGTTCTCTGGCAACACACACACACACATAAGTCAATTCCAGCGATTCCAGACTGGGTATATTTAAATTGACTCCTTTTAGGGAAAGGGAAACAAAAATCAAGGAGCAGCATTTCAGACGTCTTCCAGGACGGTGAAATTCCCAGATAATGTGACAGCAAAAGGACAGAAGGTGAAACTGTAGATCGTAAACATCCAGACTGAAAACTGCACGGCTTCAGTGTGGACTCTCGGGTGAACACAAAAACACGCACCTGATAGGATGCGGTGTGTCCTGTGACATCTTTGCTTGAGAAAACATCATGTCTGATTTAAATAACTGCCGACTTCAGCCTGATCGTTGCGGAGAACGCGTTAATACCTGTGTGTTAACGTGTGTGTGTGTGTGTGTGTGTTTGTGTCCTATGACAGCATAAGCTCCACCTCCACGTCCCACATACGTACAGTACGAACATACATACATTTCCCTGTGTAAACTTCACTCCCCAAGTCCTACAGCTATGATGAGCGAACAGAAGAGAGCAGGAGGAGGAGGAGGAGGAGGAGGAGTAGTGGTGAGGAAGCAGAGAACGCCTTGTCACCCTGCTGGCTGTGAAAAGCTGGAGCGGTTAGCTGAGTCTGAACGCGGTTGTGCTCTGTGGCGCCTGAGTGAACTGTGCTGTTTCTGGCAGTTTAGTGTTTCAGAAGAAAGGAACTATAAAGTAAAACAGATGAGTTAAAATGAAAAAGAACAAAAAGAAGGAGTAAAGAGTTGCACTGCAGCGATGAAAGAAATGATAAGGACTCAGCCTCTCTCATTTTCTGACGTCTTTCAGGACTGATTCTCATTGCCATGGGACTGGGGAATGTGCGCTGCCATGGTAATTGTATGAGGAAGATTTTTTTCTGTTATTTTCTTCTTTTTTTTCCTTTTTTTTTTTTTTTAATAATGAGTGAACCACAAGCCATGCACTTACTCTCAACTATGAACGACCATCCACAACCCAAAACCCACCCGCCCTCTCCCCCCAAAACAAACTAACGAACAGAAACAAACAGAAAACACCCTGTTGGTATGATACGAAACATCTGCACACATAAGGCAACATTTTTGGTTTTTTGTTCCCTAAAACGGCTCTTCCAAATCAAGTGCAAAAAGTCAAAAGAAGGAGGGAAGAAAAAAAAAAAAACGAACAAAAAAAAGATGAACGCAACCTAGGTCGACAATGTAAATACCGATGAAGAGAAAAAAATAAATAACAAAAAACATTGCCTTCTGCAGTAAATAGCGCTGAAAATGTAGGAGACTTTTTTTAGTGTGGGGAGACAGGCTGGAGTCTATCCCACTGTGCAAAAACCTCTTTTAAAGTCCCTAAAAAGACTTCTCCCCATCTGCAAGGAGGCAGACAAGAAGAAAAAGAGGGGAGACTGGTATTTTTTTTCTTTTTTTTTTTTTCCTAGAATGGCTACGCGTTTTCCTCAAAATGGCCACGAATGGGGACGATACTGGCTGATTGGGTCGGAGCGCTCACTCCCTCCCACTGGCTGAGTAGGAGAACTGTGGGAAATGAGGCCTTCGCTCGTTGTCCGCCGCGTCCATCCCGTCCTCGTCATCTGCGTTAGAGACACACACACAGGCGCCAGACGCAAACATTAGCGTTCATGTCGGAGTCTTGCTGTATTCTTATGCTGGTCTCCTTTACGGCTATTGTGTTTAACTCTGGAAGCTGGGAAAGGAAAGTGTGTATATTTCTCTCTCTCTTTCAGTTGAATGTTTCCTGACGTCTTAATGAAAGACTGAGACATATTTTGGTCACATATTTGTCTGTTTAGTTATAAATATTTAAGTGTTCATATATTTGTCTCCAGCTTCACACTCTACGAAGTGTGGATCTTTTTAAAATCGGTGTTGCCGCTTTGCACTACATCAGCTTCACTGATGTGAAGCTGGGTGGAGGAAGACAGAGAGGCTCTGGGTTTGAGATGTCACAGAACCTTGCAAATCTGAACAGCTCACCAAGTGTGCCCAAAATTTAATGAAAGGATTCTGTGACATCTTAGCTTATAATTTGATAATTACTTCAAAGTATTTGCAACATGGTCAAAACAGAATTTGTGCTTTTTTTCCCCACCAATATGAAAAATATGGACACGCTGTCAGGGAAAAATATGTTAAAGTTTGCTACATTTTTATACCATATTTGGAAAGCTTTTTTAAGAATCTGGTTTCTTTAAAAATTCTCTCATCCATGTTGTATTTTTTCCATTATAGGTGGGTGCATTCATAAAAGCTTTCCAGAAATGTAAAAGACTCTGTGAAAACTGCACCTCTTTGAATTGATGGCTGATGACTTGACTGATGACTTTACAATTGCCAAATTTGATGCAGTACAAGTAAAATATGAGGTAAAAAAAAAAAAGGTGGGATTTTACTGAGATAGGGATTTAAAATTCATTGTAGCATTAAATAACCGTATGGTGCCAATGGTGCCATCGGTGTAAACCGGAGTCAAGTTCTCTTATCTGATTTATGTCTGACCTGGCAAGCTTTTTCTGATTCTGATGAAAGCTGGTCATATAAAATAGTATTTTTAATCATGCTTACATTTTTCTGGCGGAGTGATGGTGATGGTCTGTGCTGTGAACTCTTCATCGAAGTAGCGCGTGTCTGTCTCTGAGGTGACCTGGGGCTGGAAGGGAGGGACCAACTGAAACACACAGGAAGCACGTGATCACGTTAATGGATGGTATTTCAGCTGAGAAGCCGGCGCATGGTCCATATTTTGCGTATCTAGTAAACAGCTTTTCTCATTACATTAGTGGAAAGTAGATTTGGTGAAGATAAAGCAATTTGTCAGGATGATGATGCGTTTTTCCACAGATCGAATAGGGTTAAAGTTTTGCTGCAGGAAAGGCGTATCAGCTCCGCCCTGAAAAGCTGATCTGTCGACTGCTATATGAGAAAGTTTGATGATTTGATGAGGAATATTTTTTCTTCCAGTCGTGAACTCCATGCCTCCAAGAAATCAAGCTGATAAAAAAAAAGTCGGCGCAGGTGCATTACAGTTTGAGGTATCACAGTAATGGGAATGGATAAAAAGGAAGATTAGGTAATTTTTGTTTCTTTTACTTTCTATTTTAGAGTCTACATCCCAGCCAGACTTCCTTTGAAAAATGAGGTAACCCTGATACCAAAATACCTCAGATACGCTCTTTGAAATGCCACTTAAGTTAAGATGATGTCTCGCAGCTGAATCCCGCACGCACCTTCTTGTCGTAGACGTCCTGCCAGTCGACTGTGCCAAAAAAACTGTGTCGCATGATCTCCTTAGCGTCATCCGGTCCACCGCCCAACCTGTCAACAAATGTGGAGAAAGAGAAGGATGATGAGGAAGACAGACATCAAATGTGCTCTTACAAAGTCCTGTTCTTCACTGGTAGCTGCAAGTGATCCCAAAATAACTTATCCGGGTGAATGAGTTCACTCTCTGAAGCTGCAGTTTTTTAGCAGTTTCTTCAGAGACAGAAAACGTCTTGGCGATGAGGAGAGCAGGATATTAACAGCCCCCGCCCAGCCCGTTTGGCCCAGACCTCTTTCACTGGATTTTAATTATCATAAAGTGTTCATACACTGTGTATTTTATATATTCATTTCTGGAGATTGTGGCAGCTGAAATAAGCTGATGAATTGAGGGATGGAGCAGACACGTGAGGACAGGTCGGTGTCTGGGCTGGAACTGGACAGCAGTTTACCACCCAACGAATATCATAGTAATATATTTAAAGCAAAAATACCAAACATAAAACACAAATCTTAAGTGTTGCCCTTACAGGGAGGGGGTCAGAAACTGTAATGCGAGAAATTAAATTTTCCAACAGAAATAGGAGCATCACCGTCTCCCTCAGGAACTGAGGAGAAGTTCTTCCAGGTCATCACCTCGATTTGACTTGAATAGATGAACGGATGTGTAGTTAATGAGTGTCTTTAACTCATCTTTCAATGACTTTAAAACCATTATAGATATCTCAAATATGGAGACTTTTTTTTTCTTTCAGGCTTCATTTGAATCACAAAAATGTTTTTTTCAATCTTGATAAGTTTTTATTCTGATATACCTTACAAATTTGTCTGTTTCCTTTTTTCTTTTTGAAAAGGTCAGCGGAAAGCATTTCTGAGGGTTGCAGAATTTCTAACTGATATTTTTACATATTCATGTAGCACAGATCCATCCAGGGCCTGCGGCAACAACGCTGCAGCTCTAAAAGCAGTGATAACTGCTGAACAGCAAAGCTCATCCTGTTAGACTTCTAACACTAATAACTAAAAAACACTAATAAGAAAAGGAATAAAAAAAGCCCCAAAAATGTGCAAATATGACAGATTTGTTTGGGAAATAGTCCATGTTAAAAAGCAGCACATCTAAACTCAAACATGAGGAAAAACAAAAAAGATTTTAAAGATGTACAGTTTAGTAAAAACACCACTACACGCCTCTAATGGCTCATGAAACGTGTCTGTACGTCCTCTCTTAGGAATATTCTTAGACTGCCTTTTTTACATTTTCCTGACCAATAGTTGGCAGAAACCAATTTCTCAGGACTATATAATATTCAATCATAATGATTTTTACCAAACCTACATTTAAAATGTTGAATGCAAACAGTTAATCTGCAGAATGGAAAGTTTTGCATAAAATCAAGTAAAGCAACATTTCCCGCAGGGTTGTGCAGCTGAGTGTATGAAAGTCTCTAAAAAAAACTCTGGAACCCATCTTCCAAGTTTTTATCCAGTTTCCCTTTAGTTTTCCAGGTCTTTTGAACAAAATTACAGCTCTACAGCCGTTACTCGCTGAGAAGACTTCCACATGTTGGTTCAGATTGACCAGACGTGGAGGTATAAGAAAACCACTAAATGAACATTACAGGGCTGGGCACGTCTTCCCACGTAAAGATTACTGGGGACAAAAAGGCGTGAAACATAAATGAGCAAATCCTGAGCGTGAAAAACGATCCGTTTGATAGGATTTGACTAAGATCTTTGGTATAACCTTCAGAGCCTTCCTTATCAGCTATTGTCTAGTTAAAGCAATACATGTTCAGCTGATTCGTTAAGCCCCCCGACGTGTAAAGAACTTGATGATAGCATTTGTGTGTTGGTCTGTACCGTTTGTTGGGGTCCTTGATGAGCAACCCCGAGAGAAGCGACTTGGCATCGGCCGACAGGGTTCGTGGGAACTTGATCTCCTCCATGAGGATGAGCTCAAACAGCTTCTCGTGGTCCTGGTTGTAGAACGGCAGGCGGCCGCACATCATCTCGTACGTCACGACACCCAAACCCCACCAGTCCACCGCCCGCCCATAATCGTTGTCCTCCAATACCTGATGAGAAATTATTCAGACATTTTACCCTTTAGGTTTTTTGTGATTCATTAACTCCTTCTAAAAATGATCATACCATAGAAGCTTTACTCAAGAACATCACACCTATTCACAATGATTGTAGATGTTGGGTGGCACCAACATGGTTAGGCCAAACAAAAGCATTGAGAAAATGTGTAAATCTTTTCTGGGAATGGCATATTTAATATCCTCTTTCATATCCGCTTAAATAAAATAAGATAAAAAAAAATAAACAAAAACAGTTCACCACCAATAAGAATAAGAAGAAGTGGGATCAGTTGCTGACATTCTCCTCCAGCGTAAAGAAAACATGTCTTTTCAGGAACTGCTGCTTTGTGTACTTCCACATTGCACCCTGTGGTAACCTCTACGTGTCAGACAGACTGACACTGAAGACACTACGTTTTTTTCTGATTTCATCATACAGGACAAAAACAGCAGACCGCAGGACCGCGAGAAGTTTCCAACGCAAAAAAACGAAATGTTAATTTACTAAAAAGGAAGGCATAAATAATTGCCATGAATTGCAGCATATCCGATAATATATTTCTTCTACAAATCCATCGTTATTCCACAAAGAGAGCAGTTTGACATTTTTTTAGTTTTCTAGAATGCATTTGCCGATTTTATTTCTTTGTAGACAGTCGTTTAATTTTATTAACTGACTACTATTATATATTTTCGCAGGAAAAATATCACTGCTAAAAAAGATGATAGAAGATATTTATTCTGAGAATTTCAGTTTTGAATACGAGGATAGTGACAAAGTAAAACAGTTAAAAAAGAAGTGCTGACTCTCGGCACACTGGCGTAAATATCCGCGCCAATTTTTAAAAATAAATACACTTAATTGTACTGGAAAAATCTTTAAATCACAAAGAAACACCCTCGGATGTAATAAGAAAGATTTTGCTTTTAATTAAATTTCCTATAAAAAAGCGAAATATAAAAAAAAACATACTTGTTTCTGTTTATCTTTCTTCTATTTTGATATTAAAAGTATCTTACATAATTTGAAAAAAAACCGAGAAATTTCAAGAAAAGATCCTGAAGAAATATATTTTACATAATTAGAGTGTAAACAAAGTGCATATTTCCTTTAAAATTAACTAAACTGATATTGGATTAAATAACAATAGTAAAAAAAAAAAAGAATTAGAGAAAACATTTTCCGCACCGTTTTTGAGCGTGTGGCCCGCGAGAAAAAAATTGGTAAAATCCGGCCCGCCAAGCAAAATGAGTTTGACACCCCTGCTTTAGACACACAATTTTCAGAGAACATGTTCTCTGCGAGCTGCTTATGAGAATAGCGGGTTCTGATCTTGGTCTGACCTCGGGAGCCAGGTACTCCGGTGTTCCACAGAAGGTCTTCATGGTGGCAGTGTCAGTGATGCCTTCTTTACAGAGGCCAAAGTCAGTTATCTTGATGTGTCCATCTTTGTCCAACATGAGGTTTTCCAGCTGATGGGGAGCGCAATAGGATAGAAAAGAAAAAAACAAAACAAATGATGACCATTTGGTTTTTTCCACATCTTTGGTGTACAATCTGTTGCTGCAGTGCGTTTGTTCACGCAACAGTACAAACAATGACCTTGGTGCAGGTATGTGATTCCTGGACCGTTCTCAGACAACACTAGGAACATGTTAACTTTACCTTAAGATCACGGTAGACAATCTTGGCAGAATGCAGGTAGTCTAAAGCAGAAACGATCTCGGCGCCGTAGAAACGGGTGCGGTCCTCTGAAAACACCCTCTCCCTTGACAAGTGGAAAAATAGCTGCAAAGAGTAAACAAGAAAAAGTTCAGAATTGACATGTGTTAATCCCATCCAATTAATTCAATCCCTGTGAGGGCAAATTTTCAAGATCAAAACCCCGGCTGCATATTTTAAGTCAAGTTCAGACTGTACGGTTTTCAGTCTCTTCGGATGACATCAGACTTTGTGCTGTGCCTGCTACACAACGTGCGCGCCTTGTGATTAGGGGTTTGAAGTTGTAGTGGCTTAGACAACACGACTGATCAAGGACCGGAGGTCAAATGCTGTGCTATTTTTCACCAGACTCAACCACTATCTGATTTGCCTGGTCCTTATCAAACAGTTACTGCTGTCATGCAAGTGTTATGCAGACAGTCTCTCTCTTGTCATTAAAATGATACCAATGAATCAACCAGTTGTCCTCACTTGGTTGTTGAAACTGACTCACTAGCAAGTCAGTTAGGATTTTCCACACTGGACACATCAAAGAGGCATGGGTTTCTTGGCAAAGTTCAAAAAATTAAACCCAGCAAAAGCCCAAAAGGAGGAGACGGGGTCGGGATTGGCTTAAGCAAACGTCTGAAGTGAATGTCTGCAGTCTCCAGAGGTGTCAAGTAACGAAGTACAAATACTTCGTTACCTTACTTACCGGTAAGTAGAAATTTTGGTTATCTATACTTCACTGGAGTAATTATTTTTCAGACGACTTTTTACTTTTACTCCTTACATTTTCACACAATTATCTGTACTTTTTACTCCTTACATTTTAAAAACAGCCTCGTTACTCTATTTCATTTCGGCCTTTAATAAAAACTATCCAGTTAAATTGCTCCATCCGGATAGAGTGAATTTGGTTGTGGTTGTTTCAGATGTTCTTGTCCAGTTTTGTTCTTACATCCGTTCCCTCAGATTCCTGCAACTAAACTTGGATGTACATTCCAATAAAGGTTAGGATAAATGATAACATGCCTCTGAAGTTTGACTTTTTGCACCATTACAATACTTATAGGCAACTAGTCATCATATCTCCTGCTCTCTGAAACACATGTTAATGCTCAATAGTACACATATATGCTTCTTTAATATATTTGCATTATACTAAGATGTATTCATTTTCAATGGCTTTTGTCCTTAATGGCTTTTTTCCCCCTTACATTACTTTTACTTTTATACTTTAAGTAGTTTTGAAACCAGTACTTTTATACTTTTACTTGAGTAAAAAACTTGAGTTGATACTTCAACTTCTACAGGAGTATTTTTAAACTCTAGTATCTATACTTCTACCTGAGTAATGAATGTGAATACTTTTGACACCTGTGGCAGTCTCTGTCTAACGGGATGCTGCTATAATAAATGCAGGCAGCGATTTCTAAATTAGACAGATAAATAGATCAACTTTACTTTCTTTCCAAAAGTGACAGAAATCTGCCCTTTGACAGGCTTTAAGAAAACATTACACTCACAAGACATTGTTAATATATTATATGTACAACCACAAAACAGACTACATTCTTCAACTTCAGGTTAAATTCATTTTCCCCTTTTTTCATGCTGTATAATATTATACTGATTCAATCTTGCCGTTTCATTTTTTTCTAGTTTCATTTTTTTTCTAGGTTGAAAGAAAATACAAAACCCTCACACAGCTAGTTTGTTACGTCAATGGGCCGCCTTTTTCCCCCCACAGTGCTGTGTTGTGTGAATGACACAGGAGGCAAACGGGGGTAAGAGTTGATTCTGTGGCCGCGCAGCCATGGGAGGCAGTAACGGACCCGTGACGGGGTAAAAGAGTGCAAGCGTAGCTTCAAAACAAAGTCAAATTAGCATGTCACAGGGATGGCGAAACATGGTCGACAGGTAGTCTGACAGAGGGCATCAGTCAAAACAAAAGAGAAAATAAAAAACAAGTTTTCAACCATAGCGGTCAAAGAAGCAGGGACCAGCAGGACAGGCTGCATTTCAAACTTTGTCATTCAACTTGGGGGCAGAGTGCAAACACAGTCTTGAAAACGTTAACTGCGTTTTTACAGTATGTCTCGTTCACTGCCATCCACACAAAGCAGTCAGTGACCAAACACGTTGGGGACTTGTTGCTGATTGTGGAGCGTGAGGTAAAAGAAAGGAACGGTCTTTACACGGCAGAACACTAACGCTTTGTGAAAGCACACGCTAGGGGGAGGGAATATCGCGTCTTTCTGGGATCCCTACGAATGCACAACAGGAGAGTGGAGGCAGAATGAAGAGGAGATCACCGGGGCATCCTTAAAGTGTGAGCACATGTGTGAAACTGGCTCCAGTTTGCTCGGAAAGAATTAAAATAACAGACACCATCAACCTACAACAACAACACTGACATCCCCGTCCAATCTGTACATAAAGCTGAAAACATAAGAGTCCAAACCTTCTGTAATAATTCTTGAAATAACATACTCCTTAAATAAATAAATAAATAAATAAGAGAACATCTATCAGCATCCAAGTGTTTCAGCTGCATCTTACCTCTCCTCCATTGACATACTCCATTACAAAACACAGCCGATCCTTCGTCTGGAACGAGTACTTCAGAGACTGTGACACAATATAGAAAGACAGAATGCTTGAAGTCTGGATTCAGAGCATCATACCAGCTAAGACGGTATGTGAAGACTGTTTCTTTCTACTAAACTTTGTTAAACAGTCGTACTTACAGTTAGGAATGGATGCCGAGTGTTTTTTAATACCCTACTTTCCGTGAGTGTGTGAGCAACTTCATCCTGTGATTCAACCAATTGGATTAAAAAGAAGTGATTAGTCAAGACGTAAAACAAGCTCTTCTGACAAATGATTATAGATGTAAACCAAGTTAAGCTAAAAATTCAATTTCTGCAGTGTTTGCAAACAATTGTTTGCATCGGCCAAATGGAAAGACACACAGAAAACAAAACAACTACAACCTACGAAGCAAGATAATTAAAATCAGGAAGAGGACCTTGGCTATAATGACTTCCTTCTTCAGGATCTTCATGGCGTAGTAGGTGCCGCTCGCTTTCTCCCTCACCAGAATGACTTTTCCAAAAGTGCCTTTGCCCAGAAGCTTCAGATAGTCAAAGTCATTCATTGTCTGCACAAACACATAAGACAAACAGCTGAAACATTTAGTTTTATAAGTCAGCGGAGCAGAAGAAACATTCAAATATCAGAAAACAGAAGAGTGTTTTGAACTATATTGTTTTATCAGCATGGCTTCTCCTTCTCCTGTTTTAGAGAGGAGTTGTTACTGACTGAATTGGTCCGTCTGCGTTACCACACAGCCTGTTCCCACTTTCATTCTCAGCCAACTTGACCATTCGTCACATATCACTTCCACTTTGGATGTCTAATAAAGGCAGAAATCTCCCCCCGGGCTCTTGGCACCTTTCTTTTGTAGTGGCTGATGGAGGTGTCCATTTCTTCCTCGTTGACGTTCTCGATCTGGGAAGTCGGGCTGCACAGGATGCCCTCCTCCTCCTGCTTAGCCAGAGACTCTGCTACCATCTGGATGGCCTCAGCCCACTCGTCCCTGGAGCAGAAATTACGTTTAAACACGAGCACACAATACTCTTCTTTTAAAAAGTGAAAGAGGAATAAATATATTTGACTTTTGTATACTGAGCAACTGTTGCTCCACTGTTTTCATGCAGCCAGACTACACAAAGCCACCAGTTTTCTCGACTTTTTAACATCTTAGCTTTAGATGGTGATAAGATCGCTTATCATGTGCATTATAAATAAAATAAAGTTTTTATTTAAAAGAAAATTGTCTTTCAAATGACTGTTCAGGTGTCTGAAGTTCAGTGAATAAAATCTCTTATGTTGTGAGGTCAACAAATGGTTCAGTCCAACACAAGACATCCTGCGTCCTTAAAACAAGCCGATTGTAACAAAATACGATTTAAGAGCTGAGTTTTCTTAATAACATCAGGTAACGAGTCATAAGGTGTACATTAAATTATGTTTTGGAACAAAAACCCTTCAAAACTTGGCCTCCAACTCCACATCCCCACTTCCTGGATATTTTTTTCCTCCCCCTAACTGTGTTAACCGGCTTTTTCTTTTTTTATCTGGTGTTTGTTGATACTGCAATCACTGTTGTGTGATTTTTTTGTTTTATTTATATTTTTTGACAATACAATGGGTACCAGAAGTAAGCCAACACGAGCACCAGGAAGGCATTCAATTTGAATGACACAACAACAGAAAAATAATCAGTATTGACACGCATGAAATATTTCCTCCTGGTTTGTTTGTTTTTTGTTTTCAGCGTCTGGATCTGGCTGGAGTCAAACATAAGAAATGTGATTCAGCAGCTGAATTCAAGGTTTGACGTTGACAACTTTGGGAAAGCAAACTTCTTAAAAATATCCACCATACTGGATGAAATGTTTTTGTACCAAATAAGTTGGGTTTAATTCATAAATTCTATTTGGATTTCTATTTTATAGATAATCAGTTTCATATCTTTTGAATTTGGATATAACTTTTTTATTTTGAATATATCACATGTACCATTTCAACCCGTGTGCCTGAGATTAGTTGCGATTCCATAACACTTTAGCGCAAAAGAAAATCAATACTTTTAATGCAAGAATTTGCAATAAAAGTTAGCGCTGTCGGTGTTTCCATTGAACACTGTGTTTGGAATAAGCATAATTCTTCCTGCGAGACTTCTCTTCATAACAACAAAAACAAAAATCTCAACATTGAAGAAGATGCACAAAAACATCTTTAGTCTTTAGACAAATTATGGCGATTGCCTCTACAGCTGTGAAGAATATAGTCAGATGATGAAGGCAGCGGATGATCATTCAAATGATCATTCAGAGCTAAAGCTCTTATGTAATGCATAATGATGAAGTATTTACAGCACAACTACATTGTATTAATGAGGCCAAAAGCAGCTGGAAACTAGATTTTGATTACTTTAGACTGACCGGCTACATCACATCCAGCGCTGCCAGAGATGTGGAAATGTGCAAAAAGCCATTACATTTTTGCGATAAACTGGATTATTGAATCGCCTTTAAAACCTGCTCCTGGAAGCATAAAAGCGTTTTTGCGATATTCAAGAGTTTTTTTAAATTAGAGACGTTTCTATTACAGGATTTCTTTTTTGATATTTGGGTTTTGCGCAAATCTAGGGGTAATGGCAGTGTGACTACTTATTACTCACAGCAATGAAAAAAAAATACAAAAATCACACTTCCTTTCACCCAAACCTGCACCTATTATTACATTTATGGAGTTTTCAAATCGCTCTACCAGCAACAATGCATCAAAAAATATTACTAAGTTTATTTCTCCCACACAGTATGCACACATTTCTGCCTATAATCTGTCTTCTTTATTTCCACAGCTGAACTAATATTGCAGTTACATTTGCATTTAGAGCAGCTCCTAAAAAGAAAAAAGTCAAACTCTTCTTTGAGTCACTGCCCAATTTTGGTGACATTTAGAAGTATTCTGCCTCTGTGCTCTGCTGACAGTTGTGCACGGACTCACGCACGCACGCACGCACGCACGCACGCACGCACGCACGCACGCACGCACGCACGCACGCACGCACGCACGCACGCACGCACGCACGCACGCACGCACGCACACTGGTTTTCTTCCCAAAGTCTTGCTTGAAAACAGACACTAATTGATTGGCTAACAAACCATCCATACATTTAGCCATAACCTTAACAAAGGGTGTCCACTAGCCAATCAGAAGCAGATTATGGCCAAATCAGAATTTGTATCAACATGTTATTAGTATTACTGAGATAGATAAATGCATATTCTTCCACTCATTTAAAAGCATGTGGTGAAGGAAGATGAGGACTCACCTCTCATCAGGAGTGTCCACATGAAAGGTCCTCTCGATGACGGTAGTCCACTGCAGACAGCGGATGATAAACGTGTTGGGTTTGGGGCGTTCTGTCTTCATCAGTTGACATTCTGGACACCACGTGGCAGATGAGAGATATGCTGAGTCCACGCAGAAATAAGATTGCAGTGGCTGAACTGTGTGATGGTCAGCTCATGTCTTACTTGCTACAGAGAAGTTGTTGAGTGGGTAGGCCAGGTCCGAGTCCTGTGGTTTGTCCTTGTAGCCGATGAAAGAGCCATCCGTCTTCAGCAGGAAGTAGCGCGGTCGCCAGTTCTTTATGTACTCTCCTGCAGGAAAATAAACAAAAAACAAAATGGGACCAACAGATTAAGTTAATGTTATTAAAAGGCATTCAGCAGGTTAATTATGTAAAAAAAAGGAAGAAGAAAAAAAAAGAAGTAGTTTTCAGTTTTGTAAATTGTTTTTATATCAATCCCAACTGTAAATTACACATACTGTGTGTTCAATAGAAGTCAACAGAGTGGAAATCCCTTAACCAAGTCAGTATTTTCAAGGTGTGATTTTTCCACATCTCTGCCGATTCAGGTTTTTCCACCTCCCAAAAGGCCTCACGTTTGTGCTCTGATATGGCCACTTTGTGATCACAGTGGTCTTTGCAGCATCATCTGATTTGTTAGACATCCCCATACATCACTCTGCACTTAACAGAGAACATCTTAGCAGACTGAAGCAGCCTCACATGAACTTGGGTGAACTTTATTTTGAAAGACAGTAATGTAGACAAGCTGTTGATGAAGATGCAACACACATCACCACAAACCTCTACTCCAAAGTAGCAAACCACCAGCCTCATATTTTCTCTATGATGACACTCATGCCCTTTTTCCTCTGAAATGTACAAATTATTCACTTAGTGCACTTATCTATATCGAGATAAAAGTACAAACGGAGCGATAGCCATCAAATCTTGAAGTTAAATTGAAGCAAGTACAAATGGAACTTATTTCAACTTTGTATACAACATTAATGTATTATATGTCGCTGAGTTAGTGTTTTAACATATAGTCTTATATAACACTATACATCAATGGTCACAATAATGCCAGCTGATTAGCAAAATAAAAAAGTTATATAATAATTCCTGCTTCAGTCTATTCAAGCTTTTGAGTTGGTGTTTAGACATGAATTCATCCTATTAATGATATGTTATGGTAAGAAACTATGAAAACTATGATGAGATGATATCAACTTGTAGGAACAGCTATCACAGCTATCGGAGCAGCAAATGGGACTTATTTTAGCTGTGAACAAAATATTAGTAACAAATAATGTCTGGCCAAATACCCCCAACTCTTTAGTAAACTAATAAGTTACAACATTGACGCCAACTTATTTATTGATTTATTTAATACAAATGAAAAAAACTAAACAAAAAAAAAAAGCCCTGGACAACATGTTAGCATAAGTGCGGGGCTTTTTGGCGTGCACATAAGGTGAACCATGCTGTAGTTGAAGGTAAATCTGATGAATCAAACTAACACACATGACGACTTAAAAGGCCTCATGTAAGCAAAGTGATTAAAACAACCAGACAGAGACAGAGGAGACAGCAGGCTGAAAGCAGCTGGGCTGTGATTTCACTTCAGCTAGTGAAGAGAAACCTCCTTCCCCACATGTTCATGTATCCATTAGCCTAAGTTAAGAGACGCATACTAACACCATACATTTATGTCAATTGGGGAGCCATGCCTCTGTAACCATTTAACAAAGAAGAGAATCACCTCAAAACAGTCATGACTATTAGGGCCACAACACTAACTGAAAGCTCAGTGAGTGTTTTCTAACCAAGCAAGATAAAAATAATGAAAAAAAAGACATGGAGAAAAAAAAAAGAGAAATATGTAGACCAGAAACCAGAATTGATAAAAATCCAGTTTATTAACCGGACTGAGGTAAAGCTGAGCCTTTAGCAGCTGTCTGACACAGGGTGCCCTTCCCTTGGTTGTGCAGTCAGCACTATGAAGCCCAATTAATTGCCTTTAGTCAGAACATTTGGAGACGCTGATCATATGTGTCGGCTGAATGTATCCGATCAACATTCTCTGGCATATTATGTCTTTAATATTAGTCAACAAACCAAGGACTTAACCTCAGATCAGTCAAAATCTTTCATATACTGAGCAGAACACAAATGTCAAAGTAATAAAGCTTCTGCTTTGGTTTACATGCCATATAACATACAAAAACAAAGTGAGTTATAAATCAGTCTAAACAAGACATTGCTCGTTTATATAAATGTTTTCATTTCTATTTCAGCTGCTTCCGAATGTGATTTGTGATAAATAGATAGCACCAGGATAAAGTGAAAAACGAAATAGCATTACTACATTATTTATTATGAAGAAATGTTAATGCTTAAATGTTAAGCATTTTCTGTACACACACACACACACACGACTTCCTACTTTGTAGTTACTGGGAAGAATTGTCGTCTCACAGATCGATTGATGATGACACATATCAGCTTGACAAAGACGGAACATTTTCAGAACTGACGAAAGGCCTGTTCACGCAGCCCTGTGGCACCTTTTTCTTGCCCCGCTGCACTGCTTTTTGTTGTTTTTTTCTCCCCTTTGTCTGGATATATATTAAAGGGGACCTATTCTGAAAAACATGTTTTTTCTTGCTTTAACATATATAAAGTGGTCTCCCCTCAGCCTGCCAACTCAGAGAAGGAGGAAAGCAACCAAATTCTGCAGTGTCTGTACAGCCGCCCGGATGAACCGTCATGTGGATCTACGAGCCGTTCAGATTCTGCTCCCGTCGTTACATTTACATAGTTTGGCCTCCGAAGCGTGAAATCACGCCCACAACTAACTCCGCCGGCCGGAGCTCCTGCCATTTTTTCGTAGCGGTGTATCGTGTCATTCAGGCAGCCAATCAGCACAGAGCCTCATTATCATAGCCCCGCCCACTCAGAATCCTGCATAGATAATGAGGTTAGAGAATGGGAAGATAAAGACAAGGTTTAGAGGCTGAATTTCTCATTTATTTAGCAAAAACAATCAAAAGCTTGTTTTTAAGACATTCAAGGCCTGTTTAAAATAGACATTAGATGCCATAATAGGTCCCCTTTAAAGGTTAATACCAAGCTTGGTAAAACCTAAAAGTCACATATGTATGAATTTTAATTTTCCAACAGGTTTTCTTTGTGTGTGTTTTTCCTTCAGCAGCCCTCTTGACAAGTCTACCATATTTAATTGATCCCTAGAAAAAAAAAACAACTATTCTGCCAATGAAGGCTTGTGTTGTAGTGTATGTGAATGAGTCTGTAATGTGTTGTGTAGGAATGAAAGGACACATTTACAGGTAGGACAGACATGTATTTACAGAAGAGGAAAGAGAGAAGGGGAGGAGCCTCACTCTTTCAGTTGTTTAATTTTAGTGTGTGGTGTGTGTGCTGTCTGTGTAGTGTGTGTAGTGTGTTTGGGATGCATGTACAGCAGGCCTGTGAGTCAAAGTTAGGATGGAGGGACAGCATTGACAAATATATCAATTACAGATACATAATATACATACAAGTATCTGTAACTGCTCATATATAAATATACCAAATACAAGTTGTATACATTCAGTCAAATAGTATATATACATATTAATTCTGGGAGGAAAAAAGATATATTGAGCAGTCCTCACTAAAGACCAATGTGTAAACATCATTTGAAAGTAGATATTCATCCTACATTTATAATCTATTTAGATACTATATATTACGTGGTGTGTACTATATCACAATTCATGGTAGGCACACTAGTACAGATAGCTACTGTATATTTATGCATAAATGTAAAATGCATACACACATGCTTAAATATATATACAGTACAGACCAAAAGTTTGGACACACTTCCCCATTTGTTTGAATGAGAAGATGTATCTAACTTTTGGTCTGTACTGTACATACTAATGAACATTCATTCACATGTAATATGTATATATAATGCGATTAATTTAATGGTCGACAGAGAATCTACAGAGTGAAGCATCATCTTCCTTCTTATCTCTGCGGAGAATTGCACGTGTGCAATGGGAGACCAGGGCCACGTAAACAATATGGCAACGCCCAATGCAACACCACGGTGACAGTCAGCAAAGTTCAATAAAAGATGTATTTTTGAATGATGTGTCCATCTTTTTTGTTAATAAGGACATCATTTAAACAACCTGATGCAAAATTTAAACGCTTAGAGCTAAAAAAAAAAAAGAGCCACTTAATAATTATGAGATTCATAATCTGATTAGTCGACTAATCGTTTCAATAGTTGATGAGTAATCGACTATCACAGTGTCTCCCAACCTGGGGTCTGGGCCCCCCTGGGGGGGCGCGAAACTTTGTCTGCTTTGCGGGTATGCATTTGTAAAAATTATATTTGCGCATGTTAAATAAATGAAAAATAATAACACACCTAATGAAATACTGTAATCCAAGTCTGTATAAACTCACGTAGTATTTTAAAATGACCAAAATATATTTCTAAGTTATTTAGCAGGATAAAAACTTAAGAACTTATTATTATATCATTATTCAACATTTAATCATACTACTACTCTGACAGGTTGTTAAAGGAAAATTGTTAAAAATGTTTGGGCTCATATTAAGAGAGACATTTTTCAGAAATGATTTTATGTCCTTGCAATTATTTTCTGTGCGTATTTTATACATTGGTGACACAAAATGAAGGTGAGAAAGGCAAAGTCATATGTATACAGGGTAAACCAAAGAGAAATCTATCACAAAAACATTATTAATGTTCATTTTTTTCAATTAAAGATTTGTAACGAATCACTTTACTCTTTTGGTGCCAGTACGTACGGGTCGGGGGCCGGCTGGTCTTAGACACAAGTAGGGGGGGCTCCAAGGAAAAAAGGTTGGGAACCACTGGACTATCAGAAAAGTGGTTAGTTGCAGCCCTATCAGACTGTCCCAACTCCTCCACCACTGGGGGGGCAGGAGCGACCTGCAACCACCAGGCCATCACCTCCTCCAACGCCACTCCACTGCCAAGCAGATCCCGGCGGGACCCAAGAGACAAGGACCGCCCGTCCCCACCCTGAGCAACAGTGCCCCTGCTCCTCTGTGTGAATAACACAGGTGGTAGATTAGTGCAACATTTCCCTCCACGGTTGTACTGGCTTGGGAGGTAAGTCACAGAGCTGAATGGGAGTGAAAGGAGCTGTGTGAACTAGCACTGCGGGAAGACGTGAGGATGGCTGCATATTTCATGCAGAGGATGAAATCAGTCCATCACGGTGGTAGAGAGACATGACCTGGATCAGATCAACGAATTGTAAACAGCTCATTGACTTCCTCACACAAAATAACCACCTCAAAAAGAAATTGGTATGGTTTCAAAAAAGGCCATTTCACTGAAACGGTAGAATATCGACATAAATATTGGCCCCACTAGTGTTGCTCCATGAAGGTTACAAAAAAACCTCGGTGTCATGGTTGATGACCAATTATCCTGCTCTGACCATGTGGCCTCAGTGTCCGAGTCATGCCGCTTTGCTCTCTACACCTTTGAAAAATTAAAACTGCAACTGACTTGATATGCAACTCAACTCCTGGTACAGGCCATGGTTCTATCTCACATCGCTTACTTCAATGCCCTCCTTGTTGGCCTTCTAGCTCGTGTGATCAAACCACTACAGAAAGGTCCAGAATGCAGCAGCGTGTCTGGTCTCAAATGAGCACATATCAGTACATATAACACTTTCATTGGGTACCCATGGCTGCTTGAATAAAACACAGGTCTCTTTCCTACAAGGTTATCTGATCAAGGTGTAAAGTGAGCTTACACCCCTTCACGAGCACTGCACTCTTCACGAGAACACCGACAAGTCGATCTCAGTCCAGACTGTTCTTCCACGTTGTTCCTCAAAGCAGAGTCGTCCCACCCTACGTTCAAGGGGGTGTTGAAACTGTCCTCTCCTAACAACACTTTCTGTCGTGAACTGCACTCCCCCTTAAATCAGCACAACGTAACTTTTAGCTTTTGTTGAGTTTGGCGGCATCTTTTGGACAAAAGCGGTAGTGCTTTACCAGAAAGAACACTACGTTTCCCATGAGCACCAGCGCGTACTGCCGGAAAACTCCTGTCCCGTCGCGTGCATTTGTTTTGATAGCGAATGAAGACGGACGGACTAAAAAAGATGTTAAACTGCTGGAAAGGAACTGGAATTTACCGGGATACCATAAACAAGGAAGCCAGGGAGCAGTATATGGAGAAAATAATGATTATTAACGGTCTGGATCCATATGAAATCCCTACTAAAGACTGGAGCTCCTCGTCGGAGCTCCAGTCTTTAGAAGGATTTACTGCCGCAGTTCTGCAGAACCCACGTCTTAGGCTACCTTGTTTAGGAGTGTTTGGCAGCTGCTTTGGTAAATGTTTGACTCGCCATGTGTTTCAATAAATTAGTATAATAGCACAACATACAGTACATGTTTTGTATTACTCTTACTTTTTTCTTTTTTTTGACTGCTATATTATGCTGAAGAGGCTCCGAGGCGTGAGCAATATTTTTGTTTTCCTCGTGAGATTATTTTTTTCCTCTGCAGCTACAAATAAGAGTTAATATTTTTTCCTCAACAAACTAGTTTTATCTGAAGATTGGGGTTAATTGCAGCGCAGAAAGCTGGCCAGCAACTGCGTTTAGCTGGAAAAGTGGGAATAAAACCCGATCCGACCCCGGGTCTGTGAGTGTTTGTTTGTGGTTTAATAAACCCGTGTTTTGATCCGACCCCCGTCTGTGTGCGTGTTTGTTTGTTTACTGAGGAACGCTATGTTTGGTCGTTACAGCTGCGATCCAACCGTTGTTATCAGATACTTGGCCGGCCTCCGTGGTTCTGCCTCCAAGCAGGAAAGCGGTGAAAAGTTAAACCATTAGCGATCTTTTCCCCACGTCTGTTGTGTGGAGCTGCTGCAGCAACGGGTTACCAGCTTCTGCGGAGCTCTGCGCTCCACGCCCCGCCCATTTTCGTCTCGACTACAAATCAGGAAGGAGGGGGAAGTGACGTATGCCGTAAAGCAGTCAAAGCCATAAAAATGTGTCGTTTTTTAGTGTGGCAGGGTTCCTACCATGCTCCTCAAAGTTACATAGTGCCAGTGAAGGAGATACAGACCCCTCAGACCATGACAGAGGTTCATTAAACCTGTTGGAAGTTGATGTACCATCACAATGACTCTGGAAATATGATATTAAGGTGGAAAAGTTACATAGTGCTGCTTTAAATCCCAAAGCACTTGAATGTCATCTTAGTGGCACTTAGCTGCACTTATTTAAATAATGTTTTATCTGCACCTACTTTATTATCTACTATGTTACTGTAGCTGTAAGTCGCTTTGCTAAGTGTTAATGTGACGGTTAATTAAATCAAAGCTGAATTGCAAAATCCTGTGGTTTGTTTCCCCTCTTGCATATTCAAGTAAGTAAGTAAAGTTTATTTCTACAGCACCTTTCACAGACAGGGGGATGTCACAAGGTGCTTCATAAAAGAATAAACACAATACAATAAAATCGAAAAGATACAATAAGAACGTCTTGGAGTCAAATTTAGATTCAAGACAGTGGTTTCTTAGGTCTCCTGAACTGTGTGATAGCATTTGAGGTTTTTCTTTAACCTTAAAACTCAGTGCAGATATTTTCTGACAGTTGTTGAGACTGAATTACAAGAGCTTACAAAGGTGCAATGAACAATTCAGGGGCTTGGGGGGCCGGAGAGGAAGGAACAAAGTGTTAGGTCATCCTCTGTATGCTCGTAGTGCCACAGAGAAACTTCCTCTTGCCTGCCAGCCAACAGCCATGAGCTCAGACCAGGAAGAAAAAAACTCCAGCGAACACAAACCAGCACACTTACACAAAGCAGTGTGGGAAATGAAACACACCAGCTAAGTGCAGCTCAGACGAGGCTGCAGCCGTGCAAAGCTCGCCTTCTCTGCTGGCCCTCTGGCAGGTAAACAACCATTGTTTAGAGGCGCTGTTCTTCAAATTGGCAGAGTGGCTGAGGCCATGTCCACACTGAGCCGGATAAAAACACATCTTTCATGACTGAGGCTGGTGTTTTCAACAAGCAACAATGGTGTTTTTCCGAAACACCTACAAGCCGTAAATTCTGCTGAAAACTCTGATCCTGGAAAGTGAAAACAAAACTTTCATAAACTGCTGAAAGAAACTACACTTTCTGTCATCTCCATTCATCTAATTGTAAATGTCAACATTGTTCTCTTAAAATACCAGAATGGAATGAGGTCTAAGGCATGTGGAGGGAAGTTACAGCAGACTTAGATTAACCATTAAAGCCAGCAGGCCGATAACTTCAAACAAAAGGGAACTCAGACCGTACCAATTCACAAATCTACTATTTCAATTCTGTGCATTTATTTAGGTTATTCAGATTTATACCAAAAATAAACGTATTCATGCTTTGATCATGCTCCAACTCTCCACCAAGTTTCACAAAGTTGGGCTAGACTGTTTCAGTACATTACTAAGGATGGAGGGACGGACAGACGGAACTGAAAACCACTGCTTTCCTCTCTTTAATCAACATTTAGGACTATGTAATTTTGTTTGAAATCACTAAATTGCAATAAAAATCTTGGCATCTACATTTCCTGGACACCAGCTGATTAACTGGAACTCAGAACTGGAACCCAACACGTGGTTCAGGTATGGTAAGTATGGAGGTGTGATACAGATGAGAGACCAAAGCTGGTGAACTGGTAAAGCTTTTCAGGAGTGACTTGCATATTAGTAAAGAAAAACAGCATTTTGCTGGTAACTATTAGGTATGAAATGTGATTTGCTTGGTGTGCCCTTCAAGCCTAAACAAAAGCTGAGGTGAGTACCAGATGATTAAGGACATATACGAACCACAACTAGTAATTCCTCTTGAAGACACAAAGTTTCAATGACTGATAAAAATAGCCTGTTCCATAATCAAAAGACAAAGAAAAAAAAATGTAGAAGTACTTTTACCAAACATTATCTGAACAGGATGAAATGTTGGGGACTATTTTCAGTGGCTTTTTAATCCATATTTGGTGCTCTAATCAGTATTTGGGGCAGCAGGATTTTGTATCTGGGACTGAGTCAAAACAAAGTACAATGTGTTCAAAGTAATGAAGGTGCATCTCATCTAGTGCAGAAGCGTGGCTTATTGATGTGTTTTTGGAGCTTTGTGACACACAAGAACACAATACGACAAACTGTGGATGGATTCTTCTAAGTTTGACATTTTTGTTAATATTTAGGTTCAGTTCTGATGAGCTTCTTCCCTTGATTTATCGTCAGGATTAAAAAAAAAGAAAAAAGAAATCTATGTAAATGATCTCTTCAACTAGAAGAGAAGCAAGTGGCATCATGAAATGTCTTGTCTCTTCAAAACAGTTAACAATACATTAAAATTAATGTCAAACAAAAACTACTTACATTTGTAAATATGAACCGATCATTTTGCTTGAACAATTAGTTAAACAATAAGGATACATTTGTTTAAAATGATAAGAGAATATCAATTGAAGAGAGACAAAAAAATAATGGAATCAACAGAAGTGATCTGACCTCTTTTCTGGACCCAGCCTTCCTTGACGACGTTCTGGTCGCTCATGGTGGCTTCTCCTCAACACCAGTTCTCCCAGTTCTCCCAGTGTGGTGACCGTGAAGGGGCAGTTGTTGGAGGGGTGGTGGGTTTTTCCTAAACTCAGTCAGCTTACGGTCAGACAGCTCAACCTCCCAACCTTTCTACACCCTCGCTCGTTTTCCAGCGGTCTGATACTTCGTATGGTTCTCTCTTTCCTTCCAAATATCACTTTCCCTTTCCTGCTGACCCGACCTGAGTGTCCTTGCTGTCGTTTGCCTCCTATCCCCTCAGACCACTCCACGCCTCCTCTGTCTCTCCTTGTTTCACAGTGTTTCTGGCGCGCTCTTAAACCTCTTCTTCTTCTGCTTCTTCTGTGTTCAGGCGCTCCAGGAGTGAGTCAGCCTGGAAGGAAACAGAGGCAGGGGGGGGGTGGGAAAAGAAATTCAGAGCAGGTCAGTGGATAGTTTCCTTCTCACAGCAAATACAGAAGGCAACTACTTATTGTTTAAAATCGTAGCACACTTCCTTCCCCTTTAAATTCATTCTAACCTTTACATTTTTCCTTAATTCTTTTGTTCTCTTCCTTCTCCGCTGAGTTCTTATCTTCCTTCGCCATTCATCACTGCGCTTTTTCACTACTTTCTTTTCTCAACTCTCCTTTTTCTCACCGTTCATTTTTGTCCATCACCCATTTTCAATGCATGCTTACATCATTCAATGACTCCCTCCTTATGTTAGTTAATCCCTATTTCTTCTACAACCTCATATCTTACTGCTCTCACTTCCTCACTAACATATTTTCTTCCTGTCTATTACCTCCTCCCTTTCCATTTTTCTCTTATTTCTTCACCAACTCCTTCAATGGAGAACTTTTCATTTCTTCTCCTGCCCCTTGTCCCCCTCCCACATCCATCTTTTCCTTTAATCATTACCCCCTCTTTCACCTCATTCATACTCCTTCTTTCTTTCCTTCCTTCCTTCTTTCCTTCCTTCCACAGCCCTGACACTCTCACTTCCCATCGTTGGATACCCTGTCTGGTGCCTCTCTCACTTTTCAATCCACCCTCCTTGAGTGACTGGCCCATTTATGTTTATACATTCCTTAATCCTTTCCTTGTCCACTGCTCTATACTGAAACTGTTTTGCATAAGCAAGTTCAGTAAGTTACACTGCACATGGTAAATTACTTAGAACTGAGGAGGCATTTTCATTGATACAATTGACTATTATTTATCAAAGATATGAGGAACATTTTGATTGTCACCACACCTGGTTTAAATCACCATTACTGGTGTTAAAATAAGAAAAGAAAAACAATATGGTATCTGCTATTACTAATTAACTGTAATTCCATGTTGATAAGATGAAATGAACACAGATAATGGTGGAATTCAAACTACAAAAATAACAGGGGAGATTGTTTGTGCGGCAGAAGACGCGTCACCCGACCCGACACGTTGCTGATCAGTCTGAGTAGACAGAATCTTTCTGTAGTTCGGCAACTCCAAATGCTCTTTCACACTTGACAAAACCCCCCACTCTAATATCTGTTTTTTGTCCTCAGTGGAATAGATATTGGCATAGATATCCAGCATAGACTCTCAATTAGTCACAGGTATTTATTAGCTTTGATCTGCTGTGATGGAGGCATGACACGATGGAAAACATGCTAATCAGTTTCCAGTACAGCGTTATGAAGCTGACAATGAAGGCATGCCAGCTTGTCTGTAGCTTCTACAACTCGTCTGAGCTACAACTTCCACCTGCCTCTGTTCAAGCACCGCTTGAGAAACACACATTCAATAAACACAGTTTTGTTGATCTTAATATCTAAAAACAAAGCAAGCTGTCTTTTACCGTTTCCTATCCTGGTTTTAGAAGAGACCATGACTAACTGAAAGAAATAATCATTAAGTCATAAAAAGATCATAAATCAGTTAGGCACATTTGTCAAGGGGCAACTGATTTATGAGCATTTTTAAAAACGTCCATGCTTGTGCTGATATTGGTGTGAATAGGGCACAATGAAGCGAGAAGTTTTCAGATCTAAACTACAGACAAAACGTTAATTAGGCTGCATTATACTCTGTGCCTTCAGTTGATAGCAATCCATTTGAAACCTTTGTTTATTTCATTTTTTAATTGTTCTGTAAAGAGAAAAACAACTGACTGGAGGATTGTTTTTGATCAGTCAGGTTCAGGTTGACTAAAATGCTAAAATAAAATCTGTTATTTCCAAGTCATAAGAAGAAAGTGCTGTTAAAACAGAGACGAGCATTAATGATAGACAAAGCAATTTTTATTAGTTTAAGTACTTTTTTGCATCGTCTACATATTCTAATGGTTGTGTTTACTCTTCAAATAGAGACACAATAATTAACATCTTAATACTTAACACCAAAAATAAATGAATGTCTTCCTCTAACAAGTCTGGTATCTCCCCCCTGCTTCACTAGCACCAGCTCTCCTCTCCTTACTTCCATCTCTTCACTCAGGTTGAACAACATTACTTGCTTAAGGGCTGTGCCTTTATCTAATGCAAGTTCTGTTGATGTTTTCCACTGCCAAATTCAAAGCTGATTATCACAAATATCTAAATTCAGCCAAAAACAGACCTGCAACTGATAGTTGGTCCCTACAGGGCGTCACTCTCAGCATCAGTAGCAAGTTCCTGACATAAGGCACTTTGATGACAGGATTGTTGCACCTTTATTCTGCCTCTTTTTATATGTGAATGACCCCGGGGCAAAAACAGCAGGGACCTTTTCACTGCACCTCAGTTCTACGTCAGGCGATAGTAACTGGGGAGAGGTGACGAGTTCTGCATGGAGATGGTTCGAATTCAAACACTGGCTTACAATTATGTTTAATTTGATCTATATGAACAGCCCAAGAGCAGCATATTGGAGTCTCTTTAGAATAGCATTACTGTAGGATCTCAGTGGAAAAAAACTGCTATAGAGGCAATGTACACCGCATCAAGAGAAAAAAGAAAAATCAAAACTGTCTTACCGGTAATTCATAATGTCAAGATTTGGCACGCTCCAGAATATGACAATATATTTATCTGAAATACATCTTAACTCCAACTGCTCTGATGACAACATGTATATGTTGCTGTGCATAATGTATAATTGTGGCAAATCTGCTAACATTTATTTAAGGGAGCAAAGAAGGTCACATACTTCTCAAATGTATGAAACAATTAAAAACATATTCAAAGGCATTCAATGTTCAGGTAGGACACTATGCAATGAAATTCATTTGTGTTTTCTTTAAACAAAGTTTTATCTATAATTCTCTGAATCTGTCATTTGAAAGACAGAAAGACGTGGTACAGTTGTATGTTAAGATCATGACTTGGGAATATAAATTATCTTTAAACATTTCTCCATTGCATCTTGTCTGTGGTTGCAAAATCCCAAATGAAAGCCCTCTATCCAAGCATCTTGAGAGGTAACCTCCCCTCACGCTCACAAATAAAGATGATTCATAAAGGTATTTCTGTGCATACAGACCAGCCTATAACGTGACACCCATCTAAGGAGATTTATCTTGCCTAAATCCTCCTTATATTTTAGAAATAATATACTGTCATTGTTTTTTCAAGCGATGCCATGCAAGCGAAGTGAAAACATTTCCCTTTAAAACGCATATTTTCAAAAACATAAAACCCCAAGATACTGATCTGATCTGATGACACCCTGGCCATGTTCCTTCAATGTAAACCAGCACATGCTCCATCAATGGGGAGATCCTAAGCCTGGAAACAAACGTGCCACCCCCACCCCCCAATGACAACAAAAACAATGGCTGCCAGGAGAAGAAGCCTCGTATGTTGCAGACGCCGGCCGGGGCTGCATTTATTTAAAGGAGCAAAGAAGGTCACATACTTCTCAAATGTATGAAACAATTAAAAAGATATTCAAAGGCATTCAATGTTCAGGTAGGACACTATGCAATTAAATTAATTTGTTTTCTTTAAACAAAGTTTTATCTATAATTCTCTGAATCTGTCATTTGAAAGACAGAAAGACGTGGTACAGTTGTATGTTAAGATCATGACTTGGGAATATAAATTATCTTTAAACATTTCTCCATTGCATCTTGTCTGTGGTTGCAAAATCCCAAATTAAAGCCCTCTATCCAAGAATCTTGAAAGGTAACCTCCCCTCACGCTCACAAATAAAGATGATTCATAAAGGTATTTCCGTGCATACAGACCAGCCTATAACGTGACACCCATCTAAGGAGATTTGTCCTCCTTATATTTTAGAAATAATTTACTGTCATTGTTTTATTCAAGACCGACTATCCATGCAAGTGAAATGAAAACATTCCCCTTTTAAACGCATATTTTCAAAAACATAAAACCCCAAGACACTGATCTGATCTGATGGCACCCTGGCCATGTTCCTTCAATGTAAACCACCACATGCTCCATCAATGGGGAGATCCTAAGCCTGGAAACAAACGTGCCACCCCCACCCCCCAATGACAACAAAAACAATGGCTGCCAGGAGAAGAAGCCTCGTATGTTGCAGACGCCGGCCGGGGCTGCAGCCCCTCGGCTGGGGGCGAAGCCTCCCCGACCCCCACATTTACTCTCCCCGACCTGGTCCTGCAGCCCCAGACAAACACACACTCAAACAACAGCTTTTGTTTCAAGGGCGTGTGGTGTCATTATTATCTGTTACGTAACAACATCCTGCTTGGTGTGTCCCATTATGTTTTAATGGGGCCCAGACGAGAATAAATACATGTCTGGCAGCGACTGCTGCTTCGGTTTCTGAGAGACTGAGACTGGCCGGGGAGAGGCGGCTGGGAGAGAGAGGGATGGACGGATGGACGGAAGGATGGATGGACGGGCCGGGAGGGAGGATGCGGGCTAGCCGGGGATGCTAGCCGGGGGAGGGGGGCTGATGGTAGCCGCGTTACACCGACGCAGAGCCTACGGCGTAGGGTACGCGGCGACGCACACCGTACGGTGTGCGTCGCCGCGTCCCCTACGCCGTCGCTTTAACGCGGGACCAAAAATCAGGCTTTACCTGACTAACGGCAGGGGGGGGTCACGTGACCCGACGGCACTGTCATCTCTATGAGAGGAGAGGAATTAGTTTCAGGGAGACAACACCCGCATATTTATCATTATCATTATTATTATTGTTATTAAGGGAAGGGGGGAGAGGATGTGGATGCCGGGGGTGTCATTTATTACGTAGATGGGCCGAGGCCAGCCTGAGCGGCGCCCCGCTCCCCGCATCCCGCCGCCTCCTCCCGGCTGCGGATGACGCCTCGTCATCCGCAGCCGGGAGGAGGCGGCGGGATGCGGCTCCGCTGCGAGCACTCCAAACGGTGTTATTATCGCCTACCGTAGTAATTATTTCACCTGGTAGTCGGAGGGCTGACAGGGATTGCCTCCCTACCCCCTCCTCCTCCTCCTCTTCCTCCTCTTCTTCCTCCTCTTCCTCCGTCTCCGTCTCCTCCTCTACGGCTGCGGGAGCATCTGCGGGTCCGGGTCTAACAGCAGCGGGGGGACCGCGGAGCAGCCATGGCCTCTGCTGAGGCGAGTACCGGGAGGACGGTGTGATGAGCCCGGCCGGGAGGGAAAAAAAGGCGGGTTTTTTCGGTGCCACCAGAGCAGACAGACGCAGACAGAAGCGCCAGGCAGGCAAGGCTCCCCCAACCCTCGCAGCTCCGCCAGGAAACCTCGCTCCGTCCGCCGCGAGTCTCGCTCTGCACGTCACGTTCAGCCGGATCCGACTGGGAGGACTCCCGCCGCATTCACGCCCTCAGGAAATCTCAGCACTCACATGTACCCACGGCCCGTTACAGGGGTGGAGGGGTTTTTTTTTCTTAAAAAAAAAAAAGATATATATATATATATATATATATATATATATATATATATATATATATATATATATATATATAGGGTCAATGACGAATAAGGATTTTCAACAGGTCAATTTTAAAATAATAAAAAAAAGAATATCTATTGCAGTAGTGCAGTACACTCATATAAAGATTCATAGAACATTTTTAAATTTAGTTTTCTGTCAAGATGAATTGGCACTAGCCTTAAAAAGGTCATGTGGTGCAACCATGATTCATATTAAAAATAAATTAATTTCTATAACATCTTGACATCTTTTTTTCAGTATTATACAAAAATGGTTGTTTTTTTTAATGGTCACAACACATGATATTTCATAAAATGGACATCAGTCAAACTTTGTTTGTATATTATGATGGAAATATAAATACAAGTGTGTTGCAATCTTGCTAGACTAAAGTCGGACAGTCGCACCACATGACATTTTGATGCTTAAAACAACAACAAAATCCCAAATAACTAGTATTTTTTGTAAAATTCAAGTGAGTCCATATGTGGTACAGGTGGGTCATACATATGGTATTTTTTTAATCCATTTAAACCTTTTTTGAATTGAAAAAAAATCAGTTTTTCAGAAAATATAGGCGGCACATCATTGACCCATATATATATATATATATATATATATATATATATATATATATATATATATATATATATGGCTATAACTGAAAACACACAGGCAGGCTGTCCAAAACAAAAAGCCATGAGTGTGTAACACACCAAACTTAAATAGCAATACATACCATCTGGTTGTTTTATCTGCCCAACAACCATGACTCTACATATATTCAACTTACATTGCTTTATGGAAACTAAAAAGATAGTTAAAGCATAGTAATAGTAGTTGTAGATACTGGAAAAGTTGGTACATTTCTAAATTTAAAATGTGCCAATTGTCCATTAAGAGGATTTAGTACTTAATTAATTTCACCCATTATCTATCGTCAATAACTTAATAACTTTTATGCTAACTTTACTGGTATCTCCAAATAATTCATACTTAATAAGACGGATCCACATGATTTTATCATAATAATGACAACAAAAGATTAATTGTGTAGAAACAATATTTGCAGAAAATAAATTTGAGCTATTTTAGCTCACTTTACATTTTCCTTTACTCTGTTGAAGGCTCATGATTGACTTTTATACTGTCTTTTGCTGGTGGTCTGTATTTCCCTTATATCTGATCTTGAATCCCTCGTTGTGTCATGTCAAGTACTACTTTGCACAGCATTCTGCACGAATAAACTTGCTCACCCCTCCTGTCTCTTACCATAAGTCTGTGTTGTGAACGGATAATTCTAGGTAACGTGAACGCAGCATCTGTCTCCTCATGGCATCCAGGGCTTTTGTTGGTCCCCAGCTTTTGTTCTCTCTCTCTCTCTCTCTCTCTCTCTCTCTCTCTCTCTCTCTCTCTCTCTCTCTCTCTCTCTCTCTCTCTCTCTCTCTCTCTCTCTCTCTCTCTCCCTCCCTCCCTCTTTCTCAGCTGTAGCTCTCACTGCTCTCTGATATTCAGATTTTCTGCACCTATCTGCTAATTTCTTGAATTATGAACATCAGGATAATACAGAAAAGACAATATTTCAAGCCTCTTTACCAATAATAATTTATCTAGGCTTGCCAAAATGTATAGCACCCCCCTCCCTCCCTCCCCAGCTTTCCTGTGAATGGATGCTTTGTTTGAGGATCCTGGTCCCAGTCTGGCTGTGGGAGGGATGCTGTTGCAGCTTTGCATTAATCAATTACAGTCTGTGAAAAAACAATTCAGCCCCAGTCTCAGGTCTGCTAGGGTCAACAAAGAAATCAGACAGTGTGAGGAAACTGCTCTAAGGTGTCTGCTTCATCTTCATAAAACAAATGTATATAGGTTATCAGAGGAAATTAGTCTGTCAATTATTATTTTATAAAGTTTTTTTCCTCCTAATAATTATATTTCTTACTTAATGTCATCCATTTATCTTTTCTTTTAAAATAGAACTTTAAAAAATAATTATTGCCACTATGATAGACTGATTTGAGATATTCTATACACTCACAAACAATAACATTAAATGGTTTTAAGGTGTCTGTTGAGGTAAAAAACACACAGACAAGAAAACAAACAACCATGCAGTCAGTAAATAACTTCAGGACATGGTAAAACTTTTTTGTTCAATTCAAGGGCAAAAATAAAGAACATAGTGAAGATCAAGACCCTTGTTCATGACAAGAGCCAAGTTTACACTGACGAACACACAGAATGGTAACGGAAATTACAGTCTATATAACACGTCAAAGTTTACTTTATAAACTACAATTTTTTATGTCAAAGTGTGTTTTATTTTATAGTATGTGAGGATTTTCTGAAAATGCAAACAGTTGTTTACAGAGTTGGACATCCTGTGTGCAACTTGTCATTTTAAAATCAGCACTATACGAACTCAGGGAGGAACAGGCACCAGTGTCGGTTTGCTCAGTTCAGTGTTGGGTTTCTTTTCTCTGCATTGAGAGAAGAGAACAGAACGCAGCAAGGACAGGTTGTCTTATGTTACCTTCTCTACATAAGAGTCAAACTGACTCAGGGTCAGTCTTTGGGGATGTCTTACATGCAGGTAAGCTTGTTGATCTGTTGCATTTCTGCTAAGAAAATATGGTGGGTCAGTTGGAAATAGTTCAGAACAGAAAGTATTAGTTTAGTTTTAGTTTATTTTCCTCAATACAAATATGTCTGTATTCATTTACATAAAAAAGCAAATTATTGTAGTTGTATATGACTTAAAGGTAGAAGATAATATTTTGGTTTTAATTCCCCTGATTGGTTCATCTTATAGTGAAGGTTTTCTCAACTTGTGATTTTGTTCTTTTTGTTGGTTTGTGACTTGGACTTCGAGTGAGTTTGCTCTTTTACTTGAAGTTACCTTCTACTAAACATCTATGTTTTTCTTTATTTTTTCACTTTGCTTTAAAAAACACAAGAAAGCAACATGATATGTCAAATTTCTTTATTGACCTGTCACCGGTTCAGAATCGCATTTTGCTCACGTCACTGTCACTTTTTACCCTTTCATCTCTACTGGGTTTTATTGGATATAGCTATGATAAACAAAATGACCAAACTGCTCCAGAGTATGTGCTATGTTTATTTATTTATTTATTTATTTAACAAATATTTTTTTCAGTTCAGTGCTGGAATCTGATCTGTGAAAATGATTTAAGGACAAAAACATAATAAAGCATCAATCTCATCCACACACACACACACACACACACATGCATGCACGCACACACACACTATGTGATGTATATACATTGTATAAGATATACAAATTCATTTTTTGCAATTTTAAACCGAGATAATGAAAGTCCATCTGTGCTGGGTTAGAGGGGGGATTATATCTGACTTCTTATCGTATAAGAGTGGATGCAGCTTCATAAATATTTGACCAATATTTGGACTGTATCCATCATATTGATTAATTCTCCAGCATGAAAAGGTTCAAAATAAAATGTTTGAGTTAGTCTTGTTCAAAGAAGACTGCATGGAGGTCTCTGAAAGACGAGATGTCAATTACAGTGAAACGCAGGAGAAGAAAGTTTCACAACTTAACGGGGCCTAAAGAAAAAAAAAATGTCCAGAAATATCTGACAACCTTTCTAGTTTTCTTATGAAACTCTTTTGTTGTGTCCAGCCAGGATTCTAATCAACCTTCGTCCGACCGGGCTTTGGTTTATGTGGACTGCTCAGAGATGACAGGACCGGGGGTCGCTCTGAGGCTTCATGAATTCAGACAGACTCAAGACACCAAAGACCTCAAAGGACCAGCTGTTTTTACAAAGAAGTGAGTGACTCGCAGCAGATTTAAGAAGAAATCTTCAGGTCTCTCACCCAAATACAGGATACAACAGCATTTTTTGTGCATTATGACTCCACTTTTTCAATTCCAAGGTTTTATGTATCAAGGACTTTAAATCAGGTAAATAAAACCTAAAAAATACAACATATTATGCTGTATATATGAGTGGAAGTTATGGCAGTTTGTCTGTTTGGAGCAATCAGGTGCATATTACCACTATGCAGGGCGGAAATACATCAGGAATAACCTTAAAGAAGCAATTGTTGCTGCCCATCACTCTGTGAAGCGTTATAAGGTACTTTCCAAACAATATAGGACTTCATAAGTCGAGAGGGACAAATTTATGCCAAACAGAACTTTTTCAAGACAGCAGTCAGTATTCCTAAGTGTGAATGCCCCAACAAATTCATCCTAATCTGAATATTTGGAGTGTTCTGAGAAATTTCACAAGATCCAATAGTTACGCCTCAGACTCCACAAGCCTCAGTTAGCATGCTAAATGTTAACAATCATGACATTAGATTAGGACTAGTTTTGAAAGATGATCAGGGGCAAGCAGCAACTCTCTATATCAAACCATTCAGAAGCTATGGCAGAAAATATGAACTATCAGATATCGACCAATCAGATGAAGGGGCGGGGCTAATTTGCAGCAATTATGTTCAAGGACTCAAAACCATGTCCGATGACACCACCCACGAGTCTTTATGTCAAACCATTCAAAAGTTATGCCAGAAAATAGGGACTATCAAAATATTGACCAATCAGAAGAAGGGGCGGGGCTAATTCAGGCCAATGAAGGTCAAGGACTCAATACCGAGTCCGATGACACCACCCACATGTCTTTATCACAAACCATTCAAAAGTTATGGCAGAAAGTAGGAACTATCAAATATTGACCAATCAGATCAAGGGGGGGAGCCCTTTTTGGCGTCTATCGTCGCCACGGTAACGCTTTCGACTGAGAAAAGTAATGTCCATCATCGCAGGATGGAGACGCACATTTTGATGTATAACACACCTGGGTAAACGTTACGGTTCGGGCCGTATTAACTGCTGAAGGAATGTCATAAATTGCACCAAAATTACACGATTAATTCAAAATGGCTGACTTCCTGTTTGGTTTCGGCCATGGCTCCAAGAGAATTTTCTTTAAGTTGCGACATGATACAGGTGTGTACCGATTTTCGTGAATCTACATCAAACCGTATTGTGGGGCTTGAGGCACAAAGTATTCTAGGGGGAACTGTTGAGCCATTTTGCCACACCCATTAATGCAAACCATGAAATATCTCATTTATTGCCAGGCCTGACTTGCGTGCAAAATTTGGTGACTTTTGGGGCTCGTTTAGGGGGGCAAAAAGGCCCTCATTTCGTCTGAAAAATAAAAAAGAAAGAAGAAAGAAAGAAAGAAAATTCCTAAATATACAATAGGGCCTTCGCACTGTAAGTGCTCGGGCCCTAATAAACATGATTTGTGGTTTGGTTTGTGACTTGGACTTCGAGTGAGTTTGCTCTTTTACTTGAAGCTACCTTCTACTAAACATCTATGTTTTTCTTTATTTTTTCACTTTGCTTTAAAAAACACAAGAAAGCAACATGATATGTCAAATTTCTTTATTGACAACCCGTTCAAAAGTTATGGCAGAAAGTAGGAACTATCAAATATGGACCAATCAGATCAAGGGGGGGAGCCCTTTTTGGCGTCTATCGTCGCCACGGTAACGCTTTCGACTGAGAAAAGTAATGTCCATCATCGCAACTTCTGCAACAGATGATTTTCTAAGCTACTTAATCATGAGAGAACTTTGATTTTTGTCAAATAAGGATACTGTGTGTTACTATATGTTGTTCATCTGAGGTTGAAGGTTTTTTCGAAGAACACTCTTTTTTGCCGCTGTTTACATTTAAGATAAATACCTTCAATGGATAATACAAAAAGCTTATAAAAAAGACTCTTTATTAAAGAGGACTTCCAACAGTTTTCCTTTACTCAAGGAAGACTTTTAACACATAATATTTTCTTGAGATGGAGTAATTTGTGCTTTCTATCTCAGATTATTTAGATTTATTACATTTCATATTGTTGATATATAAAATTAACTAAAGTGACCAAGTCTAAAAGTGAGATGAAATGAGCTGTATTGAATGTTGCTTAAAACTGAACTTGAGAGCAATACTTGACATTTGTTGAACATATTTGTGTTTTACCTCATAAACAAAAGATTGTTTGCCTAAAAGATAGTGATCAAGAGTTGGCTGATCCAGTTCCTACCAAACATGTTATGGATTTCTGGAATAGTTACCAATCATAAGTGATGATGTACTGTAAATACAGAGAGACACTTGGCTCTCACCTGTTCATTCTTTTTCTCTAAAGAACATCACGTCTGGGACGGCATGTATGTGGATTATACCCAGGACAACTAGCCAGAGTCTATACACTCCACTCTAAGGACTGGGGGTAAGAATATGGACGTGTCCACCTGTGTTGACATCATCATTGCATAATAGAGATCTTTTTCTTGCACTTTACCACCAACAGTCTGGAGAACCTTACATGTACATGAACCAACGTGTTTACATGACCTCTTTAGAGAGTACTGATCTAAACACAAAGAAAATATTCATGTAAATGTAGTTATCTATTATATCAACACTGATCTAGTGTGACGAGTGAAATATCATAGGTGGCCTGATGGTGGCACCAGAAACAGCTATGAAAATCAGTATCAACCACAGAATCTTACAAACAAATCTTACTCCTGGTACACAGAGCAGGAATAGATGTGTTTTTGTAATGTAAAGTGTTTGATGTAAGCCAAGTCTCTTTTCATGCTCTCTTTCAACACATTGCAGTTGTCATCCTCCCCCTGGACTGTCTCAGGGTCACCATAAACCTTTGCAGTCTCCAAATCTCCAACATGAAAACTACCAGCCAGGTTTTGACCTCTGCACTTTGAGAGCCCTGAATATCCTCCATCACAGTGAGGAAGTCGTGCAACAGAGTCCTCAGACTAGTTACCAGGAGCACTTTGGACTACAGTCTCTTTTCTGTACTCAGTAGTTCTGTATTTACACTGATGTCACAACATACATATTGTATTTCTTTATTATTTTAGCTTGTGTGTGTGTGTGTGTGTGTGTGTGTCATAGTAAATGAACCATTTACCAGCTTCTAACATCAGAATGTCTGAATGTTCCTTTTAGCAAATGTAGTGAAAGTGCAGTAGCAGGGCATGGCCACCAGAGGGAGACTGGCTGGTTTGACTGCTCATCTTCAGCAGGAGCTGATATTCAGCAAGGTGTATTTTCGTTCATTATAGAGCAGAACATTATGAACATGTAACAAAGACGATTTTATATGACAAATAGATAATTGTAAAAATGACATAGAGCTTTTTCTATATGTCCCCACTATTATTTGATCTTAATCTTAACAGGAAGTGTGATTGAAAAAAGGATATGCGGTGTTGTCAGTAACAGCTGTTGGGCCAGTTTTGCATAATCAGGTAGTGATGTATTTATGTAATCTTTTCATCAAACTGCTGGGAACAACTTGGGCAGGTATATTTACAGAAAGATGTCTGGAAATGTGATGAGATTAAGTCGAGTGCGATCTTAAATTCTGAGTATCGATGAGTGTCTGCTTATACACATAAGTATTAACTAATGTTTTCATGTATTCTGATCCAGTCGCTGTGCATGATTTCAAATAAACAATCCTCTACCAATGGCATTTTATTGGGTTTCTCTTTGTATCTTGTTGCATCAGTGTCTCGACCCCTGGTCAACAGACACCCAGGCCTTCACACATCAGCTCAAGTTCAGTTTTACTTTGTGTGTGTACATGTGTTTTTACCAGAGCAAAATAACAGTTTAAACACATTTTAACATCAAAATGATTACACATTAAGATCAGTTAACAGTAAAATTAACCCTACAGTAAGTGAGCAAGGTTTTCATGTTATGGATCTGCTCACATTATTTGGAACTTGTGCTTCAAAAGAACAAGATTAATGTCCTTGTGAAAATATATTGCACCTTGGGGATAGTAAGAGATTTTGGACTGTAGGAATCTTGACCGTTTCTATATTTGTTGGAGGTAGTTCCTCTTTTGTGTCTGCAGGACAGGAACCACCCTGACTGGAGCTCATAGTGCAGATGTAAAGTAAGAACTTCCCCGTCATAGCGATTGGTCCAGATAACAGAAGTGTACAATAACTGACTGAATGTCACGGTCTAAAAAAACAGAACAATACAAAAAGCAGTTGCTTGTTACGTCACTTCATCATTCCTATCAAAACTGCCACGAGGGCGGGACGTGGTTCCATGAAGGATTTGTTGGTGCTCGGCAAGCTCAAGGGTGGACCTTTGAAGTGTGGGGTCTGGATTCATCCAATAAGAAGCTGCACTTCAGCTTTCAAGATGTATCTGAAGGTTAAAAATAGCCTCACAAAACCAGTGATGTTACGAACACAACAACAAGCTTTCAACTCATCTGAATTTGTCTGTCCCAGTGTGAGGAAAATTAACATGTTAATTACAGGATAAGACATGTGTACAGAGTAATAAATCTGAACATGTTCTTTTGATTATTATTCTAAAATTCTATATATTCAATATTACAGCTAATAAAGCACTGCATTTGACTATCCATTTTAGAAGCAGAACATTCTTACTCCTGTATTAAAACCAAAGTGCAGAAAGAATTGCAAAGGTATTCAACCTATTGACCAGAAAGTACTCTGAGCAACCTTTTTTCTTTTATTTCCAGCAAGTAACTTCATGACAAATTCGGTTTCAACGGCAGCAATCGTATAATCTGATTTTTTAACCCCTTAATGCCTGATGCTGCTGATTTGATACCTTCTGCAGCACCCCCAGATTTAAAGCAATAAAAAAACATTTGTTCAATAAAAAAAAAACAATTCTGAAAAATAAAATTAATAGAAAAATTTCCCAATGAATTAACAGAGATACAAAAAATATTAATTAGAAAACCGTTAAATTATCCATCTGTCCATTTTCTACCAGTTTCATTCTGTGCTGGCCCGGGAGTCGAACCAGGAACCTTCTTGCTGTGAGGCAACAGTGCTAACCACTAAAGTAATATACAATAAATACTTTGAATTATTTATTTTTTTACTTTCTGTGTATTATTTCGTATATCAGGCATCAAGGGGCTAACGATAATACGCAATCAGTGAATCAGCGAGAACATTAATAACGGTACGTCTATGTTGGTTTTTTTTCATAAAGACTAAATTTTTCTCTTTAGGTGTAGCTTTTGATGTGATGTGATTTAAAACTCTTAGATATGCTGCTGGCTATCAGAATCTTTCTCAGAGCGCCCAAAGAAAAAAAGAAAAAGACACATCAGCAAAGCTACAGAAGGAGAGAAAACGGTTGCTGTGGTGTTTGTGGTAACATAGCTCAGTGCTAGACAACAATGTTACATCTCATCTGATCTCATGATAAAGCTGTTATAAGAACAAGTCTATTTAGAAAGAACAAATTACTTAAATCTCTGCATTAGTGATATAAATGATATTTTAGTCTCTGTGGGTTATTTCTTTCATGTTTGAGGATGTTTCTGCTGCCAAGTTGTACCATGCAGAAGCAGACTGAAGCTAGTTAAACATAATAAAAGCTTAAAGACCGCAGGGAAAAATAAACACTAAGTTGATTCAGTCATCTGAATTCTGGCCGTTTCATATTTTACATTCAAGAGGACGTGTCAGGATTGGATATAAAAGGAGCGTTCACCAAAGACTTGACCTTTCAAGAGGTTAGAGCTCATTTACTTGTGCCAGACCTGCAGGATAATCATCAGTTGGTTAGAACAGTAAAATAAAAATACCTGTGTAAAAATAAAAATACCTAGTGTGTAACAACCAGGACTTGAAACAGGGGATGCATGTAATCTCTTATGTTTCAGCTTCTGGGAAATGCAGTTGCAGTGATGCTGAGATATTGGAATTTTGAGATATTTACTGCCATCAGTGCGCTGTGCTTTTGCATTTTCTTGGTAGCACTTGGCGATGAAGATCTGCCTGGCTAAAAACAGACTGAGTAAGGACTCTTAACACTGCAAAACGCTTCAGGGGCAGATGGATTTACCAGTTCCTTGTGTAAGATGAGAAATGTTAGGTGAGCATGCAAGCCCTTTTGTTGAGTGGTAAAGCTGATAAACAACCTGCATGAATTTGCAGAATGTAACAGAAAACCAGTCTGACAGCTGCTTCCTCGTCGGAGCGTCACTGATTACTGGAGTTCAGGGGAAAATCTGTTACCTTCCTTGAATCACTGCAGACATAAAGCACAGCTATGTCACAGTTTTGAGCTTCAGAATGATTACAAGTACATGTACAAACTATTGAGCTGTCAGAAACCTGCAGCCTTAATCTGAATGGCACGGGGGTAACATAGTTATATTTATATATTTTTTTCTTTTGGTATTTATACACAAGTATAAATACAAAGAGTGAAAAAAAATGCTAAAAACAAGAAAAGACAAGACAAAGAACCATAAAAACAACAAACTAGAAACCAGGAAAAGACACAATACAAAACATAATTGTATAATGCCAGTTTATAAAAGGTAAACTAAAGAAACAAACAGATCGAGTCTAATCCTGAACTGGATTCAGTTCTGAATCCTGAGCATGAATTGAATTGGATTCAGGCGTAACCCTGTCATGACAAGGACAGGATACAAACTAAAAGCAGGTTGAAAAAAGATAGGGAGAGTAAATGTAAGGTGGATTTACTGCAGCTATATTAGCGTAAGCAGTATGCAGCTTATAATATGTTCTCTAACATGAAGGATTACAAACACAAGCTCCAATGCCGGCAATTCAAGGCTACAGAGAAACTAGACAAATTCACCACAAGTTTGATATAATGCAGTTTCATTCAATCCAATAATAATGCTATTCATTTTCAGTAAAACCTCATTTATTTGTATATTTGTTTTCAAATTCACATATCACAAATGCATAAATGTCGTAAGAATTGAAGTTCTCATTTTCTGTCATTATTGTTTCTGTTGACTATCCGGGAATGATCCAACACAGTGATAAACATCAGTCTAAATCAGATAAACTGGTTGGATAGAGAGTTGATTGTTGTCAAATGACACACTTATTAGTCTTTTTTTTTATTATTTTGAACGGCTTCCCAGGGAACAATTATACATGTCCCTGCATAGTGAACCTTTATCATCTAAACAGGTATTTTTGGTATATGAGATCATTTTCATTGTGACCTTCTTCGTCCAAACTTCCTGGTCAATTTGGTTGTGTATGTGTTTTATTGTCACTGCAGGTAATTCAGTTGTGACACAGCAAAAATAATTCATTTAGCATTCATTTTTTAGCCTGCTACATTTTTCTGATTTGACAGGAGAGTTGTCCTCATCAGCTGGGGTTTTCATTTCAGAGCTAATGCTGAAAGATGCTGGTGTTTCTATTTGACTTTGTGCTTAAGGAACAAAAAAACAAAGCAAAATATGTGTGAAAAAAGCTTGTTGGTTTTTCTCCACAGTTGTCTGCACTTTTACTATAAAGGAAGACTTCCTTGTGATACTTAAACCCGCCCCCCCAAAGAGCACCTGCTGGATTTGCACCACTCTAGCCATACTTTACTTTTGTTTTTGTGTTTTTTGTCTTGTTGTTGGTAGTTGTGTGCACTGAGCAACAGTGAGCTGTATAAACCCCAATAATGAAATAAAGTGGTTTAAAAGCCTGTTTAGGACAGAAAATTCAGACCCAAGTGAACACATTTTTACATCAGACTGAATGTTTTACACATGTAGTAAATACAGAATCAGCATCACATTAGGTTGTGGTTGTGTTTTATTATTGCTGTCATTTGAATTAAAAGTAAAGCTCCTGATGTCGGAATGTGTGATCTTGTTGTAGTTTCTTTGAAAGGACTTCATGCATGTTTGAACAATGACACCGGTGATCTTCCTGCATTTTTTGTCCACTTTCTAAATGTCCTTCTTCCGTCAGGGAAACGATGCAGAGAAATATGACGGCAGTAAAACAGGTTGGTCCATTGATGAATGTCTGGATATAAAGCAGCGAACGTTCAGTCTTGTCTGCAGACGCAGAGAGCTGGATTCTCACCAGGTGATCAAGTCTATCCAGAGGTTGAACGTGGTATGTCTTCTCTTTATTATCGTTATGGCCGGCAAGAAGAAGTGAGAATAAAATGTCTGATGTGTCCTTTTGAAATAACAGCAAGTGTATTGAGGACATTTTATTCTCACTTCTTCTGTTAGTGTGTAGTGTGTTTAAATGATAATGCCTTGAAAAAAAAGTAAAGGGAGGGAAAATAAAAGATAAACATTTAACAACAATCTGTGACTATAGTCATGTTAATAAAACTACCATAACAAAACCAAAACTACTTAACTCATCTTTAGAAGTAACATATTTGAGTTTTAATCACCCTGACATAATTTGCACTTTGATTTATAAATGTATAAAGTCTGTATTCATATATTTCTGTACCAGCTTCAGTCCCAAGTTATGTACAACAAGATCAGAGAGCTTGTTTTACATATTTTGTAAAAGATATAGAAGAGAATAAACCATCCTTTCTTTCTTTCAGGTAAAAATCATGTCTAGATATAGATTTCTAATCAATATTTTGTCCTGTTAATGAATATATTTTCAGAAAAAGATGAGCGACTCAGTGATTACAATTATTTTTTGATAGCAGCACCAAGATGCAACATTCTTGAACATGACTGATAGTCTCCTACTGTGTAGGTTGTTTAAAACCATAGGACCCAAATATCAACAAACTACAGAACAAACAGCTGCTTGGATACATGTTCTTTTCCAGTACAAATCCGTTTTAACCCTTCTAACCCTCCAGGCCCAGATCTGGGGCTTTTGATCAGCACTTATCAATAGAGAGCAAATTAGGCTTCTAGTTCATTCATCTTGTCGTTTTGCATTTGTCCACAAAAGTGTCTTTCAGTCATGTTCCTTGGTTTATCTGCCATCATTCTCCTTGCAGACGGTGCTGACATGAAGCTGTGGCTGCTCCTGGTGCTGGCCGTGGTGGCCGGCCTCGCTGAGAGCAGGATTGTCTCCAAATGCGAGCTGAGAGAGAAACTGCAGCAGGCCATTCACCTCCCCAGAAGGCTTGACACATTCAAGGAGTCCATTTTGGCAATAAGTGAGGTTATTTGGTCAGATGTATAAAATGAATTAACTCATGCCTACTGAAGTCACTAGTATGTATTTCCAGCTGCTGGAATACAGTAGTCTGAACAGGAGCAAAAAGAATAATTGAAACAGGGTTTTCTCCATAGGCTTGAACAGTTTGTTTTCACATAATCGGAATAAACTACATCTTATGTGATTGATTATTGGAATATAGCTACACAGAAGCAATAGTACTTCTAGAAAAATGGAAAATGATAAAGCACATCAAATAATTTTGATGGGGTCCATTTTAATGTTGGCCCTGCACAAAACCTTCTTGTCATTATAATTCTGGATGATTCTGCTTCTGAGGCCCGACGTGTACACATGGTACCACATCCTCTTTTCAAAGCAAAGTTTTAGAAGGTGCAGGCATCTTAACCAGCATTCACGTCCATATCAGAGCCACCAACCAAGACCTGAATCTTTATTGACTGTGGCCACAATCTGTAAAACTCACAAGGGTTCAGGGCACCCATGTATCTGTTTGAGATTACTTTTATTATTTTTTTTTAACAAATTCTCTAGAGTCTAAAATCTCCTCTCCTCAGCTTGGTTTTGCCAGAAGTTTCTTCCTGTTAAAGTGGAGTTTTTCCTTACCTCAGCACCTTAGCTTGTGCTTGCTCAGGATGGGGATGTCTTGTATTAATTGGACTAATTTAGAATGAGTTGAATTGTACTTTTAAAGTGACTTGAGTTGGCATTCGTTGAAGAATTGAAATTTGTATTGAATTAAATGTAATCAAAAGAGTGCAGTGTTAGTTCTGCAAACTACAACAATAGAAGATGTTAAAGACAACTAGATTAGATTAGATTAGATTAGATTGACTGGAACGTCATCTTCTGATCTTCTTTTCTTGCCCTTTTTTTGTCTGTGTCCCTCTGCTTGCATAACTCGTTTGCTGCAGTTTCTTGTGAAATAGAAAGGCTATCCCATTTCAACTCCAGCATGGTCAAGATGTATGGCATACACATTCCTGCAGCCCAAGTCAAGCCAACAACTCTTGAAGGACCTGGAAGCATGGAAATAACCAACGATGCTGCCACCATGAAACCAGACACCACTGCAAAAACGACTACAACTAAAGCAACTACTACAACTAAAGCAACTACTACAACTAAAGCAACTACTACAACTACAGCAACTACGGCCGAACTGATGGAAACAACTTCAAGCTCGAACGGAACGACTGGCAGGAGCAGATCAAGGCGCAGGGCTCGTTCAGTCAGTGATGAGTACTCACAGATGAGCCTGCAGGAGATGCTGAACGAGGAAGAAAACAAGTTTGATGAGGAGGAGTTTCAGAATGATGATGAGAGACTGGAGGACGAAGAGGACGAAGACAGCACCAAGGATGAGATGATGAGACATAAGCGGTCGGCTCACTCGATGAACCTGGACTCCAGGGCCGAGCTTGCTTGGTCCCTCAGCCATTACGGGATCTTCCAGCTGACTGACAGCCACTTCTGTGATTCAGGTTTTCGCTGGTCCAGAAACACGTGCCACATGCCCTGCTCAGGTGAGTCCTAACAGAGATTCAAAGTTTATTTAGAATTTGA
The DNA here is from genome assembly GCF_033807715.1 of Cololabis saira. Classification (NCBI taxonomy): domain Eukaryota; kingdom Metazoa; phylum Chordata; class Actinopteri; order Beloniformes; family Belonidae; genus Cololabis; species Cololabis saira. Next base: position 49,444,760 of record NC_084587.1, read on the forward strand.
AAGCCATATTTCACACGTTGTTAATGATTCTGTCTCTCCTGAAGCTTTTGTTGATGACGACATCAGTGACGATGTTGCATGCCTGGAGAGCTCCGGTTACTGGAGGTAAGCCCCTCTACTGTAGGTGTGCATGTGTTGAAGGTTGAATTAAAATTTAATGATACTTTACTGGTTTTTCAATGGTTTAAGGGTGTGGAACTATAGCATATACTAGGACGACATATATAATTTACCACAGACACAAACATTAATGAAGATTTCACACTAGACACATGTATTGATTACTGCATACCACTAAGAAGAGTACAAGCAAACATACGTGGAACTTTCATTAATTTTACCTGCATAAAAGGTGGTATATAAATAAATAAAGTTTTAAGTTTAAGTTTAAATACCACAAGAATTCAAACAAAAAGCTGATAAAATGTTAAAATTGTTGGTCAGACACATGCAAGTACGAACTGCTATTTATTTACGGAAACAGAAAGAAAAAAAATGTACTTTTCATTTACCAGGTTAATCCTGAGGGACGCTGCCCGGGAATGTTATCACAACAGGAAGATCTACTTCAGTGAATGCATGTAAGCAGCTCTACGAATGCAATTTTTACCTGCAGGATACGTCATCAGCAAATCTGTCACCAAATTTACCTGCAGCCTGTGTTGTGATCTTTGACCTGCATGGGTTTTTTCTGAGCATTATGAATCACTGTTGTTTTTTCTTTTTCATTTTTTAAGAAGATTTAAGAAAATGATTTTATTTCAGATAATTTGTGAGTATATAGCTCGCCGCAAATCACCAGAATTTAGGATACTGACAACCTTTTTTGTCATTTGAGTATCTACGTTTTCACTGTTATTTTAAATTACAGGGATTATATTTATTATATTGACAAAATGCCACGTGATTTTATTTCCTGTTGCCAATTATCTCTCAATAAACATGTAATACTTTAGAGTGTGTGTTTGTGACTATCTCTTTTGTAACACTGAATTGTCAATGTGAAAATATCCAGAAAAAAGGCCAGGAAAAAAAAAAAAAAAAAAAATATATATATATATATATATATATATATATATAATATATCGCCCATGGATATGAATTAGTTTCCAGGATTGGTTTCCCTTTTCTTCTTCCGCTTCTGCTTATTATTAATTTTTTAGTCCGTTAATGCGAGCCAACATGAACCACTCATACAGAAACACCCTGAACACAACAAGAACCACCCGACCCGGAACCAGAACCACCCCACCTTGAACACAACCAAAATAAACTATACATGCTCAAATGCTTGGTTTATTTCTTTAGTATTATTTGTTGTGTATTTTACTAGTTTTTTCTCTTTTCCTCATTAGAGGTTCAAAGCGTTCAAGCAGCCAGATGTATCTGATTTCAGTCAGGTTGAAACCGTGGCTGGATTCTCTGTCTAGATGGTTCCAGGGTAAACATGTCTCTATTGTACTTTATACCTCCATCCTTGTTCTTTTTATATCATCACCAACATCTTGAAAAGATGGTAGGCTACAGGAGAATTTTCAAAACTTTATGCATAGAACAACAACTCAGTTGACAAGCTACTGCTCTCTGGAGGGTGTTTCAGGATAACTGGAACATGGACATGAATTGTTTTCACATCAGGGGCACGATTGTGCTTTGCATTAATACAGTATGAATAATACTATAATCATTCATGAGAAAATGCACAGCAAAATAAGTTTGTGTAATTCACTTTATGGTCTGGGAATAAACGTTGATGAGACCAGCTACACGCCTCGTCTGCTACATATATATTAAGACGGTCAACACACTATCTATCCATCCTTTTAATCTTTATTTGTTGCATTATCGTCCCTCAAAATGACTTTATCAGCAAACCTAGTGTCTCAACATTTCTCTGTACTGCATCATCAGGATGAAGCGGGTGTAGGAAATGGATGGATGGAACTGTGTCTTCACTGTGGAGTGAGTGACTGCCATCTCCTCTGGTATCTTACCTGACATACAACCCTCCGTCATACATGACTAAAGAGACGTGCTGGTTTTCTTCAGGGACTCTTCATATTCATTGGTTCTGCGCCAGACAAATGTTCTAGCATCTTCTCTTTGTATAATAAATTAATCAGTGAAAACTGGTTTCATCCAATTATCCACAACTACTGTTTTTCTTTTGCTTGCAGAAACCTTGTTTACCTTTGTTTTGTTATAATTTTGTTGTAATGACCTTCTATAAGCGTCCATACTGGTTCTACTGGACTTCAGTGCTGTTTTATGATACTGTAGATCAGCATTTTACTGCCCAGGTTATAGCATGTTGTTGGGATTAAAGAGACAGTGCTAGGCGGGTTTAAATATCTCTGTTGAGCTGCAGGCCGCGCCCCTCTCTGCCTGGTTCATCAGTTCTGGTGCAGCTCTCAGGAGGAAGCAGCTGACTGATTGCACCAGGTGGGAATGATCTGGTGATGAGTGGAGTTGGGGCAGTCATTCACAGGACAGTGAGAAGCAAACAGTGTCTGAAATGAATGGCTGAGACTGGATGTGGGGACTGCAGGATTAAAGTTTGTTTCAAATAAGGAAGAAGGAGCCGGTGAGCGTGCATTTGTGAAATCAAATTGAGGTTGAATTATGATTTATTAGAGAATCATGTGATTGAAGTGCAAGTTAAAATGTCATAGTTAAAAATGTGGGTCATTTTTTAAAAGAATGTCAAGTTAAAAGTAATAAGTAACAGACTCTCTGAAACTAACCTGGTCGGGACCAGGTTTATCTCAATGAACCTCGAGTTTCTCTGTGTCTCCGCCTCTTTCAGAGACACACGCACATTTGATTTCCTCATGCAGTCAGTCAGCAGGATAGTTTTGGCGAAGTCCCTGTCATTAAAAACATAGTCAGTAGCCTACATATTAGACCATTGTAACGAACATGGCATGTCCGTTTAACGTGACCCAATTGACCCAATTGATGAAGGTGCAGCATTAATGCGCAGAGAATTCAATATTCATCGGGAGATGGTTATCAGACCGCGTATTGATTTTATCTAATTTCCAGACAATTTTCTTTTTGAGCGGTACCGTTTCACATCACAGTCCATCATCTACATCCACAACCTGATCCGTCCTCACATTTCTAACACAACCAGTCGCAGTCATGCACTCACATCCCAGCAGACATTGTGTGTTGCGCTGCGTTTCTTCGCCAATGGAAGTTTCCTGTACAATGTCGGAGATGCAGAGCACCTGAGCAAGGCAACGGTATGCAGGGTGGTCAGAAAAGTGTGCCTCGCCCTGAAACGGCTTCTACCCATCTTTGTTGTCTTCCCTGGACATAAACCTGTCCAAGCCACCAAGGAGGAGTTCCACAGGATTGCAGGTGAATGAGGTAAAGATCTGTGAAATTCATTTTATATTATATTCTGTTAATGACATTGTGCTGCAACCTCAGACTGGAATTAGTCATTTTAATTTCTTTTAGGATTTCCCAGTGTGATTGGCTGCATAGATGGCACACACATCCCAATCACAGCTCCCTCACATGATCAAGCCGATTATGTGAATGGAAAGTCTATTCACAGCATAAATGTGCAGGTACATGTAGATTGACTACTGTTTCAAAATGTTAAGACTGCATCATAGTTCAACTAACACCTGTCACTCTCTGCACTGTCAAGATCATATATGATGCACAATACATCATATCCAATGTGGAGGCCAAGTGGCCTGGGTCTGTTCATGACTCACGGATATATCGTGAGTGTAACCTGAGCAACAGACTGCAGCGTGGTAAGCAGCCTAAAGATTTGCACAATATAAGTCACTTGTCTCCCTCCTTTTAATACGCTCTAATGTATCCACTTTAAATTACAGGAGAGTTTGATGGCTTTCTGCTGGGTGACAGGGGTTACCCATGCCAACCAGGCTGCTGACCCCTGACCCTGACCCTGAACCAGGACCCCAACAGAACTTCAACCGGGCTCACTGCAGGACGAGAGCCCGGGTGGAGTGTACCATAGGCCTGCTGAAAGCCCGTTTCCAGTGCCTGCGTCACCTCAGGGTGACCCCTGAGAGGGCCTGTGACATTATTGTGGCATGTGTTGTTCTTCATAATATTGCCACTATTAGAGGAGAACAACACCCTGCCCTACAAATTGAAGACCCTGATGATGACCCCATCCAAGCTGCCAGCTAGCCAGGAGGTCAGAGTAGTCAGAGACACCACATGCCAAAATAACTTCAGAGATTAATTCACCATCACCACCACAGCAGTCAAATAAAGACATAATGCACATTTCACTTCTTGGTCTTCTTTATTTCCTACAAATACAAAAGATAGTTTTTTTTTTTTTTATCTTTCCAATAGTTAACATTCCAACAGTTAACATAATTCACATGTGACCATGCACCCACCTCTAACTTGTGCTCCAGTATTTCAATTTCCAGATCTGCCTTCCTAATCTGGCGGTCCAAGTATATCATTTCTTTATCTGTTTTTTTTTTTTTAAATCAGGTGAATCTTGTAAACTTCTTTTACTGGTAACTGGGAATACATAAGGAGGACATTAAATTATACAGTAGCACATGAATTCCACAGAATGAACCTCTGGTGTTTATTGAACATCTATCTCACTGTCTCAATCTGTGCAGGGGAAGTTGAGGGACGCTCCTGCTGCTGCCCAGCCATGCTCTGTTAAAAAGGATGACAATGTGTTAATACTTCAGTGTAGACTAAATGTCGCACTCTATATTCCACCAGAATGTTAAGAAATGTGAATGGAAGAGAACTATCGGTAACATATCAAGATGTTACCTCTATAGGCCTTTCTGGATTCACCTCTGTAAAGACAGACATTGTTCCCTCATCCTCTTCATCCTAGATGAGTGATATGTTTCAGTATACTTTAAACTACCATTTGGCAAAATATTTGGAGTATTACCTACTTGCAGTTACAAGGTCTGTTGTGGCTTGAGGGGGGTCCACCAGGCAGATAGCACCATCAGAATCTGTTGGGACAAAAGAAGAAAAAAAAGACATGAAAGGGAAATACATATTTGTATGAATAGGCTCAAAATAAGATATATAGGCCTAGGCATATTACATTTTATGAAGGCACTTGTGTCTTGGGGGGTGGCCTCAGAGGACGAGCTCCCTCCAGGGATTCCCTCAGCCACTGGCCTTCCTGCATTCTGGCTTAGGGCCAGCTCCTCTGCCTCCGTTAGCGGTGGCGGTGCAGGGCCACCACCCGTTTTACGGGCCTCTGCCTTCTTTCTGTTGGCTGAGTAGAAGTCTGTTAGTTTAAATAGGCTTAATTATTTAACAGAACATGATATAGATAAGACATTTGTGTGTGAAAACAGCATTATGTTGGGGATAAAACAACTGCACAGTCAAACAGCCACTTAATATTTACTTAACAATGTAAAACATGATCAACATGAGGTACCCCTATGAGATTATGTCGAAGTCTTACCTGTTTGAACAATGTTTTTATACTTCATCCTAAACTGCTGCCACGTGCGCTTCTCCCCCGCAGGATTGCACCTAAATGAAATAAATTAATAGGCTACAATTCAAGCAGTTTTCCCCTGTAATATTGTGATTGCAAAGGACTACATTTAAACTAACGCATTGACCCGAGCAGCAATATTCTCCCATGCTGCCTCTCTCTCCTTTGCAGCGGCTGCGGTGTTACTCTTTTTTTCGAAAAACATGTTCAAATTCTCCGTATGCGCGCATTAAAATCTCTAATTCCATTCGGGTGAAAAAAGCAGACCTCCTCTTTCCTCGGGGCTCCATTGATGCTGGCTTTTTATAGTTGTGGTGCACGTGCTTAACTCCAGGTCAAACTACTTAGAGTTGAGTAAATTAACTCAAATCAGCTGTCCTGGAACCGAAAACTCAGAGTTTCCGATCTCAGAGTAGATCAACTAAGAGTTCAGGATTAGACTCAGAGTTTGTTGAACCTGCTTTAGGAAACGGACCCCTGACCTTCAGGTATGTCTCCAGGACATTAAAACTTAGATGTCTATGCTTTATGCGTTTAAACTCCAATAAAACATTGGTTATTATTTTTGAGAATTGATAAGTTGATTTTACAATGGCCACCAGTACAACTTTATGAAACCTTGGAGATATTTTCAATCAAGATTTGTTGTTTAAACAGCATATTATTCAGGTGTGTTTTCTAGTCTCCAAGGGGTTCCAGGTGGAAGTAAGGAGTGTTGAGTTAATGGAGACAGCTGAAACCTGAACTCAAGATGACTTGGAGTGCTGACAGGATATGTTGTAGCTGGGGGGAGGAAGGAAGAGGAGCCTTGTGAAGCCAGCCGCGGGTGAGGAAGTCCAGAATCTTCATGGAGGGCTTGCAGTTGGTCAAACAGAACCTAGGACGGTGCAAAGATTAGGTCCAGAATGCAGGTGGAGGTAACCTTTGGGAAACACGAGATGGTTAAGTTGAAGAACAGGTATATAAGTGCCACTCAGAGGCAGCCACAGCGGGTTTGGGGGTTACCACAATATGATAACACTCTGACACCAAAGTGCTGGTAACAGACTTCTCTTATCATCAGTCTGATGAGGATTGATGATCAGCAATGCACGCCTGCTAGAGTCCACCCCGCTGTAGAGCTGCTGCTCCAGGAGGCCCTCTGGTGGAGGACTGAGAGGACTGAGAGGTAAAGAAACTGCACAAACTCCTCCCCAGATCTAGACAGTCTCATTCTCCTTTTCTGATCTCCCCTTTCCTGCTCTACCTGGCTGTCCATCAGCACAAGGACCCCCCCCCCTTATGAGCCAGGTCCATCTTAAAAGGGATTTTTTTTCTTTTTCTTGCCATAGTTTTAGTTTTTGGCAAGTTTTTATCCTGCTCTGGGAGTTTTTACCTACCATTGATTATATTATAATTGTATTAATAGATGCTATATAAATAAACCTCAGGGCCGCAGAGACTGTTGATGTTTTTAAAAAGAGGCTCAAGACCCATCTCTTTAATCAGGCTTTTAACTGACTCATTTAACTCTTTTAAATTTTTAAAGTTTATCCTTTTTTTTTTTTATCATTTATTTTCATTGTTTTATCTTAATGTTTTATATAAATATTTTAGTCATTATTTATGGTCTATTTTTATACATTTTAATGTCTTATTCCTTTAGTTTTTAATGTCTTGCTTTTTAGACATACTTTTAGGATTTTATGTTATGTTATACTTTTTAAACTCCTTTAGTGTATTTTATCCTCCTTTCTTGCAGCTTTTATCTCCAGTGTTTCCTCATGGGGAGCCTCCATGCTGGGAGTGACTCTGGCCTGCAGGGGGTGGTTCTGGGGGTGGTTCTGGCCTGGATGGTTGTGGAGCTCTGCACCACGGCTTCACCGCTGTGGTGTGGACTCCTCTATCCGTCCGGGCCGGGATGGTCTCTGTGGGCCCCCCCCCCCTTGTAGCTGCGGGCTATGAGACCTCCTGACGTGGACGGCTCCCTATTACCGTTTCCTCACCTGGATCCTCTGTGCTCAGCCATGTCTGCACCGTGTGTCTGCTTGTGTCTGTCTGTGTGTGTGCGGGGAGGGGGGAGGGAGGGGGGGCATTAATACATTTTATGTTTATGTTTTATGGAAAGCACTTTGTGTTACATTTTTTGTATGAAAGGTGCTTTACAAATAAAGTTTGATTTGATTTAAAATTGAACTGAATTGTTTCAATTGCTGACTGGAAAAAAACAGCATGTTTTTGCCACATTTTGCATTTAATTACCTTCCTAAAGGAGTTTAATTATCCTTCAGTTTATTTTAACTGACAGCAATCTTGATGGTGCTATACTTCCTGTCAATTACATTGGTGCAAATTCAAATGTAATGTTGATTCCCTGTAGTATCTGTGATTTTTTTTTTCCTTTCTCCTTCCTTTTATGACTCTCTGTGTCAAAAAGCATCCACTGCAATCTCAATGCCATGTCAGTGCCAGACCCCCACACTCCCCTCGACTGCACTCTTACTTGACGGAGATCTCGCTTTAGCTTCAATCATACCATTAATACTTTGCAATAAGAAGGTTCTTTACAGTTGATGTCCATTAATGTTTGTGTGATGAAGTCTATTTGAGTTCAAATGATATATTTTAAGCATGTTGCTTCAAAATGTTCCCAATATGGTGATCCTGCCAAGATTGAACAAAAACAATGAAAAATGACCTGAGATGAAAACACTGGGAAAACACTAAAACTAGTACTATATACTATTGCTACTACTACTAATGATAATAACAATAGAAGTAAGTAATAGAGAGGCATTCGCCTGAAAACCTTTGTGTTTAAAGTACGTAAAGAGGATTCATTGAAGAATTACAAATGAAAGTATTTTCAATGTTGGTGCTGACGTCAACCAAATAAAAACATTTTTCAAAGTAGTTTACTAACCTTTTTTTTGTTAACGTACCGGTATTTTATAACTTGCAATTACATAAAACCTTTGCCCCCCCCCTCTGACCGTCACATTCTCTGAAGTAACGACTTTGCTTTTCTTCCTTTTTCCTTCTTTTTTGGAGTTTTAGAAACTTTTTTAATCAGATCCTGGGCAGAAAAACTGTATCGCCGAAACTGAAATGAATGCTTTCCTTCTCATCTTGCTCTTTTTATCGTTTTTGTTTTTTTTGTATGGTTTACATGATAGCTGTTCTCAGGAAACGGGATGTCCTTACATTTAGTGCCCTCACTGTCTGCGCTGACATCTGATCTTCCCGATTTGAAATAACAAATGTTTTATGATGACGTGGGAAGATAAACTGTTCCACCTTACGTGATTTTCAGTCTCTTTTCAACAGGATCAGGTGTGGCCTATGAATGAGAAGAGATGCTTTTAGGTACGTAGACCATATCATTTTCCCTCCACTGACCTTTTTACAGCTCAGTAACGTAAAACCAAGGGGACACTTTTGAATCAACATTCACTTCTTAGGGAGGGGCTCTTATCCAGGGAGAACAAAAAGTGTAAGCAATCCTGATTCATTATAGGAGGTGGTATTTATAAATATATCGTCTCATCTGTTTTCAGTGTCAGAGATGATAGTTGATGTCAAGATGAAGGTATTTGTACTACTTGTTCTGGGAGTGATGGGCTGCAGTCTGGCCGGAGCTCGAATTGTGTCTAAATGTGAACTAAGGGAGAAGCTGATGCTCGCTGTCGCCAGCCTGCCAGAAAAGGAAAAGCATTCAGGACTGAGTGGAGAGAACTTCATAGCCAAGAGTGAGTACTGGATGTTGTATTTACAACACAAACTAATAATAATAGTACAATCTTTAACAAATATATTAGTTAACGATTAGTGTAAGTATTTTTGTGACTACAAATAACAAACGTTTTGTTTGGTAAAATTCCTATTTCTTAACAGTGTGTTTTAAGATATATTCAGAGCAAGTTTGATCATGGATGAAACTGGCACTCAAATAAGTGCTTTGTTTTTTCTTGAAAATTTTAAATTATTGGGAATTATTACAGTTATACATCGGTTTATTTAGTTAGACCATCTCTTGAGCTGGACTTATGTTGTCCACTTATACTTCTCTTTAAGAATAATATTTTCTTAGGAGATATTTAAAGAACAAGAAAGAGTCTAAATTCACTTCACTTTGATTAAATTCAATTACAAAATACTTTAATTTAAATGCTTTAAATTTAATTTAAATTCCCTCACCTTAACTTCGTTTGAGCAATAATTCATAAATGTCAAAATGCTAACATAGTAAACATATGCGAAAAATTTAAAGCAGCGCAATGTAGCTTTCAGCTTTTGTTGAGTTTGGCGGCTCCTTTGGACAAAAGCGGTAGTGTTTTATCAGTAGTGCGGAAGGGTTCCTACCATGCACCTCAAAGTTACATAGTGCCAGTGAAGGCGATACAGACCCCTCAGACCATGACAGAGGTTCATTAAACCTGTTGGAAGTTGATGTACCATCACAATGACTCTGGAAATATTATATTAAGGTGTAAAAGTTACATTGTGCTGCTTTAAAGCACACTAAATGTTTATTGACCTCATCACTGTGAACATTTTAATGTGAGCATGTTTTCCGTTGTTGCAGTGCTCACATGGTGATTAAACCTTACAGTTTCTGTAAAGAAAGCCAAATATTTTAATGGTTTTTAGTGAAACACATTGTATTGATTTAGATTTATTATTAATCCAGGTAAAAAGCAAACTATAAATCAATTTACCCCTCAAAAGCTTAATGTGTGAAAGTTGTTCTAAATACTTCATTTTGTCTAACATGCTTTGGGTTCATCATCTGGAGGCTGAGAGTGCCCAGTGAATTTCATGTTTGCAGCCTGCTTGTTGCTTTTTGGGTTTAAAAAAAAAAGATTTTAAGGATGAAACTTTGGCTGTACAAATATCACACCAAATAAAACATACGAGTCTCTTTTTGTCATCTGCTTGTGTTTCATGTCTCATGTCTCAGTTGTCTGTTACGTGGAGCTGGCGTCTGACTTCAACACCAGCGCAGTGAACCAGCTGACGCGAGACATGGGAGACCATCACAGCCGGGAGAAGAGGGAAACCTCCTCCGGAGGTTTGTTCAGCTTGGCTAAAGAAGTCGGCCAGTTGAGCACAGAGAAGCCCGTCACGCGGGTGCGAGGCCGCGCCCATCTGCAGTACAGTAGCGAGGAGAAGGATGAAGGCTGGACTCTGTACGGCCTATTCCAACTCTGCAGTCAAGTGGTGTGCAGTGATGGCACCACTCCATCACCAAACATCTGCGGGGTTGACTGCTTCAGTAAGAGACTCGTTCATTCAGGCTTCACAAGCCCTGGAATAACTGTTTAAAGTGTAACAGCTACATGGATTATTTACATTATTATAAGTTTCAACTTAAACTTTCTACCTCATGTTTCACCTCGAGTGTCAGATGCTAGTTAAAGCTAGCTGGATCATACAACAGCATCTTTTTCTTCTTTTCTAAACCAGAAATCTGTGTTCTTGCTTTTTCACCAGGCTTGACTGATGACAATATAACCGATGACATCAGCTGCGTTTTGAAGATCCTCAAAGATCTTGTGTAAGATTTTGTTACAGTTTGAATTGTAACTCCTTTTTTATGTCAAATGATGAAACAATGGTGTTGTTTCTACTGTTTGAATGCACATTTAAGTATTTGAGTGTTTGATCACATCTTTGGATCCCTGGTTCTGTTGGTTAACTGTATTTCTACTCCTTTTCTGCAATATGTCCACAGTGAAAATGGCTTCATGGCACCACACTGGAAAGAGCTAAAGACAATGTAGGTTTTTATCTCATTTTAAATGCATGATTTGATTTGTTTCGGTTACTTAACTTTTAAAATGAATCTAATGTTGTGGTTGTTTCATACATCAATTTACAGTATTTGAACTCCTCATTTGCACTAATCCCATCTGTTTGTTTGCAGCATCAGGTTCATCTTGCAGGAGGACTGCAGAAACATGCAGGCTGCAGAGTACTTTGCTGAATGTTTCTAAAATCCATAATTGTATGCATGGATTGTCACTGGATAGAGTAGTGTTCTATAAAAGTGTAGCCAGCACTAAATGAATAAAAATATGAAGTATGTTGCACTATTTTTTCCAACTTTTGGTTTTGTAACAATAAACACAATGTGTCTAAAAACTTTGACATAGTGATAATGATAAGACAAGGGTGAGAATATGACTTTAAACTATTTTAAAAGAGACATGGGTCAGAGATAAATGGTGAATAAAAAAAACAAGGAATCCTGTATACACATACAAATGTGTTGGTTTATTAAAATAACTTGAACTTGACAAAATAATTTATTCAAAATTGACTAATGAAAATAACACAGGTTTTGAAATGTGGTTCAATAGAATAATTAAAAAACAAACAAACCAAAAAAATTTAACTCACCTTAACAAAAATAATAGGACCCTTAACTTAATATTTTGTCGCATATGCTCTTTTCTGAAGTCCCCTCTGAAACAACATTTGAACTTTGCTTGGGCAAGACTAAATGAAGACATCTTTTCTCCTGGGGTTCCATCACATCTGGGTCGCAGCGCATGATCGGGAGAAATTAACTCGACCCAAACGGATAACCCACCTGGAGTTGGGCTCGGCTGGAGGGGCTGAGACCCGGCTGTGGTGAAGCTGCAGAGGACTGCAAAGCTGAGATCTTTGAGCTGATGCACAGTTAGCACAGACTGCCTGCTGCTTATCTAAGCATGCCGTTAATTAAGTGATTGTAAAAGGCCACATGTAATTCACATCAGGGGCAGAATAGATCTGAAACAAGCTGACAATAAACAGAGAAATGTACATTTGTGCGTCTATTAGACAAAGCAATATCATCAGTCTGTGGGGATTTTTTTTCTTTAACCTTTTTCACCAGAATTGGTCTTTTGGATTTATTGCTCTTCTTGTACGGTTGCTGTTTGCTGCTGGAACAGAGTTGATTTCAACATTAAACCCTGCTGGATGCTAACTATCTGCCAGAGCCGGGAGCTAAAATACACTGTCTCTCTAATGCTGCAGAGTTTGATGTTTCTTATGCAAGGTGAGTGCTGAACTTGAGCTCAGGACACAGCTTGGCCTCCAGATCTTCTAGCTTCAGTGACTCCACGTCCACGGAAAGGCTGGCAGCCCGGGTTATCTTAGTGAGCGTTTCTTCATAAGGCGGAGCGAGGTAGACCATGACAAACACTCCATCTGATCCGTCAGAGCTTGTGCTGGTGTGGCGCTCAGCGTTCCTTGTCAGGGAGGCGAGGAACTCGGCGCTGCTGTCCTTGTCCTGAAGGTCCAGAGCGATGATGTTGGCCAGGCTGAGTTTACTGCGGGAACAACAGCGGTAGATCAGGACAACCAGGAGAGCCAGCAGGAGGATGGAGCCAACAGGCAGGGCCGTGTAGAGGGCCAGCTCCGACCTTCGGTCCTCACCCAACTCCCGCTCATTCCAGTTGAAGCTCTTAAGAACAACAATAGACGGTTAATTTCTAAAACGTGCTTTTCTAAGATAACTACTTTCCCACTCTTCTTAAAAAGCACTTGCTCTTCTTAAACACTTGCTCAAACCTGGCGGTTTCAAGTGAGCACTCATGTTTGACCTGGATGAAATACAGTTTAATCTTAGTTGGGCTTGAGCTATCTCACTGGGAGATTAGCAAATATTTGAAGATTTGACAGCATTTGAAGACTTCTCTGTCTTCAATTTTGGAACCCGTGATGGAAGACGCACAAAATGATGCAATATTTAAGATGTGGATGATGAAATCAATTAAAGTTGAAGTAACAGTTTGACCTCCTCCTCCATAAAGTGCAATTCCGTTCAAATAAATTATAATCTCAAATGCATTTATTCATCAAGCACTACAGCGTCTACACTCCCTATACATAGATATTAGAATAACCTTTTAATATGACCTCATGCTCATCTTTGGATTTCATCGTGATAACTTCTCTTTCTTGTTTCTTTATAGTTGTCTCCCCTGTTGCTTTGAGTCCATGGCTCCCTTTTTTATTCCTTAACAAGTCAATTCTTCTCTCTTTTTTGGGTAATTTGCATGTTTGTGATCACTTGAATCTCTCTTATTCACTTTAAATCTGTTGAAAGTTGGTTGTTCTGGTATTTCCTGCCGTCTCTTTGTTTTTGTTTCCTTGTTTGTCCATGTTGAGACCCAAATTGGGCTACTTGAGAAACAAATCTCATAAATACCAAGCAAATATCTTGGTTCCCTTATGTTTCTAGTATTATGATGGACTCACAAATGTACGACATAGGCATGGGCTAAGAAAGGGACTAGATGTATGGGTACTATATAATTTAAATAATGTATGCTCTACATTAGAAACTTAAACAGCTGGGCTTCACCAGGTAGATCCTATTCAGAGTCCATATGGTCAAATACACATGGGGCCACCATGGAATTTGTGGACAAACCAATGTGGAAGCCATTTTGAAGCTCTCTTTTAGCTGTTAATTGTGTGTTGTGGTATTTTAATTTTATTTCATGTATTTTCATCATCTGTATTTCCCATTTTATTTTGTGCTTCAGGTTGTGGTAAGAGGATGCATCACTGGTCTGACATCTATGAAAAAACTGTGTAACAGGCCCGTAAAACCACTGGTCACAGATGGTTTTTCCTCCATCTGGGTGTGTACAGCACACTGATCCTGTCTAAGATCAGGCTGCACCAGCTGCTCATGGCATATTATAAACCCCAAGTCTGTGTCTGATCCAGAGAGAACACAGCATGTGGTGCTGCTTCTTGACTCAGTGTCCCAAATTCCCTTTCCTGATGCATTTCTAACAATCGGTTAACGCTGCCTGGAAGAGCCAGCGCCCCACTGGCACTGGTCCTCTATAGCACTAAATGTCAACCAAATGTTATTGGTCCAAATTGATTTTTGGTGAAGTTGAATAATCTAAAGAAAAAGGAAAATCCAATTTACTTTACGCGCATATTTTAATTTCGTAAACTCTCAGGAGTGTCAGGGATGAATACTTTCATTTGAAATACTGTATAAGCTCATCTTTAATTAAAAAAAACCCGCCAAAAACACATATTGATCACAGCAAAATTAAAATTAAAGTTTTAATAGTCACTTTCTTTTCACTTATGTTGACAGCTGAACGATGTTGGCTGGCGATGAAATTATTTTGATGTTTTAAACCACATCTTGACGCAGAAACATCACCTTAGCATTGATAGCTTTGATGGGTCAATCAAATCATGTGGTTATCATCGTGACCTGTGGCATTAAAAATCCAGAATATATTTTTATTTACAATTTTATGGCACACAAACCATGTGATAAAACCATATAACACGTTCAAACCCAATCCCAACATGCTCTTCACTTAAGACTGCAGTATGTTACTGTTTTAAACATTTTAAATAGTTTAACTTTTGTGCAGATAGTCAGCTTTAATTCCGACGTCTGAAACCTGCATGCCATTAGTTATTAATCGTGCATATACGATTTTAAACTTGAACTAATAACCTTACACACCTGCTGCTCCTGTGTTGAGGGTGATTTTGTCACCCAGTCATCCGACCCTTTGCCTGCTGGTCCAAATCTCATCCAGCTGCTGTCCAGTATCACCCCCATGACGCCCAGCTGATGCTGCTGGTAATGGAGTGGATGGAGGATGAAGTATGTGTTTGGAGGTCAGATGGATGGGGATCCACTAACGGATCCAGCTGTTGGGGTAAATAAAAGTGAAGTGCCCAGAGATGATGGCTCTTGATAAGGACAGGGGCGGAGGGTGAGGGGTGGGCTGCGATGGGAGGAGCGAGAGACTAAGCAGCTGTTCACATGCTGGCACATGCAGCAGAGCAACGGCCAATGAAGGGATTAACAGTCATGCAGCTGCCCTGTGTCATGGCTAGAGTCTGCAATAAGTGTGTGTGCACACGTGTGTGTGCATCTGTACCCATTTACAGCTTTTCCAGATGTAATCGATGCTTTGGTTGGGAACATGAGTCCACATTGAGACCAAAGACTCGTCCTAGCGTGGCAAAATGCAAAATTTTTGCAGATGTTCTGGTGATGGCTAGGGCTAAAGGTTAAGATTAGGGAGGAATTGGTGAAGGGCGGGATTAGAGCTTGGTTGTGCACAGTGAATAGCACTTAACGTAATCTTCTTATAAAGGTGGACCCACAAGTCTGCAGGTAAAGTTTGGTCTCAGAAAAAAGCAGGGATTTTCTTTGCATCAAATGTCACATGGAATACAGACCAAAAGATAATTATGTAACTGTGAAATCAGCATGATTGGGTATGCACTTGTGCACCTGTTTCAGACACTGTGTGGGTCTTTGTGTGTGCTTGTAATGTACACATAATGTGGGAACATAAAGCTTAGATCTGAGTGAATCTTAGAAGTTTGATCCAGTCATTAAAGGATTGGTCCAGGCGTGCTTTTCTGCACGTGCTGTGCAGAATAACTTGTGAGTTTGCTGTCAGTTATTCTGCCTGAACCTAAGCAAACACAAAGCTTATGTCACGCTGTCAACAGAACAATAAACAGGTGGTCAGCTATGAAACACTGTTTCATTCAATATTAAATAAATAAATACTTAAATTATAAAAGATTAAATTATATGAATTAATAGGACAATAAAGAAATACTAAATTAATTAATAAAATCTTTATTTTTTTAAATGACCACTTTTTTATTTATTTACAAATGATTTCATAATGGTATATTTATTTATTTCATGGCACTTTTATTTTGTAATGCCATGATTACTCTCACTCTGCACCTGATTTATGTGCCCAGTACACCTGTTATGTTGGGACATCCATGGCTGAAACTTCACAACCTGCATATTGACTGGTCCTAATAATTTCTCAGGGGAGCTCTCACTGTCTTCTCTTGTGGACGTCCTTCTAATCATGTCTTAGTTTGACTAGTTTAACCTTTTTAATAAATGTTCTAACGGCAATGAAGCTTTATAATTTTTCTCAGTTGTAACCTGCTGAAAGTACCTGATAGATGATGCAAAACAGAGGTTCCGTCTGTATTATCACCACAACTAGACTGTTTTCTTTCTTGACTTGATCATTACTACATGTCGTCACACTGTGATACCTGGTCTGCAGATGTAATCACCTTAGTGAAAGACAATACAGTGACTGCTAATATAAAGTTAATTTGGCTTTTAAACCTATGCCTGTTTATATTTATATATTTTTTTTTTCAAAAGCATTAACAGTATTATCTTCTTGACTTATCCATATGTTTTCAATTGGAAAGCCTCATGTTTGTTTTAAGGGTCAAAATGTCATTTTTCTAATTTTGCCAGAGTACATTTATGACATCAAGCAGCGTTTATGAAACGGGACAGCTTCACTCACGGATGCTATTTTATATCCCAAACGTTCGGTTAAATTTGTTTTTCATGTTAAACTCTGACATTTGTTGCATTTCTGTTGAAACACAACAGAGTCCCTGTGCACAAAACCATCATCATCATCATCTTCCCAAGAACATGGGGGGTTTCAAATGTTCTTATTTAATTGCAAATAAGTAGAGTAGTTTCTTCTTTAGTCTAATATTTTTTTCCGTGACTTAAGCTTTTATTTTTTGAAAACATTTCTTCTTATTAATTATATTTCTTTACCCCCAAACCTCCCATCCACAGCTGTTTAGTATTCCATGATAAATTACAATCTAAGAAATTTTTGTCAACGGGAGTTCCAGATGTTTTTAATGCTGATGCTGACGGCGCTGCTGATTAAAGACCTACCAGCTGTTAGGTTGAAAATGTATCTGAAATCATCCCCAAGTGATGGTCAGTTCTTTCAGGGATGGGAGGATTTGTGGCAGCAGGATTACTCCCCTAAGCGTGGAGGAGGCAGCTGTGCTTACTGCTCACGTGGGGAGTCGAGTGGACAGTAAAAAAATGGGCGTGTACACAGAAGTAGAGAGGACGACCATGGGAACCAGGATATCACACAGCACAACACCACAAGTATTTCAACCATGTGAACTGGAATCGGGCTCTCTTGTATTCCCTCTAAGGACTAAAGACAAGAGCCAAAACATAAGCCAAAACTGCTTCACATTGTCAACACAAATCAAGAATAGGAAGCATATTACTGAGAAAATCTACAATCAAGAGAAGCCTTCATGAATATACATGAAAATCAGATTAGATGTTGTGAGAAAACATCCAAACACTTCATGTTCTGTAATCAGATAAAATCAGGATAAACTTATACCATCAAAGATGAGCTCATGATTGTACCACACGGTGGAGGCATTGTTATGGTGCACGCAGGCGTGGCTGCCCCTGGAACAAGCTCCCTGATGTTTATTGATGACCTGATTGCTGACAGAAGTATTATGATTACTTCTGAATGTGGAGCTCGACTCTGCTCACACTCTAGTAAATGCTACAAAACTGAAAGCACGATGCATCACAGTGCAGACAGATAATTACCCGAAACATGCTGCAAAAACAACTCAAATAGCTGCTAATTTCTCCATAATGTGATATTTTTCATCATGTCACATTTGCATCAGACATTTATTTCACTTCATTTTTTTTTGTCATAACATTTCATTTTAAACCTGACCATACATGTTTTAATGTGGTCCACAGTTTGTGTTTCTCTGTTTCTTGCAACTGCAATTTGCTGCGTAACAAAACATTTACAGACATGTGTGTGTTTGTGTTTGTGTGAATGCGGATGTGAGGAGCACGGTGGCTTTGTGGCTAGGACTAAACAAAGAGAAGGTCACGATTCAAATCTCGTCTTGGCCTTTCTGTGTGCAGTATGTACGCTCTCCCTGTACTTTTCCAGGGGCTCTCCAGCTTCTTCCCCAAAACATGCATCTCAGTCTCACTAATTATTCTAAACGGGCCCTAAAGGAGTGATTGTGTACGTGGTTGTTTGTCTCTGTGTGGCACTGTGATGGAGCGGCACCTATCCAGGGTGCATCCCATTTTTTTGCCTATTGAAAGAGGAGACATATGGGATTGGATGAGGTATAGAAAATGAATTGATGCATGGTAATATCCACATCTACCAGGCAATCATTACAAGACTTTTTATTATCAAATATATCTTTTGCATTAGTGTCAAATAATTGCACATCTGAAAGGATCTGTGTTTCAATGTGACTCACCACAAATTCAACTAAAGCAAATGATATTTCCTGTGTTTTCGCTTACCTACGAAATATATATATATAATGCTTTTTTTTCACCATTGATGTTTTAGGTATGCAATATACAAACAATGTGCAACAATCAGTCATTTCAGTTCACAACCTGTGCAACATCAGCAGCACAGTGCACAGTCATGCATTATCAACAACAACAACAACAACAAATGACAGTTAAATAAAAGGTTTAAAAAATAGATAAATAAAAGAAAATAAATAAATAAAAAGAAAAAAATACATAAAGAAACAAAACCTTGGTGTGACAGACTTCATAATATCTCGCATAAAATGCGAATTATATTTGTGACAGCTTAATGATTGAACATCTCAGAATGGATATCCATCATTGATATACATTTCTTATTTGTAATTAACTTAAGAGACTTGAGATAATAAACTTTAATCAAAACAGCTTAAATAATGGAGAAGAGTTTTGAAATTTACATTTATGGTTGTGAAATACATAACTTCTTTTCTTTGAATTCAAAATAAGTAACACAGAATTTGAAAGGAACACTCCACGCCTTGTGCCAATTTCTAACTCAAGCTTAATGCTTTTATTTTGTTAACGGCAGTCTACGCTACTGACGTCATCAAGGTGTTTTTTCTCCCCAGGTTATTTTATTGAGCCGTATCCGCATTTACTACGCGCTAAAGCAGCTGACGGAATCATTTCTGAGGAAATGGCCTCAAGGAGAAAATTAGGAAATGAGCTGTCACAAACCCAACATTAGGTCGGCTTTTTTATTTTCCTTGTTTAATGAAGCGAAGTTAAAGTTTGATTAATTTACTTTAAGCTGCTGGTCGTTGTTCAGGGCTGTTTGTCTTCAACTATGGGACTAGAACTTGTGATCACAGCGTTGTTCCTGATCAGCCGGGTTTCCTCTCTCATCGGTAAGTTTTGTCTGTGTTTTAATGAGGAAACAGAATTTACTACCAATCAATCCTTCCTTTGTGTGTGTTTGGAGATTAAACTAAACTGCTGTGACAGTTTAAACATCAGCAGCAAAACACTTCCAAAGATAAGATTTGGACAATGTTGAGAAATAAATATTGTATCCTTTTAAAAGCTTTGAAAATTAACCAACCAAACAAACAAAAACCCTAAACAATCTTTGGGAAATTTAAATAGTGTTGAAACCATCAAGTAAGATAATTTTAATGTTGTCGACTTCTAATAATGTAATGTAGTTCTTGATAGGTCTGCAAGCCAAGGTCATTGATTTTCAGAGGCTTTTGATTTTTCTGATTTTAGTTTTCTCTCTTTTCTTTCTGTTTATTATGAAAATTCTTATCTGTTTTGTTATTGGGTTTGAAGTGGTTGTGGGTTGAAATCTTCAAATGTGGTATTTCCTGAACTTTGTGGCTAAAATCCCAAGTGATTTACCGACTGTAGGGTGAGTCATTAATACCCACCTGTGAGTTGTTTACCTGCTCGGCCAGTGAGTGAAATTCCCTTATTGGAGGTGAGAGTGGCTGTTCCACCTCAGGAGGAAAACAGGCTGCACCTCGCATCTCTAAAGGATCTCTGTTGTTTGTCCAGTTTAACATACAGTAGTTAACTTCTTTTTACTCCTCCCTTGATCAAGCTCCCTGCAGCTGTTTTGCATAACTTTCCATCAGTTTCAGACATTGTTTTCCTGAAACCTTAAAGAGTCTTTCACACATACTCCTGTCTCACACAATATACACCTGTATATTTTCAAATCATCCAAACAACATTTTAGTGGGATTTCAGTCGAGGTGTTTAGGCCTCTCAATAGCCCTCCATCTTCATCCTTTTGAGCCCCTCATTGATGGATTTGCTGCAGTCCTTGTTTTGGGTATATCACATTTATGTATTGGCCTCTGCTGTTGCACTGATGATCTTTTTTTGCTTGAAACAGAATTAGAAGTTGAATGAATGAGAGTAAAGTTGCACATTTCATCATCATAGCAAACACAAACAGGACATGTCCACTCTCATGCTTCTCAACACTAAGATGTCTTTGTTCTGCAAGAATCATACCACGTCTTTATAAAATGAAGCATGTTATGTGTACATGTTATATTACCCTGCAGTCCTTTTTCCTTTGTGTGCCCCACATGCAGGGGCTCTTAGGAAGATGTCTTCATATTTTAATTAGCATTCTGCTCCTGGGTTGACTCTGTTCCCGATGGTACAGCTAGTTTATTTTCCTTCTTGTACTCTTGTAAATTGAACAAATTAACTTTTACCTGTCGTCTATCAGGCACTTTTAGCAGGTTACAACTGAGCAAAAACATAAAGCTTCATTGCCATTAGAACCTTTAATAAAATTTGAGGATTAAATCTATTTAAAGTCAAACTAAAACATGATCAGAAGGAGAAAGAACAGTCTTTTAGCTGTGAAGAGAGGGCTGATGTGTCATTGTGCCACTTGGTGTCATTTGTGGATGTACACAAGTGGAACGTGGGTTTGGAAGAGGTTAAAATATGATCATCGGCTGTACATTAGTAAATTGGCATGCTTACTCGCATAATCCCAGATTATTCTGATTTCTGCAAAGTGTAAAGCAACATGACTGAAGGACGTCCACAAGAAGGTCAGAGAAGCACAAGTGGCCATCAATCACGACACCTGGCTTTCATGCATCCTTTGTTAGACCTGAAAAGGCTATTTTTATATCAATATTGTGTCGGGACGAGTGACGAAGGCGACCTATAGATAAAGAAAATGGGAAACGCATTGAAAAGCATTTCTTGCAGCAAAAATTTGGTTGCTGGTTTAAGGATGGAAACACTGTCAAACTTATTTAGGCTTTAGTTGTGGATTATTATATATGTAAAGACCAAAGACACTTACTCTCACTAACAGAAATGGTGAATAGAAAGATTATTGTTTTAAGAATCTACAGTATTGTGCTCTTTAGTGAACTAAAAACTGTGGTTTTGATGTGGTTTATTTGCCATGATAGTTTTTTTGTTTTATTATCAAACAATGGTCAAATACATTTAATGTTCCACGTAGGATTTTATATTCTGACTGAAAGGATTTTATTGAGTTGTAAATGTGCTCAAAGTTCACATTTACTGACTGGCAGTGTGTGTTGTAAATAGTTTTAAACCTAAACTAGTAATAAACGTGCTGGGATTTTTTTTTTTTTTAACCCAGAAAGATATTTTACAAAGCTGAACTATAAAATTGCAAGGTGAGGTGTCGTTTCTCCTGGATGTTCTGCCTCTTACTGGAGTCAGGTGAGATATCTAAGTTGGCATTAGTGCGTGTTGGAAAAAGTCCTTATACGGTCACACTTCCTGTTTCGTCTGATACCTCTGTTTCCTTGAGTTGGAGGTTTGTTGTTGCTCAACCTGGGAAACAAGATTAACTGGTCCTCTCTGCTTCAGCAACACGCCCTTCAACACTTTATCATTTTATGTGCTGGAGTTTAAGAGAGCAAAGGTTGAGTCATTGCAAATGTTTGTAGATATGTAACTATTGTACATGTGAGTGGGAGGTTTTGGTTTCCCCCTCATCGTTCTAACTTCAGATAATCTCAGATTTAATAAAATATCTTGTATCTGAGTGAAAAGATGAACAGCATTGATCAATATCTTGCTAATTATGTGCTTTTTTTTTTAGTATTTAACAGATCTGGAGCCATATTGACTCTAAATCTACTGTATCTTAAATCTTTTTAAAAATGTTATTATTCTACCTTGATCATAAATTCCCACAAGTCACACGTGGGAGCTTTTCTTGCTCCACCCTTCTCTGTTGGCAATAAATATCTGCAGGATTGTTGCTCAGTTGGAAACTCTTTTGTTTTTATTATTAAATTGAATTGTAAGGACAGAGTTTAGTAAATATCAGATTTACAGGAAACAAGTCAGTTCAAGTACAGAAGTTGTATGAAATGTGCAAAGCTCTAGATCTGATTAGTTCACTGCTCGTCGTCGTCCTGGTTTGCTGGCACCAGCTAAAGATTTATGCGTTGATTCGGTGTGTATAGGTCAACTGGGAAATTGAATGGGTTAAAGATTGCAACACCTGCTGTTCAGACCCGTATCTGAAAGGCCCGTAACTGCACGAGTGAACCTCTGCATAAATGAAGCTGTGAAATATCTTCCTGAACTGCGACTGATCAGTTGTAATCAAACATGTCAATATTGGTACATCTGTTCAATAATACTACATAGTCGTCACTGCGCTGCTATTTATTCTGTTTAATTTTATTGTAGGTTTAAATTCATTATTTTATCTTAGCGTAGCTTAATTTTGAAATAGTTTTAGTTCATAGTACTTTTATTGTAATTTCATCGCTGATACAAGAGAGAGTTGCTCATCTGTATTTCACAGTTTTATCCCCCCCCCCCCTTGTGGTTTTCAAGCTCCATAACAGTTTTTTCAGAACTGTTCGTAGAACAATGTCTATGTTGTCTCTGTGTCTCTATTATTGATTTCACAAAAATTGCTTCCTGTGTAGTCACAAGGAAGAGATGAATCACCTCTCCTAACACGTACTATTTTTTTTTTGGTCGTAACTACCAGTGTACTGACATTGATCGACCTGTTCAGAGTTGCATCTCATAGTGACAAACGTATGTACAAAATGGTCGATATGTTGGCAGCACGGTGGCTTGGCCATTCCTTCACAGCAAGAGGGTTTCTGGGTCTTTCTGTGTTCTGGAGTTTGAAGGATTTCCTGTGTTTGTGTGGGTTATACAAAGGGATATACATAATCGATGGATGTGTCGGGTTATACTGATATACGCATTTCTGAGTAGTCTACAGGAGAACTGTCTGCATAAAAAACACCTACATTTTATTTACATGGTCTTCTGAGTTTCTTATAAAATATCATGTATAAAAATGTAAGCACTAGTCTTATGTTGTCCTGCAGAGGACACTGGAGGCCACGTACAGTGGGGAGAACAAGTATTTGATACACTGCCGATTTTGCAGGTTTTCCCACTTGAAAAGCATGTAGAAGTCTGTAATTTTTATCATAGGTACTCTTCAACTGTGAGTGATGGAATCTAAAAAAAAAATCCAGAAAATCACATTGTATGATTTTTAAGTAATTAATTTGCATTTTATTGCATGACATAAGTATTTGATACATCAGAAAAACAGAACTTAATATTTGGTACAGAAACCTTTGTTTGCAATTACAGAGATCAGACGTTTCCTGTAGTTCTTGACCAGGTTTGCACACACTGCAGCAGGGATTTTGGCCCACTCCTCCATACAGATCTTCTCCAGATCCTTCAGGTTTCGGGGCTGTCGCTGGGCAATACGGACTTTCAGCTCCCTCCAAAGATTTTCTATTGGGTTCAGGTCTGGAGACTGGCTAGGCCACTCCAGGACCTTGAAATGCTTCTTACGGAGCCACTCCTTAGTTGCGCTGGCTGTGTGTTTCGGGTCGTTGTCATGCTGGAAGACCCAGCCACGACCCATCTTCAATGCTCTTACTGAGGGAAGGAGGTTGTTGGCCAAGATCTCGCGATACATGGCCCCATCCATCCTCCCCTCAATACGGTGCAGTCGTCCTGTCCCCTTTGCAGAAAAGCATCCCCAAAGAATGATGTTTCCACCTCCATGCTTCACGGTTGGGATGGTGTTCTTGGGGTTGTACTCATCCTTCTTCTTCCTCCAAACACGGCGAATGGAGTTTAGACCAAAAAGCTCTATTTTAGTCTCATCAGACCACATGACCTTCTCCCAATCCTCCTCTGGATCATCCAGATGGTCATTGGCAAACTTCAGATGGGCCTTGACATGCACTGGCTTGAGCAGGGGGACCTTGCGTGCGCTGCAGGATTTTAATCCATGACGGCGTAGTGTGTTACTAACGGTTTTCTTTGAGACTGTGGTCCCAGCTCTCTTCAGGTCATTGACCAGGTCCTGCCGTGTAGTTCTGGGCTGATCCCTCACCTTCCTCATGATCATTGATGCCCCACCAGGTGAGATTTTGCATGGAGCCCCAGACCGAGGGAGATTGACCGTCATCTTGAACGTCTTCCATTTTCTAATAATTGCGCCAACAGTTGTTGCCTTCTCACCAAGCTGCTTGCCTATTGTCCTGTAGTCCATCCCAGCCTTGTGCAGGTCTACAATTTTATCCCTGATGTCCTTACACAGCTCTCTGGTCTTGGCCATTGTGGAGAGGTTGGAGTTTGTTTGATTGAGTGTGTGGACAGGTGTCTTTTATACAGGTAACGAGTTCAAACAGGTGCAGTTAATACAGGTAATGAGTGAAGAACAGGATGGCTTCTTAAAGAAGAACTAACAGGTCTGTGAGAGCCGGAAGTCTTACTGGTTGACAGGTGATCAAATACTTATGTCATGCAATAAAATGCAAATTAATTACTTAAAAATCATACAATGTAATTTTCTGGATTTTTTTTTAGATTCTGTCACTCACAGTTGAAGAGTACCTATGATAAAAATTACAGACTTCTACATGCTTTGCAAGTGGGAAAACCTGCAAAATCGGCAGTGTATCAAATACTTGTTCTCCCCACTGTATGTCGTAAATTTGTTTCCATTTTGAACAGATTTGAATAAATATTTTGCATGCATCCAAAAGATGCCTCATAGTTTTTTTTTGTCTTTTGAATGTATTGGTGTGTACCTCTCCTATGAGCAGATGGAAAAACTATGATGGAATGCCGACGAACAGCTTGGACGTGCCAGCTTTTTCTGTACTTTGCTGTCGTCACAGCGCTATCGTGACATAGACTGTACTCGCTTGGTAGGAAGACTGTCTCGCAGCTTCCCACGTCTAAGTAACATGCCGGCAATCATGCCTTTGCTCTTAAGTTTTTTGTTTTTTTTGTTCTTTTGGTCACAGTTGTTGGCTTTTGTCCCCACAGATTAGAGTCGTTTGGTTGATTAAATAATGTATGTGTGGTCTGTTAGTCATCACAGCAGCTCAAATGACTTTGAGGCAACGTGAGTTTAAACTCGTCCCAGTCGTCTCTCGCAACAAACATTTGTTTATCCTGCTTTACAGGAAACTGACCCTCAGTTAAGTTAACATTGACATATCAGAATCGAGAATTGACTTTGTGAAGGCTAAAAAAAAAATTAAATAATGATTAATAAAGATAAAAAGCCACAACAGTGAATCAGAATCAGAATCAGAAAAGGGTTTATTGCCAAGTTTGTTAACACACACAGGGAATTTGTTGTGGTGATTGGTGCAACACAATACAAATATATAAGAGATAAAATAAAATGTATAAACAGAAAACAATATGTACACTATATACAAGACATAACCAATATTTGCAGTCACGACGATGTTGCATAAATATTCATCCCTCTATGACTGTTGAAGGTCCAGCAGAGTGACGACCTGAGGGAAGAAACTGTCTCTTTGGCTGGAGGTTTTGGTGCCCGGCCCTCTAGAGCGCCTACCTGTGTGCAGCACGATATACCGCCTACACCTGTTGCCTTGTTTTCTTCACTGCCATTGTTTCACAAGCTCTAGAAATGTCTCCAAAGCAAAAAGGAAAACTATTATTTAACTCTCAGTTGTACCCAAGACATGTCTGAATAGTTCCAAATGACTCGATTTATTAAACTGTTTCTTTTCTTATTTTCAGTTCCACCCCCAGAAAATGTAAATGTGACCTGCCAAAATCTGAACACCACAGTTTCCTGGAATTACAGCAAAGATCAACCAGAAACCACGTTCAGGGTGAACATCATAGGACGCGATGGGTAAGAATCCGCTGCCATTACAATATAACATTGTATTGAGGTACACATTCATGTTTTTGTTTATCTCGAACCTCAGCTTTCAATTTAAATATGTTTGCTATAATTGCAGTGCTTTTCTCCAGATTGTAAAGTCAATCTTTCTTTCATCTTTTTTTTTTTTAAGGAATAAGGCAATTGAAACCGAGAACCATCAGTATGATCTCAGCCGCTTTGTTTGGCAGTCGCAGGAAAACTATTTGGACCTCTATTACGTCAAGGTGATAGCCATACAGGGAGGCAACCAGTCTGAAGCAGTATCATCAAAGACATTCTCCTTCGACGATTTAAAGACAGTTGACATAAAATGTAAGTGATGAATAGGATTCAGTGCGATGAGTCGGACTCCTGCCCCGCCCAGACAGTTAAACTTGTGTGCCTCCCTTCACTCAGGTGTCTTGGATTTCCCGAATATTGAGGTGACCTCGGATGAAACGCAGACTTCTGTGGAATTCCAGAATCCATTGCACTTCTACCAACAACTGAAGCAGGCAGTCAAAACAGATACTCGTACTTTCAAGTTCAAAGTCTCTCCAGTTGGCAGTGCTGTAAGTAAAATATAGCAGACATTCACCGGTGCAAACATCCTTTCAAGGGAACATTTTTTTTCAAAGTTGAAAAATGGTAACTTCTCAGTTTTCAGGGCATGTCATTTTAAGAAGTATATAAATAAGGAATAAATAAAAGTTTAGAAAAATTGTATACCAAAACAAACAAACTGCTTGCAAAGGCATTAACTGCCCCTAAATGACACCAGCCGATGCACCTGTCCCCAAGTGGGATTATCCCCGGCCCCCCTTAAACTCAATTAATAAAAAAAAAGAAAAAAATCCTTCAATTATCTCTGCTGACATGGTACCTAACTGGAAGTAATGAAGGTCATTAAAGGAGGAAATAAACAGACAACAGCAAAGTGAGCTGGGAACTTAGTCACTGTTCTATCTACGGCTGCTTTGTGATCTACTGTGTTACCGTAGCTTGATTTTGTCTGAAAGTACATCAGTCAGTAAAAGATGTGACACCACAGACAAAAACATGGTCAGACCTTAATTATCCTACTTCTCCATCATTATTTCTTCCCAACTTCACGTCACATGTTTGCACTTCCTCTGAACTGAGTAAATGTACATTTGAAAAAAAAAAAATTCAAAAGAGTTTCATCCTTTTGGAAGAGGAGGGTGGACGGGAGTCAAGAGTTTCCACCTCTGAAAACTGTCTGCTGTGTGCAGCGTATGTCCCAGGTATCTTCTTGCAAACATTTCATTTAAACCCCAGGAAGTGAAAGCAGGAGTTCGAGATCTGCTATCCAACAGTTTACTGCAATAAAAAGGTGTTTGAGTCTTCAAGCTAAAACCACCAAATATACTTATTTAAATAACTTCAGTTACCATGTTGTTTCTTGCTATTATCAAAGTAATTTGCTCTATTAATCAAATTGGTTCTTTTTGACATATTAATTCATCTGTGCCTTTTAGGGAGATTTTGATGGAGAATGTAACGAAAGGCAAAGCTTCTGCAAACGTGACGTACAGTTCTCCAAGGGCGTGGAGCAGTGTGTCAGGCTGACAGGATCGTTGTATCACAGTTCACGTTTCCCAATAAAATTCAACGAGACAAAGAAGATCTGTGCAACCCCGTCTGGTAAGTCTGAACAGGGAGTTCAAAAAAGTGTAGATCTCTCATGAAAAGAAAGTTGAAGTGCATGGTCATTGTTGTGAGATACAGAATGCAGCTCATGCTGCCTCCTGCAATTCTCTTTACATTTTTAATCTTAAATACAAATATTTACGTTCTAAAGCCTGAATATGTCAGTATCCATACATAAACTGTTTCGATACAGACTAGGAAAAAAAAAAAAGTTTTTTCATTGTTTGTTTTCTTTTGCATTGCAGATGAGATCTTGTATTGGACTGCAGTCATTCTGGGCTCCATCTTTGCAGTTATAATCCTTATAGTAGTTATTGCCATCTGTAAGGTGAAGGCCTGGACCATGCAGAAAGCAAAGCAACCCGTGTGTCTGGTAAGTTGTCCAACCACACAATGTCCTTCCACATACTAGTAATGGTCAATTAACTCTTGCGAAATGCTTTGTTGTTCACCACATCTAATCATCATCACTATCACTTCACAGACGGACTTCAACGAACAGAACAAAATATGTAAAAGCGTATCCAAGGAAAAGATCAATGCTCTCAATTACACGTCTCACGAGAGCCTTTCAGACCTACCCAACACCCAGCTCCCAGAAGACACCGCCTCTGGTTCTGGTTCCTCTGATACGGAAAGAGAGGAACTTCTGGATGGCTGTAATCGGAGGAGGAAGGAGATGGCCGAGAGCTTGACATGTGGGGCCTGCGGGACAGACGATGATGATGCAGAAGGCTCTCAGAAGACCGAGTGCATCTCTGTGGAATCTGAAGATGGAGACGAAATAGTTGCATCGCCCTACGATTTCGGACATAATGAGACAATAGACATGGGTGACGGAGACATGGTCACTGGTTACCATAGTTAAAGGACGGTAAAGACCAGAACGGACTAAGTCTGCACTGTCAGGATGTTTCAGGAGACACCTGAGGGTGACGACGTTTCCATGTCTTTCAACATCAAACTTCTCTTCTGTTCTCTATTTTGGCTCCATGAAGCCGTCACTCTTTTACTCCTGAGATAATCTTCATTCAGTTAAACCACATAATGAAAACAGTTACTTGCACTGCTCATCTAAGTGTTTGACTCATCAAGCAGCATGTTGTGACTTTCCAACAAGAAGGAATCTTAAACCAACTCTCACATTTAAAGGAGACACAGTGGCGAGCACATCTGTGGGACTTGTTTGCTTCAGAGAAACGCATCGGTGGTGTTCCTGTCACCCTCCAGCTGCTTTCTCACACAAACTGACCTCCCCCTTCATCGCCTCTCCTGTGGCATTTTATCAGATGCTGGAGTGCAAGCCGATGTGGGCGAACTGCTACGATGCTTAACAAAAAAGTTCCAGTCTCAGGGAGACGAGCTGCACTGGAGGAATGCATTCAAGGCCTCTTTTTACCTTTTTATTTTAGAGAAGATCATCCAGATGAAATGCACACAAAAACTTCAGATTGGCATTATGAGGAATCATTATGTAGATATGTTTGGTTTGGAGTAAGCAAAGAAGCTAATTTATTGTTCCAGTTAAATAATCTTTTCAGCTGTAACCAGAGTCCTTTAATCTCTACTTTATCACAGTGAAATGGCATCATTTGGGTGAGCTGCTGTGTTTGTTCTGACCATTTTTGAGGGTTTCTATACAGATTGGCAGGTTTAAGAAGACACTTTGAACCTTGCCACATAAGAAAAGACAAAGCTTTCTCTTATCTGCTGCTGGAAACCACGCGACCCACAGAACTGGCTCTGCGGGTGTTCAGGTTTCCCCTCTTTGCATTGAAGTTATTTTTGTTTACATCATTTCTGAGCTGCCTCTTTTTTTAATGAAGGGAATTTGTATCCATACCATATTGTATAAAAGAGGGATGTTTTTTTTTTTACTATGTGTTTTAAAATATGTTCCATTGTCCATCTGCACCTTGATTTTTTTTTTTATTATTATTATTATAGCTGCAGGAAGGTAATTATCATATTTTTTAATAAAGAAATGTGAAAAGTGTTGTGTTTGCCAGGTATATGTTTTTAAATTTTACAGTATCAGAGAGCAAAACACTATCTCCTCCGTAGAAGCCTTTTTGTTGGGAACAGATAAATATTTTTAAACATGCACCAACTTGCATCGTAATGTCGAGAGGCATTAAGTAATCTGTCTGACAGGTAAAAAAAATCCCCCGCAGGTGGCTGGTATCATTCAAACCGACTGGAAACACATTGCAAAACAATTACAGTAACTATAAAAGTAATAAATCTGTTATAGCTTGTTGTCCGTTTCCACTCCCTGAATGTAATGATGAAGAGCCAAACAAGGGATGTTTGAGTTGAAAGAGGAGGCTGCAGAAGAAAATACTTAAATTAACTAAGAGTCTCTTAGAGGAAACAGGCCTGACATTCATGGGCACACATGGTTTCAGTCCAATGTGAGGTCTGATGCTCGGTCTCAATCATACACAGCATGATGTCGCTACGGGAGATGATTTTTTTTTTTCGATTGCGTTCAGTGAACTTTATTTTAAATACATTCTGGTCTGGAAACCCAGTGTCTCGGCTTGGCCTCGGTCCTGTTTGGGGTGGATGTCCGTCTCAAGAGTTTCAGGGAGGTGAAGAGCAGCGAGTCCACTCGGCGTCTAAAGCTTCAAGCCTTGAATGTTCGCTCTCAGGTTCACCATTTGTTTCTCCTGTCGTACTTTCTCCTCCTTGAACGCCATCTTGTTGGCTTTCTTCTCAACTCTCCTTTCCTGAATGAGTGAGGGGGGAAAAAAAGGTGTAATTTAACATACCATGACGTACAGATACGTTCAAGCCTTAATCATTTTAAAGCTCTTCCTTTGTGGATGCGAGTTTTGTTTTGGTGCTTTTATCATTGAGAAGATCAACACGGTGCCCTCTGAAAATATTTCAACATAGTTTGTGTCATTTGCACAATAATTAGGTTCATCCTACAAACTTTAATAAGTAACATTTGCTCAAGGAAGAGCAAGGTTCGTTTTTTTTTATACAAAAGCACAAACAGTTTCCATTTAAAAGTGTTGACAACCAGAAAAATCAGAGGCTCAAGCTGCTGCCCAGAGCTGCTGCTACCAGCTGAAGCTCCAACGGTCCAACTCTGACCAGCTCCCTCACCTTCCGCTCTTCTTTGATGGTCTGTTTCCTGGCCTTCCTCTCCTCTTTGCTCTCCTCCTTGTTCCGGGGCTGAGTGGAGACGCGCGGCAGGTCCGAGTCGTTGATTCTCGTCATTCGCTCAGCTTGCTTGGCAGTGAGACCTTTGGCCGGGAGGACGCCCAGAGGGATGCCCGTCTTACTGGACACATGGATCGGCTTCAGCTGAAGATAAAGAAAAAAAGTCCCTGAGAAGTTGGATTTTGTACTTAACTAGTTTGGATTTTCTTTTTTTTAATTTATCATAATTTAGCAAAACCTTTTAAAAATTCTGATCTGAACCGCAATAATACGTGATCACCCTTTAACCAGCTGTTGTGGCCTATTTCCTAGTTTAGTCGAGAGGACAGACTGAATAAAGACTGGACAAGGACTGAATCTGAGTCACATCTATTAAATGAAAGCTGTCACGTCTTTGAAGCAAAGCGGAGGAAAGTGACCAAGAGAGATGTGATAAAAACATAAAGGCCGAGGTTGCAGCAGGTTCTGGAAAATGTTTGTAGAAGCGTTTTAGAAAAAACGATTTATTGGTGTAATCTTTGACGTAAACGCAGCCAACCGCTGCAGCAGACTGATGGAAAAACATTAACCTTTTCTTCAGTGCACTTTTTAAACTTTTTTTAAAATTATAAAATAATTTAAAATGAAAACAAATTAAAATTAACAGTAACTGTGTTGACATTGAGCTATAACTACATATTAGCAGATAAAACAGCTTGGAAAGCCAAATTATCAATAAATTGATAGTATAATGATCATTTCTAATTACAACATTTTAATTTTCTTGGCAGCTTTGAAAGCTATTTTTGAATTCAACTAGAAATATTGCTTTTTCAAGGTCTCCAAAGAACCGGTCTGCTGCAGGATTTATTTCTACATGTTTCACGTGGACCGAGTCCTGAGGAACCTGAGATCATCTCACCACCAGTGGAGGACAATCGTTTCCCACGACAAACATGGATGAGGCAGTTTAAATAAAATATGAACATTACTTTTTTGTGTACCTTCTTCAATTTAAATATCTTTAAGCCTGTAAAATGAACAGTTTTTCCTCCTACCTTTGTTGGTTCTTCAATGACTTTGGGTCTGTTATAAATGTTGGAGTAAGTACCTGGAGGAGAAACAAGAAAACATAAGTATATACAATGTCAACGTCTCTCTGTCAGATACTCAGCTTTAAATTAAACTGATGTCATTAAGTTAAGTAAATTAGGATGACATGAGTTTTTCTCTTATTGGTGGAGTTGAGACTTCTTCAGGGGAGAGACGTGTGGAGACAGAATCAGTCAGTTTTATCAGTTAAAACGTCACATTTAAAAATGCCTCCTGAACATTTAAAATATACCGACTCACTCACAAAGAGAGCCCAACCTTCAATACAAAACTATTACTCACCCTAAAACCAAGGGATAATAAAAGTTTAGTTTTTAATTTTATATTGTTATTGACAAGGTTTTAAACATTTATGATCATATCAAAGATTTATGTTTTGACTAGTAATGTTTTACTGCACTGATGTGAAATAAATGGTAGGCTATCTTAATATTCACACTAATGTTTCATTATGAAGTATGAGGGATTTAGTGACATCTAGCAGCAAAACTGTGCAAATTAATAACTTCAGATCCCTTCTGAGCACGGCTGCACAACATGAAAACAGGAGAGCCCACATCGGACGTTATTGATCAGCTTGTCTCTTCTGGTCCCATGTAGAAACATGGCAGGATTCATGAAGGAGCTCAAAGTGAAGCAGCAACACCATCATTCTCATAAATATTGTGTTTAGCTGGCATTTCTTTCTAAATGATGCACACTGGACTTCTCCTGACCAACCTCTGCTGCTTTTCAGGAAATAACTTCCAACCCATTATCTTCAATTAATGCAAACTTTCTTTTTTTTCTTTTTTAAAATGGTATTTCAGATTGTCACATCGGCTGGTACGGGGAAGTTTTGCATCTCAGGACTATGTTTGCTGCTCGTACTGCAGCATTCGAGGGCGCACGCCTCCTTTCTTCCTTCCTGCATTGGTTAAGTTTTGACCTATGAGCTTCACGTCATCTTTGAGCTAAAGCTCGATGACTTCTTTTACTTTGAAAAAGAACACCACTGTATTTAAAAAAAAAAACAACAAAAAACTGTGTTTAATTATCACTAAATTCTGGGTGAACGGATCAACTGCGCCTTTTCTGAATGTGTAGTGTCAGTGACTAAGGTAAAGTTGAGTAATAACTCACTGATGATGGTTTCACAGTCCCACTTCTCTTCTGGAGCTTCAATGACTAAAGTCTCCATCTCTTCCTCCTCTTCATCTTCCTCCTCCTTCA
This sequence comes from Cololabis saira, assembly GCF_033807715.1. Classification (NCBI taxonomy): domain Eukaryota; kingdom Metazoa; phylum Chordata; class Actinopteri; order Beloniformes; family Belonidae; genus Cololabis; species Cololabis saira. Next base: position 49,478,255 of record NC_084587.1, read on the forward strand.
ACACGGGAAGTTCTTTGGGTCCTAAATCATCAGGCCTCAGAAAACTGATTCACAAATGGGTCAAACACTTAATTAGTCAACGGGAGCCTGTTTAAAGGATTGGATCATTGTTTCCTAGATGACACATCCTATCACAGAGCAAATGACTTCATAAGCTTGTGACGACAGCAGAAAGAAACACTCACTCGTTCTCTCTCTGTTTGAAGTAGTCTTTGATGACCTCCTCCAGACGAGCACTGTCTGGTTGGATGAAGCCCTCCAGCTCAGCGTTGTCCAGAGCGCCGATCTCACTATCATCAAACTGTTGATAGAACTGAAACAACAGCACGGTTTTAGAATGACTTTTGACGTCTTTCTAAAATACTGAAGTGTCACACGTTTCAGTCAACGGAGGGTTCAAAACGCCATGCTGAAAACTGCAGATGCCCTCAAACGTGAACAGTCGTGATTACTAAGGGAACATTTTGATGAAGGAGACAGTTGTACACCAAACTACCAATCAACTGTCAGAGGAATTGGTGAATATCTGTCTCTCTCGTCCTTTGCTGTCAAGTTTAAGTTGGGATACTTCACTGCAAAGGTTTGTAATAATTGCTCCCCCTACTGACGACTCTGTAGTTACTCAACAGAGAATAGGTGCTTTAAACTTACTTGTTTAACCAGTTTATATATGCATTTCTATGAGATGTTTCATTTCAGAGCGAAAACTACAGACGTCTGTCTTCAGTCGGCTAAATCTCCACACTGGGACGTGGTCTCTTGAATCTGACACAACAGCTCTTTGGAGTTAGAACAAATACAGATATGTCATCTTAATGCTTTTAATAATAATGATAATACGTTAATTTATTTTATACATTTATTTATTTTATTATCTTCACTGCCCAAAATGTCATGAACTTTTCATGAACTCACTATTTAAAGTAGGAAACGTTCTAGTTTGGTGGCTGAAGATTTCAATAGTTTGGCAGAAACATGCCTCCCTTTTCATGTTTGTGTGAGACAACAAAAAGAGAGAATTTGGACTAAACGTTGACTAAATGCAGTATTCTTATTCCATAAACTTTCCTGGAAACTGTATTTTTCTTCCACCACAGTCACCTGATGAACGGTGACCCACATGTGATCATCCTTCAGGTTCAATCAATATTGACTGAAGATCACCTTTCAAACACTTTTTATCTCATTCTTACGACTAAAACCATTTTAATCGTACCTATCAGGGGTCAGAACCAACTTTGTGTGTTTCCTCCAACATGCTGCACTGATTTTGAGATGTACTTTTACAGGATTATGGGGGACTGCATCACAAAATCAACAACTGTGGGTAAACAATCACCTCATCAAAGCGGTCGTCCAGCAGGCTTAGCTGCGCGTTCCTCCTCATAACAGACGAAGTCAGCGAGTACTCTGTGAAGCGGCTCTTTGTTTCCTCGTCCATGAACATAAACTCTCGACCGCCGCCATCCCCGTCCCCGTCGCTCGAAAAACCAGCCTCCGAGTCCACGTCGCCTTCATCCTCATCATCCGTGTCTTCCCACTCGTCTTCATCTCTGGGAGAATTACACACAAACACAGAATTAGAAGTGATGCAATATTTCCATTTTGAAAAACAAAACAAAAAAAAACAACTGAAGAATAGCAGGCTGTCATGAATTCTTGGGGTATCATGGGGGAAAAACGATACATAAAGATATCAGAATCAGAAAGAAGTTTATTGACAAGTAGTTTAACACACACAAGGAATTTGTTGCGGTGATTGGTGCAATACAAAAGAGCAAATAATATTAAAGGAAAAAATTTACAAAAAGTTGGTTCTAAAGTGCCAGAGTAATGAGTCTGTAAGAAAAAAAAAAAAAAAAAAAAAGTACATGAGGTGACCTTGGATGTGCGTTAATGTGACGCATAAGGTCAGGAGTGGAGTCTTTACGTTAATGCAGTGTTTCTCAACCCTGGTCCTCGTGGGCCCCTGTCCTGCATGTTTTAGATGTTTCCCTGCTTCAACACACCGTGATACGAGTACCTGTGTCATCAACAGAGCTGTCCAGACCTTGGTGACAAACTAATGAGGACCTTTAATTAGAATCAGGTGTGTTGGTGCAGGGAAACATCTAAAACATGCAGGACAGGGGCCCACGAGGACCAGGGTTGAGAAACACTGCGTTAATGTAACGTAGAGTGGGGTGGGGGGGCAGTCTGTGGTAGACGGGGGCGAGGGGGTCCGGGGCCTTGTTGATGAGGACAGCTGCAGTCGGGAAGAAACTGTTTTTATGGCATGGGGTTTCACGCTGCTAAACTTGCAAATTAAAAGCACAGATGTGTTGCATCAGGTCTGACTGGATTCAAATGAAAGCTCAGAGGGGAGAAAAAAAAAGAGCAGTATTAAGGTTAAATCTTCACACCAACCTTTGAAGAATCAAAGGAAAACTGAGTTAGGCTGCGTCCCAATACTCCCCCTCGCCCTCGTTTTCTTCACTAACCCTAAGTTTTGCGCGTTCCCGTGAAGGTAGTGGTGTCCCAATTCCTCTTTTCACCTAGGGGGAGGGGGCATAACGAGGGCTAGGGGCTGAGAAAAGCCCCTTCAAATCGAGGGATTTCAGATGCTGACTTGGCGAGCGAGGGGGTATGAAAATTTCCCAGAATGCTTTTGCCGTAGGCTCTGCGTCGATTTGACTCGCCGACCGAAGGCAAACAGGCAGACTCATCTCAGAGAAATAGAGAGAAATAATCCTGTGACTCGTCAGATTTGTTTTGGATGTTTCTGATATAATAGTCTTCAGAAACCACAAAGTAATCCAGCTGTTATCTGGGTAATTTACACACTTTCAGATGAAGTTGCCGATCATCACGGTAGAATAAAGGGATTTATGGTTCCGCGTTACACCAACGCAGAGCCTACGGCGGAGGTTACGTAAGTAAGGTCTGCGTCGATGTACGCAGCGACGCGCGCCGTACGCCGTACCCTACGCCGTAGGCTCTGCGTCGATTTAACGCGGACCCAAACTCCGGAGCCGGCAGACAGGAATCTCTAAATTTCGGAGCAAATTTCTTAACAGGCGTAGCTACAACTGTTAGATTTCATCTATTAAACCAAAATCTCCCTAAATGATTTATTTCAGCCAGCATAATTCTCAACAGAGCTGCGTCCCAGGAGAGAGTTTCTCTCCCGGGGCTGACGCAGCAGCTTGACCCGGCGGACATGTCTCTTCTCGGGCTGTGAGCTGAGGCTGCTCCCCGGGGGCGGCGGCTCTTCTCATCTCCGAAAACATCGGGTCAAATTTCTTTACAGGCGTTATTTGGATAAACTGAGCCCCGGTTGCGGATCTTAAGGTTACCTTTATGCCTGAAAAAATATTAAAACTTAATAAAGTGCCATATTAACAGCGCTACAGCTGAAATTAAAACAGCTTTTGGCTCTCAGCTTCCTGATCAGGGTAGGGATGAAAACGAGGGGGAGTAGGAGAAATGGGACAGGCACCTGGGCCAAGTGCCCTAGATCTCAAGTGCCCTAAAATCTCCCCCTTCTTTTTTAGGGGTTAGGGAAGAAAAGAAGGGCGAGTGGAGAAAAGTAGGGGGAGTATTGAGATTGGGCCTTAAAGTCCACGTCTTACTTTGCGTCCAGGGCTCCAGCTGTGCTGTTTGCTTTGACGATGAAGTCGTCCTCCAGGAGGTTGTTGGGGTCGGCATAGTCGAAGTCTTCATCAAGGGCCGCTACGATGTCCGGGTCCATGTCCAGACGAGGTCCTGAAAGAAGACACACAAAATCAGAAGGTACGTTAATATGATGGTACACAGGAAGGAAGAGAAAAACAAACAAACAAAGAACTGTGTTGGTCCAACTAAACAACTTTAAAAATGTATGTAACGATGCTAAAGGGAAATTGTATTGAGTTGTATTTCTCAAAGGAATACCACTCTCCGTAAACTTGATAAGGAAAATAAGTACTCCTGAACGTCTACCTTCAGTTGCACCTAGGGTCAACTTTACACAGGCTGCAAACTTCTGAGAGTTGACCCAAAAACATTAAAAGTCAGGACACAGAAGACGGAGAAGCTGATAACGAATCGGTAATCTGTGCATCGCATGTGTCGCTCCAAACTCCTGTTTCACAGGTGTGTGTCTGTAAATTCATACCCAAAAACTTACTATTACAGCACAGCTACAACACCTGACACCTCTGCATTCATTGATGGCCAAATATAATCAGAGCTTTGTGTAATTAATGGTTGAAATTATAAGATATAAAACCTGAGAGTTGTCCAGTTGGACCAGAGAAGTCGCATGCAAGTGCAAATGCACATTTTCATATTCTGACAAATATAGACGACGTGCTGAAACTGATATGGGGGGGGGGGGGCTCCATTGTTGCCAATATGAGGTCAGTATGTTGACTTAACAAATGTTGAAGTGGAGGGATTTCCCAAGAGGGTTTCTTGGATGCTTACCTGACAAGTGTAAACAAAGAAATATCATATAATAATATTATAAAGAAATAAATTATCAGTTGTTTTAGTTTAAGGTTGTAGGTAAGAGAAAAAGATGAATACTACCACAGTGAAATTGGGCATACCACCATATAATCAACATTTACACTGATGATAAGTAAAAACATTTCTCTCTCATACTAACATACTGGAACAATTTTGGTCGTGCAGTCTAATGACCTACTGGACCTGAAACCCGACTTTAATTCACTGTGTATTCAGTCACTTAGTGGAACTTCTGGAGCTGAATGTTGCTAAAATTGCATCATGTCAAAATGTAAAAAGAAACAAATATTAAAGACCCATCTACCCTCTCATATGCATGTATGTGTGTTAAAGAAAAAAGGTGTGTGTGTGTGTGTGTATATATATATATAGTAATTATTCCAAATAAAAGTACAGTTGATTAAGAATCTAACACCGTTTTATACCAGTCTGCTGCAGAAGAAGCATATTATCTGATCAGAAGGAACCTGGTGGTTCGACATTTGATAGAAGGTCAGAAAACCTTAATCCATTTTAAGTGATTTACCTGAAATGGGAGCAGCTTTGTTCAAAAGTCCCACCTCTTCTTCGAACTCTGTGGCAAAGACGGAAGAGGGCAAGTGGATGGTAGCCTCCTGATCAACAAAAAACCCACAAAAAGACAAGTGTTTAAAATCCAAATTTGTTCATATCTACATTTTACACAACTATTTTAAAAATGCCACATTTATGACAAATGGGAAGTTTTCTAAAAAATACATAAACTTGTATCTGTTGTTTATATTTTTTTTTTACCTTATTTTATTTAGTAGCCAGTTAAAAACAAAAAACAAAACAAAAAGAGCTTAAAAAAACCCACTAAACAATATATATTTTGATTCTGATACTTGAGATTATATATTAATTTAAACGCAAAATATAATCACCACAAGGTGGGGCTGTTCCCCGTGATGATGTTTCACAAACTAAACCAAAAATAGAACTTTATTGGTGGAAGTGACTTAAAGTTAATAATAATAATAATAATAATAATAATAATAATAATAATAATAATAATAATAATAATAATAATAATAAGAAGAACAAAATAAGAGCAATTGTCTAAAATCATCAGAACTTTTCTGGGGATGTTCGGGGCTCAGAGAAACATTAAAGGGAACTCACAGGAACCTCCTTTTCCACACATCTTTCCACCTCGTTCTCATCATCATCCTCATCACGTAAGTGAATAGATTCTTTATCGGAGTACGAGGGTCCGGCTGAAACCAGCTCGGTTTGGCTGGATGACTCCTTCAGGTGCTGCAGGTAGTCATAGTTGTCGTCAAAGAAAACGCCAAATTTCCTCTGTTCTTCTTGCCTCTTATCTACGTCAACCTGGGCAATAACAAAAACAGTCACTTTAGACATACCAAGTCCAACATCAGCAGTGGCACCGGCTGCAAAGTCAGGAGAGTATGGTTTGGTCATCACCAGAGGAAACCCGGTGAACCTGTACCTTTGGAGGCAGAAGGACGTGCTGTGGTGCTTTTTCATCTGCAGCAAGTGGATCCCTCTGACTTCTGTGGACCAGGTGAAAGGTCACAGCTTTCTTCTTCTCAATAAATGATTTCTTCTTTCGATGAGGCTGAAATAGAAAATAATATATTTATCCATTTATGTAAAACTTACCTTTTTAATGTTCTCAAAATCTCTAAGTATTTATTGATTTAACATATGCTGCACACACACACACACACACACACACACACACACACACACACACACACACACACACACACACACACACACACACACACACACACACACACACAAGAAAGTTGACTTTTCGCTAAAAGTCCACCAAAATGCCAAGAAGTGGCATTATAATGTTAGTTGGGGCCACATGTGTCGATGTAATAAACAAACCTGAATCCATGTAATGATTTCTAAAACAACAAGTACTTTATTTTGATGAGCGACATTAGCCGCTGTTAGCTCAAACGGTTAGCTCAGTGCAGAAGTGTCATCTTACCATCTTGTAAAGTACTCTCTGGCGTTTATCTTCACCGGGAGAAGATTACGGACCCCCAAAGATTGATTTGTGTGTACCTATTACAGAATTTAACCTTCAAAATCAAGATCCAGCCGCTAGTGTTTACCCACGCTGGACGAGCCTGGGCCGGTGCTAACTTGGATCGGAGAGCGGTACAGCGTGGAGGGAGGACGAGCTGTGATTGGCTGAGCGGTACAGCGTGGACGGAGGACGTGCTGTGATTGGCTGAGCGGTACAGCGTGGAGGCAGGACGCGCTGTGATTGGTTGGTAGTGCACAAGGGGGCGGGGCCTGTCCTCCCAGACGATCCAATCTGGACCCCCTTTAACATGCTGCCATCGTGACTGGAATGAACCATTTAGAAACATGAGAAAAGGGGAGAAACGACGTCCAGACGCTGAAATAGGACAATTACACGTTATGATCGTGTGTTTAAACTAAAAAGAGCTGTGTTATCAATTAATATTTATCACGTATACTTTAGCTTTACTCTCGCACATTTGTCCTGTTTATTCCCAGTTTGGACTCCTTCAATATTTCACCCCTCATCTGACTCTTCTTGAGTTTCATTTGCATTTGAAGATAACAGGTTATAAAATTACCGCCGCCAACTGGTGGGGAGTGGTAGCTGGTATTTTTTAATAATCCTGTTATCTTTGTAGATAAAATAGTAGTAATACATTTATAATAAGTATTAATAGATTATATTCAGCATACACAGTGCATGACTTATGCTCTGCTGGCTCTTCCATCTGCATATTTAGTGCTTTAAATTAAATAAAGAAACCAAAACCTAGAACCCAGAAACAAAGCAAGTAGCATCTGTTGTTTACTTGTTTATTGTTTCTGCTGTTTTTCAATCAAATCATCAAATCAATTATTTTCCTACAGTGTGGGTCTTTCTATTTTTTTATTATATATATATATATATATATATATATATATATATATATATATATGTTTGTATAGATTAGATAATCTTTATTCATCCCTCAGTGGGGATGAATAACACACACATGCAGCAAAAGAAGGATATAAAGTAAAAAATATATAATTACAAAATATAAACAATATATACAGTAGAATAAAAATAAAAGTAGTGCAGTACGATAACAAAAAAAACAGGTAGGATGTGTATGAGGTAGGGAGATGTTGCACATCTTGTTATTGTCCGTTGCCTGGTGATCAGCCTGGTTATACAGTCTGATGCAGCGGGGAGGAAGGACCTGTGGTTCCTCTCAGTGACGCACCACGGGTGATGAAGCTGGTCGTTGATGGATCTCCAGGGCTCTGACAGTCTCATGAAGGGGGTGGGAGACATTGTCCATGATGGAGGACAGTTTAGCCACCATCCTCCTCTCCCCCACCACCTCCACAGATGGAGACTGCAGCCCAGGACAGAGCCGGCTTTCCTCACCACTTTGTATAGTCTCTTCATCTCTGCTGCTTTGATGCTGCTGCTCCAGCAGACCACCCCATAAAAGTTATACAGTGTTTATATATATAGATATGCTATATATATATATATATATATATATATATATATATATATAAAAATGTCTGTTTTTATTGTCAGTTTTGGTCTCCATAGTCAACTAGTACATGTACATATTAACCCGTCGACACATCTTAGTTACACGTAGCCAGTGACTATCACCACCACCTGGAAGGCCCCTCTGGCAGCCGGCCCAGCACCAGAGAGCTCATGCCACAGGGCCAGTCCCAAGTAGTATGGACGTGTACCAGAAAACCATGGAACCTAAAGGCCCCCCGGGTCCCGCCAGCAGACAGCCGAAATGTCCCCCGACCCGCCCTGCTAACCCCCCTCCGTCTAAGTTTACCTTTTTTCTCCCTTTTACTCCTTTCCTTCTTTTTTCATCTTTTTATGTCCCCCCAACGTTCAAGTAAATGCAAGTGTCTTGGGTGCATTAAAAACAGAAGTTGGGACATGCAGGGTGGATATTCCCTGCACGCCCCAGTTGTCCATGTATGTTTTTATTTATTTATCTTTTTCTTTCCATTTTAGTTTTCCCTGCATGTCCTGAACCATCTGTATAACCCAAATGTATGTTTGTTAATTTTTTTCTTCTTCCCTTCTCCCCATGTTCATTTCTTGGTTTATATTAGTGTTGTGAGTGAGTGCATTAAAAATAAAATGCTGATTGAAGTGTTTAATTAATAAGTAAAAACAAAATAAAAACCAACAAACAGCTATTGCATTCATATCAGTCACTCACACTTAAACCTTATAATAACTCAGATGTAACAGAGTAACTCTATGGTTCAATCCCTCATCTTATAAGGTTGCATGCTACTAACTAACTAATGACTTTCTGTTTTTCTTAATCACACTTACCGTACTTAGACATTAATGAAAGATCTTCCTCTGGGACCCCTTCTGTTAATTATAAATGCTCCAATATCTGACATATTAATAAGCAAGCTGGTTCCTACATGGCCAAAAATAACACTTTTTTGCTTGCAGATAGTTTAGATATGAACACATTTGACTTTAACATTTAAATTCTGAAAAAGAAAATTAAAAAATAAAAGTGTTGAAAAATGGAGGAATGATCCATAGGATTAATCCTAAATCTGTCTTTTTACGCAAAGCATCTCTCTGGGCCGATAATGGGTTTTAAATATAACATAGAAGTGTTTGCTTGTTTATTTTTATGGTAATAATTCATTATTGCAACAAAGTAAGAACATAAGACATAAACCACTCATTTTTAAGAAACATTTGTGTGTAACTTTGAGATACACGTTCACTTCTGGTGCCGACAGCATCCCTGACCAGTTGACCATAATTTAAGATGGAAACTTTCCAGCATTTATTTTACACCAACACATGAAACAAACGCAATAACAAAAAAAAAAGGTTCACTTTGATCCCATGAATGACATTTCAGTTACATCACTTTAAGCTTGGTCACCCTTTGAAATACTGCCAAGAATAAAAAGCTAGGTTGCTTTTAAAGCGCTGAGTAACAACAACGGTACTGTATGCTGGCAACTGATAAAAGAAAAGTTGAGCTAAAATGACCAGACCTGATGCAGGACCACCACACCAGTGATGTCACATCTGTTCAATACAGGATAATCTTGTAATTGTGAACTACAATCTACAAATGTTACATTTTCTCTTTATAATTTTAAAAGGCAATTATCTCATCAATGATGTAGGTACACAGACATAGGTTAGGAAGGTCCAGGATTATTTGGTTAGTTTCACAATTACATTTTTTATTCAGTAAAACCATAACAGACAAAACTTTACATCAGTCTATTCTTAAATGAATCTTGTTAATTAGTCATGGATGCTACAGGTCCAAAGTTGTGACATTACCAAACCAGCAAATTCCACACAACACTGATCATATACCTAAAAGTCACTATGTGCATTCATAATCAAATCCTCCACAATCACATGACCATTTAATTTTTTTAACCTGTTATTTACAGGTTGGTTTGTTCTTTAACATATCAATAAGAACTTAAAATTAAAAGTTAGATCTCTCTTTCATACTATTAAATTAATAAATAAAATTTGCTCCACAGATTGTGTGTGTGGCTCTTAAAAGAGCCGTTGGTTTGTATTGGGTGTTGGTCTACTTGGAGCTGGTGTACTTGGTGACGGCCTTGGTTCCCTCGGACACGGCGTGCTTGGCCAGCTCCCCGGGCAGCAGGAGGCGCACGGCGGTCTGGATCTCCCTGGAGGTGATGGTGGAGCGTTTGTTGTAGTGAGCCAGACGAGACGATTCAGAGGCGATGCGCTCAAAGATGTCGTTGACGAACGAGTTCATGATGCCCATGGCCTTGGAGGAGATGCCGGTGTCGGGGTGGACCTGCTTCAGCACCTTGTACACGTAGATGGCGTAGCTCTCCTTCCTGCTCTTTCTCCTCTTCTTGCCGCCTTTCCCGGCGGTCTTGGTCACGGCTTTCTTGGAGCCCTTCTTGGGCGCGGACTTGGCGGGTTCAGGCATGTTTCCTTCTTCAGAAACGAATGAACTGCCTCGGTCAGAGAGGCTGCTTTCATTCCCTCCACATGCAAAATCTACAGTGCAGTCTCCCGTCTGTGATTGGTCCAGTGGTTCTGACGTCACAGATGAAGTCTCTCTTCATTTAAACCGGTGGGCGGCTCTCAGTGGAGAGAAAGAAGAGCGGGAAACTACCGACAGGCGCCGTTTGTTTAGCAAATACATCTATAAATACAATATTTGTATTGTGAGATTGTTTTCAGAGGGTTGTGAAAAAGTAGCGGATGAATGTAGTGCAGAGCTCTTTAATCTGACCAGGGTCAACGAGCAGCAAAAAAGGACAGTTTAATTATTTAACTGTCCTGTATTACATTTAACTGAATACAGCCGTTTAAAACCACCTGTAGTGGAAAACGCAACATTTAAAACACTGTAGCAACTCCACATCATGAATCTTTGTAAACAAGCGGATAGAAATAGGTAAACTTTCGTGGACCAACAGAAGCGTCAGAACTCTTGTCAGTTGTGTATCGCTTTAATTTAGATAGATGCAAAGACTAAGTTTGAAAATGAATCCAGTTGCATGCTCAATGTCTATTTATTTAAGATATAGTGGTAGATGTGATCACATCTGACATAGAAATTGTTGTCCAGGTTATTATTTCCTGCATCGAATAATTATTTAATCAAGACGTTTACACAAAATCATGTGTAGCATCACCTGGAACCAGAGAAGTCTCCAGCACCATGAATCTAAAAGTATGATACAAATAAGACAAAATGCATATAATACAAGATACATCATTTACATGCTAAAAAAAGTAATGAACAATATGCCCACATAAATGCAATGGGCTACAATAAAGCAAATATTTACATTAAATTGTCAAGTTGCTAGTTTGTATTAATCAATTCAAACACAAAAACATTGTAAATATTGTATACGTTACATTGCAATAACGGAAGTGTTACTGAATTTCATACCTCGCTCCACTTTCCAAGGGAGCAAACTAGCACTTCATTCAGCAGTGGGTTGCGGGTGACAGTTGACGATAGACTGAACACGAACATATAGATAAATATATAGATAAACGCTTATATTAGCCGTGCGATTTCAAAATAAGAGATTCAGGAATTATGCGGTCATTTTCAATGTGTGCGTATAAATGTCGGTAATTTGCTCTCAGATCAGGTGGGTGGCCCTGAAAAGAGCCGTTGTTTGGTTGAAACGGTTAGATGGTTTAACCCCCGAATCCGTACAGGGTGCGTCCCTGTCTCTTGAGCGCGTACACCACATCCATGGCGGTCACCGTCTTCCTCTTTGCGTGCTCGGTGTAGGTGACGGCATCACGGATCACGTTCTCCAGGAAGACCTTCAGCACACCGCGGGTCTCCTCGTAGATCAGACCGGAGATACGCTTCACCCCCCCGCGGCGAGCCAGACGGCGGATGGCAGGTTTGGTGATTCCCTGGATGTTGTCACGGAGGACTTTACGGTGACGCTTAGCGCCTCCTTTACCGAGACCCTTTCCTCCTTTTCCTCGTCCGCTCATGTTGAATATGAAGTTAGTCAACAACTGAGCTGGAACTACGTCGACCACGTTATTTAGCTCCTTACTGAGGACGTATTAGAGGACAGGGGCGAGCCTACTCTTGTTCGCAGTTCTGTTGTTTGTTAATGATTGCACAGTCCAGTTTTCTAGCGCACCCTAGTGGTAAAACAACGTTAGATTTGTCAGTACAACCTTCCACAAATTTACACAACGCTGATGTGGCCCACACGTCTGCTGCTGGGATCCCCACTCACCGATTGTGCTGTTCCCAGAGCAGATGGTGATACAGTCCACAGGGGAGGCTCTCAATGGCAGCCGCTTAAGAATGTGGTCAGGATGGGAGCTGTCGAGAGATTAGATTTTCCTATTTTACCCTGCGTTACTAATCCATCTCTCTCATCAGCTCGTTGATGTGACAAGAAGAACAGGGTTATGAGTCACAGACCAGGTATTTCAAAATCAATCAACAATATTGAAACATGCAGCTTAATGGAAACACACTCACCTATACAATTACAGCAAACAACAGTTTCCCGATCCACCTGAGTCGTGTCTGAGCGTGGAGTGGGAAGCGCATAAACTTATAACCCAGACTCAGAAAATCTAGCAGTCAGTGCCATACATGCACAGTAGCCATCCCTTTTCCTCCCTACCATGAAACCCTCGGTTCCCGTTGAAAACCTTGAGAGGAGTTGATTTTCTCTCAGTATACTCAGTGGTTATGTTTTCACACACATATATGATTTTTATTCTCCACAGTGGGGAGAAGCTGGTCTTCTTCAGGTTGCATAGATAATGTAGACACTGTTGGGCTTATTGGTCATGGTACTGGTGTTATGGGTCCCGGAGAAATCCCCAGCCACGTCCATCATGACCTTCAGACTGCTGCCGACCTCAACTGTTGAGCCACTGATGTTCAGAGGGAGCGATCAGCGGATTTTCCCCTGGAATCAACCTCTATCTCTTTGACATCGTCCTGACACCAGTCCACCAGGTATTAACATAAAAATATTATTTTCTTTTGGTGCACCAGGTTAACAAACACATAGATCGTTCAATTTATAGGATGCATTGTCAAGTTTTTCCGGTCTCCTCAGCCTCTTCTTCTCATTTGATGAGACTGTTGAGATTCGTCTTTCCGTAAAAGCTCTAAGAGCTCTGCCATCAGATCAGCTGACTCTGAGAGAAGGGTTTTCGTTGCAAAATGTTTTTTTTTTTAAACTGAACAAAAAAATATACTAAAGAAACAATAGAGGTGCAAAACAATCACATGACTTTATAAATATTTTGTCCTTTTCTTTTTTAACATGAACATTTCTAACTTCTCCTGTGTCGTCATTTAAAATATTCCCTTTCATATAATCCACTGAAACATTCACTGATCACTTCCTGACCAGATCTGAAACTTATTATGATCATGTTTGAAAACTCTTGCTGTTGATTTTTCACATTTCATAAATATGACAACAGTGCCTACAAAGGCTGACACTAACAAATGCCTTTCTAGTTTATTTAGGATAACAGATTTTAAACACATCACTGGTCTCTCATTTGTGGTGGTTCTTTTACATAATCATAGTGTATATTCAATTCAATCTTTATTTCAGACTCAAATAGGTCCATATAAATACAATAAAAGAGACATAGTGTATAGTTTTGACATTGACTCAGTAGCCTAATAGTTAAACTAATCAGTTTTAGTTAAAGCTGCTTCCTGTGCTGACAGACAGCTCTCATCTGCTGGTAGTACATACTGATTTACTATAAAAATGTCATCAGAAATAAACAGCAAGTTATAAAACATTTTCAAATAGCAAATAAGAGACAACAACATTGTATTCTATTTTTATTTTTTTTTTTTACATTAAAACAGAAACAACAGTCGTGTTGAGTCTAACAGGAAGTCGCTGCCACAAGAGTCTCCTCCATCATGAGTGTGTTTGCTGCTGCCACATTATCTCAATTTTACTAAATATTTAAGACCTATGGATATGTGTTGTTCTTTTTGGTATTTGAACAATCATTTGGCTCATCTGGAAATCTTCTTTTCTCGGAGCTCGGACGCATTTTAAAGCATTTTAGGAGAGAAAGAAGAGGGAAAAGTTGCTGATCGGCCCCGAGCTCCGCGGCGACTCCACGAAGTTTTAAACCCCCACAAACAAACTGCGGAGAACATCGGACTTCCAGAGTATCTGGACACGAAGAGAAACTAGTCCGCTGTCAGCTTCTCCTCTGTCAGCCTGAAACGACGCTCCAACACTGATTTTTGACCCGTTAAAGGACGAGGAGAAAACACAAGTGGGACTCCGCCGACTGCACACGGGAGCGGCGCTGCGGGTTGAGTCTCCACGGTTCTCATGGTGTGTTTAAGTTCCGTCGGAGCTCCGGCTTCTCATCATTAGCAGTGACTCTCGCAGCAGCTCGACATGGCAGAAGTAGCTCCAGCTCCGGCTCCGGCCAAAGCCGCCAAGAAGAAGGTGTCCAAGCCGAAGAAGGCCGGCCCCAGCGCGGCAGAGCTCATCGTGAAGGCCGTGGCCGCGTCCAAGGAGCGCAGCGGCGTGTCCGCCGCCGCCGTCAAGAAAGCTCTGGCCGCCGGAGGATACGACGTGGACAAGAACAAAGCCCGCGTCAACACCGCCATCAAGAGCCTGGTGACCAAGGGGACCCTGGTCCAGACCAAGGGGACCGGGGCCTCCGGCTCCTTCAAGATCAGCAAGAACACTGACACGAAGGCCAAAGCTCCCGTGAAGAAAGCGCCTCCTAAAGCCAACAAGCCCGCCGCCAAGAAACCCGCAGCAGCGAAGAAGGCGAAGAGCGCAGCAGCCAAGAAACCAGCAGCGGCCAAGAAGAGCCCCAAGAAGGTGAAGAAGCCCGCAGCGCTCAAGAAGACGGCCAAGAGCCCCAAGAAGGTCGCCAAGAGCCCCAAGAAGGTCGCCAAGAGCCCCAAGAAGGTGCTGAAGAAGGCCCCCAAAGCCAACAAGTCCCCCGCCAAGAAGGCGGCCAAGCCCAAAGCCAAGAAGGCAGCACCCAAGAAGAAGTGAAGCATCACTGCTGGGGGAAATCAAAAAGGCTCTTTTAAGAGCCACCACCTCATCCTGAGAGTTCTTTTCCTATCAGTTTGGTTTTTCAACAGTAAATTGCACAATTACCCTCATTTATCAAATGTACATTTAAGGGAACATTACCATATTTTCTTTTACACAAAAGTAAAATGACAGTTTCAAAGGATTTACAAATCAGGTTTCAACCCCTTTCTCTTTTATTTGTAGGTTTCTTTTTAATCCACTATACATTTCAGAGTATCTTAATCAATAATTCACTCACAGACTTCAGCATTTTTTTAATGTGGTTTATTAACCCAAGGTGCCTGGATTTTTTTGGATTTTATGGCTGTAGAATTGCCAAATGTGCAAAGAATCAGTGCTCCTGCCCATTCCTTTCCCAAGATAACTTCAACTTTCAATATATATATATATTCAATATTACTGTGTGTTCTAACTGTTTAACAGATAAGGACACTTTTTGCAGTATCTTAGTATTTAAAGAGTATCAGTATTTTAAGAGCCACCACATCTTCCTTAAGAGGCAAATTGTGTCACATAAGAAATATTGTTTTCTTATAAGAAAATATTGTGGTACTCATGCAACTACAAATTTGTTATTGATTACATTTGTATAAGTTCAAGTCTCTTCAAGTATCTTGAGCACTTTAAATCAAATTTAGTAATTTTCTACTTTTGAAATGTTTTGATGAAAAGAAAAAAGTTTCTAGAACAACTTTTATTTAACCAAAATGTCAAAGTACAGCAGCACAGCAATGGAAACCTACTGGATTAGTACATGTGTGTAGACGGAAAAAAAAACAAACGTTTTGGTATGACAGTGGTATAAAAACAAATATAAACATGAAAATAATGTTTTTCACTATTGTTCTTCCTCCAATTATTAATAAATTCCACTAAACTCACATGAATGTACCGTTTTGATGATTATTGTGATATTTTTCTCATGTGAAATTTACAGAATTTAAAACTTGAAATCTTTTTTTTTTACATAAATATGTAAAATAAAGGGCTGAAAGATTGGAAGATGCAGAGAACAGGTTATACAAGTACAAAAAATATATAATAGGGTATGTTTAAGATCTTATACTGCTCATATCAGATGTAGCCTATTAATTATAATGGAAGAGGAGCTAAACTATTAATTAAGGGAATCATGTTCTGCTTTGTAACAATGTAGCAACTAAGAATGAGATTGCCGGAAGCAGCTCTTTAGTGGTGATGTTGGTGGCTCTTAAAAGAGCCGTTGTGGGTTACAGGGGAGACGGTCTAAGCTCTCTCCCCGCGGATGCGGCGGGCCAGCTGGATGTCTTTGGGCATGATGGTGACCCTCTTGGCGTGGATGGCGCACAGGTTGGTGTCCTCGAACAGCCCAACCAGGTAAGCCTCGCTGGCCTCCTGCAGGGCCATGACGGCGGAGCTCTGGAAGCGCAGGTCGGTCTTGAAGTCCTGAGCGATTTCTCTCACCAGCCGCTGGAAGGGCAGCTTGCGGATCAGCAGCTCCGTGGACTTCTGGTAGCGGCGGATCTCCCTCAGAGCCACGGTACCGGGCCTGTAGCGGTGAGGCTTCTTCACTCCGCCGGTGGCCGGGGCGCTCTTCCGGGCGGCCTTGGTGGCCAGCTGCTTCCTGGGGGCTTTGCCTCCGGTGGACTTACGAGCGGTCTGCTTGGTTCTGGCCATGGCGACTGATTCTGGATCAGGACAATAATGCTGGGAGAAGCGAGACTCGCTGCTCTTAAAGTGTGTGACTCGGTGACGCGGTCCAGACCTCCGCTCCTGATTGGTGGATTCTGCTCTGCAGCCCCGCCCCCCCCGGGAGCGAGCTCGCGCCTCAATGTGCGCCGTTTATTGGATAGAATCTTTTCAAAACTCCCGCCTAGTCCGGAGCCCCGCCCCCTGCTGTCTCTCTGTCCCGGTTGTGTAAGTTAGTTCATTTATTTATTAGTTTATTTACTCCAATCACTAGAAACCAACCCCCAGTAGCTGGGTATTTATAGTGTGTAAACTGGTAAGGAAAAAAGAATGTGTACTTTTCGTGGAGGACGTGTTAGAGCAGGGGTTCCCAACCTTTTTTGTGCCAAGGACCAGCAGAAGTATAAACAAAAAGCTCAGGGACCGGTTGACAATTTATGTCAATTTTAATAAACATTTTAGAAAAAAACTATGCATTGTAAAATGCAGGCTATCATCAGCGACGTTAGCTGATGTTGTGGCCTTTAAAACTTGCTTCTGCAAATGTAACTCACGTTTTTTCCTTTCGAAAAAAACCACTGGTTTGTCTTTGAGAGAAGGATGTTTTGTATTTAAGTGTCTTTGGAGCTTGGATGGCTTCATTGCTTCGTTGCCGAGCGTTTCTCCACATAAAATACATAGTGGGTTTGGCGCCTCCAAATCGCCCGTTGCAACAAATCCGTATTTTATATACATAATGTCGTACTTGCGATTAAAGCTTTTGCTTTTCTTTTTGGTAGGATTTTCTACTTGTTCATCACCATTTCTTTTACTCGAACAACCAGTAAAGAAACGGCTCATGGAGGTTTGCTGAAGTCCGCTCATCTCTGCAGCAGACTGTACCTAACCTGCATACAGCACCTGTGCATGGCGCTGGTCAGTCCGGTCGGGTACCAGAACTTATTGTCCACCAAGCCATGACAGGGCTGCCACTCAAACAAACACATTTCGATTTTATACAAGTTTTGGATGAAATTATATGACAAAAAAATGCAAAAATTGTTTTCTTAAATTTAGTATGAGGTTGCTTTAATTATGTGGCAAATGATAATAAACACGAGAAAGATGGGTACTTCAATGAAAAATAGATATTTTATTCAACTTTGCTGCTGTTCATACAAAAAGTAAATAAAAAACAACAATTTTTTTTCAAAGATTTTCACTTGAAATAAGTAGAAAAATCTGAGATTTTTTTGCTTGTAATGAGAAGATAAATCTTGTTCCACTGGCAGATTTTCCTACTTATTTCAAGTGAAAATTGACTTGAAACAGGTGAAAATTGTCAAATGAGTTATTTTTCTGGTGTTATTTTTCTGGTGATGACTCTAAATGTTGAAATAGCAGTAAAACCACATTCATTGATGAAATGACATAAGGGATGGAAAGGAGGGATGGCAGTTTTACAGGGGGATGATTTGGACTTTTTTTATTTCAGGGGGGATGATTCTGACCGTTTTTATTTCAGGGGGGGGATGATTCTGACCGTTTTTATTTCAGGGGGGGATGACTTGGACCGTTTTTATTTCAGGGGGGGGATGATTCTGACCGTTTTTATTTCAGGGGGGATGCTGGCTTTAGTTCTTCTGAGGAGGAGACGAGCAGCAGCATCAAGGAGGGTCCATGAAATCCCCTTGAGAAGACAGGATTTGGGGGAATCCAGGCTCGTTGGAGCTACAGCTCCATGATGACCAGGTCTACTTCAGATTGAACAGGGAGCAGTTTGACAGCCTGTTGGGGAGTGGGTCCTCAGCAGGATGACAACCACCTTCTCTCCTATTGGTCGCACCGAGATGCCCTCACAGCGCGATGAAATTAAAAAATGTTCAATTCAGACGCAGGCAGGTGAAACGCCCGTGGCAGGTGGCCTCTCGCGCGCCGCCAAGCTCGCCAGCAGAGCGGTCCACTCTTGCGCTGCAGTAGCACATACACAATTAATGGGAAAGCCGGCGGCGGTCCCGCTTTGCGCCCTCTATGTGAAAGGGGCTTAATACTGTTGGCCCCTGAAGGTTACATTTGGCCCCATAATGGCCCCTGTTTCAGAAAAATCCTAGAACCCCCAGTGCCAAGTTTTGTTACCCGCAACTGCGCTGACACGCAAAAAAAAGAAAAGCTGCTGAGACCCTGCCGTGCAGCGCTGCTCTCGGGAGAGATTGTATGAGGTGAAGTGAAGTGAGATGCCTCACTCCATTGGGAAAAAAACGTCTGGTGACAATTTTGATTATCGCTTTTTTGTCGACAACGTCGGCGAATCATTGCAGCCCTAATTATGATCGGAACACAAGCCATTCCACGGCCCGGTAGTAACGGCTCTACGGACCGGTACCGGTCCGGGGACCGGGGGTTGGGAATCACGGTGTTAGAGGACAGGGACGGGTTTTCTCCGCCTTAATGGATGTTGTGTTAGCGCCATCTACTGAAATATCGGTAGTAATATATTTTAACATTTCCTTTTATCAGTTCCTATTTCAAAAAGAGCAATTACATATTTCCACATTAGATTAACAGACAGACTTTTGGATTTGAACAGGTCACTTCTAAGTTTCTGAAGCAACACCAGTCAACACATTTTCCTTTATAGAGAAAGTAAATCATTTCACAAACATGCTATTTATGTTATATGTATATATATTTAATTACCTCTGAAAATCATTTTTAATTACAGAGCCTCACTTCAACCAGCAGACAACCGATGAACTAGTTAGTGCTATAATCCTATTGTAAATGTTAAATGTTTTTTTTAAACAATTGTAGTTATTGGTCGTTTCTTCTGAGACAATTTAGTTTCCAATAAATGCAGATGTTACTGCTCCATACAACTTTTTGTGCTTTACATTTTGTGTCGTTGTATTAGTGGATTGACCTTTAGTGGTATTACTCTGTCATTTAGCAGACGCTTTTATCCAAAGCGACTTAAGGTGCGGGTATACTTCTGCGTCACACACACGCAGAGCACACGGCGCACCCGTGACCCCGTCACGAATCGTTCTGACTTCTCCGTCTCTCCATTTGGTCGCGGTGCAGTACCCCCCGCGGCCACTAGTTAGCGATCTTTTTCTGAATGGTTTATCCGACTTTTTCCGGTCACAGTAAATCAAAGAAATAAGGACAACTATTGTGCAAAAAACAAAAACAAAAAAAATCACATATAAACGAAGAAAAAAGCCCTGGAAGTTCACTACTGATTCAAACCGGAAACCGGAAATGCTTCGCTTTCAAACGAACCAATCACAGCCCTCTCGGTCTGCGTGTGGTCTGCGTCTCCTCGACGCGTAGTTACAATTTTCGGGAGGTGCACGTCACTGACGGCGCATGTGACGGCGTGTCCTCTGCGTGTCCAAAAACCACACGCCGTAGACACGGCGTCGTTTTGACGCAGAAGTATAATTCAGCCTTTATGTGAGAACAAGCACAAAAATCCCATAGTAATTGTTATACGGTAATCGTGTCTCTCAGAGGAGTGTGTGGCTCTTAAAAGAGCCGTTGTGTTCCGGGGTTTCTTCAGCAGCAGCTTTACTTGGCCTTGGCGGCCTTCTCGGTCTTCTTGGGCAGCAGCACCGCCTGGATGTTGGGCAGCACGCCGCCCTGAGCGATGGTGACCCCCCCCAGCAGCTTGTTGAGCTCCTCGTCGTTGCGGACAGCCAGCTGCAGGTGACGGGGGATGATGCGGGTCTTCTTGTTGTCGCGGGCAGCGTTTCCAGCCAGCTCCAGGATCTCAGCGGTCAGATACTCCAGCACAGCCGCCAGGTAGACGGGGGCGCCGGCACCGACGCGCTCCGCGTAGTTGCCTTTACGCAGCAGTCTGTGGACACGACCCACTGGGAACTGCAGTCCTGCACGGGAGGAGCGGGTCTTGGCCTTCGCTCTGGCTTTCCCTCCGGTCTTTCCGCGGCCGCTCATGTTGATAATGTCTTTCTGGAACTGGTGTCAAGAGAAACTGTGTCTTCAGCAGCGGAAAACCTCATTAAATACCGGAGAGCGCGGGACGAGTCCTGCCGCACCAATCAGGACAGAGAGAAACGAGGCGGGAGTTTTGAAAAGATTCTATCCAATGAACAGCGAATCCCTCAATTGACCCGCACAACAGACCTGGGGATGTGACCACATACTTTCAAAATAAAATATCCTAAACTCTCTTATTAATCAATTTAAACACTTCATGAACTTGGATATATTTGTGTTTTTTATAACATGAACTCTGCACAATGAACTCTGTCTCCCAGACAGTTACAGCAGCAGTAGTCTCGATGTGAGAAATCAACCTGTGCATAAAAAGTGGATATGAGTGGATATGAGGGATGGGGTAGTAGTTGGGGGTAAAATGAAGATGCAGTAGAAGATCAGCAACCTTGGGAGGCTGGAATTGTGATTGGGGCATTTCTTCGTATACAGCTGATCGGTAGGACGATACCGTGTTGTTTTTGTCAAGGCGATGCTGTTGACTCGTGCGCATGCGCAGTGACGCAAAATAGGACATCTCGACGGGTAGGATAATTTGGCAGAACACCGGCAAGAAACTCGGTCACGTGACCTAAAGTAGCCTCAAAATTGAGGCCATAATGGCTATGTTTTACACTGTGGTCCATGTATGTATTATATAGTATGTAGTGGAGTGAGACTACAAACAGATTGGGGTTTTTTTATTGACAAAGACAAAATTAGGAGAAAATCTGCATCACTGCTTTCAGTAGTCTGGGGCTTTGTTCAATATAAAAGGATAGTTAATGCTGGATCACATAACATGAACCATCCCTGTTCTCTGCAACTTTGGGATCATTTATGTTGCCTTACTATTCAATTCATGCTACGGGTGAATTTTTTAAATCAAATTATTATTCATTCGAGGATTTTACATGCATTTATAATAATCAATGTTCAATATCTGGTAAATTTGCCACGTCCAATGTGGTGTCGTATCACAGCAACGGGCCGCTGAGGCGTTGTTCAGTTGGCTCAATGAGGCGTCTACGTTTATATGTCTATGGATATAAACCAGACAGTTGTGGTCAGTGAAAGTTTGGAGACCGAGATAAAGATCATTTGGAGAAAATCATTTATTTAATCTAAATAAAAAACAATGATGTGTCCCCTAAACCATAATCACTGTCCATACCTTGACCCCCTCACTGTAAATGATTTGTTTTCATTATTTAAAAATAATTTTCCATACTGCCAGTATTATATATGGAAAAGCATTTTTGATTTTTTTTTTTCCCCCACAGGCTTTCTGAAATTCAAACCAACTGATATTATAGTGTATCGGCCCCCTGCTGGCGCTTATCTAGAGTTTTTGTCTGAATTTTCAGATTTCCTTTCTGGATTATTGATCAGTACAGATAAATTCATCATAGTGGGTGATTTTAATATTCATATGGATGTTGAAAGCGATAATCTTAAATTAGCTTTCAATTCTCTTCTAGAATCAATGGGTATCTCACAAAAAGTGGACGGGCCGACGCATTGTTTTGATCATA
The DNA here is from genome assembly GCF_033807715.1 of Cololabis saira. Classification (NCBI taxonomy): domain Eukaryota; kingdom Metazoa; phylum Chordata; class Actinopteri; order Beloniformes; family Belonidae; genus Cololabis; species Cololabis saira. The sequence goes on from NC_084587.1 coordinate 49,500,553, forward strand.
CTCTCGATCTCGTTCTCACCTACGGTGTTGAAACTGATGATCTGTTGGTGTCACCTGTAAACTCCCTTTTATCCGACCATTATTTAATAACGTTTGAATTGAATGTTGTTGATGTTGAAGTGCAGGGCAGGAGGTATTATTTTAGCAGATGTTTGTCTGATGAAGCTATTGCTAAATTTAAGGAGACCATTGCTCATCTTGCGACAGTGGAAAATAGTGAAGCCTCTACTGAAGCAATAGAGGCCAGTGACCTGGGTTCTACCTCTGATGTTGATGTTGATTTTCTTGTTAGTAACACTGCTGATCTGTTGCACTCAGCTTTAGATGAAGTTGCTCCTTTGAAAAGGAGGGTTTCTAGCCACAGGAGCTTAACTCCCTGGTACAATTCAGATATTCGCATGTTGAAACAAAGCGTGCATAAAATGGAAAGGAAGTGGCACTCCTGTAAGTCTGTAGACTCCTATCGTGAATGGAAAGATATTTTAATAGTATATAAAAAAGTCATTCGCAAAGCCAGAACAGCTTATTATTCAACGTTGATAGAGGATAACGAAAGTAACCCACGTTTTCTGTTCAGCACTGTAGCCAGGCTGACAAAGAGTCACAACTCTGTGGAGCCGTATATTCCAGCAGCTCTCAGTAGTGAAGACTTTATGAGCTTCTTTAACAGTAAAATCACGAAAATTAGAGAAGAAATCAACCAGCCAGTTGTGGGCGTTTCTTCAGCTTTAGCGACTTCCCTAGGCTCTGACTTGCCTCTAGACTGTTTTGATCCTATAGACCTCCCTGAGCTGACTTCACTCGTTAATAGAGCTAAGTCAACCACATGTATGTTAGACCCCATCCCGACTCGACTATTCAAAAATGTTTTTTCTCTTATTGGTGCGACAATACTGGACCAAATCAACCTATCCCTAAGCTTAGGATATGTACCACAGGTTTTCGAAGTGGCAGTAATTAAACCTTTACTTAAAAAACCTTCTCTTGACCCAGACACCTTAGCTAATTATAGGCCAATTTCTAACCTTCCATTTGTATCTAAAATTCTGGAAAAGGCAGTTTCAAGCCAGTTATGTGACTATTTGTATAGAAATGATCTGTTTGAAGTCTTTCAGTCAGGGTTCAGAATGCATCATAGCACAGAGACAGCACTGGTTCAAGTCACGAATGACCTCCTTATGGCCTCAGATAAGGGACTAGTGTCCATACTGGTTCTACTCAACCTCAGTGCTGCTTTTGACACTGTTGATCATGGCATTTTACTGCACAGGTTAGAGCATGTTGTTGGGATTAAAGGGACAGCTCTACGTTGGTTTAAATCATATCTATCTGACAGTTTCCAGTTTGTTCATGTACATGAGGTTTCTTCAGAACAGTCAAGGGTCTGTTATGGTGTTCCGCAGGGTTCAGTGCTAGGGCCAATCTTGTTCAGTTTATACATGCAGCTGTTGGGAAGTATAATCCAGAATCACGGCATACACTTTCATTGCTATGCTGATGATACGCAGCTCTATTTGTCTATGAAGCCGGATGAGACAGAACCGTTGGTTAAGCTTCAGGCATGTCTTAGGGACATCAAGGACTGGATGTCCAGAAATTTCTTGCTTCTAAATTCAGATAAAACAGAGGTTATCATTCTTGGTCCAGAGCATCTTAGGAAGGGACTAGATGGTGTTGCGATGGCTTCCAGTGCAACTTTGAGAAACCTTGGTGTTGTTTTCGATCAGGATTTGTCGTTTAAACCATATGTTAATCAGGTTTGTAAAATAGCGTTTTTCCATCTCCGTAATATTGCAAAAATTAGGAAAATCCTCTCGCAGGGTGATGCAGAAAAACTAGTTCATGCGTTTGTATCTTCTAGACTGGATTACTGTAATGTGTTGTTAGCAGGATGTCCAAGTAATTTGCTGAATAGGCTCCAGCTGATCCAGAATGCAGCAGCACGAGTGCTGACAGGAATCAGCAGGAGAGACCACATCTCTCCAGTGTTAGCGTCGCTCCATTGGCTACCTGTAAAATTCAGAATCCAATTTAAAATTTTATTACTTGCATATAAAGCCCAAAACGGCTTAGCTCCGCAGTATTTACAAGATTTGATAGTGCCTTATGTTCCTGGCCGAGCTCTCCGCTCCCAGGGTGCAGGTTTACTCGTAGTTCCTAGAGTATCTAAATGTAGATTTGGAGGGCGGGCGTTCTGCTATCAGGCACCATTACTTTGGAACCAACTTCCAATCTGGGTTAAGGAGGCTGACACCACCTCCACCTTTAAAACTAAACTTAAAACCTTTCTGTTTAGTAAAGCCTATAGTTAGTGTTTAGTAAACCTCTAGCTGGTGTTGGTAAATCTCTAGGTAGTGTAAACTCTAGTGTGTTAGAGTCAGTAGTCATAGTTGCAGCTATAGAACAAAACTATAATAGTTAGTCTCAAATATAGCTTTGCGGTAGATATGCTGCTATAGGCCTATGCTGCAGGGGGGGACCGACATGATCCGCTGGGCGGTGCCTCTCACCCTTCTTCTCCTCTCCTTTTCCCTTCCTCTCTTCTCCATTACCATTTTTATTTATTATAAATATCTCATAGCTATCATTTTTGTCCATCGTTCCTGTAGTTCCTTGTGCTGGCCCCCCTTTTTTCTCTTTTGTGCATGTTTGCAGGCTGGAGCCTCGGGAGCTGCGTTCTGGCCTGTGTTCCCGCCCCCCCCCCCACCTCTGGTCATCCCGCTGCTGCTTCCACCTGCCTGCTGTGTGCTGCTGACGTCCCTGACTCCCCCAGTCTGGCCTTCGGCAGGAGGGTCCCCCCTTATGAGCCTGGTCCTGCTCAAGGTTTCTTTCCTCCTAAAGGGGAGTTTTTCCCTTGCCACTGTTTGGCTTAAGGCTTTTCTCCCACTATGGGAGTTTTTACCTGCCATTGTTTATATAATAATTGCTCGGGGGTTTATGTTTATGTTTATGTTCATGTTCATGTTCTGGATCTCTGGAAAGCGTCTAGAGACAACATCTGTTGTATTAGACGCTATACAAATAAAATTGAATTGAATTGAATTGATATTTTTTACATCCAGTAGATGTCCTAGAGTAGATGAAGCTTTGCACCCGAGTGAACTGGATGAAAGACTTCAATGCTTCATATGTTCATCACTAATAATATTTTAGCATTGATACATTCAATAATAGTCTCTAGTTTCACTATTTCAGCCTCATCAATCTGAAATTTTAACTGCTCATTTCATTTTACCAACTCTGCTTGAAGGAACTCAACATGCTCCCTCACAATTCTGCTTTTTCACTGTGAATTGACATGGCAATGAGATATAAATGTTACTGTTTTTATGGCTAAATTATTGCCAAGCATACGTATGTAGCAGAACTTATAGGTAGCAACAGTTACTCTTATAAACCTCTTATGCACTCATTTGGTAATGCATTTGAACTCTTAAGTCAAAAACCCACAGAACATTCATAATAATATAAAGCAGGAATATTTAGTATTTCACTCAAAACCTCTGTTGCTTAATAGTTAAGCTCTTTCAACCATTAAAATGCTCACACAGTTGAAGGTTGGCACACAAATCAAATGCTCCCTGCATGGGCGCAATTTCCACTGGGGACAGGGGGGACATGTCCCCCCCACTTTTCAAAATCATGTTTTTGTCCCCCCCACTTTTTATAGTTTAAAAACTAACGGTAGGCTCAGCAAGACACTCTGTGTGAAGGTACTGACGGCACGGCAGCCCCGCTCCGCCTCCCTCCTCCCCTCCCCTGTATGTTCATAAACCTGGTGGCTGTCGAGAAAATTAAAAAAGGGATGTAGACGGGCTGTTTTTTTCTCAGCCGCTCCCGGCTCCAGCTGATTTCTCATCTGCGCCGACACAAACAAAGGTGCTGCGCAGTCGAGTACGTCACAGCAGCTTCACCCCAACTTGCCCACTTCTCCCCTGGCTGTGGAAAAACAAACGGGTAGAGGCGGGTAAAGGCGTGACGAGCCGAGTCGGGCCGAGTAAGTCCTAGTGCAAAAGTGCTATAATACCCCCCCATACACTCACTCACTCACACACTCACACACACACACACACACACACACACACACACACACACACACACACACACACACACACACACACACACACACACACACACACACACACACACAGAGCTTGAAGGTGACAACAGACTGCCAGGAAAAGGCTATTAGTATTGTTACTTTAGAACAATATTACTCCAGTAAAAGTAAAAAGAACTTTGCATACAACTACTCTTAAAAGCATAATTTATCCAAAACCTTACTCAAGCAAATGTAACCGAGTACTACCCACCTCTGGTTATGTGTGTTGTAGAGTATGGAAAGCATATTTTCCCTCTGCTGTTACTTCACTAACTGTAATGTTGGACTTACACCACATGCTCAAACTCAGAGAGAGGCAGGGGGAAGCAGCAGCACTGTAGTGCAGGTAGGTTAATATTGTAACTGCTCCTAAATCTTCTTAAAATGGTAGATAAAGACAACGCTCCACTGGCATCTGAAGGTATTTTATTTCCCCACAGACAACGTGAAAAACTGCAAACATAAACAAATAATACATTTTTAACACGTTGAATGAAATCTTTACATCTTTAAGCAAACAATGAAATTAAATAAATATGTATACAAACAAGGACAACGTACTGTGTAAGCTTTCTACCACGTTTTTAGGATAGTTAAAGTTGTTTTTATTTATTTTACGGCAACTCTTGCTCAACACAGAAAGAGCTGCTATCACCACTGAAGCTCAGTTCAGAATGAGCTTGGCTCACCAGGTGCACTCAATTTGTCCAGCACCAATTAGGAGGAGGCATGGCTCTGCCTGCCCCTACAGCAGGTACTGAAGTACTGAAGGACATACACACCCACAGATACAATGTTGCTCAAAAGAAACACACATGGTACATATTATTTTTTAGAAACCCAATAAAATAAAAATATAACAAATTACCATTTCTGGCTTATTAAGACAGCTGCACTGCCCCCAAAATTACCGTGATTCATTACTGCCGCCATGAACTAATTAGGCTATAGAATCTGTAATTTTCTTTACCAACAAAATAAAAGTATCACTTTAAAGTCTTCCTTTTCAATCTTAAGTGACCATCAATCAAAACATTAAGTTTTTCCTTTATTCTAGTTAACTCTAGCTAACTTACTCTAGTTAGCGTTCGAGAATAGAAGGTTGTGTCAGACGTTCACCTTTCCTTCCTAAGTTACTCTGCCCCAATTGAACCTTGACCTTTCGTACCAAACCATCATCGTCTTCATTTGCCTCAATGATTCTGGCAAGTTTCCACTCGTTTCTGGGGGAATTGATCTCCTTGACAATAACTACATCCCCAACGTGCATGTTTCTTCTGGGTGTATGCCACTGTTGTCTGAGCCTAATTTTGGCCAGATACTCTTGGCGCCATCTGCTCCAGAATTGTTCAGTCAAGTATTGAACTTTGCGCCACCGTTTCCCAGTGTACAAGTCCTCCTTAACAAAGTTACCAGGGGGCGGAAGAGGCACCGATGACTTCATCGTCAATAAGTGGTTTGGCGTCAATGGTTCAAGACTCTTGGGGTCACTGATGAGGTTTGTGGTGAGCGGTCGACTGTTCACAATCGACATGGCCTCGTAGAAGAATGTTTTCAGGGAAGTGTCATCCAATCTTCCTGTTGCTTCTGCCAGGACTGAGCTGTATGAGAATGGAGGTGAAGGTTCAACGCGGTCGGCAGGCAGATCAGCCATGCGTTGTTCCGCACTCTGCCCCCGTGCTTTTCTGCAGATGACAAAATGTTTTATGTGCTTAGCCACTGTTTTGCTTGCACTTATCATCCAATAGCCGTTGGCTCTGAGCTCGTTTAGTGTTAGCCCACGGCCTTGGTGTTGTGTCTTCTTATGACAGTGATCAAGTATTAACTGTGTTACAATGCCTTCCTTGGGAAGAATGACTGGGTGTTTCATGTCAAGCGGTGATGAAGATCTTTCCAATCACCCACCTACTCTGAGCACTCCATCCTCAAGGATAGGATCAAGTTGGTACAGTTTGTGAGTTTTAGGTAGTTTGACAGAACCTTGACTGCAACATTTCAGTTCTTCGAAGGCCTCTTGCTGAGCCAGCTTTATGAGAGCATGTGCGGCCAGCCTTCTTTCTTCCACAGTGATGGGTCCTGTCTGACCTTTGTTTGTCAGTCTTCGAATCCTTGCAATGACATTCAGGGCTTTCTGCCAATCCGAGAATCTTGACAGTCTATCCAGAAAGCTGTCGGTGGCAACGGCATCCGTTTTCAAGACCCTAACTTCTGAATTGCAGAGCAGAAGCTCTGGGTCTCCCGGGCTCAGGGCTATTTCTTGTTCCCATAAGAACTTGGGTCCCGTGAACCAATTTGAGTCGATCATGTCTGCTACCCTAAGACCTCTAGACGCGTGGTCAGCAGGATTCTCAGCGGTTTCAACATAGAACCATTGTTCAGGATCCGTGGTTATTCTCTGTACTCGATTAGCGACAAACACATGGAAGCGCCGGGACTCGTTCTTAATGTACCCGATCACTACCTTCGAGTCAGTCCAGAACAACTCTTGGTCTATCGTTGACTCCAGTTCTTCCTTAAGGACATTGCTTACAGATGCTGAAACTGCGGCTGCAGTGAGCTCAAGGCGTGGTATTGTGACCACATTAGAAGGTGCCACTCTCGCCTTACCCATTACCAATGAGCAGTGAACTTGCTTGTCGGACACGATTCGAATGTAAGAATATTGCCCGTAACCATAGGTATTTGCATCTGAAAAATTATGCAGCTCAATTTTTTATGATGATGCCAATGTTCTTGGGAATGTAACATCTTGGTGTCTGGATTATTTCCAGATTTTCTAAGTCCTTTATCCATGCTTCCCACTTCGGTTTCAATTCAGCAGGAAGTGGTTCATCCCATCCAACACCACGCTTGCACATCTCTTGCAGAATCTTTTTTCCATTCAGGATGTAGGGAGCAAGAAATCCTAGTGGATCGTACACACTTGCAACCGTGGATAGGATTCCTCTTTGTGTGGCAGGCTTTTAATGGAGTGTGACCTTGAATGAGAACATGTCAGACTCCACATTCCACTTCACGCCTAGCACGCTTTGCATAGGAAGTTCACTGTAGTTTAGATCTACATCCTTCACTCCACTAGCACATTCCGACACTGGAATGGCATCCAACACGTCTCTGTTGTTGGACACAAATTTGTGGAGATGTAGTTTTCCCTTGGTGCATACTTCTTGAGCTTCACCGACCAGATGTATGGCATCCTCAGCCGAATCAACGCTGATGAGCCCATCGTCTACGTAGAAGTTCTTCCGGATGAAGCTCGCTGCCAATGGGTATTCTTTCTCATGTTCACTGGCAAGGTGTTTCATGCCATAGTTAGCACATCCAGGAGATGAAGCAGCTCCAAAAAGATGTACTCTCATACGATATTCTTTGGGTTCTGTTTCTGTGTTCCCATCTTCCCACCACAAGAACCTCAGGAAATCACGATCTTCACTCCGAACATGAAATCTGTGAAACATCTTTTCCACATCACATGTGACTGCTATTTGGTGCTCACGGAATCTGCACAGCACTCCGGTGAGTCCATTCGTTAGATCTGGTCCTCTGAGTAGGTGATCGTTTAGAGAGGTGCCTCCATACAATCAAAGACAACCCGTATTTCCCTCCTTTGATGGGCCTTCGGCCTCTTCAGCATCACCATCCTCAAAGACACTGTTCATGAATTTAATGTAATCTTCTTTGTACTTTGTATTTTTCTCGAATTTTCTTTTCAGGTGTTTCAGTCGAACTTTAACAAGCTGTTTATTGTTGGGAAGCTGAGGGTGCTCCCTGAAGGGTAAGGGCAGTTCCAGATGTCCTTCCTTGTCATATTGGACCTTTCCGTTCAAGAGTTGTAGGAACTGGATGTCCTCTTGTGATATACTCTTATCTTTAGGATTTGTGTCCAGAAAATCACTTTCCAGTGCTCTGATCACATGTGATCGGAGGGAGCTCCTTAACTGAGATGCGGTGACAGAGCCCTGTCACATTGTTTGAGCTTGTATTTGTTATGCACCCCACCACACTCCAGCCTAAGTCTGTCTTAACCGCATATGGCTCGTAATTTTCACCGGTTATTACTCTTGTCGGTTTCAGAGCTCTTGCACAGTCGTAACCAATCAGTAGACCAACAGGACAGTCCAACAACTCAGGCATTTCCCCAGATATGCAGCGACGGTGAGCCCACCTTTCTGCTGTTCTCCGAGTGGGAATGCTGCTTTGTTCCAGCGGTATATAATCCCGAGTGTATGCAGGTGGCAAGTCAATATTTTCTTGTGAGAAGTAACCTCGAACTCTTAGACCGGTTACTCTTTGGCATTTGACCACTGAACCCCTGTCGGTCATTGTTGACAGTTTTAGTTTGACTGGCTGTGTTTCCCTTTTTATTTTTTCTGCAGTTTCCAAGTCAATGAAAGTGTTACTGCTTTGTATGTCCAGCAGCGCGTACACTAAGGTCTCAGGAGAGGCACACGGGTACAATCATTGATGTTCGATCTCCTTTATCTCCGGTCACACTGCATGAGACCGATGAAGCGGTTTCCTCCTGTTCTGTCGTATCTGCAGAGGGCTCTTTTGCAACAAGGGGTTCTTCGTGAAGCGGAGATGGATGGTTTCCTTTGCAAATATTGCAAGAAGCTCTCCGTTTACATTCTTTGGAAAAATGGCCGACACGGAGGCATCCAAAGCACATATTGTTGTCAATAACAAATGTTTTCTTTTGTTTTAGCGACAATGCAGCAAATTTCTCACACTTGTAGATAAAGTGATTCTGCTTGCAACAAATACAGCTCAATGGTTTTGCATTTCCTAGAGGTTTATTTTTCGATTTTGTATTGTCCCCTTTTCCACTGCCTGCTGTATTTGACTGAGTGGTTTTGGGACCCTGAAACACTTCTGTTGTTGTTGCAAAGACACTTGCCTTTGAGCGTCTTGGTTCCCTCCCAGGGCTTCTATCTCGTCCAAACGCTCTTGGATTAATTCCTTTTCTGACTCTTCATCTTCAGTTTCCAGCCTTTTCTCCAAACGTGCCTTTTCTTCCTTTAATGCAGCAATTATTTCCTCCGGTGCAACTATTTCACCCTCATCCATGTTTCCTTTACGTTCAGAGTGACTTTTCTTAGGAAAATATTATTATACAACTCAAAATAGACACTTTGCTTGTTTAAAGCAAAGATATTTTTTAAATGAACAAATCGTAAATGAAATACCCTTTGTTTTGTTTTTAAACACCACAATGAAATGAAATTGTTTTTAAATCACCAGCAAGAATAAATGATATAGATCTTTTTGCTTTTAACCAACAAAATGAAATTGTATCTCTTTTTAATAGCCTCTTCAATAAATGAAATAGTGTTCTTATTTAAATCATCAACAGAATGAAACAAATAGTAGGCCTATCACCTCTTTGAAATTAAACCTTTAAATGAAATGTCACACTACTCATGCAACCTTGTAGAAAAAATGAATACACCTAATATGCAAAGTATTCTGCTTTGAAAATAAATGAGTCTCTCAAACTTATATTTTCTTTTCAGACAAATCAATGTAACTTGTCTTGATATTAATTGGACGTTTTCTTTTGCCAACGCAATATACCTGTCACTTGACTCTTTCACACTGAACGTTCTCCCGTAGAAAGTTGCAGACCAGTGAATGGAGAGACGCTGCCCTCTTGTGGTCGTCTCGACAACTGCAGCCCTTATTGCTCCGCTGGTCCACGCTTCGTATGGGCGCCGTGTAGTTCTTGAGTCTGCGTAGCGTAACCATGGATGTATTGCGTAACCCCAAATGGATGCGGCTAGTTTTTGGAGTCAAACGTTGTGACGGAACTGCAAGAAGACACTCCTCTCTTGGCCCCTGCCATGTCGTTTCGTCTGGAACTGGAACGCTGGAACCCGCCGCCAATGCGAGGAGGTGAATGGATGCTGAGTGTTTGCGCCAGGAAATAGTCTTCCCCCTCTGGCGTCGGTGGCCACGTTTTTCACTGTAACTGCTCCTAAATCTTCTTAACCTTCTTACTTGTTGCACGTGCAACAACAGCACGTGCAAACCTTTTCAGTGCACACGTAATTTAGTACTCTTTATTTAGGATCTTAGTAAATCGGGCCCAATGTGTAGTGGCAGAGAATTATAAATCAGGTTTTTTAGAAATTAACAAAGGTGTTCCCCAAGGGTCCATTTTAGCACCAGTTTTATTTTCTATTTTTATAAATGATCTACAAAATGGAATCCATACAGCCAAACTGCATCTTTATGCAGACGATACAGTTTTATACTCGTGTGCATCCTCCCCTACACAGGTGATGGAGGATCTCCAAGCTGCTTTTAAATGCTTACATACCTCCTTTCTTGATCTAAAACTTGTCCTAAATGATAAGAAAACCAAACTTATGACATTCACAAGGGCTCGATCAACACCAATGGATTATATGCAGCATATTATTACCTTAAAGGGAGCAGTCATAGAAAAGGTTTCATCATACAAATATCTTGGGCTATGGTTGGATGAAAAGCTGTCATTTAGAGTACACATTGAAAACCTCACAAGGAAACTTAAATTAAAGTTGGGTTTTTTATTTTGCAACAAACAATGTTTTACTACTGAGGCTAGAAAGAAACTTATTCAAGCTACATTTTTAAGCATTATTGACTATGGTGACATAATATATATGCATGCTGCCTCCTCCTTGCTAAAGAAGCTAGACAGTGTTTACCACGCTTCCCTGCGCTTCATTACCAATGCCAAATGGCTTACTCACCATTGTGTACTTTACCAAATGGTAGGATGGACCTCCCTCTATTTACGGAGGAAAACACACATGTATATCTTCATATATAAAACTATCTTGGGTAAGCTTCCTCCTTACCTTTGTAGTCTCATTTGTCGAGCCTCTAGCAGGTACAATACCAGATCCACTAGATTCCTACTTTTAAAAACTCCCAGAGCACTCATTAGGTAAGACTGCATTTTCTCACTTTGCTCCATCGGCATGGAATGGTTTGCAAGACCTCACCCACTTAAACACCCTGGTTTCGCTTGGCAAATTTAAATCTTTGTTAAGAAACAATTTACTTGAAGAATGTAGTTGTTATCTGTAGAATGGATATACTGTTTGATGTGGTTTTTGAGTGATGTATTTTGTATTGTGTATTTTATTGCTGCTGTTGTCTTGGCCAGGTCTCCCTTGCAAAAGAGATCTCGTATCTCAATGGGACTTCCTGGTTAAACAAACGTTAAATAAAATTAAAAAAATATATATTTTATTTGACCTTTAATATGAAAATCTACTGATCAATAACAAAATAAGCCAAAGAAATGGATGACATGAAAAGTTAGAAGATGGCATGGAAAGGTACATTTTTTGACCCTAACAGTAATCCATGCCCTTTTTTAAGAAGCCCATATGGCAGAGGATGAATGCCTGTTTTACAAACAGTCACATGCAAGTTTACTCTATTTAGATGACCTAAAAAATTGACCAGTAGTATTTGCACATTGTCCAGTTATCTGTTTCATTTGATTTTAATTTTTTACCCCTGAAACAGTGAATTACAGTGCAGAACACTTTCATCCAAACCAGGCTCACGCGGAACTAGGTTTCCTTGTGTTTATCGACTGACCGATGGAGGCTGGCTGCAAAAAGACCTCAATGTTAAATATCCACGTTTAGAGCAGCCTGGACCAAGGAATCATTTTGGTCTCAATCGTTTGATTTCACACCCATTACAACTCTGATGGGGTGGATTTTTTTGTACTACGCCAGGAGAGTTTATATCAAACAATAACTAATATGATTTATTGGCAGTTGGCTCAGCCAATCGGGAGCCGTTATCGCTTCCTCATCCGTGACCATCCCGTTTGTATTAACCAGCCCCCCAGTCTCGCGCTCAGAAGGTGTGCCGATTTTTTCCAGTGGCCAGTCGCGGTACTGCAACAAAAAATCCCATGGGGCCCAGAAAGCTTTTTTCCCATAGACTGCAATAGTAAAAGAGAAGCCTCTAAAACTGTTCACAGGACACCTCCAGCTGTAATCACCGGCAATTACTAATCTTTGTATTCTATATTTTTAAGTCATTGACTTTATATCCGTCAAAAATGTTTTATAACGGCCAGAAAAGTCAAAGAAAAGTCTCTTTCTGGGCGTGACGTCACAGCCGTATCTGTGCCATTGATGTTGCCCCGGGGCATGATGGGAGGCCCCAGAGCATCATGGGAGGTGACTCAACTGCGCATGCTCTATGGGCCCGTATACACGGAAGTAAACCAGGAAGTCCGAGATTTTTTCGGCACATGCGCTGGCTGAGCAGAATGCATTGAAATGAATGGGCGGCCATTTTGGGCACTGTATCCAGTTAATATTATAGATCCATGGTATTAACCCAATCTCGGCTAAATGTTTTGATATCCTGAACCTGGTAAATGGCATATATCCCCTGAAAATGTCGGACAGCAGCTCAGCAGACGTTTCGGCTGAAGGAGAAGGTGGTGCTTTATCTATTCAAGCAGAAGCAGCTCTGCAATACCGTCTCTCAGTTTTGTCACATTACACAGCCAAAGGTTACTGAATGTAAATGTGTTAAAAAGACAGATTTTTTTTAAATGTTTGCAGTTTAATTTCAGCCTCTTCTGTTTTTCAGTTTTATTATGAAATGGGTAAAAAAAAAAAAAATTTTTGAGTGCAGCCTTTATTCTGTAGCATCTCTTGATCATATTTCACAATCTGATCTTTTTTACCTATTAAGTTGTGTTTATAGATGAGAATCCATGCTAAGAGGACCTGCTTATGGAAGGATGAACGTTTTCCAGGAAGTTTTTTCAACATTGTGATTACAGCTTAAAATAAAGTTAAAAAGCCACCAAAAAGCAAGAAAACATGATATGGTATAAGGTTCCAGATAGAAGTCAGATTCTTAAGAAAATCAATTAATTTTAAATGTGTTATTTAGGGTAGAGAAATGTATTTATTTAAAAGAAGCCATGGAAAAGACAGTAATCACATCTAAGGCAAAATAGATGTTGTTTACATTTCTTAAAAAACTGTAAGGTCATCAGCCAATTGGCTAATGATAAGCTCTTTATTAGATATTGTGATTCCTTGTACAACACGGTTGGATATATGAGTTGTAAGAATTTGTGAACCAATTAGGAATAAATATGGTAAAATGGGACATCCTTGGCCAAGTTTCAGGTCAAATATGGGGGTGAAGCTATTTGGGATTTTAAAAAACATCAGAGTTTAAGGTTTAGACAGATTTACAAAAAAGTTCCCCAAAGCCAAATTTTTCCAAAGAATGGAATGATGTTCAATTGTGTCAAAGGCCTTACAAAGGAAGAGAATATAAGGTACCAAGTAGGAGTAATCAAGTATGTCTAACACTAGTCTAATGTTGTTGAAGATGTCTTTTTTCATAAAAAAACTGACTGTCTCAACAATAATTGTGTCTAAAACCTCTTTAATTATATTGGCAAGTACTGAGGCCATAATTGTATAATCATTATTGAGAGTACATATAGATTCATCCAATTATCAATAAAAAGTAGATCTTTGTTTGGTTTTTGAATGAGCGTTAGGAGACCTTGAGTAAGGGTGGAGGGAGAGTGTTATACGTTGTACTTTCCATGAAAACCTGTAAGAGAAATGGAGCTATGATTAGAGAATAACTGATATAACAGGCGCTGGGTGAGGGCCGGTATCGATGGAGGCACGACCAGGTCCTCAAATCCATCGCTGAAGCAATCAGCAAGGGGATAGAGGGAAGCCGATACACCCAAGCCACAGCTAAGGCCATCCGCTTTGTCAGGGAAGGACAAAGGCCGGAGAAAACACAGAGAAACTGCTCTACTGGTTTGCTCTGCACGGACCTAGACTGGCATGACATCATCTTGGTCTCAGAGGCAACAAACCAACTCGTCTTGTTGGAGCTGACGGTTCCCTGGGAGGAGAGGATGGAGGAGGCCCATGAACGAAAGAGGGAGAAGTACCAGGAGCTGGTGGAGGACTGTCGGAGAAACGGGTGGAAGACCAAGTTAATGCCAGTGGAGGTTGGCAGTCGGGGGTTTGCCAGCCACTCCCTGAGCAAAGCCTACAGCGCACTAGGCATAACGGGTGCCAACCGTAGAAGGGCCATAGGTAACAACGTGGAGGCAGCAGAAAAAGCCTCCAGATGGCTCTGGTTGAGGAGGGGGGAGCAGTGGTTGTAGTGGGGGTAGCATGCCACTTGGACACAGACCGAGACTTGATCACCTCGGCCGGGTCGCCTGGATGAGGGTGTCTGTTGCAAGACCCGAAACACCCAGTGAGTCCAGGATACAACACTGATGATGTGTCCAAGATTGTGCATCAGCAGATGTATTGTTAACATATAACAATGGATTTAAGGACTTCCTCCAGTGTAAAAGGGCTGTTACAATAGTTGCTGTCTTCCACATCAATAGTTTTATATTCTGGACATTGTTAAGAAATGATGTTGAAATATCTTCATCACATTTGGAGCTGTATAAAATGCTTTATTTCAAACAATCAACACATAAAATATACAAATACATCTCTCTTTCTTAATTCTTGGTTCAATAATAACATCATTTTAGTTACTCAACTACTCAATGGTTATGGAAATGTGCTAAATTACACTGAATTCATTCAAAATGCTTCTTCTTCCTTCTGGTATCCTAACTCTATAAGTGGTGCTGGAAATCCAATCAGTCCTCATTTAGATCCCACATCAACATTAGTATGTGTTTCTCTGTTAAATCTAAACAAAGAAATGATCTTATCAGATCGCTGTTCCAACCTGACGTCACCACTAGCCCTTCTGTTGTTCAGTCTGGTCTGATCTTTCAATGGACTGAACTGGATCCATATATGGAACCTCCCATACAAATATTCAATTACAAATAAGTGAGAGACGTATTAACAAACTAATTGATAGATTATTACTCTTCCAAACATAATTTGTTAACATTTACCTGTAAGAAAGATCTTTGTGTGAACTGTCCTCTGTTTGAGTCTGAGCCTGAAACTGGTCCTGTCTCTTTACTGCCGCCTCCTGGAAAGAAGTAATAGTTACATCAATTTGAAGATTGACTGAAAAAATATACTTATTTGACTATTACATAATATACTTGTTACGTATTTACTGCAATGTGTGTCACTGAAAAAACGTACGTTTTTAATGTTAAGTTGTTATTCCTCTTCTAATCAATTTTTTTGATTGATACAGTGATTTGGCTTTAAATGAAGGCTAAGCATGTTTAATGTAAATGTGGGTGAGAGGCTGGTTGTGACTCTACTAATACTCAAACCTTACTTACATAAGTCCTTGTATATACATTTCATCCAGCCCTAGAACAGAACCAGTAATCATATGACAAGTAATAAACTTCACAGATTCATCGGGGCTTTGTCTGCTGGAAGAACATGTGGACATTTGGTTAAAAATACATGAATTAAAGAAACACAGAAATCTAGAATGTGATTTTCCAGTTGAAATAGTGGCATCAGAAATACTTGCATCAAGCAAAGAGAAACACGCAAAGCAAACACAGATGGCTGCATTCATGCCATGTAGGAAGCAGTTTTCAGACACATTTTTATTCATTTGGGTGCTGTAACAACTCGGTCTTATTCGGTTTATATCAATATGTTCATATCTGTAAATATTGGCTCTGGCATGTATACTGTGTACATATTTTTTTTAAATGTTCTAGCTTTTATTTAATCTATTATATATATTTTAATTTATTTTTTACTTTATCTTGAGAGACAAAGTTTACTGAATCAAATTCATTGTTTATTTGTACAAACATGGGGAATCAAGTTGATTCTTATTCCATTTTGAATTGTGGATTCCAAGGAATTATTTACTTTTGTTGTTCCAAGTCCAAACAGCAAACACAAAAATGAAATACGTAGGAAAAAAATACTTTTTTTAATTGTGAAATGTAGCCACCTTTAGATAAGATGGTAAAATATTGCTACCTGTAATAGGCTACGTACAAAAGGAATGTGTTATCAAATTAACTTTTAAAATGTATGAAATAATCCAATTTTATTTGTGAAATGGACCCTCGTTCAGTCGAAACCACGAAACACGAGGCTACTACCAGTTGTTTTTCAGTAGGAGGCGCTAACACACAAACTACTCATAACAACCTTTTAACCACGAGAAGAAGAGCCGGCCCGCCCCTGTCCTCTAACACGTCCTCAGACAAGAGCTATAATCAGCATTCAGTAGACCTGAGACACTTTGTACCAGAAAATCTAGCAGCAAACATGAGCGGACGAGGAAAAGGCGGAAAGGGTCTCGGCAAAGGAGGCGCTAAGCGTCACCGTAAAGTCCTCCGTGACAACATCCAGGGAATCACCAAACCCGCCATCCGCCGTCTGGCTCGCCGCGGGGGGGTGAAGCGTATCTCCGGTCTGATCTACGAGGAGACCCGCGGTGTGCTGAAGGTCTTCCTGGAGAACGTGATCCGTGATGCCGTCACCTACACCGAGCACGCAAAGAGGAAGACGGTGACCGCCATGGATGTGGTGTACGCGCTCAAGAGACAGGGACGCACCCTGTACGGATTCGGGGGTTAAACCAAACAAACACCAAACAACGGCCCTTTTCAGGGCCACCCACTACAACCATAAGAGCTCGTATACCTCTGTACTTTAATACTTTTATACTTTAATATTTCTTACATCGGAATATGGTGGTCTAATAAACATCAAACGTATCAAATAACCTACATCTCTCAGTCCACTATAAACCTACAAACTTCCTTTTCAATCCGCTCACTGCAGCACTTGTGTAACGTAACCAAACGAGACCTGCAGGTAGAAAGATACTGGTCCTGCAGCGGCGAGTCCAACTCCACAAACCATGACTGACTCTCTCGTTTGAACCAGCAGTTCCTGGTTACGATGAGTTTAGCACCAAGTTTGATCAGCATGTCGACCAAACACCGCTGGGTCTCATTTCAGTCCAGCTCCACTTTCTCCTCATCTTGTTCAGTCTGGCGCTTTATATCTGCTGATTAAAGTATTTACTGTTTACTGATCTGCGTGAGGAGCACAATGTCATTAAAACAGAAACTGCTCTGATGTAATGGTCCAAACATCACATAAAACTGGAAAACGAATAAAAGTCAAATGAGAGTAAATATAAAATAATTAGGAGGGCGTGCAGGTGTTGCACCCTGGAAATATTTAATTTAGATTGTTATAGTTTTTTCAAGTGTTGGATAAAAATACTGAGAGCATTTTTATTCATTGATTTAATGTATTTTCTTTGTCCACGCAATGTGATTGTGCCTAGTTATTTTTTTTTCAGGTCTACAATTCCAGAGGGTTTACAAATAGAAGAGTAAATAGAAGAAAACAGACTCGTAACCTAACGGTCGGTTGTGTGTCGATACCCAGCTGCTCCAGAGAGAACCGTAAAGAAAATACCTGCAGCGTGGGGCAAATAAAGCTGCAAAAAAGAAGACAGAACACACTATTAAAGTATTGTGAATAAAATACATATAAGTTAAACATACTAGGTGTGATAAAAGCAGCAGCTTCGACAGCGGCTGTGCTGCGTCACCTCCCCGTCTGCCGCCGTCCAATCACCGACATGCTGAACAACCAGCGGAGTCTCGACCAATCACAGAGGAGCGACGGCGCAGCGCGGTTTGCCTGCAGCTACATAAAAGCAGCCTCTCTGACCGAAGCAGCTTATTCGTTTCTGAAGGAAGGAAATATGCCTGAACCCGCCAAGTCCGCGCCCAAGAAGGGCTCCAAGAAAGCCGTGACCAAGACCGCAGGGAAAGGCGGCAAGAAGAGGAGAAAGAGCAGGAAGGAGAGCTACGCCATCTACGTGTACAAGGTGCTGAAGCAGGTCCACCCCGACACCGGCATCTCCTCCAAGGCCATGGGCATCATGAACTCGTTCGTCAACGACATCTTTGAGCGCATCGCCTCTGAAGCGTCTCGTCTGGCTCACTACAACAAACGCTCCACCATCACCTCCAGGGAGATCCAGACCGCCGTGCGCCTCCTGCTGCCCGGGGAGCTGGCCAAGCACGCCGTGTCCGAGGGAACCAAGGCCGTCACCAAGTACACCAGCTCCAAGTAGACCAACACCCAATACAAACCAACGGCTCTTTTCAGAGCCACACACCCAATCTGCAGAGCATAAAACTTCCTTCAACTGTTTAACATGAATAGTAAATCATTAGTCTGGGGTTTGTAACAATTTGCTATTGTTTACATATACGTTCACTAGGAACTATTGTTTTACGTTGCAGGAGAGTTGCTACCACGCATGAACAGGTTGGGCTGTTATCTTATTGATCCGTGTGCAGAATCTATAATAAACTATAACCCACTCGGGTTGAAATAAGACATTCTGTAGTCATTGACTAATGAGAGAGAATTTAACAGGGTTAAGAATATCTAAAAATGGGATTCCAAATTTACTTCCTTAAAGAGGAGCAAGATGGGGCAGAGCGCCACATGAGTTAAAATGACAAATTAAAAATGTAAATGTTTCACTTGAAGACAATAAATGTGTATATTAATTGAGAATATTTAAAATAAATAAATGTGCTTTAATTCCCTATAGTGTTTTCATTTAGGCTCTATTATAGGAATAAGAATGTCCACAGCATTTCAGTGTCAACAAAAGTCGGCCTATCAGGCTATGAGCACATCATTGTAGTTTGTAGATGTTTGACAGGTCGTTATTTTAGATTTCTTATAAACCTGTCTCAAAATGTAACATACTGGACCTCTGTTGGGATGGAGGGATTGCTGGCAGTGGAAAATGTCCCTTATTTTTAAATCCAAAACTGGACAGGTATGGTTTAGGATGTGTAAATACACGCGTGCACACAGACGGCCTCGCGGCGGCGAGACAGCAGCAGCAGCTACTGCCTGACCCGGTTCTGCACAGGTAAGCTTCAGGACGTTTGGCGCTGGAGTGAACGGATGAAAGACTTCAATGCTTCCTGAAGCTTCACCTGCCCATCACAACCAGCATCTTTGCTGGTACCGTATATGGTATATTTGCTGTGTCGTATTGGGTTCAACCAGCAAACACAGAAGCCCCCACATCTCCATATCAGTCTTAGTTTAGTTCTTTCTTTTCATTAAACGCATGTTTATTGATCCATTCATTAAGAAACAACTTATGTCAACATGGCCACCTTTTCCCAGTATGTTTCTATTCATTTTATGAAATGTAATTTAAACTTTGGAGGATTTGGCACAGCAAAACAATCTTGTAATCCAGTTTTGATTCTTTTCCACTGGACCTGATAGAAGGTGGGATGGGAGGAAGTTTCCTTTTACATTTTCAAGAGAGAAAAATGTTTCACAATTTAAAATGTGTGATTAATATATCTTTATTTACATAGGAGACTGTCAGTTCTGACCTATATAGCCTACACTTCCACATTCAAGATAACCAAGCAGTTGTATTAAAAAAAATAAAACAGGCTAAATCCACAACTTTTCTTGTCATAGAATGGAAACCAAGCAAGACTCAGGTCTTTAGCCCCCATGAGATAGGCCCCGCCCCCATGCTCGCTGTTCATTGGATATAATCTTTTCAAAACTCCCGCCTCGTTTCTCTCTGTCCTGATTGGTGCGGCAGGACTCGTCCCGGGCTCTCCAGTATTTAATGAGGTTTTCCGCTGCTGGAGACACAGTTTCTCTTGACACCAGTTCCATACAGATTTTATCAACATGAGCGGCCGCGGAAAGACCGGAGGGAAAGCCAGAGCGAAGGCCAAGACCCGCTCCTCCCGTGCAGGACTGCAGTTCCCAGTGGGTCGTGTCCACAGACTGCTGCGTAAAGGCAACTACGCTCAGCGCGTCGGTGCCGGCGCCCCCGTCTACCTGGCGGCTGTGCTGGAGTATCTGACCGCTGAGATCCTGGAGCTGGCTGGAAACGCTGCCCGCGACAACAAGAAGACCCGCATCATCCCCCGTCACCTGCAGCTGGCTGTCCGCAACGACGAGGAGCTCAACAAGCTGCTGGGGGGGGTCACCATCGCTCAGGGCGGCGTGCTGCCCAACATCCAGGCGGTGCTGCTGCCCAAGAAGACCGAGAAGGCCGCCAAGGCCAAGTAAAGCTGCTGCTGAACCCCGGAACACAACGGCTCTTTTAAGAGCCACACACTCCTCTGAGAGACACGATTACCAGATAACAATTACTATGGGATTTTTCTGCTTGTTCTCTCACATAAATCGCTTTGGATAAAAGCGTCTGCTAAATGACAATATAAAACCACTAAAGATCAATCCACTAATACGACACAAAATTTAAAGCACAAAAAGTTGTATGGAGCAGTAACATCTGCATTTACTGGAAACTAAATTGTCTCAGAAGAAACGACCAATAACTACGATTGTTTAAAAACATTTAACATTTACAATAGGATTATAGCACTAACTAGTTCATCGGTTGTCTGCTGGTTGAAGTGAGGCTCTGTAATTAAAAATGATTTTCAGAGGTAATTAAATATATATACATATAACATAAATAGCATGTTTGTGAAATGATTTGCTTTCTCTATAAAGGAAAATGTGTTCACTGGTGTTGCTTCAGAAACTTAGTAGTGACCTGTTCAAATCCAAAAGTCTGTCTGTTAATCTAATGTGGAAATATTTGCTCTTTTTGAAATAGGAACTGATAAAAGGAAATGTTAAAATATATTACTACCGATATTTCAGTAGATAGCGCTAACACCCTGTAATACACCAACATCCATTAAGGCGGAGAATACCCGTCCCTGTCCTCTAACACGTCCTCCAAAAAAGTACACATTCTTTTTTCCTTACCAGTATACACACTATAACTGCCCAGCTACTGGGGGTTTGTTTCTAGTGACTGGAGTAAATAAACTAATAACTAAAATAGATAAATTAATTAACTAACTTACACAACCGGGACAGAGAGACAGCAGGGGGCGGGGCTCCGGACTAGGCGGGAGTTTTGAAAAGATTCTATCCAATAAACGGCGCACATTGAGGCGCGAGCTCGTTCTCGGGGCGGGGCGGGGCTGCAGAGCAGAATCCACCAATCAGGAGCGGAGGTCTGGACCGCGTCACCGAGTCACACACTTTAAGAGCAGCGAGTCTCGCTTCTCCCAGCATTACTGATCCAGAACCAGTCGCCATGGCCAGAACCAAGCAGACCGCTCGTAAGTCCACCGGAGGCAAAGCCCCCAGGAAGCAGCTGGCCACCAAGGCCGCCCGGAAGAGCGCCCCGGCCACCGGCGGAGTGAAGAAGCCTCACCGCTACAGGCCCGGTACCGTGGCTCTGAGGGAGATCCGCCGCTACCAGAAGTCCACGGAGCTGCTGATCCGCAAGCTGCCCTTCCAGCGGCTGGTGAGAGAAATCGCTCAGGACTTCAAGACCGACCTGCGCTTCCAGAGCTCCGCCGTCATGGCCCTGCAGGAGGCCAGCGAGGCTTACCTGGTGGGGCTGTTCGAGGACACCAACCTGTGCGCCATCCACGCCAAGAGGGTCACCATCATGCCCAAAGACATCCAGCTGGCCCGCCGCATCCGCGGGGAGAGAGCTTAGACCGTCTCCCCTGGAACCACAACGGCTCTTTTAAGAGCCACCAACATCACCACTAAAGAGCTGCTTCTACCAATCCCATTAATAGTTGATACATTGTTACAAAGCACAACATGATTCCCTCAATTAATAGTTATCTTCCTTTTGCACCAATAATTAATAGTCAACATCTAATATGAGCAGAATAAGATCTTAAACATACACTAGTATAGTTAGTTTGTATAACCTGCATTCCCTACATCTTCCATCTTTCGGCCCTTTTACAGATATATTTATGTAAGAAAAAAAAGTTTTAAATTCTGTAAATTTCACATTAAAAAAGATAACTATCACAATAATAATAAAAATGGTACATTCATGCAAGTTTAGTGGGATTTAATAATAATTGGAGGAACAATAGTGAAAAACATATTTTCATGTTTAGGTTTATGTTTTTATTCCACTGCCAAACCAAAACTTTCTCCACAGACATTATGTACTAATCCAATAGGTTTCCATGGCTGTGCTGCTGTACTCTGACATTTGGGTTAAATAAAAGTTGTTCTAGAAACTTTTTTTTTAAATCAAAATATTTCATCAATAGAAGATGACTAAATGTGATTCAGAGTACTAAAGGAATTGGTTAACAAAAAAACACACATTGTATGTAGTACTACATGATGTGTAAAGCATGTTTGAGAGTAAGATTAGATTAGTTTATTTGTCCCATAGGGAGATTTGTCTTCACTGGTAGTGAATTTCATCAGCACCAACAATAAATGACATAAAGGCAAAGTGGCTGTTTAGGGAAACTACTAAGGTCATCTCAAGATATTAAGACATTGATGGACTTTTTCAAACTGATGACTTAAACTGTAATCAAGAAAAAAACAGGAAATATCAGCGTTGCAAACCAAATGACAACTGACAGGATACATAACTGACTTGAACTTATAAAAATGTAATCAATAACAAATTTGTAGTTGGATGAGTACCACAATATTTTCTTATATTTCTTATGTGACACAATTTGCCTCTTAAGGAAGATGTGGTGGCTCTTAAAATACTGATACTCTTTAAATACTAAGATACTGCAAAAAGTGTCCTTATCTGTTAAACAGTTGGAACACACAGTAATATTGAATATATATATATATATATATATATATATATATATATATATATATATACATATATATATATATATATATATATATATTGAAAGTTGAAGTTATCTTGGGAAAGGAATGGGCAGGAGCACTGATTCTTGCACATTTGGCAATTCTACAACCATAAAATCTAATTACGTTCAGGCCTCCTGGATTTATTTTCAGTAGTAAAATAAGCCACATTAAGAAATGTCGAAGTCCATGAGTGAATTATTGATTAAGATACTCTGAAATGTATAGTGGATTAAAAAGTAAACTACAAATAAAAGAGAAAGGGGTTGAAACCTGATTTTTGTAAATCCTTTGAAACTGTCATTTTACTTTTGTGTAAAAGAAAATATAGTAATGTTCCCTTGAATGTACATTTGATAAATGAGGGTAATTGTGCAATTTACTGTTGAAAAACCAAACTGATAGGAAAACAACTCTCAGGATGAGGTGGTGGCTCTTAAAAGAGCCTTTTTAGTTTTGTCCAGCAGTGATGCTTCACTTCTTCTTGGGTGCTGCCTTCTTGGCTTTGGGCTTGGCCACCTTCTTGGCGGGGGACTTGTTGGCTTTGGGGGCCTTCTTCAGCACCTTCTTGGGGCTCTTGGCGACCTTCTTGGGGCTCTTGGCGACCTTCTTGGGGCTCTTGGCCGTCTTCTTGAGCGCTGCGGGCTTCTTCACCTTCTTGGGGCTCTTCTTGGCCGCTGCGGGTTTCTTGGCGGCGGGCTTGTTGGCTTTAGGAGCCGCTTTCTTCACGGGAGCTTTGGCCTTCGTGTCAGTGTTCTTGCTCATCTTGAAGGAGCCGGAGGCCCCGGTCCCCTTGGTCTGGACCAGGGTCCCCTTGGTCACCAGGCTCTTGATGGCGGTGTTGACGCGGGCTTTGTTCTTGTCCACGTCGTATCCTCCGGCGGCCAGAGCTTTCTTGACGGCGGCGGCGGACACGCCGCTGCGCTCCTTGGACGCGGCCACGGCCTTCACGATGAGCTCTGCCGCGCTGGGGCCGGCCTTCTTCGGCTTGGACACCTTCTTCTTGGCGGCTTTGGCCGGAGCCGGAGCTGGAGCTACTTCTGCCATGTCGAGTTGCTGCGAGAGTCACTGCTAATGATGAGAAGCCGGAGCTCCGACGGAACTTAAACACACCATGAGAACCGTGGAGACTCAACCCGCGGCGCCGCTCCCGTGTGCAGTCGGTGGAGTCCCACTTGTGTTTTCTCCTCGTCCTTTAACGGGTCAGAAATCAGTGTTGGAGCGTCGTTTCAGGCTGACAGAGGAGAAGCTGACAGCGGACTAGTTTTACTTCTTGTCCAGATACTCTGGAAGTCCGATGTTCTCCGCAGTTTGTTTGTGGGGGTTTAAAACTTCGTGGAGTCGCCGCGGAGCTCGGGGCCGATCAGCAACTTTCCCCTCTTCCTTCTCTCCTAAAATGCTTTAAAATACACAAACTTTCCGAGAATAACACATTTCTAGCTGAATTATATGTTTGTTCGATGAACAAAAAGAACAACAAACATCAGTTGACCTTAATGTTTCGTTAAAGTGAAGATAATGTGGCAGCAGCAAACACACTGATGGATGAGGCTCTTGTGGCGGTGACTTCCTCTCAGGTTTCTGCTGAACTACAATATTATCAGTTGTTTTTTGCATCTTCTTTTTAAGTATACTATACTTCAAAACAAATATTTTCTTTCTGTTTTAATTTTTGTAACTTTAAAATCCTGAACTTGCACTTATGGATGTTGAAGTTAAACATATCAAGAGCTGTTTGACATGAAGCTAATTTTAAAACATTTCATACGCAGGTCATTATTCAATTCATAAATCCAAATGTCCAAACAAGCATGAAACATATAGAACACAATAAAGAACATAACATAACACCAGCGCAAGGCTGTTGAAATAAATGTCTTATGCTGCTTTGTAAGAAATTCAATTGTGTTAAAGCAATGTATAGAAGCAGGCAATGTCTTCAACAACCGTGGGTCTCCTGCTCTGAAAGCATGATGTTCGTGTCACCCCCGCCAGCCTTTAACTAGTTCACCTAAAACTGTGAAGGGTGGTTCGGGTGGTGGGGAGAGCTAAAAGGTCTGAGATGTTTGCAGGATGAATAATATGCATAAATTATACCACACTCAACCAGAAGAGGGGATTCAGGAATAGGATGGTCCGTCTGAATGTTTCCAACATAATAAAACAAACAAAAGCAAGGTTCCCAGCCTAGTAACAAGCCCTCATTTAGGGAATAGCATCATGGCTTCAGTTGTCATCAGCTCTACGAGCAGTGGGAGATTTTCATGGGACAGCAGTTGCCCGGATGTTGTGCATCTGCTGCTGACTGGCTGCCTGCAGGAGTTGTGCACAGCTGGAGAGGCTCTGTCATTCAACACTGACTCTTTCTGTTGGCGCTAGTCGTTTTCACCAGAGCAAGAAGGTTCCTGGTTCAAGCTCTCCTGGTGCTTACAAAGGGTTTTTTAGTTTCTTAACCAGAACCCATTATGTCAGGGGATGCCTAGAGGAAATAGTTTGGTTGTTTTTTTACATGTGGCAGTGATCTTTTCAGGGTATACTCCAAAACAGGTCTGGGATCTGCTCCAGCAGACCTCTGTGATCATAGGTAAGAACTAGCGGGAGAAATGATGGATGGATCAGGTGAAAGAAGCCAGTCACACTCATGAAGAAAGAATAGCCATACAAGTCTAGATGTTGGCTCATTTTGATCTAATGCTATTTTTAAAGTCTGCCTGAATGGTTTTATTTTGATCTCCTGCTGTGTTGTGTCCTGCAGTGCTTCATTTTGCAGGATATATGGGGTATATTGCAGTTTGGGTGTGTGGTTTTGTGAATTCTGATAAAACCAGCCTAGTTTGCAAAACCGTGTTTTAGCATTTAGAAAATATTGACAAGTATTATCTTTCGTCACCTCATTCCAAACTAAATGGACATGAAAACATGAATTAATTCAAGATGGACAATATTCCCAGAGATTGTAATTTTTATAGTACATAGTAATACAGAATTAAAATATAGTATAGTGAGAGTAAGGGGCCGTGGTCCAGTGGGAATGTGACGTCAATGCAGACCCCCTATACTCAGGTCTCAGCCAGACCTGTAAACACTCAGGTCTCAGCCCAGCCTGGAACACAGCATTGGAATTAAAAAAACCTCGGGTGACTTTTATGGTTACTGACTGACAAATAGATACTTAAGAAAGGCAGTGCAGTGAAAGACGATGAGCGTTGAGAGGTTTATGGGAGCACTTTAAAGGATTTGCCTTTTAGAAGTGATTAATAAAATGTTAATTATCTTGCATTTTTGATTAAAATAATGACTAAACCCAGAGCTTTGGTCAGTTTATAATAGTGTGATGGAAGAGTGCACTCAATAATAGGAGCTCAATGTCATCTTTTCACTGCATCTGACTTTTGAAAAATGTTCCCAAACAAAATTCCTGGAAATTGCCTGATGTATCAATTAAAATTTAGTTCAGAATTTTTTTTCTGCTTTCATTTCTACCACATTCATGCTATTGCATTTGGTATCCACTTGATGGTAGTGTTAGCTGAGGAATGAAATGCCTTGCCGGCTCATAGTTTTACTTAGTCTGATCAGATTCGCTGGTCTAATTCAAGGTTTGTCCAAACATCTTGCCCCACAAACAAACAAACAAACAAACAAGCAAACAAACAAACAAACAAACAAACAAACCTGGTGGTGTTTTATTTCCTGTCTTAAATGTAGTTTACAGTACTTTACAGTAACCCTGAGAAGTTTGATTGCATCTTGCTGCGGTTCAGCATGTTCACTTTCATCAAGACGCATGTGTGCCATATAAACAATGTATTTTTTATTCATCTTTTAAAAATTTGATTGATTGATAATTTCTTAGGTTTAGACATTTTATTTTACATTTAATGTTTATTTTAATTTTTGAGACAAATAAAGTTCAGTTCACATAGTTTAAAAATTAATAGTTCACATTCATAGTTCACTATTTTCATTTTGAACTAGTTCAAATTCAGTTCATTTCAATATTTTTAGGTGAGAAGTACGAATGAAACGCCACCCTATCCTAAAACTGTTGTAGTGGTCTTCACCCCTGGCCCTCAGGACCTCCTGTCCTGCATGTTTTAGATGTTTCCTGCTTCAGCACCCTGATAAAAATGACTGTCAATAACAGACTTGTGGAAACCTGGATGACAAGCTGATGACAACCATTAATTAGAATCAGGTGTGATGATGCAGGAAACATCTAAAACATGCAGGTCAGGGGCCTGTACTACGAAGCGGGATTTGGGGTTAGCGAGGTAACTTCAGGTTTAACCCTGGGTTTTCAGGACTACGACGGTGGTTCACTTCTCAGTGGCATGGAGGGTGATGGCATGGCGGGGAGAAGCGCAGAGTAGGTACTAGTGGAAAAGGGCCATTAGAGGTATCCTATCCCATATCCAGGTTTTTGGTTTTGTTTTTCATTTTTTGCAGCGTGGAGGTTTGAATGCAGAAATAATGTTTCACAGCTCATTCCATTGGGTGGTTTATTGTCCTTAACCTCCTCTGCTTGGAACCAGATTGCCACATGTCATTAGCCGAATGGGTTCCAGTGAAGCTGTGGACGTCACCCTGTTCTGCCTGGTGGCCATGGACTTCTACCGCCACCAGATCGACGAGGAGCTGGACCGCAGGGCCTTCCAGTCCGTTTTTGAGACTGTGGCTACTCCAGGTAGCCCCTACTACCAGCTGCTTGGTTGTTTGCATTCAGTCCACCAGGACACGTCCCTCTGAAGCCAGCGCCCTCAGACAGATGCAGAGTGGCCGTCGGGGAGGAAACATGGAGAGAAAAGTCAATGAGTGCATTGTTGTAGGATGCAGAATCGGATATCCATGTATATTTAGAATGAGTTGTGATGGATGGAGAAAGCAGAATGTTTATTCAACAAAACTACTGTAGCCTCATGTCTATTTGTCTTTTTTGCTAATATGAAATAAGTAGAACTACTAAACCTATAAAAGTGAATGATGAGGAAGCTGAGTTTAGTCTTAGACTGCCGGTTAAATGTAGGGCTGTGTTTCCTTGTGAGAACCACACTGGTTCCCTGAGACACGAAGAGGCACCTTCCCTTCATTAGGAAGAAGTCAAATACAAATGTATGTACAGTGGGGAGAACAAGTATTTGATACACTGCTGATTTTGCAGGTTTTCCCACTTGCAAAGCATGTAGAAGTCTGTAATTTTTATCATAGGTACTCTTCAACTGTGAGTGACATAATCTAAAAAAAAAATCCAGAAAATCACATTGTATGATTTTTAAGTAATTAATTTGCATTTTATTGCATGACATAAGTATTTGATCACCTGTCAACCAGTAAGACTTCCGGCTCTCACAGACCTGTTAGTTCTTCTTTAAGAAGCCCTCCTGTTCTCCACTCATTACCTGTATTAACTGCACCTGTTTGAACTCGTTACCTGTATAAAAGACACCTGTCCACACACTCAATCAAACAAACACTTCTCCACAATGGCCAAGACCAGAGAGCTGTGTAAGGACATCAGGGATAAAATTGTAGACCTGCACAAGGCTGGGATGGGCTACAGGACAATAGGCAAGCAGCTTGGTGAGAAGGCAACAACTGTTGGCGCAATTATTAGAAAATGGAAGAAGTTCAAGATGACGGTCAATCTCCCTCGGTCTGGGGCTCCATGCAAAATCTCACCTCGTGGGGCATCAATGATCATGAGGAAGGTGAGGGATCAGCCCAGAACTACACGGCAGGACCTGGTCAATGACCTGAAGAGAGCTGGGACCACAGTCTCAAAGAAAACCATTAGTAACACACTACGCCGTCATGGATTAAAATCCTGCAGCGCACGCAAGGTCCCCCTGCTCAAGCCAGTGCATGTCAAGGCCCGTCTGAAGTTTGCCAATGACCATCTGGATGATCCAGAGGAGGAATGGTAGAAGGTCATGTGGTCTGATGAGACTAAAATAGAGCTTGTTGGTCTAAACTCCATTCGCCGTGTTTGGAGGAAGAAGAAGGATGAGTACAACCCCAAGAACACCATCCCAACCGCGAAGCATGGAGGTGGAAACATCATTCTTTGGGGATGCTTTTCTGCAAAGGGGACAGGACGACTGCACCGTATTGAGGGGAGGATGGATGGGGCCATGTATCGCGAGATCTTGGCCAACAACCTCCTTCCCTCAGTAAGAGCATTGAAGATGGGTCGTGGCTGGGTCTTCCAGCATGACAACGACCCGAAACACACAGCCAGGGCAACTAAGGAGTGGCTCCGTAAGAAGCATTTCAAGGTCCTGGAGTGGCCTAGCCAGTCTCCAGACCTGAACCCAATAGAAAATCTTTGGAGGGAGCTGAAAGTCCGTATTGCCCAGCGACAGCCCCGAAACCTGAAGGATCTGGAGAAGATCTGTATGGAGGAGTGGGCCAAAATCCCTGCTGCAGTGTGTGCAAACCTGGTCAAGAACTACAGGAAACGTCTGATCTCTGTAATTGCAAACAAAGGTTTCTGTACCAAATATTAAGTTCTGTTTTTCTGATGTATCAAATACTTATGTTATGCAATAAAATGCAAATTAATTACTTAAAAATCATGCAATGTGATTTTCTGGATTTTTTTTTTAGATTCCATCACTCACAGTTGAAGAGTACCTATGATAAAAATTACAGACTTCTACATGCTTTTCAAGTGGGAAAACCTGCAAAATCGGCAGTGTATCAAATACTTGTTCTCCCCACTATATTTGTTTATTGTTCCTGCAAAAACTTGCGTGAGTATTGTGATGTCAGTAAAAGTGCAAGAGATTTAATGATTAACTATATTTAAAGGTTCAATCCATGTATTTTTTTTGTGAGTTTGTCCATCCGGTCAGGATGCTGATGATAGACTGACACGAAATACCTGCTTAATTATTTTATCTATATATTTGAGTTACATGTGGACATTCAGAACCGCTTCAGTTGTCCAACAGTCCGGGGTGTTCTCTGTCATATTTTACACTTCATAATGCACCACACATTTCCAATGGGAGACAGGTCTGGACTGCAAGTGGGCCAGGGGAGAACCTGGACTCTTTTACTTCCAACCACGCTGTTGTAACACGTGCAGAATGTGGCTTGGCATTGTCTTGCTGAAATAAGCAGCGTCCATGAAAAAGACGTGGCTTGGATGGCAGCATATGTTGCTCCAAAATCTGTACTTTTCAGCATTTATGTTCCTTCACAGAAATGTAAGTCACCGTTGCCATGGGAACTAATGCACCCCCAAACCATCACAGATGCTGCTTTTGAACTTTGCTTTAACAGTCCGGATGGTTCCACTTCCTCTTTGGTCCGGAGGACACGACGTCCAGTGTTTCCAAAAACTATTTGAAAAGTGAACTCATCAGAACACAAAACACTTTTCCATTGTGCATCAGTCCATTTTACATGAGCTGGGCCCAGATAACCCGGCAGTGTTTCTGGATGTTGTTCATAAACGGCTTTTGCTTTGCATGGTAGAGTTTTAACCCGCACTTACTGATGTAGTGACGAACTGTATTTACTGACAGTGGTTTTCTGAAGTTTTCCTGAGCCCATTTGGTGATATCCTTTACACACTCATGAGGGTTTTTAAGGCAGTGCCGTCTGAGGGATTGAAGGTCACGGTCATTCAGTCTTGGTTTCCGGCCGTGGCGCTTACGTGCAGTGATTTCACCAGATTCTCTGAACCTTTTGATGATATTATGGACCGTAGATGTTGAAATCCCTAAATTCCTTGCAATTTTGCTTTGAGAAATGTTGTTCTTAAACTGTTCAACTATTTTTTTCACGCAGTTGTGGACAAAGTGGTGACCCTCGCCCCATCCTTGCTTGTGAATGACTGAGCATGTTTGGAGAGGCTCATTTTATACCCAATCATGGAACCCACCTGTTCCCAATTAGCCTGATCACATGTGGATGTTCCAAATAGGTGTTTGATGAGCTTTTCTCAGTATTTTTTGCTGCCTTTCCCAACTTCTACTGGACGTGTTGCAGCCATGGAATTCTAAGTTAATTATTATTTGGCAAAAAACAATTAAGTTTATCAGTTTGAACTTTAAATATGTTGTCTTTGTAGTGTATTCAATTGAATATAGGTTGAGAAGGATTTTCAAATCGTTGTATTTTGTTTTTATTTACATTTTACACAATTTCCCAAGGACAGGATGTGAAATGAACCCTCGTGTTTTGAAACAACAAAACACGAGGCTACTACCAGTTGTTTTCGAGTAGGAGGCGCTAACACACAAACTACTCATAACAACCTTTTACACCACGAGAAGAAGAGCAGGCCCGCCCCTGTCCTCTAACACGTCCTCAGACAAGAGCTATAAGCAGCATTCAGTAGACCTGAGACACTTTGAAGCAGCAAATCTAGCAGCAAACATGAGCGGACGAGGAAAAGGAGGAAAGGGTCTCGGTAAAGGAGGCGCTAAGCGTCACCGTAAAGTCCTCCGTGACAACATCCAGGGAATCACCAAACCCGCCATCCGCCGTCTGGCTCGCCGCGGGGGGGTGAAGCGTATCTCCGGTCTGATCTACGAGGAGACCCGCGGTGTGCTGAAGGTCTTCCTGGAGAACGTGATCCGTGATGCCGTCACCTACACCGAGCACGCAAAGAGGAAGACGGTGACCGCCATGGATGTGGTGTACGCGCTCAAGAGACAGGGACGCACCCTGTACGGATTCGGGGGTTAAACCAACCAAACATCAAACAACGGCCCTTTTCAGGGCCACCCACTACTACCATAAGAGCTCATATACCTCTGTACTTTCATACTTTAATATTTCTTACGTCGGAATATGATGATCTATAATAAACATCAAACACATTAAATGACATCCTCTGGCCCACTATAAACATACAAACTTTGTTCCTTTCCAAGTGCTCACTTGTGTAACTTCACTACACGAGACCAAGCAGGTAGAAAGATACTGGTCCTGCAGCGGCGAGTCCAACTCAAACCATGACTGACTCTCGTTTGAACCAGCAGTTCCGGGTTACGATGAGTTTAGCACCAAGTGTGATAAGAATGTGACACAGTCAACCAAACACCGCTGTGTCATTTCAGTTTATTTCCACTTTCTCCACATCCTGTTCAGTCTGGCGCTTTACATCTGCTGATTAAAGTATTTACTGATCTGTGTGAGGAACACAATGCCATTAAAATAGCCATTACAATAGAAACTGCTCTGATGTAATGGTCCAAACATCACATAAAACTGGGAACGAATAAAAGTCAAATGAGAGTCAATAAATAATTAGGAAGGCATGCAGGTGTTGCACCCTGGAAATATTTCATTTAAATTATAGTTTTTATCAAGTGTTGGATGAAACACGGACAGCATTTTATTCATTGATTTAATGTTTTTCTTTGTTCACGCAATGAGGGTTTACGTCACTGAATAGCGGGAAAAGAGAAGAAAAGAGACTCGTAACGTAACGGTCGGTTGTGTGTCGATACCCAGCTGCTCCAGAGAGAACCGTAAAGAAAATACCTGCAGCGTGGGACAAATAAAGTTGCAAAACAGAAGACGGAACACACTATTAAAGTTGTGTAAATAAAATACATGTAAGATAATCATACCAGGTGTGTTAAAAGCAGCAGCTTCGACAGCGGCTGTGCTGCGTCACCTCCCCGTCTGCCGCCGTCCAATCACCGACATGCTGAACCACCAGCGGAGTCTCGACCAATCACAGAGGAGCGACGGCGCAGCGCGGTTTGCCTGCAGCTGCATAAAATCAGCCTCTCTGACCGAAGCAGTTCATTCGTTTCTGAAGAAGGAAACATGCCTGAACCCGCCAAGTCCGCGCCCAAGAAGGGCTCCAAGAAAGCCGTGACCAAGACCGCCGGGAAAGGCGGCAAGAAGAGGAGAAAGAGCAGGAAGGAAAGCTACGCCATCTACGTGTACAAGGTGCTGAAGCAGGTCCACCCCGACACCGGCATCTCCTCCAAGGCCATGGGCATCATGAACTCGTTCGTCAACGACATCTTTGAGCGCATCGGCTCTGAAGCGTCTCGTCTGGCTCACTACAACAAACGCTCCACCATCACCTCCAGGGAGATCCAGACCGCCGTGCGCCTCCTGCTGCCCGGGGAGCTGGCCAAGCACGCCGTGTCCGAGGGAACCAAGGCCGTCACCAAGTACACCAGCTCCAAGTAGACCAACACCCAATACAAACCAACGGCTCTTTTCAGAGCCACACACCCAATCTGCAGAGCTCATGTTTCTCTTCTCTCTAAGTTGCAACCACGTTGTGCTTAATACTGTAACGGTTAAAGACTGGCAGTAGCCAAACTGTTTTTTTTTTTTTATAAATGTAATAAATGTGCACGAATGGTTATTAATAAATGGATAAATCTGGATCAAGATACATCATTTAACTGTCACGTCAATGACAAGTAGATACACCCCCCCATGACAGAACAGGAAGTCCCGTCAGCACAAGACACTGCACAAACACCAGTACACATACCCATATGTACTCAGAGATATAAACTTTCATACACTGGCCTGAAAGTTGACCTTAAAAAACGGACATGTGTTGCTTCTGACAAAATTAGAAGTCTTTAATATATTTTTTGCCAAAGAATAAATGAATACAGGTAAAGGCCCTGAACATACATCAAAGTGGAGGTTAGTTAATTTTCCATTGTGGATTTTTTTTTTCTGTTTTTGCTGTGAACTCACCACACACATGCAGTACATTAAATCCACCTATGCACCTATCTATTTACACACATTGAGCATACCTCAGTTTACATTTACACATTTGTACTTTCACCCTCCAATATTTCTGTATTTTGTGAAAATTACCTGATCCTTTCAAATTGTGTTAAATTATGACATTGTTTTAGCTCCTTCAATAGCTTGTTCCATACTTTTAAGCCGTGAATTGAAGTACGTACCATAACGTTCCCATTTTTTTATTAAGATGCCATTATTCCTTGTATTGAAAGCTTTCTTTAGATATATGAATATAGCTAATTTCTTACGGTCTGTGATATTGGTAATTTCTTCAATGAGATCGGTTACGGCTAGTTATGTTTACTGGTTTGATCTGGATCCATATTGTTTTGGCAATCATTAACAATATCAATGATTTATTTATCTTGTATGATATTAAGATACATTGAACTAGTATTACTCTCAATGTAATTTAAATTAGTTGCTATTTCTGACACAGCTATTTTTTCTGCTAAGTTTGGTCCAACATTCACAAAATAACTAATTTATTTACCACATTATAATTATCTTTAAAATACTGAAGGTAACTGTTATATTTAGTTTTTTTCTGATAACGCTATTTAATGGTACATGTAGTTTTAATATTGTTCTAATTTGTATCCAATCATTTATATTAATATTCCAATTTCTATGGCTTTTCTGGTTCAGTTGTTCGATGTTTTATAAATTCCCTAAAAGGTTAGTTGATTTTTTTTTTACATGCGTTTTGTAATCCTTTCGAGAGCCACTGCTCTTTTTTTTTGCCTGTTTTTCCTTGTATCTTCCTTAACAGGACAATTTTTTATCCTATAATGATTTAAATATTCTCAAAAGTCTTCATATGCTGCATTAACGTAATTTGTTTCTATATATTTATCCTCAATCTTATCTCATCAATTCGGCTTTTAGTGGCATCAAGGATTCATCTGTCCTAAACTGTCTGTGGTCTGGTATTTTCATCAACTTTCTTATATAGTTGCAATCATAGATGGTGGACACTGTTATGTCATTTATTAATATTCCAG
Source organism: Cololabis saira (assembly GCF_033807715.1). Lineage (NCBI taxonomy): Eukaryota > Metazoa > Chordata > Actinopteri > Beloniformes > Belonidae > Cololabis > Cololabis saira. Next base: position 49,535,112 of record NC_084587.1, read on the forward strand.
TTAACGGTTCTCTGGGACATTTGTGAATATTTTGTCAATTAAGGATGTACAATTTAATGCAATTTAATGGTCCGGGGCCTCATTTAAAATGGACTGCGTAGGATTCATACTAACTGCACGTACGCTCAAAAGCCGAAAATGCCGGGCGCAGAAAAAAATCCGGATCAATAAAACCATGTGCACGCAGATTTGCACGCAACGTTCCTTTATGAATCACAGACCTGCGCAGCTGAATCCGCCTCTAATCCCACCCTCTACACGCCCATAAATGCATATGGATGAGCCTACTGAGCATGCGCAGTGGCTTCCTGCAGCCTGTTTGTGTGTCAGATCCATGGTCAGAATGAATTAGAAGTAGCAGCCACCGTGACACTGACTTTCACTGAGACAGAGATGTTGTAGATGATGTGGAGGACAGGAAAACCACATTATTTGGTGGTCACAGTAAAAGTTAGAATAAGTATATAAATAGTATACAATAAAATAAAGAGAGTGAGTGGCAGCACGCCGTTGCTGCGCGGAACGCCGTGAGTTCCCCGGCGCAACAGGGGGACACACGTCCCCCCGTCTTTTCAAAATCATGTTTTTTTTCCCCTTACTTTTTAAAGTTTAAAAACTAACGGTAGGCTCAGCCTTAAATTGCAAATTATCAAGACACTGTATGAAAGCGATACGAAAACGGCCCCGCAGCCCCGCTTCACCCCCCGCTCCTCCTCCTCGTCCCTCCCCTCAGAGCTGCTCAGGGCGGGTTTATGGTTCTGCGTCACCAGCGCAGAGCCTACGGCATAGGTGCGCGTCGCCGCGTACCCTACGCCGTAGGCTCTGCGTCGTTTTAACGCGGGACCCTAATTTAGGCACTATACACCCGCACCTAAAGGTTTCCTAAAGGTTTCACGCGCGCGTAAAACTCATATATATGAACGCAGCCCCTCATTTGTTCTGTAATAAAGCGAGTGAAGAAGAGGCTGCAGCAGCAGCAGCACCAGAGTCCTGACTGACTGAGCTTCACACACAGAGGACACGATCAGCGCTATTTTATTTTATTATTTTATTATTTTAAGTCTGATATATGTTGTGATATGTGATGACATTATTAAGAGTATGACATGAATCTGGCTTCATTTCACCACCTCACAGCCTGCGTCGCCAGTTCCCCGTGTCTTAAGTAAATTCTTACGGGAGGGTCCTAGTTGCCGTAAAGATACGCAGATTTTTCGCTTAGTTTTTTCTTTTTAGATCCGAGGATTTGCGTAGAAGGTGGCTTCCGCAACTTTCAGGCGCTTTTTCTGCGCAAGCAAGCTTTATAGATGAGGCCCCTGGTGATTTTATGATACAGGCTTAGGCTGTACTACATGGTAATATTAAACTCTTCTGTCATTCTATGTTTTTGGGTTTAGGAGATCAACATTGTAATCCCCATAGTTGAATACTATCATCTTATAATTGATATTCTTGTGCAAAAAAAGAGCCACACCAACTCCACTTTTGTTTTTCTGTTTTTAAATATTTTTTAAACCCTTCATTTCAAAGTCCATTCGCTTTTCACTGTTGGGCCACGTTTCAGATATTGCAGAGACCGCAATGTTCGCCAAATGCACGACTATCTCACTATATCAGCGGAGTGTTTATTCATTTATTCACATTTAAGATTTCAGACAGGAATCATGTTAATCTTTTCTCCGTGAAGAAAAGCTTAGCAATTGATTCAATCTTGGAGCTGACAATCTCCCCCAGGAAGTCTGACAGGAATGGACCTCCATCAGTGTGTTTGATGCTGCAACATTATCTCCCCTTTATAAAGAAATAACGACCACCAGACGGGGGTCGTGGCTTCATAAATGTGGGCTTACCTTTTGTCTCTTTGACAACATATTTACTTAGCGCTCAACGTATTTCACGGCATTTTAAAACAAAAATAAGAGAGGAAATGTGCCGAGCAGCGCGGCCACTCGGGGACGTCTGAAGTCTCCCGGGACAAACCGCAGAGACATCCGAGCTGGACATGAGCTGGACCCCCGGAGACACGAGTCCGCCGTCCTCTCTGCTCACGGCGGCGTCTCACGCGGCTCCAGCACTCACTTTTCCTCCTTTATCGACGAGGAGAAAACACAAGCGGAGCCGTCCGTCCGCCATGACGGAGCGGCGCCGCTGGATTGAGTCTCCACGGTTCTCATGGTGAGTTTAAGTTCCGTCGGAGCTCCGGCTTCTCATCATTAGCAGTGACTCTCGCAGCAACTCGACATGGCAGAAGTAGCTCCAGCTCCGGCTCCGGCCAAAGCCGCCAAGAAGAAAGTGTCCAAGCCGAAGAAGGCCGGCCCCAGCGCGGCAGAGCTCATCGTGAAGGCCGTGGCCGCGTCCAAGGAGCGCAGCGGCGTGTCCGCCGCCGCCGTCAAGAAAGCTCTGGCCGCCGGAGGATACGACGTGGACAAGAACAAAGCCCGCGTCAACACCGCCATCAAGAGCCTGGTGACCAAGGGGACCCTGGTCCAGACCAAGGGGACCGGGGCCTCCGGCTCCTTCAAGATGAGCAAGAACACTGACACGAAGGCCAAAGCTCCCGTGAACAAAGCGGCTCCTAAAGCCAAGAAGCCCGCCGCCAAGAAACCCGCAGCAGCGAAGAAGGCGAAGAGCGCAGCGGCCAAGAAACCAGCAGCGGCCAAGAAGAGCCCCAAGAAGGTGAAGAAGCCCGCAGCGCTCAAGAAGACGGCCAAGAGCCCCAAGAAGGTCGCCAAGAGCCCCAAGAAGGTCGCCAAGAGCCCCAAGAAGGTGCTGAAGAAGGCCCCCAAAGCCAACAAGTCCCCCGCCAAGAAGGTGGCCAAGCCCAAAGCCAAGAAGGCAGCACCCAAGAAGAAGTGAAGCATCACTGCTGGAGGAAATTAAAAAGGCTCTTTTAAGAGCCACCACCTCATCCTGAGAGTTCTTTTCCTATCACTTTGTTTTTTTTCAACAATAAATTGCACAATTACCCTCAATGTATTAAATGTACATTCAAGGGAACATTACTATATTTTACACAAAAGTAAAATGACAGTTTCAAAGGATTTACAAAAATCAGGTTTCAACCCATTTCTTTTATTTTTAGGTTTCTTTTTAATCCACTACATTTCAGAGTATCCTAATCAATAATTCACTCACAGACTTCAGCATTTCTTAATGTTGCTTATTTTTTACTCCTTTAATCCTTTTACTACTGTAATCACATTCAAGCTGCCAGGATTTATTTTGATTTTATGGCTGTAGAATTGCCAAATGTGCAAAGAATCAGTGCTCCTGCCCATTCCTTTCCCAAGATAACTTCAACTTTCAATATCTGGCAGTTATTCAATATCACTGTGTGTTATAACTGTTTAACAGATAAGGACACTTTTTGTAGTATCTTAGTATTTAAAGAGTATCAGTATTTTAAGAGCCACCACATCTTCCTTAAAAGGCAAATTGTGTCACATAAGAAATATTGTTTTCTTATAAGAAAATATTGTGGTACTCATGCAACTACAAATTTGTTATTGATTACATTTGTATAAGTTCAAGTCTCTTCAAGTATCTTGAGCACTGAATCAAATTTAGTAATTTTCTACTTTTGAAATGTTTTAATGAAAAGAAAAAAGTTTCTAGAACAACTTTTATTTAACCCAAATGTCAAAGTACAGCAGCACAGCAATGGAAACCTACTGGATTAGTACATGATGTCTGTAGAGGGAAAAAAACAAACGTTTTGGTATGACAGTGGTATAAAAACAAATATAAACATGAAAATAATGTTTTTCACTATTGTTCTTCCTCCAATTATTAATAAATTCCACTAAACTCACATGAATGTACCGTTTTGATGATTATTGTGATATTTTTCTGATGTGAAATTTACAGAATTTAAAACTTGAAATCTTTTTTTTTTTTACATAAATATGTAAAATAAAGGGCTGAAAGATTGGAAGATGCAGAGAACAGGTTATATAAGTACAAAAAATATATAATAGGGTATGTTTAAGATCTTATACTGCTCATATCAGATGTAGCCTATTAATTATAATGGAAGAAGAGCTAAACTATTAATTGAGGGAATCATGTTGTGCTTTGTAACAATGTAGCAACTATTAATGAGATTGATGGAAGCAGCTCTTTAGTGGTGATGTTGGTGGCTCTTAAAAGAGCCGTTGTGGGTTAGAGGGGAGACGGTCTAAGCTCTCTCCCCGCGGATGCGGCGGGCGAGCTGGATGTCTTTGGGCATGATGGTGACCCTCTTGGCGTGGATGGCGCACAGGTTGGTGTCCTCGAACAGCCCCACCAGGTAAGCCTCGCTGGCCTCCTGCAGGGCCATGACGGCAGAGCTCTGGAAGCGCAGGTCGGTCTTGAAGTCCTGAGCGATTTCTCTCACCAGCCGCTGGAAGGGCAGCTTGCGGATCAGCAGCTCCGTGGACTTCTGGTAGCGGCGGATCTCCCTCAGAGCCACGGTACCGGGCCTGTAGCGGTGAGGCTTCTTCACTCCGCCGGTGGCCGGGGCGCTCTTCCGGGCGGCCTTGGTGGCCAGCTGCTTCCTGGGGGCTTTGCCTCCGGTGGACTTACGAGCGGTCTGCTTGGTTCTGGCCATGGCGACTGATTCTGGATCAGGACAATAATGCTGGGAGAAGCGAGACTCGCTGCTCTTAAAGCGTGTGACTCGGTGACGCGGTCCAGACCTCCGCTCCTGATTGGTGGATTCTGCTCTGCAGCCCCGCCCCCCCCGAGAACGAGCTCGCGCCTCAATGTGCGCCGTTTATTGGATAGAATCTTTTCAAAACTCCCGCCTAGTCCGGAGCCCCGCCCCCTGCCGTCTCTCTGTCCCGGTTGTGTAAGTTAGTTAATTTATCTATTTTATTATTAGTTTATTTACTCCAATCACTAGAAACCAACCCCCAGTAGCTGGGCAGTTATAGTGTGTATACTGGTAAGGAAAAAAGAATGTGTACTTTTTTGGAGGACGTGTTAGAGGACAGGGACGGGTTTTCTCCGCCTTAATGGATGTTGTGTTAGCGCCATCTACTGAAATATCGGTAGTAATATATTTTAACATTTCCTTTTATCAGTTCCTATTTCAAAAAGAGCAAATATTTCCACATTAGATTAACAGACAGACTTTTGGATTTGAACAGGTCACTACTAAGTTTCTGAAGCAACACCAGTGAACACTTTTTCCTTTATAGAGAAAGTAAATCATTTCACAAACATGCTATTTATGTTATATGTATATATATTTAATTACCTCTGAAAATCATTTTTAATTACAGAGCCTCACTTCAACCAGCAGACAACCGATGAACTAGTTAGTGCTATAATCCTATTGTAAATGTTAAATGTTTTTTTTAAACAATCGTAGTTATTGGTCGTTTCTTCTGAGACAATTTAGTTTCCAATAAATGCAGATGTTACTGCTCCATACAACCTTTTGTGCTTTACATTGTGTCGTTGTATTAGTGGATTGATCTTTAGTGGTTTTATACTGTCATTTAGCAGACGCTTTTATCCAAAGCGACTTATGTGAGAACAAGCACAAAATCACATAGTAATTGTTATACGGTAATCGTGTCTCTCAGAGGAGTGTGTGGCTCTTAAAAGAGCCGTTGTGTTTCGGGTTCAGCAGCAGCAGCTTTACTTGGCCTTGGCGGCCTTCTCGGTCTTCTTGGGCAGCAGCACCGCCTGGATGTTGGGCAGCACGCCGCCCTGAGCGATGGTGACCCCCCCCAGCAGCTTGTTGAGCTCCTCGTCGTTGCGGACAGCCAGCTGCAGGTGACGGGGGATGATGCGGGTCTTCTTGTTGTCGCGGGCAGCGTTTCCAGCCAGCTCCAGGATCTCAGCGGTCAGATACTCCAGCACAGCCGCCAGGTAGACGGGGGCGCCGGCACCGACGCGCTGAGCGTAGTTGCCTTTACGCAGCAGTCTGTGGACACGACCCACTGGGAACTGCAGTCCTGCACGGGAGGAGCGGGTCTTGGCCTTCGCTCTGGCTTTCCCTCCGGTCTTTCCGCGGCCACTCATGTTGATAATGTATTTCTGGAACTGGTGTCAAGAGAAACTGTGTCTCCAGCAGCGGAAAACCTCCTTAAATACCGGAGAGCGCGGGACGAGTCCTGCCGCACCAATCAGGACAGAGAGAAACGAGGCGGGAGTTTTGAAAAGATTCTATCCAATAAACAGCGAACATGGGGGCGGGGCCTCGTTCTTGGGGGCGGGGCCTATCTCCTGGGGGCTAAAGACCTGAATCTTGCTTGGTTTCCATTCTATGACAAGAAAAGTTGTGGATTTAGCCTGTTTTATTTTTTTTTAATATAACTGCTTGGTTATCTTGAATGTGGAAGTGTATGCTATATAGGTCAGAACTGACAGTCTCCTATGTAAATAAAGATATATTAATCACACATTTTAAATTGTGAAACATTTTTCTCTCTTGAAAATGTAAAAGGAAACTTCCTCCCATCCCACCTTCTATCAGGTCCAGTGGAAAAGAATCAAAACTGGATTACAAGATTGTTTTGCTGTGCCAAATCCTCCAAAGTTTAAAGTACATTTCATAAAATGAATAGAAATAAATAACTAAACTAAGACTGATATTGGAGATGTGGGGGCTTCTGTGTTTGCTGGTTGAACCCAATACGACACAGCAAATATGCTGGTTGTGATGGGCAGGTGAAGCTTCAGGAAGCATTGAAGCCTTTCATCCGTTCACTCCAGTAGTTTGACAGGTATGTCCTAAACACACATTTAAATTAGACTCAGAGGGAACAAAGTCCAACCTCGCAAACAGTTTAGTCAGGCAGTCATTGGAGTTGAGAAATTTTTAAGTAACTTAAAATTATACAAATTAATGCTGATGTTCAACAAATAAACCATCTTACATCTTTTTTTGAAAAAAAAAGTAATGAATTTTACTGTCTAGTACAATTATTTTAATTAAAATCATTCAGCTCAACCATGTCAGAAGGTATTTGATGTGCTTTAACAAAGCTGAATGGAATAAATGATTTACCGTATGTCATGCATTACTTGCACTTTTGTGGATTTATAATTTTAGAGTTTATTCTTATACTGTTAAATTCTCTCTCATTAGTCAATGACTACAGAATTTCTTATTTCAACCCATGTGGGTTATAGTTTATTATTTATTATAGTTTCTGCACACGGATCAATAACGTAACAGCCCAACCTGTACATGCGTGGTGCATCACTTAAAAACTGTCCGTATAGCAACTCTCCTGCAACGTAAAACAATAGTTCCTAGTGAACGTATATGTAAACAATAGCAAATTGTTACAAACCACAGATTAATGAATATTTACTAATCATATTTTTTGGTTGAAGGAAGTTTTATGCTCTGCAGATTGGGTGTGTGGCTCTTAAAAGAGCCGTTGGTTTGTATTGGGTGTTGGTCTACTTGGAGCTGGTGTACTTGGTGACGGCCTTGGTTCCCTCGGACACGGCGTGCTTGGCCAGCTCCCCGGGCAGCAGGAGGCGCACGGCGGTCTGGATCTCCCTGGAGGTGATGGTGGAGCGTTTGTTGTAGTGAGCCAGACGAGACGCTTCAGAGGCGATGCGCTCAAAGATGTCGTTGACGAACGAGTTCATGATGCCCATGGCCTTGGAGGAGATGCCGGTGTCGGGGTGGACCTGCTTCAGCACCTTGTACACGTAGATGGCGTAGCTCTCCTTCCTGCTCTTTCTCCTCTTCTTGCCGCCTTTCCCGGCGGTCTTGGTCACGGCTTTCTTGGAGCCCTTCTTGGGCGCGGACTTGGCGGGTTCAGGCATGTTTCCTTCTTCACAAACGAATGAACTGCTTCGGTCAGAGAGGCTGCATTTATGCAGCTGCAGGCAAACCGCGCTGCGCCGTCGCTCCTCTGTGATTGGTCGAGACTCCGCTGGTGGTTGAGCATGCAGACGCCTCCTCACTGCTGCTGCTGCTGCTGCTGCTGCTGGTTGTGACGTCGCAGCTTGAATGAACAAACGCCACAGACATTTTTATTCCTGGAGTGTTGCAGCACAGCCTCTCTACGAAGCTGCTGCTTTTATCAGACCTAGTATGTTTATCTTATATGTATTTTATTCACAGTACTTTTTTTTTTGGCGTTTCTCTCTGGAGCAGCTGGATATCGACACACAACCGACCGTTACGTAACAGTTTTTTTTAAATCTTTATTTAAATCTTTAAATACAATGATAAATTAAGAACAAGGGTAACATACAAATACAGAGATTCGAACACCATATTGAAAATAAATAAACAAAATAATATATAAAGGATAAGACAGTTGAATTTTTTAATTAAAAGGATAAATAAAAATAAAAACAACATAATGTGCGAGAGTAGGTTTCATGTAGACAAATTTACATACAGATGTCGATGGTCTTTTGTGCCTTTGTGTTTTTTGATGAGTAAATTGTCATTATATATTGATCAAGTTCTTTTTTTAGTACCAGGTACAAGGAGTTCAGGCTTTCTGTGGATGAATTTGGACTTGTGTATGTGAAATTTAGCTAAAAATAAAAACAGATTGATAAAAAAGAAAGCGTCCCTATCTTTGTGATTAAAATTATGAAAACCAAAAATATCATTCTTAAAATAAAGATGAAAATCAGAAAAGACAGAATCAACATTATACTTGTGGAAGTCCCTCCAGAATTTATAAGTGAATTCACACGACTAGAATAAGTGAGAATATGTCTCAGGATGCCTTTGGCAAAAAGAACAATTAACGTCTATATCCTTCTTAAATTTTGATAAATATTGTTTTGCAGGGTAAAATTTGTGTATCAATTTAAAAGAGATCTCTTTGACTTCATTTGTTAGAAAGAATCTTTGTGGTAACGACCAAACTTTTGTCCACTCAATAATAAAATGTGGCTGGTGGGATGGAGGTTAATCCATCATGAAACATGGCTTTTACTTTGGCATTCGGAAGCTTAGCAGATGAAAAGCAAACACTACCAAGAGAAGACTGAGACACATCAGGAGGGTTGATGATAGGGGAGGAGAACTGTAGGAGTACCTGAATAACATGCACAGACCAGAAGGAATAGCATCAAACACGACTGGAAATTCTCTAGGTGTTATTGGTACATTATATCTCATTAGAAATTTGGAGTAATTATACAACAATCCATCTTTTTTGAACAATTGACTAACCAAAACAATTCCATTGTCAAACCATTTATCTAAAAATAATGTTTTGTTTTTGTAAACAATATTACAGTTGTTCCAAATTAAGCAACTTTGCGGAGAGAAATTGTGTTTGTAAATCAATGTCCATGCTAAGAGAACCTGTTGATGGAAGTGAGAAAGTTTTAGTGGTATTTTTTGAATGCTATAATTACAGAGCAGCAGGAAATTAAGGCCATCTAAGTTTGAGAATACATGGTGAGAAATAAAATTCTCACCATGTGGGGTTTTTCAAATACTTTTTGATCCAATTTATCTTGAAGGTATTATAAGCGCGTCGAAATCAATACAATTCAAACCACCTTTGTCATAGGAGCTTAAAGTGACATTAGTAGTGGGTTTACCGTAACGTTACAGTCTTTTTTCTTCTCTTTACTCAGTGACGTAAACCCTCTGGAACTGTAGACCTGGAAAAAAACAAAAAAACTACCGGTAGGCACAATCACATTGCGTGGACAATGAAAATACATTAAATCAATGAATAAAATGCTCTCAGTATTTTATTCAACACTTGAAAAAACTATAACAATCTAAATTAAATACCTGCACGCCCTCCTAATTATTTTAAATTTACTCTCATTTGACTTTTATTCGTTTTCCAGTTTTATGTGATGTTTGGACCATTACATCAGAGCAGTTTCTGTTTTAATGGCATTGTGCTCCTCACACAGATCAGTAAACAGTAAATACTTTAATCAGCAGATGTAAAGCCCCAGACTGAACAGGATGAGGAGAAAGTGGAGCTGGACTGAAATGAGACCCAGCGGTGTTTGGTCGACATGCTGATCAAACTTGGTGCTAAACTCATCGTAACCAGGGAGTTCTGGTTCAAATGAGCAAGTCAGTCATGGTTTGTGGAGTTGGACTCGCCGCTGCAGGACCAGTATCTTTCTACCTGCTTGGTCTCGTGTGGTGAAGTTACACAAGTGCTGCCAGTGAGCAGATTGAAAAGGAAGTTTGTAGGTTTACAGTGGACTGAGAAAAACCGGGATGAAGGTTATTTAACACGTTGGTTTTTTATAGACCACCATATCGATATAATAAGTATTAAAATAAAGAGGTATACGAGCTCTTATGGTTGGAGTGGGTGGCCCTGAAAAGGGCCGTTGTTTGGTTAAAACGGTTGGTTGGTTTAACCCCCGAATCCGTACAGGGTGCGTCCCTGTCTCTTGAGCGCGTACACCACATCCATGGCGGTCACCGTCTTCCTCTTTGCGTGCTCGGTGTAAGTGACGGCATCACGGATCACGTTCTCCAGGAACACCTTCAGCACACCGCGAGTCTCCTCGTAGATCAGACCGGAGATACGCTTCACCCCCCCGCGGCGAGCCAGACGGCGGATGGCGGGTTTGGTGATTCCCTGGATGTTGTCACGGAGGACTTTACGGTGACGCTTAGCGCCTCCTTTACCGAGACCCTTTCCTCCTTTTCCTCGTCCGCTCATGTTGAATATGAAGTTAGTCAACAACTGAGCTGGAACTACGTTGACCACGTTATTTACCTCCTTTCTGAGGACGTGTTAGAGGACAGGGGCGGACCTAATATTCTTCTCCACATTAAAGGATGCTGATACCAGATCGTTCAGTGTTATAGCGCCACCTACTGGGACACAATAGTTAGTAACTGCATGTCTTTTTAAATCCTGACATCGATGCGTTCAACAAATATAATGTTGGTACATTTGACGTTTGGAGTGGTCTTTCAAATGAACCAGTAAATGATTATTTTAAGTTTTAACCATTTAATTTCGAAAATCTATATCAATTTCCCATAAAGGAATAATTTATAGGAGGTATCATCAAGCTTTTGTCTTCTGGGTCTACTAAGTTAAAACCACCCAGGACTCCCAACCTGAACACCTGAATTTGAAACTGCCCATTATGTGGAATGAACTATGGCAATAGAGAAATCATACATTTGTAAAACAAAAGTATGAAATTGAAAATATATAGAGATAAAACAAGAACTTACACTGTAGAAAATGTAGGAAAAATAAAGAAAAAAAAAACAAACAAATAAACAATTCTATTCACCTAGGTGAACATCAAGTAATTATATATACAACGTATACGCCGTACCCCTACGCCGTAGGATCTGCGTCGATATATATATATAAACTGGCTGTGTTTGACCATGGAACAACGCAATTTTGCTGTTTGGCCACTCAAGGTAAAACTTGATAACTTACTTAATTTCTTATGTCCATCTCGGCATCTCCACATCGGCTTGCCTCAGACTGACTGAATGTTTTGAATGATGCTGCTGCTGCTGCCGTGTTAAAAAACAGAAGTAAAACGCGGAGTGGATTTCTGTAGATATGGGTAATCTCCTACTCATAAAGTGGAACGGATTTGATTGTGAAGCAATGAAAACACGCTGGACTAGCCAATGTGGGGGGGTCCGAACAACTTTTTTTTCAAGAGTGGGGGGGACGCGTCCCCCCCAAAATCGACACCAGCTGCTGTTCTCAGAGTCCTTGAATCTGATTTTAGAGACACAAGCTATGGGGAAAGAGAAATTGCCACACCAAAAGAAAATCCAGAGCTCATGGTAGGAGATTCTGAGATAAAAACAACACAAGCACTTCAAATAAGATAAGATAAGATAAGATATCCTTTATTTTCTCCCTCAGTGGGGACACTTATTTTCGTTGTCAGCAGTACACTTAGCACACACATGCAGGGGAGGTTGTAAAAAGACTGAAAAGTCAGAAATAAAAAAATATATAAAAAATACAAAAAAAATACATATAAAATATGTATAACCACATAATATGAACAGTATATACAGTTGGTTGAAAGAAGAAACGGTGCAGAAAAAGCAGGTGGAGTGTTGTGAGGTAGACTGGCAGATTGGCAGATATTGCACATCTTATATTATTGCACATCTTATTGTCATATTATTGTCCACTGGCTACTGAGAGCAGGCCTGGTTATACAGTCCGATGGCAGCGGGGAGGAAGGACCTGCGATGCCTCTCGGTGGTGCATCGCGGGTGACGAAGCCGGTCGCTGATGGAGCTCTCCAGGGCTCTGACAGTCTCATGAAGGGGGTGGGAGACATTGTCCATGATGGAGGACAGCTTAGCCACCATCCTCCTCTACACCACCACCTCCACCCGGTCCAGACTGCAGCCCAGGACAGAGCCGGCTTTCCTCACCACCTTGTCCAGTCTCTTCCTCTCTGCTGCAGTGATGCTGCTGCTCCAGCAGACCACCCCATAGAAGATGGCCGACGCCACCACAGAGTCATAGAAGGTCCTCAGGAGGCCGTCCCTCACTCCGAAGGACCTCAGTCTGCGCAGCAGGTGGAGTCGGCTTTGGCCCTTTTTGTAGAGAGCCTGAGTGTTAACAGTCCAGTCCAGTTTTTTGTTCAGGTGAACACCCAGGTACTTATAAGAGTCCACAATCTCTATGTCCGTTCCCTGGATGTTCACCGGCGAGGAGGGGACTTTGCGACGGCGGAAGTCCGCTACCAGCTCCTTCGTTTTTCTGAGTTAATCTGGAGGTGGTTCCGCTGGCACCAGTCCACAAATCTGTGGTTCAGTTCTCGGTACTCTGTCTCGTCTCCGTTGTTAATGAGACCGACGATGGCGGAGTCGTCCGAGAACTTCTGGAGGTGGCAGGTTGATGTGTGTTGGGTGAAGTCTGCTGTGTAGACAGTGAAGAGGAGGGGGGCCAGGACGGTCCCCTGTGGAGCTCCGGTGCTGCAGACCACCGTGTCAGACACACGGTCTCCTGTCCTCACAAACTGTGGTCTGTTTGTGAGGAAGTCCAGGACCCATGATGTCAGCTGCTGTCGAACTGCAGGGGGTCGGCGGTGGAGCTCACCAGGGGGCGCAGGTGGTGGAGGACCAGCCTCTCCAGGGTCTTCGCCAGGTGGGATGTCAGGGCCACCGGCCGGTAGTGGCTGGAGTCGCTGGGGCGAGATGACTTGGGGAGATGTGGCAGGGAGGGGGGTTGAGGTGAGAGTCCTTGGAGCAGAAGAGGCTCCAGTCGGGGGAAGTTGCAGCAGGGCTGGGTGGGTGGTGGGAGGGGTGTCTGGTTGTTCAAACAGGTTGAAGAACCGGTTCAGGTCATTCACCCACTCCTGGTCCCTGTCCAGCGCAGGTCTGGAGTTGCTACGTCCTGAGATGGTGTTCAAGCTCCTCCAGACCCCGCTGATGTCGTCCCGCTGCAGTTGGTCTTCCATCCTCCTCCTATGCTCTTCCCCTCCCTGATCAATGAAATCAATGTAGTTAAGGAAGAGAATTTCCTAGAGAGATTTGAAAGATTCTCTAAGTGGCATACTGTAATGAACGTAGTAGCTCGAATCCTACGGCTAGCAAAAAGAGACAAATCTCCAGAGCTCATAACAGTTGAAGAAAGGAGAAAGGCTAGTTTAGTGCTTGTGAGACTAGCACAGAGAGATGCCTTCAAAGAGGAGATACAGAAGCTCAAGCAGGGAAAATTGTCACATAATAATCAATTCAATTCAATTCAATTTGATTTATATAGCGTCTAATACAACAGAGTTGTCTCTAGACGCTTTCCAGAGACCCATACCCAGAACATGACCCCCGAGCAGTTATTACATAAACAATGGCAGGTAAAAACTCCCCTAGTGGGAGAAAAGCCTTAAGCCAAACAGTGGCAAGGAAAAACTCCCCTGTAGGAGGGAAGAAACCTTGAGCAGGACCAGGCTCATAAGGGGGGACCCTCCTGCCGAGGGCCAGACTGGTGGGTCAGGGACGGCAACAGCACAGCAGGCAGGTGGAAGCAGCAACGGGATGACCGGGGGTGGGGACCGCAGGCCAGCACGCAGCTCCCGAAGCTCCGGCCCAATCAGCAAGTCCCAGGTTGGGGTGCAGGGTCAGGAAAAGACTTGTGCTCCGTAATGCAAGCTACAGCCACCCACAACCACCTGCAGGACAAAAGAGAGAAAAGGGAGGAGAAGGGCATAGAAGGGAGAACATAATAATCATTTGTTTAAGTTTGATCCAGTACTGCAGGAGGCTGTCCTCAGGGTGGGAGAGAGATTAAAAGCAGCTTCCTTACCTCTTGACCGGAAACATCCTGCCATTTTGCCAAAAGATGGTGTTGTCACACGCCTGATCCTGGACTACTGACATGAAAAAACTCAGCATCAAGGCAGAGGTCAAACACTCAATGAAGTGAGAGCAAATGGCTACTGGATTCTTGGTGGCAGTAAAGTTGTGGCAAATCAAATCAAACAATGTGTCCCATGCAGAAGAGCTCGCAGGCCTACATAAACACAAAAAATGGCTGATCTACCTGTGAACCGAGGGCGGTTTTAGGGGGGGGGTGGGCTGTGCGCACCCAAACGTGCGTCCTGCCCACCCAATCAAAGTTATGGGGATCCTTTATTTGTATTAAATAAATCATTTTTATTATTTTATTTTTTTATAAATATAAAAAAATATCACAGAATATCTGTACCGTTTCTGATTGGGTGGGCACTGGGCATCATTTTTAGACACAACAATGAACGCATACCACAAAAGTTGTGTCTCGGCGGAGGGACCCGACGTCCCAGCAAAATGAGCACAACAGAGAATTGTTCAGAACCATAGACATGTAACAGCACACAGAGCGCACACTAAAGGCTGATTTATGGTTCCGCGTTACACCAACGCAGAATGGTGCGCGTCGTAGCAAGGATCAGAACACCGGTCCCAAGCCCGGGTAAATGCAGAGGGTAGTGTCAGGAAGTGCAATTGGGTATGTTAATGCTGAGGAAGAGAAAACATATGGGAATATGAACATGAATGAATATAAAAAGATATTGTAATGGTTAAGACATATATGACTGAAGGAATTGTGAGTTATATATATATTTTGTGAAGATGATCGATAATAAAACAGATGCGCAAGGAAAGAGAGAGAAACACACTCAAACTGACTCTGTCCCGTGTTTTTCCCTGTTTATTCAGGTTTACCTGGCAGAGCAGTTTACAAAAAATATAATCTGTTACAAAGCCACATCCTGGGCGTGTAATATTAGCATACTGTGGAGAAGATAGATGAACTGATATGATGATAGCATAGTTTTCTATGCATTTCGGGGGTTTGACCCCCCAAATTTTTTTCGCCCGCGCCGCGTTGACGCACGGGCAGCATCGCCCACCCTACATTTCAGTCTGCCCACTTTAGTGGGCCTCGCTAAATCCGGCCCTGCTGTGAACCGTATCAACCCCTCACCACCGTTCACATTCTGTGAGATGGACTGCTTTGGACTCTTTCTAACTAAATAGGGTCGGAAAGAAAGTAAGAGATATGGTCTGATATTAATTTGTTAAGCATCAAGAGCCATTCACATTGAGATGCTTGAGGATCTAACAGCAGATGCATTCATTAATGCTTTTTGATGTTTTATAGCTATCCGAGGACCCGTAAGAGAGATCAGATCAAGGAAAAAATGTTGCAGGGGCTAAGAATGAACTCTCAAAAGCTCTAAAAGAAATGGACAAAGACAGAGTGGCTGCTTATGGCACTTTTGCACTAGGACTTACTGAGCCCGACTCGGCTCGTCACGCCTTTACCCGCCTCTACCCGTTTGTTTTTCCACGGCCAGGGGAGAAGTGGGGGGGGTGGGGTGAAGCTGCTGTGACGTACTCGATTGTGCAACCGCTTTGTTCATGTCGGCGCTGATCAGAAATCAGCTGGAGCCGCGAGCGGCTGAGAGTAAAACAGCCCGTCTACATCCCTTTTTTAATTCTCTCGTCAGCCACCAGGTTTATGAACATCTGCACCTCAGAGTTGGATCACCAAACAGACGTTTTGCGCTTTATAATAAAATCGCCGCGGGTCGCTCTCGCGCTGACTCCCGCTTCCTGATTCAAACGTCTGCCGGCCCCGCCCCCCGACCAATCAGTGGCGCGGAGGCTGGTGACGTCAGAAATAGTCCCGGCTCAGCCCGCAAAGAACCTCGCCAGAATGGTTACAGAAATAGTATCGGCTTGGAGCGGCTCTACCCGTCTCAGCCCCTAGTGCAAAAGCGCAAGACGGGGCCGCACCGAGCCGGGCGGAGGCGGGACTAGAGCAAAAGCGCCATTATTTAGCAGAGAGACAGTGTGACTTTGTAATGAATGTACCTGATGCTAGTCACATGGGAGGTGTATGGGAGCGTCAGATCAGGACAGTGAGGAGTGTTATGACTTGGGCCCACTCAAAGAGTGTTGGGAGGTTAGATGATGCATCCTTGAGAACATTTTCTATGAAGCCATGTCAATAATAAACAGCCATTATCCACGACACAATGTTAAGATTGTAGATGTTGTCAATCTCGAAGATGAGGGATCTTCTGGCAACGAATGGAGACTGGGAAGAGTACTAAGTGTTTGTACAGATAATGATGGTCTGGTGCGTAAAGCCACCATACAAATAGGTAACAAGAAACTAGGAAAGAAAGGTCAAAGGCTCACTAATCCATCCATTATTGAGCGCCCTATTCACAAACTTGTGTTAGTGGAAAGTAACTGAATGTATTTCCATAGTTACCAAAATGTGTAACATGTTCTTGTGTTGAGAGATGCATAACCAGTCTTAATCTCAGAGTTCTTCTCTCATACTTCATTTGTGTGTTGCTGAGAAATTACTAGATTTATTCAAGGTCAAAGGTGATCATAAATCATAGTAATTGGTGGGAGTGTAACTGTCTGTGACACAGAGTTAATTGTTCAGAGTTCATTTTATAACATTTTACATGTTATAAAAAACAAACATATCCAAGTTTGTGAAGTGTTTAAATTGATTAATAAGAGAGTTTAGGATATTTTATTTTGAAAGTGTGTGGTCACATCCCCTGGTCTGTTGTGCGGGTCAATTGAGGGATTAGGGGTCAATAGAAAAATGCGGGACCACAGACAATGGAGGCAGGAAGGCGTGACACGGGATGAGAATAATTACAGTGCGTTCAAGAGGCGCAAACGGTAATTGTGTTTTATTTTACATGTCTTTGTTTTGTGGTTGTGTACAGATGCTTTGAGCAGAAAGTGGACACTTCATGGGTTTATTTGTTGACGTTGGGTCAGCGTTTAGTATTTAGTACTGTATTGGTGCCATGAGGACAACTCCAAATAATGCTGTGCTGGTGGAATCAGGTGAAAACCCACTAGAGCTCAGAAGGGACAAACTTTCATTAACATACTGGATTCAATTACGAGGATGTGGGGCTGAAAACATCAAAAGTGTCTTAAACGAATGCTGGGAATATAACAGTTTTAAGGGAAAAGGTTTTGGGTGGAAGATAAAAGATAAAATTGCAAAATATAGTATTAAAGAAATTTGTTTTTAACTCCTCGTTGCCATTAAGTAATGTTCCACCATGGTTTTTCCATAAGTTAAAGTTGATTTTAGTATTATGAACCTAAAGAAGGATTGGATGGAAAGGGAAATTGGACACTGTGCAAAGCAATACAAAGAATCATGTTTACAGGTTTTTACAGATATTCACTGATGGCTCAAAAGATCAAAACGATTGCGTTGGTACAGGAGTTTACATCCCGCTTTTCCAAATTAAACTGAGCAATAGGATAACTTTCATGACCTGCTCTAAGTCATGGCAAAATAGGGGACAGGAGACGGAAGTAAAACAAATAATATTTATTAAGCTAACCGAAAAACAAACAACTGAGGTACCATAACAAACAGAAAAAGCCATAAGGATCCTATGGAGTGTGGAGTCAGTAAGTCAGTAGTGTGTGCAAGTGATGGATGAGTGAAACATAGTGTAGTGCAGGGTGTGTGGATGGAAAGAATACAGAAGAACTAGAACACAAACAAAGACATGGAGAGCTGAGGGAAGGTGTTCTCTCCTAGAGATCTTCTCAGACTGGGGTGCAGGCTGCTTATATACTCAGGGGTGGAGACACCGGGCCCAGGTGAATCCAATGAGCACAAGCAGGCAATCAACCCTCAATGAGCAGGTTCTCAAGTTTCAGGACTACCTGGAATGTTAGCTTGCATGACATGCTCCATATTAGGAGTAATCTATATAGGGGCATCACATAACTGATCGACTTTCAGTATATTCAGCAGAGATGATGGCAGTTACTTTTGGGCTTCAGTGGGTGCAGGAAGTCAGACCAGACAGGGTGGTGATGTGTGTAGACTCTGCAGCAGCTACTGAGTTTACAGACTAGGAAATCACTCAGGGAAGATTTGCTATACGAAGTTCTTCAGTGTCTGTTCAGGACTCAGAGAATGGGGATCGAGGTAGAATTGTGCTGGGTACCTGCTCATGTGGGAATACAAGGAAATGGACGTGCAGATAAAGTGGCAACAACAGAATTAAGCACAAGACATATCACTGATATTCCATTTGGAAAAGGTGAAGCTAAAGCAATAATCAAAAAAAAAATCTGAATTTTGGCAGAAGAAGTAGGAAGAGGACAGTAAGGGCATAATTTATAGAATACAAAACACAGTCAGAGCACAGAGTATCAAGGGAATAAGTAGAAGAGAGGAGGTAGTGTTAACAAGACTAAGATTTGATCACACTGGACTAAATGAAACTTTATTTTTATTGGGAAAAGTAAATTCAGACCTTTGTAATGTATGTAAGAAAACAGAAAACGCTGAACATGTAATTATGCTATGTACTAAATATATCAAAGAAAGGACAAGGTTGAAAGACAGGGTGAAAGAGGCAGGTGAATCTGACAGGGATACTGGGCACTAACCCCGCGTTCACACTGAAAGAGTCACGGGCGTCCCGACGCCAGCATCTCGCCGCTTGGTGCAGTCAGACTGAAAGCGTCAGTGCCTGCAGCGGGGCGGGGGTGGGCGGGGCTAAAGCTGCGCTGCAGACCTGGAGGGAGCATTGGGAACAGCCTACACATCTTCAGTTTCCTATTTCACCATAGATCACACTTTGGGATGCCTTCTTTATATTTTAACGTTATTTCCGCGTAGATAAGAGTGAGTTTGATGCTCCTTAACAAGTTTGGTCCGTGGATTCAACATCAACCGCCAGATCCCACTCCCGGTGAACCATAAATCCGCCTAGGCTAATTTATGGTTCCGCGTCACACCAACGCAGAACCGACGGCGTAGGTTACGCGGCGACGCACACGCCGCACCGCGTCCCTACGCCGTCGGCTACGCCGTTGATTTAACGCGGAACCATAAATCAGGCGAAGCTGCAGTCTGTGCGGTGAACACTGACACACCGGGTCGGAGCGGATTTGGTCACGATGTTTAACCTGTGTTTTGTGATTAATAAGCACGGGTTTTAATTATTTTTCGTTGGATCAATGTAGCAAATAAAATCGTTGGGACCATCCAGCTCCTCAACCATCAGATATGTGTTTCACGTGATCAGTTCAGGTAAAAACAGCAGTCAAACCAGCAAAAATGTCATTTTGCTGGATGAAATATATTAATTCCTGATAAAATAAGTTTGTAAGTGCACAGCTCTGCTCCTGTACGCATGTGAATCAGTGTACGTTTGTGTCTACATGAAGGTACAATCTGCATTGAGACTTCTCGCTTCGGGAACCCCGGTGTGTGATTGGACGACGCCTCGGCGTCGCCGCTGCTCATTTGCATAAAGTTCAGATTTTTCAACTTTCAAATTGACGCGCCGCGCCCGCCGCCCGACGCCCCCGCCGCCCCCGCCGCCCCCGCCGCCCCCGCCGCCCCCGCCGCCCCCGCCGCCTCTCGACGCCTCTCGACGCCTCTCGACGCCTCTCGACGCCTCTCGACGCCTCTCGACGCCTCTCGACGCCTCTCGACGCCTCTCGACGCCTCTCGACGCCTCTCGACGCCCGTTTTTCATAGACAATGAATGGCAGCCAGACGCCTATGACTCCCGTGACGCTTTCAGTGTGAACGGGGGGTAAGGGTGATAAGGTGTGGGAGACAGAGAGGGGTCATAGAGTTTCTAAGAAAAACTGGCTTGTTTTACAGGATATAGTGAGTATAAAGCGGTTTATTTGTTTTATTTTTATTTTATTCATTTATATATTTTTTGTTTGTTTGTTTAGAGTTTTTTCTCTTTTCATTATTATTATATATTAGATAATTTAATGTAAAGCTATAGACAACTAGATCCTGTCCTACATACTCCGGTTCAGTAGGTGGCGGTATGCACCTTACAACTGGTATTGCAATCTGCCAAAAAACGCAAAGAAGAAGAAGAAGAAATTCCCGCCTCGTTTCTCTCCTGATTGGTGCGGCAGGACTCGTCCCGCGCTCTCCGGTATTTAAGAAGGTTTTCCGCTGCTGGAGACACAGTTTCTCTTGACCCCAGTTCCATACAGACTTTATCAACATGAGCGGCCGCGGAAAGACCGGAGGGAAAGCCAGAGCGAAGGCCAAGACCCGCTCCTCCCGTGCAGGACTGCAGTTCCCAGTGGGTCGTGTCCACAGACTGCTGCGTAAAGGCAACTACGCTCAGCGCGTCGGTGCCGGCGCCCCCGTCTACCTGGCGGCTGTGCTGGAGTATCTGACCGCTGAGATCCTGGAGCTGGCTGGAAACGCTGCCCGCGACAACAAGAAGACCCGCATCATCCCCCGTCACCTGCAGCTGGCTGTCCGCAACGACGAGGAGCTCAACAAGCTGCTGGGGGGGGTCACCATCGCTCAGGGCGGCGTGCTGCCCAACATCCAGGCGGTGCTGCTGCCCAAGAAGACCGAGAAGGCCGCCAAGGCCAAGTAAAGCTGCTGCTGAACCCGGAACACAACGGCTCTTTTAAGAGCCACACACTCCTCTGAGAGACACGATTACCAGATAACAATTGCTATGTGATTTTTGTGCTTGTTGTTCTCTCACATGTATGTCGCTTTGGATAAAAGCGTCTGCTAAATGACAATATAAAACCACTAAAGATCAATCCACTAATACAACGACACACTTTAAAAGCACAAAAGGTTGTATGGAGCAGTAACATCTGCATTTATTGGAAACTAAATTGTCTCAGAAGAAACGACCAATAACTACGTCTAGAGATGACTGAGTGCAGATTGTTTTAAAAAATAAACATTTTAACATTTTGGATTATAGCACTAACTGGTTCATCGGTTATCTGCTGGTTGAAGTGAGGCTCTGTAATAACTGATTTTCAGAGGTAATTAAATATATATACATATAGCATAAATAGCATGTTTGTGAAATGATTTACTTTCTCTATAAAGGAAAATGTGTTCACTGTTGTTGTTTCAGAAACTTAGAAGTGACCTGTTCAAATCCAAAAGTCTGTCTGTTAATCTAACGTGGAAATAAGCAATTGCTCTCTTTGAAATAGGAACTGATTAAAGGAAATTATCAAATATATTACTGCCGATATTTCAGTAGATGGCGCTACCACACTGTAATACACCAACATCCATTAAGGTGTAGAAAACCCGTCCCTGTCCTCTAACACGTCCTCCAAAAAAAGTACACATTCTTTTTTCTTTACCAGTATATACACTATAACTACCCAAATACTGGGGGTTGGTTTCTAGTGACTAGTAAACTGCTGTTCTGGAACCGAAAACTCAGAGTTTCCGATCTCAGAGTAGATCAACTAAGAGTTCAGGATTAGACTCAGAGTTTGTTGAACCTGCTTTGTGAAACGGACCCCAGGACAATACATGATTGTTTACAGCAGGGTCTCCAACCCTGGTCCTCGGGAATCCTGGGGCCTGTACTACGAAGCAAGTTCAACATACCCAGGATATCTTTTCCTTATCCAGATTCACTAACCCGGACAATTGCAATCACGCTAAGCGGTCACACGACGGTGGTTATCAACTCGGTATATCAACCCAGGTTTCTCCAATCTGGATATGAGCGCGTGCACATAAAAGGGGCGGTGTTTTCAGCGCATGACCAATCGCAAGCATGGAGAAGTCCGCTGTCAGAGCCGCTTATTTCAGTAGCGAGGAGCAAACAATAATTTTACGGAAATATGATGAGTATAGGCATATAATACAGGCAAAAAGCAACACAGTTGCAGCTGCAAAATGCAGGAAAGACAGCTGGCAAAAGATCGCTGACTGTATAAATGCGTAAGTTCATAGGGATATAAACATCACTGCCCCATCATTAGGGCATAAGTAGATCTGACTATAATTACAGTTGTCTATTCTGTTAAATGTATGTGTTGCTTAGATGTATTCGTATGGCGTGTATGACAATTGTAGCCTCATTCCTTCAGCTGCAACCCCAGCGGAGTGAAACGCACATGGGAGCAAATAAAAAATAAATATAAAAACATAATTCAAAGCGGTAAGTAGGCTCACTTTCATATCTTAGAAGTACAACAAGTACAAGGCTTTAGTGTTTCTATCACTCTCTGTTTTAGGATGATATCAGTATACAAAAGCACAATGAAATAGCATTGACATTACTTGCAGCAAACAGAAAAAAAAATGACAAGAAGAAGATCGGAGGGATCCTCTCACGATCCGCGCACCAAGCTCCACTGGATTCTCTTCGAAAGGGCATGCCATTTTCCAAGAGAGCTGATTGGTCAGTGGGCGGTGCTTTTATACCCGGCGATCTGTATCTCGAACATAACCTGCTCCGGAGCAGGTTAGCTGTTCAGCATAAGTTACCATGGCGATGTACCCCGGTGAGAAGTGAACCACCGTCGTAGTCCTGAAAACCCAGGGTTAAACCTGAAGTTACCTCGCTAACCCCAAATCCCGCTTCGTAGTACAGGCCCCTGGTGGCTTTTCAACTTTACTCAGAGGCTGTAATTCTCCAACAATCTCCAATCTCCAACAGACTGAAAAACAGCTTTTTCCCTAAAAACATAAACGCCCTGAACAGAATGTGAATGTCTTCATGTGCAATTACTGTTTTTACCGTGCAATACTTTTTCCCGGCCTATCTGTGCAACATTCCACCACATGTATGATTATGTGTAATTGTTTGTAGATAGGATCTCAGGTCTTGACTATTTAAAAATGCACCTTAACCTCCTCATACCCCCACCCGCTTGTATATTATTTTTTTTATTATCCATCCATCCATCCATCCATCCATCCATCCATCCATCCATCCATCCATCCATCCATCCATCCATCCATCATCCATCCATCCATCCATCCATCCATCCATCCATCCATCCATCCATCCATCCATCCATCCATCCATCCATCCATCCATCCATCCATCCATCCATCCATCCATCCATGCATCCATCCATCCATCCATCCATCCATCCATCCATCCATCCATCCATCCATCCACCCATCCATCCATCCATCGTCCGCCGCTTATCCGTTCCAGGGTCGCGGGGGCGGCAGTCTCAACAGAGATGCCCAGACTTCCTTCCTGGGGGAGTGGCAGCCTAGTGGTTACAGAGGAGGGCTGGAGTCTGGAGGACCCAGGTGCCCCTGGATTGCAACCAAAAGTCAACCACCTTGGCCCCTGAGCAAGGCCCTTACTACTCCCCGGGTGCCGTGCCATTGCACTAGTTCAACTAGAAAATGGGTTAAATGCAGAGAAAGAATTTCCCCATTGTGGGAGTACTAAGGAGAGTGGCAGACTAGTGGTTACAGAGGAGGGCTGTACAGAGGAGGGCTGTAACCACTAGATTCTTTCTTTCTTCTTTCACCCAGGTAGGGTTGCCACCTTTCAGAAATAGAAATAAGGGACGCCCCGATTTCAGCAGCGCAGGCGCCAAAAAAAAAGACATCCCCAAAACTTCTAAAATGCATAGAAATGTATTTATTTTCTATGAAAAAACAAAACGCTTTGATTTAAAGTGCCCTAATAGCATTGAACTTGCATGACTGTCCAGACAGACAACCATACTAGCAACTGAAATAGCCTAGTATGTCCACATCAGCCAAGATGTAGAATAAAGCTACAGGTGAAGAATATGGTGTAAAAGTTATTTTAATTCAACTTAAAATGTGAAACTAATACATGTATATTACATAGTCTCATTACAGGCAAAGCAAGATATGTTAAGCCTTTATTTGTTATAATTTTGATGATTGAATTGTTTATTGATTTCATAATATATTCTAATTGTATGAGATTTTTTATTTGGGGTTTTCATAAACTGTGAGCCATAATCACCAAAATTATAACAAATAAAGGCTTGAAATATCTCACTTTGCATGTAGTGGGAAATAATATATGTGTTTCAACTTAAGTTGAATTTACTACGAATTAAGTTTTGCAATATATTCAAATTTTCAGACCTCCACCTGTATATTATGACATAAATAAATAAGAGCATAATATGTGTCTGTATTAGGGTTGCCACCCGTCCCGTAAAATACGGAATTGTCCTTTATTTGAGAAAAAAATGTTGCGTCCCGTATTGAACTAATACGGGACACGATTTGTACCGTATTTTCATTAACTTTTACACCATATTCTAGTTGAATTATTGAAATAAATTAACCTTTACACCATATTCTAGTTGAATTATTGAAATAAATTAACCTTTACACCATATTCTAGTTGAATTATTGAAATAAATTAACCTTTACACCATATTCTAGTTGAATTATTGAAATAAATTAACTTTTACACCATATTCTTCACCTGTAACTATATTATACATCTGGGCTGATGTCGACATGCATAGTATTTCAGTTGCTAGTATGGTTGTCTGTCTCTACAGTCATGCAAGTTCAATGCTATTAAAGCACTTTAAACTTTAAATCAAAGCATTTTGTTTTTTCATATAAAATAAACACATTTTTATTCAGTTTAGAAGTTTTGGGGCTTTTTTTTTTGGCTCCTGCGCTGCTGAAATCAGGGCGTCCCTTATTTCTATTTCTGAAAGGTGGCAGCCCTAGTCTGTATTGGTTCAATACGAAACGCAACTTTTAATTCCCAATTACGGAACAATTCCGTATTTTAAGGGACGGGTGGCAACCCTGCACCCAGGACCTCCAGATCTTCCGAGGCGTTCCCAGGCCAGCTGAGAGACTTAGGCTGCGTCCCAATACTCCCCCTTGCCCTCGTTTTCTTCACTAAACCCTAACTTTTGCGCGTTCCCGTGAAGGTAGTGGTGTCCCAATTCCTCTTTTCACCTAGGGGGAGGGGGCATATCGAGGGCTAGGGGCTGAGAATAGCCCCTTCAAATCGAGGGATTTCAGATGCTGACTTGGCGAGCGAGGGGGTATGAAAATTTCCCAGAATGCTTTTCGTCGTCATTTGCGGACTGAATAAAAAAAAAACATGACGGACATTTCTTATTTTTTTGGGAATAAAATCAATATTTTGAGTTAGTTTCTGCATAAAAATCAATTTTGATTACATTTCTCGGCGCAAACCAATATTTTACTTTCATAATATTCACTCAGTGAATGTACATAATCCCTTTTTTGTCCGTTGTTCGCTAAGATCGCGCCGGAATATGGTTACGTAACCTACGTAAGTGACGCCGTAGGTTACGTAAGCGACGCCGTAGGTTACGTAAGCTACGCCGTAGGCTGCGTCTATTTAAAGCTCGCCGACCGAGGAAAACATCTTTTGCAGACTTGTCTCGATTTTGAGCAAGCAAGCATTTTTTCAGTTTTTTTGAGTCAAATGGCGACCCGCAAAGAGCAGGAGGATATTGAACCCACAAATGTAAGTATAATGTCCCATGGAATTAAAAAAATCACAGTGCATTTGTATGTTTTAACAGTTTGAACAGTACATAGAAATACCACATTGTTTATTGTTTATTTTTAATATACCAAAGAGTGAAATTACCGGAGTCAAATTACTTGTTGGACAATGTTAGAACCTGGCCAATAAAGCTGATTCTGATTCTGATTCTGAGTTAACGTAAGATAATGCAATGTGGCTGTTCATGATGAGTCGGGTAGATAACATTGCCGTGTCCTGTTAACTACTCGTTAACTCTCATATTTTCTACAAATTTGTTGGATATTTCACATTACTATAAGGCAGCAACGTTATTTGGGGGGGGGGGGTTACAAAGTAATAACGTTGCTTGCTATCATAGTTCAAACTTTTTGTTTGTTTGTTTGTTGTTTTTTTTACGAGGACGTTTGTGCATTGCAGTAATCACATTTCATTCCAGGGACTCCGGATCAGGTCCGACACCTAATAAGCTTTAGGGCTACCAACGAGGAGAATTTTACTAAGAAGAAATATGCTGCTAAACCACTGTGGGAGTGAGTGATATAGCTATCTGCTTGCAGAATATCTGTGATGGGGTCCTTAACCATGGTATAACTACTATTCATCACTGTTTTCTGTTACAGGAAACTCATCAAAGAGCTGGAACTGGAGGGAAAGGTGACCACAGCACAAATTGGCAAAAAATGGGAAAATCTTAAAAAAAAATATATAAGATAAGCAATGGTTATGGTTATGGTAAGTAATATTATCTGCTGAAGAGATGATGCTTAACAAAAAAAAATCCATGTAAAGTATTTATTAATCATCTTTGTGTGTGTGTGTGTGTGTGTGTGTGTGTGTGTGTGTGTGTGTGTGTGTGTGTGTGTGTGTGTGTGTGTGTGTGTGTGTGTGTGTATGTGTGTGTGTGTGTGTGTGTGTGTGTGTGTGTGTGTGTGTGTGTGTGTGTGGGGGGGGGAGGCCACAGCAGCCTCATAGCCTTTCTACAAAGAGATGCATGAGGTTTTGGGGTCCAGACCTTCAATCCAGCCTCCATGTTTGTTGGCCTCTTATGAAGATCCCACGCAAATACTCATGGTAAGTTTAGCTGTAAAAAAGTACAATCTTATTCCCCAGTCCTTCTTCCTATAGCTAGCTTGTGCTACGACCGGTGATTCCCTCCTGATTGTGAGTGATAAGACACTACAGTACCTGAAGATCTAACTGTTATTTTCTTTTCAGAACATAATCGACCCTCCATCCTCACCGGTGTCCTCTCTGACAAATTCAGAGGAAAGCACAGAGGTAATTTTTATTTATACAGTGATAATGAACCTGGTATGATGTTGTGGGTGTGTATGATAGTCCAGTCATGTGTGTAATCAACATGTGTATCCATCTTTTTATCTCAGAACCCTTTGGAAGACGCCAGCACATCGGCCTCAAGCTCTGCCTCACCAGCTGGAAGAGGAAGCTGGAGCTTCAGGCATCAGGTCCACTTTCCCCCCGATCCCCCAATAAAAGAAACTCTCCATGCAGGACTTCCTTCAAGCTGAGGCCGCCAAAGAAGACAGAAGATGTCAAAAGAATGAAGAACACATGGACAGGTTCCTGAACCTTTTAGAGAAAATGGTGGACCAGACACCTCATCAGCAGTAGCAGCACATACACTGCAAACTTTTTTTTTTTGTACATATTTCTCTGTAAAATTTTTTTATATGGAACAGCACCTTTCTTTGTTCTGCGTGCAATGTTTACTTTTTTCTTTTTAAAAATTGTATTTGAATATAGCAAATAAAGCCTTTTTTACTGCAGATTCTCTCACTATCCTTATTTTACTATTTATCTCGTTGTACAGTTTATAATTTGAGACATTACCTTACTTTGAGAAACCCCAGAAGAGAAAACTGTTGTGTAACAAGTTTTATTAGACAATTTAAAAGTATTTCCAAGTGAGTAAAACCAAACCACACAAGTACAAAACTATATGAAGAACACATGGACAGGTTCCTGAACCTTTTAGAGAAAATGGTGGACAGGACACCTCATCAGCAGTAGCAGCACATACACTGCAAACTTTTTTTTTTGTAAATATTTCTGTGCACATTTTTTTATATGGAATATAAGTGCCATATTAACAGAGCTACAGCTGAAATTAAAACAGCTTTTGGCTCTCAGCTTCTTGATCAGGGTAGGGATGGAAACGAGGGGTAGGGGGAGAATTGGGACAGGCACCTGGGCCAAGTGCCCTAGATTTCAAGTGCCCTAAAATCTCCCCCTTCTTTTTTAGGGCTTAGGGAAGAAAAGAAGTGCAAGTGGAGAAAAGAAGGGCGAGTGAAGGAGAATTGGGATTGGCCCATAGTCTCTCCAGCGTGTCCTTGGTCTTCCCCGGGGTCTCCTCCCGGAGGGACATGCCTGGAACACCTCCCTAGGGAGGCGTCCAGGAGGATCCGATACAGATGCCCAAGCCACCTCAGCTGACTCCTCTCTATGTGAAGGAGCAGCGGCTCGACCTGCGGAGGAAACTCATCTCGGCCGCTTGTATCCGCGATCTTGTCCTTTCGGTCACTACCGAAAGTTCATGGGGGGTTCATGAGGGTAGGTGCGTAGATTGACTGGTAAATCGAGAGCTTCGCCTTTCGACTCAGCTCTTCACCACGACAGTCCGGTACATCGACCGCATAACTGCGGGCGCTGCACCGATCCGTCTGTCAATCTCACGCTCCATCGTTCCCTCACTCGTGAACAAGATCCCGAGATACTTGAGCTCCTCCACCTGAGGCAGGACTTCTCCACCCACGCGGAGAAGGCATGCCACCCTTTTCCGATGGAGAACCATGGCCTCGGATTTGGAGGTGCTGATTCTCATCCTTGCCGCGTCGCACTCGGCCTCAAACCGCCCCAGCACATGCTGAAGGCCCTGGTCCGATGAATCCTGGCTGCGCATAGAAATCCTGTCCATAAAAATTATGGACTTGGAGTGCAGTCTCCCGATGGCTCTGGTTGAACAGCCCGACAAACCATCTCTGATCGCGCTGTTTTATTTACCGGGATCACAAGAAAATCAGAACAATGATCTCCTCTCCATCCTGTTTATTTATATTTTATCTCCTGTTGCTGTTTATTTATCTTTACTCCACCAACTCGAAATATTAATCACTTTTCTAAGTGAACAGCGCTAACGCAGTTGAAACAGCAGGTGTATCCGCCCCTTTAATCTGATTGGTTTACGAGTAAGTCGTGTTTCATCCACTGCGCTGCTTCCCCCACGTGGGTGCGCTCTTATGATTGGCTGGAACAAAGGAAGACATCTGATTGGTTGCAGATCCTTCCGTGTTAAAAAAAATGTATTTGTGGATCTAGTCACGTCAGGAGAGTCTCAAAACTCCTACAAATCCAGCGCAACTCACAGACAAAAAAACATTTGTAAATCAGGTTATATTTGTGTTGTGCGTCTCGGGTAGCTTGGCTGTCCAGTTATCAAGGCTAATGATAATTCTATTAAAGAATTATTAATAATTAATAAAGTTGACTATTTATCAAATTGTATTATCAAAAATGATAATTCTCGTAGGGGCACCACCGCCGGGGCCTTACTCCGGTGGAATTCGATAACTAAAACAGCAGAAAATCAGTCTCATATGATTTTTGAATTATCCTGCAGAACAGCAAATCTTACAGAATAACAGTGAAGGCGTGATGTCCGAACACTAGGCTCTGCTTAAACAAATCAATTTGTGACCAAATCTTGCATGAAATAACAACCACTCATAAAGAAATCAATCAGAGTTTATTTACATACGGGTATCAAAAGAGATGTAAATAAGTACCCGAATAAATCTGATGGCACACGACATTATTATAAAACCATTAACTAACAAGAAAAACAACAATCAATAAAATGAAACATAAACGTTAAATGCATGGAATAAAAAGAAAAGGATCAAAAGTAATAATAATAAAGATGATAAAGAACACAATAATGATAACGTACAGTAATACGCATACAGTAATCTCATTAAACATAAGTTCAGCTTTACACCGTTCTAACTGACTGATCGCCCAAACGCCACCTCACGTCTCCTCTGAATTCTGGATCTGCGGGCTCTGTCGGTGGTGACCGGGTTCCTGCCGGGGGTTCCTGGTGTCGGAGAGGTCCGGTTCAGCTTTGACCCCACCGCCGATCGCTTCTGGCGGGGATGCTCCGATAGCGAGCGGTCCCTCAGTCTCTGTCCTGCTCCTACTTCAAAAAGAAAAGGGCAACAGTTGCTGCAGCGGCGCCTCACGCCGGCTCTCTGGTCCTGACCGCGGCCTCAACACCGGCCTCGATGCGACGGGGGGGCCGGTTCCTCCCTCGGAACGTCGGCTCACGTCCCGTGTGTGTCGCCGGGCTGCGGGAGGGGTTCGCGGGTCCAAGGCTGGAGCTTCTACGGCGGGTTCTGGCGGAGCAATCGTCCTGGACGCACGGTCCCTGGTGTGGGGAAAGTGCTCAAAGAGGAAGAAAGGAGTTAGCAGACAGAGAGTTGAGAGCGCCGCGCTCTGGTATCGGATTTTACGCCCGGCCTGTTAATGCAGGTCCGGAACGGCTCCCCCCCCACCCCAGGCTCTCGGGGAGTAGATGCGGCAGCGGCTGCACCGTCGGCAGGCACGTCTTGTCCGGTCCGCTGGCTGAGGGAGAGCGTGAGCACTGGGCAGGAAGGGAGCTTTTGAGTTCCGCGGGCTGCGTGATGTCACCAGCCCCTGGCAAGTGATTGGGTGCTTCCCGCTTTTGGGCTTGGGGCGGTTTTACTGAGAGGGACAGTCCCCCCTTCCGGGCTCGCTTCCTGGGCTCCATTTAGTCTGAACCCCCCCTGGTGTCGTCACCCCAGGGAGTCTGTTCCTGGTCCCTTTGCGTTGTCTTTTCCTTTGTTCCTCCAGGTCTGGCAGGAACCCTGCTGGGTTTGTGGGGGCTATACTGCGCCTGGCCCCCCTCCTAGGTGTCGTAAACTTACTATCTCGAGCTAGGCCGTGGGGGTCGTAAACGGACTATCTCGGCCGAGATCACCAGGAGGCAGATTGCAGCCGGTTTTCAGCTGAGCAGTTTCAAAGTTTCAAATATACACATTCACAAAATGTTCATACACATTTATAAGTCCAGAGTTCACGTGGGCGACGCCCAACATTCCCCCCGTTTTAGATCTGATGAAGGACTGCAGGGTCCGCGTCGGAGCTAAAACAAACGGTCCAAGTCCATGTGAACATGAAATCCGATCCAATCCGCGTGAGCTGGCCTGGGCGGATCAAACTCATCCAGGCAACGGTGTAAAAGTATGAAAATGAACAAAACACATTCAAATAATACAAAAATGGTTAAATCGCATAATACAGTGAAATCACTTCTTAAGGTGAGGTAGATAAAAGGTAAAAATAAAAGAAAAACTGGAAAGAAAAGGGGAGGTTCGTTGGATTACAGACCCTTGATAGGTAACTGCCAGCAGCAGACCAGGCTCAGTGGGTGTTTACTACGTGTTAATCCCTTGGCAGAGCGGTGCTGAGGAAGGAAACGGATCGGAGGGGTCTGTCCCGTAACAGAACCGTAACGGAAGAAGGAAGTCTCGTTCCCTATTTGGTACTCTCGAGAGGACGTACGATCATGGTAAGGCCCGGTGCCTTCAGCGCCGGCGTCTGTGTTCCTTTGTGCCCATGCAAAAGTCGACCGAGGGTGGTCACGCAGGTCTGTCACATACTGGCGCGCGGTGCTGGCGGAGGCGACACTAACATTGTCAGGCGGGTATAACGGGTGAAGTGGCAACTTCATTTGTGTGATTCTGTCCGGACCACCCGACCGGGGAGCCCCCCGGCGGCTGAAAACATGGCTCAGGAGGAGGACAGTAATCACCCATTTGGTAAACCAGCAGGTGGCAGCGAGGAGATAACGGTTCCCTCCCAAGGATTTCGGGACCGTCCCCCCACGATCCACCCGCATGTGTGACCCTGAAACTGTCATGCGTGCGCGTGCTGCAGTCTCCACTATTTGGGAGCTGCACAAACCTGACCCCCCCCTTTCCCACGAGGGCAAGAAGGGGGTGTGGTTGACGAGGGGTACCTGGCTGACCTTTCGGTCCCCGTCCCCTGGGGGCGGGGGTTCTGGTTCCGGATTCGGTCCCAGAGGGGGCATGACGTGGGGCAAAGCACCGGCCTGCCAATCTAAAGACAAGAGTCCCTCACGACCTTCAAGTGGTCTCGGGGCCCCCGAGAATGGCACGGCATCTAAGGAGAAAACGTAGGCGGGACTTATGGGTCTGACCCCGGGACCGGTATCTAGGAAAGCAAGGACACAAACACAGCTGTTAAGAACTGATGAGCAATCAACACGCCGATCCGGTCCATTACGGACCAGTTTACCGAGGGAAATCAGAGAAGGGGGGCGTGCGCCTGCACGCGCTGCCCTGTCCACCCCCACCAGGCAGATCCTGGCCACGGCTGGGGGGGTGGGTCCGCCTAGTCATTCTGTCAGTGGCCTGGTGCCCCGGTCCTCAGGGGGCCCGGAGGAGCGAGGTGGTTTAATTAATCCCTCGAGGGCCTGGCACACGTCCTCAATGAGGTCATCTTTGTGGCGCTTCCGTCTATATTTAATGTATTTCGGCGCAGCGGTTTCATACTCGTCATACTGTCTGGCCGGGTAGTTAGACCCCCCTTCGTCATGCTGCTCTAACCTGTACTGTGGTTGGTACTCTGACTGACCTGGCAGCGGGCGAGGCTGGTGGTGGTCCCTGGAACCTGGTTCAGGTCCAGTCCAGGCACGGAAAACCTCGTCTCCGAACTCTACGTGACGGTTCTCAGTTCTCTGGACTGCAAGCACCTCGGTATCGTGCTCAGGGGCCCTCGCTGGTCGCGCCCTAGCTTCCCAGGCAATCTGTGCGTACCTTCTGATGTCCCGCATCTGTAGGTCCCTAGTTTTACAGTACATGGTTACATTATACTTTATGCTATCGTGAAGGTTATGCAGGAAAAGGGACTTAAATGCCTGCTCCTCCTCTAAACCTGGGGCGTTGCACCCCTGGAAGTAGGCAGCCCGAAGTCGCCAGTAGTAATCTCTCGGTTGTTCAGACCTCGTTTGTTTGATCGCAAAAGCGCCGAAGGTGGCGGATGCCCGATCAGAAAATATCGAGTATTCTTCACGCAGCGCCTGACATAAAGCTGAATAGCGATCTCTTGTGTCAGGGTGAAGGGTCTCCAGGAAAACATGCACGCTTCTGGAAGTAGTCTTCCAGATTAATTTCATTTTCTCCCGGGAAGTTGCTCCCGGGAGGTCGAGCAAGCATCGTTCAACCTCCCTCAAATAGTCATCAATGTTAGATCCTTTGATGTGGGGGTCAAAACGCTCTATGTCTCTCGCCAGAGACTCTATTTGGCGCGTGCGAAGACCGTGCCCGTAGAACGGAGCTGGTCCATCATTTTCATCATCTGAGCTTTCCCAGTGATGGCGTCCCCTGTAACGTGGGGGGGGACGTTCTCTCCGATAGGGCGGAGACGGGGTCCTCTGCCGTGAGCTGAGGACCGAGCGGTAACCCCGAGTGGGTTCCGGCTCGAAAAACAGCGGGTCATCCGAGGCATAGCGACGACTTCGACTCGGCCAGGGATTTGAATCAAATTCTCTCCGATATTGTACGCCCTGACCGCGGCTCCTCCCTGGAGGGATCATTTCTGGGCTAACCGTGTGCCTTTCCGCTGCCAGCTGTCTGGCCTGCGGTCGGAGGTAAGGGTATTCGGGGGATCGTGAGTTAGCAGCCGGTCCCGAAGGCAGTCCAGCTGTTGAAGCTGGTCCTGCGTTCGGGGCCCTCTGCGCAGGGGGACCCTCGGCGTCCGATGATTCGTCTTCGATTTGTGCTCGAGCCGCAGCTAAGAGGCCCCTCAAGCTTCCAACCGCTTTCTGCAAATCACAATTTTCCAGCCTCTCTGCCTCATATTTCTCTCGCCACTCGTTAATTCTATCCCCGTGCTCCGCCGCCTGCAGTTCTGCCTTACATTGCCCTAATAAGGCCAGCTGGCCCAAAATGTCGGCTTTAAGGAGTTTTTTGGTCGGGTTTTTAGCAAAGTTAACGAGCTCCACTATCTTCTCCTCGCAGGTTTGGAGGTTATAGCTATTTATCGTAAACAGTTCTTCTCTAGGTATTTCCATCATACGTGCAATTACTTCTTGAGTGTCGGAAAAAGTGACGCTGGGGGAAGCCTCGGCTTCCCCTTCATGGTTACCTGAGCTACTCATCGCGCGTCTGGCCAGGGGACCAGGGACTGAAGGGTACCTGGCGAAAAGCTTCCTATTCAAACGGAACTTGCCTGATGGTCCTCCTTAGTCAACCTCTGGTCACCTCTGCTGGCTCTGCGTCCAAATGCGATGAGTTTCCTGCCCTGTGCACCACACGCAGTTCACGAACCGGACACCAGTGTTTCGCTTGCGACTCTGCCAAGAGATTAACACTCAGTAATGAAGTAGATTCACGTTATCACCCAGATTAGGAGGAATGAGACAATAAATGAAGCATGAGAGACTGAGCCAACTCTGATATGTGCCTCAAAGCAGTTGGGTTCTTGGTTATCATAAACAGAATTGAGATAACCTTGGAAGCACAAAAAAAACAAAAGAGAATCAATAAGGTGGATTAAAATTTAAATGCCACCAAATTAAAGATTCAATTTAACAAACACGGTAGAAATTAATCCGAAAGATTAATAACTCACATGGGGTAATCCCGACAAAGTTCTATTAATAGAATTTAAAGAACTTGAAGCAAAACCAACCATTAACTTCAGTGAAGCAAGGTTGCAGAGAACAGGGAGGTTTTAAAATAACCGTAGGAATCAGATAATGAGGGGAAGAAAAATAAAAAATATTTTTCTTCTGATGACAATTAATGTTCAATCATTTCATACAGACTTGGTCACAAATATTGTTATCGAGAGAGCCTCACACGGGGCACCATTTATGTTGTGCGTCTCGGGTAGCTTGGCACGTGGGCGACGCCCAACATTTGTGTGTGCATCAAAAATACATTTGTATATCTTGTCCTACGCACGTGTGAATTGTTCTGTGCACGTGTGAAACGGTGTGTGTATTTGCAAATCGGTCTGTGCATTTGTAAAACTTGTCCTGTGCATTTGTGAATTATGAGACTGTTCTAGCTCCATATCACTGACGCCGTCAGTGACCTCCCAAAAATTGTAACCTCCTAAAAATTGTAACCTCCCAAAAATTGTAACTACGCGTCGAGGCGACGAAGACCAAACGCAGACGAGAGGGCTGTGATTGGTTCACTTGGTAGCAACGCATTTCCGGTTTCTGGTTTGAAGCAGTCGTGAACTTTCAGAGCTCTTTTCTTCGTGTATGTGCGATTTTTTTTTTTTTTTTTTTTTTTGGTTTTGATTTTTTGCACAATAGTTGTCCTTATCTCTTTGATTCACTGTGACCGGAAAAAGTCGGATAAACCATTCAGGAAAAGATCGCAAATTAGCGGTCAAGGGGGGTACTGCACCGCGGAGAAATGGAGTGACGGAGAAGTCCGAAGGGTTCACAACGGCGTCGATTTGACTCAGAACCATAACTCAGGCTTTATCTAGTGCAAGTTCAAATTTGATAACAATACCACAAAAAAATATAACCGTGGTCACATACCTAGGATAAAAGGGCATAACTCTTGAACCTTTCATAATTAACCATGTCATAATTTTGGCCTCTAGTGAAAGCTGACCCTTATGGCGCTTTTCCACTAGTACCTACTCAGCCCGACTCGCCTCGGGACGGCTCGTCACGGCTCGTCACGCATCGTCCCGGCTCCACCCGTTTTGTCCTCGTTTGTTTTTCCACAGCCAGGTGAGAAGTGGGCGGGTTGGGGTGAAGCTGCTCTGACGTACTTGATTGCGCAACCCCTTTGTGTCGGCACTGATGAGAAAATCAGCTGGAGCCGCAAGAGGCTGAGAGTAAAACAGCGCCTGTGGATCTGATCATTCCTTATCGCCCGTCTACATCCCTTTTTTAATTCTCTCCTCAGCCACCAGGTTTATGAACATCTGCAACTCAGAGTTGGATCACCAAACAGATGTTTGCGCTGTATAATAAAATCGAGTCGTTCTCGCTCTGACTCCCGCTGACTCCTGCTTCCTGATTCAAATGTCTGATGGCCCCTCCCCCCGACCAATCAGTGGCATGGAGGGTGATGGCATGGCGGGGAGAAGCGCAGAGTAGGTACTAGTGGAAAAGGGCCATTAGAGGTATCCTATCCCATATCCAGGTTTTTGGTCTTGTTTTTCATTTTTTGCAGCATGGAGGTTTGAATGCAGAAATAATGTTTCACAGCTCGTTTCATTGGGTGGTTTATTGTCCTTGGAACCAGATTGCCACATGTCATTAGCCGAATGGGTTCCAGTGAAGCTGTGGACGTCAGCCTGTTCTGCCTGGTGGCCATGGACTTCTACCGCCACCAGATCGACGAGGAGCTGGACCGCAGGGCCTTCCAGTCCGTTTTTGAGACTGTGGCTACTCCAGGTAGCCCCTACTACCAGCTGCTTGGCTGTTTGCATTCAGTCCACCAGGACACGTCTCTCTGAAGCCAGCGCCCTCAGACTGATGCAGAGTGGCCGTCGGGGAGGAAACATGGAGAGAAAAGTCAATGAGTGCATTGTTGTAGGATGCAGAATCGGATATCCATGTATATTTAGAATGAGTTGTGATGGATGGAGAAAGCAGAATGTTTATTCAAAAAAACTACTGTAGCCTCATGTCTTTTTGTCTTTTTTGCTAATATGAAATAAGTAGAACTACTAAACCTATAAAAGTGAATGATGAGGAAGCTGAGTTTAGTCTTAGACTGCCGGTTAAATGTAGGGCTGTGTTTCCTTGTGAGAACCACACTGGTTCCCTGAGACACGAAGAGGCACCTTCCCTTCATTAGGAAGAAGTCAAATACAAATGTATGTACAGTGGGGAGAACAAGTATTTGATACACTGCTGATTTTGCAGGTTTTCCCACTTGCAAAGCATGTAGAAGACTGTATTTTTACTCTTCAACTGTGAGTGACATAATCTAAAAAAAAAAATCCAGAAAATCACATTGTATGATTTTTAAGTAATTAATTTGCATTTTATTGCATGACATAAGTATTTGATCACCTGTCAACCAGTAAGACTTCCGGCTCTCACAGACCTGTTAGTTCTTCTTTAAGAAGCCCTCCTGTTCTCCACTCATTACCTGTATTAACTGCACCTGTTTGAACTCGTTACCTGTATAAAAGACACCTGTCCACACACTCAATCAAACAAACTCCAACCTCTCCACAATGGCCAAGACCAGAGAGCTGTGTAAGGACATCAGGGATAAAATTGTAGAGCTGCACAAGGCTGGGATGGGCTACAGGACAATAGTCAAGCAGCTTGGTGAGAAGGCAACAACTGTTGGCGCAATTATTAGAAAATGGAAGATGTTCAAGATGACGGTCAATCTCCCTCGGTCTGGGGCTCCATGCAAAATCTCACCTCGTGGGGCATCAATGATCATGAGGAAGGTGAGGGATCAGCCCAGAACTACACGGCAGGACCTGGTCAATGACCTGAAGAGAGCTGGGACCCCAGTCTCAAAGAAAACCATTAGGAACACACTACGCCGTCATGGATTAAAATCCTGACCATCTGGATGATCCAGAGGAGGAATGGGAGAAGGTCATGTGGTCTGATGAGACTAAAATAGAGCTTTTTGGTCTAAACTCCATTCGCCGTGTTTGGAGGAAGAAGAAGGATGAGTACAACCCCAAGAACACCATCCCAACCGTGAAGCATGGAGGTGGAAACATCATTCTTTGGGGATGCTTTTCTGCAAAGGGGACAGGACGACTGCACCGTATTGAGGGGAGGATGGATGGGGCCATGTATCGCGAGATCTTGGCCAACAACCTCCTTCCCTCAGTAAGAGCATTGAAGATGGGTCGTGGCTGGGTCTTCCAGCATGACAACGACCCGAAACACACAGCCAGGGCAACTAAGGAGTGGCTCCGTAAGAAGCATTTCAAGGTCCTGGAGTGGCCTAGCCAGTCTCCAGACCTGAACCAATAGAAAATCTTTGGAGGGAGCTGAAAGTCCGTATTGCCCAGCGACAGCCCCGAAACCTGAAGGATCTGGAGAAGATCTGTATGGAGGAGTGGGCCAAAATCCCTGCTGCAGTGTGTGCAAACCTGGTCAAGAACTACAGGAAACGTCTGATCTCTGTAATTGCAAACAAAGGTTTCTGTACCAAATATTAAGTTCTGTTTTTCTGATGTATCAAATACTTATGTTATGCAATAAAATGCAAATTAATTACTTAAAAATCATACAATGTGATTTTCTGGATTTTTTTTTTAGATTCCATCACTCACAGTTGAAGAGTACCTATGATAAAAATTACAGACTTCTACATGCTTTTCAAGTGGGAAAACCTGCAAAATCGGCAGTGTATCAAATACTTGTTCTCCCCACTATATTTGTTTATTGTTCCTGCAAAAACTTGCGTGAGTATTGTGATGTCAGTAAAAGTGCAAGAGATTTAATGATTAACTATATTTAAAGGTTCAATTAGTCTAGTAGGAAGGAGGGGTTCCCGAGCACCTGATGGACTCTTTTCTGAAACGTGTTTTTTTGGGATCCTTTAGGTGTTTGCTTACGATTTTTGCTTGTTGCCCGAAAAAAAATTGGTCCGAAAGTTCTTTTTTGGAACCCATTTAGAATTTTTGCCTGTTAAAATGGCAAAAACGCTGATTTCCATAACTTCTGAACCATAAATCCTAGAAAGACAAACAAACACACTTTTTCTCATAATATTGACACCAGGAATCCAATGGAAAGGTTACTGGGATGGTAGAACCACTCTTTATTAGGGAAAAATGAGCTTCAAGTAGTATTTTAGGGCAAAATTACCCAAAAACGCTTGAAAATGTTTTTTTCAATCAAGTGCATCTCCCTTTTGGAAATACCTGTTGGTGTATTGTTTACACCAAAAAAAGGCCCAATTAGTCCCCTTTCCAACGAGGTACAACTTGTAAGAAATCTCCATTTGTGGAATGAGTAATGAAGCAAAATGCGGGGGATGCAACCCATTTAGAATGCTTCGAATGTTCAGTAAAAGGGGCGTGTCTTCCCACTGTTAAGTGTTAAGAATGTTCAGAATTTGAAATCTCAAACCAACTGTAGCATCAACTGTCAACTGTCAAACACAAGCAAACTTGAACAAGGAGTGTAAGTATTTTCTGAATGTTTTATCATTTCTAATATAAGGTTATATCTTATCATTTTTGCTAATATAACATTATAAATGGTTGTTTTTCTTATATTAGAGCCAGAGGTAATACATTCTTCAAAATAGCTTCATTTCTATTTGGTTAGCTGGACAAGCTAACCAATTAGCATGTTAGCTAGCTTTTTTCATTGAGGTTAGCTTTTAACTCTTACTGTTTTGCTTGTATTTTGTAGGTTTTGAATAAAAGTAGGGTACGCTAAAAGAAATGTGACATACAGTAAGTTCGATTATCCAGGCCTTTTTTTTAATAATTTAGTCCAGTGGCACTAATTGTCACTCACTCACTCACTCATCTTCTCCCGCTTTTCCGTTACCGGGTCGCGGGGGCAGCAGCCTCAGCAGGGATGCCCAGACTTCCCTCACCCCAGAAACTTCCTCCAGCTCTTCTGAGGGGAGTCTGAGGCGTTCCCAGGCCAGCCGAGAGACATAGTCTCTCCAGCATGTCCTTGGTCTTCCCCGGGGTCTCCTCCCGGTGGGACATGCCTGGAACACCTCCCTAGGGAGGCGTCCAGGAGGCATCCGGTACAGATGCCCAAGCCACCTCAGCTGACTCCTCTCAATGTGAAGGAGCAGCGGCTCGACTCCGAGCTCCTCCCGGGTGACCGAACTCCTCACCCTATCTCTAAGGGAGCGTCCAGCCACCCTGCGTAGGAAACACATCTCGGCCGCTTGTATCCGCGATCTTGTCCTTTCGGTCACTACCCAAAGTTCATGACCATAGGTGAGGGTAGGGGCGTAGATTGACCGGTAAATCGAGAGCTTCGCCTTTCGACTCAGCTCCCTCTTCACCACGACGGTCCAGTACATCGACCGCATTACTGCGGACGCTGCACCGATCCGTCTGTCAATCTCACGCTCCATTGTTCCCTCACTCGTGAACAAGATCCCGAGATACTTGAACTCCTCCACCTGAGGCAGGACTTCTCCACCCACCCGGAGAAGGCATGCCACCCTTTTCCGGTCGAGAACCATGGCCTCGGTCTTGGAGGTGCTGATTCTCATCCCTGCCGCGTCGCACTCGGCCGCAAACCGCCCCAGCACATGCTGAAGGTCCCGGTCCGATGAAGCCAACAGGACAACATCATCTGCAAAAGTTGTCCAACAGTCCGGGGTGTTCTCTGTCATATTTTACGCTTCATAATGCGCCACACATTTCCAATGGGAGACAGGTCTGGACTGCAAGTGGGCCAGGGGAGAACCTGGACTCTTTTACTGCGAAGCCACGCTGTTGTAACATGTGCAGAATGTGGCTTGGCATTGTCTTGCTGAAATAAGCAGCGTCCATGAAAAAGACGCCGCTTGGATGGCAGCATATGTTGCTCCAAAATCTGTATGTACCTTTCAGCATTTATGTTCCTTCACAGAAATGTAAGTCACCGTTGCCATGGGAACTAATGCACCCCCAAACCATCACAGATGCTGCTTTTGAACTTTGCTTTAACAGTCCGAATGGTCCGCTTCCTCTTTGGTCCGACGAAAAGTGGACTCATCAGAACACAAAACACTTTTCCATTGTGCATCAGTCCATTTTACATGAGCTGGGCCCAGATAACCCGGCAGTGTTTCTGGATGTTGTTCATAAACGACTTTTACTTTGCATGGTAGAGTTTTAACCCGCACTTACTGATGTAGTGATGAACTGTATTTACTGACAGTGGTTTTCTGAAGTTTTCCTGAACCCATTTGGTGATATCCTTTACACACTCATGTGGGTTTTTTTTTTTTAAGGCAGTGCCGTCTGAGGGATCGAAGGTCACGGTCATTCAGTCTGGGTTTCAGGCCGTGGCGCTTACGTGCAGTGATTTCACCAGATTCTCTGAACCTTTTGATGATATTATGGACCGTAGATGTTGAAATCCCTAAATTCCTTGCAATTTTGCTTTGAGAAATGTTGTTCTTAAACTGTTCAACTATTTTTTCACGCAGTTGTGGACAAAGTGGTGACCCTCACCCCATCCTTGCTTGTGAATGACTGAGCATGTTTGGGGAGGCTCCTTTTATACCCAATCATGGAACCCACCTGTTCCCAATTAGCCTGAACACACGTGGATGTTCCAAATAGGTGTTTGATGAGCTTTTCTCAGTATTTTTTGACACCTTTCCCAACTTCTACTGGACGTGTTGCAGCCATGAAATACTAAGTTAATTATTATTTGGCAAAAAACAATTAAGTTTATCAGTTTGAACTTTAAATATGTTGTCTTTGTAGTGTATTCAATTGAATATAGGTTGAGAAGGATTTTCAAATCGTTGTATTTTGTTTTTATTTACATTTTACACAATTTCCCAACTTCAACCGAATCTGGTTTCTACTTATCTACCTATCTATCTATCTATCTATCTATCTATCTATCTATCTATCTATCTATCTATCTATCTATCTATCTATCTATCTATCTATCTATCTATCTATCTATCTATCTATCTATCTATCTATCTATCTATCTATCTATCTATCTATCTATCTATCGACACATGAGACCATTAAGAAGATTCCTCTAAATATCTCACAAGAGGACAGACAACATGATTCTGTCAAGCATTTCTGGGGCTTATTCTACAAAACAAACATTGTATTGAAGCTGTCTGACTCAAAGATAAAACAGGACATTTAATAATTATGTATGAATATAAGACAAGGCCAGATATAACTGACAATAAAGAAAGTAAAGTACGTTGATAAAACATCTGGGGCACAAAAAAGTTTAAAATACCATCTATATTTATTTTTCAGACCTTTTATCAAGAGAAAACACACACACGATTCATTATCACTTCATCACCTGACTAAGGTATTTCAGATTCAACACGTGTTCAGCTGTTCTGCAGTTTGAAAGAAGTGCTGCCATTTCTGGTAAAGGCTGAAGGTGGGACACACACACACACACACACACACACACACACACACACACACACACACACACACACACACACACACACACACACACACACACACACACACACACACACACACACACACACACACGGACCCTCGTTCAGTTGAAACCACAAAACACGAGGCTACTACCAGTTGTTTTTCAGTAGGAGGCGCTAACACACAAACTACTCACCAACAACCGTTTAACCACGAGAAGAAGAGCAGGCCCGCCCCTGTCCTCTAACACGTCCTCAGACAAGAGCTATAAGCAGCATTCAGTAGACCTGAGACACTTTGAAGCAGCAAATCTAGCAGCAAACATGAGCGGACGAGGAAAAGGAGGAAAGGGTCTCGGTAAAGGAGGCGCTAAGCGTCACCGTAAAGTCCTCCGTGACAACATCCAGGGAATCACCAAACCCGCCATCCGCCGTCTGGCTCGCCGCGGGGGGGTGAAGCGTATCTCCGGTCTGATCTACGAGGAGACCCGCGGTGTGCTGAAGGTGTTCCTGGAGAACGTGATCCGTGATGCCGTCACCTACACCGAGCACGCAAAGAGGAAGACGGTGACCGCCATGGATGTGGTGTACGCGCTCAAGAGACAGGGACGCACCCTGTACGGATTCGGGGGTTAAACCAACCAAACACCAAACAAAGGTCCTTTTCAGGGCCACCCACTCCAACCATAAGAGCTCCTATACCTCTTTATTTTAATACTTATTATATCGCTATACGGTGGTCTATAAAAAAACCAACGTGTTAAATAACCTTCATCCCGGTTTTCTCACTCCACTATAAACCTACAAACTTTGTTTCTTTTCAAGTGCTCACTGGCAGCACTTGTGTAACTTCACTACACAAGACCAAGCAGGTAGAAAGATACTGGTCCTGCAGCGGCGAGTCCAACTCCACAAACCATGACTGACTTGCTCATTTGAACCAGCAGTTCCTGGTTACGATGAGTTTAGCACCAAGTTTGATCAGCATGTGAACACTGCTGGGTCTC
This sequence comes from Cololabis saira, assembly GCF_033807715.1. Lineage (NCBI taxonomy): Eukaryota > Metazoa > Chordata > Actinopteri > Beloniformes > Belonidae > Cololabis > Cololabis saira. The sequence continues at coordinate 49,578,004 of NC_084587.1, forward strand.
ATTTCAGTCCAGCTCCACTTTCTCCTCATCCTGTTCAGTCTGGTGCTTTACATCTGCTGATTAAAGTATTTACTGTTTACTGATCTGCCTGAGGAGCACGATGTAATGGTCCAAACATCACATAAAACTGGAAAACGAATAAAAGTCAAATGAGAGTAAATTTAAAATAATTAGGAGGGTGTGCAGGTATTGCACCCTGGAAATATTGAATTTAGATTGTTATAGTTTTTTCAAGTGTTTAATAAAATACTGAGAGCATTTTATTCATTGATTTAATGTATTTTCTTTGTCCACGCAATGTGAGTGTGCCTAGTTATTTTTTTTTTCCAGGTCTACAGTTCCAGAGGGTTTACGTCACTGAGTAAAGAGAAGAAAACAGACTGTAACGTTACGGTAAACCCACTACTTATGAAAATCTGTCACTTTAAGCTCCTATGTCAAAGGTGGTTTGAATTGTATTGATTTCGACGCGCTTATAATACTTTCAAGATAAATTGGATCAAAAAGTATTTGAAAAACCCCACATGGTGAGAATTTTATTTCTCACCATGTATTCTCAAACTTAGATGGCCTTAATTTCCTGCTGCTCTGTAATTATAGCATTCAAAAAATACCACTGAAACTTTCTCACTTCCATCAACAGGTTCTCTTAGCATGGACATTGATTTACAAACACAATTTCTCTCCGCAAAGTTGCTTAATTTGGAACAACTGTAATATTGTTTACAAAAACAAAACATTATTTTTAGATAAATGGTTTGACAGTGGAATTGTTTTGGTTAGTCAATTGTTCAAAAAAGATGGATTGTTGTATAATTACTCCGCATTTCTAATGAGATATAATGTACCAATAACACCTAGAGAATTTCCAGTCGTGTTTGATGCTTTTCCTTCTGGTCTGTGCATGTTATTCAGGTACTCCTACAGTTCTCCTCTATCATGCAGCCCTCCTGATGTGTCTCAGTCTTCTCTTGGTAGTGTTTGCTTTTCATCTGCTAAGCTTCCGAATGCCAAAGTAAAAGCCATGTTTCAGGATGGATTAACCTCCATCCCACCAGCCACATTTTATTATTGAGTGGACAAAAGTTTGGTCGTTACCACAAAGATTCTTTCTAACAAATGAAGTCAAAGAGATCTCTTTTAAATTGATACACAAATTCTACCCTGCAAAACAATATTTATCAAAATTTAAGAAGGATATAGACGTTAATTGTTCTTTTTGCCAAAGGCATCCTGAGACATATTCTCACTTATTCTGGTCATGTGAATTCACTTATAAATTCTGGAGGGACTTCCACAAATATATTGTTGATTCTGTCTTTTCTTATTTTCATCTTTATTTTAAGAATGATATTTTTGGTTTTCATAATTTTAATCACAAAGATAGGGACGCTTTCTTTTTTATCAATCTGTTTTTATTTTTAGCTAAATTTCACATACACAAGTCCAAATTCATCCACAGAAAGCCTGAACTCCTTGTACTAAAAAAAGAACTTGATCAATATATAATGACAATTTACTCATCAAAAAACACAAAGGCACAAAAGACCATCGACATCTGTATGTAAATGTGTCTACATGAAACCTACTCTCGCACATTATGTTGTTTTTATTTTTATTTATCCTTTTAATTAAAAAATTCAACTGTCTTGTCCTTTATATATTATTTTGTTTATTTATTTTCAATATGGTGTTCGAATCTCTGTATTTGTATGTTACCCTTGTTCTTAATTTATTTTGTATTTAAAGATTTAAATAAAGATTAAAAAGAAAACTGTTACGTAACGGTCGGTTGTGTGTCGATATCCAGCTGCTCCAGAGAGAACCGCCAAAAAAAAAAGTACTGTGAATAAAATACATATAAGATAAACATACTAGGTCTGATAAAAGCAGCAGCTTCGTAGAGAGGCTGTGCTGCAACACTCCAGGAATAAAAATGTCTGTGGCGTTTGTTCATTCAAGCTGCTACGTCACAACCAGCAGCAGCAGCAGCAGCAGCAGCGAGGAGGCGTCTGCATGCTGAACAACCAGCGGAGTCTCGACCAATCACAGAGGAGCGACGGCGCAGCGCGGTTTGCCTGCAGCTGGATAAAAGCAGCCTCTCTGACCGAGGCAGTTCATTCGTTTCTGAAGAAGGAAACATGCCTGAACCCGCCAAGTCCGCGCCCAAGAAGGGCTCCAAGAAAGCCGTGACCAAGACCGCCGGGAAAGGCGGCAAGAAGAGGAGAAAGAGCAGGAAGGAGAGCTACGCCATCTACGTGTACAAGGTGCTGAAGCAGGTCCACCCCGACACCGGCATCTCCTCCAAGGCCATGGGCATCATGAACTCGTTCGTCAACGACATCTTTGAGCGCATCGCCTCTGAAGCGTCTCGTCTGGCTCACTACAACAAACGCTCCACCATCACCTCCAGGGAGATCCAGACCGCCGTGCGCCTCCTGCTGCCCGGGGAGCTGGCCAAGCACGCCGTGTCCGAGGGAACCAAGGCCGTCACCAAGTACACCAGCTCCAAGTAGACCAACACCCAATACAAACCAACGGCTCTTTTCAGAGCCACACACACAATCTGCAGAGCATGGAACTTCCTCCACCAACATAACATGAATAGTAAATAATCATTAGTCTGGGGTTTGTATCAATTTGCTATTGTTTACATATATGTTCATTGGAACTATTGTTTTACGTTGCAGGAGAGTTGCTACCACGCATGAACAGGTTGGGCTGTTATCTTATTGATCGTGTGCAGAAACTATAATAAACTATAACCCACTCGGGTTGAAATAAGAAATTATGTAGTCATTGACTAATGAGAGAGAATTTAACAGGGTTAAGAATAAACTTTAAAGTTATAAATCCTCATAGGTGCAAGTAATGCATGACAGAAATCATTTATTCCATTCAGCATTGTTAAAGCACATCAAATACCTTCTGACATGGTTGAGCTGAATGATGTTAATTAAAATAATTGTACTAGACCTAGACTAGACTAAAATTCATTACTTTTTTTTTCAAAAAAAGATGTAAGATGGTTTATTTGTTGGACATCTGCATTATTTTGTATAATTTTAAGTTACTTAAAAATGTCTCAACTCCAATGACTGCCTGACTAAACTGTTTGCGAGGTTGGACTTTGCTCCCTCTGAGTCTAATTTTAAATGTGTGTTTAGGACATACCTGTCAAACTACTGTATTTTACCCCTCTTTCCCACCGCCCTCCCGTATTAGTAACTTCCCGTTTCCCGATCATTCCTGTGCCTCTCTTAACTAAATTGTAACCGGCCTCGTGAGAACTGCCACCTGCTGTAGTTTGGTTCTGGCGAGGTTAGTGGCAACAACTCAGAGATGGATGGATGTAACCAGAGAAGGCTACTGCCAACAAAGCAAAGACTTTGTTTAAATATCTCTAAAAATGTGATTCCAAATTTACTTCCTGAAAGAGGAGCAAGATGGGGCAGAGAGCCACATGAGTTAAAATGACAAATTAAAAATGTAAATGTTTCACTTGAAGACAATCAATGTGTAATTGAAAATATTTAAAATAAATAAATGTGCTTTAATTCCCTTTTGTGTTTTCATTAGGGCTTTATTACAGGAATAAGAATGTCCACAGCATTTCAGTGTCAACAAAAGTCGGCCTATCAGGCTATGAGCACATCATTGTAGTTTGTATGGTATATTTGCTGTGTCGTATTGGGTTCAACCAGCAAACACAGAAGCCCCCACATCTCCATATCAGTCTTAGTTTAGTTCTTTCTTTTCATTAAACGCATGTTTATTGATGCATTCATTAAGAAACAACTTATGTCAACATGGCCACCTTTTCCCAGTATGTTTCTATTCATTTTATGAAATGTAATTAAAACTTTGGAGGATTTGGCACAGCAAAACAATCTTGTAATCCAGTTTTGATTCTTTTCCACTGGACCTGATAGAAGGTGGGATGGGAGGAAGTTTCCTTTTACATTTTCAAGAGAGAAAAATGTTTCACAATTTAAAATGTGTGATTAATATATCTTTATTTACATAGGAGACTATCAGTTCTGACCTATATAGCCTACACTTCCACATTCAAGATAACCAAGTAGTTATATTTAAAAAAAAAAACAGGCTAAATCCACAACTTTTCTTGTCATAGAATGGAAACCAAGCAAGATTCAGGTCTTTAGCCCCCAGGAGATAGGCCCCGCCCCCAAGAACGAGGCCCCCGCCCCCATGCTCGCTGTTTATTGGATAGAATCTTTTCAAAACTCCCGCCTCGTTTCTCTCTGTCCTGATTGGTGCGGCAGGACTCGTCCCGCGCTCTCCGGTATTTAAGGAGGTTTTCCGCTGCTGGAGACACAGTTTCTCTTGACACCAGTTCCAGAAAGACTTTATCAACATGAGCGGCCGCGGAAAGACCGGAGGGAAAGCCAGAGCGAAGGCCAAGACCCGCTCCTCCCGTGCAGGACTGCAGTTCCCAGTGGGTCGTGTCCACAGACTGCTGCGTAAAGGCAACTACGCTCAGCGCGTCGGTGCCGGCGCCCCCGTCTACCTGGCGGCTGTGCTGGAGTATCTGACCGCTGAGATCCTGGAGCTGGCTGGAAACGCTGCCCGCGACAACAAGAAGACCCGCATCATCCCCCGTCACCTGCAGCTGGCTGTCCGCAACGACGAGGAGCTCAACAAGCTGCTGGGGGGGGTCACCATCGCTCAGGGCGGCGTGCTGCCCAACATCCAGGCGGTGCTGCTGCCCAAGAAGACCGAGAAGGCCGCCAAGGCCAAGTAAAGCTGCTACTGAACCCCGAACCACAACGGCTCTTTTAAGAGCCACACATCTGTCTTCAAGAGCTGTGATCCGTCTTTATTTACAATGTAAACGAGGTTTTGAGGAGAAAAAGTTTTATATATTGTAGCGTTCCTGCAACTAGACTCAATTGTGACTATTGTGTGTGAGTGAATAAGAAAGGGAGGGACTTTGTGTGAGGGTTGCTAGGAAATGTGTGGCTGTTCTTTTTTCGCTTAGTTGCTGTATGATTTTGTAGTGGTTTCTGCCGAATAACAGATTCACTTTATAATAAAGAAGCTGCTGCTTGTACATGGACTATCTTTACTGCTTTTATTGATATACTTAGCGTTCTGACAATACACAATCTGTCATTACTGGTTTGGTAACTCAAAGGTGATCCCTGCTGTTCTAAAATCATTATGGAAAGTAAGATGGAAGCAATTCCATAGTGATAAATATTTATTCGCTTATCCATGAATTAGATCTCATTTTAATTTGCTCAACATTTTTTCTGTGTTCTTTATGAGAATAGTTTTATTGCTTCAAACCTTGTTTGTGTAAATGCTAAAATCTTATTATAATGGATAATCAGAGGCGTCTGAGACAGGCAGTTGCCGGTTATGCCACTTATTCATGACACTCAAAGCTGGCAAAAACTTCCTCATGCACCCCCCTGGTCTGCACCCTCTACCAACCCCGGTTTAATCTTAAATTTAAGATTAAGATTCCCAGAATATTCTAATTTTTTGAGATAGGATATTTTAGTTTTCTTAAGCTGTAAGCCATGATCAGCAATATTTAAATAATAAAAGGCTTCCAATATTTCATTTGATTTGTAATGAATCCAGAATGTATGACATTTTTGTTTTTGTTATTGCATTACAGAAAATCACAATATACAAATTTTCTGAGACAGTCCTGTAGTTGATTGACAGAGCGATGTCTGCCACTTTCTTCTCGTCGTTACATTATCATCGTTACGTAGCACATCTTCACACTTAAGTGTGTGTTCTTGTTCTCATAATGTAATATAACATAACATAGATAAATTATGAACATCTGCACAACATTGAAACAATAATCATAACCGTTACATTGTATTTTCAGACCAGTCAATTATGTATATAAACGTATTTATTTATTAGCTATAAATGAGCAGTCTCTTTTAAGAGCCACACACTCCTCTGAAAGCCACGATTACCGTATAACAATTACTATGTGATTTTATGCTTTTGTTCTCTCACATTGAAGTCGCTTTAGATACAAGCGTCTGCAAAATGACAGCATAAAACCACTAAAGATCAATCCACTCATACAATGACACAAACTTTAAAGCACAAAAGGATGTATGGAGCAGTAACATCTGTTACTGGAAACTAAACTGTCTCAGAAGAAACGACCAATAACGACGTCTAGAGATGCGAGATGACTGAGTGCAGATTGTTTAGAAAAGAAACATTTTAACATTTTGGATTATAGCACTAACTAGTTCATCGGTTCTCTGCTGGTTGAAGTGAGGCTCTGTAATAACTGATTTTCAGAGGTAATTAAATATATATATATATATATATATATATATATATATATATATATAAATAGCATGTTTGTGAAATGATTTACTTTCTCTATAAAGGAAAATGAATTCACTGGTGTTGCTACTGGGGGTTGGTTTCTAGTGATTGGAGTAAATAAACTAATAAATAAATTAACTAATTTACACAACCGGGACAGAGAGACGGCAGGGGGCGGGGCTCCGGACTAGGCGGGAGTTTTGAAAAGATTCTATCCAATAAACGGCGCACATTGAGGCGCGAGCTCGCTCCCGGGGGGGGCGGGGCTGCAGAGCAGAATCCACCAATCAGGAGCGGAGGTCTGGACTGCGTCACCGAGTCACACACTTTGAGAGCAGCGAGTCTCGCTTCTCCCAGCATTATCGTCCTGATCCAGAATCAGTCACCATGGCCAGAACCAAGCAGACCGCTCGTAAGTCCACCGGAGGCAAAGCCCCCAGGAAGCAGCTGGCCACCAAGGCCGCCCGGAAGAGCGCCCCGGCCACCGGCGGAGTGAAGAAGCCTCACCGCTACAGGCCCGGTACCGTGGCTCTGAGGGAGATCCGCCGCTACCAGAAGTCCACGGAGCTGCTGATCCGCAAGCTGCCCTTCCAGCGGCTGGTGAGAGAAATCGCTCAGGACTTCAAGACCGACCTGCGCTTCCAGAGCTCCGCCGTCATGGCCCTGCAGGAGGCCAGCGAGGCTTACCTGGTGGGGCTGTTCGAGGACACCAACCTGTGCGCCATCCACGCCAAGAGGGTCACCATCATGCCCAAAGATATCCAGCTGGCCCGCCGCATCCGCGGGGAGAGAGCTTAGACCGTCTCCCCTGGAACCACAACGGCTCTTTTAAGAGCCACCAACATCACCACTAAAGAGCTGATTCCAGCAATCTCATTCATAGTTGCTACTTTGTCGCAAAGCACAACATGATTCCCTCAATTCATAGTTTAGCTCTTCCTCCATTATAATTAATATGCTACACCTAACATGAGTATAAGATCTTAAAAATGCCCTAGTATAATTTTATTTCTACTTGTATAACCTACATTCCCTGCATCTTCCATCTTTCAGCCCTTTATTTTACATATTTATGCAACAAAAGACATTTTCAAGTTTTGAATTCTGTAAATTCCACATGAAAAAATAACTACATATCACAATAATCATGAAAATTGTACATTCATTTGACTTCAGTGGAATTTATTCATATTTGGAGGATGAACAATAGTGAAAAACATTATTTTCATGTTTTCATATTTGTTTTTATACCACTGTCATACCAAAACGTTTTTTTGCCCCTCTACACACATGTGCTAATCCAGTAGGTTTCCACTGCTGTGATGCTGGTTTTTTTTTATCAAAACATTTCAAAAGTAGAAAATGACTAAATTTGATTCAAAGTGCTCAAGATATTAAGACACTGATTGACTGTTTCAATTGTATGACTTAAACTGTAATCAAGAAAGAACAGGAAATATCAGCGTTGCATACCAAATGACAACTGACAGGATACATAACTGACTTGAACTTATGCAACTGCAAATTTGTTATTGATTACATTTTTATGAGTACCACAATATTTTCTTATAAGAAAACAATATTTCTTATGTGACACAATTTGCCTTTTAAGGAAGATGTGGTGGCTCTTAAAATACTAATACTCTTTAAATACTAAGATACTGCAAAAAGTGTCCTTATCTGTTAAACAGTCAGAACACACAGTAATATTGAATAACTGCCAGATATTGAAAGTTGAAGTTATCTTGGGAAAGGAATGGGCAGGAGCACTGATTCTTTGCACATTTGACAATTCTACAACCATAAAATCTAATTACATTCAGGCCGCCTGGATTTATTTTCAGTAGTAAAATAAGCCACATGAAGTGAATAATTGATTAAAACACTGAAATGTAGTGGATTAAAAAGTCAATTACAAATAAAAGAGAAAGGGGTTGAAACCTGGTTCTTGTAAATTCTTTGAAACTGTAATTTTACTTTTGTGTAAAATAATATATAGTAATGTTCCCTTGAATGTACATTTGATACATTGAGGGTAATTGTGCAATTTATTGTTGGGAAAACAAAGTGATAGGAAAACAACTCTCAGTCTGTGAGTGAATTATTGATTAAGATACTCTGAAATGTATAGTGGATAAAAAAAAACAACAACTTACAAATAAAAGAGAAATGGGTTGAAACTTGATTTTTGTAAATCCTTTGAAACTGTCATACTTTTGTGTAAAATATAGTAATGTTCCCTTGAATGTACATTTAATACATTGAGGGTAATTGTGCAATTTATTGTTGAAAAAAAAACAAATAGATAGGAAAACAACTCTCAGGACGAGGTGGTGGCTCTTAAAAGAGCCTTTTTCATTTCCTCCAGCAGTGATGCTTCACTTCTTCTTGGGTGCTGCCTTCTTGGCTTTGGGCTTGGCCACCTTCTTGGCGGGGGACTTGTTGGCTTTGGGGGCCTTCTTCAGCACCTTCTTGGGGCTCTTGGCGACCTTCTTGGGGCTCTTGGCGACCTTCTTGGGGCTCTTGGCCGTCTTCTTGAGCGCTGCGGGCTTCTTCACCTTCTTGGGGCTCTTCTTGGCCGCTGCTGGTTTCTTGGCTGCTGCGCTCTTCGCCTTCTTCGCTGCTGCGGGTTTCTTGGCGGCGGGCTTCTTGGCTTTAGGAGCCGTTTTCTTCACGGGAGCTTTGGCCTTCGTGTCAGTGTTCTTGCTCATCTTGAAGGAGCCGGAGGCCCCGGTCCCCTTGGTCTGGACCAGGGTCCCCTTGGTCACCAGGCTCTTGATGGCGGTGTTGACGCGGGCTTTGTTCTTGTCCACGTCGTATCCTCCGGCGGCCAGAGCTTTCTTGACGGCGGCGGCGGACACGCCGCTGCGCTCCTTGGACGCGGCCACGGCCTTCACGATGAGCTCTGCCGCGCTGGGGCCGGCCTTCTTCGGCTTGGACACCTTCTTCTTGGCGGCTTTGGCCGGAGCCGGAGCTGGAGCTACTTCTGCCATGTCGCCTCTCGTCTGTTCGCTGAGGTCTGAGAATCCCGGAGCTCGAGAGGGAACTTAAACACACCATGAGAACCGTGGAGACTCAACCCGCAGCGCCGCTCCGTCATGGCGGACGGACGGCTCCGCTTGTGTTTTCTCCTCGTCGATAAAGGAGGAAAACTGAGTGCTGGAGCCGCGTGAGACGCCGCCGTGAGCAGAGAGGACGGTGGACTCGTGTCTCCGGGGGTCCAGCTCATGTCCAGCTCGGATGTCTCTGCGGTTTGTCCCGGGAGACTTCAGACGTCCCCGAGTGGCCGCGCTGCTCGACACATTTCCTCTCTTATTTTTGTTTTAAAATGTCGTGAAATACGTAAGGGCACTTAAAAAAGCTTTTTTCCCAATGACCAAATGTACGCCCCCAGATGTGAAGTAAGAACAATCCCGTGTTGGTTTTTATTTCTTTATAAAGCTGAGATAAAGTGTGAGCAGCAAACACACTGGTGCAGGTGGAGGCTCGTGTCTTTCCCTTTGGTCTTCAGCAGGAATAATGTTGACAATCAGTGCAACTCTGTTCTCCACAGAGCACACATTGATGATGTGGCTGTATCCTGGCCTCTGACATTAACCGTTGGATGCACAACATGGGTCAAAAGTGGCCCGGATGATCTTTTTTTTTTCTATATCTTTGCAATAAATTAATTTCATAATTTAGTCTTCAAGGCAGTGGTGTAGTTTACTTTTCTGTAGTGGGTATAGTGTCCAAACTCATCCATCCCACCCGTCCAACACCTCATAAGCACCATCACCACCTCTTGTTTCTGATGCTGCCTCCTAACATGTTGATATAACTGGTCTTTAACATTTATACTGTAGGCTGAGCTTTAGTGAATGGGATTCAGATTCAAAGATTTTTTTGTTCATCAATGACAAATCTCTGAACAAACATTTCCATTTGGGGATTAATAAAGTTAATTTATTGTATGCATGACAATACTTGTAACAGTCAATGAATGAACAATAATAATAACTTAGGCTCATCAGTAGTAGTAACAATGAACATATTTTAAATGAACAAGAAAACACCTTAAATTGGCTTCAAACCAGACAAAACCAAATATTTAACAAATAAACTTCACCTCAACAAATGAAGGTTCAAAAAGATAAAATATCCATACTTTTTCACACTCTGAAGCAAACAAAACAGCTGATCCATCACTGGGCTGGTGGACAGCAAGCTGAAGAGAAGGTAACGACACAAAGGCCTAAACACGGTGAGGAAAACAGGACTTTAAACTTTAAGGGCTATCGGTGAGATCACTTTTGAACTCTTAAATACTCTGGAGCTTTTTATTTTGGCTGAAAATGTATCTGTGTTGCTCTGATGGCTAACATATTCTGTGTTCTGGATAAAGTTTAAATAAAAACCTTTATCTACATATATTTACCTTTTTACCTAAATTACCGTAGATGACCATTTAGTAGCCCGGGCGTTTAATATGCTAAATCCACTTGGACCCCAGGCGTTTATAAGAACCAGGTGGGTATTTGCACCAGGCTACAATTTATTTTTGCAATGAGCAGCACCAGACCATTACTTACAAAGAACATATGAGATCACCATAGTACCACTGGAACTAAAATTGTACACACTGTACACAACACAACACCTCACGACGAGCTCCCGATCACGAATCGTGAGGTCGCAAGAAAATCAAGCGTGTTTGAAATCCTGGTCGCTCCTCGTGAAGGAATCACAGTTGAAGCAGCTGCGACCCGATTGGACTCATCCTTTCACAGAGAGCATGCACAATCTCTGATGTTACGTCGAAAAACTATTATTTGTAGTTTAAGTTTTGCAAATTCACATTACAAATCATGTTTTAATAGCAAAAAAAAAGAGCGCATTTCCACGTATGGTGCAGGTCGCCGCGTACCCTACGCCGTAGGCTCTGCGTTGTTGTAACGCGGAACCATAAATCAGCCTTACGGCGTACCCTGCACCGTAGGCTCTGCGTTGGTGTAACGCAGAACCATAAATCAGCCTTCAGTGTGCGCGCTGTCTGCTGAACTCTTTTCTCTCTTCTCACTTTGCTGGGACGCCGGGTTCCTCCACAGACACAAAGACACAACTTTTGCGGTACGCGTTCTTTGTTGTGTCTAAAAATGATTCGCAGTGCACACACCCAATCAGAAACGGTACAGATATTTTGGGATTTTAATATATAAAAAAATAAAATTAAAAATAATAAAGAATCCCCTCGCCGCTTCACTCCACTTCACTCCGCTCACATGCTTTGATATACAAAGACAGTGTGTCTGTGTAACGGCGACACACGGAGCTGATCAGAGCAGTATGAACGATACTGTACACAATACAATGCAAATACAGTGTTATTACCAGGTTATTACCGGTAGTCGCCCGGGCTTTTAATTGAACCGGCGTTTATTATGCCAAATGGGCTCGGACCCCCGGCGGCTATTAGAGCACAGGCGCGTATTTGCGCGCGGGCGACTATTTGGTCATCTACGGTAACTGTACTTACTACATTATTACTTATCTGTGGCTCATGAGCAGTTTCTTTTCCGAGCTGTTCTGTATCGTTTAAACTGAACAAAATAGCACGAAACACAACTGCTTACCCTCCTACTGATTTTAACTGGGACATTTTGCAATGAACGTAAACAGAAATTATTTGATATTTAATTTAGCTTTTCCACGGACCACCTGCAGTACCGTCACGGACCACTGGGTAAACGCAAACCATGGACATTTTCTAGTGGGTATACGGCGTAAACCTGCGTATCACATAGACTACACCACTGCTTCAAGCTATACCTCAATTAGCTTGTTTTTAACCATGAAATATCTTTATTTTTGAATAAAACACCTTTTTTGAGTCACTACTTTTCTAATGCACAATATGGGTCAAAAATGACTCATATCCACTTGTTATTTTATTGTTATTTGATGTATGGCTGAGTGTTAGTATGATATACCTTTCATTATTCCATTTATGCAGTAAATGTCTTGATTTTATTGAGCATAAATACTCTTCATTTTTTGTTCTTACTTCTTACTTCATGAACCAACACAGCTTTTGTATCTGTACATCAAGTTTTCACACATTTTCCACACTGTTTGGTGACACCTGGAGACGTGTTTCAGACGCTTCACAGCGCAGCATTCTGCATGATGACAAAGCCGTGGGTGACAGCACTCTGGGAGAAACCAGAGGGCTGTTTCACTAAAGTAGGATTCAGAAATCCAGGATAAAAGATAAATCCAGGCTTGACATCTCGCCATCAATTCATCCTGGATTCATCCATTTCACAAAGACCAAACCAGCTCAGCAGGCTTTGTTCATCCAAGTGTCAGTAACTCAGGTAAATGCACATCTACAGTTTTCTTCAAGAGACCATGAGATCGATCACGGATTCACTGATTTTACAACAGATAAATTGCGTGCGCCAAATTTCACACAAAATGACCTTTTAATGGAGTGTTATGAAGAAATAAAGCACAAACTAATAAAGAAAAGAAACACTGTTGCTGTTATAAAGGAGCAACAACGCCTGAACGCGTAAATAGCCTCAAACACACATTTTCTAACCACTACTCTTAAGTTACAATCATATCATTCATGGATCTACCGGACATTTGCTCAGATTAACAACTTTAAAGTTGTTAATCTTCTTTGGTGGAAGTCTATAATGTAATGTGTGAATCTGACAGGTGATTAATCTGTTTTTTTTTTGTGACACATTTTATCAATATTTATACAGTAAGAACATGACTGGAACAGACAGGATTTGGCAACAGGTCCAGATTAAGTATAAGAACATTTTGCAGACTGGTAAGTATCTGGAAATAAATGTTTACTTCCCTCTACAAATGACTGGTCTTGATTTAGAAGGTGCTGCTCACAGATTTCATCCCTGTATTTATTTTAGCTATTAAAAAAAAGGCTTGTGTCTGGTACAGGACTCATTTTTGACCCATGTTCCAATCTGAAGGTTGAATAAAGTCTCATCGGTGGACGGATATCACTTTGCACAATGTCCAAGGCTTATTCAGCGCTTCTTAATGACCCCGGCTGGTGGCGTAACGCAGTAACTGTTTCTACTATAGCTTGAACACAAAATACAACTGAAATAGTTCTTTTAAATGACTTAAAAATAAACTCAACTAAAACCAATACAACAATTGTGCACATACACTTGGGTGTCACACTAAGCATACACTGTTCCTTGTCAGTTTATTTTTTGTTTAAACTATCAAACTCCTGATTTTACATCAGTAATATACAGTGTATTTAAAAACATTTTTCCCCCTCACACCCATACCCGCAGGAACGTAATTTAGCTGTCTGGTTTCAGTACTGGTGTTGATGTGATACTGCTAATCATTTAATGCTCTTAAAACACCATTATCTTTTGTTACAGTAATTGTTCACAAACTCAATAAATCACAAGCTCTGCAGATTGTGTGTGTGGCTCTGAAAAGAGCCGTTGGTTTGTATTGGGTGTTGGTCTACTTGGAGCTGGTGTACTTGGTGACGGCCTTGGTTCCCTCGGACACGGCGTGCTTGGCCAGCTCCCCGGGCAGCAGGAGGCGCACGGCGGTCTGGATCTCCCTGGAGGTGATGGTGGAGCGTTTGTTGTAGTGAGCCAGACGAGACGCTTCAGAGGCGATGCGCTCAAAGATGTCGTTGACGAACGAGTTCATGATGCCCATGGCCTTGGAGGAGATGCCGGTGTCGGGGTGGACCTGCTTCAGCACCTTGTACACGTAGATGGCGTAGCTCTCCTTCCTGCTCTTTCTCCTCTTCTTGCCGCCTTTCCCGGCGGTCTTGGTCACGGCTTTCTTGGAGCCCTTCTTGGGCGCGGACTTGGCGGGTTCAGGCATGTTTCCTTCTTCAGAAACGAATGAACTGCTTCGGTCAGAGAGGCTGCTTTTATCCAGCTGCAGGCAAACCGCGCTGCGCCGTCGCTCCTCTGTGATTGGTCGAGACTCCGCTGGTTGTTCAGCATGCAGACGCCTCCTCACTGCTGCTGCTGCTGCTGCTGCTGGTTGTGACGTCGCAGCTTGAATGAACAAACGCCACAGACATTTTTATTCCTGAAGTTTGGGGGTGAATAAATAAAGTAAATAAGTGACGCAGCACAGCCGCTCTACGAAGCTGCTGCTTTTATCAGACCTAGTATGTTAATCTTATATCTAGTTTATTCAGAATATTTTAATCGTGTGTTCCGTCTTTTTCAACTTTATTTGTCCCACGCTGCAGGTATTTGGACGGTTCTCTCTGGAGCAGCTGGGTATCGACACACAACCGACCGTTACGTTACCAGTCTGTTTTCTTCTATTTGTAAACCCTCTGGAATTGTAGACCTGAAAAAAAAAAAAAATAACTAGGCACACTCACATTGCGTGGACAAAGAAAATACATTAAATCAATGAATAAAATGCTCTCAGGATTTTTATCCAACACTTCAAAAAACTATAACAATCTAAATTAAATATAATAATAACAATAATAATAATAATAAACACCTAGATGCCCTCCTAATTCTTTTATATTTACACTCATTTGACTTTTATTCGTTTTCCAGTTTTATGTGATGTTTGGACCATTACATCAGAGCAGTTTCTGTTTTAATGACATTGTGCTCCTCACACAGATCAGTAAACAGTAAATACTTGAATCAGCAGATGTAAAGCACCAGACTGAACAGGATGAGGAGAAAGTGGAGCTGGACTGAAATGAGACCCAGCAGTGTTCACATGCTGATCAAACTTGGTGCTAAACTCATCGTAACCAGGAACTGCTGGTTCAAATGAGCAAGTCAGTCATGGTTTGTGGAGTTGGACTCGCCGCTGCAGGACCAGTATCTTTCTACCTGCATGGCCTGGTGTGGTTACGTTACACAAGTGCTGCAGTGAGCACTTGGAAAGGGAACAAAGTTTGTAAGTTTATAGTGGGCCGAAAGAACCGGGATGTAGGTTATTTATTACGTTTGATGTTTATTATAGACCACTATATTCCGATGTAAGAAATATTAAAGTATAAAAGTATTAAAGTACAGAGGTATACGAGCTCTTATGGTTGTAGTGGGTGGCCCTGAAAAGGGCCGTTGTTTGGTTGATAGTTAGATGGTTTAACCCCCGAATCCGTACAGGGTGCGTCCCTGTCTCTTGAGCGCGTACACCACATCCATGGCGGTCACCGTCTTCCTCTTTGCGTGCTCGGTGTAGGTGACGGCATCACGGATCACGTTCTCCAGGAAGACCTTCAGCACACCGCGGGTCTCCTCGTAGATCAGACCGGAGATACGCTTCACCCCCCCGCGGCGAGCCAGACGGCGGATGGCGGGTTTGGTGATTCCCTGGATGTTGTCACGGAGGACTTTACGGTGACGCTTAGCGCCTCCTTTACCGAGACCCTTTCCTCCTTTTCCTCGTCCGCTCATGTTTGCTGCTAGATTTGCTGATTCAAAGTGTCTCAGATCTACTGAATGCTGATTATACCTCTTGTCTGAGGACGTGTTAGAGGACAGGGGCGGGCCTGCTCTTCTTCTCGTGGTTAAACTGTTGTTGGTGAGTAGTTTGTGTGTCAGCGCCTCCTATTGAAAAACAACTGGTAGTAGCCTCGTGTTTTGTTGTTTCGACTGAACGAGGGTTCATTTCACAAATAAAATTGGGTTATTTCATACATTTTAAAAGTTAATTTGATTTGGGGCTATTTTAAAACGGATTTTACAAGAATCTATAGTCGAGTGACGACAGATCCAGGCTTTGTTGGAGCTTTGACGCTTGATTCAGAAAAGCTTTCCCTGCTGGAGGCTTCGATGACCCAGTGCTCCAGTTGGACATCTAGCAGTCGATACAATGAAGTGCGGTGGAGACGCGTCGTTGGTCAAATCCCAGCAATTTGCGTTAGTGTCCTTTTGTAATGTCTGATTGTAGCCGTTTACATGATACCCGACTTGTTGGGACACATTTAAACAGAGCTGCTACATGAACGTGACGTGCTCCACAAATACAGACCCATGTACGTTAACAGGATCGGTGCAAACACACATTATATTATGGAGGGCACTCAACAGAAAGGTCTGACTAAAGCTGTCAGTTACATATATGAACTATTGCTGAACCACTCATTGACTTGTGTTTTCTGCTGACAGAGTCCAAAGCTGAATGTTGTTCACAAATCCAGGGCATAGCGTCCATTTAAACCCCCCAGGCCTTTGTCATTTTTAAGAGAATCAGTAGGACGAAGGGAAGTTGATCAGGTAGTCGCAGATGTCGGGACATTGGAGGTCTGGCAACTCCGGTGCAGTTTTGATGCTTTTAAAAAGTCCTCTCAGAGCTTTGTACGGGTCAGGAAGTTTAGCAACATAGTTTTCTTTATCTTTTGGGTTTAAATGCGTGGTTAAATCAGACACTTGGGAGTTCATGGTTGTGCCACGACCTTTGACCTCTATAAGCAGTTCTCTTTCCTGCCCAAATGGACCTGGAAATTAAACAGGTTATTGGGGTCCGGAGCTCTATTCTTCTTCTCTGTTTAACGGTTGTTGATTATTAGTTTTTCATTATATTTGCACCACCTTCTGAAAAACATCAGGGGCCTCATGTACAAAGACTTGCGTGGATTTTTTTTTTTTAAATTTATTTAGCACAAACAGTATCATATAAATAAACAACATGAACAATCAACATTACTGGGATGTGCAAAGGGGAGGTATGAAACCCAAGAGGGCTTATATGAAAACCTCACCCAACATATTCAAATATCAAATTTGTTACAGTTTAAAAACAACATAGGAAAATAATTGAACAGTAATGAGAAATAAGTAGAAAAGTGTAGAGAATAAACAGTAAAATATATAAGGAAAAAAAAAAAAAATAGGAATACGTACCGTATTTTCGCGACCATTCGGGCACCGTGTGGAAAGGCGCACCCTCATTTTTGTGTGTCATTTTTAGATTTAAAACATACATATGGCGCACCGACCCAAAAGGCGCAGTCTACAGAGCAGAGCTGCACACACGCGTGCCGCAAAACACGCCGGCCGGAAAACACACACACCCGCTGCAGAACGCACACACATGCAGAACGCACACACAAGCACACAAGCGCTTATTTAAAAAATAGAGCAGGAGCAAAACCTCTGTTTCTGCATTAAAGAGCTCCACTAATTCAGCTGCGCCAGTCCGAATTTCCTCGGTGTCAGACACTTTCTGCACAACAGTAAATAAACTTTTTATACCCCGTTGTGCGGATCCTCCACCGCGCAGAGCCCGTCTCTCCCCAGCGGGGTGGAGCAGCGCGCGTCACAGCGGCTTTAACCGGGAATGTGACCTGTTCGGACCGGCTGGGACCGAGGCCACCCACCTGTATGGGAGCAGGGGCTCCCGGGGAAAGACCAGCGGCATTTCGGCCGGATCTGCCCCGGGGATGGTGCGCCCTGGCCCGGCAAACCCGCGGCGGGAGCCTGGCGGCTCCTGAGCGCATCCTCTGCATCTTGGTTACCGGAGATCAAACCGACAGATTTGCCTGAAAATCTCGCAGGGTGAAGTTGATCCGACCTGGGACAGACCCCTGAAATCCCTGCTCCTAAAGCGGGTGGGAACCAGGAGAATTTGATCTGATCCAGCTTCGGGAACCTGGAAGTCGGGTTGCAGCGGTGCGCGTCACACGCGCTGCAGAACACAGTTACACACACGCACGTGTGCTTATTTAAAAAATAAAGCGGGAGCAAAACTTATTTTGATTGTACTTAATTTCACTTTACCGTACACATCAAGCAAATCCTTCAAACTCTTCTTCTTCTTCATCACGTCCGCAAACCATGGGTGCTTCACACCCCCCACCTTCCCCCTTTAACGTCTGTGGCTGGTGTCATTCACGTCCGCAGACCACGGGTGCTTCACACACCCCCCCTTCCCCCTTGTCTGTGGATGGTCTCCTTCACGTCCGCAACTCCCCCGGGCTTCACCCAAAGCATAGATATGGCGCACCGTTTCATAAGGCGACCGGCACATTTAAAAAAAAAAAAAAAAAAAAGGGCGCCTTATGGTCGCGAAATTACGGTACATAAATGAATAATACCAAAACAAAAATAACGAATAAGCTCATAAGGAGAGAGAGAGAGAGAGAGAGAGAGAGAGAGAGAGAGAGAGAGAGAGAGAGAGAGAGAGAGAGAGAGAGAGAGAGAAAAAAAAAACACAACAATAATTATCTTATGTTTGATTTCCTACTGAAACATGGCGTACGCTTAAATCCAGAAAACGTCCTACGCACAAAAAAATCCAGATGTATGAAACTGTGCGTAGGCATGAATCCAAGCACATTTCCTTTGTACATCCCAATCAACGTGGAATTGAGCGCACATGTAGGAGTACGAAACTCCTCCCTGTCCACGCCCCCATTTAAATATGTAAATTTATTTAAATAGGCCCTGCAGGTGAGATTCCCCTTTCTGCGCGATCAGATAAGACAAAACAAACAATGAGTAAGACTGGAAAGAAAAGGAATTTCACTGAATGTGAGGTGGAGACGCTCCTCAGTGAGGTACAGGCGAGGAAGAGAGTCAACGCTGTCCTCGGGCATAACTAGTAAACGCAAGAGGAGTGAGTGGGACAAGGTGTGTGAGGCGATCAATGCTGTGGGGTCAGAGCAGCGGACACACGCAGAACTAAAAAAAAAGTGGTCAGACATTAAGGTGGAGGTGAAGCGGAGGAAATAGGTAAATTATGTGCAAAATGTATGTACAGTTTCCATTTGTTAATTTTATACACCACTTACATGGATCACACACTATTGCTGTAAATTAATGCAGAAATGCGCCGGGGACAAAGTGAGGCTGATAGTCATTTCAAACTTTACGCATGTGTCTCAAACTTTACGCATGTGTTTATTGACATAAGTACTTTACACACAGAGACAATCAGGGGCTTGTTAGAAAGTTCCGAAGCTGTAGTTTAACCAGCAAAACACAGCAAGTCACTAACTTGAACCACTGACTAGTAATGATGCTCTGAAGACAGGATGATATTTGGGGGCGCACACGCTCAATGCGCATCTGGGGGATTAATATTAGGACAATTACGGATTAATTATTTACTCACCAAGAAGCCACCCATCGCGCACGGTGCCAGCTTGTAGTCTGTTCCCAACCATGCTGTTAGTTAGAATGAATGAATCGTGCATTTAACCAGGCCACCTCGCCACAATGTTTGTTAATTGCATTTGCGCATCACATATAATCTGTACATTAATGGAATGAAAATACTTCCTGTTAACGTACACATATTCATCCAGTGATGGTGCTTTTATAGCAACGTGTGTGCAGTCGATAGCTCCGATTACATTAGGAAAACCGACTCTCGCTGCAAATTGCGCTCGAATGTTGGCCTGTTCAACTGCATTGTATGGGAATTTGATGAACCTGGCTGACATGCGGATAATTCCGTCCCACACAGCTGGCATGGCTCGGCTCAGGGTCGACTGGCACAGTCCCGATCGGTCGGCCAGCTCCCTCTGGAATGTCCCTGTTGCTAGGAACCCCAGTGTGGTCAGCACCTGTATGGGTACCGGCAATGCATGGCTCCTCGCCGTGTCGCGCTCCAAAACTGGCCGCAGCTCCGCGCACAGTTCCAAGAGGATCACCCTCGGGAACCTAAAGCGGCTGATGAGCCAGTCGTCATCGTTTGCCAGTAAATCCTCTCGCTCTCTAAATATTCTTTCTCTTCTTGCTGCGCCATTTGCGATATCTTCTAACACTGCCAAAGCTGGCATTGTTGTTAACGGTATTTTCTGCACCACTTTGCGCATGCTTTCACTCGTGTAATTGCAGACAGGTGAATGTGTTAATTGTTCATCAGTGTGTCTCTGATGTGCACATCACTCTGAGGGATAATTGTTTTCACATTATTAACAGTTTCCCAGCATCACCTCTAAGTGTCGCCAACGGACCAATAGCTGTGGAAACGTGCGTACGCCAGCCATGAAGTTGGCGTCGGGCACCGCACATTTCCACGGTCATTTCACTCTTGATACATCCGAACGTTTGCGTGGAAAAGGGCGTACGCACCCTTTGAATATGAGGCCCCAGGTCCTGCAGTGTTGGAATATCAGAACCGCATTATTCAATATGTTCCCTCGATAGCCCTGTCGCTTCACCGTAGTGTTTTACTGTGTTGGTGTTGAGATGACAGAATCAAAGTCAACACATTCCTTTATACGTAGCCTATTACAGGTAGCAATATTTTACCATCTTGTCTAAACGTGGCTCCATTTCATGAATTCTAAATCCTACGTATTTAATTTGTGTGTTTGCTGTTTGGACTCGGGAAAAACAAAAGTAAATAAATCCTTGGAATCCACAATTCAAAATGGAATAAGAATCAACTTGATTCCCCATGTTTGTACAAATAAACAAATAATTTGATTCAGTAAACTTTGTCTCTCAAGATGAAGTAAAAATAAATGAAAATAAATACAATAGATTAAATAAAAGCTAGAACATCAAAAAAAAATATTGACATGGTATTAATGCCAGAGCCAATATTTACAGATATGAACATATTGATACATATCAAATAGGACAGAGTTGTTACAGCACCCAAATGAATCACCTAAGAAAGTGTCTGAAAACTGCTTCCTACATGGCATTAATTCAGCCATCTGTATTTGCTTTGCAGGCTTGTCTTTGCTTGATGCAAGTATTTCTGATGCCACTATTTCAACTGTAAAATCAGATTATCTAGATTGCTGTGTTTCTTTAATTTATGTATTTTTAATCAAATGTCCACATGTTCTTCCAGCAGACAAAGCCCCGAATCTGTGAAGTGTATTACTTGTCATATGATTACTGGTTCTGTTCTAGGGCTGGATGAAATGTATATACAAGGACTTATATAAGTAAGGTTTGAGTATTAGTAGAGTCACAACCAGCCTCCCACCCACATTTACATTAAACATAATCTTCTTTATATGTACATGCTTAGCCTCCACTTAAAGCCAAATCACTGTATAAATAAAAAATAGATAAGAAGAGGAATAACAACTTAACATTAAAAACTTATATTTTTTCAGTGACGCAAATTGCAGTCAAATACGTAAGTCAAATACGTAAGTATATAATGTAATAGTCAAATAAGTATATTTTTTCAATCTTCAAATAGATGTAACCCATCACCTCTTTTCAGAAGGTGGCAGCAGAGAGACAGAACCAGTAACAAACAAATAGATAAATTACAGTGTATCAATTAATGGATTAGATTTACTACACAAAAAATATAATTATTTTTTTAAAGACATTTAAAAAAAAAGTACCCTGGTCTGGTATGAAGGAATGTTATAGAGATTTATGAAAGGAAAGATCAAATAAAAATAATATTAACATTTATAAGATTTGTCCTCCCACCAAAATATAAATAAATACATTTCAAAACTCTACATGGTATCTATCCGCCAAACGAGTTCATATGACATGGATTTAAAGTTAACAGTGATAACTGCTACATATGTAATAAACTTGAAAGAACAGCTTTTTCCTTTTTTGTTAATCTGCAAACACGTTATGGAAAACTGCTCAGCCTCCTGAGCATACATGAACCCTGCTCCCTTCAAATTGTTTTACATGGATATGTATCTGAGAATAAAAGTGTGGAATATCTTATTAAAAGCATTATTGGCATTTTAAAACGTCATATACATATGTTCAGATATGGCAAATCTAAACCTTTATTGTCCGTTTTTAAACAGGCACTGTTAAAACTGCCTTTGGACAAAATTGATCAAACCTGCAAAAGCAAAAAATCTTTCTTATCACCACTCTCAGATAATTTAGCCCTCTCTCAATATAATTTAATCAAGTATACCATTTTCTTTTTAAAATTATTCATGATTCATTTTTATTTCATTTTCATTTTTTTATGTTTTATAAACCGGATTGCATAATCTACAATATAATTGATTTTGTTAATGAGATTTCTCATAATTATCAGGAGGTATTATTATTGTTATACGTTGGTTTGTATAGTTTGTTCTTTCTGAGATTGTCCCTTTTTCTTATAATTAATAAAAAAAATATTATACAAAAATAAACCAGTGAGAGCAACTCAGTCCGTGACCTCAAATCAACTTCTTTCCGGTTTGTTGTTAAAAGCGTCCAAGCAACCATCGTAACAACCAAAGATCGTAGTATTCCTACTTCAGAGAAGTGGAAGAATATAGGTCGAAACAAAACAATTACGGATCGTATACACAAACCGAATAGATACTATGAAAATTAAGTGCACGTTTGGCGCTAGAAAAGTTCTCAAAAGGAAGCTAAAGCCACAATCTATCTTAAAATATAGACATTTCCACCCAAATAAAAGGAAGGTCCGCCATATCTTTTGTTCACGCCGACAAGAAACTCGGACGTCACGTGACCTAGTTTTTTTAAAAACTTTAATTAACAAGAACAATGACAAACTCAGATGTAAACGTAAATACATCAGATTGAGAGAACAATCACACATCCTAGTGAGATTGCATAAAGGGAAAGGAATAAATTAAATAAGTAAATAAATAAGAATGAGGGAAAATAAATAAACAAATGACTATCCACCTTATTCCTACGGCCCATGAGGCTTTGCGCGAATTGTGGGAGCTACTTCCGGTGCTGCCGGAACCGGCGTTTGTTTACATGCTGAGTGAACGCGTTAACCCTCTTTCTCCGAGCGTCGGGGATATAAAACATGTGGAAACACCACCAGTCACAGCTCAAACGGGACAATATCATCTCACCTCTGCCTCCTGCTGTTGAGGGATGGGAGGACGACCTGAAGAAGTGAAGAAATGCTTAGAAGATGGGAAGTATCTCATTCTTCCCAATGGGCAAAGTGGATACTCCTCCAGGTGGGTAAATATTGTTACTTATCAGTACTCGAGATGAGGGGGGATGGCATCCCCCCTGAAATAAAAACGGTCCAAATCCTCCCCCTTTCCATCCCTTATGTCATTTAATTAATGAATGTGGTTTTACTGCTATTTAAACATTTAGAGTCATCACCAGAAAATAACATTTGGCAATTTTCACCTGTTTCAAGTAAATTTTCACTTGAAATAAGTAGAAAAATCTGCCAGTGGGACAAGATTTATCTTCTTATTACAAGCAAAAAGATCTTGTTCCACTGGCAGATTTTTCTACTTATTTTAAGTGAAAATCTACTTGAAACAGGTGAAAATTGTTGTTTTTTCCAGTGATGAGTCTTGTTTTAAGTGTAATGAGATTTTTTTACTAAAATGAGACATTTTAACTAGAAATAAGACAAATATTCTTGTTAAGATTTTGAGTTTTTGCAGTGATCCATTTTACTTATCCTGTGAAGGACAGAGTCATATTGATAAGTTCAGAAAAGTGTTTTTTATTGTTGTGTTTTGATGTATTTGATGTAAGCCCAGTGGATATTTAAAGCTTACAGAAGGCTGCATTTAACTGCTGCTATGTCATTCCTGCAGTATTTCTGCAGCTGTTTTTGGTCAGTGCTATTGTTTGTAATATATTATATTATTTGTAATCAGCACAAATTATCTGTCCCCATATGATAAAATCCACCATCCCCCCTGATTTTTTTTTTACAACTCGAGTACTGGTTATAATCTATGAACTAATGTGACAGGTAGGCTACTTGTGAACCTTCATTAAGACAAACTGTAAGCCATCTTTTATATTTATTCTTTCAGGTCCAGCTGGCAGTGATGTGCCAGGGGCTGCAGAGCTGCAAGCTGCTTATCTGGACACCAACTGAGCACCTGGAGTTCCAAATTTCATTTGACAAAGACTTCAGATACACACATGAAACACCTCCAGAACTTTTCACACATACTTCACACAAACATTTGTAGATGAATTTGGTACAAAGAAGATTCAGCTCTGCCTCTCTGTATAAAGCTAGGGGGAAAACAGAACAACAGACTTCATTTTTGTTTTCAGTTTTATTAAAAACAGAACCTGAAAGATCCCCTCCTGACATATTAGGACATACAATATAGGGACATGAATCAAAACATTTTAACACAAAAATATTGTTTAACAAAAGCACATTACATTTGTGTCTTAAGTGAGAGAAATTCAGTTTACTGTCGGAGGACTTAAGAAACCAGAAAAATATTCACACCTGACAAACTGAAATCACAATATTTAGACTTTTATCTCCTCAAAAAAACAACAATTGCAGCTGGACCTCAGTTGTTTTCAGAAAATGTTTAATGAATGAAATATGTAAGCGCAGCTCTACAAACTACATACAGCACTTAACCTGTTGAGAGTTGTGTGTTAAAGATACTGTAAGTGTAACGGTACCTCAATTGTTTTCAGAAAATGTTAAATGAATGAAATATGTAAGTATGTTTAAGTGCAATATTAAATGTCTTCTCACTTTTCACTTGAAATAAACTCAGCTCTTTAATTCACTAAACCAGCACAAATCTTGAGCATTTTGTTAATTTGGTCCTGTTTGAGAAAGAATCCTGTACACCTTCAGGTGCCTTATTCAACATGAATGCGGGCATGAGCAATGCGGCGTGTGTGAGTGACCTCCTCACTGGTCAGCTGGCATCCTTTACCTGTGAATGCTGGAATGATTAGCTTCCCCCTACGCTCCTCCAGCAAGTCTCTAACTGTGAAACCACGGTCACCCATCACCTCATCTCCAGCACGTAAATAATAGAATAGGTGTGGTCCTCCATCCCTGGGTCTGACCACTGTGTTTGGGCATCACAGGAAGCTTTGGTGTTGATCACAGCTCCTCCTTCTGATCCATCTGGTCAGGCTCATCTGAGGGAGCAATACAGTACACAATTATTAAGATAAGATATGATACATTAGGGTTTTCCCTACCATTATAACACCCCCAGCCCCCTCATCAAATGTACCTGGGGGAAGACCCACAACCCCCCCAACTGCAACCATCAACATGTCTGTAGTGTATTGTATTTTTATTCTAATGCTGCCCTGCAGTCCGTGCCATAAACACACTTTGTATTTTAACTTCACAGAAAATAATAATAAATAATACTAAAGGTTGTCATTACCGGACAAATACTACAATGCTGTGTCCTCCATACACCTGAAATCATAACTGATGTTCTCATGACATTAACCTGAAATCATACCTGATATTCTCATGACATTAACCTGAAATCACACCTGATATTCTCATGACATTAACCTGAAATCACACCTGATATTCTCATGACATTAACCTGAAATCATACCTGATATTCTCATGATATTCCTGTCAATCCTCTGAGGATTCCCGTCTCTCCTCCGGCAGTCTGTCGGATCCGAGCCACAAAGTATGATGCAGGTTTTCCTCCACAAAACGACGTACCCGAGCTCCGCAAGGACATTTTAGTAAATGCTACAGTTGATAAACATGTTAAACATTAAATGTCAGAAAACAAAACCGTAACTTCTCTGCTAGATTGAAAGAAAATTGCTTTAAAATAAACCGCTGTTCATGCTCAGCTGCCATGGTTAGTCAATGGCGTTACGCAACTTCCGGCGGCTAACCGGAAGTTACTCCCACAGCCGATTCTACAGTAGAGGCTCCAGGAATAAGGTGGATAGCTCTTGCCTGAGGACGTGTTAGAGAACAGGGGCGGGCCTGCTCTTCTGCTCGTTGTGTAAATGGTTGTTGGTGAGTAGTTTGTGTGTTAGCGCCTTCTACTGAAAAACAACTGGTAGTAGCCTCGTGTTTTGTGGTTTCGACTGAACGAGGGTTCATTTCACAAAATAAAATTGGGTTATTTCATACATTTTAAAAGTTAATTTGATTTGGGGCTATTTTAAAACGGATTTTACAAGAATCTGCAGTCGAGTGACGACAGATCCAGGCTTTGTTGGAGCTTTGACGCTTGATTCAGAAAAGCTTTCCCTGCTGGAGGCTTCGATGACGCAGTGCTCCAGTTGGACATCTAGCAGTCGATACAATGAAGTGCGGTGGAGACGCGTCGTTGGTCAAATCCCAGCAATTTGCGTTAAAGTGTCCTTTGTAATGTCTGATTGTAGCCGTTTACATGCAAACCCGACTTGTTGGGACACATTTAAACAGAGCTGCTACATGAACGTGACGTGCTCCACAAATACAGACCCATGTACGTTAACGGGATCGGTGCAAACACACATTATATCATGGATGGCACTCAACAGAAAGGTCTGACTAAAGCTGTCAATTACATATTTGAACTATTGCTGAACCACTCATTGACTTGTGTTTTCTGCTGACAGAGTCCAAAGCTAAATATTGTTCACAAATCCAGGGCATAGCGTCCATTTAAACCCCCCCATGATTGATTGACTGCGAGAAGAACGGGCAGGGTCCTGGGGGCATCGAAGACCCTGCCCGTTCTTCTCTGTGGGGGGTGGCGGGGGGCTGCGGGGGAGACGCACCCGTTTCGGGGAAATGTCGCCATCTGCTGGACGAAAAAATGCACCACAACAACAAATGGATGGATAATGGATAAAACGATAATAGATAAAACAGATCAGCACCATTTAATTAGGACCATAAGTTAGAATCAGGTATGATGATGAAGGGAAATAACTCAAACATGCAGGACAGTGTGCCCTGCATGCCCCGATAAAGATAAAACCATAACATGGTTTATATTAAATGTGTTTCTCTTTCAGATACGTGGGCCCGGAGAACAACCAGACGACATACCATACATGTCCTCTCTGGATAGTAAAGCTGCAAAAATAAATAATATATATATATGAATAAACCAGATCCTGTTTTGGCTACTTACTCCAGTTATTTATGTTATTTATAACAAGAACAATTAGGAACAAAAAGGTTTTCCCTGAGGTTTTTTTTTCAATGCGATCTCATCTGTTCCAGTCATGTAATTAACAATCATTTCAAGTGGATAATCAAACTATATTTATGTATAATTTAAAGGGAAATTTTCGTTTTTTACCACCTGGACCTTATTTCTGGCATTTTTTATGGTCGTATACTCACCCAGAAAAGTTTGGTGTCATTTGGAGTCCTTCGGAAGATATTAGGAGTTTTGTGCGAGCCGCTTATCCATATATGGCCCTTTTGCACTAGTACCACCTATTATGATTATAAAGAATAATTTAAAATCAAACTGAATATGTAAACTGCATGTGCTCACTAATCGAATCTGTGTATGTGTTGAAACTAAGGTGCATTCTTCTGTCTTTTCACTGAAAGTACCATGCTGTAACAGGCACGAGATAAGAGAGGCCCCCAGCAATAAACTAAGGGGGGCCCCAAGCCACCCCTACTTTCAGAGGTAATAAACTTGTTCTCAAGACAGAGGCGGGCAGATCTGTTAGGATGGCTGCGGAGAGCTGTCCTGCAGGTCTCCCTCTGCAGAGGTAATGTCTTTAATTGTATTCCAGTTTTGTGTCTTATTTACCTTTTCCAGCTCAATTTAAGAACCCGGCGTGATGAATTCGATCACAACAATTTGGGGGCGTCGTCCGGGATTGAGATCAGGAAAGAGGTAATTATGAAAAAAAAAACAGCTTGGTGCGAAAAAAGGCGAGGACACGGCCCGCGCGGCAAATTCAGGGTAAGCAGACCGTTTATCTGCATTGGATATACTCAAATCAAGACCGTGTCCAAAGTCTTAAGTAAACACCCAGCTGCTGAATTTAAGAACTGCTAAATTTAAGGAATGATAACGGCTGAATTTAATAACTGCTAAATTTAAGGAATGACAACTGCTAGAGCTGGAATAGAAATAAAGAGGAAATATATAGAAATTAAGAGGAATACGGTATTTATTAAGGGTTAGAGGCCCCAAAATTGTCATGGTTTTAGGCCATTTGGCATTTTTGAAAGTCTCGGGCATGGCTGCCCCACCGTAGTACCGACGGGCACTACGGATTTGCTTGGTTAGAGTCCAGGGATTTGAGACCCCCCGAATTCTAAGAGCTGCCAAAGAAACTTTGAAAAGAAAAGTTGATGGTATGCATGGAGGATGGAATAGGATTTAGGTAACTGTAGAGAGGTTTAAAATGCCCGAGAAACTTTAAATGTTGAGGGTATTTGGCTTTGTGAAGATATTATAAGACCTAAGTTGACATGAGCCTGAAAAATAGAAATATAGATGGTAAGATTGTGAATTATATGTAAAAAATTCACCAGAAACTGCTGGCCTGGCTATGAGAAAGGAGGGGCTGCGCTTGTGGGTGAAGCGCCTGCATTTACGTGTGTGCTGGTGTGTGTATGTGTGTATGTGTGTGTGACAGAGACAGAGACTGCGTGTGTATGTGTGTGAGAGAGAGGGAGAGAGAGATGTGAGAGATAATGTGTGTGTGTGCCTTTGTGTATTGTATGTTCATGGAACTTTGTAGATATATTCTGTCATTTTAAGAGAAAGAAAAGTATGATTTAATTGACTTCGTGGTTGGCTTTGGAATCGAAATTGGTTAAAGGTAGAAAAGGTAAAAGAGAGATTTTGGAAGTTGCAGGTTCAGATGCCATGGTCGTTAAAGTCCTCAGTCAGATCATGATCTGCTTTGAGCGATAGCAGATTTTATGGTGCTTGGAGATGCAGAGAAGCAGAGATGCAGCGTTTCTCCGATGGAAGGAGGAGGGGCTGTTTGGGTCTTTCGGCAGCACAGATAACCAGTAATGCTTTAAAAAAGCTAGAGATTATGTTGATAATAATCTTATTTAGGGGTTGAATAGGTGACAAATTTTAGAATATATTTGGATATTATAAGATAAAATGTTAAGAAGTAAAAGGTTTAAATTCATATGAGCCTCTTTCTGTTGACTTGGTTAAAATAACATGAACAATGAGCTTCTTTAAATGATACATTCTGTGTCTATAAAGGAGACTTTTTATCTGTTAAAAATACATGAGCTTCAGCTTCTCTGTTGACATTTTTTAAGATAACATTAACAATGAGCTTCTTTAAATGATGCATTCTGTGTCTAATAAAGAAGACTTTTTTATTTGATAAAACATACATGAGCTTCAAGAAGAGGACTTTTTGGGAGTTTGTTTGTTTAGGTCAAGAACATTTGTCTGTGTACTGGAGCGCCCCCCCACAGCGGAATATGGTGAATTGGTTAGGGGCGGCTCACATTCACAGTTTCAAGTGAGGGCATAATAATATTAACGTTAGTTGATACAAAGTGTTGATAAATACAGATTTTGGAACCGGTGATAATAGGGATGATGTAATTCTGTCTGTAATTTGTATAGTTGAGGTTACTCTCATTTTTGGGAAGTGCTTTTGCAATTTCTATTTTATTTAGGAAAAGGACCAGATTGAAATGATAAATTACAGATATGGGTTAGTTTTACAATGTTATTTAGGACTATACTACGGTTATTAATATTAGGACAGTCAGTGGATAATTTACTTTTACATTTTTGAACAGGGTTTGTCACTTTCTGTTTACTGTAACTGTTGTTGAGAGAGGAAAAATATATAAAGATTATTTTCTTTTGACAAGCATTTGTTATTCCTCCATTAGTGAACCAAGGACTTTTAAATAAATTCGGATTAATATGAACGAGAAAGAAGCCTACGGACGCAAAAAAAGTTTACTAGGGAATTTAAAGGAGTGAAAACTGAAAAGCCACTAGGATAAGACAAGAGGGTCGAAAAGATAACGAAGGAATGTAGGGGTACGGTACAGACCAGTCTTCACTAAACCATGTCGTAAACATGTCGGGTGAAACAAAAAAAAAAAAGAGGGGAAACTTTCAGCGCCAGGCGCAGGGTCAGTGGGGTGAGGTCAAGCCAAGAGGTACTGGTAGTAAAATCAGGCATTAAACACACACAAATTTTATGAACCACCTTGAGCACCCAACCCCCACATTACCAATACGCATACATAAGGATGGGTGGACTAAAGGGGAGGGGCCCGGGGGTTTGGCGAGGGGGTTGCCATAGAGACCCAGGAGAGATACGCCCCACAAAGAGACACCAAGGGACTGGCTGCTTTGGAGAAAAAACAGACTTTACCATTCACATGCCCCCTCAGGATGAGGGTGAGGCGTAAGCCCTGAGCTCCCTGTGACCTGATGGGGACAGACCAACTGATCATGTTAGGGGTGATGATTCAGTGTGGTCCCGATGGTTTAACGCTGACCTTTCTGGACGGGGGACACGGAGTCAATCAACCATCTGAGTGGACATTGCATGTTATCTCCTCAGCCAGGTCTGGCTGCAGCAGTACAGTATGTTGGACTTTGTTTGAACCAGAAACATCGGTTACTCCTGGCTCGATATACGGTCTATCAACAGTGGCGCCCCTGAGTCACACCTGGTGTCCTTACGCTTGTTCCCCCAATCCTTTACATATCACATTATTTTATGATACACCTAATGGTAACATGATGCCTTGCACTCACATTATGACACGACTAAGGTGGTATGAAATTATCAAAAGGCTTGCCCTCATGTATCATTGGTTTTTGCGTCTGGCACATCAGGCTAAGGATTTAATGCCTCCAGGGCAAAATTATTATCACCACCCAATAGTTGTACGACATGGTGAAACAACTAGGCGTTACGATTTAGAGTTTTTTCTGTAACAGGATCATCAACAAGTGATCCTGTTTCAAAAGGGGGAGTAAGGTTGGTAATTATGTGACGTGTAAACACGACCCTACATGTATACAGCATGTAGCAGTTAAAGAAATTAATCAAAAGAAATTAAGAAAATGAAGCACCAAATATTTCGTACACACACGACGGATAGCACAGGGGGAAAACCACACAAGCGCATGCAAAGAATCGTTCGTGACGATAAAGTCAG
Organism: Cololabis saira; assembly: GCF_033807715.1. Taxonomy (NCBI): domain Eukaryota; kingdom Metazoa; phylum Chordata; class Actinopteri; order Beloniformes; family Belonidae; genus Cololabis; species Cololabis saira. The sequence continues at coordinate 49,609,126 of NC_084587.1, forward strand.
GGAAGACTTAGTGAAAACACCATTTGACAAAGCGATTAATTTGTTTGTAGACGGATAGTGTTTTAGATACTGGAACAAAGGGTTACAATTAGCATAAGCGATAGTAAACGAGGAAGACGAAATATGGGTAACAGTAGATGCTAGAAGGAAAATAGGAATTAGAATCACAATCAGAATCAGATTTATTAGTCAAGTTTGAATATTGCCCAAGGAATTAGACTCCGGCTATTTCGCTTTCCACTCAGATTTAAAAGTAGCAACAGTAAATAATAAATGTACGGTAGATAAAAGTGTGGCACGTATTAAAATATATACGATTAAAAAAAGTGAAAGGTGTAACAGTATAGAGGTAGTAATGGTAAAGACAGCTCTTAATAAGAAATATAAATAGTAAGTGGCCTTGAGATGGGAAACGGAGATTGGAATGAGTAGAGTTAAACCTGAGACCACCTGATATATTGTACAAGCATTATGGGAGTAGTTTTATTCTTTAAGGTAAAGAATACCAGAATGGGCAAACAGATGGCGATTAGGTGAATTAAATTCAGTCCAGGAATGGCATGAGTAATTTTTCTTTTTTGTAAAAGGTCAACATTTTTTAGATAGCTGGGATAAGTATTACAGTAATTAATAGTACAGGAATTTAGATGTTGTCCAAACAAAGGATTATAAAGAATAAGAAGAGCAGAGCGTGGAAGCAGGTGTCTCGCTTTGAAAAGCAGACCGACATTTTTAGATTCTTAGATATTTAGTTTTGCAAAAGTGATCTATATGACGATTAGAGTTTAGACAGTCATCAATGAGGACTCCAAGGAACTTTGTAGAGTTTACTTTCTTGATTTCTTTATATTTTATTTTGATCTGAAAGGCCAGATTTTCCATATTCTTTTGTTCTTTATTGAAACTGAATGATATATAATTTGTTTATCAATATTAAGAGAGGTTTTGTCATTTTTGATCCAAATATCCACCTTAGAAAGCACATTGTTAAGGAGATTTTGAATTTCATGGATGTTGTTATGTGATACAAGAAAGGTTGTTTCATTGAACATTCCTAGAAAACATGTCAGTGTTTAGCCCCGGAGGCAGATCATTTTCAACTTTATTCTGTACGAAGATATGTCTTTATGTAACATTCAACAGTGAACTACGGAGGAGTTTAACAAGAAGGAATATGTTTTTCAGTTATTGTAATAATTCAGTTGATTGTCAACCAGTATTTTGGGGCAAATATGCCATAGTTTCATAAGAGTGAATGGTTTTTACTTTTTGTTACGTAGAAATGTCACTTTTTCATATAGGAAATGTTAATCGTGTGGACAATCCTGAGTATCCCCTCAACGCGTAAAGGATTTAACAGAGTATTTTGCATGTCTGGATTGTTGAAGTGGGTGTACATACAGTGCCCAAAGGGAAAGAAATCAGTAATGTTCATAAATAAGCAATTATTGCTCCACACCTATCTGTATGAAATTGTAGGATAACGTATTGAATCATCTGGAGTTGAGTATTGTGTAGTGGGTGACATCAGGAAGGCGTTTGGGAAACGCTGGATGGGACATGCGAATATGAAGACTAAATTGGCAAAAATCTGTGCACAGACCAAAATGACATGGGTGGACGCGGGCCACGGACTGACCCGTACGAACTACAGACTGGACGATTTTTTCTAGGGCCGCAGAATGCGCCCTACTTGAAGGAGACTGACGAATAACAATTTGGTCAGAAAGCTCACTTCTCCGAACTGCAAAGTTTGGTCTCTGCTTACTCCAAACAGGTCGGAGACGGACGGACGGACGGACACGGACCTCACAGACAGAATGGGTTCCCCTGTGAGTCATCAAGAGACAGTGGTCGGAGCCGAGGTGGACAGGACCCAGAACGGACCTCCCACGTCATCCGACTCCACAGGAAAGGTGACACGTGGTGTCAACGATCGCAGTGGGCAACACCGGACCCCCCCCCACGAAGATTAGGACTCCAGATCCGGCTGGATCTGGCACGGCAGCGTTCATAAGGCCTTAGCTCAAGAAAGGGGCAGAATAATCCCCTGAGCAGGGTCCACCGGGTGTTCAGAATAGTCTACCTCTGACCCTGAAGAGGAACAATAAAGAAGAAAGAAGATACATAGGGTGATCTCTGATTAGAGATCAAAAGGGGGAATATTATGATTATAAAGAATAATTTAAAATCAAACTGAATATGTAAACTGCATGTGCTCACTAATCGAATCTGTGTATGTGTTGAAACTAAGGTGCATTCTTCTGTCTTTTCACTGAAAGTACCATGCTGTAACAGGCACGAGATAAGAGAGGCCCCCAGCAATAAACTAAGGGGGGCCCCAAGCCACCCCTACTTTCAGAGGTAATAAACTTGTTCTCAAGACAGAGGCGGGCAGATCTGTTAGGATGGCTGCGGAGAGCTGTCCTGCAGGTCTCCCTCTGCAGAGGTAATGTCTTTAATTGTATTCCAGTTTTGTGTCTTATTTACCTTTTCCAGCTCAATTTAAGAACCCGGCGTGATGAATTCGATCACAACACACCTTAGCTCGGTTCTACCCGTTTTGCGCTTTCGCACTAGGGCTGAGACGGGTAGAGCCACTCCAAGCCGATACATTTTTCTGTAACCATTCGAGCGAGGTTCTATGCGGGCTGAGCCGGGACTATTTCTGAGGTCACCACCCTCCGCGCCACTGATTGGTCGTCAAACGGGGCGGGGCCGTCAAACGTTTGAATCAGGAAGCGGGAGTCAGCGCGAGGCGGCTCGCAGCAATTTTATTATACAGCACAAACGTCTGTTTGGTGATCCAACTATGAGGTGCAGATGTTCATAAACCTGGTGGCTGTCGAGAGAATTAAAAAAGGGATGTAGACGGGCTGTTTTTTTCTCAGCCGCTCCCGGCTCCAGCTGATTTCTCATCTGCGCCGACACAAAGGTGTTGCGCAATCGAGTACGTCACAGCAGCTTCACCCCAACCTGCCCACTTCTCCCCTGGCTGTGGAAAAACACACGGGTGGAGCCGCGTCGAGCCGCGCCGAGCCGAGCTGGGCTGAAGCGAGACTAGTGGAAAAGTGCCAATAATGGTAGCGAATGTGGGCACAGCGGGACACAGACGATGCAGCGTCTAAATAACACATTATTGCCGCGAAACTCGTTCATTTCTTTTATGAATCACTAGATCTGCTTCTGGGCATCTTCCAGGACCTGTTGTCTAGATCAGGGGCTGTGTGTGTAACAAGGAAATCAGTTTATAAACAAGACCTCTGACCTGCATGATGTCATCTCTGTGCGCGCATCCCAGACACAGCTCTGTGTACAGCTGGAGTTCGCTACTGTTAGTTTACTGTTAGTTATTTGAAACATGTTATTTGAGAATTATTATAGTTATTTACTTATGAAGCAAACAAATTCAAGGCAAATAAACACTTTTATGCATGTGTGTAGGCTACTTACTCAATCAAAAGTTGCCCGTTCGGTCCTGCAGGCTTTGGCTGGTTCTTCCAGTTTACTTTCGGGACCCAAAAAAAAGTCTCTACCACTGCCCGGTTGATCATGGACGTGAAATCCTCTGTTGTTGTGATGCATTCATTTATGGAAAGATCCAGGCATGCATCTCCTGGCCTCAAATCCCACTCGGAGCAACAAAGGCATTCCTCCTCTGTTGGCAGAGGCGAACATTGTCCACACGAGCACCACCAGTTACTATCTATTCGTGGACGTGCATGTGGTTGTTCTCTGGCCAGCTGTTCCTCTCTCTGCCTCCGCATCCTCTGTTCAGTGAGCTCTTCAGCCGTATACTCTGGCTCAAAACGGTAAGGATGTCCATCATATTCAAAGTCGTCGTCCACAACCTCAGAATTTGACAAATATTCAGACATATTTCAAATAACTACAGCGGGGAGAACAAGTATTTGATACACTGCCGATTTTGCAGGTTTTCCCACTTGAAGAGCATGTAGAAGTCTGTAATTTTTATCATAGGTACTCTTCAACTGTGAGTGATGGAATCTAAAAAAAAAATCCAGAAAATCACATTGTATGATTTTTAAAGGAGCTGTATGTAAGAGCAATAATAAAACGAATCATAAAATGACCCCGATATGTCAACAGACATTTAAAAATCATGTTCATTTCAAATACTTATGTCACTGACAACAGCACTCAAGCCAGGATATTCCAGTTTAAAAAGAGGAGTTGCAGCCCTCAACTGATGTTTATGTTGTCATTTTTTGTTTTGGCCTGAAGCTCCACCCTCCACCTATCTCCCAATCACCAAGTCAGTATTGTTTCTGAAGCTCCACCCTCCACCTATCTCCCAATCACCAAGTCAGTATTGTTTCTGAAGCTCCACCCTCCACCTATCTCCCAATCACCAAGTCAGTATTGTTTCGGCATCCGGGTTGCCATCTCGGCTCTAATTATGGCAGCCATAGCAGCCTACGTTCCTGCTGCATTCTGCAGCCTACCTGGCAACCTCTGGTCGGGGGGAGGAGGGGGAGGGTACACGCCGCTCAACAATATTTTGAAAGTGACTGCAGTACCAGTTTTGGCCATTTCTTACAGACGGCTCCTTTAAGTAATTATTGCATTTTATTGCATGACATAAGTCAGGTTAGTTTAATTACACCACATGATTGTAACCTGCTCATCCTGCCATTACTGTCTGATCACTGATCAATACCTGACTGTGACATCACTGTCGTCTGCTCGTTTCCAGTCTAAACTGTATAATGGCAGCAAGAATTATTGTAAGTTGTGTTTAATTGCAGTCATCATTCTCTCTCTCCTTCATTCTTATGTGATTTAAAGGCACCCAGGTCTGAGTCATCGGGTCCGGCCGCCCCTGACTCTCCCAGAGCCTCTGGAACCCTCTGGAAACCTCTGGAAACCGGTCTCCTGCTCCGCAGCACCCTCAGATTCTCAGGTAACCACCACACTCACAGCTGACTTAACAGACAAAAAACATTAGGATGTTCAGCGCTTACGTCACGCGCGTGCATCCTCGTCAGTCATTTCCGGGGCCAGACAGTTGTTGTGACTATGCCGCAGTGCTGTGTACCTCTCTGTTTCAACAGATCTGAGACTAAAAAAAAATCACAGTCAATAAATCAACATTGCTCATTTAAACATTGCCTATAGTCAATTCAATAAATCAAAAATGCATACAAAATAAGTATTGAGCCTAAAAAGAAACTAAGGAACCGTCAGAGTCAATCTTAAAGGACAACTAGCTTTTTGCATCTAAGAAGAGAAAAAAGGAACACAACTTGACAAAAGCAGAAACAGAGGCATTGAAATGGCTGTCAACTAATGAAAACATCATAATAAAAAGAGCTGACAAAGGAGGAGCTGTGGTCGTGTGGGGTAGAAACCAGTACATCGCAGAGGCCATGAGACAGCTGGATAATCGTGAGTACTATGAACCTTTACGGTCTAACCCAATACAACAAATGAGGACTGAACTTATGGAAATACTTTCACATGCTAAAAAAAAGATGTGGATTTCACAAAAAGAATATGATTTTTTATTTTGTAATAGCCCCAGAATTCCCTCGTTCTATATGCTTCCCAAAGTGCATAAGAACCTAGAGAATCCACCAGGAAGACCTATAATCAGTGGGAATGAGTCAGTTACAGAACCAGCTTCTCAATTTGTTGATTTCTTTATTAAACCATATGTTTCAGAACTTCCTTCTTTTATTCAAGATAGTACTCATGTATTGAATAAGATCAAAGACATTAAGAACATTGGATCTTCCCTTCTGGTTACCATGGATGTGGAGGCTCTTTATACCAACATTGATCATACAGAAGGACTAGATGCCTTATCACATTATTTGGAAGAGAGGCATCCAGAACAGATGCCCCCTGCTGCCTTTATCCTGCAACTGGCTGAATGGACTTTACATAACAATGTGTTTCTATTCCAGAATCAATTTTTTAAACAAAGAAAAGGTACAGCAATGGGAGCCTGTTTTGCACCGAATTATTCAAATCTGTTTATGGGAGTATGGGAAGAAACGTTTGTTTACTCTGACCTTAATGTTTTTTTGGATAAAATCATTTGGTGGGGAAGATATATTGATGATATCATTTTACTCTGGTCAGGTTCAAAAACTGAACTTCTTTCATTTCATTCATATTTAAATAACACTAACAGAAATTTAAAACTTAGTCTTGATTTCTCCCCATCCGAAATAAATGTCTTAGACCTAAAAATCTTTAAAGATGGCAATGGAGATTTACATACCTCCATCTTTAGAAAACCAACTGACCGCAACACAATTCTTCGAGCAGATAGTTTTCATCCTCCTTGGTTAACAGATAATATTCCTTTTGGTCAGTTCCAGAGACTAAAGCATATATGTGATTCAGAAGAAGATTATGAAAAAAATGCTCTAGATATGACCCAGAGATTTAAGGCAAGAGGATATCAACATAAAACTATATCCAGAGCTTACAACAAAGCAAAATGTCTCCCTAGAGAACAACTGTTAGCCCCTAAACAGAAAGAACAACAACATTCTGATCAGGTATATTTTGGGACACAATACAGTGATCATGCAAATGCAATTAAACAAATTGTCAAAAGCAATTGGGACATTTTGAAAAGTGATAGTCTTCTTAGAGAAGCTCTTCCAGATTTTCCGACTATTAGCTTCAGAAGAGCTCCTACTCTGAAAGACAAACTTGTTAAGAGTCATCTCCCTCCTGTATCACAGAAAACCTGGCTTTCAACCTTAAAAGGTAATCACAGGTGTGGACATTGCAATCACTGTAACAATATGATAAATGCCAATTATTTTATTGATGTGACATCTGGTCATACATTTGACATAAATACATTTATTAATTGCAATACCTCTTATGTTGTTTACAGACTTGAGTGCCCTTGTGGACGCTTCTACATTGGGAGAACAAAGCATAAATTGAAGGCAAGATTGGCAGAACATAAGCATGCCATTAGAAGTGGTAATCCACAGTACCCCATGGCTGTTCACTACAAAGATGTAAGTCACGGTAGTTGTGACTCCTTAAAAATATCCGACATAGAACATATTGAAGACTCTATCAGGGGAGGAGATAAACTCAAAAGACTCCTGCAAAGAGAGTCATTTTGGATTTACACATTAAAGGCCACTTATTATCCAGGGTTGAATGGAGAACTTGACTTTTCTCCTTTTCTGTGAGTGTATTTTGTATTCTTTGACTATTAGTGTGTTCTGTTGGCCTTTAAGATTGACTCTGACGGTTCCTTAGTTTCTTTTTAGGCTCAATACTTATTTTGTATGCATTTTTGATTTATTTAATTGACTATTGGCAATGTTTAAATGTGCAATGTTGATTTATTGACTGTGATTTTTTTTTTTTTCTTTCAGTACAGAGTCTCTCACCCTCTGCTTGTCATTGGCAGGTCTTGCTGTTTAGGTCATGTGACCTCCTACCTGCTCACACTGAGCAGCTGTTTGAAATTACCTATTTAATTGTGAATTGAGCTGTCTGACAAACATTTCTCTTTTGTCCTGACGAAGGCCAGTTTGGCTGAAACGCGTAGACACGCTTTTAATGGATTAGCCATGCAATAATAAAGGCTTTTTATTAATCTTACCCTCATGAGTGCCTCAGTTCTCTGTCTACAACAGTTCAAATATGTAATTGACAGCTTTAGTCAGACCTTTCTGTTGAGTGCCATCCATGATGTGTGTTTGCACCGATCCCGTTAACGTACATGGGTCTGTATTTGTGGAGCACGTCTCGTGGATGTAGCAGCTCTGTTTAAATGTGTCCCAACAAGTCGGGTATCATGTAAACGGCTACAATCAGACATTACAAAAGGACACTAACGCAAATTGCTGGGATTTGACCAACGACGCGTCTCCACCGAACTTCATTGTATCGACTGCTAGATGTCCAACTGGAGCACTGGGTCATCGAAGCCTCCAGCAGGGAAAGCTTTTCTGAATCAAGCGTCAAAGCTCCAACAAAGCCTGGATCTGTCGTCACTCGAGTGCAGATTCTTGTAAAATCCGTTTTAAAATAGCCCCAAATCAAATTAACTTTTAAAATGTATGAAATAACGCAATTTTATTTGTGAAATGAACCCTCGTTCAGTCGAAACCACAAAACACGAGGCTGTACCAGTTGTTTTTCAGTAGGAGGCGCTGACACACAAACTACTCACCAACAACCATTTACACCACGAGAAGAAGAGCAGGCCCGCCCCTGTCTTCTAACACGTCCTCAGACAAGAGCTATAAGCAGCATTCAGTAGAGCCGAGACACTTTGAAGCAGCAAATCCACCAGCAACCATGAGCGGACGAGGAAAAGGAGGAAAGGGTCTCGGTAAAGGAGGCGCTAAGCGTCACCGTAAAGTCCTCCGTGACAACATCCAGGGAATCACCAAACCCGCCATCCGCCGTCTGGCTCGCCGCGGGGGGGTGAAGCGTATCTCCGGTCTGATCTACGAGGAGACCCGCGGTGTGCTGAAGGTCTTCCTGGAGAACGTGATCCGTGATGCCGTCACCTACACCGAGCACGCAAAGAGGAAGACGGTGACCGCCATGGATGTGGTGTACGCGCTCAAGAGACAGGGACGCACCCTGTACGGATTCGGGGGTTAAACCAACTAGCCATTTCAACCAAACAACGGCCCTTTTCAGGGCCACCAACCTGATCTGAGAGAAAATTACCAACTTTTATACGCACACATTGCAAATTAATGCATAATTTCTCAATCTCTTATTCTGAATAATGTAAGCAGCTAATGTAAGCGTTGAAAAAAATAAACAGCTCTCAGCATAACGACAGCTTTGACATGAACAAAACTTGGTCATAAACTATTCAGTATGTAAATCGAATACTCTCACTGTTTTTACTTGCACTGTATTTGTTTTCAATTACATTTTTTTAAACGTGTATATATGTTCGTGTTCAGTCTGTCGTGAACTGTCACCCGCAACCGACTGATGAATGAACTGCTAGTTTGCTCTCTTGGAAAGTGGAGCGGGGTATGAAATTCAGTGACACTTCAGTTATTGCAATGTAACGTATACAATATTTACAATGTTTTTGTGTTTGAATTGATTAATACAAACTAGCAACACGTTAATTTAATGTAAATATTTGCTTTATTATTGTCCATTGCATTTATGTGGGCATATTGTTAATTCCTTTTTTAGCATGATGTATCTTGTATAATATGCATTTTGTCTTATTTGTATCATACTATCAAATATTGTACAAACTGGAAAAGTTGAATGTAAAATGGAAATGTTTAGATTTGAAGCTCAAACTTTCTTTCAGGGAAGAAACAAGACTAAGAATCTAAACGTGAAGTCAAACATGAAAACATTTAGAGACAGAATCAAGAATAAAACAAGAATAATGAGATAATAATCTAATTTATGATCAAACATCAACAATCCAGTAAATTATTTAATGTTTAAATGTGAAAAAGATAAAATAAAAATACAATAAACCAAAAAACTAAAGATAAACAGTGATCGTCGTTGTCATCATCGAGACACTGAGAAACCAGAACCAGAGTCCAAGTCCAGAATCCAACAGAGACAGTTTCTCTAACAGGACTCTTGAGACTAAACTGGACACAGAGACATTGAGGAACCAGACCAGGACCAGAATCCAAATCCAGGACAGAGAGGTTCAGTGAAGGTCGTGTTGGAAGTGTGGAGGTGGATCAGTCTGTCAGAGACGACTTCATAGAAGGACAGAGTTCCAGCAGGACAGTCCACGTACACTGCTACTCTGCCAGAGTCTGAAGATGAAGATGAGGAGATGAAGGATGTTTCTCTGTTATTGTGCCGGACACGGTACTGACCACCTGGATAACAACCCAGACTCCAGGAATGATCGTTTCTTCCAAATCTACAGTCATCAGAGTTTCCTCTCCTGCTGATTCTTCTGTAACTCACTGCTACAGAAACATCTCTGCTCCACTGGACCTCCCAGTAACAGCGACCCGTCAGAACCTCTCTACACAGCAGCTGAGGATGAACATCAAACCTGTCTGGATGATCAGGATATGACTGATCCTCCTCCACACGTGTCATCTTCCTGTTGTCATCAGACAGTTCAATCTTGTTGTAGACTGTGTTTGTGTCGATGGTGAGTTGACAGGAATCTGATGAAGAGAACAAACAAGTAGCTGGAGTTATTATTGATCAATTATTAATCACTGATGGACTCATGAACGAGTGAAGATGGTTGAACAAAAACACACTTACACTTCCTCAGACCTCCTGGTCTCAACCATCGTTGTCCAGCAGGCTCCACGCTGAAAGGGGGAGGGGGGTCAGACCAGTTCAGTCTCTTTCAGAGGAAGCAGAGATGTCAGAGACCCCCCACCCCCCTTACCTGTTGGGCACTCCCATATCCGCTAAATAACATCCCACCACACCCCTGAGCAATCAACTGCGGAAGATGAAAACCCCCACGCCTGTGCCACCATAACTAACACAATATAACCCCCCCACCCAGTAGTGTGTCCATACCTGAGAGTGTTCAGCCTCCAGCGGGGATCCTCCAGTCCAGCAGACAGAAGCTGTCCTGCTGACTCCCCTGGATGGTTGTAGCTCAGGTCCAGCTCTCTCAAGTGGGAGGGATTGGAGGTCAGAGCTGAGACCAGAGAAGCACTTCCTTCCTCTGAGATCAGACAGCCTGACAGCCTGCAGGCACACAACACAGGTCTGTTGCATGTTCTCTGCACAAATGTCCTGATGCAGACATATTTAGCAGTATGTTCACTGGAACTGGAAAAGACTTGAATGAATCCTGACCTGAGAGACTCCAGTTTACAGTGTGGACTCTCCAGTCCAGGACACAGCTTCTCCAGTCCAGAATCCTGCAGGTCGTTGTTACTCAGGTCCAGTTCTGTCAGACTGGAGGACTGAGAGCTGAGAACTGAGGACAGAACTGGACAGATGTCCTCTGAGAGGTTACAGCCACTCAGTCTGCAGACGGAAGTAAAGAACGACAACCAGGTTTTTTCACTGTTATGGAAGAAAATATACTTGTGCCTCCAACTTTTCTGCTGGTCTTCAGTAAAGTTTGTATTAAATCACATTTCAGCAACAAACAATTCAAGCTGCTTCACATGATAAAAACATGAAAAGTAAAGAGGAAAAAATAAATATCATGAGTTTTAGTGCAGTTGGCAGAATAAATAAAGTTAGATTTTAACTAGAGTTACAATTAACTACTAATCTTAACATTGTTCTAAGTTAAATCCAGAACAGTTTCAATAATCCACCAAAGTCTGTCAACCAACAAGTTTTAACTTGATTCAAAGGAACTGAGGGTTTCAGTTCCTGCAGGTTTCTGGACGTTTGTTCCAGATCTGTGGAACATAGAAGCTGAATACTGCTTCTCCGTGTTTGGTTCTGGTTCTGGTTACACAGAGCAGACCTGAACCAGGACACCTGAAAGGTCTGGGTGGTTGCTATGGTAAAAAGTATCTGATGTATTTTGGTCCTGAACCATTCAGTGATTTTTAAACTACCAGAAGTATTTTAAAGTCTATTCTCTGAGGTACAGGGAGCCCGTGTAAAGACCTCAAAACTGGACTGATGTGGTCCACGTTCTTGGTTCTGGTGAGAACCAGCAGCGTTCTGGATCAGCTGTTTGATTGACAGCTAGTCAGACCTGTGAAGACGCCGTTGCAGTAATCAAGTCCACTGATGATAAACATGGATGAGTTCTTTAAGGTCCTGCAGAGACATCAGTCCTTGATCCTGGAGATGTTCTTCGGGGTGATAGAAGGATGACTTTGTACATGTTTTAATGTCTCTGAAGGTCCATGACTACACCGAGATTTCAGGTCTCATCAGTGGTTTGTAGCTGTAATAGCTGAAGCTGTGTGCCGACTCTTAAACGCTCTTCTTCTGGTCCAAAAACAACTCGTTCAGTTTTGTTTGTGTTCACCTGAAGAACATTGTCCCACATTGATCTGTTCTCTGCATCTACTCAACACTTGTATGGGCTCATTGTCTCCTGGTGACATTGAAATGTACAGCTGTGTGTCATTTGCGTAGTTATGGTAACTTATCTTGTTGTGTATTATTATCTGAGCTACTGAAAGCATGTAGGTGTAAGTTACATGTTAACACAAAGTAGTCCCTGTCCTTTAAGTGAGACTCAAACCAGTCAAGTATTGGTCCACAAAGTCCGACCCAGTTCTCCAGTCGCTCTAGTAAAATACTGTAACAACGGTAGCAGATGCTGCGCTGAGGTCCAATAATACCAGCACTGTGGTTCTTCCACAGTCTGCATTTATGTTGATGTCATTGAACACCTTGAAAAGGACGGTCTCAGTACTGTGGTGAGCCCGAAAACCGGACTGGATGACGTCGGCTCATCCTGGTCCAAAAAGGAAATGTCCACCTGGACGGACGGATATGCGGACACACAGCTGTACCGATGGAGGTTCCCACCTCCAAGGTGTGTGGATGTGGGATGAAGAACCCCTGGTTCCTCCTCCAGCATCTCTGGATGATTCTTCACATTCTGCTTTTGACCAGAGGATAAAAACTGATGCATCACGTTGATGCAGCATTTGACAGATACCACGTCCCTATGGCGCTGCAGGGGCATTCTGCATCACTTCCTGTTGCGGTATGTGTGTCGTTGCGCGTCTCTCCTGTTTGCATCACTGATTAGACACTCTATTTCTGGGTTTATCCACATGTTTACCGCCGTGAACTCGGGGTACCCACCTGGCCACTAAAACACTAAGTTAGTGCGGTACCGCTGTATTACACTACCAAAACAATGTGGGACTCCAGAGTTTTCTCTGGACCTCAAATCTGACCGGTGACATGTTTCACGGCATGTCGTCCTTCACCGCTGGCAGTCCGGGTAGAGACCAAGCTCCGACCATCTCACTTCTGGGTCGGGTCTCATGAGGAACTCTGACACGCTGCAGTTCCTCGACTGGCAGCTAGAGGCTGCAAAAACCAGCTCATAGTTGATTTCACATCCACGGCACGAGGACGGTGAATGTCTCTGTACCACGTCAGGAGAGTTTATAGAAAACATTACATCTATTTGTTACATGACTGATGGACAGTCGGCTTAGCTGATGGTCATCCAGCACCACTCCTTCATCCCTCATTGTCATGGTAACAGTCATCAGTGGGTTGTAGTGACCCAGCGTTGCTAAACGCAGTAATCCTGGATTTCTCTGGTGAATCAACATGTGGAAGGAGATATTCTGCTGGAATCCTGAATCCTGCTGCTGCACAGCTGGATGATGTTGTTGACAGAACTACAACTTCAATGTCAACAACGTTGGACGGTGTCGTCCCTCAGGAACAGAAGGTCAACGGTCAGTGCAGGTCGGCCCCGTGGTTGAATTCATCACTGCAGGTTTTAAAGTAGACCTCCAGAAAGATGGAGAGAAAGTGTCGTTCCCATAACTTAATCAAGATTACATTAATCAAGAATCAATAATACCATACTGATTAGACCGCACTGAGGTTTAAACCTTTGATTTCTGTGTGGAATGTTGAGGTGAGTTTGTAGGGAAGTGGGTTCTACCAGTAAAACTGGACTGAAGTGAATTATCTGCTGCAAGGGAGTCAGCAGGAAAATACTTGAATTAATCCTGACCTGAGAGACTCCAGTTTACAGTGTGGACTCTCCAGTCCAGGACACAGCTTCTCGAGTCCAGAATCCTGCAGGCCGTTGTTGCTCAGGTCCAGTTCTGTCAGACTGGAGGACTGAGAGCTGAGAACTGAGGACAGAACTGGACAGATGTCCTCTGAGAGGTTACAACCACTCAGTCTGCAGACGGAAGAAAAGAACAACAACCAGGTTATTTCACTGTTATGGAAGAAAATGTAGTGGTGTCTCCAACTATTCTGCTGGTCTTCAGCTCATCCTGCCCCCCCAGTACAAACAGAAATGAAAGTGTTTCCTTGTCAGAGTTCATGCTTGTGTGTGATTTTAGGTCCAATGTGTCATTAAAGTCTCTGGAAATTAAAGAACCAGCGTAAACTCACTCATGTGAGGTTGTGCTGAAAAAAGACCCAAACAAGTGAAGAAAACATGAAATGTGGAGGTAAAACCAGACGTAGTCAGAAACTACCATCCATTCCAGAGGTCCAACATGTGTCTGTTGGTACTTACAGAACCTTCTTGGAGGCTTGGACCACCGGCAGCAGCCTCCGTAGAGCCTCCTCTGAAGCTGAGAACTTCTTAAGGTCAAACACCTCCAGATCTCTTGATGACAGTAAGATGAAGACCAGAGCTGACCACTGAGCAGGAGACAGTTTATCTGTGGAGAGACGTCCAGACCTCAGGGACCGATGGACCTCCTCCACCAGAGACCGATCGTTCAGTTCATTCAGACAGTGGAACAGGTTGATGCTTCTCTCTGCAGACAGGTCCTCACTGATCTTCTCCTTGATGTATTTGATTGTTTTCTGATTGTTCTGTGAACTTCTTTGGTTTGATGTCATCAGACCTCGAAGGAGGTTCTGATTGGTCTCCACTGAAAGACCCAAGAGGAAGCGCAGGAACAAGTCCAGATGCCCGTTTGGACTCTGTAAGGTCTTGTCCACAGTTCTCTGATAGAGGCGAGTATCGTCGTCATCATCATCATCATCATCATCATCATCATCATCATCATCATCATCATCATCCTGAACTTCTTCTCGTGTTTCAGATGTGTGAGACGTTGTCTGATCTTCCAACAGGTTGACTCCAGAGTTGATGAAGGTCTGATGGACATGAAGAGCAGCCAGAAACTCCTGGACACTCAGATGGATGAAGCAGAAAACCTGGTCCTGGTACAGGCTGCTCTCCTCTCTAAAGATCTGGGTGAACACTCCTGAGTACACTGAAGCCTCTCTGACATCGATGCCACACTCTCTCAGGTCGGGTTCATAGAAGATCAGGTTTCCTTTCTGCAGCTGCTCAAAAGCCAGTTTTCCCAGAGACCCGATCATCTTCCTGGTCTCTTGACTCCAGTGTGGATCTGTCTCAGCTCCTCCATCATACTTGGCCTTCTTCAGTTTGGCCTGGACCACCAGGAAGTGGATGTACATCTCAGTCAGGGTCTGGGGCAGCCCCCCTCCCTCTCTGGTTTCCAGGACGTTCTCCAGGACCGTAGCAGTGATCCAGCAGAAGACTGGGATGTGGCACATGATGTGGAGGCTCCGTGATGTCTTGATGTGGGAGATGATCCTGCTGGTCTGCTTCTTATTTCTGAACCTCTTCCTGAAGTACTTCTCCTTCTGTGGGTCAGTGAACCCTCTGACTTCTGTCACCATGTCAACACAGTAAGGAGGGATCTGATTTGCTGCTGCGGGTCTTGTGGTGATCCAGAGATGAGCAGAAGGAAGCAGGTTCCCCCTGATGAGGTTTGTCAGCAGCACATCCACTGAGGTGGACCTTCTGGGGTCACTGAGGATCGTAGGGTTGTGGAAGTCCAGAGGAAGTCGACACTCATCCAGACCGTCAAATATGAACGCGACCTGGAAGTCTTCAAAGCTGCTGATTCCTTTGGTTTCAGAGAAGAATCCATGAACTAGTTCCACCAAGCTGAACTTCTCCTCTCTCAGCAGATTCAGCTCTCTGAAGGTGAATGGAAGCAGGACCTGGATGTCCTGGTTGGTTCTGCCTTCAGCCCAGTCCAGACTGAACTTCTGTGTTAACACTGTTTTCCCGATGCCAGCCACTCCCTTCGTTATCACCGTTCTGATTGGTCCTCCTCTTCCAGGTGGGGGTCTAAAGATGTCTTCCTGTCTGATGGCTGTTTCTGCTTCGTCTGGTTTCCTGGAAGCTGCTTCAATCTGTCTGACTTCATGTTCATCATTGACCTCTCCGGTCCCTCCCTCTGTGATGTAGAGCTCCGTGTAGATCTGGTCCAGAAGGGTTGTCTTTCCTTCTTTAGTGATCCCCTCAAACACATGCTGGTGCTTCTTCTGCAGCTGACTTTTGAGTTTGGCTGGACAAACGGCAGCAACGGTATCTAAATAAAGATGAAATAAAGAAAATCACTAAGTGGTTTAAAACCAGCCCACAACAAGTTTTACTTCCTCTAAAGAATCAACATTTCAACATTCACTGATCAGCGGTTCAATGAAGAGTATTGAAGCGTTTTCCTCCGAAAAACCCCTCTGATCAATCAGAGGAACAAGAACGGTGTTACCTCTATGATTCCCTTCAGACACACCAGTTGTGTTTGTTTTGTGTTTGGTGGAACTGAATATTGAATCCACATGGTTCAACACTTTAGAATATATTTACTGGGATATTAATGACCCTATTAATGAGATGTTCCTAACAGAAAACTGGTGCCAGAAGATGAGCTGAGTTACTCCACCTTCCAGTGGGTTTAATGTTGTGTCTGATATGTGAATGTTGGTCATCTACTGAGATGGGGAGGTCGTTTATCCAGCACCTCAGATGTTCAGAGAAACGTCTTACTGCTGTGCAGGAGGTCAGCCAGCTTCTCCTGCTTCCTCCTCCTCAAGAACTTCACTGTGATCTTCACGAATGCCTCCCTGATGCTCTTCTGCTCTTCATCTTCATCCTCCTTCAGACTCTCTGAGGATTCTGGGTAATCTGGACTCAGAACCTTCTGGATCTTCTTGAGCTCGTCCTTCACAAACATGACGATGTCGTCCTCCAGCAGCTGGAACAGAAGACCACATGAATGACCCACTCAGACTGAAATCATGGTGACAAAAATCAGGTCCATGATGGACAGACTGACAGCCCACTGGTCTACAAAGACCAGCATGGAGACAAACATCAGGTCCATATTGGACAGACTGACAGTCCGCTGATTTACAATGACCAGCAAGGAGACAAACATCAAGTCCATATTGGACAGACTGACAGTCCACTGGTCTCCAAAGACCAGCATGGAAATGGACATCAGGTCCATGGTGGACAGACTGACAGTCCACTGGTCTACAAAGACCATCATGGAGACAAACATCAGGTCCATGATGGACAGACTGACAGTCCACTGGTCTACAAATACCAGGATGGAGATGGACATCAGGACAACATGGAGAAGCAGTTGTTGTTCATGTACAGACCTGAAAGATGGAGTCCAGCTGGGTCTGATGCTGCTGGACCGACGGACCACTGGGGGACTCTGAGATCTGCTGGTCCACTCTGTGGAGGAATCATGAAGAACTAGGTCAAATCATGTTGCAAGGTCCATGAAGTCATGTTTGGGATGAGAACAGTCCACCAGAGGACTTCCTGTCATGTTAAAGGTTCGCTGGTCCTCCTGAGATGACTGAGAACGTCTGCGTTTTACTCCCAGTACAAGCTCTCAATCTGGTGGTACAAGAAGGTCCACCGAGTGTCCACAAAGACCATCTTCTCAACAGATCAATGTTCACATGGTTCCAGGAACCATCTGTCCTCCTGCATCCAGGAACACCTGCCACCTGAGGAGAACTTCCTCCCTAAATGATGTTGCAACCACAGCAGAAAGATGCCCCCTGCTGTACAAACTGGTGAACTACAGTCACTCAGAAGAGCCTCCAACACCCCCCTTTAAGCCTGGGATATATTTGCTGTTGGTACTTGCGTTCGCATCCATTCACATCCGTTCGCGTCTATTCACATGCACCACCAACCGACACGTCGCTCGCGTAGTACGCGAGGAGAGCGCGTCGTACCGGAGGTCACCGATAGGGGGCAGTAAGCAGAGCAACAGTTGGAAAAGTGATTAAATATTTAGTAGTAGCAGTAGTAGTAGCAGTAGTAGCAGTAGCAGATTAGATACAACAAACAAGTTTACATGACAACATTGGATGATGTAGGAGATTATAACATTGCTTTGGTTGCGATCTCGGCAAAGGAAACGGCGCCAGCGACCTCCGCGTCGTCACTTATGGCCGGCTGGTTTCTGACCGGTACCAGCGTCACTGGCGGCCAGAGCGAGAACTGCAAGTCGCGTACGCGTTCAGTGTCGTTTTGAGAACGTGCACGTCGACGCGTCAAATGAACGCAGGATACGCGTGGGGGCCATGATGCGTACACAGTCTGAACTGGAAGTATATTCCAGGCTTTATAGTCTGCTGTGTTTCTGGAAACATCAACAACCATCTAAGAATGGCAGCAAAACAGAGAAATGTTGATGAAAACGTTTCATCATAACAACATTTACAACATTTACAAACAACTCACCTCTCTGAAGGAAAACCAGGAGCATCTTTAAAACTGATAATTAAATCCTTTGATGCATCACTCTTCAAGGACACACAGCTGGGACCAAGTCCAGGTCCGGGTTCAGGTCCAGGTCCATGAGAGTCTGTTTTCTGATGAAACCTGGGGACAACAAATCTTTAATTCCTGACAGTTGCATCTAAACTTCTGGAAAAGGTAGTTTCAAGCCAGTCATGTGACCATTTGTATAGAAATGATCTATTTGAAGTTTTTCAGTCATGGTTCAGAATGCATCATAGCACAGAGACAGCACTGATTCTACTGGACCTCAGATAAGGGATTAGTGTCCATACTGGTTCTACTGGACCTCAGATAAGGGATTATTGTCCATACTGGTTCTACTGGACCTCAGGTAAGGGATCAGTGTCCATACTGGTTCTACTGGACTTCAGATAAGGGATTAGTGTCCATACTGGTTCTACTGGACCTCAGGTAAGGGATCAGTGTCCATACTGGTTCTACTGGACCTCAGATAAGGGATTAGTGTCCATACTGGTTCTACTGGACCTCAGGTAAGGGATTAGTGTCCATACTGGTTCTACTGGACCTAAGGTAAGGGATTCATACTGGCATGGTGATTTATGCTGATGACACCACCATTTTTGCATCAGGCTTAAACTCTGAACAGGTCAATAATACACTTCAAAAGGAAATTATGTTGGGTGAATAAAAACACATTTAAATTGAATTTTTCTAAAACTAAATTTTTAATGCTATGTTTGAAATATGCCTTAAGATCCGATCATTAAATATCTCTCTCCCTAAATGATACTAATACTGAACAGGTCAGGGGGGCTAAACTATACGGGGTTACTATAGACAAAACACTGTCATGAACATATCATATTGGTAACATAGTAACGAAAATGAGGAGGGGTTTTTCCATCATCAAGAGAACATTTACAACATATACAAACAACTCACCTCTCTGAAGGAAAACCAGGAGCATCTTTAAAACTGATAATTAAATCCTTTGATGCATCACTCTTCAAGGACACACAGCTGGGACCAAGTCCAGGTCCGGGTTCAGGTCCAAGTCCACGAGAGTCTGTTTTCTGATGAAACCTGGGGAAAACAAATCTTTAATTCCTGACAGTTGCATCTAAACTTCTGGAAAAGGTAGTTTCAAGCCAGTCAGTTTTTCAGTCATGGTTCAGAATGCATCATAGCACAGAGACAGCACTGGTTCGACTGGACCTCAGGTAAGGGATCAGTGTCCATACTGGTTCTACTGGACCTCAGATAACGGATTATTGTCCATACTGGTTATACTGGACCTCAGATAAGGGATCAGTGTCCATACTGGTTCTACTGGACCTCAGATAAGGGATTATTGTCCATACTGGTTCTACTGGACCTCAGATAAGGGATCAGTGTCCATACTGGTTCTACTGGACCTCAGATAAGGGATTATTGTCCATACTGGTTCTACTGGACCTCAGATAAGGGATTATTGTCCATACTGGTTCTACTGGACCTCAGGTAAGGGACCAGTGTCCATACTGGTTCTACTGGACCTCAGATAAGGGATTAGTGTCCATACTGGTTCTACTGGACCTCACCCAGCAAACATTGGACGTCTGGGTGACGTGCAGATCTAGTCTATATTTGGTCGGTCCGTCAAAGACCATTTCTAGACGTCCATACAACATTTGACGTCTAAATATGAACGTCCATACAGCGTCAATATGCAGTTCAATATCTGACCTCTGTTTGGGTAATTTTTTGTGACGTCATGCAGACGTCTAAAACAGGTGCAAGAAATTTTGTGGAATGATAAATGTTACTAAAACTATGTAATATCTTGATTTTACTGATTGTTACCATTTTTTATTTGTGTTCTCCATTTAAAATGGGAAAGTTGTGAATATATTTATTATTGTAATGCTTTGGAAAAAAAATTCTACTGAATGTTCAGTAGCGACCCCTGTGGTAGTGCTGTAGTATTGCTCTACTTTATAACAGCAGTGTGGTAATCAGTGCCAACTGGTGACACCTGGGCCCGGTGTCTACCAGTGTATAAATCCAAGCCGGTTATTCATACTCTCTCTCTCTTCCTTCACTTGCAGGCACCTGGTCGGTGATGTGGCAGCCTTAGTTTCCTTTTTTATCCTGTTGTTTCGTTTTGCATCCTACAACACAAGTCGTTTCTTATTAATAAACTTAATTTGTTATTCCTTATCATGGTGTGTTCCCTCCTTGTCATGGCTGTAAGAGCCAGGCTGTGACAGTTACTATTTGAATGTTACTTTGTATTGCATGCTCTGTTTTAAAAATGGAAAGGTGGAGAGGTCCATTCCAATGTCGAAAAAGACGTTAGGAAGACGTCCCTAATGACCTTGTAGCACGGCGAGTGCTACGGGGCCGACCGACAGGACAGAGGACACAGGTTTCAGTGCAGGAACTCCGTTTATTTTCTCCAGACACACCCAAGACACGTGCAGAACCTTCTCCCAGCAGCAGCAGCCCCTTTCTGCTGTGCAGCCATGACTTATCAAGCCAGGCAGGGTGGAGAGGTTGATTGGGGCCACCTGTGCCCCAATCAACCTGAGTGGCTGCAGCTCCTCCACCCTGCCACAGACCTGTTTCGGACTAGAATTGGCCCTTGTCTGGAGGTCCTGGTGACGTTGATACCCAACGTCAAAATTAAAGACG
Organism: Cololabis saira; assembly: GCF_033807715.1. Classification (NCBI taxonomy): domain Eukaryota; kingdom Metazoa; phylum Chordata; class Actinopteri; order Beloniformes; family Belonidae; genus Cololabis; species Cololabis saira. The sequence continues at coordinate 49,629,995 of NC_084587.1, forward strand.
TCATCTGGCGTTACATTCTTGTACCTTAAAAAGACGTTGTTTAGACATCTTTTTGCGCACTGGGCAGGTAAGGGATCAGTGTCCATACTGGTTCTACTGGACCTCAGATAAGGGATTAGTGTCCATACTGGTTCTACTGGACCTCAGTGCTGCTTTTACCCTGTAGATCAGCATCTTACTGCACAGGTTAGAGCATGTTGTTGGTATTAAACAAGACAGCTCTAGGTTGGTTCAAATCACATCTATGCTGATGATCTTGTTTACTCTGATCAACATCAGACTAAATAAGATCTTCAGGGAAGCTGGCTCTGGCTGGAGAACTTTGAAACATGACGTGTTGAGAGAGGCTTTGCTGATGAAGCGCATCAACCCGACCACTTTCTAACACAACAAGCTTCTTTGCTTTCGCCATCAGGAAATCCTGACAAAGTGATGACTTGACAGAAAATCACACGGAATCCACATTTTGTGCAGATTTTGGCTTTTAAAGGCTGTTGTCTTAAACCTTTGATCAGCTGATGAACATTTGAGTTAAATTGATGTTTTCAACAAACTGATAACTTTTGTTCTCTTGCTCCCATTTCTCTTTTTTTTTCGCATTTTGAAGTTCTTAGAACTGTCAGGAAGGTTGTAGTGAGGACCCAGATGCAGGAGAGCAGGAGGCAGGAGTACTGAAAAATTGTGATTTATTAACTCAAAGAAAACCAAAAACACTGCTAAGCAAGAATCCAAAAATTGTAAAAACCTGAATGTGGTAACATGGAGGTAGAAACGGTACGGACCAGTAAGAAGCAGGGGAAAGACTAGACTAGATATACACAAAGGATAACGAGACTCAGGTGCAGACGATCAGGGCAGATGGGGAACAGGAAGGTCAAGACAGAACTTAAACACAAGGACACAGGCTTCAAAATAAAACGTCAACATGTCAACATGAAATGTCAAACCCTGACAAGAACCTTCTTGAGATCCAGAGTGTAAATATAGACATGTTTCAGGTAGGGCTATTATACCTTTTTTATATGTTTATATTTTATTTTGAGCTTGTCACTGTCTGTTACTTGTATGTTATGATGCTGTGTCCCAATAATATCCCAATCCTGGGATCGATAAAATACATTTTATCTTATCTGGCAGATTCCAGTTTTTAGAATGGCAGCAAAACAGATAAATGCTCACTGTAAACATGTTACAAGGAAAACGATTCAGTATCAGTTACGTTTTTCAGAAACAACGTTTGAAAACAACTTACCTTTCTGAAGGACAACAGGAGGCATCTTTAAAACTTATAATTAAATCCTTTGATGCATCACTCTTCAAGGACACAGAGCTGGGACCAGGTCCAGGTCCAGGTCCAGGTCCAGGTCCAGGTTGTCTCCTGTAATACAGATGTTTGGTGACGTGAGGGCTGAACTCTGACGTGCAGAAGAGTCATGGACAGTTAGAGTGATCATCTCACCTCTCTTCTTCTCTCCGACTCTCAGGTTTTCCCCTCGGGGAGGTTTTAGTGGGAAGGACTCCCTCCTCTTTGTCCTCACACTGATCCATGCTTCTGGATTCACATCAGCTCACACACACCTTCTCCAAGTATCCATCTGCAGAGGAAACACGTCATTGTAGATGTACAACAACCAGCTGCTCCATCTTCATTTTTTGACATGATACAGGTGTGTACTGATTTTCGTGCATGTACGTCAAACCGTATTGTGGGGCTTGAGGCACAAAGATTTTTCTGTCTGGACCAATCAGATGAAGGGTGGGCGCGCTTTTTGGTCTCTAACGCTTTTGACTGAGAAAAGTAAGGCGCATCGTCGCAGGATCGAGACGCACATTTTGATGTATAACACATCTGGGTGCACGTTACGGTTCAGGCCGTATTAACTGCCGAAGGAATGGCATAAATTGCGCCAAAATTACACGATTAATTGAAAATTGCCGACTTCCTGTTCGGTTTCGGCCATGGCACCAAGAGACTTTTCTTTAAGTTGCAACATGATACAGGTGTGTACCGATTTTCGTGCATGTACGTCAACCCGTATTGTGGGGCTTGAGGCACAAAGTTTTCTAGTGGGGCGCTGTTGAGCCGTTTTGCCACGCCCATTAATGAAATGGCCAGCCACCAGCGGCAGCTCTGAGCACCAGCGGCAGCTCCGAGCACCAGCGGCAGCTCCGACCACCAGCGGCAGCTCCGAGCACCAGCGGCAGCTCCGAGCACCAGCGGCGGCAGCTCCGACCACCAGCGGCAGCTCCGACCACCAGCGGCAGCTCCAGCCACCAGCGGCAGCTCCGACCACCAGCGGCGGCAGCTCCGACCACCAGCGGCAGCTCCGACCACCAGCGGCAGCAGCTCTGACCACCAGCGGCGGCAGCTCCGGCCACCAGCGGCGGCAGCTCCGACCACCAGCGGCAGCTCCGACCACCAGCGGCGGCAGCTCCGACCACCAGCGGCGGCAGCTCCGGCCACCAGCGGCGGCAGCTCCGGCCACCAGCGGCGGCAGCTCCGACCACCAGCGGCGGCAGCTCCGACCACCAGCGGCAGCTCCGACCACCAGGAGCTCCAACTAGCAGCAGTGCATCCAGAAGCTGCACTGAGACTGGTACATCGTGCTTCCACCACCCTGCCTCAGCAGCTTCCACCACCCGGCCTCAGCAGCTTCCACCACCCGGCCTCAGCAGCTTCCACCATCTGGCCTCAGCAGAAGCCGCAACTATTGGGTCAGTGTTGTTTAAATTGTTTTAACATTACTAAATATCAGGATGCCACCAAAAAAGCCAGCAATCACAGACAAAGAAGTAGAGGAAATTAAAAAATCTTCAAACTTCTTGTCAGAAGAAATAGCAAACATCTCCAAACAACAAAAAGTGATAATAAACTTGATGGAAGAAATTAAGGAATTAAAAAGACAAAACGCTGAAAAGGATAAAGCGATAACTATGTTAGAATACCGGGTGTCAGAACTTGAACAATACTCCAGGATGAATGACCTGATTGTCAGTGGACTGGACACAAAGCCTCGCTCATATGCCAGGGCTGTATCGAGAGACGAAGAAGTCACCAAGCCTGACCAGGACTCACTGGAGCAGCAGGTGATCACATTCCTGAATAGCAAAGGGATAACTGTGGACAGCAATGATATTGAGGCTGTCATCCTCTCCCCCGGAGAGATAAAAACTACAAACCTGCCATTATAATTCGACTGGTAAATAGAAAGCAGAAAACAGCACTGCTCAAGCAGGGGCGGAAACTGAGAGGAACAAATGTCTATTTGAACGAACATTTAACAAAGAAAAATGCAGACATTGCCCGACAACCACGGTTTTTACGGAAGCAGAACAAGATCCAATCAACATGGACATCTAGCTGCAAAGTATTTATAAAACTCAACGGAACACCTGAGGAGGCCAAAGTGCTGCTTATCAAAGACATCACGGAGCTGGAAAAGTTCAAGAAATGACAATTCAAAGGTCACACAAGCAAAAAGACTGTCACCCCTGAAACTCACAGCCCATGACAAGCCCTGACACAAACCATTCACTCCCAACTGATGTCATGAGACAACAACAAATATGTATCACTGAATGTGAGGCCCTTGGACTTAAAACATCTAGATTCACAGACTACAGGGACCATGACATTGAAAATGATATTGATCCTGGGAATAATTTTTACATTAACATACAGAACCATTGTGAATACTTTACTGAAGAACAGTTTGGGAACAACTTTAGAGAGGAGAGGGGAATCTCAATCATACATATCAATAGTAGAAGTTTAAATTCAAATCTGTCAAAAATCAAACATTGTTTAGAACAGTTAAAGACTCATTTCACAATAATAGCAGTCTCTGAAACTTGGCTAAGCGAAGAACAAACCGCCTTGGATGAAATAGAAGGTTATGAAATGTATCATATGAATAGAAAACAGAAAAAAGGTGGTGGAGTGGCAATATACATTGATAAAACCTACAGAAGTAAAGCTATTGATAGCATGTCACAAGCAATAAACAATATAATGGAATGTATCACAGTAGAAATAGAAATGGAGAAATCTAAAAATGTACTAGTAAGCTGTGTCTACAGAACACCAGGATCTTGTGTTGAAATATTCAAAGAGAAGCTATCGATTACATATGAAAAAATAAATAATAGGAAACTGTTTTTTGCATGTGGGGATTTCAATATTGATTTGATGAACCCTCTTGCAAACAAACACACCATGGAATTCATAAACATGATGTACAGTATGAGCCTCTATCCACTAATAACACGTCCGACCAGAATTACAAGACATAGTGAGACATTAATTGATAACATTTTCACCAATGGTATTGATAAGAATATAATACGCGGAATAGTGATTAATGACACAAGTGATCATTGTTGGGTTATTTCGTGTTACCCCTACAAAGAAATGAGAACCAGACACAATTCAAAGTTTCAGCTTTGCAAAGGGGAGAGAGCTCCTCGGAGAATTCAGAATACTGAGGTGTCTCCGCTCAACTCCAAATGAGCTTCCCTCTTCAGCTTGAATTTATTCAGTACATGGGCGTATTCTTTTTACACATATTGAGTACATGGGCGTATTCTTTTTACACATCATGAGTTAGGCAAAAGTGCTGAGCTTGTTATTTCGCTGTTATTCCAGACAAAAACGAAACGATTACATAAAGGTCATACACTTCCTTTTAGTTAAAATAGCTCCAAGCTTTAAGATCAAAAGCGGGTAAATCAGAAGAACAGGATATAAAACTAATTTCACAATAGACATGAGACACGGTAAAAATGTCACTTGACTTCAGACTTTAAGGGTCAGCATTTAGTCTGTTTAAAGTGATTATACATGAATTTCTCCAACATCTCCCTCCTGTTTATCATTTTAACATACTAAATCCTAGTACACATCAGTACATCATCACATGTCAGGACAGTTTCGATGATCACATCATAATCAAGAGACAAAGTATGGCTTAAACAACATCATCATATTCCTCTCTAACATCCTCATAGTTATCTTCGGTTGGCTTCAACGCTTGATATTCATGTTGGAGCAGTTGGTACTGGACAAAAGTATTTGGCATAGTTTTTTTTTATCATGGATTTCACACAGAGCAGAACACAGGTGGTGAATAAGCAGAATAGTATTAGTACACACAGTATCGGTGCACTAATTTTCAGCAAAAGGTGCCACCAGGGGCCACTGGTTAACCATGATAGGGGATCCCAAGTGGAACCCCCTGAGTTCTCAGCATGTTGTCGACTAAGAAGGTCATCAAGGTGCTGCTGTATAGCTGTCATATTAGAGCTTCCATCTGGGATCCAGGTACAACACGTTTCTCGAATTATTTTACACACTCCGCCTTTCTCTGCCAGGAGGAAATCTAAAGCCATACGATTTTGCATGGTCATCATACGGATGGCCTGTTGTTCGCCAGTTAGCGTGTCGAAGCCCTGATTGGTCAAGGTGGTGAGGTTTTCTAATTCTTCAGACAGGTCGTTAATGCGGTGCGTATTATTGGCTGCTCCAAAGACCGGAAACAAGGACCCCGCGAACCCCATCCCATCGGTGATACGAGCACGTTTTACTCTTTCCGGACGGCGTACTCCTGGAATGTTGGTGAAATCGCGATACACCTGGAAACTTGGGAGTAAGTAGGCCAAGTAACACGTCCCACTCCAGTTATCTGGGAGATATAAGTAGGACCTATGCCCGCAGACCCATACCATGTTTCGTGGGCATCCAAAGCCCCAGGCGTTTGGAATACGCACGGCTACTTCCGTCACGGGGGTTCCATTTTTATAAGCTCCGACGAGAGTAGATGGGTTAGGGAACGCCGTGAGGTTCAGTATTATCAAATCAGGTACTGGAACTTCCAGCCCAGGGGTGTTAAGTGTGTATTGATCCATACGTTTTGGGCACGAGGACCCTAGCTCGCAAGATATGTTCAGATTAAATACACAATTTTCAGCATGGCCCAGAAATACGCTAGTGGACGCATTTTGCGTGAAACACAGGGCTGGGCGCCACCATCCTCCTGCAGAACGATGTGAGAATATCGAGAGGGCGATAGTAGCATTTGTGGCGACTGAGAAGTTAGCTGGATCCCTGATGGGGCGTAGCGGGACGGTTTTGGTCCATTTAAAGTATGTTTCAGCGAAATTTCTTCCGGCAGAGAGTAACAGGAGCGTGGCAAGGGATTCATTCAGGGCGACAGGAACAGGCACATAGATTTCTGAGCTAGGAGTAGCATGTGGGATAAAAGAGCACACATAACAGCTAGATTTTACATATCTGGTGGACATCCGGAGTGCTGCTAACCACCACGAGTTGTCCTTGTGGTCGTGGTGGTCGATGTCATGACTTCCTCGTTTTCGCCGAGCGGGCAGTGGTGCCGTCGTAGCGAGCTGGGACAGGCCTAGGAGGCCCATCAGGATGAGTATTCTCATAGTTGCCACGTGGAGGGTAGACTACCTCTCACGGGAGCTGGTCTCAGGGATTATTCTGCCCTGTGGTTGAGAGACCAGCGTCCTGGGTCCACAGTTGACCTTACCTTGTGGCTGGTGAGTAGGTTTCAGGTGAGTTCTTCGGCGGACAAAGGTTTTGATACCGTCCGACTTCCAACCTACTCAAAGGGGGTCCTGCTGGGTGGTCCCTCCTAAACGTCTGGCTCAGGTACTCGCTGTAGTTTGCAGTGGCTGAGGTGGATCCAGCTGGGTCGCTCGGCTATCTTCGCTGCAACTGGTGAACGCAGTAGATCATTCAGCAACCTTTTACTGCTGCCGGTGCTGTCGGTGTCCTGATCTGGACAGCAAAAGGGCCCGTCCTGACGGAGTGATGACGTTTCACCACTCAACTCAGGATCTGGTCACCCATTTTCAGCAGTTCCTACTTAGGAGAGGGAGAGGGAGGAACAGCAGCCCACTCGCATGTCAACAGGGGTAGGGGTCCCGCTGTCCGTGCTCCCACTCATTGTTGACCTCTGCATCCTGGCAAGTCACAGGTCTGACTTAATGATCCTCTAGGGTCAGTTTTCTATGTCCCTCAGATCGCTCAGATCCCCCCTCCCATCACCAGATTAGAAGGGGCAAAACCTGTTAAATTCCGTCTTCTACCTTAGTCAAAGACTACAGAATTTCCTAATTTCAAAATTTCCTTATTTCAACCCAAGTGGGTTATGGTTTTATTAAAGTAACAACACACGAGTCAATAACATAACGGTCCAATGAACAGTCCTGGCTGTTCATGCTCAGGTGCCTCACAGACAAAAACTGTCCGTGCAGCAACTCTCCTGCAACGTAAAACAACAGTCTTCAGTGAACTTATATATATATATATAAACAATAATTCACAGTCACAAAACGTCGGACTGAAGGAAGCATTCCATCAGATAATGCATCATCAACTTGCTGTTGAGCTCTATTGTAGCACGTCCAAAAGGAATGCCAGAAAGTTGTCAGAAAATTGTCTCCAGATTAATCATATAGTCTTCAGGAGATTCTTAATCTTCTGTTTGCATGCTGCAATTCAAGTGTATGCTCCTCTACAGAGACACAATAATCTGATTATTTAATTTTAACTCCAGATCTACCAAGCCAATTGCGAACTGGTTGGTATCCCGAAATGGATCTTTAAGACCATCCATCCATCCATCCATTGTCCACCGCATTATCCGAGTCCGGGTCGCGGGGGCAGCAGTCGGAGCAGGGATCCCCAGACTTCCCTCTCCCCAGACACTTACTCCAGCTCTTCCGGGGGGACTCCAAGGCGTTCCCAGGCCAGCCGAGTGACGTAGTCACTCCAGCGTGTCCTGGGTCTTCCTCGGGGCCTCCTCCCGGTGGGACATGCCCGGAACACCTCACGAGGGAGGCGTCCAGGGGGCATCCTATACAGGTGCCCGAGCCACCTCAGCTGGCTCCTCTCGATGTGGAGAGCATGGATCTTTAAGACCATCAGCAGCTTTTACCATTTCATCTATTTATTTATTTGTTTATTATTTTTTATTTATCTATTTTTTTTTTAGCCTTCTTTTTCCTATCCCTATTTACTCCTCTTTCTCATTCAAATTAATCAGAATGTATTTACAAAAGTCTTAAAAGAAATGAAACAAATTGTGGGATAAATTCCGATGCGTAAACTACACATAAAAAAAACTCACTAAACATAAACTTCAGATCATCTATATGTGGGTTTGTGTGTCAGTGCATATGTGTAAATCATTTATCCTCAAACTACACTAACCAAACTCAATTGGTGCATTTCAAATTAACTCCCAAACTAAATGATGGCAGCACTGATCACAAATGTACATTTTTTTTTTTTTTTTGGTGTGAACAGGCTGGTGTGCACTCAGAGTTCCTCTTTTTCTAAAAGGATTGCACAACGGGTTTGTTTCTCCTCCACACAACCCTTTCTGTGTAAAAATATCACTGACATGCAAATGACAGTAGGCTCATGAACAGCCTCACTCCACTGTATCCAAAACACAGCGGATCTAATTTCTTTGTATGAAATCCAACCCTGACGACGTTGTCAATTATCAGTAGTGATTTTACAACAAACAGAGTAAGGACAAATGATTGATTTGTTTCACATCCATGTCACAATCAACCCAATGATTTTATGCCTTCATTTATGGCTTAGAATGATAGAAAAAACTATATTTCTCCATGTCTATATTTATTTTTTTTTTTTTATTTATTTATTTTTTTTCAATAGGAGAGCGTCACCTCACTTCACCACTGAAAACCCCCTTTTGCGTCACTGTCTGGGCAATCCCGGGCCCAATGGCCGGGCTTCTTGCATTTAAAGCAAAGATCAGACTGGGTTTTGTGGCCAGGGGATTGTCCCTGTCCCTGTCCACGTCCGCGACCTCGACCGTGGCTTCTGCCATGCCCTCTACGGCCCCCACGGTGCTGTGAGTGATCTGCCCAGAAAACGTCTGACGAGTTCCCCTTTTTGTTCAACACGGCGGTTGCGTGTCTTGCCCATTGCATAATCTGCGCTACGCTGGCTGTGTCATGCTCAACATTATGTTTTGTCACCCACTCAGCAATTTTAGGCTAGTGACAATGTCCCAAAAAATTGACATACCCCTACCGGGGGTAGAACAAAACCTAACAATGTTTTTCCTCATCTCTAAGGTCTCCAATATATGAAATGGATTCTTAGGTTAAAATATTTTACTGCAAACATTGTTAAATTGATACATATTGTTATACACCCCAAACCTAAAAAAGAACCAAAATACAGCCTGGCCGTATGGGAGTTAAGATATATAAACTCATGTAGATTAATAACAGAAGCTCTAACAGCTTTGAAACTTAACATAATTGTGGTCAGGAAGTTGCTTTACCTATTAGAAAAACCTGGATGTGAATATTTGATGTGTGTTACATGTAGAGACCTTTGAACACTTGCCTAAAATAAGCGGACATGCAAAAAAAGAATATCTATGCAGAATGTTCTCATTTACATTATAGTTGCCTGGCCAGGAATTGTCATAGAAACACATATCATGGCTTGTTGGAAAGATGGGGCTGTGCTGAATCCAGTGATACCAAAGATATAAAGATACCATGTATAGGCAATGTGGTACATCAATCAATGTATGAGGTGTCCCAAATTAAAGAAAGTGAAAGATATATACATAATCAAGCCTCCACAGCTGACCAATTCAATATTGCTGCAAACTAAGCAGGTAACTTGCGGATATACATGATGCATTAAATTAATTATACACTCATATGACACCTTTTATCCATACTTGAGATAAAACTTTAATTATGGATACATGTACTGTCATATATGATGGCTTGTTGGAATATGCGGTTATGCTGAATCCATCAATACCAAATATGTAAATAGCATGCATAATCAATAATCACTAAATATAAAACTGTCCCAAATAAAGGAATATGTTGTATTGCATAGTAATGCAACATATTCTGTACTGTACCGGGGGCTGGGTCTAGCTAAGGCTTACGGCTCAGCAATAACACACACACGGGAGACTGGTGACAGGATTGCAGTTCGGCCTTGATGATCATTTTAATAAAACTATAACTAAACTTCACACAGTACAATTAAAATTACCGTCTCAAATTAAACAAATGTTCATAAAACAAAACACTCTGAGGAGGTATGAGCCCTCTCCTCACGCAGCTCTTTGGCTGGTGTTTTTCATGGGCTGCTTTTGGTAGCCATCACTGTCACTCATCCACATTATCATCAATTTAATTTTTTATTTATATAGTGTCTAATACAACAAAAGTTGTCTCTAGACGCTTTCCAGAGACCCATACCCAGAACATGACCCCCGAGCAGTTATTACATAAACAATGGCAGGTAATCATCAGTGACAAAGTGGGTCATATTTTGGCAGTCTTGGAAAGAGCAAGAGTAAAACTCAGTGCAAGTCAAGCCCACTGAAAGACACTTGGCATTTGCTGGTATTATTGCAGTTTCCATCTTTACAGTACAGGTGGGTGATGTCTCAAACCTTTTTAGGTGCTGGTGCATTCTGGCACATGACGTGTTCAATGGACCCATCTTGTCTGAGCCTCCATCCTCTACCAACTGGGTTCCAGAGATGAGGCTTGGCCCGGTGGCTGTTACGCCACACTGCTGTTTGATATAAGGCTCTTAATACGTCTTGCTGGAAGGCATCTTCTGTTGGGGGTAGATTTGCTGCTGAAGAATCTGTGGTAGATGCCAGTATGTACCTCAGCTCATCTAAGTTAGTGCAAGGATAGCCATTCTCCTTTTTCTTTTGGCCATACAGGAGGAAGGCATACTTTCTTGCCACAGGCAAAGCTTCCTCTAGGCTTCCAGACAGTCCAAACTTGGCCATTTCCTTTAATTCAGTCAGGTGGGTCTTCAGTCTTGTGAAGGCAGTGGTCTTCCCAATTCTATACAAGCTGCTTGTGGTATCACAACCTGTGAGGGTGTGGCATGCTGGTAAACACTCACAAAGAGCTGCTCCAAGACGCTGAGCGATTGAACAAACTGGGACAAATCTTTCCTTTAGACCAGTGTTTCCCAACCCTGGTCCTCGAGGCACCCCTATCCCGCATGTTTTAGATGTTTCCCTTCATCATCACACCTGATTCTAATTAATGGTCCTAACATCTAAAACATGCAGGATAGGGGTGCCTCGAGGACCAGGGTTGGGAAACACTGCTTTAGACCATATCCAGAGTACATGAACACTTCTGAGGATCCAAACATCCCTTTGCTTGAATAGTACACAAGCAAAACCAGTACATCTGTATCATCACATTTGACAATGAGACGAGAGTGTGACTTTGCAAGGTGTATTGCATGTAACACCGGTCTTGTGTCAGCCTCCTCCTGGTCACTGTAAAGATCTGTCAAGCAGTCAACACCTGATTTGCTAACTCTCTTGACCTCCTCACCATTTTCAAAGCCACCTACCAATATGACTGTGTTCTCTGAAAAGATTATGTGTGGCCCAGTACTAGTGATGTAATTGCTGACAAAGCTACATAGAGCAGCCTTGTTCCCACTGATCCTCAGGTATTTCTTGTAGTTTGGAACACTTGCTTGTCCTGTAATAATATGTGTTCGCCTGCTGGTTTGGATTTTGCCTCTTCTGAGTGATGATGGTCATACCTGTCAAACACTAAAACAACACAGCTGATTCCTTCCTTTCCCATTAACATTGTGATCTTACTCCAGATACACTCATCCAGGTCATTGAATTTCTGAAAGCCTGAATCATGGAGACTCTGCAGAAGAGCCATACCATTGATGAAATATCCTGAAGGTTCCTTAACACTGTGCAGTTGTTGCGTCTCTTCAACGACTGACTCCAGTTTCTTAGCAAGGTCAGCTTTTGTTGTCTTCCTCATGCTTCCATCATCATAAAACAAAAAGGGTGGGACAGCAGCGAGTTCATGAGACATCACAGTCTCCATGGACACCTCTCTTTGTTTGGAGACAGTGAGTAACCTTCAAAAGAGCACATCTGAGTCCATATGAATCTGTCTAGATACACTAACTCCTGCTGATGTTTTCATATCCTTGAAGGTTGCACACTGGTGCCTTTTCTCTGGATCCCAGAAGCTCTTTGTTCTTTTTGATTTTGTCAGACGTTGTTCAATAAAGATGGCATTCTGCTTTGCACCATCTTGGAGGAAGTTTGACAGCTCTTTTGCAACTTTCTCAGATTCAACCTGACCACTAACAATGTTGATCAGTTCCTCAGGAATGCTATCAAGGTCAAAGGGATTCTGCTTCTGCTCCACAGCTTCCATTATCTTCTGTATGTCTCTCTCATCTCTGTCTATTCTGGATGCTCCATGCTCCTTGTGTGCTTTTGGGCTCGTTGCATCAGTGTCACAAAGCTCTTTCATGGCATCTACATATGCTGTGGTCACATGTCTTGTTATCAGCCATCTTGCGAGAGCTCCCTTTCGTAATGTGAAGCCAACAACTCCACCCTGACTCTTGCCTTCTTGGTTGATGGTTTGCTCCAGTGCCTGATCAGTAGCCACACAGTTGAAGCTTCGATCCTCAGAGCAGCAAACAACAAATCCACCTTGCTTCATGAATGTGTATGCTTCTGGTTGTTCATGTTCAGTTAGGAATGTTAACCAATATCCAAAGTATGCTGATTGCTTAACTCCCTCAGTTGTGAACATCTTGATTCTCTGCTGGATCTCAGGGAGTTCAGTCTCCACCTCACTAATGAGCTGTTGAGCAGTGGCCTTGTCATTACCATCAAATGCATGCTGTACATCTTGTAAAAGTTGCTCTTGTGCTGTAGTCATTGCATATTGGCCTTTTTTTTCAAGCCATGCATGCATGGCTTTCCAGAAGAGCCTGAACAGGGCCTCAGAGGCTAGCTTTATGCTCCTTACGCCTCTTGCCAGCTGGACTGGACACTGAATATGTCAATGTTTCGGTATTCTTTCATTTTGGACACCTCATACATTGATTGATGTACCACACTTCCTATGCATGGTATCTTTACATATTTGGTATCACTGGATTCAGCACAGTCCCATCTTTCCAACAAGCCATGATATGTGTTTCTACGACAATTCCTGGCCAGGCAACTATAATGTAAATGAGAACATTCTGCATAGATATTCTTTTTTTTGCATGTCCGCTTATATTAGGCAAGTGTTCAAAGGTCTTTATATGTACCACACATCAAGATATTCACATCCAGGTTTTTCTAATAGGTAAAGCAACTTCCTGACCACAATTATGTCAAGTTTCAAAGCTGTCAGAGCTTCTGTTATTAATCTACATGAGTTTATATATCTTAACTCCCATACGGCCAGGCTGTATTTTGGTTCTTTTTTAGGTTTGGGGTGTGTGAGAAAGTGAGCAACCCCTCCCCTTCTCACCTGACTTTTTTTTAATGTGTGTGGAGGATTGGGCGTGGTCTGCGGGGGAGCAGCACACAGGTGTGCCTGGTTCTGCTAATTGGAGCCCACCTGTGTCCAATCAACCTCTCCACCCTGCCTGGGGTTATAAACAGCGGCTGGATATCAGAGAGAGTCTGCTGATTTGATGTAGCTTGCTGAGAGGCTATGCCCCTTTGTGCCATTTTTAGACTACAGATTTTGCCTTCACCTGTATGTCTTTGTGTTTTTTTACAATAAAAAGCCTTATTTTTTGGCATTCTACGCTCTGCAAGGTTTTTTTTACACCTCATCACCCAGGTCCAGTTTTGCCTTGTCCCCTTGTACATGGGGAGGCCGCTCGGGTTCCTCACATTTGGTGTCAAGAGTGGGATCTTTGGCGCCACCTGAAAACTGGAGAGAAGAGGTGGGAAGCGACGCCCTGGGTTTGGCGGAGTCTGGGAGACCCGGTGACCAGCAGGAGTCTGGGAGACCCGGTGACCAGCAGGAGTCTGGGAGACCCGGTGACCAGCAGGAGTCTGGGAGACCCGGTGACCAGCAGGAGTCTGGGAGACCCGGTGACCAGCAGGAGTCTGGGAGACCCGGTGACCAGCAGGAGTCTGGGAGACCCGGTGACCAGGAGGAGGTCTGTGACCGGCAGGATGCGTCCTCGGATACCGGGAGGAAGCGTCCTCGGATACCGGGAGGAAGCGTCCTCGGATACCGGGAGGAAGCGTCCTCGGATACCGGGAGGAAGCGGCCTCGGATACCGGGAGGAAGCGTCCTCGGATACCGGGAGGAAGCGTCCTCGGATACCGGGAGGAAGCGTCCTCGGATACCGGGAGGAAGCGGCCGACAACCGGAGGAAATGGCCGTTTTCCGGTCTCGCAACGGGGTTGGCGAGACTCCAGAGGGGGAGGGAACTGTGAGAAAGTGAGCAACCCCTCCCCTTCTCACCTGACTTTTTTTTAATGTGTGTGGAGGATTGGGCGTGGTCTGCGGGGGAGCAGCACACAGGTGTGCCTGGTTCTGCTAATTGGAGCCCACCTGTGTCCAATCAACCTCTCCACCCTGCCTGGGGTTATAAACAGCGGCTGGATATCAGAGAGAGTCTGCTGATTTGATGTAGCTTGCTGAGAGGCTATGCCCCTTTGTGCCATTTTTAGACTACAGATTTTGCCTTCACCTGTATGTCTTTGTGTTTTTTTACAATAAAAAGCCTTATTTTTTGGCATTCTACGCTCTGCAAGGTTTTTTTTACACCTCATCACCCAGGTCCAGTTTTGCCTTGTCCCCTTGTACGTGGGGAGGCCGCTCGGGTTCCTCACAGGGTGTATAACAATGTGTATCAATTTAACAATGTTTGCAGTAAAATAGTTTAACCTAAGAATCCATTTCATATATTGGAGACCTTAGAGATGAGGAAAAACATTGTTAGGTTTTGTTCTACCCCCGGTAGGGGTATCTCGAAAACTAAAGCCCTTTTTGACAGTTTGTCACTAGCCTATTTGCCGGGACATGTTTCGAAGCAGACCGTTTTTGAGTTGTTGCTGGTATACGCCGTCATCTTGATTATTATACTCGATGCCGCTGTGAGTTCTAAACTCTTTTTCGTAGCGTACGCGGAAGTCATCTATTTCCTCGTCTGCCTTTTGAACACTTCTCCATTTTGGGCTCTGCCAGTGAAGTCTCCTCTCACGCGGCTCCAATGTCTCCCCAGAGAACACTGTAAGGCTTCCTCCCTTTTTGGACTTTCTTTCTTCCAGACTTGGAGGCTACACTACCTTCCAACCGGACAACCACTTCTCTCCAGGCATCTACACGTAACCTGGCTTCAACCTTATATTTCTTCCTCCATTTAAGTAACCATTTCACGTTCTCTGGATTTTTCTGGAACATAAACTTTGCATTTCCTTCTAAGCGCCCCCCGTCGGGGGTCTTACTCATGCACTTGCCCATGTCGCCTATGTGGCAGTCTGCGTTGTGTTATTGTATTCAAAAAAAAAAATTACAAATCCAACGTGAAGTGACTTACTTCAACAGACCATTGACAACAATGCTGCTGCTTCAGTCATTTACTATTGGCATTCACTCGTCATTCGCACTTCACACAATAGTCTATCCCTGATAACTATTGTTGGCTAGCCTGATCCTTCCTGCCCCAGGCAAAGGAAGTTTTCTTATACGTATTTTCTTTCCTGCCCCAGGCAAAGGAAATTTTCTGGTTAACCTTGTTTCCTGCCCCTGGCAAAGGAAATTTCACTTACTTCTCAATTGTGCCGGTTCTCGATGTGTCGGATCCCGTCAATCCAGGGCTGACGAAGAGAGTAGACCTATGACGCCGGCCCGCTGAGGAAGTTACCACCCGGGTCTTTCTGTCAGGTCTCAGACCCTGACCGTGCGCGGTTTTTCGGCGCGTCGTCCTCTCCTCGTCAGCCGTGGGTATGTGGGAAGGCGGGTCACAAGGCACCAAGATGTTGGGTTATTTCGTGTTACCCCTACAAAGAAATGAGAACCAGACACAATTCAAAGTTTCAGCTATGCAAAGGGGAGAGAGCTCCTCGGAGAATTCAGAATACTGAGGTGTCTCCGCTCAACTCCAAATGAGCTTCCCTCTTCAGCTTGAATTTATTCAGTACATGGGCGTATTCTTTTTACACATCATGAGTTAGGCAAAAGTGCTGAGCTTGTTATTTCGCTGTTATTCCAGACAAGAAAAAAACAATTACATAAAGGTCATACACTTCCTTTTAGTTAAAACAGATCCAAGCTTTAAGGTCAAAAGCGGGTAAATCAGAAGAACAGGATATAAAACTAATTTCACAATAGACATGAGACACGGTAAAAATGTCACTTGACTTCAGACTTTAAGGGTCAGCATTTAGTCTGTTTAAAGTGATTATACATGAATTTCTCCAACAATCATCTGCCAGTGTTTGCAATTATTCAAAGCTCCACAGGATCAAACACAGAAGTCATGAATTGCAAGATAACAAGACAGGACTGGAGTAAAGTCTATGTTGATAAATTAGACGAAGCGTATGACACATTCTTATGTATAGTAATAACTCTCTATGAAAATAATTGTCCTCTGGTAAAGAAACTAATCAAACATAAAACTAACAAAAAGCCATGGCTAACTAAAGGTATATTAAATGCATGTCAGAAGAAAAATGCATTATATAAAGATTATCTCAAGAAGAGAACAAAAGATGCGGAAGATAAGTATAAGAACTATAAAAACAAATTAAAGCTGCAAGCAGCGATGAACGGGCCCTCGCACTCACGTCCACCGCCCCCCATAAGCATATCAGAAATGACACCACCCACGACTCTCTATGTCAAACCATTCAAAAGTTATAGCAGAAAAAAGGAACAACCAATCAGAAGAAGGGGCAGGGCTAATTCAGGCCAATGAAGGTCAAGGACTCCATACAGAGTCTGATGACACCACCCACGACTCTCTATGTCAAACCATTCAAAAGTTATGGCAGAGAAAAGTATTCTAGGGGGCGCTGTTGAGCCGTTAGGCCACGCCCATTAATGCAAACCATGAAATATCAAATGTAGCCTATCGCCAGGCCTGGCTTGCATGCAAAATTTGGTGACTTTTGGAGAACTATCAAGTATGGACCAATCAGATGAAGGGGACGAGCGCTTTTTCGCGTCTAGCGTCGCCACAGTAACACTTTTGAAAGAGAAAAGTAATGTGCGTCGTCACAGGACAGAGACGAACATTTTGATGTAAAAAAAACACAAAAATTGCTGACAAAAATTTCGGCATTTTGCCAGTCTTGAACTCTCGACCTCTGGCAGCAAAGACCGCAATAATCTGGCTGAGCTAAGTCTCAGCTATTCATTTCATTTGACCTACTGGCTTAGGACAGACCAACATAGCGATAAAATGTCTGGAACTTTTTTTTCCTAACTTTTTAAATATTTATAAGTTATAAATATTAGTAAAACCCTAATATTTTAATTATTAATTTTTCTGTAACCATTCTGCCAAGGTTGTAACCGGGCTGAGCCGGGAATATTTCTGAGGTCACCACATTACAGGGAGCTGATTGGTCGGGGGGCGGGGCCGTCATCACCCTACTCGCCACTGATTGGTCGGGGGGCGGGGCCGTCATCACCCTACTCGCCACTGATTGGTCGGGGGGCGGGGCCGTCATCAACCTACTCGCCACTGATTGGTCGGGGGCGGGGCCGTCATCACTCTACTCGCCACTGATTGGTCGGGGGGCGGGGCCGTCATCACCCTACTCGCCACTGATTGGTCAGGGGGCGGGGCCGGCAGACGTTTGAATCAGGAAGCGGGAGTCAGCGCGAGAGCGACTGGCGGCTCGCGGCAATTTTATTATAAAAAAAGGACAACCAATCAGAAGAAGGGGCGGGGCTAATTCAGGCCAATGAAGGTCAAGGACTCCATAAAGAATCTGATGACACCACCCACGACTCTCTATGTCGAACCATTCAAAAGTTATAGCAGAAAATCGGGACAACCAATCAGAAGAAGGGGCGGGGCTAATTAAGGCCAACGAAGCTTAAGGACTCATTACAGAGTCCCATGACACCACCCACGACTCTCTATGTGAAACCATTCAAAAGTTATGGCAGAGAAAAGTATTCTAGGGGGCGCTGTTGAGCCGTTAGGCCACGCCCATTAATGCAAACCATGAAATATCACATTTATCGCCAGGCCTGGCTTGCATGCAAATTTTGGTGACTTTTGGAGAACTATCAAATATGGACCAATCAGATGAAGGGTGGGTGCGCTTTTTCGCGTCTAGTGTCGCCACGGTAACACTTTTGAAAGAGAAAAGTAATGCGTGTAGTCGCACGATGGAGACGCACATTTTGGTGTATAACACACCTGGGTGCACGTTACGGTTCGGGCCGTATTAATTGCCGAAGGAATGGCATAAATTTAGCCAAAATTACACAATTAATTCAAAATGGCCGACTTCCTGTTCGGTTTCGGCCATGGCTCCAAGAGACTTTTCTTTAAGTTGTGCCATGCTACAGGTGTGTAGCGATTTTCGTGCATGTACGTCAAACCGTATCGTGGGGCTTGAGGCACAAAGTTTTCCGGGGGGCGCTGTTGAGCCATTTTGCCACGCCCATTAATGCAAATCATGAAATATCAAATTTATCGCCAGGCCCTGCTTGCATGCCAAATTTGGTGCCTTTTGGGGAACTATCCAATATGGATCAATCAGATGAAGGGGGGGCGCGCCTTATGGCATCTAGCGTCGCCACGGTAACACTTTTGAAAGAGAAAAGTAATGCGCGTAGTCGCAGGATAGAGACACACATTTTGATGTATAACACACCTGGGTGCACGTTACGGTTCGGGCCGTATTAATTCTCAAAGGAATGGCTCATATTGCTCCAAAATTACGCGATTCATTCAGAATGTTCAAAATGGCCGACTTCCTGTTCGGTTTTGGCCATGGCGCCAAGAGACTTTTCTTTAAGTAGCAACATGATAAAGATGTGTACCGATTTTCGTGCATGTACGTCAAACCGTATTGTGGGGCTTGAGGCGCAAAGTTTTTTCTGTCTGAACCAATCAGATCAAGGGTGGGCGGGCTTTTTGGCATCTAGCGTCGCCACGGTAACGCTTTTGAAAGAGAAAAGTAATGCGTGGTGTCGGAGGATGGAGACGCACATTTTGATGTATAACACACCTGGGTGCACGTTAAGGTTCGGGCCGTATTAACTGCCGAAGGAATGGCATAAATTGCGCCAAAATGACACGACTAATTCAAAATGGCCGACATCCTGTTCGGTTTCGGGCATGACGCCAAGAGACTTTTCTTTAAGTTGTGCCATGATACAGGTGTGTACCGATTTTCGTGCATGTACGTCAAATCGTATCATGGGGCTTGAGGCACAAAGTTTTCCGGGGGGCGCTGTTGAGCCGTTTTGCCACGCCCATTAATGCAAACCATGAAATATCAAATTTTTCGCCAGGCCTGACTTGCATGCAAAATTTGGTGACTTTTTGGGCATGTTTAGGGGGGCAAAAAGGCCTTCCTTTTGTCAGAAAAATAATAATAAAAAAAAAAATAATACAAAGAATTCCTGCAAATACAATAGGGCCTTCGCACTGAAGGTGCTCGGGCCCTAATAATAATAATAATAATAATAATAATAATAATAATAATAATAATGATAATGATAATAATAATAATAATAATAATAATAATAATAATAATAATAATAATAATAATAATAATAGCAATAATATAATAATAATGATAATAATAATAATTAAAGCTGCAAGCAGCGATGAACGGGCCCTCGCACTCACGGCCACCGCCCCCCATAAGCATATCAGGCATGACACCACCCATGACTTCCTATGTCAAACCATTCAAAAGTTATAGCAGAAAAAAGGGACAACCAATCAGAAGAAGGGGCGGGGCTAATTTTCACCAATTATGGTCAAGGACTCAATACCGAGTCCGATGACACCACCCACGACTCATTATGTCAAACCATTCAAAAGTTATGGCAGAGAAAAGTATTCTAGGGGGCGCTGTTGAGCCGTTAGGCCACGCCCATTAATGCAAACCATGAAATATCAAATTTATCGCCAGGCCTGGCTTGCATGCAAAATTTGGTGACTTTTGGAGAACTATCAAATATGGACCAATCAGATGAAGGGGGGCGCGCTTTTTGGCGTCTAGTGTCGCCACGGTAACGCTTTTGAAAGAGAAAAGTAATGCGTGTCGTCGCAAGATGGAGACGCACATTTTGATGTATAACACACCTGGGTTCACGTTACGGTTCGGGCCATATTAATTCTCGAAGGAATGGCATATATTGCTCCAAAATTAGGCGATTAATTCAGAATGTTCAAAATGGCCGACATTCTGTTCGGTTTCGGCCATGGCGCCAAGAGACTTTTCTTTAAGTTGCGACATGATACAGGTGTGTACCGATTTTCGTTCATGTACGTCAAAGCGTATTATGGGGCTTGAGGCGCAAAGTTTTTTCTGTCTGAACCAATCAGATGAACGGTGGGCGCGCTTTTTGGCGTCTAGCGTCGCTACGGTAACGCTTTTGAAAGAGAAAAGTAATGCGTGGGGTCGGAGGATGGAGACGCACATTTTGATGTATAACACACCTGGGTGCACGTTACGGTTCGGGCCGTATTAACTGCCGAAGGAATGGCATAAATTTCGCCAAAATGACACGACTAATTCAAAATGGCCGACATCCTGTTCGGTTTCGGGCATGACGCCAAGAGACTTTTCTTTAAGTTGGGCCATGATACAGGTGTGTACCGATTTTTGTGCATGTACGTCAAACCGTATCGTGGGGCTTGAGGCACAAAGTTTTCAAGGGGGCGCTGTTGAGCCATTTTGCCACGCCCAATAATGCAAACCATTAAATATAAAATTTTTCGCTAGGCCTGGCTTGCATGCAAAATTTGGTGACTTTTTGGGCACGTTTAGGGGGGCAAAAAGGCCTTCCTTTTGTCAGAACAATAAGAAGAAGAAGAAAAAGAATAATTCCTGCAAATACAATAGGGCCTTCGCACTGCAAGTGCTCGGGCCCTAATTAACAAGAATCATGAGAAGTAGCAAAAAGGAGTATTACAGTCACCTCCTAGAGGAAAATAAAAACAACATAAAAAATACTTGGAAAATATTGAATGACATCATCAGAAAAAGAAAGGGGAAAGATGGATACCCAAATTACTTCACAACCAACGACAACAAAAGTGTTGATAATTTGAACCTAATTGCAAATGAGTTTAATGATTTTTGTGTTGGTGTTGGTCCTGGTTTGGCCAGAGAGATTGCAGACACTGGTAGTATAAGGGAAGTGGAAATCAACTTTCAGCATGTAAATGAATCTATTTTTTTAAAGGCTACAGATGAAAAGGACATTTTTGATATTGTGAAAAATCTCAAGAGCAAGAAGTCAACTGACTAAAATGATATTGACATGACAATGGTAAAAAGTATTATTAATGGTGTGGTGAAGCCTCTTACATATATTTGTAATGGAGTATTCCCAAGTAAAATTAAATGAAAACCCTTAAATATCACATTTTTCGCCAGGCCTGGCTTGTGTTCAAAATTTGGTGACTTTTGGGGCACGTTTAGAGGGGCAAAAAGGCCCTCCTTTCGTCAGAAGGATAAAGAATAAAGAATAGAAAATTCCTACAGATACAACAGGGCCTTCGCACTGTAAGTGCTTGGGCCCTAATAAATAAATACTTAAAATAAATACTTTCATTTTGAAATATGTGGTCTAAAATCTAATTTCAAACTAAGCAAGAAAAACATTTCTGATCACCTCTTGAAAAGTCCAATCTTTTAACCATGTACTGTATAAATACTGTATTTCTCTGCTCTTAATATGTTGCCTTCAGTCCAGCAACTCTGATCAAATGCAGATTGAAAATGTATATACAGTGAAACGACGTTCGCCTCCATGTGTGATGTGTGTGCCCGCGTCCTGGATTAGCACAGAAAAAAAAAGGGTTTGTATGTGTATATATATATATATGTATGTGCGTATGTATGCGTATATATATAAATGAGATAAATATATTAACAATGCACATATATATGCCTTAGGTTCTTACCAGCATGGTATTAACCATTAATATGTGTGCAGACAAGTAAAAAAAAACAAAAAAAAGAATATATATATATATATATATATATATATATATATATATATATATATATATATATATATATATATATATATATATATATTTCCAAGTGTTTCCAGTAAAAGAGGCTTCATTCTTCCCCACTGAGCCATGACGAAGCCGGTTCAGCCTAAACAGCAAACTCTACCAGCGTAACCCAAAACATACTGTACCCCTTCCAGCTACAGGCAGGTCCTGCTCCATGAATTCAGCTCTGCTGGTCATTTTACGTCAGAATAGACGGACAAAAAACTTTTTACAATCACCTACAGTCAAACTAAACCAAACGGGGACCAAACAGTCACATCTCAAGGTCACAGGAAAAAAAAAAAAGCTTACCAACACCAGCACACACTGCAGGTAAGGCCGCTCGTTTCCACACCAGCTGACTGCCAGTGTTTGCTGTGGGAAATAAGGAGTGTCGTAGTCCCCCACCCGACCTCCGCTTCAGAGCAGCCAAGTGACGTCTGTGATGCCCCTATATAGATTACTCCTAATATGGAGCATCATGCAAGCTAACATTCCAGGTAGTCCTGAAACTGGAGAACCTGCTCATTGAGGTTGATTGCCTGCTTGTGCTCATTGGCGACACCTGGGCCCGGTGTCTCCACCCCTGAGTGTATATAAGCGGCCTGCACCTCAGTCTCAGAAGATCTCTAGGAGAGAACACCTTCCCTCAGCTCTCCATGTCTTTGTTTGTGTTCTAGTTCTTCTGTATTCTTTCCATCCACACACCCTGCACTACACTATGTTTCACTCAGCCATCACTCACACACACTACTGACTTACTGACTCCACACTCCATAGGATCCTTATGGCTTTTTCTGTTGGTTATGGTACCTCAGTTGTTTGTTTTTCGGTAAGCTTAATAAATATTATTTGTTTCACTTCCGTCTCTTGTCCCCTATTTTGCCATGACTTAGAGCCGGTCATGACAAATGGGGGCTCGTCCAAGATGTGAGTATTGTTAAAGCTAAGTTGAGTTGAAGTTAAAGTTAATTGTTTGGCACACGTGGCTTGTGAATAGCCAATTTGAAAGTAATTGGGGTGTTTCCCCTGTGACCTCTAGTTAGGCCAATCAGATGCGTGGGTTTGGTGGGCCTGGCTCTGGATTCCCTTTTTTGGGTTAATGCGGTTCAAGCTCCAAAACTTTTCAAGACGTGCGTGTTTTTGATTTGTTTGGCTTCCTTTTGTTTTCCGTACCTATTTTTGTTTGAACATGGAGTTGGATGCATGTGGAGGGTAGGTTCTTTTTGACATATTTGTTTAAGTGATTTATTGGAGTTGTTAAGCCTTTGTCCCCAGCAGGCTTAAGTTTTGCAGTGTTTCCCCAAGTGGTTTCATTGCATTTTTTGTTTTTCATAGTGTGTTCCACAAAAGCTGGGCACGTGGATACCACCGGGATACCTGGCTGGCAGGGAGACTCGGGAGGGCCACAAGAAGAGAAGGTTGAGTTAGATAAGTTTGTTGTAGGCAGTTAGGGGGGACACTCCCAAATTAATAGATCACTTTACTTTTGTGTCACTTTGGGCTTTATTCCCATTTGCATCCAAACGAGTAAAAAATGGCTCAAGTCAAGGATTTTATTGAGAATCCATCAGTGCATTTTTTAGATTGTTGTTCAAAGGACCAACTTTTTGAGATTGCAGAACATTACAAAATAGATGTTGGGGATAAGAGACGGAGAACTGAGACTATAAAAACAATACTGATTGCGAATTTGGAAGACATTGAGGTATTATCTGGTAAAGAAGATGAAGAGCAGCTGCCGTTGCCAATCCAAAAACCAAATCTTTCATTTGAACAGCAAAAAGAATTGATGTTAATTCAGTTAGAAATGGATAGGAACAAGCAACAAATTGAACTGGCAAAGATCAACTTGCAGAGGGAGAAGTTAGAGCTGGTAAATGAAGGTAAGATTGACCAGAGACTTTTGGAAGGTGAAGGAGATGTGGCTTCAGGTAAGAAGAGTTTTGATTTGGTGGGCAGTTTGAGATTAATGCCCAAATTTAATGAGAAAGACCCCGAAACCTTTTTCTCATTGTTTGAACGACTAGCAGAGTCTAGAGGCTGGCCTGATGCGGATCGGACTGTAATGCTGCAGTGTGTTCTGACTGGGAAGGCACAAGAAGCGTATTCAGCTTTGTCTGTAACTGACAGTGTAAGCTATGCTAAGGTTAAATCTGCTGTTCTTAAAGTGTATGAAATGGTGCCTGAGGGTTACCGTCAGCGTTTTAGGAATATGAGAAAAGATGATAAACAGTCATATCTTGAGTTTTCACGAGAACTGGTTAACAACTTTAATCGCTGGTGTATCGCTTCAGGTGGAAATACTTTTGAAGGCTTGTGCCACTTAATGTTGCTAGAACAGTTCAAAAACGCCATTCCAGGTCGTATAGCAACGTATCTCACTGAACAGCAGGTGAAAACTGTAGCAGAGGCAGCCGCGTTGGCTGACCAGTATGTTTTGACACACCGTGATTGGGTACCGCGGGGTATCCAACATAAGCATGTGTACCGGGAGAACACTGCACCCAGCCATCATTCCAACACACCAGGTCACGATAGCAGTGCACCTTTCACCCCGTTGGTTAAAATGGAGGATGAGAAAAGTCGGGCTGCCCGTGACGGTGACAAAACATGTCATTACTGTGGCAAAAAAGGCCATATTAAGGCAGACTGTTACTCACTCAAAAGGAAGAACATGCATGTGAAGTCGGCAGCGTTTGTGGCGCCTGTTGTGGCAGATGTCAGGTTGGTAGGTTCTCTACATGAGAGCGAGAGGAGTTTCGGCGGTGTAGATGAGGCGTATCAACCATTTGTTGAGAGGGGCTTTGTCTCTCTGGTCGGGTCCAAAGAAAAGGTGCCCGTGACAATTCTGCGAGACACAGCGGCGCTGGGCACATATGTCCTTGAGTCTGTTCTTCCATTCTCGAGTAAGTCGGCGACCGGAGATGCCATGTTGAGCCGTGGTATGGGTATGTCCATAATCTCTTCTCCTACACACAGAATTGAACTTGACTCTGGACTTGTCCATGGTGAGGTGGAGGTGGCATTGCGCAGGGCGTTCCCGATGGCTGGTGTCGATGTTCTCCTGGGAAACATGCATGCGGGTGGTCGGGTGTGGTCAAAAGTGCTGCCGCCACCATTAGTAAGTCCTGATCCTATTGTGAACAGTGAGCCAGATGAGAATGAGCGAGACTTTCCGCAGGTATTTGCGGCAGCGGCAGTGACACGTGCCAGGTCTCGTGAAATTGGAGATGAAAAGAATGAAAATCTTGAAAGTGTTTTTTCTTTGTCTGACGTGCCTATTTCTGTGTCCCAGGCAGAACTTATTGCAGAGCAGCAGGTTGATCCGTCCATCAGAGGTCTCTTTGAGGGAGTTCTGACAGGTAGTGAGGTGCAGGATAGCGCAAATGGGTATTTTTTGGATAATGGGTTGCTAGTGAGGAAGTGGGTGCCTTGTGGGGAACTTGGGGCAGGGGAACCAGTTTTCCAGGTGGTAATTCCAGCTAAATACAGAGATTTAGTTCTGAAACTCTCTCATGACCAGTCGGGGCATTTGGGGGTTAAGAAAACTTACCACCACATTTTGCAGTATTTCTTTTGGCCTAGGTTAAAGAAAGATGTTGCTGCATACATTAAAACATGCCACACATGTCAAATGACTGGTAAGCCAAATCAGGTCATTAAGCCTGCTCCATTACACCCCATACCTGCTATAGGACAGCCATTTGAGCACATCATAATAGATTGTGTTGGTCCTCTTCCTCCTTCTAGGTCAGGTGCCAAGTACCTATTAACTGTTATGTGCCAGGCGACCAGATATCCAGCTGCTTATCCTCTACGTTCAATAACTACTAGGGCTGTGATTAAGGCACTCTCCCAGTTCATCTCCATATTTGGAATTCCACGGGTTCTCCAGAGTGACCTTGGTTCCAACTTCTCCTCCCATCAGTTTGCTCAGGTTCTGAAGCAACTACAGGTGAAACACACTCAATCCTCAGCGTACCATGCTGAAAGTCAGGGGGCGCTAGAGCGCTTCCACCAGACCCTGAAATCATTGTTAAGGGCATGTTGTACAGAGTTGGGCAAAGACTGGGAGGAGGGCTTGCCCTGGTTACTGCTGGCTGCTCGTGAGGTGGTGCAAGAAAGTACTGGATTTAGTCCTAATCAGTTAGTTTTTGGCCAGTTAGTTCGTGGTCCACTTGCACAGCTTCACGACAACTTTACACCCCCGGACCCACCTAAAAATCTAATTGACTATGTCAATGGGTTCAGGCAGCGCTTGTATGTAGCTGGCACTTTGGCCAGAGAAAATCTTGCTAAATGTGAATTTGCTCGTGCTACGGTCACGTACCTTGGTCGTGTGGTCGGCCAGGGGGAGGTCCATCCTGTGCACGCAAAAGTCGTTGCTATTGAGAGTTATCCAGCTCCCACTACGAAAAAGGAACTCATGAGGTTCCTGGGGATGATTGGGTATTATAGAAGTTTCTGTAAAAGTTTCTCATCTGTTGTCTCTCCTCTAACTGATCTTCTTAAGGACAATGTGAAGTTTGTCTGGTCCTCCCGGTGTCAGCATGCGTTTCAAAATGCCAAAATCTTGTTGTGCTCTGCCCCAGTATTGGCAGCTCCTCGCATGGATCAACAATTCAAGTTGCAGGTCGATGCGAGTCATGTTGGGGCAGGTGCAGTATTGTTGCAGGCTGACAGTGGGGGGGTGGACAGGCCAGTCAGTTTCTTTTCTAAAAAGTTTAATAAGCATCAGCTTAATTACTCTGTCATTGAGAAAGAGGCTTTGGCACTGGTGTGGGCTTTGGTGCATTTCAGTGTGTATGTGGGGTCTGGCGTGCCTGTAATAGTTGACACAGATCACAATCCACTCACGTTCCTTAGTTCACTAAAATGTCCTAACCAAAGACTCATTAGGTGGTCTTTGCTGTTGCAGTCTTTTTCACTGGACATTAGGCACATAAAAGGGAAAGATAATGTGGTGGCGGATGCATTGTCTCGTGCTCCGGTTTAAATGTGTTCCTAATACTTTGTCCTTTGTTTTTTTTTTTTAGATCCTGGCATTGTGGTCCCTGGTCTGTCCTGCTCCTTACAGCCCATATTGCTAGCTGAAACACCTGGATCCAGCTGTTGAGGGGGGAGGATAGCCCAGCGGGTGCAAGCCAGGCTTCTAAAGGGGTTGTTTAACACCAGTGTTTGAAATCTAAAATTTTGCTATGGGGAAATTTGTAATTTTAAAGTTAATGTTAAAATTGTTAAATATGAATGCACTTTCTTGAGTTTTGGGTTAATGGTCTTCTAATTTAAATTTATTCTAAATTGGGGAGCCGTGGATCCTCCTAAAGGGACCACGACCTTAGGGGGGGAGGTGTGATGCCCCTATATAGATTACTCCTAATATGGAGCATCATGCAAGCTAACATTCCAGGTAGTCCTGAAACTGGAGAACCTGCTCATTGAGGTTGATTGCCTGCTTGTGCTCATTGGAGACACCTGGGCCCGGTGTCTCCACCCCTGAGTGTATATAAGCGGCCTGCACCTCAGTCTCAGAAGATCTCTAGGAGAGAACACCTTCCCTCAGCTCTCCATGTCTTTGTTTGTGTTCTAGTTCTTCTGTATTCTTTCCATCCACACACCCTGCACTACACTATGTTTCACTCAGCCATCACTCACACACACTACTGACTTACTGACTCCACACTCCATAGGATCCTTATGGCTTTTTCTGTTGGTTATGGTACCTCAGTTGTTTGTTTTTCGGTAAGCTTAATAAATATTATTTGTTTCACTTCCGTCTCTTGTCCCCTATTTTGCCATGACTTAGAGCCGGTCATGACACGTCTTTGTTTGAGAATTTTCAAGGCACGCCCAAAGCAGCCACTATTACCTGGGAAGGTTTTTTTCTCCCCTCCAGGAAGTACAGACAGGTTAACAGTTTGCCGCCATGAACACAAGCTCCTCTCTGCCAGAGCAGATCTGATTACCTTGTTTTAACTGAGTTCCTAATCAAATACAAAACCACAGAATCACAGGATCAGAGCAGAAACCTGTACTTTCAAAAAGAAAAAAAAAAACGTTACTTTTGAACCTCTGTCAGCAACCAAACTTTACTTACATGTACAATCCAAACATTTACAGGACTGTAAGATTCAGTTTCAAAGAATTTACAAGAATCAGGTTTCAACCCATTTCTCTTTTATTTGTAAGTTACTTTTTACTCCACTATACATTTCAGAGTGTCTTAATCAATTCACTCACGGACTTCAGCATTTCTTATTTTGGCTTATTAACCCTTTTCCTACTGTAATTAAATTCAAGCCACCTGGATTTATTTTGATTTTATGAATGTAGAATTGCCAAATGTGCAAAGAATCAGTGTTCCTGCCCATTATTTTCCCAAGATAACTTCAACTTTCAATATGTGGCAGTTATTCAATATCACTGTGTTCTGACTGTAATAACTGTTTAACAGATGAGGACACATGAGTTTTTCAATGTTAAAACTTAGTTTTAATTAGATTAGAAGAAATATTGGATGATTTTGTTAGGATTTTATGAAATTGCTTAAAGGACTTTCTATAGATGCTATATTCTAGGATTATGAGCTTTAGGCCCCGACCATTTGGCCTTTTTGACCTCTTCCGTGCTGTAGCGTGTCCTGGAGCCTGACACGAGGTTCCTTGTCTTTGTGAGGGTTTTTTCATGATGGGGACCGTTTTAAGGGAGGACCTGGTGCGATCCGTAGATTTATGTCTTTTGTAGTTCATGTGAAGCACTTTGGAGCTCCTAGAAATCCTTCTTGGTAACTGTAAATAAATAATTTCCATAACAGTCCTGTTGTTTAAAGTCCTGACTGTTTAAACTTTTTTGCTGAGTTTCCCAAGTAAAAAATAATCAACATGGAGATAAATTAAAACTGACATGTTTAGGTGTATTTCTTGGTGTCTGGCTCATAGATGGGGCTGGAAACCTCCACTCATAGAAAAACAAGAACTCCTTTTTTTGGTGATTGTGTGCGTTTCTCTCCTTCCTCTCTGGTTTCAGACAAATGTACCTCCGACTGGAAAATATTGTGCATGATATAATACAGCTTGTATTAACATAAAAAGATTATTTTCTCTGGTTTTCTTTTGGTGCACCAGGTTAACAAACACGCAGATCGTTCAATTTCTAGGATGCATTGTTAAGTTTTTCTGGTCTCCTCAGCCTAAAACCCACCAAGCATCACAAAAAATGTAATGATGGAGGATGTTAGAAGGAGAAATGCATTTCTAGTTTATTTAGGATAACAGATTTTAAACACATCACTGGTCTCTCATTTGTGGTGGTTCTTTTACATAATCATAGTGTATAGTTTTGACATTGACTCAGTAGCCTAATAGTTAAACTAATCAGTTTTAGTTAAAGCTGCTTCCTGTGCTGACAGACAGCTCTCATCTGCTGGTAGTACATACTGATTTACTATAAAAATGTCATCAGAAAAAAACAGCAAGTTATAAAACATTTTCAAATAGCAAATAAGAGACAACAACATTGTATTCTATTTTTTTTTTTTTTTTTTTACATTAAAACAGAAACAACAGTCGTATTGAGTCTAACAGGAAGTCGCTGCCACAAGAGTCTCCTCCATCATGAGTGTGTTTGCTGCTGCCACATTATCTCAATTTTACTAAATATTTAAGACCTATGGATATGTGTTGTTCTTTTTGGTATTTGAACAATCATTTGGCTCATCTGGAAATCTTCTTTTCTCGGAGCTCGGACGCATTTTAAAGCATTTTAGGAGAGAAAGAAGAGGGAAAAGTTGCTGATCGGCCCCGAGCTCCGCGGCGACTCCACGAAGTTTTAAACCCCCACAAACAAACTCCGGAGAACATCGGACTTCCAGAGTATCTGGACACGAAGAGAAACTAGTCCGCTGTCAGCTTCTCCTCTGTCAGCCTGAAACGACGCTCCAACACTGATTTTGGACCCGTTAAAGGACGAGGAGAAAACACAAGTGGGACTCCGCCGACTGCACACGGGAGCGGCGCTGCGGGTTGACTCTCCACGGTTCTCATGGTGTGTTTAAGGTCCGTCGGAGCTCCGACTTCTCATCATTAGCAGTGACTCTCGCAGCAGCTCGACATGGCAGAAGTAGCTCCAGCTCCGGCGCCGGCCAAAGCCGCCAAGAAGAAGGTGTCCAAGCCGAAGAAGGCCGGCCCCAGCGCGGCAGAGCTCATCGTGAAGGCCGTGGCCGCGTCCAAGGAGCGCAGCGGCGTGTCCGCCGCCGCCGTCAAGAAAGCTCTGGCCGCCGGAGGATACGACGTGGACAAGAACAAAGCCCGCGTCAACACCGCCATCAAGAGCCTGGTGACCAAGGGGACCCTGGTCCAGACCAAGGGGACCGGGGCCTCCGGCTCCTTCAAGATGAGCAAGAACACTGACACGAAGGCCAAAGCTCCCGTGAAGAAAACGGCTCCTAAAGCCAAGAAGCCCGCCGCCAAGAAACCCGCAGCAGCGAAGAAGGCGAAGAGCGCAGCAGCCAAGAAACCAGCAGCGGCCAAGAAGAGCCCCAAGAAGGTCAAGAAGTCCGCAGCGCTCAAGAAGACGGCCAAGAGCCCCAAGAAGGTCGCCAAGAGCCCCAAGAAGGTCGCCAAGAGCCCCAAGAAGGTGCTGAAGAAGGCCCCCAAAGCCAACAAGTCCCCCGCCAAGAAGGTGGCCAAGCCCAAAGCCAAGAAGGCAGCACCCAAGAAGAAGTGAAGCATCACTGCTGGAGAAAACCAAAAAGGCTCTTTTAAGAGCCATCACCTCGTCCTGAGAGTTATTTTCCTATCACTTTGTTTTTTTTTAAACAATAAATTGCACAATTACCCTCAATGTATCAAATGTACATTCAAGGGAACATTACTATATTTTACAACAAAGTAAAATGACAGTTTCAAAGGATTTACAAAAATCAGGTTTCAACCCATTTCTCTTTTATTTGTAGGTTTCTTTTTAATCCACTATACATTTCAGAGTATCTTAATCAATAATTAACTCATGGACTTCAGCATTTCTTAATGTGGCTTATACCTTTTACTACTGTAATCACATTCAAGCCGCCTGGATTTATTTTGATTTTATGGTTGTAGAATTGTCAAATGTGCAAAGAATCAGTGCTCCTGCCCATTCCTTTCCCAAGATAACTTCAACTTTCAATATCTGGCAGTTATTCAATATTACTGTGTGTTCTAACTGTTTAACAGATAAGGACACTTTTTGCAGTATCTTAGTATTTAAAGAGTATCAGTATTTTAAAAGCCACCACATCTTTAAAAGGCAAATTGTGTCACATAAGAAATATTGTTTCCTTATAAGAAAATATTGTGGTACTCATGCAACTGCAAATTTGTTATTGATTACATTTTTATAAATTCAAGTGAGTTATGTATCCTGTCAGTTGTCATTTGGTTTGCAACGCTGATATTTCCTGTTAATCAGTTCTACAAACAGCCATAGTTTCCCTAAACAGCCACTCTGCCCGGCCTTTGTTATGTCATTTATTGTTGGTGTTGATGAAATTCACTACCAGTGAAGACAAATCTCCCTATGGGACAAATAAACTAATCTAATCTAACATGCTCTACACATCATGTAGTACTACATACAATGTGTTTTTTTTTTGTTAACCAATTCCTTTAGTACTTGTGAATGTGAATGTGAATCACATTTAGTCATCTTCTATTGATGAAATATTTTGATTAAAAAAAAAAAAAAAAAAGTTTCTAGAACAACTTTTATTTAACCCAAATGTCAAAGTACAGCAGCACAGCCATGGAAACCTATTGGATTAGTACATGTCTGTGGAGGAAAAGAAAATAATAAATTCCACTAAACTCACATGAATGTACTGTTTTTGTGAGTGTTGATATCTTTTTCGTGTGAAATTGACAGAATTTAAAACTTGAAAATGTCTTGTTACATAAATATGTAAAATAAAGGGCTGAAAGATGGAAGATGCAGGTAATGTAGGTTATATAAGTAGAAAGAAAATTATACTAGGGCATTTTTAAGATCTTATACTCATGTTAGGTGTAGCATATTAATTATAATGGAGGAAGAGCTAAACCATTAATTGAGGGAATCATGTAAAAGGCCATAATGTGAGTTGTGTGTGAATATCCAAAAGGTAAAGTGGAAAAAAGAGAACAAATTAAAAAGGTAAATT
Organism: Cololabis saira; assembly: GCF_033807715.1. Classification (NCBI taxonomy): domain Eukaryota; kingdom Metazoa; phylum Chordata; class Actinopteri; order Beloniformes; family Belonidae; genus Cololabis; species Cololabis saira. The sequence goes on from NC_084587.1 coordinate 49,662,253, forward strand.
CAAAGGGGCAAATTTGTTCTGGATTGTTGTAAAGCTTTCTTTTTGTTGTTTTGTTTGTGTTATGGGATTTATTTTTTCTATAAACGTTATCTGGCCCGGAAGGTATGTGCGCACCGAGAGTTTAAGTGTTTCCTGCACAGGTGAGCTGTAGTTTACACACTCATTAAGACAGCTGCGGCTAGGTGCCGCATCGCTCTGGCCGGGTAAGATTATTTCTAAGTTTGTGGGGGTTTGGCAACATTGTTTCTTTTTCTTTAGAGTTTGAATTAAATTATAATTAATAAATAGAAGGAATCGTGTTGTGCTTTGTGACAAAGTAGCAACTATGAATGAGATTGCTGGAAGCAGCTCTTTAGTGGTGATGTTGGTGGCTCTTAAAAGAGCCGTTGTGGTTACAGGGGAGACGGTCTAAGCTCTCTCTCCGCGGATGCGGCGGGCCAGCTGGATGTCTTTGGGCATGATGGTGACCCTCTTGGCGTGGATGGCGCACAGGTTGGTGTCCTCGAACAGCCCCACCAGGTAAGCCTCGCTGGCCTCCTGCAGGGCCATGACGGCGGAGCTCTGGAAGCGCAGGTCGGTCTTGAAGTCCTGAGCGATTTCTCTCACCAGCCGCTGGAAGGGCAGCTTGCGGATCAGCAGCTCCGTGGACTTCTGGTAGCGGCGGATCTCCCTCAGAGCCACGGTACCGGGCCTGTAGCGGTGAGGCTTCTTCACTCCGCCGGTGGCCGGGGCGCTCTTCCGGGCGGCCTTGGTGGCCAGCTGCTTCCTGGGGGCTTTGCCTCCGGTGGACTTACGAGCGGTCTGCTTGGTTCTGGCCATGGCGACTGGTTGTGGATCAGGACAGTAATGCTGGGAGAAGCGAGACTCGCTGCTCTTATAGTGTGTGACTCGGTGACGCGGTCCAGACCTCCGCTCCTGATTGGTGGATTCTGCTCTGCAGCCCCGCCCCCCCCGGGGGCGAGCCTGCGCCTCAATGTGCGCCGTTTATTGGATAGAATCTTTTCAAAACTCCCGCCTAGTCCGGAGCCCCGCCCCCTGCTGTCTCTCTGTCCCGGTTGTGTAAGTTAGTTAATTTATTTATCTATTTTATTTATTAGTTTATTTACTCCAATCACTAGAAACCAACCCCCAGTAGCTGGGCAGTTATAGTGTGTATACTGGTAAGGAAAAAAGAATGTGTACTTTTTTGGAGGACGTGTTAGAGGACAGGGACGGGTATTCTCCGCCTTAAAGGATGTTGGTGTATTACAGTGTGTTAGCGCCATATACTGAAATGTCGGTAGTAATATATTTTAACATTTCCTTTTATCAGTTCCTATTTCAAAACGAGCAATTACATATTTCCACATTAGATTAATAGACAGACTTTTGGGTTTGAACAGGTCACTTCTAAGTTTCTGAAGCAACACCAGTGAACACATTTTCCTTTATAGAGAAAGTAAATCATTTCACAAACATGCTATTTATGTTATATGTATATATATTGAATTGCCTCTGAAAATCAGTTATTAATTACAGAGCCTCACTTCAACCAGCAGACAACTAGTTAGTGCTATAATCCTATTGTAAATGTTAAATGTTTTTTTTAAACAATCGTTGTTATTGGTCGTTTCTTCTGAGACAATTCAGTTTCCAGTAAATGCAGATGTAACTGCTCCATACAACTTTTTGTGCTTTAAATTTTGTGTCGTTGTATTAATGGATAGATCTTTAGTGGTTTTATACTGTCATTTAGCAGACGCTTTTATCCAAAGCGACTTCCATGTCAGAGAACAAAAGCACAAAATCACATAATACTTGTTAAAATACTCGGTAATCGTGTCTCTCAGAGGAGTGTGTGGCTCTTAAAAGAGCCGTTGTGTTCCGGGTTCAGCAGCAGCTTTACTTGGCCTTGGCGGCCTTCTCGGTCTTCTTGGGCAGCAGCACCGCCTGGATGTTGGGCAGCACGCCGCCCTGAGCGATGGTGACCCCCCCCAGCAGCTTGTTGAGCTCCTCGTCGTTGCGGACAGCCAGCTGCAGGTGACGGGGGATGATGCGGGTCTTCTTGTTGTCGCGGGCAGCGTTTCCAGCCAGCTCCAGGATCTCAGCGGTCAGATACTCCAGCACAGCCGCCAGGTAGACGGGGGCGCCGGCACCGACGCGCTGAGCGTAGTTGCCTTTACGCAGCAGTCTGTGGACACGACCCACTGGGAACTGCAGTCCTGCACGGGAGGAGCGGGTCTTGGCCTTCGCTCTGGCTTTCCCTCCGGTCTTTCCGCGGCCGCTCATGTTGATAAAGTCTTTCTGGAACTGGTGTCAAGAGAAACTGTGTCTCCAGCAGCGGAAAACCTCCTTAAATACCGGAGAGCGCGGGACGAGTCCTGCCGCACCAATCAGGACAGAGAGAAACGAGGCGGGAGTTTTGAAAGGATTCTATCCAATAAACAGCGAACATGGGGGCGGGGTCTCTGTCATGGGGGCTAAAGACCTGAGTCTTGCTTGGTTTTCATTGTATGACAAGAAAAGTTGTGGATTTAGCCTGTTTTATTTTTTTTTAATATAACTGCTTGGTTATCTTGAATGTGGAAGTGTATGCTATATAGGTCAGAACTGACAATCTCCTATGTAAATAAAGATATATTAATCACACATTTTAAATTGTGAAACATTTTTCTCTCTTGAAAATGTAAAAGGAAACTTCCTCCCATCCCACCTTCTATCAGGTCCAGTGGAAAAGAATCAAAACTGGATTACAAGATTGTTTTGCTGTGCCAAATCCTCCAAAGTTTAAATTACATTTCATAAAATGAATAGAAACGTACTGGGAAAAGGTGGCCATGTTGACATAAGTTGTTTCTTAATGAATGGATCAATAAACATGCGTTTAATGAAAAGAAATAACTAAACTAAGACTGATATTGGAGATGTGGGGGCTTCTGTGTTTGCTGGTTGAACCCAATACGACACAGCAAATATGCTGGTTGTGATGGGCAGGTAGGGTTGCCACCTTTCAGAAATAGAAATAAGGGACGCCCCGATTTCAGCAGCGCAGGGGCCAAAAAAAAGCCCCAAAACTTCTAAACTGCATAAAAATCTGTTTATTTTATATGAAAAAAAACAAAACGCTTTGATTTAAAGTTTATAGTGCTTTAATAGCATTGAACTTGCATGACTGTATAGACAGACAACCGTACTAGTAACTGAAATATCCTCCTATGCTATGTATGTCCACATCAGCCAAGATGTATAATATAGCTACAGGTGAAGAATATGGTGTAAAAGTTAATTTATTTCAATAATTCAACTAGAATATGGTGTAAACGTTAATTTATTTCAATAATTCAACTAGAAAATGGTGTAAAAGTTCATTTATTTCAATAATTCAACTAGAATATGGTGTAAAAGTTAATTTATTTCAATAATTCAACTAGAAAATGGTGTAAAAGTTCATTTATTTCAATAATTCAACTAGAATATGGTGTAAAAGTTAATTTACACAATCAAAGATTTTGCTGGCCTTAATGTTTTCTGTGTTTTATTTTGTTCATTATTGTTAAATGTAGATGTTTGTGTGACAGACGTGTGTATGGGGCGTTAATGAAAATACGGAACAAATTGCGGCCCGTATTAGTTCAATACGGGACGCAACATTTTTTTCTCAAATAAAGGACAATTCCGTATTTTACGGGACGGGTGGCAACCCTATGGGCAGGTGAAGCTTCAGGAAGCATTGAAGCCTTTCATCCGTTCACTCCAGTAGTTTGACAGGTATGTCCTAAACACACATTTAAATTAGACTCAGAGGGAACAAAGTCCAACCTCGCAAACAGTTTAGTCAAGAAGTCATTGGAGTTGAGACATTTTCAAGTAACTTAAAATTATACAAATTAATGCTGATGTTCAACAAATAAACCATCTTACACCTTTTTTTGAAAAAAAAAGTAATGAATTTTACTGTCTAGTACAATTATTTTAATTAAAATCATTCAGCTCAACCATGTCAGAAGGTATTTGATGTGCTTTAACAATGCTGAATGGAATAAATGATTTCTGTCATGCCTTACTTGCACTTTTGTGGATTTATAATTTTAGAGTTTATTCTTATACTGTTAAATTCTCTCTCATTAGTCAATGACTACAGAATTTCTTATTTCAACCCATGTGGGTTATAGTTTATTATAGTTTCTGCACACGGATCAATAAGATAACAGCCCAACCTGTTCATGCGTGGTGCATCACTCAAAAACTGTCCGTATAGCAACTCTCCTGCAACATAAAACAATAGTTCCTATTGAACGTATATGTAAACAATAGCAAATTGTTACAAACCACAGATTAATGAATATTTACTAATCATATTTTTTGGTTGAAGTAAGTTTTATGCTCTGCAGATTGGGTGTGTGGCTCTGAAAAGAGCCGTTGGTTTGTATTGGGTGTTGGTCTACTTGGAGCTGGTGTACTTGGTGACGGCCTTGGTTCCCTCGGACACGGCGTGCTTGGCCAGCTCCCCGGGCAGCAGGAGGCGCACGGCGGTCTGGATCTCCCTGGAGGTGATGGTGGAGCGTTTGTTGTAGTGAGCCAGACGAGACGCTTCAGAGGCGATGCGCTCAAAGATGTCGTTGACGAACGAGTTCATGATGCCCATGGCCTTGGAGGAGATGCCGGTGTCGGGGTGGACCTGCTTCAGCACCTTGTACACGTAGATGGCGTAGCTCTCCTTCCTGCTCTTTCTCCTCTTCTTGCCGCCTTTCCCGGCGGTCTTGGTCACGGCTTTCTTGGAGCCCTTCTTGGGCGCGGACTTGGCGGGTTCAGGCATGTTTCCTTCTCCAGAAACGAATGAACTGCTTCGGTCAGAGAGGCTGCTTTTATGCAGCTGCAGGCAAACCGCGCTGCGCCGTCGCTCCTCTGTGATTGGACCGCTGGTTGTTCAGCATGCAGACGCCTCCTCGCTGCTGCTGCTGCTGCTGCTGCTGGTTGTGACGTAGCAGCTTGAATGAACAAACGCCACAGACATTTTTATTCCTGGAGTGTTGCAGCACAGCCTCTCTACGAAGCTGCTGCTTTTATCAGACCTAGTATGTTTATCTTATATGTATTTTATTCACAGTACTTTTTTTTTTGGCGGTTCTCTCTGGAGCAGCTGGATATCGACACACAACCGACCGTTACGTAACAGTTTTTTTTAAATCTTTATTTAAATCTTTAAATACAATGATAAATTAAGAACAAGGGTAACATACAAATACAGAGATTCGAACACCATATTGAAAATAAATAAACAAAATAATATATAAAGGACAAGACAGTTGAATTTTTTAATTAAAAGGATAAATAAAAATAAAAACAACATAATGTGCGAGAGTAGGTTTCATGTAGACACATTTACATACAGATGTCGATGGTCTTTTGTGCCTTTGTGTTTTTTGATGAGTAAATTGTCATTATATATTGATCAAGTTCTTTTTTTAGTACAAGGAGTTCAGGCTTTCTGTGGATGAATTTGGACTTGTGTATGTGAAATTTAGCTAAAAATAAAAACAGATTGATAAAAAAGAAAGCGTCCCTATCTTTGTGATTAAAATTATGAAAACCAAAAATATCATTCTTAAAATAAAGATGAAAATCAGAAAAGACAGAATCAACATTATACTTGTGGAAGTCCCTCCAGAATTTATAAGTGAATTCACATGACCAGAATAAGTGAGAATATGTCTCAGGATGCCTTTGGCAAAAAGAACAATTAACGTCTATATCCTTCTTAAATTTTGATAAATATTGTTTTGCAGGGTAGAATTTGTGTATCAATTTAAAAGAGATCTCTTTGACTTCATTTGTTAGAAAGAATCTTTGTGGTAACGACCAAACTTTTGTCCACTCAATAATAAAATGTGGCTGGTGGGATGGAGGTTAATCCATCCTGAAACAAGGCTTTTACTTTGGCATTCGGAAGCTTAGCAGATGAAAAGCAAACACTACCAAGAGAAGACTGTGACACATCAGGAGGGTTGCATGATAGAGGAGAACTGTAGGAGTACCTGAATAACATGCACAGACCAGAAGGAATAGCATCAAACACGACTGGAAATTCTCTAGGTGTTATTGGTACATTATATCTCATTAGAAATTTGGAGTAATTATACAACAATCCATCTTTTTTGAACAATTGACTAACCAAAACAATTCCACTGTCAAACCATTATCTAAAAATAATGTTTTGTTTTTGTAAACAATATTACAGTTGTTCCAAATTAAGCAACTTTGCGGAGAGAAATTGTGTTTGTAAATCAATGTCCATGCTAAGAGAACCTGTTGATGGAAGTGAGAAAGTTTTAGTGGTATTTTTTGAATGCTATAATTACAGAGCAGCAGGAAATTAAGGCCATCTAAGTTTGAGAATACATGGTGAGAAATAAAATTCTCACCATGTGGGGTTTTTCAAATACTTTATGATCCAATTTATCTTGAAAGTATTATAAGCGCGTCGAAATCAATACAATTCAAACCACCTTTGACATAGGAGCTTAAAGTGACAGATTTTCATAAGTAGTGGGTTTACCGTAACGTTACAGTCTGTTTTCTTCTCTTTACTCAGTGACGTAAACCCTCTGGAACTGTAGACCTGGAAAAAAAAAAATAACTAGGCACACTCACATTGCGTGGACAATGAAAATACATTAAATCAATGAATAAAATGCTCTCAGTATTTTATTCAACACTTGAAAAAACTATAACAATCTAAATTCAATATTTCCAGGGTGCAATACCTGCACGCCCTCCTAATTATTTTAAATTTACTCTCATTTGACTTTTATTGGTTTTCCAGTTTTATGTGATGTTTGGACCATTACATTGTGCTCCTCAGGCAGATCAGTAAACAGTAAATACTTTAATCAGCAGATGTAAAGCACCAGACTGAACAGGAAGAGGAGAAAGTGGAGCTGGACTGAAATGAGACCCAGCAGTGTTCACATGCTGATCAAACTTGGTGCTGAACTCATCGTAACCAGGGACTTCTGGTTCAAATGAGCAAGTCAGTCATGGTTTGTGGAGTTGGACTCGCCGCTGCAGGACCAGTATCTTTCTACCTGCTTGGTCTTGTGTAGTGAAGTTACACAAGTGCTGCCAGTGAGCACTTGAAAAGAAACAAAGTTTGTAGGTTTATAGTGGACTGAGAAAACCGGGATGAAGGTTATTTAACACGTTGGTTTTTTTATAGACCACCGTATAGCGATATAATAAGTATTAAAATAAAGAGGTATACGAGCTCTTATGGTTGTAGTGGGTGGCCCTGAAAAGGACCGTTGTTTGGTTGATAGTTAGATGGTTTAACCCCCGAATCCGTACAGGGTGCGTCCCTGTCTCTTGAGCGCGTACACCACATCCATGGCGGTCACCGTCTTCCTCTTTGCGTGCTCGGTGTAGGTGACGGCATCACGGATCACGTTCTCCAGGAAGACCTTCAGCACACCGCGGGTCTCCTCGTAGATCAGACCGGAGATACGCTTCACCCCCCCGCGGCGAGCCAGACGGCGGATTGCGGGTTTGGTGATTCCCTGGATGTTGTCACGGAGGACTTTACGGTGACGCTTAGCGCCTCCTTTACCGAGACCCTTTCCTCCTTTTCCTCGTCCGCTCATGTTGAATATGAAGTTAGTCAACAACTGAACTGGAACTATGTTGACCACGTTATTTACCTCCTTCTGAGGACGTGTTTGAAGACAGGGGCGGACCTAATATTCTTCTCCACATTAAAGGATGCTGATACCAGATCGTTCTGTGTTATAGCGCCACCTACTGGGACACAATAGTTAGTAACTTCACCTCCTGACATGGATGCGTTCAACAAATATAATGTTGGTTTATTGGTTATTATCTGGTACATTTGACGTTTGGAGTGGTCTTTCAAATGAACCAGTAAATTATTATTTTAAGTTTTAACCATTTCATTTCGAAAATCTATACCAATTTCCCATGAAGGAATAATTTATAGGAGGTATCATCAAGCTTTTGTCTTCTGGGTCTACTGAGTTAAAACCACCCAGGACTCCCAACCTGAACACCTGAATTTGAAACTGCCCATTATGTGGAATGAACTATGGCAATACAGAAATCATACATTTAACATTTAACTTTTGTAAAACAAAAGTATGAAATTGAAAATATATAGAGATAAAACAAGAACTTACACTGTAGAAAATGTAGGAAAAATAAAGAAAAAAAAAACAAACAAATAAACAATTCTATTCATCTAGGTGAACATCAAGTAATTATATATATATATATATATATATATATGTATATATATATATATATATATATATATATATATATATATATATATATATATATATATATATATATATATATATATATATATATATATGTGACCAAATGAGTGTTGCTCATGCCCTTTTAAACAATCATGTGGTCAAAGCTACACCAGTCTCGTTTTAATATTAATTCTGGTACTCAAAATCCCCATGCAGGTAATGGTAACTTAGGGAGAGACAGAGGCTTCTGTGTGTACAATTATATCACCTTTATTGATAATCACAGTTAAAAGAAACAAGGCATCCAACAGATAAAATGGGTACTTTAGGTACGGGACCGAGGGACACAATGACACTTCCTACCACATCACTGCAAACGTAAATAAAGATAAATAAAAGCTCTGCCCAAAGGCACAAATGAGCACACCAATACTATAAAAAATGCTATAAAAACGTCACACTGTAGAAGTGTGGAGGGGGGGGGGGGCCCGGTCACCATGTACGAGGTACACCAAAATAAAATGACTTTTCCTAGAAAACTAGTTGAGGCACGAGAGTAGCAACGCTTCAGATAAAAACTGTATAAAAATAAAACTGTATAAAAATAAAATTGAGGAAAGGAGCAATGGCTGCCTGCTGACCGCTGTGTCACCAGTCCAGCCTCTTGGGCCTACAGCACCATGCCCAGCAAGTAGGAATAAGGTTCAGGATCCTTGCAGGAATCCAAGTCCAGTCTGACACTGTTTCTGCTGCAAGATGTGTGTGGAATCTGTAGCCAATTATGGCCCAACAGCACCAGTAACAGTCTTGGTACTCTAGATACACACACAGGTGCTGCACGCACACACGCACGCACGCACTGACCCAAACGGAGCAAACGAGAACAAACGAGAGATCCGCGTAAACGGCGTAGGGTACGCCGTCTACGCCGTAGCCGTGGCTCTAGAGCCTGCAGCGCACCGCCATCCTCTCTCGCCGCCGCCGGGATGGAGACGCCGGTGGGCAGGACGCACGTTTGGGTGGGCATAGCCCACCCCTGCCGCCCCCCTAAAACCGGCCTCGGTGCTGGGTCCACCGTTTGATGACAGACCAGAGGCTGAGGGGACTGGCCCGGGACTTTGACGAAACGGGAGGCGCAGACTTTGCGTCAAATAGGCAAGAACATCTTTATTTAATTTAATGACGCCAGATCTGGCTGGGGTTTTTATTGTAGCATCGGCTATCTGCTAGTTGAAACGTGTGGTCTGTTAGTCTATCTGAGTTTTATGGTGTTTTTATAGTTCATGCTTTATGGTGCGGTACTTTTTTTTTTTTTTTTTAACTTTTTTGTAGGTGCGCTGTCACCTTAATGTTTAGCTGTGTTTTGATCTGTGTTTCTGTTGCGCCATCACCTGTTTAGCTGTGTTTTCATCTGTTTCTGGGTGTCAAAACAGTGTACGGGGGCTAGCAGGAGCCACCGTCTGACGTCACTACCCAGAATGTAAACAACAATGGCGACCTACGAGTTAAATTATATTTTCAAATATTATAAAAACGAAGACATCAACAAGGTTTTTTATATCACATTGTTATAATTGATACCAACATTTATCTTTTAAGACCTACATGTCTTAATAGCCAGGGTTCCTTTTAAGGCACTAAAACTTCTCTCAGCCTCTGCTGAGTAGCATGGCACAACAAGAAGAAGCCTGACCAACACTTCTACTTGAGTGAACAGACCTCGAACCTCTGGCAGCATAGACCTAAATGTATCCACCACTTCACTGACTGTGCTGCAGGGATACTGAAGTTTGAACATGGCCAGCTGAACCTCCAACGAATGGCGGTTTAGTTCTGGGTACGAACTGACCACATCCACATCCTCCACCTTTCCAGTTATTAAGACTTTATATATCACTGGCGGCTGGTGACTGAAAAAATTGGGGAGTATTTATCATGGATGTGAGGTGTAACAAGAAGCAGGCCAGTGTTCAACACCTGTCAAGTCACCCAGTACGTCACAGTGGGACTTAGTTAGAAAATAGTTTTCTAGGGACAAAAAAAATTCCCAGAACGCTTTTAGCCGTCATACAGCAAGAAATATATATTTTACTTTCATAATATTCACTCAGTGAATGTACATAATCACTTTTTTGCAAGTTTTTTGCAACCTCGCCAGAATAAAGGCTGATTTCTGTCTGCCTGCCGGCTCCGGAGCTGATTTATGGGTCTGCGTTACACCAACGCAGAGCATACGGCGTAGGCTACGCGGCGACGCGTGCAACGTACGCCGTACCCCTACGCCGTAGGCTCTGCGTCGATATATATATAAACTGGCTGTGTTTGACCATGGAACAACGCAATTTTGCTGTTTGGCCACTCAAGGTAAAACTTGATAACTTACTTAATTTCTTATGTCCATCTCGGCATCTCCACATCGGCTTGCCTCAGACTGACTGAATGTTTTGAATGATGCTGCTGCCGTGTTAAAAAACAGAAGTAAAACGCGGAGTGGATTTCTGTAGATATGTGTAATCTCCTACTCATAAAGTGGAACGGATTTGATTGTGAAGCAATGAAAACACGCTGGACTAGCAAATGTCCGAACGACTTTATTTCAAGAGTGGGGGGGACGCGTCCCCCCCAAAATAAATGGTGGCGACGCGCATGCGCAGAACCATATTTCGGCCTTTTCTCTCTCTCTTCCTTGCGCATCTGAAGCGAAGGTGACGTCACACCTGCCAAACCGACCTCTCAACGTGTTGAGGCGCCACCTGGTGGTGGAAGGTGGAACAGGAGCATTCCTGGGATACCAATCCCTATTAATTTCCAATGCTCACCAAAGGCCAATCAAAATTAAAAAAACAGGTATATAATAACAAAAATGTGACTACACTTTTGTGTATGTCACATTGGCATCTCACCAAAGATTGCCAAGTCAACAGAAGTGACAGGTCTGAGCCATTGTGTGTCCGTCAAAGAGCTTCCATCATCGACACCAGCTGCTGTTCTCAGAGTCCTTGAATCTGATTTTAGAGACACAAACTATGGGGAAAGAGAAATTGCCACACCAAAAGAAAATCCAGAGCTCATGGTAGGAGATTCTGAGATAAAAACAACACAAGCACTTCAAATAAGATAAGATAAGATAAGATATCCTTTATTTTCTCCCTCAGTGGGGACATTTATTTTCGTTGTCAGCAGTACACTTAGCACACACATGCAGGGGAGGTTGTAAAAAGACTGAAAAGTCAGAAATAAAAAAATATATAAAAAAATATAAAAAAATACATATAAAATATGTATAATCACAGAATATGAACAGTATATACAGTTGGTTGAAAGAAGAAACGGTGCAGAAAAAGCAGGTGGAGTGTTGTGAGGTAGACTGGCAGATTGGCAGATATTGCACATCTTATATTATTGCACATCTTATTGTCATATTATTGTCCACTGGCTACTGAGAGCAGGCCTGGTTATACAGTCCGATGGCAGCGGGGAGGAAGGACCTGCGATGCCTCTCGTGGTGCATCGTGGGTGACGAAGCCGGTCACTGATGGAGTTCTCCAGGGCTCTGACAGTCTGAAGGGAGTGGGAGACATTGTCCATGATGGAGGACAGCTTAGCCACCATCCTCCTCTACACCACCACCTCCACCCGGTCCAGACTGCAGCCCAGGACAGAGCCGGCTTTCCTCACCACCTTGTCCAGTCTCTTCCTCTCTGCTGCAGTGATGCCGCTGCTCCAGCAGACCACACCATAAAAATGGCCGACGCCACCACAGAGTCATAGAAGGTCCTCAGGAGGCCGTCCCTCACTCCGAAGGACCTCAGTCTGCACAGCAGGTGGAGTCGGCTTTGGCCCTTTTTGTAGAGAGCCTGAATGTTAACAGTCCAGTCCAGTTTATTGTTCAGGTGAACACCCAGGTACTTATAAGAGTCCACAATCTCTATGTCCTTTCCCTGGATGTTCACCGGAAGGGGGGGACTTTGCGCCGGCGGAAGTCCGCCACCAGCTCCTTCGTTTTTCTGAGTTAATGTGTCCAGAGTTAATCTGGAGGTGGTTCCGCTGGAACCAGTCCACGAATCTGTGATTCAGTTCTCGGTACTCCGTCTCGTCTCCATTGTTAATGAGACCGACGATGGCGGAGTCATCCGAGAACTTCTGGAGGTGGCAGTTTGTTGTGTGGTGGGTGAAGTCGGCTGTGTAGACGGTGAAGAGGAGGGGGGCCAGGACAGTCCCCTGTGGAGCTCCGGTGCTGCAGACCACCGTGTCAGACACACGGCCTCCTGTCCTCACAAACTGTGGTCTGTTTGTGAGGAAGTCCAGGACCCATGATGTCAGCTGCTGGCAGACTCCAGCATGGTGCAGTTTGTCCCCCAGCAGTTCTGGCTGGATGGTGTTGAAGGCACTGGAGAAATCATAAAACATGATCCTCACAGTGCTTCCAGCCCGCTCCAGGTGGGCCAGGGACCTCTGCATGAGGAAGACGACGGCGTCTTCAACTCCGATGCTCGGCCGGTAGGCGAACTGCAGGGGGTCGGCGCAGGTGGTGGAGGACCAGCCTCTCCAGGGTCTTCGCCAGGTGGGATGTCAGGGCCACCGGCCGGTAGTGGCTGGAGTCGCTGGGGCGAGATGACTTGGGGAGATGTGGCAGGGAGGGGGGTTGAGGTGAGAGTCCTTGGAGCAGAAGAGGCTCCAGTCGGGGGAAGTTGCAGCAGGGCTGGGTGGGTGGTGGGAGGGGTGTCTGGTTGTTCAAAACGGTTGAAGAACCGGTTCAGGTCATTCACCCACTCCTGGTCCCTGTGCAGCGCAGGTCTGGAGTTGCTACGTCCTGATATGGTGTTCAGGCTCCTCCAGACCCCGCTGATGTCGTCCCGCTGCAGTTGGTCTTCCATCCTCCTCCTATGCTCTTCCCCTCCCTGATCAATGAAATCAATGTAGTTAAGGAAGAGAATTTCCTAGAGAGATTTGAAAGATTCTCTAAGTGGCATACTGTAATGAACGTAGTAGCTCGAATCCTACGGCTAGCAAAAAGAGACAAATCTCCAGAGCTCATAACAGTTGAAGAAAGGAGAAAGGCTAGTTTAGTGCTTGTGAGACTAGCACAGAGAGATGCCTTCAAAGAGGAGATACAGAAGCTCAAGCAGGGAAAATTGTCACATAATAATCTGGGCTGTGCGCACCCAAACGTGCGTCCTGCCCACCCAATCAAAGTTATGGGGATCCTTTATTTTTATTAAATAAATCATTTTTATTATTTGATTTTTTTATAAATATAAAAAAATATCACAGAATATCTGTACCGTTTCTGATTGGGTGGGCACTGGGCATCATTTTTAGACACAACAATGAAGGCATACCGCAAAAGTTGTGTCTCGGCGGAGGGACCCGACGTCCCAGCAAAATGAGCACAACAGAGAATTGTTCAGAACCATAGACATGTAACAGCACACAGAGCGCACACTAAAGGCTGATTTATGGTTCCGCGTTACACCAACGCAGAATGGTGCGCGTCGTAGCAAGGATCAGAACACCGGTCCCAAGCCCGGGTAAATGCAGAGGGTAGTGTCAGGAAGTGCAATTGGGTATGTTAATGCTGAGGAAGATAAAACATATGGGAATATGAACATGAATGAATATAAAAAGATATTGTAATGCTTAAGACATATATGACTGAAGGAATTGTGAGTTATATATATATTTTGTGAAGATGATTGATAATAAAACAGATGCGCAAGGAAAGAGAGAGAAACGCACTCAAACTGACTCTGTCCCGTGTTTTTCCCTGTTTATTCAGGTTTACCTGGCAGAGCAGTTTACAAAAAATATAATCTGTTACAAAGCCACATCCTGGGCGTGTAACATTAGCATACTGTGGAGAAGATAGATGAACTGATATGATGATACCATAGTTTTCTATGCATTTCGGGGGTTTGACCCCCCAAATTTTTTTCACCCGCGCCGCGTTGACGCACGGGCAGCATCGCCCACCCTTCATTTCAGTCTGCCCACTTTAGTGGGCCTCGCTAAATCCGGCCCTGCTGTGAACCGTATCAACCCCTCACCACCGTTCACATTCTGTGAGATGGACTGCTTTGGACTCTTTCTAACTAAATAGGGTCGGAAAGAAAGTAAGAGATATGGTCTGATATTCATTTGTTAAGCATCAAGAGCCATTCACATTGAGATGCTTGAGGATCGAACAGCAGATGCATTCATTAATGCTTTTTGATGTTTTATAGCTATCCGAGGACCCGTAAGAGAGATCAGATCAAGGAAAAAATGTTGCAGGGGCTAAGAATTAACTCTCAAAAGCTCTAAAAGAAATGGACAAAGACAGAGTGGCTGCTTATGGCACTTTTGCACTAGGACTTACTCGGCCCGACTCGGCTCGTCACGCCTTTACCCGCCTCTACCCGTTTGTTTTTCCACGGCCAGGGGAGAAGTGGGGGGGGTGGGGTGAAGCTGCTGTGACGTACTCGATTGCGCAACCGCTTTGTTCGTGTCGGCGCTGATCAGAAATCAGCTGGAGCCGGGAGCGGCTGAGAGTAAAACAGCCCGTATATATCCCTTTTTTAATTCTCTCATCAGTCACCAGGTTTATGAACATCTGCACCTCAGAGTTGGATCACCAAACAGACGTTTTGCGCTTTATAATAAAATCGCCGCGGGTCGCTCTCGCGCTGACTCCCGCTTCCTGATTCAAACGTCTGCCGGCCCCGCCCCCGACCAATCAGTGGCGCGGAGGGTGGTGACGTCAGAAATAGTCCCTGCTCAGCCCGCAAAGAACCTCGCCAGAATGGTTACAGAAATAGTATCGGCTTGGAGCGGCTCTACCCGTCTCAGCCCCTAGTGCAAACGTGCAAGACGGGGCCGCAGTAACTGAATGTATTTCCATAGTTACCAAAATGTGTAACATGTTCTTGTGTTGAGAGATGCATAACCGGTCTTAATCTCAGAGTTCTTCTCTCATACTTCATTTGTGTGTTGCTGAAAAATTACTAGATTTATTCAAGGTCAAAGGTGATCATAAATCATAGTAATTGGTGGGAGTGTAACTGTCTGTGACACAGAGTTAATTGTTCAGAGTTCATTTTATAACATTTTACATGTTATAAAAAATACAAACATATCCAAGTTCATGAAGTGTTTAAATTGATTAATAAGAGAGTTTAGGATATTTTATTTTGAAAGTGTGTGGTCACATCCCCTGGTCTGTCGTGAGGGTCAACTGAGAGATTAGGGGTCAATAGAAAAATGCGGCAGGAAGGCGTGACACGGGATGAGAATAATTACAGTGCGTTCAAGAGGCGCAAACGGTAATTGTGTTTGTCTTTTACATGTCTTTGTTTTGTGGTTGTGTACAGATGCTTTGAGCAGAAAGTGGACACTTCATGGGTTTATTCGTTGACGTTGGGTCAGTGTTTAGTAACAATGGACTCTCTGCTTTTTTTTGTAGTTTTCACAGTTTTCTCAGTGTTCTATGATTTTGCCAACGGAGGAGAATGAGAATAAAAGAATGAAAATCAAGACATCAGTTTGAATGGTGGCCTTTGTTAAACCGTTGTAGCTACACCTCCGCTGCTCCTGATTGGTGGGCGGCTGCTCTGCAGCGAGGCCCCGCCCCCAGGAGCGCTGTTTATTGGATAGAATCTTTTCAAAACTCCCGCCTACACATGTGTAAATGGATGGAAAAGTCTTGGTCTGGAGACTCAATTATACACTAGAGCAGAGAGGATCCTTTCTGAAACAAAGTTTAGAGTTAAAGTAGGGCTGGATATATCAGAAGAATATAAATAATCAATGGAATTCCCCAAGGAATTGCCATTAGTCCAGTTTTATTTAATATAATGATTAATGACATTTTTATGAATCTAGATAGAAAGATTTGTTCGTCCTTATATGCGGATGATGGAGCAATTTGGATTAGGGGGAGAAATGATACAAATGTTTTGAAAAAGATAAAGGAGGCTATTCTGAAAGTAGAACAATGGTCCTACAACTGGGGATTCAAATTTTCAACCGCTAAGTCTTGTTATATGTACCTCACCAGGAAGAAAAAGATAGATGAACAGAGTCTTAGTTTATATGGGCAACCAATAGAAAAAGTCAAGGAATTTAAATATTTCGGGATATGGCTTGATGAAAGGTGTACATGGAAATTTCATGTTGAAAAACTAGAAACAAAATGGAAAAAAATAGTTAATTTAATGAGAGCTATATCTGGATATAACTGGGGAGCAGATAATATATATATATATATATATATATATATATATATATATATATATATATATATATATATATATATATATATATATATATATATATATATATATATATACATATATACATATATACATATATACATATATATATATATATATATATATATATATATATATATATATATATATATATATATATATATATATATATTCCACCATGGTTTTTCCATAAGTTAAAGTTGATTTTAGTATTATGAACCTAAAGAAGGATTGGATGGAAAGGGAAATTGGACACTGTGCAAAGCAGTAGATAAAGAATCATGTTTACAGGTTTTTACAGATATTCACTGATGGCTCAAAAGATCAAAACGATCGTGTTGGTACAGGAGTTTACATCCCACTTTTCCAAATTAAACTGAGCAATAGGATAACTGATCGACTTTCAGTATATTCAGCAGAGATGATGGCAGTTATTTTTGGGCTTCAGTGGGTGCAGGAGGTCCGACCAGACAGGGTGTTGATGTGTGTAGACTCTGCAGCAGCTACTGAGTTTACAGACTAGGAAATCACTCGATTTGCTATATGAAGTTCTTCAGTGTCTGTTCAGGACTCAGAGAATGGGGATCGAGGTAGAATTGTGCTGGGTACCTGCTCATGTGGGAATACAAGGAAATGGACGTGCAGATAAGCACAAGACATATCACTGATATTCAATTTGGAAAAGGTGAAGCTAAAGCAATAATCAAAAAAAAAAGTAAGGGCATAACTTATTATATAATACAAAACACAGTCAGAGCACAGAGTATCAAGGGAATAAGTAGAAGAGAGGAGGTAGTTTTAACAAGACTAAGATTTGATCACACTGGACTAAATGAAACTTTATTTTTATTGGGAAAAGTAAATTCAGACCTTTGTAATGTATGTAAGAAAACAGAAAACGCTGAACATGTAATTATGCTATGTACTAAATATATCAAAGAAAGGACAAGGTTGAAAGACAGGGTAAAAGAGGCAGGTGAATCTGACAGGGATACTGGGCACTAAGGGTGATAAGGTGTGGGAGACACAGAGAGGGGTCATAGAGTTTCTAAGAAAAAATGGCTTGTTTTACAGGATATAGTGAGTATAAAGCGGTTTATTTGTTTTATTTTTATTTTATTCATTTATATATTTTTGTTTGTTTGTTTAGAGTTTTTTTCTCTTTTCATTATTATTATATATTAGATAATTTAATGTAAAGCTATAGACAACTAGATCCTGTCCTACATACTCCGGTTCGGTAGGTGGCGGTATGCACCTTACAACTGGTATTGCAATCCGCCAAAAAACGCAAAGAAGAAGAGGAAGAAACTCCCGCCTCGTTTCTCTCTGTCCTGATTGGTGCGGCAGGACTCGTCCCGCGCTCGCCGGTATTTAAGGAGGTTTTCCGCTGCTGAAGACACGGTTTCTCTTGACACCAGTTCCAGAAAGACATTATCAACATGAGCGGCCGCGGAAAGACCGGAGGGAAAGCCAGAGCGAAGGCCAAGACCCGCTCCTCCCGTGCAGGACTGCAGTTCCCAGTGGGTCGTGTCCACAGACTGCTGCGTAAAGGCAACTACGCTCAGCGCGTCGGTGCCGGCGCCCCCGTCTACCTGGCGGCTGTGCTGGAGTATCTGACCGCTGAGATCCTGGAGCTGGCTGGAAACGCTGCCCGCGACAACAAGAAGACCCGCATCATCCCCCGTCACCTGCAGCTGGCTGTCCGCAACGACGAGGAGCTCAACAAGCTGCTGGGGGGGGTCACCATCGCTCAGGGCGGCGTGCTGCCCAACATCCAGGCGGTGCTGCTGCCCAAGAAGACCGAGAAGGCCGCCAAGGCCAAGTAAAGCTGCTACTGAACCCCGAACCACAACGGCTCTTTTAAGAGCCACACACTCCTCTGAGAGACACGATTACCAGATAACAATTACTATGAGATTGTTCTGCTTGTTTTCTCACATGTAAGTCGCTTTGGATAAAAGCGTCTGCTAAATGACAGTATAAAACCACTAAAGATCAATCCACTAATACAACGACACACTTTAAAAGCACAAAAGGTTGTATGGAGCAGTAACATCTGCATTTATTGGAAACTAAATTGTCTCAGAAGAAACGACCAATAACTACGATTGTTTAAAAAAAACATTTAACATTTACAATAGGATTATAGCACTAACTAGTTCATCGGTTGTCTGCTGGTTGAAGTGAGGCTCTGTAATTAAAAATGATTTTCAGAGGTAATTAAATATATATACATATAGCATAAATAGCATGTTTGTGAAATGATTTACTTTCTCTATAAAGGAAAATGTGTTCACTGGTGTTGCTTCAGAAACTTAGAAGTGACCTGTTCAAATCCAAAAGTCTGTCTGTTAATCTAACGTGGAAATAAGCAATTGCTCTTTTTTGAAATAGGAACTGATAAAAGGAAATTATAAAATATATTACTACCGATTTTCCAGTAGATGGCATTAACACACTGTAATACAACATCCATTAAGGCGGAGAAAACCCGTCCCTGTCCTCTAACACGTCCTCCAAAAAAGTACACATTCTTTTTTCCTTACCAGTTTACACACTATAACTGCCCAGCTACTGGGGGTTGGTTTCTAGTGATTGGAGTAAATAAACTAATAAATAAATTAACTAACTTACACAACCGGGACAGAGAGACAGCAGGGGGCGGGGCTCCGGACTAGGCGGGAGTTTTGAAAAGATTCTATCCAATAAACGGCGCACATTGAGGCGCGAGCTCGTTCTCGGGGGGGGCGGGGCTGCAGAGCAGAATCCACCAATCAGGAGCGGAGGTCTGGACCGCGTCACCGAGTCACACACTATAAGAGCAGCGAGTCTCGCTTCTCCCAGCATTACTGTCCTGATCCACAACCAGTCGCCATGGCCAGAACCAAGCAGACCGCTCGTAAGTCCACCGGAGGCAAAGCCCCCAGGAAGCAGCTGGCCACCAAGGCCGCCCGGAAGAGCGCCCCGGCCACCGGCGGAGTGAAGAAGCCTCACCGCTACAGGCCCGGTACCGTGGCTCTGAGGGAGATCCGCCGCTACCAGAAGTCCACGGAGCTGCTGATCCGCAAGCTGCCCTTCCAGCGGCTGGTGAGAGAAATCGCTCAGGACTTCAAGACCGACCTGCGCTTCCAGAGCTCCGCCGTCATGGCCCTGCAGGAGGCCAGCGAGGCTTACCTGGTGGGGCTGTTCGAGGACACCAACCTGTGCGCCATCCACGCCAAGAGGGTCACCATCATGCCCAAAGACATCCAGCTGGCCCGCCGCATCCGCGGGGAGAGAGCTTAGACCGTCTCCACTGTAACCACAACGGCTCTTTTAAGAGCCACCAACATCACCACTAAAGAGCTGCTTCCAGCAATCCCATTAATAGTTGCTACATTGTCGCAAAGCACAACATGATTCCCTCAGTTAATGGTTTAGCTCTTCCTCTATTATAATTAATATGCTACACCTAACATGACTATAAGATCTTAAAAATGCCCTAGTATTTTCTTTCTACTTATATAACCTACATTCCCTGCATCTTCCATCTTTCAGCCCTTTTATTTTACATATTTATGTAACAAAATACATTTTCAAGTTTTGAATTCTGTAAATTTCACATGAAAAAATAACTACATATCACAATAATCATGAAAATTGTACATTCATTTGACTTTAGTGGAATTTATTCATAATTGGAGGATGAACAATAGTGAAAAACATTTTCATGTTTATATTTGTTTTTATACCACTGTCATACCAAAACGTTTTTTTTCCCTCTACACACATCATGTACTAATCCAGTAGGTTTCCATTGCTGTGCTGCTGTACTTTGACATTTGGTCTTAATAAAAGTTCTAGAAACTTTTTTTTTTTATCAAAACATTTCAAAAGTAGAAAATGACTAAATTTGATTCAAAGTGCTCAAGATATTAAGACATTGATGGACTGTGTCAAATTTATGACTTGAACTGTAATCAATCATACATTTGTAATGCATACATTAATACATTGTCACAAAGCACAACATGATTCCCTCAATTAATAGCTTTCCTCCTCTTGCGCTAATAGTCAACATCTAATATGAGCAGTATAAGATCTTAAACATACACTAGTACAGATAGATTTTATAACCTACGTTACCTGTATCATCCATATTTCAGCCCTTTGTTTTATTTATGTTAAGAAAAAAAATTTTTTTCAAGTTTTAGATTCCTTAAATTTCACACGAAAAAAATATCACAATAATCATCAAAACGGTACATTCATGTGAGTTTAGTGGAATTTATTAATAATTGGAGGAAGAACAATAGTGAAAAACATTATTTTCATGTTTATATTTGTTTTTATTCCACTGTCATACCAAAACGTTTTTTTTTTCCCTCTACACACATCATGTACTAATCCAGTAGGTTTCCATTGCTGTGCTGCTGTACTCTGACATTTGGGTTTAATAAAAGTTGTTCTAGAAACTTTTTTCTTTTCATCAAAACATTTCAAAAGTAGAAAATGACTAAATTTGATTCAAAGTGCTCAAGATACTTTAACTTATAAAAATGTAATCAATAACACATTTGCAGTTGCATGAGTACCACAATATTTTCTTATAAGAAAACAATATTTCTTATGTGACACAATTTGCCTCTTAAGGAAGATGTGGTTGCTCTTAAAATACTGGTACTCTTTAAATACTAAGATACTGCAAAAAGTGTCCTTATCTATTAAACAGTTATAACACACAGTCATATTGAATAACTGCCAGATATTGAAAGTTGAAGTTATCTTGGGAAAGGAATGGGCAGGAGCACTGATTCTTTGCACATTTGGCAATTCTACAGCCATAAAATCAAAATAAATCCAGGCAGCTTGAATGTGATTACAGTAGTAAAAGGGTTAATAGGCCGTATTAAAATATGCTGAAGTCTGTGAGTGAATTATTGATTAAGATACTTTGAAATGTATAGTGGATTAAAAAAAAAACAACCTACAAATAAAAGAGAAATGGGTTGAAACCTGATTTTTGTAAATCCTTTGAAACTGTCATTTTACTTTTGTGTAAAATATAGTAATGATCCCTTGAATATACATTGAATACATTGAGGGTAATTGTGCAATTTATTGTTGAAAAAAAACAAATAGATAGGAAAACAACTCTCAGGATGAGGTGGTGGCTCTTAAAAGAGCCTTTTTCGTTTCCTCCAGCAGTGATGCTTCACTTCTTCTTGGGTGCTACCTTCTTGGCTTTGGGCTTGGCCACCTTCTTGGCGGGGGACTTGTTGGCTTTGGGGGCCTTCTTCACCACCTTCTTGGGGCTCTTGGCGACCTTCTTGGGGCTCTTGGCGACCATCTTGGGGCTCTTGGCGACCTTCTTGAGCGCTGCGGGCTTCTTGACCTTCTTGGGGCTCTTCTTGGCCGCTGCTGGTTTCTTGGCTGCTGCGCTCTTCACCTTCTTCGCTGCTGCGGGTTTCTTGGCGGCGGGCTTCTTGGTTTTAGGAGCCGCTTTCTTCACGGGAGCTTTAGCCTTCGTGTCAGTGTTCTTGCTGATCTTGAAGGAGCCGGAGGCCCCGGTCCCCTTGGTCTGGACCAGGGTCCCCTTGGTCACCAGGCTCTTGATGGCGGTGTTGACGCGGGCTTTGTTCTTGTCCACGTCGTATCCTCCGGCGGCCAGAGCTTTCTTGACGGCGGCGGCGGACACGCCGCTGCGCTCCTTGGACGCGGCCACGGCCTTCACGATGAGCTCTGCCGCGCTGGGGCCGGCCTTCTTCGGCTTGGACACCTTCTTCTTGGCGGCTTTGGCCGGAGCCGGAGCTGGAGCTACTTCTGCCATGTCGAGCTGCTGCGAGAATCACTGCTAATGATGAGAAGCCGGAGCTCCGACGGAACTTAAACACACCATGAGAACCGTGGAGACTCAACCCGCAGCGCCGCTCCGTCATGGCGGACGGACGGCTCCGCTTGTGTTTTCTCCTCGTCGATAAAGGAGGAAAACTGAGTGCTGGAGCCGCGTGAGACGCCGCCGTGAGCAGAGAGGACGGCGGACTCGTGTCTCCGGGGGTCCAGCTCATGTCCAGCTCGGATGTCTCTGCGGTTTGTCCCGGGAGACTTCAGACGTCCCGGAGTGGCCGCGCTGCTCGGCACATTTCCTCTTTTATTTTTGTTTTAAAATGCCGTGAAATACGTTGAGCGCTACGTAAATATGTTGTCAAAGAGACAAAAGGTAAGCCCCCATTTATGAAGCCACGACACCCGTCTGGTGGTCGTTATTTCTTTATAAAGGGGAGATAATGATGCAGCATCAAACACACTGATGGAGGTCCATTCCTGTCAGACTTCCTGGGGGAGATTGTCAGCTCCAAGATTGAATCAATTGCTAACCTTTTCTTCACGGAGAAAAGATTAACGTGATTCCTTTCTGAAATCTTAAATGTAAATAAATGAATAAACACTCCGCTGATATAGTGAGATAGTCGTGTATTTGGCGAACATTGCGGTCTCTGCAATATCTGAAACGTGGCTCAACAGTGAAATGCGAATGGACTTTGAAATGAAGGGTTATGAAATGATATTTAAAAACAGAAAAACAAAAGTGGATTTGGTGTGGCTCTTTTTTTGCACAAGAATATCAATTATAAGATGATAGTATTCAACTGTGGGGATTACAATGTTGATCTCCTAAACCCAAAAACAGAATGACAGAAGAGTTTAATAATACCATGTAGTACAGCCTAAGCCTGTATCCTAAAATCACCAGACCATTAAATTGCATTAAATTGTACAACCTTAATTGACAAAATGTCCCAGAGAACCGTTTAACTGGAATATTAATAAATGACATAACAGTGTTCACCATCTATGATCGCAACTATAAGAAAGTTGATGAAAATACCAGACCACAGACAGTTTAGGACAGATGACTCCTTGATGCCTCTAAAAGCCGAATTGATGAGATAAGATTGAGGATAAATATATAGAAACAAATTACGTAAATGCAGCATATGAAGACTTTTGAGAATATTTAAATCATTATAGGATAAAAAATTGTCCTGTTAAGGAAGATACGAGGAAAAACAGGCAAAAAAAAGAGCAGTGGCTCTCGAAAGGATTACAAAACGCATGTAAAAAAAAAAAAAAAAACTAACATTTTAGGGAATTTATAAAACATCGAACAACTGAACCAGAAAAGCCATAGAAAAAATATAAAAATAAGTTAACTAATATTATAAAAGCATATAAAAAGGAATATTAATATAAATTATTGGATACAAATTATTAAAACTACATGTACCATTAAATATCGTTATGAGAAAAAAACTCTAAATATAACAGTTACCTTCAGTATTTTAAAGATAATTATGTGGTAAATAAATTAGTTATTTTGTGAATGTTGGACCAAACTTAGCAGAAAAAATAGCTGTGTCAGAAATAGCAACTAATTTAAATTACATTGAGAGTAATACTAGTTCAATGTATCTTAATATCATACAAGATAAATAAATCATTGATATTGTTAATGATTGCCAAAACAATATGGATCCAGATCAAACCAGTAAACATCACTAGCCGTAACCGATCTCATTGAAGAAATTACCAATATCACAGACCGTAAGAAATTAGCTATATTCATATATCTAAAGAAAGCTTTCAATACAATGAATAATGGCATCTTCATAAAAAAATGGGAACGTTATGGTACGTACATCAATTCACGGCGTAAAACTATGGAACAAGCTAAAGAAGGAGCTAAAACAATGTCATAATTTAACACAATTTGAAAGGATCAGCTAATTTTCACAAAATACAGAAATATTGGAGGGTGAAAGTACAAATGTGTAAATGTAAACTGAGGTATGCTCAATGTGTGTAAATAGACAAAAATACAAAAAATATATTAAAGACTTCTAATTTTGTCAGAAGCAACACATGTCAGTTTTTGAAGGTCAACTTTCAGGCCAGTGTATGCAAGTTTATATGTCTAAGAGTACATATGGGTATGTGTACTGGTGTTTGTGCAGTGTCTTGTGCTGACCAGTCGGGACAGGGGACTTCCTGTTCTGTCATGGGGGGATGCATCTACTTGTCATTGATGTATCTTGATCCAGATTTATCCGAATATTACAAGTGCAGACCCAGGGGATGCATGATAAGTTTGCCAGCTTTGATTAATAACCATTTGTGCACATTTAAACTATATTTAAAAAAAAAAAAAAAAAAGACTGTTCGGCTACTGCCAGTCTTTAACCGCTACAGTATTAAGCACAACGTGGTTGCAACTTAGAGAAGAGAAACATGAGCTCTGCAGATTGGGTGTGTGGCTCTGAAAAGAGCCGTTGGTTTGTATTTGGTGTTGGTCTACTTGGAGCTGGTGTACTTGGTGACGGCCTTGGTTCCCTCGGACACGGCGTGCTTGGCCAGCTCCCCGGGCAGCAGGAGGCGCACGGCGGTCTGGATCTCCCTGGAGGTGATGGTGGAGCGTTTGTTGTAGTGAGCCAGACGAGACGCTTCGGAGGCGATGCGCTCAAAGATGTCGTTGACGAACGAGTTCATGATGCCCATGGCCTTGGAGGAGATGCCGGTGTCGGGGTGGACCTGCTTCAGCACCTTGTACACGTAGATGGCGTAGCTCTCCTTCCTGCTCTTTCTCCTCTTCTTGCCGCCTTTCCCGGCGGTCTTGGTCACGGCTTTCTTGGAGCCCTTCTTGGGCGCGGACTTGGCGGGTTCAGGCATGTTTCCTTCCTTCAGAAACGAATGAACTGCTTCGATCAGAGAGGCTGCTTTTATACAGCTGCAGGCAAACCGCGCTGCGCCGTCGCTCCTCTGTGATTGGTCGAGACTCCGCTGGTTGTTCAGCATGTCGGTGATTGGACGGCGGCAGACGGGGAGGTGACGCAGCACAGCCGCTGTCGAAGCTGCTGCTTTTATCACACCTAGTATGTTTATCTTATATGTATTTTATTCACAATACTTTAATCGTCTGTTCTGTCTCCTGTTTTGCAACTTTATTTGCCCCACGCTGCACGTATTTTTTTCTTTTTTACGGTTCTCACACACAACCGACCGTTAGTCTCTTTTCTTCTCTTTTTCCGCTATTCAGTGACGTAAACACTCATTGCGTGGGCAAAGAAAATACATTAGATCAATGCTCTGTGTTTTTATCCAACATCGGAAAAATATAATTTAAATGAAATATTTTCAGGTTGAAACACCTGCACGCCCTCCTAATTATTTTATATTTACTCTCATTTGACTTTTATTCGTTTTCCAGTTGTATGTGATGTTTGGACCATTACATCAGAGCAGTTTCTATTTTAATGACATTAAACAGTAAATACTTTATTCAGCAGATGTAAAGCACCAGACTGCAACAGGATGAGGAGAAAGTGGAGCTGGACTGAAATGAGACCCAGCAGTGTTTTTCTTTCACATGCTGATCAAACTTGGTGCTAAACTCATCGTAACCAGGAACTGCATGTTCAAATGAGCAAGTCAGTCATGGTTTGTGGAGTTGGACTCGCCGCTGCAGGACCAGTATCTTTCTACATGCTTGGTCTCGTGTGGTGAAGTTACACAAGTGCTGCAGTGAGCGGATTGAACAGGAAGTTTGTAGGTTTATAGTGGACCGAGATGTAGGTTATTTGATGAGTTTATTATAGACCACCATATTCTGATGTAAGAAATATTAAAGTATAAAAGTACAGAGGCATAGGAGCTCTTATGGTTGTAGTGGGTGGCCCTGAAAAGGGCCGTTGTTTGGTTGAAACGGTTAGATGGTTTAACCCCCGAATCCGTACAGGGTGCGTCCCTGTCTCTTGAGCGCGTACACCACATCCATGGCGGTCACCGTCTTCCTCTTTGCGTGCTCGGTGTAGGTGACGGCATCACGGATCACGTTCTCCAGGAAGACCTTCAGCACACCGCGGGTCTCCTCGTAGATCAGACCGGAGATACGCTTCACCCCCCCGCGGCGAGCCAGACGGCGGATGGCGGGTTTGGTGATTCCCTGGATGTTGTCACGGAGGACTTTACGGTGACGCTTAGCGCCTCCTTTACCGAGACCCTTTCCTCCTTTTCCTCGTCCGCTCATGTTTGCTGCTAGATTTTCTGGTTCAAAGTGTCTCAGGTCTACTGAATGCTGCTTATAGCTCTTGTCTGAGGACGTGTTAGAAGACAGGGGCGGGCCTGCTCTTCTTCTCGTGGTTAAACGGTTGTTGGTGAGTAGTTTGTGTGTCAGCGCCTCCTACTGAAAAACAACTGGTAGTAGCCTCGTGTTTTGTGTTTTCGACTGAACGAGGGTCGATTTCACATCGTGTGTGTGTGTGTGTGTGTGTGTGTGTGTGTGTGTGTGTGTGTGTGTGTGTGTGTGTGTGTGTGTGTGTGTGTGTGTGTGTGTGTGTGTGTGTGTGTGTGTGTGTGTGTGTGTGTGTGTGTGTGTCCCACCTTCAGCCTTTACCAGAAATGGTAGCACTTCTTTCAAACTGCAGAACAGCTGAACACGTGTTGAATCTGAAATACCTTAGTAGGTGATGAAGTGATAATGAATCATGATAACGAATCGTGTGTGTGTTTTCTCTTGATAAAAGGTCTGAAAAATAAATATAGATGGTATCTTAATCTTTGTTGTACCCCAGCTGTTTTATCAACGTACTTTACTTTCTTTATTGTCAGTTATATCTGGCCTTGTCTTATATTCATACGTAATTATTAAATGTCATGTTTTATCTTTGAGTCAGACAGCTTCAATACAATGTTTGTTTTGTAGAATAAAGCCTAGAAATGCTTGACAGAATCATGTTACCCATGAAACATCAAACTAATAAGTCTGTTAGCATGGCCTGTAATAGAGGATGTTCTTCCACCTTCTTGCAGTTGCTGAATGACAGTTAAGTCTGTCGAGCCTGTGTTTCGTGGGAAGACGAAGTCTGCAAAAGTACTCAATAAACTTGTGACTCTTCTAAAATACATGTTCATTCAGTACCCATTTACTTCCTCCCATCAGGGAGCTGTTTGACAAACAGGAGAAGCTTCCAGAGACAGAGATTTTTCTTTCTGTGTGTTACAGTTCATGCATCAGTGATCACTGATGAATCAAGTTTGAATAAATCCAACGCCTGCAAACAGAAACATGTACATATTTGTTGTTGGAAACCATGAAAAAACTTACAAAAGGATTCTTCTTTTACTAAAGTTTTAATGAAATCCATATTTATCTCCTGGTCCCTTCAAGACACAAACAGGAATGACATGACGCAGGCTCTCTTAAACCTGAACAGAATGGAATGCTGAAAGAGTTCAACTAGTGCTTAGTTCTGAGGGGGTCCCACTAAATACTGGTGTTTGCTCAGAGTCATTTGGTTCTGAACATTGCATGGTTTCATTTTGTCTTCTTCTTATCTGGATGTCGTCTAACATGGGTTTTCTATAGCTGATGCCTTAATTAAAACATGGGACATTAAAGCCAACAACAATCAACGTCCAGACAATCCACCTATAAATTAATCCCACCGTCTCTACTACCATTTTTTTAACTTGATAAAAAGTCTGAAAAAGAAATATAGATTAGAAAGGAGAATTGGGGTCTCCAGGAAATATCTGGTTTAGAGCGGCAAGGTATGGATGTGTGTCCAAGTTAAAGGACACAGATACGGATTTCCAGGTCAAATGAGTTTAATTAACTGTGGTCTGTAACAATACAAACAAGAGAAAAACGTATTAATATACTGAAACCAGAATACAAAGTAAATAACATAACATACATGTTTCATTAGCCAAATATTACAGCAAATTACCAATTAATATTAACATACCACCTCCAAAGAGGTTTATAAACTATAGAAATGAACATAGTAGCATAACTAATATATTACATAACAGCAATTTAACTGTAGCTTCAACAAAGTGTGAACGGATAAACATGCTCGTGCTCAGTTCACCTTATAATGTCATTTAAGCTCACCTTTAGGCATCTACGCACAGTAAAAATAGAATAGAAAAAATAAATAAAGTTCTTATTTTTGCCATCTGAGAAAATAAATTATATTATATTTGGTGCCTAACTGTTTCCCAAGTATATTAGTGCGTGTGTGAATGAATAAATGAGACGTAAAAGGTAAATTTCTTACCTAATTTCTTACTCACATAAAAACAATCCTAACCCTAATAATTTATCAGACTCATGTGTGTGACAGCAGAATTTGGGGTACAACTTTTTTATTTACATACAAATGTTTATCATTACGAACTGCTGCATGTAAACGTACTGACTGAGAGCTACCCCGACTAGTGGGGTGAAGGCTGTATTGCTACTGTAGCCTGGCGTGAGCCTGTGAGTCCGAGCTCAGGGCAAAGGAAAAGTTACAGATTGCATTTTCAAATTGAATATTGTCCCTAAAAGTACGTTGTAATATGTAAATGTAAAATGGAATAGACTGGGGGGCGCTGTTTCTCCTATTGCATTTGAAAATAGTCCTTTGTTCAGCAGTTTCAGTCTTTGTAAATGAAATGTGAAATGCCCTTGTCATTTGAACATTCAAGTTGTTAGAAAATTGCATTTTAATTTGAATTTTGTCCAACAAAGAGCTTGGTGACATTTAAATGTAAATGCAATAGCCTGGGGGCGCTGTTTCTCTTATTGCATTTGAAAATTGTCCTTTGTGCAGCAGTTTCAGTCTTTGAAAATGAAATGTGAAATGCCGTTTTCATTTTAATTTGCAAGTTGTTAGAAAATTGCATTTTAATTTAAATTTTGTCCAGAAAAGAGCTTGGTGACATTTAAATGTAAATGCATTAGCCTGGGGGCGCTGTTTCTCTTATTGCATTTGAATATTGTCCTCTGTAAATCAGGTTAAATCTTTCAAAATGAAATGTGAAACAGCTTTTCCATTTTCATTTTAATATTGTCATAGAATGCCCATACAAGTATGTGAAAATGAAAATTCAAATTGAATTATTGCATTTTAATTTCATTTTTGTCCCAAATAACTCATGCATATGTGGAAAATTATAATGCTATTGTGGAATTACATTTGCATTTGAATAAAGTCCCCTATGGGCTTCCATAGCCTATAGTTATTAAGTGTTGTAGCATCCAGATTAGATTTTTTTAGAAGAGGTTTTATTACTGCAGTTTAAATAAATGGTGTCTGCCTGAGTTTATTTTTAACACAACGCAGAAGCCAGCTGCAATCAGCTACACTAGAGTTTCACTTTTACTTTGTACAACAGGAACATGTGGGTGTGGTTTATTTGTCTATATTAAAGGCATGCGGGAGACATTTTGTGATCACACAGATCTGCTTTGTCACTTGAGCTGAAGAATCCACGCTGCTCTCTTCAACCCAAACATGAATAGACATTCCAACACCAACAGGAAAAGAAAATTTGGTAAGAAGGATTTTTCTTTCTGCGTGTTACAGGTCATGCGTCAGTGATCACTGATGAATCAAGTTTGAATAAATCCAACTCCTGCAGACAGAAACATGTATATACAGGGATTAAAGCAAAAAAAAATATTTTTGACAGAATTTTTTTTTTTTCAGGCCAGTTCATATTACCTATCTATGCGCTGCACCACACTTTAAGAATGGCCCCTTTTCTGCCATGCGGTCGCTTCCCAAAGGTTTCAAGTAAAAAAGTTAAATGCTGTATTAGCCCTTCTGTGTTCTAATACAGCATTTAAGGTGTAAGAAGAATTTAACCAACACCATTTAAAGGTGACCTATTATGGAATTTTATGTATATTTTAAACAGGACTTTAATGTCTTAAAAACAATCTAAAGCTTGTTTTTTCTACATAAATCAGAAATTCAGCCTGTGGGCCATGTCTCTAGTTTTACCGCTTCTAACCCCTTTTTCTGTGCTTCATTCTAAGGGAAGGGGGGGGGTGTGATAATGAGGGTCTGTGCTGATTGGCTGCTTGAATGACGTGTAGCAGGGGAGGAGAATAAGCCTCGCTCCGGGGAGAAGAGCAGCGGCTGCATGTCCCATGCCAGGAAGCTTCTGCGACAAAATAAAATCCATTGCTTTATTTTTTTTTGTATTGACTGTCCTAACTGGCCACAAGTTTAACGGTTTCAGCGGGGACAGAGAGCGTCCGATGTCACACGTGATAGTCGGACGCTCTCATTCAGTTACACGGTGTAAACGGATCTTAAAGCCTGATTTACGGTTCTGCGTTAAATCGACGCGTACCCTACGCCGTAGGCTCTGCGTTGGTGAAACGCAGAACCATAAATCAGCCTTTAGTCACCTCGTCTTCACACAGGAAGATTTATAAACAGGTACACCACAGTTCTTTACTCCAATTCCTCAAGACAAATGAATCATGTTAACTGTAAAGAAATCACAACACTGAATTTTCACACATGACAACTTTATTGTTAAAAAATAAAACATAAGTTGTATATAAATAACATGTATGCACTATTGCTGGCTCAAGGAAGGACTGTACGTCTTCTGAAGGTGTCTGAACAGCTTCAGGTGCTTGGAAGATCTGAAATCATGAACAGAAGAAAAATATATTAAGGTACCCGTCAGGGCTCCTCACCGGTCCGGTCCGTGAGCGGCCCCGGAGCCCCGAGCTAAGCTAAATACTTAGCCCATGCAAAGATCATACTCATAGTCAAATATAAGTAACGTAAAAAAAATAACGTCACTTACCGCTGACTCGTGTGCAGTTGCCGGGTCCGTACTGTGGGCACTGATCCTTTTATGAGGGTAAGTGTCGATGCAAAACCTCATCTTAACTGTCCCCTCGCTGTGGAAACAGCCACCGCTTCTAAACAATGGCTGAAGCTCCAGCCGGCGGAGAGAGTTGTGGGCGTGGTTTCAGCAGCGGAGGCCGAACCTCTGCGCCTAGGGTGACGTCACCATAGGCGCAGATTCAGAATGGCTCGTAAAAAAGTCACGTGACCCTGGAAGATTCACCGGGCGTGGGTACAGACCTTGCAGATTTTCATGGGATTTCATCTTCCCTCTACTGGCAAGGTGAGGGGAGACCACTATATGTTAAAACAAGAAAAAACGTGTTTTTCATAATAGGTCCCCTTTAAATACTCGAGACCAATGGCATTAGGGATGGGAATTGATAATATTTTTCCGATTCCGATTTCCATTTTCGATTCTGCTTAACGATTCGATTCTTTATCGATTCTCTTATCGATTCTCATTTGGAAAAAAGGAGAACAAACGATTTTAGTATCAACTTTGTTTTATATCTTTATATCCTTAAGACGCCCCCAGCCTCGGGCTCCTCGATGGTGCCAGGGTGTGGTCCCCACAAAATTATTTGTAATATAAAATATGTATTTAATATAAAATAATATAAAATAAATATTCTTCTGTAGAAATTAACTAAATACAACAAATTATTTTGTGGCAATTACACAAGAATGTCCAGTTACATGTTCAAAACCACAAACGTAGTCACTGCTCGGTGACATTCATCTATTCTGGCCTGGGTCATACTCAGGCTCGCCACCCGTCCCTTAAAAAACGGAATCTTTACTTAATTTGGAATTAAAAGTTGCGTTCCGTATTGAACCAATACGGACATATATCATGCTCTTATTTATTGATGTCATAACATACAGGTGATGGTTGAAAAATTTGAATATATTGAAAAACTTCATTCGTAGTAAATTCAACTAAAGGTGAAACAAATATATTATTTCCCACTACATGAAAAGTGAGATATTTCAAGCCTTTATTTGTTATAATGTTGATGATTATGACTCACATTTTATGAAAACCCCAAGTCAAAATTTGAGTATTTTACGAAATCAATAAACAATTCAATCATCAAAATTATAACAAATAAATGTTTAACATATCTTTTTTTTTATGTAATGAGACTATGTAATGTATTAGTTTCGCCTTTTAAGTTGAATTATTGAAATAAATTAACTTTTACACCATATTCTAATTGTCCGACCATCACCTGTAGCTATATTATACATCTTGGCTGATGTGGACAAACAAGCATAGCAGCATAGGAGGCTAGTTCAGTTGCTAGTAGGTTGTAGTCGGGGATCCAGTCACTGAAAATTTGAGAGGACCTGTGATGTCATGCTATACTTTTTTTGTGTGTTTTTTCTATTAATTTGGCCATTAAGGTCCACAGAATGAGAGGCCTGCTCTGCCGGAAACATTGCGAAAAAAAGTTATGGCCATTTTTGTATACTGAAGCCTGTATTTTTTGACTATGTGACGCAAACTAGGTTTATTTTCTTTAAGTGCTCAATAAGTTGGTTAGGCTGTCAATAAATGATTCCCAGATACACAGAACACATATGTGAACAACACCAAGTCAAGAAATACACTCACAAAGCCTTTTCTAAGGATTTTTAGTCATTTTTTGTACAAAAATACAACCGTTTTTTGCATTTTTCCCAATTCTTTCATCTTTACTTCAACAGTAATCAACTTTGCCATGGGTTATGACATCAGCCAATGTCTCATTATTGTCAACAATCTTAATAGTCATTCCACAAAAAATATTATTAAAATCAAGCCTATATTAAAGAAACTGTGGTGACTTTATTACCCTTATGCTAAAAATTCCCAGAGACTTTTTTTGTTCTTGAAAAAAACTGTACCCTCCCAAAAAAACAAATTCAAAACATATATACATTTTTATAGGAAAATAAACAGTTGTGCACAGTAGATTTGTTATGTATTAGTAAAAAAGGAAAAACATTGGCTGAATAAAATAAAGATACGTCTAATATCACAAAAATTAAAATGATCAGGAAAATAAAAACAACGGATTAACTCACTCACTCTCACTGTCTTCGAGCGTGAGTTCAACTCGTGAACATTTGTTCGGGTCCCCAGTGCAGAGACACGCAATAACACACTTGACACCGGCTCTTGCACAGGAGCATCCTCGGGCACACTTGCTTTTCTTACAGTGGCAGTATTTGCTGCGCTTGCGATGTGCAGGTTTTGCATCCTTCAGCATCATTTTTGCCACTAGCTTACCACTGACAAGCTCTCTGCCAAAGTTTGTTGCCACAGGGTAATTTGGCTGAGACATGTGTGCCCTCTTACATATAACCAACTGATGCAGAGCTCTGAGAAGGTGTAATTGGAAGGCATCTTCAGTAGGTGGAAGGCAACGCATGTCTCCTTTGACGTTGCCAAAAAGATGGGCCCGCAGTCAGGGGCGTCGCCAGGTGTAATCCCTTATGGGTTCTGAGCCCAAAGGGGCCCCCGCATAGCGGAGGCCTAAACTGCGTGCGCGTGCTTTGCGCGCGCACGCGCAAAATTTTTGGGATCTTACGGGTCGGATCGGTTAACTTTGCATGACTTTAAGTCGTTTAGAAACAGATTGACAGCCACAAGCAGCTTCAATGATTATAACAAAAAAGACCATTCCAGATCAGCAGATGAATGCATAGCACAGGATAATAATAACTGCAGGGTGGCGAATAGTGCAACAGGGCAAAGCTCTGTGTATTCCCCTATTCAATTTTAGACAATATAAGGAGTAAAAACTGAATGAGAAACGAGAAAGCCAAAGAAAGTGTCATGACAACAATTATAATTATTATCCTCCTCATTTTATTGCTGCATTCAGCAAAATAACAATGACCTCCAAGTTCCAACTCACTGCAACATATAGGGCTAAACAAACATCCATCCATCTCAGACTTTTATTTTATACAAAATGGCAAAATAAATAAATACAATAAATAAGAAAAAACACATGACTGACCAACATAGCAGCATATAAATAAAATTCACATTAAACATTCCCAACTCAACCCACCCCCCCCCAAAACAAAAAAAAAAAAAAAAAAAAACACTGGGTTTGTATGTGTATATTTATGTATGTGTACGCATATGTATGCGTATATATATGTACATTATATATATTAAATATAGTAATAATGCACATATATTTACTTTTGGTTTCTACCGTCATGGTATCAATCATTAATATGTGTGCAGACAAGGTAAAAAAAAAAAAAAAAAAAACATTCCCAACTCAGTCCCAATACAAAGACATACTCAATAAAATTACAATAAAACAACTTAAGGTGCCATTACAATCCCAACAATAATACATCTGGATGCCAAAAATAAGATACCTATTGATGAACATTAAAGTGCAGTATCAAAAAGGGCTATTGGAGAAAAGGAGAAGATGCATATTTTATGCCAACTGCCAACAATTCAGAACTTAGTTTTTCTTTTCTTCATCCTGGAAAATGTTTCGATAGCATTATCCAAAGTAATGGACGCAGTAACCTCTCTCTCAACATAAAGCATTGCGAGATCTGAGAGACGACTCTCAGTCATTGTTGAGCGCAGATAGGTTTTAATGAGCTTAAGGCGACTGAAGGTGCGCTCAGCCTGTGCGCTGCTTGTAGGAATAGTGAGAAATATACGATATAACGTTGCAACGTTAGGATACGCTTCATGCAAGTCATTTGCAATTAGAAAGGGCAGAATCTCTGCTGTAGTAAACCCTGCTCCATCAGGGCTAGGGAACAGTTGTTTGTACACGTCTCTGAACGAGGAATATTCATTCTCAACACATTCTGCATCCAGATCCTCTGAATAAAATTCTGCCAATTCATTGATCCTCTGGATGGAATTCTTATCAAAAAAGTGCTTTTCATTTAGGACCTGAAACTTACTAACTGTGTTTCGAAGGTCTGTGAAACGTGTTTCAAACTGTGTGTCAAATACTTTTAGAATGTGCTCAAAGGTCTGCTCTTTAAAACGTGCTCTACTGTCAGATATAGGCTCGTCTGTGGCAACTTCATCATGGAAACGTTTTCTCTTTCTTACTCTCCCCTGCTTGAACTCTGTAGATGTTTTACATTCTTCTGCTTTCTCTTTCGCAGATCTCTCAATTTCCTCAAAGCCCTCATCAGATTTCAGTTGTTTCAATGTGCGTGCGCAGCTGTCAATTTGCGCAAGTGCAGAGATTAAATCGATTGATTCTTTCTGAAGATAGTTTGATAGACAAAATGTTTTCCCTAAAACAAAGTTCCAAAAGTTGAGCATGAACATGAACTCAAATGTCTCAATTGTGGCTAGCAGACCTTGTGCATCTGCTGCTGCTTTTGGTGTTGAGCCGACATCCTCATTGATTACTACATCAAGTGCCTCTATAATTGCTGGCATACTTCTTAGTACCGCTTCAGTGGCTTGCTTTCTTGAGGCCCACCTTGTATCAGAGAGACTTTTCAATGTCAAAGCTGTGTCTTTAACCAATTTATCCTGTTTTTCTTCTAGTATTCTGTAACGAGGTAAACTCAATGTTAAAAAGCAATACAATGCTTCAAGAGTACCAAAGAAGAGTTTCCCAGTTGTACATGATGACGCAGCATCAACAAGAATAAGGTTTAAGTTATGGGCACAACAATGCACATACAGAGCCTTAGAGCTACATGAGTCTTTCACTCTTTTTTGAAGGCCTGATATGTGACCAGACATAGTCCTAGCTCCATCGTATGCCTGCCCTCGCATTTTGGTAACATTAAGTCCCAGGTCCTGGAGCGCTTTAATTAGTAATTCATAGAATGCTTCTGCATTGCCACTGGACAGCTCATCAAATTTAATAAATCGCTCAACACTTTTACCACTCTTATTGACATACCTTATGGACAATGAAAATTGATCCACCCTTGAAATATCAATTGTTGAATCAACAATGACAGAGTAAAAAACAGCATCCTTAATTTCTTTAAGAATCATTTGCAGTGTCTCTCGGGCAAGGCATGTGATCATCTCGTTTTGAGAGTCCGGATGTATGTATTTGTAAACCTTATTTTTTTCATTTAAGTGATTCTCAAGGATGTTGTCATATCTTGCCATTAGTTTCAAAAGTTCAAGGAAGTTGCCCTCATTAACAGATGGGGCTCCTAGGCCAGCATACTCCCTGTGTGCCCTAAAGGCGATACCTTGCTTGGCTAAATAGAGAGTAATATCCATCAGCCTTTTAACTACTTTCCTGTTTTTCTCAATAGCTAGTCTTTCTGCCTGAATGAGTCCTGCGATTACAGTTTTGTCCTCTGTAATGCGATATTTAGTGATGAATAGTTTCCTCTCTGCCTCTTGGTGTGCTGGTGACATTTCATGTTGCTTTATTCTATCCATGCCTTTGTGGAAACCATCAAACCCCTTGTCAGGGTCAGACCAAGTAGATCTTTCTGTTTTTTTGGCAAAAAGCCAACAACAATGACAAAACATCTTGCCAGCTAGAGGGGAATACACCAGCCAGTGTCTAGCTACACTGCATTTGCCACTCTTGTTTTTGTACCAGTGTGTCTTAAACTTGTCATTTAATGAATTTTTAACAAAATCTGAAAAGTTATCTTTTAACCCAGGCTGACATGGACCATGTTGTACAATAGCTCTGATTTTGTCTGTGCTGAAAGACTCCTTTTTAAAAAGACGTGGATCTGTGGGGTATGGTTGTGCAAAGTCCAATAATGGCTCAGAGGAAGACAGACTTGCCTGGTGGTTGTCATCGTGATCACCTGTGCAGGTGATCTGATCAATGTCATTAATGTCCATATCAAACTCTGCTTCGTACCCGCTAGTGGCCACCGTCACTGTGGCCACTATCTCTGTGACTGCCGCTGTCACCACCTCCTCATCGTCTTCTTCAACAGCAGCTCCTGTTTAAAAAATAATAATAACTTATTATCTAAGCTCACAACACCTAGGCTAGCTATGGCAGCTCGACAAGCTTACTATGTGTCACAGAGCTTGTCAAGCAGCTATTTTCTGCAAAAGCCTTTTCCAGAAAAAACTTGGATGCTGGGGCTCAAGTGGTTAAAGTTACAGAGTTAAACTATAACTAATTATGCCTCACCTCCTGGTTCAGTAGTTGATGGTGGTTGTTGTTGGACGAGAAGTGGAGGGGAGGCGGACACGGTGGTGTCCTCTTCAGCAGCTCCTGGTTACAAAAAAAATATAGCTTATCTACAAGTTCACACATATAACTATAGCTAGCAGCTTGACAAGCTTACAATACATCACAGAGCTTTTCAAGCTGCTATTTTCTGCAAAAGCCTTTCCCTCCTCAATGTAAACAAAATGTAACCAAGTGTAATGCATAGAGTAAAGCTTTTTAATTGACTTTGTACCAGTGAATCTGTACTGTCATGAAACTGGTCTGTTCCTATGCAATTTCTTCTAAAACAGGGGTTCTTAACCTTTCTGACCTTGGGGCCCAATTTTTTCAGTACAGAGTGGCCCGGGGCCCATTAAATATAAACACTGTATAGCAGGGGTATTCAACTTTAAGAGGTCCATTTAGAGAAAATTTACTCAAGCGAAGGTCCAGAACATCATAATATATATATATATATATATATATATATATATATATATATATATATATATATATACACATACATGTATGTGTGTGTGTGTATATATATTCAAGTAGCCTCATAGTTGTATCAACATCTGCATCTGACTGTTATATTAAAAAAAGTACATATTTGCCAATTAACATGTTTAACTTGAATTAAACATATTTTTTTCTCTTAAAAATAAAGTATTTTATTTTATTTTTCAAATGCTATCTTATTTTATTTCTCTACCAGCAGTTTGAATTTCCCCTTTTCTTTGTTAATTGTCTCAACACATTTTTATACTAAATTAATATAAACACATCTTAACAATTTAAGGTTCAGGTTCTCATATGCATGTGGAGGTGCTCATTGATGAGCCTGAAACGATATTTAGTTTTAATTATGTTCACTGTGGAGAAAGCTGCTTCACAGCTGTATCTGGACCCAAACATGGGTGTTTTAAGATGCTCAGCTTATTTTTATGTGACTTCAGTTCAGACTTGAGTGGATATGTTTGATGAAAAACTTTGTGTTTTGTTTCAGTGGCGTTTCACTTTCGCACTTTGAACGCCACGGTCTCTGAACGTATGAGACACTGGTTTTGTCCCAGTGGGAAGACTGAACAGGATGAATTTGTCCATTCCGGGTTGCATATTTAAAAATACAGCGAGGACAAAACTTAGTTTGATTTTACTTTAAGTTATTTACATTAATAAGTTGTCAGGACTCAGTGTGTCGGGTTCATCCGAGCCTGATCAGCTGCGACGGGCACAGCCCGCACCGCAGCTCTCTGGTCGCGCTGCAGCAGTTACTTTCTGATGCTTTTTCGAAAGCCCGAACAGTCCAGTCCAGCAGACACGACAGCCCACGCATCTACATCTACCATCCTTCAGCAGTAACGACGGAGCCCACCGCCCGGGCGGCAGCCTCAGCCGACCTCCCCGGCCGCGGGGACGCGCCGGGATAAATGAGCACGCCGCGCTCGCTCGCTCTGGGCGCAGACCCAATTAATCGATCCCTAATCCTGGAGGATCTAAACCTACTCTGTGCAAAATGAAGGATTTTCTCTGTAAAGACACACCATTTCTCTTACTATTACACGTACAGCTAGCTGAGTGTCTTCTTCTCCTCATTTGGTCGGGAGTTGCTATGCAGTCCCGCGGCCCTCGCGGCCCACACGTACAAAACTGAATTTTTTTTGGCGGCCCACTAGATGGCGCTCGCGGCCCTAGTGTGGGCCGCGGCCCTAGTGTGGGCCGCGGCCCTATGGTTAAGAATCACTGTTCTAAAACATTATTCAGAAAAAAAAAAAAAAAAAAAAAATACCGTGGCGGCCGTAGGCGGCGCCATCTTGCGCATAAGCAAATAATCAATCAACAGAACACCCAAAAAACGTGGATACTGGGGTTCACGTGATACAAAGACAGTCAAACTATAATAATTTATTATGTCTCACTCACCTAGTCCTGCTCCTTGTTCAGTGATTTTGTCGTCCTCTTCATCAGACGGGGTCTGCGACGCCGACCCCCCCGCCTCCATTTCAACGTCGTCGCGTGCTGCGGCTGCGTCATCACTGCTTTCGGTGTTATCAATGTGTGGCGGTGCAGGCGGCCGCGCCGTTTTAAAAAAATTTGTCACTGAGACACACTTGGCAGCAGCAGCCTGGACATATCTCTTTTTTCTCTCTTTTCGTTTCTGTGCTCCTGATTTATTCTGTTTGGTTTTAGCCTCCGCCTTCCCCATCGTCGCTCTTTCTTTTCCAACTTTTTTTTTTTCCAACTTTCCCGCCTTGTAACTGAGTGACGACGTCACTTCCTTTCAACTGTGAGCACGCTACCGGATGTTTTGATGCTGCAGGCATCAAAAAATAAAAGCCTCGAGCGAGTCGAGCCTCGTCGTGAGGGGAGGCGGCGGCCCCTTAGGGCAGAGGGGGGGCCCTCTACTTTGAAATGTTGTTGACATTGGGTTTTTATAACCCGGAAACCCGCGCCAGCGTCGCTAGTGCCCGCAGTGCATCCAAGTTACCACTGAAGTCACTCCTGTCATACAGTGAAGCCATGTATCGTCTGGCTGCTGTCACAACATCTTCGGTAACATTCAGACTTTCCCCAGAGTCACCGTATTGGCCCAGAGGCAGAAGATCCTTCAGTTGATCAACAGTGGCTTTGTAGGCACGCCTTTTCCCTCTTCTGTAAAAGTAACTCACTGTGTCACATCCGGTTAGTATATAGGTGCTGAGGAGTATGGATGAAAGATCTGAAGCTTCAACACAGTACTTCAGTGCCAGGGCATCCACAATTGCATGAGCAGGTAGGTAGGTATCCATCTTCTTTACCCATAGCTCCTGTAGGTCATCCATGTGTGTGATGTAATATATGCACATCATGATTACATCTGTGTCAGTGGTGCAGATGTTGTGCTGAGTATGCAATATGGGCAAACATCCTGGTATCTGCCTCCTCGTGCTTCTCACAGGACAGTTCTGGAAGCTCAACCTGACAATCTGCTGCTAACAGAACAGTGCGACCAGGATCACAGAAAAGTCCACCGAGAATAAGTGTACATCCAGGAGGAAGTAATTTGTGCTGAGCAGCCCATGTTTCTCCCATATAGTTCAGCAGGTTCGCTTTATTCAGTGGATTTTGAACAAATCCTTTCCATTCCGGTAAAGCAAGTGTATCATGTGGCTTGTACTCCTTCATCTTGCTGGGGCAAGTCTTCATTCTCTTCTCTCGTTCCTCTCCTTTCAGACTTTCAGCTGGAGAGACATCATATCGATCACCAACAAAGTGGATGCAGTCACAGTTGTCGGTGATACCACTAAGGAGATGCTTCAGATACTTTGCTTGCAGTTCATGGAAGGTGCTGCTACCAAGATGTTGGTGACACTGGATGAATGCCATGGCATCAACTACCATTACAACAGGCTTGTCGAATGTGGGAAATCTGTCCACTTCACACTATGAGCTGCCAAGGGATGTCTGGATCGCAGCCAAGTAGTTATGCATGGCATAACCTTGGTCAAGGGATGGATCTGGCTCAAACAGGGAAGCTGGGCAACTTGTCCACTCATAACCAAAGACTTCTACCTTCTTGTCTTCATCCAAGTCCTGCACAAAGTACAGGTTTCGTACAACAGCACTCTCTTCCTGGTAGACCTTCTTGGCTTTGAGAGCCATGGACATTGTCTTTTTTGTCTTTGCTGCAAATGTGGCAAGTTTCATTGGGGCTATTTTCTCACTGTATGTTTTTCTTGCTGCAGCCAGTGCCTCCAATCCTTTTTCATGGGCGTACACCAAGTCTGCAGATGCAGATTTGTGGCCTGTTGAAATGTTAAGCAGCTCCTGTTCTTCACACATGAAGGGATTGATCATCTGGTTTTTGACTACATCTGTTATTTTCAGAACACTTTCTGTGTCCTTTTGTCCTTGGCTTTTGGAGTCTTCATGGTGTTTGGTGTCCAGGTGTACCATAGCTTTTGTCTGCTCTGATACCGCTGTCAGACATGGAAGAGCTCGCAAGTATTTGTCCATGGCTGCTGGCTGCTGACTGATGCCCGTGAAGAGTTTTGTTTTGGCATCACGGTTGTATGTTTTCTCAAGTGCCATGTCTGTCCAGACACCATTGAAACGACCTTCAGTTTGATGCACAGTAAAGTTCCCATTCTTGAATTCTCTATGGACCTCCGGAGCCAGTGTAGGTAGGCTTCTCATGGCTTCCAAATAGTGAGGCAAGCAAGATACATACTTGTAGTGGCCAGCAGCTACAAGGTATGGTAGCATCCTTTCTACTTCAGCCAGGTGTTCCTCCCACAGGCCTGCACGCTCAGCATGGATGAATCGCTTCAGAATCATCACCATGTCCATGTACATTATCCAGAGCTTTGAGGTAGGTGAAGTACATGTGTCATCAAACTCTGCCATCAAACACGACAGCTCTTTCAGCTGGTCAGTTGCATCAGCACATGCAGCAGATGCCTTCTCCTCATCCTTTTCTGACAGGGCGTCTAGGAGTAGCTGGACATTGATGGTAAGTGCAGATATGCACTCCGGGTCCTTCTCTTCAATGATCAACAATTTGGAAAATGCTTCCCAGTGTAGGGCAAACATGGCTGCATGTACCATATTGTGGGCACGCAGCATTGCATAGTAGTCTTTCCCACTGATGATCTTGTTTGCTGTTCCACGGAGACAAACATCAGCTTCTACCATGATGTCTTCGATTCCAGTTGCCTGCATGAAATGCCCAATTGCTTTAAGGAAATTTTGAGCAATATGAAATCCACCCATGCGCAAGATAACTTTTGCATACATCTGAGGGTTCTTCTTTTGCAGACCCAGAACCACTTCATAGATTGCTTGGTCACATGTAATGGTGGTGAACTCTTGGCCTTGTTTTCTGGACACATCCATGCAGTATTGGACTGACTGTTCAACCACATCTGGGTCTGTTGGAGACTTGGGAAAGAAAGGCCCATAGCCAATCACAGTTGCAGGGGTAGCAGCTGGGATGAGAAATGCCTGGAATGAACTCCATGTTGGAGCGGTGCAGCTTGGTTTCAGATCCTCCAAGAGAACAGTAGGGCAGATATGCACCAAATGCCACAACATGCTCAGGTGGTTAAGAGGTTCAGCTAGACACATGGGTAGCTTAGGCTCTGTTTCAACTCCAACCAGAGAACGACTCTTTTGACGATCTTTGAGACTCAGGTGGCTATCCTTGGTTTGAAATGGCTGAGAAGGGCCCAGGGATGCTTGGCGGGTTTTCAGCAACGGTAAACAAGGCTTTGGCGTGGGATCTTCATTAGGATCCTTGTACTGGAATATGACATGTGTTGTGCCATGTAATGCTATATTCCAGTAACAGCTTAAAATGTCTATTGCCTTTAGTTTTTTGTTTTATTTTTATTTTTTCTTTTGCTCTTAGAATTTTGAGCATAAGGGTAATAAAGTCAACACAGTTCCTTTGATTTAGGCTTGATTTTAATAATGTTTTTTGTGGAATTACTTTTAAGATTGATGAAAATAATGAGACATTAGCTGATGTCATAACCCATGGCAAAGTTGATTACTATTGAAGTGAAGATGAAAGTATTGGGAAAAATGCAAAAAACGGTTGTATTTTTTGTACAAAAAATGACTAAAAATCATTAGAAAAGGCTTTGTGAGTGTATTTTTTGACTTGGTGTTGTTCACATATGTGTTCTGTGTATCTGGGAATCATTTATTGACAGCCTAACCAACTTATTGAGCACTTAAAGAAAATAAACCTAGTTCGCGTCACCCAGTCAAAAAATACATGCTTCAGTATACAAAAATGGCCATAACTTTTTTTCGCAATGTTTCCGGAAGAGCAGGCCTCTCATTCTGTGGACCTTAATGACCAAATTAATAGAAAAAACACACAAAAAAAGTATAGCATGACATCACAGGTTCAACCCATTTTCAAGAGCTTTTGGGCATGTGGATCCCCGACTATTGGCGTTTTGTTTTTTCATATAAAATAAATACATTTCTGTGCATTTTAGAAGTTTTGGGGATGTCCCTTTTTTTTGGCGCCTGTGCTGCTGAAATCCGGGGATCCTTTATTTCTATTTCTGAAAGGTGGCAACCCTAGTCATACTCTCCCCTGCCTTGATGAAAGGAGAAGCTAGCACTAGACTGCTCTTTAACTTCTCTCATAGATGAGCTGATGCGCTGCAGCTGTGTCGGGAGCGCGCTCCGCTGTCCGACGGAGCGCCCGGCCCGTCCGCATGGCCGCAGCTCTTCTAC
The DNA here is from genome assembly GCF_033807715.1 of Cololabis saira. Taxonomy (NCBI): domain Eukaryota; kingdom Metazoa; phylum Chordata; class Actinopteri; order Beloniformes; family Belonidae; genus Cololabis; species Cololabis saira. The sequence goes on from NC_084587.1 coordinate 49,705,821, forward strand.
CACACGCCGGCTGACTCCGCGCTCCAGCCGCGCATCAGCCGGCCGAGCCCTAACAGTTTCCCCCCTTTGTTGAAATGTCCACATTGCAAGTATTGTTGCCCTGTTGTCAACCTTTTCGGTAAAATGTAACCAAACCTTCGAGCGTTTATGCCACTTTGTCCCCGTGTTTTCCTGCTGGGCGCGAATGCGCACGTTGTGCAACGTGCTTGGTGACGTCATTCGTTCCCACTGGAATCGATAAGGGAATCGTTTGCGAAAAAGGCAAACGATTCCAAGGAATTGAAACACTGGGAACCGGTTCTCAACAAGAAATGGTTCTCGATTCCCATCCCTAAATAGCATTTTATAGGAGGAAGGTGATTTTGAGCAGTTTTATTATTGTCAGTTTGCTTTTAATTGGTTCAATTGGTGCAGTACTCTCATTAAAGCCTTTGCCCTGTTCTCCTAGATCTGAATCCACCTGGTAAGCTTGCACTTCTTCGTCCAGTTGACCCAGCTCCTCTGATGTCACTGCATTTGGCAAGGCTTTGGCCAAGGTGATGAATGCCTCCTGGAATGTTTCATGGACAATCAATGATGGTGTTAGTGCAGACAAAGAGATGATGATGTTATTGTTGAGAGGAAGGTTTCGCCTTCTGTTTTAATTAAACAGTTGGATTCCCCTGTTTCGCACCAGTTCTAAGTCAGCTGCTAGGCGCCAGCCGAGGCGACCCGCCGGGGGGCCCGCGCGAACGGGTCCCCGACGGGCCCCGCAGCTGGGGAGATCCGCGAGAAGGGCCCGGCGCGCGTCCAGAGTTGCGCCCCCGACCGCCGTACCCGACCCCCCTCGCCGATCCGTGCGGTGTCAGACACCGCCCCGCAAAAACAGATGATGCGCGACTGCCGCTGGACGAAGGCCCCACGAGGCGGGCCGGGCGGGGATAGGTGGGCGACGGGGCGACGGGGCGACTGCTCTCCCAGCCGTGGCTCGAGCCCAGCCCCGCTTCGCACCCCAGCCTGACCGACCCAGCCCTTAGAGCCAATCCTTATCCCGAAGTTACGGATCTGATTTGCCAACTTCCCTTATCCCCCTTGATTCAACACGCCCTCCTGTGTTTCTGATTGGCTAATACCAAGGCTCTGGCTCGCTTTATTGGTTTACAACAGTGTCAGTTTAATGCCTAACATGATTTCATTGGATAGTCTAAACTGTACCACAACAAAACGCACATGCAAATATTTTTTTGTTCTTTTTTTTCCCTCATTTTCCAACTGACGGAAATCCGTCTAGAGACGGAGAACTTTAATCCCTTTACATATTTGTTGTTGGAAACCATGAAAGAACTTACAAAAGGCTTCTTCTTTTATCAAAGTTTTAATGAAATCCATATTTATTTCCTGGTCCCTTCAAGATACAAACAGGAATGAGATGACGCAGGCTCTCTTAAACCTGAACAGAATGGAATGCTGAAAGAGTTCAACTAGTGCTTAGTTCTGAGGGGGTCTCACTAAATACTGATGTTTGCTCAGAGTCATTTGGTTCTGAACATTGCATGGTTTCATTTTGTCTTCTTCTTATCTGTATGTTGACTAATGTGGGTTTTCTTTAGCTGATGCCTATTATTAAAACATGGGAGATTAACTAGCCAACAACAATCAATGTCCAGACAATCCACCTATCAGTTAATCCCACCGCCTCTACTACCATCACTATGGGGTTTTTTATCTTGATAAAAAGTCTGAAAAAGAAATATAGATGGTATCTTAAACTTTGTCGTTCCCCTGTTGTTTTATCAAAGTACTTTATTTTCCTATTCATACAGAATTATTAAATGTCAGGTTTTATCTTTGAGTGAGACAGCTTCAATACAATGTTTGTTTTGTAGAATAAGCCCTAGAAATGCTTGACAGAATCATGTTGTCTGTCCTCTTGTGAGATATTTAGAATCTTCTTAATGGTCTCATGTGTCCTCAGATGGATGGGTGAATGGATGGATGGATGGATGGATGGATGGATGGATGGATGGATGGATGGATAGATGGATGGATGGATGGATGGATGGATGGATGGATGGATGGATGGATGGATGGATGGATGGATGGATGGATGGATGGATGGATGGATGGATGGATGGATGGATGGATGGATGGATGGATGGATGGATGGATGGATCTTTTCCCTTTCATTTAGGGCCAAAAATGATCACCTCTGTCTTTTCTCCATTTAGCTGGAGAAAATTCGGGCACATGCACTCATTGATTTAATGAATACAGTTACTCAATGAGAGTAAGGGACTGTAGTCACGTGAGGACACTGAAATATAGAGTTGTGTGTCGTCTGCATAAGTATGGTAGAAAATGTTGTGATGTTCCACCTAGCATCGCGGAGTTGAATGCACCTCACTCCATAATTGATTTTTTTCTTGCGCATGTATACTTGGATAACTCTGAAACTCCAGTTTCATCCTTAGCTAGATTTTGCCAATAGCTTTATTTAGATGTACATGTCTGAAGTGATGTCCTTCAGCCTGATGTACTGTGGTGTGTCAGTGAGGTAGCTTGAAATCCAAGCAACCACGCAGGGGTCCACTCACTTTCTGGTCAGTTTTCCCTGAACTGCAAGGGGATGGATTGTGTTGAAGGTGAAAAGTTGTTACTATTTACAGAAAATTGTTTTGTTTCTAAAACCAATGAAACATCAAACTAATAAGTCTGTTAGCATGGCCTGTAATAGAGAATGTTCTTCCACCTTCTTGCAGTTGCTGCAATGACAGGTAAGTCTGTCGAGCTGGTGTTTCATGGAAAGAAGTTTGTGAAAGTACTCAATTCAATTCAATTCAATTTTATTTATATAGCGTCTAATACAACAAAAGTTGTCTCTAGACGCTTTCCAGAGACCCATACCCAGAACATGACCCCCGAGCAGTTATTACATAAACAATGGCAGGTAAAAACTCCCCTAGTGGGAGAAAAACCTTAAGACAAACAGTGGCAAGGAAAAACTCCCCTTTAGGAGGGAAGAAACCTTGAGCAGGACCAGGCTCATAAGGGGGGGCCCTCCTGCCAAAGGCCAGACTGGTGGGTCAGGGACGGCAGCAGCACAGCAGGCAGGTGGAAGCAGCAACGGGATGACCAGAGGTGGGGACCGCAGGCCAGCATGCAGCTCCTGAAGCTCCGGCCCAATCATCAAGTCCCAGGTTGCGTTGCAGGGTCGGGGAAAGGTTGAAAAGGGGCAGGGCCAGGGAGAGGAGTCTTGAGGGACGAACTTTCTCCCCCGCCCTAAAGGGGCCGTTACCCTGCCCCCCTCACTCCCACACTGCAGGTTCCGGTGTCCGGCAAAGAATGAACTTGTGACTCCTCTACAAGTACATGTTGTTTCACTGCTGCTGATTCACTATTTACTTCCTCCCTTCTTACTGTAGGTCGTTCAAAACAATTGTGTTTTCGTCTGAGGGGTAAATGAATTTGTAAAACTGTGACATGCTAACTCAGTCTCAAACATTCTTGTTCACAGGATCCAACCTCATGAATGATGATGAGCTGAGGATCGTGATGGTGGGGAGGACTGGAGTAGGGAAGAGCGCTACTGGAAACACCATTCTGGGATGGTCCCGCTTTCGGTCCAGGTGCAGTCCGCGGTCTTTGACTGTGGATTGTTCTAAAGATAAAACTGTGGTGAAAGGACAACCAGTTGCTGTCATTGACACCCCAGGCCTGTTTGACACCAGGTTTGGTCAGGAGAAGACAACCAAAGATTTGAGCCAGTGTGTCTCCTATGCTGCTCCTGGACCCCATATCTTCCTGGTGGTCATTGCTCTGGGCAGGTTCATTGAAGAGGAAAATCAGACGGTGCAGAGGATTCAAGATATCTTTGGCCAGGCTGCTGACAAATACAGCATGGTCCTTTTCACTCATGGAGACGTCCTTGAAGACACCACTATTGAAGAATTCCTATCTGAGAGTCCAGAGTTACAGGAGCTTGTAGCCAGATGTAACGGCCAGTACCATGTCTTCAACAACAAGCTGAAAGATAAGAAACCTCAAGTCACTCTGCTGCTCCAGAAGATCAGAAATATCGTGCAGAAGAACGGAGGAAGACATTACGACATCAAGATGTTCCAGGAGACCGGGAGGGCAATTGAAGAGAAAAAACAACGCCTATTGAAAGAGAAGGAAGAGAAAACCCGAAGAGAGAAAGAAGAACTGGAGAGAAAACTGCAAGAAAAGTATGAAAAAGAGATGGAGGAAATCAACAAGCGACTCCAGGCTGAGAGAGAGAGGGAGAGAAGGATGAGAGAGGAGGAAAGACTAAATCAAATTAAGATCAGGAAGCAGGTGATGGAGATGGAGAGGAAGAGGGAGATGGAGAAAAGGGAGGCAGAAAGGAAGCGAGAAGAAGAGGAAAGAAACAGGGAAATTGAAAGGATGATGAAGCATTTGGAAGAACAACGTGAGAGGGAAATGGCAGAGGAAAGAGAGAGGTTGAGAAGAATAGCACAACGTCGTGCTGAGGAGAATGATGATTGTATAATTCTCTGAAAATATGGTTTGGATCAATCTTTGGTTGTGAAACTTGTAGCATTCCTACTTAAATGTAATAAACTTGTAGGGACACCTTTGATTACAAAGGAAAAATAATTGTATTTATCAATCTCTCACCTGAAAGCAGTTTTAACTTTTACCAGTATATCCAAGATCATAGCCTCGCCTTTTCTCTTTGATAAAACAAAAATAAGAGTGTCTAAGACTTTTGAACAGTATCGTACACCTGAACTACCAGCATCACAGCGCTGTGGCAACCATTTCTCCCATCAAAATATGAAATAGCAACGTTGGTCCACAGTACAAAACGTAGTAGTTTCACAATAAAGCCTCTCAAATTGTGACATGTTCTGTCATGTGAATGCCCGCAGCTGCCTTGTAAAAATAAGAACATGGCGGCCATCCTTGTCTTTCTCAGTGGAAAATGCATTATTTTAAGGTAGTTTCGACATATAAAAGTGTTTTGATCATATTTCTAGCAAGAAATATAAATTGAAATTTCATAATATTCGTTCAGTTGCTGTATATGATCTTTGGTTTGTTAGTTATTTTACGATTAATCTTTCAGGTCTCGGGATACAATTCTTACAGTTTTATGTTTTCTGTCGTTGCTATGCTGGTTGCTAAGTGCATCGCTATGGATGAAACCAAGTGGCTTGTATACTATTTGAATTATTCTTTATATTATGTAGTTAAATGAGCTCTTAAGACATTTGTTTTATTTTGTGTAACTGTTGATGATATTATTACAAAATAGAACAAAATACATTTTAATTCTTCTTTTGAATTTCAGCACCCCTTTGTTTTTGTGAGACAGACCAGAAATTATTGCTCGCTCCAAAAAAGCACGCTTAAAAAAAATATTATTATACCTTTTGTTTGGCAAAACAATCAACGAATGAATTAATTTTTTGGTGCTTGCAGCATAAATGCAACCTATAAAGTAAAGGCCTGTGATATAAATATACAATTTTTTTCTTTTTTATAAATATACTACACCCATAACTACACTTACAGTCACATTATCCAACGTCAACGTAATGATGACTAAATTAATTTAGCAGCTTGTTAGCGGACTTAAGGCAAAAAAGTAACCCTCTATTAAAAAAATTTATTTTTGCTGTTACTACAGACATGTCTATTAGTAATATAGTATAGTAATAATAATAATAATAATAATAATAATAATAATAATAATAATTGTATTAATATGCATATTAATATTTATTGTAGAACTGTAGAAAAAACAACTATATATATATATATATATATATATATATATATATATATATATATATATATATATATATATATATATATATATATATATACTTTTTCACACAGGGCCACGTAGATTTGGATTTTTCTTTCGCCTTATTAAAAACCTTCATTTAAAAACTGCATTTTGTGTTTACTTGCGTTATCTTTGTATAATATTTAAATATGTTTGATGTTGAACATTTGTTTGAACATTTAAGTGCAATAAACATGCAAAAAAAATAAGAAATCACGAATTCACACACGAGAATATAGACTGTGTGGGATGGAGAATAGTGCAAAAAAATGCAACATCGGTTCGTCATTGAGTCCAAGTACATGGAGTGCTAAAAACAGACCCTTACACCCTTAGGTCACTCACACCATCTCTTAATCATCAAGTTCTTCATCAGTGGCGGAGCTACTGTCCAAGTTTTCCTCTTCAGAGGAGTTATCCAAAGTCACCATTTTCTGTCCCAAAATACTCTGGTATGTGTTGCGTGCTGTGGCCTGCTGAGCTTGAACCTGGTGCAATATTTTCTTCAGTACACAGAGTAGCCCCTCACGTCCTCTCTCTGTCAATGCCTTGGTACTGCCTGAAAATATACAATATAAAAATGTATTATCCACATGTTACCAGACAAGTAATTTGCAAATAATGCTTACATAATACTTACTTTTTCCAGTGATACCTTGGGAGTAAAGCTCTTCAGTCACTCTTGCCATATTGCCATATTTTCCAGACATGCTGATTTGCTTGCTGATTGGGTAACGTATTGCGTCACGCAACACGTCACTTCCTGGTGTTGCGATCAGTTGCCGTTGCACAGCGTTTGCAGGCTCTGATCTCTCCAGACTTTTTTGTCTAAACTTAGATTCTTTTCTGCTAAAATAATTTCTGTCTTTATTTCAACACTCACACATTACTCTTCCGTAACTTTTATTGTCACCAATCACCGTTACATTTTCTTTCTGTTAGCCTCTGTTAGCTTCTTAGCATGGCCTCCTCTTCTCCCACGGTTTCACCTCTTTGCTGCTCAGTGTGTGAAATGTTTAGCTATTCCTCTGCCTCCTTTAGCGACGACGGTAAGTGCTTGAAGTGTAGTTTATTTGCAGGACTGGAGGCGAGGCTCAGTCAGTTAGAGGTGCGGTTCCGCTAACTTGACCATAGTCCAATAAACTTTATTTACTTTAAACTTTAAACTACGGAGCCCCTCTGGTGACATTTGAAAAAAAAAAAATAATGCGTGGCCACGCATTAATAACTCGTGGCCACGAGTTAATATCGCGTGGCCACGAGATAATCAATGCGTGGCCACGAGATATTCATGCGTGGCCACGCATTATGTATCTCGTGCCCACGCATTATTTTATTCGTGGATGGCATTATAACCTACTGTCTGGACTTCGTGGATGCAACTTCCTTGGTGGGATGGTTATTCATCATTAATAATGGTAATTAAAGTCTATTCATATTAAAGAGCAAGAGTATTGTCATGGCGAGTGTAGTAATAACATGTGACATTTGAAAAAAATAAAATAACTCGTGGCCACGCATTGATTATCTTGTGGCCACGAGATATTAACTCATGGCCACGAGTTATTAATGCGTGGCCACGCATTATTTTATTTTTTTCAAATGTCACCAGAGGGGCTCCTTATTAAACTTTATGTATTTATATAGCACTTTTCATGCAGCTGGAGTGCAACACGAAGTGCTTTACATTAATACATAAAAAAAAAACAACAAAAAAAAAAAAAACAATCTCCCTTGACCCCCCCACTCCCCGTACCCTTATTCATACGACACACACACACATACACACAGCATACTATACAGATGCAGACACACCCGGCACCCCCCACCCTTGTGATAAAAATTGAGTATGGCTGAGCTGATAGACCAAGTCAGGAAACACCATCCTATGGGAACCATCCACACCGAGATCCGTCCAAGCCCACAACTACAGGGGACGCCGCTGCAGAGACCCCCCGACCCAGACAGAGAGGAGCCCACACCACGGCTATAAAGCCCTGGAGCAGGACCCCCAACTACCCAGGCCAGGACAGCAGGACCCCCAACTATCCAGGACAGGACAGCAGGACCCCCAACTATCCAGGACAGGACAGCAGGACCCCCAACTATCCAGGCCTGGACAGTAGGACCCCCAACTATCCAGCCCTGGAGCAGGACCCCCAACTATCCAGGCCCTGGAGCAGGACCCCCAACTATCCAGGCCTGGAGCAGGATCCCCAACTATCCAGGCCCTGGAGCAGGACCCCCAACTATCCAGGCCCTGGAGCAGGACCCCCAACTATCCAGGCCCTGGAGCATGACTCCCAACTATCCAGGCCCTGGAGCATGACCCCCAACTATCCAGGCCCTGGAGCAGGACCCCCAACTATCCAGGCCCTGGAGCAGGACCCCCAACTATCCAGGCCTGGAGCAGGATCCCCAACTATCCAGGCCCTGGAGCAGGACCCCCAACTATCCAGGCCAGGACATCAGGACCCCCAACTATCCAGGACAGGACAGCAGGACCCCCAACTATCCAGGCCAGTACAGCAGGACCCCCAACTATCCAGGCCAGTACAGCAGGACCCCCAACTATCCAGGCCCTGGAGCAGGACCCCCAACTACCCAGGCCAGGACATCAGGACCCCCAACTATCCAGGACAGGACATCAGGACCCCCAACTATCCAGGACAGGACAGCAGGACCCCCAACTGTCCAGGCCTGGACAGTAGGACCCCAACTATCCAGGCCAGGACAGTAGGACCCCCAACTATCCAGGCCAGGACAGTAGGACCCCCAACTATCCAGGCCAGGACAGCCCCCCGTAGGCAGACCAAGCTCCCGGCGTGGAGGCCCCCATGAGGAGAACACTGGAGCTGAGAACTAAGAAACAATAAACAAGATATGAACAGAACTAAAAGGCAGGGGCGTCAATTGGGTATGGCAAGGCATGGCAGCCGCCACACCTTGGCTTCAAGGGAAATGTAAATGTTTCTTTTTTAAATACATTTATGGAATTACTCTGTGTCTCTTTGTATTGATTATTCTATTACTTAATACATATAGAATAACTACAAATGCAAATCAGAACAACATGATCGATTTCACTAGTTATTTTACACTGCAAAAACTCAAAATCTTAACAAGAATATTTGTCTTATTTTTAGTTAAAATGTCTAATTTTTAGTCAAAGAAAATCTCATTACATTTAAGACAAGACTCAAAAACAACCATTTTTACCTATTTCAAGTAGATTTTCACTTAGAAAAAGTAGAAAAATCTGCCAGTGGAACACAATTGTTTTGCTTGTAATGAGAAGATAAATCTTGTCCCACTGGCAGATTTTTCTACTTATTTCAAGAGAAAATTTACTTGAAACAGTTGAAAATGGTCAAATAACAAGTTATTTTCTGGTGATGACTCTTGTTTTAAGTGTAATGAGATTTTTTGACTAAAAATTAGACATTTTAACTAGAAATAAGACAAATATTCCTGGTAATATTTTGAGTTTTTGCAGTGAGTGAGACTGCATTTGAAAAAAATTTCTTGACCACAAAGATAAGCTCCATAGCAGACTTCTGTGATGAGTATTTGCTGGACGTGTTGATTGATACTCTAGTTCTGTGACTCGTAACCTTGCCATACCTTAGCTTCGACTGAATTGACGCCACTGCTAAAAGGAGTGTAAAACATACTAAAAACAGCATAAATGAATGTTAATATAAAAGATAACTTATGGGCACTAAGGCAGTAGGAGCAACGTTAAAAAATAAATAAGTAAATAAGTAAGAAAATAAATAAGTTCCTCTTAAAGCTTTCATTAATTACTTTAGAGGAATAAAATGACATAAAGGGAAAAATTAGTAAGTAGTGCTAAACAAGTAAAAGGAGACTCAGTTAAAAGCTAATTTAAAAAGGTGAGTCTTGAGCCGACCTTTAAAAGCATCGACAGTCTCTGCGGCCCTGAGGCTCCGGCAGGCTGTTCCACAGGCGTGGCCCATAAAAGTGAAATGAAGCTTCACCAAAAGTTTTGGTTCTAACTTTGGGAACAGATAAAAGACCAGGGGCCTCATTTAAAATGGACTGTTTAGGATTCATACTAAAAGTGCATGTACACCCAAAAGCCCAAAATGCCGGGCGCAAAAAAAAATCCGGATCAATAAAACCATGTGACCGAAATCTTGCGCGCAATGTTCTCTTTATAAATCTCAGTCCAGCTGGAAGGTTGCGCAGCTGAATCCGCCTCATATCCCGCCCTCTACACGCCCACTTCATACCAAAAATGGTATGTTTTTGCATATGAATGAGCCTGCTGAGCATGCGCAGTGGCTTCCTGAAGCCTGTTTGGCTTCAGGATGAATGAGAAGTATCCAGCCACCGTACTGAATTTCACTGAGATGTGCAGCACGCCGTTGCTGCGCGGAACGCCGTGAGTGCCCCGGCGCAACAGTGGGGTCTTTTCAAAATCATGTTTTTGTCCCCCCCACTTTTTACAGTTTAAAAACTAACGGTGGGATCAGCCATTAATTGCAACTCATCGACACACCCTGAAGACGATGCGAGAACAGCCCCGCAGCCCCGCTTCACCCCCCGCTCCCCCTCCTCCTCTCCTGTCTCCCCTCAGAGCTGCTCAGGGCTGATTTATGGTTCCGTGTCACACCAACACAGAGCCTACGGCATAGGTGCGCGTCACCGCGTACCCTACGGCGTAGGCTCTGCGTCGTTTTAACGCGGGACCCTAATTTAGGCTTACACCCGCACCTAAAGGTTTCATGCGCGCGTAAAACTCATTATATATATAAAAAAATCTGTGTCCCTTTAGGGAAGAAATGAGAGGCTCCGTGGAGCCCCTAAACGCTCTACGAAGCCCCTCATTTGTTCTGTCCTAAAGCGGTGGGTGAAGGAGGTTCCCGGCGTGTCCTGCATCGCGGCTGCATCAGCAGCAGAGTCTTGACTGACGCTGTGTTTCAAACACAGAGGAACACGATCAGCGCTATTTTATTATAAGTCTGATATATTTTGTGATATGTGATGACATTATTAAGAGTATGACATGAATCTGGCTTCATTTCACCACCTCACAGCCTGCGTCGCCAGTTCCCCGTGTCTTAAGTAAATTCTTACGGGAGGGTCAGGGTTGCCGTAAAGATAAGCAGATTTTTCGGTTAGTTTTTTCTTTTTAGATCCTAGCCTTTGCGTAGAAGGTGGCTTCCGCATCTTTCAAGCCCTTTTTGTGCGCAAGCAAGCTTTATAGATGAGGCCCCAGTACCGGAGGATCTCAGGGTCCGCGAGGGCCAATATGGTAAAAGCAGGTCTGAGAGATAAGAAGGGCCAAGGCCATTAATAATAATAATAATAATACATTTTATTTATATAGCGCTTTTCAGGGCACTCAAAGACGCTTTACATTAAAACAAAACACATAATACAAATTACAATACACAGGACAGTACATAAGGACACAACATGACACAGGACATTAATCACACATTAAAAGCTGCTCTGTAAAGGTGAGTTTTGAGATGGGATTTGAATGCTGGGAGGTCTGTACAGTCACGGATGTTTTTGGGGAGGGAGTTCCAGAGGGTGGGAGCAGCGATGGAGAAGGATCTGTCGCCCCAGGTCCGGTGCTTGGTTCTGACAGGAAGGGACAGGAGGTTGGCGTCAGAGGAGCGGAGGCTGCGGGAGGGAGTGTAGCGGTGGAGCAGGTCGGTGAGGTAGCAGGGGGCCTGATTGTGGAGAGCTTTGTGGGTGAGGAGAAGGATTTTGAAGTGGATCCGTTGAGGGATGGGGAGCCAGTGGAGCTTCTGGAGGACTGGGGTGATGTGGTCACGGGAGCGGGTGTGGGTGAGCAGGCGGGCGGCAGAGTTTTGAATATTTTGGAGTTTATTGAGGACCTTGGAAGTTGAACCGTAGAGGATGCTGTTGCAGTAGTCGAGTCTTGAGGTGATGAAGGCGTGGATCAAGGTTTCAGCGGTAGAGAAGGAGAGTGATGGACGGAGACGGGCAATATTTTTGAGGTGGAAGAAAGCAGTTCTTGTGATGTGGTTGACATGGTGTTGGAAGGAGAGGTTATTGTCCAGAATAACTCAGAGGTTGCGGATGTGAGTGGAGGGAGACAGAATGGAGTTGTCAATGGTGAGGGTAAAGTTGTGAGCAGTTTTGGTGAGGGATTTTGGGCTGATGATGAGCATGTCCGATATGTTGTAGTTGAGTTGGAGGAAGTTCGAGTGCATCCATGATTTGATTTCAGCGAGGCAGTTGGTCAGGGTAGAGTGGGTTGCAGAGGTGAGGGATTTGGTGGAGATGTACAGTTGAACGTCGTCAGCGTAGCAGTGGAAGTGGAAGTGGAGGCGGTGGCGGCGGATGATGTTGCCAAGGGGGAGCACGTAGAGGATGAAGAGTAGAGGACCAAGCACCGAACCCTGGGGGACGCCTTGTGACAGAGGGGCAGTGGAGGAGGAGCAGTTGTTGATGCTGATGAATTGATGTCTGTTGGTGAGATAGGATTTTAACCAGGAGAGGGCGGATCCGGTGATGTTGAGAGATGATTCCAGGCGGGAAAGGAGGATGTTGTGGCTGATGGTGTCGAAGGCTGCTGTGAGGTCCAGGAGAAGGAGAATGCTGAGGTTGCCGGAGTCGGAGGAGAGAAGGAGGTCGTTGGTGACTTTGATGAGGGCTGTTTCTGTGCCGTGACGTGAGCGGAAACCAGATTGAAATGTTTCAAACAGATCATTGGAGGTGAGGTGGAGCGAGCTGAGTTGAGGGCATCCTTGTATTGGTGGAGATGATCAGAGTAGGCGAGTTGATGAACAGTTAAACCAGATTTCTTGCAGAGTCGCTCGAGTTGACGTTTACGGGATTTCATTTTGTGGAGTTCAGGGGTGTACTAGGGTGCTGAGCGTGCGAAAGAGACTGTTTTGGTTTTGATGGGAGCCAGTTGATCAAGACAGGAGGAGAGTGTATGGTTGTAGTAATCCACGAGGTCTGAGGGGTTGTCGGGTGACGGGGGAGGGGAGGTGGACATCTGAGTGGCAAGAGAGGCTGAGAGGGCAGAGGGGGAGATGGATCTGATGTTGCGGAAGGATATTTTGCATGCTTCTTTGGGAGTGGGGATGGGGATGTTGATGTCCATAGTGATTGCCAGGTGATCAGACACGTGGAGGTTGAGGCTGGAGAGCTGATTTATTGTGAGGCCGGTGGAGCAGACGAGATCAAGGGTGTGGCCGCGGGCGTGAGTGGGGAAGTCGATGTGTTGAGTCAAGTTGAGGCAGTGTAGCAGGTCCAGGAATTCAGTAGCAGGTTTACAGTTTGCATCGTTGATGTGGAAGTTGAAATCACCCAGGAGGAGAACACAGGGAGAGATGGAGCAGAGCTGGGTCAGAAAATCCGAGAAATCCGAGAGAAAGGAGGGGTTTGGTTTGGGGGGGGCGATAAATGACGGCGGTGACAAGAGGAGTGGGGCCAGGTAGTTTGAAGGCAGTGTGCTCAAATGACGGAATGACAGGAATGGGGATGGAGGTTGCTTTAATGTCCTTTCTGTATATTGCTGCAACACCGCCCCCCCGCCCCTTAGCGCGAGCTTGTTCAATGTAGGTGAAGTTGAGGGGAGTGGCCTGATTTAGTGAGAAATAGTCCAGGGGTTTGTGCCAGGTTTCTGTTAGACAGAGGAAATCCAGATTATTGTCCGTTATAAATTCATTCAGCAGCAGGCTTTTGTTGTTGAGTGAGACAGAGCCAGTTTCAGGTGGTGTTGCTTGGTGATTGGCTGAGAGGACTGAGGAAGTGGACGGAGATTGGACAGATTCACATGCTGTTTGTTGTGATGACGTAACGTAGTAGTTGCGGGACGGCAGGAGGACCAGAAGGAAGGAATGGAGTTTGGCGACGTGAAGTTGTAGGAAAACATGCGTCCTGAGCGGCTGTGTGGAGGATGGTTTTGCCAGAGTGGACCAGGTGTCGGACGCGGGTGGGAGTGGTGGGCCGCGGTGGAGTGGAGCGGCGGCATGGTCCCGGTGGAGAGCGGTAGCTGGAAGCTAACGTTAGCTAGCATCGAGGAGCCGAGGGTCCGGGTGTAGAGGAGCGACGAAAACCCCAGGAATATCCACGGGATTAGACACAGCATGCTACATCCAGGTAAGCTTGTTGAGGTGGAGGTGGTGGTGGCTGAGGAGGGAAAACAGCGGTGACCAGTAAAGGAGTAATGGCAGAGTAGCGAGCAGCTAGCTGGTTGCTTTAGCCGGTGGTTCAGAGCAAAACTTACTCGCGAGGGCTCCAAGAGGAGCCCACAGCGGAGAGAAGACTCAGACAGTTGCGGTGTACACACGGTAGAAGTTAAAAGTTGTATCAAAACTTACCGGCAGAGGCCCAAATACTGGGCCTGCTGCATTGGAAAAGCTTCGGTAAGCTTGACGTGAGCGGGTGCCAGGGATACACAGACCACGGTTCTGCTGCAGTGTCAGGACCGGAGGTTCTGCTGCGGTGTCAGGACCGGAGGTGAGATAAAACACTTAAAAACAAGTAAAAGAACCTTAAAATCGATCCTGAAGCGTACAGGGAGCCAATGCAGCCATTCTAAAACTGGTGTAATGTGAGCCCGCCTTCTGGTCTTCGTCAGCACGTGTGCTGCTGAATTCTGGAGCAGTTGGAGCTGTGACATACTCTTTTTTGGAAGGCCAGAAAACAGGGCGTTACAGTAATCTAACCTGCTAGAAATAAAAGCATGCATTAGCACCTCTGTGCTGGCCAGAGAGAGAAACGGGGTGACTCTGGCTATATTCCTAAAATGGTAAAAACCTAACTTTGTGGTGTTTCTGATGTGTGGAATAAAATTAAGCTCAGAGTCGAAAAGGACGCCCAGGTTTCTCACGCACTGTGAGGGTTTCAAATCATTCAATTTTGGTAAAAGTTTCTCTCTCTTGTCTTCAGGACCAATAACTAAAAATCCATACAGTTCAAAAGATTTAAAAATTCAGTCGTGGTGGGATCTGAATTGTCATTCATGTGTATGTTAAAATCACCAGTAATTAAAACCTTATTGTAAGTGGAGTGTAAAATCGATAAAAGTTCAGAGAATTCACTGATAAAAGAGGGATGGCGCTTAGGTTGTCTGTAAATAGTAATAAATAAAATCAGATGACTGCTAAAAACAAAGGCATGGTGTTCAAATGATGAGTACTTAGTGAAAGAAATGTCCTTAGTTATTATGGAGTTTGAAATAATTGTTGCAGTCCCACCACCTCTTCTCCCAGTTCTGTTAGAAATTAAAAAACTATAATTTGGTGGGGAAGCATCAGTGAGAACAGCTGGTGCATCAGTGCTGAGCCATGTTTCAGTTAAAAACAAACAGTCTAAATTGCTATCTCAGGTTGTTAATGATAAAAGACTTGTTGGACAGAGAGCGAACGTTAAAAAGTGCCATGTTCAGGGTTGCATGTGGGCTGGTGGACTGAGAGTTCTTGTTTAGGATGTTGACATGAATCAGGTTAGGACGGGAAGAGCGGGTAGGTGTACTGGGACAGTGGGTATGTACATGTCTTTTGCTTATGATGACAGGATGTGAGATGGTTGTGAGGTTGAGCTGAAGATGGGAGTGGATAGACTCGTCAGCTAACCAGGCTAAAGTAGCGGCGGACCGGCCTGTAGCAGTTGCTGCTAGCCGCTCCCCTGCAGCTCCCAAGCAGCCGGCCAGGCAGGGCGGCTGGGTGACGGTTCGGAGGAAGCATAGTCCTAAAGGGCGCACGGAACACCACCACCCCCTTCATGTGTCTAACCGACTTTCCCCACTCAGTGACACACCTGTTGAGAAGCCGACCCTGGTGATTGGCGACTCCATAGTCAGGCATGTGAGGCCGACTCCAGCGACCATAGTTAGGTTCATCCCGGTGGCCAGAGCGGGCGACATTGAAGCAAATTTGAAGCTGCTGGCAAAGAGTAATCGTAAATTTGGTAAAGTTATCATAAATGTTGGAGCTAATGACTCCCGTCTACGCCAGCCCGAAGTCACTAAAATGAATATTGTCTCGGTGTGTAACTAAACTTAAACTTAAACTTTATTTATTTATATAGCACCAACTCATGCAGTGTAAATGCAACTCATGGTGCTTTACATACAAAATAAAATAACAATCAAAAGTACAATTTAAAACATCCCATACGACCCCACCCCCCACCCCCCACGCATACACACACCCTCACTCACACTCATACACAAGTGCATACACTCACACGCCCACACACTCACACACACACAATAAGTGGACTGGTGACATGGCTTAGCACTAACGATCCAGGTGAGGAAAACACTACCTATGGGTGGCCGCCCCCACCGAGAGGCTCCACCGACCACGACCACAGGGAGCATCGCCACAGAGACCCCCCCAACCCGGACAGACTAGGACAGACCCCACACAGAAGGTGGAGTCCCACCCCCAGCTACCCAGGCCTGAGGGACCCCCATGACGACACCCCCATGGGCGGAGCAGGCACACCTCCCAGTGTGGAGGACCCACCTGAGGAAACACTGGAGCTAAAAACTAAAAGATTAAAAGAAAGTAAAAAATGCCTAAAAAGTGTAAAATTTTTGAGAAATCTATACAAAACTTAAGATGAATAATAAATAACATAAAATACAAAGTCACTAAAATGGATTAAAGGTTTAAAGATAATAAAAAAGCTAAAAAAGTAAATACAATAAATGCAATAAATAGCTGAAAAGACTAGGTAAATGAGATCAGATAAAAGCCAACCTAAAAAGGTGTGTCTTGAGCCTCCTTTTAAAAATATCAACGTTCTCTGCGGTCCTGAGGTTCTCTGGCAGGCTGTTCCATAAAGAGGGGCCATAATGGCTGAATGCAGCCTCACCGTGGGTTTTGGTCGTGGTTCGGGGAATGGTTAAAAGGCCGGTGCCAGAGGACCTCAGGGTCCGTGAGGGTTGATACGGTAAAAGCTTCGTAATATTCTTTATGTGTGGAATAAAAGTGAGCTCAGAGTCAAAAATAACACCCAGGTTCTTTACACATTTTGAAGGTTTAAGATCTTGTAGTTTTGGTAAAAGTTTCTCTCTCTGGCCTTCAGGACCAATAACTAAAACCTCTGTTTTGTCCTGGTTGAGCTGTAGGAAATTATCTGCCATCCATGACTTAATATCTAAAATACAGTTAAAAAGGGCATCAAGTGGCCCTGTGTCATCAGGAGACACGGCGATGTACAGCTGTGTGTCGTCAGCGTAGCTGTGGAAGCTGATGCCGTGTCCCCTGATGACGTCCCCCAAGGGAAGCATGTAAAGGTTAAAAAGAAGCGGACCTAAAATTGACCCTTGGGGGACCCCACACTTAATTTCATGCATTCTGGAGGAACATGTATCCAAACTTACGAAGAAAGATCGATCTGTGAGATAGGAGCGGAACCAGTTAAAAACAGTACCAGAGAGGCCCACCAGGTGCTTCAGTCTGTTTAATAAAATGTGATGGTCTACTGTATCGAAGGCGGCACTAAGATCCAGTAGAACCAAGACTGTCAGTTTGCGGTTATCTAAATTGCACCTGATGTCATTTAAAATCTTTAAAAGGGCTGTCTCGGTGCTGTGGTTCATCCTAAAGCCAGACTGAAATTTCTCTGAAATATTGTTTCTTATTAAAAAATAATTTACTTGGTTAAAATTCAGCTTTTCTAAAATCTTACTTAAAAAGGATAAGTTGGATACAGGTCTGTAGTTATTAAAAATGCTGTGATCTAAATTGCTCTTCTTCAGAAGGGGCTTCACCACCGCCATTTTAAAGGCGGCAGGGAAGACACCCGTCTGAAGAGAGTAATTTACTATATTTAAAATCTGTTCCTCAAAGAATTCATAAAATGTCTTTAAAAGTGATGTGGGAATAGGATCTAAAAGGCAGGTTGTTGGGTTTACCTGGGAGAAAACTCGACCAAGGGTCCTCGCATCAACCAGGGCAAAACTCTCCAGTGTTTCCTCGGATAAAAGCAACTGTCCAGATGTGTTAAAAATGTCATTTTGATGTGGTAAAAGACTGGACCTAATGTTGTCAATTTTACTTCCAAAGTGGTCTGCAAAATCCTCACAAAGATTGTCTGTTGGTGGTTGTGAGGAATTCTTAAAAT
The DNA here is from genome assembly GCF_033807715.1 of Cololabis saira. Lineage (NCBI taxonomy): Eukaryota > Metazoa > Chordata > Actinopteri > Beloniformes > Belonidae > Cololabis > Cololabis saira. The sequence goes on from NC_084587.1 coordinate 49,723,732, forward strand.
GTACATTTGTTAAAAGATCGAAGGTGGAGAAAAGAAATTTAGAATTGTTTTTATTGTCTGTAATGAGTTTTGAGAAATGAGCAATTCTTGCCTGTTTGACGGTTTTATTGTAGGATTTGAGTTGTTCACGAAATATTTGATAATGTATTGTAAGTTTACTTTTTCTCCACCTTCTCTCAGCACTCCTGCATTTTCTTTTTGATTTTTTGACTTCCTCAGTTCTCCATGGGGGTGTAGGCTTAGTTTTTATGGTTTTTGTTAAAAGTAGAGCAACTGAGTTCAGCGTGGATTCCAGTTTCCTGTTAAAATTATCAACAATAAAATCACATGATGCAGGTAAAACATCAGCAGGAGTGCTCTGTAAAATCTCAATAAAATTTGCAGCCACTTCAGAAGTCAGGTAGCGTTTCCTCACCGTTCTCATCGAGGCTTCCTGATGATTAAGACTGGTGATGTTAAAAAACACGCAGTGATGGTCAGACACAGCCAGGTCGACAACAGAGGACACACCGGTGGACAGGCCATAGGTTATGACCAGGTCCAGGGTGTGTCCTCTGTTTTGAGTCGGCTGTGTGACATGTTGGGTAAAATCCATGCAGTTTAAAAGGTTTAAAAATTCTCTCGACAGTGGGTCGGAGGTATTGTCAATGTGTAGATTAAAATCACCGGTTATTAAAATTATGTTGTAAGTGGTATGTATGATTGATACGTGATTGGTACGTTGAAATACGTCAAAAGCATGTCGGACTCCGTAGGTTTCTCTGGTCCCCTCCCCAATCTGACCAGCGATGAGTTTAGCTGCATGCTCTCGCTCCGCCGCTGGCTGTCGTGGTGGTGTTCAGAAAACGACGTGGCCTTCATTGACAATTGGAAGACGTTTTGGGGAAAGCCTGGTCTGACTAGACGGAGATTCATCACACCGGGATGGTGCAGCTCTTATTTCTAGTAATTTGGCCAGTTTTATTAGACACTCCCCCTGACACTGCAGGGTCCAGGCCAGGATGCAGAGCTGTAGTCTCACACGCTTCTCTGCTGCTTCCCGAGGACCAACGCCTGCCAATAAAACTGTAGGATTGCATTATGTAATTGGCGACTCTAAAACTGTAGGATTGCATTATGTAATTGGCGACTCCAACCAGGTGCCTAGCAAAATAGAAGTGGTTGCAGTTCCCCGCCTTCCAAAAGTTCCACAGGTGCGGCGTTATAGAGGCGTTAACCAAAATAACCTTGTAGAAATTAAAACCAATGCGCATTTGGTACCAATAAGAGACCGACGAATTAGATGCAGACTACTAAATATATGATCGTTAAGCTCCAAATCTCTGTTAGTAATCGATATAATTACAGAGAGCAGGAGTGATATTTTCTGTTTAAGAGAAACATGGCTACAGGAGGAAGAGTATGTTAGTTTGAATGAATCGACTTCGCCCGGCTACTTTAACCATCATATTCCTAGAAGCACAGGCCGAGGCATAGGAGTCGCAGCAATTTATAACTCCAGTCTCCAAACAAAAACTGAACCTAAGTGCAATTATAATACATTTGAAAGTCTCACGCGTAGTCTGAAATTTCCGAGCTGGAAATCAGAGAAGCCAGTTTTGTTAGTGGTAGTGTACCGGCCCCCTGCCGTTGCTTATCTAGAGTTTCTGTCTGAATTTTCAGATTTCCTATCTGGATTATTGATCAGTACGGATAAATTAATCATAGTGTATGACTTTAATATTCATATGGACGTTGAAAGTGATAATCTTAAATTATCTTTCAATTCTCTTCTAGAATCATTGCGTATCTCACAAACTGTTTTAATCATACCCTGGAATTTAGGGAGGACATTGCTCATCTTACGATAGTGGAAAATAGTGAAGTAGTCAAGGCCAGTGACCTGGGTTCTACCTCTGCAGATGTTGATTTCCTTGCTAGTAACACTGCTGACTTGTTGCGTTCAGCTTTAGATGAAGTTGCTCCTTTGGAAAGGAGGGTTTCTAACTACGGGAGCTTAACTCCCTGGTATAATTCATATATGTTGAAGCAAGACGTGCATAAAATGGAAAGGAAGTGGTACTCTTGTAAGTCTGTAGATTCCTATCATGAATGGAAAGATATTATAATAGTATATAAAAAAGCCATTCGCAAAGCCAGAACAGCTTATTATTCATCGTTGATGGAGGATAACAAAAGTAACCCACGTTTTCTGTTCAGCACTATAGCCAGGCTGACAAAGAGTCGTGCATTCCTGCAGCTCTCAGTAGTGAAGACTTTATGAGCTTCTTTAACAGTACTATCATGAGAATTAGAGAAGAAATCAACCAGCCGGTTGTGGGCGTTTCTTCAGTTTTAGCGACTTCCCTAGGCATTGACTTGACTCTAGACTGTTTTGATCCTGTAGACCTCCCTGAGCTGACCTCACTCGTCAATAGAGCTAAATCAACCACATGTATGTTAGACCCCATCCCGACTCGACTATTCAAAAATGTTTTTTCTGTTATTGGTGTGACAATACTGGACCAGATCAACCTATCCCTAAACTATCCCTAAAAAGTGGGGATTGTGATTGCGTCTGTATTTAATACGTTCGAAAGGAAGGTGCTAATCTGCCCAGCATTACGCAGGGATGCTTGTTGGTGCCTGATTTGAGGAATGGGGTGGGGATGGCTCAACTTGTGCTGAGGATTCTCCACATGCAAAAGGAGAAATATTTTATTTGAATGTTAAATCGAGTATTATTCAGCAAAAGGTTGCCACAGGAGGCACCTTCATTTTTTTTATTTGTGATAATAAATAAATCACGTGTTTTCATGGAGAAAAAAGTGTTTCTCATTGTGCGCCTATACTTGTTCTGCAGTTGTCATACCCCGGTGTTGTGCAGTATTCAGCACCCCTGCCGTGAAAAGCACCCCCTCGTCTGACAAAAATTATATTCTCATTCCGTGTCACGTTCTGTTTAGCGTCCAGTTTTGTGTTAATGATTCATGTTTAAATGCGCTCATGGATTCCACAATAGTCATACTTTCCCACAATCACAGTCACAGATAACAAAAATCGGGTAAATGGTTATTGATGTCATTAATTAATAGCCTGCTTACTGTCTTGTCTTCCATAATATTTGTAAATATATATAATATAAACTCCTAAGTATGTGTTTGTGTGAGTGTGTATATATAAATATATTGAAGTGTCAGTGTGTTGTTTTTTTTCTTGGTCTACTTATCATTGAATATACGAGGGGGTGCTTTTCACGGCAGGGGTGCTGAATACGGCACAACAATTTGCCTTTTCCACTAATATCTCTAACTCCAACTCGTCAAATTTCATTTTGCGCTCGCAAACCGTAAGACACGCAACACCTCATTTAAATACTGCGGTTTGCACCTGTTATCAATTGCGCACGCAATCTTAGTTGATCACCCGCAAAACACACAACAACAGCACGTGCAAACTTTTTCAGTGCACACGCAATTTAGTACTCTTTATTTAGGATCTTAGTAAATCGGGCCCTATATGTACAGCACTTTTCATACAAATATTTTTTTTAAAACAAGCATTTCACCAAATTAAATCCCCCACCCCCAAAACACACACACAACAATCGTGACTGTAATTAAATAAGACACATTTTTCGGTTTAAAGCAGCACTATGTAACTTTTCCACCTTAATATAATATTTCCAGAGTCATTGTGATGGTACATCAACTTACAACCGGTTTAATGACACCTCTGTCATGGTCTGAGGGGTCTGTATCGCCTTCACTGGCACTATGTAACTTTGAGGTGCATGGTAGGAACCCTTCCACACTAAAAAACTACACATTTTTACGACTTTGACTGCTTTACGGCATCCCCCTCCTTCCCGATTCGTAGTTGAGACGAAAGCTGGGCGGGACGTGGAGCGCAGAGCTCAGGAGAAGCTGGTATCATGGCCGAAGCAGCGAAAAAAACAAAGAAAATAAAAGTTTTATCGGAGGAGGCAAAAAAAAGAAAGCGGGAGAGTAACAAGCTAAATGCCCGGACAAAAAATAAATAAAAAAAAATGCCCGGACAAGAATAAACATTGGCCCGGCGTTCACTCGCTGGCGTGAGATGAAAGACGAGGATGGATGTCCGACAAGAGAGACAGAATTGTTATGATACAAATGTAAATGTAGAGTTCTATGTTCAATAGGAATCAAAATTAGAAATGTTTTCACATACAGGGGATTTGTTTGGGGTTCTAGTATTTTTCCTGAGAACTGTAAAATTGTGCAGGGCTGATCTGCAAAATATAAGGACTGGGCATTCAGTTATCCACAGGTTATAAAGTATTTTCTTTATTTTGTCAGTAAGTATGTTGGACTACTAATTTATGACGAAGTCCCTCTATAAAACGTTTGTAGTTTGCGGCGCATTATCTCGCTGAAACACTTATATATAATATTATGTATATATATACATATATATATATATACAACCTGGACAAGATTATTATTTAGTCCTCTGCTCGACTTGAATACACCTGAATGTTTGTTTTTAGAATGAGGTCTGTGGTTGCCACCAGACTGATAGAGATATTTGGTTCCGTTACAGAAACAACGTCAGTAAAAAACCCACTCCTTAATAAAGAGGCCCTAACAAGTGGCTACATTCATTATGTCATTGGATCTTTTTTTTCTTTCAAAAACCTTATTGCACAATGTGAGTGTCCAACACAACATATATGTACGGATAGTATTTTATAGGTTGCATTTACGCTGCAATAACCATAAAATTAATTCATTTGTAGATTGTCTTGCCAAACAAAAGGTATAATAATAATAATATTTTTTTTTAAACATGTTTTTTTGGAACAAGCAATAATTTCTGGGTTGTCTCACAAAAACAAGGGGGTGCGAAAATCCAAAGAAGAATAAATGTGTAATCCCATGGGTACTATATTGTAATAATATCATTACCAGTTACACAAAATAACACGAATGTCTTAAGAGCTCATATAACTACATAATGTAAAGAATAATTCAAATAGCATACAAGCCACTTGGTTTCTTTCTTTCTACGTTCATGTTTTGAACAAAGCTGGAAAACAATCTGATATACAGTAAAGGTGTTCTTTTTTAATGGTGACAAGATGAGGTTTATTGCATTGATACCTTCTGCAGGTAAAACGTGTTTGTCATAGGTAGAAATCATGTCCCTGTTTTTTTTCATAGGAGCAGAGGATAACATTTCCAATTTCAAGTTGCCACTTGAGACATGTGGAAACACATGTGAATGCCAGGTGTGAACAGAGGCTCAGAGCTATCCACTAGAGATCAGATCGCTCAGGACAGATTTTGAAAATGGATTTAAACTGAGCCAAAACTCTAAAACTCATAAAAGCATATTCATCTGTTATGTTCTGATACTCGAACAAATAATAATAATGTCATTAATGAATTTCAGGTTGTAATATTTGCATCTTTATTTCAAGTGTTAATCATGAAAAGATCAGTCATGATCACAAAACATAACATGAAGACCTTATTTAAAAACTATTGGGAAAAAAAATAAAATAATTGAAGGATTGATAGACATTTAAAAAATCTGGCTAACACTGTTACATAAAATACAAAAAAAAAGCGCAACACATACAGCAAGATCTAAGAGCTGTCAATCACAAATCAAATCATGTGAAAACATTGTTCTAGTGATGAACATAGTTATGAACCAGAAAACCTGAGCAACCAAAGTATTTTATTACAGAAAATGTTGTCTAGAAATATGAATAATCAGCAAATAACCACAGCAATGATTAGTACAATGGAAAGACTATGGAACTTCTAGTGACTTTATTGTCACAAAGTCTCTACTGTAGCTGTATTTCTGTTGCTATAATTATAAAAGATAACTAGAGAGGGAAAAAAGGAGGTGTCTTTATATACAGTATCTGTAGGTGAAGTTTAATTTCAACATTTTATATTGTTTCTGAGCAGGTGTTTTAAGCTGTTAAATTCCTGTAACAAACTTTAAACGTGCTTCCTGTTTTAAGCCGTAACCACCGGTTCACCATGTTTCACCAGCAGATGCTATTTTCAACTATTTTATGAAAACAGGCTTTTAAAGAAACCAACAACGTGCTTCACAACTTTTGTCAGGTGATAGACAGGATTTCTGTCCTCAGCTTCTGTTCTGGCCTCAGTCTCATATTTGGACTGCAGTTTCTCCTTTTGCTCTCTGACTTCCTGTTCCTGCTGCTCTTTTAATTTATCCTTCATAGCTGCCAACTCATTTTGTCTATCCTCTCTCTCCTTCTCTCTTTCTGCATCTCTCCTCTTCCTCTCTCTCTTTTTCTCCTCATCCATCTCCTCCTTCATCCTCTTCCTCTCCTCCTCTCTCTCCTTCTTCTCTCTCTCTCTCTCAGCTTGGAGTTGCTTGTTGATTTTCTCCATCTCTTTTTCATACTTTTCTTGCAGTTTTCTCTCCAGTTCTTCTTTCTCTCTACGGATTTTCTCCTCCTTCTCTCTCAATATGCTTTGTTTTTTCTCTTCAATTGCCCTCTCGGCCTCCTGGAACATCTCGTTGGTGTAATGGCTTCCTCCGTTCTTCTGCACGATATTTCTGATCTTCTGGAGCAGCAGAGTGACTTGAGGTTTCTTATCTTTCAGCTTGTTGTTGAAGACATGGTACTGGCCGTTACATCTGGCCACAAGCTCCTGTAACTCTGGACTCTCAGATAGGAATTCTTCAATAGTGGTGTCTTCAAGGACGTCTCCTTGAGTGAAAAGGACCATGCTGTATTTGTCAGCAGCCTGGCCAAAGATATCTTGAATCCTCTGCACCGTCTGCTTTTCCTCTTCAGTGAACCTGCCCAGAGCAATGACCACCAGGAAGATATGGGGTCCAGGAGCAGCATAGGTGACACACTGGCTCAAATCTTTGGTTGTCTTCTCCTGACCAAACCTGGTGTCAAACAGGCCCGGGGTGTCAATGACAGCAACTGGTTGTCCATCCACCACAGTTTTATCTTTAGAACAATCCACAGTCAAAGACCGCGGACTGCACTTGGACTGAAAGCGGGACCATCCCAGAATGGTGTTCCCAGTAGCGCTCTTTCCTACTCCAGTCCTCCCCACCATCACAATCCTCAGCTCATCATCATTCATGAGGTTGGATCCTGTGAACAAGAATGTTTGAGACTGAGTTAGCATGTCACTGTTTTACAAATTCATTTACCCCTCAGACGAAAACACAATTGTTTTGAACGACCTAAGAAGGGAGGAAGTAAATAGTGAATCCGCAGCAGTGAATCAACATGTATTTGTAGAGGAGTCACAAGTTCATTGAGTATTTTTGCAAACTTCTTTCCACGAAACACCAGCTCGACAGACTTACCTGTCATTGCAGCAACTGCAAGAAGGTGGAAGAACATTCTCTATTACAGGCCATGCTAACAGACTTATTAGTTTGATGTTTCATTGGTTTTAGAAACAAAACAATTTTCTGTAAATAGTAACAACTTTCCACCTTCAACACAATCCATCCCCTTGCAGTTCAGGGAAAACTGACCAGAAAGTGAGAGGACCCCTGCGTGGTTGCTTGGATTTCAAGCTACCTCACTGACAGACCACAGTACATCAGGCTGAAGGACATCACTTCAGACACTCAGTGTGGTTACATGCACATCTAAATAAAGCTATTGGCAACAATCTAACCAAGGATTAAACTGGAGTTTTAGAGGAATCCAAGTATACATGCGCAAGAAGACAATCGATTATTGAGTGAGATGCGTTCGATTCCACGATGCTAGGTGGCGCCACACACAAATTTGCGTTAGCGTTCTTCCGCTTCCTTTTTTGTTGTTTGTCTTCTTCTTCTCCTACTGTGTTGATATTCTGGCTTTCATGGTGTTGTTACTTCCAAAAGGAGGAGTCCCGTGGCCGTCATTAGCTTGGCTAAGCGTGGGTTGGTATACAGGCTGGAATAACTCGAATTAGGACCACATTATCTAACACTAATAGCTTGATCTCGACTACAGCCCGGCTAAGTGTATACATCCTCTTTACTCTGGGGTGGGGGTTAAGGGGTGACATCCACTGCTAATCCAGGACACGAGAACACACATGGAATATGTCTGTCTGTGTGTGTGTGTGTGTGTGTGTGTGTGTGTGTGTGTGTGTGTGTGTGTGTGTGTGTGTGTGTGTGTGTGTGTGTGCGTGCGTGCGTGCGTGCGTGCGTGCGTGCGTGCGTGCGTGCGTGCGTGCGTGCGTGCGTGCGTGCGTGCGTGCGTGCGTGCGTGCGTGTGTGTAATAGTCCAATCAATGCTCCACCTGAACTGTAACTATAGTGGAGGAGGGAAGGCACAACCCCGTCCCCCGAGAGACCAGAGGCCGACAAGGAAGAACCCGGAACCCAGGCCACCAGCAACCCCACAGAGGGGAGAAGAGGGCGGGAGGAAACCCACCGCCAGCGAGGCCCGCCCCCTCCCAGCGGCAGCCGAGGGGACCCGCGGGCGGGGCCCCCATGACCACGGAAAGAGGCAGAGAGAGAACCCCCCAACATGGGGGGGAAGAAAAAAAATTTGACCATGAAATTTGATATTTCATGGTTTGCATTAATGGGCGTGGCCTAACGGCTCAACAGCGCCCTCTAGAAAACTTTTCTCTGCCATAACTTTTGAACGAGTTGTGATAAAGACATGTGGGTGGTGTCATCGGACTCAGTATTGAGTCCTTGACCTTCATTGGCCTGAATTAGCCCTGCCCCTCCTTCTGATTGGTTGTCCCTATTTTCTGTTATAACTTTTGAATGGTTTGACATAGAGAGTTGTGGGTGGTGTCATCGAACTCAGTTTTGAGTACTTGACCTTAATTGGTGCAAATTAGCCCCACCCCTTCTTCTGATTGGTCGATATTTCATAGTTCCTATTTTCGGCCATAACTTTTGAATGGTTTGACATAAAGACTCGTGGGTGGTGTCATCAGACTTAGTTTTGAGTCATTGACCTTAATTGGTGCGAATAAGAACGTGCAAGGGCCCGTTCATCACTGCTTGCAGCTTTAATTCCTGTTTGTATCTTGAAGGGACGAGGAAATAAATATGGATTTCTTTAAAGGTTTCATAAAAGAAGAAGCCTTTTGTAAGTTCTTTCATGGTTTCTAACAATAAATATGTACAGGGATTAAAGTTCTCCGTCTCTAGACGGATTTCCATCAGTTGGAAAATGAGGGAAAAAAAAGAACAAAAAAACATTTGCATGTCCGTTTTGTTGTGGTACAGTTTAGACTATCCAATGAAATCATGTTAGGCATTAAAGCAACACTACGTAACTTTCAGCTTTTGTTGAGTTTGGCGGCTCCGTTGGACAAATCGGTCGTGCTTTACCAGTAATGTGGCAGGGTTCCTACCATCCACCTCAAAGTTACATAGTGCCAGTGAAGGCGATACAGACCCCTCAGACCATGACAGAGGTGTCATTAAACCTGTACGTTGATGTACCATCACAATGACTCTGGAAATATTATATTAAGGTGGAAAAACTAAATAGTGTTGCTTTAAACTGACGCTGTTGTAAACCAATAAAGCGAGCCAGAACCTTGGTATTAGCCAATCAGAAAGAGAGGAGGGCGTGTTGAATCAAGGGGGGTAAGGGAAGTCAGCAAATCGGATCTGTAACTTCGGGATAAGGATTGGCTCTAAGGGCTGGGCTCGAGCCGCGGCTGGGGGAGCAGTCGCCCCGTCGCCCTCCTCTCCCGGCCCGGCCCGCCTCATGGGGCTATAGTCCGGGCGGTGTTCGCGCGTCATCGGGCGAGGGTCTTCGCGAGGCGGTGTCTGATGCCGCGCGGAAGGCGGGCCGGTGGGGGGGATCGGGTACGGCGGGTACGGCGGCGACTCTGGACGCGCGCCGGGCCCTTCTCGCGGATCTCCCCAGCTGTGGCGCCGTCGGGGACCGGTTCGCGCGGGCCCCCCGGCGGGTCGCCTCGGCTGGCGCTTAGCAGCTGACTTGGAACTGGTGCGGACCAGGGGAATCCAACTGTTTAATTAAAACAAAGCATCGCGAAGGCGAAACCTTCCTCTCAACAATAACATCATCATCTCTTTGTCTGCATTAACACCAGCATTGATTGTCCATGAAACATTCCAGGAGGCATTCATCACCTTGGCCAAAGTCTTGCCAAATGCAGTGACATCAGAGCAGCTGGTCAACTGGACAAAGAAGTGCAGCTTACCAGGTTGACTCAGATCTAGGAGATTAGTGTTGGTTAAAGTCTTCTAACACCTTTAATGCTGTATTAGAAAACAGAAGGGCTAATACAGCTTTTAACTTTTTTACTTGAAACCTTTGGGAAGCGACCGCATGGCAGAAAAGGGGCCATTCTTAAAGTGTGGTGCAGCGCATAGATGGCGGGGTAATATGGACAGTCAAAAATATTTTTTTTGCTTTAATCCCTGTATGTTCATGTTTCTGTCTGCAGGAGTTGGATTTATTCAAACTTGATTCATCAGTGATCACTGACGCATGACCTGTAACACACAGAAATAAAAATTCTTACCAAATTTTCTTTTCCTGTTGGTGTTGAAATGATGTTCTTCCATGTTTGGGTTGAAGAGAGCAGCGTAGATTCTTCAGCTCAAGTGACAAAGCAGATCTGTGTGATCACAAAATGTCTCCCGCATGCATGCAGCCTTTAATAGCCTATAGACAAATAAACCACACCCACATGTTCCTGTTGTACAAAGTGAAAGTGAAACTCTAGTGTAGCTGATTGCAGCTGGCTTCTGCGTTGTGTTAAAAATAAACTCAGGCAGACACCATTTATTTAAACTACAGTAATAAAACCTCTTCTAAAAAAATCTAATCTGGATGCTACAACACTTAATAACTATAGGCCAATATCAAATCTGCCATTTTTGGGAAAATCATTGAAAAGGTTGTTTTCCGGCAAATTCATGCTTTTATGATGCAAAACAATCTTTTTAACGCATTTCAGTCTGGATTTCGGCCACACCACAACACTGAGACTGTACTTGCTTAAACAGAACCACAAGAGAATATGCAGAATTCAGAGTCTCTGGAAGCTTCTCTTGTTTGTCAAACAGCTCCCTGACGGGAGGAAGTAAATGGGTACTGAATGAACATGTACAGTATTTTAGAAGGGTCATAAGTTCATTGAGTACTTTTGCTAACTGTGTGTGTGTGTGTGTGTGTGTGTGTGTGTGTGTGTGTGTGTGTGTGTGTGTGTGTGTGTGTGTGTGTGTGTGTGTGTGTGTGTGTGTGTGTGTGTGTGTGTGTATCTCCCACTAAGCCCACCTTCCAGCGTTTACAAGAAATGGTAGCACTTCTTTCAAACTGCAGAACTGCTGCAGAATCTTCTTAATGGTCTCATGTGTCCTCACTAGTGATGCACCGAATGTTTCGGTAACCGAAATCGTTCGGCCGAAAATAGCAAAAAAACACTTTCGGTGTTCGGTGGAATAAATGGTGGAAAAAAATTACAACAATTAATAACGCCGTGTTAGATGACGCAATCAAACAGCGAACAGCGTGGAGTGAGGGGCGTACGGGGTTAAATGCAGCAAACATGTCAGATCATTACTTGGATGTGTGGAAAAAGCAGAGGACACGAGAAATGATCCAGGCTGAGTGATATATAAAGACATCTCCTTTTTTCCCTCTCTAGTTATCCTTTATAATTATAGCGACAGAAATACAGCTACAGTAGAGGCTTTGTAACAATAAAGGCACTAGTAGTTTCATAGTTTGGTATACTTTAGCATAGTTTGGTTGCCCAGGTTTTCTGGTTCATAACTATGTTCATGACTAGAACAATGTTTTCACATGATTTGATGTGTGATTGACAGCTCTTACATCTTGCTGTCATGGATGATCATCCGTTTCACTTCTACAATCTGTTCACAAAGAGCAGCATGTGAACCATCAGCTTCTGCTCTCTGACCAGAGAAAACTACAGCGTTCAGTCTTCCATCAAGTCAAAAGGATACAAAGAAAGGTAGTGTTGGCCTGCTCATGGTACCATTAAATCCTTCACTTAAGCAGAAAAAGCTGAAGTAAAACTACTTCTGCTCAAGGAAAGAGAAAAAACCTTCCCCAGAAATGTCCTTGATGTTAACCTATGAAAACTAAACGGTTAAAGGGATGAAAAGAAGCGGGATGGGTGTTTTACGCTTAGAGGAAGGGTGGGGGTTTTCTGCACAATTTCCTCTCAGCTCTCAGTGTTCAGCGGTGTTGCACTCCTCCTTGTTTTTTTTCAGTTTGAACGACACATGCTGTATAAAACCACGTTTTATTTCTTTTCCAGATGACCTACATTCAGCTGCCACTTGCTCTGCAGGTAGAAATGTCTCCGTATTGTAAAAGTAGGAACTAAAAAGATTTATTTCTTCTAGTGTTTCCTCTCCCCAACCTGTATTTTCTGTTTTAAGGAGCCTGGTTCCGAAAAATACAGTAAATGATCACCAGTTATGTAAATAAAAAATACCAACATGCCTGCATAATCCTGCCTGGACCCTGAACGACTCACGAGAAACTGCAAGCTTCTCTCCATGGGGCTAACCTGCAGGGTTTTCTGAAGTTTTTAAGAAGTGCTGAAGTTTCTCATAAACGGTGCTTCTTGTTTGTTTGTCATTTCTTGTGGTTTTTCTTTGTGGTTTGACCCTGGTGCAGTTACAGCCTTCTGCACAAACCTCTGTCTGAAATGGTTGCTTGTCCTTAATCTGACTTCTTGTGTACTGCGCTCTTTTGCTTTGTTTGGACAGATTATTTCATCTCATTTTCCTTGTGCAGAAAAGTCAAACTTTAACTTTACTCTCTTTTGTTGTGCACTTGACCCTTGTGCTTCTGAGCAGATTTTCCTACAATGCCTTCAGGATCACACGTGAACCTGGGGGGTATCCAAGAAGGAGGTTTAACAAACACTGAGTCTCATCTTGAGGTTACTTGAACCCATGACGACTAAACCCGCTCAGTTGGTTCCAACACACCGGTTATGAATTAACTCAACTAACCCAGAGTTGGTTAACTCAGAGTTGTGTGCGTTCCCAGTGAATCTATAAAGACATCATCTACCGAGGGTCGAAAAACAAAAAAAATGGCTAAACGAAGAGCAACTTATATTTCATATTTCACATATTTCACAGAAATGGAGCAGCAAGTCCTCCTTGAGGCGTACGAGGAGGAGAGGGCAGTGATTACAAAAAAAAGTAACACTAATACATCTGCCAAAGCACGTGATATGGTTTGGCAGAGAATTAAGCCTGAATTATTATCGACGCAGAGCCTACGGCGTAGGGTACGCAGCAACGCACGCCGTACGGTGCGCCTCGCCGCGTTCCCTACGCCGTGGGCTCTGCGTTGGTGTAACGCGGAACCATAAATCAGCCTTTACTGATCGCGTCAATGGGTAAGTTTAGGCCATTATGTGAATTTTAGATTAAATTAAATAGTTCGGGGAAACTGGCTTCACATCCTGTTTTCTTATTAATATGATGCTTTCTAATACAGACTACTTGTCACTGAATGATTTATTTATTAGATGTAATCCAGGTGGGAAGAAAAGAACCTGGAAACAGGTCAAAATGTATTTTTTTTTCGGATATCATGTCTCTCATATTGGCCTTTTATTGTCATGCTCCAACAAGATGCATCTATTTTAAAGCTAATAAGAAGACTGCAGAGGCGAGAAGGACTGGCGCAGGGATAACTGAGCCCCTTAGCCCTCTCGAGGAGCTGGCAGTATCAGTGAGTCGGGGCGGCCGATGATGGAGGGGATTCCTGGGGGGGATTCCTGGGGGGACGTCATCAGAGCTGATGATGGGGGGGATTCCTGGGGGGGATTCCTGGGGGGACGTCATCAGAGCCGATGATGGAGGGGATTCCTGGGGGGACGTCATCAGAGCCGATGATGGAGGGGATTCCTGGGGGGACGTCGTCAGAGCCGGCCATCTCCCAGGAGGAGCACAACCCTCTTGTCCAATGTATTTTTCCTAATTACGCCTAATATTCAGCCGTTCATGTATCCAGTATGACATATTGCTGTTTCCTAGGCGTATTTAATATTAAATATTCAATTGGAATATTCAATTTTTACAATTATTATCTTTTTAATTACCATATTGTATAAAGAATACTCCTCGTGTGTTAAGTGTTGCTTTTATGCAAAAATGACCAATTTATCAACCTCTTAGTTCAAGGTGGAGTACTGCTGGTGGAGCAGCCACCACCCATAGATGCTGATCCTGCTGCTGTAAGTCCTTATTTCATAGTCAGTGTTTTAGGCTATTAATTAAGCCCACAGCCAGTAGCCTATTTTGTTTTCTATATAGGAGGATGATCAACAAACTCTCTCGGCCATAGAGGAGCCACCAACACTCTCTACAGAGGTAAAGCCTTTGCCGTGATCAATTTCAAATTATTCAACCTACAGTTCAGTCTTCACTTAAGTTAAATGAATATGTACTTCAGGCTGATAACGAGGCAGATGCTGAGGAGCCTAGCTGCTACAAGCTCCAATCAATACAACGTAAGAAATAATCATAGTTTATGCGTAAATGGGCCAAACTCCATCAAATCCTGAGCATGGCTGCTTTGTTAGACGTCGGCAAAGGAACTGTACAGGTCCATCTGCAGCGCCAGATAGCCAAGGCTGATCTGGAGATGGAATATTTAAAACTTAAAATTGAGGTAAAGAAATGATGTGCAGAACAACCTGTCAGTGATTCCATTATTGTATCTTTAATACAACGTCTCTCTTTTCAGGCAATGAAGCAAACAGTGGGCAAATGAATTGAAAAAATAACAAATAAAAAAAAAAAAAGTGAAAACTCTGTCAACTGTATTTTTTTTAATTGAAATGATTGATACAGATTTGATCACGCACTCTCTGACCATCTGCCATGTCAACCTGCTGCTGAAAGGGAGGAGCCGGTACCGGCTCCTCAATCACTGGAGTCAATTCATTGCGCAATGTGGCAAATTGTGAAGACTGTGAAAATTGTGTGTATTTCTCCCAAACTATAAGTTGTGGAATATTACTTTTTTAAAGATAATATTAAGATAATTTAAGGCAACTGTAAGTGTAATTTTTATTTTATATAAACTTAAAACATTTAAAAATATCACTAAAATATTTTTGGGCAATCAGTTACAAAAAACATTTTGGATTCTGCAAACTTATTAGGGTTTATAGTGTATGGATGGAGAAGGTTACTCAAATAAATCAGGGATTCTGCTGAAAAACTTTAGCGCTCTCGCAATTACTCATCGGGGAAAGCCAAAATGTCAAATCTTGGTCTTATCACCCTCTCACGGTGAATTGCACGGACAATTTGGGCCTCTATGTGTAACAAGTTGCAGCAGCCCTCCTGTACTTGCGCTTAAATACCCGAACATAACTGGGTTATCTGAACAAAACCTGAACAAAACTGGCATAAAACCTACCCCCTACCAGGTTATGTTCAGAGCCTAATTTACCATGGTGACTTACTTAACCTGACCATTTTGGAACGGAAACCCCAGGTTTACCATTTACCCTGGGTTAACATACCCAGTTTAGCCAGTAAACCTCCAGTAAACCTCCTTCTTGGAATACCCCCCTGCTGGTTAAGTAAGTCACTAGGCTCCTTAAAACAGAAAATACAGGTTGGGGAGAGGAAACACTGGAAGAAATAAATGTTTTTAGTTCCTACTTTTACAATGCAGAAACCTTTCTACCTGCAGAGCAGTTGACAGCTGGATGTAGGTCATCTGGAAAAGAAAGAAAAAGTGGTTTTATACAGCATGTGTCGTTCAAACTGAAAAAAACAAGGGGGAGTGCAACCCCGCTGAACACTGAGAGCTGAGAGGAAATTGTGCAGAAAACCCCCACCTTTCCTCTAAGCGTAAAACACCCATCCCACCTCTTTTCATCGCTTTTATCTTTTAACCGTTTAGTTTTCATGGATTAACATCAAGGACATTTCTGGGGAAGGTTTTTTTTCTTTCCTTGAGCAGAAGTTTATAAATGTTATTAGAATGAATGTTCTACCAAGATTTAATTTTCTCTTCCAGATGTTACCATGTTTTTTATCTGTAGAGTTCTTTAAATAATTAAATAGCTGCATTTCAAAATTAATTTGGGGCAATAAAAAACCTAGGATCAGTCTAATGACTTTACAGTAATGACACCAGAATCCATGGGAGGTCTTGGCCTCCCCAATCTCCAATATTATTTTTGGGCAGCCCAGTTAAGGAATCTGGTATCTTGGGTATTGGGGAGACAGGAGTCTCTGTGGGTCCAAATGGAGGCAAAGTTTTTCGAACCCCTGCCACTGGTCTCTCTTATATTTATAAATAAGTTTGAAAAAAAAAATAGACAAATGTTTCTCTGTTTTTAATACCCTGTTAGCATGGAGAGATTGTAGGAAAAAAAAAACGGTATTACCACTTGTACTTCAATTCATTCCACTATCTATCAAAATCCAGATCTGAACATATCAATGAGCATATCAACATAGGCGAATGGACAAACTGGTTTAAAACAGTTTAAAAATTTACTTAATTCGAACATGCAATTAAAATCATTCATTGACTTAAAATCAGAATACAACATTCCTGACAAACACTTTTTTAAATATTTACAAATACGGAGCATTGTTCAGTCACTTATCAAAGCAAATAAAATGCGACTTGGCTTATGTGAAATAGAGGATATATTTATAACCTCAGATACAATTAAAGGGAAGATCAGCGAATTTTATAATATTTTATCACAAGGTGGTTTATCATCTTTCCAAACTTTTGTGAAGATATGGGAGAAGGAGTTGGGGATGGTCTTTGAAGAAAATACTTGGTTAAATATGTGAAAAAATACATTTTCCATTTACTAGTAATAAAATTAAAGAAGCTAATTTTAAATGTATTCACAAACTGTATTTAACTCCAATTAAAATGCACAAAATTTCAAAGGATATCTCTTCAAGTCCAAGATGTAAAAGAACCGATGGAACATTTGTGCATATGTTTTGGGAATGTGATCTTTTAATAAGTGATGACATGACAATGAATTACATTGTTGGAGATTTACAGCCTCTGAGTAAAGTTGAAGAGCCACTAGGACGATACATGATTGTAAACAGCAGGGTCTCCAACCCTGGTCCTCGGACCCCAGTCCTGCATGTTTTAGATGTTTCCTGCATCATCACACCTGATTCTAATTAATGGTCGTCATCAGCTTGTCATCCAGGTCTGCACAAGTTTGTTAATGACTCAGTCATTTATATCAGGGTGCTGAAGCAGGGAACATCTAAAACATGCAGGACAGGAGTCCTGAGGACCAGGGGTGAAGACCACTACAACAGTTTTAGGATAGGGTGGCGTTTCATTCGTACTTCTCAACTAAAAATATTGAAACGAACATGTATTTTTGCGACCACTCGGCGCGCCGTGTGGAAAGGCGCACCCTCAGTTTTTGTGTCATTTTTGGATTTAAAACACACATACGGCGCTCCGACCAAAAAGGCGCCGTCTACACACACGGAGCATCGCCTTACAACAACACACACATGCGCGTGCACAACACACACTAATAGAGCGAAAAAAAAAAAATTAAAAATAAAGCGGGAGCAAAACTTAGTTTGATTGTACTTTATTTAAGTTATTACATTAATCAAACCCATCCTCCGTTTCTGCATTCATCCGAGCCTGATCGCGCTGAGGCCGGGAGAGCTGCTGCGGCTGCGACGGGCACGAGCCCGCAGCTCTGGCTGTGCTGAGCAGCCGAGTCATTTACCGTGCCGTGCCGCCCCTCGGAAATGATGCCGGCTTTTGCAAAAGCCCGAACAACAGTCCAACCCAGCAGACACGTCAGCCCACGCATCTACAATCCTTCAACAGTAAACGACGGGGCCCGGTGGTTCCTCCAGCATTCCAGCCCGCCTCTGTGGTGCAGTTCCCCCGGGAGCAGCGTCTCGTTCTCGCGAGGCCGCGAGGCCGAGTCTCCCCGTCCGCTCCAGGAGCCCCGCCACGGAGCCGTCGCCAGACAATCACGGGCAATTCACGTGCCCCCCTTCCCCCTTTAACGTTCTCATGGTGGCCTCAATTACGTCCGCTTTATGGATCTGTGTTAAGTCGACGCAGCCCTACGCCGTAGGCTCTGCATCAGTGTAACGCGGAACCATAAATCAGCCTTTACCATAATACAATGGGCACATTGCGTCATTGGGCGCGCGGCACATTTAAAAACAAATAAATATAAAGACGTTTATATGCGCCTAATGGTCGCAAAAATACGGTAGTTCAAAATAAAAATGGTGAACTATGAATGTGAACTATTCATTTTTAAACTATGTGAACTGAACTTTGAACTAGTTCATGAAAAGTATGAACTTGCACAACACTGTAATTCATTCATTTGGGTTAAATAGGCCACATTTAAAAATCAAAGAGAGAATGTTGCTTGTTTGCTTTAATCAAGAAATGATAGAGCTCCAGCCACAAAGCTAAACCCTTGATGTGGAGTTGAGTGTATTGTCTCTAAAATTAAAATAAACATTAAACGTAAAATAAAATGTCCCTAAGAAATTATCAATCAAGCAAATTACAAGAAAAATACATTGTTTATATGGCACACATGCGTCTTTCTTGATGAAAGTGAACATGCTGAACCGCAGCAAGATGCAATCAAACTTCTCAGGGTTACTGTAAACTGTAAAAAAAAAAAAAAAAAAACTACATCTAAGACAGGAAATAAAACACCACTAGGTTTGTTTGTTTGTTTGTTTGTGTGTTTGTTTGTTTGTTTGTTTGTTTGGACAAACCTTGAATTAGACCAGCGAATCTGATCAGACTAAGTAAAACTATGAGCCGACAAGGCATTTCATTCCTCAGCTAACACTACCATCAAGTGGATAACAAATGCAATAGCATGAATATGGTAGAAATGAAAGCAGAAAAAAAATTCTGAACTAAATTTTATTTGATACATCAGGCAATTTCCAGGAATTTTGTTTGGGAACATTTTTCTAAAGTAAGATGCAGTGAAAAGATGACATTGAGCTCTTGTTATTGAGTGCACTCTTCCATCACACTATTATAAACTGAGCAAAGCTCTGGGTTTAGTCATTATTTTAATCAAAAATGGAAGATAATTAACATTTTATTAATCACTTCTAAAAAGCAAATCCTTTGAAGTGCTCCTATAAACCTCTCTACGCTCATCGTCTTTCACTGCAAGTGACAAGGGATAGTCTCACCGCTTTCTTTTCTTCTTTTTTCTAAGTTTAATCTATTTGTCAGTCAATAACCATAAAAGTCACCCGAGGTTTTTTTTTAATTCCAATGCTGTGTTCAACGCAGGGCTGAGACCTGAGTAAAGAGGGTCTGCATTGACGTCACATTCCCACTGGACCACGGCCCCTTACTCACACTAGGGGAAACTGTGGAGAAGACGGGATAACAGCCAATTATCAGCTTAAATTAAAGGCAGTTGGACTTGACAGAGACTCGTACAGTTACCCCAAGAACCAGTGGTCCATGGACATTAATATTTGGTACAGTTACCAAGAACCAGTGGTCCATGGACATTAATATTTGGTACAGTTACCAAGAACCAGTGGTCCATGGACATTAATATTTGGTACAGTTACCAAGAACCAGTGGTCCATGGACATTAATATTTGGTACAGTTACCAAGAACCAGTGGTCCATGGACATTAATATTTGGTACAGTTACCAAGAACCAGTGGTCCATGGACATTAATATTTGGTACAGTTACCAAGAACCAGTGGTCCATGGACATTAATATTTGGTACAGTTACCAAGAACCAGTGGTCCATGGACATTAATATTTGGCCATAAATCCAGTTTCCTGATATTTATATGTACTTAATTTCTACGCCGGGGAAATACACGAAGCAAAGCTTGAAGGCATACAAAAGTCTTGACGCTTGGTCCGACTTCAAGGCAGGATTTGTTGTAGAAATTAAAGTGATGAGGACACCGAACTTTATGATTGACCGTTTAACGTTAGCTTCCCAAAAATCCAATCCTGATACAAAATGGGAACCGCAAATCCACGTTTCGGTGCCTGGAATCCAGTTGTTTCTGGGAATTGCAGTGATCCATTTGTCTTTCTTAAGCTTATTTTTCGGTAGTCTGTAAAACGATAACTCCGATTTCTTGCTTAATCTATGAGTACAGTCGATCGCACAACAGCTCTTTCCCATTTTAGATGTTTTCCAGTTGCTCAAACTGAAAGTTTACGCTGTCACTCAGTCTTTCTGTGACGTCATGCGCATTCCCTCTATTGATCAAACTTTATTTTTATGGCACTTTCATATAATAAAATTCAGCACAAAGTGCTTAACACTGCAAACAAAGTCAATCCCACCCACTGAACCACGTATCCCCACTAACCCATATCAACGTTGCTGGAGGGCCACAGAAGAGCCAGTGAGGGCCCCCCGTCACCCCTCTGACAGGGGGCCATGTGCTGCTGCATCCAGGGGCCAGAGCCCCCACCCGAACACCAGCTCTGAAGGATGGAGGGGGCCCCGACCCAGACCCCGGGCCCTCACTCCATCAGCAGCCCCCCCAGGGCAGAGGACACCGCCGAGGAAACACGCCAGCTAAGAGCTGAAAACTGGGGAAAAGGGAACAAGAAAACAACAAATGAATGTAGCTCTGGCTCTGCCGTCTGGACCATCCCACCCTGCCCCCCCCCCCCCCATCCCTTTCACTCTCAGTTCTTCCTGCGTTAATGACTCCCCCTTTTAAATCCCCCTTTTTTTTTGTTTTTTTTTTTACATTTATTTGTTTTATTAATCCCATTTATTTATTTAGCTTTACTTATTGTTTTTTGATGCTGTCTCTCTCCTAAAATAACCATCATTCTAGAAAACCATCATACTCATACAGACCACCCATGTGCATGCATATATAAACACACACACACACACACACACACACACACACACACACACACACACACACACACACACACACACACACACACACACGGCCACATATAAGAAGAAATCTGAGCTAAAACATTGACTTTGTTGTTTTGTACTGTTTTTTTGTCTGTTTGTTTTGTACGTTTTCTAGTGTGTCCTCTTGTCCTGTACATGTATGCGCTTTGGTTTTGCGCATTCTGTATTGTTACCTGTTTTGCATTAAATACAATAAAAATATCAAAATGAAAGTAAGAAAAAATAAATATATATGTAAAAATAAATGATAGGAAAACGTAACCCCCCCCCCCACACACACACACACACACACACACACACACACACACACCGCCCCGCCCCCCCAGGACAGACTGCAGACCGCCGCGGTGCAGCAGGCAGAAACACCGCGCTGCTGCGCGGCTCCGGGTGATGCAGCAGCGAACCGGATACACATTTCACCTCAGAGGTACGTAGGCTATGGTTGTTTTCCCCGTTTCAGACCTTTTCGTTTCTTTCCTGCGTTTTCGACCCGTCGTGTAGTCTCTCCTGTAAGACAGAATGTTGGGTTTTGGTTTGCATCTCCTGTAAGACAGGATGGCGGGTTTGTGGACACAGAGATGTTGTCTCCCCCAGATATTTTAGAGATGAAGCAGAAGCTCATCTAAAATATAACTGTCCGGGTCTGAACCGGACTAAGACCAAATATTCAAGCGGAATGTTTACGGTATGATGTAAAAATATTGAAAGAGTACACAGTGTGTAACACTATGAGAAAATACAGGATTAAAGAAAAAGTAAATTAAAGTGTAGCGATAGTACAGGTGTGATGAGGTGTGGAGTTGAGTGGCCTGGTGACTGGGGGTAGGAACTGCCCCTGAACCCGCTGGCGTGGGTGTGGATGCTGCTCCACCTGCCCCACCTGCTCCACCTGCCCCACCTGCTCCACCTGCCCCACCTGCCCCACCTGCACCACCTGCCCCACCTGCTCCACCTGCCCCACCTGCACCACCTGCCCCACCTGCAATGCCTGCACCACCTGCCCCACCTGCAATGCCTGCACCACCTGCACCACCTGCCCCACCTGCAATGCCTGCACCACCTGCCCCACCTGCAACGCCTGCCCCACCTGCACCGCTTGTTCCACCTGCCCCACCTGCCCCACCTGCTCCACCTGCTCCACCTGCACCACCTGCCCCACCTGCAATGCCTGCACCACCTGCCCCACCTGCAACGCCTGCCCCACCTGCACCGCTTGTTCCACCTGCTCCACCTGCTCCACCTACCCCACCTGCACCACCTGACCCGCACCACCTGCCCCACCTGAACTACACCAGCTGCTCCACCTGCACCACCTGCCCCACCTGCCCCACCTGCAGCACCTGCACCACGGTAGGAGAGCGAGCAGTGACCCGGGTAGCTGGACTCAGGCGACTGCAGGTGGAAGAGTCCTGGGTGGCCAACAGTTCAGTCCTGGTGATGCATTCATGGTCCAAAATTAACTTTTTCATTCACTAGCCAAGTGGACTGAAAGATTAAGAAAAAACATATCCACCAAGCATAATGGCAAAAACAAGAAATGTTCTTTTTGTGTGCCATAGACATTTCCATACATTTCATTGAGATAAAGTTTTATGTTGAATACAATCTTGAAGAAGTGTCCAGCAAGAAGTTGAAGCCGAATGATTTTGAATATATTGATGGGTGTGTGTCCGTCAGTCTGTCTAAGGGGCCGAGTGTGCCAAGGCACAGTTTTATGTACCATCAGCCCCTCTGAAGTTGGAGGGGAGAGCCAACAAACACAACAGTGGGAGTGGCAGAGGGAGACTGCTGGTCATATTTGTGCAACACCATTTAGGGAAAATTGCTACTAAGGATGCCCCGATACTGATACTGGTATCGGGCCGATACTGCTCTCATATACTCGTCATGTACTCGCAAAAATTCTCCGATACCATGCACTGATACCGCTTCATTGTTGTTGTAGTTACTGATTAGTGACTCTAGGGGGAGATGTTGAGCTGCAGTCAGCGTGGTGATGAGAAGAGAGTGATACCCATGAGTGAGACTGGCAACGCCATTTCAGGCAAGATAGCGACAATTAATGCAGCGGGACGTCAGCAGTGTGGACATATTTCAAAATAAGGGACGACGACAGAAGCAAGGCCGACTGCAAGCTGCCTTGATCACCAACCTTGGGGTAAAAATGGACCCCCATCTCACATACGAGGCCCACATTCAACAACTCTGTAAACCCTTGTACTATCACCTCAAGAACATCGCCAAACTCCATCCTTCACTCACCATGGCAGATGCTGAAAGGTTGGTCCATGCTTTACTTTCCTCCAGGCTGGACTGCACTCCTCATCGGGATTCCTAGCAAGAGCACTCAAAAGCTCCAATACATTCAGAACAGCGCTGCTAGGATCCTGAAGAGGGTGCGAAAATACAGTCATATCACTCCTATTCTCAAAACCCTCCACTGGCTCCCTGTATCACTCCGGATTCATTACAAGGTCTCTCTCCTTAACCACCGATGTGTTCATGGAACTGCCCCGACTTACCTCATGATCTCCTCACTCCTCAGACATCCTCACGCTCCCTCCGTTCCTCCTCCACCTACCTCCTAAAAACCCCAAAAACTTAACTCTGCACAATGGGTGATGGAGCCTTCAGTTCTGCTGCTCCTTGCCTATGGAATGCCCTCCCAGACCACCTGAGGGCATTGCAGACTGTTGACGCTTTTAAACGTGGCCTAAAAACCCACCTTTTTAAAAAAGCCTTTTCCTGTTGATTTTATTCATGGTTGATTTTAACTTGTAGCACTTTGATTTGTTTTTAATGAAAAGTGCATTAGAAATAAAATGTATTATTATTATTATTATTATTATTATTATTATTATTATTATTATTATTATTATTATTATAAGCTACGTGCTTCTAAGGTGTCAAGAGAAGGAAAGGAGAATACGTCGTTTAATACCAGCAACTTGATAAAACATCTCAAGACGCATCATAAAGCTGAGTATACAGAGTTTGCTGATGCTACTGCAAGACCACAATAGCCAACATTAGCTCAGGTTCTGCAAAAGAGACAGACAAAGGCAAGAGACGACCTACGGGCCCTTAAAATAACGGAGGCTCTAAGCCATTATTTAGCGCTGGATGACCAGCTACTGTCAGTTGGAGAAGACGAAGGATTTCACTGTGTTCTTGACGCACTTGAGCCGCGATATGATGTTTCATTAATATGTTATGTTTGATATTTTCTTAAATGTGAAGACAGTGCCAGTGTGGAGAATTTTTATTTACACAGAAAGATTATTTTTTGTTTAAAATATAGTTATTCTACTCATTTTATTTATTTTCATTGAATTTATCGGTCTTCCAATTCATTGCATTTTTAGCCTAGTTATTTTTGTTGTAGAAGTATTGTATCGGTACTCGGTATCGGCAAGTACACAAATTAAAATACTCATACTCGTACTTGGTGTGAGAAAAATAGTATCGGGGCATCCCTAATTGATACGCAAATCCCGTTGTTGTTCAGCTTGGATCCGCCACCCGTTCCATCTCCTGTATCGTCCAGCTCTTATGGGGAAGCCAGCGAGGCCAGAGGTTGGTATAGTAGGTAGTAGCACTCTCACCCTCCCGAGTTGTCTTCCCTCCCCTCAACTCAGCTCAGGCGGCGGGAGAACGCCTCACGTTTCCACTGCCCAGCTCGCGTTGAACATCTGTCCCTCATCCAGGGATAATAGTGTCCTATAATCTAAAAAGGCCAGTTGGCGCTTGGGGAGTGTTAGTTTTGGACCCTGCATGCATCTCTCACCACCGTCTGTAGAGCTTTTTTAGTCCAGGACATTACAAACTGAGTCCAGTCCAATTATAATGTATTTAAATCTAATTAGTTATGATCCATTCACAATCCAGTTTTTGGTTCAGTTTCTTTTGTTTTAGTACAGCAATCACAAAGAGAGACCAGGGATACTAGCCATGGGACGCCCATCCATCCAGTATTCCTGTTTTTCTGATTCACGATGAGATGGTTGGTCGGAGCCGGTCTTTGAGCAAAAGGCAGGGTTACACCCTGGACGGGTCACCAATCCATCACAGGCAGTGGGACATATTCAAAATACAAAGTTAATGACAGGAATAATGGTACACAAATATTTGGAGAGTAAAGAGAACAGGGTGAGGAAAAAAAAACAACAGTCATTGCTTATGGCAACGTAAATAAAAAACATGATCAAAAAGGAGAACTAAGTCTAAATCTTAAAGGTAGATCAGGTTGGGTGAGGTGAGGGTGTCTGCCTCTAAAATCCAAACTGGGTGCTGGTTCCATGAAGGAGGGGTCTGATAACTGTCGGCTCTGCTCTTCTTTATTTGTTTATACAGGTTAGTCTAATTGAGGCACAGGGTCTCATTTTCAAGAGAGACCTTTCTAACGAAGTAAAAACCTCCCAATCTCATTGGCTTCTGCAATCTCTGGAAGTCAGCCTGTATTCTGACAGGGAAGGTCTCCCTTGGGAACTACCGGCTCCTCCTTCTCTTGAAGCATGGCCCTTTAGGGTTTTGTGAGGAGAAGAATTTCAGCTAAGCAACAGGGAGCCAATATATAGAAGATCAAATGTCATAAATATTATCTTGTCTACTAATTTTCATAAGAGTCGGCTATTCTAGAGTCACTGTGTATGTTAAGCAACACGATTTTTTTGATGGTGCAAGTGTCCTAATCTCTAATGGCGCTTTTCCACTAGTATCTACTCAACCCAACTCGAGTCGACTTGGCACGTTAGACCCCTAGTGGAAAGGCGCTAAACCAGGTAGATACTTTTCTGTATCTATTCTGTCGAGGTTCTAAGCGGCTGAGTCGGCTGTATCTGACATCATCACACTACAGGCCACCGATTGGTCGGGGAGTTGGGAGTCAGACGTCTGAGTCAGGAGGAGGAAATCAGAGAAAGAGCGGCTTGTGGCTTCTTGTTCTTTTTATTCGACAGGCAATGGCAGCACAAAAGTCTGTTTGTTGATCCAACTCTGAGGTGCAGATGATCATAAACCTGGTGGCTGAGGAGAGAATTAAAAATGGATCTAGACGGGCGATAAGGAACGACCAGATCTACCAGGAGCTCTGTCACTTCATAGCTGCTCACGGCTCCAGCTGACTTTTCAGCAGCGACGAGACAAACAAAAAAATTGCTGCTTGAAGCTTGTCTCACTCTCATTTTTTAACTTGATATTGAACACAAGTCACAGACCCAGCAGCACATCTATCATCTCCTCCAGGTTCTACATCTTTAGTGTGTTTAGTGTCTTCTTCGTTTAGATCACACAATCAAATACGTTGCAGCAGTTTCGCTCCAACCTCCTACTTTTCATCTGAGTATTGAAAAGAAACCAGGGCAAGGCGAATCGAGTCAGGCTGAGTAGGTACTAGTGGAAAAGCGCCATAATAAAGGGATGATGAACGTATCTCAAAGGGGGTTGTGAGGGTGGGCCAAGTGCTGCTCTCTCAGACAGGTTGTCCTCAGCCACTTGTTTTTTGGATTAAGAAGAATTAACGAGGTGCAGGACCAAGATGGATGCAGAGGAATGACATCTAAGATTAGTAGAGCACTAACGTCCCTTTGTGTCCTGTGACATCAGCTGTTTCTGTACCATCTCTTCTCAACACCAGGACAGGAGAAGTATCCCAGACGTTAAGACCCAGTTCTAACGTTCAGTACATGAACCCTGTCTTGACTGCCTGAAATGTCTCCAATGTTGTCTCTTGCCATTTTCTCCTCCATCCTCAGGTCAGTGATGACATCCTAACCACATTACCATGGCAACAGGAAGAAAAGGTAATTGTGATAGTGTGTGTGTGAATGCTATGTTTGATTGCAGTATTAGGGCCTTCATCCGGTTATCTGTGACTGGAGTCCTCAGGGAGGGGTGTGGCTGCTGCTCCAAGCCTTCCAGGGTTAGTTTAAACTCTATCCAGGAGCAGATGGAGGATGTTTTTGAAACTGAACATAGCAAATGATCCAACAAACTACACAGCAAAGGTTGCAGCCACCTTTGAGGATGTCATGGTTGATGACCAGCTCATCCTATCACTGTTTCTAAGTACCAGCAGTTCAACCAGAGGGATGTTCCAGGATCAGCAGTGCGTCCAGTGCTTGCTCACCTAAATAAGAAGACACGTCATGCCAGTACTCATTGAAGTCCACTTGCTCCCCACGACTTACATAATAATCAGTTTAATAGAGCTGCCAACAGAATAATTGCAGGACGATCAAGCAGCCGATCCAGTCATCCAGGCTCTTTACTGCGCTGTTAACTTGTCAGGAACCTCATCTGCTGCCACCAGGGTGGATGTTGGAACAAAAAAACAAATGCTATCAGAACAGTGATCTTCCTCTCTGCCCTCCAAAAGCTCCTGCACACTCATCTCCTTTGAGAATATTTCCTTTTCTAACACCCTAATCTGCCTAACCTGCATTTGCTTTGCCCATCTGACCAATTCTGCTTGTAGTGTCATTTAAATAGCTTTAGCACTAAAAATGCATGACAGGGGGTCTTACTGTAAAGCTTGAATGTTGTTCCTGAACACAGTGTTGGATAGAAGCATTAATTACATGTTAATGTCAAGAGGGTTCCCAGTCACCAGTAGTTTGTCCACTGTAAGTGTGTGTTTGTAAGTGTGTGTTTTCGTGTTGTACCTCTCCCAAGAGCAACATCTACCTGTGCAGTTTCACATTCAGATGCTGCGACTGACTCTTATCACTCCACCACATCTTCTGCAGTAGCAGCCCGTCACCGGGGAAGAGAAGGACCACTGGTGGAAGGCATCAGTTCTGACATGATCATACAATAACCTTCAGATCACATTAGCTCATTCCACCTCTTTTACTCTATTTTTAGTCTAGTAATGAAGCAGAGCTGTAGAGAGACGTTTGCTGTAAGGTAATCCCTCGTTTTTCGCGGGGGTTACCTTCCAAAAAGATCCAATCCGTGACGTAGTAACCTTTATTTTGCTTACAATTATTATACAAGGCTTCAAATTGTGGAGATCAGCACCGCCCCACCGTGACCCGATTAATTGGACATATTAAACCATAACGTTATTGACACACAGGAAGTGAAGAAGCAGGGAGACTGTTTAGCCAATCAGAATGCTGAACACAATGCACAATGCAGATCCGTGAAGCAGCGAGACGTGAAAGGTTGTAGCGAGGGAATACTGTATTGTGCTATTTTCTTTGTTGAGAGAGCTGGATAGGAACATATTTCTATGTTCTTGTATTTATGTGGCTGGTTCTCACAAGTTGAATGTGTCTCATTAATTCATTAATTTGTAATTGCATGTCGACTTTATGGCATATAACTGATAAAAAAATGGAATGGTAGCAAGTATTTTAAATCTTTCTTTTTTCTCTCTAGACAAAATATGAGAGAAAGCCAATGGAAATTAAAAGGAACTTTTCAAAGGTCACACTTTAGTTTTAAAGAATCATGATCTTAAACAGTAGACAATAAATAACTTATCTCTTGTAAATGAATGGGTTCTAACATTGCTATGTAGAAAAATATAAAATATCTTATACCTCCTGCAAACAATTACATTTCAATAGTGACATGACCAGAGTAACCGACATGACCAGATTTAGATTAGTTTTCAGTTCATTGTCCAGCGCCTGGTAAACAATATGGCAGCCGATGCAACAGCATGGCGACTGGAAGCAAAGTTCATTAAAAGATAGTGTTTTTAATAAGTGTCCATCCCTGTTTTATATAATAATTAGCAAATCGTTTAAACAACTTCATCCAAAATTTAAAAGCTGTTAACCAAATTAGAGCTCTTTTTATAATTAATTTAATAATTCATAATCTGATTAGTCGACATATTGTTTCGGTAGTCAATGCCTAATCGACCTTCGTTAGTTGCAGCCATAGTCAACCATTATTTTCTTGCCATATTAGTGTCATACTGAATAATTGTGACCAATTCTTTGGGCGGACGACATCAGCCTTTTCTTGATGTGAACTCATGTGACTCCAGCCACGTTCATTCAACTGTTTCTTCAGTCTTAAGTACACAACCAGTCTCTCCACTTTTGTATGCCTTTTTGTCTTCCCAGCAGGTGGAAAAAAGAGCGGGTCTTACGTGCAGGCACCAGGACCGGCAAAGGGGGAATTGTTCCACAGAGAAATGCCAGTGAAGGTTAAAAGTCTGTCTTTTCTCCAGGCTCCACTTCCAAAGCTGCTGGGGTGCATTTCCCTGACGATAACGAGACTCCTGGCTCTCCAACCCGAAGAGATGACCAATCCAACATCTCTACCCTCCTTGCTGTCCTACAGAAGGATGGTCGCTACTTAGTCAAGGTGTGTGTGCAAGTGGGAGTTATCTGTAGATGATTTAGTTGTACTCTTAAGTGTGCACTTGCACTTGCCATGTCCAGGCATGACTGGCCCTCCCTCCCTCCCAGGTCCCCCCCACTGGCCTGCGCTCATTACCCCCGTCCTCGAACATGACTACTGCATGTACCAACATTGTCATATTTGGCGCTTTTCCACTAGTACCTACTCAGCCTGACTCGTCTCGGTTTGGTTCTTTTCCACTGCGGCTCTAACATTTCGAGTAGATACTTTTTCTGTAACTATTTTGCCGAGGTTCTAAGCGGCTGAGTCGGCTGTATCTGACATCATCACAATAGAGGCCACCGATTGGTCGGGGGGTTGGAGTCAGACGTCTGAGTCAGGAGGAGGAAATCAATGAAAGAGCAACTCTGATGGCGGCTTCTTGTTCTTTTTCTTTCGACCAGCAATGGCAGCAGAAGTCTGTTTGGTAATTCAACTCTGAGGTGCAGATGTTCATAAACCTGGTGGCTGAGGAGAGAATTAAAAAGGGATCTAGACGGAGATAAGGAACGACCAGATCCACCAGGAGCGTTGCCGCTTGAAGCTTCTCCCATTTTTTTACTTGGTATCGAACACAAGCCACAGACCCAGCAGCACATCTATCATCTCCTCCAGGTTCTACATCTTTAGTGTTGTTGTCTTCTTCGTTTAGATCAAACAATCAAATACGTCACAGCAGTTTCGCTCCAACCCGCCTACTTCTGCTCCAGGTGCTGAATTGTTATGGAAAAGAAAGTTTGCCGAATTGAGCTGAGATGAGTAGAGCCGAGTGGGTGCTAGTGGAAAAGCGCCAATTGTTACATAACGTACCCACATGACACTACTCTGTCTCTTGTTTTGAGTCGCGGTCAGAAACTACGGTGACTGAGACCCGCCATTGCTGAAAATAAAAGTAACGCTGCAAACTGAAACAAACGCTGCTGCAAATAAAATAAACGCTTAGCAAATAAAATAAACGCTGCAAACAAAAAGAAATGCCGCTGCAAATAAAAGAAACGCTGCAAATATAAATAAAAAAACGACGGAAATAAAAAAGCCACAACGGAAGTGAATTACCGGGGACTATTTTTGCTGATGCACCGGTGTTCCATATTAAAAATTACACGTAGCGACGTTGAACACTAACCTTTTCACTTATTTTCTTGTTCGTTGTTCTTCTTATTCCTCGCTCTTCTTATTTATTCCTTTTCACTTACGTCCTCTTCATCTTCTTCTTCTCCTCTAGCGTAAAAAACACCGGTGCATCAGCAAAAATAGTCCCAGGTAATTCACTTCCGTTGTGGCTTTTTTATTTGCGTCTTGTTTTTTTTTTGCAAAGCGTTTATTTTATTTGCAGCGGCGTTTCTCTTTATTTGCAGCGTTTCTTTCATTTTCAGCAATGGCGGGTCTCGGCCACCGTAAGAAACAGCTCTCATTCTTTTGAATTTCTGGATGATGCAACTTTCACACGTGTTGCATCTTTTCCTCGTCCACATACACGTTCGGCTGCACAAAGGCCTTTTTCAGCTGTGTCAGAGACCAGGAAACGTGCTTTGTCTGAGTCACGCCAGTGGAGAGAACAGACTTGAGTCTGGTAAATTGTGCTTGGGAAGAGTGCAACAGCCCAGTGGGACACATTTCTGAAGGTGACTCTGGACAGTGGACTGCCGAGGTCAGTAGTCTGGTCGGTGTACCTCCCAGTCCCTGTCAGCATGGCTTGTAGTGAAAACAGGGCTCGGCATTCACAGCCTTGACTTGACTTCATCTTGCCCATGTCAATTATTATTATTTTTTAGATTTTATTTCTTTTTTTTTTTTTTGTAAATATGTTTTATTGGTTTTTTACATTTATCCCACAGAGATGAAAAGTACAGAACATATGCACAACTTCAATTTGTACATTCATCCCCAAAATTTAAGTGTAAGTGCATTGTTCATCTGAAACATCGTTACAGTGAGTCCACCATTCCCACCCCCTCCCACACACCCACCCACCCAACCATAGGTTTACAGGATATAAAGCACACTTGAGGAGTAATAGAACAAAAGTGAAAAGGGAAAAAATAAAACAAAACAAGAAAAAATAAAAATAAAGAAGAAAAAAAGAAAGAGGGGAGTGTTCACTTCTGCGATCGGTCATGTGTGAGTTCCATCCTATTCATTATCAAGGGGCTCCTGTAAGGAGTCATATGGCACTTTTCCACTAGCACCTACTCAGCCCGACTCGCCTCGGCGCGGCTCGTCTCGCCTCTACCCGTTTTGTCCTCGTTTGTTTTTCCACAGCCAGGTGAGAAGTGGGCGGGTTGGGGTGAAGCTGCTGTGACGTACTCGATTGCGCAACACCTTTGTTTGTGTCGGCGCTGATGAGAAATCAGCTGGAGCCACGAGCGGCTGAGAGTGAAACAGCGCGCCTGGTGGATCTGATCGTTCCTTATCGCCCGTCTACATCCTTTTTTTAATTCTCTCGTCAGCCACCAGGTTTATGAACATCTGCACCTCAGAGTTGGATCACCAAACAGACGTTTACGCTGTATAATCAAATCGCTGCGAGCTGCGAGTCGCTCTCGCGCTGACTCCCGCTTCCTGATTCAAACGTCTGACGGCCCCCCGATCAATCTGTGGCCTGTATTGTGGTGACGTCAGATATAGTGCCGGCTCAGCTCGGTTAGAACCTCGGCAGAATGGTTACAGAAAAAGTATCTGCTT
Source organism: Cololabis saira (assembly GCF_033807715.1). Classification (NCBI taxonomy): domain Eukaryota; kingdom Metazoa; phylum Chordata; class Actinopteri; order Beloniformes; family Belonidae; genus Cololabis; species Cololabis saira. Next base: position 49,755,710 of record NC_084587.1, read on the forward strand.
GGCACGGCTCCACCCGCCTCGGCCCGTAGTGGAAAAGCGCAAGACGGGGCGTGGTGGGTAGAAGCGCGCTGAGTAGGTACTAGTGGAAAAGGGCCAATAGAAGTCAAGAAAGGGACTCCATATTTTAGATTTGATTTCTTACTACATTGATGTATAGTTAAATTATTTTAAAATCAGAAACGTGTGTTTCTTCAGAAAAATATCCCTGTTTTAACTGTATAAAAATATAATTGCTTATTAATCTTAATCAAGCTAAAATGCTCATAACTTATCACAACTTTAGCCACAACTGATTTGGGGATAGTATTTTGGAATGATCATAGTCACTGAGGAATAGCAAAACTACAAGGAAATACAGGACTGTCTCAGAAAATTTGAATATTGTGATAAAGTTCTTTATTTTCTGTAATGCAATTACATAATGGGTTGCTGATTATGGTTTACAGCTTAAGATTAAGATTCCCAGAATATTCTATTTTTTTGGGATAGGATATTTGAGTTTTCTTAAGCTGTAAGCCATGATCAGCAATATTAAAATAATAAAAGGCTTGCAATATTTCAGTTGATTTGTAATGAATCCAGAATGTATGACATTTTTGTTTTTGTAATTGCATTACAGAAAATCACAATATTCTAATTTTCTGAGCCAGTCCTGTATGTGTTTCTCCCCACAAAAATGGGACAGCTCTCTTTATTTCCTATCATTCCTGCCGTAACCGCGTCTATTTTCTGTTCCCCTCCCTCTGTCTCCGGAACTCTGCTTCCCTCCTTCTCTTTGCTCTTTGACTCTTTCCTGCCACTCTTTGCTCAAGGCTGGTTTCCTGAAGAGTCACCACTGTTATGAGATTGTCTTTACTGTACCAGAGGTTCCCACTCTGGGGAAACAACTCTCCTGTCTTCCTTCCTGCTCTCCGTCCCGGAAGCCCTGGAGCATTCGGGTCCAACGAATAAACTCCAGCCTGGAGGGTAAGGAATACGTCTTTACTAGATATGTAAATTAACGTGAGATGGAGACTGTTGGTGAAGCAAATTCATTATGTGTATTAATTAGATAGAGGCATTTTTATACCTCTCATTTTATAATTGCTTGGATTTACCATGCCGTTGGCAGCTTGTAACTGATTCGAGCATTTAACAAAGCAATATTACAGGGGGTATTGAAACTTACAACTCCATGTCCATGTCATGTTATTGTCCCCATCAGGAAAATACTTTCTACTTGCTAATTTGTTGAAGCCGGAGAAGATTGTCTGCTGAGCTGATTTACATTTACCTGCTAATGTAAATGCAAATCTAGAAAAACATGATCCTCCAAACAGCCATGATTAAAAGTCAGTTACCTGTTGCTGCTGGTGTTTTGGGATCACGACAACTGCAGGAGCGAGATGCCAACCAGGCTTCAGAGGGATGGATATACTGGCTGGGCTTCAGCGGGGGGGTTACCCTAATACCCTGATACCCTGATACCCTGGTACCCCGATACCCCGGTACACTTGTACCCTGATACCCTGGCTGGGCTTCAGCGGCAGGGGGTACCCTGATGCCCTGGTACCCTGATACCCCGGCTGGGCTTCAGCGGGAGGGATACCCTGGTACCCTGATACCCTGGCTGGGCTTCAGCGGGAGGGATACCCTGGTACCCTGATACCCCGGCTGGGCTTCAGCGGGAGGGGGGTACCCTGATGGGTGGGGGTACTCTGGCTGGGCTTCGGAGGGGGGGATACCCTGGTACCCTGATACCCTGGCTGGGCTTCAGCGGCAGGGGGTACCCTGATGCCCTGGTACCCTGATACCCCGGCTGGGCTTCAGCGGGAGGGATACCCTGGTACCCTGATACCCTGGCTGGGCTTCAGCGGGAGGGATACCCTGGTACCCTGATACCCCGGCTGGGCTTCAGCGGGAGGGGGGTACCCTGATGGGTGGGGGTACTCTGGCTGGGCTTCGGAGGGGGGGATACCCTGGTACCCTGATACCCTGGCTGGGCTTCAGCGGGAGGGATACCCTGGTAACCTGATACCCTGGCTGGGCTTCGGTGGGAGGGATACCCTGGTACCCTGGGTATCTAGGGTGCTAAACATGGCAACAGGGTTCAATGAGTAGTTAGCGACCCAGGTTAGCAACAGAGTTTATAATACGGCTAATCCATTTGCTCTCTCCTTCTTCGACCCCAGGCGTTGAAAACCTGGGGGTACTATTTATTTATTTTTCCTCATATTTAGCTTGGTTGACACTTGCGGCGTTCTGGCAGCAGGCCTGAACGGTCCCGCTGTTGACCAGACGAAATCAGACTGATTCTTATTTGCATAACATTTGCAGCCCTTTTAGCCAGGCTTTTCCTTCCCACTCCCTTCATTTTGCCCCTGTTACATCTGTTACTTCATGTTAAAGGAGCTGTATGTAAGAGCAATAATAAAACAAATCATAAAATGACCCCGATATGTCAACAGACATTTAAAAATCATGTTCATTTCAAATACTTATGTCACTGACAACTGCACTCAAGCCAGGATATTCCAGTTTAAAAAGAGGAGTTGCAGCCCTCAACTGATGTTTATGTTGTCATTTTTTTTTTTGGCCTGAAGCTCCACCCTCCACCTATCTCCCAATCACCAAGTCAGTATTGTTTCTGAAGCTCCACCCTCCACCTATCTCCCAATCACCAAGTCAGTATTGTTTCTGAAGCTCCACCCTCCACCTATCTCCCAATCACCAAGTCAGTATTGTTTCTGAAGCTCCACCCTCCACCTATCTCCCAATCACCAAGTCAGTATTGTTTCTGAAGCTCCACCCTCCACCTATCTCCCAATCACCAAGTCAGTATTGTTTCTGAAGCTCCACCCTCCACCTATCTCCCAATCACCAAGTCAGTATTGTTTCTGAAGCTCCACCCTCCACCTATCTCCCAATCACCAAGTCAGTATTGTTTCTGAAGCTCCACCCTCCACCTATCTCCCAATCACCAAGTCAGTATTGTTTCTGAAGCTCCACCCTCCACCTATCTCCCAATCACCAAGTCAGTATTGTTTCTGAAGCTCCACCCTCCACCTATCTCCCAATCACCAAGTCAGTATTGTTTCTGAAGCTCCACCCTCCACCTATCTCCCAATCACCAAGTCAGTATTGTTTCGGCATCCGGGTTGCCAGCTCGGCTATAATTATCGCAGCCATGGCAGCCTACGTTCCTGCTGCATTCTGCAGCCTACCTGGCAACCTCTGGTCGGGGGGAGGAGGGGGAGGGTACACGCCGATCAACAATATTTTGATAGTGACTGCAGTACCAGTTTTGGCCATTTCTTACAGACGGCTCCTTTAAGGGTGGACAGACGTGTGTCCGCTGTGGGAAGAAAGTGCTATGTCATTCTGCCACTTTGAAGTTCACTGCACAGTGGGGTAGAACAAAGAAGCTTCAGTGCTGAATGAACTGGCTGTGCAAATGGGGCAATAGATTAGATTTCATACATTATACATCGATTGTAGTCTCTTACAGGAAAGGAGATCCAGCATAACAAGATAACTGTAATACTGGTTTATAGTCAAGACAGGGTTAAGTTGAGATTGTTTTTTCTTTCTGTGACTAGGCATTTTAACAGCTCGCCATACAGGATGTCTAATTGTCATCCTTTGTGTACACAAGGGGTGCAACTAATGACTATTCTGATAGTTGATTAGTCATCATCTATTGAAACAATTAGTCAACTCATCAGATTATGGATGTTATAATTATTAAATAGCTCTTATTTAGTTCTCAGCTTTTAAATTTTGCTGTTTAAATGATGTGCTAATTGAAAATAAGAGACAAGAAAGATGGACACTTCATTCAAAAATACATCTTTTAATGAACTTTGTAGCTGGGCGCCGCCATACTGTCTACCTGGCGCTGTTTTCTATTCCATGTGCAATTCTCAGCAGAGATATGAGGAAAGGTGATGCCCAACTCTGTAGAATTGGGGGGGGGGGGGTTTGTTTACTCACAATAGTCGACAATTAAAATTTGTTGGCGACTATTTTTATTATCGTATTTTGTTTTTTGTTTTGTTTTAAATCTACAACATTGATTTACGTTGCACCCCTAGTGTACAGTCTGCAGCCTTGCAGGTTGCACCTTTCCCACATCGGTAATTCACACAGCACTACATTCACACCGTAATTCACACATTACTCCGCTATGTCGCTTATACTTCCTCCTAAGGTGAAAAAGGGTTTAAGAGCAGTAAAACAAAATGTTACCCCTATGTTAATTCCCCTTCGGCAGAAATTCTGTCTTCTTCATGTTTGATAGGCTTGTACCTAACAGAAGAAAGACAACTGTCTCTCATCTTCTATCCCCTCCTCTTCAGGAGAAGTGAAGGTAACATGCGAGTACAGAACTCATCAGGAGGGTGTGATGCAGGAGGAAATCACTCTGGTGACCAGAGGAAAAAGAGACAGCAGTGTGAAGATCAGACTCCAGGCCAGAGTCATTGGTAGGCCTACCACTTGCATAAATGCAGACATTGAAACTACATCTAATGGCACTTTTCCAATAGTACCTACTAGGGGTGTAACGATACACTAATCCCACGATATGGTACGATACACGATATTGAGGTCACGATAACGATACGATATTATAGCAGTATTTTTTTAACAACCTTGAATGAGGAACATGTGACTGGACAAAAATTGTCTTTTATTTGAAAGACACAAAATACAAAACAACGGTGTGTGTTTGCCATATTGTTACAGTTTGTAAAGAGTTTTAAAGAGAAAGTCAGGCCAACCGTTTTCCACAAACTGAACTAAAAGTAAATGTCAGGTTTGCATTATGCTTCTTCAGTTTCATACAAGTAAAAATATTTTGCCACAAACTGAATAGTTTCTCTCATGTATGACTTAATTTTTTTCTTTTCCAGAAATTTAACAACTAAAATTAAATAAATAAATAAATGCACCATGACTGTTATTGATCTTCTGCCAGAGCTAAGAGCTTCACCTGCTCCAGCCTGAGGCCGTAAGGTGAACCCTATTATCGTTTCATCCTCCCACCTTTGGGGACGACACAATCTTTACATCATAAAAAAGATTGATTCATGCTCACCTTATAAGTAAAATTTCAGAGCTCAAAACCCCCCAAGTCCCGTGATCGGGACCGCAAAACGGTACTAGTTTCTTCTGAGCGTAGTCAGGTTTTGGTCCGCAGGTCGAGGCGCGGTCGTCACGTGATCCCGCTGCACCAATAGGATGTTACTAGTAAACACAATATATTAATATTAATAACCCAATATTGTGCTACAGTTTGTCACTTCCACGACACGTATCGTGACGTTTTTGTATCGTGAAATTTCGTGGCACGATATATTGTTACACCCATAGTACTTACTCAGCCCGACTCGACTCGCCTTGGTTTGGTTCTTTCCCACGAGGGGTCTAACGTGTCGAGTAGATACTTTTCTGTAACTACTCTATAAGGAAGGCGATAAGGAACGACCAGATCTACCAGGAGCTCTGTCACTTCATAGCTGCTCGCGGCTCCAGCTGACTTTTCAGCAGCACAGAGACAAACTAAAAAAATTAAAAAGCGTTGCTGCTTGAAGCTTCTCTTACTCTCATTTTTTAACTTGATATCCAACACAAGCCACAGACCCAGCAGCACATCTATCATCTCCTCCAGGTTCTACATCTTTAGTGTTGTTGTCTTCTTCATTTAGATACACAATCAAATACGTCACAGCAGCTTCACTCCAACCTCCTACTTCTGCTCCAGGTGCTGAATTGTTATGGAAAAGAAACTTGGCTGAGTTGAGTCGAGCCGAGTAGGTTCTAGTGGAAAAGCACCATAAAGGCCAGACTCGAGTTTAAATGTGGCCAAATTGAAAAAAAAGAGGAGCCAAATTACAGTTATTACACAGTGAGCCACAGATACCACGGCATTGGTCATTACTGCCAATTTATAAACCTTTTTGGAAACTAGACAGTAAATATTTTATATCTTGTTGCTTCTACTTTAACATAACATTACCGTGAACCTATTGCATATTTTTAGGAGATTTCAAACCATGATGCTTCTGTAAGTATGGTGGTTGAGCTCCTGAATTAAGGACACGAGAGAACGCGCTCAGATTATGGCACAAAGCAGAAAGTCAGAGCAAAAGTTTCAAACTAATAAATGATGCACAAATGAGATTAACTTTGAAGGGAGAAAAATATGTTTTGTGTCCTGAAATGCCCTGAATTCCCAAAACACAGTCTGCACCTGCTGTTTATTAACAAATGTAACTGTGAGAGAGGCACCCCCTATGTGGCTTGTTCACACGGGACTGAGTTCCTGTGGGAAGCGACTTAGGGCCAAATCCACAAAAGGATTGCGCGGCTTTTGCGGCCGCTAAACCGGTGCAAATGAGACAAAAAGAGAGCGTCTAATTCACAAAGCACCCGCAAAGGGCGAATTGCTCCACAAACTGCGCTGCCAAGCAAATAGTGGCAGTCTGCGCCGGTGCCATTTCCATGCATGCAAATTAGGTAATATTAATACATTCGGCGCAAAATTGCCCCCTTTCTATGCAAATAAGCCTCATTGCAAAAAGCGCCTAATTCACACAGGCCAGCGCTATTTGCCACACGCAAAAATAGTGGAGCAAATACCGTCTTTCAGAAGCGTGTACTAACTGCGCGCAATCTCCTCACTCCCCATCTCTCTATTTCTCTCTCTCTCTTCAATGTCATTCAAGCCTGTGTGATACTGAATGATATTAAGGGTGAAATCTATAGTCAGATATGACTGTACACAGTCAGATCAAGTGGGGTTGTGGACTTATCTCGGATTTAAAAATAAAAATAACAGGAGCTCAGGATTCATCCATACAGTAAAGGGGCTGCTTTATTACAAACGATTCCACCATATAAACATATAAATCTAGAATGTGTGTGTTTAACGGCTTAATAATGTCATCACATATCACAACATATATCAGACTTATAATAAAATAGCGCTGATCGTGTCCCTGTGAAGCTCAGCGTCAGTCAGGACTCTCAGCTGCTGCTGCAGATGCAGCCGTGGTGAGTGGGCTGCCACCCGTCCCTTGAAATACGGAATTGTTACGTAATTGGGAATTAGAATTCATATAAAACAGTTATTTCCGTATTTCACAATCGTCCCATGCACGTCTGTCACATACGCACACACTAGTTAAGCCTAATTATGCCTAAATAATGGTCCGCGTTAAATAGCCGCAGAGCCTACGCCGTAGGGTTACGCCATGGGGTACGCGGCGACGCGCACTGTACGGTGCGCCAGCCGCGTAACCTACGCCGTATGCTCTGCGTCGATTTAACGCGGAACCATAAATCATCCTACAGGCTGAGCCTACCGTTAGTTCTTAAACTGTAAAAAAGCGGGGGGGGGGGGGACAAAAGCATGAGTTTGAAAAGTTGGGGGGGACATGCCCCCCCTGTTCCCAGTGGAAATTGCGCCCTTGCGCCTCACTGCGTTTTATTTTCACTCGCTTTATTTTTTATTTCTGCAGTTTTCATTATGGACCAATCTGTGTGCTGAAAAAACACTGGAAACAGCTCCGCTCACTTACTGAGACGCAAAACTTTATGGGCGTGTTTGCTCCGGTATATCATTAGAGCAAAATCTTTTGTGAATAGGACCTTAAAGCGGGGCAAATTGCGGGCGCAAATGCAGCGCAATTCACAGCGCTATTTGCGGGCGCAAACTATTCTTTGTGGATTTGGCCCTTAGTGTGAGAGCTCGCGTAGGGGTGAAGGGGCCCTTTCCCCCCCTTCACCAGCTAGGAAAGTTATAAAGACGGGACAGCCGGAAGTTCGAGCAGAGTCAGCTGCGGGTTTTGTGCACAACGCCCAGCCGGGTTTTTTTGGCCACTCTGTTTGGACTGTTCGGCTCTCCAGTCTTCTGTGTCGAGGTAAGAGTATTATAAGGCCTAGCCCTGTTTAATTGTCAGTGATTTTGCTCTACCCTTTGTGGGGGATAACTTAACACATTTATCCTAGCAAAAGAGCAATTGTTTGTGTGTAATGCTGGCTTTTCTTGTGGTAATAAAGGTATTCATATATCATTATAGCAAAAGCGAGTGTGTGTGTGTGATTCATTTTGTGCAGCCGACCACTCTCGAGCCTTAATTGATTTTCTCCCAAAACAAACTTAAAGGGGACCTATTATGAAAAACACGTTTTTTCTTGTTTTAACATATATAAAGTGGTCTCCCCTCACCCTGCCAACTCAGAAAAGATGATACCCCATGAAAATCTGCAAGGTCTGCTCCCTCCCACCTTACAGAGTCCCCCAGTGTCATGTGGTTTCTGTGAGCTGTTTAGATTTGTGCATTTTCTTTACGTCACCAAAATGCAAACCACGCCCTCGGTCTCCTCCGCTGCTGAAACCACGCCCACAGCTCAGCCGGCCGGAGCTCCGCCATTGTTTACAAGCGGTGGCTGTTTGAACAGCGAGGGAGAGTAGAAATGAGATTTTGCATCGACATTTACCCTTATAAAAGGATCAGATCCCACAGCACAGACCCGGCAACTGCACACCACACGAGTCAGCGGTAAGTTCCTTTTTTTATGTCATTTATATTTGTATGATCTTTGCATGGGCTAAGTATTTAGCTTAGCTCCGGAGCCCCGGCGCCGCATACGGAGCTGCGGGGGCTGCTCACGGACCGGCCCGTCGAGGAACTCTGGGCTCGGACCTCCGAACCCGGGGCTCCTCGACGGTCCGGTCTGGTGAGGAGCATCCGGGGTTCCCCCGGGCTCGGGGCTCTATTAGTACCGTAATACATTTTTCTTCTGTGGTTTCAGATCTTTCAAGCACCTGGAGCTGTTCACATTCAGAAGACGCGCGGTCCTTCCTGAGCCAGCAATAGTGCATACATTTTATTTATATATTTTAACAATAAAGTTGCCATTTGTGAAAATTCAGTGTTGTGATTTCTTTAGTGTTACATGATTCATTTGTCTTGTAACATAAGAAGTGAAATGATGAGGACTCGGAGTAAATAACTGTGGTGTAACTGTTTAGAATTAAATTAAATCTTCCTGTGTGAATTATGGTTCCTCGTTACACCAACGCAGAGCCTACGGCGTAGGGTACGTGTCGATTTAACGCAGAACCGTGGACACGCTTTGCTACGGAGCGACGCTTTGTCTCCTCCCCTCCTACACGTCATTCAAGCAGCCAATCAGCGCAGAGCCTCATTATCATAGCCCCCACCACCCTGAAAATGAAGCACAGAAAAAGGCTTTATTATCTGTAAAACTATAGACATGGCCCAGAGGCTGAATTTCTGATTTAGGTAGAAAAAACAAGCTTTAGATTGTTTTTAAGACATTCAAGGCCTGTTTAAAATATACATTAAATGCCATAATAGGTCACCTTTAAAGGAACATTTATTGATTATCAGGCTGTATGTTTACAGCAGCTGATTCCCTATTTACGGTATGCTCAATATTAAGGCTGGAAACAAATGTAAGTAAGTAAGTAAGTTTATTTATATAGTGCTTTTCACAGACATTTGTCACAAAGTGCTTTACAGAATAAAAACAGTTTAGAGCAATACAGAAACACAACACTGCTCTGACCTGAGTGGATCATGATGGGACTGGAAATGGCCATCACTCCTACCAATACTAATGTTAACCCCGGGAATTAGGCCTGGGCGATAAACCGGAAATGTACTGTTACCGACATTCACTGTGATGACCGACATCAATTTTACCATGTCGGTAAATTTGGTGTTTAGATAAAAAACATTTTTTAAGATAAGAGACATCTTTTTGTCTGTTTTGTCTGTAGATACCGACCAATCAGCCAATCTGAAAAGAGATGTTTTTTTGTTGCCAGCTAAGAGTTATCGTACATTTATCGTTATCAAGGTAAAACTGTCTCCTCTATCGTGATAATGATTTGAGGTCATATCGCCCAGCCCTACCGGGAATGTCACTGGGCTTCAGGTAAGAATGTAATTCTTATACAGGACTGTCTCAGAAAATTAGAATATTGTGATAAAGTTCTTTATTTTCTGTAATGCAATTAAAAAAAAACAAAAATGTCATACATTCTGTATTCATTACAAATCAACTGGAATATTGCAAGCCTTTTATTATTTTAATATTGCGGATTATGGTTTACATTTTAAGATTAAGATTCACAGAATATTCTAATTTTTTGAGATAGGATATTTGAGTTTTCTTAAGCTGTAAGCCATGATCAGCAATATTAAAATAATAAAAGGCTTGCAATATTTCTGTTGATTTGTAATGAATCCAGAATGTATGACATTTTTGTTTTTGTAATTGGATTACAGAAAATCACAATATTCTAATTTTCTGAGACAGTCCTATAGTTTTCCAACAGGAAGTTAAGACATTCTTCTAGATCTTCCAAAACGTTACTGGAACCACACACAGACTAGTCAAGGGGCAGTGCCACATGTTTAACAACACGGTTGCCTGCAGATGTGCCTGCCTTAAATCGCCTTAATATTGTCAGGCATCAGGCGATGTCGGTCATTAGAAGATATTCAGTAACTGAGCCACTTGATCGGCTGCCCTATTAGTGATGAGCAAAGTAGAATCCCTTTTGTTAATCAGGAATCCAGATAAAGTTGGTCTAGTTGTGGCACCTCGTATAATTGTACATGGATAGGATTATACCAGGAGAAAGACAGTTATATTCACGTGTCTTGATCCCACTGGGCCTCATCCGTCTCTCTTCTCTTCAGATCCACATCATGGGACTCCTATGCTCCTGGAAGGAGTCAGATGCCTGGCTGCTCAGAAAGATGCTCACACAAAGCACTGCAGCGACCAGAAGAGGGTGTGAGGACACCACTGGACACGTGTCCTGGGATTACAAACCTTCTTATTTGATTTGGAAAGAATGGCTCTTTGATGCTTTGCATTTGTGGTAAAATACTTCCTGATTAAGAAGAAATAATGTAGAGTGACTAGTTTTCATCATAGTTTTGCTGAGTCATGGGTTACTGGCGTTAGTCAGAAAATAAAGGAAGTAAAATGTTTAGGCCAGCAGCCGACAATCCAGCTCATTTCCAGTTTAGCCTTGAAGCCTCTGCTGTTGGCGGGACAAAGTGAACCAGCATGAGCACATGCTTGACCACATTACACCTGTAAATACGCACAAAAACAACACCAAGCCGCTGCCAGAATAGAACAAGTCAGCAGCAGCAGCAGCAGCAGCAGCAGCATAACAACCTGACCAGTAAAATCTCACTAAGATACAGTATAGCATTCCTTCTCATTCAGTGCCATCCAGAGCAGCAGGCTTGTTTCACGTCAGCGGTGGTTTTATCTGTTGTTGTTCATAGGAAATCATTCCTCTACTACTTAGAACGCTTCAAGAACCGAGCCTGCTGGCCTGTCATGTTAGCTGAATCAACATAGACTATGTAAAAGAAGTGGACTGACTATGACTTTGGTGTTTTACTAATTCAGTGAAGGAGAGGGGGGTAGATCTGAGAGCCTGCATTATGTGCATTCATAATGCTGTCGATCACAGCTTAAGCCATACCATGAAGTATATACTGCTTGTCCTCTATTCTCCTCTAAATGGGACCAAGTTTCACAAATGGATTATTATGCTGTTTTGAAGACATGTAATACATTTGGACATAACAATAGAGGGTCTGCATTGACGTCACTTCCCCACTGGACCAGCCCCCTTACTCACACTGAGTGGCAAAACATCAGCAAAAATGGCTGCAACTAGTGGAAAAGACGGGATAACAGCTGATTATCGCCTTAAATTAAATGCAGTTGGACTTGACAGTGACCCGTACAGTTACCCCAAGAACCAGTGGTCCATGGACATTAATATTTGGTACAGTTACCAAGAACCAGTGGTCCATGGACATTAATATTTGGTACAGTTACCAAGAACCAGTGGTCCATGGATATTAATATTTGGCCACGAATCCAGTTTCCTGATATTTATATGTACTTAATTTCTACGCCAGGGAAATACACGAAGCAAAGCTTGAAGGCTTACAAAAGTCTTGACGCTTGGTCCTACTTCAAGGCAGGATTTGTTGTAGAAATTAAAGTGATGAGGACACCGAACTTTATGATTTGACCGTTTAATGTTAGCTACCCAAAAATCCAACATTACCTGATACAAAATGGGAACCACAAATCCATGTTTCGGTGCCTGGAATCCAGTTGTTTCTGTGAATTGCAGCGATCCATTTGTCTCTCTTAAGCTTATTTTTCAGCAGTCTGTAAAACGATAACTCCGATTTCTTGCTAAATCTATGAGTACAGTCGCTCGCACAACAGCTCTTTCACATTTTAGATGTTTTCCAGTTGCTCAAACTGAAAGTTTACGCTGCCACTCAGTCTTTCTGACACTCAGTCTTTCTGACACTCAGTCTTTCCGACACTCAGTGGGCGTAACCCGCTGTGAAGTCGCATCTGTGACGTCATGCGCATTCCCTCTATAAGGAACTTATATATTGAATAAGAAGTAGGCTCTTTGTCTCATACCGTTGACTACAACGGGACTTACCGGGGTGTTGTAGCTTGTACATCTGTGAGTGTGTTTTTATCAAAGCATGTAGCTCAGTGTGTACAACCATGTACCCCTCAATTTGTTGTGACCTCATGTGACATGTATGCATGTTTTACACACCTTTTTTTTGTGAATGCTGATCTACTACAATGCTGACATTGATGTGAACACAACAATGGGAACATTATAGATTTGTGAGTGTGCAACTGTCCTTTTTGCACATCTGCTATAGAGTATAAAAAAATGATTATTTTTTGAGTTTGTCTCCATTTCTCGCGACCAAATATTGTGGCCACAATAGAGAACGCAGGTTTTAGTGGCTTCAGTATGGGCTTCACTTCAGAGTTGAGGACCGCATCTTCTGTTATACAGTCTTGTGCACAGTTAATTACCTGCAGGTTTGAAATTCAAATAACCCAGCATAGAGTTTGCTGTGAGCTCTAGGTGCATTGGTTAATATAGCATTACACTTATGTGGGACAGATGGGACCGAAACGCAGGAGGTAGGAGTTACCAGGGAAGGACTTTTTAATCCTAAAAGTATAAACAGCATAATAGAAAACATAAACTGACCAGGAGAACAGATCTGCGCTCAAACAGACTAACAAAGGGAGAGTGAGACACAGGACTATATTCACATGAGACACTGGGGGCAACAATCAATGACGGCAAATTGAGGTGTAACAGAGAAACGTGGAGAAACTAAGACTATTCTAACAAAACCCTAACCCATCACAACCCACACTACTACTGGATTCTCCGATTCCTCCAAATATTTTGATGATTGCACATCACTGTCGCACCGTTTTTACACTGCAGCATCTTTTATTAGATGAATTTCTTTAGCAATGACTGTTAGCTGACTGTTCACTTACTCAAGGGCACTTTGACAGCAATGTAACTGTTCACAATAGGACTCAGTCACGACTGCTTTGGGAGTCCTGACTAGTCCACCTGCCATGAAACTTTATTAGAGGAACACAAAAGACATATTTTATTCTATTTCTGACATCAAGTCAAAGAGGAGATAATGATTCTGATCTAGTCCGTTTGTATTCTTTTTAACTACGGATGCAAGGACGGCTGTATAATGTGGGAGCATTTGCATTTGTATACTGTAGGTATTTTAACATAACACTTGTAACAGGACATTATCACGGCCTTATTTTTACAAAACTAAGGAAATACTCGACTGTAAAATTTTTGGGACAATCAAACATTTGACCTTCTTAAAACAGTACCTAAAACAAACATGATTGGAAAATAGACGAAAGAAAAAGGACACTTTCAAACACGCTTTGTATTTGGTCAGAAACACAGTGAGTTCTCATTTTGCATAGTTGCACAATAAAGAAATGCCTTGCTTTTCTTTGAGCTTTTTTTAGCACTGCTCCATGCCAAATTCATTCAGATGCAAAGTGTTTAAAATGGTTCTTGCACAGTTTAGGCTGTAGTCTTTTTCAAGTTGTCCCACTTCCTTCCCTTGTGCTTCAGATGATTATCCTGTCCAAGGACACATTGGATATACTTTCAGTTCAAGCTGAACAGTTTAACATATGGCCTCACATGGTCTTCAAACACTATTATATAAAGTTTGTTGGGGAATTGGTGACTCAAGGCTGCCCTGTTCCCAGGGCCAACCTGAGACCACAGCACTTTTTCGTGCCAGTAGTCAAATGTTCATTAGAAGCTTTGGCTGGAGGTTTGAAGTGAAACTCTAATGTCTGTTGTCTACCAAAGTGACTTTATTGACTGATGTTAAATAAAATGAATGCATTTGTTATTTCTTTTTTCATGTTGATGTGAATTTGCAGCCTCAAATACTTAGTGCTCTTTTGTCTAATGTGGTACTTCTGTCCATGAGGATAAAACCAATTGTCTTTTTTTTTATCATATTGTGAATAAAGATACCCCCTCATGTGTAGTACACTGTACAACACTGTCTGTTGTTTCTCATTTCTATGACATCGATATATCAGTGGTGAACCGTGAGCACGACCGCTGGGCTTCAGCTCATCACAGAGAAAAGAAATCATTGCGGAAAAAAGCAACAGTACAATGAATTGAAAGGGTTCAACAAGTGCAAATTTAATTAACAAGAATGTAATCAAATGGACCATAACGTCAATAACATTCTCCGCAACAAGAAACTTTCTCAACATTAACTTCGCAAAACTGGAGACCATTTAGGCTACATAGTTGAAATTAAATAAAAATATTCTAAATCTGGAAATATAAAATTAGATCACCCAGAATGTCGCCCCGTGACATTGCAGACAGACACCGAGGGTCATGTCATCACCACGGACAGCGCTATGAAATCATGGTGCACGGTTTTGAAATGCCTTTCTACTTTCTTAACCTTTCCTTTTAATTCCAGTTCTGGAGTTTGTCTTCCGTTTTTTATTATTTTAATTTTTTCTGTGAAAGGTCGCCTTGAAAAAGGTGATGCTATCAAGCTAGCCACAACTTCACTCTCGTCTTCCACCATTTAACTCCGTCTCTCAACCGTCTCCCTCTCTCTCTGCAGAGATTTGATGTTGGGACTTTATGAAGGCCTACCATCTTTGGTTTTATTCTCGCCCACTTGAAATCAAACCGTGATTGGTGGATTTGCCCGTCACTCTCCACACCAAAACACATAGCTTGGCCTTCCCCGGGATTCCTGAAGTCCTGACCAATGAATGAGCAGCTAACCGGGCGACAGACCAGACCAGAGACAGACCATTCTGATTGGATAACAGCTTTTCAGGACATGAACTTGACAGTAAACTTAATTTTAGAGCATAGATGAGAGAAAATCTGTTTAATATATTGTATTAAATGAAATTAGATATAAATAAAAAATACATATATTTTTTTATTGAATACTTTATTATTATTATTACATTTATTATTATTTATTATTTTTTTTAGGCCTTCTCTGAAGGCGTAGAAGGCCCTGAAGGTTCCCCACTGAGATATATTGTTGGTGCATTGAGGGATGCTGTGTGTATCATACCTGAGGGTCAGCGGAGTGCTACTGCATGCAGGCAGACATTTCTATCACAATCTGATTCTGGAGTCTTCTGTTGAACTTTCTGAATCACCAGTCACCACTGATTCCATGTCAGACTTTCAACATAAGATTATAACTAATAATTATAAAGAACTGTCTCTGGAATCACACTTAGTTTTTATGATAACTTACATGTATGTTTTTGATTGCATCTCTTCCCTAATGCTCTGCTAATGCTCATTGAATTACTGAAGAGACTGCTGCGTTTCAAACGTATGTTCTAGGATTTTTCTGAAACAGGGGCCATTATGGGGACAAATGTAACCTTCAGGGGCCAACAGTATTACCACCATTTTCATCCAGAAATAGCGCTGCTTGACTGAACATCAGTTGGCGACAATGTAATAAGCACATTATCCAGCAGGTGGCGGTAAAACATGTTGACTGAAAACACGGAAACATGCATCAAGATGACTTACCAAAAGGCTGTGACATCCAGCGTTTTAAATCTATGGTTGGAGTGTCCATCAACTATACACCAGGTTACATCCCTGAATACTTGATTCCCTGCCATTGAGCATCTTCTGGATTATGAAACAGCACTCTGGTCTGTGGAATTAGTGTGACATTACTGTGGACTGTGTTGCCACAAGGCTGGGACTCATTCTAGAACCAATTTGATTCCCATCATAGTCTGACTACATTTATTTACCCATCATAGCTTTTTTGTCAACCATTTTTTTATTCAAAATGCCACATGACTGTACCAGTTTTATTTTAATACATAAAACACAAATAAAAACTAGATCCATATGGCATCATTACCTACAGGGATTAATGCTAAAGATACATACTTAACTATATACAGGACTGTCTCAGAAAATTAGAATATTGTGATAAAGTTCTTTATTGTCTGTAATGCAATTAAAAAAAACAAAAATGTCATACATTCTGGATTCATTACAAATCAACTGAAATATTGCAAGCCTCTTATTATTTTAATATTGCTGATTATGGTTTACAGTTTAAGATTAAGATTCCCAGAATATTCTATTTTTTTTAGATAGGATATTTGAGTTTTCTTAAGCTGTAAGCCATGAACAGCAATATTAAAATAATAAAAGGCTTGCAATAGTTCAGTTGATTTGAATTGAATCCAGAATGTATGACATTTTTGTTTTTGTAATTGCATTACAGAAAATCACAATATTCTAATTTTCTGAGACAGTCCTGTAAGCTACTTAATAATTTGTACACTTGAACTGCATTTATCCTCTATGCAAGCTCAATGAATGCCGTTGCCGTGCCAAAAAGTGATCTGAATTTGATTTCTCCCCTGAAAATGGGTCTTTTTACCTGCCAAAATTGATTGAAGGTCAAATACAGCTAATGTAAGGTTGTTTCTACCTAAATATGATTTGATCTCATTCTTGAGCTTCATAATATAAACACTAGAGCTCACAGGATTACTTTTAACTCTTTTAAAGGACCATTACAACACAAAATAGTCATTTTCACCTGCCAAAATTAATTGAAGACCAAATACAGTTAATGAAAAGTTGTTTAACTTTTCCTGCACAATACATTGTATTCCCGGGTCGCGCGCCCGTAGCGCGTGCTGCCGCCTGCGCGGGCACGCGGGCACCTCTCCCGAGCATGCGCAGGTCGACTCTTTCATTACCAAAACCAAATCAAAGACATACGGAGATCACAGTTGTGCATGAACGGTGGGATACTAAAAGGTAAGAGAGCAACTCCTTTTACACCGATCGTAACTTTAGAATAACAAAAACAAAACAAAAAACATGGTTTCTGACAAAAGTGCAACTATTGCGAACTTAGAATTACAACCAATCGAGGTGTGCGGATCTCAAAGCTGTCAAAATGTTCTTCAAAGTCTTACAGGTTGATGTTATTTCTGTATTTCTTTACATTTACCAAGTGGATAACGTTTGTTTAAGAAGTGTTTAAACCTTCATATGATCAGTTCTTACCCCCAACATGTTTACAAAATTATACTCACACGTACACTGGTAAAAAATTAAAGTTATCATGTGAGAACATTTATAGTGGGCATTGAGTGGATTAATATGGGCATGGCTTCTAGCGGTAATGAACAACATGGCTATTGTGGGACGCAGTCTGCGGGGAAACGAAACCTAAAGCCTATTTATAGTTCCGCGTTAAATCGACGCAGAGCATACGGCGTAGGGTATGGCTTATGCTCTGTGTTGGTGTAACGCTGAACCATAAATCAGCCTTAAGTGGTGTCCCGCCCCGGGACGCTGTTCTGTAGATTTCTGCTGTTTAGTCGAAAAATCCTACCGCCGCATAAACTGATAGGGTCTATCTCTCGATTTTTGCTACCATATCAAAAATGCTACCTAATGGTTTTCTACCTTTGTAGAGCTACAATTTTACTATGTTTTACTCCCTAAATCACTTCCTTTTCCCCCCAAGTGGTCCTTGTCACTTGCCAGTCCGTCATTGTAAATAAGAATGTTCTTAAAGGTATTGTGACATCATTTTTAACATGCTTTTAACACTATTAAAAGTCTTGGGCAACATCCCTCAAATGTGTCTAAAAGAGTGTAACAAGAAAAACTTCACTCTAGTAATTTTTTCCTGGCTTTTTATTACAGTGTTTTTTTGCGCCGTGAAAAATGCTTCATTTCCCCCCTTTCCTGTCAATCATTGCTCCGCTCCTCCTCCAAACCTCCTCCTCCTCCAGCCATACGCTCACAGCGGCGTCGGAGCGACAGGCGAAGCATGCACGGAAAAGCGAGAGGGACCTGGCTGCAGGCAAGATGGCCGACAAGGGCGCGGCCATTTTTTCCATCCATACCGGAATTCCAGACCGGAAGTTGGTCTTCTTCGTGTATATTATTCGTCGCGCTGATCCGTAGGTTTGTCTTTCCTCGTTTTTTTTGTTTTTTTTTATTGAACATACAATAACAGAGTATCATAACATTTTCTCGTAAGGACATTAATACATTTTAAACATGACGTGGAATGTTGTCATCAAGTATAAGCCATGTACAATATATATATATATATATATATATATATATATATATGTAGAAATGAATCAAAACAAAACAAACAAAACAAACAGGGGTTGTTATTTTAAA
The DNA here is from genome assembly GCF_033807715.1 of Cololabis saira. Classification (NCBI taxonomy): domain Eukaryota; kingdom Metazoa; phylum Chordata; class Actinopteri; order Beloniformes; family Belonidae; genus Cololabis; species Cololabis saira. Next base: position 49,774,362 of record NC_084587.1, read on the forward strand.
ATACTAGTAAAACCATTTGCATATATTTTCAAAATCAGGCAAAACAAAAACCATAACAAAATAGGAGCAAGGTCTGAGGCATGAATCACAAAAGCAAAAAACAAGATATGTCGTCACAAATCTTTTTAGCCAATTTGCTGGAATCAATTTTTTTGAGGGACAAAAAGAACAATTTAAAATCATTTAAAAACCAATCAAAGGAGGGTTTACCATTTCTCCATTTACAGCAGTGAATATGATATTTACCCATGATAATAATTATATTTATCATATCAGATATAACAGCCTTCAAATTGTCTACATATAAAAAAATATGAGAAATATCAAAAACTGGTATGTCATCTATTTTAAGTAATAACCAACTTCTCAATTCTTTCCAGAAGTTTCTGGACACAGGACATAAGAAAAACATATGATCTAAAGTTTCATCTGCTGCATTACAGAAAGTACACAGGTCAACTTCAAACTTAAATCTTTTTTTAAGAAATTCTGCAACTGGGTAGACTTTATGCAGTATCTTAAAGTGAGTTTCTTTCATCTTTGGGGAAATAGGCCATTTAATATATTTAGAGTGAGCTTTTTCCAACATAGATACTGTTACTTTCTCAAGCCCTTGGAATTTACGTCCTCTGTTGAAATCGTAAAAAAATATTGATTTCCACGCAGCACTAATCACTTTGTTGTTACATTTTTTGTCATTTAAGTTGCATTCATTAATCATCAGTCTTGGTAGTGTTGATTCAACACTTGAAAATAACAAAGTATTCTGGATTAAATGCAGAAGTGGAATAGGAATTGCTTTAAGGATCCTGTTATATTCCCTCTGAGTACAATTTATTTTATATTTTCCTAACCATGTCCTGTAGTCCAGAAGACCTCCACCAGAATCCATCATATCCTTCACAAATAAAATGCCTGCCTCATACCAATCTCTTTTAAATAACGATTTTCCATTTACTATTATCACTCTGTTATTCCATAAAACGGATCCATGAGGGGAAAAATTATGAGTGAATAGTGAATATGAGTTATTTTCCTTTTTTTTTAATTTAATTTAATTTCTTTTCCTCTGTACTCTTTATGCACCTTTTCCCTGATACATGTTGGAAAAAAAATATGATGCCTTGTTTGTATATGAATATATTTTCAATAAAGTAAAAAAAAAAAAAAGACTTCCTGTCTGGATCAGCGCGACGAATAATATACACGAAGAAGACCAACTTCCGGTCTGGTTCAGCGCGACGAATAATAATATACACGAAGAAGACCAACTTCCGGTCTGGTTCAGCGCGACGAATAATAATATACACGAAGAAGACCAACTTCCGGTCTGGAATTCCGGTATGGATGGAAAAAATGGCCGCGCCCTTGTCGGCCATCTTGCCTGCAGCCAGGTACTCTTGGGAAAAGCAGGAGGGCGAACCACAGCAAACAATCATAAAAATAAAGGCATGCAAGCAGCACTGTCCCCTTATCTTAAGTCCAGTCAGTGGCCGCGGGTCTTCTTAGCAGTTTTCCTCCGGTGATTAGAACAAAAGAGGCGTGTTAAGCCTCATTTATGGTTCCGCGTTAAATCGACGCAGAGCCTACGCCGTAGGGTTCAGCGTATGGTGCGCGTCGCCGCGTAATCCTACGCCGTAGGGTCTGCGTCGGTGTAACGCGGAACCATAAATCAGCCTTTATGGTGCGCTGGAGAGGAGAGGAGACAGGGAGCTGGGTGGAGGGGGCGGTGATTTAGCGGATCGTTACGTAACGATCCGCCACCAAACCACATGCGCCGTTTTTGCACAGTTATGCGGAAAATCCCAGAAAGCACACAATACACTGAATGTTAAAAGTTCGTTGTTTTTTGGGTGTAATTGATGTCAAGACACCCAACAAAACACAAAAAATCAAGAAAAATGTGTTTTTCATGTCACAATCCCTTTAATGACCTGCCTGGTTAAATAAAGGCGAATGACTGAATGAATATCAAATAATGCGATATAATTGTTTTTTTTTCTCTCTTTATCGTATAATGTTCACAAAGTGTAATGCAATTCATGTCATGGGTAGTGTATTTTGAAGGATCAAATATTCAACATCCCATATTATCAATTTTAAATCAATATTTCAGCGGTAGCATAATTTGATAGTCCAGTAACATCCTATCAAATAATGCTCCCGTCACTTAATGCATTCAGGTAAGATACTAATCACCTCACTGCCATTGCAGGATTAATGTCAGCATACTTATACCCCCCAATTTATCAATTTTGTAATCACTATTTTTGGATACAGTACATCCTACCTGCTTTTTTTGCACAGTTTTTCATTCTTTCCCGTACTGCACTACTTTTGTTTTTCATTCCAATGTATATACTGTTTATATATCGTAATTATATATTTTTTACTACTTTTACCCCTTACCTGAATGTGGATAAATCTCAGGATAAAATGGAGGAAGAAGAGTTAGTAGTAGTTAGTAGTAAGAGCAAAAGGATGAGTCTTTGCCTTTCTTTAGAGAGAAATGATAGCTGAATTTGTATGTTTGGTGAATGAGCCTTTCCGCTGCCTTGAACATGGCTAATATATAGGAACCAAGTTTGTCCCAGAATCTTTAATAAAATTCTGGAGGAATGCCATCCCATCCTGGAGATTTACCTTTCTTCATATCTTTAAGTGCATTTTCTATTTCAACAAGTGTTAGTTGTCTACCCAAATCTGCAACATCATTTTCAGAAAGATGATGTAAGGAATCTTTTACATTTATCCTTACTGAAGGAAACATGTGAAGAGCACAGATTTTTATAAAATAAGATGAATTCATGATTAATCTGATGAGGGTCTGTCAAAATGTCATCTTCACTTGTTCTGATAGATTTGATATCAGTGAATTGCTCATGATTACGCAGCTTAAGTGTCGGAAGGTGACTTGGTCTCCAACCATTAAAATAGTAGTTACGCCTTGTTTTATGGATCATGAATTCAGCCCTATGTCTTTAAAAGGTACAAAGTTCTGTTTTTATGAGTTGTTTGTGCTCTAAGAGAGCTATTTCCCCCTCTAGTTGTGTTATCTTGTCAAGTTTTGATTTATTAAGGTGAGAAGAAAATGAGGTGGAAAATTTCTTAATAAATCCCTTGATTGCATCCCAGGGGATACGAGGGTCATCCACTGAGCCATCATTAATATTTAGAAAATCTTGAAGTTTCAATTGCAATTCTTTGCAGAAATCAGTGTTGTTAAGCAAGGAAGTATTAAAACGCCAACGCCTTGACTTTTTTATATTATTGTCAAGATTACATTGGGCAAAGACAGCAGTGAGCTGAGATGGTGGGTGGAGTTTCCATCCTGGGAAAACAGGAATATTGAGATTTAGAAACCAAGATATTATCTATTCTTGAATATGTCTTATGCCTGTTTGAAAAAAAATGTAGTTGGGTTGAGAGCACGATATATGTCTATCAGACCAAGATCAGAAAAAACGTTTTTCATAGATCAGGAAAAAAAAGTGTGACATCTAGGTGCGTGAGTGAGTCCGAGTCAGGAGTAGGATGCTGTGGTGAGTGATGAAAGAGATTTGACCGTTTAGAATAATTTCAGTCAGTGTGTATGATCAATAAGGTCAGGAGAGCATCACTTATTTGACATGCATGAGGAGGAAAATGACTCCCTTCTCTCACTGAAGAAGTGAAGTGCAGGGAGCTAATGCAGTGTTTAATTACTGATTACTGATCTGATACTGCGCCGCAAAACAGATTTTTAGAGAGAAAAGGAGAAATCCGGGAATGGGAAGCATCTAAAATGATCTCTGCTGCCCTGATACGGCGCCGCAAAATATCTAAAATGATCTCTGCTGGCTTGTATATATATAAATATACTAGGGGATTTTGAGGACGTTACTCACCGTTAACAGCAGCGTGGACTGAAGGGATGCAAGGAATTATGGGCGTGGCAATCAAACTTTGAAAATCGACTGTGCGCAGAACCACAAAGTAGCAGTTCTCGACGGGTAGCATGGATTGACAGAACAATGGCAGTGTGGGCACTAGGAACTCTTCTTCTCCCCAGAGAAGATTCCACGCCTTTCTCTATGTAAATTTGTTTTTAATGTACGTGAACCTAGAGCTCTGCGTTAACGGCATCAGCCTCTAACTCTGCAGCTGCATCTTCTGGATCTGATTCCCCGCTGCAGAGACTGGGATTGAGGACTAACGTAGGGTTGCCAACCGTCCCGATTTAGGCGGGACATCACGCATTTGAGCCAAAATGAGCGCATCCCGCACGGAACGCTCTTTGTCCCGCCGCAGCGGTCGCACGGGTAAAGGGAGGATGCATATATTTTTTCTCTTTGTGCGCCGCGCATTGTGTGTCTGTCTCATGGATGTATTATATAACTGGATACCGGATCGAAAATGGCCGCCCATTCATTTCAATGGAGTTTGCTCACCCAGCGCATCCGCCGAAAAAATTTCTGACTTCCTGGTTTACTTCCTGGTACACGGGCCCATAGAGCATGCGCAGTTGAGTCACCTCCCATGATGCTCTGGGGCCTCCCATCATGCCCCGGGGCAATGTGAACGAGCGCTGCGCGCTCTGGACAAGCGCTGCGCGCTCATGAGTCCTTCAGACCGGTAATGATAGATGTACACAATGAAATTAGGGATTTATAGGGCAAATCAACCGATGCTGTTCTCAAAGTCATGGTTATAGACTATACATGGTTCATTTGTGTGTTTTTTTTAATTAAAGATAAAACGAGTCATTTTTATTTAAGATGAGACACCCCAGGTTAATAGGCTAAAATAGGGTAAAAATGTAAATAGCAGGTATCACCATGAAACTTCCCAAGTTTATTACTTACATTAAGACAAATATTTTTTGTATTACAAGTTTTGTCAAGTATTATGTTTAAATATGTCAAATAAGGTTTTTTAATTTTTTCAAGCCACCAGAGTGCCTGCATTTTTTCCTTTTGAGATTACTGTTGCACCCATTGCAAGAGCACCGGTGGTTGTGGGGACACCAGCAGCGCTCCTGTTATTCTGTTTTTTATGTCAAATATTATGTTTAAATGTGGTTAATTTACTGCGTTACACAGAGGCTACGCCGTAGGCTCCGCGGCTCCGCGCACCCTACGGCGTAGGAGCCGCGGAGCCGCGGACTGCCCACTGCCCACTGCCCTGCGGGCACTGCCCGGCTTCGCAGTGCCCGCGGAGCTGCGGAGGTGCAGCTTCCCCGGGAGCACTGTCATAAAATAAGCTGAGGATTAAGGGTTAAGATGATGTTAAACACATGACATCTAAAACTCCACGGCACCGTCGCAACAATACGACACATCTCTCTCCCTGCACGTTTGCTCAAACCTGATGGAGGTCAGTTTTATTGTGAGGTGGGGATCTCACGCCACAAGCTCATTTTGTTAATATTGACCCTCATTTAGTCCCGTGCAGGGCGCTGCCTCCAAATGAAAGAGCAACAGAAGAATACATATTTGAAGTGCGTTAGGTGTGTGTGTGCAGGAGGATCTCAGTGGAAACACCCACACCTGCGCCTCCGCGGAGCCGCAGATGATCTACAGGATCATTAGAATGCTTATGAATGTGGTCGAAAACGCAGATCTTCGGTTATGTGTGGATGCAAATGTTTTTATAAACGGAGGGGGGGAAATATTCGTTTTTAAAAATACCCGGCTACGTGTGGACAGGGTCTTAGACTTGTGTTATTCCTGCCTGATATCTTATTTTCACAAACCATACACCGTTGGCTACAACGGAAATGTTTAAGTACAAGAATGACAAACCATTATTATTCTTGCTATTAAACATTTCTGTTTGGTGCAAATTGGCAATGCAATGTGTTTCTGAGTGATTATTCCGCCGAACGGCTTAGTTTCAGCCATCCTCGTTCCCGAGACACACACGACCGCGCTTTGCGAGTGCACGGCACAGCCGTGACGTCACGCCCAGAAAGAGACTTTTCTTTGACTTTTCTGGCCGTTATAAAACATTTTTGACGGATATAAAGTCCATGACTTAAAAATATAGAATACAAAGATTAGTAATTGGTGGTGATTACAGCTGGAGGTGTCCTGTGAACAGTTTTAGAGGCTTCTCTTTTACTATTGCGGTCTATGGGAAAAAAGCTTTCTGGGCCCCATGGGATTTTTTGTTGCAGTACCGCGGCTGGCCACTGGAAAAAATCGGCTTGCCTGCTGAGCGCGAGACTGGGGGCCTGGTCTGTCTTCCTGCCTGTCTGGCCAGCTGAATCCTAAGGGCACTAGGACCGCTCAGTATGTGTGTGTGTGTTTGCTTTCAGAGTTATATATTGCACCTTGTTGATTTGTTGTTCAGAAGATTTTGCAATTCTAATTTTGTACTTTTTTGGTTGGAAAAAAAAGAAATGTTAAGTTACTGTAAAGTTAGTAAGTTTCAAATAAGTAGGCTAGGCAATAACCTAAAACTGTTTGCACAACATGGTTGCACTAGTGGGCCTACGATTTAATTGATTATTGCTGTTACACTGTTTACATTGTTTTAAACTGTTAAAACACAAAAAAATGAGACGGCAATTGTCATCTTCTTATTTTGCACATTGTGCCAAAAATAAATACATACTTGAACTATAAGTGTCTCACATGTATACCTCAAATACAAAACTGATCAAACTGATCATGAGTTGTTATTACAATCTTGTTACTGTAAGTGTATTTAGTGTAATACAGTAGCCTAATGTGTTTGTATAGTCTGTTATAGGTATTGTGCCAAAATGCTGTTATTTATGCGTTTTTGACCCCCAAAAACCCCAAAATGGGACAAAATGAGGTGTCCCTCATTTGCAAATCTGGATGTTGGCAACCCTAGACTAACGTCACCCAGCAGCAGAACTAAACCAGAGAAACTACTGAAAACATGGACATTAAGGATCTTTGGTAGAATATTTTGTCTCGTTTCGGTCAACGAAAATGAAGACACATTTTAGCAGTTTTTATTTTGTAATCTACATTTTAGTCTCATTTTTATTCGTCTACGATATTGCATTAAATATTTAATTATCGTTATCGTCACATGACCAGCATTTTCGTTGCGTCTCGTCTCGTTTTCCTCAGGTGATGAAGGTTTGTTGACAACAATATTTAGTCCTAATTTTCGTTGACGAAAGCAACTTTAGATACAAGACTGGTTGTGTTCTAAGCTGCTTCCTCACAACCAGGGTGAGCGTCAGCAGCCAGCAAAGGAGAGACAGGTGACACCAATACAGTACCACCAGCATCCACGCTCCCATTCTGCACACATTTCAAAACGCTTCTCTGAGCAATGGCACTCTAGGATCATTTATCATTCCTTATTGTTGAGGATGTGCTTTATTTATGTATGTATTATTTTTTGGATTGACATACATCCGTGCAGTGCTTTAAGTGGGCCGGTACGGAGCGGTACGCAGTACCGGCACTTCTAAAATTTACCCATCAGCGTACCGGAAATTATTTACTGTGTGCGGCGCGTACCGGTACTGTTCTTCCCAGATTCCCCATCAGTCAGTAACTCCCCCCGATCTCCCCAAAGTCCATGCGCATCGCCACCATATACTTTGGGGGGGACGCGTCCCCCCCACTCTTGAAAAAAAGTCGTTCGGACCCCCCCACATTTGCTAGTCCAGCGTGTTTTCATTGCTTCACAATCAAATCCGTTCCACTTTATGAGTAGGAGATTACCCATATTTACAGAAATCCACTCCGCGTTTTACTTCTGTTTTTTAACACGGCAGCAGCAGCAGCATCATTCAAAACATTCAGTCAGTCTGAGGCAAGCCGATGTGGAGATGCCAAGATGGACATAAGAAATTAAGTAAGTTACCAAGTTTTACCTTGAGTGGCCAAACAGCAAAATTGCGTTGTTCCATGTTCAAACACAGCCAGCTTATATATATATCGACGCAGACCCTACGGCGTAGGTTACGGCGTACGTTGCGCGTCGCTGCGTAGCCTACGCCGTAGGCTCTGCGTTGGTGTAACGCAGAACCATAAATCAGCTCCGGAGCCGGCAGCAGACAGAAATCAGCCTTTATTCTGGCGAGGTTGCAAAAAACATGCAAAAAAGTGATTATGTACATTCACTGAGTGAATATTATGAAAGTAAAATATATATTTCTCGCTGTGTGACGACTAAAAGCATTCTGGGATTTTATTTTCTCCCTAGAAAACTAGTTTTTTCTTTTTAAATCAGAGGGTGTTGTGTAAAATTCCCACTGTGACGTACTGGGTGCCTTCACAGGTGTTGGAACACTGGCCTGCTTCTTGTTACACCTCACATCTCACATATAGTTGTATGTTCTGCAGGTCACTAAATAGTTTGTATTTCCTCATTACTTTTTTTTCAATAGATTTTTTGTTGCATGACATTAATCCTCATTTAATAAATTGCCTAAAAAGTGCCAAAAAAGTTGTCAGTGTCAGTCCTCTATGAATTAAACCAACACATAATAGTAGTCAGTAATTGCTGACCATGCCAGCTCCAAGGAAAAATAAAGAGAGAGGGAGATTATTTTGGGTGTAAAATGCACCAGAATGCGGGAAATTGAATCTACTATTTTCAAAATTTTCTGGGGGAGGACCCCCAGACCCCCCGCCATATATCTATATATAAATATAAATATATATATATATATATATATATATATATATATATATATATATATATATATATATATATATGAGTAGAGTAGAATAGAGCTATTTCCTTGTTGTTTCTAAGATCCCTAAATATTAGTACGTGTAAGGGCCTTGACTCAAAGGAGGACTCAAAATGCACCACTCCAGGAACAAAAGTATTTATTAAAAAAAAACGGAGCAAAAGTGTAATAACAACAGAAAACACTCTTGATGAGGAAAATCAAAGGCTGAACAAAAAGCGCTCTCTGGGAGGATCAATCTAATCTATCTTGACAATCACAGTGGAGGGAAAATCACACAAAGGGGGGAAGTGAGGATCTGAAAAGAGAGGGAAAAGGTGAGTATCAAAATAAAACAGGAAGTGCGTGATGAGACTGGACATACTGTAAGCACACAATACCACAAGGACTAAACATGAGATGAACACAGACATGACATAAAGCATGAAACACTAAACCTGACCATGACTGACATTAACACATTTGATGAGACACAACAGTACGGTTATTTAAACATAAAGCGATCAGTTCTGTAAAACCTTTTTATTGAAGGATGTGCTTTTTTGCACCTTTGCTTTGGATTGTGTGATCGGACATACTGGTGCATTTAATTCACTGCATTCAAAAGTAAACAGTTTGGATGGTGATTTTGCTGGTTTGCTTGTGTGTGTGTGTTTATTTATTTTAACTACACAGCAACTGACCACAGGCCTTAAATTAAGGTCTTGTAAAATCTTTAATAGATAATAGATTCAGCGGGTTCAGCCACAGTAGATTTTTGTTTCAACCACTTAGCTGTTTGATATGACACTCCCCAAGTGTACCCAAGTCATTTATAGTTTATTGCGCCTTACTCAGGCAAAATATAAATGAAAATATGGAGAGACAGGACTGTTGTGTGGTCTTATAGTTCAGCCAGAGCTGCTGAAATATTATTACTATAATTATTAGCTTTTTTAATTGCTACATCTTGGACTTGTTACTCTCCTGGGTGATTTCTGAAACCAAAACTAACAACAAAAACGGGCACAGCCAGTTTTCAAGATTCAAGATTCTCTTTATTGTCATTGTAACAAGTGCAACGAAAGGTAGGGTGCAGGCCTTCAGTACAACAAAAAACAGTGCAATATCAACAATAAATATATAAAACAATATATTAAAAAACAATATACAGACTTAAAGAATGTTTGAGGCATTTATGGCTCTGACAGCGGTTGGGAAAAAACTGTTTTTCAGTCTGTTTGTCCTGGATTTGATGGCCCTGTAGCGTCTTCCTGACGGCAGTGGCTCAAACAGGTAGTGGCCCGGGTGGGATGATCCTTCATGATGGTGTTGGCTCTCCTGAGGCAGTAAGAGCCGTGAAGGTCCACAACTGTGGGTAGAGGGCACCCAATGACCTTATCAGCCATTCTGGTGACCCTATGGAGCTCTTTCCTGTTTGCCACTGTGCAGCTGGCAAACCATGTGCAAAGGCAGTAGGTAGTTTTCTTGTTAACATGTCTCATGTCTTCCAGTTTTTCAACATTTTTCATTTTGAATGAATGTTCCCCTTGAAACGTTTTATTGTTGATGACTAACATAGGACTAGAGCACACTGGGGTGATAATTGCTTCTCATATCAAGAGTTACACAACTGTTCCTCTGCACTTCTGGACAGAGCCAAGATGGATGATGATGATGATGATGATGATGATGCGACGAAGCGCTCCACCTCTTCATGCTTCTCTGTGACGAGTGACAACTCGATGCATCACCCTCTTTCTTTCAGGGTGGATGAAAGGTGTGTTAAAGTTGTTGTTTTTTTATTTTCCTATGTGCCATCAGAATAAGACTGGTTGTATGGAAGAGGGCCAGGTTTTCCTGTATTTAGGCTTATCTTCTTTTATTTCAGTAATCTGTAGATTATATTTGTCTTTATCAGTTCTAGAAATTCTCCAAGTGCTGGCACGGGCAAGGAGGAAGAAAGACCTTCATCCCCGGGCCCGTCTCTGACAAGTTACAGGTCGAGGACTCCACCGCCAAACTTTATGTCTGATGTTCCAGACAAAAGGTACGACTTCCTGGTTGTCCTTCTACCTTTTGTTTAATGAAACAGAACTGCTCCTGCTCGGCCAGTCTGGCCTACGGCAGGAGGGTCCCCCCTTATGATCCAGGTCCTGGTCCAGGTTTCTTCCCTCCTAAAGGGGAGTTTTTCTTGCCACTGTTTGGTTTAAGGTTTTTCTCCCACTAGGGGAGTTTTTACCTGCCATTGTTTATGTTATGTTTATGTAATTTTGCTCGGGGTCATGTTCTGGGTCTCTGGAAAGATCCTAGAGACAACTTCTGTTGTAATAGACGCTATATAAATAAAATTGAATTTAATTGAATTGAATTAATAACACGAAAGAATAAAGACTTGACAATGTTGCTTGACTCAGTGAATCTAATCATTTTTGCATGCAAAAGGGTCAAAAGTATGGTGTGATGAAGAATGACAAAAATTCACTAGTCCAGCAGTTTTACCAGAACACAGCCCAATGCTTTTCAGATTAAATAACATGCAGTCTTCAAAATGACCTCCTTGCAGCTGTGTAATACAGCTAAACCCAACTGCATAGACACAATACGGGTCTGAACTTCGAAGAACTCATAAAGGAAACTAATTTTCCTCCAAAATTCCTTCTTCTTTGTTCTGTAACCCAAAAACTATAGTAGACATCCAGAGATTAATGAATGGATTAAAAACTTTCTAGAGGTTGTAGGGTGATGTGTCCTTACGTCACCAAATGCCCACGAAATGTGAGCAAGGAAGGGAACCATTCTCTGGATCTGGACCTGGATCTCTGGAAAGCGTCTAGAGACAACATCTGTTGTATTTTTATTTTCCTATGTGCCATATATAAATAAAATTAAATTGAATTGAATTGAACCAAACGAAGCACAAATGATCCCAATGACCATGTTGTTAACTACAGAAACTATTATGGGCAAAACCACGCTGGGGAAAAAACCCCAAACCATTAATGACAAAAACAAGGAAAACAGGGAAAAGGAAGCACATCACAGTTCTGTTTCAGAGCCGGAGTCAGAGGAAAGAAAGGCGCAGCACTCCATATCCAGAAACGAAGTTAACATCGGGGCGAGAGAAGATTATGAGAGTGCATGAATTAAATATCAGCAGCCCCCACGATCAACTAGTGCAAACAAGCATTCACACAGCAAAACAAAAATGAGAACCACACGCAAAATACTCCGAACTCGCGCAATAACACCTTCATACTAGAGCTGGGTATCATCTCCCGATACGATACAATTCCGATACACTAGGTGCCAAAACGATACGATTAAATATCGATATTCTAGTTACAATACCAATTTTGCTTTGGCAATGGAAGGGATTCTCTGGCCGGAATAACGTGATCCTTCCACGCGCTACGTCCTGCCGGAGAAACCCCACCCTGTCTGGTGAAAACAAGCTGCTCACTCCTCAAGTAAGGAGGAGACTTGAGCTCAGTGTAGGGCCTAACCGGGGTTGGTAGAGGGAACAATGCCAAGGACTGACTTGGGTAGGAGCACTGGGTGATAAAATGGGGGGGTGGAAATCGGGATAAAAAAAATAAATTTAAATCGATACTTGAATTTATGTATTGATAATCGTTCCTACACATGTAAATCGATAAAATATCGATATATCGATATTTTTAACCCACCCCTACTTCATACCCTTTAAGTCCCAGGAGCCTGAGTAAGTGAAAGTGAAATGCCCACGACCTCTTACCAATATTTTTCGTGGTGGTGCCACGGAAAGTGGTAAAATTCTGTGTGAACACCACGGATATTATGCAAAGTCAATGGGATCCATTGTCGTGATATATACACGGATTTTGAAGTTCAATGGACGTTGTTTAATATTATTTTTGTTTCTAAACTGTTATTTAGTGCTATTTTTCATCACTACTTGGTTGATTATTTATTCTTACATTATTATTATTATTTATATATTTATTATAGTGGCTTAGTCGCGCAAGTTACTGTTTGTTACTGTCAGTCTGTAAAAGCATGTTTTTAACGCTGTTTTAACTGACTTTATAAGATACTGCACGGTTTAGTTCCCCCACCCCTAAATCAAACTGCTTTCTCAATCGTAAAAACAACAAAACAACAGATTGCCATCCCTTCAAATATTTGATGTTAATGTTAAAAAATGGTTGAAAGACAGTCACATTACTTATGTTGTCATTAAGGTCTGATAATGTATCTCAGAATTGCAACCGCAAGAAAACAATTGCACAACTGAGGTAGATGGCTAAAGGTGGTTTTACAACTCAGGCCGGGAAATGAAAAGTCTAACAGATTAAATTGATTGGACTCTTGGGTAAAGATTTTGAGTTCTTGGTCACAGGTGAAGTGTTTTAATCCTCGATACATTTGGTGATGAATTAATGAGGAGGGACTGTGTTTTCTCGTTTCTTACCTGGGGGTACAGTAGGTCAACTCACTCTGTGCAACTTTACTGCCCCCATTTTGATGGGGGTGTTGAGTATGAATTCATTTTTTGTCTTCTCATTACGCATTGTTCCTTTAACCCACAAACAGTTTAGTTTAAGCAACTATAAGGCAGTCAATAAAATTCCTAAAATTTCTCATTAAAATTTAAAAATCTAGAGGGCTATTAAAGAATATTAAAGGAGGTTTTTTTTACTTTGTACTTTTTCATGTAATAATTACGGTATGTATGTCTACTAAATTTACCAAATATGGTTACTTGCCCTGTAAAGGGTTAAGCTAAAACGCAGGTCTTGTGCATTCCAATGAAGATACCATCATTGGTGCCACCACAACCCTCATACAGATGCAGATACAGATACATTTTACTGTCATGGAGTCAGCTGCCCGAAACAGCGAAATTTGTCCATGTACAGCCTGACCAAGAGAACAAAAAAAAGAGACACAACAAATGACGACATAAGACATGGGTAGACAGGTGCTGAGGCCGCTGCCCGTAAGCGCCGTCCATATGTGTTCAAACCTGAAGACAGTACTCCCAAAATTCCACCAGCATGTCTTCAGCCATACCAGAAGAAACAAAACTCTTGACCATGTTTACACAAACATGGCTGCTGCCTACACAGCGACCGCCCTCCCCCACCTTGTACAGTCGGACCATCTTTCGGTGTTCCTCAAACCCAAATATTCACCTCTCATCAACCGGGTTAGATCAACTGTGAGGACCATCAAGGTGTGGCCAGCGGGGACAGACATTGATCTTTATGCTTCCTCTGTCTTAAACTACATTACCACCATCATTGACGGCGTCACTACAGAGAAGCAGATCACCACATACCGCAACCAGAAGCCTTGGATGAACAAGAATGTACGGCTCCTGCTCAAGGCCCGTAACATTGCCTTCAGATTGGGGGATGCACAAGCCTACAGCACATCCAAAGCAATCCTGAGAAGGGGCATCAAAAAGGCCCAAGCACTGCTACAAGCTGAAGATAGAGGGGTCACTTTTCCAACAATGACCCCCAGGCGCATGTGGCAGGGCATCCAGGCCATCACTGACTACAGACCAAGCAACACCTACTCCACAGCTACAGACATCTTTATTCCTGAACGAGCTGAATTACTTTTATGCTCACATTTCGAGAGGGACAACAGGAACACTGCTACCAAGAGAGAGATCAGAGAGAGACCAAGATCCCACTCTCTGCAGACCACCTGCCTCTCGCACTCTCCACCACTGAAGTCTTCACAGCACTGAGCAGGATCAATATACGCAAGACTGCAGGTCCTGGCGGTATTCCTGGAAGCGTGCTTAGGGCATGTGCGGAGCAGCTTACTGGGCCATTTACTGACATTTTCAACCTGTCCCTTGCACAAGCAGTTGTGCCAACATGTTCTAAGACCACGTCCATCGAGCCAGTGCCAAAACACTGGAAACCGACATGCCTCAATGACTACCGCCCTATTGCACTCACACCCATCATGATGTAGTGCTTTGAGCGCTGGTTCTGGCACACATGAAGGTTTCCTTCCCACCCACACTGGACCCACACCAGTTTGCCTACTGCAGCAATAGGAGCATAGATGATTCAGTCTCCACAGTACTGCACTCTGTGTCTCAAAATAACAACAGTTATGCACGACTGCTATTAGTGGACTTCAGCTCTGCATTTAACACTGTCATCCCCTCCAATCTGATCACTAAACTTGGAGATCTGGGCACCAACACCTCCCTCTCTAACTGGATTATGGACTTCCCGATCAACAGACCACAGTATGTAAGGTCAGGCAACATCTGTTCAAACACTGCCACACTCAACACCGGTGTACCACAGTGCTGTGTGCTGAGCCCATTCCTGTACTGCCTCTTCACCCATCCCTGCCGGCCTGTATGTGGATCCAACTCCAACAAGTTTGCAGACGACACAACGGTGATTGGTCTCATCAGTAACAACGATGAGACAGCCTACTGGGAAGAGGTACAGCACCTGGCCATGTGGTGCGCCGACAATAACCAGCTCCTTAACACCAGCAAAACCAAGGAGCTCAATGTGGACTTCAGGAAGAAGAAAAAGAGCATGCACGACCTCATCCACATCAACGGGATGGCCGTTGAGCGCGTTTCCAGCTTCAAATTCCTGGGGACCCACATCTTGCAGGATCTGTCTTGGAACACCAACCGCACCAGCCTCATCAAAAAAGCTCACCAACGCCTCTTCTTTCTGAGGACAATGAAGAACAATCACCTTCAGCCATCTTCAGCCATCCTGGTGAATTTCTACCGCTGCGTGATCGAGAGCATCCTTACCAACTGTGTCACAGTCTGGTACAGCAGCTGCTCTGTGGTGGAGCGCAAGAGAGTGCAACGGGTGGTGAAAACCGCTCAACGCATCACGGGTACTCCACTCCCAAGCATCGCAGACTTTTCTCCCTCCTGCCCTCTGGCAGGTGCTTCAGGAGTTTACGGTCAAGGACCAGCCGTCTGAGTAACAGCTTATTATAAGACGCATGCTAAAACATACGGTAAAAAAAAAGACAACGGAAGCAAAACACTGAGTTTCGTCAACTTTATTAAACAAAATACTCACTCTTCTGCCACAAAACCATCAAAGTCCTCATTGTCAGTATCTTAATAAAACAGCTGAGCTATTTCACGGTCTAACATTCCGGGCTCCTCCTCATCATTGTCTGAGTCAGACTTGCTGGCCGGTGGCGGTTCAACGTCCAGTATATCCGGCTCTACAAACAACTGTCTCTCTCGTTCACATCAATAGAAAAAGCCTAGTTTTTACTTGCCTTGAATCAAAATCTAAATCACTGGATTCTTATTTTTTACTTTGTATTCGTAAAAGGAACACTTCGGAGCACACTGGACACAGTGTAGTGAGGGTGCAACGTATTTTTATCACCAAACTGGCAGAAAAAACGTCCGTACTTCAAAAACAAAGTTGGCTAAGCAGCAGGCTACGACACATAGCTACAACCGCGAAAGCGCATTTATCTTAAAATGGTTAAGTGGTGTGCTCGGGGCACTTGTAAAAGTGACACCTGCTATCCAAAGAAAATCACAGGAATAGATTTCATCTCAAAACCAACGATAAATTACAAAAAATTTCTCCCTATGTGGACGGCCAGACTTGCTTTGCCCGAAAACCTCAGTTTTTTAAACTAACTACACGGTACCTGTAGTGTTCCTTTTTATTTATATCTAGTTACTGTTGATTTTCTTTGGTATAATAATTAGAAATTAAAGCTGCAAGCAGCGATGAACGGGCCCTCGCACCCTTGTGCGCGTTCAGGCGTGCTGCAGTGGAAGCGCTTGTATGACTTGCATGTAGATTCTTCAGGCCTGGACATTTAGTGGATCACATATCGACCAATCAGAAGAAGGGGGGGGGGGGGCTAATTTGCACCAATTAAGGTGAAGGAGTCAAAACCGAGTCAGCTGACACCACCCATGAGTCTTTATGTCAAACCATTCAAAAGTTATGGCAGAAAGTAGGAACTATCAAATATGGACCAATCAGATGAAGGGGGGGCGCGCTTTTTGGCGTCTATCCTTGCCACAGTAACGCTTTTGACTGAGAAAAGTAAGGCGCATCGTCGCAGGATCTAGATGCCCATTTTGATGTATAACACACCTGGGTGCACGTTACGGTTCGGGCCGCATTAACGGCCGAAGAAATGGCATAAATTGCGCCAAAATTACACAATTCAAAATGGCCGACTTCCAAGAGACTTTTCTTTAAGTTGCAACATGATACAGGTGTGTACCGATTTTCGTTGGCGCTGTTGAGCCATTAGGCCACGCCCAGGGGTGGACTGGCCATCGGGCATACCGGGCATTTGCCCGGTGGGCCGATGGGGATGTTGGGCCGGGCTGGGCCAAAAAAAAAAAAAAAAAAAAATTTTTTTTTTTTTTTTTTTTTTTTTTTTTTTTGGGGCCCGGGCAGGCCCATCGGCCCATTTGATGTTGTTTTTTACCTGACAACAACTGGTACTACTGGCCGATTGGTTATGGGCTGGAGTCAGGGCCGCCGCAAGGGGTGTGCGAACTGTGCGACCGCACGGGGCCTCGCGCCCCAAAGGGGCCTCGCGCCCCAAAGGGGCCTCGCGCCCCAAAGGGGCCTCGCGCCCCAAGGGGCCTCGCGCCCCAAGGGGCCTCGCGCTATGGGCCATTTTTTTTTTTGTTTTTTGTTTTTTTTTTTTTTGTTTTTTCCCTTATAAATATCAACAGTCACGTTCCATTACAGACCTAAATGATGCGCGCGTCTGTTGTTCAATACAACTGATCAGACCAAGCGCAGACACAAGCTGCTCTGATCCAGACGGTGGAGTTGGAACAAACTGTCACACAATGTCGAGAGAACGAGACAGATTCAGGAAATTTCCATCAGGGGATGAAAAAAGAAAAAAAACTAAAGAAAATGGAAGAGTTTAATGCCTCTCTGAAAGCCTCGTTAGATACATTTGTTACAAAAATCACAGATCTGACCGGGTCTCAAGCAGCCGCGTCGAGGCAAGAGATGATGATGAGGCAGGGGAAGGTATCCAGTATTTTGCTAATTGGAGAGTTAAAATTGCGCATATAGACACCCGATCCGACCCGAAAAACCCCAAAAATTTCGCGCGCGCTCGCTACGCTCACGCGCAAAGGCCCCCCCCCCAGCCATTCCACATAGGGCCCCCTGTTTAAAATGGGTTAATATATCATTGTAGATATCTGAAATGTTCTTTTTGACTAGGAAGAATTGAATTACAGATATCTGCAACACATATCCAGTCTAGCTATTAAATGTTAAAATGGCTTGCCATACAAGTTGGTCTACTCAGAAACAGTACTAAGTACATCTATAAGTACATCTATAACGGGACTGGGGGGGATGGTGTAGGTTTAGGTTTATTAGACAAGAACATACACACCAACAAGACAGTGTACAAGCGGTGTCACAAGAACGTTTGTTTTCATTCATAGGCTTCATTTTCTTTCCATCAATACCTGGTGGGCCGGTCTAGGCTCAAAATGCCCGGGCCGATTTTTTGTCCCAGTCCAGCCCTGGCCACGCCCATTAATGCAAACCATTAAATATCAAATTTTTCGCCAAGCCGGGCTTGCGTGCAAAATTTGGTGACTTTTGGGGCACGTTTAGGGGGGAAAAAAGGCCCTCATTTCGTCGTTTCTGGCTGATGAGGGTGGCAGGATCTGGAACGACAGGAGAGTGAGTTAACAAGTAAAAAACAGCCAACTGAGAAACCATGACAGAACCCCCCCCCCTCAAGGGACGGCTCTCGACGTCCCACCAGGCTGGTCGGGATGAGCACGGCGGAAGTCCCGGATGAGAGAGGGATCCAAGATCCTCTGTGTAGGAACCCAGCAGCGCTCCTCAGGGCCGTAGCCCTCCCAGTCCACCAGATACTGATAGCCCCTCCCACGGCGACGGGACCGGAGGAGGCGCCGCACTGTGTAAGCAGGACCCCCCCCCAATGAGCCGGGGGGGCGGCGGGGGCCTGGAGGCGGGTTGAAGGGGACTCTCCTTGACAGGCTTGAGGCGAGAAACGTGGAAACGTGGGATGAACCCTCATGGAACGAGGGAGGCGCAGTCGAACGGCTGCTGGGTTGATAACCTTGGATATGGGGAAGGGACCCACAAAGCGGGGCGCTAGCTTTTTGGATTCCACCCTTAATGGCAAGTCCCGGGTAGAAAGCCAGACCTTCTGACCAGGGGCGTACTGGGGGGCTGGGACGTGACGCCGGTTAGCATCCTTACGGTACCGGTCAGAGGTGCGAAGCAGTGTGGAGCGGGCCTGCAGCCAGGTTCGCCGACACCTGCGAATGAAGGCCTGGACATATGGGACTGTGATTTCTCCCTCCTGAGTCGGGAAAAGCGGAGGCTGATATCCCCGGGAACACTGGAAAGGTGAGAGTCCAGTAGCTGTGCTGGGAAGGGTATTGTGGGCGTATTCCACCCACAACAGCTGCTTGGACCAGGATGAGGCCGCTGAGAAAGGACAGCCCCCACACCAGAATCAGATGCATCCACTTCTACCAGAAACTGAAGTGAGGGATCCGGGAGGGTGAGTATAGGAGCAGAGGTGAACAAAACTTTCAACTCACCGAATGACCTCTCCGCCCCGGGGGACCACACAAAAGGGGAGTTGACGGAAGTGAGAGCTGTGAGGGGGGCTGCCACAGCGCTGTAATTTCTTATGAACCGCCGGTAAAAATTGGCGAAGCCCAAGAAGCGTTGCAGTTCTTTCCGGGAGGAAGGAGAGGCCCAATCCCGAACAGCCTTTACCTTGGCAGGATCCATCTGGAGGCTCCCCTCCTTGATAATGGAGCCCAGGAATGAAACCGCCGATGCGTGAAACTGGCATTTTTCGGCTTTCACGAACAGGTGATTCTCCAGGAGCCTGCGGAGGACACCTCGCACATGCTGAACATGCTCCTCCCTGGACTTGGAAAAGACGAGGATATCATCCAGATAAACAAAAACACAGGTATTGAGCAAGTCCCTGAGGACGTCGTTAACCAGAGCCTGAAAAACCGCAGGAGCATTAGTGAGCCCGAATGGCATGACCAGATACTCGTAGTGGCCCTGGGGAGTGTTGAGCGCCGTCTTCCACTCGTCACCCTCCCTAATGCGTACCAGGTGATACGCATTCCTGAGGTCCAGCTTGGTAAACACCATGGCACCCTGCAACAGCTCAAAAGCAGAGGAGATGAGTGGGAGGGGGTCCTGTCCTTCTTTTCCACAAAGAAGAATCCGGCCCCAGCAGGAGATGAAGATGGACGGATGAGGCCTGCTGCCAACGAGTCATTGATGTACTTCTCCATGGCCCTGGTTTCTGGAGCAGACAGGGAGAAGATACGGCCCCTGGGTGGAGAAGTGCCAGGCAGGAGGTCTATTGACAAAGGGTCAATTGGCAATTAAATATTCCACCAATCAATTGGGTGTGGCGCTTACCGTAGTGCACATACCAAAGGCGCACAAGAGATTTGGGAACTCAGTCCACACACACAGGGCGCATCATATTAAAGGGCGCACCGTTGATTTTTGAGAAATTTTTAGGGTTTTAAGTGTGCCTTATAGTGCGGAAAATATGGTAACCATTGGCTACAGAACACAAAAGTAAAGTACAGGCATCAAAGTATTATGACATGGGGAAACATTATGTGCTATTATTAAGTGTATTTCCTGTTTCTTGTTTCACAGGAATGTGGTTCCCACTAAAGCTGCTCCACAACTCCCTGACAGTGGGCCGCAACCGAAAACAGTATGTCAGTTTGATATTACAGTATTTTTTTTCTGTAGAAAAGACAGTTCTGTTAAAACTTGACTAATTTTCCCTCAGGCAGAACATGACCTCAGACTCCCACCATTGATGGAAGACTGGACCAAGGACAATGTGAAAGACTGGCTGGTCGTTAAACTCAGGGTCTCAGCAAAAATTGCACAGAATCTCTATGACCAGGAGTGTTCAGGAGCTTGCCTGATTTCCTTTGAGAAACAAGACTTAATAGAACTGGGTGTTCCAAGAGCTCCTGCATTACAAATCATTAAGCAAGTTGAAAAGTTCAGGAAGCATTCACAGGCCCTGGAGCCAGGTTTTAGGGTTCCAGAGAGTCATTGTGAACTCAGACAGAGTGAACTATGGAAAACTGCAGAGATGTCACCAGATCTAGGTGAATCAATAGAAACTGAAACAGTGTCATCAGATTCAGGATTTCAAAGTCTAAGCCCCGCTGTGCAGATGTTACAGATGACGAGAAACAAAATAAGATCTTTAATAGTCTCGAAGGAACCTGATATACAATACTCAGTAGAGCCTGACAAGGCAACAGTTCTACAACCGCAGAGACCAATATGTCAGATCCGGCCTTTTGATAAAAGCAGCTCTTCCATCTACTACACAGTAGATGGACTTCTTCCACCTATGGCTGGTCCAAGTAATCTTCTTGATCCTGTCCATGAATACTACCTCCTGCCGAGTGTAAATGCCAGTGAAAGGGAGATCCTTTATGAATTCACAAAAGAATTGTCTAGTTTTGCCGCCAGCTGCATGAATTCACGAACCAATGGGACCATTCATTTTGGAGTAAATAGCCAACCAGACTTGCAGCACGGTCAGATAGTTGGGCACAAGATCACCTCTTTCAATGAGTACCATCGGGCATTTGAAACATCTTTGAGTGACTTTTTTGAAGAAAAGCACACAAATGCTGCCAGAATGTGCATCAGGCCTCCAAATTTTATACAAGTCCACCATCAAAATGGGACAACTTCAGACAAGTGGGTGATAGAGGTTGATGTAGTCCCAGCATATTCACAAACGCAAGATCATATGTTTTACACTCTGCTGACTATTGCATCAACGGAAGAAAACCAAAAATGCAAAAGTGAATGTCTTTTTGTCCGGGACGGCCCACGGTCAATCAACATTTTAGCAGACAGTAACCACCGGGTTATTCAAGAGCAGTTGAAAAGCTTGGGTGAAAAGGTCATGAACTGGGCATCGGCACGCAAGTTAGCAGAAGAGAAGGTTGAAGATCGCCCATCTCCTAGTCACCAAGGCCAGAGGCTAAAGCAGCTGATGACTCAGGGCAGAGATGCATTTGAGAGTTCAATTCAGGTCATCGTTGTTACTGACAAATGTCACTCGAGCCAGCTGGAGCACATGGATTTCCTCAAAGAGATGACTCTGTTCGCAGTACTTGACTTCGACCCTGAGTCTGATATAAATGGAACGTGCAGTTTTTACAGAAAAGATCGCATAGCCAATCTGCATTACCCACACATGTACACCACTCAGGACAGTTTAACGGCAGTCATTGGGAAGTTGAACTTGTTTAAGCAAACAAGTTGGATTTTCTGCAATGGACAGAAGGATGAAGACAGTGACAGAGACAAGCCACTAATACCTACTGAATGGCTGAAGAAGCGCTCCGGAGAAGTCAGTAAAATGCTTACTTTCCTTTGCAACTCCGATTTGATTTCTAAAGATAGACTCCTGGTCATCTTTGTTCTTCACTCATCTGTAACCAACATTTCAAGCCCTGTTTTGGAGACATTCTGTGCAATCCACCGCACACTGGAAGGTGTTGACAATGTGATGTGCATATGCAAAGATGCAACTGTTTTCAGTCACTGGAAGCGACTGATAGAGGATCGTTGTATGGAAGACATCACCAATAAATGCATCTATGAACTGAGCCTGAATGAAATATCCAGCACTGTGAAAAAACTTAAAGAACCTCAGACACAGTCTTCCAAGAGATTCCTACCATCCACAGGCTCAAGCTCAGTCCTGCTAACAAAGAAGGATGAGGAACTCTTTACTGTTTTGGACATTTTGACTGAAAATGAGTGTGAGAACACAGAAATTGAAACAAAGGATTCATTTGATGACTTCAAGAAGAGAACAGAGGAGGACTTTTACAGAGGAGGACAAGTAACATGGTGGAACTTCTACCTCTCTGAGAAGAAAGGCAGCCTGCCTTTCATCATGCGAGATAAATACAACGAGCTGTATGACCTGATAAGGTCTGGTGAAGACTGCACATCTCAATGCACCATGATCAATCTTTTCCATCACCCTGGATGCGGGGGAACAACTCTAGCAATGCATGTCCTCTGGAACCTGAGAAGAGTATTTCGATGTGCTGTTGTTAAAAACAACATGGCAGCAAATAATGAAATTGCAGTACAGGTTGTTAAATTGCTCACATATGGAAAACAGGAGCAGACACACTACTTACCTGTCCTTCTTTTGGTGGACAACTGGGACGATGTGGAAGACCTGAAACAGTGCATCTTGAATGTTGCCAGTGACAGGCAGCAACGTAACCATCTCAAGGTTATCATCCTGAACTGTGAGAGGACTCAGTTTCCTCGGGAGAACTCCAGAAAAAGCCACATTGCAAATGTGGTTATAATGAACAAGCTGTCTGCCACAGAGCAGGTCCTGTTTTCTGAGAAACTTCAGCAGTTGAAAGACAACCATGAGAAGCCTGAAACCTTCTATGCCTTCATGATCATGACAAATAATTTCAGTGAAGCTTACATCACAAATCTGGTGAGCAACATTGTTCAAGATCTTGACGCCACTACCCCACAGGGAAGGCTCTTCTCCTTTCTTGCTTTGCTAAACACCTTTGTCAATGGCTCCTACATGTCACTCTCTTTATGTGAAGAGCTAGTGGGCATAAAGAACACGATATGGAAGCGAGAACCTTTTGATGATATAATGAATCCCTATTCCACACTTCTGATAACATTCACAGCTGAAGAGCATGGCACCTATCAAGCGGTGCGATTCTTGCACCAAATGATTTCTTCCGAGTGCCTTCAAATCCTTAAACAGAAAGACAGACTTGCTGTGTCTGAGATAGCTATTGACATTTTGCACTGTGACAGAATCCACAAATCAGCTATGGGGAAGGATTACCTTTGCCAAAACATCCACAGCATGCTCATCACACGCAACAAGAAAGTGCAAGGGGATGACAAAGATACTCTGTTTTCTCCTTTGATTGAGAAAATATGTGAAGAGGAAGGCCATGAAAAAATCAAAGAAGTCTTCGAGAAGGCCATAGAGAGGTTTGACAGAAGGGCAACACTGCCACAGGCGCTGGCAAGACATTTTTACTTAAAGGAGAAAGACTTTGGATCTGCCCTTCGCTGGGCTTTGGATGCACAGGGCAAAAATTCAAATTCCTACATTGCAGATACAGTTGGACAAATCTACAAAAGCCAACTCAAAAACACGATTGACGAGTCCAAGCCTCTTACTCCTGAAGCCTTTAGTGAATGCCTAATATTAGGTTCCAAAGCAGTGAAGGCATTCCGAGATTCGCAGGAGCTAGCCAAGACGGACGAACAACTGGACCCTTTTGATCTACACAGCAGAAAGAGATCAACGCCCTACAATACTTCAGGCTATGTAGGAGAGACAGAAGTCATTTTGATCCTTCTTGACGTCATTACAGCTCTTCCTCTTTCTGAGGTCAGCGACAGACATCAACGAGATAGAATGCAGCAGTTTCTCAAAGGTCACCACTCAGTGAGCAGTCTTCATCGTGATCAAAGTAACACAACCTCCGGCCAGTTTGTGTCCGTCTTGAAAGAACATGAGAGATTTCTGACTTCCTTGAAGCCAAGACTCAAGGACATTTTCAGTTTTTTTGAAAACTACTACACATACCTAAAGTCTAGGTCACAGGAAAGGGAAACAGCTGATGACAGAAACAAAAAAAAGTTATCTGACTTCTTCAAAAAGTACATCCAGATATTTAGTAGCTCAGAAGAGGAAAAGGCATCGGAGAAAGCTGGAAACCCAAATCTGAGTCTCAACCAGGAGGTACAGGATCGCAGGTACTATCTGGAAACAAAGAGAGCGGACTCATTTGCTGGACTTCTGCAGTGTTTGAGTGAAAAAAGTGGGACGGAAATGGAGCACATTCTCAAACACTGGAAGTTCATCTTTGATAAAACAACCTTGAGATCTGTCACAGATACACTCAACTTTATCCTGGCAAACATAGTAATGCACAGCATCAAGCCCTCATCAAATCTGCTAAAGAAGTATGAAGAGTTGGTCGACCTTCTGGATAAGGAACTTCAAAGAGCGGGTACTCGATCAAACGTAACTGAGTTGTACTACCTTTCCATGCTGCTCATGTGGCCGGCGAAAGATAGAGCACTCGAAAGCTTTGCAGCCTACAAACATATCGGCACATACATCGCGTCGGTCAAGAAATCTTATAACCAACGCTTCTCTCACGTGTGTTCAGCAAGGAGTCCCGTAGCTCATTTCTTTCTCGGTAAATCCAGCGGATTAAAGCGAATAGTTTCCAGAAGTAAGCTCGACCGCATTTTAGAACGTGTTTCAAAGCAAGATTCTTGTGACAGCCAAAGTGGTCAGCCACAAAATCTGCACAACCTCTGGCAGAGTGGAGCAGCTTGGAATAAACCAGAGGTGCAGAAAGAACTGTTGAGGGTTAAAGGGAAGTCAGAAAATAGAGAAATCTATGTCAACTATGGAGGAAGTCTTAAAATGGTAGTGCGACCAGTCTACCTGGGTGACATCCGAAGTGGACACAGTCGGGATGAAGTATCCTTCTACCTTGGCTTCACTATGAGCGGGCCTGTGGCGTATAACATCAAGTATGAAAATGACCAATGAGAACAAAATGTGACAGAATTTATTAGGGATGGGAATTGATAAGATTTGTACGATTCCAATTTCATTTTCAATTCTGTTGAACTATTCAGTTCTTAGGATTCCCTTATCGATTCTTATTTGGAATAAAAGGACAACAATGAGGCAAATGGCACTAATATGATAGGCAATGTTCATTAGTTAATCAGTTACCTGCAATATTATAAGCTAAGGACATGCTAACGTTGCTGCTGCTGGGTTGAGAATTACCGACTTTGTTCCGGAGCGGATTAAAAGCGCAGCATTCTTGATTGTTATTATTGTGCGCAAATGTTTTTGCATGTTGGTAGTATTTCCTCCCATCGACGAAATATTTACTTGGCAACTATTGCAAGTTGCCCTGTTGTCGTCTTTTTTACTGAAATGTAACCAAACTTTCGAGTGCTTGTATTGCTTGGGCGCCATGTTTACTATTGACTGCTGGCTTATGCACGTTACTATGAAACGCAACGTGCATAGGCTACGCAAGGTGCGTAGGCTACGCAACGTAATTCGTGCCCACTGGAATCGAAAAGGGAATCGTTTGCAAAATTTACAAAGGATTCCAAGAAATTGAAACACTGGGAACTGGTTCTGAATAAGAACCTCTCCATTCCCATCCCTAGAGTTTACACATAAAGACAGACAGAATGATAAGCAAGATCTTGAAGGAAATGGTCAGATTGGCCAACCTGATTCTTAGCTGAAATATTTAGAAAACAAGCTATTTTAACAAAGAGTTTAAAGAAAGTACAAGAAGAGGGGGTGAACTAACTTAAAAAAGCCCTTCTAACCCTAAAGTCCCCAAATCTGGGGACTTTGATAAGAGAATGCAAATACAAGCTAAAAAGGCTCAAGGTTCACATCACCAGGGTGTTGCCTAGTATTAATCATCAATAAAAGCAGAATCAAAAATAGGTATTTTCTCATTTTTTCCTGTCGAGACATCTGTTTAGTTTAATTTGAAGGAATATTTACTCGTCTGTAACCTGATACAGGTGAGTGAATATTATTTCAGGAAATCCTGCTCTTGCTGTCTGCCATAAAAATGACTAAAGCTCCTTTAAATTGCTTTAAGAGGTGAAAAGGATAGTCCATCTGCTCATTAAAGTTAAGGAACGTTAAGAAATGAATTTTTGTTTGTTTATTTTGTGGAGCGTGTACAGTATAGGACTATGTGTTGTATAGTTCCCTTTTCCAAGTTTTGACTCCTAGAGTATCAAGATATTTCTTTACATGGTGTATATTCAAAGGTTTGAACTATATATTTACTGTTGAGAGGTATATACATTTTTAATATTTAAAGTATTTAATCTTTCATGTTTTTTTAAAGATTATTGGATGGGTTTGGTATACTGTAAAGTGTACATCAAATTTATGCAAAATGAGATAACATGTTTGACTTTGTAATATTAATAATGCTGATGCTGGTGAACAAAATACATTTTTGGACACAACAATCTGGTTATTGTGATCATTTTTACCTGCATCTCAAATGGAAACAACACACATTTACAGCCACAGGATTACTGCACATGGAATTAAACTTTCCTCATAAGACAAAACAACACTCATGATACTGTCTGTAAGGACCAATTTTAACGTTTAAGGAAACATTGAAGCAGAGCGAAAGGCTGAAGTCTCTAAAAAAAGGTGGGGACTAAAGTAGGAAAGGTTAATTTGTTTCAAAACTGGTATTAGAACAATGGTTGTATGGGAAGTTATTTGTCCTTTCTAGCTTTTCTACAGGACATATGGACATCAGTATTCTTCATGACTTTCAACATGCAGCAAAGTACAAACGTATAATAAATTCTTATTTACTGAGCACTGACTAATACAATTTGGACTTTGCTTTTGAATTAAGGTTCAAAAACAGCATTACAAAAAATAGAAGTAGAAATAATTAACCCTGACCTATAAATTAGTTAGCTATTTAACTATTTAAATGGTGAAAAGTCATCACTGTCATTAAAAGTTACAGGAATCAATTTATGGCAGTGTTTGCACGACGACATGATTCTGACGTAAAACATTCCTGAAACAGCCATCGTTAACAGACGGAATTGGTGTTTTCCTGCAAGATATATGAATTATAGTGCCCATGCAAGTTAAATTACATTACAGTTTATGTAAATGAAGCCGAGAAAGGATTTAATTGTACCACTTAGCCTAAACATGTTTTTGGAGTGAGAGGACACCAGAATACCTGGGGAAAACCCACGCAGACACAGAAAGAGCATGCAAACACACAGACCCAGCTGAACTGAGATCCAACTGACGTCAGCGCTTACCACAGCCCCACCCTGCTGCCCGTCATAAAGAACCCAGAACAGAAGCAGCAATCGCTGCAGGAACCAGCACCACCATGGGAACACCTGGAGAGGGAGAGGAGAGAAAGACTACGCAAGATAGACAATGTTAATGATATTAAATGATCCAAGATAGTCGAAAGATGAAAGATGGGGTAAAAGAAAAAGTGGAGTGTGCAGTGGGAGTTCCCTCAGCAGTTCTGGCCTACAGCAGCACGACTAAGAGATTTTAGACTAAAGAGTTAAAGGCTTTATTAAAAGGAAGGTCTTGACAGTGTTGTGCAAGTTCATACTTCTCATGAACTAGTTCAAAGTTCAGTTCACATAGTTTAAAAATGAATAGTTCACATTCATAGTTCACCATTTTCATTTTGAACTAGTTCAAATTCAGTTCATTTCAATATTTTTAGGTGAGAAGTATGAATGAAACACCACCCTATCCTAAAACTGTTCACTGTATACAATCATGTATTGTCCTAGTGGCTTCTCAACTTTACTCAGAGGCTGTAAATCTCCAACATTGTAGTCCATTATCAGTTTGTCTCCCTGTTTCAGGTAAATCAACCCCCTGAAGGAGCAGCAGTGACTGGGGTCGTTTGGGGCTGTTGGGTCTTCTTGGTCTTTCCTGGTGACTTTTTTGATTGTCAAGGACTTGCAGATATTTTCTCCCACTGGACGGATGCTTTAACTCCACATGACGTTTACAATGTGAAGTTGACGAGGCAGACGCTCTGACTTGTTTTCTCAGAGCAGGTGGACATAATTTACACAGAAAGGTTAGATTTTTACCGTCTGACTCTTTGGGAGACACTGTGTAAAATTCCCGCAGATAATGATAAGCGGATCATCATAGGGTACGCGGCGACACGCCGTAGCCTCTGCGTCGATTTAACGCAGAACCATAATTCAGGCTTGAGGGAGAATGAGCCGTGTTGAAAACCCCCTACACATAACCACGCCTCCAGCAACAGGTCCACCAATCGGGAGTTCTACATGCTCAAACAAAGAAAATGAGAAAATACGTTTCAGTGTTTTTTTGTCTAAAAGAAAATAAAGTTTATAATCACTGCCTCGGTGCTCCCGTCTGCCCACTCTGCTGGTATTAAAGAGAAAGAGAGCGACATCGCTGACATGCAGAGCCGGCTCTAGGCATAGGCGATATAGGCGGTCGCCTAGGGCGCCATCTGCTGGAGGGGGCGCCGCGAGGCGCCCCCTCCAGCAGATGGCGCCTCGAGGGAAAAAAAATAAAAATAAAAAAAATTAAAAATAAAAATAATATACTATGACCAGTCGCCCTCCTTTGTGTGTTCTCTTTTGAAAATAATAAATATTAACAAATGAATAAACAATGACGTTCCTAAAATGTGGTGCTGCAGCTGCTGAATCACATGACGGGTGCGCGCATTGCGCGCGGCGCACCTCAGAGTCAGAGCTGGGCTCAGTCAGGTCACAGACAGGTGATTTTTTTGTTATTTAAGAGATGAAAAGGCCGTCTAAGCCCTCGGGTGCGCAGAACCGAAAGAGAAGAAAAGAAGAGGAGAAGAGGAAGTCGCAATATAAAGGTAACATTAGCCTGTAGGCCTAACATTTTTTTTTAATTATGCCGTTTTGTGTGGAGAGACGTTTTATTTGTGGTAGCTCGCTAGCACATAGCAGCTTGCTAGCTTGTTTAATGTGAAATGCGCACTACACCGGCGCTGTTTATGTTTGTGATGAGTTTTAATTAGTTTTCTACACAGTTATCATCTCTGCCTGCCTGGATGCCCAGTCTGATTTGGTATTTTATTTCAGTTTCATCTAGTTATTATGTTTGGTCGAGTTGAAAATTTACTTTACCATAGTCATCACTAGTATAATAACACCTGTGTGCCCACTGACACAGTTGCTGCTGCTGGTGCATAGTTCTACTGTCTTATCACGTTTGATATTGTGCTGAAAATCAGTAGCCAAGTGATGAAAATGCAAACTGCAGCAGTTTTTTATTATTATAATTATTATTATTACTTGTTTTAATACATTTACTCTGTCTGTCTAGATGCACTCAAAAAATATTTGACACCTCAAACAGCTTCTGGAGAGAGGCCTTCTGATCACACATCCACAGGAACACCACTCTCATGTAAGTGTAAGTTTATCCAATTGTTTGTGGTCTCTGACACACTACTATGCTATTGTTGTTGTTACTGAATGGTACAACCTTGTTAGTAATGACAATAAATATAATTTTTAGTCATTAAAATCAATTGAGATTGACACAACAAACTTAATGCAGTGTTGTGACAGTATGGATGTGCTCTGTTTGAATACAGCTACAAGTCAGGCATCATGCAGCAGCAGCAGCAGCAGCACTACTACGTCAACCATACCACCCACCTCTGCAAGTCAGCATGAAGCAGGTGAGTTCTGTAATTAAATGTTGTAGTCACATCACTGAACAATTGTTATTCCTAATTCATGCTTAAGATGTGTTTTTTGCCTGATGTCTTGTAATTTGTAAATCATTGTGACTTTACTAATACTGAAGGATTAATATTTATATTTGCATGTGTGTTTGATTTTCTTGCAGGTGAAGGGACAAGCGCAGCGTGCAATGTTCCACGGCCTGAGGACACCCCAGGCCCATCAACACATCCTCAAGTCCATGAAAAATCTCTCAAGGCAGCACCATTGGACCCTGCTGACTGGTCTTCCCTGTCTGATAAGGTGAGGGTGGAATTAGACCACAGAGGGCCATATCAGCTGAAATCTGACTTTGAATTCCCAAAAAGAGGAGATGGGAGAAGTTGCCATCACCACTACTTCCATAGACAGTTAATCAATGGAGAGAAGTGTCTAGGCAGGTGTCATTTGATGATACCATAGATGCTTTTGCTGCAAGGAAGTCCAGACGTGTACAGTTTTAGTTTAAGTGAAAGACACTGTGGAAAGAGTTACCTGAAAGTTTGCTGCTGTCAAATTAAACTGTTGTGATTGTTCTTTTGGCTGCTGTCATTCAATACTTGAAAGTTTGCTGTTGTTTTTCAAATTAAACTGTTGTGATTGTTCATTTGGCTGGTGTAATTTAATTGTGTGTGTGTGGAGGCGGGGGGGTGGGCGGTGGGCGGGGGCGCCAGAGAGCAATCTCGCCTAGGGCACTAAATTAAGTAGAGCCGGCCCTGCTGACATGCATCGTTTCCTTAAGCCTATAAGCAAAAGCCTCCGAGACGCCTCTCTCCATCCGGCGAGGGCGGAGAGCGCCAGTGCGGGTGGCGGTGGCTGCGGTGCCGTGCAGGCTCTGGAGCCGCCAGCCTGCCGCGGGACCTTTTAAATCCCCGCAGAGACTACGTCGTAGGGTACGATTGATTGATAGATATATTAAAAAAAAATAAAAATAAAAAATCAGACAAAAAAAAGCAAAAAACATAAAATAAATGCAGCCTCAACAGGGCACAAGCCAGTGTCATATTAGTGCCGGTCCCAAGCCCGGGTAAATGCAGAGGGAAGTGTCAAGAAGGGCAGTTGGGTTAGCATACTGTTGGTCAAAGAAGGAGAAGATAGATGAACTGATATGATGATAGCATAGTTTTCTATGCATTTCGGGGGTTTGACCGGGTCAAATTTTGGGGGTCAAATTGACCCCCCTGAGCCATATCTCCTCTAACGACCCCCAGGGTCACATCATATCGGTTATTTGCTATTATGTCAAATTCTTGTTTCATTTTAATTTAGCCTTAAAATGCCAAACTCTTCCATTAGCTATAGAGCTATGTAAGAAGATGTTATACTGTATTCTTCATATGACATATAATTGAGAAGAACCTTTGGAAAAAAACATGCATAAATACACAATACATCAGGTTTTGGTCTGTTTCTTCTCCCCGTTGCTTTGTCTGGATGTGGCTCGTCAGGGAATTAGAAACAGGACCTGGCACAGCTGCCTCTCCTAAACTCATCACCCTGCAGTCCGTAAGAGAGCCGGGCTACCGGTTCCTCTGCCGTCTCCAGGTAGCAGCCATACTCTGACAGCATATTAGTATTACCAAGTTTGAAATCTAGTCAAGACTTGTTAAGTCTCAAGATCTGCTTTGTGCCTTTTACGTCTTGCCTCGTCGGACCTCCTCTTCATTAAAAGATTCCCTGGATCACATCCAAGAACTCTGCCCCTCAGGGTGCTCCCACCCTGGACACCACCAGTAACCATCCAGCACCACCTCTCTTCCACTCCACAATAAACTGTTTTACCCAGAGCCGACCCAGGGCATTGGTGAACTGAGCGGCTGCTTAGGGCCCCGTGACCACTAGGGGGCCCCCAAGAGCTAAAAAATATAAAATAAAAAATAAAATGATTTTTTTACGTGTGAGTGATGATTCCTACATTATCAAAGGTATGTTATTGTACAAAAACTAACAAAATGATTTGTTTGATTTTATTTGTTTATTCTATTTAATAATGTCTGTTTTTGTACATTTGAATTTATTCTTATATGGAGAACATATTGAAGAGGTTCTGTTTATCTAAGTTGAGTGATTTTAATTATAGTTCTAGTTTTTGTAGTACTTTGTTGTTGCACATTGCTGTTGCAGTTTATTTAAAACCAAAAATAAAGTAGATAATCTGTTTACAGTAAATGGTTTATAAATGATCTATTTGATTATTTTGTTTCTTTTAGTAGGCCTACACTGTAGACGACACTCAGTATCACACTTAATACTATATCACTTTAAATATCAAGTGTAAATCAACCCCAGGCTGCTCTTGTAGCTGAATTTGCTCCCATTTCAGATTAAAAACCATAGACGGGTAAAAACCTGCCAGGCTGACAATAGGATGATGGAAACAACACTGCTGCAACTGTGACCTTTGACCTTTTATCTGTTGCTTCTCTGTGTGGCCAGTAGGGGGGGTTGCTGACTTTGTAAAATATTAATTGACAGATCTGCAAGTTTGTTAATCTGTTGTAGCTTCCATGGTCTTAATCACTGTGGATTACAATCTAACTACAACAAAAAGTTCTTACATCTAGTTTTACAAGTGTATTTAATGACAGGGAAGAACATGAAATACATTTATAGGGGGTGTGTGAATGATCAATAATCAGTATTATTGGCAGTAATAGAGGGCCCTAAAATCACATTTTGCTTAGGGCCCTGTGGATGCTTGTGCCGGCCCTGGTTTTACCGTGACCTCCGTCCTGCTCTTGGGTCCAGTCAGTGGTGGATTTGGGGGGTGGCCACCCAGAGAGCGTGTCTGGCCACCATACCGGCCCCCCCAGACAGAATCCTTCTGTCTCCAGCAGCAGATGCTAGCAGAACGTACCCACTCATGACCTGTCCGTATCCCAGGGGGGTTTGTGGAGACGGTTTTCATGTGGTTGTCATGGTAACATCTACATCTTCACTGCCATAGGTTGGTTTCTTGGCCACCCCTTTGAAAACTTCTGCCTCCACCACTGGGTCCAGTCCTCCAAAATCCTCACACAATGTGTGAAATGAACAGTTTTTGGAAAAATGACTAAAGTGCCAAGAGCTTTGTTTTTGTTTTTCTGTCTGCGTATTACGTCCTAGCCATAATGACAGTTTTAAGAGCATCTTTGCTCCTTCCAGTTACAGTTGTGTGTAGTTTTTCTAGTTTTTTTTTCTTCCAAGCATAAATCTGCGTGGGTTGGGCACAGTTTGCAAGGGTGAAATCAATGTGAAGTTGTAGAATCTATTTTGTGGAGCTCAAGTGTTTTGGCATTTTTCTAACAACATACTGTAGAAATGCAACAAAACATCTTCACGGCCCAAAGACTGTTCTTCATAAAGTTTATCAGATCACTAATGGCGCTTTTACACTAGAACCCACTCAGCCCGACTCGCCTCGGTTTGGTGCTTCTCCACTAGGTGTCAAGGCAGGTGGAGGCGTGCCGAGTAGATACTTTTCTGTAACTATTCTGCCGAGGTTTTAAGCGGCTGAGTCGGCTGTATCTGACATCATCACACTACAGGCCACTGATTGGTCGGGGGGTTGGAGTCAGACGTCTCTCTCTCTCTCTCTCTCTCTCTCTCTCTCTCTCTCTCTCTCTCTCTCTCTCTCTCTCTCTCTCTCTCTCTCTCTCATACTTATACTTGTATGAGTCCTTACCCTACCTGTATATACTGTAAGTTCTTGTTTATTCCCCAGCAATACAGGTGGCGATAATACAGCACATCTGACATACCTTTGTTCACTGTTCTAACTTCCACCAAAGTCCATTACATTTTGGAGCTTTTACCTCTTGTGAAAGCTCCAAACAATCCCAAAACTAAAGGAAATACCTTAAAGAATAATCCAACACAAAACAATTTTTAGAATATATATATTTATTGTGTTGTCAAACATTTGATAATTATGCCACAAAACAGTAGTTATTGTAACTGGTGTAGGAGTATTGGTGTGTGGACTAAACCATTTCTAGGAATGGGGGGGGGCTAAATCTTTAAAGATGTGTATAGCACATTATTGCACGATTATAATGAGCAGTGCTTACATTGCGCTTTCAATAAATACTATTATTATTATTATTAATTCTGTCTCAAATTATTCTAGAGGGGGACAGCTTTACTAATGGGGGGGGGGCATGACCCCCCTGTCCCCCTCAGGATTTTCGCCCCTGGACTTGTGTACCCCTTGATGGCACTCTTATATATTATATATATATATATATATATATATATATATATATATATATATATATATATATATATATATATATATATATATATATATATATATATATCTTTTATTGGAATCATGTGAGTTGAAGAAGGGAGAACAACAAAGAAAATGCAGAACACGTTGTGCTTGGGATTGTCAGGTACTCCAGCTTCCTGCTACGGTGTATGTTTGGTTAACTGGTCATTCTGTCGTCAGTTGGTGGTGCAAGAAAAAATCACATCCTGTAAAGTAATCACACAATTACTGTGGGATTCAGCAGGGAAAATGCACCTTGTTTCATGGGTGTCAAATGTTCTGTTTTCGGCACTAAATTGGTCCAGTATTGGAATTCTGAGTATTACAACCGAAATACAGAGTACTATTGACATAATGCGTTTACATGGGAAGTTAAATTCCTCTTTAATTCAGAATTAAAATTAAATCCGATTTAAAATGAGTAAAAATTACCATGTAAACACCTAATTCCCAATGAAAATGGCCATTCCGAATTAAACTTAATTCCGGAGTAAGTGCTTGTTTATTCTGATTTTAAATCCGAATAGAATAATTCCGTGATCATGTAAACACTCATTCCTCTTTAAATTAATTCCGGTCTTTCTTTCTGCTCGTTCCCTCGCCCGTCTGTCTCCATGACGCTTATATTCCACGCTGGGCTGGTTTTCCAAACAAAGTTTCAAGATGGCAGCACGCAGTAAACGCTGGTCAAGAGCAGAGACCATTTATTTAATAAATAGCTTGGAGGAACTGGAAATAATTAAGAGAACAGATGGAAACAGGAAACATCAAAATTATGAGCTTTTCAAAGTTGTAGCGGCTAAGTTAGTTTTTCTTCCGGTAGTTTAACTTCCGGTCCCCCCCCTATCCAATCAGAACCTTCCCAACCCCCAGACCTGGAGAGGAATTGGAGGAAGACCATCAAACGTGTTTTCCATGTAAACCTCCATTCAGAATTACTATTTCCATGTAAACTCGGAGGAAAATAGTTTAATTCGGAATTATTTAATTCGGAATAATTAATTTCGAATTAAAAAACATCATGTAGCCGTGGCCCCTGTTACAACTGAAATACAGAGTACTACTGACATAATGTTCAATAATTACACCAGATGATAAAATAAACACATCAACAGTACCACCGGCTTCAGTATCCCAAGATAACTGTTGTTGACTGACCCGCAATGAAATAAGACAATAACAAAACATAACATAAATCATATGCAGAAGTTTGATATATGTGGGAAAGTTAACTCATTTCATTCTGTTTCTGCAACAGGGCATATGACTAATGGAGCCTCATTCTCTCCAGATTTATTTGTACAGGGGCTGAAGAATGGATGGATGGTGTCAGAAAAACGATCCGTGAATGTGTAGATGAGCTTTCTGGCCTCCACATTGTAGAAGGACACCAGTCCCTTGTCACAGTCCACGTAGATTCCGATGCGGGAGGGTCTGGCGTTGACCGTCAGGTTGGTTGTGGGTTCTCTTCGGACGCTGTAATTGGTTCTATCCCGCAGACTTAGGAACCAGAAACCGTGAGCTGGGCTTGCGTTGATTTTGCCCTTTCGATTAACGGACCAGCTTGCCACTCCCAGGTCCCAATCACTCTTTTCTCCAACTTCCACCTGCAAAAGGACAGTGGGATTAGATTATTGCAATAGGTGCACTAGGAACCAGTTTAGAACAATACAAAGGAGTATTTTTTTCCAAGTTCCAAGTATTTTTTCAAGTTAAATGAACTATTCAAATGTAATTTGATGTACGATCTCAATATCTAGCACTAGTTGAGTAGCCACAATTTGACTGGCTGGCGCCGGAGTCAGAATTGGAAAATTCACAATTTTTGGGAGAAGAAGTGGCAGAAGTAGCAGTAAAGGATGGTGGTGGAGGAGTATAGATACCTGAGTGCACACAGATATGACTAGATATGACTAGACAGATGATTCTACAACGACTCTGAAGAGACTTCAATTGTGACTCTGCAACAATTCACTTGCCTTCAGGGATTAATAAAGTGTTTGGAATAGTGATGGGACTCGATTAAAAAAATGTATCTAATTAATTAGAGGTTTTGTAATTAATTAATCGCAATTAATCGCATATCAATGTTTGACACGAGAAGCAACATTTTTCAATTTAAATGGATTTTGGTATGTGACTGAATCATTGAATTGACACATAAATGGGCTTAAAGGGGACCTATTATGAAAAACACGTTTTTTCTTGTTTTAACATATATAAAGTGGTCTCCCCCCACCCTGCCAGCACAAGGGAGACAAAATACCATGAATTTCTGCAAGCTCTCTGACCCCCGCCGGACAGAGTCCCCCAGTGTCACGTGTTTTTTTTTGAGCCGATTAGAATCTGCTCCTGTCGTGACGTCACGACAGGAGCAGATTTCCAGAGGTTCAGCCTCCGCTGCTGAAACCACGCCCACAACCAGCTCTCTCCGCTGCTGGAGCGGTCCTTTCATTGAGCCAGTCGGACGCGGCGCCGCGGCGGAGCGGATCCGGGTTAAATCATCCAGGTTCCCGGGTGGTTTGGGAGCTGGGTCCTCGGGGGTCTGTCCCAGGCTGGACCAGCTTCACCCTCCGAGATTTCCAGCCAAATCTGTCGGTTTGATCCCCGGTAACGGGCGATGCGCCGCGGATGCGCTCCGGAGCCGATCTGTGCGCCGGCCGTGGGATTGCAGCGCCCGTCGCGCAGCATCCGCCGGGCAGATCCGGCTGAAATTCCGCTGGTCGGTCCCCGGGAGTCCCTGCTACCAGTCCAGGCCGGTTCCTGGGGTCCCGGCCGGTCGGAACCGGTCAGATTCCCCCGTTAAAGCCGCGGTGATGCGCGCTGCCCCAGCAGCGCTGCTCCCGGGCGCCCGGCGTGGCTCCGGGGCAGCGTTCAGCATCCGCCGGGTAGATCCGGCTTAAATAGTGCATAAATGTTATTTATATACAACTCATATTTTATTTTTTTAACAATAAAGTTTCCATTTGTGAAAATTCAGTGTTGTGATAATTTACAGGCTCGGGCTGCTCTGGCGGAGCGAGGGTTTATTCTCCTCCCCTGCTACACGTCATTCAGGGAGCCAATCAGCACAGAGCCTCATTATCATACCCCCCCCTTCCCTAAAAATGAGGCGCAGAAAAAGAGGTTAGAAGCGGTAAAACTAGTGACAGGGCCCACAGGCTGGATTTATGATTTATGTAGAAAAAACAAGCTTTAGATTGTTTTTAAGACATTCAAGGCCTGTTTAAAATATACATTAAATGCCATAATAGGTCACCTTTAAACAACAAAATTGTGTTTATTTTGATAAC
This sequence comes from Cololabis saira, assembly GCF_033807715.1. Lineage (NCBI taxonomy): Eukaryota > Metazoa > Chordata > Actinopteri > Beloniformes > Belonidae > Cololabis > Cololabis saira. Next base: position 49,811,991 of record NC_084587.1, read on the forward strand.
TGAGTGTTAACATAAAGTGCAATATGAATAATAGGAATATGATTGCATTGTCTACAAGGCACAAACTTAAATTCAAGTTAGCTATATTCAAGCTTTTTCAGGACTTTTTGTAAACTTTCTATGTCTTAAACACATTTGTTTTTGTTAGTAAAATTAAAAAACAGCACGTCTGTGCTAGCTGCAACATGTTTGGCATAGAGGTGCTAGCGAAGGCTGGAAGAGCTCCGGCGATAGGAAAATTCTTTCTTGCACAATTTGCACACAACTGTGCTTTTATCCAGATTTCCACTCGGTAGTTTTTTAAAACAAAAATTTTCTCCCACCGAACCCAGCAACGACTTCCCATCGGTTTGGATTTCCATTGTTGTTTCTCGTGTTGAGTTCTGTGCATCAGTCAGTACGTTTACATGCAGCAGAGAAATCAGATTTCTGATGGTATCAGATAAACATCCAGAAGACCCAATCACTTGTCTGAGTTTACATGCTGTTTAGAGAATGGGCTAAATAGCCAGAGCATGGCTGACTCCGTGATGCTAGGTGGCGCTGTAACCATGGTAACCATTTCAACAAAGAGCCACTTCCGGTTGACGGTTGTTTTGTTTGGCTCCAACGTTACGCCTTCCGTATATTTTTCCACTTTATTTTGATCTGCTCCGGTGTCCTGATGAAGCTTCTGCCATCTCTTTCACAATCTTTTTAAAGGTGTTTAAACAACTATTTAACACGCGCCGTCTCCTTTCACTTCCGGGTGAATGACCCAGAGGAAATTCTCCAGCTGCTCAGACTGCAATATCTGATGTCTCCGTATACATGGCGTTAACATTCCGACTGTGAACGGGTTATCTAGGTGTTGCTATCCGATTATTAAATGTCCGAAATAGGTCCGAAGTAGATCGGATTGAGGTGTTTACATGCAATTTAAAAGTCCGAACGATGTCTTATACGATCAGAAATCCGATTGAACTGCTGTATGTAAACGTACTGAGTATTACAGGTAACTTATACCGGGAACTCGTGCAATGAGAAACGTTCCACACTGTTTGGAGTGCAAAAGTAAATTGCGATTAAATGCATTTTTTTTTTTTTGTCGCGTTATATTTCTTTAATTAATTAATCATAATTAACGCGATAAAGTCCCAGCCCTAGTTTGGAATTGAATTAAATTGAATAAAATTGAATTGAATTGTCCCTTGGCCGTCCTCCACAGGGGGTCCCACCTACCTCCCAGTAATGGCGTCCCGAGCTGAAGCCCTGGTGGGCCAGCACACACACCACCCGGTTAAACCGCTCCGGGTGGTCCTGCACAGCCTGGTGACGGTCGCTACAGCGAACCTGCTTTCCGTCGGCTGAGACGACGAGACGAGGGTGGGCCGTCCTGAAGTCTAGAGTTATGTCGGCTTTTGCCAGAGAAGGATTGACAGATAGTACAAGAAATGAAATAAAAACATAATTTAAGGCCAACAAATCCTTTGAATCCCTTACTTGCATACTCCTGCACCCTCTTAGCCTCTGTGAAGAAAGAAAAAAAGTTGTTGCTAGCATGGTGGATGAAGGAATTGATTTTAACAGGAACATTCTCAATGACATTTTGTGTTATTTAGTAAAAAGCTTACTTGGGTGGGGCCTGTGGGCCGACGGGGCCAAGGACTGCTTGCCTGTCAGTGAGACGAAAAGATCATTCAAATGGCAAGAGACTGCAGTTTTCTCAAAATGAAGAAATGACATATAAAGACACCAGTATTAAATGAACATTAGAAACGTGTCCACTGTGGAAATATTTGAACAATGTTTGAATTCAAGCATTCAGAGGACATTTTTTCAAGTGTGGGTGCATGTTGTGAGTGTGATGGGCTCCCAACACCTGCAGTAATAAACTGATCACACCTTATCTCTAATAGAGGGAATCCGCATCACGTCACAGATGCAACTTCACAGCGGGTTTCGCCCACTGAGTGTCAGAAAGACTGAGTGTCAGAAAGACTGAGTGTCAGAAAGACTGAGTGTCAGAAAGACTGAGTGGCAGAAATACTGAGTGTCAGCGTAAACTTTCAGTTTGAGCAACTGGAAAACATCAAAAATGGGAAAGAGCTGTTGTGCGATCGACTGTACTCATAGATTTAGCAAGAAATCGGAGTTATCATTTTACAGCCTGCTGAAAAATAAGCTTAAGAGAGACAAATGGATCGCTGCAATTCACAGAAACAACTGGATTCCAGGCACCGAAACGTGGATTTGCGGTTCCCATTTTGTATCAGGTAATGTTGGATTTTTGGGTAGCGAACCTTAAACGGTCAAATCATAAAGTTTGGTGTCCTCATCACTTTAATTTCACCAACAAATCCTGCCTTGAAGTCGGACCAAACGTCAAGACGTTTGTGAGCCTTCAAGCTTTGCTTCGTGTATTTCCCCGGCGTAGAAATGAAGTACATATAAATATCAGGAAACTGGATTCGTGGCCAAATATTAATGTCCATGGACCACTGGTTCTTGGTAACTGTACCAAATATTAATGTCCATGGACCACTGGTTCTTGGTAACTGTACCAAATATTAATGTCCATGGACCACTGGTTCTTGGTAATTGTACCAAATATTAATGTCCATGGACCACTGGTTCTTGGTAACTGTACCAAATATTAATGTCCATGGACCACTGGTTCTTGGTAACTGTACCAAATATTAATGTCCATGGACCACTGGTTCTTGGGGTAACTGTACGGGTCACTGTCAAGTCCAACTGCCTTTAATTTAAGCTGATAATCGTCTGTTATCCCGTCTTCTCCACCAGTTGCAGCTGTTTCTGCCACTCAGTGCGAGTAAGGGGGCTGGTCCAGAGGGGAACTGACGTCAATCCATACCTTCTATAGCATGTGTTCAGCACTGCATCCATGTTCACCAGTGTTGAGCCACTGTGCTGGAGCACCACTGGCTCAGCGTTGGATGATAAAAAGTTGTGTTAAAAAGTGTTTAAATAACACTATAAAAGAGTGGAGACATATACACACTTTCTAGTGTTAAGTCAACACTGGGGCTTTTGCTAATTTGAAATAATAAACTAATAAATCTGAAATAAATGCATTAATTGGGGCCCGAGCACTGACAGTGCGAAGGCCCTATTGTATCTGTAGGAATTTTATATTTTTTTTCTTGTTTTTATTTTTATTTTTCTGACGAAATGAGGGCCTTTTTTCCCCCCTAAACGTGCCCCAAAAGTAACCAAATGTTGCAAGCAAGCCAGACCTGGCAAAAAATTTGATATTTCATGGTTTACATTAATGGGCGTGGCAAAATGGCCTAATGGCTCAACAGCGCCCCCTAGAAAACTTTGTGCCTCAAGCCCCACAATACGGTTTAACGTACATGCACGAAAATCGGTACACACCTGTATCATGTTGCAACTTAAAGAAAAGTCTCTTGGCGTCATGGCCGAAACCGAACAGGAAGTCGGCCATTTTCAATTAATCGTGTAATTTTGGCACAATTTATGCCATTTCGCCGTTTCTTCGCCCGAACCGTAACGTACACCCAGGTGTGTTGTACATCAAAATGTGCGACGATGCGCATTACTTTTCTCAGTCAAAAGCGTTACCGTGGCGACGACAGACTCCAAAAAGCGCGACCCCCCTTCATCTGATTGGTCCATATTTGATAGTTCCTACTTTCTGCCATAACTTTTGAATGGTTTGACATAGAGAGTCATGGCTGGTGTCATCCCCTAAATGTCCAGGCCTGAAGAATCTACATGCAAGTCATACAAGCGCTTCCACTGCAGCACACCTGAACGAGGGCCCGTCCATCGCTGCTTGCAGCTTTAATTTCAGATTCGTACTTCAAACAGATTTGACTATCCAATAAAGACTTACAGATTTCAGGCAGTTTCTGCATTTCTTCCTGAAGCCGCTCCGTCATTTGATTGACAGTTGGAAGAATAACGCCCGAGGTCAGCTGGGATGACACAGAGACACCAGACCAGTCCTTTGCTTGTGGAAGTGTTGGCAGAGCAGGAAACATCTGCAGGGAGAAGAGTGACCCCCATGATGTTCAAAATGATCCTGGAAACACACATGTAGGGGTCGTCCTCACAGTAGTCTCACAACCTTCTTTCTCCTTTCATAGGAAAAGCAACCAGGTAAGCATGACCAGAGGAGGTATGCAGGAGAATAAATGACATTTATTTGGGTGCCCAGAGCACAGCATATGAACAATTCCTCACTGATGAACAGAATGGGTAGTTGGCTGCACGTGAAAACTACAGACAAACTACTACAGAAACTAACATTCTGATCCTGCACAATGGTGGGACTCATATTCACTAAACCAAGGTATTTAATTCTGTGTTGTTAAAAGCAGAAAGGCTTTAATGATAACTTGTTAGCCCTACCCTGACAAGAACATCCAGTGTGGAATCAAAGAAGCTTGCTCTGGAACAATTCCAAGAACAAGTCCACACTGGTCAAGAGGAAACGCCTTTGCTCTGCAGAGACGTGTCTTGTGCTCCGCGCTGTCAGGGAAAGGGATTGATTCAGCAGCAGATACTAGCTGGAAGCTCACACACAAGGCTCCATTCTGGGCCCAGGTTTTTTTTCTCTGAAAATGACTGTGTTTACATGCATCAATAACCCTTTTAAAACCAGAATATTGGCAATAACCCAAATTTGCACGGCCATGTAAACACCAATAATCCCTTTGAATAACCCGAATTTGCTCATATTCGGGTTTTTAAAAACCCGAATATGAGCCCTGGGTTACTCCTTATATAACCCGAATATTCAGTCATGTAAACACCAAACAGAATATCCCCATCAAACTGAACATGAATTTGTTTTCTGCCCATGCTCTGTTCACAAGGAATCCTGGTCTTTTGAGTCCAGGAAGTTCTTATAAACACGGAGAAACCAAGACCAGGAGGAGACTAATCACTTCATAAATGTAATGAAGGATATGAACATTTCTGCATTTGTAGATGGTAGAAAGTACCGGGATAGAAGATTTACAAGAAGGTGAGAGAAAAGTTGCACGAAGCAGCATTTGTTTTGAATTTGGATACAGGAAGAAGAAGGGGAAATGACGGGAATTGAATCATGACGTTCTCCGCCAGATATCTTGATCCAGATATCCCCAATGATTAATTACCATGTAAACAGAATATTCCGAATGTTTCAGTAACCGGAATATTAGCAATAACCTGAATTTTGACTGCATGTAAATGTAGTCTCTGCTTCCTTTTCTTTTTATAAAAGCATGACGTTTCTTTTCCCCGTTTTGCTGATGATTTGTAAATGTATCTGCTCATACAGACGGATAGATAGCCTGGCTTTTATATACTAATAATATATATAAATATATATATATATATATATATATATATATAGAGAGAGAGAGAACAAGCAGCGCAGAAAGACCAGAATTAATTTAAAGCGGAATGAGTGTTTACATGATCGTGGAATGATTCTATTCGGATTTAAAATCAGAATAATAAAATCGACTCCGAGCTCCTCCCGGGTGACCGAACTCCTCACCTTATCTCTAAGGGAGCGTCCAGAAGCCCTGCGGAGGAAACTCATCTCGGCCGCTTGTATCCTTTTGGTCACTACCTAAAGTTCATGACCATAGGTGAGGGTAGGTGCTTAGATTGACCGGTAAATCAAGAGCTTCGCCTTTCGACTCAGCTCCTTCTTCACCACGACTGTCCAGTACATCGACCGCATTACTGCGGCCAAGATCATATAATCTTATATATATATATATATATATATATATATATATACATATATATATATATATATATATATATATATATATATATATATATATATATCATATTATCTTATTTATGTTTTATTTTTTCATTTTAGAATTGTTGTCCTTACAATTTTAGTAGTCACTGTTGCACTGTTTTGGACTGCAGTAGTGAAGTGCTACATAACCACGTCTTTATGTTGCGTGTTAATGTGTTCCATTCTGTTTGGTCCTACAGTGTATCAATACCTTGAGAAAAAGTACGTAGTCTTCAGATGCAGTCAGCTGGTTCAGAGTTGTACTCCTGTTTTTAAGTACAGCTAATTCGTCGTTCAGCTCGTTCAGCAAACTCTGACCTCTGTGCTCTGCTGCTTGAAGAGACATCTTTATCATCTGGAGGTGAGGAAAAAAAGTGTATCAGACACCCGAGTGAGCAGAAATCAATGAAATGAACAAGAATATGTAAATAGATATGGGCCTCTGGTTGTTGCTGCAACATTCCTTCCATATTTGTGTGTGTAAACCCGATGATTTACCTCCAAGATTTGCGCCTGGCAGCGCTCCACACTGGAGATTAGTTTGGAAAAAGCACGAACAACTCCGTCTGTTTCTCTCTCAGCAGCAGCCTGGATAAGAGACACAAACGTTTGGCTTCATGAGAGAAATGAGACGAGCCTGGCTGATGCATGCGTGAGACCAGTCCTGTCACAGGTCCAATGAAACCTTTCTTAATTACAACCTTGATGTATTTTGGGATATATTTCTGTGATAAATATTAAAGTCAGTATTTTGTGTAAAATTAGAAAGACAACCAGAAGACAGCGTTTCAGTTCCAAGGATTTCAACAGTGCTGAAGCAGATCCCCATGTTATGGTTTTTCCTGCAGCTTTTCACTTTTAAACAGCAGTTAAATCAGAAACTATGGGAAGAGGCTCTTAAAAAGGTGCACAGTGCATACCTCTTCCGTCTGTGCTAGGCATGGTCTCATCCAATGCAAACTTATTCATAGGGCCCATTGGACCAGGATGAGACTGTCTAAAATTTACAAAGATGTGGACCAGGGCTGTCAGTTTAGTGCGTTAATTAGATTAATTAATTACACTGCTAATTAACGCAATTAATTATGAGTGGCAAAATGCGTATTGAGTATGAGTATTTTAAATTTGGCCCATTGAGGGACCCGTAGGGTCACTTTCCTCCTGCTGCTAGTCAAACAAACAAAACAGGTGACAGACGTGGACGCGACTCAGGGGAGCGACTCAGCAAATCTTTGCTAGGGCCTTTGAATGGCAAGTTTATGTATAAAAAGAAAGAAGACGGGACATTTTGTAAAAAAGAATGTTCCTATCAGCGGAGCTGCTCCAGCCTGAATTATCATTTAAACGCTAAACATGTCCGGACAAGTTCCACTGTAAACATTACAGCTACTAGTACTTGAATCGCTGTATTGAGTCAGCTTTAGTTTTAATTTTGAATTGAGAGTCTGCTTAACTGCCTATTTGAGACTCTGCCTTATTTTATTTCTGAATTTTATTTCTATTTTAAACTGTATAAAATTGGAAAAAATAAGGTGCACATTGAATGGGTGCACAGACAAATTTTACACTACATGGGCCCCCTTTTTCTCATATATTAAGAGGCTCGATTTCCCTGCGGTTCCAGAGTAATGTTATTTCTCCTAGTTGTGTGCAGGTGTTTTTATACATATGTTTGTGTATGTATGTATGTATGTATGTTTTACTTGTGTTCACCCTGCTGGATGGATGTGAAGTTAAGACACAGTCTAGTTAGAAACATGAGGAGCGTCTATATGGCGAATAGTCTGGTTATGAGGATTTCAGAATCAGAATCAGACTTTAATGACAATGTTTGAATACATCAAACAGGGAATTTGACTTCGGTTAACACCGTCGGCGACATAGATGTTATAATGCGCCAGTTTTTCCAAATGAGGATGACACTGGGATAGAGGAGGGAAAAAAGGCATCTTCACACTGTGTATAAATACGCAGTGTCAAGGTGCAAAAAACACCTCAGCACAGAAAAGAAACATAACAACATCATGACGAAGACTTGCATGTGGGTGTGGGGGGAGGGTTACTGGGGGATCCCGGGACAGTGCATCGAAGTGAGGGCCGCGGCCTTCATGGCGCTCGAACCCGGAGACTGTGTTGGGGGGCTGATAAGAGGGGAGCCAGGGAAGGCGTTGAGAATGAGGGAGGTGTGGTTATCAGCAAGTGTGTGTGTGTGAGCGGTAAGTCTGTGAACTTTGCCCCAGAGCTGCTCCTCAGCCATTGTCCTTGATGTTATCAGACGGCCCGGTATAGTTCTGATACAGTCCACAGATGTCCTGGGAAGGGGAGGGCTAGTGGGGGGGAGAGCGTCTTGTTTACATTCCACCAGGGAGATTGTGACTGGAGCTGCCGGCCAAGCCGCTCTGTCAAGGTCAGATTGTAGAATCAACAATTGCATTTGGGTCAGGCAGACTCCAGTAATTTTCCGTCTGCCTTAAGTCTCTGGTTCATCAATGGCGACTCCAAACAGACGAATTTGTGGTCAATTCCCGCCAAGCCGAGCTTCCAACTTCTCCAAGATCTTTTCCATCTTTCCAATGAGATCAAAAAACGCAGCTAGCCTGCGATTCTGCTCTAGAATTTGCATCCAGCTTGCGATTTTGCTCCCCCAACGTTAGAGTCTGAGTGTCGGACGCACAGCTTATCCCTTCAGCCACGTCCGGCAGCTCTGAGAGGGCCAGAACAGCTGTCGACGACTTACGAATTAGTCGATATGCCAGGAAACCGCCAGCTCTAATTTCACTGTATTATCTGGTCGATCTGTATGTAACTTAATCAAGGCGTACTGTTGATGTGTTGTAGTTTTTTGTGTGCGTTTCTTTGTTTTAGGACTATCTTTGTTAATGTCCTTTACCTATGCATTATAATTCATAAGTGCATTTATACTGTTAATGTTTGTCGTGCCAAAAATTCAATAAAAAAAACTTTTAAAAAACGTAACCGCTCCGCACATACTGTACAAACACATTTAAACATGCTTCTACAGCTTGTTCTTAAAGAACATGGACTCACCTTTCCTCGTCCCACAGACCTTATTCTTGCTGTTATACCTATCTTAAAATAACGATGATAATAATAATACGGCTGAACATCATGCCTACAGCCCTAATTCCAAAACAGTTGGGACACTGTGTCGAATGTAAACAACACCTGATTGCAGTGATTTTCAAATATCCTGAACCCATATTTGATTCCCAACAGAGCAGAGGAAACGAGTGGAATCTTGAAAGTGATTAAACGTGTCATCTGGAGAAAAAGCAATGAAATGTCTCAAAAAAGTTTAGATAGTTTGATGTTTACTGTCTCTGCTTTTGAGATTTGAGGAGTTGCTGGAATTTTGAGAGAGGGTTGTTGTTGTTTTTTATTTATTTATGATTTCATGATGTGCCAGTTGTTTTCAGTTGAAGAAAGATATGAACTAAAGCGGGCCACCCAGGCGCTTCTGTGTTTTAGGCTTTTTGAGATGGAAGAAGTATGACGTTTAACACCGTCTTGCTGAATGATTTCCCTTTGTTATTAAGCTTTGTGTCTTACAAGGGTTTGTTTTTTAGAAGCTAAAATGGATGACTCAGCATCCTTCATGAGCGGTAATTCCAGTTTCTCCACCCGACACATTTATCAACTCACAACTCACCTTTATCTCTCGAATGGAGCACTGTAGCTCCTCCACCTTCCTCTCTCTCTCACAGATGAGATCCTTCAGTTCCACCTCTGCAATACCTAACTGGGACTGGAGAAGACGAACAAAAATGAATCAAAGAACGAGCTCCCCACAACAAGGCTTACTGCTGCATGTGTAGGATACACAGGTGTAGGATACACGCGTGTAGGACACACGGGTATAGATTACACGGGTATAGATTACACGGGTGTAGGATACACGGGTGTAGGATACACGGGTGTAGGATACACGGGTGTAGGATACACGGGTGTAGGACACACTGATCTTTTAGAGATGGGACTTTTCATTGTTGCTAGAAAAAAGTGCATGAGAGAGTCGTTGAAGGCCTTCAATGAGGTTCTTATCTTTCGAATGAATTTCATTTGGACTGCAAATTTTGTTAAATTGTGTCATGAAATAACTTGAAAATGTGCACGTGTAACATGTTTCGCCCTAAAACTTATACTTTACTTAAAGGGGACCTATTATCATACATCTAATACCTATTTTAAACGGGCCTTGAATGTCTTAAAAACAAGCTTTTGATTGTTTTTGCTAAATAAATTAGAAATTCATCCTCTGATCCATGTCTTTATCTTCCCATTCTCTAACCTCATTATCTATGCAGGATTCTGAGTGGGCGGGGCTATGATAATGAGGCTCTGTGCTGATTGGCTGCCTGGATGACGCGATACACCGCTACAAAAAAATGGCGGAAGCTCCGGCTGGTGGAGTTAGTTGTGGGCGTAGTTTCAGCAGAATCTGAATGGCTCGTAGATCCACATCACACTGGACGGCAGAATTTGGTTTCTTTCCTCCTTCTCTGAGTTGGCAGGCTGAGGAGAGACCACTTTATATATGTTAAAGCAAGAGAAAACCTGGTTTTCATAATAGGTCCCCTTTAACTTATACTCTTAACTCTTAAGCCTGATTTAAGGTTCTTTGTTCTGGCTATTTTGTTCAATGTAGCCACAGCCCCAGCCTTAGAAGAGTGGGTTTTAACACACCTTGGTTGTAGATCCAGATCCAGTCACCATGCAGCCAGTCATTGTTTGAAAATAAACTCAAAATATCTTTCACAACTTCATAAGCCAGCACGAAGTGTATGTTCTAGTTTATGTAAAAGAAAGCAAATGTATGAGAATGCTATGGTGAGATTCTACGGTGAGTTGTGGTTAAAAAACTGTGTTGGCTTCCCAACTAAGGCTGTCACTCAGCGGTCAGACTGCCAATCAGTGGCCAAACTGCCAAAACAAATCACTGAACTAGAACCAAAAATATGGGAAGTTAAACCAACGCAGAGCCGTCGTGAATCATTCTGACTTCTCCGTCACTCCATTTCTCCGCGGTCCAGTACCCGGCCAGAGCACTAGTTGATACTTTGTTTAGCTTCCGGCTTTTCCGGTCACAGTGAATCAAAGAGATAAGGACAACTATTGTGCAAAAAAACAAAACAACCCCAAAAAAAAAAAAAACACACACACACACACACTCGCACTCGAAGAAAAGAGCGCTGAAAGTTCACTACTGCTTCACGAACCAGAACTGGAAATGCGTTGCTACCAAGCAAACCAATACAGGTGTCATCAGATTCTCTCTAGCGCCACCCTTCACCACGACGGCCATCAGGGGTACTGCAGCCAACAGTGAAGCCGGCACGGGAGAACGGGGAGAACGCACATGCAGCGTCATGTGACGTCACATCCACAGGACAGCGCGGGAAATTCGGGCCCAGAATTGCAGCACATTTTGCAGCACACAGCCTGTTCAAGGCAAAGGAGAGATACACTAGAGGATCATTCTTTTGGGTTTGGAACGCTTCATCTGACATTATTACTAAAAAACTTAAAATGTATACGGATTTTTTTCATAAATCCTGCCTCAATCCTGCCTCAAGCTCCTTTACTATAACCTGACGGCTGCTATGGAATGGTGCCTATTAACCCCCCCCCCCACACACACACACACACACACGCACACACGCACCTTCTTGATGTTCCACTCCCGGTGGGCAGGAACGATGGCGTGCCCCCGGTGCTCCGCCGCCTCCACACAGATGCTGCAGACACAAACGCTGTCGGTGCGACAGAAGAACTCCAAACCTCTCAGGTGAATGGGACACGGAGGCAGAGCTGGGGAGTCATCGGGGAGGCTGTACCTGCAATAACCATGAGAAAACAAGCCAAAACACTGCTATAAATGATGAATTATTAGAGTTTTTCAAACATTTACACACTGCAGATGGGACATTTCTGCACGGCTCTGAATACAATGTTATTAGTAAAGTCAAATGATACATTTCCATTTGTTATTATGTAAAGCAATGTTTTCTTCATTATTCTATATACTTCTATACTTCTATATATAATACTATATACTATACTTCTTACTTTCTTAGTGACCCCTTTAAAAGCGACGCCTTTTAAAAGTTAATTTACATTCAAAGATGCAATTAAATTGTTTTTTTTTTCTTTTTTTTTTCCATTTTCACTTCTGATTTACTGGTATAGGCTTGAGAGAAGATTTGTTACAGAACACACCCTGTGGTATGTTGCTAAAATTAGCACACGTTCAGGAACCTGCTATGAATTAGATTTATTGATTAATTGAATAGGAGATGGAAAGATCATTGTAAATGGGACTTTTCCAAAACCTCAACATAAAGATTTGCTTAATTCTCTGCTCGGCTTTCCATGAGACAAAAAAGACATACTTTTAATGTACATATTATACATAATGATATATATAACAATATATAACAATAACAACATATAACTATAACAATCCTCCTCTTCTCCCAACCGGCAACACCTTTTGCTTAGAACTCTGTATCTGTTTTGAAATTAGTTACTTTTGAGTAGTAAGGGTGGGCTGCCAGTTTTGTTAAACTTGTTTTCTCTCTTGTTGGTCAGGTTAGTTACTTACTCCTAAAACAGGATTCTTTTGTTTGTCATTTTGGCCTTAGTCCACCCTGAAGCCTAGTAGCTCAGCCTCAGTTACTTTTCTATATATTTATATGTTAATTTACTTATTCATGTAAAATACATAATTTTCTTTATATTGAAACCAAATCTTGGGGAGAATGGGGTCTTTTGTGCTTGATGTTCCCCAGTCTAGGCACCCCTAGACTGGGACATAACAATGTATATACATATATATATATATATATATATATATATATATATATATATATATATATATATATATATATATATATATATATATATATATATATATATATATATATATATATATATATATATATTGTTGTCAGACACACTCAAAAATATGCAATACAACGTAGTGGTTTCACAAGAATCTCTTCATGTGATGCAAACTTCTCCAAGCAGGCTAAAGTGAATGGAAATGAAATGTGTTTCGATATTCTGTAACAAAACTTGATTATGGATAATGAAGCTTTAATAAAGCAGTTTCAACGAGTTTTCAGCAGACTCACTGCCTTCTTGTTACAAAATAGTGTCTGGCTGTTTTGGGCCTGGGGCCCCGGCAACCATGAGGTCACCATGGTTTCCAGCTCCCTGTGGTTCTCCAGCATGCTGGGATGCGTATGTGAGGGGTTTGCAGGCAGAGACGGGTGGTGTACCTGCTGAGGGTGGAGTACGGCGGTGAGTACGGTGGTGGGGGGACGTGCTGCACATGGTCCGGAGCCGGAAAGGCCGGGGGAACTTTGGCGCCAGGATGGACGCCGGGATGGGAGACGCCAGCTTGCGGCACACCGGGAGCCATCAGGTGGTGAAAACGGCTCTGCATCTCAGCGATGAGGTCCCCCGGCAGCTCCCCCGGCCTCGGGGTAGCCAGGGCCGGGGCGGGGTGCAGGCTGAGGTGCTCCACTCCTCCAGGGCTCCCGTCTGGGGCCACTGGAGATTTGGCCATTTCCTTGAACTGCTCAGTGATTTCCTTCAGCGTTCGGTTGATGTGGAGCTCGGGGCGTTTGCGGAAAGACTCCTTGCAGAGGGGACACTGGTACGGCTTGGCGCCCCGTCCCCCCGCCCCTCCCCCTATCCCTGCGTCCCAGTAGCAGCAGAGGCAGGACTGGCAGAAGCTGTGGCCGCACGGCGTGGACACCGGGTCGTTGAACACCTCCAGACAGATGGAGCAGGTGAACTGATCCTCGGACAGACAGGCAGCAGACAGCGCCATCCTCAGGCAGTCAGAGTTCACCTGGAAAAGAACAGAAATGACCAGGGCTGGAGATCCATTCAAATGTCAAGAATCAATTCGATTCCGATTCTTAAGATTCAGAATCGATTATCAAGATTTGATTCGATCCGATTCCAATATTGATTTGTGTTAGTGTTATTAAAACTGTTTATTCAGCTGTTGCATGAATTATATGACTGTAGTTATGCAACATATTACTACTAGTATTATATTGAGATTCAACAGCAAGTATTGCAGCTAATGATGCTGTAAGGACCAATCAGCTCCCAGAATGCTGATAGAACTGAAACAGAAACATCGTGTGGATCAGAATTACCAAACAGATCCAGGGAGGAAACAGAGACGGATGAAATCGGTTTTATTTTTTCCCACATTCCATTTAAATTTGTTCCATTTTCGGTCTATTTCGGTTTTTAATTCTTGAGAATTTGGTTTTTAGCATTTTATGCAAATGTAACCCCAAGACAGTATATAAAGTAATGAAATAGACAATGTATGCAATTATAACTGAAAACTTTAATGTTTTCATACCTTTAAACATATTTAAAGGCAAAAACATGGCACTAGTTATTCTTGTGTCCAACAAAACATCCTTTTTTTGGGCATAAACAAAGAAATACCCAAAGTTGCAATGTAATGATGAAAAAAAAATCGATCTTTAGACATAAGAATCGATTTTTAGGAATTTATATGAGAATCGATTTAGAAACGGAAAATCGTTTTTTTCAACACAGGCCTAGAAATGACCACACGGAGGAACACTGGTGACCCCCGACCCGTTTGGACATCTGATTTCATTCTGCTGACTGTTTTGAGTTACTAAAATTAAAAAATAACCTCCGATTACAGATTGTTTGGGAAGATACAAGGTAATGTGACCTCTTTATACCCGAAAACTGAGTCTAGCCGACAAACTAACGCCGCTCCTGACCTGAAGGAATCATTCCCAGTCAGGTTTCCTCTATTGTTTTCTCTCTCTACTGCACACAGATATGACCACAAGGGCTGATTCTGGCCTCACTGTCACTGTTTTCCTCAGACATCCACGAGCCAGTAAAAACTGATCCGTGAGCCTTGGCAAGATTTTACATGACTGAGTATTCACAGAGCACAAGGGGGGAACTGCTGTTGAAGATCGTGTTAAAGGGGACCTATTATGGCATCTAATCCCTGTTTTAAACAGGCCTTGAATGTCTTAAAAACAAGCTTTTGACTGTTTTTGCTAAATAAATTAGAAATTCAACATCTGAGCCATGTCTTTATCTTCCCATTCTCTAACCTCATTATCTATGCAGGATTCTGAGTGGGCGGGGCTATGATAATGAGGCTCTGTGCTGATTGGCTGCCTGAATGACACGATACACCACTACGAAAAAATGGCTGAAGCTCCGGCCGGTGGAGTTAGTTGTGGGCGTGGTTTCACGCATCAGAGGCCAAACTATGTAAATCACATTTTGGTTACGTCACGACGGGAGCAGAATCTGAACGGCTCGTAGATCCACATCACACTGGACCATCATCCGGGCGGCTGTACAGACACTGCAGAATTTGGTTTCTTTCCTGCTTCTCTGAGTTGGCAGGCTGAGGGGAGACCACTTTATAAATGTTAAAGCAAGAGAAAACCTGTTTTTCATAATAGGTCCCCTTTAAATATGCAACATTTACCTCCGCTGTAATATTTGATCAGACCTGTACGGACCAGCTGGCTAGCAATCTCACAACAGAAACTTTATCTGTGTGAGATTTGATTTGATTTGATTTGATTTTGTACATGTAAAAGACAACAATCAAAAGAGAAGATGAGAAAACAAAACAAAACAAACAAAAAAAAACAAGCATTTCATCCTTTAACACTTAATATCTTAATATACATGTGCAAAAAGGAGTAGGAAGAAGTGTAAACTTATTTAATCCTACCTCCATTCACTAATCATTTATTAACACGTATTTATAATAACTAACTAGACTATAATTATACTATACTATAATTATACTATACTATAATTATACTATACTATAATTATACTAGACTATAATTATACTATACTATAATTATACTCACACACTTACCTATACATACATACACATAGTTGAATATTTCTATATATTTGTACACACATGCCCATATAAATATTTATATGAATATACTTATTTACACCATACTGTCTCTATATTAACTCCATCTGCTCTATATCTATATATATCTACATACACACATATACAAATACATAGATGAGAACATGCAACAAAATGAAACACATGTATAAAGTTAGTAAGCTAAGGGAAAACCAAATCTTGTTTTTGGCCTAAACAAATTGGATTGTTGATCCTATTTTAACATCAAATAACATCACAGAGAATTGATAATGAACACAGGCTCACTTCTAAACTTCTAAAAGAGATGCAACTAAGCGGAGAGACAGCAGTTGCCTGTGGTTTGTGATTGTGAGGGTTTGTGATTGTGAGGGTTTGTGATTGTGAGGGTTGTGATTGTGAGGGTTGTGATTGTGATGAGGGTTTGTGATTGTGAGGGTTTGTGATTGTGAGGGTTTGTGATTGTGAGGGTTGTGATTGTGATGAGGGTTTGTGATTGTGAGGGTTTGTGAGGGTTTGTGATTGTGATGAGGGTTTGTGATTGTGAGGGTTTGTGAGGGTTTGTGAGGGTTTGTGATTGTGATGAGGGTTTGTGATTGTGAGGGTTTGTGATTGTGAGGGTTTGTGATTGTGAGGGTTTGTGATTGTGAGGGTTGTGATTGTGATGAGGGTTTGTGATTGTGAGGGTTTGTGATTGTGAGGGTTTGTGATTGTGAGGGTTGTGATTGTGATGAGGGTTTGTGATTGTGAGGGTTTGTGAGGGTTTGTGATTGTGATGAGGGTTTGTGATTGTGAGGGTTTGTGAGGGTTTGTGAGGGTTTGTGATTGTGATGAGGGTTTGTGATTGTGAGGGTTTGTGATTGTGAGGGTTTGTGATTGTGAGGGTTTGTGATTGTGAGGGTTTGTGATTGTGAGGGTTTGTGATTGTGAGGGTTGTGATTGTGAGGGTTGTGATTGTGAGGGTTTGTGATTGTGAGGGTTTGTGATTGTGAGGGTTGTGATTGTGAGGGTTTGTGATTGTGAGGGTTTGTGATTGTGATGAGGGTTTGTGATTGTGAGGGGTTGTGATTGTGAGGGTTGTGATTGTGAGGGTTTGTGATTGTGAGGGTTTGTGATTGTGAGGGTTGTGATTGTGAGGGTTTGTGATTGTGAGGGTTTGTGATTGTGATGAGGGTTTGTGATTGTGAGGGTTTGTGAGGGTTTGTGATTGTGATGAGGGTTTGTGATTGTGAGGGTTTGTGAGGGTTTGTGATTGTGATGAGGGTTTGTGATTGTGAGGGTTTGTGAGGGTTTGTGAGGGTTTGTGATTGTGAGGGTTTGTGATTGTGAGGGTTGTGATTGTGAGGGTTGTGATTGTGAGGGTTTGTGATTGTGATGAGGGTTTGTGATTGTGAGGGTTTGTGAGGGTTTGTGAGGGTTTGTGATTGTGATGAGGGTTTGTGATTGTGAGGGTTTGTGATTGTGAGGGTTTGTGATTGTGAGGGTTTGTGATTGTGAGGGTTTGTGATTGTGAGGGTTTGTGATTGTGAGGGTTTGTGATTGTGAGGGTTGTGATTGTGAGGGTTTGTGATTGTGAGGGTTTGTGATTGTGAGGGTTGTGATTGTGAGGGTTTGTGATTGTGAGGGTTTGTGATTGTGATGAGGGTTTGTGATTGTGAGGGTTTGTGATTGTGAGGGTTGTGATTGTGAGGGTTTGTGATTGTGAGGGTTTGTGATTGTGAGGGTTGTGATTGTGAGGGTTTGTGATTGTGAGGGTTTGTGATTGTGATGAGGGTTTGTGATTGTGAGGGTTTGTGAGGGTTTGTGATTGTGATGAGGGTTTGTGATTTGTGTATTTATATGAATATACTTATTTACACCATACTGTCTCTATATTAACTCAATCTGCTCTATATCTATATATATCTACATACACACATATACAAATACATAGATGAGAACATGCAACAAAATGAAACACATGTATAAAGTTAGTAAGCTAAGGGAAAACCAAATCTTGTTTTTGGCCTAAACAAATTGGATTGTTGATCCTATTTTAACATCAAATAACATCACAGAGAATTGATAATGAACACAGGCTCACTTCTAAACTTCTAAAAGAGATGCAACTAAGCTGAAAGACAGCAGTTGCCTGTGGTTTGTGATTGTGAGGGTTTGTGAGGGTTTGTGAGGGTTTGTGATTGTGATGAGGGTTTGTGATTGTGAGGGTTTGTGATTGTGAGGGTTTGTGATTGTGAGGGTTTGTGATTGTGAGGGTTTGTGATTGTGAGGGTTTGTGATTGTGAGGGTTTGTGATTGTGAGGGTTTGTGATTGTGAGGGTTGTGATTGTGAGGGTTTGTGATTGTGAGGGTTTGTGATTGTGAGGGTTGTGATTGTGAGGGTTTGTGATTGTGAGGGTTTGTGATTGTGAGGGTTTGTGATTGTGAGGGTTTGTGATTGTGAGGGTTGTGATTGTGAGGGTTTGTGATTGTGAGGGTTTGTGATTGTGAGGGTTGTGATTGTGAGGGTTTGTGATTGTGAGGGTTTGTGATTGTGATGAGGGTTTGTGATTGTGAGGGTTTGTGAGGGTTTGTGATTGTGATGAGGGTTTGTGATTGTGAGGGTTTGTGATTGTGAGGGTTTGTGATCGTGAGGGTTTGTGATCGTGAGGGTTTGTGATTGTGAGGGTTTGTGATTGTGAGGGTTTGTGATTGTGAGGGTTTGTGATTGTGAGGGTTTGTGAGGGTTTGTGATTGTGATGAGGGTTTGTGATTGTGAGGGTTTGTGATTGTGAGGGTTTGTGATCGTGAGGGTTTGTGATCGTGAGGGTTTGTGATTGTGAGGGTTTGTGATTGTGAGGGTTTGTGATCGTGAGGGTTTGTGATCGTGAGGGTTTGTGATTGTGAGGGTTTGTGATCGTGAGGGTTTGTGATTGTGAGGGTTGTGATTGTGAGGGTTGTGATTGTGAGGGTTTGTGATTGTGAGGGTTTGTGATTGTGAGGGTTTGTGATTGTGAGGGTTTGTGATTGTGAGGGTTTGTGAGGGTTTGTGATTGTGATGATGGTTTGTGATTGTGAGGGTTGTGATTGTGAGGGTTGTGATTGTGAGGGTTTGTGATCGTGAGGGTTTGTGATTGTGAGGGTTGTGATTGTGAGGGTTTGTGATTGTGAGGGTTTGTGATTGTGAGGGTTTGTGATTGTGAGGGTTTGTGATTGTGAGGGTTTGTGAGGGTTTGTGATTGTGATGATGGTTTGTGATTGTGAGGGTTGTGATTGTGAGGGTTGTGATTGTGAGGGTTTGTGATCGTGAGGGTTTGTGATTGTGAGGGTTTGTGATTGTGATGATGGTTTGTGATTGTGAGGGTTGTGATTGTGAGGGTTGTGATTGTGAGGGTTTGTGATTGTGAGGGTTTGTGATTGTGAGGGTTTGTGATTGTGAGGGTTTGTGATTGTGAGGGTTTGTGATTGTGATGATGGTTTGTGATTGTGAGGGTTGTGATTGTGAGGGTTGTGATTGTGAGGGTTTGTGATTGTGAGGGTTTGTGATTGTGAGGGTTTGTGATTGTGAGGGTTGTGATCGTGAGGGTTTGTGATTGTGAGGGGTTGTGATTGTGAGGGTTTGTGATTGTGAGGGTTTGTGATCGTGAGGGTTTGTGATTGTGAGGGTTTGTGATTGTGAGGGTTTGTGATTGTGAGGGTTTGTGATTGTGATGATGGTTTGTGATTGTGAGGGTTGTGATTGTGAGGGTTGTGATTGTGAGGGTTTGTGATCGTGAGGGTTTGTGATTGTGAGGGTTTGTGATTGTGAGGGTTTGTGATTGTGAGGGTTTGTGATTGTGAGGGTTTGTGATTGTGAGGGTTTGTGATTGTGAGGGTTTGTGAGGGTTTGTGATTGTGATGATGGTTTGTGATTGTGAGGGTTTGTGATTGTGAGGGTTTGTGAGGGTTTGTGATTGTGATGATGGTTTGTGATTGTGAGGGTTTGTGATTGTGAGGGTTGTGATTGTGAGGGTTTGTGAGGGTTTGTGATTGTGAGGGTTTGTGATTGTGAGGGTTTGTGATTGTGAGGGTTTGTGAGGGTTTGTGATTGTGAGGGTTTGTGATTGTGAGGGTTTGTGATTGTGAGGGTTTGTGATTGTGAGGGTTTGTCTGCCGGAGAGAAGACTCAGTGAGGATTATTCAGACTCAGCAGGGCCAACACGCTGACGGAATCTCCTCATGGAGAACACTCACTTCCATAAATAAAGAGCAAAACCCGTAAATGTTTGGAGTGAAACTAGTCAAGTAGGTGATGAGTCGCCACATTTCAGGTGCCACCGGTTTCCCAGCGGCGAGCCTCAGGTAAGAAATCTGCCAGTGGGACAAGATTTATCTTCTCATTACAAGCAAAAAAATCTTGTCCCACTGGCAGATTTTTCTACTTATTTTAAGTGAAAATTTACTTGAAACAGGTGAAAATGGTCAAATAAGAAGTTATTTTTCCAGCGATGACTCTTGTTTTAAGTGTAATGAGATTTTTTGACTAAAAATGAGACATTTTAACTAGAAATAAGAAATATTCTTGTTAAGATTTTGAGTTTTTGCAGTGTAAGGCCCATTACTGAGACATTGTTACAATCAACACTATTGGGTGAATGGGTAGATTTGTTTATATTTATGTACAGAAATGGGCAGCTTATTATATGTGTGTATATGTATATATATATATATATATATATATATATATATATATATATATATATATATATATATATATATATATATATATATATATATATATATATATATATATATATATATATATGTATGTATGGGTGTATGTGTGAGATATAGATATAGAGCAGATGGAGTTATTATAGAGACAGTATGGTGTACATAAGTATATTTATATAAATATTTATATGGGCATGTGTGTACAAATATATAGAAATACTCAACTATGTGTATGTATGTATAGGTAAGTGTGTGAGTATAATTATAGTATAGTTAGTTATTATAAATACTTGTTAATAAATGATTAGTGAATGGAGTTAGAATTAAATAAGTTTACACTTCTTCCTACTCCTTTTTGTACATGTACGGTAAATTAAAATATATAAGTGTTAAAGTATGAAATTCTTTGTTTTGTTTGCTTTTTTTGTTTTCTTATCTTCCCTTTAATTGTTGTCTTTTACATGTACAAAATATAAATCAAAGTAAACCCTGTACTTGTCGGCCTCCAGCGAAGCCTCAATCCTCTTCTTCATACACACTTCAGATTACAGGTGCTAATGTGAAAAGGTTTACAAATGTTCACCAATCCTTAGCAAGACGTTCCAGTGGGTTTTTTTTTTGTATTTTTCCCCTTGTCTGCATATATATAAATGGTTAATACCAAGTTTGATCAAACTTAAAGCATATATATGCATTTTAGACGCCTGGCTTACCTGTGTGTGGGAGCTGAGCGGCTGCTTCTGTTGCTGTGGTAAAAACACTATAAATCCAAAATATCCTGAGTGGATCTGTCTCCTGTTACCTCTTCATCTCATTTACCCGGTTCAAGTGTCTCATTTCAGCCGTTGGAATCTTTTCCTTGTTCCTTTTCCTTGAAGAAGCTGGTGACCCCTCCCTCTCGCCCTTCACCTGGTAGATACCTGAGCAAACCTGCTGGACCGGTCTGAGCCGCCTCAGAGATGCTGCACATTTCTGCTGCACATTTCTCTCATATCAGCCCACGGGACGTCAACAATGCCCTGGTGAGATGAAGAAGTGGAACTCTGAATCTGAGCATCCAGCCCACTCTCCGTTACCCCGTCCCCAGTACTGTAAAAAAAAGAATCAGGGGGGAGGGTGGATTTTATCATCTGGGGACAGATCATTTGTGCTGATTACAAATAATATAATATATTACAAATAATAGCAGTGACCAAAACACCTGCAGAAATACTGCAGGAATGACATAGCAGCAGTTAAATGCAGCCTTCTGTAAGCTTGAAATATCCACTGGGCTTACATCAAATACATCAAAACACAACAATAAAAACAGTTTTCTGAACTTATCAATATGACTCTGTCCTTCACAGGATAAGTAACATGGATCACTGCAAAAACTCACAATCTTAACAAGAATATTTGTCTTATTTCTAGTTAAAATGTCTCATTTTAGTAAAAAAAATCTCATTACACTTAAAACGAGACTCATTACTGGTAAAAACAACAATTTTCACCTGTTTCAAGTAGATTTTCACTTGAAATAAGTAGAAAAATCTGCCAGTGGAACAAGATTTTTTTGTTTGTAATGAGAAGATAAATCTTGTCCCACTGGCAGATTTTCCTACTTATTTCCAGTGAAAATGTACTTGAAACAGGTGAAAATTGTCAAATAAGTTATTTTTCTGGTGTTATTTTTCTGGTGATGACTCTAAATGTTGAAATAGCAGTAAAACCACATTCATTGATGAAATGACATAAGGGATGGAAAGGAGGGATGGCAGTTTTACAGGGGGGATGATTTGGACCGTTTTTATTTCAGGAGGGATTCCATCCCCCTCATCCCCCTCAACTCCAGTACTGCTCGTCCCACACCGTCAGTCCACAGTCTCACCATTTCAAACCTCCTTTTTTCTTATTTTGCTTCTTTTGGTTTAGAAGCAGCCACGTCCCAGTCCCAGATGTAAAAAGATGGAGGGGACATTCATGCATATGTTCTGGGAATGCCACCGTTTACAAAGTTATTGGAACTCAATTCTCAATTCACAATTGGTCCTGGACAAAAAATTTGATTTAAGCAGTAGTTTATATTTATTAAATGACACATATAACTTACAACTAGATAACAAAAACTGCAGGATATTAATTTTAATCACTTACTTTGCAAAGAAATGTATACTTTTATTTTGGAAGAACGATTCCCCTCCATCTTATAAGACTTTCTTAGATCAACTCACAGCCTTTCTACCCTTAGAAAAACTAACCTTGGAAAAATATAATCGTGGCCATCTCTTTTCTTTCTTACTTTATGTATCTGTAGGTATTTGAGTTTTGATGCCCCTATTGTTATTTACTGTTATTTTCCATATTTTTATTCACTCACTTTTTTTCTTTCCCAGTTTATTTATTTTATTTATTTATTTTTTGTGTATGTTTTTGTGCTTTTTTTGGGGAGAGGGTAGGCGGGAGTAGGCATGCGTGCACAAAAGAAAATTGTAAGACCTACCGTCATTAAGAATGTTTCTGATTGTCTTTCTTTTGTGAAATAAAAAGATATTAAAAAAAGAAAGAAGCAGCCACCTCTCCTGTGCCGCCAGAGCCGTCTCGTCTTCTTATCTGCTGTTATCTGTTCTGTTATCTGACGTCTGCATGACGGATTCAGTGCTTGTGCTTTCTGTGTCGTTGCGTTACTATTGCAACAACACATCATCAGTAGGGTGGACCTGTCTCACGACTCTCTTCAGTGGCGCCGCCAGGGGGGGGGGCCAGGGGTGGCCACGGCCCCCCAACAAATTTGCTGGCTACTGGCCTCAATAAAAAAAAACAAAAAAACTTGCCGGTCACATAGATTCTATCATCAGTTAAAAAAAAAAAAAAAAAAAAATATATATATATATATATATATATATATATATATATATATATATATTAGGGGTGTAACGATACACTAATCTCACGTTACGGTACGATACACGATACTGAGGTCACGATAACGATACGATACGATATTATAGCAGTATTTATTTAATAACCTTGAATGAGGAACATATGACTGGAAAAAACTGTCTTTTATTTGAAAGACACAAAATACAAAACAATGCTGTGAATTTGCCCTATTGTTACAGTTTGTAATGCTTTATAACTGTTTAAGTTTTAAAGAGAAAGCCAGGACAACCATTTTCCACAAACTGAACTAAACTAAAAGTAAATGTCAGGTTTGCATTATGCATCTTCAGTTTCATACAAGTACAAATATTTTGCCACAAACTGAATAGTTTCTCTCATGATTTGACTTTTTTCTTTTCCAGAAATGTAACAACTAAAATTAAATAAATAAATAAAACTAAATAAATACATACAATTTTACATCATAAAAAAGATTGATTCATGCTCACCTTATAAGTGTAAGAGGAGATTTATTTTTGTTAAGAAGGTTATTTTGTTAATTCAGGTTCATTATTTTATAAATATATTCTTTATATTGTGATGTAAATCAGGGACTATAATGACACTAGTCAGTTTATCTGTAGTGATTAGTCTGTTTTAGATTGGGCGGAGTGATACGCCACAGTACGGCACTAGGTGCTGTGTTGATGTTCTAAAATCCTACACTGTTGAGGGACATTAAAGTACACTGGAACTCAGCAGAAGTTTCCCCGTGTTTATCCTACTCACCACCCCAAAAAGGTTTAATTTAATAAGGTAAGGCTTAACTCTACACCAGCCTTACAGAAGTAAAAGTTCAGAGCTCAAAACCCCCAAGAGTCCCGTGATCGGGACCAAAACGGTACTAGTTTCTTCTGAGCGGAGGAAGATTTTGGTCCGCGGGTCGGATGCGCGTTACTAGTCAACACAATAGATTAATATTAATAATCCAATATCGCGATACACTTTGTCACCTCCACGACACGTATCGTGGCGTTTTTGTATCGCGAAATTTTGTGGCACGATATATTGTTACACCCCTATATATATATATATATATATATATATATATATATATATATATATATATATATATATATATATATATATATATATATATATATATACTACACCCCTATATATATATATATATATATATATATATATATATGATGGAGAAAACTCCATTAACAGGCAATTATAATCTACTTTTGACAATAACTATTTACTCTACAACTCTACATAAATGATTCCCCTGACGTGAGTCATGTGACTAATATCAACTTTAGAGCGGAAAAACGAGCTAGCTAGCTGTTTAAGAAAAGAAAATTCATTGCGAAATTGATTTGGTTATTTCATATTTAACGCTAGTTTGACCTGATGGGTAAATTAGGGACAATAACGAATCCTAAAGCTGGAGATTGTAACGTTCCAGCTCGGCCTAACGTTACTCCTTCCACGTCTGACGAGGACAAAGTTTCATCAACCGTAAACATAGAGTTGATGTGCCTTACCAAAAAGCTCCAGTTTGGTCTCATCTGTCCAAAGGACATTCTCCCAGAAGCTTTGTGGCTTGTCAACATGCATTTTTGCAAATTCCAGTCTCGCTTTTTTATGGCAGATCAACTCTATGTTCATAGACTCAAAAACCAAGCATACGAAGAAAAGAACACTGTCCCTACGGTGAAACATGGAGGAGGCTCAGTAATGTTTTGGGGCTGCTTTGCTGCATCTGGCACAGGGTGTCTTGAATGTGTGCAAGGTAAAATGAAATCTGAAGACTATCAAGGCATTCTGGAGAGAAATGTGCTGCCTAGTGTCAGAAAGCTTGGTCTCAGTCGCAGGTCATGGATCTTCCAACAGGACAACGATCCAAAACACACAGCCAAAAACACCCAAGAATGGCTGAGAGAAAAGCGTTGGACTATTCTAAAGTTCCTTCCATGAGCCCAGATCTGAATCCCATTGAACATCTGTGGAAGGAGCTGAAACATGCCATTTGGAGAAGACACCCATCAAACCTGAGACAACTGGAGCAGTTTGCTCATGAGGAGTGGGCCAAAATACCTGTTGACAGCTGCAGAACGCTCATTGACAAATACAGAAATCGTTTAATTGCATTGATTGCCTCAAAAGGTTGTGCAACAAAATATGAAGTTATGGGTACCATCATTTTTGTCCAGCCCTATATCATTAGTTTGTTTTTTTTAATAATTATGTTAATCAACAATTCAAAAGTAACGGCTGATTTTGATTATTTAATTTTCAATACATTATTTATTGTTACTTTTGTAAGTTTCAAGTGATTTCAGTGAGAATTGTGGGTTTTTCCTTCTTTAACTGGGGGGTACCAACAATTTTGTCCACGTGTGTATATACACACACACTCTGGAAAGTACCTTGAGACAACATGTGTTGTAATGGACACTATATAGATAAAATTGAATTGAACTTGGCACAAAAAGCAAGGAAAAGTGTGTTTGGTAGATTATTTCTTGGTTGTAACAATTCTTTAAATGCATTAAATCTTACAGTTGGAAAGCCAGTTTATTTCTCTTTTAAATGGTAACATTTATAAGGATGAGCAGCACAGCTGGGTGTGGGTTGTGCCTACAGAACATTCTCCAAACAGCTTATTTTCCTGTTGCTTCCACTCTTTTTTGAGCTTCTGCTCCCC
This sequence comes from Cololabis saira, assembly GCF_033807715.1. NCBI lineage: Eukaryota > Metazoa > Chordata > Actinopteri > Beloniformes > Belonidae > Cololabis > Cololabis saira. Next base: position 49,838,010 of record NC_084587.1, read on the forward strand.
CAGGTGTTGTTTTTAATCCTTCTCCGTATATATTTCTGTGTCCCGGCTCAGCGTGCTGAACGGCAGGATATCAAACAGCATAGTGACAAGAGTTGACCCTTTCATTATCCACACTGACTAAGATTGCAGACACCAGTGCTGGGTATTCCAGAGCTGACGCGTTGCTATGGACTAATGATCTTCATGGAATCTGTCAAGGTTTCATTTGGGTTTTTTTATGATTCTGTCTGCTTTTCATTCATGGGTTCCAGTAAACTCCTTTCTTCTGCTTCAGGTTAATTTGGTGAACATTGTTGAAGCGCAGGTCTTTAAAAAGAGGACACATCCGTCCACATCTGCATCCTGGTTGGTGAATGGTTAGTGACAGATTACTTTACTCATTATTATCATTTATTAGAAATATGTCCATCACAGACTCCTCAGGTATTCTACCAGGATGTTCCAGCTCTGACTATCATAAATACATCACCACCTGCAGCTGGAGGACATTCTGCTGCCAGATGTGAATTCTAATGCTGGTAACAGGACTGTTGTGTCCAGGGCCGTGTATGAGTGGAGTTCATTTCCCAAACACATCACACAAACAAACAGAATTAGAACATTCTAATTATTAGTGAAGCAACATCTTTTGAATCAGTATAAGTAACAATTATAGAACATTAAAATAGAGATCACTGAAACAGCAGCTGCTGAGACTGATTGTCTGACCTGCTGGAAATGGAAACATAGTTGGTTTTGACTGTTGTTGAATGTATGTTTTTCTTTCTTTTTTCTGTATTAGATCAGTTGTGAAGTTCTAGACTACAAGTGAAATTGTGGGCGGCTTTTCAGACTTTTTGACGACCTCAGATGAATCTTAACTGTGCAGTGTTTTTGTTTTGTTTTGTGTTCTCGTTTCACTGTCTTCATTTTGTGGAATGTCTCTGCTTTTTTTGCAGAGTACTTTTTAATTTGATATTCTCTTTATCTAGTGGAAATTTATTTGGTTTGTTTTTACTATGTTATGTTTAGTACTGTATTATTTTTAAATGTTGGCGGATCCCAGGAAGAATAGCTGCAGTCCTGCTGTAGCTAATGGGGATCCTAATTAAACTATTCATTCATCTTTCTGCTCTTCAGACGTGCGTTACACACCCAACATGAGTGTTTGTAACCCAGTAATTACGACTCACTGACCCGACACTGCCTTTGGTGGACGGCCAGCGGCTCTGGAAACCATGGCAACGGCAAACTCCACCGTAGCAACAGCCATGACCAGGGGTCGGCAACGCCGCCCTAGTGGCTCCTGGAGCTTTTTCAAAAATGTTTGACCTTTTTTTCTTCTTATTTCCTTTCGACTTTTCCCTCTTTTTCCCTTTCGACTTTTCCCTCTTTTTCTTCCTTTTTCCTTTTGACTTTTTTCTTTCGACTTTTTTCTCGACATTTCGACTTTTTTCTCGACCTTTCGCCATTTGTCTTCATTCTAAGGCTGATACAAGACTTTTCATTTTTTAGCATTTTTTGCGGCTCCAGACATATTTGTATTTTTGGTCCAATATGGCTCTTTCAACATTTTGGGTTGCCGACCCCTGGTCCTGACGGCCGGTACCAGCACCACAGCTGCAGTAACGGGTCAACGGGGGATGTGAGCTCACTGAAATCAGTATTCAAATAATAAATAAATAGATAAATGACGGAGGCGTACATCCGTGCAGACAGCTCAGGAAAAGCCTTTTATTTGATGTGCACAGAACTTGCCGAGGACAGTCATAGACTGCACCAGATTCCATAATATTTCACTTAGCTGTACATATTAAAAAAAATACCACAACAACAGAGGTATAACGTGTAACTAATCAACTCATCTGCAAATCTGGACCCTAATAGTGAAATGACAACAAAACAGTTAGAGCGGTGAAAACAGGCCGAAGAAGAGGATTCAGGTGGAGTCCACTCTGACAGCAGCGCTGGATGAATCTGAAGTCTGCAGGAATTTCTGCAAGAGAAGAAGAAACGCCATCAGAATGGGAGATGCACTTTCATGTTGGAAAACTCTCCCCAGTAATAACTGATTAGAAGAGGCCGAGGCGATGGAGACTCCTGTACAGAGCTGAGTCTGCAGCAGCATGAACTCAACTCTCTCCAGCTCAAACATTCATTTACAAGTTTCTCAATAACGGAGCAATCACTGCGTTTACATGGGAAGTTTAATTCCTCTTTAATTCAGAATTAAAATTAAATCCCATTTAAAATGAGTAAAAATGACCATGTAAACACCTAATTCCGAATGAAAGTGGCCATTCTGAATTAAACTTAATTCCGGAGTAAGTGTCTGGTTTATTCTGATTTTAAATCTGAATAGAATAATTCCGTGATCATGTTTACACTCATTCCTCTTTAAATTAATTCCGGTCTTTCTTTCTGCTCGTTCCCTCCCCCGTCTGTCTCCATGACCTTATATTCCACGCTGGGCTGGTTTTCCAAACAAAGTTTCAAGATGCAGCACGCAGTAAACGCTGGTCAAGAGCAGAGACCATTTATTTAATAAATAGCTTGGAGGACCTGGAAATAATTAAAAGAACAGATGGCAGGAATTACTATTTCCATGTAAACTCAAAGGAAAATAGTTTAATTCTGAATTATTTAATTCGGAATAATTAATTCCGAATTAGAAAACATCATGCAACCGTGGCCAATAACGGAGCAATGTTTCTAGAAATATCTCCACACCCACAAAACTTAAAGGGGAGCTATTATGTCATCTAATCTCTATTTTAAACAGGCCTTGAATGTCTTAAAAACAAGCTTTTGATTGTTTTTGCTAAATAAATTAGAAATTCAGCCTCTGATCCATGTCTTTATCTTTCATTCTCTAACCTCATTCTCTATGCAGGATTCTGAGTGGGCGGGGCTATGATAATGAGGCTCTGTGCTGATTGGCTGCCTGAATGACGCGATACACCGCTACGGAAAAATGGAGGAAGCTCCGGCCGGCGGAGTTAGTTGTGGGCGTGGTTTCACGCATCGGAGGCCAACCTATGTAAATCACTCCCGTCGTTACGTAACGTCTGACTCCAACCCCCCGACCAATCGGTGGTCTGTAGTGTGATGATGTCAGATACAGCCGACTCAGCCACTTAGAACCTCGGCAGAATAGTTACAGGAAAGTATCTACTCAGCGAGTTAGACCCCTGGTGGGAAAGAACCAAACCGAGGAGAGGCGAGGCGAGTAGGTACTAGTGGAAAAGCGCCATTAGAGCGGAGCTTGCTTTGTGAATTGTAGCAGGACGAAAGCTGAAGACACCGTTTGTCTTCCTGCCTCTAGACCGGAGCCCTGCAGGAGCGCTGGTGTGGATGGCGGAGCTGCTCACCTGCAGCTGCTCGTAGTGCTTCAAGCTCTTGCAGTGGCTGATCTCGGCCAGCTTGGCTCCGCTGAAGAAGCGACTGCACACCTTACAGAAGAAGCCCGTCTTGGGAACCAGATACTCCAAACCTGTGGACACACCGTCACCGTGAACAAGCACTCGCCTTGGGAAGCTGAATGACGACAAAGGAGAGCGTGTAGTGGGAGCAGCTGGGGACCAATGACACAAGCATCTTACCGACAGCAGTGTGGGGGTCATAGGGGGGCAGGGGCTGCTCCGTCCTAGTGCTGCTGTCCATCCGGGACTCGTCGCAGCGCTCCATCGTCTCCAGCTGCCCTGTGAGACAAAACTGCTTTTAGAATCTTGGAGAAATTAGAAATACCGTATTTTCGCGACCATATGCCGCGCCCCAGAACGGCCTCCCGAACTGAACTCGAGCAGTGTTTTGTTGTTGGACTTCCGTGCTAGTCATGGTGTCCATAACGAACACCATGTTCAAGCATAAGGGTGTCCATCAGTGCACGTGGCACCAGGACACCCTAGGCCGGAGGTCAATGATCGACTTTGTTGTCGTTTCATCTGACCTTCTGCCGCATGTCTTGGACACTCGGGTGAAGAGAGGGGCTGAGCTGTCAACTGATCACCACCTGGTGGTGAGTTGGATGCGCTGGCGGAGGGAGAGGTTGGACAGACCGGGCAGACACAAACGGATTGTGAGGGTCTGTTGGGAACGTTTGGCTGAGCCCTCTGTCAGGGACATTTTCAACTCCCACCTCCGGGAAAGCTTCTCTCGGATCCCGGGGGAGGCGGGGGACATCGAGTCCGAGTGGACCATGTTCTCTGCCTCCATTGTCAACGTGGCGGCTTGAAGTTGTGGACGCAAGGTCTCTGGTGCCTGTCGTGGCAGCAATCCTAGAACCCGGTGGTGGACACCGGAAGTACAGGATGCCGTCAGACTGAAGAAGGAGTCCTACCGGGCTATATTGGCCTGTGGGACTCCTGACGCAGTAGATAGGTACCGGCAGTACCGGGGACAGTACCGCTGGAGTGGCAAACTTGGGTGGTGGTCCCTCTGTTTAAAAAGGGGGACCGGAGAGTGTGTTCCAACTACAGGGGGATCACACTTCTCAGCCTCCCCGGGAAAGTCTACTCCAAGGTACTGGAGAGGAGATTACGGCCGATAGTTGAACCTCGGATTCAGGAGGAACAATGCGGTTTTCGTCCCGGTCGTGGAACACTGGACCAGCTCTATACCCTCCGCAGGGTGCTCGAGGGTTCATGGGAATTTGCCCAACCAGTCTACATGTGCTTTGTGGATCTGGAGAAGGCCTTTGACCGTGTCCCTCGTGCCATTCTGTGGGGGGTGCTGAGTGAGTATGGAGTCCGGGGCCCTCTACTAAGGGCTGTCCGGTCTCTGTATGATCGGAGCAGGAGTCTGGTTCGCATTGCCGGCAGTAAGTCAGACTTGTTCCCAGTGCATGTTGGACTCCGGCAGGGCTGCCCTTTGTCACCGGTCCTGTTCATAATTTTTATGGACAGGATTTCTAGGTGCAGCCAGGGGCCGGAGGGGATCCGGTTTGGGAACCACAGGATTTCATCTCTGCTTTTTACGGATGACGTTGTCCTGTTGGCTTCATCGGACCGGGACCGGTTTGCGGCCGAGTGCGACGCGGCAGAGATGAGAATCAGCATCTCCAAAACCGAGGCCATGGTTCTCCACCGGGAAAGGGTGGCGTGCCTTCTCCGGGTGGGTGGAGAAGTCCTGCCTCAGGTGGAGGAGTTCAAGTATCTCGGGATCTTGTTCACGAGTGAGGGAACGATGGAGCGGTAGATTGACAGACGGATCGGTGCAGCGTCCACAGTTATGCGGTCGATGTACCGGACCATCGTGGTGAAGAGGGAGCTGAGTCGAAAGGCGAAGCTCTCAATTTACCGGTCAATCTACCAACCTACCCTCACCTATGGTCATGAACTTTGGGTAGTGACCGAAAGGACGAGATCACGGATACAAGCGGCCGAGATGAGTTTCCTCCGCAGGGTGGCTGGATGCTCCCTTAGAGATAGGGTGAGGAGTTCCAGGCATGTCCCTCCTCCCTAGGGAGGTGTTCCAGGTAGGGATGTTAATAATTAATCGATTTTCGATTAATTGCCGTTATGAAATTACCCGATTAAAATTAACGATTACAATTAATCTTTAAAAAAAAAAAAAAAAAAAAAATATATATATATATTTTTTTTATTTTTTTATCCCGGTTTTTTCCCCATTTTATCACCCAGTGCTCCTACCTAACAGTCCTGTGCATTGCCATCCTCTACCAACCCCGGGAGTTCCTGCACTGAGCTCAGGTCTCCTCCTTAACCTGAGGAGTGAGCAGGCCGCATCTTTTCACCAGACAGGGTGGGGTTTCTCCGGCCGGACGTAGCGCGTGGAAGGATCACGTTATTCCGGCCAGATCCTCCCCACCCCATCTGTTCCCCGGTTGGCCAGAGGGGGCATGTATAGCCCAGGACTGTGTGCATGTTTTTGTGAGGGTAGCTCCCATTAGCTACCCAAGGGAACACGGGGAGACTAGAACTTAAAATTTGCTTGACACAAATGACACCATTATGGCTGCTGCTACTACTAATAGCCTTGAAGTGCACTTTATATTATATTCCTTGTGGTACAAAAATGTCTTTTTGTTACTTTTGTATCAAATAAATATTTGATTAAGGAATACATTAAAATGTCCTTTGTATTTTATATAAGCAAAAAAAATTATGTTGGTATCTCAGATGGGGGAAAAACGCTGCTTATCAACTAATCGATGATCGATCGATAAGGTTATCAACTGTCAATTAATGAAATAATCGATAATTTGCATCCCTAGTTCCAGGCATGTCCCTCCTCCCTAGGGAGGTGTTCCAGGCATGTCCCTCCTCCCTAAGGAGGTGTTCCAGGCATGTCCCTCCTCCCTAGGGAGGTGTTCCAGGCATGTCCCTCCTCCCTAGGGAGGTGTTCCAGGCATGTCCCTCCTCCCTAGGGAGGTGTTCCAGGCATGTCCCTCCTCCCTAGGGAGGTGTTCCAGGCATGTCCCTCCGGGAGGAGACCCCGGGGAAGACCCAGGACACGCTGGAGAGACTATGTCTCTCGGCTGGCCTGGGAACGTGTCGGAAGAGCTGGAGGAAGAGTCTGGGGTGAAGGAAGTCTGTGCATCTCTGTTGAGACTGCTGCCCCCGCGACCCGGTAATGAATAAGCGGTGGAAAATGGATGGATAGATTGGAACATGATGTTTCCTGAATGATCTGGATGTGACTTAGGTGCCGAAGCCGACGGCAACAGACCCACAGGAACACACGCCTGCTGGGGTTCTGGAGGGCTGGTGCTTCAAGGAAAAAGCTCAGAAATGTGCTATTTATTATTCTCACCAGTCAAAGCATCTCCGCTGGAGCTCCTCTGATCACAACCCAACAACATAGCTGCTGCCTCCACCCACGGTGCTCAAGGGAACAAACGAGTCCTAATGCAGCTTACCTGCGTCTCCATCTGCATCCGTCTGGTCCTTGTTCTCTTCCTCCTGCAGTTTCTGGGACACCTCCGACACCTCCGACACCTCCTCGCCGCTAGCTGGAGTGGGAAGGCTCTTCATTTCCGCTTCCCTCTCAGCAGTCCCCCCACCTGAGGGAGGGTCAGGTGAGGCTGCAGGGCCTGGGGTGGAGGGAGGTCTGTCCTCTGGGGTGGAGTCCCGCGTGGTCGTTTCAGCCGTGTCTGGAAGCACAAGCACAACCAGATGTCAGGAAACAATAACAAGCAGAGAAGGGGTTTAATGATGTGAAGCCTCACCGGGCTCCAGGTTGATGCCAGGCGGGGGGGCTGTCCCCAGGGCTGTGCCTGGAGAGGCGGGCGCAGCGGATGCTGCGGCGTCGGGGTCCAGGCGAGCTGTGGAATCCGGCTCCACCGAACCGCTTGAATCCTCAGCTGCTGCGGTGCTCTGGCCCTCGGGCTCCGACCGCTGCTCGTCACACTCTTCCTGGGGCGTCGGGGCGTCTAGGGGCGCTGTGGCGTCTAGGGGCTCCGGGGCATCTAGGGGCACGTCCTGGAGGCACAAGACCAGAAGAGGAGATGATCTTACCACACCAGAGGAATTCAAGTCTCATGCCCCGTTTACACGTAGGAAAAACTGTGGCGTTTTCATGTGTTTTGGCCGTTCGTTTACACGAAAACGAAGCTCAAAGTCACCAAAAACTATCATTCTTGAAAACTCAGGCCAAAGTGGAGATTTGCAAACACAGTGCATCCTGGTCCAGAAGGGCTGCCTACATAACTGATGTCTGCTGTGTAGGTGGAAGGACATCAACGTCCACCCAATGCTGCCCCGTGAAAGTATGAAACAACATGACATGACAACCAACAACACACAGCGTTTTTGCCCGAAGTTCTCCTCCTTCGTTGTTCTTCAAGACCAACAAGGAAGACAACACGTTTGGTCAAGTTCCTGTTTATTTGCATATAAGGCAATGGACTGAGACCAGTTAAAGGGATCAGGAAAAATCTTTGTGACTTCACTTGCAGGTTTTCTGAAGAGTCCATTTGAAGCCACTTTGTTGTCTTACTGCAGGGGTCGGCAAGTAAGTTTGGCCTCAGGCCAAATTTTTTCGGAGCAACTGAATGGTGAGCCAGAACATCACATCAATCAGGCGAAACATGTTTTTTTTTCTACTAAACAAAACTTTTTTCCCCTTATCTATAGGCTACTAGTATTATTATACTATTATATCTTGTACAAAAAAGTAATTTAAGAAAGTCATTAGTTTAAATAAAGTAACTTGAATTTGCTACAGACTGTTATTAGTGTGTTATTACTGCTTTAGCGCGTCTGTGGCTGCGTTATGAAACCGCTTAGTAACTTGATGATAATAATATTATTTTCTGCCAAGCTACTAACAAATGCAGTCCTTCTTTAAAATACACAGAACGACATTAAACACATGAAAAACCCATGATATGAACAGTAGCACAGTAGTCAGTACGTGCACACGGAGCAGCAGCTCTCTGTGTCTCCTGAAGCGAGTGAGAGGATATGCAAATGAGGCGGATTTTCCGACTTATTTTTAGACATATAATGGACGTTTTACCATTTAAAAGACCAACAGCAAAACTCAAGGTAAGTTATCAGTTGTATTTTTCACAGTTTAAACCACAACAAATCACTTTAAAGCAAGCTAGCTTGCATAAAACGAAGATAGTCTTACCATTTCAACAGCTTCAGGAGTTTTGCCGTTGTGCCTACGTCACTCCTGAATATTTGTGTGCACCTCTAATTAAGGCCCCCCTATGCTACAGGTGACAGGGAACTATACAGAATTGTGTGCGTCCGGAATCATGAAGATTCTACTTTTATTTTATTTTATCTTTTCTAAATAAAGGCTTTGAATTCTCTACGAAATTGTTGTTTTTGTGATAGTAAATAATTAAATTAAAAAAAATAAATAAATAAATAATTATCAGATTTTCAATGTCATCTGCCCGCGGGCCGCCAGTTGCCGACCACTGTCTTACTGCATGATGCCCTGATGGAGGAACTGATGCTCTCCTCCTCAGTTAATCCAAAAATGTGCAAAAAGGTGGAACAGCCACTACACCAACCTCTAGTTTGGTTAACTAACTAACTAACTAACTAACTAACTAACTAACTAACGAAGGAACGGACGGACGGACGGACGGACGGACGGACGGGCGAGCGAGCGAGCGAGCGAACGAACGAACGAACGAACGAACGAACGAACGAACGAACGAACGAACGAACGAACGAACGAACGAACGAACGAACGAACGAACGAACGAACGAACGAACGAACGTCATTGCTCAGAGGTAAACCAGCTAAGGCATCGGTGTATATTCCAGCTAAGAACGTACCTGTGGAGCGTCCTGGCCCGATGACGGAGCGTCCTGGCCCGCTGACGGAGCGTCCTGGCCCGCTGACGGAGCGTCCTGGCCCGCTGACGGAGCGTCCTGGCCCGCTGACGGAGCGTCCTGGCCCGCTGACGGAGCGTCCTGGCCCGCTGACGGAGCGTCCTGGCCCGCTGACGGAGCGCCCTGGCCCGCTGACGGGGCGTCCTGGCCCGCTGACGGGGCGTCCTGGCCCGCTGACGGGGCGTCCTGGCCCGCTGACGGGGCGTCCTGGCCCGCTGACGGGGCGTCCTGGCCCGCTGACGGAGCGTCCTGGCCCGCTGACGGGGCACCGGCCTCCTCGCAGGTCTCCGTGGGAACGGTGGGAAGGTCGGTCACATCTCCTACCTCATCCAGCGTCACAAAGTCACTCATGTTGAAGGGGAAATCCTCCAGGTCGTCCTGGGCCTGAGTCACGGACACATGGGAGAGCAGAACAGATGAGAAGGGGTCGGCCGGCTCCCACCTCTCCTCTCATTAACATTGGAAATAACATATTGATACTGTATGCATGAAATGTATGAAGATGCTTGGTATTTTGAGAAATGTTTGTCCTTTTGTTCTTCCTTCCTCTCATTTAACTCTCTATTATAGCTTAATCTTCCCTCATCTTAATTACTGCAACATTGTTTGGGCTTCGACACGTTCAACATATATTAATAAATTACTGATAATTCAAAAAAGGTTTCTCAGAATGATATCACATGCAAACAGATATGAGCCATCTGCTCCCCTTTTCAGTAATTATTCATTATTATCATCAATCAATAAAATTAACATTTTTCAAACATGTTTATTTATGTTCAAATTTAAAAAATTATATACAAGATCTTCCTTCTTTTCATAATTTCTTTTGTGTTAATTCCGATATTCATTCTTATGCCACAAGGCTCAAAGATGATTTTAATTTACCGTTTTGTAGAACATGGAAACATCAATCTTTCCCCACTTGTGGAATTCACTCAATGAATCTCTTAAATTATCACCATCCTTTGCCAATATTCAAAAAACATTTAAATAACTTTCTTATTGTTTCATCTTTGTAGTGTTTATTGTTTAATCTGAGTTACATTTTCTTTTGTGTTTTTTTACTCCCCCTTGTGTAGATTTTGTCTTGTTTTTTATTCATATATGGAAAGGATTCTATTTAAGCCACCAGGCTTCTTCCTTTCCTTGCATGTTATTTCAATGTTTTTACATTTATTGTTCAATTTGTCTTATATTGCTAAATAAATTAAAGCTGCAAGCAGCGATGAACGGGCCCTCGCACTCATGGCCACCGCCCCATAAGCATATTAGAAATGACACCACCCATGACTTCCTATGTCAAACCATTCAAAAGTTATAGCAGAAAAAAGGGACAACCAATCAGAAGGGGCGGGGCTAATTCAGGCCAATGAAGGTCAAGGACTCAATACCGAGTCCGATGACACCACCTACATGTCTTTCTATCACAACCCGTTCAAAAGTTATGGCAGAGAAAAGTTTTCTAGGGGGCGCTGTTGAGCCATCTTGCCACGCCCATTAATGCAAACCATGAAATATCAAATGTATCGCCAGGCCTGGCTTGGTGCAAAATTTGGTGACTTTTGGGGAACTATCAAATATGGACCAATCAGATGAAGGGTGGGCACGCTTTTTGGCATCTAGCGTCGCCACGGTAACGCTTTTGAAAGAGAAAAGTAATGCGGATCGTCGCAGGATGGAGACGCACATTTTGATGTATAACACATCTGGGGGCACGTTGCGGTTCGGGCCGTATTAACTGCCGAAGGAATGGCATAAATTGCGCCAAAATGACGCGATTAATTCAAAATGTTCAAAATGGCCGACTTCCTGTTCGGTTTCGGCCATGGCGCCAAGAGACTTTTCTTTTAGTTGCGACATGATACAGGTGTGTACCGATTTCCGTGCATGTACGTCAAACCGTATCGTGGGGCTTGAGGCACAAAGTTTTCAAGGGGACGCTGTTGAGCCATTAGGCCACGCCCATTAATGCAAACCATTAAATATCAAATTTTTCACCAGGCCTGGCTTGCGTGCAAGATCTGGTGACTTTTGGGGCATGTTTAGGGGGGCAAAAAGGCCCTCATTTCGTCAGAAGGATAAGGAAAGAAAGAATAAAGAAAGAAGAATTCCTACAGATACATCAGGGCCCTGATAAACTAAACTCTCTTTGCTCTGCTCACCTTGGTGCTGTCCTCCTCCAGGCCGGACCAGTCCTCCCTCCAGGATCCGTGCCTGGAGCCCTCCGACCGCTGGTAAGACCTGTGCCCCTCGCCGTGACCTCTCCTCCTCTCCCTCCTCTCTTTCTCTCTCTTCTCCCACTCTTTTCTTTCCTCCTCTCTCCGTTCCCTCTCCCTCCGGGCCTTCTCTGCTCGTTCCTTCTCCCTCCGGGCCCTCTCCTTTTCGAAGGCCCTCCGTTCCCTCTCCCTCCTCTCCCTCTCCTTCTCCCTCCTCGCCTCCCTCTCCGTTCTCTCCCTGTCCTGTTTCTTCCCCCCCTCTTCTTCTTGGGCGGGGCTCTTGGCCGTATCTTTGGTCTTTTCTGTGGACTTGTCCCCCGGCTCCGGGGCCACCTCCTCCTGCTCCCCGCTAGGGGGGGCCGCGGTGCTGCTGGCGGTTCTGGTTCTGCACTCCACCAGCAGAGCGTTGACCATGGCTTGAGTCATCTGCTCAAAGAGATCGGGTTAAAACTCTGTCATATCAATGTACTGCCAGTTAGGGTGCTTTCACCTCTGTCCCGTTTGGAGCAGTTGTTCCCAAACAGGGAGCGTTTCCCCCTAAAGATCGGTTAGTTTGGTTTATGTGAACACAACAATCACGCTCGGATGTGGGACAAAACAAGCGAGCAGAGATCTCCTAGGAGATTAACAGCTTTGAACCGCTACAGACGGCTGCCTTGTGAACACAAACCCCACAAACCAAAAACAACTATCGATTTAGCCCCTGAATGGGAACAAAGCAAAAGGGCCACAGGTCTGAAAGCACCCTAACTCATCCTGATGAATGTTTTACCTTCGGGAGTTTGGGCACGGCTGCTGCATCATCACCGTCAGACGCTTTTGTCTCCCCGGCAGGAACCCCATCTCCGTCAGAGACACCGACTGCTGGCTTCACTTCTGCCGGCTCAGGCTCAGCTGCTGCTGCCGCCTCGCTGATCTGAAGTGACATTTTATTTGCAACATGAAACAGTAGTGAATACAAAACAAATCAATAATAAATAAATGTAAATAACAAAATAAACAAAAATATAAATAAACACATGCATCCACCATAATTAACATGCTCGAAAAGGAGTAGGAAGAAGTAAAAACGTATTAAATCCTACCCCCTAAATTATATTTCATTATTATCAAAATGAATTTAATTTCTATACAAAAGATGATATATATATATATATATATATATATATATATATATATATATATATATATATATATATATACACATATACATACACACACACACACACACACACATACACACACAAGACTCTGCAAAATGCAAAAATGTCATACATTCTGGATTCATTACAAATCAACTGAAATATTGCAAGCCTTTTATTATTTTAATATTGCTGATCATGGCTTACAGCTTAAGAAAACTCAAATATCCTATCTCAAAAAATTAGAATATTCTGGGAATCTTAATCTTAAACTGTAAACCATAATCAGCCATATTAAAATAATAAAAGGCTTGCAATATTTCAGTTGATTTGTAATGAATCCAGAATGTATGACATTTTTGTTGTTTTAATTGCATTACAGAAAATAAAGAACTTTATCACAATATTCTAATTTTCTGAGACAGTCCTGTACACACACACACACACACACACACACAAATGTTCTATATATCAATACTAACCTCAGTCCCAGGGTGAGAGTCTACTGTAGCACTTGGTGCAGCTGAGGGATCAGGATTGTCCTGCTCTTCCTCCACGTTGCTCTGCTTCTCTCCTGCAGATTCCTCTCCAGCCGTGTCCACACAGCCCTGGGCTCCACCCCCGTCCTGGTCCTGGTCCTGCAGAGGCGGCTCAGAGCTCTGCTCCTCCTGGGCAGCTCTCTCCTCCTCTGCAGCTCCTGCAGGCTGGCCGTCTTCCCCGTTGGCAGGTTTCACCTACAGTCAGGAAAACACCCACATCCCAGGTGTGTTCAGGTGTTCACACACGTACAGCCCTGGGAGGAGACGTGTGGCATCGTTGCTCCATCGCCGCTCGCCTACGTCACTCAGCGCGTTTACATGGGAAGTTTAATTCCTCTTTTATTTAGAATTTAAATTAAATCCCATTTAAAATGAGTAAAAATTACCATGTAAACACCTAATTCTGAATGAAAATGGCCATTCCGAATTAAACTTAATTCCGAAGTAAGTGTCTGGTTTATTCTGATTTTAAATCTGAATAGAATTCCCACGATCATGTATTCACTCATTCGAAAAATAAATAAATAAATAAAATAAAAGATTTTACAAAAAAAATAAATAAAAATAAAAATGAAATAAAACAAATAACATAAAGTAAAAACAATAAATAAAATGAAGGAACATTTTTTTAAATAAAATTTAAAAAATAAGATAAAGAAATAAATAAAAAAAGAATTAAAAAAAAGAAAGAAAAAAAGAAAAAAATGTATACACTCATTCCTCTTTAAATTAATTCCGGTCTTTCTTTCTGCTCGTTCCCTCGCCCGTCTGTCTCCATGACTCTTATATTCCACGCTGGGCTTGTTTTCCAAACAAAGTTTCAAGATGGCAGCACGCAGTAAACGCTGGTCAAGAGCAGAGACCATTTATTTAATAAATAGCTTGGAGGACCTGGAAATAATTAAAAGAACAGATGGAAACAGGAAACATCAAAATTGTGAGCTTTTTTTTTTTTTTGTGGCTAAGTTTAGTTTTCTTCCGGTAGTTTAACTTCCGGTCCCCCCCCTATCCAATCAGAACCTTCCCAACCCCCAGACCTGTAGAGGAATTGGAGAAAGACCATCAAACGTGTTTTCCATGTAAACCTCAATTCTATTTAATTACTATTTCCATGTAAACTGGAAGGAAAATAGTTTAATTGGGAATAATTAATTCTGAATTAAACATCATCATGTAACCGTGGCCACTGACCTCAGGTGAATCACAACACGCTGCGATGACTTTAGTCTGCAGGCGGAATTTGGGGTCCGGCTTGCGGCAGAAGAACAGGGGGTTGTGGTTGATGATGCAGGGGAATGTCTGGAAGCGTTTAAAAACGGAAAAGGCCATGGGGGGGGTGGCCATCTCACACACCACCTGAGCAGGGAGAGACAATAACACACGGGTCTTTACTGGGTTCACCATCCAAACACGGCAGACTCATCTGAGCAGCGGCACGCTGAAAACACGGCAGGCATTCAAAAAAAACACAAAAAAGAACATTCTAAATAAAACAACATATTACACAACTACATGGGTGCAAATGACTGAGAATGTGCAAAGGGTGCAGAATAGAGGGCTGCATTGGGTTCGGGTCCCGCCGGGTCCTGGGTGGTTTGAACTTTGCTGCGGGCGGCTAAAAAAAAACACTGCAGGATCAGGATGTAGTCTAGCGACAAGATGGACATCAATGACGTGGAAAATAAACCTCAAAGAAGGTCTTTACAAAACAAAGACAAAGCAAGTCAGATATTTGGAGAAACTGCATCTAGTGTCTGTGGAGCATTTTGGAAGACACAAGGGATTGGAACCAGCAGTCTGTCACAAACATTCTCTTCCTCCACATCAATGTAATGGCCAAGTGATTCATTTGTTAAATTCATTTGTTTCATACATTAACTTGTTTATTTTATGTTATTTATTAGTGTTATTTGAGCCTCTCAGAGCTACTCTCGTCTCTATAACCTCAATCACATAATTGATGCGTGTATGAAAGGTGAAATAGTTTGTGATGACAGTGATGGATCTGCATCTAACGTTCGGTCAGGTGACCTATGAACTGTCAATTATCCACCAAGCTCCACAATGATCATGTTAACATTAAATCAGATAGATTTGACAGGGATTGTCAGCCGGCAGTCCGCGGCCCTCTGGTGGTCTGTGGCGGTATTGCAGGTGGTCCGTGAAATTGTAAATGGAAAACAATAAGACTCAATTTATTTTCCATTTACTATTCATTTTTTGTGAATAATTTACCCATCCAAATTATTTCAAATGAGTGAGAGTGAACTTTGTAATATTATAAGCCCTCTTGGCTTCCTATTGTTCTTTTTTCATTGACTGTTTTTTGTTGTTGTTTTTTTTATAGCAAAAGGTGCAAATAAAAAATATACACTGATGCAAATAAATAACCTATATAGACCCGTACTCTTATTTAAAAGCAAGGTGCAAAATAAAACAAACAAAAAGCAGTTGGTCCCCGAGTTGCTTCTTGATTATAATGGTGGGACTGGGACAAAACCAGTTGAAAACCTCTGTTTTAGAAGCATAACGTCCTATTTTATGCATTATTATTGTATTAACATTTTTTTCTTTTACCTGCCTTGGGATAATGGGTGCAACTAAGCACCGTCCTCATCACATAAACTACCGTATTTTCCGCACTATAAGGCGCTACAGTAGAGGCTGGGGTTCCGTTCTGCTCCATTAGACCAGGGGTCTCAACCCGCGGCTCTTTCATCCTTATACTGCGGCTCTGAGTGGCTTGCGAAAATAAATTCCAAAAAAAAAAAAACTAAGTATATAATTGAAATGTATTTTATTTGTGTTAGTTCTTTAGAATAAATATATTTTATTGTTTTTCGTCGCTCAAAATAAACGTCATACTCGTGAAAGCCGGTATACCCGCCAAAACGCCATCCATTCATCGCGACTTTCAACCCCAGCAAGGCCAAGTATGGAGAAATGTAAGAAAAAAGAAATATCTGAAGAAAATGGAACATTCAAGGATGCCTGGGCAGATTCATTTGCATTTACCTCTGATGAGAGTGGCCTACCAGTATGCCTAACACCGTGTCCACACTGCATGCGACGCGAGCGAGCGTCAGCATCAGCGTCAAAAACAATTCCATTGCTTTATTTTGTTATTGCACTGTCTATACTGGTTGCATCGCGCCGTTTTAAGCTGGACTTTAGTCGCACTCCCTGTCGCTCACGTTGAAAGCCGGTTGAAAGTTGAAAAAAAAAAAAGTTGAAAGCGCTGTAGGAAACAGTCATTTCAATACAAGAACCTCAATAAAGTGGCAGCTGCTGGAGGGAGATCGCCAGGCTGGAAGGTTCTGATAAGATAAGATATAATAAGAATCTTATCTTAATCTTAGGGCTTAATTTGTGCCGGATCCTGCCGGATTTCTCGTGTCTTCTGCTTTTCCCCCACATCCCAGTAATGATCTGACATGCTGACATGTTTGCTGCGTTAACACCACACGCCGGTCACTCCACGCTGTTCGCTGTTTGATTGCGTCACCATACGCCGTTATTAATTGTTCGGTTTTTTCCCCACTTATTCCACCGAATAATAAGCTTGTTTTCTGTTTAGAAAACATAAACGTAGGAAGATTACAAGTAATCACCAGCGCACGGGCGGTTGAATAAAGGCTGATTCATGGTTCCGCGTAAAGTCGACGGCGTAGCCTACGGCGTAGGGTACGCGGCAACGCGCACCGTTGGGTGAGTGCGCCGCGTAACCTACGCCGTAAGGTCTGCGTTGGTGTAACGCGGAACCATAAATCAGCCTTTTAAAAGGCGAGTCTCAGCTGTCAATCAAAAGAACGTGGTAGAACGTGGGGCCGATAACGCGTTCAGTGTGGACAGAGCACGTCCGATGCCACACAGTGCGACGCGACGGTCGGACGCTCGCATGCAGTTAGGACAGGCTGTAATGTGTGGAGAAAAACGGTCTTACAATAAACGCTCAAATGTCGCAAGACATTTCAACAATACACACAGAGCCTTTGCTGAAAAATATCCACAGAGAGAAGAGACGAAAAAAGCTGTTTGGGAACTGATGCGGAAGGCTGATCTGACGAAAAAGTTCCGGCTCAATATTGATCCATATATTAGGCGCACCGGATTATAAGGCACATAGTCAGCTTTAAAAAAAATTTAAGGTGCGCCTTATAGTGCGGAAAATACGGTACATGAAATGAAACATGAAATGAAACGTGGGTATTCCCTCATGTGTTTCCTGGATTAAGGTGAGCTGTTTGTGTCCGGTCCAGCGGAGCAGCAGAACTCACCATGCCGGGGAGCGCCAGAGTCTTGATGACGGTGCCGAAGCGTCGCACCAGTTTCAGGACCTGGGAAGAGCTGGACGGCGTGTCGGGGACGTTCCTGATCACCAGGAGGGAGTTCCAGGACACCGGGGCCGCGCTCTCCTGCAGGGAGAAACATTCATCTCTGCTCTTTAACACATTCAATATAGTCGTCCTTCAAATCCATTATTCCTTCTGTTAAAACTGTTGACATGTCTTGAATTAGTGGAACCACAGAATTCTGCTAATTATGTGGAAAGATCATAAGAAAATGATGCCAATCAATATACAGAAAAAAATTAAAAAGGAACAGATATCTTTAAAAAAAATAATAATAATTCAGGACAGAATGAATGGAACGTTGTGTTTCTGTAAAAGGTATCAGTTTATGGAAAAATCTGGGTACAGAAGCCAAAGAATGCAAATCAAACATTACATTTAAAAGAATAATAAAAGCCAGTTTGATGAAGAAATATGATAATTGTTAAGTTAGGTGGGTTTTCTTTCTTTTCCTCCCTCTCTTTTTAGCACCACTCATATTTTTTTTCTTTGAATCAAACAATAATACGACTATCTGTGTTTGACGACAGCTATTTTGTGTTATTTTATAACTTTGCTGGGTTTTTTTTATTACGTTTATTGAAATTCGATTTTTTTATTATTACATTAATTGAAATTTGATTTCTTAGGAAAAAGGGACAGATAAAATAAGTTTAGTCTTCTTTCTGTTCCCTTTCATTCAAGGAAAGAGATTTGTTGTAATTATATTGAACTGTTGTGTTTTTCTTTTATTGAATGAAATAGAGAATAAAAAATAAATAAAATGTACTATAATAAACTTGAGCACATGACGAAAACAATATTCAAGTGCTCCTGCACTGCAAAAACTCCAAATCTTAGCATGAATATTTGTCTTATTTCTAGTTAAAATGTCTCATTTTTAGTCCAAAAAATATCATTACACTTAAAACAAGAGTCATTACTAGAAAAATAACTTGTTATTTGACAATGTTCACCTGTTTCAAGTAAATTTTCACTTGAAATAAGTAGAAAAATCCGTCAGTGGGACAGATTTAGATTTATCTTCTCATTACAATCACTGGCAGATTTTTTTACTTATTTTAAGTGAAAATCTACTTGAAACAGGTGAAAATTGTTGTTTTTTTTTCCAGTGATGACTCTTGTTTTAAGTGTAATGAGATTTTTTGACTAAAAATGAGACATTTTAACTAGAAATAAGTAATACAAAAAAAATATTCTTGTTAAGATTTTGAGTTTTTGCAGTGTGCATTTAAAATACCTTTACTTGCTCATCTTGAACAAAATACTGGTCGCAAAACAATCTTAATCAAGCAGTCAATAGATGAGTAAAGGGTTAATAAGGGGTGGACAACCAGGTTATTCTTATATATTGTCCATACTGCACAAAGCAAGAAAATCTAGTGAAAAGTGCACTCACCAGCAGAGCTGTGGAGCCCATGAGCAGGTTGTACAGCGCCACCTGCAGGGGAGACAGGAGAACAACACCACACTCACTCCACATCACAATCTGGAAACTTTGGACAACGAGGGAAACATGGGAATGGTGGGGAACGAGAGCGTACCGGCAGACGGAGGCCGACGTCCTGCTTGACCAGTTCCACCTTCACCTCAGCCCCGTTCACCTGGGCAGGTTTGAAGGCGGTGACTTTCACCATCTCCTGAGCCGTCTCCACGTCTGGCAGGGACACGAGGGCCTGCAGGGACACACACACGATTTGTTAGGGGTCAGAAACAAGGAAGAGTATCAGGGCCAGGCAGGAGAAAAATACAAATAAGATTTTAGAGGAGGAAGATTTTTTTCTTCATTATGCACTTGGAGAAAAAAGGAAAAGTCAGGAAAAAAGTGGAAATGCCGAGATTAATGTTGAAGTACAATTATTGTACTTCAACATTATTCTCAACATTTCAACTTTTTTCTTGAAATTGTCAATGTCAAGAAAAAAGTTGAAATGTCAAGAAAAAAGTTGAAATGTTGAGAAAAAAGTTGAAATGTCGAGAATAATGTTGAAGTACAATTTCAAGAATATAGTAAAAAAGTCTGTGAATAAAGTTGAAATTTTGAGAAAAAAGGCGAAATTTCGACTTTACTGAAATTGTACTTCAACATTAATCTCGACATTTTGACTTTTTTCTCGAAGTGCACAATAAAAACAACTGGACAGATTTTTTTGTGCATTGTTTTTTTAGATAAAGGTTAGTCAAACTGAATTAGTGCAATAAAAAAAACATGTTTTGGTAAAATTAAGCTACATGTCACTACTTTAAAAAAAATAAAATAAAATAAATAACCGGTACCTGAAACTACACAAATACTTATTCTTGAGCACTAAAAGCAATAAAAAAATAGCAATAAAAAAAACATGTTTTGGTAAAATTAAGCTACATGTCACTACTTTAAAAAAAAATTAAAAAAAATTAAAAAAAAAAAAAAAAATTACCGGTACCTGAAACTACACAAATACTTATTCTTGAGCACTAAAAGCTGAATAGATGCATTCTTTGTCATCTAAATCCTTGAATGTGATGTTTGCTACCTGCAGATAAATCAGAGTTCTATCAAATGGTTTCTGGAGGGTTGTTAAGAAAGGAAGTAGCACTATGGCACATCTGCTTTACACAATCCAGATGTTAAATGTTTGGGCTGTCAGTTTCTTTCACTGATTCATGTTTATTTGCTTCTTTTTTTCTCAATTCATTTACAGCAACTGACCACAGGTTTTTTAAGGTCTAATATACGAGGTGAGCACAAATGTGGCCAGTAGGCGTTTGTGTCAACCACGGAACTATGTGCATCAACACTTACTCACACACACAAATAAATCATTGTGTTTGCTCTCAGTTTGGTTTACATCACTCCCATTAGACGTTTTCATTCTCCGGCTTTAAAGTGCAACATTGTGCATTAATAAACTGAAGACTTAGCTCTGAAATTGTGCTAATAATAAAAGGAAATACATTTTTTTTTCTCCCAACCAAAGCTTCTTGTGTGTTTGTTACAAGATGCCAGCAGACAGGAATGAGTCAAACAGCACCTTTATAGCAGATAATCTCACAATATTAAAATAAAAAAAGCGGAATTATTTCACTTTACTGAATTGATCGACAGTGGTAAACCTTTCCATCCCTGAGATGCACACTTTAATGACAAGCCTGCATTTCTGGCTTGGCCTGTCTGGACATTAGAAGACGCCTGGCTGAACTGAATGTTGCTTTTTATTTCAGGAGATAGATATTAACAGACTACGACGGAGTATTAGGGCCAAACTAAGACAAAAAAAATTTGTAAATTATGAGCATGAAAGTCGTAATGTTACGAGCATAAAGTCGTAATGTTACGAGCATAAAGTCGTAATGTTACGAGCATAAAGTCATAATGTTACGAGCATAAAGTCGTAATATTACGAGCATAAAGTCGTAATGTTACGAGAGTAAAGTCATAATGTTACGAGAGTAAAGTCATAATGTTACGAGCATAAAGTCATAATGTTACGAGAGTAAAGTCATAATGTTACGAGCATAAAGTCGTAATATTACGAGCATAAAGTCGTAATGTTACGAGCATAAAGTCATAATGTTACGAGAGTAAAGTCATAATGTTACGAGCATAAAGTCGTAATATTACGAGCATAAAGTCGTAATGTTACGAGCATAAAGTCATAATGTTACGAGCATAAAGTCATAATGTTACGAGCATAAAGTCATAATGTTACGAGCATAAAGTCGTAATATTACGAGCATAAAGTCGTAATGTTACGAGAGTAAAGTCATAATGTTACGAGCATAAAGTCATAATGTTACGAGCATAAAGTCATAATGTTACGAGAGTAAAGTCATAATGTTACGAGCATAAAGTCGTAATGTTACGAGCATAAAGTCGTAATGTTACGAGCATAAAGTCGTAATGTTACGAGAGTAAAGTCGTAATATTATGAGAGTAAAGTCGTAATATAACGAGAGTAAAGTGGTAATTTCTGAGAACTCTAACAGGAAGAGCTTCTTCTCCCAGTGTTAAAATGAGGAATATTGAGCATCTTGTGAGGTTATATTTTGGTATCGGTTTCACAAATAAGGAAATACTTAATCTTTTGGCACATCAGCATCTAATTATTATCAGTATAAGGACTTTAAAACGATTGTGCAAACGACTGCGTCTATTTGGAAGAAGGAACCACAGACTTGGAAGAAACTGCGTCTTTTATGGAAGAGGAAAATCTTTATGATCGTCCTCATTGTTTCCTGAGAAACAACCAAACCTCTTTGAATGGAAGCAGATGGAACCACGCTAGCCTTGCAGTCACTACTACTATACTATACTACAGTTAAAAGCCAGTAAATTCGAATATTTTGAAAAACTTGATTTATTTCAGTAATTGCAGTCAAAAGGTGTAACTTGTACATTATATGTATTCATTGCACACAGACTGATGCATTCAAATGTTCATTTCATTTAATTTTGATGAGTAGAAGTGGCAACAAATGAAAATCCAAAATTCCGTGCGTCACAAAATTAGAATATTGTGTAAGGGTTACATTTTGAAGACACCTGGTGCTCAAAACACCTGCAAAGGGCTTTAAATGGTCTCTCAGTCCAGTTCTGAAGCCTACACAAACATGGGGAAGACTTCAGATTTGACAGCTGTCCAAAAGGCCATCGACACATTGCACAAGGAGGGCAAGACACAAAAGGTTATTGCTGAAGAGGCTGGCTGTTCTCAGAGCCCTGTGTCCAAACACATTAATGGAGAGGCAAAGGGAAGGAAAAACTGTGGTAAGAAAAAGTGTACAAGCGATAGGGATCACCGCGCCCTGGTCAAGATTGTGAAAAAAAACCCCATTCAAAAATGTGGGGGAGATTCACAAGGAGTGGAGCTGCTGGAGTCAGTGCTTCAACATCCACCATGAAGAGACGCTTGAAAGACACGGGTTTCAACTGCCGCATACCTCGTGTCAAGCCACTGTTGACCTAGAAACAGCGCAAAAGCGTCTCACCTGGGCTAATGAAAAAAAGAGCTGGACTGCTGCTGAGTGGTCCAAAGTCATGTTTTCTGACGAAAGCAAATTGTGCATTTCCTTTGGAAATCGAGGTCCCAGAGTCTGGAGGAGGACAGGAGAGGCACAGGATCCACGTTGCCTGAAGTCTAGTGTAAAGTTTCCACCATCAGTGATGGTTTGGGGTGCCATGTCATCTGCTGGTGTCGGTCCACTCTGTTTCCTGAGATCCAGGGTCAACGCAGCAGTCTACCAGCAAGTTTTAGAGCACTTCATGCTTCCTGCTGCTGACCTGCTCTATGGAGATGGAGATTTCAAGTTCCAACAGGACTTGGCGCCCACACACAGCGCAAAATCTACCCGTGCCTGGTTTACGGACCATGGTATTTCTGTTCTAAATTGGCCAGCCAACTCCCCTGACCTTAGCCCCATAGAAAATCTGTGGGGTATTGTGAAAAGGAAGATGCAGAATGCCAGACCCAAAAACGCAGAAGAGTTGAAGGCCACTATCAGAGCAACCTGGGCTCTCATAACAGCTGAGCAGTGCCAGAAACTCATCGACTCCATGCCACGCCGCATTAATGCAGTAATTGAGGCAAAAGGAGCTCCGACCAAGTATTGAGTATTGTACATGCTCATATTTTTCATTTTCATACTTTTCAGTTGGCCAACATTTCTAAAAATCCCTTTTTTGTATTTGCCTTAAGTAATATTCTAATTTTGTGACACACGGAATTTTCATTTGTTGCCACTTCAAATCATCACAATTAAATGAAATAAACATTTGAATGCATCAGTCTGAGTGCAATGAATACATATAATGTACAAGTTACACCTTTTGACTGCAATAACTGAAATAAATCAAGTTTTTCAAAATATTCTGATTTACTGGCTTTTACCTGTATACTATACCAGACAGGTCCTCTTCCACAAAAGACGTATGTGCTCTTCCTGTTAGTTCTCATAAATTACCACTTTAGTCTCATAATACTACGACTTTATTCTCATAATACTACGACTTTATTCTCGTAACACTACGACTTTATTCTCGTAATGCTACGACTTTATTCTCGCAACATTATGACTTTATTTTCGCAATTTTACAACCTTATTCTCATATAATGACTCTATTCTCGCAATTTTTTTTTGTCTTAGTTTGGCCCTAATACTCCGTGGTAACAGACAGACAAGACAATGCAGTTTTTGATGTGATGTCAACATGGTCCACGATGAGAAACAGTTTCCTCACCTTGCCCACGTCTGCTGCCAGGATGACGTCGGACGGCGTCCCGAAGGGCTGGACCAGCTGGACGATGTCCGTCTCCGACCAGCCGTCCTTAGGGAGTCCTGTGATCAACACTTTGCCCTTCTATTGAAAACAAACAATTGATATATGCCACATTAAACAAATAAATAAACTTTACCTGGCGAGCACAATCCCTGCCCTAGATGAGGCTGAATAAGGATGAATACCTGAAACGTGCTCTTCTCGGCCTCGTCTCCTGTTGGAACAAGGTGCAGGGACAACTGTTAATCAGAATGGTTTTTGGTTTTTTTAAACAATATTTTTATTAATTTTTCACTTTTACAGGTAAAGAATGGACACATATTATGACCCACAGAAATAACAAGCAAAGCAGGCAAACAAATAAACAGAACAAAAACAAAACATCAGCTCAGATCCATTTAAATAATAATAATCCCCTGGTTACAGTAAAAATGTTCGGTATGACCCGTCAAGAAAATCCCTGCAACGTGATATTAGAGACATCAGGCTCTACATAGTTCAAGTACGACTCACAAACTTTATAGAATTGCTCTGTTTTTGAGTGTAATAGAAATGTAAGCTTCTCTAATGGCACCAGATCAAACACCGCTAACAGTTGGTACTTTTTCATTGATCCACTGCAATCAAATATTCTTCCTCGCTGCGTAAGTAAGAATCAGCATGTTTTTAATTTCACAATGAGTGCGTTTACATGGGAAGTTTAATTCCTCTTTAATTCAGAATTAAAATTAAATCCGATTTAAAATTAGTAAAAATGACCATGTAAACACCTAATTCCGAATGAAAAAGGCCATTCTGAATTAAACTTAATTCCGAAGTGGCTGGTTTATTCTGATTTTAAATCCAAATAGAATAATTATGCGATGTTTACACTCATTCCTCTTTAAATTAATGCTGGTCTTTCTTTCTGCTCGTTCCCTCGCCCGTCTGTCTCCATGACGCTTATATTCCACGCTGGGCTGGTTTTCCAAACAAAGTTTCAAGATGGCAGCACTCAGTAAACGCTGGTCAAGAGCAGAGACCATTTATTTAATAAATAGCTTGGAGGACCTGGAAATAATTAAGCAATATGCATAAATATGCAATTATAACTGACTATAATTATAATTATAATTATAACTACTTTTTGGGCATAAACAAAAAAATACCAAAAGTTGTAATGTAATGATGGGGGGGGGGTGGGGGGCATAAATAAATCGATCTTTAGACATATGAATTCGATTTTTAGGAATTAATCGATTTAGGATTGGAAAATTGATTTTTTCAACACAGGCCTAGTTTAAACTAAAACCAAACATAAGCGTGGATTTACGGTTAAGGCGACCGAGCAGTTGCTATTGATTAGTCACAGTTGTGATCAGTTGAAGATCATTATTAACAACAAGGCTTATTATTATTATACAGATATCCTACCAGAGTTGTCCTGCTCCTCGCCAGGTCTGTAGAGAGTCAGGAGGGAATAGTTAGGCAGGGAAATTGCTAATGAGCATTCAGGTGTTACAGACACAAAGCTTGTAAAAAACATTTATTTTCACAAACCTGAAATCAGATAATTCCTCAAATTCATGCTTCTGCCAGGAGAAAAAGGAAATGAATACACGTGAAAAGAATGCAAGTTAAATCACATGCATATAAACCAGAAACTAATTTCAACAGCTGGGATTCCTAATACCAGAATACTGCAGCGGGTCTTAATAGGGCTCGGTCGCTAAAAAAAAGTCAAAATTTAGAGAAAAAAGTCGAAATGTCGAGATTAAAAAATGAAAAAGAAAAAAAGGAAAAAAGAAGAAAAAGGAAAAAAAGAAGAAAAAAAAGAAGGAAAAAAAGGTCAAACATTTTTGAAAAATCTCGACTAGGGCGGCGCTAAAGAGCCGCGGGTTGCTGACCCCTGGTGTAAACAAACAGCAGTGTGGTAGCACCAGGTGAACAGACGGAACACAAAAAAAAAAAAAAGTTAAAATGCCGGAAAGGAACTGGAATTTACCGGGATACCTTAAACAAGGAAGCCAGGGACCGGTATATGCAGAAAATAATGATTATTAACGGTTTGGATCCATATGAAATCCCTACTAAAGAGAGTGGAGCTCCGACGAGGACTTACAGCTCTGTGGGACCGGTGTCTTCGTTTGCGGTGTCTGCGCTTACACGTGGTTACCATGGGGGCTGAAGCTGTGATCTCCTGGTCTCGGATGCTCAGGCTCTCAGAGGAAGCCAGAGCCTGAGCTCCTTCAGCCGTCATCATGCAGACAGACGCCTGGAACACAGAACCACAATAACATTCACCAATAACACTCATCAATAACACTCATCAATAACACTCATCAATAACACTCATCAATAACACTCATCATGTGTGAGGGTGGAGAGAATGGCTGCTGTGGGACCTGAGTGAAGAAGACTGCTTAAGGCCCAATCCCAACACACCCCCTACTTTCTTCCACTAGCCCTCCCTCACTATCACTAGCCCTAAAAAAGAAGGGACAGATTTTAGGGCACTTGAAATCTTCCCAATACTCCCACTACTACTTTCAGCACCACCCCTAAAATCAGGAAGCTGAGAGCCAAAAGCTGTTTTAATTTCAGCTGTAGCGCTGTTAATATGCCACTTTATTAAGTTTTCATATTTTTTCAGGCGTAAAAGTAACCGTTAAGATCCCCAACCTGGGCTCGGTTTATCCAAATAACGCCTGTTAAGAAATTTTATCTGATGTTTTCAGAGATGATAAGAGCCGCCGGCTCGGAGCAGCAGCAGCAGCTCACGTACAGGATTGATCGCCAGGTCAACCTGCGCCGTCGTCTCGGGGAGAAACCTGCAGCTCTGTGGAGAATTACCGCTGGCTGAAATAAATCATTTAGGAAGATAAATGTTGGTTTCATAGATGAAATCTAACAGTTGTAGCTACGCCTTTTTTGCTCCGAAAAGTTCGAGATTTCTGCCTGCCGGCTCCGGAGCTGATTTATGGTTCCGCGTTAAATTGACGCAGAGCCTACGGCGTAGGGTACGGCGTGCGTCGCTGCGTAACCTACGTAGGCTCTGCGTTGGTGTAACACGGAACCATAAATCAGCCTTTATTCTGGCGAGGTTTGAAAAAGACTTCGCAACAACGAGCAAGCGAGTGATTATGTACATTCACTGAGTGAATATTATGAAAGTAAAATATATATTTCCCGCTAGAAATGTAATCAAAACGCATTTTTATGCAGAAACTAACTCAAAATATTGATTTTATTCACTAAAAAATGACAAATGTCCGCCATGTTTTTTTTTTTTTGATTCAGTCCGCAAATGACTACGAAAAGCATTCTGGGAAATTTTTCTGGCCCTAGATCAAACTAGTGAGGATCGGAAATCCCTCGATCCGTAGGGACAGATTCATATCCACTACACTAGTTTTCAGAACTCCCCCTAGGTGAAAAGAGGAATTGGGACACCACTACCCTCACGGGAATGCACAAAATTTAGGGGTAGGGATGAAAACTAGGACTAGTGGGGGGATTGGAACTGGGCCTAACTATTTTATCAAATACAGGGAAACATGAGAGAGACAAACGCGATAACTCATTCATTTATTAACGCCGACATTTATTTTATCGCGCATTAACGTATGTTGCTCACATGCTTTTGTTTTGAAAAGTCTTTCGCCGGCTGCTGCAGAACCGGATGAGAGTTGGCGGAAAAACATGCTAAAAACGGACTTGGAGGGCGTTAAAATTACAGGACTGTTATATGAACATTTTCATTTTAAAGTTCTCCCAGACGGCGGATTCCACCCCTGTAAAGGAAATTTCAATAGTGATATTAGGGACATTTGGTGCTGAACATAGACTGTAATGCTGCTCCCCGTTAAAAGTTTCTGCTGTTTCCTCACAAATTGCCTGTTTTAATGTCATGACTTTTTATTTTTCATAAAAAAAACAGGATGACATTAATTCCCTGGCAGTGGCAATAAGCTATATTTTACATTGTTACACTAAATATGTGTTTCTGACAAGTGCTGATGTTTGCACAACAAATGTTATGGCACTTTCATTCATACTTTTATAAGTACTAATAAATACTTTTATACTTCCAAGGTTGTTAACTGTTCAGGGGATTGAAATTGAATTGGTCAGTTCTTATAAATATCTAGGCATTCTGATTGATGACAACTTGTCTTTTAAATCTCATATTGATAACCTTGTTTCTAAGCTGAAACCTTTCTTTTTTAGGAACAAATCATGTTTTTTATTTCGGGTCCGGAAACATTTGATCGAAACAACTTTTTTACCCTTGTTGGACTATGGCGATCTGCTTTTTATGAACGCTCCTGAGCAGTATTTAAAGAAATTAGATACTGTGTATCATTGTGCTTTGCGTTTTATCACCGGTTGCAGCTTTCAGGTACATCGCTGTTTTTTGTTGCTGCTGCAATTGTCCTCCTTTGCCTCCGTAGACTCTCCCACTGGCTGACTTTTGAATGGATTTATAAATCCATTTTGGGACGTCTCCCTACATATTCGTGCGTGCACATGTGTAGAAACGTCAGCCATTATGAACCTGCGCTCACAGAACTTTATTCAAATGCAGGTCCTGAGAGCCAGAACTGAACTGGGTAAAAAGGCTTTCAGGTTTTCTGCCCCGTCAACCTGGAATGATGCGCAGAAGGACTTGAAACTGGTTGATCTAGTATCCTTGGGTAAATTCAAATCCATTTTAAAAGACAGATAAATTAGCTCTCTCGGTTCTTGTGACTGCCCCGTTGTGTAAATTTTACCATTGTTTTACTATTGTTTCCCTGGAATGTGTGACTGACTGTCTGTGTTTGTATGTATTGTTGGATTGTTTTTATGCTGCCATTTTGGCCAGGTCACTCTTGGAAAAGAGGTTTTAATCTTTTTTATAAAAATACATATAAATAAAAGTGCACTTTACACAACTCTTGAATTCATTATTTGATTTTGCATATAGAATGTGATTAATCAGGGAAATCATGCGATTAAAAATCTTAATCGTTGCCCAGCCCTAACACACACACACAGTCCTGAACGTGTACCTTCTGTCCCTGCTCCTTCTCACTCTCCTCCTCCGAACACGGCATGAGGGTGACATTATTGATCTTTCCGAACGATCCCACCAGGTCGGTGAGCTCCTGCTCCGAGGCGTCTGCAGGAATCCCCGTCAGATAAACCAGCCGGTCGTGGGGGGCCGGGATCACCACCACCTTCTTCTTCTGGGGGGGTGGAGCTTTAACAGCCTGGAAACAAACAGCAAAAGGAGCTTTGTGTTCACTCTTGATCAGGTCAGTGACAAGTTTAAATCGCTAAGAGCAGGGGGCGGCAACCCATGAGGCTCTTTAGCGCCGCCCTGGTGGCTCCCTGGAGCTTTTTCAAAAATGTTTGACCTTTTTTTTTTCTTTTTTCCCCCTTTTTTTCTCTTTTTTCTTCCTTTTTCCTTTCCTTTTTAATCTCGACATATCAACTTTTTTCTCGACATTTTTACTTTTTTTCAAGAGATTTCAAGTTTTTTCTCAACATTTAGCCTTTCACCATTTGCCATCATTCTAAGGCTTATACAAGACTTTGTATTTTTTGCAGCTCCAGACATACCGTATTTTCTGGACTATAAGCCGCACCTGCATACAAGCCGCATCCGCTCTATTTAAAAAAAAGATATACAAGCCGCAGATATTTATGTTGTTAGATTAGATATTTACTACATTAACAGAAGGATTTTGAACTGTAAATGATGTACATGTTTGTACCTAAATAGATCCTTTCCTAACAGTGTCTTTTAACACGGCAGCAACTTTGCTGATTAAAACGGGACAGAACCAAGAGAAAATAACCGCTATTTATTTATCTATTTATCTGTTTGAAATCTGCTTCTACTTCTATCTGCTAAAGAAGAAGTAGTGTATTCTTCTTTGCATTTATTTTGTCTTAGTTTTGATTCTAATTCCAGTAAGAGCGCCCCGAGCGCTGGAAGAAAAATCCACAGAACAGCCGCACCTTTGTATAAGCTGCACGGTTGAAAACCTATGAAAAAAGTAGCGGCTTATAGTCCAGAAAATACGGTATTTGTTTTTGGTCCAATACGGCTCTTTCAACATTTTAGGTTGCCACCCCCTGGCTAAAAGTATTTGATGAGGTTTTTTTCCTGTTCAACTGTGACGCAAAACATTCAGCCCTGTTTAAAGAAAATGGTGGAATTAGCTGTGAAATTAAAAAAAAAAAAAAAAAAAAAAGTGGTCTTTTGAGTAAAGCTTGAGGCGAATGAAGTGAAAACCAGGAGCGTCAGTAGTCGTCACTTGCCATCTTGGCTGTTTTGGTTCCGGGCTTGGCCGAGGCTTTGATGCTTTTAGGAAAGGGCTGGGATGCAGAAGCCTTGCTGGAATCATCGTGTGGCCGTTTCACACCCCGGCCAGGCAAACTTCCTGTAGGAATAGAAAATAATAAATAAATCAGACAGGCAGGCAGAAGGTGAGGCAAGGAAATGATGTCATGCTGACAAATGCGTTTACATTTATTCTTGAGTGGTTTTTCCATGTGCACAGTTCAACTGGACTTCACACAAACCTGTTTACCAAAATACTAAATATCAAAATGCTACATTTTAAAGTGATAGGGATCTAAATATAAAAGCAATTTAAAAAGATTTGATTCATTCAAATTAAGTTGTTTAACGGGAGGCCGTGGCAACTTTCTATCCCATTAAACTCCTCAAAAGGGTCTAAATCCAATCAATTCCTACGGAAGCGTAATGCTGCCACCCTAGAAAAAGAAAAAAAATATCAGCATCACGTTATAACGTGATAATTTATTGTTCTAACAATAAACTAGTCGTACGTGGAAGCAAATAGCGTCAGTGAGCCGTTTCCCAGGGCGCTTCCTCTCTCAAGTTCTTCTAGAGAGACTTTTACTACGTCATACAGTCAAAATTGGGGTTCAGGTCAATATTCCGGTTACTGAAATATTGGGAATAATCTGTTTCCATGCGTGAGCAAACAGGCTTATCCCTGTATACATGGTGATTAATCATTCAGGATATCTGGATCAAACCAGCGATGCACGGAGAACATCATGACGTCATTTCCACTACTTCTTCCTGAATCCAAAACAACAACAACAATAACAGCAGCACGGAGGATAATGAACAGTCCATTAGAAGTCGTTTTGTTTCTTGTCCCTGTAGTTCTCCTTTTCCAGCGTCTTCCAGCGGAGCTTGATCTGGTCTGGCGTTCCTACAAGTCCTGCTTCACGCAACTTTACTCCCACCTTCTTGTAAATCTCTCTATCCCGGTACTTTCTACCGTCTACAAATGCAGAAATGTTCATATCCTTCATTACATTTATGAAGTGATTAGTCTCCTCCTGGTCTTGTGTTTCTCCGTGTTTATAAGAACTTCCTGGACTCAAAAGACCAAGATTTTTTGTGAAAAGAACATGTACATAAAAAACATTTTCCTGTTCCTTTTAATGGGGATATTCCGTTAGACTATACATGACCATATATTCGGGTTAGAAAAGGAGTAACCCAGGGGTCATATTCGGTCATAAACAGGAATATGAGCAAATTCCGGTTATTCAAAGGGGTTATTGGTGTTTACATGGCCGTGCGCAACTGGGTTATTGCTAATATTCTTATTGATGCATTGAAACGTAGTCAATGTTGATGAAACTGCAGTCAGCAGCTTAAAGGAGTAAAAAGCCAATGCCTCACCTGCTGATTCGCGGCTGCTCCTCTCCGGCCGCGGGTCCCTGGACGACGCTGCCCGGGGCTTGTAGGGCGGGCTGTGCGATCTGGGGAGCGGGGATTCAAACCGATGGCTCCGCTCTGGGTTTAGCAACAACAGAAACAAGTGAGTTTAGACATGGGATCAGATGCACCGTAACCATGTTCTGGTCTGGGTCTCTGGAAAACACACACAACCTGGGATGTAACAGATGCTATAGAAATAAAACTGAATCTAAAAGGTTTTGAAACATGGAACGTACAGTGAAAGTATTCAGACCCTTTTACATGTTTCCCTCTTTGCAGCTATTTGCTATATTTCAGTGCAAGACATATGAAAGCCCGCATAGAGTTTGTCAAAAAACACACGAATGACTCTCAGATTATGAGAAACAAGATTCTCTGGTCTGATGAGACCAGAGATGATATTTTAAATCCGAATAGAATAATTCTGCGACCATGTATACACTCATTCCGCTTTAAATTAATTCCGGGCTGCGTCCGAAATGCCAAACTTCCACCCTAATGAGTATGCAAAATGAGTATGTGAGATTGTTTTAGTACGTACTCAATAGTATGTACTATCCATACTCATTCTGGAGAAATGTATTAGTGTGGATTGATGGACACTAGCTAAACAGAAACTTCCCACAATGCAATGCAGCGGTGTTTGGTTGCTAAGTGATACGTATATGTCATAAGTATAATATTAAGTATAATAATATTATTATATAATATTAATATTATAATATTTGTATATAATATTATATAATGTCATCTTGTTTCGGCCAAACAGAAAATAGCGGAGCGGAGCTGCTACCGCTGCTGTGACACGTCACTTCCTCCCAACGGCAGGAAGTGCCGTGTGTGCTCTTAATAGTACGTCCAAATTAATCACACTACTGATATTTACTCAAGTTGTGCCGAATTTAACTTTACTTTTTAGTATATACTGTTTAGTATGGCACTTTGGACAGACCGCCGGTCTTTCTGTTACGACCGATCAAACGTGTTTTCCATGTAAACCTCAATTCGGAATTACTATTTCCATGTGAACTCGAAGGAAAATAGTTTAATTGGGAATAATTAATTCCGAATTAAACAACATGATGTAACCGTGGCCAGTGAAAGACTGTTTATCGTGTACTTTTGCCCACCTGGGTAGGGCTGAGGCCGCGGGTGACGGTGGGGGGAGTACGACGCCCCGTCGGGCCGGCGGGGACGGCCGTCCGGCTGGTATTTGCCCCGGGGGGGAGTCGGGGAGCGAGCCAGAGACTGAGATCCAGACTGGAATGGAGAGCCATCTTCTGGATGCCACAGAGCCCGGCTGCCGTAGCGGCCACTCCGGCTGAGGGCGGGAAAACCACAAGAAACGCGCAGGATTTAGAACCGTTTTAGTAGAGAAAAAACACAGCACTGCAAAAACTCTAAATCTTAACAAGAATATTTGTCTTATTTTTAGTTAAAATGTCTCATTTTTAGTCATTACCAGAAAAATAACTTGTTATTTGACAATTTTCACCTGTCTCAAGTAAATTTTCACTTGAAATAAGTAGAAAAAAAATCTGCCAGGGGAACAAGATTTTTTTGCTTGTAATAAGAAGATAAATCTTGTTCCACTGGCAGATTTTTCTACTTATTTCAAGTGAAAATTTACTTGAAACAGGTGAAAATTATTTTTCTGGTAATGACTCTTGTTTTAAGTGTGATGAGATTTTTTTGACTAAAAATGAGAAATTTTAACTAGAAATAAGACAAATATTCTTGTTAGGATTTTGAGTTTTTGCAGTGAGGGCTTCAGGTGCAACCAGTGAAAGGATCTCTAACAGAGCAATAGCAAATGTTAGAAAAAGGGCTGTCAAAGTTAACGCGTTAACTTAACATCGACAATTTTACAATGTTTGTGAAGCATATGGTTCATTGTTTTACTTTGAGCTGCTT
Source organism: Cololabis saira (assembly GCF_033807715.1). Taxonomy (NCBI): domain Eukaryota; kingdom Metazoa; phylum Chordata; class Actinopteri; order Beloniformes; family Belonidae; genus Cololabis; species Cololabis saira. The sequence continues at coordinate 49,871,472 of NC_084587.1, forward strand.
AAAAAAACCTAAGTGAGTCTTTACAAGTGTAAAGTTGGGGACTACTACTACAAGCTTTTTTTTGTGGAGAGTTGAATAAACATTGGCATAAAGCAGCATATTTGCCCTTTCTCATGTTGTTAACAGTATTAAAAACATTAAAAAAATACCTTAAGGTAAATTAGAACAGCAGAAAATGTGTGAATAAATGTGCGATTAATCGAGAGTTAACTATGGACAACATGCGAATAAAAAAAAATTAATCGTTTGACAGCCCTAGTTATAAACTATGACACAAAAAAGGAAAGCAGCTTTTGCTATTAGTAATAGACGACTGAAATGCTCACATTGCTGAGGCGACTGACCTTGGCAGATTTGGTTTCCAATCAGGGAACCTTCAGACAAAACAAACATTGTTCAGCAAACACTGCAAGGAATCAACTACCACATTGATAACAGTTTCTAAAATGTTGCCACAAACATATCTAAATAAATGCACCAAATAATCCAATGGATTTTTCAGCTTTATCCGAAGGGTGATGTAAGTGATGTACATCGTTATGATGCTCATCCGAAACAAACAAACTAAATAAATGAGATTAATTCTCATTCACACGACAGAGTATTAGGGTCAAACTAAGACAAGAAAAAAAAAAATCGGAAATTGCGAGAATAAAGTCGTAATATTGCGAGAATATGGTCGTAATATTACGAGATTAAAGTCGTAATATTACGAGAATAGAGTCGTAATTTTACGAGAATAGAGTCGTAATTTTATGAGAATAAAGTTGTAATTTTCCGAGAATAAAGTCGTAATTTTACGACAATAAAGTCGTAATATTACGAGAATAAAGTCGGAATTTATGAGAACTAACCGGAAGAGCACATCCGTCTTTTGTGGAACAGGAGCTGTCTGGTATAGTATACGACTTTATTCTCGTAATATTACGACTTTATTCTCGCAACATTATGACTTTATTCTCATACACTACAAAAACTCAAAATCTTACTAAGAATATTTGTCTTATTTCTAGTTAAAATGTCATTTTTAGTCAAAAAAAATCTCATTACACTTAAAACAAGTCATTACACAACATAACTTGTTATTTGACTATTTTCACCTGTTTCAAGTAAATTTTCACTTGAAATAAGTAGAAAAATCTGCCAGTGGAACAAGATTTATCTTCTCATTACAAGCAAAAAAAAACTTGTTCCACTGGCAGATTTTTCTACTTATTTTAAAGGAAAAATTTACTTGGACCATGTGAAAATTGTCAAATACTCATTTAAGTGTAATGAGATTTGTTTGATTAAAAATGATACATTTAACTAGAAATAAGAAATATTCTTGGTAAGATTTTGAGTTTTTGCAGTGTAATATCATGACTTTATTCTCATAATATTATGACTTTATTCTCATAATATTATGACTTTATTCTCGTAATTTAAATTTTTTTTTTGTCTTAGTTTGGCCCCAATACTTCATCGTACATTCATATTTGTGTTGAATTGTATGTTTTACTTCCGTTTCCTACTAAAGGGCGGCAGGTTAGTCCTCACTTGTTGCGCAGGTCTCTGCAGGCACAGGTGTGGTTGACCGTGTTAATGTGGTCAACCAAGTCCTAGAGTTCCAGAGAAAAGGAAAGACATAGGAAAGGAAATCGTCACTGAGATACAAACGGACACAATCGACCAAAGACAGCATTACAACTCGCAAGTATGGACATTAGGGGGGAGAGATAGACTAAAAAAAAAAAAAAAACAATTAGTCTCATTCTTTCTCAGGCTTGATATATTCAGGGCTCAGTGCTTGAATCTCCCCCAGAAATACAACACAATGCTTCATCTTGCTCAGGTCAAATCAAAAGTGTCCTTTACAGACAAGTTGTATATATCTTTATCTTTAGTCTCAATAGGACAATCTTCACCATTAATACAATATTTATCTCTGTACAGAGAAAAGAAAAGTTTTTTTAACATAAAATTCTGAAGACAAAGGCTCTTTTCCAGGTCTGAGGACATGAATCTTTGCTCATAAAACAAAAAGTTAAGTGGTAATTACTGATGCATAACAATTCCATAAGACAAACATTTTTTTTAAATATTTATAAATATTTTAAAATATGTTCAAAAATTCTAATAATGAGAAGAGTTAGAGCTTTTAAACCTTTAAACAGACCAGAACACACTGCAGGATCGTGGCATAATAAAGATTAGCATTCATTCATAAACTTGCAACATGTTTAGATCATAAAAGAGAAATCAGTCTATTTAAAATGTAAGCAGTGACTTGTAGTTTTATGAGGTTTTGCATATACACTCAACTATTTTGAGTAATTACAAACTATAGTACTGCGATTCTAGGTGGTATGAGCCATTGTAGAAACAGTTATTCTAGCTTAAAGTCAATCACAAAGCCATTCCAGAAGAAACCCTTCTACAAATCCTGGAACCAGAGGGTTGGCTTTTCTGGGGAATTTAGGAGCTTATTGAATAGTAATTATTACCGAAAGAAGAGGACATTTCTATTTTATCAGTTTTTAACATTTTAAATTAGCTGTCCAGTATAAATGTTCAGATTCACATAAGACAAAATATGTGCACCTAAGATTTAAGGAGCTTAAAATTCCATTTCAGCAACATTTAATGCCAATTTTACAAATGGCCTAGTTACAGTATGATTCATTAGTCTGTATAAATAACTAAAAATCCTCATTATCAACCTCCAGCAAAAAAAACATACATCAGCATCATTTTTACAAATGATAACCACAGGATTGTTTTATCATTTTCAACCTCATACCTTTAAGTGCTGGTTATGTCCAAATACAGTTTTTCAGCATCATTAAATTTTGAATTAATATAATGGGAACTTTAAACAGAAGCTTAATACATTACGTTATACTTACCACAGAAAAAAAAAGTGAGTCGTTTCTATAAAACAAGAAAATCTTTGATTCACAAAGCCCTGTCCCCGTCACGTGCTCAAGTAAAACTACTCACCAGATTTACAGATAACTACTCTTTGCTTTGAAACTGTACTATTTGGGGAAAAAGCGTAATTATTGTGGGATTCCAGAAGTTGTGTCTTAGTTAAGGATTATTCCTCCCTGAATTGATGTCTTAGTCTCCCCAACAAGGAAACATGGCTGTGGCATCTCACATCATTCATGTTTTTAGAAGAAACGTTAAAAAACCTGGTTGCTTTTGCTCTCTTAAGCATTCCAAACTGACCAATGGGGAGAAAGACTGAGTGGTGCTGTGGTAGAACAACAATTCAGCAATTATCTAATAGTGATAAACCAAGACTAAAAGCATTCAAATGAAATCTGAATGCCATTTATTACTCTTAATCAGATCATCTAAAATAAACATAGCACAAAAAGTGAGGATGTGTGTGTTTGGTAGATTTATTTGTTGTAACAATGCTCCTTGCCATTAAATCTTATACCGTTGGAAAGCCTGTTTTTTTCCCATTTAGATGGTGCCATGTTTGTGAGGAACATGCATTTGTGGGATGAGGATGTGCCCATGAAAAATTCACCAAATCTTCTCTGCTAATGCCCAACAGCTTATTTTGCTGTTGCTATTGACTCTTTTTTGAGCTTCAGGTGACTCCAGGTGTTGCCAGTCAGGTGCCTGATGCTTTGCAGGACAATATGCAGGTCTCCCGGGAGACCTGCCATGACTGCCGTTCTCCGTCAGACCTGTCTGCATTGCTGTCAGCAACATTTTCACTGGAAATTATGTTCAGTGATGAGTCCAGATTCTGCCTACAGCAGTTGGATTGTAGGGTCAAAGTGTGGAGAAGACACACTATGGCCCAGTCCCAATCCCCCCCTAGTCCTACTTTTCAGCCCTACCCCTTAATTTTGTGCGTTCCCGTGAGGGTAGTGGTGTCCCAATTCCTCTTTGCATGTAGGGCTAGTGGGCATAACGAGGGCTAGTGTGTATGAATCTAGCCTTTCACAGCGAGGGATTTCAGATGCTGACTCGCTGACCGAAGGCCAGAAAAATTGTGAATGTACATAATCACTCGCTTGCCCGTTGTTGCGAAGTCTTTTCAGATCTCGCCAGAATAAAGGCTGATTTATGGTTCCACGTTACCTACGGCGTAGGCTCTGCGTCGATTTAACGCGGAACCAGCTGCTGCTCCCAAGCCGGCAGCTCTTCTCATCCCCGAAAACATCGGAGCAAATTTCTTAACAGGCGTTATTTGGATAAACTGAAAAAATATTAAAACTTAATAAATTGGCATATTAACAGCGCTACAGCGGAAAATTGCTTTTAGCTCTGGGCTTCCTGATATGGTGTGACGTATGTGCAAACGTAACTACGCAGTCGCTTACGTACCCGAACGTAAACCATGCAGTGATGTAGCAAATGGTGTCCGAATCCCTAGGGAAGATTACAAGGGCCCTACGCCTGTGGCTTCATTTTGAGGGTGAAGTGGTAGTGAGTAGGGTGAACATTGGGATTGGCCCATAGACCCCCTACAATCTACAATTTTAAATTTTTTTATCCAAATGTTTTTCCCCATTTTATCCCCCAGTGCTCCTCCCTAAGTCAGTCCTGGGCATTGCCCCTCTACCCAGGAGGGGGCAGGTAGAGTGAGCAGGCTGCTGGGCTCAAGTCTCCTCCTTACTTGATGAGTGAGCAGCTTCTTTTCACCAGACAGGGTGGGGCTTCTCCGGCCGGACGTAGCGCGTGGAAGGATCACGTTATTCCGGCCAGATCCTCCCCACCCCATCTGGCGCCCCGGTTGGCCAGAGGGGGCAGTATAGCCCAGGACTGTGTGCATGTTTAGCTACCCAAGGGAACACGGGGGAGAACATGCAAACTCCACATAGAAAGGCCCTTTCACCAACCCCACCTAGGGTGTGGCCGCTGAAGGCATGAGGGAAACACGCACTCATCGTCCACAGCGTCCCCGGCAGGAATTGAACCCAGGACCTTCTTGCTGTGAGACTATGCTGCAGTGATGGAGTGACATGGTATGGTGGAGGCAGTGTGATGGTGTGGGGCGGCCTCTCCCTCACTGGAGGAACGCGGCTCATCATCATTGGAGCCAATCTGAATGCAGAGATATCAACATGAGATTCTGCAGCCAGTGTCAAACTCCATCCTCCAAGATCAAACCGCCCCCCACCACAGAGCGGGTTTATCAGAGACCACCTCCAGAAGTTGGCTGTGAAATGGATAGAAGGACATGCCAGCAGTCTTCAACCTCTTTGAGGCTGGGATCAGCTTGATTGTGCCATCCCACGGCATGAGGGGGAGGGGCCAGGCTGTCGTGGTTGTGTATGGTTCTTCCACAGACTACTGGGGCTCCTGATAGATATATGGATAATTTTTTTAATTGCCAACATGTCAAACTTCTATCATCCAAACACCAAACAAGAGTCAATGGTAAAATGAGCTATTCGGCATTGGCAGAGAAGATTTGGAAGTTTTTTCATGGACGCAACCCACATACTCAGCTCCACTGCTCGTCCAACATATGCATGATCCTTACAAACATGGCACCCTTTAAAAGAGAAGAAAAGAGGCTTTCCAACAGTATATGATTTGTTGCGAATAACCTAACACAAATTCCCTTATTTTTTGTGCTAAGTTTATATCGCTAAATTCACGTCTAAAGAAACATTTAAAAAGAAGCAGACAGTGGTTTTCTAGCTGCTGCCTTTCCAGTAACAGATCCTTTGCACAGCAGACATCTGGAAATATAATGGCGGACGAAGCAAAAAGGGGATTTTATCATTTTTCTTTTCAGTACCACCCCATTTCCTTTAGCTTTTCTTGACATCTTGTAATTCCATGTTGTGAATTTAATATTTAAGTTGTCTCAATTCAGTTAAAAAAAAAGAGAAAGAAAAGTTCTGCAATTGTGTTTGCTACCTTTCACCATGCTGCTGCCAATAGAGGGAATGTGCATGACGTCACAGATGCGACTTCACAGCGGGTTACGCCCACTGAGTGGCAGAAAGACTGAGTGGCAGCGTAAACTTTCAGTTTGAGCAACTCGAAAACTTCTAAAATGGGAAAGAGCTGTTGTGCGATCGACTGTACTCAAGAAATCTGAGTTATCGTTTTACAGACTGCTGAAAAATAAGCTTAAGAGAGACAAATGGATCACTGCAATTCACAGAAACAACTGGATTCCAGGCACCGAAACGTGGATTTGCAGTTCCCATTTTGTATCAGGTAATGTTGGATTTTTGGGTAGCTAAATCATAAAGTTCAGTGTCCTCATAACTTTAATGTCACCAACAAATCCTGCCTTAAATTAGGAAAAAAAGACTTTTGTATGCCTTCAAGCTTTGCTTCATGTATTTCCTTGGTGTAGAAATTAAGTACAAATATCAGGAAATTCAATTCGTGGTCAAATATTAATGTCCATGGACCACTGGTTCTTGGGGTAACTGTACGGGTCACTGTCAAGTCCAACTGCCTTTAGTTTAAGCCGATAATCTTTGCCGACGTTTTACCACTCAGTGAGAGTAAGGGGGCGTGGTCCAGTGGGAAAGTGACGCCAATGCAGACCCTCTATATGGACACTGGATAATTATTCCATATATTCTTCTACTGTTATGGGTAAAAATGTCTGCTGTGAAAGGGTACATTAGCCCAAAGACAACACCTCAGATGGTCCAACCATATGGAGCTACAACAATCGGGGGTACAACTAAGCTTTCAAAGACACCCAGGGTAAACCACATTGTGCATTAACAGTGCAACTCGATGTTTTTAAAAAATAGATAAATAAAAATCATCACCATTTTCTAGTCTGTTTCAGATTATATTAATGTAGAAGTGTACTGTTGCAAAATCAAAAAAAAAAAATCAACTTGACAACTGTGTGGTGGGAGGTCACAAAACGAATGCTGCACAGGCAGGTGTTGGTACGAGGACTCGTTAACACTCACCTTTTCATCATCACACTGTACGTGGCACAGGGAGCAGGTATGGGGATACACCTTTGGAGGCACAGCCGCAAAATCACTTATCATGGTAGGAGTAGGGAACTTCCTGCTGCTGCCATGTGCTCTTGAGCCAGACGAAGAGAGAGCTGGTCTTGAAGAAGCCTTGTTCCTGGATGCAGATGAGGGCCTTGCTTTGGATCCATCGTGTCGATAGTCCCTGTCCAGATTACGAGATTTAGGCGACGATTGAAATTTTTTCACCGGTGACCTGCTCCTCTTGCGTTTTTCGCTGCTCGTCCTTCGATAATCCCGGTCTCCGTGCTTGTTTGCTTCCTTTTGAACGTCCCGACTTTCAGTTTTATCCACCTTCTGAACCGTTGACAATGACGACGCTGGGTACATTTTAACAGTCCTTTCACTGGAGAGTGGTTCTCTTTTGAATGTCTCTCTAGGGGTACTCTCATCGTTTCCCCGACTAGCATGGCCGTAGTCAATCACTTTTCCTGCAGTCTGTGTTACGGTAAGAAGGCTGGGCACCTCTGGCGAGCGTGAGGGGCCAGAAGGATGCACTGACACATCATGGATGTTGCGGGAAAATGTAGGTGTAGAAGTGGAAGCCACAGTTTTCGGTGTGCCCGACTTGTTAATTTGGATGTCACGGAGTATGAAGGGTAAAGTATCAGGAGTTAACTGATCATCCGGGTAGTGACTCAACACTTCCAAGTCCTCATTTGAAAGTCCAAAGCTGGCCAAGATGCTCCCGGCGCTCTCCGGTGTGTACAAGCCATGGCCGTCTCCTCCACCAGTTCCACCGCCGTGGGACTGCCGAGGTTGGGGCTGCTGTTGTGCAGCCTGATTGCCAAACAGTTTCGCTGGGGCTTGGTAGCCTGACCAGTCTACTCCTTGCTGGTGGCCAGGCTGCTTATCAGCAGTGAGTGACATGGGATTAGAACCACAGCCTCCCTGTTGACCGATCACAGAACCTGAAGCTTGGCCCGGTTGATTCAGATGGTCCATTTGACGGTGGTCCATATCTCTGGACCCCCGGATAGCCAGGGCAGATTCCAGCTCATCGGGGAGTTGAGTGGGACGGGGAAACCGGAAGCCCATCCCCTGCATATTGGAGGCATTTGGAAGTTGATTTGCAGGTGTCTGATGTTGAGAAGGCCTGGGAGCGTTAGCAAAGGGCTGTGACCCCTGCTGCTGAGGGTGTTGGTAATACATGGCAGAAGACAAACTTGGCCGAATGAATGTGGAGTTTTTGCTGTTCGTGTCGCTATTCAATCCCACAGTTGACACCCGCTGTCTATTTAAAAGACTTAGGAGGGCAAGATGAGGAGGCGACACCGCTGCAAGATCACTGCTGTGATACTGGTTGCCAACGATGACAGATGCCAATATAGCGAGCTGCTGGAGAGCGATCTGTGTCTGAGTCTCAAGCTGGGCAAGTCGGAGAGCTGTCAATGCGCCCACAGGTCCAAAAATGAAATGGGTCCCTCTGATGCGGCTGGCGATGGACAGTGTACCACTGTGCTCCGAGTGAAGGGAAGGAGAAAGGTGTGAGTTACTGTCTGTGTGCACGGCGAGGCTGAAGTGGAAAGCAGAGATATGCTATTACAATATACAAGATTCAACTTTTCATTTCAAAAGAAGCTCCCTGATCAAGCATCCTTTTTTCTCAATGCATACTTTTAAATACGCTGTCCGTCTTCATTGTGTTTGTAGAAAGAAATGCAGTCTACTAAGAAAGAGCTCTTTTTCATAGTCGGGACGTGGAAACATAACATCATGCAACAACAATGAATTCATAAGAAGAACCGAAAGCCCAAATTAAATCTTTTTTTTTTTTTTTTTAAATCCCATATTGGAAAAAAGAGGCTTCTTCAGATCTGCTGCAACACAGAGTCCTACATAAGATCCTTCCAGCCTACAGCTATAGCCATCTATACTGTCTCTTTAACCAAACTTTAAAAATGTACTTTTATTGCAATATATAATTTTCCTCATGAGATCAATAAATTATAGAATGGAACTTTCCTAAACTGAAAATACTGATTTAATAGCCAAGAGGACAGAACGCACAAGTCTGAGCCTCTTGATGTCATTGAAAAAAGAAAGATTGATAAAAAACGGTTTCACAGTATTTGTTAACCTAAGATGAACGTTGGAACAGAGTGCATTTTAATCAAATACGACATAAGCCCTAGCAAATCCTAGCAGCAAAACAAAGCCTTTCCACAGATGTATTGCTATTTTCTCATATGCCAAGCAAGCATGGAAAAATTATATCACTCCCATGTTTCCTAATTTTATATCTCACCCACCATGTCTCACAGCCAAAGAAAAAGCAAACTAAAACAACATAACTACAGCTTAATTGTAATTGTATGAAAGCTAGTAAACAACCATCAAATAAATGATGAGTATCGACGACACATTTTGATATAGAGGTCTGCTTGACATAAACAAGTATTGCAGGACGCACAGGAAAAAGGTCAACCGCCCATGGCCAAACAGGAAAAAAGGAGGTCCACCTCTGAGAAACAAGCTTATTTTTATCAACACAGCTCAACATCTTATGTTTTCTCTAAACCTGTACTGAATTGATCAACATTTTGCCTCTACAAAGTCCTCAAAACCTGCTTTTAAAGTGATGATTGGGTATTGTAGATGGTGATGCTAAATACACTCAAACGTTAACGTGACAGGAGAGAGCTGAACATTAGTGCTGGGCGGTATGACCAAAAATGTATATCACGGTATTTTTCAAAATTATATCGGTTTCACGGTATATCACGGTATTTTTTTTTCATGCACAACTGGGTGTTAACCACATTTTCTAATGATTTGGAAAGGAATTGCTGCAGTAAATTGGCTTAGAATGGCCTTTTTTACTGTCATGAGGAGGAAATATTGTAGAAAAACATTAATGTCCACACTAGTATAAATACAGGTTTGCATGGCCTCACGTGTGCCTGGCGCTAGGACCCCGCGGACGCATGGTGTGTCGTTAGGCTGTGTTTTCCTTCATGCTTCCCTGCAGCGTCACATGCAAACACAAACACAGTACCTGGCAGAAAGATTTCTTTACATCATGTTGTCTGTCGCCCGCGATATTTTTTCTTTTTTTGGCCAGCGCCATAGTTGGCTGGCTACAAACTATATACATCCCATAATGTATAATAATATGCCCGCGCTTGCAGCAGCGGTACTCGCATCGTTAAGGCTGATTTATGGTTCCGCGTTACACCAACGCAGATCCTACGGCGTAGGGTACGCAGCGAGCGGCCGTCACACACACACACACACACACACACACACACACACACACACACACACACACACACACACACACACACACACACACACACACACACACACACACACACACACACACACACACACACACACACACACACACACACACACACACACACACACACACACACACACACACACACACACACACACAGCATCCTCCAAGTCTAGTGGCTACAGAGGTGGGCTTGGGTCTGGAGGACCCAGGTTCAAGCCCCAGAATGGCAACCAAAATAAACCACCTTTGGCCCCTGAGCAAGGCCTTAACCATAATTCTAGAATATCTATCTATCTGGGCTCCTGGTAGATAATTGGATACATTCTTAAATTGCCAATGTGTGTTGTTTCTTCAAACTTCTACCATCCAATCCACTAAACAAGAGTCAATGGCAAAATGTTTTTTAGCATTGGCAGAAAAGATTTGGATGTTTTTGGTTTTTTTTCCAATGGACGCAACCCACATACTCAGCTCTGCTGCTCACCCAACAAATGCATGATCCTTACAAACGTGGCACCATTTAAAAGATAAATAAACAGGCTTTTGAACAGTAAAAGATTTGCTGCAAAAGCATTGTTACAACTACCAAACACTAATTTCCTTTCTTTTTGTGCCAAGCTTAGATATTATCATTTAGATGTTTGCATTTAAAATGTTTTCTATCTAGTGAAGGGACAATAGTAGTCCATTTAGACCTTTTGTCATAAAATGACCTTGTCCCATGTTAAAGCAGAAGAAGCATGTTTGCAGCATCCTGTTTCATGAATATGACCAGCCGTGTCCCTCTGCCACTCCTGCTGTTGTGTTTGTTGAACACGAGGAACTTCTTTCTAAGGCTCTTCTTTTTGTCAGTCACCAGAGTTTTGTGTCTTGCAAAGCTGCAGCCTGACATTTTAGTAGCCAGTTGCAGATTACTGTTCTGTAATATGCTCATTTATGAAAACCACTGCTCAGGAGATGAGGAGCTCACAGAATTCCTCGTCATAAACAAATCACACCCATGACCCGCAACTCCACGTATTCTCTGTTTACATTAGTCCTGGCCCGCGTTTAAGTGTACCCTCAAAGGGGCGTTATTCATATATCCATCTAGCCATCCCTTTTCCACCGCTTATCCGGAACCGGGTCGCGGGGGCAGCAGTCTCAGCAGAGATGCCCAGACTTCCTTCACCTCTTCCGAGGGGAGTCCGACACGTTCCCAGGCCAGTAGAGAGGGTCTCCTGCCGGTGGGACATGCCTGGAACACCTCCCTAGGGAGGAGGGACATGCCTGGAACTCCTCACCCTATCTCTAAGGGAGCGTCCAGCCACCCTGCGGAGGAAACTCATCTCGGCCGCTTGTATCCACGATCTTGTCCTTTCGGTTACTACCCAAACTTCATGACCATAGGTGAGGGTAGGTGCGTAGATTGACCGGTAAATCGAGAGCTTCGCCTTTCGACTCAGCTCCTTCTTCACCACGACGGTCCGGTACATCGACCGCATAACTGCGGACGCTGCACCGATCCGTCTGTCAATCTCACGCTCCATCTTGCCCTCACTCGTGAACAAGACCCCGAGATACTTGAACTCCTCCACCTGAGGCAGGACTTCTCCACCCACCCGGAGAAGGCACGCCACCCTTTTCCGATGGAGAACCATGGCCTCGGTCTTGGAGGTGCTGATTCTCATCCCTGCCGCGTCACACTCGGCCGCAAACCGCCCCAGCACATGCTGAAGGTCCCGGTCCGATGAAGCCAACAGGACAACGTCATCCGCAAAAAGCAGAGATGAAATCCTGTGGTTCCTAAACCGGATCCCCTCCGGCCCCTGGCTGCGCCTAGAAATCCTGTCCATAAAAATTATGAACAGGACCGGTGACAAAGGGCAGCCCTGCCGGAGTCCAACATGCACCGGGGAACAAGTCTGATCTACAATGCGAACCAAACTCCTGCTCCGACCATACAGAGACCGGACAGCCCTTAATAGAGGGCCCCGGATCCCATACTCACTGACCCCCCCACAGAATGGCACGAGGGACACGGTCAAATGCCTTCTCCAGATCCAGAAAACACATGCGGACTGGTTGGGCAAACTCCCATGAACCCTCGAGCACCCTGCGGAGGGTATAGAGCTGGTCCAGTGTCCCACGACCGGGACGAAAACCGTATTGTTCCTCCTGAATCCGAGGTTCAACTATCGGCCGTATTCTCCTCTCCAGTACCCTGGCGTAGACTTTCCCGGGGAGGCTAATAGCTGTGCTTCTTGTTTTTTCTTGGATATTTCAATTTTAGCCAGGAATTCTAAAGAGCAGCAAAGAAAGTATAATGTAACAAAAATCGATCAATATGGAAAATAAATGCTGGTTGACTCTTTTTGCCGTATCTCCCAGCCCTACGGGGTTCACTGAACAGCCTGCAGGTCATGACGAGGCACAGAATGGCCCAGGGTTATCACGTTTTCAGTAACTTCATTCTCAAACTAAAATACTTTGATGTTCTACCACACATCAAAAAGGACATCCCACAATGAAGGCAGTGGCAGAATTGTTAAAAATGCTGAAATTAGTTGCACAATTGCATATAACAAGGACAACAGCAGCACTGGCTCTTCTGTGTCAAAACTCTTGCTTATACCGATGCCGCTTAAAAAGTAACAGCCATTTTACAGTAATGATCATATCACATACGGTCAATCAGGAAGAGACCAATAGTGCCTCGGAAGAAAAATGAAATTCCATCTGTGCAGATGCTGAGTATCATTGTTCCTAAAGGCTTTTGATTTTCTCCATACATATTAGGCTGCAGCTGTATTTACAAACTGAAACGGCCTCTGTCACAGACCAAAAATGTTTCTAGAGCCCCATCCACACGAAGACATGCAAAAGTATTTGATAAAACCAGCGTATCATCCATACAAAGCCGGCATTTTGGGGGTCTGTAAACGATCATTTTGGAAACCAGGTTCCAGAGTGGAAAGATTTCACGTGGACGCACACATTTACTGACACATTTCTGTCAGGACGTTTTTGAAAGTATAATCAGTTCATCTTTGAGTGGATATAGTCTAGGGGTCAAACTGATTGGGGTAGTGTGGACACCAGGCATAGACGTAACAAAGGTTTCACACTTTTACTGCGTTATGGCGCTTTTCCACTAGTACCTACTCAGCCCGACTCGACTTTACGCCTTTCCACTAGGGGTCTAACGTGCCGAGTAGATACTTGCCGAGGTTCTAAGCGGCTGAGTCGGCTGTATCTGACATCATCACACTACAGGCCACCGATTGGTCGGGGGTTGGAGTCAGACGTCTGAGTCAGGATGTGACATCAGCGAAAGAGAGACTCTGACGGAGTTTCTTGTTTATTTTATTCCAGCAGCAATGGCAGCAAAAGTCTGTTTCTGATCCAACTCTGAGGGTCAGATGTTCATAAACCTGGTGCTGAGGAGAGAATTAAAAAAGGGATCTAGACGGAGATAAGGAACGACCAGATCTACCAGGAGCTCTGTCTCTTCATAGCTGCTCACGGCTCCAGCTGACTTTTCAGCAGCGCAGAGACAAACTAACAAAAAAAAAAAAAAAAAAAAAAAATCGTTGCTCGAAGCTTCTCTCACTCTCATTTTTTAACTTGATATTGAACACAATTCACAGACCCAGCAGCACATCTATCATCTCCTCCAGGTGCTGAATTGTTATGGAAAAGAAACCAGGCTGAGTTGAGTCGAGCCGGTTCTAGCACCAAAAGGTTTCACACTTTTACTGCATTAGAGAGTCCATATGGCCTCAACTCATTTGACTCTGAGCTGGTTAAATGTACTAATATCAGCCATGTCATGTGCACAGCAATGCAGGCAGTAAACTCTCAGCAACACTTCTGCAGCCCGGACATTTCTGAGCGCATCTTGAGGAGGTACAAAGTTTATACAAGAAAAGAAAAAGGCAGGCAGTCCTGGGTCATGATTCAACAGGATCTAGCTGCAATTCAAGTTGAGTTGGACTTTATTGCAGAGAAAAAGGAAATAAGAAATTTGCACAAGCCACTTATACTAATTTTTGCTACTTGTTATTGTGACTGTAATGGGTTATTAGATTAACATATCGCTTGGTTATGATTTTCTGCAGAATGTAGTAGTTGTAATTGTTGAGGTCGACATTTAAATTGTCTTCAATCACTGCACCAGGCTGAGTTCTGACTCCCCTGAAAAACAAACCTAAAGGCTGAATTATTGTTCTGCGTTAAATCGACGCAGAGCCTACGGCGTAAGGTGCGCGTCGACGCATAACCTACTGCGTAGGCTCTGCGTCGGTGTAATGCGGAACCATAAATCAGCCTTGAGCCCTGCAGGGCTCGTTCCGTGCATTGGGCCTCGACTAGTCATGCTGATCTGGGACATATCCTTACTTATACATGCATTATTCCTCATTTGCAACTCTTAAAAACCTGCTAAATACAAATACGCAAATCACTTCATCCACGGGAAGATATCTATCTCCACAACACTTGATTTAGCCACTTGTGCGCAGCCGCCAGCAGGCCGCCTAACGTCAGCCGCTGCTAAGAAGTGCGCTACGTGCTTTTATCAGCTGTATCTTTGTTCATTCCGCATTGAATTACTACCTTTACGGGAGGCTGAATCGAGTCTTTGATAACTGTGGATGCTCCCGGCGGCTTTTCAGCGCGTCGTGATTAGCACCGGAGCTGCGCGTTCCGCCATCACCGTCAGCAGGAACCGCTTCCGGGACGGGTTTTCAAAATAAAGTTCAGCATAAATTCCGCCATCCCCGTCAGCAGGAAACGCTTCCGGTTCTGTTTTTCAAAATAAAGCTCAGCCACGCAACGCCAACGGATTTCAGACTACCAGAGTTCATCAACACCTCGCAAGGAGCCCTGATATTGAGGATTTTTTAGTGCCATAATTAAATAAATAAATAAATACTGAATTAATTAATTAATAAAAATGGGAATTAAATATATAATTAATTAATTAAATATGTCATTAATTAATTAAAATTGGAATTAAATGTGTCATTAATTAAATGTGTCAATAATTAATTAAATACTGAAATATTTAAATACATTGTTTTACTTAAAATGAATCGTATTTTAATTAATTAATGACATATTTAATTCAAATTTTAATTAATTAATGACACATTGAATTAATAAATGACACATTTTTTTTTTTTTTTTTTTTTTATATATGTTTTTATTGGCAGATTGTTTCCACAATACAGAGCAAAACAGATGAACATACCTTTTTTTTTTTTTTTTCTCCCTCTCCCCATCCCTCCCCCCATGGTTATCATCATTAAATTTCCTTTGGGAATAGCAAAAAATAAAACAAATAATAACAATAAAATAAAAAAAAATAAAAAATAAGTAAATAAATAAAAATAAAAAAATACTAATACAGTGACATAAAAGTAGTAGTAGTGCAATGACTGTAAACTTAAATAAGAAAATAAAGTGAGAACGAAACAGAGATGGGTTATCTAGAGATTAAAGTTATATACCAATGTAATTGGGCTGTTACTATTTTTAGGGGTAGAAAAATGAAAAACAACAAACAACAAGAAACAAAGACATCAGCTCAGTCCTTTGGAAGTACCCTCAAATTTTCAAAATAGGTAATAAATGGTTGCCAACTCAAGAAGAACCTATCTAATGAACCTCTAATTGTGAATTTTATTTTTTCCAATTTTAAGAAATCCATAACATCTTTGAGCCATAAGGTAGTAGAAGGAGGCTTTGGGGATTTCCACCCCAACAATATTCTTCGTCTTGCTATCAGTGTGGTAAATGCTACCATTCTAGACTGTTTTGCGGTCAAAAGTCCAAATTCCGGTGGTATTCCAAAAATGGCTATCTGGGGTGATGGCTCCAAACGAACATCAAATACATCAGACAAAATCTTGAAAATATTTGTCCAATAACCTACTAGCTTGGGGCAAGACCAAAACATATGCGTGTGATTAGCCGGAGAGAGGGCACACCTATCACATTTATCTTCAACTTCGGGATATATCGTTGCTAGTTTAGATTTGCAATAGTGAAGTCTATGAAAGATTTTGAATTGGATAAGGCCTAGCCTAGCGCACGACGTTGATGTATTGATCTTATCAATAGCTCCATCCCACCATTCGTCCAGAAAAGTCTCGCCCAACTCTGCCTCCCATCTAGCTCTACTTTTCATCACAGGGTGCTCATTCAGTCTCATGAGAGATCGATATGTTACAGAAATGTGGCCTTTTTGTCCAGGATGCAATATTAGAAGGTTGTCCCATGGTCTATCTGCCGGTTTTTCAGGATAGGAGGGAAATTGCTTTACAACAAAATCTCTAATTTGAAAATATCGAAAGAGATCATTATGGGGTAGATCATATTTCGTACGGATCTTATCAAAACTACAGAATACATTTTTCTCATAAAGATCTGAAAATTTGATAAGACCCTTACCCTTCCATTGTTCGAACACAGGGTCTGATAAAGAGGGAAGAAATAAATTATTGCCAAGTATAGAACAATTTATGGAGCCATCTATAAATTTAAAGTGGGAGCGTAACTGTGACCAAATCTTAATGGAAGCAATCACAACCGGATTTTGGGTAAATTTAGTTGGTGAAAGGGGTAATTTAGAGTAAAGTATCGCAGGGAGAGAGACCGGGCGGCATGATTTAAATTCCAGCACACACCAGTCAGTCTGAGGAGAATGAAACCAGAAAGCCATTTTCTGAACGTTGGCTGACCAATAATAGTAAGTAAAATTAGGTAGAGCTAGACCCCCTTCGTCACGGCTCCTCTGTAAGGCAGAATTTTTTATTCTGGGCCGTTTACCACCCCATATAAATGATGAAATCATCTGATCTAAAGATTTAAAAAATGATTTAGGTAAAAATAACGGAATACATTGAAAAAGGTAAGAGAACTTTGGGAGTATGGTCATTTTGACAGATTGGATTTTACCTGTCAAAGACAGAGGCAGACTATCCCATCTTTGGAGGTCTGATTTAATTTGCTCCAGCAAAGGCTTGAAATTAGCTGAAAAGAGGGAGGAGAATGAATCGGTAACCCGTACACCTAAATATTTGAATCCTGAGGTCGAGATATGAAATGGCAGTTTTGACTGCGCAATACGTTTAGCACTGTCATTAATTGGATAGAATTCACTTTTTTGATAGTTCAGTTTAAATCCAGAAAATTGACCAAAATCCTTAAGAATAGAAAGAACATGAGGGATAGCAGAAATCGGGTCAGATAAATATAACAACAGGTCATCAGCGTACAGAGACACCCTGAATTCTATACCCTCCCGCACTATACCACGAAGGAACTGTGACGTTCTTAAAGCAATAGATAAAGGTTCGATGGAAATAGCAAATAAAAGAGGGGATAGTGGGCAACCCTGTCTCGTACCTCTCGTCAAAGGGAAATACTCCGACCTCAGATCATTAGTACAAACACTCGCCCTAGGGTTGGTGTATAACAGCTGGACCCATGAGATGAAAGTCTCTCCAAAACCAAATTCCTTAAGTACCGCTAACAAATAACCAAATTCGACTCTATCAAAAGCCTTTTCAGAATCCATAGAGATGGCCGCTTCGGGGGTATTCGGAGAGGATGGGGAGTATATAATATTCATTAACTTTCTGATATTCGAGAATGAATGGCGGTTTCGAATAAAACCAGACTGCTCCTCTGAAATGATACTCGGCAGAAACTGTTCTAATCTGGCAGAAAGTGTTTTTGCCAGTATCTTGCTGTCAACATTCAGCAGAGATATAGGCCTATAGGATCCACAATTGACCGAGTCTCTACCTTTTTTATGAATAACAGAAATAGTAGCCTGTGTCAGAGTGGGGGGGAGAGAACCGTTAGTCAGGGATTCATTGTACATATCAAGTAGTAGGGGGGCAAGTTTCCCATTAAAGACTTTATAAAATTCAGTAGGAAAGCCGTCAGGGCCTGGAGATTTATTACTTTGCATTGATTTAACGGAATCTACTAATTCAGTTAGCCCTAATGGTTCGTCCAATTTTGTTGCTGCGGTCAAATCAAGCTTAGGGAAGTTAAGATTTGAAAGGAAGGCGGTCATACCAGATGTGTCAGCTGGGGATTCAGACGTATACAGTGAAGAGTAGAAAGAGGCGAATGCCTGATTAACCCCAGAAGGAGTGGTTTGCAAAACGTTGTGATTGTCATTAACCTCTGGAATAAGTCGTGTAGCAGCTTGTCGCTTCAACTGATGCGCCAAGAGACGGCTAAATGACACATTTTTAATGATATATTTAATTCCCACTGCACATCCCTGCTGTGTAGCGTCAGTGCTAACCACTGCACGACCTGCTATATAGCGTCAGTGCTAACCACTGCACAACCTGCTATATAGCGTCAGTGCTAACCACTGCACAACCTGCTGTGTAGCGTCAGTGCTAACCTTTCTACAAAGAAATTTACGTTTTACGTCTCATTAATTAATTCACACACGCACTAATATACTTGGGAAACAGTTATGCACCAAATATAATATATTTAATTTTATCAGATGGCAAAAATAAGAACTTTATTGATCCCACATAGGAGTAATTATGTAATTAGTAATTATGCTACCTGATGGCTGCCCCCCTGAAGACCTCCCTTGTGTACACATAATTTGTTTGTGAAAATTCAATAAAAAAAATTTCTTTTTAAAAATCAGGATCATGTCCTAGTATTTAAATATATCACTTAATCATCTGCTGTTACCCTCCGCCTAATTTACCTGACATCAGTTGAATAAGGGGAGTACCGGCACTTATTTTTGTCCACTTAAAGCACTTAGCAGGAACCAGCATCACCAACCACGTTGTAATCCCTGCGCGGCACTGAGCATGAAATGAACACCTTAGGTACTCTGTACGTCACCATCTGGGGCTGTACTGTCGGTGTGGCGTGTTCTGCTTGTGTTTGTCTGCTGCAGAGCTGCACTGGGGAACTGGGCGGAGCCTGCAGGCTCACAACCAGGCACCTGCTGCAGGCTGATAATCAGCCCCACTGCCTCCTCCTCCTGCTCTGCACTCCCCCAGCGATTACTCTCCACCCGGCTCTCCACTCAATTCTACCCTTCGCTTCAGCAGCTGTGAACCTGTGGGGTTCAAATAAAGAACCTGGTCTGCCCTACTCCAGCCTTGTGTCCGCTTTTGGGTTCAACCCGAGACTCTTGAGCGTAAGATTTTGCAACAAATCACGAAAACAAACGTATTATCCCTAACATTTCTGTGCCCCTTTCAACAAAGCACCAACCTGAACTTGAAAAGTTGTTCCATGAACAGAAATGCGGACAAAACAGCAACAGTGGCGTACCATCTCCATTTCAGAGTAATGAGAGAGGTTACGTCTTAAAATAAATGAATAACTGTCATCTCTTCTGTCATGCTTTTTTCTGCACATTACCCAAGTGTTATTTATCTACCTACTTAATTTAACCGTTGGTGCGCTGCATGCACCGAACCATAAAAACCTTCATGCCGAACATGCTTCGGAAAACAAGTGAACCCTTGACCACACATTATGAGATCACCTGTCAGTTCCGTCCCAAGAGATGTTTGAAGGGTATATTGTTTAGGATAAGGGAAGACTGTGTATACCAATAAATCTAGATTGTCCCGACAAGTGGTTTAGAAAATATGAATTTATGTGACAGACATTACGACGAGATAGCTCCCTACGTATATTTTTGTCCCATATGGATGTATTGAATTGACTTTTTTTTTTATTTGAACATGAAACAGTGGTGAATACAAAACAAAACAATAATAATTAATAATAAATAAATGTAAATAAGAAAACAAAACAAAAATATAAATAAATACATGCATCCACCATAATTAACATGCTCGAAAAGGAATAGGAAGAAGTAAAAACGTATTAAATCCTACCCCCTATCTAGTTAAAATTTCTCATTTTTAGTCAAAAAATCTCATTACACTTAAAACAAGACTCATTACCAGAAAAATAACTAATTATTTGACAATTTTCACCTGTTTCAAGTAAATTTTCACTTGAAATAAGTAGAAAAATCTGCCAGTGGGACAAGATTTATCTTCTCATTACAAGCAAAAAAATCTTGTTCCACTGGCAGATTTTTTTACTTATTTTAAGTGAAAATTTACTTGAAACAGGTGAAAATTGTCAAATAACAAGTTATTTTTCTGGTAATGACTCTTGTTTTAAGTGTAATTAGATTTTTTTTGACTAAAAAATAGAAATTTTAACTAGAAATAAGACAAATATTCTTGTTAAGATTTTGAGTTTTTGCAGTGGAGGTCTCAGAATTGATGCATCAAATATGATCCATCTGGCATTATAGGGTTGAACATATGCTAAATGCTTTTGGGACTTATGCTGCCCCAGAATATACTGAAATAACCATGTAAAGTGTAATTATGTAATGTGTGTGCTACATGAGAAAGAAAGAGGAGCTGGTGAGAGGGTGAGAACAGAATGTAATCAGACGGCTGCTATGTGGTCGTGTGCTACTGTAATTAGTTTGCACTGCTGCTCCCTCTTAACCTGAAGGTCAGGGGTTGAACTTTATTTGCGAGTGGCCATTGAGCCAAGCGCACAGGTATGAGTGTATGTTTCATAGACAGCAAGACAGATTTATTCTTCTTTAACTATGTCACCAAAGGCTAAGCTTTTTTTATATCAGTCATAAAAAAACCAAACAAAGTTAAGCTGTAAGTTGTCAGACTCGGAGCTGCTGCAGCAGCTGAATTCCCCCTCTGGGGATCAATAAAGGACTATCTTATCTTCTCTTATTTTGCAACGTGCTACTGTTTCACAAGGGTTCCAGGTGTCTGATCAAACTTCATCACATCATACATATATGTACGGAAGAGTATTAGAGCCATGCAGGAAAAAAAATATTTGAGAGGGGAAGATTTTTTTTTATTGTGCACTTTGAGAAAAAAGTCGAAATGTCGAGAAAAAAGTCGAAATGTCGAGATTAATGTTGAAATAACAATTTTGAGAAAAAAGTTGAAATGTCAAAATTAATGTTGAAATACAATTTCAAGAATAAAGTCGAAATTTTGTGAATAAAGTCGAAATTTCGTCTTTTTTCTCAACATTTCAACTTTATTCAGGAAATTTTGACTTTTTTCTCAACATTTTGACTTTTTTCTCGAAATTGTACTTCAACATTAATCTCGACATTTCGACTTTATTGTGCACTTCGAGAAAAAGGTCAAAATGTTTAATGTTGAAATGTTGAAATAAAATTTCAAGAATAAAGTCAAAATTTCGTGAATAAAGTCGAAATTTTGCCTTTATTCTCGACATTTCGACTTTTTTCTCACAGTGCATAATGAAAAAAAATCTTCCTCCTCTAAAATATTATTTTTATTTTTCTCCTGCCTGGCCCTAATACTCTTCTGTATATACTGTATGTGCTCATCGGTGATGGACTTGTAAAAGTACTTTAAAAGTAGCCTTGCGTGTGACTCCCTTTGTGACACAAGATGTTTGATTCATTTTGGAAATTCGGTAACACTTTAATTTTTTCAATTCAATTCAATTTTATTTATATAGCGTCTAATACAACAGAGTTGTCTCTAGACGCTTTACAGAGACCCATACCCAGAACATGACCCCCGAGCAGTTATTACATAAACAATGGCAGGTAAAAACTCCCCTAGTGGGAGAAAAACCTTAAGTAGGAAAGGAAAAGGAAAAACTCCCCTTTAGGAGGGAAGAAACCTTGAGCAGGACCAGGCTCATAAGGGGGGACCCTCCTGCCGAGGGCCAGACTGGTTGGTCAGGGATGGCAACAGCACAGCAGGCAGGTGGAAGCAGCAACGGGATGACCAGGGGTGGGGACCGCAGGCAGGTGGAAGCAGCAACGGGATGACCAGGGGTGGGGACCGCAGGCCAGCACGCAGCTCCCGAAGCTCCGGCCCAATCAGCAAGTCCCAGGTTGGGGTGCAGGGTCAGGAAAAGACTTGTGCTCCTTTATAATAACTATCCGTTATAACTAGTTAATAGATCATTAGTAAACAGTTAATTAATAAGCTATTAAGTATTTGTTAACAGTCTGTTAATGATTCATAATGATGCCTTATAGATAGTTAATAGGTCATTAATAAACTGATAGTTAATGAGTTATAAATTACTTGCTAAATAACAGTTAACAGTTTGTTAAGGATTTATAACTGTGCCTTATAGATAGTCAATAGATAACTTACAAGCTGTTAGTTAACGAGTTATAAATGACTTGTTCACTGTATGTTAATGATTTATAACTATACCTTATAAATTAGTAATAGATCATTAGTAAATTACTTACTAATGACTTGTTAAGATCAGTTTATATATGTTATTGGGAGGTTATTCTAAAGTTGCAACTATTCCTGATTTATTAACTGTTAGTAAATGAGGAATAGTTGCAACTTTAGAATAACGTCCCAATAACATATATAAACTATTAACTGATACTTAACATGTCATTAGTCTATAAAGCATAGTTATAAATCCTTAACAAACTGTTAACTTAAAGTCATTAATGGCTGCCTTTACATGGGAAGTT
Source organism: Cololabis saira (assembly GCF_033807715.1). Taxonomy (NCBI): domain Eukaryota; kingdom Metazoa; phylum Chordata; class Actinopteri; order Beloniformes; family Belonidae; genus Cololabis; species Cololabis saira. Next base: position 49,894,231 of record NC_084587.1, read on the forward strand.
TAATTCCTCTTTAATTCAGAATTCAAATTAAATCCGATTTAAAAAGAGTAAAAATGACCATGTAAACACGTAATTCCGAATGAAAATGGCCATTCCGAATTAAACTTAATTCTGAAGTAAGTGGCTGGTTTATTCAGATTTGAAATCCCAATAGAATAATTCCGTGATCATGTAAACACTCATTCCTCTTTAAATTAATTCCGGTTATAACGGATAGTTATTATAAAGTGTTACCGGAAATTCCATCTGGTAATAAACTGGTGCATGTAGAGCAGGTGTGAGTGTGTATCCACTGGATATGACAACTGTGGGAAAACTCAACATCCAGGACTTTAGCATCATTTGAAGCTTGACTTGCCAGTCTCTAAACTGGCCAACTGATCAACTGACTAATTGAGCAACATATTCAGGAGGCGCAGAAGTCCGTCCAGCTCTCTCTGGGCAAAAGGCAGAAGTACAGGAGACCAGTCAGCAGTCTTAGGCCCCGTTTACACGTAGCAAAAACGGTGGTGTTTTCATGCGTTTTGGCCGTTCGTTTACACGAAAACGAAGCTCAAAGTCACCAAAAACCATCATTTCTGAAAACTCAGGCCAAAGTGGAGATTTTCAAAAACTCAGTTTTCACGTTTGCTTGTAAACAGAGGGAAACGCACATTTAAGCTTCAGAACATCACAATATGAGACAGAAACATCACCACACTGCAAAAACAAGAATATTTAACAAGAATATTTGTCTTATTTCTTTTAGTCAAAAAATCTCATTACACTTAAAACAAAACTCATAACTGGAAAAAAGTGAAAATGTACTTGAAACAGGTGAAAATTGTCAAATAACAAGTTATTTATCTGGTGATGAGTCTTGTTTTAAGTGTAATGAGATTTTTTGACTAAAAATTAGTCATTTTAACTAGAAACAAGACAAATATTCCTGGTAAGATTTTGAGTTTTTGCAGTGCAGCGTCATGTGCTCGACCTGTGTTTACAATTTGTTTGGCCACCATCAATATTTTCTTGTGTTATATTCTAACGTCACACTTTTTTTTTTTTTTTTTTTTTTATATTTTTATCCCGTTTTTTTTTCCCATTTTTACCACCCCGTGCTCCTACCTACTGACAGTTGGCATTGCCATCCTCTACCAACCCCGGGAGGGCCCTGCACCTGCACTGAGCTCAGGTCTCCTCCTTAACCTGAGGAGTGAGCAGGCCGCATCTTTTCACCAGACAGGGTGGGGCTTCTCCGGCCGAACGTAGCGCGTGGAAGGATCACGTTATTCCGGCCGGATCCTCCCCACCCCATCTGGCGCCCCGGTTGGCCAGAGGGGGCATGTATAGCCCAGGACTGTGTGCATGTTTTTGTGAGGGTAGCTCACACTAGCTACCCAGGGGAACACGGGGAGAACATACAAACTCCACACAGAAAGATCCTTTCGCAAACCCCACCCATGGTGTGGGCACTGAAGTCATGGGGGAACTAACACGCACTCCAGCACCCACAGCGTCCCCCGGCGGGAATCGAACCCAGGACCTTCTTGCTGTGAGACCGCGGCACTACCAGCTGCGCCACCGTGCCCCCCATTCTAACGTCACACTTAAAAGTAACTCCACTTCTCTGTCACTCCAAACGAAAGACTCTTGTTCATCTTGGAAGTAACTGGAAGTTACTCGTGTCATTTGTTGATGTTTTTTTTCCAGGATTCTGATCGGCTAGCATGACTTTATCTTCTCGTTACACTGCCCCCTGTAGGTTTGGCTGATCATAGCACCTTAACAGTATTTATGCGGGTTTGTGTAAATTATTGTATTTTTCAAAACGTAGAGGGGGAAATATCAGTTTCTGTGGAAAGGTGGCCTTACAGTTCATTACTAATTAGAGAGCTGGAACATTTGAACTTTTTAATTAAAATTAAGGTATGAAAGAAAATAATTTAGTGATTAAATTCAGATGACAAAGTGCACAAGAACAACAGATTGTGCAGCAGAGAAAACTAAAACTAAATGTGTTAAAAATGTGCAATTTTTGCAATCAAAATGTCTTCCCGGCTGTTCCAGTTTCGTTAAGGACGTTAGCAAACATTACTAAATACATAAACTAACAAAAGTCTGCAAGGATTCAACCTTGAATACCTGAACTTTTATATGTCCAAAATGGCGTTTCTTTCTGTAGCAGTCACATCAACTTTACTTGAGGAGACAGGTGGCATGATGTCAGTCGAGTGCAACTATTTTCAACGCCAGAAACACTCGTACAATATTCTTAAGCAGCAGATGCCAGGACTATAACGGTGCACTTTATGCACTCGTCGGATTCATCTACCATTCAAGGCCAAATTATGTGAAAGCTGCTTTTCAAGTCGTCTACTTGTGTTTCCATGATATATTGACCATTTTATTGCTGGTATTTTCTCTGCAGGGCCAAGGCCGAAGGGTTCTCAAAAAAGACTTGGAATGTGTTTGATAGTGTTGTCATTTGTCAGCAACGTAAGAGTCACTTCCATATCGGTCATTTCTTGGTTTGTTGGTTGGTTAAGGAGGATATGGATTGGTGAGAAAAATAACAGGATTTTAGGAGTTAGCCACTGCTTGATTCAGAGCAACCTTTTTGTTTTTGTTATTTGTTTTTTGTATAATGATTAGATTGATAGAAAGTTACGATAGAGTATTAGAGCCAAACAAGACAAGACAAAAAAAAGGGAAATTACGAGAATAAAGTCATAATATTATGAGAATTAAGTCGGAATATTACGAGAATAAAGTCGTAATATTACGAGAATAAAGTCGTAATATTATGAGAATTAAGTCGGAATATTACGAGAATAAAGTCGTAATATTATGAGAATAAAGTTGTAAAATTACGAGAATAAAGTCATAATGTTGCAAGAATAAAGTCGTAATATTATGAGAATAAAGTCGTAATATTATGAGAATAAAGTCGTAATATTACGAGAATAAAGTCATAATGTTGCGAGAATAAAGTCGTAATATTATGAGAAGAAAGTCGTAATATTATGAGAATAAAGTTGTAACATTACGAGAATAAACTCGGAATATTACGAGAATAAAGTCATAATATTATGAGAATAAAGTTGTAAAATTACGAGAATAAAGTCATAATGTTGCCAGAATAAAGTCGTAATATTATGAGAATATAGTCGTAATATTATGAGAATATAGTCGGAATATTACGAGAATAAAATCGTAATATTATGAGAGTAAGGCCCTTGTACTCGTAGAAAGTCATCCAACATAACAACAATAAATGTGTGTGCTACTGTTTAGTGCACATGCGATGTGGAAAAACAATCCAATACCTCTGTATAAACCCATTTTAACCCCTCAAAGTGACTGCAATACCTGAATAAGACTGGTAATGACACTTTAAAATAAAGACTCTCAATATGGCTCAAATTTGTGAATGATATTATTATCTTTTGCATGCAAAAGAGTCAAAACGTACTTCTCAGTTTTCAGAGGGATTGGAAATGCCCAGCACAATTCCCCACTTTTTCTTTTCTGGAACTAAAGAACCTTCTGCCTGCAACACCAACTGATATCTACAGAACAGTATTAGGGCCATGCAGGAGACAAATAAAAATAATGTTTTAGAGGAGGAAGATGTTTTTTTCATTATGCACTTCGAGAAAACAGTCGAAATGTCGAGAAAAAAGTCGAAATGTCGAGAATAATGTTGAAGTACAACTTTGTACTTCAACTCTTTATCAAGCTGTCACAGTGTGGCAATGAAGCCCTCCTGCATCACAAATCAGTCCAAGATTCCTCTCACACTCTGGTCACTACGGTCAGTTATCATTAGGTTTGCTTTTCACTTTTTGAGGTTTTTGTTCAATCACGTCCAATACATTTATGCCAAAAAACAACAACATTGTGTTACAAACAACGCTTCAGAAAGTCCTTCCTCAATAACTTTACAATAACGACCTTATGTGGCGGTTCACCACACCTGCACACCTTGCCAGAGTTTATATTCTTCTGTTAAATTATCACCAATATTTTTCTTTTAGCAACTGTATATGTGTATATGTATATTATTCTACTTTAGGTTTTATTTCACTTTATTTTTATTATAAATTTTGATTATTTAAATTGATTTGCTGCTATAACACTACCTACCCATCCACCCATCCATCTATTCATCCACCAATCATCCATCCATCATCCGTCCATTCATCATCCATCCATCATCCGTCCATCCATCATCCATCCATCCATCCATCCATCCATCCATCCATCCATCCATCCATCCATCCATCCATCCATCCATCACCAAATATTAATGTCCATGGACCACTGGTTCTTGGTAACTGTACCAAATATTAATGTCCATGGACCACTGGTTCTTGGTAACTGTACCAAATATTAATGTCCATGGACCACTGGTTCTTGGTAACTGTACCAAATATTAATGTCCATGGACCACTGGTTCTTGGTAACTGTACCAAATATTAATGTCCATAGACCACTGGTTCTTGGTAACTGTACCAAATATTAATGTCCATGGACCACTGGTTCTTGGGGTAACTGTACCAAATATTAATGTCCATGGACCACTGGTTCTTGGTAACTTTACCAAATATTAATGTCCATGGACCACTGGTTCTTGGGGTAACTGTACCAAATATTAATGTCCATGGACCACTGGTTCTTGGGGTAACTGTACGGGTCACTGTCAAGTCCAACTGCCTTTAATCTGAGATGATAATGGACTGTTATCCCGTCTTCTCCACTAGTTGCAGCTGTTTTTGCCACTCAGTGCCAGTAAGGGGGCTGGTCCAGTGGGGAAGTGACGTCAATGCAAACCCCCTATAGTCAAATCTCAGCTTTTGTTAACTCTATATTATCCCTCTTGTACAGACTTTGGAGATTTGGAAAGTGTTTATTGACATCCCAAGAAACCATGCTGTCAGACACACAAGCCCACAAGCTGAATATGTGTCAGGTGAAACCCTGCCGGGAAATCTGTCTCATGACCGACATCCAAGCTGAAGCAGGACACGCCTGGACCGCTGCTCGTCGTAAAGCTGTCTGTGATTTGTGGCAGCAGAATCACGGTGAGCCGCCGACCAACATTTAGCATGAGACATATGATATGACCAGCAGTAGCGGGTTTTAATAAAGACAAATGGCTTGCAGGGCTTGGTTATGAGGCCATATCAAATTTTAGAGCCAGCCGGTAGGCTATATAATAGTTTTATAAGCACATTCCTGATATCGTCTAACAAAGGACTCGTGCAAATAGTCACAGAGCCGATTTTAGGTGGAGGTGGATTCAGCAGCTGCTGAGGGCACCACAACCGGAAGAATGAAAGAAGGACCCATGTCGGATGTCTCATCCATAGTTAAGGGTCACAAAATTGATCTCTGCACCACACACTTGTATAAATCTAAACAACTCTTGAAATCTGACCCAGGAACCCATCGCTGCTGGCTGGGTTGCTCTAACACAGCGGTCGGCAAATAAAAAACAAATCTGGAGCCGCAAAAAATGAAAAGTCCTGTATAAGCCTTAGAATGAAGGAAACACATGCTGCATGTATCTATATTAGTTAGAACTGGGGGAATTTTTTTTTTTCATTACGCACTTCGAGAATAAAGTCGAAATGTCCAAAAAAAAGTCGAAATCTCGAATTTATTCACATTAGCATCAATTAAAGGGGAACAGCCAGAGCTCTTGAGGCAAAAGGACCTACAAACATCTTCCAAACTCTCATAAACACTGCATAATTTATTTAAAAGAACAAAGTTTACTGCCAAGGTCCGGTTAGATGCTTGGGAAACAGAGTTCTTGGGACCTTGGTAGTTTGGTAGTTTAGCCGGGTGGCTTGTGTGTGATTAAGAAGCAAGTGTTATGTGGAAATAAAAATGTGTAATTCTCCAAGACCAACTAAGTCAAGTTCCTGAACGACAGGGAGTCACTGGGAGTTTGACCTGACGTGACATTTGTGGAGCCACAAAGACTCAACAGACGATCTCCACCTTCACATGGTTGCATCAGAAATGCCGCTACGCTTCATGCCATGCCCACACGTCTGCGCAGAGATGCTTGAAATGATGACACACAAAAACACATGTCACATCCCAAAATAGAAATGATGGCAGCGACTAGGTAGGAAGCATGCAAGACTAGACAGTCAGGTCTGGGAGCCAGGAGGGAAGGGGGGGGGGGGGTAGATCACACATCGTGCTTCCCGCCTGTCTTTCATTAACAGTACTAAAGCCGAGTCGTGGAAGGAAGTCAGGACGGTTCAAATATCTGTTATCTGTCGACCACCAGGTTTTTAAACTGAGAGATACATTTAGCATATGTACATAATAATTGGCAGCACGGTGGCTTGGTGGTTAGCACTGTTGCCTCACAGCGAGAAGGTTCCCGGTTCGACTCCCTGGCCAGGCGGGAGTCCTTCTGTGTGGAGTTTGCATGTTCTCCCCGTGCTTGCCTGGGTTCCCTCCGGGTACTCCGGTTTCCTCCCACAGTCCATTTTGGTGATTCTAAATTGCCCGTAGGTGTGAGTGTGTTTGGTTGTCTGTTTATATGTGGCCCTGTGATGGACTGGTGACCTGTCCAGGGTGAACCCCTGCCTCTCGCCTGGAAATTAGCTGGGTTAGGCTCCAGCAGACCCCTAATATGTCAAGCACAATGTTTTTCCGGCCGGAGGTACAATTCTTTCAGACCACAAGGTAGGAGAGAAATGCACGACCTTTTCATGAGTCCAGTTGAATTTATACTAAAAAAGGGAGGTGTTCTCTGTACCTGAATCTCATTGGTGGAGCCAGCTACGGGAAACACCCCCGAACATGTCCAGCTCTACATCTCCTTTGATTGTCTCCCACCTGGGGTGTCAACCCAGATCACAGATAAGACCCCCAAATGCTAAACATCTGTTTCTCCCCATTGTCTTCTCTTAACAAATGGTAGGTGTATTTGTTATTTAACCCCTACATCTAAAATATTCTAGCCGTAACACAGGTTGACTCCGTGACTAGATGAAAGCAGCTGTCCTGCTGAATACGAGGTTACTTTGCATATAAAGAGAAAACCCACCAGTGTTAGAAACTCTTTGAACTCTTAACAATTTCATGAAACACCCTTGTGACCCTGCAAAGCATATAGCGGGTATAGAAAACGGATGGATGGATGGACAAAATATTGATATAGAATATTGCTATTACATGTGCGGTAAACGTTAACGTACAGAGCGGCTTTACCAAACTAAGGTAGACTGTGTTTGTTTTTAGACTTGCCTTGATTAAAACGTTGCAGCGCGCATGTACTGCATATGGAGAACAATACATCAAAAACACAGCAGCAGAAAAAGCCAAATGTTATCAACAAACAAGAGGATACTATTAGGTGAAAAACGTCTACAAGTTGACAACGACTAACAATCACATTTGAACCCTTCCTCACTGGTGTTGGGAATTTATGGCTCATCCAGTTCGAGACTAAGGCTGCTTTCAGACCTGTGGCCCATTCAGGGGCTAAATCGATACAGTTGTTTCGTTTTTCGTTTGTGGCGTTTGTGTTCACAAGGCAACCGTCTGTAGCGGTTCAAAGCTGTTAACAAATGCCATGAACCAACTGTTCTCTCATTGGTCAGAAATGAATGCGGAAGGAGTTTCCTCTTCCGTACCCCGGGGAAAAACAACAACTATGGAGCATCGTAAGTGAGTTATGAGTGAGTTGTGTCGGTTGCTGTGTGGATTATGTTCTCACTGCAAACAAACCGCTCCAGGTCTGGAATGCGAGCTGAGACCACCTCTCCTAGAGGATCTGGGCTCGCTTGTTTTGACCCACATCTCCCCGTGCTTGGGTGTCCTCCGGTTACTCCGGCTTCCACCCACAGTCCAAAAACATGCATAGTAGGTTAATTGGGGATTCTAAGGCCACGTTTACACATAGCCGGGTATTTACAAAAACTGATATTTCCCCCTCTACATTTTGAAAAATACCATCATTTTCACGAACCTGCATAAATATCTGTTAAGGTGCTATGAGCAGCCAAACCTACAGGGGGCAGTGTAACGAGAAGATAAAGTCATGCTAGCCAATCAGAATCCTGGAAAAAAACATCAACAAATGACACGAGTAACTTCCAGTTACTTCCAAGATGAACGAGAGTCTTTGGTTTGGAGTGAGAGAGAAGTGGAGTTACTTTTAAGTGTGACTTTAGAATATAAAACAGGTAAAATACAAGAAAATATTGACGGTGGCCAAACAAATTGTAAACACAGGTCGCACACATGATGCTGGTGACGTTTCTGTTGCATATTGTGACGTTCTGAAGCCTAAATGTCCATTTCTCTCCGTTTACAAGCAAACGTGAAAACTGAGTTTTTCCAAATCTCCACTTTGGCCGGAGTTTTCAGAAATGATGGTTTTTGGTGACTTTGAGCTTCGTTTTCGTGTAAACGAATTGCCAAAACGCATGAAAACACCACCGTTTCTGCTACGTGGAAACGGGGCCTAAATTGCCTGTAGGTGTGAGTGTGCATGGTTGTGTGTTTATATGTGTCCCCGCGATGGACTGGATACCTGTCCAGGGTGTATCCCTGCCTCTCGCCTGTAATTAGCTGGGATAGGCTCAGGCAGACCCCCGTGACCCTGCAAAGGATAAAGCGGGTATAGAATATGGATGGACGGCTTGAGGAGACACAGGTGCAGACAATCAGGGCAGATAGGAACAAGGGAAGTCAAGACAGAACTGAAACAAAGAAACGGGTTTCAAAATAAAACAGGAACTAAATACCAAAACTGTGACATCAACTCAAAGGTAATACTTTCTTACAAAGCTGCAACAGTCCTGCTAGCTCAGTGATGTTTGTAAAGAGTGTGAAAAACCAGATCATAAAACTTGGATGAGTTGAGGTCGTGATCGTTACGGGGAGTCAACAAATTTTCCAAAACTTGCCAAGATTGAGCAGGATTTAGCAAGCAATCAAATGATTTTGTGTACTTTTGTACTCTTCAGAAAAATGACCGTCACTGTCATCGTCACCCGTCTTTCTCATACTCTTCACTGTACTAATAATAAAAAAAAAACAACTGTATCTTTAGAGAAGAAAGTCCTACATGTTCCCAATATAAGGTGTTTCGCAGATGCTTGAATTAATTGCACTGGTGAAGTTGTGTGTTGAGGCCAGTGTTGTGCATGAACGCGTTCAAACGAACGCGTTCATTGAACACGTTCATTTCTGTGAGAACGTTGAACTGTACGCAACATATTTGCAAATAAAGAACTTGAACTTGTTCATTCTGCAGATCAGGAACTGGAATTTGAACCGTTCAGATTATGTGAGTTTCAGCTTCACTGTTTAGGTCCAATTATTACGGAATAATCCTTCTCATTTCACCAGCGGGCGGCGCCCACATTTAAAATACTGGACGAGACGACGACTTTACACTACATTACCCACAATGCAGTGCACACTAGCATAGCAACGGGCACCAGCTCCATGGCAACGGTGGCCCGAGCCCGGTGCATCTTTACATGACCAGTGAAGAGAGAGACGTTGCAGACGCAGCGTCAGCGAGCCGTCAGATGATGATCCGCTTATGTTTATCTGCAGGAATTTTACACATCGTCTCCCAAAGAGTCCGACAGTAAAAATCTAACATTTCTGTGCAAATTATGTCCACCTGCACTGAGAAAACAAGTCAGAGCGTCTGCCTCGTCAACTTCACATTTGAAACGTCATGTGGAGTTAAAGCATCCGTCCAGTGGGAGGAAATATCTGCTAGTCCTTGACATTCAAACAAAAGCCCCTTTCACACAGCCAGTTCGAGGCGGGAACGTTGCGCCTTTAAGCCGCCTCGCTGTTCTGTGTGAAAGTCACGGAGACGGAATGGGGGGGCCAAGTGGCCCCACCAATAAGCCGGCAGCGGAGGTAGTCACAGAGCCGAAACGGGGTCTGTGTGAATGACACAGCCGGCATGCCGGCATGCCACTAGACGCTGACGCTGTCGTCACGCCTCTGATTGCGGAACGCCGGCATGCTGTGTGAATTTACAGACGGGAGCGGCGTTATGCCGGCGTTGTATGGTTCTGTGTGAACCAACAAAGGCGGCGTATTGGCAGGACTTCTTTACACCAATATTGCGGAATCTCTGTGTGAAAGGGGCTAAAGTCATCAGGAAAGACCAAGAAGACCCAACAACCCCGAACGACCCCAGTCCCACTGCTGCTCCTTCAGGGTTGATTTACCTGCAACAGGTAGACACACTGATCATGGACTACATTGTTGGAGATTTACAGTCTCTGAGGAAAGTTGAAAAACCACTAGGACTATATATGATTGTACAGTGGACAGTTTTAGGACAGGGTGGCGTTTCATTCGTACTCACCTAAAAATATTGAAATTAACTGAATTTGAACTAGTTCAAAATGAAAATGGTGAACTATGAATGTGAACTGTTCATTTTTAAACTATGTGAACGGAACTTTGAACTAGTTCATGAGAAGTATGAACTTGCACAACACTGGTTGAGGGAAACCATGAAAACAGCGTGGAGGCTGAGGGAATAAGGTTGAGGCAGATGTTGAAACGAGTGCAGGGACGTGTCACAGCTTCCCTCACTCCTCTCGTGCACAATTCCCAGCTCGGCTAATGGGGTGAGAAAATCACAGGCGCCTCTTCCCTGAGTAGTAAACAACGTCACATGTCATCATGCGTCGGCAGCTACGGTTAACTGATCCAGAACCACGACAACATGGAAGGACATTCCTGCTGCTTTTAGCTCCGCGTTAGCAGGCTCACATACTACTGCCTCCATTAGCCGTTCTGGTAATCACATCAACGGACAAACGGACTGCTCTGTATGCACACTGCAAACATTTGGCCAACAACCTGTGAAGTTATCAAGACTGGTGTTGAATGGGCGGGTTATGGCAAGGCAAGGCAAGTGTAGCACAATTCAACACAAGGTAATTCAAAGTGCTTTACATCAACATTAAAAGCGGCAAAACACAATTAAACAGTAAAAAACTAATAAAATGATAAGAAAAGAGGTGAAATAATACAAAGTAAGGGCAATAGAGTACAGCAGGTACACAATTCATTCTTAAAATGGCAAGAATTACATTTCTATATGGTCAAAACGTACTTGTGCCTAAGAGCACACACACACGTCTGTTAATGTTAAGGTGTTATCTGGGCACCGGGGTGAGATGGGAGGTGACATAAGTGCCGTGTTTCCTTAAGTGATACATGTGTGAAAACTTCTGATGACAATCCGAACTGATGTATGTGCCTGTGCGTGTGGTACGCTGACAAGCAGGGACTTATGGGCTACGCCGGGAAGATGAAGCTGTCTCCACCGGATGAAAAACGATTCCTCCCCCCTGAAACAAACCCCCTTAAAGTTTTACGGACAAACTTAAGCGTAATTGAATGTGGAGTGCTAAAAGGTACATATATACATGTCAATTCTACTAGCGCGTTAATTCAAAGTATAGCCAAAGAACCACTGGGTAAAAGGACATTAGAAGTTCTGCAGGTTCACCAGAATCACAGAGATGGCAGAAATGAACACCTCACACTAGAGCACATATCACGACCTGTCAGGGTTCAAGGGTCAGAAACCACAGAGATCATGTGTTTGGAGCAGGCCTTCGTGGTGGAGATCTAAGGGAATCTAAGGGAACACACAGGGTTCAGGGAGGATGAGGGATTAAGATTAAGAAATCGGAGCGAGGTCAACTGATCTGTCTCTGGACATGAGCTCCTCAAGTTCAAAGCAACACTGAATCAGCACGGATCCAAAAATGTTCCTCCATCCCGTCTGGTGCCACCTTGGTCCGGCTGCTGCGTTTCAAAGACGGTGGAAAGAATCAAACACACGCACGTTTGGTTGAGAAAGGAAGGCGTACAGTGCTCACACCGCAAAAACTCTAAATCTTACCAGGAATATTTGTCTTATTTCTATTTAAAATTTCTCATTTTTAGTCAAAAAAGAATCTCCTTACACTTGAAACAAGACTCATCACTGGAAAAAACAACAATTTTCACCTGTTTCAAGTAGATTTTCACTTAAAATAAGTAGAAAAATCTGCCAGTGGAACAAGATTTTTTCGCTTGAGAAGATAAATCTTGCAGATTGGCAGATTTATCTACTTATTTCAAGTGAAAATTTACTTGAAACAGGTGAAAATTGTCAAATAACAAGTTATTTTTCTGGTAATGACTCTTGTTTTAAGTGTAATGAGATTCTTTTTTGACTAAAAATGAGACATTTTAACTAGAAATAAGACAAATATTCCTGGTAAAATTTGGAGTTTTTGCAGTGCAGTTCATGGTTCTATGTCCCCTTAAGACTTTGATAAACGCTGTATTGCAGCTTTCCTGTCCTTTTAAGAGCCGCTTGACAGTTAGTTGTTCCTGTAGATTTGCATGAAGTTTTACGGTGTTTAATAACAAAACCCAGCCACGACGGCCTTCCGATTACACTCGCTTATTGGTTTTAAAACGTGAACACTGTCTGCAAACGTTTAATCGGAGTAATAAAACAGAACAAAAGCGGTCAACAACAATGACCTTACTGGCCTCTCTCCACCACAGTGCAGGTGATTGGCGATCACCGTGGCAACCGGATCAAACCAATAGAAACCTGAATAATCAATGTATGGCTCCTACACGCTGTCAGAACCACTTTCATGATTCCATAAAAGAGCCGGGTTTTCAGCCCTGTTAGCTTTAGAGCAGGGGTCTTCAACCAGGGGTCCGCGACCCCTAGGGGGGCCGCGGAGGAATGCAGGGGGTCCTCCAACTAAAAAAGAAATAAAGGCAATTTTAACCAAAATAATTTGTATATGATTGAGAAAACTCCATTAACAGTCGATAATTGTCTACTTTTGACAATAACTATTTAGTCTACAACTCTACATAAATGATTCCCATGACGTGAGTCATGTGACTAATGTCAACTTTAGAGCGGAAAAACAAGCTAGCTAGCTGTTTAAGAAAAGAAAATTTGTTGCGAAATTGACTTTGCTATTTCATATTTAACGCTAGTTAGACCTGATGGATAAATTAGTGACAATAACGAAGCCTAAAGCTGGAGATTGTAACGTTACAGCTCGGCCTAACGTTACTCCTTCCACGTCTGACGAGGCCAAAGTTTCATCAACCATAAACACATGTAGCTAATAACCCAGTCAGGAATTGGTTAATAAGGTGATATAAGCAGAATAAAACACATTCAAAAGTTATTATAAGCCAGGCTTAAAACTTGACACGTTAAAAAAAGGGAAAAACTAAGAATTCCAAGCGGTGTTCCCTGCTCTGTTTTTCTCTCATCCAAGGGTTCCTGGGCTAAAAAAGCTGCTTTAGAATATTACAGAATACAGGACATTTAAGCAAACACAAGTATCCCGTAGGCACAGTAAAGGATCCCAGCTCTGTAAGAACGTTCTCCTGACCTGACTTGACCCCGGCGTGCGTCTTACTCACTGATCTTTTGTGAGGTTACCGCCGGTCCAAGAGAGACGCTTCTTCTTGCTGGTCTTCTGCATCTCCGGGCCACTCTGGAATCCAGGACCACAACCCCTTAAAGATGCAGTGATAACACCTTGAAGAAGAGGATGAAAAGCTGAGGAGATCTAGAATCTTGGACTTCCAGAGCTCCGGCGAACGACACGAGCTTGAGAGTTGTGTGTGAAAGCCTGCGTGCTGGACGCTCCTCTGCGGACAGGCAGCCGTTTGGATCGTCCGGACCTTCCTCGCTCTCATTTTCCCCTCCCCTCCCTCCCTCTCTGGCATTTCACACACCCTCAAATCCAGCATTACCCCTCTCTGTGTGTCACACTGACACCGAACCAGAATGAGGGATTTCTTAATCACTCCCCCCCCAAACTGTAAGAAATACTTCCACCATCCTCATCAAGTGTCCGAATGGCTTTGGTTTTGTGGTGCGAGTGAACAGACTAACTCATTGGAGTCTTATTTGTTGGTAGTGGGTCGGTTCCTTGATTCCTCGTAAGTCCTGGCAAGTCTTGGAGCAATTCTCTTTCTAAATTCATACACTGTTCAAATGCTTTTTTTTTCTATTTGTGGCATTTCTGCATCCAGTCGGGGTATGCATCCAGGGATAGCCCTCTTTTACGGGGTGGTAGAGATTACTGGGTCACAAGTCACGGCTTGGCCGTCTCCGGTTACGCCAGACCGCTGATTCAGAGGGCTGACGGGAGATTTGCAGTGATGTAAAGCAAGAGAGCAACACGGGAGAAAAGGACTGGGCTAATGTGTACCGGGTTCAGGGTGTGGGTTGGGTCGCCAACCGTCCCTTGGAAAATACACTGCAAAAACTCAAAATCTTAACAAGAATATTTGTCTTATTTCTAGTTAAAATGTCTCATTTTTAGTCAAAAAATCTTGTTACACTTAAAACAATTTTCACCTGTTTCAAGTAAATTTTCACTTGAAATAAGTGGAAAAATCTGCCAGGGGGACAAGATTTATCTTCTCAAGCAAAAAAATCTTGTTCCACTGGCAGATTTTTCTACTTATTTTAAGTGAAAATCTACTTGAAACTGGTGAAAATTGTCAAATAAGTTATTTTTCTGGTAATGACACTTGTTTTAAGTGCAATGAGATTTGTTTGACTAAAAATGAGACATTTTAACTAGAAATAAGACAAATATTCTTGTTAAGATTTTGAGCATTTGCAGTGTACTCTTCCGTAGTGGGAGGACCAGAGAAAGACACCCAAACATGATCATAAGCAGCACTAGGTCCACTGATAAAAAATACTTTGTCCATGTCAGGATATAAAAACTCAAATCAGCATGTGCGGTCTCTGCGCCGGTCACAATGACAGGTTTCAGTCAAGACTTCAGTGTAACTGTCATGTCTGATGCCGACTTTATTTCTTAGTATGTAGGAGTATTTAAAAGGAAACAGCTTGAGCGAGATGAAGTGTAAGTGTAATGTTGTGTTTGGGGCCGGGGACAGTGAACGTGCAGGGCAGCGTTACGGCAGCCCAGGCAGGGCGTTAGAAACACGGAGCGGGGCTGATATTCCCTGCCAGGAGCTCCCGCCCCGCCGGCGCGCCGGCCCCTCGGCCGCTCACCCACGAGCACATTTTGCATTGTATAACGCAAACTGTTAATTTGTCAACATCAGAAGCAGTGTAGGGTTTTGAAGGGGAGCATTCCTTTGCTAATGCCCTTTCAAACTCAGCTCAGCTGAAGTATTTTTAATGAGCCACCATAAAAAGGGTTGAGCATAACTGTCTACTAGCGTCTAATATTAACACTTGGCTGCTACAAGTCCGTGTTGAAGCCAGGTATTATGAAAGGAAACGGAGATACCTGGGCCTGCTGAGGTGAACCACATGGGGCCAGTCACCCACTGAGCAATAAGCAAACCTTTTACTTGCCACATGCTGCTGTGAATAGTTGCTCCATCAATGTCCTATAAATAAAGTTCTTATTTTAATCATGTGCTAAAGCGTGTTTTGGCCGCGTCTCCCTGTAAACCAGCCTGCGTCTCCTCAGGAAACCGCAGAGTGAAGAGTGTTGATTGATGTGAGTGTCGGCGTCTCCGCTCTGATTTAAGGTTCAACTCCTCCAACCTGGGCTGATTCAAGGTTCTGTGTTAAACCAACGCAGAGCCGTCGTCGTGAACTCTTCGGACTTCTCCGTCACTCCATTTCTCCGCGGTGCAATCCCCCCCCCCCCCAGAGCACTACTTGATACTTTTGTTTAGCTTCCGGTTTCTCCGGTCACAGTGAATCAAAGAGATAAGGACAACTATTGTGCAAAAAACCAAAACAACCCAAAAAAAAAAAAAAAAAATCACACACACACGAAGAAAATAGCGCTGAAAGTTCACGACTGCTTCACGAACCGGAACCGGAAATGCGTTGCTACCAAGCGAACCAATCACAGCCCTCTCCGTCTGCGTTGGGTGGTAGTTCCATTTTTTGGGAGGTGCAGGTCAGGCTACGGCGTAGCTACGGAGAGACTCCCGCGTAGCCGCGTAGGTGGGTAGTAACCAGTTACATTTACTCCATTACATTTACTTGATTAAGTTTTGGGAAATGTTGTACTTTTAGGAGTAGTTTGAATCACTATACTTTTACTTACTTGAGTAGATTTGTGAAGGAGAAACTGTTACTCTTACTCCGCTACATTAGGCTACGTTGAGCTGTTACTTTTCTTTTATCCCTTTTATCCACGTACGCGTCAATCTCATGACATCACTGGGTGATTCTTTGTGGAAAATTTGTTTTTGCATGTTTTGTCACATTTACACAGACTCAAACACACACAGAGTTTCTATGAGTTCATGTTTGTTCTAATTCTGCCTGGTTAAAAAAGAAAAGTACGAAGGCTTGAAATTTTGTGCTTCTTGTGCTTAATTTATTTTTTTATTCTGTTTTATTTATTAAAGTACTTGAATTTACTTTAAGATTATTTTAATTTAAGCTATTTTTTTATGTTTTATTAATTTTAATTTATTTTATTAATTTAATTTGCCTGAAGATTATTATTTTGTACTTTTGTCTGTTTGAATGGTTGTGTTAAAAAAATAAATCCAACGTTACTCAACAGTTACTCAGTACTTGAGTAGTTTTTTCACCAAGTACATTTTTACTTTTACTCAAGTAATTATTTGGATGACTACTTTTTACTTCTACTTGAGTCATATTATTCTGAAGTAACAGTACTTTTACTTGAGTACAATTTTTGGCGCCTCTACCCAGCTCTGCGCGTGCCCTACGGCGTTGGTTTAACGCAGAGCCATAAACCAGGCTTTACTTGAGTTAAGCCCTTTGCTCCTCTAGGGTGCATGGGCCCTTGACAAATGTCCTCCATTTCCCTCGGCTTTTAGCTGTTCTTTGGAGATCTCCCCAGTTGAGCGCGCTCCCTACCATTTCTACCTCGGTGCTTTTTCTCCAGCTGTTCCTGGGGAACCTCGTCTCCTCTTTCCTTTGGGGTTCCACTTCAAGACTTGTTTGGTGGTGTTTGTCGCCGGTTTCTGAGGGTGTCGCTAATCCAACTCAACTTTCTCTTCCGGATTTGTAAATCATTGAGTGCGTTTACATGGGAAATTTAATTCCTCTTTAATTCAGAATTAAAATTAAATCTGATTTAAAATGAGTAAAAACACATGGAAAACACGTTTGATGGTCTTTCTCCAATTCTTCTACAGGTCTGGAGGTTGGGAAGGTTCTGATTGGATAGGGGGGGGACCGGAAGTTACGTCTACCGGAAGAAAAACTAACTTAGCCGCTACAATTCAACTCACAATTTTTATGTTTCCTGTTTCCATCTGTTCTTTTAATTATTTCCAGGTCCTCCAAGCTATTTATTAAATAAATGGTCTCTGCTCTTGACCAGCGTTTACTGCGTGCTGCATCTTGAAACTTTGTTTGGAAAACCAGCCCAGCGTGGAATATAAGCGTCATGGAGACAGACGGGCGAGGGAACGAGCAGAAAGAAAGACCGGAATTAATTTAAAGTGGAATGAGTGTAAACATGATCGCAGAATTATTCTATTCAGATCTAAAATCAGAATAAACCAGCCACTTACTTCGGAATTAAGTTTAATTCGGAATGGCCATTTTCATTGGGAATTAGGTGTTTACATGGTCATTTTAAATCGGATTTAATTTTAATTCTGAATTAAAGAGGAATTAAACTTCCCATGTAAACGCAGCCATTGACAGTTATTTCAAGTTGTGAATGAAAGTTGAATAACTCACAAGTGAAGGAAGAATTTTTAAGTGTTTAGCATTTAATGAATAATCACAAAAATAAAAAAGGCTTTGTGTTCACAACTTTCAATATAAACATTGTTGACTTGAACCGTTACATTCTGAGCTCGTTTACAAACATTTAGGTTTCAATTTCATAAAATGGCACAAATTCAGTGGATTTCATCAGCCTTTCCATTTGGATTGTCACTAGATGGATTCCTCTCACATTTGCCCCACATTAAATAAAAGTGAAATATTAAAAGTCATTTCTGTTTCATTCCGTGGTCGGAGCCAGCGACGCTGAAGAAAAGGTTCAACTCTACACTCCAGCGAGAGGGAACCTTGGAAATGAAGAGCCGTTTCCTGCACATGATCTTCCTTTACTTTACCAACACACACCGGATACACACTCTTTACCTGGAAACAAAACATGGAATAACGCAGACACGGCTGGAAAACATGATTTTTAAGTCCCACTGCAGAATATTGAGTCCTGGGAGGAAACACTCGAATTTGCAGATTGAAACTTCAAGATTTAAGTAAATATCAGATTTTACGAGCAAACAAGTATAAGCAACACACTGCAAAAACTCAAAATTTTACCAGGAATATTTGTCTTATTTCTAGTTAAAACGTCTCATTTTTAGTCCAAAAAAATCTCATTACACTTAAAACAAGAGTCATTACCAGAAAAATAACTTATTTGACAATTTTCACCTGTTTCAAGTAGATTTTCACTTGAAATAAGTAGAAAAATCTGCCAGTGGGACAAGATTTAACTTATTTTAAGTGGAAAATCTACTTGAAACAGGTGAAAATTGTTGTTTTTTTTCCCAGTGATGAGTCTTGTTTTTAAGTGTAATGAGATTTTTCTGACTAAAAATGAGACATTTTAACTAGAAATAAGACAAATATTCTTGTTAAGATTTGGAGTTTTTGCAGTGCAAGCACGATGACATAAAAAGTGTGAATCGCGGTCGGTGACGAGAAAGGTCAGGATCTACTTTGAAATAAATTCAAAGTTTACAGATTCATGATGAAAAGATACAAAACAAATGTAAAAAGGAAGTATCAGATTAACCTCTGTGAAAATACTGTTATGAAAACTTCATAGTGGCTGGGAAAAAAAAACTCAAATGCATCTGGGATCCTCTGGTCGTGCACACACCAGCGTCTGATCCGTCAATAAAAACAAGCTTCCAACACAACCGTGTTACTAAAAAATGCTCTTGAATTCTGGCTTCAAGTGAGGTGACTGACATCATCACGTTGGCTGGAATTAATGGCACTAAACTCAGGCCCCAGATCTCTGATGCTAAAGAGAAAAGTAAAGAAATGGTTTGATTTTAGTTCATTTTAGTTGGTGCGGGCTCATTAACAGCCTAGGAAGTCGCCGACTACGACAAACATCTCCCTGAACTCTGGATCCAGGGGACCCGGACCCAATCCAGGGCCCCGGCAGGACGGCCAAAGGAGCTCTTTTCATTCCATTTTCTAAAGCTAAATTAAGGTGGATTAAGATGCCGACTTCCTGATAGGTCAGCGGACTACACTGCAAAAACCCAACATCTTAACAAGAATATTTGGCTTATTTCTAGTTAAAATGTCTCATTTTTAGTCAAACAAATCTCATTACACTTAAAACAAGTGTCATTACCAGAAAAATAACTTGTTATTTGACAATTTTCACCTGTTTCAAATAGATTTTCACTTAAAATAAGTAGAAAAATCTGCCAGTGGAACAAGATTTTTTTGCTTGTAATGAGAAGATAAATCTTGTCCCACTGGCAGATTTTTCTACTTATTTCAAGTGAAAATTTACTTGAAACAGGTGAAAAGTTATTTTTCTGGTAATTTCTCTTGTTTTAAGTGTAATGAGATTTGTTTGACTAAAAATGAGACATTTTAACTAGAAATAAGACAAATATTCTTGGTAAGATTTTGAGTTTTTGCAGTGCAGGAGCAAAGAGGCGCTTGGCTTGCATAAAAAAGTGAAAAAAAAAAAAAAAAAAAAAAAAAGACGCCCGTTTGACCACATACAGCATCAGTGAACAAGCAACATGCTCATAACCTGCAGGTGGAAAAGGACAAATATAAACCCCCTGAAGCGTCTATATTATACATGTCCAAATATCTGCACATCTAGAATAGAAGTGTTTATATTTATGGAATAAGGTGAGAGTGGCAGGCTGTTTGGGCTGGTCCGGGGTGCTAACACCCACAGGATGTCACTGGGGGGGTGGAGGGGGCGGGGGAGGAGGAGGGGGAGGGGGGAAGTCGGAGAATGGGACAGAGCCGGGCCGCCACAGGTGTGCAGAGAAGGCAGGGTTGAAGAAGGATGGAGGGAGTGGATGATGAGCATGAGGATGAGGATGAGAATGAGGATGATGAGGATGAGGATGATGAGGGGGCGGGGGGTAGAGGGGGTAGTTGGGTGGGGGTAGGTGGTGTGGGGGCGGGGGTGGGGGAGGGGGAGGGGGGGTACCGGTAGGAAGGGGGGAGGTACAGGGCTGGGGCAGGGGCAGCTGAGGGGTACCGGTGAGCGGGAGGCGGCTGCTGCTGCTTCTCTCTGGGCTTCTGGTGCCTGGCCCGCCCCCCTGCCCCTGCCCGTCGGCCCGGGAAACCCCGCCCCCCGGGCCTCTCCTGCTTCACGCTGGGGGAGGAAACAACGGCCGCAGGGATATCTGAGGAAAACAAGACAAAAAATGTCGAGATTAATGCTGAAATAACTATTTTGAGAAAAAAGTCGAAATGACGAGATTAATGTTGAAATACAATTTCAAGAATAAAGTCGAAATTTCACCTTTTTTCTCAACATTTCAACTTTATTCAGGAAATTTTGACTTTTTTCTCGACATTTCGACTTTTTTCCTCAACATTTCGATACCAGGTCTGATACCAGCTGGTCCCGGTCTGATACCAGCTGGTCTGATACCAGCTGGTCCCGGTCTGATACCAGCTGGTCTGATACCAGCTGCTCCCGGTCTGATACCAGCTGCTCCCGGTCTGATACCAGCTGGTCCCGGTCTGATACCAGCTGGTCCCGGTCTGATACCAGCTGCTCCCGGTCTGATACCAGCTGGTCTGATACCAGCTGCTCCCGGTCTGATACCAGCTGGTCTGATACCAGCTGCTCCCGGTCTGATACCAGCTGCTCCCGGTCTGATACCAGCTGGTCTGATACCAGCTGCTCCCGGTCTGATACCAGCTGCTCCCGGTCTGATACCAGCTGGTCTGATACCAGCTGCTCCCGGTCTGATACCAGCTGCTCCCGGTCTGATACCAGCTGCTCCCGGTCTGATACCAGCTGGTCCCGGTCTGATACCAGCTGCTCCCGGTCTGATACCAGCTGCTCCCGGTCTGATACCAGCTGCTCCCGGTCTGATACCAGCTGCTCCCGGTCTGATACCAGCTGCTCCCGGTCTGATACCAGCTGCTCCCGGTCTGATACCAGCTGGTCTGATACCAGCTGCTCCCGGTCTGATACCAGCTGGTCTGATACCAGCTGCTCCCGGTCTGATACCAGCTGTTCTGATACCAGCTGGTATCAGACCAGCTAGTATCAGACCCGCTGGCGCTGTTTCCTTTGCCGAGATCGCAACCAAAGCAATGTTATAATCTCCCCTTCATCCAATATTGTCATGTTAACTTGTTCATTGTTCTAATCTGCCGCTGCTACTACCTCTACTACTAAATATTTAATCACTTTTCCAACTGTTGCTCTGCTTACTGCCCCCTATCGGTCACCGCCGGTACGACCCGCTCTCCTCGTGTACTACGTGAGCGACGTTGCAGTTGGTGGTGCACGTGAACGGACGCGAACGCAAGCACCAACAGCAAGTATATATCAGGCTTTACTCTCACTGAGTGGCAAAATATCAGCAAAAACAGCTGCAACTAGTGGAAAAGACGGGATAACAGCCGATTATCGGCTTAAATTAAAGACAGTTGGACTTGACAGTGACCCATACAGTTACCCCAAGAACCAGTGGTCCATGGACATTAATATTTGGTACAGTTACCCCAAGAACCAGTGGTCCATGGACATTAATATTTGGTACAGTTACCAAGAACCAGTGGTCCATGGACATTAATATTTGGTACAGTTACCAAGAACCAGTGGTCCATGGACATTAATATTCGGTACAGTTACCAAGAACCAGTGGTCCATGGACATTAATATTTGGTACAGTTACCCCAAGAACCAGTGGTCCATGGACATTAATATTTGGTACAGTTACCAAGAACCAGTGGTCCATGGACATTAATATTTGGTACAGTTACCAAGAACCAGTGGTCCATGGACATTAATATTCGGTACAGTTACCAAGAACCAGTGGTCCATGGACATTAATATTTGGTACAGTTACCAAGAACCAGTGGTCCATGGACATTAATATTTGGTACAGTTACCAAGAACCAGTGGTCCATGGACATTAATATTTGGTACAGTTACCAAGAACCAGTGGTCCATGGACATTAATATTTGGTACAGTTACCAAGAACCAGTGGTCCATGGACATTCATATTTGGTACAGTTACCAAGAACCAGTGGTCCATGGACATTAATATTTGGTACAGTTACCCCAAGAACCAGTGGTCCATGGACATTAATATTTGGTACAGTTACCAAGAACCAGTGGTCCATGGACATTAATATTTGGTACAGTTACCAAGAACCAGTGGTCCATGGACATTAATATTCGGTACAGTTACCAAGAACCAGTGGTCCATGGACATTAATATTTGGTACAGTTACCCCAAGAACCAGTGGTCCATGGACATTAATATTTGGTACAGTTACCAAGAACCAGTGGTCCATGGACATTAATATTTGGTACAGTTACCAAGAACCAGTGGTCCATGGACATTAATATTCG
The DNA here is from genome assembly GCF_033807715.1 of Cololabis saira. NCBI lineage: Eukaryota > Metazoa > Chordata > Actinopteri > Beloniformes > Belonidae > Cololabis > Cololabis saira. The sequence goes on from NC_084587.1 coordinate 49,916,824, forward strand.
GTACAGTTACCAAGAACCAGTGGTCCATGGACATTAATATTTGGTACAGTTACCAAGAACCAGTGGTCCATGGACATTAATATTTGGTACAGTTACCAAGAACCAGTGGTCCATGGACATTAATATTTGGTACAGTTACCAAGAACCAGTGGTCCATGGACATTCATATTTGGTACAGTTACTGTACTACATGACTGTTGTGTGCTGCTGACGCCCCCCCCCCCCCCCCACCTCTGGTCATCCCGCTGCTGCTTCCACCTGCCTGCTGTGTGCTGTCGACGTCCCTGACTCCCCCAGTCTGGCCTTCGGCAGGAGGGTCCCCCCTTATGAGCCTGGTCCTGCTCAAGGTTTCTTCCCTCCTAAAGGGGAGTTTTTCCTTGCCACTGTTTGGCTTAAGGCTTTTCTCCCACTAAGGGAGTTTTTACCTGCCATTGTTTATATAATAATTGCTCGGGGGTTTATGTTTATGTTTATGTTTATGTTTATGTTCATGTTCTGGATCTCTGGAAAGCGTCTAGAGACAACATCTGTTGTATTAGACGCTATATAAATATAAAAAAAAAAAAAAAAAAAAAAAAAAAAAAAAAAGTTACCAAGAACCAGTGGTCCATGGACATTAATATTTGGTACAGTTACCCCAAGAACCAGTGGTCCATGGACATTCATATTTGGTACAGTTACCAAGAACCAGTGGTCCATGGACATTCATATCTGGTACAGTTACAAAGAACCAGTGGTCCATGGACATTAATATTTGGTACAGTTACCAAGAACCAGTGGTCCATGGACATTAATATTTGGTACAGTTACCTGAAGAACCAGTGGTCCATGGACATTAATATTTGGTACAGTTACCAAGAACCAGTGGTCCATGGACATTAATATTTGGTACAGTTACCAAGAACCAGTGGTCCATGGACATTAATATTTGGTACATTTACCCCAAGAACCAGTGGTCCATGGACATTAATATTTGGTACAGTTACCAAGAACCAGTGGTCCATGGACATTCATATTTGGTACAGTTACCAAGAACCAGTGGTCCATGGACATTCATATTTGGCCACCAATCCAGTTTTCTGATATTTATATGTACTTAATTTCTACGCCGGGGAAATACACGAAGCAAAGCTTGAAGGCTTACAAAAGTCTTGACGCTTGGTCCGATTTCAAGGCAGGATTTGTTGTAGAAATTAAAGTGATGAGGACACCGAACTTTATGATTTGACCGTTTAACGTTAGCTACCCAAAAATCCAACATTACCTGATACAAAATGGGAACGCAAATCCACGTTTCGGTGCCTGGAATCCAGTTGTTTCTGTGAATTGCAGCTAGGGATGGGAATTGAGAACCGGTTCCCAGTGTTTCAATTCCTTGGAATCGTTTGCCTTTTTCGCAAACGATTCCCTTATCGATTCCAGTGGGCGCGAATGACGTCACCAAGCACGTTGCGCAACGTGCGCATTCGCGGCCAGCAGGAAAACACGGGGACAAAGCCGCATAAATGCTCAAAAGTTTGGTTACATTTTACCAAAAAGGATGACAACAGGGCGACAATACTTGCAATGTGGACATTTCGACAAAAGGGGGGAAACTGTTAGGACTCGGCCGGCTGATGCGCGGAGTCAGCCGGCGTGTGGTAAGGCTTATTTATGGTTCTGCGTTACACCAACGCAGAGCCTACGGCGTAGGGTACACAGCGACACGCACCATACGGCGTACCCTACGCCGTAGGTTCTGCATCGATTTAACGCGGAACCATAATTGATGCTTTAGAAGAGCTGCGCGCTCGGCCACGTGGACGTGCCAGGCACTCCTGACACAGCTGCAGCTCGTCAGCTCATCTATGGGAGAAGTTAAAGAGCATCTACCGCTAGCTTCTCCTTTCATCAAGGCAGGGAAGAATATCAGGCCAGAATAGATGAATGTCACCAGCAGTGACTAAGTTTGTGGTGTTGAACATGTTAATGGACAGTCTTGTGTAATTGCCATAAAATAATTTGTTGTATTTAGTTAATTTCTACAGAAGAATATTTATTTTATTATTTTATATTACAAATAATTTTGTGGGGAACCCCTGGCACCATTGAGGAGCCGGAGGCTGGGGGCGTCTTAAGACCTCACTTATATTTTTTTGTTCAAAGATATAAAACAAAGTTGATACTAAAATTGTTTGTTCTCCTATGAGTACAGTCGATCGCACAACAGCTCTTTCCCATTTTAGATGTTTTCCAGTTGCTGAAACTGAAAGTTTACGCTGACACTCAGTCTTCCTGACACTCAGTCTTCCTGACACTCAGTCTTCCTGACACTCAGTCTTCCTGACACTCAGTCTTCCTGACACTCAGTCTTCCTGACACTCAGTCTTCCTGACACTCAGTCTTCCTGACACTCAGTCTTCCTGACACTCAGTCTTCCTGACACTCAGTCTTTCTGACACTCAGTCTTTCTGACACTCAGTTGGCGTAACCCGCTGTGAAGTTGCATCTGTGACGTCATGCGCATTCCCTCTGTATTAATAAAACTGAACTGAATCAAGCCTACAACTCCCCAACATGTGACAGGTCCCCCCTGGGCTGGACTCATCCGAGCCAGCGTTGGCCAGCGTGAACTGTGAGTACCTGTGTTGCCGGGGTCCTTCTTCTTCTTGGCATTCTTGAGTTTCCTCTTTGCTTCCTGCTCTTTCTCATCGTCACTATAATCCAAAGCCTGGAGGAGAGAGGGAAAGCAAAGGAGAGGGATTATGGAAGGCACAGCATCGGCGTGCTCAGCATCTTCCTTCGTGACTCGGGCGGAGCGTTTCCGCGCAGCGCCGCGGGATTTTAACTCGCAGTGAGACGTCTGCACCTGCAGACGGGGTTTTTTTTCTGCTCCAGCCGTAGAGACTTGTCAGAAGTGGAGGCTTAAATACTGAGGGGTGGCCCTGTGGAATAACATCTCCAACCTGGTACCTAGCACTCCGTCCCTCCTTGTTTTCAAAAACAGATTAAAAAACAAACTCCTAGCTGAGATGTAACAGCTGCTGACCCAGAACCATCAACGTCTCTACATGTACATACAAGTACACGGTACACTGTATATACTAGATATCCAGATGCTCTTTTAAAAATCACCATAGCCGGCAGTTTCTGTCCATCAGCGTGGCAGGAGAGCACAAGAGTAAATACACTTTTCATACCCCGTTGTGCTGCGGATCCCGACCGCGGCGGTCCCGGGTCCCGCTCCGCTCCCCCCCCCCGTGCTGGACCGGGTCCCGGGTCCCGCTCCGCTCCCCCCCCGCGCTGGACCGGGTCCGCTCCCCGTCTGCTCCCCCACGGCGGTCCCGGGTCCCGGGTCCGCCCCCCGCCCGCGCTGGACCGGGTCCCGGGTCCCGGTCCGCCCCCCCCGCGCGCTGGTCCCGCGGCGGTCCCGGGACGCGGGCTCACACACGCGCTGTCGGGGAGCCGGTACCGGGTTGTATCCGACAGGAGCTCCGCTCTGCTAATTCAGCTGCGCCAGTCCGAATTTCCAGACCTGTCTCAGCCACTTGATCATCATCCCTTCATCCAGCCCCCCCTTTTCATTCGTCCTTATAATGACTCCGGCTGGAAACGTCTTATGCAAAGTTTAGGTTTCTGTCCATCAGCGCGGCAGGCAAGCGCCACATAAATGAGAATCTGTGTGTTTCGCGCCGCGAACACACACACGCAGATGTCGGGGATCCGGTACCGGGTTTTTAACCGACAGATTTGGCTGCAAATCTCGGAGGGGGAAGCTGATCTGACCTGGGACAGACCCCAGAAATCTCTGCTCGCAAAGCGGGCGGGAACCAGGTCGATCGGACCGCTTTGGGAACCAGGAAGTCGGGCTGCAGCAGCGCCCATCACCGCGGCTTTAACCGGGGAAAGTGACCGGTTCCGACCGGCCGGGGCCGGAGGAACCCACATGGACTGGTAGTAGGGGCTCCCGGGGAAAGAGCACCGGCATTTCAGCCGGATCTGCCCCGGGGAACCGGCGATCGGACCCGCAAACCCACGGCAGGTGCATGCTCGGTTCCGACATGCAAAACACACGCGCGCTGCAGAACACACTCACACAAGTGTGCTTATTTAAATAGAGCGGAGCAAAACTTAGTTTGATTGTATTTTATTTCACTTTACACATCAAGCAAATCCTTAAAAGTTTTCATCATCTGTTTCCGCATTAAACAGCTCAGTGGAGTCTCATTCACGTCGCAACTCACGGGGGCTTCACCCGCCCCCTTCTCCCTTTACCGTTCTCATGGTGGCCGGCCTTACATTACCGTAATTCAGGTAATAGACACTGCGCACTGTTTCTTAAGGCGCCCGGCACATTTAAAAAAAAAAAAAAAAAAAAAAAAAAGTTGCGCCTTATGGTCGCGAAAATACGGTATTTAATCATCTTGTGTTTTTTTTTCTGAAGTATTTCTTGTTTTACTGTCTGAAGTGCATCATAGAGGGCAGGCCACTCCATAAGCCTCTCAGGTTTCTGACCTCTCCTTTTCTTTTATGTTGTTGGGTTTTTTTATTCTTTTTTTTAATTTTCTCTAAACACGTTCCATTGTATTTTTTCTTCTTTCAAAAATGTGCGAATTACGGAAGCGTATTGCATTCACTTGAGAAAAAAAAAATCTGCTCTTGTTTTTCTGAATTAACGAGTTAATTCATAATAATAATGATAATTTGTGTTTTTTCCAGAGAAGAACATAGTTATGGGTCGTTGTTGTTGCTCTTTTTTTCTTCTGGGCAAAAAGATTCTTATAAACCGACATGCCACCATGGATTATATCTGAGACTGTAACGATTCACCAAGGGTCCCGTTCTTCAGCTGCTGCTGAAGCTCATTGGCCGTTCTCAGCTTGTTGCTAAGCAACCAACGTTATTGACACAGGAAGTGAAGAAGCGGGGAGACTGTTCAGCCAATCAGAATGCAGAACACAACCCACAATGCAAATCCGTGAAGCAGCGAGACGTGAAAGGAGAACCGTGTTATAGCTAGGGATTACTGTATTACACAACACTTATTTATTTTCTATCCAAATAATTCTATTTATGGCACTGCACTTTTTATTTTATTTATTTCTATTTTTGTTTTTATTCTTATCTTTATTTAAATGTTTTATCTTGTCATCTTGATATGGGTGTTTGGTTTTTGGGGTGTTTGATTTGTATGTGACAGTTTCCCCGAGGGAACCTCCCAAAGGGATTAGTAGAGTCGTCTGAATCATGAGCCCCCGTTTACACGGAGGAAAAACGCTGGTGTTTTCATGCGTTTTGGCCGTTCGTTTACACAAAAACGAAGCTCAAAGTCACCAAAAACCATCATTTCTGAAAACTCCGGCCAAAGTGGATTTTAACTAGAAATAAGACAAATATTCCTGGTAAGATTTTGAGTTTTTGCAGTGCAGCGTCATGAGTGCGACCTGTGTTTACAATTTGTTTGGCCACCGTTAATATTTTCTTGTATTTTACCTGTTTTATATTCTAAAGTCACACTTAAAAGTAACTCCACTTCTCTGTCACTCCAAACGAAAGACTCTCGTTCATCTTGGAAGTAACTGGAAGTTACTCGTGTCATTTGTTGATGTTTTTTTCCAGGATTCTGATTGGCTAGCATGACTTTATCTTCTCGTTACACTGCCCCCTGCAGGTTTGGCTGCTCATAGCACCTTAACAGATATTTATGCAGGTTCGTGTAAATGATGGTATTATTCAAAATGTAAAGGGGGGAATATCCGTTTTTGTAAATACCCGGCTACGTGTAAACGTGGCCTAAATGTGAATGTGAACACGGTCCTCACCTCTGCTGGCGGTTCCTGGTCGTTCTTCCAGGACGCGTCGGATCCTCTCATGCTGCAGGACAGAAGATTCACTTGAATGCACTTGCAGCGTCTACAGCACCCACTGACATGATGGTACTGCTGGTGTGTGTGTGTGTGTGTGTGTGTGTGTGTGTGTGTGTGTGTGTGTGTGTGTGTGTGTGTCTGTCTGTCTTACGCCTTCAGCTGCTGCGTCAGGATGTACTCCGTGTACTCCTTGATGGTGGGGGTGTAGTACAGAGTCATTCCCTCCGTCAGCCCCTTGCTGCTGATTTGCTCCGCGGAGTTAAACCGCAGGACGTAGAAGGGACTGGACACGGGGCCGAACACCTCAAACACCTCACACACATCACACACATCCACAACACGGTATTACAATGAGAGGATCAGCACACTCAACTAGGGCTGCAGCTATCCAATATTTTAGTAATTGAGTAGGGCTGCAACGATTCGTCGACGTTGTCGACAAAAATCGATAATCAAAATTGTCCACAATGAATTCCATTGTCGACAATTGTCGCCAGACGTGTTTTTCCAACGGAGTGAGGCGTCTCACTTCAATACAATCTCTGCCAAGTCGCGCATGCACGACTGCGTCTCAGCGCAGCTGCGGGTAATAAAACTTCAAAATTTTGGGAGCATTTTAGCCTCGATACGGTGAATAAAAAGATTACTTGCAAGGTTTGCAAAGCCGACGTTGCTTTTCAAGGGAGCACGTCGGTAATGCGTTTGAAGAGAAAGCACGTCGGAGTGCTGAACGAAACGGCTTGGTAAGATATTAAGCGTATTTTGGCTTTAAAAGAAACCTTTAACATTATGCCTGACAAAGTATTAAATTAAGTCAGATATTTGGAGAAACTGCGTTTAGTGTCTGTGGCGCATCTTGGAAGAGAGACGCACGGGACCGCGGTCGGTCAGCAGCATTCTCTCCTTCCAATGCAATGGCCAAGCGATTCATTTGTTAAATTAATTCGTTTCATACTAAACTTTGTTTATTTCATGTTATTTATTAGTATTATTTGAGCCACTCACAGCTACTCTCATTGCTATAACCTCAAATCACATAATTGATGCAGCGCTTTCAGTCAGGTGCCTATGAACTGTCAATTATCCATCAAGCTCCACAATGATCATGTTAACATTAGATCAGATAGATTTGTCTGGACTTTTCTCTTGCGGGACGGGAGAAGACACTAAATCAATGCATCTTTATTGTGCGCTGTGCGGGCATGAATTCATGAGTTTTGCGGGAGGGGCACACGCGGGAGGTGCACACGTTGTAACACACGTTGCAGGCGGTAATGGTCAGAAATTCAGCGGGAGCGGGATGAAGAAAACAGTCCCGCTATCGCAGGGCTCTAGTGTACGGAGCCCCTCTGGTGACATTTGAAAAAAATAAAATAATGCGTGGCCACGAGTTATTAATGCGTGGCCACGAGATAATCAATGTGTGGCCACAAGTTATTATTGCGTGGCCACGCATTATTTTATTTTTTTCAAATGTCACATGTTATAACTACACTCACCATGACAATACTCTTGCTCTTTAATATAAATAAACTATAATTACTGTTATTAATGATGAATAACCATCCCACCAAGGAAGTTGCATCCACGGAGTCCAGACAGTAGGTTATAATGCCATCCACGAGTAAAATAATGCGTGGCCACGCATTAATATCTCGTGGCCACGCATTAATATCTCGTGGCCACGCATTAATATCTCGTGGCCACGAGTTATTAATGCGTGGCCACGCATTATTTAATTTTTTTCAAATGTTACCAGAGGGGCTCCGTACTAGTGCCATCTTTCTTGTGTTTATTATCATTTGCCACATAATTAATGCAACCTCATACTAAATTTAAATTTGTTTTACTAATTATCCGATTAGTCGACTAATCGTTTCAATAGTCGGTGACTAGTCGACTATTAAAATAGTCGTTAGTTGCAGCCCTATAATAGAGTATTCTACTGAAAATTCCATCGATTAATCGGATAAAACATATTTTTTAGTTAAAGAGTATTTATAAATATACATAAGATGTTGGATGTTAATTGACATCACTAAGACTAAATTATATAATACAGTAGGTTCATGGCTGTGCATTTAAAAACCCTGAACTTACACCAGTCGACCAAATTCACTGATTCACTCAAAAAACTAAGGATCTTACCAAGAAATGTTCTTATTTCTAACCTAAAAATGCCATTACACCTGATAACACACATCACTTAAAAGGTTAGGTGTTTTCCCCACGTGTTTCAATTGAACTTTCATTTGTGTCAAGCAAATTTTAAGTTCTAGTTAAGTTTTAAGTTAAAGTCTTTAAGATTTTGAGTTTTGGCAGTGTTCAAAATAAAATTCTGAGACCTGCTGTATTGGAGCACATTTTCTTTTAGTTAAAACTGTAGCGGGAACAGATGTTTAGAGGAACCTATGTGTGTACTGGGTTAGAGGGGGAACATATAGGAGAACAAACCAGAAGAATATAGCGTGGATTGAAAATAAAAGTTAAGCACTGAGCTACACGTGTCTCCCGCCTGAGCACGGCATGTTACTAAAACCAAACATACGACTCTTTCTTCTTCCTTAACGTGCGCGGCGTCAGCACGTTGTGCCGCATTAAACGTAGTCTGGGTGAAATATGATGCTTTGAGCTGGAGAAATTAAACGATTCCTTGAGGCAGAGAAGATTCCTCCATCATTTTTTGTAATGGAATTACTTGAATTATTGGAGGAATCGTTTCAGGCCTACACTCAAACATGACACTCCTCAGGTCACGACAGACAGAAGTCTTCAGTCCTCTCACCTTTCCTACGGCTTCCCTCTCAGACGTGAAGATGATGCTGTCGTCGTTCAGAGGAGGGGCGTCTTTCAGAGACTGGACGATCACTGGAGTCAAACACACAACACAGCAGCCGTCAGAGTCTCCATGTGGGGAAGACTTTTGACACAATCACACTTTGAAACATTCCACACCTTTATAAACCCCATGAGAGCACATTTTATTTGATTTCACTGGTACTGTTATGTTGTAACTCAGTTATTTGTGTGTGTGTGTGTGTGTGTATGTATGTTTACCGAGCTGCTGCAGAACACTGGTGACGGTTCCTACTGGCTGCAGCTCTGCTTCTTCTGGTAGAGTCACACTCACTTCCTCCACAGCTGGAAGCTCCTGAACAGACACGGAACATTTCACCACGTTAGAACCTTCAGGAGCACCGCGTTATCAATGAGCAGCTCCGCTTTCATCCACCAGGCGCACCACGTTATCAGGAGCACGATAAACATATATAAAGCAAAACAAAACAGCCTGGTAAGTCGAACTCTATTCAACTCATTCACAATAACTCAGAATATCGTTCAGTTGTTACTGAAACAGAAAAATACACTCACATCTTAAATCATCTGAAGTTAGTGTGAGGTTGGAACAACCTTGTATTCCAACATTTGATTATAATTTGATTATGATACCTATTTGAAAATTGGGTTTACTCTAAAAACCTAACGCTGCCTTGACGTTTAATTCTAGTCAGGTCACATGGACTAGATGTTGGATGACGGCTGCTTGCAGCGCTACGTAGTTAAGCTTGAGTTATGGTTCTGCGTCAAAACGACGCTGTGCCTACGGCGTGTGGTTTGCGTCGACGCAGACCACACGCCGTCACTGACGTGACCTCCGGAAAATTGTAACTACGCGTCGAGGCGACGCAGACGAGGGGGCTGTGATTGGTAGCAACGCATTTCCGGTTTCTGGTTTGAAGCAGTCGTGAACTTTCAGCGCTCTTTTCTTCGTGTATGTGTGATTTGTTTTGTTTTGATTTTTTGCACAATAGTTGTCCTTATCTCTTTGATTCACTGTGACCGGAAAAAGACGGATAAACCATTCAGAAAAAGATAGCAAATTAGCGGTCACGGGGGGTACTGCACCGCGGAGAAATGGAGTGACGGAGAAGTCCGAAGGGTTCACGACGGCGTCACGGTGACGGCATGTGCTCTGCGTTGGTTTGACGCAGAACCTTAATTCAGGCTTTAGTTGTAGTCGGCAGGAAAGCAGTGGGACTGAAAGGCCCAGCCTTGTTCATGCCGTCAACCAGCTGTTTTTTGAAGAACGATTCTAATCCAAATCTGATGAAGTACCTGGATTTGTCCGTACCGCACAGGAACGGCCTTGGGACGTCAGAGTCGGGAAACATTTCTTTACATATCTCTGCAGTTCCTTCATGGGAGTTGGATGAGCGGTGTTTAACTGCAGGGTTCAGTCACCCAGAGGTCAGACATGGAGCTGGAGCTGGAGCTGTAACGTTGGCCTGTTAAGCTGCTTTCACATAGGACGCGGTTTGCGCCGCGCACACCGCCGGGTGGGGGCGCAGAGTCGGCGCAGGGCAAGGCGCGCATCGCGTACATATTTGTTGCAAGTTGCTTGGCGACCGAATAAAGTTTTTCCGGTCTGGCGCCGTTTTCCCACTCGTTTGGACGTACAGTAGCTACAGCTCGGTTTGAAAAATATATCAGTCCCTGCTTCAAAGAAAAGCCCTGGCTATAGTTCTTCTGAGGAGGACGAGACGAGCAGCAGCAGCAAGGAGGGTCCATGAAATCCTCATGAAGACAGGATTTGAGGGAATTCAGGCTCGTTCCACTTTTAAACACACCTGGTATGTCCAAATTGTGGGAGATTTCTCTCCACTTTTGTCCCTTCTTATTGAGGTCATGATAGTCCTGCGGTCTTGTGTCCCACAGCTCCTCACACAAACACAGACAAGATCATCTTTTCCTCCATCTTGATCGTCTCTGATTTACAACCTGCAAGTTTTTTTTCACCTTCCACCACCTTCTCTCCTATTGGACGCGCTGAGATGTTGTCACAGCACGGCAAAATTAAAAAATTTAAATTCGGGCGCAGGCAGGCGCCCTCTTGCGCACTGCCGAGGTCCCGGCCCCCCCCCCTATCCAATCAGGAAGGTTCTGATTGGATAGGGGGCGGACCGGAAGTTACGTCTGCCGGAAGAAAAACTAACTTAGCCACTAAAACTTTGAAAAGCTCACAATTTTGATGTTTCCTGTTTCAATCTGTTCTTTTAATTATTTCTATTTATTAAATAAATGGTCTCTGCTCTTGACCAGCGTTTACTGCGTGCTGCCATCTTGAAACTTTGTTTGGAAAACAAGCCCAGTGTGGAATATAAGCGTCATGGAGACAGACGGGCGAGGGAACGAGCAGAAAGAAAGACCAGAATTAATTTAAAGAGGAATGAGTGAATACATGATCACGGAATTATTCTATTCAGATTTAAAATCAGAATAAACCAGCCACTTACTTCAGAATTAAGTTTAATTTGGAATGGCCATTTTCATTCGGAATTAGGTATTTACATGGTAATTTTTACTCATTTTAAATCGGATTTAATTTTAATTCTGAATTAAACTTCCCATGTAAACGCACTGAATAATTGGGATTATGGATTGGGAATATTTGCCAGTGTTCAGAAGGGACTGTTAGTTTGATATTGTAATGTACGACAGCTGGCACTGCCCGCTACGATGTCATGTAGCTCAATCAAGAAAAGAAAAAAACTAGTGTGGATGCAGTTTCATTTTGTTTTAAAACAACATTTTAAAATGAATTTATGTGCATTGAGCCTTTGTTATTTATATGATACAAGTATTAAAATACAAGTTTTTTTTTTTAAATCCATCACAGACTTACCTCCAGTACGACTTCATCTTGGGTTTTGATTACGGTTGGTTGGCTGAATCCTTCATCGTCATCCTCTTCAAGCAAGCGGACGGAGGGAGAAGAGGAGGATGAGGAGGAAGAGGAGGAGGAGGAAGAGGAGGAGGAACTGTCACTGAATATGGGAAAGAACACTGCAGTCAGTTTTCATTCATTTGCCACTAGCTGTTTGCAACATTTCATAAACTACTCTGCAGATTACAACAGAAACCAGGTCTGTTGTGCTGGTCTGCCCCCCCACTTTCTCTTCTGTGCCTGTTTGCAGGCCGGAGCTTCAGGAGCTGCATGTTGCCCTGCAGCCCCCCCCCTGATCATCCCACTGCTGCTTCCACCTGCAGCCCCCCCCCCCGATCATCCCACTGCTGCTTCCACCTGCAGCCCCCCCTCTGATCATCCCACTGCTGCTTCCACCTGCCTGCAGCCATATAAACACACAAACCATGCTCACATCCACACTCACACTTACGGGCAATTTAGAATCATCAATTAACCTAATATGCATGTTTTTGGACTGTGGGAGGAAGCCGAAGTACCCGGAGAAAACCCACGCAAGCACGGGGAGAACATGCAAACTCCACACAGAAAGGCCCTGCTGGGCCTGGGAGTCGAACCGGGGACCTTCTTGCTGTGAGGCAACAGTGCTAACCGTGCTGCCCTCGGAATTAATTATTCCAAATTAAATCATTCAGAATTAAACTACTTTCCTTCGAGTTTACATGGAAATAGTAATTCCGAATTACGGTTTACATGGAAAACACGTTTGATCAGCTTTCTCCAATTCCTCTCCAGGTCTGGGGGTTGGGAAGGTTCTGATTGGATAGGGGGGGGACCGGAAGTTAAACTACCGGAAGAAAAACTAACTTAGCCGCTACAACTTTGGAAAGATCACCATTTTTATGTTTCCTGTTTCCATCTGTTCTTTTAATTATTTCCAGGTCCTCCAAGCTATTTATTAAATAAATGGTCTCTGCTCTTGACCAGCGTTTACTGCGTGCTGCCATCTTGAAACTTTGTTTGGAAAACCAGCCCAGCGTGGAATATAAGTGTCATGGAGACAGACGGGCGAGGGAACGAGCAGAAAGAAAGACCAGAATTAATTTAAAGAGGAATGAGTGTATACATGATCTGGAATTAATCTATTCGGATTTAAAATCAGAATAAACCAGACACTTACTTCGGAATTAAGTTTAATTCAGAATGGCCATTTTCTTTCGGAATTAGGTGTTTACATGGTAATTTTTAATAATTTTAAATCAGATTTAATTTTAATTCTGAATTAAAGAGGAATCAAACTTCCCATGTAAACACAGCCATTGTTTATGTAATAATTGATCGGGGGTCATATGTTCTGGGTCTGGTAGTAGACTCTATATAAATACAATTTAATTGTGTGTGTGTGTGTGTGTGTGTGTGTGTGTATACCTGTCCGAGTCTGACTCCTCGTCGTCATGGTCGTCGGTGGTACAGACGCCGTCTCCAGCAGGTCCTGCTGCTGTCAGGTGTGTTTGCTGGGCGTGTGTTGTCATGGTAACCTCCATCTCCTCTTCCTCTTCCTTTGGTGCTGATAACTCACTTTCCTCTGGTTGGTTGTTGTCCATCTGAAAAACTATTGGCAGTTAGATTATTAACAAGCAGATAAAACCACTTTATGTGCTTAAATCAGAAATTAAGAGGGATATTATTCTGACTAGGTTGTAAGATTAATAATAATCAATTTTATTTATAGAGCGCTTTTAAAAGATCTCAAAGACGCTTCACAGACAAAGATAAAACATTGAGATCAAGAAATTAAAAACCACAGGATAAAAAAAGATAAGAGATAAAAGATAAGATAAAGGGTAAGAAACAAATCACAGATTAAAAGCTGTTCTGAAGAGGTGAGTTTTGAGATTAGGAGAATTTCATTCAAATTAAAGAAATTGTTCATCTTGCTCAAGTGTAATTTACCGGGTGTATGAAGACTAAACTAATTGCACCAACTTAGAAACTATTTTCAAATTTAACAATAGTGACTATTATAGAATATAAATCAATGAACAGTTTCATGGCTTTAGTATTTACCATTGCAAAATTCAGGGAGATATTTTATTAGTTGCTTTATTTAAAAAAAATAAAAATCTGAACATTAGCTACGACAAAAACCAGATAAGCCAACAAAAAAGGCAAAAAAGTCAAGCTAAAAAAAAACAACGTAAATATCTTTACACATTCAAGCTAAAGCCTAAATTATGGTTCCGCATTAAATCGACGCAGAACCCTACGGCGTAAGGTACGCGCCGACGCGAACCCTACGGCGTAAGGTACGCGCCGACGCGAACCCTACCATCTGCGTCGGTGTAACGCGGAACCATAAATCAGCCTTAACATGCATACGTAGCTTGATCAGCTAAGATGCTAAGGAGCAAAAAATAAAGAGTTCAGCAACCTAGGAGGACGTTTTCCCTCCGTTATATCCATCAACACCAAGTTAAAAAGAAGAAAAAGAAGAAAAAAAGACTAATGTACTGAATCCCGTACCGGTCTGGAACACAATCCGCCTGGAAATGGTTGAAATCACCTCCAAACAACCAAAACAGCGAGAGTTTTCATTCATGCACCTAAATCACTTCCGTTACTCACCTTCAAAATAAAAGCTTTCAATACGCAGAAGCGCCAGTGAGCTTACAAAGTACACAAAAAAAACACATATCACATGCTCTGTTGGGGGAAAATGAAATTTCCTTGGGGGTTTTTGTTTGTTTGTTTTCGTGGGTTTCTTTTAGAGCAATGACCTAATAGACCGGTAATGGGAAGCGTTGAATTGTTTGGTGAGTGACTTGTTACCAAGGTATCTTAACCGAGTCAAGAAAAAAACACCCCCTAATAATATTTTAAATAGTGTACATGTTAAAAATGGCCCATATTCAAATAAGTGTACCCTCATTCACACAGAAAATAGGAACGTGCAGCTCCCGGGGCGAAGAACTCGGATTTATTGTTGTGAAAACCAATGACTACATCCGCTGAACGTGTTCCTGTGCGGTAACTTGACAGAGCGGGAGACACGTGCAGAACCCGCCGCACGTGGCTCTGTTTTTCCGCGTATGCGCACAGACTGTGCGCGGTACATTGGTCTGTGGGTAGTGGGAGTTTAATGTGATGTTATGTGTGAAGTGAAAATCTACTTGAAACAGGTGAAAAGTGTTGTTTTTTCCAGTGATGAGTCTTGTTTTAAGTGTAATGAGATTTTTCTTTTTACTAAAATGAGACATTTTAACTAGAAATAAGACAAACATTCTTGTTAAGATTGTGAGTTTTTGCAGTGATCGATTTTACTTATCCTGTGAAGGACAGAGTCATATTGATAAGTTCAGAAAACTGTTTTTATTGTTGTGTTTTGATGTATTTGATGTAAGGCCAGTGGATATTTAAAGCTTACAGAAGGCTGCATTTAACTGCTGCTATGTCATTCCTGCAGTATTTCTGCAGGTGTTTTGGTCACTGCTATTATTTGTAATATATTATATTATTTGTAATCAGCACAAATTATCTGTCCCCGGTGGGCAAACATGTATTTAATCAGCAACCAATTGTGCAAGTTCTCACACTTAAAACTGTAATTTTCATCATAAATTCACTTCAACTTTATGAGACAGAATGGGGGGAAATAATCCAGGACATTGCATTGTAGTATTTTTAAAGAATGTATTTACAAATTATAGTGGAAAATAAGTATTTAGTCAGTAACAAAAGTTAATCTCAATACTTTGTTATATACCTTTGGTTAGCAATGACAGAGGTCAACCATTTTCTGTAGTCTTCACAAGGTTTTCACACACTGTTGCTGGTATTTTGGCCCGACAGAAGACAGAAGCATATAGATGACTCCGGAAATGTAAAGAAATATATTGAATGCTCTTATTTTGCCCAAAGGCAAAAAAGTCAATTTTATGTTTCACAGTGTAGACAGGCAATTATTCAAAGTGTGCTCTAAAGCAAGATATATATATATATATATATATATATATATAATAATGCTGTATACATATACAAGATGCAATACAATAAAAATAATGAAAATAAATCAATATACTACTACTACTACTACTACTACTATTACTACTTCTTCTATTATTATTATTATTATTATTATTATTATTATTATTATTAATAATAATAATAATAATAATAATAATAATAATAATAATAATAATAATAATAATAATATTTGTTGTTTTCTTATTTGAAACATTCAAATAAAGACAGTGTGCTTATCGTTTAAAGTCTGGAAAGCGTCTAGAGACAACTTTTGTTGTATTAGACGCTATACAAATAAAATTGAATTGAATTGAATTGAATAAAATCCACCATCCCCCCTGATTTTTTTTTACAACTCTATAAATATATATATATATGTGTATATATATGTTCAGCAACCTAGGAGGACGTTTTCCCTCCGTTATATATATATATATATATATATATATATATATATATATATATATATATATATATATATATATATATATATATATATATATACATCTCACATACATATATATACACATACATACATATATATATATATATATATATATATATATATATATATATATATATATATATATATATATATATATATATATATATATATATATACATATTCTAAAACTAATTTGAGATGGTATAGTAAGCTAAAATATACATGAATAACAAAAATAAATAGAAAAGATAGATAAAGACATTTTGATACACTGTACTGGACAACAACACACTGGAAATTACAGTTGTGTGGAAGTGTTTGCCCCCTTCCTGATTTCTTATTTTTTGCCTGTTTATCACACTTAAATGTTTCAGATCTTCACAAAATGCAGTTTTTAAGGTTTTTATTATTAAGGGGAAAAAAATCCAAACCTACATAGCCCTGTGTGGAAAAAGTGATTGTAAATTAATTGTGGTTTATCACATCTTTGGAAAGCTGATTTCAATTCCTCCATGATCCACACCCAAGCCTGATTACTGCCACACCTGTTCTCAATCAATCACTTAAACAGGACCAGCCTGACAAAGTGAATTAACCAAAAGATCCTCAAAAGCTAGACGTCATGCTGCGATCCATAGACATTCAGGAACAAATGAGAAACAAAGTCATTGAGATCTATCAGTCTGGAAAAGGTTCCAAAGCCATTTGTCCACGTGACCACTAGATGGCAGCGTAGCCCCTTTTAATTTCTCTTGGGCTATGTTAGTACTGTGTGTCTAAATATGGAAAATCTGCTGATCACATGTTTGATGATCAGGTTATACTATAATAATTATGATGGAGGTTATAAGTCCCCAGTAAGTCTTATGATTTTTAATTGCATACTATAAAAAAAACAATTACACAGGGATTCCGTCCTGCACATTGATGGATGTTAGGATGCAGGGTTTGTCAATGTAAGTTCCTGTATGGCTGACAAAAGTTTCAATCCAAGACATGTGTAAAAACCTTTTGTTTTTGCAGGGTTTCTGGTTCAGGACAGCCAAACCACGGTTGACAGTTGTATCAGTGTCTCAGTTTTCTCAATATCCCTTCTTGACCCCTTCTGGCCTGAACGTCTTCAAAGGCCTCTGTTATGAAATGTTTCTGAAGTTATAATATTTCTAATTATACTTTTTTTTCTTCTTTTTTTTAACAGCTTATCTCAAGCTAGAAAAACAAAAGGAGCTTTCAAGACTATCATTTAAAACGCAGAACTGACCCACACATTGTGAGTGAATTTCCCAATCTCTCCCAATCTCTGTAAACTGCAGGGTCAAATAAATACTCCATCAAATCAGGAGATCCTGGCGGATGAAAGGCTGTTTTGTTACTGAGATAATCGGCTGGCACCAGCTCACTCTGTTGGCAACACTCGACAGCAACTCACACATCAAAAAAGTCTCAAGCACTCGAAAGCACGGGTGCTTTACAACAGAAAGTCTTTCATTTGGGGGACAAAATGACATAAATGTCCCTTGTCACCATTCATGACCTCCACTACTAAGAATAGCTGCACATGAAAGGCAACATGATTGATATTTGTGCTGCCCTAAGGAGCTCAGAAATATGCTATTGTTGCCCATGTGTGTGACTCGCCTCGCCAGAATGCTAGAATTGTGTTGAACCTAAAAGAAGAGGAAGTTGAGTATCAACACATCTTATTGATATAAACTACCCGTGTAACCTTTGATATTGCCAATGACATCAGTGAAAATGCTGAGCTTCCAACTCAGACTCCCGTCGTCTCACAGAGTAGGACAGAAGGCAACCATCATAAAGGCTGAATTATGGTTCTGCGTTAAGCCTACGCCGTAGGGTACGCGGCTACGGGGGAGTCTCTCAGTAGCTACGCCGTAGCCTGACGTGCACCTCCGAAAAAAATGGAACTACGCGTCGAGGCGATGCAGACCCAACGCAGACCCAACGCAGACCCAACGCAGACCCAACGCAGACCCAACGCAGACCCAACGCAGACCCAACGCAGACCCAACGCAGACCCAACGCAGAACAAGAGGGCTGTGATTGGTTTGCTTGGTAGCAACGCATTTCCGGTTCCGGTTCGTGAAGCAGTCGTGAACTTTCAGCGCTCTTTTCTTTGTGTGTGTGTGTGTGTGTGTGTGGTTTTTTTTGGGGGGTTGTTTTAGTTTATAGTTGTCCTTATCTCTTTGATTCACTCAGTACGTTTACATGCAGCAAAGAAATGGGATTTCTGATGGTATCAGATAAACATCCAGAAGACCCGATCACTTATCTGAGTTTACATGCTGTTCAGAGAATCGGATAAATGTCCAGAGCATGGCTGACTCCTATGTGGCGCTGTAACCATGGTAACCATGGTAACCATGGTAACCATTTCAACAAAGAGCCACTTCCGGTTGACGGTTGTTTTGTTTGGCTCCAATGTTACGCCTTCCGTATATTTTTCCACTTTATTCTGATCTGCTCCGGTGTCCTGATGAAGCTTCTCCCATCTCTTTCACAATCTTTTTAAAAAGGTTTTTAAACAACTATTTAACACACGCCGTCTCCTTTCACTTCCGGGTGAAGCCCCAGAGGAAATTCTCCAGCATGCGCAGACTGCAATATCCGATGTCTCCGTATACATGGAGTTAACATTCCGACTGTGAACGGGTTATCTAGGTGTTGCTACCCGATTACTAAATGTCCGAAATAAGTCCGAAGTAGATCGGATTGAGGTGTTTACATGCAATTTAAAAGTCCGAACGATGTCTTATACGATCAGAAATCCGATTGAACTGCTGCATGTAAACATGCTGACTGTGACCGGAAAAACCGGAAGCTAAACAAAGTATCAACTAGCGCTCTGGGGGGGGGGTTGCACCGCGGTGAAATGGAGTGACGGAGAAGTCCGAAGGGTTCACAACGGCGTCACTGCAGCGGCGTGTGCTCTGCGTCGGTTTTATCGCAGAACCTTAAATCAGACTTATGACAGAAAGCAACCATCATAAATGGGTCGCGCTAGCTCAAAGAACCCTGGCACCCTTTATGTGCTACATATCACAGTCTTTTTTCTGGTAAACAGCAATTGGATGCCATTTATCCATGTGGCATTGTTCCAAGTCTTGGGGTTTGTTCAGAAGCAGTTTCCCAAAGTTCACTTGTACTTCAATGGCGCTTTTCCACTAGTACCTACTCAGCCTGACTCGATTCGACTCGCCTCGGTTTTACGCTTTCCCACTAGGGGTCTAACGTGACGAGTAGATACTTTTCTGTATCTACTCTGCTGAGGTTCTAAGCTGCTGAGTCGGCTGTATCTGACATCATCACACTACAGGCCACCGATTGGTCGGGGGGTTGGAGTCAGACGTCTGAGTCAGGAGGAGGAAATCAGAGAAAGAGCGACTCACGGCTTTTTGTTCATTTTATTGGACAGGCAATGGCAGCGCAAAAGTCTGTTTCATGATCCAACTCTGAGGTGCAGATGTTCATAAACCTGACACTGATGTCACATCCTGACTCAGAAGGCGAACAAAATATGCGTCTAACTTGGGCAATTTGGCTTTTTCTTGCTCCTTTTTTTCTTTTTCTTTGTGTTTTATGGCTCCACTTTTGTGTTTCTAACTCCCGCTCATGTTTAGGCTGTAGGATTACTGGTCTCTGTTGACAAGTGATCCATGATGACGTTGATAGACAGCTGTTGATGACGAACAATTTTACCCAAAATACATTTGGAGATTCACTTGCAATGTTTGTTTTAATGTTAACTGTGAGTGTGAAAATCTCAGCACAACATATTATACAATGCTTTATACCTAATATGAACCAAGTGGTGCCACAAAAACAAAAACAAAAAAATCTGGTGGGCGGGGCCTGCTGCCTCAGGGGCAGACCCCATTGGGCCCCGGGCCCAATGGCCCCCCCCCAGCCCTCCCTGAAGCCCCGCCCCTGGTGGTGAGGGTGTTTGCGTTGATTACACACTCACGAGCGTGAAAGTGAAAAGGATTTGATTAAGTGATTTCTAATCAGATTAGACTTTATCGTCCGTTGTTTTAGATAATGATGACGGATCATTGAAAAAAAATCCCTTTCTTTTCGGGGTCACTATTCAGTTATTCTCATTCGTCACTTGTCACTGATAACATTAAATATCTTCAGAAGATGCAGCATAAACTGTAATCTAACACGTTATCGGCCAGGATAGAACTTACCTTTTCATGTCTCTAAAAGCCTCTGGTAAATAATCTTAATTTTCTGAGCCTTTGACTGTATTTGAGATGGACCATAAGGTCTGTATACGGAGCTTGGAGGGTTTGGTGCTGCACCACCAAGGTTACTTTTATATATGTTCAATGTTTTCTTCCTTAATTTTTTTGTCCGATTTATTATAGTGTTTCTTACGGAAGAGTATTAGGGCCATGAAGGAGAAAAAATATTTGAGAGGGGAAGATATTTTTTTTTATTGTTCACTTTCGAGAAAAAAGTCGAAATGTTGGAATTAATGTTGAAATACAATTTCGAGAAAAAAGTCGAAATGTCGAGATTAATGTTGAAACACAATTTCAAGAATAAAGTCGAAATTTTGCCTTTTTTTTCTCGACATTTCGACTTTTTTCTCGAAGTGCATAATGAAAAAGAAATCTTCCTCCTTTAAAATATTATTTTTCTCCTGCCTGGCCCTAATACTCTTCTGTAGTTTCTCAACTTTGTAAATGCATATTTAAAGAAATGCAGTTTTGCATTCCAGATCCTGTCTGTTTGTGTGGGGCGGATGTTCCACGATGAAGGAAAAGCTCCTGCTGGTTAGATGTAAAGAAGTCAGGTCTAACGATAAATCCCATGACAGACACCAAACCTGGCAGAGTTTCAAAGTAACGCGTTTAGCTGGAGCTTTCTCTTGAGCCGCAGTGACACTTTGAACTTTAAGCAGACAAAGTTGGATTTATCACCCCTTTCACCCCTCCCTGACAAAGTGAGCTCTACGTCAGACGCCTGATGTTGCAAGGGGGTCTCTTTTAAGGCATGTAATGATGTGTAAAATGAAAGAAAACACTCGTCTGGATAGGAAACAATCGCAGATGTAAATATTTTGGAGGTTTGACCACTGCAACCTCATCTGGCCTCCAAATGCAGAATTAGTCACTTTTCAGCTTCTTTGAAAAAACACAATCCTGCACACACACACACACACACACACACACACACACACACACACACACACACACACACACACAGTGAGAGACAGAGAGAGAGAGCCTATCCGCACAAATCCATGGATGATGTTTTCTGACAGTTTCACCAATTATTCTTGAGTCAGTGTTGGAGAGAAAAAGCAGTTTTCCCTCTAAATCCGAAGCCACATTCTGCTGTGTGGGTTAAGAGGGAGGACCTGCCAAGTGAAAGGCTGAAACAACACTGAAATATTCAACTGTTGTGGTGGAGAAGGAGCTGACGTGCAGCCCTAACTCCGGGCCTTTGGCCTGTACCTGTGGTCTGCACGAAATGCATCTCACCACAATGACCGGCACAAAAACCTCACTGACCACAGAAGATGTGTGGAACTGCTTTTGTCACCATTTTTTGTTCTTCATCACAGAAAAATAAAGTCAAAGATACAGCTGTCGCTGACATTTTGATCCTTCAGGTTG
This sequence comes from Cololabis saira, assembly GCF_033807715.1. Taxonomy (NCBI): domain Eukaryota; kingdom Metazoa; phylum Chordata; class Actinopteri; order Beloniformes; family Belonidae; genus Cololabis; species Cololabis saira. Next base: position 49,938,490 of record NC_084587.1, read on the forward strand.
GGTTGTTCACATAATGCGGCGATGGGAAGGAGCCCTCTGTCGGTGGGGTTGGTGGGATGTCACATGGGACGGGGTCCACCCGGCCTGCACCATTGTTCCAAACAAACAAACATATTTCTCTTTTTGTTGACGTGCATTCAACCCAAGGTCCGTTCGTCTGGGAACTTGTGCTTCTGCACACGTTGACCAGTCGTAAAGGCGGCAGATGTGTGCGTGTGTTTTATTTCATTGTCTTACCCACTCACACAAACACAGAGAGCAGGTGTTGTTTGCCAGTGAGCATTCATGTCTTTAACGGTCCCAGTGTCACTCATTGTGTCACTCGTGACAAAAAAACACAGTCGACAGCATTCCTCACAGAGAAAAACACACATTCCTTCGCACAAACGGAATGAAGTTACCACATACCTCTTTTGTTGGTTTGTCTCTTCAACATTTCCCCCATGGCTAACACGTCTCAGCTGTTTTTAGGAACTATAAATAAAAAGGTAGCTGGAAAATCCCACGGAAGGACAAGGCAGTTATTTAGATTTGAAAGTTTGGACAAGTTACTGTACATGTCCGATCATTTGAGATCATCTACATTTTCTTGTTTAAGTAAACATCCACTGAATTAATTAGTGGATAGTGGTCGTAAAACGGTCACTGTCAGAGTTAGGGTCAGAGTTAAGGTTAGGGTTAGCGTTAAGGTCAGGTGTTAGGGTTGGGGTTGGGGTTAGGGTCAGGGGTTAGGGGTCAGAGGTTAAGGTTAGGGTTAAGGTCAGGTGTAAGAGTTGGGTTTGGTGTAAGGGTTGGGGTTAGTGTTAGGTGTTAGGGTTAAGGTTAGAGGTTAGGGTTAGGGTCAAGGTCAGGTGTTAGGTTTGGGATTGGGGTTAGAGGTTAGGGCTAGGGGTTAGGGGTCAAAGGTTAGGGTTAGCGTAGGGGTTAGGAGTTGAGGGTTAGGGTTAGGGTTAGGGTCAAGTGTTAGGTTTGGGGTCAGGTAGGTGATTGCGCCGCCCCTGAGGTGAACCAATACGCTTCTGCCTCCTTTGCTCGTTAGCGATCCAGAGATTGCTGAAGGTAGTGTTGCACTCTTGCTCGTACATCCAGTTTGAGATCCGTATGCACTAAAGTACTTTGTCAGTGGCGTATGGTGTGGTATCTCTGAGTGAGTTTCAGAGCTTTTGTTTTGAGATGTGCTGTGTGGTGTATTAGGATCACTGGGTATCCCTTATGAGTGTAGATTATGGAGGATGTAGGGTTATGGTTAGGGTTAGGGGTGAGGTTGGGGTTAGGGTTAAGGTTAGGTAAGTAAAATAAACCAGCCCTTCCGAAGGAGGACCGGAAGTGCACTGTCCATCCGGCTGTTGGTTACTGAGCCCCTCCTCTCTCCTTAGACTCCTTTTTATCGATTTTTTTCTTTCTGATGTTCCCATACGTCCTTATAATTAGTGCTTTTTTCTTGTCTTTATTTGTCCCATTATTTTTTCTTTCTCTTGGGTTCATGCATGACGTTTCGGCTTATTTTAGCCTTCTTCAGGTGTCTTTTACTGTTAATCCTGTTTCATTCTTAATTTAGCTTGGCCCCCCCCTGTTCTTTTTCCCTTCATGTCAATTGTTTTTAATCGTCCAAATTATAGTACAAAACCTTGTTCATTTTCCCCTTTCCCTGCAATGCCCACATTTCCCCAATAGACATTGACCGTTGTTGGAGTGGCGCATATTTCATTTAGTTTCATGTTGCTATTCGAGCCCTTCTGTAAAAATGAGCAGATCAAAGAGATGGAAAGAGGACAGTGAGTGCCGAGTATTTAATAAGGAGTGGACAACAAAATACTTTTTCACTCAAGTCCGATCAACGGCTGTATGTCTGATATGCCAAGAAGCCGTTGCGGTTTTCAAAGAGTATAATAGCCGTCACTTCGCCACAAAGCATGCAAACTACGCCAGCAAGCAGTCAACACAAGAGCGGGCGGATGCTGATCAGAAGTTGGCAGCTAATTTACAGACTCAACAGAAATCGTTTCACTGACAAACTACGATCCGAGAGTCAAGTACCAAGGCAAGTTATTTGCTGGCTTTCAAATTAGCAAAAGCCAGCAAGCCTTTCTCCGAAGGCGAGTTTTTGAAAGAATGCATGGTTGAGACAGCAGATCTCTTGTGTCCGGAGAGCAAAGGCAAGTTTGAAAAAATACGTTTATCACGCAAGACAGAGACTCGCTGCATGGAACTGATTGACGTAGATATAGTCAGCGAGTAAAAAAAAAAGGCAAGAGAGTCTTTTAAGTTAAATTCACTAGATGGATGAAAGTAACGACATAAAAGACATTGCTCGTCTCTTAATTTTTATCCGAGGCATTAACGACAGTTTTGAGATGACATGGAATCACTGAAGGGGAAAAACGCGAGGAGAGGATAAATGAACAGGTGTCTGCTGCCATTGAGAGAATGAAGCTACCTTGGAGTAAACTTACCAATGTCACCACGGATGGATCGCCAAATTTAACTGGAAAAAACGTTGGGCTGCTGAAAAGAATTGAGGATAAAGTGAAAGAAGAAAGCCCTGATCAGGATCTTATTTTTCTCCAATGCATCATTCATCGGTAGTCTCTGTGTAAGTCTGTATTGTAGCTTCATTATGTCGTGGATCCAGTTGTAAAACTTGTTAACTTCATACGAGCAAGGGGACTTAATCATCGTCAGTTCATTAGTTCAGCTCCTGGAAGAAACCGATGTGGATCACCAATTCAATTCAATTCAATTCAATTCAATTCAATTCAATTCAATTCAATTCAACTTTATTTGTATAGTGTCTAATACAACAGATGTTGTCTCTAGACGCTTTCCAAAGACCCAGAACATAAACATAAACCCCCAAGCAATTATTACATAAACAATGGCAGGTAAAAACTCCTCTAGTGGGAGAAAAGCCTTAAGCCAAACAGTGGCAAGGAAAAACTCCCCTTTAGGAGGGAAGAAACCTGGACCAGGACCTGGACCATAAGGGGGGACTCTCCTGCCGAAGGCCAGACTGGGGGGTCGGGGACGTCAGCAGCACACAGCAGACATCCACGCAGGCAGGTGGAAGCAGCAGCGGGATAACCAGAGGGGGGTTCCGCAGGCCAGCACGCAGCTCCTGAAGCTCCGGCCTGCAAACATGCACAAAAGAGAGAAAAGGGGGGCCAGCACAAGAAACTACAGTAACGATGGACATGTGAATGTGTTCAATCAACGCGTTCATTTGAACTCGTTCATGCACATCACTGCCCTCAGAGATAGGTTGAGAGACTCCGTTACTGAAACTCATAGACTCAGATTAAAGTTGCTGCCCCCCCGCATCGGGAGGATCTTTTAAGGTGGTTTGGGCACAACGTTAAAATGCTCCTTCAACACCTCTCTGGAGAAGTATTTTAGGCATTTTGTACTGGGAGGAGGGCCTGGGGCAGACCAAGGACACGCTGGAGAGATTATTCTCGGCCGATTTGGAATACCTCATCGCGCAGCACTGAAGAACTGGAGGCAACAGTCTGGGGTACTCTCAGCTCAGGTCACTGTAGTTGTAATGTGTTCATCATGTCTTCAGATTGATATTCTATGTTTCTTTTTTTCAGACAAAGTCCAGACTTCTTACCTTCCGTCTGACAGTTCGGCGGATCTCCCGCCTTCGTCAGAGTGTCACGGGGAATGTCATGGGAAGTGACAACGTCCTTATCAGCTGTTGTTACTATGAGGGCGTGGCCAACCTGCCAGGTTTGACAAAGCCAGAGTCATCCGCACTGAGGACAAAAGACACCAGCGCTGGATTTTGGAGGCCATAGAAATAAGGAAACAAGGACAACAAACGATGAACAGGGATGAGGGAGCATACATGCTCTCCCACACATGGACCAGCATCTTGGAGTGGCGGGAGGACAGCGGGGGGCGTGGCCTACCAGCGGGTGCGCGGCCGAACTGTCAAACCTGACAGGTTGGCCACGCCCTCATAGTAACAACAGCTGATAAGGACGTGTCACTTCCCATCACGTGACACTCTGAGGAATGCGGGAGATCCGCCGAAACTGTCAGACGGAAGGTAAGAAGTCGGGACTTTGTATGGAAAAAAGAAACATAGAATATCAGGTCACTGTTTCTGCAGCCCAAACTTTGATGAGAGGAAGTTAACGAATGGATGGATGGATGGATGGATGGATGGATGGATGGATGGATGGATGGATGGATTGATTAAAGGATGGATGGATGGATGGATTAAAGGATGGATGGATGGATTAAAGGATGGATGGACGGATGGACGGATGGATGGATGGATGGATGGATGGATGGATGGATGGATGGATGGATGGATGGATGGATGGATGGATGGATGGATGGGCGGATGGATTAATGGATTAATGGATGGATGATGGATGGATTAATGTTAAGATTTTTTTGTACCGTACCTACCAAATAAGCAAATATTTGACTGTTGTTATAAAACACGCTGGACGTTCTCATACTGAAGATTCTTGGATATCATCAAATTTGAATTACAACAATTAAAAAAAAAAGTAACTGGAAATTTAAATTCAACATACTGTATGAATCCTTGAAGGGAGATGAATTGTTCCAACAGTCATGATTTTAGTCTCAGAATGGTTGTAAAGGTTTATATCTGAGCGCAGGAAGAATGTCTGGTAGCGTCTGTGCTTCAGCAGGTCTGAACCTCAATCAGTGCGCTGGGAGAGGATTTTCAGGGTCGTCCATTATCTTTATATAATGAAGATTTCTCCTTTGCAGAGTCAGCTCCAGGACCATCCTCAGAACCGAGCCAGCCTTTTTTATGTTTGTTCAGTTACTTGACTTCACCTGCTCTGATAATACATATCAGACATATTACCCTTTGACATTTAATTTTTGCTCCTGTGAACTGTTTGTAAAGTTGCAGCTATGTGGGAAAGACCAATCAGTAAATCTAGATTTAGTTTAAAGAAGTTTAATCAAAGCCAGGTTGGACTCCCCACAGACTACAGCGCATTGTGCACAACACTGAAGAGCTACTGCATGTCCACCTGCGGAGAGAAACTGTGGAACAGCCTGAGCATGGAGCTAAAACAAAGTCAAAACATATCACAATTTAAAAAAGGATACAAAGAAACTTTTTTTTTTCAAAATACAGATGTGAATAAACATGTAGATATGTACATTTATGAATATATGTAGATATATAGATGTATATTATAGATATAGATATGTTATATGTAGGTATGTATATGGATATATTGAGTTGTATTATACGTACAGTATTTGTGTATCTATATCTCTATTAATGTATACTGATTTATAGTTATATGTAGATATGTCGATATATAGATTTATAGTAGTTTTTATGTATATAATTGGAGGTAAATATATGAACCAGTGTATATAGCATATCTACTCTTTTATAGTTATATAAGAGTAGTATATTGTTATACCATTGCTGTCTATTGTTCTCTATTATATTGTAGTATTATAGTAAAGTGATGATAATGTAATACTATGCATTATAATTACTTCTATTATAACATACATACATAGTAACACAACTAAATGCTGGGCGTTTGTTTATATATATATATATATATATATATATTTGTATTCAATTTTTTTACTTTTTTTTACTCTTTTCTAACATGCATGTTCGAAATAAAATCTTCGAATCAAATCAAACATGCTGGGAAGGTGATCAGCTGCAACTTACTACTACTACTACTACTACTACCACGCCCGCCGATAAGGGGGGACAAACGGGTCTGTTGTCCCAGGCCCAGGGTAGGGGGGGGCCCAGAACTGAAAAAAAAAAAAGAAAAAAATTATTCTCATTAAATTATGGAATCATTTTTCAAAATGTTTCAAAATATTCCTATTTCATTTAGTTCATTTATATTATAAAAATATGTAGTATTTGAGTTACATAAAAGCTTGTTATTTGTTTTCTTCCTAATTGTCCTTGTGGTCAAGAACCCCCAACACAAAAATGGTTTGGCCGCTGATCAAAATGTGATGTTATCATTTAATTCAACCATTAGAATGGTCAAAATGTCCGGTCAGCACAAGTCCGGTGCTCAGAAAAGAAGAGAAAAGAGAAGAAGAGAAGAAGAAAATAGAGGCCTCAGAGATTCTCTACACAAATATTTTAAAAAGGTGGTGACGGTGAAGCTGGAATTAATAAAGTCAGCATAGAGCAAGGTAAGAAACAGCGCAGCCAACGATTACCAACCTTGTAACTTAACAAACTGGCTAGCTCTAATGTTAACGTCCATTAGCTTGTATAAAAACCTGAAGAGCAGAGGGAGAGGAGAGGAAGAGGAGAAGGAGAGGTCCGGGCGCAGGGGGGCCCATCTTAGATTATTTTGTCCGGGGCCCCGGCAAGACTGTCAGCTGGCCTGAATGCTACTACTAATACTACTACTACTACTACTACTACTGTCATTGAGCAGACGCTTTTATCCAAAGCGACTTACTTCTGAGTGAAGAAACACACCATTTCACCCGAGGAGCAATCAGGGCCTTGCTTGGGGCCCCAAGGTGGTTCATCTTGGTTGCCAGAACCCGGGTCCTCCAGATCCGAGCTCACCTCTGTAGCCATTAGACTACCGCTCCCCTTCCCCAGCCTCCCATCTGTACAGGTACAGGTACAGCTCCAGGCCTTCAGGCTGTGCAGGTGGTATTGCGGCTGACCCCTCTCACCCTGGACACAGTGTGTCCACCCCCGTCCCCTCAGGCAGGACGCTGAGGTCCAGCTGTACCAGAACCTCCAGCCAAAACAACAGCTTCTTCCCCTCAGCCATCTCACTCATGAACAATAGTTAAATACGTCTGATTTAGCACAGCCACTCTATAAACCTGCAACTTATTTTATTTTGCCACACTTAGTTTATTTATTTATTCCTTTTATTTGCCCTCCTAATTATTATTTTATTTTTTCCCATTTTATTGGACTTTTTCAATTTTTTCATTTGATGTTATGTTTGCACCATTCCATCAGATCAATTTCCTAATCTGTGAATCTGTTTCACTGATAATTAACATTGTTGTGATTCTAAATTTGATTTTGGTTTAATTTCTTTGTTGGGTATATATTGCAAACATATCAGCTCCATGCCGATAAGGACCCCCTGTATACATATGAGACCAAATCTTTTTTTTTTCAGCAGTTCTGGTAGTTAAACAGGAGATTTAATTTCATTTTTATGTATCTATTTATTTATTTATTTATTTATTTATTTATTAATAAGCATTTTCTAAATATCAGATCCACCTATTGTCATGGTTTTGGGTTTTGATTAGTTCCTGTTTTATTTTGAAAGTCTGTCTTTAGTTTGCATTAGCCACGGTTACATAATGTTTTTTAATTCAGAATTAATTATTCAGAATTAAATATTTCCGAATTAAACTATTTTCCTTTGAGTTTACATGGAAATAGTCATTCCGAATTGAGGTTTACATGGAAAACACGTTTGATGGGCTTTCTCCAATTCCTCTTAAGGTCTGGGGGTTGGGAAGGTTCTGATTGGATAGGGGGGGGGGGGGCGGAAGTTAAACTACCGGAAGAAAAACTAACTTAGCCAAAACAACTTTGAAAAGCTCACAATTTTGATGTTTCCTGTTTCCATCTGTTCTTTTAATTATTTCCAGGTCCTCCAAGCTATTTATTAAATAAATGGTCTCTGCTCTTGACCAGCGTTTACTGCGTGCTGCCATCTTGAAACTTTGTTTGGAAAACAAGCCCAGCGTGGAATATAAGCGTCATGGAGACAGACGGGCGAGGGAACTAGCAGAAAGAAAGACCAGAATTAATTTAAAGCGGAATGAGTGGATACATCTTCGCGGAATTATTCTATTCGGATTTAAAATCGGAATTAAAGCTGCAAGCAGCGATGAACGGGCCCTCGCACCCTTGTGCACGTTCAGGCTGCAGTGGAAGCTTGTATGACTTGCATGTAGATTCTTCAGGCCTGGACATTTAGCAGATGATACCACCCACAAGTCTTTATACCAAACCATTCAAAAGTTATGGCAGAAAGTAGGAACTATCAAATGTGGACCAACCAGAAAAAGGGGGGGCACGCTTTTTGGCATCTATTGTCGCCACGGTAACGCTTTTGACTCAGAAAAGTAATGTCCATCGTTGCAGGATCTAGACGCACATTTTGATGTATAACACACCTGGGTGCACGTTACGGTTCTGGCTGCATTATTGGCCGAAGGAATGGCATAAATTGCGCCAAAATGACACGATTTATTCAAAATGGCCGACATCCTGTTGGGTTTCGGCCATGACTTTTCTTTAAGTTGCACCATGATACAGGTGTGTACCGATTTTCGTGCATGTACGTTAAAACGTATTGTGGGGCTTGAGGCACAAAGTTTTCTAGAGGGCGCTGTTGAGCCATTAGGCCACGCCCATTAATGCAAACCATGAAATATCAAATTTTTCACCAGGTCTGGCTTGTGTGCAAAATTTGGTTACTTTTGGGGCACGTTTAGGGGGGCAAAAAGGCCCTCATTTCGTCGGAAAAATAACGAGAAAAAAAAAAAAGATCCTTTTGTATCCTACAGATACAAAAGGGCCTTCGCACTGTCAGTGCTCGGGCCCTAATAAACCAGCCACTTACTTCGGAATTCGGAATGGCCATTTTCATTTGGAATTAGGTGTTTACATGGTAATTTTTTCTCATTTTAAATCAGATTTAATATCAAATTCTGAATTAAAGAGGAATTAAATTTCCCATGTAAACGCAGCCATTGACCTGTTACTTTTCTTGCAACAATCCTGCCTGATCATTTACACCTCGTCAACCCCCTATGAGTGTGTCTGCATAAATTGTATTGTATTGTCTTGTCTTTCCCTTCCTTGGTGCAAGTCCATACTGTGTCCTGCTCTGGTAAATTGTTTAAACATGGGCTTGAGCACACATCAACATACTTAAGGTCATTCCTAACTAATTTGTACACTGGTGACTTTCTTACCCAATTTAGTTTGTCATCTAAGGAGACAAAGCAGAGGACTGGGGGTGTTTGAACCAGGGAGGCTGAAGTCCAAGCGTTTATCCCCATTTAGAAAACAGGAATATGCGTGTGTGCGAGTGTAAATAATTGAGATGATATGTTGCATCATTCTGATAGGAAAACACAGTCTTGGGAATTCACTTGGACACACATTGTTGCACAATACTTGTAAAAAAACAAAATCTTTGGTGGATGTATTTGATGATGAGCCATTCAAAAGCAGGCTAAGGTAGCAAGTTATATTAGTGGCAGTGGTGTCCAAATACAATTATTAAAATTCTTTGCAATTTTGCAACGTTTCTAAAATGCAACATCAGGGGTTTCAAAGTGTTAAACATGTCTACTTTATTGTTATTTTCATTTTTGCCAAACAGCTGTTTTGTGTTGTATGTGTATAAACACGAAAGAGCCCAAGAGCTGAAGCATTTCTTTGTGGACAAGTTTACTGTGATTACATGTACAAAATATTTACTTTCCTTTAACGGCCTTGTCAGATCTTGACGATTTAGCCAGTGCATGACGACATGTCAAAATTCCCCATAAACGCTGGTCCAAGTTGAACTATCAATGGTCTTTTTAAATTTTGGGAAAATACTTGGTGTATTTGTAATGAGTTGGAAGTATACACAACATATTAGTGACTTACATAAAATGCATCAAAATGCATCAACATCACTGTCATGCCGAAAGTATTGAAGAAAGCTGCTAAGAAGTCTCCTGGCCATGGGTGTGTGCATGGATGCAAGTATCCATGGGCACCCACACCCTCACACCCGCGCTCGCCCTCTGATGGAGACGATGCACCGTCAGTGGCATCGTTGACTACGTTTACATGCAGTCACAATTTGGGTTACGGTCAATATTCCAGTTACTGAAACATTGGGAATAATCTGTTTCCATGCGTGAGCAAACAGGGTTATCCCTGTTTACATGGTGATTAATCATTTGGGATATCTGGATCAAACCAGCGACGCACGGAGAACGTCATGACGCAATTCCCGTCATTTCCGCTTCTTCTTCCTGTATCCAAATTCAAAACAACAACAATAACAGCAGCACGGAGGATAATGAACAGCCCAGTAGAAGTCGTTTAGTTTCTTGGCCCTGTAGTTCGCCTTTTTCAGCGTCTTCCAGCAGAGCTTGATCTGGGCTGGTGTTCGTACAAATCCTGCGTCGCGCAACTTTTCGCTCACCTTTTTGTAAATCTGTCTATCCCGGTACTTTCTAGCGTCTACAAATGCAGAAATGTTCATATCCTTCATTACATTTATGAAGTGATTAGTCTCCTCCTGGTCTTGCATTTCTCCGTGTTTATAAGAACTTCCTGGACTCAAAAGACCAGGATTCCTTGCGAAAAGAACAAATTCCTGTTCCTTTTGATGGGGATATTCCGTTAGGCTATACATGACCCAATATTCCACCAAATATTCGGGTTAGAAAAGGAGTAACCCAGGGGTCATATTCGGTCATAAACAGGAATATGAGCAAATTCCGGTTATTGAAAGGGGTTATTGGTGTTTACATGGCCGTGCGCAACTGGGTTATTACTAATATTCCTGTTAGAAAAGGGTTATTGATGCATGTAGACGTAGTCAGTGTCTACGTCCGTGGCCTCCACCTCCCCTAATCCAGCAGAGTTTCATCATAAACTTGTGTTGCATGCCAAACTGCTTCCTTCTCCTCTGTTCACCTCTTTTTCTTCTAGCTCTGTTGGCAAGCAACTGGTACGGTGTCAAATTGATGAGGTCATTGCTGATGTTAAAGGACAGCTAGAACATTCTTGTCTCAGCCTTGTCAGATCCTCCATCTCTCAGATGGACATGTGCTCACCACAGATTCTTGAGGGTTAGGGTTGGGCACTGTTGGGCAATCTAAATTACACATAGGTCCAAAGCACATAGGCTCATAGGTTAGAAATAAGTTTTGGGTTGTAAAAACTGTCTTTATATGGTTCAAACATGTGTCAAAAATCACATAACCTCTGGCTTGGGTATGTGGGACGTTGGAGCCACATGTCAAGACATTTTGTGTAGACAACGTCACCACACTATGACATATGCCAGTGTGCTTGATGCCACTGAATCTGCCAAATTTTTCACATGTCAGCATATGCTGGCTAAATCATCAAGGTTTGAAAAGGGTCAAACATAACCTGTGGAAACCTGAATGAAGCGCTTCAAATCAGTCAAAAACACTTAAGTCGCTGCCTCAAATAGTTAGATGATACGGTAGAAGCTAGAAGCTCTGAAAGAGATGCATGCCTGACCTAACAGACAAGGCAATGCAAGTTTATTTGTGCAGCACGTTTTGATGTACAAGACAATTCAAAGTGCTTTACATAAAACGATTTCTATGTGAAGTTAAAAGATAAGGGGATAAAGGTGTACCAGGTTTACATAATGATATCGCCGATGAGTGTAGTTGAGAGACTAATGTGCTGCAGGACCAGGGGAAGTAGACCAGATTTGTAGCAATCTTGACAAGTTATGTCAAATCAAAGCAATTCCAACCACATGTATTTATGTAAAACATGTGAAAACAACAGGAAATAATCCAGAGTGTTTTTCAGTCAGGACAAATGGATTACCATTGAGGATATGAAAGAGCACATTAAACGAAACTAAAGAGACTGGCAGATTGAATAATGTTCTCAACAGAGGAGCAGCTGAGGAACATTTATCATGCATGAGTTACTGCAGCAGCCAGGAAGCAGAATATATATATATATATATATATATATATATATATATATATATATATATATATATATATATATATATATATATATATTAGGGCTGTCAAACGATTATTTTTTTTAATCGCGATTAATCGCAGAATTTCAAAAGTTAATCGCGATTAATCGCATTTTGAATTGCATGTTTAAAATTCTGTTATTTCGCATTTCAAGGCAGTTTTAAGCCCATAATGTAAATCATTTCTTACCATTGTGTCTAAATTGGGAATCAAATGAACACAAAGAAAGAATTTCCTTTTTGACCTTTTGTATTTTCTTTCAAAAAAGTGCCATGTAGACCAACTTAAAACACTGTCTACTTCAAATACAGTTTTTCAAATTAAACAAAGTGCCATATAGACAGGGCTGCACATAATTATTTTGGTCTGGTGCTCAGAGGAGCCCCTGGATATGTGACTTGGGCCTCCAAAAACGCGGTGACCCGTCTCGCCGGATCGATAAAAGAGGGATGCAGGAATAAGTTATAGGCAAAACGATATTTATTCACTTATAAAGATGAATGGCTCAATATGGTCCTTTACAAAGTTAATTTATTTCAATAATTCAACTAGAATATGGTGTAACAGTTAATTTATTTCAATAATTCAACTAGAAAATGGTGTAAAAGTTAATTTATTTCAATAATTCAACTCGAATATGGTGTAAAAGTTAATTTATTTCAATAATTCAACTAGAATATGGTGTAAAAGTTAATTTATTTCAATAATTCAACTAGAATATGGTGTAAAAGTTAATTTATTTCAATAATTCAACTACAATATGGTGTAAAAGTTAATCTATTTCAATAATTCAACTAGAATATGGTGTAAAAGTTAATCTATTTCAATAATTCAAATTAAAAGGTGAAACTAATATATTACCTAGTCTTATTACATTCAAAGCAAGATATGTTAAACCTTTATTTGTTATAATTTTGATGATGGAATTGTTTATTGATTTCATAAAATATTCTCAAATGTATTTTTTATTTGGGGTTTTCAGAAACTTTGAGCCATAATCAGAGAGCAGCATCTTGCTGGCGCAGGTAACTGCTGCACGCAGTGACGGACGCTGGCTGATTTATGGTTCCGCGTTGCACCAACGCAGAGCTTACGGGGTAGGATACGCGGGAGCGCGAACGTACGGTGCGCGTCGCCGCGTAACATCATGCAGCCACTTCTCGGCAAACACACGTTTTCTGTTTCTATCCACGGGTAGTGGTTCAGTTAGGCGTCTCTTTGTAGTTGGTGGTGGTGGAAGTTTACTTTAGGAAACAGCAAACATGGCGCTACAGAGGAGTCTTCTTCTTCTTGAGGTTTATTGACGGTTGGCATCCAGTTTTTTCCGGTGCATTACCGCCCTCTTCTGGATCATTACAGAAGAGTCGACTACGGGTGAGTAGAAGGGACAAAAAGGTTTGCGATTAAAATGCGATTAAAAAAAAAAAACGCATTATGGATTGCATTAATCTAATCACGATTAACGCGTTAACGCTGACAGCCCTAATATATATATATTCCACTTTTTTTTTTTTAATTTGCAAAACATTTACAGTGCAACAGTTGAATAAAAAAAGAGAGGCAAGAGAGGGGTCTTGGTGAAGGAGAGGCTATGTACTGACCTCAGAAGACTCACTCGGCTTCCTTTACCCAAAGTGGGTTGGTCAGCGGCAGGGGCTAAGGGAGGGAAGTCACATGCATCCCTACATGCAACGTCTCACTAGCATGCTGCACAAGACGCATCACTACACCCTGCGGGCAGAGCCGCGAACACACACACAGTTACACAGACACACACACCTGCTCACTCACCAACATACTCACTCTGCAGTTTTGGGGGACAGATAATCGCAGTAGCCTAGTCTTGATTCAGTCTCAGGGACCTGAAATGGTTGCTGTTTGTGTCTCTGCCTGTTCTCGTGTCTGTTTGTTTTTTCTCTTACAGATTTCAAAGGCTCGTGTGCTCGTTGTGCGTTTCCCTGTGTTTTTCTCGTTTCAAACTAGCAGCAGATGTCACCCCTCACACCCACCCCCACCGCGACCCCCCCTCCCCTTCACATTTGGAAAAAAAATAAAAAAATAAAAAATAATATATATATATAAATACAAACAATATATATGATATATTCAAATATATATTATATTAAAAATGCATATATGCCTTAGGTTTTTTCCAACTTGATATTAATCATTAATATATATGCAGACAAAAAAAAATATGGCTAAGACACAGAGATCCTGTAGTGGTTCCTGACATCTTACTGCCAGAAAAAGATAATAGAAACACACACCCTCAGCCAATCGGAGACATTTCCAAAGTCCGGTCAGATTTGACCCAGAACCTCACCACCACGGGGTCACAAGTCTGCGTTCTCTGCAGTGCCAGTCCCCAGTCTGCAGAAATGGGGGGGGGGGGGGGGCTATGTCTGCAAGGGCATCCAACCTAAAACCTCACGACAAATTCACATGCAGAGGAACACAGTGGCTGCACCTACAGACCATAAAAACAACCCGAACAGATTTAACACAGATTCAAGTTTCTTTTTCCATGATTAAATCTTTTAATTGTGTTCTGAAATAGAATAGGGCGCTTTTATTTAACATTCATGCCATAAACTATTGTCTGGAGGAAAGGTAATCCTTTTGGTTATTTTCACATTATTTTAACTTTCTCTTTGAGAAAAAGCACACAGACTTATAAACTTTTGAAAAGGTTCATTGGCGAGGTTCAGTAGCTTCCCAAGGCTAGTTAGACATGTGTAATGAGAAGTCTGATTAGCACCAGTTACTTTAAAAAGCAAATGATAATTTTAGCTCCAAGTTAAAGTTTTTGCAGCAGCCTGTTTTTTAAAAAAAAAAAAGAGAGAAAAAAAAACATCCTGTGGGCAGGTTATAAAGAAAAGTCTTAGTGTCAGTGACGGGGCATAATGTGTTCCATTTCTGCCTGTGTGAGAACACACTGCTCGTTACAACATCTTATGAAGCCAAAGTGAAGCAATTATTTTCATATCAGCTCAAATTCCACAGGCGTCTGTGATTGCATGACAAAAAGCATAGCATTCCAATTAGGGAGCACAAAAACACTGAGGCACAGAGGAAGGAACACACACACACACACACACACACACACACACACACACACACACACACACACACACACACACACACACACACACACACACACACACACACACACACAGCCACAAACAGAGGGAGAGAGAGAGATTAGCTGTCAGTGCATCGGACCTTGACCTGGTATTTCTGGGGGGTCTGAGCTATTAGTGTTTAGACTTTCGGTGTGTATGTGTGTATGAATTCTAAATTAATTGCCTAACCAAGAGGTCATCGTTGAGCCAAGGATTTGTTGTTTATATAACTGAGATCTGGAGAGTTGTAGCGACAGAGAGCAACACAAATTTAATTTCCCCCAGCAGCTCTGTAATTGTAACACAGAAATAGTTATATTAAGTTGACAGGCCAAAATATCTCTATTAATAATGCTAAAGAAATTCAAGTAATCTCACTCTCAGTTTTGAAAACAATAGTTAATTTTAAGTAAAAAAAATAGAGAAAGAAAAAGTATCAAGGAAAGGCTTGAATTTCAGCAACACATTATGTGGTGGTTTTAGTTGCCTAACAAAGACTGGTCAGTTCCAACTCCAAGACTTACATTTGTTTGAATATGTCTCTATTAAGATCCCAAAATATCTAACTTTTCTTTTTTTACAGCAGCTTCATTTGAGTTTTCAGTAAGTCCATTATTGCAGTTTACTATAGGCCTTTCACCTAAAGTTGAAAAAGGAACACTTTTGCCACTTTTTCATGTTGGCATGTTTTTCTCAGAACTCTTAAGGCAGTCTGGCATTAAGGATATCAAACTATTGTATTAACAGAGGACCCTTGTCTTGGACGGAGCAGATGCGCCGGTTTGTGGCCACTACATTGTGTGATGCTGTGCATCCCTGTGAATTGTGACACGAAAGGGCCCTCCCCCTTATTTGGAAAATTCTGCAGACCTTAAAGGGAACCCTGCGTATTAAGACATGTAGGTCTTAAAAGATAAATGTTGGTATCAATTATAACAATGTGATATAAAAAACCTTTTTGATGTCTTCGTTTTTATAAAATTTGAAAATATAATTTATCTCGTAGGTCGCCATTGTTGTTTACACCGCAATGCATTCTGGGTAGTGACGTCACACGGTTGCACCTGCTGGCCCCCGAACACTGTTGTGACTGTTCAACGAGATAATCCAGAGGATAAACATGTCATCTGTTCAGCCGTTTCAATTTGAACCCGAGCACAAGGTCAATGAGGAAGACAACACTGAAAACATATCTCAAAACGAGCCAAATGAAGACCAAAAAAGACGGGATGAGGCGAGAGTGGGACAAAATCCCAGCAACTGCGTCTCAATGCAAACAGAGGAGGAGAGCGTTTGCTGTCAAGAGCTCGTGTTTTTGTCAGCAGCTGTTCACTTTAAGCTATTATGTGATAAAACGTATTCCACTATCAATAATTTTGGAGATTATTGGAGATGCGCTGACACCATGTTTGCATCTGTGTGGAGGTGCGCATAATAATGTCACTGTAGCGACGAGGCCACAAATCAACAATAACTCAGTTACTTGCTCTTAAACTTCAACTTAAACAAGGACTTAAACCTTAAACTAAATAGCTGCTGCTGCCTGGCGTCCTCTATGGACTTAAGAAATATTAATAAGTGGATACCCAGCTAAAGGAACTAAAGTAAATGGGGAGGGCAAGGGTTAAACAATAATCACTAATTTAATCTCACACAAAATATATACAAATTCCAAATAGATAATTTCTTATTATTAGCACAATAGAAACAACACACAAATGGATTTATCTAATCTAAACCTTATGGAAATATACAATACCGAATTAACCCTATTTAATCCTATTCTAATGTCGACATGTTGCCCGGGGGTGGAGCTCTGTGTGATGGAGGTGACAGGGATGCAGAGTCCCGAACACAGACGGGAGGGGTGAGCAGGGGGAGGGGCGTCCGAGCCCCGCTGCTGTTCAGACGAAGGGGAGGGTGGAGATGTCCGCGGTCCTGCGGGATGCGAAGGGGGCGTGGCGGGCTGGTGAAGGCGGTCGGCAGGCAGGTGGTCCGGTCCTCAGGACGGGGGGACTTCTCCAGATTGTCCGACGTCGGAGTTTCAGCCGTGAGCAGGAGGATGCGTTAGCATGAGCTAACGCAGCTAACTGGCTGACTAGTCCAACTTAACTAGTCAGAATGCCCCGACGAAACTACTGTACATGAGACAGTACAATCTTTAGGAAGTGTCTTCCTCTTTATGTCGATAAGCAACGTTACTTATCGACATGAAACCACAACTTAAAGGACCAACAGTCCTCTGCTCGACACGACGTCGACTCCTCTCAGCTGTTCTCACTCAGCTGTTCTTGATCTCAACTGCTCTTGCTGTCAACCGCCGATGCGCGCTCCCGCGGGCTCCCGTTGGAACCAAACGGACCGTTAACGCTCTCCCCGCGTGCACGCACACACACACACAATAAAATACATGCTGCCTGTCACGTTCTCTACAATCACACAACACAGCATAACATAAAATGCAACATAAAACGTATGTAATGCATTAATATAACTTTTCCATGCACTAGACATGAACCAAATATAACAAATAAACTAATAATATAAAAATAAGATTTTACAGGGGCTGACTCTGGCTGGGCTTCAATACAGTCACCATGTGTAGTGCGCCGTGCGCACTTTATCCAATTTGTCACTGCAAAGTTTTGTTTGAGGAGAAAAGATCTTTGAAATACTTATTGAACACTGAATAGCCAACCAACCTATCCTCTCCCTAATGGATAGTGTAATATTCAGGCCAAGTGAGACTCTGAAATAGAGCAGTGGACGGACTGTTTCTGTGCCTATTACGAAATTGAATCCTGGCGGCGCCACTGTCCTAATGATTTATAAAGCATAGGACAGCGGTGGATGCTAATAATCTCCAAAATTATTGATATTGGAATACGTTTTATCACATAATAGCTTAAAGTGAACAGCTGCTGACAAAAACACGAGCTCTTGACAGCAAACGCTCTCCTCCTCTGTTTGCATTGAGACGCAGTTGCTGGGATTTTGTCCCACTCTCGCCTCATCCCGTCTTTTTTGGTCTTCATTTGGCTCGTTTTGAGATATGTTTTCAGTGTTGTCTTCCTCATTGACCTTGTGCTGAACAGATGACATGTTTATCCTCTGGATTATCTGGTTGAACAGTCACAACAGTGTACGGGGCCAGCAGGTGCAACCGTGTGACGTCACTACCCAGAATGCATTGCGGTGTAAACAACAATGGCGACCTACGAGTTAAATTATATTTTCAAATTTTATAAAAACGAAGACATCAAAAAGGTTTTTTATATCACATTGTTATAATTGATACCAACATTTATCTTTTAAGACCTACATGTCTTAATACGCAGGGTTCCCTTTAAATGCCAAAAAAGGTTTTGCATTTTCCATATTGTCATGACTTTTTTCTGATGTGTTTTTGTTTGGAGACATACAGGGGTGTGGACACCCAATTCCCTGAGAAATATTTTCTGTTAATAAAAGGTCCCACACCATCCTCATTGACAGATTATCTGTCATTGGACTATCCGACACACCCCTGGAATGGTTCAAATCATATCTCTCAACTGAAAACATTTACATCACAACCTGTCCCCCTCTCCTCTGGTGTACCCCAAGGATCAGTGCTTGGACCGCTCCTTTTCATCATCTACCTCCTCCCCCTTGACAGTAGTTTCCGTAAATATAACATCCATTTTCATTGCTGTGCAGATACCTGTCCACCAAATAAAATAAATACTGCATCACTTTTAAAATTCTTCTTCTCACCTTCAAGGCCATCAACAACCAGCCCCACAGTATCTTGCTGAGCTCCTTCATATTAACATCCCCACCCGTTCTCTCAGGTCCTCCTCTTCCATCCAACTCACCCTCCCATCTGCTCCTATCCACCATGGGGTCGAAGTTGTGTAAAACACAGCAGCAGCAGATATAAGTGGATAATAATATGACTATGTTCTATAGTCTTATACATAATAATAAATAATAAATAACTTTATTTATCCGTTAGGAACTTAATTTGTGTAAAAGCATCAGCATCAGTGCATGTACAGATAAAATATGCAACAGAACAGTACAGAAACAAACCAAACAATCAATATAAAGCAACATACATTGGGCAATCACAAGTACTGCTGGACTTAGATGCCGTAAACCATAGCATAGATAAAATACAAGAGAAAAAAGAGATACAAAAAAAAATAAGTCCCCCATTAAGTGCGTAATAAATACAATGATTTTAAAAATATGTATAAAAGCGGGTACAAAAATAAATAGGTAAAATCAGCTGTTTATGAGTCTGATGGATGAGGGCACGAAGCTTGACATGACTCTGTTTGTCCTGAATTGTAGTGATCTGTATCTGTGACCTGAAGGGAGGAGCTTATACTGACTGTAGAGTGAGTGTGTGATGTCTGAGGATATTTGTTGTCCCTTTCCTTTAGTCCTTCTGTTATAGATGCCCATCAGTGATTCCTGCTTCTGTCCAATTATTTTGCTGCTCAGTGTAATAATTGTATTTAATGGATTACGGTGAATATTAGATAAGGATCCGAACCAAGCTGTTATGTTGAAGGTTAAAACTGATTCAATAAAACACTTATAAAATGCTGTCAGGACTGATTGGTGGACTTGAAGTTGTCCCCAAATATCTATATGAGTCAACCCTTCAAATAGGCTGATTGTTGACAGAGATAGTGGGGATGTAGGATGGACCTCTCCGAAAGTCAACAACCAGTTCCTTAGTTTTAGTGGTGTTGAGGTCCAGACAGTTCTGCCTGCACCACTCTGCAAACATGTTCATCTCAGCCTGCAGCCGACCCTCTGAGTTGGTAGTGTCCACAATAACAGTGTCATCAGAGTATTTAATGTATGTTATGCCAGGGCTCGTGCTCCTACAGTCATTTGTGTATAAAGTGTAAAGTACCGGTGAGATAACAGAACCCTGGGGGGCTCCTGTGGAAAGTAATTTTGATGAGCTGAGGTGACCATTGACCCGAACCCTTTGATGTCTGTCTTTTAAAAATGAAAGGACATGTGTGGGCTTAATTACATGACTGTGAGAGTGCAATTGTTTTAAACTCAAGAAAGATAGATGGGGACATTTAAAAATACAGATTTTTGATCTCTGATCATTAGACCTCGAGCTTAATAACAGACAAGATTTTATTGGTGCAGGACACAGAAAATAACGTATGAACATGGAATAAAATGTTTTTCTAGTTTTGTTCTAAAGCACAATAATGGGCAAAGACACAAACAATTTCATTCAATTTCATTGATTTCACAAAATAATTTCTCATGTCCTTAATGGACACATCTCTTAACAATCAAAATGCTGGAGTGAAAAGTAAATGAACCAAATAAGTTAAAAGCTTGTCAAATCTCCTTCAGCAGCAATGACTTGAGTCACCTTTGTTGGCTGTGGCTCAGATGTGCACAGATGTGCACAGGAGGAATTTGTGGCCACACATCTTTACAGAACGGTTTCTACTCTGACACCTTTTAAGGATGTGATTCTCTTGAAGTCAGGGTCAGATTTCCTTCTTCTGAAGCCATTCTGAGGGGAATTTACAGTGACTTTGGATCATTGAATCATTGTCCAGCTTCTACTTGTGTTCTTCTAGCCTTTATTTGTGACGCGTGGTTTCATGTTTACCTCACTGAGGCTTCTTTATTGTGCCTTTATAGTCCTTTTGGCTGGGGACATGTCTTGGAAGAGTGGCCATAGTGCTAAACTGTCTCCACATATAGGCAGTTTTTCTAAATGCCTAAACACTTTGATGTCACTTTGTATCATTTTCCAGCCTCATGCATATCCGCTACTCCATCCAACCATTTCACACCACTTATCCGTAACCGGGTTGCGGGGGCAGCAGTCTCAACAGAGATGCCCAGACTTCCTTCACCCCAGACACTTCCTCCAGCTCTTCCTCCAGCTCTTCCGAGGGGAGTCTGAGACGTTCCCAGGCCAGCCGAGACATAGTCTCTCCAGTGTGTCCTGGGTCTTCCCCGGAGTGACATGCCTGGAACACCTCCCTAGGGAGGTGGGACATGCCTGGAACTCCTCCCTAGGGAGGAGGGACATGCCTGGAACACCTCCCTAGGGAGTAGGGACATGCCTGGAACACCTCCCTAGGGAGTAGGGACATGCCTGGAACACCTCCCTAGGGAGGAGGGACATGCCTGGAACACCTCCCTAGGGAGGAGGGACATGCCTGGAACACCTCCCTAGGGAGGATCCGGTACAGATGCCCAACCCACCTCAGCTGACTCCTCTCAATGTGAAGGAGCAGCGGCTCGACTCCGAGCTCCTCCCGGGTGACCGAACTCCTCACCCTATCTCTAAGGGAGCGTCCAGCCACCCTGCGGAGGAAACTCATCTCAGCCGCTTGTATCCGCGATCTTGTCCTTTCGGTCATTACCCAAAGTTCATGACCATAGGTGAGGGTAGGAGCTTCACCTTTCGGCTCAGCTCTTTCTTCACAATGACCAAGACCCCGAGATACTTGAACTCCTCCACCTGAGGCAGGACTTCTCCACCCACCCGGAGAAGGCACACCACCCTTTCCCGGTGGAGAACCATGGCCTCGGTCTTGGAGGTGCTGATTCTCATCCCATATCCGCTACTCATTAACCAAACTCCAGGTGTGCAATACTGACTCCAATTAGCTTTCAGAATAGCAAGTAGCCGACCAATTTTAAGCTCTTTTTGTAGTGCCATTAAATTATTCAGACAATTTATACACATTGTACCTTGGAATTATAACAATAAAATGGTGTGTCCACGTTGCTTCATTGTTGCAATATTAAACTTGTTCTCTTGGCAGGCATCAGGTGCAGAAAGGACCTCTGGCACTTAATGGCCTTGTTTCAAGGCCATTTGTGTAGTTTACAACATGGCTATTTTAAACTCCTTAACCCTTAACGAATAGGTGCAGAATCTTATTGGCTCGTAGATCCACATCACACTGGACGGCTCATCCGGGCGGCTGTACAGACACTGCAGAATTTGGTTGCTTTCCTCCTTCTCTGAGTTGGCAGGCTGAGGGGAGAACACTTTATATATGTTAAAGCAGGAGAAAACCTGTTTTTCATAATAGGTCCCCTTTAAGTACAATAAATCACAGTTTCTTTGGGGAACTCCTGCCTCCTGGTCTCCTGCATCTGGGTTCTACTCCAACTATTTCCTAACACGTATGATGTCATTCAATTCAATTCAATTCAATTCAATTCAATTCAATTCAATTCAATTTTGTTTATATAGCGTCTATTACAACAGATGTTGTCTCTAGGATCTTTCCAGAGACCTAGAACATGACCCTAGAGCAATTATTACATAAACGTAACATAAACAATGGCAGGTAAAAAAAACTCCCCTTTAGGAGGGAAGAAACCTGGACCAGGACCTGGATCATAAGGGGGGACCTCCTGCTGAAGACCAGCTGGGCAGAGCAGGAAAAGAGAGATAGGAAAGAGAGAATGAAGAACAGAGAAAGGAGAGACACAGACACAATGGCTAACTGGTGCACTACAGGGATTATAAACTATATAAACAGAAGTAGACAGCAGAAACTGGGGTGGTCAGAGGGGCGGCAGGCCAGGATGTCAGCAAGCATATAGCAGAAATCCACACAGACAGGTAGAAGCAGCAGTGGGATGATCAGAGGGGGGACTGCAGGTCAGCATGCATCTCCTGAAGCTCTGGTCTGATAATTAATAAAAAAATGGAAGAGGAGAAGAGCAGAAGGGTGATGGGTCCCAGTGGATCATGTCGGTGCCCCCCTGCAGCAGAGGGCTATAGCAGCATATCTACCATGAAGCTATGTTTGAGACTAACTATTATAGTCTTGTTCTATAGCTGCAACTATGACTACTGACTCTAATACACTAGAGTTTACACTAACTAGAGGTTTACTAAACAGAAAGGTTCTTGGGGTAACTGTACGGGCCCCTGTCAAGTACAACTGCCTTTAATTTAAGCCGATAATCGGCTGTTATCCCGTCTTCTCCACCAGTGTGAGTAAGGGGGCGTGGTCCAGTGGGGAAGTGACGTCAATGCATACCCTCTATAATCACCATAATTTGTTTTTACTTTTTCACTTTCTCCTCAAAGGGGAGAGCATATATAGGAAATCAAAAATCAGAACCTAGTCCAACTGAGGTGGATGTATGGAATAAGATGGAGAGGGATTTGAAATCATGTAGAACCTTAACCTTATTTAAAACAACATTGATTTCTCTATATCAAAGTAATGAGTGGTGATGCAGTCATACTTATCTCTTACTTCTTTCTTTATTTCATTACTTTAAATAATCGTTTTGAGGGTAGGCAATGAATAAGCTTTGCTTCAGCCTACACCTTTTTCAGTCTGGATGTTATCTGTATATTGGAAACTTTCTTTTGTAATATTTTCTTTGAACAGTGTATTTGTTTCCTTGTTGTCATTTTATTAGATTTTTTTGTCATGTCATGACAGAAAATAAACTGAACTGAACTTTAAATTGTAAAATTTTGCAGTATTAAGCAAAGTGAGGGTGTTTTCCATTTCACAGTCCACATACAAGCAATACCCCCACCCCCACCCTCCACATGACACACACACACACACACACACACACACACACACACACACACACACACACACACACACACACACACACACACACACACACACACACACACACACACACACACACACACACACACACACACACACACACACATTCCCACACACATTCACAGTGACAAATAAATAGATTACCCTGCCCATTGTTGTTTAGTTCCGGGAGACCAGAAATTCCCACAGTTGGACTGGTGAGTGGGCACACACACACACACACACACACACACACACACACACACACACACACACACACACACACACACACACACACACACACACACACACACACACACACACACACACACACACAAATAGACACACTAATATTGAAATATATGGTATCTATTTGTCTCCACCTCTACTTTTTTCACTTTTTACTTTTTTTTTACAGTTATGACCCTGAAACTGAACATTACCATTTGAAAGATAGATTTCCTTTTCAGGGTTAATCCCCATTTTAGGCTCGATAACTTTCATTGCATAATAATAGCCCTCCAAAACATTATCTTTTGCCTTTCCTGCTTGATTTTTGTAACAATAGACCAGCAGACATTTGAATCAGCTCCGTGTGACGTAACTGGCAGTAGCCAAAAATCTTTCTACACCCATGCGCAACTCTTTATCAACTGCTTCTTTTTGGTTATATATTTAAATATAAACTTATCAAATGACAGCTTGGATACAAATGATTCAATAATTATTCCAATTATCGTATAAAACGAATTATCTTCTTAAAAGAAAAATTGAGAGATTAAAAACAAACATTTATAGTCATTCCCCATGACTTCCTGCAAATTCAACCACCTGAAGTCCCCTGTCATTAGTCTGCACAAATGGAGAGATGTACAGAATGCAGTCACAACATTAACAAGCAGCATCTACTTCTTCTTCCTTGCTCAGATTGTTGAACAGCCTGAACACATAATGATGCAGGGATATGCTACTGTGAATATGCCACGGTTCCAGCAGTCCAGCGTGGAACTGCTTAACTTAAAAGTACTGGGTGTACCACTGCCTTTTACCGAAAAAGAGCTGGCCAAAAGATCCCTGTGACCAGAAATAGGTAAGTGGGTGTAGTTAAAGTTATACCAAGATCTGTGTGAATACTCCATTCTGATTGGCTGGCAGGTGTCCATTAAAAGTGTTAATGGACACCTAGAAAACAAGTTGGGTCAAATTGCCTGGTAACTTTAATATCATTGCGCTGGAGATTGGCAACGGAGATTCAGAGAAGAAGAGCCGGCTACCGCAGGACGGAGACATGAGTGATTTTGTAATTTCTTTTAATTTATTTGTAGCTTAATGAAACGTTTATTTTTTGAATGGTTGATCATATATGTAGCTTAATAAAACCATTTAGGAAACTACCTGTGGATTTGATTCTTTGAAACAAATGTATTTCCTGTTTGTTACTGCAGCATAGCTGAGCGGAGCTGAGTGGACTAGAATATCTCCCGTTGCTGAGTCGTATCTCAGGTCCGTCCTAGTTACTGCAGAATCAACACTGTGTCCATTAAGGACCTTATGGGACGGTAGTGATTGTTCCAGGTATTAGTCAGACCCTCAGGTGTTACCAAGGAAACTGAGTTATGGCTTGTTAAAAAACTTCAGCTGTGGCTTGTTATAAAACAAATGATTTCAACTGAAAACACATTAAAGCATGAATAACTGATTTAATATTGATGTTTTTTGATAAGTGACCGTGGTATAAGCGGGATAATGCCCTTCGAGATGTCCATTATCATAAATATATGGACTTCGCGGAGGCAAACCGTTCACGCCCCAGCGTCGTCCATATATTTATGTTAATCGACACCTCGTTGGGCATTATCCCTTACTTAATGGATGAAGAATAGTTACACTTCTTGAAGTCAAAACACATTCTACTATTCTTGCTTGACGTAGGAATTACGTTTTGACATGTGGACAGGCATCAAAACACTAAATTGATGATAATTTAACAGCAAACTTCTCTTCCTGAACCCCATGCCCATGCCTGATCCCTTTGCTTCAACAAAACAATATAATACCAGCATCCATGGTATCTCCATGGATTATTCTCAGCCCCCCTATGTTTAAATGATCCCCATATCATCACCACTGCGCTTGAACTGTGCACTGATAATGAGCAGTTTTTGTCCTCGTGGTTTCCACCCACATGTTATCTAGTAGGGGATCTCAGGAGGCTGCAGCCGATAACAGCTGACATCATGGGTGTGGGCTAAACGCTGCACAAACTGCCAGTCAATCACAGACTAAAGAGACACACAGTTATGCATGCTCACACGTACAACTAGTTTCAAATCAATTATTAACCATGCAGACCTACAGACTGTGCGAGTCTGGAGTCTCACCTGTGCTGATGGGACAAGAGCCCACATTTAATCATTCATTCCTGAAACCTAAAGCAATGTCAATATCAGGCCCAAGTGACCCTGAGACAATAATGTTTGAGACCCTTAAGAAAGTCTATTTACACATAGCTTCATATATCTGTTTTTATTACTGTTACATATTAGTTACAGAAGTGTGTGTGTGTGTGTGTGTGTGTGTGTGTGTGTGTGTGTGTGTGTGTGTGTGTGTGTGTGTGTGTGTGTGTGTGTGTGTGTGTGTGTGCACCCGCGAGGAGTGAAAATACTGCCTATGCTGAAGGATTTCATGTATTTTATGTTCCTTGAATGTCTGCAGAGAGGCCTCTTACATGAGCACAAATTCTTCAATAACAGAGTCTCTTCTAAACTTGGAAATGAAAAGAGAAACCCCACAGTACGAACTTTCCACTTCACCAGTGCATGCGTGTGTGCGTCAGTCTTTGATTTCCCCTAAAGGCATCTTCAATAACTCTGTCACTTCGCCTCTCTTTGCAACATGCCAAGTTATTTCAGCTGAATCTTCTCACACTATGGATTTGATTCACCCTAATATCCAGCGGTGAGTGCTGGAATTCTCCTCTGGTGTAGTCCGCTGTCGAAAACATATAATCAGCAATTCATCAATTAAAGTTATAACCCCATGACAGATATCTGCTTAAGAAGACATGAAATGGAGTCTCCTCTAGCCGATTATACATTTTATAAAAAATGTAACCATACTGTCAGCTCCTTTAAATCAGGCCTACAAACATTACTGTTTACTGAAGCGTACTCTTAAGTTAAATACTTACCTGCTGTACTCTACTGCACAACTTGTGCTTTTTATTATTTTACCTCTTTTCTTATGATTTTATTTAATTATATCTGGACTCCGCTTTTAATGTTGATGCGCACTTTGAATTATCTTGTGTTGAATTGTGCTATATAAATAAACTTGCCTTGCCTACTGTTAAACTTAAAGTCTGCACTTTGAGAAGCCTCTTTGATGGTTTGTTGTAACAGTTTAAACAAGTACAAGTGAAGTGCCTCAAGGACAAATATATGTTTTCCTTATTTTTATTCTTGATTTGTTTTATTTATCTATTTTTTTGGGGTGGGGAGGGTGTTGTTTCTCTGATAGAAACTGAGGTGACTTAACTATTGTCGGGAAAATCAGCCACATTACTCTCTGTTGCAAATGTACTTTTCTTTTAAGGTTGGCATAAAGAACTTTCATGGTTCAAGGGTTTTGTCAAGGTGTGGATGTGCGTATGTATACCAAACATGGAAAAGACATTTTCACTGTGTCGACAAATGGGTGTCTTAATAGCTATGGTTATCTTGGCTTTCATTGATAGCCAAGATAACCATATGGGCAAGGGATTACTTTGGAAAACCATTGTCTATTTATCCTTTCTACCATCCACAAACTCCTACTTATCCAGGTTTGCATTGTCTGGAAAGCAGACTAGGCAGAGAGGCCCAAACTTCCCTCCGCCCCAGCCACCTTCCCCAACAGGACGACAACATGGCATTCCCGGGCCAGCTGGGAAATGTAATCTCACCACTGTTTCCTCTACTTGCTTTGATGCCTTCTCACAGCTGAACATGCCCGCTTCCTTGAAATGCCACCTGATTGTGGTGGAGGTGTTTGTGTGTCCAAATGATCGTAGGAAGTATGTTGTCCAGGGCAGGTGGTCCTGGTAGAGTCTCCCAAGGCAAATTGATCCTGGGAGGCGGACCATACTAAATGCTATTGCTTAGATCGAAACCACAAAAATCAAGAGCTTGATACTCCAGACTGGGGTTACCAACGACGAGCCCCAAATATCGAAAAAACCTTTGATAATGAGTGCAAAACATGTCTGCTTTCATAAATGCCACTCAAACTGCTATTATGTAAAAAAAAAAAGCTTAATATATTTAAAATTCTCCTCTGACAAAAATCTAGCTTTCAACCTTTTTAACAGTCCACATGCAGTAACTTGATTTCTATTAGTTATATGTGCCGCAAAATAGCCTTCAGTGCAATGGCTGGACATTTTAACTTGTAATCTTCGGAACACAACCTTCAGTTTTAGAAAAATAGGGTCAAGCAGGCCATGTGATCTACAGAGAAATTTTTAAGTAGGCAGTCTTTTCCACTTTACCTATATATGCCTCTTCACACTTTACACCACCGACTTCTTGTACAGGTGGAAGTCCTGTCATGAAGAAATACTCAGATGACTCTGCAGTTGTGGGATGTATCAGTGATGGACAAGAAACTGAATATAGAGAACCGGGGGACAGTTTTGTGGCATGGTGTGGGAGCAATCATCTCACCTTGAATACAAACAAGACAAAGAAGATGATTACAAGTGATGATGAGCGGAGCAAGGATAAAGTCAAATAGTTTCATCATTATTCGAGAAGAACTGGAGGCAGTGGAGTATAAATATCTTGGTGTTCATCTGTATTATGTTTTTCCTAAGGTCTATATGCCTGTACTTGTACATACAACAATAACCCACTTGGACACTCATTGCTGCTTTTTCAGTGGCCTAAAGACAGCCACCAATCTTCTTTATTGTTTCCTTACAATCTTCTTCTTGGACATACAGTAAGCACCACTGCATTTCTGATAAGCGCCACCTAGTGGTAGTTGATAACTTATGTAGCCCTCCCAACCAATTCTATTCTATTTCAGCTTAGTCACGGCAAAATCCCTTATAGTTAGTGACACCTTGATGCATGGGAGCTGAATTGGAGGGAGCCCACGAAAATATGACAGTTTAACTGAGTTTACTTAACCTTAGAACGTATGACTCTTACTAGGGTGCAGAGAGGCCTGGTTAGCTGATCCAATAGCTACATTGTCATAATAAATACTCCCATGCTCGGGAGGTTCGGGAGTTCGGGAGGGGGGGTCGGTGTCAAATCGATACTTGGCCCTCCCCCTCCCTGTTTTTATGGCATTAATCACATGCACTCAACACCAGGGGCGGGAGGGGGTCCCACATCACCCGCGTTCCCTCGCCGGCCTGGGATAGGTGGGTCGGGATACCCGGGCCTGGCGGGGCTCGCCGTGCAGCCTGGGGTGCCTTCTGGCGGTGCTGGACCCCCCCGGGGAGGGGGAAACGGTGCGTGATTGTGTGTCTGTGTCGGTGAGAATGCGGTGTGGAAGGGTCCTGCCATGGAGGATCTGAGCCTCCATTGGCAGGACATCAAAACTTAATAATTTATCAATATTATATTATACAAAGATGGTTATTATTATTATTATTATTATTATTATTATTATTATTATTATTAGTAGTAGTATTATTAGTATTATTATTAGGTATAGTATATCTTATTATTATAGTATATCTCATTATTAGTATAGGTATAGGATAGTTGAATGGATGAATGAATGGGATGCCTGGGTCTGGGGCCCTCCGTTGTCGGGCCTGCACGGGTGTCGCCTTGTTGGGGGGTTCCCTCTCTCCGGGCCCGTCTCCGGTCCCCCCCGCTGCCTCTGCGGCGGGGCGCCCCTCTGGTCTTGGAGGGCCACTTCGTGGGGGCGGGTGCGCCTGCCCGCGTCGGCGGCCAGGGCGGCTCTGTCTCTCCGGGCAGGCTGGCCCCCTGCCGGGTGGGGGTCGTTGGCCTGAAGGGTGAGGGCCTCCTGGCCACGTGTCCGGCCCGGACCGGGTGGCCGGGGATTGCCTGGGTCGCGGTCCGCCGCCGCGGGATCCCTGGCTGCTTCCTTCCGCGCCGTGGGGGCCCCGCCCGCGGGCCCTCTCGGCCGCCGCCGGGGGGGGGGGGGACACCTTGCAGGCGGTGGGTTGCCTCCCTCCTACTTCTCCCCTCTGTGGGGTTGCTGGTGGCCTGGGTTCCGGGTTCTTCCTTGTCGGCCTCTGGTCTCGCGGGTGGCCGGGTTGCTCCCCCTCCTCCCCCACTATAAGATACACTTCAGGTGGAGCTTTGTTTGGTTTATTACACACACACACACACACACACACACACACACACACACACACACACACACACACACACACACACACACACACACACACACACACGCATGATCATATACATACATGCATACACACGCATAGACATACACACTGGCTTGTTCACCTGCATGCTTGCTCTGTAGTTTTTGGGGTTAGGTAGCGGTAGCGGTAGCTTAGCTCAGACTGCGATCAGATCTCAAGATTTGGGTCGATTGCTGTTCATGTTTTGGTTGGCTCCGTGCCGGTTTCGTGTTTTTGTTTGTGGTTTTTTTGTTGCAGATTTCCAGTGCCCGACGTGTGTTTCTGTGTGTTCCTGCTTCCTGGATTGGCAGTGGATGTCGTCACCCCCACCACCCTGATGACCCTGATGAAGAACCCGAATTCCGCCGTCACATCCCCATACAGCAGCAGCAGCGCGGTCCTCCTGGCGATAGCGTGGTTCCTGAGCGCCCTCTACAGCAACAGCAGCTCAGCAGCAGGCAGGCGTGCAGGGTGTAGACACACTAAACATCAATTTTACAACGCTAATAAACTCACTGTTCGTCCTCATACCTTTCCATATTGTAACCTGACCAAGAATGCTCATACTCACTCAGGAAACTCGGCGCACAATATTTCTTCCTCACACACACACGCGATATCCTCCCAGTTAGCCAAGGCGCGGCTAACGTTAGCTCTACAAGCACGATAATGGCGTCTCGGACATGCGGTTCACTCTCCCGGCTCTATCAACTCTGAACTTGCTCACGTGCTCAATGGGTACCTATAACACTCAAAACAGATCCTCCGGCTTAAGATGTCAATAACCCAGTAATTTTAAACGGTCTCATTAAACCTCCAAACACTTTTAATTGTGGTTTTCTCTTTTCCTCGTCTCATCACTGTCACCAGCCTCCAGTCTCACGTTTCTCTCACGTCTCTTTCTCGTCTTTTTCTAGCCCCGCCCCCTTCGAATCCAGTAGGTAGATTACACCCATCTCTGACAGGCACAGATTGGCTAAACACCAGATTGATACCTGGCTAATCAAATGACAAACCCGAAACATCATGAGACAATCACAGACCATGGAAAACATGGAACATTTCACTACCTTACCCAAATGAAAAGGTACTTATTTTTCTCTCCATTAGTTTACACTTAGTTCACCATGGGACTCATTTAAACAGCAGTATCTCATCATATACTGAATATCTGTACACTCAAACATCATATAATTTATAGCAGGGCACTACACTTACATCAATACATAACACCCTGGACACCAGACTGGACTGGAGAACCAACACTGATGCTGTTTCAAAGAAAGGAAAGAGCAGACTTTACTTCTAAAGGAAGTTTAGGTCCTTCAAAATTTGCAAGATGTTATATATCTTCTGTAAGTCTGTGGTCTTATATGGGCTTATGTGGGCGTGCACAGGAACATTACGGCATTGTCACACTTTACGGCAGTGGGACGCTCTATTAGCAAGGCAACGAAGCAGAGAAAATTTACAAATCATTCACGTTTGCTGGAGATGAGGACCTTAAGGACTTTGATGTTGTGATAAGGAAGTGGGTTGATATTTTTTTTCTCACAAAGGAACATTATACAACAGAGAGCATGTTTTCACCAGCGTGTTTAGCAGATTCAGGTCATTTGGAGACATTGCCGTGTTCCATCAAAGCTACTCCAGAGGAGTACCTTCAGCAGTATTAATCTTTTGGGGGAACATTAAGTCTATGATACTTTAACTTATACCACGGTCTGTGTGAATACTTGATTCTGATTGGCGGGCAGGTGTAGGTTAAAAATGATAACCTACACCTAGAAAACAAGTTCGGTCAGATTGCCTGATAACTTTAATATCATTGCGCTGGATCAACTGCCAGGTGGTAACCACGGCAACGGAGATTCAGATAAGAAGAGCCGGTTACCGCAGGACTGTCAGGGTTTTGACATTTCCCCCAGTTTTCAGTTCTGTCCCTCCTGTTTCCCATCTGCCCTGATTGTCCGCACCTGTGTCTCGTTATCCTCTGTGTATATCTAGTCTTGTCTTTCCCCTGCTCCCTGCTGGTCCGTACTGTTTGCTCCCTCCATGTTCTCCTCATCAGTTTTTGTTGTTCATGTTCCTGGTCCTACTTTGATCCTGCTCAGCAGCGCTTTTGGTTTTGGTTTTTGTTCAATAAACCCAGTTTTTGGAACTCCTGCCTCCTCCTCAACAAACCTCCATCGGGATAAGAACGGTAAAGAGCAGAAGTAGGGCAAATCTTAATATTTATATCATATATGTAGCTTAATAAAACGATTTAGGAAACTATCTGTGGACTTTAATTCTTTGAAACAAATATATTTACTGTTTGTTACTGTAGCATAGCCTAGCGGAGCTGAGTGGACTAGAATATCTCCCGTTGCTAAGTCGTATCTCAGGTCCGTCCTAGTTACTGGAGAAGTCAACACTGTGTCTATTGCATAAGGATCTTATGGGACGGTAGTGATTGTTCCAGGTATTAGTCAGACCCTCAGGTGTTACCAAGGAAACTGAGTTATGGCTTGTTAAAAAACTTTGTAACTTACCGGTTTACAACGGCTGCAGACGAGAGATTAAATAGTCGCTCAGCCGCTCAGCTGTGGCTTGTTATAAAACTAATGATTTCAACTGAAAACACATTAAAGCATGAATAACTGATTTAATATTGATGTTTTTTTGGTAAGTGACCTTGGTATAAGCGGGATAATGCCCTTCCAGGTGGACATTATCAGAAATATATGCACTTTGCGAAGGCAAACCGGTTCACATATTATATATGAGATGAGATAGGGCCGGTGGTAGTAAAATGTCAGGGTTTGACAATTCCCCCCCAGTCTTTGAGTTTCTGTTTTGCCCCGCCTGTGTCCCATCTGCCCTGATTGTCTGCACCTGTGTCTCGTTGTGTCTAGTTATCCCCTGTGTATATCTGGTCTTGTCATCCCCTTGCTCCTTGTGGTTCCGTACTGTGCTTTCCCCCATGTTTCCGGCTTTTGCTCTAGTTTTTGATCCCTATTCCTGTTTGAGTTTTTTGATCCTGCCAAGCAGCGCTTTTGGTTTTTGGTTCTTGCCCTTTTTGTTAATTAATCCTTGTTTTTTGAGAACTCCTGCCTCTGGCCTCCCACTCTCTCTCCTGCATCTGGGTCCTCACCATACCAGCCTGACAGAAGGCCTGAAATAAAATAATGCTGTGATCCTTTGCACTCTTATCTAGAAATGTCCTGCTTCCTGTGTAGAGTTTGTGCGTTGTTTCTTTGGCAGGTTTTCTCTGTGTACTCGGAGAATTTTCTCCCACAGTCCAACAGCATGCATGACTTTTCAGGCTGATTGGCTGCTTGGTCATTCTTAATTGAGTCGACTTCAAATTCAATTTTATTTATATGGCGTCTATTACAACAGAAGTTGTCTCTAGGCCCTTTCCAGAGACCTAGAACATGACCCCCGAGCAATTATTATATAAACATAACATAAACAATGGCGGGTAAAAACTCCCCTCGTGAAAGAAAAACCTGAAGCCAAACAGTGGCAAGGAAAAAAATCATGTATCTTAACGAAACATTTCAAAAGAAACCAAACTAGCAAAACAAAATTTACCACTGAATGTAAAAACCAGCCACTTGGTTTTACCCTGCAGTTCCATCACTGACATCACCAGCACCATAAAAGACAGGGAATGCTGTATCAGTCTAGATTGATGAATTAGATCCACATCTAGAGAAATGAAGAGTCGAAAACAGCACCAACGGTTACTTATCAAACTGCTTTTGCCCGCAGTTGGCTGGTGCTACGTCCAATCAGAGCAACGAACAAGACGATGTATTCTGAGCTATGAAAACGAGTCAGTGGGATAGTATGCTGTGTAGAAGGGTTTGTATGGAGCTAGAACAGTCTCATAATTCACAAATGCACAGGACAAGTTTTACAAATGCACGGACCGATTTGCAAATACACACACCGTTTCACACGTGCACAGGACAAGTTTTACAAATGCACAGACCGATTTGCAAATACACACACCGTTTCACAAATGCACAGAACAATTCACACGTGCGTAGGACAAGATACACAAATGTATTTTTGATGCACACACAAATATAACCTGATTTACAAATGTTTTTTTGTCTGTGAGCTGTGCTGGATTTGTGTGTGAGTTTTGAGACTCCCCTGACGTGACTCGATGCACAAATAGGTTTTTTTTAACACGGAAGGATCTGCAACCAATCAGATTAAAGGGGCGGATACACCTGCTGTTTGAACTGCGTTAGCGCTGTTCACATAGAAAAGTGATTAATATTTCAAGTTGGTGCAGTAAAGATAAAAAACAGTTATAGGAGATAAAAAATAAATAAACAGGATGGAGAGGAGATCACTGCTGCTTTTCTTGTGATCCCGGTAAATAAAACAGGGCGATCAGAGATGGTTTGTGGGACTGTTCAACCAGAGCCATCGGGACTGGAGAGCTCTTAGTCCTGCCGGTGCAGCAACTGATGATGAGAAACAGCGGAGAGAAACAGAGCAAATCCACTTTGTCACAACATAGTTTTTTCTTCTTCTTTCTTGAAAGCACTGAACATATCAGGATCAGAGGTTCTTCTGATGACTGGTTTAAGCCATATTTATGTGGTATATTCCTGTTTTTACAAAGAGATAATATGTCCTTTACGGATACATTGATCAGCCATAATATTATGACCACTGACAGCCTATACAAACAGAGTTCATCTTCTTGCAGTGCTGTGCTGTGGTGGGAAAACATGCATAGTCATTCAATTCAGTATTATTGTCTCACTTGCCAAACTACCTCAAATGTCTTTCACATCAAGTATGCCTCCCAACATGGCAACATAATTCCCCTAGAGTAGCTGTCTCTCCCAGTCATCAATTGTCCCTCTTCCCCTCAATAGAGGGAATGTGCATGACGTCACAGATGCGACTTCACAGCAGGTTACACCCACTAAGTGGCAGAAAGACTGAGTGGCAGCGTAAACTTTCAGTTTGAGAGACTCGAAAACATCTAAAATGGGAAAGAACTGTTGTGCGATCGACTGTACTCATAGATTTAGCAAGAAATCGGAGCTATCGTTTTACAGACTGCTGAAAAATAAGTTTAAGAGAGACAAATGGATCGCTGCAATTCACAGAAACAACTGGATTCCAGGCACCGAAACGTGGATTTGCGGTTCCCATTTTGTATTGGGTAATGTTGGATTTTTGGGTAGCTAACGTTAAATGGTCAAATCATAAAATTCGGTGTCCTCATCACTTTAATTTCGCCAACAAATCCTGCCTTGAAGTAGGACCAAGCGTCAAGACTTTTGTATGCCTTCAAGCTTTGTGTATTTCCCCGGCGTAGAAATTAAGTACATATGAATATCAGGAAACTCGATTTGTGGCCAAATATTAATGTCCAGGGACCACTGGTTCTTGGGGTAACTGTACGGGTCACTGTCAAGTCCAACTGCCTTTAATTTAAGCCCATAATCGGCTGTTATCCCGTCTTCTCCACTAGTTGCAGCCGTTTTTGCCACTCAGTGTGAGTAAGGGGGCGTGGTCCAGTGGGGAAGTGACGTCAATGCTTACCCTCTATATGACCCACCAATTTTTGTCCTGGCCCACCCAAAAAAATATTTCTGCCTACGCCGCTGTTGTAGACTCTTATTTTGTAGGCAGGCGCCCTTGGTTTTCCTGGAATTGTGCGCCTTTATGCTGACGATTAAAGCCCCAGATATACTTGCAGTTCAGAACGCATACGCATCATGGCTGCCACACGTATCTTGCATTCATTTGACGCGTCAACGTGCACGTTCTCAAAAAGACACTGAACGTGTACGTGACCTGCAGTTCTCGCACTGCCCACGAGTGGCGCTGGTCCCGGTCAGATACAACAGCTGATTCAACCGTCTAACATACCATCTCTGATGGCGCTGGTGCCGTTTCCTTTGCCGAGATTGCAACCAAAGCAATGTTATAATCATCCAATGTTGTCATGTTAACTTGTTCGTTGTTCTAATCTGCTACTGCTACTACCTCTCATTAATCGGTTGTTATCCCGTCTTTTCCACAGTTTCCTCACTAGTTGCAGCCATTTTTTCCACTCAGTGTGAGTAAGGGGGCATGGTCCAGTGGGAAAGTGACGTCAATGTATACCCTCTATAAATCATTTCAGAAGTGTTCAAAGAACACAACAGAGTTTGAGGTATTAAAATGTCCAAACTGGTCTCCCAACTGAAATCAGGTCTGATTGGAACTGAGATCCCACGGCAGTACCAGACACTCCAGGACACTGAGATGTTCTTTGTCCAGACCAGGGCTGGCCAGAGCTCTGTCGGGAGCACAAGGTGAACCTGCTCAATATTAAGCCGGTGGTCAACGCTACAGCTGGCAGTGTACCAGAGACTCCTGAGGGTATCAACAGAGCTCAGGACTTGCCACCATCATAAGGAAACCAACATTGCAGCCACGGAGCAGGTGGTTCATAGTGATAATGACTAAGCATGGATGTGATTCTAGATGGGTTTGTATGTTACTTCAACATTAAACATATTAAAACACAGCAGCTACATGGCCAAAATGGCGCCACAGCCGCCAGCAGCTGCCATTAAATGAACACTGGTTACCTTTTACACTCCACTGTCAGGCTTAAATCATTTCATCACCCTGAGGGATGTTCCCTTTTACAACATCTAACATCAACATCTGACGGCATTTTCATATGCTGTTTCCAATTTACTCAAATATTAATTAAAAAAAAAAAATATATATTATTTAAAACAAAATCCATTCATCAAAAACCTTCAACCGCAATTAGTTCGCCCCAGACTATTCATCCCATGGCCTCTCTTGGAGTTTTTAAATAGTGAGGAAGCATTTACCGAAACACCCGGGAGACACAGAAATGATACATTTTGCCAGTCAAACAGAAGTCTGTTGTTACATGCAGCAGATTCTTTGTCGTTGCTGTCAATACATTGTTTAATGTATTGACAATGTATTGACAGCAATGGATGATAGTACTACATTAAAACAATTAAGTTACTGAGTCAAATCCTTGTCCAAAACAATTTTAGAAGCAGACAGGTTGTGTTCAGAGTACTTTGAGGCCTTGTAGATGAGGTACATAATGGACTACACAGGCTGTACCAGTGCTGTAACAACATACTGAGACATTTGAGGTGTGATCCATTATTTAGCCCTGTTTTAAATTGACAGATCAGCCAGTGTTTCACTGCTACCAGCAGCCTCTGAGCCCCACACACACTGCAAGAACAGAATGTGAGGTGGGTACTGAGGTTAGCCATTCTGGCAAAGGCAGCTGGATCTGATGGAGTCCGGAGCAAAGTGCTCCCGGCATGTGCTGACAAGTTTACTTTGGGGACATAGCGGAACGCCGAAATATTAGAATTTTCAAGTGCTGCACCATTCATTTACATAGGGTGGCTTGTTTTACAGCATGAAATCATAACAACATGTACAATTTGAGTTGTCACTCAGATTTATTATTTTTATTGTTAGAAGCAGGAGGAAAATCTCCAAGAAGAAATCAAAGCCGTGGCACTGAGTTGTATGTTAAACGTCCAACATTTCCAAACCCAACTGAGCCCTGAACGAGAAATGCATTTCACACTTGGCAGCTTGTGTTAGCTTGATGTCTTATCTGACAATATCCTCTTTACCTGTTTTTTAAGGACACATACTGATCTATTCAGTTTGTGCTTAGAATTATCCAAATATTTATACACATTAGGTGTGCCTTTGTAATAAGTTGTATCTCTAATTATTACTGCTGCAAGAGTCTAATATCTGACGTTTGACTTTGGATTTGGAACTTTTAATCGTATTTTTTTTAACCTTTCTGCGTTTTCTTCTTTATAGCTGCTTGTGACTTTACAATGTTCCAGTTTCAGGGAAAGTTGGTGAATCTGACTTACACAATCATCACCATTTTTCAACATATCACATGGAAACATTTGTTTTCACAAATTGTGTGCTGTAACAAAATATTTCAGAATCATTCAGGGATATGCTTTGGGTATATTTGAGAATGCCCTGAGGTGACAACACTTATGGTCTGCTGCTATTACATATGTTGACAAACTGCCCCTGAGGACCTGGATATGACCATTGACCAGTGATTGGTCTGGCACTAGCTTTCATTTTCTCTCTTTCTTTGTTGCTTTATTTCATTTAAAATAAAAATCCAAATCAGTAAATGTTCTCACAGTTTTATCAAGAAATTCCTTCCCATGTTGGTGCTCTGACTGACAGCTTCACCACAAAGACAGAAGAACTTGCATTTCACTTCGAGAAAAAATTTGAGAATACTTCTCTTCACAAAAATGTGACAGAAGGTCCAAATCTTTTAAGATTCTTGGGAGTCGTGTCCAAGGACCTCTCCTGGCCAAGCAACACCACTACAACCGTCAAGAGACCACAATTAAGGCTTCACTTCCTGAAAGTGCTCACCCACACACAGGGGAATCTGCTGGTGGCCTTTTACCGCCAAGTCTGATCAAGGGTGTACCTTCGCTAAATGTGGTTTACAGGCTACCATGCTCTAGACCAGTAAAGCATTGCAAAGATTTATCGAAACACCTGTCTGCTACTCTCTATAGTGGATAAGATCATTGAATACCCCACACATGCACTTATAGACTGAGGAGCTGCTTTCCATGGCCATTAGCACACTAAACCAAACCAAATGGAGCACTCACTCATTTTTGCTGCAAACCACTATTTCAAAATAATTTAGCCGCATTGAAATTTCTAGCATGATTGTTTAATAATAATACATTATCTTGCTGTGTTTTAATACTGCATCTGCATCAAAGGGATATGCAGCTTCCATTCAGCTGTATGAAGAGGGCTTTTTGTTCTTTAAATTATTTGGATTGTTACGCAAGTTTTACAGTATTTTTAATAAACTTGGCATCTCACTTTTCCTGTTGTCGAACATCAAACCCTTTCAGGCACGCTGAAATGTCACCTGAGCATTTTCAATGACATCCTCGGTCAGATCTCTCCGTTGTGACCTGTAATTTGGTAGCAACAGAAAGACAAAGGTCATTATGTGACTATGTAGTCTATTTTGAATCATTCAACGTTTCTGAAGGTTCTGTAATCTGGTGGCATTTTTTAATATTTATATTTAACTTTTAGACTTTTTTATTTTACCCTTTTTTGTCCTGCTTGAGGTTTGAGTTACATTTTTTTCTGGCCATAATATGATACTTGAAATAGCTTGAATATGCTATGTTGGTTTGACTAACATGGCAACATTTCTGCCTAATTTATTGCATAAGACCAAACTTTTAAGACCAAAACATATGTTTGTGACTACTCGTGTTGCAATTTATATGACAGCAGACAAGAATGAAAACATCAATCACTCTTGAGAGCCTTTATGCTTTCCCATGCAGGCGCTTGTAGACTCTTATTTTGAAGGCAGGCACGCTCCGTTTTCTGAAGGTTCTGCAATCTGGTGGCATTTTTTAATATTTATATTTAACTTTTAGACTTTTTTATTTCACCTTTTTTTGTCCTGCTTGAGGTTTGAGTGAATTTTTTTCTGGCTGATATGATATATGATACTTGAAATAGCTTGAATATGCTATGTTGGTTTGACCATGATGGTAACATTTCTGCCTAATTTATTGCATAAGACCAAACTTTTAAGAACAAAACATATGTTTACGACTTCATGTGTTGCAATTTATATGACAGCAGACAAGAATGAAAACATCAATCACTCTTGGAAGCCTTTCTGCTCTCCCATGCAGGCGCTTGTAGACCAGGAGCGTAGCCAGTAATGGGCCTGGGTGGCACTGGCCACCCACATTACTCACTAGCCCTCCCAGCCAACTTTGATCAAAATACATGTTTCACATAAACATATTCTAAAAAATTACATGAGAAAAGGTATAAATAGGCTATAAACATGATTTGTTGTTGACTTGTGTTCAGCCTTTATTTTTTTTCTTCTGAATAAAACTGAACTTTTGAAACAAGTTGTAGGGAGCCTCGGGACATAATCAATTGCTCTGGTTCCGACAGATTGAGCTGCCTGTAGTCAGCAAGCTAGCTGGCGTTGCAGCCGACTTTATCGCCACAACAATGGCTAAACAGAGCTCATTGATTAGTTATTTAAAAAAAAAAAAACTTGAAGAAAACACGCCACTGCCAGTGCTGGGGACTGAGTCCCACATTACATGCGCGATTCCTCTCTGATGTAAGCTATGTCATGCAACATGTTAACACCTCTGCTATTTGGGTTTATGTTTAGTTGCCTAAACATTTGGAATATTCTGTTAACATGGTAATTAATCATTCGGGATATCTCGATCAAACCATCGACGTGCGGAGAACGTCATAACGCAATTCCCGTAATTTCCGCTTCTTCTTCCTGTATCCAAATTCAAAACAAATGTTGCTTCGCGCAACTTTTCGCTCACCTTCTTTTAAATCTCGCTATCCCTGTACTTTCTACCATCTACAAATGACAAAATGTTCATATCCTTCATTACATTTATGAAGTGATTAGTCTCCTCACTCCAAAAGTGTGGCGTGGTCTTGCGTTTCTCCGTGTTTATAAGAACTTCCTGGACTCAAAAGACCAGGATTCCTGCGCAGAAAACAAATTCATGTTCCGTTTGATGGGGATATTCCGTTTGGCGTTTACATGACCAAATATTCGGGTTTTAAAAGCAGTAACCCAGGGGTCATATTTGGGTTTTTAAAAACCCGAATATGAGCAAATTCAGGTTATTCAAAGGGGTTATTGGTGTTTACATGGCCGTGCAAATTCGGGTTATTGCCAATATTTGGGTTTTATAAGGGTTATTGATGCATGGAAACGCAGTGTTTGTTAAACTTTTAATAGATGGTGTTATAAAATAAAAATGCACTCAAAAAAAGGACTTTCCAAAAGCCAAACCTACGTACTACGCGAGCGACGTTGCAGTTGGTGGTGCACGCGAACGGACTAGGCTCTTATTTTGAAGGCAGGCGCACTTGGTTTTCCTGGAATTGTGCGCCTTTATGCTGACGATTAACGCCGGCGGCCGCCGCTGACCCCTCGGTGTGTGTGTTTCCATGTGAGCGCGTTTTCATCCGCAGCGGGGTCACACACGCTGCAGGCGCTGTACGGGGACGCGGGCAGGGAAAGGGACAGGGACACAGGGACACAGGGAGGGATATAGAGGGGTAGACACGCACACACACACGCACACACACACACGCACTTTCATCCGCAGCGGGGTCACTCACTCTGCAGGCGCTGCACGGGCACACACACACACACACACACACACACACACACACACACACACACACACACACACACACACACACACACACACACACACACACACACACACACACACACACACACACACACACACGCAGAGGGGGAGCGAATGAGAGCGCGCTTCCAGAGGCAGCAGGATAGGACGGCGCAAGCACCGGGGAGGGTTTTTTAAAATTCCCCTCTTCATGGTTCTCGGATCATAAACTCTCGAGGACTTTCATATAAACATGCACCTACTGGGAATATCTCTTTTACTGGCATATCTGCTCTACTTCAACCGCGCCAGCGACCTCCGCCACAGCCACCACCATGACTACGCGCTGGAGCCGGTGGAGACGGACGAGCCGGTGAGTGTGGAGCGGTGAAGCCTTAATTATGGTTCCGCGTTAAATCGACGCAGAACCTACGTAGCCTACGCCGTAGGCTCTGCGTTGGTGTAACGCGGAACCATAAATCAGTCTTGAGCGCAGAGCGCACGGTGCTCCAGGGGGCCACCTGATCCGGCCGGGCAGGGGTCCACCCGGGGCCACCCGGGGCCACCACACTCCATAATGTGCTCCTGATTTATTTCACTGGAATTTCCAGTTCTGGCGGGTTTAAACACGTTTGGTGTTAAAGTTTTTACTGCTGAATATTCGATATTTGTGAGTAATAAGTTTACTTTTGATAACGTTTGAAAGAACAAACCAAGGAGGACTATGAGATTATTGATTCCCGACATTTTGTTTCTAGTAAAGATTTGTTTCTATTTTGTTCTGTTCTTCTTAGGAATTATTTGTTTTTCTATTGGCATCACTTCAGTCTTTCACAACACCAAGGAGAGCATTGGTATGTGGATTTAAACAGACCAGTGAGTCAATGAGAGCCTTTTTCTTTTCCTTTAAAAGAGTATTAATGACAAATTTTTCTCAGTTCATAAAGAGGAAAGTTGATTTATCCACGCTACAACATATGCTACTGATATAAGGTTTTGAAAATAGTTTATAGACCTTGATAAGCCTGGTCTTGACACTTTAGTATCTTAACAACTTTTCATCATTGTGGGGTCTTAAATAAAGATAATGTCTTCATTTGATTAAATAGCACTTCCATTCATAGTCCTGCAGGTTTTTCAGTTCAGCAACATCACTCCGCATCCTGTCACGTGTCATCGATAAACATAATTCATGACATTTATCGTAGCAGACGGGCAGAAAAAGTTAGATTTCACTGCCTGTCTTCACGTTTTACCACTCCAGACCTGCCAGGTGACCACACAAATACCGGATGTGCACAAATAGCTGAATATACATAAAATAAAATGGGATTTCTTGCTTGTGTTGTTCTCTCAGATATAAGTTGCTTTGGATAAAAGCTTCTGCTAAATGACAGTAGTAGCAAAAAAGTTTTGTTTGAAATGCACAATAGTAGAGTTTCATATACTTGGTACTTTCATAAACTCCCTAAAAAGTTCCTTCCACCCTGTCGCCTCTCCCATTCACTGTTTTCTTCATTAGTCTATTTCTGTTCGCATCCATATTGGTGTGTGTTATTCCTTTTATGGGGCGGGGGAACCCACAACCAGCTTCCCTGGCTGCAGCCGTCCTGGTTTGTTATGCTGGTGTTGTTTCAGGAGGATCTTACGTTTTGGCTCCTTCTTTAAAATAATAGCGCACTAAAAATGCAACAACTTTTTATTAACTGCTAACAGTTCATATATCAAGTGTATAATTAGTTGGAGTGTTGCACCACGGCAACACGTTTCTCTTTAAGATCATGCGAGAACAATGGACTGAAGTGAATTAATCAAGAAACGGGATGAGAGGAAGGGAAAGTGGGAGAGAGGCCAGGGCACATTGGCTGGGTGGGCTGTGGGGGGCACGGATTAGGAAGGGCTACTTTCAAATTAGCCAGAGAAAAGAGCGAATGGAGACAGGTGTCACAGGGGTCAAGTGTGTGTGTGTGTGTGTGTGTGTGTGTGTGTGTGTGTGTGTGTGTGTGTGTGTGTGTGTGTGTGTGTGTGTGTGTGTGTGTGTGTGGGTGTTTGGCTTCCATAGGAGCAGAGGAGAGCGCACACAGATGAGTGCTAAGCGGTAGCACGCTGCTATTTGATCACAGTGGAGTCTTAATTGGGATGATGAGTTTCACTCTCATCCTTTAAACCTCTCACGGTTATTCTGAGAAATGTCCTTAAGGTGGAAAACTCACGTAACCAAACATCAGGCATCCGAGGATTAAAACGCCAATGCTTGTTCAATTCAATTCAATTCAATTCCATTTTATTTATATAGTGTCTATTACAACAGAAATTGTCTCTAGTATCTTTCCAGAGACCCAGAACATAAACCCCCGAGCAATTATTACATAAACACTGGCAAGTAAAAACTCCCCTAGTGGGAGAAAAGGGGATCCATATTTGGGTGTTGCATTTTCGGATGGTATTGATGAGGTTTGAATCCTACAAG
Source organism: Cololabis saira (assembly GCF_033807715.1). NCBI lineage: Eukaryota > Metazoa > Chordata > Actinopteri > Beloniformes > Belonidae > Cololabis > Cololabis saira. The sequence continues at coordinate 49,982,067 of NC_084587.1, forward strand.
TTACTGGTTTATTGGGTTTTGTTGAAAAAAAGTTTCTATTCAGGGCAGCAGTTCAGACTTTTTATGGCTGATTACATACAGCACCGGAAATGACACATTTCCAGCATTGCATGCTGCTGTTATTGTTGATAACACATAGTTAGGATGTTATGTAGTGCTGACTGTCACTCTTTCATGTCTGAGGACTGAAGTCATTGAAGACTTTTATTTTAAAAAAAACAAAAACCTCCACAGTCCTTACACAATGGAATTTCTTCATAGGTTTTGGTCAGCAATGTTGCAGAAGTGAAAATCATCGTAACCACATGAACCTGTGTGGGCCCCCCCCTCCCATGCAGATTTTAAGGTTCTTTTACTAGTTTTTAAGTGTCTTAATGGTCTTGGGCCTTCTTATTTGTCTGCACTACTTTTACCCTATCGACCCTCGCGGACCCTGAGGTCCTCCGGCCTTTTAACCATACCAAGAGTCAGAACCAGGACACACGGGGAGGTTAATTCAGTTATTATGGTCCCCGATTGTGGAACAGCCTCCCGGAGAACCTCAGGAGAACCTCAGGAGAACCTCAGGAACCTCAGGAGAACCTCAGGAGAACCTCAGGAGAACCTCAGGGGAACCTCAGGGGAACCTCAGGAACCTCAGGAGAACCTCAGGGGAACCTCAGGAGAACCTCAGGAGAACCTCAGGAGAACCTCAGGAACCTCAGGAGAACCTCAGGAACCTCAGGAACCTCAGGAGAACCTCAGGAACCTCAGGGGAACCTCAGGAACCTCAGGAGAACCTCAGGGGAACCTCAGGAGAACCTCAGGAGAACCTCAGGAGAACCTCAGGAACCTCAGGAGAACCTCAGGAACCTCAGGAGAACCTCAGGAACCTCAGGAACCTCAGGAGAACCTCAGGAACCTCAGGAACCTCAGGAGAACCTCAGGAACCTCAGGAGAACCTCGGGAACCTCAGGAGAACCTCAGGAGAACCTCAGGAACCTCAGGAGAACCTCAGGAACCTCAGGAACCTCAGGAGAACCTCAGGAACCTCAGGAACCTCAGGAGAACCTCAGGAACCTCAGGAGAACCTCAGGAACCTCAGGGGAACCTCGGGAGAACCTCAGGAGAACCTCAGGAACCTCAGGGGAACCTCAGGAGAACCTCAGGAACCTCAGGAGAACCTCAGGAACCTCAGGAGAACCTCAGGAGAACCTCAGGAGAACCTCAAGAGAACCCCAGGAGAACCTCAGGAACCTCAGGAGAACCTCAGGAGAACCTCAGGAACCTCAGGAGAACCTCAGGAGAACCTCAGGAGAACCTCAGGAACCTCAGGAGAACCTCAGGAACCTCAGGAGAACCTCAGGAGAACCTCAAGAGAACCTCAGGAGAACCTCAGGAACCTCAGGAGAACCTCAGGAGAACCTCAGGAACCTCAGGAGAACCTCAGGAACCTCAGGAGAACCTCAGGAGAACCTCAGGAGAACCTCAGGAGAACCTCAGGGCCGCAGAGACTGTTGATGTTTTTAAAAAGAGGCTCAAGACCCATCTCTTTAATCAGGCTTTTAACTGACTCATTTAACTCTTTTAAATTTCTTATGCTCACCCTTATTTTTATTGGATCTTACTACTGTTTTATATTAATCTTTAGTTTATTCTGTTTTATCATATTTTATTTTCAATGTTATTTCTAAATGTTTTAGTCATTATTTATGGTCTATTTTATACCTTTTACTGTCTTATTCTTTTAGTTTTTAATGTCTCGCTTTCTAGACATACTTTTAGGATTTTACGTTATGTTATACTTTTTTAAACTCCTTTAGTGTATCTTATCCTACTTTCTTGTAGCTTTTATCTCCAGTGTTTCCTCATGGGGAGCCTCCATGCTGGGAGTGACTCTGGCCTGCAGGGGGTCGTCCTGGGGGTGGTTCTGGCCTGGATGGTTGTGGAGCTCTGCACCACGGCTTCACCGCTGTGGTGTGGACTCCTCTATCCGTCCGGGCCGGGATGGTCTCTGTGGAGCCCCCCCTTGTAGCTGCGGGTTATGAGACCTCCTGGCGTGGACAGCTCCCTGTTACCGTTTCCTCACCTGGATCCTCTGTGCCTAGCCATGTCTGCACCGTGTGTCTGCGTGTGTGTCTGTGTGTGTAACTTGGGTGAATTGTGATGTGCTTGTATCTGTCTGTGTGTGTGCGGGGACGGTGGAGGGGGGCAGGGCATTAATACGTTTTATGTTTATTTGTTTTATGTAAAGCACTTTGTGTTGCATTTTATGTATGAAAGGTGCTTTATAAATAAAGTTTGATTTGATTTATTTTACCTAATGATGAATCATGGTTCCCGAGACGATGCTGGCTGAAGCCTGTAGTGTTTAAGAATTTCTATGATATTTGTCATATTTGCTGACAATGGTCACGATGGTCCGCTCATCTTTGCCCCCCAGAGACTCACCCTTTCATGGATATTGCTGTTTTCAAGCAAACTATGTTAGCTGTCTAGAATTTAAATGAAAATGGAAGACAATGACTTGCCGTTCATTTTATTTTTCTTCTAGAATAACTATAAATGCATCACATTAAATGTAGAAGTTCAGATATCATATTTTTCCACATTTAAACAAAATGAGGACATGGGAATATTTAGCTCAGTGATGCATGTTATAATACTTCAGAATGTAGTTTGGCTCTTGCTGTCACAAAGACCAGCAGGATTGGACCCAAATGCACAGAGAGGCGAGCAGTTTGAAGGTGATTCGACATGTGGTAAGGTGCAGATCCAATAAGGAATAGTGAAGAACTGTCTGTGTTCGGTGGTCTGAGACTACGTTTACATGCAGTCAAAATTCGGGTTAAGGTCAATATTCCGGTTACTGAAACATTGGGAATAATCTGTTTCCATGCGTGAGCAAACAGGGTTATCCCTGTTTACATGGTGACTAATCATTTGGGATATCTGGATCAAACCAGCGACGCACGGAGAACGTCATGACACAATTCCCCTCATTTCCGGTAGAAGTTGCCTTCTTCCAGCGGTTCTTAATCTGGTCTGACATTTGTACAAATCCTGCTTTGCGCAACTTTTCGCTCACCTTTTTGTACATCTGGCTATCCCGGTACTTTCTACCGTCTACAAATGCAGAAATGTTCATATCCTTCATTACATTTATGAAGTGATTAGTCTCCTCCTGGTCTTGTGTTTCTCCGTGTTTATAAGAACTTCCTGGACTCAAAAGACCAGGATTCCTTGCGAAAAGAACATGCGCAGAAAACAAATTCCTGTTCCTTTTGATGGGGATATTCCGTTTGGCGTTTACATGACTGAATATTCGGGTTAGAAAAGGAGTAACCCAGGGGTCATATTGGGGTTTTTAAAAACCGGAATATGAGCAAATTGGGGTTATTCAAAGGGGTTATTGGTGTTTACATGGCCGTGCAAAACCGGGTTATCGCTAATATTCTGGTTAGAAAAGGGTTATTGACTGCATGTAAACGTAGTCTGAGACAGGAAGATAAAAACAAGGCAATAACACTACCATGGAAAAAAGAAAAAAGGTTCCTGAGGTTTACCGTTTGCCTTCGTGTTACCTGACTGGCAACAAACAACAACCTGAGACGAGTAATGAGGAGGACAGGTATTCAGAATTGTAATGGAGGACCCAAGAACTTCATCCCCCTGTATTACATTTAATCATGATTGGTTAATCATTAAATCTAATATGGACATTTGAATCAAGGTGAAAACCACCTTGATCACATCCTTCACACAGATGTGAAGGACCTGTTGTTGCCAGTACAGAGAGTTCAAAAAGGACAAAGAGAGTTGCGATGCAGATCAGTTTCCAGTTGTTTCCAAAGCTGGTTTACTCAATGACGCATAACAGGCAGTAGTGGGAAGTATGCCATAAACTTCCTCTCCAACAGAACATATTTTATGTGTGAAGAAGCTTGTGAAGTCATCACGGCTGAGAGGAGAGCGCATGGCTCAACAGAGGTTTTGGCGCATATGTGAACCCTCAAAATAAACCTGGACCCTCCTGATGTGAACTGTTCTGTCCTAGTTTGCTTAACCTGAGGCCCCGTTTACACGTAGCCGGGTATTTACAAAAACGGATATTTTCCCCTCTCCGTTTTCAAAAATATCCTCGTTTACACGGACCCGCATTCGAAAACGCTGTTAAGGTGCTATGAGCAGCCAAACCTGCAGGGGGCAGTGTGACGAGAAGCGTAAAGTCCTGCTAGCCAATCAGAATCCTGGAAAAAAACATAAACAACTGACACGTTTAGACCACTTCCAGTTACTTCCAAGATGGCGCGAGAGTCTTACGTTTGGACCGACAGAGAGGTGGAATTACTTTTAAATGTTACGTTAGACTATAAAACTAGTAAGATACAAGAAGGTGTTGACTGGGAGTCGTGTCAACCTAAGTATGGGGATATACTGGCTCTGTTTTTAGAACAGTACCCAACGGAGACCTCTGAGGATTTTCCTCATCGGAAGGAGGACGTTAGTCGGACCTCGCTAACGACAAAACTGAAGGCAGTTAGAGGAAAATACCGGAAAGCAGTTGACACTGGGCGTAAGAGTGGACACGGTAGAGTAGTACTCCTGTACTTTGAACTCTGCGAGCAGGTGTGGGGTGGTTCACCGGCCACTACAACGTTGTCGTCCGGTGTTGAAAGTACGGACCTGGACGAATCATTCACACCATCGACTTCCTCGGGCTTGTCGAGCTTGTCGGCGCAGGATGTCGGGTCAGAAACTGAAGCAGAACGTGGTGAAAGTGTGGCCCCCAGAGAACGTGACGAAAGTGTGGCCCCCAGAGAACGTGACGAAAGTGTGGCCCCCAGAGTGAAGGAGAGGAGAGACCTGCTTCATGTATGTATATATTTGTTACATTTATGTTCATGAACATAGAATTGAGTTTTGTGTGTCTGCTGAACTGTGTATGATTTGTTTGTACAGTTATACTATTCTACAGGACTGTCTCAGAAAATTTGAATATTCTGGTGCCTTTGTCATTCATGTGATGTGTACATAATTCACCTGCATAGAGATGTTAGTCACAGCATTACCATGCAGCGTTTATTCAGGTTATAATATACAATATTGTGATAAAGTTCTTTATTTTCTGTAATGCAATTTAAAAAAAACAAAAATGTCATACATTCTGGATTAATTACAAATCAACTGAAATATTGCAAGCCTTTTATTATTTTAATATTGCTGATTATGGTTTACAGTTTAAGATTAAGATTCCCAGAATATTCTAATTTTTTGAGAAAGGATATTTGAGTTTTATTAAGCTGTAAGCCATGATCAGCAATATTAAAATAATAAAAGGCTTGCAATATTTCAGTTGATTTGCAAATGAATCCAGAATGTATGACATTTTTGTTTTTGTAATCGCATTACAGAACATCACAATATTTAAATTTTCTGAGACAGTCCTGTATATTCCAATAATTTGTTGAGATGTTTAGTCTTAAGGACTTGTTCATAGTTTGATTATGCTGAGGGAAATGTAGACCATCAATTATTGTATTATGTTATCAAATTAGATTGTATAGGATGGGTTTACTTCTGCAAATTACCATGTTTTAATATATTTTGTTTTTGGTCTACTTTGTAAAGGCAAAACTGAAGGGACACCGACATGAAAGGCTGAAGAGAAGACTGCCAGCTGAGGTCCAGTCACAGAATGCTGTTGAAGAGGACCAAAGCATCAAGAGGAGGCTGGTCGAGATTCTGGAAACCTCTGAAAAACAGGCGTCTGAGAACTTCAACAGATTAACCGATACTCTTGATAGGCTTACTGCTTCAATTGGTGATGGCTTTGCTCTCCTGCAGCGGGTTGTGAATACACCCCCACCAGTGCCACATTACAGCATGCCATTCGAGGGAAGAGGTCCTTATGGACAGATGTATGCACACACACCACTACGCCCATATCCCCCAAATTTAAATTCAGCACTTCACACATTCCCACACAACTCAACGGCCGGCAATAGAACACGGAATGCTGTACCACTTAGCACCATCAACCCAACCCAACAGACACCTGATGAAGGAATGCAGCAGTTTTCATATACCCGGTCTCTTTTTGAGGACGATTGATGACCTCCTTTTGTGAGTCATGGCCGTTCCTGCACTGCGTTATTCTTGAAGCCTCTTGAAAAGTTTAATTGGATGATGCTTTTATTTAATCATCCAAATGTGTATTATAGAGGCAGCTTATTTGCACTATGTTTGTCTGACATTTTTTTTTGTGACTCTTTACAGTGTCAGGTCTTTTTGTTGAACAGCAGTACAACTGCGTTATTCTTGAAGCCTCTTGAAAAGTTTAATTGGATGATGCTTTTATTTAATCATCCAAATGTGTATTATAGAGGCAGCTTATTTGCACTATGTTTGTCTGACATTTTTTTTTGTGACTCTTTACAGTGTCAGATCTGTTCAGAAATAAAAAGTCTGAAAACTAATTCAGGTGTGTGTCTGTGTGATTAATCGCCATAAGAGTAAAACCGAGTCAGATCAACAAAGCTTTCCCACATAACAATTTGGAATATCTCTATGTGAACAATGGCATTCAACTAAACCAAACATTTAGACTTGGCAGTCTCTATTCAAGTGACTTATTGTAAACAACTTTAAATGTAAAAAAAAAGCCAAAAAATGTAAACTTAAAATGTTTTAATTACTAAAGGTGCACACAGACATTTTAAACATTTTTGTTAACACAATTGCCCTAACATTAATTTCTTATTAGAAATAATTTTAAGCAACAACACTGGTTCTCTCTCTCAAACACAGTGGAGAAAAGTGTCCCTTTTATGGATCCAGGAATTGCGTGAGGATTCTCCTGACCCTCTTCCCTTCTGCTGTCAAGCTGTCTCTGACGGCTAGTTCTGAATCCGGTTGGTTGTCCCTGTCGTACTGAACTGCCTCAGTAACACTGTTGTCGTCTATCCTGTCCTTTGAAGCTTCACAATAATTATGCAGCACAAAGCAAGCATAAATGACAAAGGGAAGGTCATTCAGATTAATGTCCATCGCCCTTCTCAGGACTCCGAACCGTGCTTTTAGTCTCCCAAATGCACACTCAATCACCATTCGTGCTCGGCACAAACTTAGTCCAAAGTACTGTTCCTGGGCAGTGTGTCCCCCATTTGCATATTCTTTCATGAGATATGGGAGCAGTGGGTATGCAGGATCGCCGAGTAGATAAACTGGTATGGCCTCTTCGTCATCAACAAGGTACCTTGGACAGGGTGGGATTTTTCCATTTTTCAGGCAGGTGTTCAGTGAGGAGTTGGCAAAAACACGGGCGTCATGCACACTCCCGGGCCATTTCACTACCACGTCCAGAAAAGAATACTTGTAATCCGAGGTGGCTTGGATATTCAAAGTAAACCTCCCTTTTCTGTTCAGGTAGTCAGTGGGATTATCTGATGGTTGCTTGATCTCCACATGAGTCCCATCCACAGCACCCAGGCACTGAGGGAGACCGTGAGCCTGTTCAAATCCCTGCACAAGTTGCTGGACAGCAGATTCTGTTGTGGGCAGTTTCATGTATTTAGGACCCAAGTGCACAGTTATTGCTTTACACACCTGTCTGACGATTATTGAAACGGCAGATCTAGATAGACCAAATGCGTTTGCCGTCTTGCGCAGTCTACCCTCGTCAGCTAAATAGTACAGTGTGCAGGCTACTTTTTTCATTACACTGACCGGGGACCGCATCACAGTTGTCTGCCCTTCTATGTGGGGGCGCAGTAACTCCGACAGGGACAGTAGCGATGACCGTGACATCCTGAAGTTCTCACGCCATTCCTCCGGGACAACAACTTCGTTTTCAAAGTTTTCCCACCAGCGAGCGGTCCGCCCTGGTCGGATCCAAAAACGACGCCGACGCCGTTGGCACGCAACCCTCTGCCTGCCAACGGAATGAAGTTGATGTAAGATCGTTGATACAATTGCAGACCTCCGAGCAGTCCTTCTCCTCTGCTCGTTGACAAAATACTGCAGTTGTGAATGCAAACGCAAACAGGCAAAAAGTGTTTGCAAAAGCGTTAAAACCAGTAATGCTTTAACAGCTTCCATCGCTCGCGGTCATGGAGCTATTATATAACGGTCCAGTCCGGTCGCGGTGGCCAAACAAATTGTAAACACCGGTCGCACTCATGACGCTGCTGGTGATGACGCTGCTGGTGACGTTTCTGTCGCATAATGTGACGTAAATCTCCGTTTTCCTCCGTTTCCCTCTGTTTAGACGCAAACGGCAAAACGGAGTTTTTGAAAATCTCCACTTTGGCCGGAGTTTTCAGAAATGATCGTTTTTGGTGACTTGGACCTCCGTTTCCGTGTAAACGAACGGCCAAAACGCATGAAAACGCCTCCGTTTTTGTAAATACCCGGCTACGTGTAAACGGGGCCTGAGTGTTGTGAACATGAAACATTCCAGGGCCACTTCGTCTTTTTTGAATTTGCTTAATTGAGTTCCTGGTCCTGAGGGTTGCCACAGACGGAACATGTGATGTTACTCTTGGAAATGGCAGCGTTGCTGGAAATATGGAAAGTGGCCCGTATCGAACAGCAGTACAACACACAGATTTTTACTACGTTTCATCATACGTTGGAAAGGACTTTTTTGTGAGTATGAAGATGACTTGAGGCCTCATCAGATCTGAAAGAGACCCGGAACAGGACAGGGTCCATTTTCACCACTGAGCACCTTTCCTGTCCGTTCTGTTCTTGTTTCAGATTAAAAGGTTTGAGATCCCCCCACTTATAAAAAATAACCATATGTGAAAACTCCCTTCAGCAGTTCTCGTTTTGCATATTTTAGACTTTTCAGACGGACCTTCTTCCAATTAGTGAAATGTCACTTCCTTTTCAGCTTCCTCTAAATCTGCTTTAAAGTCCAAAGCTATGGATTAAACAACGCAGCCAGCCAAGTCGACTGCCTGGTGACCTTCTCTTTCAGAGGGGCAGTCGACTTGAGCTGGAGCAAAGTCCCGGCAGCTTCCCTACACTGCACTGGCATATGGTACCTCAGAGAACAAGTGTTATTGTTTATTCTAGAGTCCCACAAAGGAACTTTTGCAAGTTTGATCTCTGAGGGTCCCCCTATAGGCAAAGACACTCTGTTGCTTTTGCAACATTGTTCAAGATTTGCTGCTGTTCTGTCTCATCCATGGTCCCTCATTATCTCTTCTTTCATTACTTTCTAGAGTCTCTTAGTCAGTCCTGCCAAAATATCCACTGTAACTCAGTGAGCTGGTTTCATAATTTTTTAAGGGTCACATAGAGCCATAAATTGATGTGCAGCTGTTGCACAAGACGACCGGGACAGAGGCCAAAGTTACTTTGGTAGTTTTTGCTGAAAGTGAGGATGGAGGATTGTGAGTGCTTGATGACACTTACTAAAAGAGGATAGCTTTAACTTGGGTGACATCCAGTAACTGTAACTGCTGTTGGTGTCTGAGGGTGCTTTCAGACCTGTGGCCTGTTTTTTTTGTTCCGATTCAGGGGCTAAATCGATACAGTTGTTTCGTTTTTCGTTTGTGGCATTTGTGTTCACAAGGTCTGCAGCGGTTCAAAGCTGTTAACAAATGCCATGCGTGAACCAACTGTTCTCTCATTGGTCAGAAATGAACGCGGAAGGAGTTTCCTCTTCCGTACCCCGGGAAAAACAAAGACAACATAACAGTTATGAGTGAGTTGTGTTGCTGTGTGGATTATGTTCTCACTGCAAACAAACCGCTCCAGGTCTGGAATCGAGCCGAGACCACCTCTCCTAGGAGATCTCGGCTCGCTTGTTTTGTCCCGCATCCGAGTGCGATTGCTGTGTTCACATGTACCAAACCAACCGATCTTTAGGGGGAAACGCTCCCTGTTTCGGAACAACTGCTCCAAAAGGGACAGGTGTGACAGCACCCTTAAATGCCACATCCAATTCTCAGAGCTTGTTTCCTTGTCAAAAAAAAATTGAAAATAAAGATGGGTCAGCTGGTGGGGAACCATGGGTTAAAGTTTAGAGCTTCTCCTCCTGACCATCCTGGCTGTTTGGGATCCATTAGCTGTGGGGCTTTTGAGAACCTCATGTGCAAAACAAAACCGTTTAATGTCCGTGCCATCACAACCGGACGAGGTAGAGATCAAGTTAAACATTTTACAAAAAGGCAAGCAAGGATGAGGGATACAGAGAGAGCGGCAGAGCCAGTACCAAGCTATTGAACTTCAGAGTCACTGTTAGAAGTACCTTAAGATTTGAGAGAAAAAAAGGTGATATAAAATGTAACAAATGTGTTGCATAATGTTGAATTGTGAAGAGGTTCAAATCCCCAGAGTGGTTTAGTTTGGTTCGTTGCATGTGACATGTTTTTAATTGGTTTTTCTTTGGGTGTTTGGGCAGTTTGGTGCGTCAAGTCATTCACATCATACATTTGTCCATTGCTTAAATTCTCAGCTACTGATCACATGAAATGTGATGTGCTCTTCAGAGGATATCTAACAACTATCATCTGGAACCGAAGAACTCTCGTTGAAGAACTTTTGTCTCAGAGCAAAATGTCAGACTTGCAGCAGAAACAGTTCTTCCTGGTGTACTATTTATTTTAAAATGAATTGGTGTTATTCTGGGTGTCTGTCCATAATCCTGATTAATTACATTAGTTTAAATCCAAAAATAACAGCATGAATTTAGGCCTGGAGGAACCTAAGCTCTGGAACAATTACTAAGGTTGTTGATGGTCAAGCCTAAATCTTCCCTGACTGTTTTGACGTTCTACATATGGCTTCTTTCAGAGAAAACCCCCCCCAGTCAGCCTTTCCAATGATCCCTGCAGTCATTTGTCTTGATAATTCTTCTAATGGTTTTTTATTTTTTTGGTAATCTCTCTTCCACGTTTATATTTGCTTCACAGTTTTCCTTTGGACTTGTAAGATCTGGACATTTTTTTGTTTCATAGCTTGGGATTTTTTCTTAGAGTAAGCCGTATCAAACTACTGATCCCACACCAAATGGTATATGGAAATATCATTGCTGCTGCGTAATATTACTTTAATACAATGACCCTTTCCTGGAGTAAGACTTTCTTGGTGCAGTGCTGCAGGGTGTGGACCAGATCTTTGGATATACTGTGCCTCGGGAACAGTGCGGGAGTCTTAGCTCCTGTGCTGTTTCCATGCACCTTTGCGATGTGATGTGGTTTTTTGTGTATCAACGATCACAATGTTTGAACAGGGCTTATGTAGGATTTATAATTACGCTCACTTCAAGTATTACTTTTAATTACTTCACTGTTGAAGGGGGTATTTTACAGTTTAGCATGCTTGGCTATACAATGGGGGTTCAAAATCAGATCATTTGATCTCTCATGGCCAGCACACGATTTTGCTGAGTTATGGTTAGACAGGGTTAAGTGAGTAATCTGAGGTTGCTTTCCGGATACTTTTCCAAGCACGCCTGGTACTCTTAAAATGTTCTGTTGTTCTAATTGAATCACACGTTAAATGTCTGTGAGTAACTGCTAGTGTAGGATTATAGGAAGGGGGAACATGAGGGGTTCAGTGTCGGACATTGATTTGATAAGTGTTGCTCACTGATGTTGCATAATCAGGGGAGGGGGGTGGGGGAAAAGGCTCCTCCAAGTGCCACTATTTATGCACAACAGATCCATGGTGGGATTAACAGTTCAGGAAAAGTAGAATCCTTTAATATTTTATCATTTAATGTCAGAGGTTTAAATACTCCACAAAGACATTCAAAATTGCTAGATTATTTACGCAGGAAAACAATTGACATCGCAACGTTGCAGGAAACACATCTTAAACTTCAAGACACCCCTAGAATGCAAAATCGCATTATAAATCAGTGGTGGCCTCTTCGGGTTCAGACAGGAAGGGACGATTAGCATACAGTTGTACATCCATTCACGGCAAAAAAGTCGCTTCTGTTACCATTTATACTCCATATACGCCAGGCAGGGGGGGCTGCCTGGCGCTGCCGGACCCCCCCGGGGAGTGGGGAATGGTGAGAGAATGATTTTGGGCCTCCATCAGCAGGACAAAAAAAAAAAATTATTATTCCATCCATTATCTATACCCACTTTATCCTGTGACAGGGTCACGGGGGTCTGCTGGAGCCTATCCCAGCTATTTTCAGGCAAGAGGCAGGAGTTACACCCTGGACAGGTCACCAGTCCATCACAGGGCCACATATACAGACAAACAACCAGACACACTCACCCTACGGGCAATTTAGAATCATCAACTAACCTAATATGCATGTTTTTGGACTGTGGGAGGAAGCCGGAGTACCCGGAGAGAACCCACGCAAGCACGGAGAGAACATACAAACTCCACACAGAAAGACCCCTGCCAGGCCTGGGAGTCGAACCAGGGACGTTCTGGCTGTGAGGCAACAGGGCTAACCATCAAGCCACCCTGCTGCCCCCTAAATTATTATTATTATTATACTATTATTAATAAATTATTTCTATCGGGATAATAGGAAATGAATGGATGAATGGGTATGCCTGGGTCTGGGGCCCTCCGTTGTCGGGCCCGCGTGGGTGTCTCCTTGTTGGGGGGTTCCCTCTCTCCGAGCCTGTCTCTGGTCCCCCCTCCTGCCTATGCAGCTGGGCGCTCCTTAGGCTCTGGGGGGCCGTTTTCGTGGGGGCAGGTGAACCTGCCTGCGTCGGTGGTCGGGGCGGCTCTGTCTCTCCGGGAAGGCTGGCCTCTCGCCGGGTGGAGGTCGTTGGCCTGGGGGGTGAGGGCCTCCTGGCCGCATGTCCGGCCCATGCCGGGTGGCTGGTGCTCGGCTGGGTCCTGGTCCATCACTGTGGGTTTTCCTGGCTGCACCCTCCGCCCGGGGCTTCCCTCTGTCGCCGCTGGGAGGTGGGTTTCCTCCCGCCCTCTTCTGGCCCTCCATGGGGCGGCTGGTGGCCTGGGTTCGGGGTTCTTCCTTGTCGGGTTCTGGGCTCATTTATACATATGGTAATCGGAATACATATGGTAACCAGGAATCGCTGAGTTTTGGGGAAAGGTTATAAAGATTATATCGGACCTAACGGAGGTACAGTTTACAGTAGACCCATTTGTGCACCTTTTGAATGATGACTCTAAACTTCATGTTACTGAAAAGACCCGGAAGGTCTGGCTTGCCGGATTGACAGCAGCCAAAAAGATCATTGTACAACGGTGCAATCCACCTCAGGACATTTCAAAAACTCATTGGCTGAGAAGCTTTTTGGATCTCTCGTATCTGGAACTTTCTTCTGCAAGGATTAATCAAGGGCAACAAGGAACAATAGCACTGTGGACGAACTTGATAATGGAACTGAAAAACCTACTGAATGTGTAATTTGATGGATCAAGGTGTGATTTAGATCTGAACGATGGAGGGGTGGGTTGGGAGGGGGGATTGAAGATATTGATTATTATTGTCATATGTGTATTATTGGTTTTATATATATTGTAAAAAGCAATAGAAAATGTATTGATGAAAAAGAATGAAAGATCAATAGTTGACACAACTATATATGGTGCTCTTCACAACTTACAGTAAGTTCGCATTGACCTCCTAAATCTAAAATGTCACGTTTCCTTTTAATTTCGATTTTTCCTTTTTTCAGTGGAGACAAGAAGTTATAAACTATCCTTCATGTTACATTATATGGGACATACATCTTTGGGGATATTAAATGTTACGGTTGCTCTCAATTGTAGTTCTTAGAGAATCATTATGTACTGAGACCCTGGTAGTCAGCCCCCCTCCATGTGTGTGTGCATATTTTTGCTGGACAACATGTGTGTAGTGGAGGAACTATGTTGGAAAGTTTTGATTCGGTTTTAGATTTGCTCATTCTGTAAATGTTTGCCAGGACAGTTTTAGCAGACATTGCCAAGTTTATAAGTGTTGTTCTTATCTCGCCACCTTGAACTACTGCATTTTTCAGTTCTTGGCCTGCATTTATCTCTCCAATTACCTCCTTGAAGCAGAGATGTGGCCTGATCTGGCTTTGAAAAAAAATAATATTATTTTTCTGTGAGGGGTTCTAAAAGTTATGGCTGCAAAATAAATTACATTTCAATCAATTTACTACTTATTACTTTGACTTTATTGTGTTACCAACCAGCTGGGACTTTGTTTCTTGTCTATGCATACAGACAAATTGTAAACTAGTTGTTGCCAGGAGGACATGAAATATTCATTAGTGAGAAACTGTAGCAGTGTTTAAACACTGGTTAGTTGTAAGTGGGTAGGAATTTGTCTTTCTAAGGGAAGTATGTCTGGATATACTATTATTTCCATCAGTTTTTTTCTGGAATCATTGGTGGATCTTTGAAATATTAACCTTCCAACCTGAGACTAAAGCAGTCCGTGTTAACGTGCCAGCATTTTACATGAAAACTGTACAATTCAGTACAGATTTAGGATTAATTTCCTGAAGAGTTCATTAAAAAGGAGGTCTTGATGCTCATGTTTTATATTTAACGACACTTGTCCAGTTTGAGTGCATTTCCATCTGACTGTGATAGAGCTGTAGTTGTGTTTCTGAAATGGAGCTTGGATTCGCTTTGATTTTTCCCTCCAGGAAACCTTTTATAGAAAACATCACCCTCTGAACATTCCTTTTAAACGGAACATTATTATCTTTGAAATTTGGTGATGATTTCCAGTGAAGATTGGTTTAAAGTAGTACACTCTTGCTTGCCAAAAAGGTGGAAATGTCGAGCAATCTGTAGAGGACCCTGAACTTTCAAGTACAGATGTGAGGGAAAACATTTAACAATACCAGCATCTTTCTTCCAAGTCCAACTCAGTGTTTTGCTCTCTGCTGGTCTATGTTACTTCATCACTTATCTCATCTTAAGGAAGTTGGCAAAGAATAGCACAATATCTGGTTTCTCTCTGTCTATTGCCATCATGCTGACCCATTCACCACATACAGTAGAATTTTCATTTCTAAATTTATACGTATCTTCTTTGTCCAACTCCTTATTGCTCACTCTGTCTCCTGTTATATCTGTCTGTATCTTTTGACCATATTTCACAACCCCCCGGAGTCTGTGGAAGAATGTGGTGTGTAATTAGCAACCATTTTGAGCGAATTCTTCTTTGACTTTTTGTCTGTGGTCGATCCAGCACAGTCTCACTGTGATAAGTATCCCCTGGCTCCAAATTTGAACTGTCTTTACAATAGTCATCACTGTAAAAATGCGGACTCGCCCGGAAGGTTTTTTAAAAGAGATGACAACAAAAGATTTATAAAACATGTTTGCCCAACTCATAAACATTTTTTAAATGTATATAAATAAAAGGGACATTGGAGTGTGCTACAAAATGCTTTGGTAAAGGTGGAATTGTGTGAGAATGAGAAATTGTAATGATATGTAAAGGAAGTAAGAAGTGTATATTAAACTGATAAAAGGCTGTGTGCCCAATTTATCACTGTATTTGCACTTTATGCAGTAGACAAGTATGCTGATGTTTTGAATCCAGTTACAGTTTAAAGATGAGCATCTGCACCTTTTCACACATTTTCAACTGATATACTGCTTTCCTTAAATGTATACTTTTTTCTCATGGTCAATATGGTGAACATGTTTGCAAACCATTTGCCTTTTCACATCCAGCAGACACAGAAAACTCAATATTTGCTTTAGTTTTAACTCTGGTTTGGCCTCTACCAGCTTTGAAGGAAGTAACTGGATTTTCAGCTGCTAATTGCTCATAGATGACGTTTTTCAAGTGAATATCCTCTTACCTTTTTTATGTTTTCTGCTTTGTATCGATGAGGTAAAAGATGAGTAAACAAAGTGGAAATGAGGTCTACATCCAGACAATAATTGCATTAGTATTACAGTGCATCCTATAAATTATTGAAATCACTCTGCCGACAAATCTTAGACAAAGCTTCATTTTTTTCTAAATTAAAAATGTTTAAATCTTTTTTTTTTTTTTTTTTTAAGTTTTAACCAGATCACTCCAACACCACCAACCAACAGATCTACTACCTTAAAGACAAAGGTTAAATATGACATTTCCAACAAAACAATTGGTTAATAGTTTTAACAGACATTCTGGTTTTCCAAAATATTTAATATTGGGACCAATGGACATGTAGTGGAACTGAACTATTTAACATTTTCATAAATCAAATAGTAAAATTAATTGAAAGTTTCTAAGGGTTAATTTAATCCTAGTTTGAAGAGTTTAAGTAAGTGGTTTTTGAACTGTATGTGGTCTAAGGCCTTGCTGCATTGGAACGGTCCTTTTAGTCTTGTTTCTGATTCAAAAACAAACTTCCGTATTGGCAGAGATCTCTCCTACTCCATGTCAAAGGGGGCCAGTTAAACTCACCAAAAGGCTCAAAGAAATGTAATACAAATCTGACTTTGTTACACGTTTAAGCCATGAAGCCACACTGCTGCTCACAAATGCTCACTTCTGTCCTTAGCCCAGTTTCTATGACTCTTTTCCACAGCTTCAATGTTTGGCTCATTAACTTTATTCCACTGTAGTTGCCACAACTCTGTACGTCTCCCTTGTTCTTAATGATCCGCACATCACACTTTGCTTCCATTCCTCAGGCATCTTCTCAATCTCTAAGATCTTGTTGAACAACGGAGTCATAAACTTTCATGCTGCCTCTCCCAGACACTCCCATACCTCCACAGGTATATCATCAGGCCCAACAGCCTTTCCACTCTTCATCCTCTTCAGTGCCCTCCTTACCTCACCTTTGCTAATCTTTGGTAGTTCATGGTCCACAACTGTCACCTCTTGTACTCTTCATTCTCTCACATTTTCCTCATTCATCAACTCTTCAAAGTACTCTTTCCGTCTTCCTATCACACTTCTGGCTCCTGTCAGTACATTTCATTCTTCATCCTTCACCACCCTAACCTGTTGCACATCCTTCTCATCTCTGTCTCTCTGTTTTGCCGAGCTGTACTGATCAGTCTCTCTCTTCTTATTGTCCAACCTAGTATACAAGTCATCATACATTCAGGGTTTCGCCTTTCCCACCTCTACCTTCACCACGCTGCATTTGTACTGTACCTGTACTCATGACTCCTCTCTTCCACCCCCTCAGTGTCCCAATTCTTCTTAGCTAACCTCTTTCTCCTGCACACTCCTGCACCTCCTCATTCCACCATCAAGTCTCTTTGTCTACTTTCCTCTCAGATAAGACACCATGTAATAATAATAATGATGATAGTAATACATTTAGATTTATTTGAGGCGCCTTTCAGGGCACTCCAGGTCACCTTTACAGTGCACACAACATCGATTAAAAGAGCAAAAAAAAAAAGACAACAATAAAAATGCAATAAAGGAATCAGGACTCAGCAGTAGCCTAGAGGCGGAGAAATTAAAGTGAGTAGACCGGTTTGAACAGGTGGGTTTTTAGATGGGATTTGAAAGTGAGTTAGTGATAGTGAGTTGATGTTTCCGTTGTCACAGGGGAGGGAGTTCCTGAGGCAGCGGGCAGAGCGGCTGAAGGCTCTGGACCCCATAGTGGACAGATTGACACAGTCAGGCTGATGGAGGAGGCTGACCTGAGAGTCCAGGAGGGAGTGTTGATGTGAAAGAGGTCAGAGAGGTATGGGAGGGCGAGGTTGTTGATGGCCTTGAAAGTGTAGAGCAGGGTTTTGAAGTCAGTATGAAATTTGACAGGAGGCCAGTGGAGTTGTTGGAGAACAGCAGTGATATGATTGATGGATGGAGTTCTGGAGGCAATACGAGTGGCTGAGTTCTGGACCAGTTTGAGCTTGTGGATGGACTTGTGGGGGAGACCGAAGAGGAGGGAGTTGCAGTAGTCCAGGCGGGATGTGACAAGAGTGTGGACCAGGATAGCAGCGCTGTCGGAAGTGAGAGATGGACAGAGGCGGTTAATATTGCAAAGATGGAAGTAGGGTGACCTGGTAACATTATCGATGTCGGTTTGGAATGACAACGAGCTGTCAAGGACGACACCCAGGCTCTTAACCTGAGGGGAGGGGGAAACATAGGAGTTGTAGTAGAGATGTGAAACTGGGAGTGTTATTGAGAACGGACTTTGAACCAACGAGGAAGACCTCCGTTTTATCACTGTTGAGTTTGAGAAAGTTGGAGGAGAGCCAGGATTTTATTTCTTGTAAACAGACACAGAGTATGGGGGCGGCAAGATGGAGGTGGGGTTAGAGGAGAGGTTGAGCTGGGTGTCATCTGTTTAACAACAGATGACAACAGGAACACCTGAGAAAACGGGAGAGGGTTGGAATGTGAATGTTTTTAGCTGGATGAACTGAGTATGGCCAAAGAGGTAGGAAATGAACCAGTCAATGGGTGTGTCGGATAGTCCAATAGATGCGAGCTCTTCTGACTGCAGCTGCATCCTGACTCGCTCTGTAGCGTCTTTTTCTTCTAAAGCCCGCGGTGCAGGTGTGTTTTTTCAAGAGAAAAACACAGTTATAGGTAGTTGTTGTCGCTCTTTTTTTCTTCTGTGTAAAAAGATTCTTATAAACCAACATGCCACCATCGATTATATCTGAGAACTGTAATGAACGATTCATCTAAGGGTCCCGTTCTTGAGCTGCTCGCTGAAGCTCATTGGCCATTCTCAGCATTGTTGCTACGCGACCAACGTTAAGTTGGTCGCTTAGCAAGGTGGTCGCTTAGCGGAAGTGAAAAAGCGGGGAGACTTTTTAGCCAATCAGAATGTGGAACACGATGCACAATGCAAATCCGTGAGGCAGCGAGACCGTGAAAGGTGAACTGCGTTATAGCAAGGGATTACTGTAGGAGTCAGCTGCCATTAGGAGATCGTTGGTGATCTTTTGGAGAGCGGTCTCTGTGGTATGACGTGGGCGGAAACCAGTAATCTCCTGACCATCTCCCTGATCACATTACCTGAAGTTGTCCAGTCATCTGGAATCACTTCCTGGCCACCCAGACCTTTTTTTCAATTCTTCCCTGAAAGCCACGCAACATTCTTGCTTTTTCAGCTTCCACCACTTCCTCCTCTGCTCTGCCTTTGTCCTATTCATCTTCTTCAACATCAGGGTCATCCTACGCACCACCATCATATGCTATCTGGCTACACCCTCCACTACTACTACTTTGTAGTCACTAATCTCCTCCCTATTACATCGTCTACATAAAACATAATCAACCTGCGTGCTCATCCCTCCACTCTTATAAGTGACCCTATGTTCCTGCCTCTTCTGGAAGAAAATATTCACTACAATCATTTCCATGCTTTTAGCAAGTTCTACCACCATCTGTGCCTCTGCATTCTTGTCCTGGATACCAAACCCGCCCATCACTTCCTCATCACCTCTGTTGCCTGCACCCACATGTCCATAGAAATCTGCTCCAAACACCACTCTCTCTCACCTCTGGGGATGCTCTGCATCACTTCATCCAACTCACAATGTCTCCTCTTCTAACTCACATCCTACCTGTGGGGCATAACCACTGACGACATTAAACAACACACCTTCAGTTTCCAGCTTTAGACTCCTCACTCTATTCTCTATCTGACACTCTTTTCACCTTCAGAACATTCCTAACAAACTCCATTCCTCTTCCCATCAGTGCCATGACAGAACAGCTTAGGTACTCTTCTTAGGCTCTTGGCCTTGCTACCTTTCCTTCTGATATCCTGGAAACATAATATATTCATCTTCCCCCTTTGCATCATGTCAACCAACTCTCTAGCTTGCTGGCATAGTCCCTACATCCCTACATAGTCCCCACGCTCAGTCCTACACTCTTGACTTTCCTCTTTTCTCTCTGCCTATGAATGCACCTTCCTCCTTTCCTCCTCCTTTGACCCACAGTAGTCCAATTTCCATCAGCACCCTGTATGTTAACAGCACTGGTGGCTGTCATTGTTAACCTGGGCCTCAACCAATCCGATGGAAATCGGATTCCTGACTTGCACCATTGTTTTAGTTCATAACACTTTAAAAGGCTCTGATTAGGAGACATGAAGTCTATATCATTTTGAACCACTTGTTCGATCCATTTATTCCACCTTCCCAAATTGAGACAAATTACAAACTTCAGATTGTGTACCTGTAGGGCTTGTAGTCCCTGATACATCATTTGTAGTGAATGTTATTCATAAATCTAACATAAATGAACACGTATTAAAGTATTCTCCTTAAAGAGAAAAAAGGTAGCCAAAAGTCACTGAAATTAAAAAATAAATATGGTATACCTGGTTAAGAACCTGTGAAGATCTTTTTCTGTCTCAATCTTGCATATCTTTGGTAATGGAATCAAAGTTAAGTGCATGTGCCATAAGGAACCAATACATAGGTTCCTATAAAATTTGCTCGGTAAGTTTATGTGAACAGTGTGTGTTTTTCAGTGGAGTATAGAATGGAGGTGGTTAGCGGCTTCGGATTCTGTTGCTCCAAAATTTTGTGTATAAATATACAGTAATCTAGATCAAAAAACAACAGCAATATATGATTTCTGTTTATATTAATATATTTTTGTAGTTAAATGGATGTGTCTTACTATGTCAGGCACTCTAGTCTGAAAACATTATCGATTCTCTAACTAGGAATCAAGGTTTACAGAAATATAGTTCAGTTGTCTTACATGTGTGCAAAGAGAGCAGAAGAAAAGCAAGCAGAAACTAGTGTTGCAGCAATTGTGCTCAAGCTTCAAATATAGGTTGTTATTTTTTAGTTAGGATTCGTTTTCAAAGTCCCTCTTATCAGAGCTCCTCAGTAACTTTAGAGAATAGTGACTTTCAGAAATAACATTGCTCCACAAGTGCAAGGTTTCTTTTCCATTCCAGGAACACCACCTTCTGCTTCCACTCGGGTCAGCCAAGTTTAATACTTGTACTGAATGTCACTGAACGTTCAACTAAGTACTGGCAAATTCAGTCGATTTATTCTGCAAGTATTTTTCAGCTTAATCAAATTCATTCTAATCTTTTTATAAGCCAACTGACTCCAATTCAAAACAAATCAATTTAACTGTATAGGTAAAAAGCAGCATAGTGAAGGAAACCAATGGACTGCGTCAAGTCTAAACTTAGATCCAATCTTCCATCCTGAGCATGAATGGGCCAGTGGGCAACAGTGAAAAGATGCTCCCTTTCAACAGGAAGAAACCTCCAACACAACCAGACTTGGGAAGGGCGTTCATCTGCTTTGCGAGACAACAGACACTAAAACATGAGGTCTGTGATACCTGCCATGAAAAAGGAAAAAGAGAAACAGAAAGTTAATTAAAACAATAATGGCATCTACATTTCTGGAGAATAAACAGATTAGGTTGAGTTAAATTACCCAGTACATCATGGGAAGTCCTCCAGCAGTCTTGGCCAATAGCAACATAACTAATGGGCTGGCTTAGGGTTACGTGAAGGTTCTACCTCAGGGATGTTCAACTGGCGGCCCGCGGGTCACTTGCAAAAAATATATATATATATATATATATATATAAATATATATATACATATATATATAAATAATAAATATGTTCATTATTATGTTATCAGAATTAAATCAGCACAGATTCGTTATTCAGTAAAAGTTTTTGCAAGAATTTGTCATCGGACTGTTTACCGCCCGCCAAGTGTGAGTTTTTACCTCCACAACACCACAAAATGAGCGGAGAAAAACGGCGGAAAGTTGCTGACGAAAACCGTCAGTTCAACCCGAAATGGACAGAAGACTACTTATTTATTTTACCGTCGCATGCCAAAGGCAAGCCTTTGTGTGTAAAATGCCAAAAAAACTGTGTCAGTCTGCAAGGTTGCCAATATCAGGCGTCACTTTGACACCAAGCATGCTGCTAAATTCAACACAGATTTTCCACCTGGGAGCACAGCAAGACGCAGTGAGATAGAGACTCTAAAAACGTCATGTGCTGGATCAACCAAGATTCTTACAGCTGCTGCTACAGCCCAAGAAAAGGCAACCTACGGGTGATGTTCACTTTGGGCAAAATAAGAAAGTCGTTTATGGATGCTGAGATGGTAAAGGAGGGCGCCATAGAGATGGGGACAGAACTTTTATATATATACAACAGTTATAAAAATCTGGGGGAACTCTCGGGGCAAGTAAAACGGGCGCGGTGACACCGACAGAAGTTCGACATCTGGTGTGCAGAGTTGCTCTCTGATAGTGACAGAGGCAGAGCTGCAGTATCGTTTATTCACGTATAAACAAACTCCGCCCCCTTGTGTTTTCCCCGTCACCTCAGCATTCTGGTCGAGGTGGAAGGGGGTCCCGGAGCCGTCAAGGGAGATCAGATTCGTGGTCCCGCTCACTGAGCCATGTTTCAGAGAAGGCTAGGACACCACAGTCTTTAAAGTCCTTATGGAAGCAAACATTCCCTTGGAGCTCGTCCACTTTATTCCTAAGGGACTGCGCGTTGGCCATGATCACCGAGGGCAGGGGAATCCTGCTGAGCTGCTGCTTCTTGAGGCGCAGTCTGACACCTCCTCTTTCCCCCCGCTTCCTGATTCTTCTCAAACCGTTTGTGTGAGAACCATGATCCCGTCGAATAAGCGCTGGCAGGCGTAGTATGACATCCATCATTCGAGTGCTTACACAGTTCATCTGCAGTGAGAGTAGACATGACGTGTCCTCTCCGGGATGACGGCTCCACTGACATCGCTCGCCAGTAGAAAGTACGATAAAAGCCACAAAAGGGCAAGATGAAAGAGATCCATGTCAGATCGGCGTTGGTTGAGTACTTACTTCCAAATGACACTCACTCGGGTTACATAAAAACATTTAGGAACGTTACAAACATAAAAAGTTGAGAACATAAAAGCTTCAATCAACGCCTTACTGCCGGTCGCTGCGTGGGCATGCTCCCGAGACAACACACTATGTCAGCGTGTGCATTTGTGAATTTTGTCCTGTGCATTTGTGAATTTTGTCCTGTGCATTTGTGAATTATGAGACTGTTGTAGCCCCATAATTTTCTGCATTGTGGCCCTCTCCATACAGTCCTTTTGCAGATGTGGCCCCCTGCCTAATCTAGTTGAATACCCCTGTTCTACCTCCTGTTCTGCCTTTGGAGCCTCGATGAACCACAAGTAAGCTTACAGTCAGACATTGGAATACAATAGAACTATGAGCTCTTCAAGATATGACAGAGGTAGGCCCTTAAAGTCTGATTGCAAGCGACTAGGGAAGAAATGATGTTGGCATGCAGTGAGATCACAGCTCACACTGAAAAGGGTGGATAAGCTGCGTGAGTAAATCTGCTTGCCAGCCAGGACAAGTGAGAGTGTGTATTGTGTCTTCATCTCTAATCATTGCAGATAGAAACCAGGTGGATGTGATTACTCTCATGTATGACATATGCACAGCTTTTTGACACACCTACTTAGACCTCTAAACTTGACTCTCAATCATGAGAGCATGCTCATCTCAAAGCTGTCCTCACTCTGCTGCAGATAAATGGAGTCGTCTGAGCCAAGAAAAAATCAGACTGACTCGCTGAACTTAATCTGCTGTATATTGTGAAAACATTGTATGGTGAAAGTCCTAATCTTGATTGTGATAAAATATACCTTTCTGCAGTTACATCCAGGAGAAAAAAACTAAATGTCATAAAATGAACTGAGTATAAATATTGCAGACTTTATGAAGTTAAGGGGTGCTGGCCAAAATGACTGCATGATATTGGATAGACCTGCAACCCATCTTAGCAACAAAACATGTGCTCCAACACTGAGCAGGATGTAACAGTTGCTGCAGAAACTCAGCTTCTCCTGTAGTCTGAGAGGTTTTTTTTCCAATTAGAACACTGCTTATTATTATATGACAGAAATAGACATGATTAATATCTCTTCAATTCAATTTTTTTAAGTTAAAATCAGTTTTTCATTTCTATCATTTGTGTAAACATTTGGCCTTCAGTTTCAGGTCCTGCACCTATCCCACACCCCTTGTGGGCTAGTAGCAAGACCTATGCATCCTCTATGCCACACGTAACACAGCAGACAATGACTACGTTTACATGCAGTCAAAATTCGGGTTATTGCGAATATTCCGGTTACTGAAACATTGGGCATATTCCGTTTACATGCGTGAGCAAACAGGGTTATCTCTGTTTACATGGTAATTAATCATTTGTAATATCTGGATCAAACCAGCGACGCACAGAGAACATCATGACGCATTTCCCGTAATTTCCGCTTCTTCTTCCTGTATCCAAATTCAAAACCACAACAATAACAGCAGCACGGCGGATAATGAACAGCAGTAGAAGTCGTTTTGTTTCTCGGCCTGTAGTTCGCCTTTTTCAGCGTCTTCCAGTGGAGCTTGATCTGGTCTGGCGTTCCTACAAATGCTGCTTCGCGCAACTTTTTGCTCACCTTTTTGGAAATCTCGCTATCCCGGTACTTTCTACTGTCTACAAATGCCAAAAATATTCATATTGTAGCGACCCTGATACCGGAGAGTTATGAAGTGGGGGAGATCAGCCTGAATTCTCTCGTCTCTCTGCCTGTCACTGGAATGCACGGGATGTCATGAAAGGTGCGTGCCGGTGGTGGGCAGAGGGATGGGGGGGCTGAGCCCCTAGTTCCTTCTTCAGGGGTCCTAATTGAAGTTGTTGTGGTATTAGCCCGGGAAGTGCGAGCTCTGGTCTGCTTGTGCTCTTTGTTTTTGGCTGTAACCCTGTTCAATACCTTCCTGGCAATAAACTGGCAAGTGGAAGCGACGAGCCGTCTCCGCCTGGTCTGTGAATCGTTACAATATCTTTCATTACATTTATGAAGGTGAAGCTGGGGAAACATGTTTCTGACCCCATGACCATCAGCACAGGATCCCCTCAAGGCTGCATTCTCTCCCCTCTACTCTTCTACCTGTACACTAACAGCTGCACCTCCAGTCATCAGTCTGTCAAGCTCCTGACGTTTGCGGACGACACCACCCTCATTGGACTCATCTCTGATGGTGATGAGTCCGCCTACAGGTGGGAGGTTGACCAGCTGGTGACCTGGTGCGGTCAGAACAACCTAGAGCTCAACGCTCTAAAGACAGTGGAGATGATAGTGGACTACAGGAGGAACACAGCCCCACCTGCCCCCTCACCCTGTGTGACTCCCCAGCAGACACGGTGGAGTCTTACCGCTTCCTGGGAACCATCATCACCCAGGACCTGAAGTGGGAGCTGAACATCACCTCCCTCACCAAAAAAGCTCAGCAGAGGATGTACTTCCTGTGGCAGCTGAAGAAGTTCAACCTGCCAAAGACAATGATGGTGCAGTTCTACATGGCCATCATTGAGTCCATCCTCACCTCCTCCATCACCTCCTCCATCCTCACCTCCTCCATCATTGAGTCCATCCTCACCTCCTCCATCACCTCTTCCATCCTCACCTCCTCCATCATTGAGTCCATCCTCACCTCCTCCATCACCTCCTCCATCCTCACCTCCTCCATCATTGAGTCCATCCTCACCTCCTCCATCACCTCCTCCATCCTCACCTCCTCCATCATTGAGTCCATCCTCACCTCCTCCATCACTATCTGGTACGCTGCTGCCACTGTAAAGGACAGGAGCAGCTGCAGCATATCATCCGCTCTGCAGAGAAGGTGATTGGCTGCAATCTTCCATCTCTCCAGGACCTGCAGCCTCCAGGACCCTGAAGGTGCAGGAAAGATTGCAGCAGATCCCTCCCACCCCGGACACAAACTGTTCCAGACTCTTCCCTTTGGCAGGAGGCTGCGGTCCATCAGGTCCAAAACCTCACGCCACAAAAACAGTTTCTTCCCGTCTGCAGCTGTCCTCATCAACAAGGCCCCCCCTCTCCCACGTCTACCACGGACTGCCCCCACACCCCACTCTACGTTACATTAACGTAAAGACTCCAATCCTGACCTTATGCGTTACATTAACGCACATCCTAGGTCACCTCTGTACAGACTCATATCCGGCACTTTAAAACCTCATGTTGTACATTTTCTCTTTTCATTATATATTTGCTTTTTCATTATATATTTGCTCTTTGTATTGCACCAATCACCACAACAAATTACTTGTGTGTGTTTAACAAACTTGGCATTAAACTTATTTCTGATTCTGATTCTGAAGTGATTAGTCTCTTCCTCACTCCAAAAGTGTGGCGTGGTCTTGCGTTTCTCCGTGTTTATAAGAACTTCCTGGACTCAAAAGACCAGGATTCCTTGCGAAAAGAGCATGTGCAGTAAACAAATTCATGTTCCGTTTGATGGGGAAATCCCGTTAGGCGTTTACATGACCAAATATTCGGGTTAGAAAAGGAGTAACCCAGGGGTCAAATTCAGGTTTTTAAAAACTGGAATATGAGCAAATTCCGGTTATTCAAAGGGGTTATTGGTGAAAAACCAATGGCCGTGGTTATTGCTAATATTCCGGTTTTAAAAGGGTTATTGACTGCATGGAAACGCAGTCAATAGGTTTGATTCTTTTAAAGTGTGGCCTTATAACATGCATATCTGCCTAATCTGTGCAGTCAATGGTGGCGGTATCGGCCATGTTGCTATGGCGACGGTATCGGCCATGTTGCTATGGCGGCGGTATCGGTCATGTTGCTACGGTGGTGGTATCGGCCATGTTGCTACGGCGACGGTATCGGCCATGTTGCTACAGTGGAGGTATTGGCCATGTTGCTACGGTGAAGGTATCGGCCATGTTGCTACGGTGGAGGTATCGGCCATTTTGCACGGTGGCGGTATCGGCCATGTTGCTACAGTGGAGGTATTGGCCATGTTGCTACGGTGGAGGTATCGGCCATGTTGCTACGGTGGAGGTATCGGCCATGTTGCTACGGTGGCGGTATCTGCCATGTTGCTATGGTGGCGGTATCGGCCATGTTGCTATGGTGGCGGTATCGGCCATGTTGCTACGGTGGCGGTATCGGCCATGTTGCTATGGTGGTGGTATCGGCCATGTTGCTACGGTGGTGGTGTCGGCCATGTTTCTACGGTGGCGGTATCGGCCATGTTGCTACGGTGGTGGTGTCGGCCATGTTGCTACGGTGGAGGTATCGGCCATGTTGCTACGGTGGCGGTATTGGCCATGTTGCTATGGTGGCGTTATCGGCCATGTTGCTACAGTGGAGGTATTGGCCATGTTGCTACGGTGGAGGTATCGGCCATGTTGCTACGGTGGCGGTATTGGCCATGTTGCTATGGTGGCGTTATCGGCCATGTTGCTACGGTGGAGGTATTGGCCATGTTGCTATGGTGGCGTTATCGGCCATGTTGCTACAGTGGAGGTATCGGCCATGTTGCTACAGTGGCGGTATTGGCCCTGTTGCTAGGGTGGCGTTATCGGCCATGTTGCTACGGTGGAGGTATTGGCCATGTTGCTATGATGGCGGTATCGGCCATGTTGCTATGATGGCGGTATCGGCCATGTTGCTACGTTGGCGGTATCGGCCATATTGCTACGGTGGAGGTATTGGCCATGTTGCTACGGTGGCGGTATCGGCCATGTTGCTACGTTGGCGGTATCGGCCATGTTGCTACGGCGACGGTATCGGCCATGTTGCTATGGCGACGGTATCGGCCATGTTGCTATGGCGGCGGTATCGGTCATGTTGCTACGGTGGCGGTATCGGCCATGTTGCTACGGTGGAGGTATTGGCCATGTTGCTACGGTGGAGGTATCGGCCATGTTGCTACGGTGGAGGTATCGGCCATGTTGCTACGGTGGCGGTATCTGCCATGTTGCTATGGTGGCGTTATCGGCCATGTTGCTACGGTGGAGGTATTGGCCATGTTGCTATGATGGCGGTATCGGCCATGTTGCTATGTTGGCGGTATCGGCCATATTGCTACGGTGGAGGTATTGGCCATGTTGCTACGGTGGCGGTATCGGCCATGTTGCTACGTTGGCGGTATCGGCCATGTTGCTACGGTGGCGGTATCGGCCATGTTGCTATGGTGGCGGTATCGGCCATGTTGCTACGGTGGCGGTATCGGCCATGTTGCTATGGTGGCGGTATCGGCCATGTTGCTATGGTGGCGGTATCGGCCATGTTGCTACGGTGGTGGTGTCGGCCATGTTGCTACGGTGGAGGTATCGGCCATGTTGCTACGGTGGCGGTATTGGCCATGTTGCTATGGTGGAGGTATCGGCCATGTTGCTACGGTGGTGGTATTGGCCATGTTGCTAGGGTGGCGTTATCGGCCATGTTGCTACGGTGGAGGTATTGGCCATGTTGCTATGATGGCGGTATCGGCCATGTTGCTATGATGGCGGTATCGGCCATGTTGCTACGTTGGCGGTATCTGCCATATTGCTACGGTGGAGGTATTGGCCATGTTGCTACGGTGGCGGTATCGGCCATGTTGCTACGTTGGCGGTATCGGCCATGTTGCTACGGTGGCGGTATCGGCCATGTTGCTATGGTGGCGGTATCGGCCATGTTGCTACGGTGGCGGTATCGGCCATGTTGCTATGGTGGTGGTATCGGCCATGTTGCTACGGTGGTGGTGTCGGCCATGTTTCTACGGTGGTGGTGTCGGCCATGTTGCTACGGTGGCGGTATCGGCCATGTTGCTACGTTGGCGGTATCGGCCATGTTGCTACGGTGGCGGTATCGGCCATGTTGCTATGGTGGCGGTATCGGCCATGTTGCTATGGTGGCGGTATCGGCCATGTTGCTACGGTGGTGGTGTCGGCCATGTTGCTACGGTGGCGGTATCGGCCATGTTGCTACGGTGGTGGTGTCGGCCATGTTTCTACGGTGGTGGTGTCGGCCATGTTGTTACGGTGGCGGTATCTGGCTTTTTTTAGGTATTTATCTTTTTTTTTTTAATCCCCAAGAATGTCATTTTGTCATACAGCCAACAAAAACACTTACAGACCACATAAAAACATCCCAAAGAGTTATATAAAAACCCAGTGGAAGCAAGAACAAGTGAAATACCTCAGATTCAGATTTAGATTGCATTTATTTGCCATTTGTGGCACACATAGGAACACACATAGGAAATTGTCACGTTGGTAACAGTGTGCCTACTCAGAGTATTCTTTTCACGTGTAAATAAATAAAACACAGACACAAACACCACAGTGAGGAATAAGCAAAAATAAAGTGCAGGCATATACATTAAATAAATTATAGTCCAGTTATGATTATTTTTTTATTTTTTTTGTCATTGAGGAGCGGGAGGAGGGAGGGGAGGGGGGCCCGAGTCATTGATGAGCCTGGCGGCTGAGGGGAAGAAGCTGAGTCTGTGGCGGGCTTTCACAGCCTTAGGTAACCTCAGCCTCCTACCAGAGGGGAGGACGGTGAAGAGGCCATGGCCAGGGTGAGAGGGATCGGCCATGATCTTCCTAGCCCTCTTCAATGCCCTGGAGTCGTACTGAGACTTCAGGGAGGGCAAGGGGCAGCCAATCACTCTCTCCGCAGAGCGTATCACACGCTGCAGCTTGCGGAGGTCCCTTGCAGCTGTAGCGGGGAACCAGGTGATGATGGAGTGGGTGATAATGGATTCGATGATGGCTGTGTAAAACTGGGCCATCATGGTACTTGGCAGCCTGAATTTCCTCAGCTGTCGGAGGAAGAACAGTCTTTTTTGGGCCTTTTTCAGAAGGGCCGTGGAATTCAGTTCCCACTTCAAATCCCTGGAGATGTTAAGTCCCAGAAAACGGAAAGAGTCCACAGAGTATCTGCACACTTGCAGAATGCATATGCTAATAGATTTAAGGAAGGAACTTTAAAGGGGACATATTATGGCATTTAATGTATATTTTAAAAAGGCCTTGAATGTCTTAAAAACAATCTAAAGCTTGTTTTTTCTACATAAATCAGAAATTCAGCCTGTGGACCATGTCTCTAGTTTTACCGCTTCTAAAGCTGATTGGCTGCTTGAATGACATGTAGCAGGGGAGGAGACAAAGCGTCGCTCCGGGGAGAAGAGCAGCGGCTGCGTAGCAAAGCGTGTCCACGGTTCTGCGTTAAATCGACGCGTACCCTACGCCGTAGGCTCTGCGTTGGTGTAACGCGGAACCATAAATCAGCCTTTAGTCACCTCGTCTTCAAACAGGAAGATTTATTTGAATTCTAAACAGGTACAACACAGTTATTTACTCCGATTCCTCATTTCATTTATGTTACAAGACAAATGAATCATGTTAACTGTAAAGAAATCACAACACTGAATTTTCACAAATGGCAACTTTATTGTTAAAATATATAAATAACATTGCTGGCTCAAGGAAGGACCGTGCGTCTTCTGAATGTGTCGTTGAACAGCTCCAGGTGCATTGCTTGGAAAATCTGAAACCATAAAGAGAAGAAAAATGTATTACGGTAGAGCCGCCGGCGCCCGGAGCCCCGAGTCCGGAGCTCCGGGCTCGGGGCTCCTCGACGGTCCAGTCCGGCAGCAGCTCCGGTGCTCCGGAGCTAAGCTAAATACTTAACCCATGCAAAGATCATACTTTTTAGACAAATATAAATAACATAAAAAAATAACGTCATTTACTGCTGACTCGTGTGCAGTTGCCGGGTCTGTACTGTTGGTACTGATCCTTTTATGAGGGTAAATGTCGATGCAAAATCTCATTTTTACTCTCCCTCGCTGTTCAAACAGCCACCGCTTCTAAACAATGGCGGAGCTCCAGCCGGCGGAGAGAGCTGGTTGTGGGCGTGGTTTCAGCAGCGGAGGCCGACATATGGAAATCTGCTCCTGTCCTGACGTCACGACAGGAGCAGATTCTAAACAGCTCAAGAAAGTCACATGACACTGGGGGATTCAGTCGGGCGGGGGGGAACAGACCTTGCAGATTTTCATGGGATTTTATCTTCCCTCTGCTGGCAGGGTGAGACCACTTTATATATGTTAAAACAAGAAAAAACTTGTTTTTCATAATAGCTCCCCTTTAAGGGGACCTATTATGAAAAACAGGTTTTTTCTTGGTGGTCTCCCCTCAGCCTGCCAACTCAGAGAAGGAGGAAAGCAACCAAATTCTGCAGTGTCTGTACAGCCGCCCGGATGAGCTGTCCAGTGTGATGTGGATCTACGAGCCAATAAGATTCTGCGCATTTTTGTTACGTAACCAAAATACAAACCACGCCCACAACTATAAAACCGTGTAACTGCATGCGAGCGTCGGACTATCGCGTAGCACTGCGTGACATCGGACGCTCTCTGTCCATCTCCCCAGCAGCTGCCACTTTATTGAGGTTTTTGTAGTGAAATGAGGAGGAATCATAGAGATAACTTCTCATTTCAACTAACTGGATCAGCCGTTCCTCATCCATGACTGTTTCCTACAGCCCTTTCAACCGGCTTTCAACGCGAGCAACAGGAAGAAAATAGAAATAGTGCGTCCGACAAATGTTCAGCTCAAAACGGCGCGCAGCGCTACGTCACTACGGCCAGTTAGGACAGTCCAGAACCATAATTCAGGCTTAACTCCGCCGGCCGGAGCTCCCGCCATTTTTTCATAGCGGTGTATCGCGTCATTCAGGCAGCCAATCCGCACAGTGCCTCATTATCATAGCCCCGCCCACTCAGAATCCCGCATAGATAATGAGGTTAGAGAATGGGAAGATAAAGACATGGCTCAGAGGCTGAATTTCTAATTTATTTAGCAAAAACAATCAAAAGCTTGTTTTTAAGACATTCAAGGCCTGTTTAAAATAGATTTTAGATGCCATAATAGGTCCCCTTTAAAATAATAAAAAAAATAGATGGCTTGGATGAGCCAAGATAAGCTGAGCCTCTAACTCCTTACGACCGACGGAGCGTTTGCGTATGGATTTTCAAATGCCTGTAGAATTGCAACCAAATAAAACGGAGCAGTAATTCTTTTTGTATGTTAAACAGAAAATGGTCACACTTGCACATCTTGTTTTTAGTGTGTCCGAGAGTGCTGTTTTATTCCATTCATTTGTTTGGAAAAATCCAGTAAGAGGTGCACACAACAAAAACTACATAATTCACAGGTTATTTATAGATCTGATACCTTTTCACAGCACACCCTACTTTGAAATACACATCATCACGTTGTGTTTTCACGGGAAATGATTATTCACGCTGTATTTACTCACGCCAATTCATGCAAAAACAGGATGTGACGTCATTTCCCTGGGAAAGTAGTTGGATTGTATCTGTGCTTTTTTCTTGTTTTATATCAGAAATGTTCACAAAAAATGGCACAGATGCAACCCACACTCACCACACACCCACTACATAGTTGTAGGGGTAGTCTACATAGCGGCGGAAACGGTATAGAGTCAGTGAAGGTTTGGAGCTGATTACGGCGCTGGATGAAGGCAATCGAAATTGAAGGGATGGATCCTTCCCAAAACCTGTAAGAATATATTCAAGAAATATTGTTCCTGAGGTGCAAATAAAAATCAGGCAAATATATAACAGAAAAAATTATTGCACCAAATACATATAATTAACAATAAAATCAATTAAAACAGATACAAACAGTGCTTAAAAGATTTAAGATCAGGGATTTAAAATGACCAAAAGATACTAGTGAATTGATTTTTAGAGTGCTTTGTAATGAGTTCCAGGTGGAAGGTGCAGAAAAGCTAAAGGCAGATCTACCAAGCTCAGTAAAGACTCGGGGGACTTGTAGTGTAAGCCAGTCATTGGATGGAGTGTGGTGTGAACTAGCACGCCAAGCAAGGAGGGAGGAAACATACGTCGGCAGCAAGCCAATAATAGCCTTATAGACGAATATATAGAAGTGAAAATCTGGCCTCTCAGAGAGGGCGGACCATCCATGTTGATGATGATGATGTGATGGAAGAACTACAGGTCACTTGCTCTGCTGGAGCATCTTGTACCATGCAGGGAGGGAGAGGGAGAGGGAAGTGTCCACCTCCACCAAACAAGCGCTCCAGGACAAGGAATTGATTTAAAGCGGAATGAGTGTATACATTTTTTTTCTTTTTTTATTTCTTTTTTTTTATTATTTTTTTATTTATTTCTGTATCTTATTTTTTTAATTTAATTAAAAAAAATTTTGTTTAATTGTATTTATTGTTTTCACTTTATTTTATTTTATTTATTTTATTTCATTTTTATTTTTATTTTTTAAATTTCTATTTATTTTTTTGTAAAAATGTTTTTATTTTATTTATTTATTTATTTTTCTGAATGAGTGTATACATGATCGCGGAATGATTTTATTCGGATTTAAAATCAGAATAAACCAGCCACTTACTTCGGAATTAAGTTTAATTCGGAATGGCCATTTTCACTCGGAATGAGGTGTTTACATGGTAATCTTTACTCGTTTTAAATCAGATTTAATTTTAATTCTGAATTAAAGAGGAATTAAACTTCCCATGTTAACACACTCATTGTGTGGACATGGCTGTGACCAACAGCTATTTACTCCACGAGGAGCTCTGTGCCAAACTGAAGCAGCGGCCCATGATGCACCAGGCCTTGCAGGAACAGCGGAGCTCTGTGCAGTCCCCTCACATCTCGTCCTGGAGAGCATTCAGCACATCCCTGCGGCCATTGTTGCCCCACAAGGGTGCAGGAAGTGCAGGCTGGGTGGGAAATGCACTCCACTAATGTGTGAGGGTTGTAAAGTAGCTGTGTGTTATCGTGGACAGGAACAAGCCCGTTCACGGCTGTTTATGTACTTAATCCTGCTCAAGTTCATTCTGGTAAAAATATATTATTTCATTTGTGTTCATCTGTTCTGGAGTTTCAACACAAAAGCAGTTTTTGGGGTTATTTATTGTACTTTTATATCAATTATTTTATACAAATACATTTATGCTCAAAAGTATCTAGATTTGATTGCACCTTTGTAAAAATAGTTTATTTTGGTTTACATGTTGTCGTTTTGCAAATTGTGCACAATGTGCATTTCATTCTTGTCATCTCAAAAACTAAAGTATGAGCACGTTCACAATACATTTCCTGTGGTTTGAATGAATTTTGTGCAACTTTCAAGGGATATAGCTGGATTTCTGTATTCAGAAAAAATGTGAAGAAATGCTTAGGCATGGTAGGCCATAAAGAAATGTATTTTTCTTTTATTCTTTTAGTTTCTATTATCATAATAGTTCACTGATTAGTTTACTGGTCATTAATAATTAGTCAGTCTTCCATTTTTTTTTTTTTTAAATATTTTTAAATATTTTTATCCCGGTTTTTTTCCACCCCGTGCTCCTACCTAAGTGACAGTCCTGGACATTGCCACCCTCTACCAACCCCGGGAGGGCCCTGCACTGAGCTCAGGTCTCCTCCTTAACCTGAGGAGTGAGCAGGCCGCATCTTTTCACCAGACAGGGTGGGGATTCTCTGACCGGACGTAGCGCGTGGAAGGATCACGTTATTCCGGCCGGATCCTCCCCACCCCATCTGGGGCCCCGGTTGGCCAGAGGGGGCATGTATAGCCCAGGACTGTGTGCATGTTTTTGTGAGGGTAGCTCACATTGCTACCCAAGGGAACACGGGGAGAACATACAAACTCCACACAGAAAGATCCTTTCGCCAACCCCACCCATGGTGTGGGCACTGAAGTCATGGGGGAACTAACACGCACTTCAGCACCCACAGCGTCCCCCGGCGGGAATCGAACCCAGGACCTTCTTGCTGTGAGACCGCTGCACTACCAGCTGCGCCACCGTGCCCCCGTTTATTCTTCAATTTTGATCAACTTTTAATCGAGAGCTCTTGGTAACAATTGTATCAATACTGCTCATAATTATTTTTGAATTTTTTTTTTACAAATACCAACTAAAGAAATATTTACTTTTTTTTAAGCTTCTTAAATATAAACTGAAATTGACTGTGATTTACTTCTTAAAGTTCCTTCAGTAAAATCCATCTATTACACCACAAATTTAAACCCAAGGCCTGAGGGGTCAGTTTTGTTCAGCTTGCCGTCTGTGTCGAAAAATAAACCTTGCAACCTTGGTCAGTGTGCAGCTATTAGCTTTGAATCTAAACTTTATATCTGTATGACTGTGATAAAAAAAACAGCTGAACTGTCATCTTATTTCATCAAGACCACTAAGGCCACGTTTACGCACACAAAAACGGATATTTCCCCCTCTACGTTTTGAAAAATGCCATCATTTCCAGGAACCCGCATATATAGCTGTTAAGGTGCTATGAGCAGCCAAACCTACAGGGGGCAGTGTAACGAGAAGATAAAGTCATGCTAGCCAATCAGAATCCTGGAAAAAAACATCAACAAATGACACGAGTAACTTCCAGTTACTTCCAAGATGAACCAGAGTCTTTGGTTTGGAGTGACAGAGAAGTGGAGTTACTTTTAAGTGTGACTTTAGAATATAAAACAGGTAAAATACAAGAAAATATTGACGGTGGCCAAACAAATTGTAAACACAGGTCGCACTCATGACGCTGGTGACGTTTCTGTCTCATAATGTGACGTTCTGAAGCCTAAATGTCCGTTTCTCTCTGTTTACAAGCAAACGTGAAGACGGAGTTTTTCCAAATCTCCACTTTGGCCGGAGTTTTCAGAAATGATCGTTTCTGGTGACTTTGAGCTTCGTTTTTTCGTCGTTTTTGCTATGTGTAAACGGGGCCTAAATCTGCTTCCTGGCAGACAAACGAGAAACCATAAAACATTAGCAGTCACTGCAAATTGAAATTAAAGATAAATCACTTCTTTATCAGGCCATACCCCACTCTGCTCTGCTAAAATGTTAGTGTAAATCCATTTAACTCTTTCATCAGTTAGATGGATGCCAGTGGAACAAGATTTATCTTCTCATTACAAGCAAAAAAATCTTGTTCCACTGGCAGATTTTTTCTACTTATTTTAAGTGAAAATCTACTTGAAACAGGTGAAAATTGTTGTTTTTTTTTCCAGTGATGAGTCTCGTTTTAAAGTGTAATGAGATTTCTTGACTAAAAATGAGACATTTTACCTAGAAATAAGACAAATATTCTTGTTAAGATTTTGAGTTTTTGCAGTGTAGATAGATAGATATCCCCCTTGCCCATGTTTATTATAAGCTGTTGATGAATGACTGTATTCTGTGGCTCATTTTGCCATCCCAGTATCATCGCAGACCTTTTTGAGTCTTGATACTCTTTGAAGTCAAAGTATGTGA
Organism: Cololabis saira; assembly: GCF_033807715.1. Lineage (NCBI taxonomy): Eukaryota > Metazoa > Chordata > Actinopteri > Beloniformes > Belonidae > Cololabis > Cololabis saira. The sequence goes on from NC_084587.1 coordinate 50,018,102, forward strand.
GGGTGTTTTGACACGTGAAGGTTAACCAGTTGGTGCCGGACCCTTCACAGATTGACCTGCAGACCCCACTAGTCGACACGCTGTGTGAGTGTGAATGGGAGGTGTGGGGGAGCTGTGAATGGGAAGGAATGGGGGGATAAATGAGGCTACAATATATAATGGTGGGAAATTTCACAGCCGAGAGGCTAAAAGGGGGTCTTCTACTAAATGCCTGAAGTTTAGTAAATTGCGAGCAGAAAATTAGGTGCACTGTAACAGTTTGTGTACCGTTTATATCCTGTGTTTAATTTTATAACACAAAACGACACAAAACGTCACGCTTTGACCTAAAATTAGCCGTATGTTTTCTATGTCATTTGTTCGCATCCCTTTAAGGCAGTGCTTCTCAAAGTGTGGGGCGCGCCCCACTGGTGGGGAACGGAGACATGTCAGGTGGGGCACGACAAACGGGAGGAAATTTTCAATTTCATGCCTATTTTACTTTATGCTATTGACAATAAATTTCACTAAACAAAACACACACACAAACATAGCAATAATTAATAGCTAAACCGTATTTTCGCGACCATTCGGCACGACGGCTAGAACCCGCAGCTCTCTGGCTGTGCTGAGCATCCGAGTCATTTTCCTGCCGTACGGCCCCTCGGAAATGATGCCGGCTTTTACAAAAGCCCGAACAACAGTCCAACCCAGCAGACACGTCAGCCCACGCATCTATTCTTTAACAATCCTTCAACAGTAAACGACGGAGCCCGCCGCCCGAGCGGCAGCCGACGCATCGGCTCCTGCTCGGGCAGTGGTTCCTCCGGTCTTCGGGCCCGTCTCTGCGGCGCAGCTCCGCGTCTCCTTCTCGGTAGTCGCTCCGTCCGCTCCAGGCGCCCCGCCACGGAGCCTACGCTGTAGGCTCTGCGTCGGTGTAACGCGGAACCATAAATAAGCCTTTACAATAATACTATGGGCGCATTGCGTCAGTGGGCGTGCGGTGCATTTAAAAATAAAGAAAGATGTTTATATGCGCCTAATAGTCCTAAAAATACGGTAAAAAGCATTAGGGGACCGGAGAAAAATGTACCCTGGAACTAAAGTGCAAAAACAACGATCGACGTTGGACTGTTAATTGCAGCGGGGACAATAGCCTATTTGCAGCATCGGACAGAAAGCTTTAAACATCATTCTTCCCTTTGCCACTTCATATCTCTGCGAGAAGCTTTTCCGCTGTTGCTTCTCTAAAAACTAAGTACAGATCCCAGCTCAACATTGAGCATGATTTGAGAGTGGCAGTTTCCAGCCTGCAACCTTGTTTTGAAAGGATGTGCAGTGAAAAAAAGGCAACACTGCAGCCACTAGTAATGCAGGGAAAGTTCACTTGTTTATGTTTTTGCAAATTAAGTTATGATAGCACAACTGCACTTTTATTTTCTCTTTTTGAACTTTGTGTTATTTGTTGTTTTTGATTTTGATTCAGTATCAAATATGACTGATATACTTCGTGCTAGTAATTTCAATACATTTAAAATAATTTGAAGTAATTCGTCAAGATTTTTGTTGGGACGACGGGGGCAAGTGGGGCTTGAAAATCCCCACTTGTTCAAAGTGGGGAATGACGAAAAAAGTTTGAGAACCACTGCTTTAAGGCCAGGGGTCGGCAACCCAAAATGTTTTAGAGCCATATTGGACCAAAAACACAAAAAACAAATATGTCTGGAGCCGCAAAAAATGAAAAGTCTTGTATCAGCCTTAGAATGAAGACAACACATGCTGCATGTATCTATATTAGTTATAACTGGGGGAAGATTTTTTTTTCATTATGCACCTCGAGAAAAAAGTCGAACTGTTGAAAAAAAAGTCGAAATGTCTAGAAAAAAGTTGAAATGTTGAGAAAAAAGTCAAAATGTCGAGGAAATAGTCCAAATTTCGTGAAAAAAGTCGAAATGTTGAGAAAAAAGTCAAAATTTCGAGAAAAAAGTCGAAATGTCGAGAAAAAAGTCAAAATGTCGAGGAAAAAGTCAAAATGTCGAGATTAAAAAGGAAAGGAAAAAGAAAAAAATGAAGAAAAAAAAGAGAAAAAAAGAGAAAAAAAAGGAAAAAAAGAAAAAAAAAATTCAAAAAGGGAAAAAATGGTCAAACATTTTTGAAAAAGCTCCAGGAGCCACTAGGGCGGCACTAAAGAGCTGCGGGTTGCCGACCCCTGCTTCAGGCAGACTATACAGTTTGTAAATGAAACACAACTGCGGCTGGAAGTTTTGCCATGTTTGCGTATGTGCTCCTACAAGGCTACAAACCGGTATCCAGCTGGTTTGTAGCCTTTTTAGCTCAAACAAGTATGGATGGACCAACTCGAGGTTGCAGAGCTTTCACTTGACAAACGGAGCCTAACAGAGTTTGTTGATGGGTGCACCAAGACCTGAGGTGGTCTTCGTATGACCATTTTGGTGTGCACTGGAGTGCACCGGCTGGGTTTACATTGATCCAAGTGAGCTGCTTTCATACCCAGAGTTCCTTTCAGATTACCAAAATAGGGTCAATGTGAAAGCACCTTTAGTAAGTTCTGCTTCCTGTGTAAATGCTGCTACAATAAACTCATTACAAACTCATTGAAATAATAGATTAAAGAGTTTGTATGTCTTTGGAGTGTGAGTCAGTTTTTACTGTGAGTCACAGTTGAAACGGAACTGCATGTCATTTAATAAAAATATAGTAGAATGATGCTTAAACCTTTCAACTTTGGTAATGCAAGACCTCCTCTGTTGTCCTGTGGAAACGGTTTTTTGCATTTGAAAATATTTCATGGTGAGGAAGGACCCTGTCCTCCTCTTCCACAGCATCACAGATTCATGTCTATGGACGTTCCAAGAAAATCAATCTTAATGGATGATGGAAAAACTCAGTTGTGTCAATGTAAAACGTTTGCTGGCAAACCCATTACATCATGTGCTATTTTGGTAGACAGTAATTGAATAGTGGGTGCATCTTGGTCGTGAAGGGGAAAGCCTCTGCGGACGTACACTCTTTCACTGCAGATTGCACAAGAATGCCACCAATACACAATTAAACATTATACATAGACACAGTCATCTATGCCAACCTTGTGATTGACTGTTTTTCTTCTGAGGAGACACTGTATTCGGTATGTGGTGTTTGCCTGGTGTCCCACAGGCATTATATATGGAGTTCTGCCCAAACAGTTACATTTTGGCTTATTAGACTAGAGTCTTTTTCTTTATTCCATTTCATTCAGACAACTCATGCAATGAAAACTTGGAACGCATTATTAATGAGAAAAACATGCTTGAGTTTTGACGTCTAGGCTCCGTTCATGCATCATTTCTTCAACTTACATAGCGGTGTTGGGGGTGATGAACTTAACTCCTCCATCCATAGATCAGAGCCTACATTTGAAGGCCAGGGAGGAGGTGGGATTTTGTAAGAGCAGCAGCTATCTTGGCAAGTGATGCATTAAGAGACAATCACCTCTTACTCCCTGTATGTCTAAGGACCAGATGGGGTAATGGAATAAAGCTAAATGAAAGGTGAATACAAGATCACATACTACAGAGTTTGTCTGCCTGAACTAACGCCAAGGTTTTGTATCAATGAACCTGAATGAATGAATGCATTTTTAGACCCCCATAGGCATGGCTGTTCTTATGAAAGACTCTGGAAGCTCTTACCCCTTTTCCAACAAACCGGTTCCAGGGCTGTTTCCGGGCCAGTGCTGCGTTTGGAACCGGGCTTTCTGTTTCCACGGACAAAGAACTGGTGCCAGAAAAACAGTTCCAAGGTAGCACCAATCTTATGGTTTCTTTTTTTCAGACAAAGTTCCGACTTCTTACCTTCCGTCTGACACTTCCGGCGGATCTCCCGCCTTCCTCAGAGAGTGGTGGGAAGTGACACGTCCTTATCAGCTGTTGTTACTATGAGGGCGTGGCCAACCTGTCAGGTTTGATGGCTTTTTCCTCCAAATCCTCCATGACTGCGTTTCCATGCAGTCGATATTGCTTTTAACACCCGAATATTAACCCGAATTTGCACGGCCATGTAAACACCAATAACCCCTTTGAATAACCCGAATTTGCTCATATTCCGGTTTTTAAAAACCCGAATATGAGCCCTGGGTTACTCCTTTTAAAACCTGAATATTGGGCCATGTAAACGCCAAACGGGATTTCCCCATCAAACGGTACATGAATTTGTTTTCATTTCGTATTTCGAACAGAGAGAAAGACGGGGGAGGGTAAACTAAAATAAAAAGAGAGCTGTTGAGTCTACTTAAGACCACCAAGCCAGTGACCGGTTTTGGCAAAGATAATTTGTAGTAAGTGACTTCACATGCTTTTTCATGCTGGTCACTACCATGGGTGTAGACATTAAAGCTGAACCGTTGAATCTGCATCTTGGAGGTCATGTTTCCTTCTCTTGGTTTATTTGTGACTGAACAATAATACTGTGGCTTTGCTGTTGTTACTCCACACTGAAGTGGAAATGGAAGATGTCACTTATTTGTAGGTTTATGCCAGGAATGTTTGTTCTGAAATATTCAAGTTGACAACTTGGCAGAAATATTTGTTATTCATGATACTTGAAAAAAAGTGATGGTGTTGTGTTGGTTGTATCAGCTCTTTTTTCTAAAAATGGCTGTTTCTTTAGCTGAGAGTTGAATTGCTGGAGTGCAGGAGGATCCAGTGCTTAAGTATGGCTCTAGTGAGTTTAATTGTTAAGATCTATTCAAACCTACGGACAGTTCTGGGAGATTCTAAAGAGCCAAAAGGAGCATAACAGCCTAACAACTCCATTTAGCAAACATTAAACAGGTTTGCTAAGAGGTTTAGTACTAATTTGGGCTGCCAATGGGTGCAAATTTGGGAGTAAGAATGGGCTCAAATACTAATTATTACATCTTTCACATATAAACGGCTTCTGTGAGAGAGAGTAAGAAACATATTGACTACGTTTACATGCAGTCAAAATTCAGGTTAAGGTCAATATTCCAGTTAGTGAAATATTGGGAATAATGTGTTTCCGTGCGTGAGCAAACAGGGTTATCCCTGTTTACATGGTGATTAATCATTCAGGATATCTGGATCAAACCAGCGACGCACGGAGAACTTGATGACGCAATTCCCGTCATTTCCGCTTCTTCTTCCTGTATCCAAATTCAAAACAACAACAATAACAGCAGCACGGCGGATAATCAACAGTCCAGTAGAAGTCGTTTTGTTTCTTGTCCCTGTAGTTCTCCTTTTTCAGCGTCTTCCAGCGGAGCTTGATCTGGTCTGGCGTTCGTACAAATCCTACTTCGCGCAACTTTTCGCTCACCTTCTTGTAAATCTTCTATCCCGGTACTTTCTACCGTCTACAAATGCAGAAATGTTCATATCCTTCATTACATTTATGAAGTGATTAGTCTCCTCCTGGTCTTGTGTTTCTCCGTGTTTATAAGAACTTCCTGGACTCAAAAGACCAGGATTCCTTGCGAAAAGAACATGCGCAGAAAACAAATTCCTGTTCCTTTTGATGGGGAAATCCAGTTAAGCGTTTATATGACCGAATATTCAGGTTTTAAAAGGAGTAACCCAGGGGTCATATTCGGGTTTTTAAAAACCAGAATATGAGCAAATTCCGGTTATTCAAAGGGGTTATTGGTGTTTACATGGCCGTGCGCAACCGGGTTATTGCTAATATTCCGGTGAGAAAAGGGGTATTGATGCATGTAAACGTAGTCAGTGATGTAGTTTTGATGAGCTTTGCTGTTCCCCTCACTGACAGACAACAGAATCTGCTGTTATAGCTCAAATGTGGCCTCTCTTAAGTCCTCCAAAATGCTAAAGCAAGCACAGTTCTTGACCCGAGAGCCCCATCAGTATGATATATAGAACAGATGCAGAATCTGAAAGAAAGAAGTGTTAAGCACATTGTGACTGACACATAAGACATTACACGTCCATCCATCGGAGCACTCAATCAGGAATGACGCTAATTTACAAAAAGTGAAGGCAGGAAACTGGAATGACAACAAAATTCAAGGAACTGCTAGAAGTTTGTGTCCAAGGCGAAATGTCTTTGCGGGTTATTCGTACTGTATAGACCAGGGGTCGGCAACCCAAAATGTTGAAAGAGCCATATTGGATCAAAAACACAAAAAACAAATATGTGTGGAGACGCAAAAAATGAAAAGTCTTGTGTAAGCCTTAGAATGAAAAGCCGAAATTTCGAGAGAAAAATCGAAATGTCGAGAAAAAAGTCAAAATGTTGAGAAAAAAGTCGAAATGTCAAGAAAAAAGTCAAAATTTCAAGAAAAAAGTCGAAATGTCGAGATTAATGTTGAAGTACAATCTTGAGAAAAAAGTCAAAATGTCGAGAAAAAAGTCAAAATTTCGAGAAAAAAGTCGAAATGTCGAGAAAAGAGTCAAAATTTCAAGAAAAAAGTCGAAATGTCGAGATTAATGTTGAAGTACGATCTTGAGAAAAAAGTCGAAATGTCGAGAAAAAAGTCAAAATTTCGAGAAAAAAGTCGAAATGTCGAGAAAAAAGTCAAAATTTCAAGAAAAAAGTCGAAATGTCGAGATTAATGTTGAAGTACAATCTTGAGAAAAAAGTCGAAATGTCGAGAAAAAAATCAAAATTTAGAGAAAAAAGTCAAAATTTAGAGAAAAAAGTCGAAATGTCGAGAAAAAAGTCAAAATTTCAGGAAAAAAGTCAAAATTTCAAGAAAAAAGTCGAAATGTCGAGATTAATGTTGAAGTACAATCTTGAGAAAAAAGTTGAAATATCGAGAAAAAAGTTGAAATATTGAGAAAAAAGTTGAAATGTCGAGATTAATGTTGAAGTACGATCTTGAGAAAAAAGTTGAAATGTCGAGAAAAAAGTCAAAATTTCGAGAAAAAAGTCGAAATGTCGAGAAAAGAGTCAAAATTTCGAGAAGTTGAAATGTCGAGATTAAAAAGGAAAGGAAAAAGGAAGAAAAAAAGATTAAAAAAAGGAAAAAAAGAAGAAAAAAAGGAAAAAAAGAAGAAAAAAAGAAAAAAGAGAAAAAAAAAGGAAAAAAAAAGGTCAAACATTTTTGAAAAAGTTCCAGGAGCCACTAGGGCGGCGCTAAAGAACCACAAGCGGCTCTAGAGCCGCAGGTTGCTGATCCCTCGTATAGATGAACTTGCCTAGAAATTGTTGAAACAGTCCATAGGGGGGCAACAGCCTGTCAGCAAGTCCTGCAGCTCTTTTGAGCATTTTGGATATGGGATGTGACAGAAGCAGCCAGCTGGCTTCAAAATGAAAGTCCAGAATAGGCTAAAGGTTCTGATGTTTCCTGCTGAACGAACACAAGTCTGAATGGGTGATTAGCTTTTCAGTGGTATGTCAAAGTCTGTCTGAATGTTCACGTTTTGTGTTTCAGACAGACAGAGAAACAGGATACGTGCCTGAAGGCAGTCTTGAAGATGGAAATTGTTAAGTGGTGTGTAAGTTTGCCCATAAATTTCAGGCCCTATTGGTTGACACATGGGTTGGTTGGATTTGGGTTTAATTTATAGACAAGTCTTGGACTTTAAGGTGTTGACCTTCAAAAGCTTGTGATGGTTTGCCTCCTCCTCTGGGACTGCATGTCTGTTTACTGGCTGCTGTCAGTTTCTCCAAAAAAACAAATCAAAAGCAGCTTAATTTAATAAATTTAATATATGAAAATATATGATAGTAGGGATAAAATAATAAAGGAAGATAAGATGTAGATTTTACAGCTGTGATCAAGGCATCCTGCAGCAGGTGCTGCAGATTAGTCCTAGTGGGATGAAGAGTGATGCTTTTGTTGGCCACATGACTGGTTGCGTAGGTAAGAATTTAAAAATAAACAAGTGTAACTGAAAGTAGGGAACGAGTTGCTTGATTCAGAACAAGGCGAAAAAAAACGAGGATCTGATATAGACATTATTCTCATTAAATTATTCATGACATATTCAACACATTTGACCCAAAACATTCCCCCAGTAGTCCAAACTAAGTGGACCTAAGGGGGTGTGATTCTGTATACTGTGCATTTAAATCTAAACTTGGCACAAAAAATAAGGAAAATTTGTGTTTGGGATTTCTTTTTTGTAACGATGCTTCTTGGTAATATATCTCATACCTGTTTATTTCTCTTTTAAACGGTGCCAAATTTGTAAGGAACATGCATTTGTGGGATGAGCAGCAGAGCTGAGTGTGTGGGTCGTGCCCATGAAAGATTTGCCATCTTCTTTGCCAATGCCAAACAACTTTCACTAAATATTGGTGGATTGGATAATTCACGTTTGAAGAAACAACACATATTAGCAATTGAACATTTATTTATTTTTTTATACTGTGTATGTTGGGGTAGGTAAAAATATAGAAAAATCGATGCATTGCAATTATCCCCGTCGTGGGGAAGAAGGAGCTGAGTTGAAAGGTGAAGCTCTCGATTTACCGGTCAATCTACGCACCTACCCTCACCTATGGTCATGTACTTTGGGTAGTGACCGAAAGGACAAGATTGCGGATACAAGCGGCCGAGATGAGTTTCCTCCGCAGGGTGGCTGGACACTCCCTTAGAGATAGGGTGAGGAGTTCGGTCACCCGGGAGGAGCTCGGAGTCGAGCCGCTGCTCCTCCACATTGAGAGGAGTCAGCTGAGGTGGCTTGGACATCTGTACCGGATCCTCCTGGTTCCTCCCTAGGGAGGTGTTCCAGGCATGTCCCTCCTCCCTAGGGAGGTGTTCCAGGCATGTCCCTCCTCCCTAGGGAGGTGTTCCAGACCCAGGACACGCTGGAGAGACTATGGCCCAGTCCCATTCCCCTCCCTGGCCCTACTTTTCAGCCCTACCCCTAAATTTTGCGCGTTCCCGTGAGGGTAGTGGTGTCCCAATTCCTCTTTTCATCTATGGGTAGTGGACATAACGAGGGCTAGTGTGTATGAATCTAGCCCTTCACAGCGAGGGATTTCAGATGCTGACTCGCTGACCGAGGGCCAGAAAAATTTCCCAGAATGCTTTACGTCATCATTTGCAGACTGAATCAAACAAAAAAACATGGCGGATATTTTCTCATTTTTAGTTAATAAAATCAATATTTTGTGTTTTGATTACATTTCTAGCGAGGAAATATATATTTTACTTTCATAATATTCACTCAGTGAATGTACATAATCACTCGCTTGCTCGTTGTTGCGTTGTATCTTCAGATCTTGCCAGAATAAAGGCTGATTTATGGTTCCGCGTTACACCAACGCAGAGCCTACGGCGTAGGTTACGCGGCGACGTGCGCCGTACGCCGTAGGCTCTAGGTCGATTTAACGTGGAACCATAAATCGCCGGCGGCTTTTCTCATCCCCGAAAACATCGGAGTAAATTTCTTAACAGGCGTTATTTGGATAAACTGAGCCCAGGTTGGGGATCTTAACGGTTACTTTTACGCCTGAAAAAATATTAAAACTTAATAAAGTGGCATATTAACAGCGCTACAGCGGAAATTAAAACAGCTTTTAGCTCTCAGCTTCCTGATATGGTGTGACGTATGTGCAAACGTAACTACGCAGTCGCTTACGTACCCGAACGTAAACCACGCAGTGACGTAGCAAGTTGTGTGAAGATTAGAAGGGCCCTACCCCTTGTGGCTTCATTTTGAGGGCTAGTGGTAGAAAGTAGGGGGTGTATTGGGATTGGCCCTATGTCTCTCGGCTGGCCTGGGAACGCCTCGGACTCCCCTCGGAAGAGCTGGAGGAAGTGTCTGGGGTGAGGGAAGTCTGGGCATCTCTGAGGCTGCTGCCCCCGCGACCCGGTTCCGGATAAGTGGCGGAAAATGGATGGATGTATGGATGGATTGGTTCTGAATATAACATGGTATCAGATGCTGCAAAGAAGTGAAAACTCAATTATACTGACCGCCTTATTTTCAGCAGTGTCGGCATGTACTGTAAGTCTGACACCAGTGTCGGAGCGACTCTGTTATTTAGTGGATGAAGTCTGACTTTTATCATCACATCTTGTTATGCTGAAAGTTTCAGTCATGAAGGAAATGAGACCCAGGCACAAAAAATATTTCACTTTTCACCTTTTAAGAAATTTGACAAGGAAGGAAATGGCTCTTGTAGTTAAAGATCTTTCTCCTTTCAGCTTTGGCATTTATAAGCAATCACATGTGACCAGCTGTCACGTGACACAATCTAATTACTGAGGCCTATAATCACTGTCAAACTATCTCAATAAGAACTGGAGAGGAAAGGATGTTTCTCACTTGTTACAAAGGGTAGTGTGTTTGTGTGTGTGTGTGTGTGTGTGTGTGTGTGTGTGTGTGTGTGTGTGTGTGTGTGTGTGTGTGTGTGTGTGTGTGTGTGTGTGTGTGTGTGTGTGTTTGTTGGTAGCTTCATGAATAACACCTGTGAACCTGTTAAAGCTAAAATTTTACCATCAGTAAGTCTTGTATAAGCCTTAGAATGAAGGCAACACATGCTGCATGTATTTATATTAGTTAGAACTGGGTACTCGGCTGCAAATGTAGCATGCTAATGTCTTTCCACATGATTCTTTTTGTTATGCAAAAAAGAGTATTAGGGCCAGGCAGGCAAAAGTCGTAATGGTGAGAAAAAAGTCAAAATGTCGAGATTAATGTTGAAGTACAATTTCGAGAAAAAAGTCAATGTCAAGAAAAAAATCGAAATTTCAAGAAAAAAGTCAAAATGTTGAGAAAAAATTTTAAATGTTGAGAAAAAAGGCGAAGTTTCGACTTTATTCTTGAAATTGTATTTCAACATTAATCTCGACTATTTTCTCGACATTTGGACTTTTTTCTCAAAGTGCACAGTAAAAAAAAAATCTTTCCCCTCTCAAATATTTTTTCTCCTGCATGGCCCTAATACTCTTCCGTACAAATCTCAAGATTAGATCAAGATTAGATATTTACTACATGTACAGAACAATTTTGAACTGTAAATGATGTACATGTTTGTACCTAAATAGATCCTTTCCTAACAGTGTCTTTTAACACGGCAGCAACTTTACTGATTAAAACGCGACAGAACCAAGAGAAAATAACCGGTATTTATTTATCTATTTATCTGTTTGAAATCTGCTTCTACCTACTTCTATCTGCTAAAGAAGAAGTAGCGTATTCTTCTTTGCATTTATTTTGTCTTAGTTTTGATTCTAATTCCGGTTAGAGCGCCCCGAGCGGTGGAAGAAAGATCCACAGAATAGAACCTTTGTATAAGCTGCATGGTTGAAAACCTGTGAAAAAAGTAGAGGCTTATAGTCCAGAAAATACGGTATTTGAACTGCAGTAGTGGAATTATGGTCGGTCCTTGGATTGAGCGCGTCAGAAAGGTCCCAGCATTCACTTCTCAGTGGCTATTTTGGTTTTGATAGTCGCACTACACTGACAGTAGCACTTCTTCTATCGGTTAAGTTTTCCTAAGTTTTAATCAACAGTATCTGAAGTGTCCACCTGTTAAGGTTGGCATTTTAAAAGTGTGGTGTGGTAGAACGACTGCCCTGGACCGTTTCCCTCCTTAGCGATGTTCAAAACTTCAAAATAAGCTCAGCAATATTGTGAAATACCTCTTTGTGACGTCTTGACAACTGAGTTTGGATTTGTGAGGCAGCAACTTATCATCCACAAGGCCCGACGGCAGAGACTAAACGACTCTTGGGACACGGACGTTGGATCTTTCCGAGATTCTTGCAGAGAGATGAAGCCGCCGTTGATCACAAGCTCAAGCAAACATAGGACACGGAGCCCCCGGAGAGGGCGGACGTCTGTCAGCTGCTGACGTTACGTTGTAGAACGCAGGCTCTGGTTTCTCTGGTAATCACAGATATTACCTGAGCCGTCTGACATGTGTGCAGCGGTCTCACAGCTGTCTGGCGTCTGATCCCGTGCCTCTGCGTTGACATTTTTATGAACGCCTGCTCCTTTTCTTCTGGCTTTACCAGCTTGTCGGCAGCAGTCTGTTGTTTCAGGTCGCTGGGCTTTAATCAGATTCTTATCATCATCTTACGTGTTTATTTCAACAGGTCAAAGCCACTATGCTGATGCAGGATACAGTCAGGTGAAAAAAAAGAAAAAAAAAAGTATCTTGCCCTCACAGTTTTAAAATGAGCTAAATACAACCACAGCCACACAATTAATTATTTAACACCTTTTAAGCCAAAATGCAGTGTATAAAAGAATAGCAATTTGAAATAATAATTTTCTTTGAGAAGTTACTGGTCTTTCACATTGTTGAGTCGCACTGCAAAAACTCAAAATCTTAACAAGAATATTTGTCTTATTCCTAGTTAAAATGTCTCATTTTTAGTAAAAAAAATCTCATTACACTTAAAACAAGACTCATCACTGGAAAAAACAACAATTTTCACCTGTTTCAAGTAGATTTTCATTTAAAATAAATAGAAAAATCTGCCAGTGGAACAAGATTTTTTTGCTTGTAATGAGAAGATAAATCTTGTCCCACTGGCAGATTTTTTACTTATTTCAAGTGAAAATTTACATGAAACAGGTGAAAATTGTCAAATAAGTAATTTTTCTGGTAATGACTCTTATTTGTAAGGAGATTTTTTGTAATGAGACATTTTAACTAGAAATAAGACATATATTCCTGGTAAGATTTTGAGTTTTTGCAGTGCAGGAGGATTTTGGCCCAGAGATCTTTACTTTGCGTCGGTTTAAGGAGGTCTGTGGTCATGATTTAACTTTCAGTCATTCTGTTGTCGATTTGTGCTTGAGATTATTGTCATGTGGTCCAATTTGAGCCTGGTTTTCTGCCTACACTAGGCCTGTCAATCCATTCAATCTTTCAATCACGATTAATTAAAAGATTTTCAAAGTTAACTCACGATTAATTGCAGTTATCATACAGATAAAGCTTTATAATGTTCTGTTTACCTTCAAAAGATATCATTAAAATTGCAATAATACATGGGCAGACAATTACGCTTGCTTTAAACAAATGGTTTAAAGGGTTAACTCTTTTTCAACCACCACAGGTGAATATATCTATTTAAATATAAACTTTGATACCAGGCGTGCCCTTTGGATTGACAGTTGACAGTTGACTCAATGATTTTGTTAACGACACACACGTGAAGCAGGAAACTGCTGTAAACATCCGCCGGCAGCTCTGCAGGTTCTCCTAGTGCCATTTACCCAACCGTATGTGTTTATCTCGTCTTTAAAAAGAAGTGATATTAAACATCATTTCCATTAATGCGGTAATTTTGTTTAAACATTAGCTGTCAGTGATGACCAGGTGCTCGAGTGGAAAAGCAGCTTCAAGCAGCCTCTCTGCTACTGCTGTGCTGGTAAATGACATGAGGCGTTATGTGTTGATGTTGTATGAATTGTATTTGTGGGGTTTCACAAAACATTGCCCTCCGTGGCATACAGGTATATCTCCATGTTCCAAGGAGATTGTTTCAGAAGTTTTGAGGCCCTTGAAGAAGCTTTCTCTTGGAACCTTTCTAAACAAGCCATCCTTGATCAGTCTGGATCTAATGGCAACATTGTCAAACTTGTGGCGTTTTTCCACTAGTACCTACTCAGCCCGACTCCACTCGACTCGCCCTTGTTTCTTTTCAATACCCAGATCAGAAGTAGGAGGTTGGAGAGAAGCTGCTGTGACGTATTTGATTGTGTGTGTAAACCAGCGGTCTGCAACCCAAAATGTTGAAAGAGCCATATTGGACCAAAAACACAAAAAACAAATATGTCTGGAAAAGTCTTGTATCAGCCTTAGAATGAAGACAACACATGCTGCATGTTTCTATATTAGTTAGAACTGGGGGAAGTTTTTTTTTTCATTATGCACTTCGAGAAAAAATTTGGAATGTCGAGAAAAAAGTCGAAATCTCGAGATTAATGTTGAAGTACAATTTCGAGAAAAAAGTCAAAATGTCGAGGAAATAGTCAAAATTTCATGAAAAAAGTCGAAATGTCGAGATTAAAAAGGAAAGGAAAAGGGAAGAAAAAAAGAGAAAAAAAGAAGAAAAAAGAAAAAAAGAAGAAAAAAAAGAAAAAAAAAGAAAAAGAGAAAAAAAGGAAAAAAAAGACAAAAAAAGACAAAAAAAAGAAAAAAAGAAAAGAAAAAAAGGAAAAAAAAGGTCAAACATTTTTGAAAAGCTCCAGGAGCCACTAGGGCGGCGCTAAAGAGCCTAGAGCCGCGGGTTGCCGACACCTGGTCTAAACGAAGAAGACAACATCACTAAAGATGTAGAACCTGGAGGAGATGATAGATGGGTCTGTGGCTTGTGTTGATATCAGATTTTTCTACTTATTTCAAGTGAAAATCTACTTGAAACAGGTGAAAATTGTTGTTTTTTCCAGTGATGAGTCTTGTTTTAAGTGTAATGAGATGTTTTTACTAAAATGAGACATTTTAACTAGAAATAAGACAAATATTCTTGTTAAGATTTAGAGTTTTTGCAGTGATCCATGTTACTTATCCTGTGAAGGACAGAGTCATATTGATAAGTTCAGAAACTGTTTTTTATTGTTGTGTTTTGATGTATTTGATGTAAGCCCAGTGGATATTTAAAGCTTACAGAAGGCTGCATTTAACTGTCATTCCTGCAGTATTTCTGCAAGTGTTTTGGTCAGTGCTATTATTTGTAATATATTATATTATTTGTAATCAGCACAAATTATCTGTCCCCATATGATAAAATCCACCATCCCCCCTGATTTATTTTTACAACTCCAGTACTGTGAGACAGGAACACATAAAAGAAGCACACCAAGAGCCAGACATGTACATGTTGAAACGCAAGCTGCAGCGAGAAGCACAGACACAAAATATACATTTAGACATATAAATAAACACATTCTTGCAGCATGAACCATTTCTCGTAGGAAATGGAGTGTTTGCTTCGCTGTCTGTTTAAAAAAGCCTCCAACACAAAAGGCCAGTGTGTGCTCATGCGTGACATGGCCTTGCTCGCTACAAACATATTGTTCTTTATTGTGTGAACGCAAAAGTGATGATTATCACATAAAGTACAATGGTATACAAATAACTGCTTTGAAGGACAGGAAGTGAGATAACATTCACATAAACTAGCCATACATTTGTCAAATTGTTAAGTTTTTCTGGTGTTTAAGGTGCAGGTGACTAATGTTCTCCTACAATTCTTGTCTAATGAAGGGAGAGTTGTAAGCATGAGGTCCCTGATTGGACATCCTGCATCAGAAGTGTGTAAAAGAAGACCCGGGGGACGGCAAATGCTTGCTGAACCTAATCATAGATACGTCTACATTTGGGTTAAAAGGAGCCATGAAGAATGTGCAGTGAGATAGCCTTAGCTGCTGTGCAACAGCGTTCCATGACGACTTTCCGTGCTAGCTGACAAGGAATGCCTCTATATCCCCGATTATGGGTTATTAGTTTAAAACCCTCCCTTGAACACCTCACAATCAGGAGATGGCTTTAATAGTTGAGATCCGTAAAGCTCCGCTCAGACATTCCCACCTTCCCTGACATTCCGTTGGAGAACGGGCTCTGAAAGTGCTGTTACGGTTAAATACGACATTAGGCTCAGACGTGGAGAAATTCCCAAATCTTTGTTGGCCTCAGTTGCTTCTGGCACCAGAAACCCCAGACGCACCTGAGAAAGATGCAATTGGAGTTGAGCATGATCTCTGTTACATGCCTCTGCAAACCAACAACTCCGCTGTTGTAATCAGAGCAGGGAAGACGTGTTTGAAAAGGGAGCTTTTGTACTGTATCAAAATACTCTTCAAACCATTAGAACTGATTATCTGATACCATGAAACCGAAAATGACATCTTAGCAGTAGCAGTATTGGTCACGTAAAATTCTTTCCTCCCTGGTTTTTCTCATTTGAATCCTGAAACATCCCTTAATGTGACTGCATGTGTGGTGTGGGACATTGAATTGTAGTCATTTCCCCGACAGACATATCAATTTTTCCTCACTCAGCACCTGTTTTCACACTTCATTATAGTGTTCCACTGGTGTGTGTGTGTGTGTGTGTGTGTGTGTGTGTGTGTGTGTGTGTGTGTGTGTGTGTGTTACACAAGAACAGCCAAAATGATGAACTGCCAGTTGTTCTAATGCCTGCTGCTATTTCTGCCTCTAGCTATTAGCAAGATTTGACATACTTGTCCTGTCATCGGATCAATTTACTAAAAGTAAGCTCTGCAACTGAGAACCAATAAACAATGTAATCGTTCTATGAATTTGTTATGCTATTGAAGGTGTTAAAGTGTGTTAAACAGAATTTTACCTTTGTGGATCGTTTATCAACCCAACACTCAGTACATTTACATGCACTAAGAAAAAGTTGCATTCTTTCCTCAACCCGACCAATATCGAATTTTTTACATCCATTCATACACCTCAGCCGGGCCAAACTGAAGCTCTTGAGATCAAGCTTTTAGTGCCAGATAATGCAGTCCTTATTTGAGTTATTTCGGCATGTATCGAGCTGCTGACTGCTGCAGGAGCGGGAATAATAACAGTCACGGCATCACAAAAAAAAGGTAACAGAAGAAGAAGAGGGAGACTTTGCATGCATCTTAAGCCTGGATTATGGTTCTGCGCTACACCAACACAACACACGCCACTGCCGTGACGCCGTCGTGAACCCTCCGGACTTCTCCATCACTCCATTTTGCCGCGGTGCAGTACCCCCCGCGAGCGCTAGGGGGTGCGTTCTTTTCCTGAATGGTTTATCCGACTTTTCCGGTCACAGTGAATCAAAGAGATAAGGACAACTATTGTGCAAAAAAACAAAACAAAAAAAAAAATCACACACAACTGCTTCACGAACCGGAACCGGAAATGTGTTGCTAACAAGTGAACCAATCACAGCCCTCTCGGTCTGCACTGGGTCTGCGACCTCTTGAAGCGTAGTTACAATTTTTGGGAGGTGCGTCAGGCACGGCCTGGCGTGCGCCGTGGGGTGCTCATTGCGGCGCAACCTGCGGTGCACACTCGGCATCGATTTAACGCAGAACCATAATCCAGCCTTTACCTGCAACATAATCAGGCTTAGTATGTAAGACATTTACAGAACTGCTGCATCATTAACGTCCATTGTTGTTGTCCTCCTTTATGCTTGTTTACTAATTGTACTGGAAGAAGGTGAAAGTGCGTGTTGCGCCACCTAGTGTTACAGAGTCGAATGCACCTCACTCAATAATCGATTGTCTTCTCGAGCATGTATACTTGGATTCCTCTGAAACTCCAGTTAAATCCTCAGCTAGATTGTTGCCAGTAGCTTGATTTAGATGTGCATGGAACTGTACATCTAAATCAATATGAAATTGTAAAAGATGGGTTGCTGTTTGTTGTCTGTTTTTAAATATTCTTAGTGCAGTGTCAGTAGTGGTTAAGTTCCAACAAGTGCACCTATGGGTAATGATGCTGGAGGAACTGTCACGGGTTTGGTTTGTTGAGGACCCAAACGCAGGAGAGCAGGAGGCGCAAAAAAGCAGGATTTATTTAACAAAACAAAAACCAAAAACACTGCAGAGCAGGATTAACAAAAACACGAGAGCAAAGAGCAAAGAGCAAAAACCAAAAACCTGACAGGACACATGGAGGAAGCAAACATTACGGACCAGCAGGGAGCAGGGAAAAGACAAGACCAGATATACCCAGGGGATAACGAGACACAGGTGCAGACAATCAGGGCAGATGGAACACAGGAGGAGCAGAACTGAAAACACAAACTGGGGGAAATGTCAAACCCTGACAGGAACAATATACTGAAACCACACGGGCTAATGCGCGTGTGACCATAACGCAAGGCTCTGGCAGAGCAGTCTTGAGAAAACAGCAACTACTAGGCAAGTTTTAGCCCGACAACAAAGAATCAAAGTGTCACTGATGAGCTGGTGTGATATCTTTACGTGGGTTTGTACGTGCATGAACGGGTGCCTTTAGCAGGGGTAGGAATCATGGTAGATGAGTGAGCAGGAGAGGAGATGGCAGGGGATCCTTGCTGTCATCCCCACTGATAATGGCTAACTACAGTAACGCTAATGATGGTCCAACAGGCATGACTGGTGAAACGCTCTCTGGGAGACTCGGAACCACTGAGCAGGACCGTTCGAAGTTGACGGTTGCTTATGAAGAACACCACTGTAACGGTTCTCTGCCATTGTTATAATGTCTTTGATTTTGTTTCACCCACAGAAATGCCATCTATTTATTACTGAGTATATTTATTACTAATGTCCCGGTTCCGTCAGAGAGGGAATTTGGATTAGGATCTCACCACTTCATAAAAGCTTCCATGCCCTAAGGAGGGTTTCTGTCTCGTCACTGGATGAGTGAACGTGGGTCTCTGCTCACTGGAGACATGCCATTTGCCTGCCTGCTTCAAAACCTCCACCATCATACCTGTCCCCAAAAAATCAAGGACCACAGGACTTAACGACTACAGACCCATCGCCCTGACCTCTGTGGTCATGAAGTCTTTTGAGCGCCTTGTGCTGCCACACTTCAAGAACATCACCTACCCACTACTGGATCCCCTGCAGTTCGCCTACAGAGCCAACAGGTCTGTAGACGATGCTGTAAACATGGCCCTGCACTTCATCCTCCAGCACCTAGACTCCACAGGAACCTACGCCAGGATCCTGTTCGTGGACTTCAGCTCTGCTTTCAATACCATCATCCCATCTCTGCTCCAGGACAAGCTCTCCCAGCTGAACGTGCCTGACTCCACCTGCAGGTGGATCACTGACTTCCTGTCTGACAGAAAGCAGCAGGTGAAGCTGGGGAAACATGTTTCTGACCCCATGACCATCACCACTGGATCCCCTCAAGGCTGCCTTCTCTCTCCTCTACTCTTCTCCCTGTACACAAACAGCTGCACCTCCAGTCATCAGTCTGTCAAGCTCCTGACGTTTGCGGACGACACCACCCTCATTGGACTCATCTCTGATGGTGATGAGTCCGTCTACAGGTGGGAGGTCGACCAGCTGGTGACCTGGTGTGGTCGGAACAACCTAGAGCTCAACGCTCTAAAGCAGGGGTGTTGGACTCCAGTCCTCGAGGGACGCGTTTCTGCATGTTTCAGATGTTTCCCTGCTTCAGCACACCGTGATAAAAGTAGCTGTGACTCCAACAGAGCTGTCCAGACCTCGATGACAAGCTGGTGACGACCATTAATTTGAATCAGGTGTGTTGATGCAAGGAGACATCTAAAACATGCAGGATTGCGGCCCTCGAGGACTGGATTCCGACACCCCTGCTCTAAAGACAGTGGAGATGATTGTGGACTACAGGAGGAACGCAGCCCCACCTGCCCCCCTCACCCTGTGTGACTCTCCAGCAGACACTGTGGAGTCTTACCGCTTTCTGGGGACCATCATATCCCAGGACCTCAAGTGGGAGCTGAACATCACCTCCCTCACCAAAAAAGCTCAGCAGAGGATGTACTTCCTAAGCAGCTGAAGAAATTCAACCTGCTAAAGACAATGATGGTGCAGTTCTACACGGCCATCATTGAGTCCATCCTCACCTCCTCCATCACCTCCTCCATCCTCACCTCCTCCATTATTGAGTCCATCCTCACCTCCTCCATCACCTCCTCCATCCTCACCTCCTCCATCATTGAGTCCATCCTCACCTCCTCCATCACCTCCTCCATCCTCACCTCCTCCATCATTGAGTCCATCCTCACCTCCTCCATCACCGTCTGGTACGCTGCTGCCACTGTAAACGACAGGAGCAGCTGCAGCGTATCATCTGCTCTGCAGAGAAGGTGATTGGCTGCAATCTTCCATCTCTCCAGGACCTGCAGCCTCCAGGACCCTGAAGCGTGCAGGAAAGATGGTGGCAGACCCCTCCCACCCCGGACACAAACTGTTCCAGACTCTTCCCTCTGGCAGGAGGCTGCGGTCCATCAGGACCAAAACCTCACGCCACAAAAACAGTTTCTTCCCGACTGCAGCTGGCCTCATCAACAAGGCCCCCCCTCTCCCACGTCCACCACGGACTGCCCCCCATCCAACTCTACATTACATTAACATAAAGACTCCAATCCTGACCTTATGAGTCACATTAACGCACATCCTAGGTCACCTCTGTACAGACTCATTAATCCGGCATTTTAAAAACCAACAGGTTGTACATTTTCTCTTTTAATTATTTGTTCTTTTGTATTGCACCAATCACCACAACAAATTCCTTGTGTGTGTAAAATGACTTGGCAATAAACTTATTTCTGATTCTGATTCTGAAGTGCTTTGAGCGGTCAACAAGACCAGACTGAGCTGTATAAACATCATGTTTTTACCACGTGTTAGGTTCGGTGTGATTCAGTTTGAAAGTACAGTGAAAGCGATTGACTGATAAATGAAAACATCCTTACAGCTTTCTGAAAGTGTGTATATGTGTGTGTTTACAAGGCATTATGTATGGACTGTGCATAGTGTATTTAAGGGTGCGTGCATGTACATCCCAGCAACTGCTGATCAGCTGCTGGGATGTTTTGGGACACATTCTACTGATTCTCATGGAGCAGACTCTTGTTAGTCATTTGTATTCTGTGATCAGTTCCCTGAGATTTACTGGGATTTATTTCTGCACAGCTCTGTCGAGTCCAAACCCCCACCCCCACCCAGCACAACATTTCGATCAGGCTGAAATCTTGCGTGGACTTTTACTCAGACGTGGCAACAACCGGTTTCTGTTTTCAGCCATTAGTTGCTTGTGTGCTTGGGAACATTATCCTTTTGCATGACCGATTTCTGGCTCTTTCATCGTGCCAGGGAATTTGTTCCGTTCCAGGAGAAATAACAACAATGTGAAAAGCCAAATCAGTTGTACGATGTAATTACAGCAAAGATATACAACAAGAATAGGAGTAGGTATAAATAATAGAAAACGTTCAGAAGGTAGTAATGACATGTAAAAACAGTAGTTATACACAGCATATGAGGGGGGAGTGCTTGGTGACAAAAGTAAAAGAATGTCCACATATTGTGTGCAGTGGCTTAATCACCTGTGACTCAAAAGTGAGCTTGTACAGAGGAATGGTGACTGGAAGGAAGGATTTCCTGTGACCTTTTTTTATTTCTAACAGCAGAACTTAGTGAGACTGCTGGAGAACGAGCTCATGTGTCCCTGCAGCATAATGGGAGAACAGCAGAGAACAGCGTGCTCATCTCCTTCTTTCATACAGCGTCAGCTTTGCTCCTCCAGTCCGGTCTGTTGTTCACATGTACTCCCAAGTATACTGTACAAAACCTTCAATCCTTGTCCATGACATTAAATTGACCACCATCTTCTTAGTCCTGGTGACATTTAGCAGCAGCTGGTGCTTCTATTTTGCATACTTTTTATTGAATGCATTGATTTTCTTTGTATGTGCCTAATTTCAAGACCTGGTGCAGAACAGATCCTCGTTTTTATGTCCTGATAAAGAAAACCTTAGACTTCTAAGAAGGTTTTCTTAGTTTTTTACATGGCTGCAGTCTGAAGGATAAGTGTGATAAGGTGTTGTGTGTTAGAATATTAGCATCATATATGTTGAAACATAAGGAGAGATTCACTCAAGGTTCCTACCACATGTTGCCAATGTTGGGGGGAGGTGATAATTAACGAGCACTGACAGTGCGAAGGCCCTATTGTATCTGTAGGAATTTTTTTATTTTGTTTATTTTTCCGACGAAATGAGGGCCCTTTTTGCCCCCCTAAACGTGCCCCAAGCCAGGCCTGGCGAAAAATTTGATATTTAATAGTTTGTATTAATGGGCGTGGCCTAATGGCTCAACAGCGCCCCCTAGAAAACTTCGTGCCTCAAATCCCCCACAATACGGTTTGACGTACATGCACAAAAATCGCTACACACCTGTATCATGTCAGCAAAGAAAAGTCTCTTGGCGCCATGGCCGAAACCAAACAGGAAGTCGGCCATTTTGAATTAATCATCAGTCATTTTGGCGCAATAAATGCCATTTCTTCGGCCATTAATGCGGACCCAACCGTAACGTGCACCCAGGTGTGTTATACATCAAAATTTGCGTCTCCATCCTGCGACCACGCGCATTACTTTTCTCAGTCAAAAGCGTTACCGCCAAAAAGCACGCCCCCCCTTCATCTCATTGGTCCGTATTTGATAGTTCCTACTTTCTGCCATAACCTTTGAATGGTTTGACATAAAGACTCGTGGGTGATGTCATCCAACTCGGTTTTGAGTACTTGACTTTCATTGGCATGAATTAGCCCCGCCCCTTCTTCTGATTGGTTGATATTTGATAGTTCCTATTTTCTGCCATAACTTTTGAATGGTTTGGCATACAGTACGTGCACATGCAGCGATTCAAACTGGTTGGAGATCATTTGCACACATCGTACTGACTTTTAAACTGCATGTGAACACCTTAAGTCAGTCAAGTAATCTGATCAGACTGGATTCATCAACCCGCTTGCAGCACCTAGATAAGCCAGTCGCAACCGCCTTGTTAATGCCATGTGTACGGAGACATGGATATTACAGTCTGCGCATGCTCGAGAATTTCCCCCGGGTGGGGTTTTCCCCCGGAAGTGAAAGGAGACGACGTAACGCTACTCAGTAGTAGCTCCCTGGGGTGTCGTCAAAATATTTCCTATTCTGACATTTCATATATAAATACTGTATTTTCGCGACCATACGGGCGCCATGTGAAAATGCATAGCCTCAGTCTTATGTGTCATATTTCTGTATTTAAAACACACACAGCGCACCGACTGAAACGGCACACACACAAGAACACACACACAAGCACAGGAGTGTGCGTATTTAAAAATACAGCGGGAGCAAAACTTTGTTTGATTGTAGGCTACTTTATTTCAGTTTTTACATTAATCAAACCCATTAAGTCTCATCCCCTGTTTCTGCATTAAAGAGCTCCGCTAAATCAGCTGTGCCAGTCCGAATTCCTCGCTGTCAGAGTCACGTTCCGTGCCGTGCGGTGCCTCGGAAATGCACGCTTTTGCAAAAGCTCGCAAAATAATCCCAGCAGACACGTTAGCCCACGCATCAACAATCAATCTGCAAACTGTGGCATAAAAAAAAACAAAATACGCCGTACCCTACGCCGTAGGCTGCGTCTATTTAACGCGGACCTAATGCCGCGTTCCATTTATCCTCGGAGGTGGGGATTTCCCAGTCCCCAGTCGGAATTTTCAACTAGAACGCCCCTCAAAGTGGGGTTTCCCACTGGGAAAGTGGGAGAGTCTTCACCACCCCCGAGTTACCATTCCAAGATGGCTGCCATTCCCAGTTCCCACTTCCGATTTCCGAGGTAAATGGAGCCGGCAGACATAAATCTCTAAATTTCGGAGCAAATTTATTAACAGGCGTAGCTACAACTGTTAGATTTCATCTATTAAACCAACATCTTCCTAAATGATTTATTTCAGCCGGCGTGATTCTCAACAGAGCAGCGTCCCAGAGAGAGTTTCTCTCCCGGGGCTGACGCAGCAGCTTGACCCGGCGGATACGTCTCTTCTCGGGCTGTGAGCTGAGGTTGCTCCCCGGGGGCGGCGGCTCTTCTCATCTCCGAAAACATCGGGTCAAATTTCTTAACAGGCGTTATTTGGATAAACTGAGCCCCGGTTGCGGATCTTAAGGTTACCTTTATACCTGAAAAAATATTAAAACTTAATAAAGTGCCATATTAACAGCGCTACAGCTGAAATTAAAACAGCTTTTGGCTCTCTGCTTCCTGATCAGGGTAGGGATGAAAACGAGGGGGAGTAGGAGAAATGGGACAGACACCTGGGCCAAGTGCCCTAGATCTCAAGTGCCCTAAAATCTCCCCCTTCTTTTTTAGGGGTTAGGGAAGAAAAGAAGTGCGAGTGAAGGAGAATTGGGATTGGCCCTTAGAATGCACTTTTTCCTTTGTTGTTAAGCGGAGGTCAACCGGAAGTGGCTCTTTGTTGAAATGGTTACCGTGGTTACCTCGGGTACAGCGCCACCTAGCGTCACGGAGTCAGCCATGCTCTGGTTACAGTGGTTTATTCAATCTGATTCAGTCTGATCTCAGAACAGCATGTGTAATCAGACAAGTTGATCCAATTTTCTGCATGTCATTATCTGATCAGATCTCCAACCACCTTGAATCGCTGCATGTGCACGTACTGATAGAGAGTCGTGGGTGGTGTCATCGGAATTTGTTTTGAGTCATTGACCTTTATTAGTGGAAGTTGCACGTGCGTCGTTGCCTGCAGCTTTAATTTTTTTTTTTTTTTTTTTTTGCCAAATTTTAATAACTTTTGTCAAATGATTTTACATTTGGTCAAAGTTTTGATATTTCTTAATAACAGGAGTAACTCAGCATATTGGCAGCTATTAGAAAAATAGTAAAACTAGTTCATGAAGTCATGTCAGTCATCAGACACCAAACTAAATTGGTTCACAGCCCTGATGCGTTCAGTTGTACAGCACGGTGGCTTAGTGGTTAGCACTGTTGCCTCACAGCAAGAAGGTTCCCGGTTCAACTCCCAGGCCCAGCAGGACATTTCTGTGTGGAGTTTGCATGTTCTCCCCGTGCTTGCGTAGGTTTCCTCCCACAGTCCAAAAACATGCATGCTAGGTAAATTGATCATTCTAAATTGCCCGTAGGTGTGAGTGTGAGTGTGTCTGGTTGTTTGTAGGGACTGCGTGTGGAAACTAGCATTTCTGCTAAACCCAGAATTAAAAAGTGCTTAATGTAGTGTGTAATATGCATTGTCCCGTCTGAATAAACTTTGAAACTTAAACTTAAAGTAAGAATTACCCTACACTGGCAGCACAATGCGCATTTTATCGTTATTATAGCCTACAATTTACGATTATCGATGAACATATCACACAAAACGGGGCCCTATCATTGGGCCCTATGAACTTGTGGGCCCCGTGGAGACCGCTCCCTTGCCCCCCTCTGGCTCTGCTACTGGTCACACATGTGAGGGCAGTCAGACAGCTGACCCTAGCTAAAAAGTCAATCAGGAGTACAGCAAAGGATTTTAATGTCAACTACCGTACCTTGGCTCGGTACTGCAAGACATTCACCCCAGCTGAAATACAGAGTCAGACAGCCATCCCAACTACAGTGGTTGGATACAAATCACCACGGCAGGTTTTTACCACAGAAATGGAACTACAGCTTGAGAAATATATATGACATCTATTTTGGTTTGTCCCCATCTGAGGTGAGAAAGCTGGCATATGAATTTGCAGTGCATTTGCAGGCGCAGGGCCTGAAATTTCCTCAAGCTTGGTCTGAAAAAGAAAAAGCCAGCGCTAAATGGTATACAGGCTTCTTAAAGCGGCACCCTTCACTCTCACTCAGAAAACCAGAAGCAACTAGCTTTGCCAGAGCAAGTGCCTCTAACAAGGAGAATGTTAAGTCTTTCTTTGACAATCTCGAAGTCCACACCTATCCAGATTCTGCCTGCACCTTACAGGAGCTGGCAGCAGTAAGCAGCAGACGGAGAGCTAATGCAGAACAGTACTGGGGGTGCGGGGTCATTAGTTTGAGTGAGGAAGTCTGTGGCTTGTTGCTGATAAGCTTAATACATACAGCCTTCACTTTTTTTCTCTCCATACATCTAAAAACTGTAAGAATATTGAAATGTTAGGCAGACAGTACATGGAGCATAACTGGAGTAACTGATTAGACGATGGTGAATTATAAATGCATTGTTTATTTTATTTTATTTTATTTTATTTATTTTATTAGTTTTCACACAGTAAAAGTAACACTTACAATCAAAATAGTAAAACAAATGTGACAGGAGAGGTCAAAAAGCCAACAGGCTTATGCAGCGGACCACCCCTCAATTTAGGAAGTAAAACAGTAATTACAAATTAAAGCTGCAAGCAGCGATGAATGGGCCCTCGCGCGCGTGCAATTTGCACCAATTAAGTTCAAGGACTCAAAACTAAGTCCGATGACACCACCCACAAGTCTTTATGTCAAACCATTCAAAAGTTATGACAGAAAATAGGGACAACCAATCAGAAGAAGGGGCGGGGCTAATTCAGGTCAAGGACTCAATACCGAGTCCGATGACACCACCCACATGTCTTTATCACAACCCGTTCAAAAGTTATGGCAGAGAAAAGTATTCTAGGGGGTGCTGTTGAGCCGTTAGGCCACGCCCATTAATGCAAACCATGAAATATCTAATTTATCACCAAGCCTGGCTTGCATGCAAAATTTGGTGACTTTTAGGGAACTATCAAATATGGACCAATCAGATGAAGGGGGGGGGCACGCTTTTTGGCGTCTAGCGTCGCCACGGTAATGCTTTTAAAAGAGAAATGTAATGCGCGTTGTCGCAGGATGGAGACGCACATTTTGATGTATAACACACCTGGGTGCACGTTACGGTTCGGGCCGTATTAACTGCCGAAGGAATGGCATAAATTGCGCCAAAATTACACGATTAATTCAAGATGGCCGACTTCCTGTTCGGTTTCGGCCATGGCGCCAAGAGACTTTTCTTTAAGTTGCGACATGATACAGGTGTGTACCGATTTTTGTGCATGTACGTCAAACCGTATTGTGGGGCTTGAGGCACGAAGTTTTCTAGGGGGCGCTGTTGAGCCATTAGGACACGCCCATTAATGCAAACTATTGAATATGAAAATTTTCGCCAGGCCTGGCTTGCGCTAAGAAGGTTCGACTACATACAGTAGTTACAGATCATCAACACACACAAAAAATCAACAAAAAAAAATCCACAAAGAAAACTTGTGCCATTTTTAAATGTGAATTAAATGAGATGATACATTTCTTTTAAAAATCTCTAGAGAAACAGAGCTTTTGATAATGTGAGATTTTGAGTTCCATATCTGTACACCACGATATCTGAGGGAATACTGGCCGTGTTTAGTTTTATAAAAAGGAAGATGAAGATGATTGACCTGACTAGTATTATATGAATGTATTTGAGAAATTATATTTGAAAAAATTACTAAACGATAGTGGTAAAGAAAAAGGCAAAAACATATGTTTGTATAAAAACACACATATCTGATGAATATTTATGTCATATACTGAAAGAGTTTTGAGGAGTAGAGGGTTCCGTAGAGTTAGAAAAAGTTGCCGGTCTTACAAATCGTTTTTGCATTAAATAAAGTTGATGAAGACTGGGAGGGTATGTATTTGCCCAAACAATATTACCATAAATCAACTGTGGCTATCTTAGCTGAGTTTAGCCTTGTTAAACCCCAGTTTAACTCTGTGTTAAACAGCTGTATGATGGGAGATGCTCATGTGGCCTCCCAAACACCACTCAAGTGTCATTCATCACTTAAATCCGATAGAGGTGCATTTTAACATGAGACCAAGTCATTTCTTTAACACAAACACATATGTGCCACACATTAGGTCTGTATTGAAATTTTGCATGCAAGCCAGGACTGGCGATAAATTTGATATTTCATGGTTTGCATTAATGGGCGTGGCAAAATGGCTCAACAGCGCCCCCTAGAAAACTTCGTGCCTCAAGCCCCACGATAAGACTTTTCTCTGTCATAACTTTTGAATGGTTTGACATAAAGAGTCGTGGGTGGTGTCATCGGACTCGGTATTGAGTCCTTGAGCCGCATTGGCCTGAATTAGCCCCGCCCCTTCTTCTGATTGGTTGTCCATATTTTCTGCTATAACTTTTGAATGGTTTGACATAGGAAGTCGTGGGTGGTGTCATTTCTGATATGCTTATGGGGGGCGGTGGCCATGAGTGCGAGGGCCCGTTCATCGCTGCTTGCAGCTTTAATTATTATTATTATTTTATTTTTATTTTTAAATATTGCAACGTAAAAATTGCATTGATATTTACAGCTAATAAATATCATAAATATACAGGACTGTCTCAGAAAATTTGAATATTGTGATAAGGTTCTTTATTTTCTGTAATGCAATTAAAAAAACAAAAATGTCATACATTCTGGATTCATTACAAATCAACTGAAATATTGCAAGCCTTTTATTATTTTAATATTGCTGATTATGGTTTACAGTTTAAGATTAAGATTCCCAGAATATTCAAATTTTTTGAGATAGGATATTTGAGTTTTCTTAAGCTGTAAGCCATGATCAGCAATATTAAAATAATAAAAGGCTCGCAATATTTCAGTTGATTTTTAATGAATCCAGAATGTATGACATTTTTGCATTACAGAAAATAAAGGACTTTATCACAATATTCAAACTTTCTGAGACAGTCCTGTACATTATTAATATTTTTAAAAGTCATCATAGGTGGAGAAAGCCCAGAATTGATCAAAACTGAGCTGCATTGAATAGAAGTTATGATCAGTCTTTTTACATCTTATTTGAAAGTATCCATAAAATCCTTCTTTCATTGCTATTTTCAGGAAATAATTTAATCATCCTGGGCAACAGTATTGTGATTGAAAAAGTCTGTTGTTGTGTTTTTCCAGGACGCTCCATCGAGGCCAGACATGGAGCAGATGTTGCGTTCAGCCACCAGTGTGGATGAACTGATGAATCTTATCTATCCTTCATACTGGCCTGTTCTGAAGTGCAGATCCAAACTGGCTGCTGCAGCCTCGGCGTCCAAACTCCCCCAGAGGCCACAGCCTCACCGCCTGAGGCCCCAGGCAGACACAGACGAGCCCCACTACGCTGCTGCCTACCTCAACCTGGATGTCCTGAAAAGTATGTTTGCATTGTCTTGTTTCATCCTAACAGCACTCCCACTAGGAAAAGTTTTCTCCGGTCCTCCTGTCTCCTATTCACACAGACAAAGACTTAAAACTATTGCTGTCAGATTTAAAAAAATGAATCTAATTAATGACAGGAATTATTATTAATTAATCTAATGAATCGCATTTTAATCTCATATCTGCTAAAGGTCCCCAAATAAAGAATTGGAATTTTAGGACACTGCAAAATTGCAGTGCATGACTAATCAATTGAATACACTAAGAAGAGAAGATTTGAAATTCACATTTTTATTGGTGAAGTGTCTTTCATAAATGAAATTCAAAAGAAAAAGCTCAAGCACATCAGCAAACCAATTAGGCCAGGGGCATTATTCAAAAATGCAATGCAAATACAGTTAAGTAAATAAAATTCAGAAATAAAATAAGGCTGAGTCATAACGCGTTAATTAGCAGTGTAATTATTTAATCTAATTAACACGCTAAACTGACAGCCCTACTTAAAACTTTATCTATTTCCTGTAAGAAAATAACTTGTATGTAAAGGTATACTGAGTGGGCAAAATAATAATAAAAATTCCTACAGATACAATAGGGCCTTCGCACTGTCAGTGCTCGGGCCCTAATTAAAGCTGCAAGCAGCGATGAACGGGCCCTCGCACCCTTGTGTACCTTCAGGCTGCAGTGGAAGCTTGTATGACTTGCATGTAGATTCTCAGGCCTGGACATTTAGCAGATGACACCACCCACGACTCTCTATATCAATCCATTCAAAAGTTATGGCAGAAAGTAGGAACTATCAAATATGGACCAATCAGGTAAAGGGGGGTCTTGCTTTTTGGCATATAGCGTCGCCACGGTAACGCTTTTGACTGAGAAAAACTATGCCCATCGTCGCAGGATCGAGATGCACATTTTGATGTATAACACACCTGGGTGCACGTTACGGTTCAGGCCGCATTAACTGCCGAAGGAACGGCATAAATTGCGCCAAGATTACATTACATTAATTCAAAATGGCCGACTTCCTGTTTGGTTTCGGCCATGGCGCCAAGAGACTTTTCTTTAAGTTGCGACATGATACAGGTGTGTACCGATTTTCGTGCATGTACGTCAAACCGTATTGTGGGGCTTGAGGCACAAAGTTTTCTAGGGGGCGCTGTTGAGCCATTAGGCCACGCCCATTAATGCAAACCATGAAATATCAAATTTATCACCAGGCCTGGCTTGCGTGCAAAAATTTGGTGACTTTTGGGGCACGTTTAGGGGGAAAAAAGGCCCTCATTTCGTCGGAAGAAATAAAATAAAAGCGAGGAAAAAAAAAAAATTCCTACAGATACAATAGGGCCTTCGCACTGTAAGTGCTCGGGTCCTAATAATTACTGTTATTGTTATCATCATTAATCTAAGTCATCCAGTCCTTTAACACAAAACTATGTCTTACTTCATTTATCTGATGAATATGACTTGAACCGGGCTATTATGGTTCCTTTCACCTCACAAACTATTGTAATAGAATAATGTGATTGATCTTTTCACATGCTGCACTGAGATCTTATAGGACATAATAGCAAGGGTGCAATAACTAAAAGAAGACTGATCAGATCCAACATGAGTGTAATAAGTATTCAAAGACTGTGAAATTCTCTATATTAGATCAATAATATCCAATATTTGGAAGCCGTACATCAGGAAACAACCTTTACAGGTGATATTTGCCCGTGGCTGGTATTCACTGATATTGTATATGCGTGTTCAATTTAACTTTCATTGTCCATGTGTGGGTTAAAATAATCCCAGTTCTGATTTTGGGGATAACATTAGGATACACAAATTCAATTTTTATTCCACGATGAATATTCATGTGTCACAGTGTATCGCTGTCCATGTGCACAGTCACAAACACACATTGCAAATAGCTGACTTTCTGTGTGTGCAGGTATAGAGTCGGAATGGAGGAAGACTCAGTGCACGCCTAGAGAGGCGTGTGTTGACGTGGGCAGGGAGTTTGGGGCTCCCACCAATGTCTTCTATAAGCCACCCTGTGTATCCGTCTACAGATGTGGAGGATGCTGCCACTCTGAGGATAAGCAATGCCGGAATATTTCCACTGGTTACCTCAGCAAAACTGTAAGCACATTCCTCTTCCTCTTCATATGTCTAAGGATTGTGAATAAGTGTTTTGATGAAAACATTTTTCATTGATACAACTGGGTTATACAGTATTCTTTTACCACTGGATAGTGGGTGTACAGATGTGTTTTACGAGAGGTCAACGTAGGGATAGGTGGACATTTTGATGTGCTTGCAAATCTCGGTGAAAGATGAGGTCATCGCTAAAAATAAAACCAAAGTGTCAACGTGTAAACTAACCAGTCGCACCACTTGCATGTTCAGGGATGACAGCGATGTTGTAATCACGAGAACACGAGACCGTCTTGTGGATGGGGTTATGGGTTACTGTATTTCCAGAAATGCTTTCCGTTTCAGCCGTCTCATACATTACACAGGAAAACATGGACATGGACAGGACATGTTTAGTGTTTAAATGATAAATCAGGCTGGAGCAGCTCCGCTGATAGGAAAATTCTTTTTTACAAAATGTACAAATCACCACGTTCTTGTTGATAGTCCCGTCTTCTTTCTTTTTATACATAAACTTGCCGTTCAAAGGTCCTAGCAAAGATTTGCTGAGTCTCCCCTGAGTCGTCCAGGTCTGTCACTGCTTTGTTAGTTTGACCAGCAGCAGGAGGGAAGTGACCTGTTACTGCCAAGTGAACTACGGCTCCCTCAATGGGACACATTTAAAATACTCACGCATTTTGCCACTCATAATTAATTGTGTTATTTTCATAACGCGTTAATTAGCAGTGTAACTAATTAATCTAATTAACGCGCTAGTGAAGGATCTGACTCAATGACAGTAACGGAGGCTAACGAGCTACAGCTCCGCCATCATCCTGTCTTTTAGCAGAGAGAGGGGTGGATCTGTTTTAGAATGGATCCAAAACACACTTGCATGTTATCCAAGACCTTTGAACAATATCCGTTCCCTGTCTTAGGACAAGTTTGATGATTTTGTATGATCAGTTTCAAATGTTATTATATTTGGAAAATATGTGACCAATTGCTAGAGTACCACAGCGCTTGGCTTAAACGCCGTCAAACTTAGTTTGAGTGCTCAGGAGTTGTCATTGTGTGCGTGTGTGTGCGTGTGCGCGTTTGTACAAAATATACAAAATCTGCCAACTTTTGACAAACTGAATAAAACAAGATGAGACTTCCCTCTGGTCTGTTTACCCAACCAGTTTCTAATCAACGCACAAAATAAAAACTGCAGGCAAAAAAAAAAATGAGGTTAAAACAAGATTTACTGAACTTTGGCACGTGAAACTTTCTAAAGGCTGATACATATTCCACAAGAACAGAGACAATTGCTCTTTTTCTTGAGGTAGCAAAAACAAGAATAAAGTTTATTTTGGCCAGGACATTTCATCCTTAATGGGAAACTCAACAGCAGAACTCCTGAGAGTCCTCACAGGCCCAGTGAGAGCACCTACATGCTGCTCACACACAGGACTGAAGATCAGAAAAATAAGCAACATATGAATTAAGAAAACACGAGTGTGGAGAAGTCGTGTGGTTCTATATCATGAAAAGGGCTTGGATCAGTATGAATCAGTGGAGTTTCCAAGACTGAAGGACTGAAGATGCACCAGGGTGACAGATCAGGGGCCGGCTGTCAGGAGTGAGCCAGGATAATAATATTTTCTCACCCACTTTGACATGTCACATATTAGTAACGCAGAGACAAACGCTATTTCATATCACGCTGTATTTAAAATTAAGGGTGCTTTCACCTCTGTCCCGTTTGGAGCAGTTGTTCCCAAACAGGGAGCGTTTCCCCCTAAAGATCGGTTGGTTTGGTACATGTGAACACAGCAATCGCGCTCGGATGTGGGACAAAACAAGCGAGCTGATAACCTAGGAGAGGTTAGGGTTAGGTTCTCGGCTCGATTCCAATCCAGACCTGGAGCGGTTCGTTTGCAGTGAGAACAGAATCCACACAGCAACCCACACAACTCACTCATAACTGTGGTTTAACCGACGTCGCCTAAAAACACAATGATAATACACAGACATGCAGCTAACAAGATAATAATCTAATGAAGCTTACCTCATGCGCCATCGGTAGTGTCGTGTGAGTAACGTTGTGTTGTGATGTGCAGATTGTGCATGTATCAGAGCCCATCTTCGTCGGCGATTCCTTACCGCGGCACGTCTTCTACTGAGTAAATACAATAGGACAGGGATTGTCAACCAGTGGTCCGCGGCCCTCTGGTGGTCCGTGGCGGTATTGCAGGTGGTCCGTGAAATTGTAAATGGAAAACTATAATTTAAAAAATATATATTTATTCTTTAGACTCAATTTATTTTCCATTCATTATTCATTTTTGTGAATAATTTACATATCCAAATTATGTCAAATGAGTGAGAGTGAACTTTGTAATATTATAAGCCCTCTTGGCTTCATGTTCATCTTCTTGTTCATTTTTCATTTTCATTTCATATTTCACATTTCACGGTTTTTTGTAGTTTTTTTATAGCAAAAGGTGCAAATAAAGAGCCAATATAGGCCCATACTCTTATTTAAAAGCAAGGTGCAAAATAAAACAAACATCCCCAAAAGCAGTTGGTCCCCGAGTTGTTTCTTGGTTATAATGGTGGTTCCTGGGAAAAACCAGTTGAAAACCTCTGCAATAGGATATCATTTTCCCTGCGCAGTCTGGATTCCCGGTAGAACTGATTATTTTCAGTTACAGAACACTGGTACATTAACCACAGAAACACACAGAAACAAACTAGCCACACTCGTTTACGATGCTCCATAGTTGTTGTTTTTCCCGGGGTACGGAAGAGGAAACTCCTTCCGCGTTCATTTCTGACCAATGAGAGAACAGTTGGTTCATGGCATTTGTTAACAGCTTTGAACCGCTACAGACGGTTGCCTTGTGGACACAAACGCCACAAACGAAAAACGAAACAACTGTATGGATTTAGCCCCTGAATTTAACCCCAGGTCTGAAAGCAGCCTAATATAAGTGTGTATAGTAGATACAGTCTGTGAGATTTAAATGTCTTTACATACACCAGGTGCTGGAGTAATTTGTGTCGCTTTCTGCCCCTTCTTGAAAAAAATCTATTTTGCTGTAGATAAGTGAAGATAAGTATCTCAGAAATTATGATGACAAACCATATGTGCAGCAGCTCAGCCCAGGAGCAATTTAACTTCAGGGTAACACTACATTTTCAATATTTCCTAAACGCTCACTTGTGATGCAAGAGCACATGTTGATGCATGTAAATATATCATTAACATTAAAGGCATAATATTTATGGGTCAGGATAAAGTCCTAAAACCCAACAACGGCCCATCAATTTGAACTCAATTCAACCCTTTTACAATACATAATTTAAGTTACATTTAAAGTAGCCATATGTTCTTTCTCAAGCATCTAATTTTAACCTCTGTTGCCTCTAAAGCAGCATAACTCCAGGAACCCCTAATTATTTCTGAATGCTAATAACTGATAAAATCAAGGATAGGTTCTTCTTAAAGCAAAAATATGTGGCTTAATGTGTCTTGATTGGTTAAAATCCTAGAGGTGTTTCTTGCTTGTATAGAACCTGGAGAATATGTTGCATATATGCATTATCCCGCTTATACCAAGGTCACTTACCCTCACTCACTCATCTTCTCCCGCTTTATCCGTTCCCGGGTCGCGGGGGCAGCAGCCTCAGCAGAGATGCCCAGACTTCCCTCACCCCAGACACTTCCTCCAGCTCCTCCGAGAGGAGTCCGAGGCATTCCCAGGCCAGCCGAGAAACATAGTCTCTCCAGCGTGTCCTGGGTCTTCCCCGGGGTCTCCTCCCGGTGGGACATGCCTGGAACACGTCCCTAGGGAGGAGGGACATGCCTGGAACACCTCCCTAGGGAGGAGGGACATGCCTGGAACACCTTCCTAGGGAGGAGGGACATGCCTGGAACACCTCCCTAGGGAGGAGGGACATGCCTGGAACACCTCCCTAGGGAGGAGGGACATGCCTGGAACTCCTCCCTAGGGAGGTGGGACATGCCTGGAACTCCTCCCTAGGGAGGTGGGACATGCCTGGAACACCTCCCTAGGCGTCCAGGAGGATCCGATACAGATGCCCAAGCCACCTCAGCTGACTCCTCTCATGGTGAAGGAGCAGCGGCTCGACTCCGAGCTCCTCCCGGGTGACCGAACTCCTCACCCTATCTCTAAGGGAGCGTCCAGCCACCCTGCGGAGGAAACTAATCTCGGCCGCTTGTATCCGCGATCTTGTCCTTTCGGTCACT
Source organism: Cololabis saira (assembly GCF_033807715.1). Taxonomy (NCBI): domain Eukaryota; kingdom Metazoa; phylum Chordata; class Actinopteri; order Beloniformes; family Belonidae; genus Cololabis; species Cololabis saira. Next base: position 50,053,117 of record NC_084587.1, read on the forward strand.
ACCCAAAGTTCATGACCATAGGTGAGGGTAGGTGCGTAGATTGACCGGTAAATCGAGAGCTTCGCCTTTCGACTCAGCTCCCTCTTCACCACGACGGTCCGGTACATCGACCGCATAACTGCGGACGCTGCACCGATCCGCCTGTCAATCTCACGCTCCATCGTTCCCTCACTCGTGAACAAGACCCATAGATACTTGAACTCCTCCACCTGAGACAGGACTTCTCCACCCACCCGGAGAAGGCAAGCCACCCTTTCCCGGTGGAGAACCATGGCCTCGGTCTTGGAGGTGCTGATTCTCATCCCTGCCGCGTCGCACTCGGCCTCAAACCGCCCCAGCACATGCTGGAGGTCCCGGTCCGATGAAGCCAACAGGACAACATCATCTGCAAAAAGCAGAGATGAAATCCTGAGGTTCCCAAGGTTCCCAGGTCACTTACCAAAAAACATGAATATTAAATCAGTTATTCATGCTTTAATGTGTTTTCAGTGTAAATCATTAGTTTTATAACCAGCCACAGCTGAGCGGCTGAGACTATTTAATCTCTCGTCTGCAGCCGTTGTAACCTGGTAAAGTTACAAAGTTTTTAACAAGCCATAACTCAGTTTCCTTGGTAACACCTGAGGGTCTGACTAATACCTGGAACAATCACTACCGTCCCATAAGGTCCTTAATGGACACAGTGTTGATTCTGCAGTAACTAGGACGGACCTGAGATACGACTTAGTAACGGGGGATATTCTAGTCCACTCAGCTCCGCTCGGCTATGCTACAGTAACAAACAGGAAATAGATTTGTTTTGAAGAATCAAGTCCACAGATAGTTTCCTAAATCGTTTTATTAAGCTACATATATGATCAACCATTCAAAAAAATAAACATTTCATTAAGCTACAAATATTATCAATTATTCATTCAAATAAATGAACGAAACAAGACGGTTGGCTATGCCAGAGTAGAATCTACTTCAAATTAAATGCTACATTTCCATTACCCAGTCATCAAAATTGTTAAATTCAACAAATAAATTTAAAGAAATTACGAAATCACTCATGTCTCCGTCCTGCGGTAGCCGGCTCTTCTTCTCTGAATCTCCGTTGCCGTGGTTACCACCTGGCAGTTGATCCAGCGCAATGATATTAAAGTTACCAGGCAATTTGACCGAACTTGTTTTCTAGGTGTCCATTAACACTTTTAATGGACAGCAGAATGGAGTATTCACACAGACCTTGGTATAAAACCCAACATTGCACCCTCTACGATGTCATTGTAGATGCTAGAACCGAAAAATATATGCAAATTTGAGGAGGCCTGTTTAAATTAAAATGGAGCAGCCCTGTGTCACCTGAAAAGTGCTGCCTCAATCGTGGAGAGCTGGGTTGAATGGGCTTGTAACCTTGAAAGACTGCTTATTTGCACCTTTTAAATAATGCTTTTGAACTGACTCCATTTGTTCCAACATATTGTCAATGCATTTGCACACACTTAGTTCCCTCTCAGCTGTGCCTTGAAGCGAGGTAAATTCTCTCAGCTCAATAGTTAATTTGGGAAAAGACGTTGTTAATGTACTGACTCATGCAGTGCGTGATGCTTATTGGCTTTGCTCAGCTGAGCTGTTCAATTCAAGGCTCTACTATTAATTAAATGAACTGGCAGTAGCAGTGTGAGTAAATGACTCTTTTGTTCTGTGAACAGTTAAAGCAGATTTAATCAGCACAGGAAGTCAACAATGGCCACAGTACATGAGGAATGTTGCAGTAGCTGTTTGTGATTGGGAATGTATGGCATGCTAATGCTTTGGCATCCATGATGCTGAAAAAAATAATACTGATAAATATTCCTGCCTAAACTGAGCCAACGTTAAACATTAAACACTGAATCCAATTTTTAGTGTTAGCTCTTAAAAGGAGACATGTCTGGAAAGTATCATACATGCTCCCAAAGAGTGCATCATGTGGCACTTTTCCACTAGTATCAGTATCGGCGCGGCTTTACACGGTTCCACACATGTGTTTTCGCACTGCCAGGGGAGAAGCGGGCAGGTTTGGGTGAAGCTGCTGTGACGTACTCGATTGCGCAACCGCTTTATTCATGTCGGCGCTGATGAGAAATCAGCTGGAGCCGGGAGCGGCTGAGAGTAAAACAGCCCGTCTACATCGCTTTTTTAATTTTTTCTCGACAGCCACCAGGTTTATGAACATCTGCACCTCAGAGTTGGATCACCAAACAGACGTTTTGCGCTTTATAATAAAATCGCCGCGAGTCCCCTCGCGCTGACTCCATGGATCGGCTGACTCCCGCTTCCTGATTCAAACGTCTGCCGGCCCCGCCCCCCGACCAATCAGAGGCGTGGAGGGTGGTGACGTCCCCGCCCCCCGACCAATCGGTGGCGAGGAGGTGGTGACGTCAGAAATAGTCCCTGCTCAGACCGCTTTCAGAACCTCACTGAAATGGTTACAGAAAAAGGTACCGGCTTGGAGCGGCTCTACTCGTCTCAGACCTAATGCGAAAGCGCAAAACGGGTAGAACCGAGCTAAACTGATACTAATGCAAAAGCGCCAATGGTAGCTGGGGTAATGCGATGTGCAGCTTCTAAAGACAAAATGATTTTTCACAGAACTTGTTGCAGACAAAAACAATGCCAAGTGAAAGCAGATGTGCTGCAGATTCTATGATTGCTTAATGACTGCAACATGGTTACACACCCATTGGAACTTTAGTATAATGACAACATCATAAGCTATATTAAGTCAACTAAATCATTTAAATTATAAATGACACTTACTCATCCTGTTCAATACAGAGATTATTATTTAAACAAGATTACTTAGTAATTTCATATCATGCAGTTACTGAATAAAAAAAAAATATCCCAACGTCAATTTCTTTCAACCTCAGAAATGATTCTAGAGAAAAAAAATAATGTATTATTAGCAGAAGTCAGATCATTATAATTTTCTTCTTTTTTAATTCGGAATTTTTTTATTCGGAATTAAATAATTCAGAATTAAACTATTTTCGTTCGAGTTTACATGAAAATAGTAATTCTGAATTGAGGTTTACATGGAAAACATGTTTGATGGTCTTTCTCCAATTCCTCTCCAGGTCTGGGGGTTGGGAAGGTTCTGATTGGATAGGGGGGGGACCGGAAGTTAAACTATCGGAAGAAAAACTAACTTTTCATTATTTCCAGGTCCTCCAAGCTGTTTATGAAATAAAACGTCTCTGCGCGCTGGGCTTGTTTTCAAGATGGCAGCACGCAGTAAACGCTGGTCAAGAGCAGTCATGGAGACAGACGGGCGAGGGAACGAGCAGAAAGAATTAATTTAAAGCGGAATGAGTGTATATATGATCGTGGAATTATTCTATTTGGATTTAAAATCGACTTTAAAATCGAATTTAAAATACGACTTTGAAAAGCTCACAATTTTGATGTTTCCTGTTTCCATCTGTTCTTTTAATTATTTCTATTTATTAAATAAATGGTCTCTGCTCTTGACCAGCGTTTACTGCGTGCTGCCATCTTGAAACTTTGTTTGGAAAACCAGCCCAGCGTGGAATATAAGATGGAGACAGACGGACGAGGGAACGAGCAGAAAGAAAAAACGGAATTAATTTAAAGAGGAATGAGTGTTTACATGATCGTGGGAATTATTCTATTTGGATTTAAAATCAGAATAAACCAGCCACTTACTTCGGAATTAAGTTTAATTCGGAATGGCCATTTTCATTCGGAATTAGGTGTTTACATGGTCATTTTTACTCATTTTAAATGGGATTTAATTTTAATTCTGAATTAAAGAGGAATTTAACTTCCCATGTAAACGCACTGAAGGTGAGATATTCAGAGTGATGGAAAGGAGGCAATGGGAGAGTAGGTTGTCTAGAGGAGGAAATTAAACTTTTGCCGTAGCCTGTTGGAAAACGCCCGATCATTCATTCATTCATTCATTCATTCATTCATTCATTCATTCATTCATTCATTCATTCATTCATTCATTCATTCAAAGCTAATTCAAACAGCCACTAACCCTCAGATGCAGTCATCATCACTGTTAACATCCAGATTATGTTGCAAACCTGTCATGATCATGTTAAGTCTCGCTACAAGAATACACTAACTTGATTGGCTCCCCAAGACTTTTGGGCATAGTTAATGAGCTCCAATGGATGGTAGTTAGACATACTGTACCTGCAACGCAAATATGAATTTGGTAGTGATACATCTAGATATCTAGGCTAGGATAGAATGGGAGTTCTTGGATGGTGGATGCATACGTATACATGCACGTGTTATCAGAGCAACGGGACTTTTGTGATAACTTTGTGTCAAAACAATGACTGGCTGATGTGAGGATATTTGAAGCTAGACATATTTATTTTGTTCAGAACCATTAAAAGTATGGACTTTGTCACTTAAGTGCATGACCAACTTTAGCAAACAATGGTCACAAATGTCTCATCTTTGCTTGGTAGCTGAATTAACATTGTCCTCAAGGCAGTTGACACTAAATTAACTGCAGTTGACACTAAATACAGGATGTAGAACATCCTTCAGAACTGAGAATTTGAGACTGAAAAATCAGTGCATGGGTGCAAACAATGATTGCTGTGAGTAATATAACATTTTCAATACCAAGGTTTACATATATTATACAATTCTATGTATTACTTAATGTTTCAAATTCAGTAGTCATACAAAAGTTAAAAAATCTTTAATGTGTGTCCAAAAGTTTGACTGTGCTGTATATCCACCATATTCTCCGTAATCTCTCTTGGACTTCCTCTGATTGTGGTATTGTGTGCGGCTGGGTGAGGCTTTTAAGACAGCGTCGAAGTGCTAAACAATTTCATTTCCTTCATTCATATCAAGAAACGGGCCTGGCTCCTGCTGAGCCCGCCTATGAGGGAATTGGTTCAGAAACAATAAATACTAGTTAGAGGTGGAAAACCATTTGTTTCAGTTAATGTTATATGGTGAAACCCTGTAACACACAAGTCTGCTGCTGTATTTTATATTACAGTAAGGGCAGTTACACATCCTTTAAAAGCAGAAAGTCTGAATATTCTATATGATACTCAGGGCCTTAAGACAAGCAGGAGAACAGACTGTTCTTGTTCTTTTATAAATGACAAATAAAATGAAACACAACACATTTCTAATGTAACATATGTGAGGTATTTAAATATATTAAAGTACCACTGCCAACAATGACAAGACCAGAGCACCCTGGACACAATATAGCAGAGTAGCAGAAGAAATAAACCTCAGTTTTAAACAGAGGTGTCTTCAGTATTCACATTCATTACTCAGGTAGAAGTATAGATACTAGAGTTTAAAAATACTCCTGTACAAGTTGAAGTATCAACTCAAGTTTTTTACTCAAAAAGTATAAACGTACTGGTTTCAAAACTACTTAAAGTATAAAAGTAAAAGTAATGTAAGGGGGAAAAAAGCCATTAAGGACAAAAGCCATTGTAAATGAATACATCTTAGTATAATGCAAATATATTAAAGAACCATATACGTGTACTATTGAGCATTAACATGTGTTTCAGAGAGCAGGAGATATGATGACTAGTTGCCTATAAGTATTGTAATGGTGCAAAAAGTCAAACTTCAGAGGCATGTTATCATTTATCCTAACCTTTATTGGAATGTACATCCAAGTTTAGTTGCAGGAATCTGAGGGAACGGATGTAAGAACAAAACTGGACAAGAACATCTGAAACAACCACAACCAAATTCACTCTATCCGGATGGAGCAATAGTTTTTAGTTGTTTTTTTTTAAAGGCCGAAATGAAATAGAGTAACAAGGCTGTTTTTAAAATGTAAGGAGTAAAAAGTACAGATAATTGCGTGAAAATGTAAGCAGTAAAAGTAAAAAGTCGTCTGAAAAATAATTACTCCAGTGAAGTATAGATAACCAAACATTTCTACTTAAGTAAGGTAACAAAGTATTTGTACTTCGTTACTTGACACCTCTGGTTTTAAAGAATGAAAGCTCATGACAGCAACGGTGTTGAGCTAGACCCTTCTGTACGAAAAGCAGCAGTCAGACAGAAATGCTTAAAGATACTTAAAGTCCCTGGAATAGTAAATGATAGAGTTTAACACACGTCTATTACTGTGTGAGTGTTTGCTCTCTCAGGGCCTGCCAGCTGGTTGAAGGCAATGCCAAGGCAATCATCTCATTGAACATTTCACAATGACGAAATAGAATGCTCGTAAAAGAAATAGCCCCACTTGACCCTTCACCTTCCCATACGTCCATTTGGAGGAAAAAAAACAAAACAGTTTTCAATCACATTCAAAAAAAGTCATTAGAATTCAGCTGATCTGTGAAATTGGCTATCTAGTCGCCTATAATTTGGACAATGTATTGTAAAGCCAATGTAAATATCCACATTTTGCCCACTAGTCTGAATCTGCTGCCAAAAAAAAGCAATTAGGAAAACTAGTAGAGCGGAGGAAAGTCTTGTGAAACCACAGAAAGACCGGCTCAGCATGCAGAGCCCTGAGTCCTCCCACTCTCCGCTTCGGCTTCCTTTTGCTCACCTGGAAATTGCCTTTAACTGATAAAACAATATTGTTCAGTTTTTAAAAGACAAATTAAGTCATTTTGTATTATCGCATCCTGACCATGCAATCCTTTTCCATAGACAGTGAATGCTAATAAGCTACAGGTCATCAACAGCCAAAATAACAACAATTAACTGCTTCTGCATGTCTGCTACAAATAACCCACAAGTTCATATTAGCAGGGTGTGCACCAAGGAGAATAAAACAATCTAAAATGAGATTACATTTCTTTTATTTAGGTAGCCCTTGCCGAACAAAAAATATAATATAATATAATATAATAGGATCTCCTTTTTTGAGGGGGGGGCCGGGGGGGGCGTTGTAAGGCACCCAAGCTTAACTTAGCCTAGAGAAGGCAGCTTATGCACTGCAAAAACTCAAAATCTTAACAAGAATATTTGTCTTATTTCTAGTTAAAATGTCTCATTTTAGTAAAAAAATCTCATTACACTTAAAACAAGACTCATCACTGGAAAAAACAACAATTTTCACCTGTTTCAAGTAGATTTTCACTTAAAATAAGTAGAAAAATCTGCCAGTGGGACAAGATTTTTTTGCTTGTAATAAGAAGATAAATCTTGTTCCATTGGCAGATTTCTCTACTTATTTCAAGTGAAAATTTACTTGAAACAGGTGAAAATTGTCAAGAAACAAGTTATTTTTCTGGTAATGAATCTTGTTTTAAGTGTAGTGAGATTTTTTGACAAAAAAAAAACTAAAACTAAAAATTTTAACTAGAAATAAGACAAATATTCCTGGTAAGATTTTGAGTTTTTGCAGTGTGCTTGCACTGCGTCAACTAAACTCAGTGGTCATTTCAGATTTTGCTACTAACGCAGAACAATTTCACTGCAAGTGTTTACCAGCAAGTCAGAATCAGCTAAAGGAGCCCACAGCTCTGACGTGAGGTGGATGTGTTCCACTTGCCTTCCTGAATGAGGGGGGAAAAATAGGTTAAACACCACACTTCATAAAACCCGGCGGTGACGTCACAGAGGGCTCGTCTAGTTATACAGTCTGTGGTTTCAGAAGGCGCTTCTCGCCAGCAAACTATTTCATTCATTTATTGGAGTCATTTACTGTAAATGGTTTGATTTATTCATTAGACCAATAAAAATGTGCTGTACAGAATGCTCTAGATATTATTTAGACCCTAGGTGGCACATAGCCGTTGGAAGGCTCCCTGCCTAGTCCCTGGCAAGCGACTTGTCTCCCACCCCAGGGCAGGAGTTGGCCTGCAGCCTTCACCCAACATCCTTTGAGGAAAAACCCAGAGCCAGTGGTTACTGACGGAGTGCAATTAAAAGCATGACAAACTATATTATCTTTGAAATAAGGGTGATAATGTTATCTTAGCTCAAACACACTGAGAAACGCATAGGTGTCTTGCTCAACGACAGTCGGACTTATGGCCCGCAAGACCAAGAAATAAGCCAGCAACCATCCAACTGGTGCAGGACCTCATTAGCCTCAGCTAACCAGAAGTCATAACTCACGCTCAGGTTATTGAAACAAAAGCAAAGAAAGCTTTTTGTAAGTTACATGTACAGAGTGAGAAAAACGCTGCGTTGAATAGAGCTCTGAACATTTTTTTTAAATTCTAAAATACAGCCTGATACTGATTTTTCTTTTTCTAAAATGCTGCCCATGTGCAGAACTCGATCAAGTATCTTCTTTTTTCAGATTCAGGTCCACGGCCGAGTTGAACTGCCATAAAATATCAAAGAAGAATTCACATTTAGCAGCGTGCCCTAGAAAACAAGCAGAACGATTTGATACTTTGCACACTTTGGATAATATGAACTTACAGGAAAGCTGTAACTTTATAAAAGGGCACAGAGTTTGCAAAACCAGCCTTGTTAAAATACAGTATGTTGCTTTGAGTCAAAGTCAACAATCTAAAAGGAGAAAATAAATGACTTATCGCGACATATTCGGACAGCACTACAAAACGTTGACCACACTGTGTAGCGCATTGTGGACCAAGTGTTGAAACAGACTGGTGGTCTTAACCTTCTACTGCTGAAACAGTTTTCCTGCAGAGGATACACATTTCATTTCAAGACAACACTTATTTCAGTGTATAAACGATGGATACTGAATTTTTCTTTAGTACTAACTGTTCAAGTTGCTCAATCTGTGTTTTAGTTCTTTCCCTTGACTGAAAAGCTTTTAATATTAAAGTCAGTTGGTCATGTGATGACGTTGAGTAAGATGACTGCTTGGGTTAAAGGCTGCCACACACTTGTGTAATATTTTGTGCAAATTTGCCATCATTGTTAAGTTTTTCACTCCAAGTCTCTCACAAGTGGATGCCTGGGGGCTTTCCTAGCTGATGATATGCCTAACCCTCGGAAAAATGACGCACAAGTGCACCAACAGCCAGTGTTGTGAATGAACGAGTTCAAACGAACACGTTCATTGAACACGTTCATTTCTGTGAGAACGTTGAACTGAACGCAACATATTTGCAAATAAAGAACTTGAACTTGTTCATTCTGCAGATCAGGAACTGGAATTTGAACTGTTCAGATTATGTGAGTTTCAGCTTCACTGTTTAGGTCCAATTATTACGGAATAATCCTTCTCATTTCACCAGCGGGCGGCGCGCACATTTAAAATACTGGACGAGGCGACGACTTCACACTACATCACCCACAATGCAGTGCACACACTAGCATAGCAACGGGCACCAGCTCCATGGCAACGGTGGCCTGAGCCCAGTGCATCTTTACATGACCAGTGAAGAGAGAGACGTTGCAGACGCAGCGTCAGCGAGACGTCAGATGATGATCCTTATCATTATCTGCAGGAATTTTACACATCGTCTCCCAAAGAGTCCGACGGTAAAAATCTAACCTTTCTGTGCAAATTATGTCCACCTGCTCTGAGAAAACAAGTCAGAGCGTCTGCCTCGTCAACTTCACATTTGAAACGTCATGTGGAGTTCAAGCATCCGTCCAGTGTGAGAAAATATCTGCAAGTCCTTGACAATCAAAAAAGTCACCAGGAAAGACCAAGAAGACCCAACAGCCCCAAACGACCCCAGTCCCACTGCTGCACCTTTACCTTGCAACAGGTAACATTTACCTGCAACAGGTAGAAACACTGATAATGGACTACATTGTTGGAGATTTACAGACTCTGAGGAAATTTACAATACAATACTGAGTAAAGTTACTATACACAATACGTATAGATACATTGTTTACAGTGAACAGTTTAGGATAGGGTGGTGTTTCATTCGTACGTCACCTAAAAATATTGAAATGAACTGAATTTGACCTAGTTCAAAATGAAAATGGTGAACTATGAATGTTCATTTTTAAACTATGTGAACTGAACTTTGAACTTGCACAACACTGGCAACAGCAAAGTTCCAGATCGAATGTTGGCCTCAAAGCTAGCCAGGCTACATCCATTTCCCCAGCGAAGGAGGCCGTGGAAGTTTCCCTCACAAATGCCCAAATACACGTGCTCCTTCAGATGGAGTGGCTTTGGATTAAAGCGTCTGCTAAATGACAGTCGTAGTAGAAGTAGTAGCAGCTGTCAGACGACCAAAGTTGAGGATAAGTTTGTGGATATTCCTAAGGATTTGGCAGAAATGAGAAAAGTCACTGAAGCATTGGAGCGGAAGCTGGCTGACCTGATAATCAGGATAATTAACACCTCGGCCTCACTGGACATACTAGCGGAGGCAGAGAGGCAGCGCTGCCATTCGCACCCCACATTAGGGTCGGCGGTTGAAAAACGGAATGCCATACTAACTGAACTGGAGGATCTAGAGAGAAGGGTTAATCTATTCCCCGAGCATGCTGAGGACAAAGAATCCATTTAATTTCTGAGGACAGCACTTCCCCGAAATCCTCCAGCCTGACATCCAGGGAGGCCTGGATTTGGAGCGTGCACCGCGGTTGCTCATGCCAACCAAGTCCAGAGCCCCTCCAAGGCCTTTCACAGTGCACTTTTTGAAGTTCCAACAAAAGGAGCGGGGAAGACAACTTGGCAGGTAGAGATTGGGGATGTATGTTGGAAGAATCATAAGACAAGCTTTTATCAAGATTTCTCCAGGGCTTCACAGGAACATTGACAGACCTTCCTAAAGTGCAAATGGCTACTTCATTCAGCTAAAGTTCAGTTTGCAATTGGATACACTGCTCTGCTCTCTTTTACAATACCAGATGGAAAAAGTATCGTTTTGAGGATCCTAAGAAGGCTCTGAAATGCATTCAAAATCCCTGGTAAGACAATGTGGTTTTATGCTGCACATCCATCTCCACCTCTCATAAGACACTTATGAAGACGGACGCTGGAGATGTCTCCTTTCACTTCCATCTCATTATACTTCTGCTCATCCCTGGACTGTATTTTGTGGACCATGCCTCATGATTCCTACATTTTTCTTTCCTGTACAACTACCTCTCGCCTGTAATGAGCTGGGATAGGCTCCAGCAGACCCCCATGACCGCGTGAAGGATAAAGCGGCTATAGAAGATGGATGGATGGATGGATGGATGGATGGATGGATGGATGGATGGATGGATGGATGGATGGATGGATGGATGGATGGATGGATGGATGGATGGATGGATGGATGGATGGATGGATGGATGGATGGATGGATGGAGTTAGTTATCCTGTTGTGGATTCATCAGAAAGGTCTTTAAGGACAATTTATTTCCTAACCTTTTTTTATTCTACACGTTTCATTATGTTTTCTGGGTTGTGTTTTTTTGGTTTAAGGGTTATTTTGTTTTTAGGATCGCGTTATCTCTCTCCTCACTGTGAGGTTTTATCACCCAACTACATTCTGTTCCAGTGCAACAAAATCTAAAGGAGAAATGGAGGTGTGTAAACGGAACTTAAAATTTGAAATGGTTGATTCCTGGGCAGACATTTAATGATGGATTGCTATTGCTGAGAGTTGCATTTATTTCAGCCTACTAATGTTTTCAACATTGCTTTTTATGATATTTTAACTACATTATTTAACCCATTTTTCTGTTGTCTTTGAAAGCACCATCTCCATCATTGATTCCATTGCTTCCACTAAGGTGAGGGTTGTATCTGTTAACAATAAATATCCGTGGAGAAATTCCCCACTAGCAAGAAGTGAAAAAAACGGAGGGTAGAAAACCCTAAAATAGGTGGAAAAAGATTGGAATCCAGGTTCACTTTGACATCTATAAAGAGAGACTTCACATTAAAAATTTACAAGTGAGGAAGGAAATCCTTCTTTTCTGAAATCATCAACAAAAACAACCAATAACAGTTGTATCTCATTTGCCACTGTGACAGGTTAACACATCCTCCTGTGTTAGTAGCATCTGAGGTTCACTCTACAAGGGCCTGCAATGGATTTGTCAACTTGTTTACAGTAATCCCTGCTTTTTGTTACGTTCCAAAAAGAACCTGTGATGGGTGAAATCCGTGAAGTAGCAACCTTTTTTCTTTTTACAATTATTATACAAAGCTTCAAATTGCGGAGATCAGCCCCGCCATAACGCGACCCGAGTGATTGGATTTAAACAGGAGAAAATGAAAAATGATTATGAAAAAAATACATTAAGTACAGTAGGACAGATTGTGACTGGTGTGTATTTCACTGCTCTTCTGATGCTGCTGCATCCTGACTCGCTCTGTAGCGTCTTTTTCTTCTAAAGCCCGCGGTGCAGGTGGGTTTTTTCGAGATTAGAACATAGTTATGGGTCGTTGTTGTCGCTCTTTTTTCTTCTTCTACCACGACATGCCACCATCATTATATCTGAGAACTGTAATGAACGATTCATCAAAGGCTCCCGCTCTTGAGCTGCTGCTGAAGCTCATTGGCCGTTCTCAGCATGGTTGCTAAGCGACCAACGTTATTGACACAGGAAGTGAAGAAGCGGGGAGACTGTTTAGCCAATCAGAATGCAGAACACAACCCACAATGCAAATCCGTGAAGCAGCGAGATGTGAAAGGTGAACTGCGTTATAGCGAGGGATTACTGTACTGAGAAAATCCAGAAGATCCACTTCCATTGCCTTGTTGCAATTCAAAGTGCTTTAAAATTGCAATACAAATAAACTTTAACATGGATACAACCAGTGGAATGGAGACTAGGAACCAGCGTCTGGCGACTGAGAGTCCTCCGTCAGTGGGCGACCAATACAAGCATGGTTGACATTTGGCATATGCTCTTTAATTAATCATTTTACTACATTAAACCTTCTCTAAACTAGATTATGTCTTTGCGTCAATGGATTCATTTCAGAACATTCAAAGTGCCCAGTACTTTCCAGCCACCTAGTCTGATCATACACTAATATGTTGTTCGGGCAATATTTCCGCATCTCCCATTAGAGTTCTTTGAGGTCAGTTTCAGAGAATTTTAGGGATTTAATGTGGGTTCTGTGTCTTTATGCAGAAAAACGAAAGAAACTTACTACTTCAATTCTTCTAAACCTTCTAGCTCTGGGGCTTTGGCCAGATGAGCATTTTGGTGACATTATTTGTATTAAAGAAAAGGATGGCATCATTTTTTTTTATTAAACCTTTATTTCATGAGGCAAGCAATTTAAGAACAGGTTCCAAACGGAAAACTGAGATTTATTGCTCAGAAACAAAACCAAAAACGCTGCTGAGCAGGATCAAAAAACAGAACATGAACATAAATCAGAAAACTTTGAAAACCTGACGACTAGAACATGGAGGGAGGAAATATGGACCAGCACGGAGCAGGGGAAAGACAAGACTAGATCAGCCCCCAAATCTCGCGCTCAGAAGGCACGCCGATTTTCCCAGTGGCCAGCCGCGGTACTGCAACAAAAAATCCCATGGGGCCCAGAAAGCTTTTTTCCCATAGACCGCAATAGTAAAAGAGAAGCCTCTAAAACTGTTCACAGGAACCTCCAGCTGTAATCACAGGCAATTACTAATCTTTGTATTCTATATTTTTAAGTCATGGACTTTATATCCGTCAAAAATGTTTTATAACGGCCAGAAAAGTCAAAGAAAAGTCTCTTTCTGGGCGTGACGTCACGGCTGACGTCACAGCCGTGTCCGTGCATTCCACGGATGTTTATATTAATATATATCATGTAATTATATTATATTAATACATTAATAATATATGTAATACTATACATGTAATATTATACATTAATTAATCTATTATATTATTACATATTATATTAATATTCGCGTCATTGCCCCGGGGCATGATGGGAGGCCCCAGAGCATCATGGGAGGTGACTCAACTGCGCATGCTCTATGGGCCCGTTAACGCGGAAGTAAACCCGGAAGTCAGGAACTTTTCGGCATATGCGCTGGCTGAGCAGAATGCATTGAAATGAATGGGCGGCCACTTTCGGTTTACCATCCAGTTCTATAATACATCCATGGACTAGATATACACAAAGTTTAACGAGACACAGGTGCAGACGATCAGGGCAGATGGGAAACAGGAAGGCCAAGACAGAACTCAAACGCAGTGACATGGGCTTTCAAAATAAAACAGGAAAATGTCAAATCCTGACAATACTGGAAGTTGCGTAAGTCTAAACCTCCATAGTCCATGTTTTTTGTAATGTTTTAAACTAATACATAGTGGTTTGTTTTCCCATAGAAATTTTTATATGTATGAGTGCAGTGACTTAAACCATGAGGAAGGGTAAGGGTATCATTGAGAAAAGATCATTTATTTTGATGGTGGCAATTCTCCCCATGAGTGAAATGGGTAGAGAATTCCATCAGGTAAGATCATCTATTTTTTTAAGAGCTGAACACAGTTTAGTTTTTTATTAACTCTGACAGCCTAGGGGAGATGTTTATGCCTAAATGTCCGATGTTTCCTGATTGTGATTTAGTAGTGGATGTATTCTGGAAATTGCAGTTAATACACAAAACTGTGGATTTGGACCAGTTGATAGAGTAGTCAGACAGAGATGAAAATCCATCTATGAGTGCAATTTCTGTGACAGTGAGGTTTGAGAGTTCTGGAAGAAGAGTAGTACATCGTCAGTATAAAGACTTATCTTGTGTTCTTAAGTTTTGCATTGTATGCCTTTTAATATTCTTGTTTTGCCTTATACAGAAGCAGCTGCTAATGGATCAATGAATATTGCAAAGAGTGAGGGAGAAAAACCTGTCATATTTTTTTCTTTTTTGTTAAAATATTAAATCATGCTTTTTATTTATGTCTTAATGTCTTGTAAAACACTTTAAATCACCTTGTTGTTGAATTGTGCTGTTGAAATAAACTTGCCTTGCCTTAATTACTCACTACTCTGTTGTGTTTAAGTAAATCTTTCAACCCAGCAGTTGCCATGGTCAGCTTAAATATCTGTCTCGATCCTCATTCAAAAGATTTTATGTTGTGTACAGGGTTGTGTAGCATCTTCATCAGCGCAGTCTTAACCCTTTATAGGGTAGTAGTCAATAAAATACTTGAAACTTCAAAATTTCCACGCTAAATATTCTACTCTTGAGGGTTATTGGAGAATATTAAAGGACGATGTAACCCTGGTGAAAAGAGTTGAGTGAATCTTGATACCTGTGGACACACCCACTACCCTTTGTCTAGACACTCCCACTGGAAACATCCTTTGAACCATGGGCCAATGGATGCAGGCTCCACACTGCACCCATCCTCCACTCTCAATAAATCAGCAGCACCTGCTCAGCTCAGATATTCTCATTTGCTCTGGCACTGTTGCTGCCACCAGTACCAAACATTTTCTCTCAAACCCTGAAGGAAATCTGCAAACCACCTGGACTAGTTCCCTCAGCTGAGGTGCTAAATCATTAAGGATTATTGCTGTGGTGTTTGGTGCTTCATTCTGCATTGGTCAGGCTTTATTGGAAAGTTTGAATTTATTTTAACTGGTCTAACTGGATGGCGAGCCAACCCTGAACCTTGAATACCTGCAGGAAGGATTTGAGCCCTTGTTCCAGAACTCAATTAGCCTCAAGCCGGCTATGGACTTTCCTGACTTGGCTTGACTGACTTTGACTGTGGTTGAGAACTCGAGTAAAAGTGCACAACTCATTTGACAACTCTAAATACTAGTATTTGAAATGACTAATCTAGTCACTGTTTGAAAGGCCTTTGTCTTTGTTTTTTTTTCTATGTTATATGTTGTGTCCTTTTTTGTAATGTTTCATCATTTTAACTATATACTACAGTCAAGTTCAAACCTTGGTCTCAGTGTTTCATTGTCCTTCAATCAGCTCCTTGAGTTTGAGCCTGGCACTAGCCCACACTTGATTGTAGCCTAATTATATGTGCTACATAAATTTGGCGAGCCAGCCAGGAGCCGGACCTAGAATCTTTTGATGCGCAGTCAGAAGATTAACATTGTAACTTTTTTTGCAATAACCATAGACTGTAGTTCTACTGAAGCTACCAAATACGGTCACTTGTAAAGTGTTAAAACCCACACCATCTCTTTATTTTTCTTTGTTTACTTGCTCTTTTTTGGTTAATAATTCTAGAAATCCTTATTGTTGAGGCTTTGTATTTATTTGCTTACTTGTCGATCTCACTGTTTTGTTTGTGAATACATAGAATTTAGAAAAGAGTGTCCAGCGAGTCAGGCTAAAGGTTCCCTGAATTCAAATGGAACTTGTTAAAAGAATATCAAAGTGTGGGATTTATTTTTTGGTTTTAGTGAATTACAAATGTAAGTTAATATGTGAGTCGTTGAGCTCCAGACTAAACTTCAAACAGCTGCATCATGTTAAACAAGATTGGACACTGTCCCCAAATCCCCCAGGAAGACATTCCTTTGTAGGTTTGATATAATTTCAAATTAAAAAAAACTTGTTAAAACACTTTTTTTAAAAGCATAGAAGCATGTATTTACACGCCATTACCTTTTTTCATTAAGCAGCTCTATTGTTTCAACTTAATTTATTTGGAATGGGTTAGTATGATGTAAACTCTTCACTTGGTCTAACTACTTTTCATTACTTGTAAAATAACCTGGCAGGATGTTCCACTCAGTCTTTTTTCAGAAAGCAAGACTGCTTTGAGTAACAGATACTTGCTCACAGTGCTAATAAGCACAAGATGCAATTTATATTTCCATTCAGTAAAAGGAAAACAAATTGTGTCTCTGACAAATAAACTTTATCTAACCAAATGCACATTATGTAGTTGAGACTAATTCTGTATGATCGGATTACTTGAAAATGTATGGTATATTATGCAAATCCAATTGATTACATTTGAAATGTAACTTAAATATGGTAACGATTTCCCAAATGTTTTGGAAAAACATGAAAATCATGGAACAGAAGACTCAAATTCACAACAACAAACAGGCAAAATAAAGACCAAGCTCAGTATTTTATTACAGGAGGATGTTGGGCACCCAGTATTATTCCAAACAAAGTAAACAAATTGAAAGAGCTCAGTACTGGGGGTGATTTACTCTAGTAACCAGGTCAGACAGGGATTTAACAGAAAGAAGTGACTGTTTCAGACATGAGACTGGAATACTAGCATGGCTAAGACCACATGGCACTGACAGACGGGGGATTGGAGAATATAGATATATAGCAGGATAGATCAGTCACAGGTGTGGGCAATAAGTACAGCTGAAGCAGACGAGAGGAGAACAGAGTGAGCCTCAGAACTAAGGTAATTCTGAAAGAATTTACTAGACTGTAACAGCAGTAAAAATGACAGATGAATCAACGGCATGGAAATGACAACACACCAAGAAAAGAAACATACATAGCAGTTAACTATTTAAAGAGAGGAAATAGTTCAGCTGCAGTATAAATATCTGAACAGCGAGGCTCGAAGGGCCATAAATGTACTTCTCGTGACTGTCAAAACTCTAGACTCCTACTCTTTTCAGACGAGGAAATCATTTTGTAGGTTCTTTTGGCTCCAACCTTAAATTCTTTCTCCGTGTGTCCATTCTACAGTATGTAAGTAGCTTTGTCCCCTTAATTTCCACTTCACGCTATGCATCGACAACACATCTCTCGTTATGAAGTTACTACACCTTCATTTTATATTTAACCTAATTTATCCTGGGAGAGAATCTCTTGGATGAACCTGAAGCTGACGTTCTTCTGTGATGCCTTTATTTTATTTTTTTAACGTACATCTACCTGTGCAATCTTGCTTTCTCTGCAGCTCTTTGAGATCACGGTGCCGATCACCCAAGGCACCAAGCCGGTGACCATCAGTGTGGCCAACCACACCCAATGCAGCTGTCTATCCAAACTGGACATCTACAAACAAGTTCACAGCATCATCAGGAGAGCTCTGCCTGAGTAAGAACGCCTCTCGCCGTGGCGCACATGCCGTCCTGTTTCCATCACTTCAAAGGACATTTATTTCTTTTGCATTGATTTCCTAACCCTTTCCTACACCTTATCATGACTGCTGCTTTCCTAACCATTAGCATCTCTTGATTGCAATCGGAGCCTCTAAACACGTCATTTAGTTTTTGGTTCAGTTTTCTTGTGGCCCCTGTGTTCTCAGCAGTGTTGTGAAAGTTCATACTTCTCATGAACTAGTTCAAAGTTCAGTTCACATAGTTTAAAAATGAAAAGTTCACGTTCATAGTTCACCATTTTCATTTTGAACTAGCGCAAATTCAGTTAATTTCAATATTTTTAGGTGAGAAGTACGAATGAAACGTCACCCTATCCTAAAACTGTTCACTGTATACTAGGTGTAACAATATATCGTGCCACGAAATTTCACGATACAAAAACGTCACGATACGTGTCGTGGAGGTGACAAACTGTATCGCAATATTGGATTATTAATATTAATAGCTTATATTGTGTTGACTAGTAACGCGCAGCGTATTTGTGCCGACCACACCTGGACCCGCGGACCAAAATCTTCCTCCGCTCAGAAGAAACTAGTACCGTTTTGGTCCCGATCAAGGGACTCCTGCAGGGTTTGGAGATCTGAACTTTTACTGATGTAAGGCTGGTGTAGAGTTAAGCCTTACCTTATTAAATTAAAGCTTTTTGGGGTCGTGAGTAGGATAAACGCGGGGAAACTTCTGCTGAGTTCCAGTGTACTTTAAAGGGGACACATTATGGCATTTAATGTATATTTTAAACAGGCCTTGAATGTCTTAAAAACAATCTAAAGCTTGTTTTTAGCTTTAGATTGGGGGGGGGGGTATGATAATGAGGCTCTGTGCTGATTGGCTCCCTGAATGACGTGTAGCAGGGGAGGAGCATAAACCTCGCTCCGCCAGAGCAGCCCGAGCCTGTAAATAAATACAACACTGAATTTTCACAAATGGCAACTTTATTGTTAAAAAAATAAAATATGAGTTGTATATAAATAACATTTATGCACTATTTCAGCCGGATCTGCCCGGCGGATGCTGAACGCTGCCCCGGAGCCACGCCGAGCACCCGGCGTGGCTCCGGGGCGCATCGCCCGTTACCGGGGATCAAACCGACAGATTTCACTGAAAATCTCACAGGGTGAAGCTGGTCCAGCCTGGGACGTACCCCAGAAATCCCTGCTCCCAAAGCGGCTGGGAACCTGGACAATTTAGCCGGAAACCCCGCTTTGGAAACCAGGAAGTCGGCGGTCGGACGCGGCGCCGCGTCCGACTGGCTGAAGGATGGACCGCTCCAGCCAGAGCCAGAGAGCTGGTTGTGGGCGTGGTTTCAGCAGCGGAGGCTGAACCTATGGAAATGAGCGCCTATGGTGACGTCACCATAGGCGCAGATTCAGAATGGCTCAAAAAAAGGTCACGTGACACTGGGGGACTCTGTCCGGCGGGGGTCAAAGACCTTGCAGAATTTCATGGTATTTTGTCTCCCCTGTGCTGGCAGGGTGAGGGGAGACCACTTTATATATGTTAAAACAAGAAAAAACGTGTTTTTCATAATAGGTCCCCTTTAATGTCCCTCAACAGTGTAGGATTTTAGAACATCAACACAGCACCTAGTGCCGTACTGTGGCGTATCACTCCGCCCAATCTAAAACAGACTAATCACTACAGATAAACTGACTAGTGTCATTATAGTCCCTGATTTACATCAGAATATAAAGAATATATTTATAAAATAATGAACCCTGAATTACCAAAATAACCTTCTTAACAAAAATAAATCTCCTCTTAAACTTACTGTATAAGGTGAGCATGAATCAATCTTTTTTATGATATAAAATTGTATGTATTTATTTACCTTTATTTATTTACTTTTAGTTGTTAAATTTCTGGAAAAGAAAAAAGTCAAATCATACATGAGAGAAACTATTCAGTTTGTCGCAAAATATTTGTACTTGTATGAAACTGAAGATCATAATGCAAACCTGACATGTACTTTTAGTTCAGTTTGTGGAAAATGTTTGGCCTGGCTTTCTCTTTAAAACTTAAACAGTTATAAAGCATTACAAACTGTAACAATAAGGCAAATACACAGCATTGTTTTGTATTTTGTGTCTTTCAAATAAAAGACAATTTTTTCCAGTCATATGTTCCTCATTCAAGGTTGTTAAAAAAAATACTGCTATAATATCGTATCGTTATCGTGACCTCAATATCGTGTATCGTACCGTATCGTGAGATTAGTGTATCGTTACACCCCTACTGTACACCAGTGGTCTTCAACCCTGGTCCTCAGGACCTCCTGTCCTGCATGTTTAAGATGTTTCCCTGCTTCAGCACCCTGATAAAAATGACTGTCATTAACAGACGTTGGGGCTGTTGGGTCTTCTTGGTCTTTCCTGGTGACTTTTTTGATTGTCAAGAACTTGCAGATATTTTCTCACACTGGACGGATGCTTTAACTCCACATGACGTTTACAATGTGAAGTTGACTAAGCAGACGTTCACATTTGTTTTCTCAGCGCAGGTGGACATAATTTGCACAGAAAGGTTAGATTTTTACTGTCGGACTCTTTGGGAGACACTGTGTAAAATTACCGTAGATAATGATAAGCGGATCATCATGTGACGTCTCGCTGACGCTGCGTCTGCAACGTCTCTCTCTCCACTGGTCATGAAAAGATGCACCGGGCTCAGGCCACTGTTGCCATGGAGCTGGTGCCCGTTGCTATGCTAGTGTGAGCACTGCATTGTGGGTAATGTAGTGTGAAGTCGTCGTCTCGTCGAGTATTTTAAATGAGCCGCCCGCTGGTGAAATAAGAAGGATTATTCCGTAATAATTGGACCTAAACAGTGAAGCTGAAACTCACATAATCTGAACAGTTCAAATTCCAGTTCCTGATCTGCAGAATGAACAAGTTCAAGTTCTTTATTTGCAAATATGTTGCGTTCGTGTTCAACGTTCTCACAGAAATGAACGTGTTCCATGAACGCGTTCATTTGAACGCGTTCATGCACAACACTGGTCCTCAGAGACACGGGGGACTATATTTAGGCCAGGAACAGCCTTATCCTTTTTCCAGCATAGGTGTTCATATTGGCCAGTCGCATGCAAGAGCACAGAGTATTTTAGGTCTATTGTTAAGGTAGTGGCTTCCTGAGAAGTCTGCGTTCACAGGGGGTATAACTTAGACAAACACGTTTCACATGATCTCTCGATTAACTTCCCACTTCCTGACATGAGTCCATAGTCCTGTGTGTGTACCTGCCGCTGAGATTTATGACTAACAATCAGGATCCCATGTGGAAGTGGTTTGGGATGCATTTTTTGGCTCGTGTCCTCTGAAAACAAATTGAAACTAGTGTTTAATTGTTTTCCAAATGCTGGATTAAAGTAGCCAAGATCATGAAACATAATGTGGATGTATATTTTTTGTCATGAATTCAAAGCTGTGTGTGAGTGTTTTCTTAGTTAGTTTATTTGATCCAGTGTTAAAAATACTTCATGGTAATATCAGACGTACCCCTGTATGTATTAAAGTCCCCCTGGCTGGAAATTATTGGCTTAGACAAGCGTACCCTTCAGCTTTGGAACTGGTCCAGGTTATGGGATTCAGATGTTCCAAGGGACTTGTGTAATGTTGTTTTGAGGGGAGACCCCCACCCTCAGAAACTGTTAGCAACTTCGCTTCATTTCAGCAGCTTTCTCCAGAGCATACTTTCCCAGTTGAACTCAAACCGACCACACTATTTTGCCTCTAACTGAATTTAGTTAGAAATTAATATAATGTAACATACCTTATTCTGGGCTTCAACAGTCGGAGCACATCCATCATCATTATGTTAAAGGTAGAGTTGCCGAATAATAATCCAAGATTCAGAAAAAACCTTTTCCTATTTGTTTTAGCCGGTGCAGTGGAACACATTGGCATGTTTGTATGCATAACTATTGAGCTGTGGGCTTCTGATGGGTTGAATTTCCTTTTTTTCATAGATGGACTTGCATTAGTACCAGCAGATGCTGGAGGTGGATTATCACTAAAGGGTGGATAACAGTAATGAGTATAACCAGTACTCGAGTTGTAAAAATAAATCAGGGAGGATGGTGGATTTTATCACATGGGGACAGATCATTTGTGCTGATTACAAATAATATAATATATTACAAATAATAGCAGTGACCAAAACACCTGCAGAAACACTGCAGGAATGACATAGCAGCAGTTAAATGCAGCCTTCTGTAAGCTTTAAATATCCACTGGGCTTACATCAAATACATCAAAACACAACAATAAAAAACACTTTTCTGAACTTATCAATATGACTATGAACAAGATTTTTTTGCTTGTAATAAGAAGATAAATCTTTTCCCACTGGCAGATTTTTTTACTTATTTCAAGTGAAAACGTACTTGAAACAGGTGAAAATTGTAACAAACAATTGAAAAATTATTTTTCTGGTGTCTTCTGTCTTTCTGGTGGTCTAAATGTTGAAATAGCAGTAAAACCACATTGATTGATGAAATGACATAAGGGATGGAAAGGAGGGATGGCAGTTTTACAGGGGGGATGATTTGGACCGTTTTTATTTCAGGGGGGGATGCCATCTCCCCTCATCCCCCCCTCAACTCCAGTACTGAGTATAACGTAATGATAAAAAGTAGTTGAGCATTACATTAAAAGGAGATTCAATAGCCTTTAAATATGATCAAAAAAATATACAAAGACAGCAATTTTGTCGCACTGTATTTAAATGAACTAAAAATCTCCCTAATGGGGACGTTTTTAGTCCATACAAAATGATGGGTTTGCAGCACCTCTATCCTACTTTTAGGGAAAGACACTCGCATCACTCTAGGTTCTATAGGGGTCACACCAAATAAATACTCATAAAGAAGCAGGTGTTGGAATCTAAGAACAGTTAGCACTTTAATGCCACAACCAGAAATATTTTGACACTTACACTGTACCGTGCAATAAACAGAACTAGGCGGCACAAAGTGAAATGAAATAAAAAAAAAAGATAAACAAATTTAAAATAGATACTATCAGTCCATCTTAATTTAGCTCAATTCAAAATGGATTCAGTTCTGTGCACATGCAAGTACATACGATTATCACCAGTGTCCACTATTCCTACTACTACTATTACCTGGGTAGTTAGTGTATCTTATCTGATGAATGGGACGTTGATTTATAATAATATAATGGTGGGTTTGGAGGAGATGTAGACCTGTGTGTAATCGGCATATCAATGAAAATGGATCCCATGATGACGAAGGATTGTGCAAAGGGGGAGGAGGTAGTGTTGAGGAATTTATCAAAACCAGTTCAGAAGTCCGCTTGTGAGTAGTGAGTTTTATTCAGTAGCCGGCGGTGAGCAGACCTACACAGACGTGTGTCTTGGTTGGTGTGCTGACCCAGAGTGATTTTACAACAGGGTTTTTATACAAGAAGTTCAATCAACAAAAGGTAGGAATAAACAAGCCAAGTGAGAGACAAAAAGTAATTTACAGTCAGGTGTGATCGTTCTGTTTGGAACTACCCCCTGAGGAGTCATGAAGTCCATGATATGGCATCTCCGTGGATCAAGTCCTCGTCTCTGCAGGGGCTGGAAGTCAAAGCCACTTCCACGGTGCCTGTCTCAGCAGGGATGCAAGACGCCGGAACTTGTGTGACAATGGGTCAAGCGGGGGTATGAGGCTGGGGCAACCTGCAAGGCGTCGTTCCCCTGCAGGGGTTTCAGGAAACTGGAACTTGCATGACAATGCGTCTCGACAGTAGATAATGAAGATGAGTGGTCCCAAGACTGACCCCTGGGGGACACCCAGTGAAACACCTGAACACCCGGACTTGTGGTCCCTTATTTGTACAAACTGTTGGCTGTCAGTGAGGTATGATGTGAACCAGCAGAGTGCGACACCAGTGCCATTCAGGCGGTCCAGGCGAAGTGGGGGGGGAGATGGTGTCCAATGCTGCGCTGAGGATGAGGATGGTGAGTCGTCCGGAGTCTGCTGCACGGAGGAGGTCATTAGTGATTTTGACCAGGGCTGTTTCAGTGCTGTGTTTAGGACGGAAACTGGATTGTTTGTGTCAAGGTGGGACTGTAGTTGTGCGGCAACCACCCTTTCAAGTGTTTTGGAGATGAAGGGGAGGTTGGAGATGGGCCGGTAGAGGTTGAGGTCAGTTGGGTCCAAAGTCCTTTGGGCTGATCGTACGGCTGGCCACACCTCATATCCGACAACCCCGGAATCACTGGGCTCGCCATCCAAATAGTCTGATGTGTGAAGTGCAGACTATCGACACGACCACTTTTATCAATTGAAATCCTCCTCGGTTCACAGGGTGGTGATATCCACCCTGTCTCTCATTCGCTACACTCCGTCTTTATATATCACAGCCAACTTATTTCCGCGGCTGTGTCCCTCGTTCCCTCATACTTCTCTCTGTCGGTCTTGTTTTGCTGCTGCTCATCCTTTGCGTTTCTCTGTTTTGTTTTGTTTTTGTCTCATGTTGCTGCAGTTACCCCTTGTGGTAGGAAGATATGTCACGTAACCATGAGCCTCCTCATAGGTTATTAGACTACATGGATCGAACTGGTAACCTGATTCTCCATATGGGTTACATCCTCCCCTCCTGAATCTGCATGAGTCCCCTCATGCTGGACTTCCTGAACTACTGGGAAACTGTCATATTCACCAAAAACTTCAAGTGCTTTATTAAAGCTGTCGAAGAAATGCTCGACAAAAGAAACCCTCAGCGGCAATGGTTTCCCTCACTGGTCACAATGAAAGCGCTTAGGGGGACATCTCAATCGTTCAGACCTGCGTGTGATCAGGTCTGGGTCATTTGAGTTTGTATCTGAATTATGCACATCTTCATTTTCCTCATTTTGGTTAATTGTCTCTCCAGTTGGTTTTTTTGTTTAACTGCTGGTTTCCATCAACAGGTTCATCATTTTCAAAGTCCTCCTGACACACAGGTTGCACCACATTTCCTACAGTAAAGTCTGATACAACTCAATTTTATTCATATAGCGTCTATTACAACAGAAGTTGTCTCTAAAATCTTTCCAGAGAGCCAGAATATGACCCCTGAGCAATTATTACATAAGCATAACATAAACAATGGCAGGTAAAACCCCCCCTAGTGAGAGAAAAACCTTAAGCCAAACAGTGGCAAGAAAAAGTCCCCTTCAAGCCACTGCACATCTTGGAGCCACTTCTCAGAGAAAAGGTATTTTCCTTGGCTCTTGCTCCAGTAGGGGTTTCTTTGTAGGTGGCGGAACACCAAAGAAGCTGCATAATGTCTGTTGCTTTTTGGACATATCTGATAGTACATGTGTAAGGTTAGACGTGATGATTGGTCGCAAAGTACGCAAAGGCGCGTAGTAACACAACTGTCATTACGCATTCCCAAATTTTTGTACATATCTATCTATATGTATATGTATATATATATATATATATATATATATATATATATATATATATATATATATATATATATATATATATATATATATATATATATATATATATATATATCTATATCTGCCGGAGGCCAGACTGGGCAGAGCAGGAAAAGAGAGAACAGACAGAGAGAATGAAGAACAGAGAAAGGAGAGACAGAGCCACAATGGCTAGCTAGTGCACTGCAGAGATAACTATATAAGCAGATGTAGACAGCAGACACTGGGGTGGCCGGGGGGGGGGGGGGGGGGGGGCAGGATGTCAGCAAGCATATAGCAGACATCTACGACAGGTGGAAGCAGCAGTGGGATGATCAGAGGGGGGGGACTGCAGGTCAGCATGCAGCTCCTGAAGCTCTGGTCTGCAAACATGCAAAGAAGAGAAAAAGGGTGGGGGGCAGACCAGCACAACAAACTACTAGAACAATAGACAACAATGATGGTGATGAGATACTTATAATAAACAAAAAATGGAAGAGGAGAAGAGAAGAAGGGTGATGGGCACCGCCCAGTGGATCATGTTGGTGCCCCCCTGCAGCAGAGGCCTATAGCAGCATATCAACCACGAGACTAACTATTATAGTCTTGTTCTATAGCTGCAGCTATGACAACTGACTCTAACACACTAGATTTTACACTACCTAGAGGTTTACTAACACTAACTAGAGATTTACTAAACACTTTTAAGGGTGGAGGTGGTATCAGCCCCCTAAACCCAGATTGAAGTTGTTTCCATAGTAACGGTTCCTGATAGCAGAACGCCCTCCAAATCTACATTTGGATCCTCTAGGAACTACGAGTAAACCTGCACTCCGAGAACAGAGAGCTCTGTTAGGAACGTAAGGTACTATCAGGTGCTAGTCTAAGAGCTAAGCCGTTTTTGGGCTTTTTTCGCAAGTAATAAAATGTTGAATTGGATTTTGATTTTTACGGGTAGCCAATGGAGCGGCGCTAACACTGGAGAGACGTGGTCTCTCCTGCTGATTCCTGTCAGTACTCGTGCTGCTGGGTTTTGGATAAGCTGGAGGATATTCAGCAAATTACTTGGACATCCTGCTAATAACACATTACAGTAATCGACTCTAGAAGATACAAACGCAAGAACTAGTTTTTCTGCATCACTCTGTGAGAGGATTCTCCTAATCTTTGCGATATTACGGAGATGGAAAAATGCTATTTTCACTTTTATCCCCGATCTTCGTCACCACCGTGGTGATTGTAGAATCTTACTGAATGTTATTTTTGTCTCTGTAAACTTTATCTTGTTTTTGCCTTTTTCCTATCAATACGTAATGGTGTTGTTGGCATTACTTGCTAAATGTGTTCAAATTTGTAAAGATGATGAAGCTGTTCAGTGTTTGTTAGTTTTCCCTACCTAGAAACTGTAGTAACACAGCTTTCTGGCGTTAGCAGAAGTTGATGCGGTGGGGTTTCACAACACTTAGATATGCACACAGGGCAATACATCAGTTTGAACTGGAAAATGAAATGCGTTGTTGAAATTAGCACACCTACAAATCATCCAGAATGTAAGGACAAATACATAAGCATACGTATGTTTCACATTAAGTAAAGTGAAAGACCCCCAACACTACCTCCCCTCAACTCTCCCTTTCTTTTTTTCCCTCTCCATGCATGTCTGTGCCACTGCACCTCTAATTGAAACCACACCATGTCTCTTTTTATCGCCAGACTCTTTCACAACTTCAAACAATTTGTCTGTCTGCAAACACACTGCCTGCAGTCACTCCGAGTCCGTGTCAACAGTTTCCCTCGTGTTGCGATAGAAAGAGACGACATTTACTTTGTGGTGGATCATGTAATTGACCGTGTATGTGTGTCTGTGTTTTCGTGTGTACAGCATTTTCAGGAGAAGTATATTTTTCTTGGCATTTCGACGAAATCCAAGCAAGGTATCTGATTACTGCTGTTATTCAGCATGATAGTTTAGTTTGTTTTTACTTACGAAGATTGAAAAATATATATATTTCTTTTGTTTATATTCAAAATACAGTGAGACTTATGAGAAATTATTAAAATTAATAAAGCAATTAGGGTTACATGGAGGATGATGAACCTTATACATCGTTATAGAGTTTAAGTGGCTATCACGGTTTTCTTGAAAATTAAAGGAAAAGAGAGCAGCCCTAGCAGTTTTTGTGCAATTGGAAAGAGGTTCAAATCTGAAAAGTCAAAAGTTCCACTGACATTGGTAGAAGGCACCACATGCATCGCATACTAAGGCAATTTGATTAAGACCTTTTTTGCTTGCAGTATGTTGTTTAAAACGAACTCATGCAGACTTCAGTGTAGTTTGCCCAACCGCCTTTAACAGCCAAAGTTATTTATCCTGGAAAAAAATACTCGCCCTGCAAAGGCAGCCAGGCACCAGAAAAACACTCGTAAACAGAGCATCTATAAAAATGAGTTATGTTCCCACCTGTCTCTTACACCAAGTACAAAGAGTAGTGTGAGCAAAATATTGTGACAGCATCAAATCAAGTCTATTGTTTTGTTTTGAGTAGGAGGTTAATGATGATATACTCAACTGCAGCTGCTCCAGCCAAGAAGAACCATTTCCAGTGAAGAGAGTTGGAGTTATTTACCTAAGATTGTATAAATTCAGTTGAAATCACATAACGCTAATAACTAAGAAATTACCTTCTAAAGGCCTCAATTTCCATGCAGGCATTACAATGTACTTAGCGGGTTTTTTTAGAGGTTAACAGTTGTGAGTAGAACATTATATTTTTATATTTTAATAAGCTCTATGATCTCAGTGCCACAGAGTATCAGAAAAGCATGTGAGCCATCTCGTCCATCCAATGCTACAAAAGAACGTCATGACAGTCCAATGGTCCTTGAGAATGCATTTCTTGAAAGAGACAACTAAATGGGTCTCTTTATGATGATGTTTATAGTTTTAACATAAAGTCTACCTGATTAAGGACCCCTCTTAAGATAATAATGTTCTCAAAACAGGGAGATGCCATAAATCCAAAGTAGCCCTTTATATTCAGGACTGAGTGATTTACGAGCCGTTTTGAAAGGCTACATCTTAGGTTTCACTTTCAGTTTTCGTTGTTATTGCTTTGGTCTGAGTTGTTGCTGCTGACAGTAGTTTCCTAAAGTCGTATTTTACTACTTTAACTTAGAGGTTATGTGTTTTAATGGTGGTCTTTAGAAGTAAGTGAGGCAGTGAAAGAGGAACATTGTTGAAGAGGTAAGGGGTAAGGGGTAAGACAAAATGGGAATAATGTAACTAAAGAAATAAGTTTCTTCAAAAACGGTGGTTCTGCTCCAACCTGTGACAGGATCCATGTCTTGGTAGGCGTGTTTATTTGCATGCCATTCGCTTCTTTACAGCTTATGAAATATAAACTCATCTAAAACACATTCTACCCTTTTATCATAACAGCACATGTATTTGAATATAAGTATGAGTAAACATTTTCAGTATAATTTTCTCGATGACGTGAGTCTGTCACGTTGTTGTGAAGGGGTTTGCTGCTTCAATTCATTGGCCACGGTTACAAGATGTAACCCTAACCCTATTTTCCTTCGAGTTTACATGGAAATAGTAATTTTGAATTGAGTTTTACATGGAAAACACGTTTGATCGGCTTTATTAAGGTCTGGGGGTTGGGAAGGTTCTGATTGGATAGGGGGGGGACCGGAAGTTAAACTACCGGAAGAAAAACTAACTTAGCCGCTACAACTTTGAAAAGCTCACAATTTTGATGTTTCCTGTTTCCATCTGTTCTTTTAATTATTTCCAGGTCCTCCAAGCTATTTATTAAATAAATGGTCTCTGCTCTTGACCAGCGTTTACTGTGTGCTGCCATCTTGAAACTTTGTTTGGAAAACCAGCCCAGCGTGGAATATAAGCGTCATGGAGACAGACGGGCGAGGGAACGAGCAGAAAGAAAGACCAGAATTAATTTAAAGAGGAATGAGTGAATACATGATCACGGAATTATTCTATTCAGATTTAAAATCAGAATAAACCAGCCACTTACTTCGGAATTAAGTTTAATTCGGAATGGCCATTTTCATTTGGAATTAGGTGTTTATAGGTGTTTTTAAATCAGATTTAATTTTAATTCTGAATTAAAGAGGAATTAAACTTCCCATGTAAACGCACTGAATGACCTATGCAGCCATGAGAGATCAAATTCCTTTGCCGAGGGCACTGATACATGGCCGTACCATCACAGAGCCTGGCCTTTGAGTTTATTGCTGGTAACAGTCTGGATGGTCTTTTTTGTTTTTGACCTTTTGTTGACCTTTGTTTGACCACACAGTGATAATTTCTGCCAAATAAGATCTAAAGTATTGATTGATGTGATCAAAATCAATTGTGTGATGGTCTTTCTTAGATGTCACCAAACCTAGAGCTATCAACATCGCCTCTGGATAAGGTTTACTATAAAGCAGGGGTTGGGAAACCAGGTCCTCGAGGGCCGCTGCTTTCACATAGAGCACTGCGCCCACCGCCACGGCACGGTGAAATTAAAAAATTTTCAATTTGGGCAGGCAGGCGCGGTGCAAACGCAGTGGCAGGCGCGTGCTCGGCGGCAGAGCGGTCCGCTCTTGCGCCGCGGTAGCACATACACAATGAATGGGAAAGCTGGCGGTGGTCTGCGCACTTGCACCCTCTCTGTGAAAGGGGTTATAACCATTGTTGTTTTTCCCGGGGTACAAAAGAGGAAACTCCTTCCACATTCATTTCTGACCAATGAGAGAACAGTTGGTTCATGACATTTGTTAACAACTTTGAACCGCTACAGACGGTTTCCTTGTGAACACAAACGCCACAAACGAAAAACGAAACAACTGTTTCGATTTAGCCCCTGAATCAGAACAAAACAAACGGGCCACAGGTCTGAAAACTCCCTATAATATACACCTGTGAATTCCAAGGTTGTCCTTGAGTACTTGTTCCCCTAAGGTCAACCCAAGAATTGCCCCTTGGATCAATGTGTTTATTTGTCTGCAGTCTTCCAGTTGGCTTAGCATAGGCTGGAGGTTGAGACTGGGCAAACTGCCATATCACATGAACTCCTAAATATCTCAGGGATCCCATTTTTTTTTTTTTTTTTAAGGAAGTGCTTAGTGTCTGTCCCAGTCAGCACCTGTAGGTAAGATGAAAAGACTGGAATTTGAAAGATTATGTAAGAAAATAATATTTCATGTGAGATTATACCTCATTTACTGGAGAAATAGTGTCTGTGCTACTACTAAATATTTCCCCTCCATTTAGCCCGCACTTGGGGAATGTTTCACACTTGGGGGTAGCATAAAATAATTTATGTGTTAGCAGGACTAATAGAAGTATTATTTTGTAGAAAGAGACTCTATGTTGACATCTTTTATCATTTAAAATTGCCAGTATAATTAGACTACATATTCCATCAATATACAAGCAGAAGGAAAACAACTGAAGGGATAACAATCGTCTGAGCAATGAATCTGACTGAAACCTGACTAGTAGACTGGCAATGTCTTTTCTGCAAGTAAGCAAGTATACAAAAGATAGATGTAAAATTCAGAGTCAAGTCTGACATTTCTTTGAGTTTCTTGAAAGGTGAAATTAAAATGAGCGTAGGACAAAGCCAGAGAAGTCCCACAATTCAAGACAAACACGCCCTTCAGTCTGTAACCCCCTCACAGCTTGTATTGATGTTAGAAAAGATGATGAAACAAAGCAGATTATCGAGAACCAATGTGCTTAAATTCAGAGATTTAGTGGACCTTAAGAGAGCGCAATTTATGTTTAAAATCAACAATAAAACACTTCCACATTATCACAATTCAAAAGCACCTATAAATCAGAGGCGTATAATCCAGGTGCCATAAAGTAAAATTCCAGTCCAGCAGTTGTTCCAACCGGTCACTAAACCAGCTCCTCTGCAGGTAGTTGGTAGGTTGTTAGTGAAAACCCCTGTTCTTAATGTACAGGCTGATCCAGAAACATGGCAGGATTTTTACTTTATGGCACCTGGATTCTACACCTCTGCTATGAATACAAAATGATTAATACATATAAAACAAAGGTATAATACACATAGGCAGGTACCTCTGGACATGTTTATGTAAGTGTGTGTATGTACCTGTATGTGTGAGTGTATGTATACATATATACATATATACAAAATTGTATAAAATTGTGTGTGTGTGTGTGTGTATGTATACAGTGCCTTGCGAAAGTATTTGCCCCCCTTGAACTTTGTGACCTTTTGCCACATTTCAGGCTTCAAACATAAAGATATAAAACTGTAATTTTTTGTGAAGAATCAACAACAAGTGGGACACAATCATGAAGTGGAACGAAATTTATTGGATATTTCAAACTTTTTTAACAAATAAAAAAACTGAAAAAGTGGGCGTATTAACCACGTAAGTATTAACTTAAGGGGGCTGAATAATTTTGCACGCCCAATTTTTCAGTTTTTTATTTGTTAAAAAAGTTTGAAATATCCAATAAATTTCGTTCCACTTCATGATTGTGTCCCACTTGTTGTTGATTCTTCACAAAAAATTACAGTTTTATATCTTTATGTTTGAAGCCTGAAATGTGGCAAAAGGACCAATAAACTA
This sequence comes from Cololabis saira, assembly GCF_033807715.1. Taxonomy (NCBI): domain Eukaryota; kingdom Metazoa; phylum Chordata; class Actinopteri; order Beloniformes; family Belonidae; genus Cololabis; species Cololabis saira. Next base: position 50,085,080 of record NC_084587.1, read on the forward strand.
AACTAAACTAAAATGACCTACAATATGGGACAGCGTCCCTGCAACAGAAATTATATTTTACATTGTCAGCGGGTCATGAACTTGCTGCTGTCACTTTATTAACGGCCGCTTAAAGGAGCTTGAGGCCGGATTGTGGCAAGATTTATGAAAAAAATCCGTATACATTTTAAGTTTTCTAGTAATAATGTCAGATGAAGCGTTCCAAACCCAAAAGAATGAGCCCTCTAGTGTATCTCTCCTTTGCCTTGAACAGGCTGTGTGCTGCAAAATGTGCTGCAATTCGGTCCCGAATTTCCCGCGCTGGGCTGTGGATGTGACGTCACATGACGCTGCATGCACGTTCTCCCCGTTCTCCCGTGCCGGCTTCACTGTTGGCTGCAGAACCCCCGACGGCCGTCGTGGTGAAGGGTGGCGCTAGAGAGTCTCATTTCTTAAAAGGAGCCTCAAGCTCCTTTAATGCATGTAGAGTCCATGGAATAAAGTGAATAAAAAAAGACTAGTTTTGCACTTATGTTGTCATCCTCATTCATTGAGTTGTTTTTAACACTGAAATAAAGTCGTAGCTGCAGATCTGAGCCTGGGCTTCAGTATTTCCTGTACTGGAGATCCATTAACTCCATGATTCTGATAGGAAATCTTCCTGCATGTCTCTTCTCCAGATGTCCCATAGCCAACAGAACGTGTCCCCCTGGGCAGATGTGGAACATCAGGCAGTGTCGGTGTGTCAGTATGGCGGCCAGCGTGCAACACATCTCCCCTCCTCTACCGCCGCCCCCGCCAAGGCCCTCCCAGCAACTTCACGGTGAGTGTTTACACATTTACAAAGGGCTTTATCTTGTATCTCTTTTTATTCTCAGGAAACATTGCAAAGGAATCTGTCTTTGCTTATTTTTGCTGAGGACGCCAAGAAAAATAAAGGAGAAGGAGGAGATAAAACAACAATTATAGCAGCAGATAAGCATTCATTGAGGGAAGAACTTTTGGTTCCGGTTTGCATAGTGTTGCACAACTTAGATACTCTCAGTACCATAATATTACCATCGCTGGTATTTCATTATTGTGATTTGCATTTTTTGCTCAAGTCACTTTAAACTCAAGTCACTTTAGATATAATCCATACTGTTTTTAAATGCTGCTAAACCTATTTTGCTACTATGTACAGGACTGTCTCAGAAAATTTGAATATTGTGATTTTCTGTAATGCAATTAAAAAAACAAAAAATGTTATACATTCTGGATTCATTACAAATCAACTGAAATATTGCAAGCCTTTTATTATTTTAATATTGCTGATCATGGCTTACAGCTTAAGAAAACTCAAATATCCTATCTCAAAAAATTAGAATATTCTGGGAATCTTAATCTTAAACTGTACCATAATCAGCAATATTAAAATAATAAAAGGCTTGCAATATTTCAGTTGATTTGTAATGAATCCAGAATGTATGACATTTTTTTTTTATTGCATTACAGAAAATAAAGAACTTTATCACAATATTCTAATTTCCTGAGACAGTCCTGTATGTTTTATGTTTGTTCCCTTGTTTGATTGTATTGTTTGACTGAATTGTTTTTATGTTTTCTGTGGGGACTGCGGGTGAAAACTAGCCTTTCTGCTAAAATCCGGTGTATTTATGATGCTTAATATAGTGTTCATTAATATGCATTGTCCCGTCTAAATAAACTTTGATTTGATTTGATCCTGATACTCACCGCCATGTTCAGCCCACTTACATATGTTTTCCCAATGCAGTAGAAGATCTCATATGGGAATTGTTTCCTTAAAAAATACAAACCATTTAGCACCAGTGACCACAGACAGCTGCTCTTCCATTAATGCCCCCCCCCCCCAAAATTAAAGTAACATCCAGTAACCCAAGTCAAACCTTTTCTGCAGTAAGTGGATCAAAAACACAGTCTTGCATGTTATGCAAGACTGTGAACAATATCTTTTCTTGATTTAGGACAACTTTGATTAAATGTTTTTATCCACTTCGAATGTTAACGACTGTTGTTTTTCAAAGTAATAAAAAATTCTAGTGCATCATTTACAAACAAAAATCCAGACCCTTTGTTATGACTTCAAACTGCATCATGTTTATCTTTATAACCAGATGTGTCCAGGGCTTGACTAAAGTTAATTCTTAGCAAAGTAAAAATGCTGCACAGTTCAGAATTTGAGGCAAGGCAAGTTTATTTCTATACATGTATATATACATCTATAATTTAACAACAAGTTGATTCAAAGTGCTTTACAAAGACATTTAAATATAAATAAAGAGCATGATTTAAAATTTTAACCAAAAACAAAGAAATAAGAACCATAGATACAAATCTGATAAAATCTGTAGTTAAAATATGATCAAGTTTTGGAACTGCAGATTTAGAGCTTTATTCAGGTGCAGCTGAGAACAGGTGAGTCTTCAACCTGGACTTAAATACACTGAGTGTTTTAAGCTGGGCATACACAGTGTGATATTTTAAATCATTTGATTCAGCCCCATCTCAAACTGCACGACTAGATCGCTGAGTTCAAAAGTTCACAGCCCACGATTTATGTTCTCACACTGTACGACCCGATGCTCTGATGCGACCCGTCTGCTCACACTATACGATCATAATCCTCCCGTCGGACTTCTGTTACTGGAACTGCAACGTCAAAAAGAAGTGGAAGAGGAGGAACCCCGAAGTGGGAGACACCAAAAGATGCTCAGCAAAAACAAACGCGCTGCCTTAAGCCTGAATTATGGTTCCGCGTTAAATCGACGGCAGAGCCTACGGCGTAGGGTACGCGGCGACCCGCACCGTACGGTGCGGGTCGCCGCGTACCCTACGCCGTAGGCTCTGGGTTGGTGTAACGTGGAACCATAAATCAGCCTTTAGCAATTTGTGCCATTCTGTGTGGCGATAAATGAAAAAAGATTAGATAACGTCGTGATTGGACAAGGAATTGTCTGGGCAGACGTGGGAAATGCAGTCTTTTTTTCTGCTATTAAAACATGATTTGTAATGTGAATTTGCAACACTTTAAACTACAAATAATAGTTTTTGATGTGACATCAGAGATTGCACATGCTCTCTGTGAAAGGATGAGGCCAATCGGGTCGTAGCTGCTTCAACTGTGAGATTCCTTCACGAGGAGTGACCAGGATTTCAAACACGTTTGATTTTCTTGCGAGCACACTATTTGTGATCGGGAGCTCGTCGTGAGGTGTTAATCTCTCGTCGTGAGGTGTTAATCTCTCGTCGTGAGGTGTTAATCTCTCGTCGTGAGGTGTTAATCTCTCGTCGTTACCCCACGTATACTGCCCGAGGCACGACCAACGATTGGGTCGAAATCTGGCCCGATCCAAAAAATAGTCGCACGACTTGAAAATCGGTTAAAAAAGAGCCGACAATCGCACAGTGTCTGCCCGGTTTTAGCTGATCTGAGGCTTTCTGGGAGTTTGTTCCAGACATGTGGACCATAGAAGCTGAACGCAGCTCACTGGTTCTGACTCTGGGAATTGATAAAAAACTGGATCAGGATGATTTGAGGGTTCTGGAAGATTCATACCGGGTCTGGAGGTCACTGATGTGTTCTGGTCCTGGACCATTCAGAGCTTTATAGACAAATGTGATTTCAGATTCCAAAATTTGCAAACAATGTTTGTACAAAACATAACCCATGAAGTCACATAATGTCTATTGACCTCTGCAATAAATCTGCTGCATAGCAAAGGTCAAGGCAAGACCAATAGGCTTCAATAGATATAAAAAATCAAGATATCAGCAACCATCCAGATTCTTCCAAGAGTCTGGCCATACTGAGTTAAAGGGAAGATATTTTAGATGACCGAGGGAGCTGAGAACCCAAAGGTGACGAATGGTTTCAGAAGTCATCTGTCTGCCAGGACAAGCATCTCACACAATTCATCAATCAGACCTTCTTGGCAGATCAACAGATGGAAACCACTCTTGAGTAACAAGCATATGGCAGCCTGCCTGAATCTCTTATCAGATAACATTAAAAAAAACAGTTTGAAGAAAAAAGGGAAGTATTTTTTTCTGAACTACAAGAACTTTAAACATCATATCTTGATACCATGAGAAAATCTTTGTCTCGTGGTAACACCAAATGCAGTGCAGCAGCTGATGGCATCAATTCATAGTAACGTCTTGTCTGCCAACTTTTTAAATTTAAGTTGATGATTTTACGACTTAATTAGCAATTAGCGACCGAAGAATTAGATGCGGACTACTAAATATACGATCATTAAGCTCCAAGTCTCTGTTAGTAAACGATATAATTACAGAGAGCAGGAGTGATATTTTCTGTTTAACAGAAACATGGCTACAGGAGGAAGAGTCAGCCCCCGGGTCTGGCAGTCAGAAGGCACGCCGATTTTTTCCAGTGGCCAACCGCGGTACTGCAACCAAAAATCCCATGCGGCCCAGAAAGCTTTTTTCCCATAGACCGCAATAGTAAAAGAGAAGCCTCTAAAACTGTTCACAGGACACCTCCAGCTGTAATCACCGGCTATTACTAATCTTTGTATTCTATATTTTTAAGTCATGGACTTTATATCCGTCAAAAATGTTTTATAACGGCCAGAAAAGTCAAAGAAAAGTCTCTTTCTGGGCGTGACGTCACGGCTGACGTCACAGCCGTGTCCGTGCATTCCACGGATGTTTTATATTAATATATATTATATAATTATATTATATTAATACATTAATAATATATGTAATGCTATACATGTAATAATATACATTAATTAATATATTATATTAATACATATTATATTAATATTCGCGTCATTGCCCCGGGGCATGATGGGAGGCCCCAGAGCATCATGGGAGGTGACTCAACTGCGCATGCTCTATGGGCCGCATAACGCGGAAGTAAACCCGGAAGTCAGAGATTTTTTCGGCGGATGCGCTGGCTGAGCAGAATGCATTGAAATGAATGGGCGGCCATTTTTGACGTCCCATCCAGTTTTATAATAGATCCATGGGAAGAGTATGTTAGTTTGAATGAATCGACTCTGCCCGGCTACTTTAATCATCATATTCCTAGAAGCACGGGCCGAGGCGGAGGAGTCGCAGCAATTTATAACTCCAGTCTCCAAACAAAATCTGAACCTAAATGTGATTATAATACAATCGAAAGCCTCACGCTTAGTCTGAAATTCCCAAGTTGGAAATCAGAGAAGCCAGTTGTGTTAGTTGTAGTGTACCGGCCCCCTGCTGGTGGTTATCTGAAGTTTCTGTCTGAATTTTCAGATTTCCTATCTGGTTTATTGATCAGTACAGATAAATTCATCATAGTTGGTGACTTTTTTTTTTTTTTAAGATTTGTTGTGGCTCTAGTGGCCCTTTTATTGAAGTTGCAGACAGGAAGGGGGTAGAGAGAGAGAATGGGGATGACATGCAGCAAAGGTACACAGGCCGGGATTGGAACCTGCGACCACTGCAGGAGGACTGTAGCCTCAGTATATGAGCCGCTTGCTTAACCCACTGTGCCACCGAGCGGCTCTAGTGGGTGACTTTAACATTCATATGGATGTTGAAAGCGATAATCTTAAGTTAGCTTTCAATTCTCTTCTAGAATCGATGGGTATCTCACAAAAAGTAAACAAACCAACGCACTGTTTTAATCATACCCTGGATCTCGTTCTCACCTATGGTGTTGAAACTGATGATCTGTTGGTGTCACCTGTAAACTCCCTCTTATCCAACCACTATTTAATAACGTAATAATAGTTTAATAATTTAATATTGTCGATGTTGAAGCGCAAAATAGGAGGTATTATTTTGGCAGATGTTTGTCCGATGAAGCTATTGCTAAATTTAGGGAGGCCATTGCTCATCTTACGACAGTGGAAAATAGTGATAGTGAAGTAGTCGAGGCCAGTGACCTGGTTCTACCTCTGCAGATGTTGACATGCTAGTAATACTGCTGATTTGCTGCACTCAGCTTAAGTTGCAGTTGCTCCGTTGAAAAGGAGGGTTTTCAACCATAGGAGCTTAACTCCCTGGTATAATTCAGATATCCGCATGTTGAAACAAAACATGCGTAAAATGGAAAGGAAGTGGTACTCTTGTAAGTCATGAATTGAAAAATAATTTAATAGTATATAAAAAAGCCAGGCTCTGACGTGACTCTAGACTGTTTCGATTCTGTAGCCCCCCTGAGCTGACCTCACTCCTCAATAGAGCTAAATCAACCACATGTATGTTAGACCCCATCCCGACTCGACTATTCAAAAATATTCTTTCTCTTATTGGCACGATAATACTGGACCAGATCACCTTATCCCTAAACTTAGGATATGTACCACAGGTTTTCAAAGGTGCAGTAATTAAACCGTTAC